>NC_072373.2:222925000-225546666 GCF_028885625.2 Pongo pygmaeus | reverse complement strand
CTGCCTCAGCCTCCTGAGTAGCTGGGACTACAGGCACACGCCACCATGCCCAGCTAATTTTTTTGTATTTTTAGTAGAGACAGGGTTTCACCTTGTTGGCCAGGATGATCTCAATCTCTTGACCTTGTGATCCACCCACCTCAGCCTCCCAAAATGCTGGGATTACAAGAGTGAGCCACCGTGCCCGGCCCCAGTCTCAGACATTTCTTTATAGCAGTGCAAGAACAGACTAATACAGTATATGTATTTAACTTAGCATTGGCTGCCGTCAACATTATACCACTTCACATAGAGGACAAGAACCTTAAGACAGTACCCATTCATTTCCCTCCTTTTGGGTTTTGTGTTATTGTTTTCATGCATTTTAATTCTAGATGTGCTGTAAACCCACATTAATTTGTTATCATTTTTGCCTTAAACAGTCAATTATCTTTTTAAAAAATGTTTTTTAATGTTGCATTGTTGCTCACACATTTGCCATCTCCGGTGCTCTACATTCTTTTGTGCAGATCTGGACTTCCATCTGGTTTCCCTTTCCTTCTGCCTGAAGGATTTCCTTTAATATTCGTTGTAGTAAGGACTTGCTGATAATGAATTCTTCAAGCTTTTCAATGTCTGAAAGTCTTTATTTCACTATCATCTTTGAAAGATATTTTTGCTGGGTGTAGAATTCTAGACTGACAATTGTTTTATCCTTAAGTATTTTATAGAAGTTACTGCATTATCCTCTGGTTTGCGTTATTCCTTTTTTTTTTTTTTTTTTTTTTTTTTTTTTTGAGGCGGTCTCGCTCTGTCACCCAGGCTGGAGTGCAGTGGCATGATTTCAGCTCACTGAAACCTTTACGTCCTGGGCTCAAGCAATCCTCCCGCCTCAGCCTCCCAAGTAACTGGGACTATAGGCCTGTGCCACCACACCCAGCTAATTTTTGCATTTTATGTAGAGGCCAGGTTTTGCCATGTTGCCCAGGCTGGTCTTGAACTCCTGGGCTCAAGTGATCATCCTGCCTTGGCCTCCCAAAGTGCTGGGATGACAGGTGTGTGCCTCCATGCCTGGCCTTGGCCTTGCATTGTTTCTAACCAGTTGTCTGCCATCTTTTTTTTTTTTTTTTTTTTTTTTTTTTTTTTGTGACAGAGTCTCACTCTGTCACCCAGGCTGGAGTGCAATGGCACCATCTCGGCTCACTGCAACCTCCATCTCCCAGGTTCAAGCGATTCTTCCTGCCTCAGCCTCCTGAGTAGCTGGAGTTACAGATGTGTGCCACCACACCCTGCTAATTTTTGTATTTTTAGTAGAGAAGGGGTTTTGCCATGTTGCCCAGGCTGGTCTTGAACTCCTGGGCTCAAGTGATCATCTGGCCTTAGCCTCCCAAAGTGCTGGGATTACAGGTGTGAGCCATCACGCTCAGCCCATTTTTATCTTCGTTCCTCTCTGTATAATGTCCTTTTCCCTTTGGTAACCTTTCAGATTTTCTCTTTGTCACTGGTTTAGGGCAATTTGATTATGATGTGCTTCAGTGTGTCATCCTCATGTCTCTTGTGCTAGGGGTTCATTGGAATTCTTAGATCTCTGGGTTTACAGTTTTTATCAAATTTAAAATTTTTCAGCCACAGTTTTTTCAAATATTTTTTCTTCTACTCCTCCCCACCTTCTTCAGGAACTCCAATTACACATATATTAGTCCTGTTGGTGCTGATTTTCTGTTCAAATGTTTTCCATTTTTTTCTCCATGTTCCATTTTGATAGTTTCTACTGCTACATCTTCCAGTTGACTAATCCTTTTTTGTATAATATCTATTCTATTTTAAATGCCATTTAGTATATTTTTCAGCTCAGATATTGTATTTTTCAACTCTAGAAGTTCAAGCTGGGTCTTCCATGTCTCTACTTCCATGTTCAAGCTTCCCTTTACCTTCTTGTTGTGGAATGTTATCATTATAAAACTGTTTTAATATCGTTGCCTACTAATTCCATCATATGTGCCATTTCTGTATCTATTGATCAAGTTTTCTTCTCATTATTGAGAAATTTCCTTTTTCTTCACATGCCTGGTAATTTTCAGCTGGATGGCAGACAATATGAAATGTATCTTATTGTGTGTTGGATATTGTTGGGTTCCTATAAATATTATTGAGCTATGTTTTAGGATGCAGTTAAATTATCTGGAAAGATTTTGGTTCTTTGAGGGTTTTCTTTGAGGTCTTGTTAAGTAGGACCTTAGTATCCTTGGCCTAGATCTAATCTTACACACTACTGAGGCAATTCTTTTCTGAGTGTTCCATCCAATGGTCTGGGAAGTATAAGATTTGTCCACTGTTGCTGGTGGGAACACCAAATATGCCTGGTTCTGTGGGAGGTTCAAGCATTGTTCTTTCCGTTTCTTTCAGGTGTTTTTCCCCCCAGACTTGGGTAGTTTACATGCATACATGTGCTGATCAGTATTTAGCTGAAGACTCTGGAGCTTTTTTGTTTTGTGACTTTGTCCTTTTCATGCCCTGAATACTCTGCCCTGCAGAGTTTATCTGAGCTTCTTTGGTCTCCCTGGACTCTCAGCTTCATCTCCTCAACTCAGGACCATCATCATGCTCAGCCTGGGTTCTCCCTCCCTGAGCTGTGACCTACAAACATGTGACCCGTGCTAGTCACCATTGGGCCATACTTGTCCCTCATCCTACCTTGAGGGTTTCATCAACTTTCTAGTGAGGAGTAATTGGTGACTGTTATCAGCACTATCCTATCCTATATATCATTATCAGTTGCAGGGTCCTTATGTTACTGTTTAATAAGTTGCCTATCATTCACTCCATAGCATGCATCCCATCATTATTAACTAATCCCAGTCCTTCATTTGAGTCCTCCAAAGGAGCTGAGCTAGATCTGCTCAAAGTATTATTAGCAACCAAGATCTCTATGTCTAGCAATTACAGTCAAGGTGTGATGCTCTGAGCCAGCACATCAGCAAGACATCCCCCATTAAAGAGGAGGTCTTAAGAAGACCACCTTGAGCAAGTGCTTCACACATTACAAGTCTGGTCTTGAGGGGCTTGTAGTATTGAACAAGGGAATTGAATGTGGTAATTTTTCAGACCTTCTCCCTTAACAGCTATGAGTTTATAATTATCCACTTTCCCTCAGGGAAATAAAAACCGTGATTCTTGATTCACTGACGAGTTTAGGAAGAGGAGGTGGAGAAGACTGGATCAGGCCTATTCCTGGAATACACTAGACAGCTTCTGGAGATTAAAATAATGACCGCTAATGGATATACATGTTTAATGTTTCAGTTACTGGTAAAATTAATATCCTGTTTAATATTAATAGAAGCAATGTACATCTCTAGGGTTGTTAATCTGCTACCTTTCCACTACGTCAGCTGTAAAAATAGCTCCCCATGATCAGCCAGGTGGGCACAGACAGGCGGACGTTGGGGAGGGAGGAGGGAGAAACTGAGGAGCAATAATGGGATGGTGACAACAACGTGCATTTTCAATGCATTACAGCTCATCAGAATTCTAAGGGAGAAGATTTTCTTCCAAGTACAGATACTTTTTCAACTTCATTCATGGGTTCATTCATATTCAACAAATATTTATTGAATGCTTTCCACATGACAGGCACTGTGCTAAGCTTCTTACCACTTACCTTATCTAACCCTCACAGCGACCCTTTAATGAGAGCACTATTAGATTTCCCTTTTAAGAATGAGAACATTGAGGCTCAAGGTCCTACAGTTAGGAAGGGAGCAGAGACAATACTGGAATCCAGGTCAGTTTGACTTCAGAGCCAGCACTTCTAATCCTAACTTTTAGGTCTTTACTTTTCTCAACCATCTTTAAGTTTATAATTGCATAAAAACTGAAAGAAATAGGTGGGAAGGTAGAACAGGAGGTGAAAGGGCCACAGTTCAGAAGGTGCTCAGGCCCTGACTCCACAACCCAGGGAAAGATTTTGGGAGAATTTTCTTCCTTGACAGTAACTTCAGATTTTCATAATAATTAAGCAAAGTGTGTGTTAAGCACCTACTATGTGCCAGGCACTGTGCTACACAGTGAAAAAAACTGATCAAGATAGACACAGCCCCTACCTTCAAGAAGCTTATATTTTATATTCTACTAGGAGACAGAGAGACACAGAAATATGTAATGAATAAAAACCAAAGAAGTACATAAATGAAGTAAACACAAGGGATGGCACATATGTTGTCCTAAAAGCCCACAGGGTACTCATGGTACAAGGCTCCTCAGCAAATGGACAGACACTGTGAACATCTGGATGGCCCAGACATCCTGCTCCCCTCCTTCTCTTACTTCCTGCAGCTCCAAGTGTTGATTGCTACTAAGAAAACCAAAGGGAAACTGAGCTGGCGGGGGACCACCTTCAATAAGGGAATCATCAAAGTCCTCTCTGATGATGTCTATCTTGGAATCCTTTGCCAGGGAAACCATCTCTATGACCCTCATTGTAAAAGGAATTGCTAGAGGGGCAGTGAGTAATCTGGAAATGGGTGAGGTGCTGGAGCCCAGAGGAAGTCAGGACAGGGACCTCTAGGCATTTGGCAGCGGAAACCACTCCTGGTGAAGCTGCTAAAATAAACATCTTCTAACTATTTGTTCTCACTTCCTTCTCTCCCTATACTCAAGACTGAAATCTCGAGAAGTGGGGTGAGGAAGGGGAAAGTTCATTTGGCCTGGCTTAAACCACATGTCCATTTCTTGGCTGGGAATAGAGCACCTTAATTTTTGCTACCCCACTGAGGCTGTTCATAATAGGGGAGAGGAGATTCTAAAACAACAACCAAAAACAAGGGTACTGTTAGGAATGGAGAATAGATGCTGCATAGCCAGAAAAGTTAATCACAAGAAGAGAAACGGACTAGAATTGAGACTAAAGGATAAAGAGAAGCAAACATTCTAGTGTGGAGGGAAACAGTCTAGGGAGTACGGATAGCATGTGCCAAGGCTCTGAGGTGAGAATTTACGTCAGGTAAGAAGAGATGAATTTCATTATCTACAGGAAAGGGAACTAGTCTGTGTATAAAGATACATAGTGTAAATATATGTGTGTGAATAGATAGATGTTGGGAAGGTAGGTAAGTAGGTAGGTAGGTAATAAAATAACTAAAAATATAAGCTTCCTGAAGTTGGTAGGTGGAGGCATGGATGGATGGGTGGATGAATGGATGGATGGATGGATGAATGGATGGATGGATGGATGAGTGGATGGGTGAATGGGTGGATGGATGGATGAGGGATGAATGGATGGATGGGTGGATAAGTTAATGGATGGATGAATGGATGAGGGATGGATGGGTGGATGAATGGATGGGTGAAATGATTAATGGATGAGTGGATGGATGGATGAATGGATGAATGGATGGATGAGAGATGGATGGGTGGATGGATGAGTGTATCGGTGGATGGATGGATAGATGAATGGATAGATGGGTGAATGGAGGGATAGGTGGATAGATAGGTGAACGGATGGATGAGAGATTAATGGATGGATGGATAAGGAATGGATGGATGAATATGAGTAGATGGATGGATGAGTGGATAGCTGGATGGATGGATGGATGGATGCATGGATGGATGGATGGATGGATGGATGGATAGATGGATGGAATAATGAATGGATGAGTGGATAGGTGGATGGATGGATGGAATGACAGATGAATAAGAGGATGGATGGATGGATGGATGCAAGGATGGATGGACAGATGGGTAGATGAATGAATGGATATATCTTCCTGAGCTGGTAAGATTTTGGCCTTATCCTCAAGTCTGTAATTCTTCAGTGTCACTTTTCTAACACATTGGCTTGAATGTCATGGCTGGGACAAAGGTGAGGTGAGAGAGGCACCTTAGGCACAAACCATAAGGAGGTGTTGAATCTCAGAGTCGAGAGTACCCTACAAGTCTACAAGTAGATGCCTCCATGAATCTCACACCCTAGGCACCTCACTCTTGCTTCCCCTAGGCTGTCCCTGTTGGGTTTTATACATGCACCTCTCCTGAGAAAGAAACAGACCCTCCAACTAGAGACAGACAGCCTTGTCAGATGCCATGCTGCAAATGACTTCAGGGCCCAGGGTGTTCCTAAGGGCTGTTCCACCTTCTGATCTTTGGCCCTTTGCTGAGACAAAGTGATGTGACACAGCAACCATTTGGATAGTTCTTGTCCCAGATCTATCCCATCATCTTGCTATGTAAACTTGAAGAAGCCTCTTACCCTCTCTGAGCTTCAGTTATTTTCTTTGTAGAACAAGAGAGGTTGGACTCAACTCTGGAATGATTTGGTTCAAAGAAAGAGTGGAAAGAAAGGTGAAAGGCTCCCAGAAATCTTCAAGGCAACCCCTTCTTAGAAGGTTTTGCACTGACCACTTCCCACTCCCCCAATATTTTCTTCACTTATTGACCTTTCAAATATTCTTCCTACATACCGAGCTTTGGGATTGATGCTTAGCACAATGATCCACACAGACACTGTCCCTGGACAGTGTCTTGGAGCTTAGAGTCCAGTGAGGAAGTCAAAGAGTAAATCAAGAAGGAGGTCAATCACAGTTGTAACAGCTGCTCTGACACAATCCAGGGGGCAACAGAAACCTGGACAGTGAGCCTAACCCAGCCTGAAGTCAGAGAGGCTTCCTGGAGGAAATGGCTCCCACAGATGAGTAGGAAGAGATCAAGCAAATAAAGAGGAAGAAATGACAGTGCCCCAGAGTCTCACTCAAAGATCTGGGAAGGTGGGCCAGGCCCCAACACTGTGAACCCCTCATCAGGTCCCAGGGACCTTGGTCATCTGCAGTAGCAGCACTGCCTCCAGATTAGCGTGCACCATCTTGGAGTCCTTAAAAGTCCTTTCCTCTGCTTTTCGAGGTTGTATCTTGCTGAGCACACAGAGGAGCTTTTAAGCTGTGACTTGTTGAAAGAGAAGCAGCAGAGGGTGTCATTCTTAACATACATGCCCTGTGGCAGCCTGGCGTGAGGCCTTGGAAAGATAATTAGGGTGTTTGTTCAAAGGATGTGATTGCTACATTTTCTTTTCCATTTTTGATGTTTATGACTCTCTTTCCATCTTCTGGCTGGATCCTGAGCCACACAGAGCTCACTCTTCAAATCTCATCTCATTATCCATTTTCACCCCCAATTGCATATTTTAGGGGCTGGTAATAGGGCTGCCTACGGTGCTATGTATTACAGCTGAAGGATCTGCAAGACTCCAACACCCCCACACTCTCCTGCCATGCAAAAGAGACAAAATATTTTCATTTCTAAGCCTCTAAGCCTGGAGGGGAAAAAAGTTATGCAACCGTGTGACAATCATGGCTTCTTAAAAGTCTTTGGTAGCTGGGGAAGGGATCCAGTCTCAGCTGGGGAAAGGATCCAGTCTCAGCTAGGCTTTTTTTAAGTAACAAGTGACTGGGCCACCTGACATGTAAACAAGGAAATGAGGTGCTCCTAGAGCTTCTGCCTCTGCATCCAAGTGCCTGCTTGGAGGCCTTGCTGGAGACAGGCAGCGTCTGGGGTGAGGTGAGGATGGGGCCAGAGCTGATTCAGCACCTGCTATCCTGAAGTGCTGAGCCCTCCATTTACACACATCTTTCAGGTTGCACAAACTGGCATGTGTACTAGCTTTCTGTGCTGTGTAACAAATTTTCACACACTTAGCAGTTTACAACAGCACAAATGTGTAATTTCACAGTCTCCGTGGGACTAGGTGTGGATTAGCTGCACATGTGCTAACCAAGGTGAAATCAAGGTGTCAGCCAAGGCTACAATCTCATCTGAAAGACTCAGGGTCCTCTTCCAAGCTCACTGGTTGTTGGAAGAACTCAGTTCCTTGCAGTTGTAGGACTGGGGCCCTTACTCCCTGGAGCACCCAAGATTGCCTTCCACATGGCCCTCTCCACAGCATGACAGCTTGCTTCTTCAAGGCCAACGGGAGAGCATTTGCTGCCTCAAATCTCTCTGGCTTCCGTCTTCTCTAATTTCTAGGCTATTTTTAAAAGGGTCAGGCCCACCAAGGACAATCTCCCTGATGATGAGCTTAAAATCAATGGATTAGAGACCTTAAACACGTCTACAAAAATTCTTCACATTTTCTTATCATGTGACTCATTCATGGGAATGTCACCCCATCATAGTCCCAGTCCCACCCACCCTCAAAGGGAAGGGATTATACCAGCCCTGCGCCTCAGGGCCCATCTTAGAAACCAGGCCACCACAGCTCATGTTTTCCGTGGCACACACAGTGCCTGGCATGAGTCAGCTTCCACTTGGCACATACATGAGTTCATTCAGGGGGAGCCAGAGAACAGGGAGTGTGGGCTTCACAGGGGCTGTAGCTCAGGCAACCTGGGTTGAATCTCTGCTCTGAGTCTCACTAGGTTGGGGGAACTTAGGCAAGCCACGTGCCTCCGTTTCCTCATCTTGGAAATGAGTTTCATAATAGTACCCGCCTGGTAAGTTGTTTAGAAGCGTCAATGACAAAGGCCCATGGCGCGCTTAGCACAGAGCCCTGCATGCAGGGATTGCTCAGTGATGTTATGATTCTGCCTAATTCTGCCATCCTTCCTCAGTGCAGTGCCAGCACCAGGAGGCTCCTTCCCCCAAAGCACCACCCCTCCCTCTCCCCACCTCCAACATCCCCCTCCATCCCAGGAGCAAACAGAGATGGAGCAATTAGCCCTCAGTAATAAAAGTACACAGGGCTGTCAGCTGGCCTGCCAAAGGAATTTATGAACTCTGCAGAAGCTTGTACTGCTACAAGATAGTTTGTCAGGGGACCGCTTCCCAGGTAAGAACAAAAAATACCCCATCTGTCACTGCCAGATCCTCCCTGTGGCAAGATATTAAAGCATTGCTGTGCCCTTCCACATTTTCCAAACCTTCTATAGTGAACCTGCATTATTTTTATATCAGACAAAAAAAAAGGTAATAGACCTGATTTTTCACAGAAAATCTTTGCAGTTAGAAACACCAACTTCTGCCAGGTTGCGTCTGCAAGTACAGCATTACCAGAGTGCCTGAGAGCTCTGTTTTGTTCTTTTCTTTTTTTAAAACAAAGATCTATTATGCAAATCGATTGTAAAATTTTTAAAGCCTCTTGTCCTGTCTCAATTAATCACAGTCTTTGTGGGCCCGGCTTCAGCAGCAATGAAATCCTCGTCGTGCATGGAGGGTGGCCAGAGAAGCAATGGTGCTGGCCTTGTCCTGCCCTGGAGACTTCTCTTGTCCCTTCCACCCAGGCCTGCCTTTCCTGTCATGATGACCTAGGCATCTCGCTGGTGGCTGGCCACCACCCTTCACCACGATCATCGCGCGCACACACACAAAAAATCCCTGGCAGTAGCCCCTGTTCCATCCTCCAAAAGGGTCCTTCTCCAGCTGGAGTGAAACTAATGACCTGTAATTTACTGCTCAGCCCCTATGCTGCCGGCTAAGTGAAAGCAGCCGCTTGGCTTAATTCTGCCCAGAGAAGAGAAGGGAATGAGGCAGGCCTCCATCAGCAGCAGCAGTGACACCTCTAGTCTTAAGCCCGCCCTCCTTGCCCCTTCCTCCCCTTGGAGGAACTTTCAAGTTTCTCCACAAACCCCCTTCTCTGTCCCGACAGCTATACCGAGGTGGCTGAACGCCTACCAACAGCCACACTTGATCAGCTGTCCCCAAATCATCGTGGCCGAGCATTCCCTGAGGTCCAGCCTCCCATTTCTGCGCGTCCCCACCACTCACCCCCAGGCCCCTTGTTCTGCCCATCTCAAGCACCTTTTCTGAATCATTACATTGAATCTCGCTCTCAAGAAAGGAACCCAAAACTTATTCTCACTCAGGTATGAGAGGCCAATAAACCCTAAAGCTGTTGGCTGAGCATGAAGCTGTTAAGCTCAGAACTTCAGTAGGAAGCCAAGTGTGAGGGAACTACCCCATCTCCTTAGTGGGAGCTGCAGCCCACATCAATGCTGAGTAACCCACAGGAAACACAGGCTTCCTGACCCATTAAACAGTAGTAGGTGCATTACACTCTGTGGCCTGTGAATCAGAGCCCAGACCTCACACCTTCACAATGCCATTAGATGGCTACAATTGCCGTGGTGCTGGGGAGGGAACACTAGCTTCTCACTTTGATAAGGCACCAGGCTAGACCTGCCAGAGACGCTGGTGGCACAGACAGATGAAACAGGAAGCTGCAGCTGGTGGCAAGATGCAACCTCAGGCCCAAAGAATACAAGCCCACCATAAGTCCTCACACTTCCTCACTAAGGCAGTTTCCACTCTGCTCATGCAGTGCTCAACCTGAGCAACCTGACAGCAACCTCACCCGCCATCACGGGACTGCCGTACAAGCAAATAAGCTAGAAGGCGAAGCCACCGGCAAAGAAGGAAACACAATTCCAAAACACAATTCATCAATCGCTCCATCTCAGGCACAGAGGTTGAATGAATAAGACCTGGCTCTGCTACTGCAACACAGAGAAGGCAGGTGATTCAATCACTAAGCAAGAACTCACCATATTCTCAGGCCAGGTCCTGGGGTACCAGGATGATGGAGATATGGTCCCATCCCGGGTCTGCCTGTGCAAAAGGAGGAAAGAAAGCATGACTGATGAACCGCAGACAGTGTGGTAAAGGCTCAGGCAGATGCATGAAAAGAACATTCTGGAAGCCCAGAGAACCCTGCAGATGGGACCCTGCCTGTCCCCACCTGCACTCTGCCACACCCATAATGAGCTGTGTGCACCCTACACCTTCAAAGCCTTTGGTGCCTCTTTTTGCCCCCAAGCTTGCTACCTGTCTCCAACTTTGTGCTCCTCCAGCCAGCAGCATCAGCCTCACTTGGAGGTTGTTGGGAAGGCAGAAGCTCAGGACCCACCCAGACCTGCTGAGGCAGAACCGCCCTTAACCCAGACACTGGAATGGACGCACACACATTTGAGAAGCACAGTGTCGAGGGGGCACACCCATGTGACTCTTCTCCATGCCCCATGAGTCCTGTGCAGCCCCTCCTGAGATTCCAGAGAACTTCAGCTGGTCTATGACACCCTCCATCCCCCAGGCCCGCTTCATGGAGCCTGCTCACCCTGGTGCAGATGGGCACTGAGCCACCTCTCCCCACAGCCAGACTGTGTGCCCCTCGAAAGCAAGGACTGAGGTCCCCAGAGTTAACCCCTGCCAGGCACACGCCGTGTTCCATGTTCAGGTGCAGTAAAGATTTGCTGAATGAATTAATAAACCGTACTTCAACTGTTTTAGACATCACACACTTAGTACATGAACGAGAGGAAATGCGAGGATGCAGGGTATAACTATTTAAAAGCGATCTGATTCATTCACCGCCTTTGAAAACTTCCAGAGAAGGGAAAGCCGTGGCCTTTCGTAAAGAGCCGATTAATGTCAGAGGCCTGGGGCTGGCTGCATGCACTGAAGCCAGGAGGGAGGCTGGCAAAAGCCTCCCTGGGTACCAAGGTCGGGACGAGGGATTCAATTTGTCATTTTTCTCCTTTGTCCAGGAGATTAAAAGTTGCTCAGAGCTGGCTGCTCTGGGAACCTTGTGGGGCTGGGTTGGGAGCGGGGAGCACTTGGCAGGAAGCAACCCATCCCGACCCCCACCACCTCCCTAGGAAGACAGCCCCATCCCAAAAGGAAGCATCCTCCTTCGTTTTCATAGAGAGTCTCAGAGACCCAGACGCCTTCCCAGGTGGTTTGGGGTTTGAGTGTGAGTTCTGTGCCCCTACATCCTTCCAGTTCCAGCAGCCGACCTGAGGGCTCTCAGGCTGTAGGGAGAAGCCCGGGGGTTTGGGGAGTGGACACCAGCAGAGAAGGGATGTACAGGAGGAAGACGTGCCGCAGGGATGGGCTGCAAGGCTGCAGTTACTAATTCATTTGGATGAAGCTGCTAAAGTATAATTAAGGAAGAATCTTTCCAAGTTTGGAGTACACAGAACAATAAACAGCTGCCCGCTTTGATTAATAGCCAGAACATCACTGAATCCATGCCCAGCAGCCATTCTGGCAGGAGCCTGTGGACTCAGGAAAGCTTTCTCCTCCAGGCTGGGCCAGGCACTAGGCACTCATTCCATTGACCTGGATGGCAGGCAAGAGAGGGCTCTCTTGTCACATAGGTTGAGGGAACACCAAAATGAACGAAATCACAAAATCAAAATTCAGTTGGTGCCTCAGAGCCGGGGCCAAGCTCCTGTTAGCTGTGACTCTCCCAGAGAAGCAGGATGGCCGCGGTGATTAATCACAGAACCCTTCCTAGGTGGGGATGGGGAGTGTTGAAAGGGAAAGGCAAGAGAAGGAACCTGGAAGGAAGTGTCCTGCCCCATGGAGACACAGCCCTCACTGATCCTCACACTCTCCCTTTTCCCCCTTCACCATTAGGAGGGCGGGCACAAGACATGCCCAGCCTTGTTCTTGACTTTCAACAGCACCAGGTCCCAGTTTCTGAGGCTATAGTAAATGTTGATAATTGCTTGTAAGCAGCAAAGTAGGCAACTGGAAGGGATCCAGAGCAGGCTTGGGGACGAGATACAGTTGAGGAACTGTGTTTAGATGGCAGGAGGAAAGACAGAGGAGAAACCACTATTACTTAAACCCTACAAGAGACTGCCATTAGAGTTGCTCCTAACATCTAGAGTCTCTCCTTCTGAGTAGATCAACTTCCCCCATCTCTCCTGGAGTTAGGTATGGTCATGTGACTTACTTTGACCAATGGAACAGATGTAGAAGTTGAGTGTGGTCATGTGACTTGCTTTGGCCATTGGAACAGATGTAGAAGTTGAGTGTGGTCATGTGGCTTGCTTTGGCCAATGGAACTGGAGTAGAGGTGGGGCAGGGTCATGTGACTTGCTTTGGCCAATGGCAGATGTGTGTAAGCTCCCATACGCCCTTGACTCTGCCATGGTGCCCGAGGGTCACTCCAGATGGTGAAGGCTGCAGATGGGGAAGCCTAAATCTCAGGTAAGGACAGTGTACTTCAGAGCTGTGTTTTTTAAGCCACTGAAATCAGGGTGCTAATTGTCACCTCCTCAAAATCAAGCCTGGTTTAACTAATACAGAGGCTGATCCCAGGAGTGAGTTGCTGTAGCAGAAACCCAAATATGTGGCTTTGGCTTTGAGATCAGGCAACAAGAGTTTAGAAAACTGATATCAAAGGCTGGAAAGATGGTGGTCATGTCATGCAGTGGCCAGATTTTTGTACAACTGTTGCCTGAGGTGCCTTGAGAAGTAGATCAGCCATGTGGTGAAGAAACGAATCAAGGGAGTGGGCACTACACCCAGAGAAAAACCAAATGGATTGGGGGCATCTCAGGATAGCAGCTCAGACAAGGGTGTGGCATCCAGAGTAGCCTGGATAGAGGCCGGACAGAGCAGCCCAGGGAAGACAGCCTTCCTGTGTGACTCTCCCGCTGAAGCTGGACATCTCAAGGGCCTTGAGAGTAGGTCTGACAGGTCACATGACCACACCCAACTTCTACTCCTGTTCTATTGGCCAAAGAAAGCCACATAACCACACCCAACTTCTTCTTCTGTTTCACCAGCCAAAGCAAGTCACATGACAAGGCAGTCACATGACAAGGAAGACAGAGGGAAACATAAGGATGAGACGACAAAGAAATTTAGAAATGAGGATTACACCTCCCAAGGAAGGGTGGCGTGGCAATTGGAACATGGAGCTGAAGAGATGAAGCCCTCATCACATTTTCAGAGCATTTCGAGGCCACAAGGCCCCCCACCCAGCATGCACAGCAGATCACAGAAACACGTTAGGCAAAATGAGCCTTGGCCTGGCCCAATTGTCTACAGCCAGGAGTGGGCTGGGAAGACTGCTTTATCCCCAGGAAGAGCCGTCCCCATGCCTACTTCACATGTGGCTAAGAGGAGAACGGAGAAAGCAAACCCCCCAGAGAATGGAGCCAAGGGCTGCAGAGGACCAAGGCAGCTGCTGCCGGGGCACAGAATCAGCACCAGATTAAAGAACATTCCCCACCCAGCAGGAGAGTCAGGCCTCGAAATGTTTACCTAGCCGACTGGTGAGTGCTGTGGGCCCCTGCTCTCCCCCTTTCTGAATGGGGTGGCCACCCTGTCCCTTTCCTGTAGTTCTGGGGGCCGGGAGTGCAGGTAATTTGTCTTTTCGGCTCCTAGATACCTGAGCAGGAGGTGCCATGTCCAGACCCAATGCAGAGGCCACTGTGCCTCACTAGAGATCCCAGAGCAGACCCGGCCAGCAAGCAGGAGGCTCCTGGGTTCTTCCCCAAGCGGGCTAGTAGCTGGCACAGCCTCTTTATATTTATATTTGGAAATATAGCATTTGCTGATTAAAAATAGAACTAATGATATCTTTGTTCAACATAAGAAGACAACGGTTTAGAGAAATTATAGTTTCCCTCCCTTTCAAATTTTCTGCAATCTATGGCATTTTCAAGTATTATAGAATTTTTCAGAATATCTCTAAGAATAGCTTCTCCCAGGACCCACACAGAGGGCATGAGATTTACCCTTTTCAATAGAAGGAAAACTATTCCCAAGCCTTTAAAAGCGTCTCCCTGTGTCTGAAGCCACATGAAGTCACCAGAACAATCGTTCCTGAAAAATGTCTTTTTATCACCCCGCGGTGGGAAGAGTGTCCTTTTAGAATCCAGATCCAACAGGGAGCTCCGGATCCCCACTGCCCTCCCCTCCCCTTGCCGGCCTTACCACCCCATTGCCCCTAGCCTGGTGCGAGAGGGGGTATCTCCACAGGTGCCCTAACCTGTGCAGGCCATGGCCAGCCCCCATGGTGAGGGGAGGGGGGGCTCCTGCAGGCTCCAGCAGCCAAGACACCCATGGAGGCCTGCTCTGTGTGTGTGTGTGTGTGTGTGTGTGTGTGTGTGTGTGTGTGAGAGAGAGAGAGAGAGAGAGAGAGAGAGCCAGCACGTTCCTCAGAAACAATTTGCAGTCACCGGTAATAGAAACACATCCAGAATAAGGCAGTGAAAAATAAAGGGAAAAAGAGAATTGTACAGTGAAAGCACACAAAACTAGAATAAGAAGAGAAACAACAGACTCGGGGAAATAACAGCATGGAACATGACAAAGAGTCAATATCCGGAAGCGATAAAGATCTCAGCCTCACCGTGTCTGCTCCCAGTCATAAACCGTGGAGAGGGCCCAGCAGAGCACCTGCCTACGCGAGCGTGTGCATCCATGTACGAGCACGAGTGTGTGTGTGAGTGTATGTGAGGGAATGTGTGTTCCCATGAGTGTGAGAATGTGTGTGTGCACATGTGTGAGTGTGTGTGAACATGTGTGTGCACGTGCACCCAAAGGCAACTGACAGTACCGAAGCAATGACCTGAGACCAACACTGTCCCCAAAGGTGACCCAGTGTGGAGAGGCAGCATGGGAGGAGGCAGAGACTGCTGAGCTCTGACCCCCCGCCACACTGGCTCACCATGGGGCCTTCTGCACAGTGACATGGCATCTCCAGCTTTGTTTCCTCGTCTAGAATGGGAAGAATCCCACTGTTGCTGCGCAGTTAAAGAATGGAATGCATGTGGTACCCAGCACACCTCGGGGCTCAGTGCACTTTCACTGTCATCCTTCCACGTGGAAATTCACTCTGTTGGAGAATTCACCTTCTGGAGAGAGGTGGCCAGACGGGCCCTTGGAGTGCCCAGGCTATCAGGGTTTTCTCTCTGCAGACGCAAATGCTCTAGAGATCTGCAGACCCCAACCTGCGGTGCACCAGGGAATGGAACCAGGGAAGGTCCAGGCCAGGACAGGCAGTGCCTTGGTGAGGGATGGGACCCTCCAAAGACAGATGCTCTCAGTGCCAAAAGAGCATCCCTCCACCACCTCCTTTATAGACACCTCCCACACACATAGGGAGGCAGGAGGGCTCCAGGATCCAACAACCAAGGCCCAGACCCCAGCACTGCTAGGCCCTAATGCGTCCTGTTGGCCAAGTTACTCCTGGCTCCAGTATGAGATGCCAGTGAGATGGTCCCTGCACACCACGCTCTGGTGCTCAGTAAGCCGTGTTCTTTGTCATCACTTCCAAAGGGATGGGCACCTCCACCAAGCGGGGCAGGCACCCATCCAGTGCTGCTTTTAATTTGCCTATAACTCTCATCTCCAATGTTGGAAGGATGGTCCCGCTTCACAGCGAACTCCCTGGGTCCTTGGGAACAACCCCAAGACCCCTGGCTGAAGGGATGACGCAGTGGAGCACTAGAGATGTGAGCCCTCTCCAATAAAGAGCTGCAAAGTCTAGGACTGTTGAAGGGTCGCTTTCACTCAGCAGACAAACATTTGTATAATAATTAGGTTGAAGGATACCAACATTTTAGAAGACTGTGAATATTTTTACAATCATTCAAATGTCCAACCCTGGGTCAGTGGTTAAATAAATAACTATTCAAAGGGATTCTAAGTAGCAATGAGTGATTGTTGTCACATCCATACATGACTATGAGTGATTTTTGTCTTATTATTTCTACTTTTTGGTGTTTTCTGAATCATCTAATACAATGAGTATGCATTACTTTACTGAGAGTAAACAAATTAATTTTTTAACATATGCCTAGGGTGAAGAGCTACAATGTGTTTGGAAAACAGTTGTATAAAGTTATTCAAGACATAATGGGTGCGTTTGGGCCTTTGAAAAATTTCCTCTAAGACTTAGGCTATCATTTTAACAACAAAGAGAAACGGAGGTTGAAACTCTTCTGAGGCTGCAGGGGAGATCATTTTCCCGGGACTCTTAAGTGGACCCCACTGGGTCCAGGGGACCCGGGCCCCACCCCAGCCGATTCCATCACCAAGTTCTTTGACCTCCACTCCTGACCTCGAACCAGATCCCTGCTCTTCCTTCTGCTATCCCCATTGTCCCCTGTCCCAGCCACTCTCAGTGCATACCTGGGTCATGAGACAGACCCTGCCTCCCGCCTCTCCTGCCTCCCCTGCTGGCCTTGTTAGAGGAGGAATTGCCTCTCCCAGAAAAAGGCATGTTAGAGTCTGAACCCCCCAGGACTGGTGAATGCGGCCTTATTTGGAGGCAGGGTCTTTACAGAGATAATGAAGCTAAATGAGGTCCCTAGGGTGGGCCCTAGTGCAAACGCTGGTGTCCTCACCAAAGGGGAACTTTGGCCACACGGAGAGGGAAGATGCATCTGCAAGCCAGGGAACACCTGAGGCTCCCAGAGGCTGAGAGAGGGGTCTGGGCAGGTCCTCACCGCCTCAGAAGGAGCCACCAGAATTAATTTTTGTTTTTTAAGTCCCCAGTGTGCGGCACCTTGTGATGCCAGCCTCAGGAAGTTTGTGTAAACCCTTCCTCCACAAGGCAGCCAAGGTGATTTTAAAAAAAAAAAAATCTGAGCACATCATAGCAGTGCTTAAACTCAGCTAGCCACTTCCAAATGGGCGTAGACTTTGAAATGTTAGCATAGCTGGCAGGCAGGCCGGTCCCCACCTGGCTTCTTCCTCCCTCTAACTGCAGAGCAGTTCAGCGCCCTGGGCTTCTCTCAATGCTGCACCCACCTCGAAGCTCTGCCACTCTCACACACGACCCGAGACACTCCTGTCTGTCTCCCTCCTCTCTCCTCTGCACAGGCACTCACGAAGCCACGCCGCCTCCCTGCCAATTTCTCCAGCTCCCTTGTAGGGTGTCGGTTTAAATAAGACCACTTATTCTAAGTGAAGTAACTCAGGAATGGAAAAACAAACATCGCATGTTCTCACTTGTAATTGGGAGCTAAGCTATGAGGATGCAAAGGCATAAGAATGATACAATAGACTTTGGGGACTTGGGGTGGGTGAGGGGTGGGGATGAAAAACTACACATTGGGTACAGTGTACACTGATCAGGTGATAGGTGCACCAAAATCTCAGAAATCACCACTACAGAACTTAACCATGTCACCAAACACCACCCGTTCCCAAAAACTGTCGAAATAAAAATATATCTATAACGTATCTCAGCAAACAGGGCATGTCTCAGCACCCAGCTGAGAGTGGCTGGGACAGGAGACAATGGGGACAGCCCCTGTTTTTTCCCAGTGCCTCCCTCCTCTTCCTCCTGCTCGGAGTGACTCCTTCCTTCAGTCCGGGGTTGATCCAGTTCAACGCTGTTGACATTTGGGGCCAGATCAGCCTTTCTTAAGGGGGGCTCCCCTGGGAATTTTAGGGTGCTTAGCAGCATCCCTGGCAGAGCCCCTCCCCAACCAAAGTGATGACAACAAAGGTGACTCCAGGCATTGCCAAGCATCCCTTGGGGACAAAATTGCAAAACCGCCCTTGGCTGAGAGCTGCTGCTGTAGCGGTAAAGGCCTTGAAGGGGTGGACAGTGCCCACCTCACTCCCCACTGCATCTCCTCCACTTCAATCCCCACCGCATCTCCCCCCATCAATCCCCAGTGCATCCCCCGCTCACTCCCCACCACATCATGTGTTGGGCAGAAGGATGGATGGGTGAATAGGAGAACCCGCAGACACATTTCAGTTGCCGGTGGCTCAGCTGCAGCCGGACCCTCGCTCTTGCCCCTGGTGTTGGAATAAGCCCTGCATGACTCCCAGATGGCTTGGGGGCCGGGGGTGGGGATGCCCTCGTGAAACGCAGCCCCCATGGTGGCCATCTTCCATCTCCTGTTCCTCTCCTTTGGCATATTTCAAATGCACCAGGGCTTTGTATAAACCTGTTATCCATCAAGGTGAAAGACAGAAGTGCGAATAGCATCAGATCCCCCCCAGGCAGAGAGATAATATGCTGACATGCTAATGGTTGTATTAACAATTTAATAGAGCCCGAGTGCCCAGGGCCAGGCAGGTCTCCCAGCAGCCGGCAGCATAGCAGATGTCTGCTCCCACGCCGGGAGCGGGGGCCAGGCCCTGGACTCCCAGGTGTCCCTGAACGGGTCAGGGTGGAGGTCTAGAGGTCTGATCGAGCCTTGGTTTCCTCCAGTTCCCTGGGCAGAGTGAGCCTTGCGGTCGTTGCAGCTTTGGGAGAGGAGCTGGGCACTGCGCCTGTTCCTGCAGTTCAGGGGGTCCCCCACCAAGAACAGTTGACATTGACTTTGACCGGGGCACAGAGCCCAGGGCCCCTGAGGGCTGGACCATGCACAGTTGCTTCCCCTCTTTACGCCCCTGCCAGCACAGAACTTGGCATGCAGTTAGTGCTCAATAAATATTAGTTCAATGGAGGCAACACGGGTGGGGAGGGGTGGGGGAGAGCTACTATGCCTGTGGCTGGAAAAGACCAGTGGTGGCTGCAGGAGGAAGCTTAGAGCCTGAGAACCCAGCTGCCACTCCCTAGCAGCAGCCCCCTGGCCGGCCCTGTAATCTCACTGAGCCTCACTCCTTCAGAGGAGTTCACGGTGCTCCCTCACAATGTTGACCTTGAAACCAGGTGAGAGAGCGGGTCTGTGAGCACCTTAGAAAATGAAACAGTTTGTGATTCAGCCTTGTTCCTGTGCGAACTTGAGCTCCCAGATGGGCGATTTGCCATAAACTCAGCTTCCGCTTCTGAGGGGGTGGGGCTAAGCCACTGGCTGGCCCTGGCAGCATTTCCCAGGAGCTGAGAAAGCTCCCCTGCCTTACCTTGCAAGGAGCTCGGCTGTCTTCCCTATTCAGAGCACCTGCCTCCTGAGCATAAATGGGTTTTTGATGCCTTGCTGTTTCCTTTATCTTTCTCTTCTACAATGGGCTTTGAAGGGCTCCATGATTACTTTTCTGTAAACATCCAGGACTGGGCCCACGACTTTCCAAAATATTTTCTAAAGTTATCAAAAAATGCACATACGCACATGCACATACACACACACACTCATGCATATGCGCATGTACACACCCAGGGGCCTGGGATCATGTTTAGCATTCAGCTTTTCTGCTCTTCTGGGAAATGCTTTAAGAAAAGTTGAAAGCCTCATATCTCAAAAATCAAATCAACAGGCACTTTTGAAAAACAGACACATACAGAAAAAAAGGAAGAAAGCAAAAAAAGGCTTCTTTCAGATGCCTCACCCAGAGTTCGCTGCGTTTCCGCTCAACTTTCTTTATGTCAGAGCTGCTGCGCATTCTGCCGCCTTCGCCTGCTGGTTAGAAATCATAGTCCAGACTTTTAAACTAAAGGAAGAAAGTCCTCATGTAATTTAGTGGTGGTTATTTGTCACCTATTCCTGCAAACAAATGCCCGTGGCAGTGAAGGCCAGCAGATTTACCGAGAGGGAAAAGATCTATATTCCCTGGACCAAAGTGACGTTACCAGATTGGGTAATTGCTGCATAAGCAATAAATTACACGCTGATTAATTGTGCTTCTAGGGCTTTCTGGAGTATTTTTCATGGGGACAGTTGTATACATGCTCACAGTGAATTGGAAAAGGCAAGGCCTGGCCTGCGGACCCACTCCAAACAGGAAGAAACAAAGCCCATCAACAAGATTTCAGAACTTCCTACCTATTTCGCGAAGGCATCCCTCAGCAATGAGGGATTCCTGTGCACATCAGATACACGCATATTCTCCACCTATAAAAATAGACTTGAAAATAACTTCCATGAGATACCACTACACACCTATTAGAACGGCTAAAATCTTAGAAGAATGCTGACAAGGACACAGAGCAACAGCCACCCTCCTTCATTGCTGGTGGGAATGCGGAATGGAACTGCCACTTTGGAAGGCAACTTTGCAGTTTCTTACAAAGCTAAACATAGTCTTACCATACAAACCGCAACTGGACTCCTCTGCATTTACCCAAATGAGTTGAAAACTTATGTCCACACAGAAACCTGCACAGGAATATTCCCAGCAGCTTTATTCATAATTTCTGAAAACTAGAAGCAACCAAAATATTCTTCAAAAGGTAAATGAATAAGCAAAGGGTGACATATCCATCTGATGGAATACTATTCAATAATTTAAAAAGAAATGAGGCCGGTGTCGTGGCTCACACCTGTAGTCCGAACAGTTTGGGAGGCCAAGGCAGACGGATTGCTTGAGCCCAGGAGTTTGAGACCAGCCTGGGCAACACGGCGAAACCCCTTCTCTACTAAAAACACAAAAATTAGCCAGATGTGATTGTATGTGCCTGTGCTCCCAGCTATTTGGGAGGCTGAGGCAGGAGGATCACTTGAGACAGGAAGGTTGGGGCTGAAGTGAGCTAAAATCACATCACTGCACTTCAGCCTGGGCAACAGAGCGAGACTGTCTCAATTTTTAAAAAAAGAAAAATGGGCCAGGCGCAAAGGTTCATACCTGTAATCCCAACACTTTAGGGGGCTGAGGTGAGCAGATCATTAGGTCAGTAGTTCGAGACCAGCCTGGCCAACATAGTGAAACCCCGTCTCTACTAAAAATACAAAAATTAGCCGGGCATGGTGGCACACGCCTGTAGCCCCAGCTATTTGGGAAGATAAGGCAGGAGAATCGCTTGAACCCAGGAGGCAGAGGTTGTGGTGAGCCGAGATCACGCCACTGCACTCCAGCCTGGGCAACAGAGTAAGACTCTGTTTCAAAAAAAGAAAAATGAAATGAGCTTTGAGCCCAGGAGTTCAAGACCACCCTAGGCAACATAATGATACCCCATCTCTACAAAAAAAAAAATGTAAGAATTAGCCAGTTGTGGTGACACGTGCCTGTGGTCTCAGCATTTGGGAGGCTGAGGCAGAAGGATCACTTGAGCCCAGGAGGTTGAGGCTGTTGTGAGCTATGTTCATACCACTGCACTCCAGCCTGGAAGACAGAGCAAGACCCTGTCAAAAAAAAAAGAGCTATAGAGACATGGATGAAAAATATCTTAAATGTGCATTGCTAAATGAAAGCAGTCAACCTTAAAAGGCTACTTACTGTATGATTCCAATGGAAAAGGCAAAAGAATAGAGATGGTAAACAGATCAGTGGTTGCCAGGGATTTGAGGATGGGAGAGACTGAACTGGTGACACGCGAGATTTTTTAGAGCAGTGAACTAATTCTGCATGATACTGGTAGATACATGACATTATACATTTATCAAAACCCATAGAATTCTACAACACAAAGAGAGAACCTTATATGTGAAATATTTTTAAAAATCAATTAGGAGGTCAGGGATGGGATGGAGATGATGATAAAAGGATCTGTACTACAAATGCATGACATCGCCTTACTGAAGGAGGTAAGAGGTAAAGGTACTGACCTCAGTAACTGTGGAAGTGAGTAGAGACTGTTAGACTAGAAATGGATCTTCACATAGTACTGGGCTCTAGTTGGTAAAGTTGCTTCCTATGGGAGTTCGGGTTAACAATTCTATACTTATACACAGAGATCACATAAATAAGTAAATGGATAGAGAGTAGTGAGAAGCAGGTTACGGATAAGCAAAGGAGGAAGCTAGAGTGAACCTTGTGGAATAGGGTTAGAATTGGAGACATCAGTATGAACTCACAGTTTGCTTAATTTAGATACAGATGGAGAGATAGATGATAGATAGATAGATAGATAGATAGATAGATAGATAGATGATAGATAGATAATGCATATACATGGGTCACTCTACATACATATACTTCCTAGCTCTACCCACTGAGAGAGCCCCGTAGCAATGAGCACACACAGCACCCGACCTTGGTTTCCAAATACCATTCTCCCATTAAAAAGGAACCAAGGCTCTATAGAGAAATTGCTGTTTCTAGTGCTGAGACATGACATGTATGAGATGAGCCCAGAGCATCCTTCAGTGGCAGAAAGTAAGGAAGTGCTCAAAAAACAAAATAATGGGGGAAATCTCAAAATTCTTCCAGCGTTGGCCGTGGGAGCTCTTCCAGTTGGCTGCAGTGAACTGGAGAGCACCCCAGCTCCCATGGGCAAAGCTGGAACAATTTAAGCAAAACAGTAAGTATAACCCAAAGTCTTTTTTTAAATCCATGATTCTATACTGATATAAATCAATGATGATTGAATAAATCAATGAATAAGTAAATAAATGCACTGCACTTCAGCCTGGGCAACAGAGTGAGACCCTGTCTCAATTTTTAAAAACAGAAAAGATATTTTATTATAGCAGCACAGGCAAACAAAGACAGTCCCCCAACATACCACAGACTAGTATATGAGAACAGACTAGTCTCCAATACAGAAGAATTCCAAATAATTTATGTACATAAATACCCTCTCAAGGAGGTGAGGTTCAACTCCCCACTCCTTCCACATGAACTGTGCTCGGTGACTTCGTTCCAAAGATTACAGTGTGGAAAGAGGGGAAAAATCACTAACTTTCTCATAGAGAAATCTGATAGACTCAGCCAGTTGATCAAGGTCAACATCAACACTGGTAAGTCATGTGGATAGTATGTGCCCTTGAGCTGATGGGATCAAAATGGCACTTCACCTCTGTGGTCTTCTTCCCAAGAACCCATACCCCAGTCTAACTATGAGAAAAACATCAAAGTTCCCGATGAAAAACATTTTTAACTACCTGACAAGTACCCCCCAAAACAAAGTCATCAAAAACAAAGTATAAGAATCTTTCACAGCCAAAAAGATCCTAAGGAGAGATGACAAGTTAACATGATATGGTTTCCCGGGTGGGATCCTGGAAGGGAAAACGACATTAGGAAAAAGCCAGTGAAATCTAAATAAAGTGTAGAGTCTAGTCAATAATAATGCATCAATATTGGCTCATTAATTCTAACAAATGTACCATACTAATGTAAGATGTTAAAATGGGGGAAACTGAGTGAGAGGCTTATGGGAACTCTCTGTACTATCATTGCAAATTTTCTGTAAATCTAAGATGATTCTGAAATAAAGATTTTATTTAAATATCTGTGGTGTGTGTGTCTACATTTTCACAAACAAACCTGGGCACCAATACAAAGCCCTCTTCTGTCCCTGCCATGGTTTGAGTGTAAGTGGCCCTCCAAAATTCTCATGTTGGAACTTAGACTCCAATACGACAGTATTAAGAAGTGGAGCCTTTTCGAAGTGATTACGTTTTTTAGAATGGGATGGGCAACCTTATGAAAGGGCTGGAGGGAACTCGCCGGGCCTCTCTGCCCTTCCGCCTTCACTCCGTGAAGATACAGCCTTGGTTCCCTCCAGAGGATGAGCAACAAGGTGCCACCTTGAAAGCAGGAATGGGGCCTTCAGCAGACACTTGCCCTGATGCTTCCTTGATGTTGGACTTCCCAGCCTCCAGAACTGTGAGAAATAAATTTCTGTTGTTTATAGATTACCTAAGATATATTATTATTTTTTTTTTTTTGAGAAAGAGTTTTGCTCTTTTTGCCCAGGCTGGAGTGCAATGACACAATCTTGGCTCACCGCAACCTCCACCCCCCGGGTTCAACCGATTCTCCTGCCTCAGCCTCCCGAGTAGCTGAGATTACAGGTATGCGCCACCACACCCAGCCAATTCCATTCCATTCCTAAAGAGCAGGGCAGCACTTTAATCTCCCAGGCCTCTGGCTCAGCTGTTTCTGAGCAGAGAACTCCACACATCCTGAGGAAGGCCAAGTCTGGGCCAGGAAGGAAGATCAGTAGATGGGGGGAAGCCCTGCAGTCTCCTAATAGAGACAGGGTTTCTCCATGTTGATCAGGCTGGTCTCGAACTCCCGACCTCAGGTGATCCGCCTGCCTCAGCCTCCTAAAGTGCTGAGATCACAGGCGTGAGCCACCGCGCCCGGCCACCTAAGATATTTTATTATAGCAGCACAGGCAAACGAAGGCAGTCCCCCAATATACTACAGGGCAGAATTCTGACAACTTCCACCAAGTAGAACAGGCCAAGCCTGGAGGCTCAAAAAGAGAGCCCTCAAAAACCTGAGCAGCGAAGCATTTTAATCTCCCAGGCCTCTGGCTCAGCTGTTTCTGAGCAGAGAACTCCACACATCCTGAGGAAGACCAAGTCTGGGCCAGGAAGGAAGATCAGTAGATGGGGGGAAGCCCTGCAGACTCTGCCCTCACCACTACGGCCACCAAGCCCACTCTTGGGACACTCCACCCACAGCACAGTGGGCTTTGAGGGTCCAGGCAGTAGCAAGGCCACTGTATTCATCACCCTTTGCTCCCTAAGGTTGGAGCCATCTAAAGTATTTCAGAAATTTTCCATCAACAGCTAGAAATTTTCTTAATGCTTTGTTCTTAAAGAGATAAACTTTTATTTTCTGAATGTTGTGATTACATTAAAACAAAATTTACTTCTGCAAGAAAAGGAATTACCTTTGGTTGTACCTACTGTGAGATACTTTGCATGTACTGTTTCAACTGACCCCATACCAAGGCCGTAAGTATTCTCGTGGTTCCCATGCTGTAGGTGAAAAGCCAGACTTGAATAGATTAGAGACATGCCCAGTTTCCAGTGCTGATCAACAGAAAAACTCAGGCATCCGGTTCTTCTTCCATCCTTCGCTGTGCTGGCAATGGTGGATAAAGCAGGGTTTGCTTTCCGGTAGCCCTGGAACAGCCAGCTTGCCCTGCTGTGAGCCTTGCACAGCACGGTCCCTCTCCCTTCCATTCCTACACAAAGCACTGGAGGCTGCTCTCAGCAGAAGGGATCTGAGGCCCAGGAGCCTCCAGTCCGGCTCTAAGTGACTGAGACCAAAGCTGCAGGTTCCCACCCACTACTCCAGACACCACACCTAGCACCCACAGCCTTGAGCACAGAGAAGGCTGTAGAGTCAGCTGCTGCACCCCCCACACCACTACATAATAGAGGGGTGGCCCCCAGGCAGGCAGAGCCGCCTCCAGCCTGGCACCCCCACCAGGTACGGCACAGCAGATAGAAGCACAACAATTAAACGGAGAGGCCCTCCAAGGGGTAAGGAAATGAGAGTGAGTGGGAAGGAAAAATGGTAGAGATTCAGTTCCACCCATCAGGAGACAGGAACATGGTGCTCTTTGGAAACACAAGTGGTTTGCCTGATCTCACTTTGGGTTTTATTTTATTTCACTTTTTAATATGTGAAAAGTCCTAGAGGTCACCCACAGAGCTTGCCAAGCCGGTTCCTCCATCTCCAAAACACATTCCACAGGGCCCCTTGTTGCCATGGCAACTGTCTGGTCCAAGCCTCCTCTCCCTCTCTCCCTGGGAAAAGTAATCCACCATATAACAGGCTTAAGGAAAAATATCACACAATCATATTCATCAAATCAGAAAAAGCACATCTCAAAACCTATACAGTCGTCCCTTGGTACACATGGGGTATTGGTTCCAGGACCTCCCACCTGCCTGCATATACCCAAATCCACACATACTCAGGTCCTGTAGGGGGCTCCATGGGATGTATACATTTAAAAAGTCAGACTGCTGTATACCTGGATTTCAAATCCAGGAATCCTGTGTTTTCCATCAGCTTTCGCTGAAAAAAGCCACATATACGTGCACCCACACAGTTCAATCCTGTGTTCTTCAAGGGTCAACTATACTCACTCATGATAAAACTCTCAGAAAAATAACAAGGGGGGAAGGATTCCCTCAATTTGATAAAGGGCATCTACAAAATGCTCACATCCAACATTTAACTAAATGGTCTAAGACCGAATGCTTTCCCAAGAGACTAGTAACAGGGCAAGAAAACCCACTCTCATCACTTCTGCTCTGGTAGTGCTAGCAGCTCTAGCCAGTGCAATCAGGCAAGAAAAGTTTTTTAAAAGCATCCCGATCATAAAGGAAGGGAAGAACTCATCCCTATTTGCAGATGACATGATTGTCTATGCAGAAAATCACAAAGAACCAACAAAAACGCTTGTAGAACTAACCAGTAAGTTCAGCAAGGTCAGAGGATACAAGATTCAAAAATCAATCTTACTTCTACATTCTAGTAATGACCATGTGGATAATGAAATTAAAAACACAATCACTGGGCCAGGTGCAGTGGCTCACACCTGTAATCCCAGCACTTCAGGACCCAGAGGCGGGCAGATCACTTGAGGTCAGGAGTTCAAGACCAGCCTGTCCAACATAGCGAAACCCCATCTCTACTAAAAATGTACAAAATTACCCAGGCGTGGTGGTGGGCACCTGTAATCCCAGCTACTCCGGAGGCTGAGGCAGGAGAATCACTTGAACCCAGGAGGAGGAGGTTGCAGTGAGCCAACATTGCGCCACTGCACTCCAGCCTGGGCATCGGAGTGACAGCCTGTCTCAAAAAAAAAATACAATTGCCACAACCAAGCTAATTCACATATTCATCACTTCATAAAGTTACCTTTTTGGTGGTAAAAACACTTAAGATCTACTCTCTTAGCAAGTTTCGAGTATACAATACATTGTTGCTAACTATAGTTACCACTTTACAATGTATATGTATATCAAATCATCAGGCTGTACACCTTAAATATACACAATTTTTACTTGTCAATTATACCTCAGTAAGGCTTGTTTTTAAAAATACCATTTACAATCACTAAAACAAATTAAAGTGTTATAAATCTAAAAAACGTATAGGGCTTCTATGCTAAACAGTACACCACACTGATGAAAGAAATCAACAAAGATCTAAATAAATTGAGAGACATATCATGTTCATGGATTGGAAGACTCAAAATAGTAAAGATGCCATTTCTCCCTAAGTGGATTTACATACAGGCTTAACACAATTCCCATCAAAAGCCCAGCGAGACTTTTTATAGATATAGATAAGATTATTCCAAATTCAGCCGGGCGTGGTTGTGTGTGCCTGTAATCCCAGCTACTCAGGAGGCTGAGGCAGGAGAACTGCTTGAACCCAGGAGGAGGAGGTTGCAGTGAGCCAAGACTGTGCCACTGCACTCCAGCCTGGGCATTGCAGTGACAGTCTATCTAAAAAAAAAGAAATAAATAAAATAAAATTGATGTGAAAAGACAAAGGTACTAGAGTAGCCAAAACAATTGTGAAAAAGGAAAATAAGGCCCAGTGCACTTTCAGCACTTTCAGAGGTCAAGGCGGGTGGATCACCTGAGGTCAGGAGTTCAAGACCAGCTTAGCCAATCTGGTGAAATCCTGTCTCTACTAAAAACACAAAAATTAGCCAGGCATGGTGGCGCATGCCTATAATCCCAGCTACTCAGGAGGCTGAGGCAGGAGAATTGCTTGAACCCGGGAAGTGGAGGTTGCAGTGAGCCAAGATCGCACTATTCCAGCCTGGGCATCAAGGGCAAAACTCTGTGTCAAAAAAATAAAAAATAAAAGAAAGAGAGAGAGGGAAGAAAGAAAGAAAGAGAGAGAGAGAGAAAGAAAAGAGAGAGAAAGAGAAAGAGAAAGGAAAGGAAAGGAAGAGAGAAAGAAAGAGAAAGGAAGGAAGGAAGGACAGAAGGAAGGGAGGGAGGGAGGGAGGGAGGGAGGGAAGGGAGGGAGGGAGGGAGGAAGGGAGGGAGGGAGGAAGGGAGGAAGGAAGGAAGGAAGGAAGGAAGGAAGGAAGGAAGGGAGGAAGGGAGGGAGGGAGGGAGGGAGGGAGGGAGGGAGGGAGGGAGGGAGGAAAGTAGGAGGAATTCATCTACCCAATTTCAAGACTTGTATAGTCACAGTCACTAAGAGTGTGGGATTGCGGGGAGACAGACCTATAGGCCAATGGAACAGAATAGAGAACCCAGAAACAGACCCACACGAATAGGCCCAGCTGGCTTTTGACAAGGGCACAAGAGTCATCACATGGAGCAAGGAAAGCATTTTCAACAAATGCTCTAACAGAGCAATTGGATGTCCATCAGCTAAAAAAAAAAGAAGAAAGAAACTTGTCTTTTAATGAAAACATCAACTCAAAATGGATCAAACACATAAAATAAAACATAGAACTCTAAAACTTTTAGAAACAATTGGAGAAAAACTTCAGCATCTACAGCTAGGCAAAGAGTTCTAACACTTGATACCAAAAGCACAATCTGTAAAAGTAAGAAATTAACTGGCTTTCCTCAAAATTTAATACGTGTGCTCTGCGAAAGATCCTTCAAGAGGATTAAAAGACAAGCTACCAAGTGAGAGAAAATATTTGCAAACTATATATCTGAGAATGAACTCCGAAAACTTAGTAAACAAGCAAACAATTTCTCAATCATGTTCTGTATTTTTGGGGAGGGCTACAGTTTTCACATCGTGATTCTCTCCTTTCTCTCAGAAAACCCTCCTGTCAGCCTTGATTTGTATAACGTCCTTGCTTTCTGGATGAGGAAATGGAGGCTTCAAGCCTTCTCTAAGCTTACAGTTCCTAGGAGATAGACCTGGATTTTTTCTTTCTTTTTTTAATTCATTTGTTTAATTGTGTACAATATACCTAACATGTTTTTTTGTTTGTTTGTTTGTTTTGAGATGGAGTTTTGCTCTTGTTGCCCAGGCTGGAGTGCAGCGGTGCAACCTCAGCTCACTGCAACTTCTGCCTCCTGGGTTCAAGCAATTCTCCTGCCTCAGCCTCCCGAGTGGCTGGGATTACAGGCATGCACCACCACGCCTGGCTAATTTTGTATTTTTAGTAGAGACAGGGTTTCTCCATGTTGGTCAGGCTGGTCTCAAACTCTCTACCAGAGGAGATCCATCCACCCATCTTGGCCTCCCAAAGTGCTGGGATTACAGGCATGAGCCACCACGCCCAGCCCATTTTAATCATTTTTAAATGCACAGTTCAGTGGCATTAAGTACATTCACATTTTATGTCACTGTCATCACCACCATCCATCTTCAGAGCTCTTCTCATCTTGCAAAACAGAAACTGTACTTATAAAAAATAATTCCCATTCCTCCCTCTCCCCAGCCCCTAGCAACCACCATCCTACTTTCTGTCTCTACGAATTTGACAACCCCCAGGACCTCCTACAAATGGAATCATCCAGTATTTGTCTTTTTGTGACTGGCTTATTTCACTTAGCACAGCATCCTCAAGGTTCAGCCACGAAGGTGTGTGAGTTTCCTTCCTGTTTAAGGCTAAGTCATATTCCAGTGGTGGACCTGGATTTGAACTGTCACTCCAAAAGAAAGTCTGGGCTGGGCAGTGGCACTAACCTCTAAGAAGCTGGCCTGTCCCTGGGCACTCCCCTGCATCCTTTGTCCTGAGCCTTCAGGCACCCATCAGTCCTGCCTCCCTCCAGGGCATGAAGGAGCACAAACTTTGTTCCAGAGCTGTACATATGGGGCCCGGAGGAGGTACCCAAGATTGATAAGGAGGATAAAATTGAAGTCAGTTGGCCAAGAGCGGTGGCTCACACCTGTAACCCCAGCACTTTGGGAAGCCGAGGCAGGTGGATCACCTGAGGTCAGGAGTTCGAAACCAGCCTGGCCAACATAGTGAAACCCCGTCTCTACTAAAAATACAAAAAGTTAGCCGAGCATGGTGGTGGGTGCTTTTAATCCCAGCTGCTAGGGAGGCTGAGGCAGGAGAATCACTTGAACCCAGGAGACGGAGGTTGCCATGAGCCAAGATCGCGCCATCGCACTCCAGCCTGGGCAACAAAGGCAAGGCTTTGTTCTCAAAAAAAATAAAAATAAAATACATTGAAGTCAGTTTTAGAAAATGCACATGGAGGCTGGTTGCGGTGGCTCACGCCTGTAATCCCAGCACTTTGGGAGGCCAAGGCAGGCGGATCACGAGGTCAGGAGATCGAGACCATCCTGGCTAATATGGTGAAACCCCGTCTTTGCTAAAAATACAAAAAATTAGCTGGGCATGGTGGCGGGCACCTGTAGTCCCAGCTACTAGGGAGGCTGAGGCAGTAGAATGGCATGAACCAGGGAGGCGGAGCTTGCAGATCTGAGATCACGCCGCTGCACTCCAGCCTAGGCAACACAGCAAAACTCTGTCTCAAAAAAAAAAAAAGAAAAAAGAAAATGCACACGGTTATGGGATGTCATGTGCAGGCCAGGCAGAGCTAGGTCTAAGGCCCTCCAGGGACCTGCTGGAATACAGGTGGCTGGATCCAGAGGGCGGAAAGGAGGCTGCAGAGGGAGGTGGGTGGGGAAGAGAGGACCGGATGCCCAGGCTTGCTTTCCTCTCACTGCCAGGTTTAAGGCGGTACAGCCATGCAAACACCGCTGGGATTGTCAAAGAACTAAGGAGGGGTTAAATATTTTTTACAAAAACTCTTCGTCTAATTTATGTTGTGCTTTTGAAGATGAAGAGGCGGCGGGCTTCAGTTATCAGCAAGAAGAAGGGACAGAGGGACTACAAACATCTTAAAACAGTGGAAGACGGGAGGAGGCTCTCGCCGTCCTTGAGAATATCAATTCCAAAATGATTCTATTCCACCACATAAAGGAGCCAGGCCTTTCAAAGAAAATCAGCCTTTCATAAAATTTCTTGGAAATCTAGTCAAGAAAGTGTGCATGTCTCTCTCAGATAACACTGCTGTATTATAGGCATTTAAATAGATCAGCGGGCTATGAAAAAATAAAACAGCCATTTAAGTGGAGTGTCTGAAAAGGCAGCCGAGACAGGCTGAGACAGGTCTTGGGCCTGTGGGCTCCAAGAAAAACAGGATGGCGATTGCCATGGTGACTTTGTATTGCATTCCACCCCTAAGGACAACCAAAAGTCCCTGCAGGACCCCCAGCATCAGCATCACCTGGGGTACGGGGTCAATGCAGGTCTCCTGGCCCCATAACAAACCAGCTGAACCCAGTCTTTGGAGGTTGTCCCCAGGAATCTGCATTTTAACAAATTTCTCAGGTGATTCTTAGAACATCACAATGGGGCTCCTGACTCAGTCTCTACTGGAGGCCAAAGTCAAATGATGCCAGCAGCGACTCTACAGTCTGCAGCAGGTGCACCTGCACATGCACGGCCCCGGTGTGCCAGCCCTCAGCCTCACCCACCTCAATGGCTGAAGAAGCCAAGAGGGCAGCTGGAGATTGTCAAGTTGGTTTCTTCTTTAGAAAGAGGCTGTGAGGCCCCTGTATCCCTCCCCTCTAGGGAATGGGTGGAGGCCCTCACTCTCACCTCATGGAAGGGAGAGGAGCTTGAAGGAGCTCCCTGAGGGGGGGGGAGAGGGACTGTTTTCTGTCCCCAGGAGTGCACAGGTCACAGCCTGCAGGGACTCGCTCCCAAAGGCCAGTCTGCACCCAGGCTGTGGCTAGCTCTGGCTCCCAGCAGAAGAAGGAGGAGAGGGCTGAAGGGAGATGGCCTCCCCACCAACCACAGGGGCCAATCTGTGGGTCTCCTGGTAAGGATAATGGCCTGGGGTCCCTTTAAAGAGGGTCCTCCTGGGAGGAGTAGATGGATCAGAGCCCTCAGCATCTGTGGGAAGTGCATGGCCAGGTGCCCTGGGGCCAGCCAGGAAGCCCCAGCAGTGCAAGGAGAGGGCTGGCCTCCATCGAGACGGCAGCATTCCAAGGACTGGAGAGGAGTCATTCTCCAAGAAGCCCCCCAAATTCTTGGTGCCAAATTCCCCTCCCTGTCCCCTTCCTCATTCCCTCCCCCTCCAATCTGGGAAGGACCATGTGCCTTGGGACCCAGCAGGAAGTAGAGGTCCAGACCTGTGGGAATAAAGACAGCAGAAGGCCCTCACCCCACTCCCCACTGCAGGCTGCCAGCCTTGACCAGGCCGGGCTGGAGGGCCAGAGACACAGGCATTGAACAAAGATCTGGGTTTTGATGATTTTGCTCAACCAGACATGTTAAAGAAAAGGAAGACGACTGTGTAACTAAAAACAATAATAGGACTTTTCCTTTCTGAAGAAGGACCAGGGCCTGGGGGAGACTTTATCCCAGGGTGATCCAGTGACCCCACAGAAGACAGATTGTCCCGTGTGCCTTCTTCATTCACCCTAAGTGCTAAGCAGCCTTGAGGTGAAGAACCATGGACTGTTGGAGTGCGGGGGTCAGAAACTGCTCTCCTGACCCCTGGAAACCTCTTGAAAGCTGAGTTGACCACTTGGGGAACTCAAGTCCCTCACATAACTAAAATAAATCCTTTAAGACAGCCCACTCCAAGGACAGCAATGTGGAACATGGTGCTGTGGTTCCGTGCCTTTTCCTGCCTATCCCCAACACTGTGCTCCCTGAATCCACTCAGGCTCCCACCCGGGGAGGTGGTCAGACAAGACTGTTGGCAAATGAGACTCCCAATTGCCTGACCAACATCCATTCTTGCTATCTTCCTTAGAACCCAATTTCTAGCTGGACAACAATGTGCTCAATTATTACCACAATTACTTTTGCACCAACCTAATACAAAACTATGTATCCCAGCCTCCTTTACACTAGATGTGATCATGTGATTCTGTTCTAACCAATGAGATATCAGCAAAGTGTTGGATGGTACTTCCAGGAAGTCTCCCTAAGAGGGGACACCTGCTTGGCATGGATGAGATGGCTGGAGTTCCAGCACCCATCTTGGACCATGAGGATGAGGACAGACTGGAGTATTGATCCCTAACAACTTCCTACAGCCACCCACCTCCAAACTACTGTTACACAAAAAGAGACATGAAGGACCCATCCTGTTTTGACACTGTCACTGGGAAGAGTTCTGTTAAATGCTGCTGAACCTACACTTGGCTGCTGGATGTATGCAATGATCCTCTCACACTCCTCATCCCACTAAATGTGCTGCCAGCTCAGGGTATGGTGGGCACCGCAGCAAAGATTAGCTCTCCTTGCTGTATGTTTCAGGTGGGAAAAGCATGCTTGGGAGTTTTGACCTTGACTGTCTATACCAAGCCAAGGTGATCCATTGGGTTGATTGGAACGTCCTCCTAATGGGTCTTGGAGGCAGGTGACAGCTGGCATTTGCTGGCTGAAGTGATCAGGTTCCAGGCCAGGCATGAAGCTGGAGCTGTGACTGGACCTGACTCTCCCAGTTGCAAGTTGCTCTTCAGCACAGGCCTAGGATGGTCCAACGTGCTCTCTGGGGGAGATGAAACACAGCTGGTATTACAGGTCAAAACGTATCCCCCGAACTCCACATGCTGCAGTCTAACCCCCAGGACCTCAGAATGTGATCTTATTTGGAAATGGTGGCATTGTAGATGTAATTAGTTAAGAAGGGTGAGCCCCTAATCCAAAATGACTAACATCCTTATCGAAAGGGGAATGTGAATCGGAGACACCCACACAGAGGGGACACTGTGGCCATGTAATGATTGCAGTGATGCCGCCACAAACCAAGAACTACCAGCAGCAGGAGAGGGACCTGGCACAGACACTTCCCTATCACCTTTGGAGGGAGCACGGCCCTGCCCGCACCTCGATCCCAGACTCCTGGCCTCCAGAACTGTGAGGTGATCAATTTTGGTTGTATGACCCACTCAGTTTGCAGTCCTTTGTCACGGCAGCCCGAGCAGGCTAATACAGGCTCCACCCACACCGCCCCACCCTCCAGGAGCATACATTCTAAGCACCATAGGGAACCAGCTGCCTGGTAATCAGTAAATGGTCCTGAGGAAGAAGGACAGGTGGGTAGGTGGATGGATGGATCAATGTTAATATGAGTGCATAGATGGGTGTGTGGGTAGGCAGATGAATACATGAATGCAGGAATGAATGAATCTGGTGACACACACAGGAACCACCAGATGCCAGAAGGGTTCTGCAAAATGCATCACTAGCCACAAGGACACACATGAATCCAGCGTCTGCAACCAGAAGAACGAATGCGTCACGCCCCACGGAGACCACAGAGATCAATGCAACCTCAATACCAGGAAAAAAACAGGTCATAATTTTCTATAAGACTGGCACACACTGCCCCGATTGATGAATACAGCCATCTGTTTTACTTTTCACACTGTCTATTTTTAATCCTCATGAATAACAAAGGGGTTCCAAAGGAGCCAGAAGTAGGGGTTTGCTGCAGTGGGCAGGGGTGCCTATCTCCCAGGGAGATGACGGATGGGCCCTTCCATCAAGGATGACCTCCCGCAGATGAACAAGGAAGTAGCAGTAACAAGAAGAGAGGCCTGCGCCTAGGTATCGGCCACCTCCAGAGTTTCAATACGGACCTCCGAAGGAGGCACCTCCACCTCCATGCCAGTGCTGGTCTCCTGACAAGAGAGGGTTCGCCTACTAACTGGCATTAGGTGGAACTGTGGCACAGAGGACACAGCCATCTGACAAGGTTCAAAGCTGGACACGAGACAGAGAGTGGCAGATACACCCTCGCTGACGTGAACCCCTGGCAGGCAAACGTTTTCCAAAGGCTCGGCTTGGGGAAGCTCCCTTCCTGTTGGCCTTGGCCCTGAGTCTGAAAGAATGGATGCCCAGTGGCTCAAGAACGGGCATGCAGAGGCAAGGCCTAGGAGGAGAGCAGCCTGCCCTCCCATTTCAGAGCGAGGCCCCTGCATCTCGCCAGCCCTCCTGAGCCCTGGGTGTGGCGGGATTGAGTGCGAGAGCTGCCAGATGAAACACGTCAGCCCGGCCGGTGTCAGGTGCCTCTGAGGCACCAAAAACTTAACTGTACCCGTCCCTAGTGCAGAGACCACTGGGTTTCTCCCCTCCAAAAATAATAACTACTGGAGAGAACACTATGGGTGATGAGAAATCTCTGGAAGCAGCTGCCAGAAGAAGCCGTCAGTTAATCTTCTCTCCGAAGCTCCAGACTCATCTGGCTGTGCTTCTGGGGCGCTGGTTGCCAGTGCAGCCTCGGCTAATAAGTAATTAGAAGATAATTAACATTTGTAACATACATTGGGAAACATCTGGACCTACTGACTTATTAAAACCTAAAAACCTCATTCATCAATTGTGTAGTGAGATAGAGAACAGGCTCAGGTTGGGGCAGGTGGGCTTGGTTCAAAGTCAGCCCCCACTCAAATGTGGATTCTGTCTACCCTGGACAGCCGCCCCACCCCACCTCTCCATGCTTCCTGCCTGCCCCACCATCTCCAAGGAGGAGAGGAAAGCAAAGGGCCCAGCCCTCTCGCACCGGCCAAGTTCTCCTGGAAGAAATAGAACAGCCAAGGATATGGATGTGGTGGCAGCTGGGTCCTCACCCCCACCCCCTTCTCTTCCTGCTTCTTGCCCTTCCCAGGTGAGAAACCTGGAGCTCAGAGAGGGAAGGGGCACTGGATATGTCCCCCAGCTGAGATTCACTGCAGCTCAACGTGGAAGGGCCCGTGACTCCCAGCACCTCACCCACCCCACACTCACAGACAGGGAAGGACCAAAACAAAGAGCAAGATCCCTGCAGCCGCTGTCAGCTCCAGAGCTGAAGTTGTGCCTGGATGTAGCAGTGCCCAGGCTGTGTGGTCAGCCTTGGGCTTCTGTCTCTCTATTGCTTCCCCTCCCACCTCCCATCTTCCCTGTCATCAGTGGGCACAGGATTGGTGGGAGCATGTGTTCTGCAGGAGCTGGACGTGCTCCCCAAGTGCCTTGGTTTCCAGCCAAAACATTAGGATGTGGCTCTACCAACTAATCATCCTCCCTCAGACAGGAGGGCACTGAAATAGAAAACCCGGTGCTCCTGGGAGTGTGCGAAAGCCAGTTAAGGCTGCGGCCATTCTCTCCAGGGAAGCTGGGAAGAGTGAAAATTCTGAGGTGGCCCCTTGTGCAGCCATTTCCTGGGGGATGCTTTTGGAGAAATCTAGGACCAAGCCCCCCTCTGTGTCCCCTTTTCAGCCAGAAGGAGAAATACTTCAGAAGATGCAAATAGAGAGGTTCCTGGCCTCTCTGGGTTCCCCCCACTCCTCCCACTTCCTTCCTTTTTCCTTTGGGGCACCTGCCCTGCACAGGGTCCAATTACACAATGCAGTGGTGCTGTCAGTCATGGCATCTGAACCCTCGGGCCACAATGGTTGGTTCTAAGGGTGGGAAAATGATGTGAGCAGAACCAATGAGAGGCCTGCCCTGGGATTTTTCTTCCTCCAGCCAAGGGAGGAGGTCTTTCTCATCTCTGGCTGAAAGACTGGAAAGAAGGAGGCCAGTGGCCATTTGCAGCCCTGGAAAGGCAGCCTGCATAAAGGACAAAGCCAATGGGCAAGGAGGTGGGACTGGGAGTGGTGGACAGGGCTGCAGGAGCTGGCAGACAGCACTCAGGCCCCTGTTCCCTGGGCCAAGCTCCACGTGGATCCTTCTCCAGGTTCAATTTAGGAAGCCAGTGGATTTTTTTGTTTTTATGTAAGGCATTTTGAGCTGTATTCCTACTATTTTGAACCACAGTATTGACTAATGCAAATATACTTGGTTGTTTCTGGGGAAGGGCAGTCACCCAGCTGGAGAGATGGAAAGAAAAGAAAAGAAAAAAGAAAAGAAGAAGGCAGGCAGGCAGGCAGGAAGGAAGGAAGGAGAAGGAAGGGGAAGGTTGGAAGGAAAGCAAGGGAAGAGAAGGGAAGGAAGGGAAGGAGGGAAGGGGGAAGGAAGGAGGGAAGGAGAAGGAAGTGGAAGGGAGGAAGGAAGAAGGGAGGGAGGGAGGGAAAAAGAAAGAAAGATAGAGAAAGGAAAGAAAGAAAAGGAAGCAGACTTGAAAAAGCCTGAAAGTTCATATGACCAACAAATTAGTAGGGAAAGTTTAGTCTATTTCTCAAAACAAGCCATTATAAGTACTTTTTAAATGCCTATGGCTGCCCTCCTTAGCATAGAGCCCATGAGTATTTTAAGCAGAAATCCTCTGGCTTGGTTGGAGTGTATAAAGCAGAGGAAACAGACACGTCTCCGGAAGAGATGGAGACTTCAGTGGAGGAGAGAGAAGGCGCTCAGTGCAGAACCTCCAATAACACAAATGTCAGCCCCAGGACTTAGGGAGAAGGGAGAGCTCCTCCACTTTGAGGGCTGACACTGCCTCCACCCCAGGTCTAGAGTCCAGAGACCCTGGGCATGATGAGTCGTCAGACAAGGGACACACGGTGTCCAAGCCCTGTGGCCCGCCCTTCCCCTTGTAGTTTCCACAACTGCCTGTAAGCGTGGGAATCACCAACCCTATCACAGATGGAGTCTGAAACTCACTGCTGGGGAGTGGTGGACCTGGATTCGAACCTAAGCCCACCTGGCTCTCAAACCTGTGTTCTTTCTGTGACCTGCTCTGGGTCAGAACCCCCAGCCCTGACGTCCCTCATCAGAGTCCCATCCCCTTATTTTCAATCAAAACAGAGTAGGCTGTAGGTCCCTCTCCCAGGGCCCTCAGGCCGTGGCTGTTCATTCAGACTGACAAGAACAATCTTGGAGGGTCTCAGCTCTTTGAGGGAAACTGGCCAGGAGAGAAAACTCAGTCACTTAGGGCCACGAAACTACTAGGCAACCAATTTGCAGAGAACTTGTCCTTAACTTGTGCCACCGGCAAGGTCTGCACGGGCAATTTGGGTCTATCAGCCTTTAAATTATAGATGGCCACATCACTCCTCAGGCCTGCCGCAGAGCCGAGATGGAGAAGCCCGGGGTGACTGACAGCTTCAATAAATGCATTCCTGCCAGGAAAATAGCATTACCACACGGAGGAGCTTTGGAAAGTATTGAACTTCAGGAAGAAACAAAATAAAAGTAAAATGGCTCTGGCACTCCTGGGCGCTCCATCATTATTGCCGGACACAGTAGGGAGAAAAGGAACCCATCATCAGATAAATACCGCACCGTCCCCCGCCCGGGAAGGCACCGTCACAGCTCCCGCACAGCCGGTCACCGCACCGTCCCCCGCCCGGGAAGGCACCGTCACAGCTCCCGCACAGCCGGTCACCGCACCGTCCTCCGCCGAGGAAGGCACCGTCACAGCTCCCGCACAGCCGGTCACCGCACCGTCCCCCGCCCGGGAAGGCACCGTCACAGCTCCCGCACAGCCGGTCACCGCACCGTCCCCCGCCGGGGAAGGCACCGTCACAGCTCCCGCACAGCCGGTCACCGCACCGTCCCCCCGGGGAAGGCACCGTGTCACAGCTCCCGCACAGCCGGTCACCGCACCGTCCCCCCGGGGAAGGCACCGTGTCACAGCTCCCGCACAGCCGGTCACCGCACTGGCCTCCTCCGGGGAAGGCACCGTCACAGCTTCCGCACAGCTGGTCATAAAGCGGGTGTCTAACACGAGTGGGGAATCATTGCCCAGCGAGGAGAGCCCTCGGGAGTGTTAGGTAGGGCAGCCTTCTCCTTCACAGATGGGGAAACCAAGGCCAAGGTCATGCCGCAGATCAAGGTGATGGACCAGAAGGTGTTCAACTGGGCAAGCAGGCAGCAGCATCCCAGGCAAGTCAGGCACAAGACAGGCCCCTAGGTTCACTCTGAGTGGCGGCACTCAGCAGTGAGAACCCTCCAAGCTGCCAGGCGGCCTGTGTAGGACACTGTCTATGCCCTCAAGCAGTCATAAAGGGCAGGTTAAAACCAGAGCAGTCCCTCATATCCCCAGCCTACTTGTTACTTCCTGCTGTGGCTGATGTCCGGAAGCCTCCAGTGACGGGCTTTGACTCTGAAGGCAGGGGTCTGTCCTTCTGGTCTACCTGCTGTCCTCCCCACGGTGTGCCCTTGCCCTTCCTGGCAACTGAGAACTGTCCAGGCCCTCACCCTGCTCCTTGTCTCTGAACCAGGCTGCTGGGAAGACCACAGGGTGAGCTCAGCAAGGGCAGGACATGGTCTCACCCACAGCTCCTTCCCTAGCCCCTACAACAGCACCTGTGATGTAGCAGGTGCAGACAGGGCCAGGGATCCAAGAATAGACCAGACTCAGACAAGAATAAAGGCTGCTTCCCAAATCCTTATATTTGTGCTGCCTGTACCCTCCCCAGGGACATCCTTGTTGCCCTCCACAAGGAAGACCTAAGATCAGGCAACCGGCCCTCCCTGTGATCACCAGGCCAGCACCTGGGGGCCTGGTTCTGTCCCAGACACTGCTATCCTTCACACTCTCGTCCTACTGCACTCCCAGAGGACACGGGCCACCTGGGAACCCCTCCTATTTGTGTATTTCGCTCTTTGAAAATCAGAATGGAACCAGAGAAGGGCTAAGGCTCAGGAGGGCTGGGGTGACTCCATGCATATCCCCAGAGTCGCATGTGGTGTGACTGGGCAAGTCGCTTTGCTCCTCGAGTCCTGGCTGCAGCTGCACAGTGGAGGTAACAGCCCAACCTTGAAGGAGTCACGTGTGGGAGGAGGAAGGAAATGTGCTTCTGCCGGGACCCGGAAATCGCCCGCGGGGGGCTTAGCGCTCCGTTATCGCTGAGGGCTGGAGTTCCTCCCGAATGGTCTGACACCCCATCCAGACTGCCGGGGATGCCAATCCAAAGCTGCAAGCGTCTGTCTGGTTTAGATTTCTGAAAATGTGCTTTTTGCACTTGGCCTCTCATGACGCTCCCTCCCTTGGTTTATCTCCCCACTCTTAACGTGCAAGACTCCTCTCCGGCAATGTTTTACAGCTCCCTTTTAGAGTTAAACAACTGAAAGTGATACTTGAGGCCTCAAGAGTGTGGGCCCAGATCAATGCAACAAAGAATTTCTAAGATGAACTGTAGACTTCTTGGGTAGGGAATGTTTCTGAAAAAGCATTTTTAACTCATTTCCCTGACTCTGGGTAGGCCACAGTTCACACCAATCCAACTCATGGTAGCAAAATCACGGCTCAATGTCACGGGAAAGCCATGTTAATTTGAGGAACAGACTTGCTCGTCTGTCTTAGGTGGGAGGGTGCTGGCCGGCCAGGGGCGGGAGGTGACACAGTGGAAGTGAGAAGTAGGAGCTGGGCTCTAACAGACAAGCATCTCAGGCCTCCAAGAGCCATGTCACTAACCCCACAGCTGCCTGAAGATGGCTGTCCCCCTTCAGTCACATGCACAGTAGCATCCAGAGGTAGCCGAGTGTGTCCAGACGCCACCACCCTGGGACTTGGCAGTGGAGCTGACTGACTTTAACCTGCTGGGCTATCCTGGAAGCTCCAGCTTTGGCCTTGGCTCCCCATCTGTCACCTGAGGACTATGGACTAGATCTGCCACCTCCCTCCATCCTCCACTAAGAATTTATCCACAACATTTTCATGGAGACCCTGTGTCCTGAGCAGGGAAAAAGACAAGGCCTTTGGTTCTAGGTCTCTATCTAAATGTAGATAATAGTAATATCTATATACAGACACATTTCCAAAGAAGACACACATGCAGCCAATAATTATATGGGGAAAAAAAGCTCAACATCACTAATCATTAGAGAAATGCAAATCAAAACACAATGAGATACCATCTCACTCAATGAGATACCAATCAGAATAGCCATTATTTAAAAAGTTAGAAAGCAACAGATGCTGGCAAGGTTGTGGAAAAAAAGGAACACTTTTACACTGTTAGTGGGAGTGTAAATTATTTCAACAATTGTGAACGACAGTGTGGCAAGTCCTCAAAGATCTAGAACCAGAAATATCATTTGACACAGCAATCCCATTACTGGATATATACCCAAAGGAATATAAATCATTCTATTATAAAGATACGTGCACACATATGTTCACTGCAGCACTATTGACAATAGCAAAGTCATGGAATCAACCTAAATGCCCATCAATGATAGACTGGATAAAGAAAAATATACACCACAGAATACTATGCAGCCATAAAAAGGAGCAAGATCATGTCCTTTGCAGGGACAAGAATGGAGTTGGAAGCCGTTATCCTCAGCAAACTATGCAGGAACAGAAAACCAAACACCACATATTCTCACCTATAAGTAGGAGCTGATGGATGAGAACACATGGACACACAGAGGGGAACAACACAAACTGGGGCCTGTTGGGGTGTGGGGAGGGAGAGCATCAGGAAGAATAGCTAGTAGATGCTGGGCTTAATACCTGGGTGATGGGATGATCTGTGCAGTAAACCGCCATGGCGCACATTTACCTATGTACATTGCAGCACATCCTGCACATGTACCCCTGAAGTTAAAAGCTGAAAGAAAAAAATTCTAAACTAAGGCATTCAACAAGTTCTCCACACGTGTCAGACATAACACTAACAATGACATGAGCTGGGATGTATTCTCATCCCCACCTTACAGATGGGAAAACCGAGGCACGGATAGGTTAGGTAATATCCCCAAGGTCACACAGACCAAGACTCTCATCCAGGGCTATTTGTCCTCAGAATTAGAGCTTGTACCAGCTATTCTGCACTCAGAACAACAACCAATAGCCTGAATTAGTTTTCTGTTGCTGCTGCAACAAGTTATCATAAGCCTAGTGGCTTGAGACAACACATATTTATTCTCTTACATTTATAGAGATCAGAAGTCTGAAATCAGTTGTATGGAGCTAAAATCAAGACATCAGCAGAGTTAGAGATTCTGGGGGCTTTAGGAGTGGGGAGAATCTGTTCCTGTCTCTTCCAGCTTCTGGAGGCCACCTGCATTCCTTGGCTTGTGGCCACATCCCTCCAATCTCTGCTTCCATGATCACTTAGGCAAAGGAGGTGTCTCCTCTATCAGTCCTTTCTTCATCTGTCTTATATGGATCATTGTGATGACATCAGTCCCATCTGGATAGTCCAGGATAATCCCCCCATCATGAGATCACATCTGCAAATTCCCTTTTGCCTGATAATGTAGCTCTCATAGGTTCTAGGGATTAGGATATGGACAGTTTTGGGGGTCATTATTCATCCCAATAGAAGCATGCCTTGTGCATTCATGGATTACTCCCCATGGGTCTGTGGAAGAGAGTTTGTCCCCAGTTTTCCAGCTAGAAGACCAAGGCTCAGCGAGCTTCCTCAGCTGGCCCAACATCTCCCACCTGCTGGGTGCAGCCAGGATTAAAGTCCAGGTCTGGGTGCGTCCTGGGGATCCCAGGAGCCCTTGTTCATCCCCTCTCACTTATCCCCACCCCACTCTTCTCCGGAAGCACATGGCCCCCTGCCTCCTGTGGGATACGCTTCGGCTCAGACTTGACTCATCCTCAGAACACCCTGGCAGAGCCTGCCTTGGGCTGGCCCTGGACTGGAGGGTGGATTTGCAGAAGGTGATCTCTCGGGTGCTCTTCCCCAGACAGCCTCTCTAGCCACATGTTTTAAAGGTCCCCAGGATGTGTTTTCCCCAGGTATGGTAAGACATATGTGTAAATGAGCTATTATGTTACCAGTTCCCTAGATACAGAAGGCAAGTCACCCTACACATGGCCACACGGGGAAGCACCAGGGCTGGTCAGGAGGCAAGTGGGGACGAAAGGTGGGCAAACCACATTGATTGTGGTTTCTGCAAGAAGGAACTGATTGGCTAGCTTGAATCATTACAGCAGACTCTGGCGTGCCTGCCTGTCCCATGGCCGGCCCTGGGATGATTAAGGCAGATAGCCGGTAGCTTAGAGTGTCAGAGCCTAATAAAGGAGACGCTTGGGGGTTCTGGATTGGTTGGTTTGCACTTGAAAGGCTCTCTCCAGAGCTGTTGGCTATCTCTAGAAGTTGGCTCACCCTGGGAAGAGCAGTTTTTCCAGGGTCAGCAAAGTCCCTGAGATATGAAAGCATCAGAATACAGAAAACAAAAGTTATAGTTAATAAGCATCTCCTTTGAGATCAGCCCAGGCAGGTCCCAGGACCACCGCTGAACTATACAGAGGCTTTTCTGCAAAGAAGAAAGTGCCCCTTCCTCAAGGCAGGCACAGGCCTGAGCCAGGCATGAGTCTGGGAGAGCAGATGCAGGCTGGATTTCAGCACCTGCTCAGCTGTTAGGCCAGGTGCCCTTAAGCAGTGCACAACCCACACAACCTTTTGGAGACCCTAGGGGGCCCTGGCTTCCCTCTCTGCCAGGGGCCTGATCCAAGTCAGGGCCAGCCCAACCATGTCCCTTGGGGACAAATGGCTCCACAGCTCTGAGGGTGCCCACTGGGCCAGAACATCCCGGACTGGCCGGAGTCTTATTGGCTCATGCTCTGTACACAAATCTGAAGCCCCCAAGCGAAGCTAAGCTCTGCTCTAAAACCCTGTGGGGGTAAACATCCTGCTCATAAAATAACAGCAGGATGGAAACCTCCAGATAGTCTCTCAAGAGAAGTGTGCTCCTGACTCTGCTCAAAGCCCCCGTCTGCCCCTCCCCAGCACTGCAGAGCCAGAGTTCCCACGGGGGACCCCAGCTTTGAGCCTTCCTTCCCAAGTCAAGGGGGGGACTTCCTTGGAGAAACAGCAGCCCTCCTTGGACAGTAGAGAATAAACCTTCCTCCCTTCTGGAAAGAGGAGAATAAACCTTTTTCCCTTGGATTTTCCTCTGGAAACATCAGGATGAATATCCTGTGAGCAGGGCCGCTGGGTTGTAGCCGAGTCATCAGGGTGCAGGCCCTGCTATTGAGGAGGTTTGGGTTTGGTTTATTTCCCCAGCAAAGAATGAAGTGAAGCAATGTCCTAACCTCGGGGTGTGACATGCTCTGTGGTCGGCAATTTCAAAGCAGAAAGGTCAGCTAAAAGGAGAATCACAGAAAAGCAATGCCAGGAGGCTGCTCGGGCAGCATTCCCTGAATTCCAAGGAGGCCAGGAGCAGGAGCAAGTCATCTTCGATGGGGATGTGGAAATGTGCCTCCAGCCGTATTTTAGTTCTGGAAGTCATATTCATCAGTGCCAACCTCTTAGGGTCCGGTCAAGGGGGCCTCTCTCTACCCACCCAACGCCAGCCTTTGGAAGACCCAGGCACAATGGCCCTGACTCCGAACCTTCTCACTTCCTGCAGCCACGATGATTTCCAATGCTGGCCCCGGGTGCCACATCTGGAGACAGGATCACAGCTGGCAAAGAGGACAGGCCCAGCCCCGGGAGGACCTGGGACCTCACCTTTCAATGTAGGAGACACTGCTGGCAGCTCTCCTTCCAGAAGGGGCGAGCACCCCCTGGCCGGAGTCCCAGCCCAGGTCCAGTGTAAATGTCTTAAAAACAGTCCCCACGCCTGTAGTCCCAGCACTTTGGGAGGCCGAGGCAGGTGGATCACAAGGTCAGGCCAGCCTGGCCAATATGGTGAAATCCTGTCTCTAATAAAAATACAAAAATTAGCCGGGTGTGGCGGCGCTCTCCTGTGCTATCAGTTACTGGGGAGGCTGAAGCAGGAGAATCACTTGAACCCAGAAGGTGGAGGTTGCAGTGAGCCAAGATCCTGCCACTGAACTCCAGCCTGGGTGACAAAGTGAGACTCCGACTCAAAAAAAAACCCAAAAAAACAACAACAACAAAAAAAAACAGTCCCCACACCAAAGCCCAGCAGTGTCTGTAATAAACTATGGTTTCAAATACACATTCAGAAGAAGTATAGAGGTAGCGGCAGGAGCTGATTAGGCAACTCAGCTTCAAAGAGGACCCGAGAAGTCCCCTAGTCCCACAGCCCATTTCTGTGATAGGGAGAGGCACAGACAAGAAAAAGTTCTCTCCATGGTCACCAAGGTGACGGGGATGCAGGGCTGGGACCGCCGCCCTGTCCTGCCCCTAGTCCTGATGTGTGACTCCCAGAAGGACCCGCCACCACTGCGTGAACACACATCCATCTCCTAAACTGCCTGGTTCCCAGAGTGGGCAGAGTGGCCGGCCTTTCAAATCCTGTGTTTTAAATTGCCCAATTAGCCAACCAGAATTGCCCTGGTGACACACTCTGTCCCCAGCCTCCTTGGCCAAGAAATAATTCTGCGATCGTTAATACTGACTCTGCATCTGCCGCCCGCCTCGCCCAGAGACTGACCAATCGCTCCCAGGAGCCTGACCGGCCCCTCAAGTGGAAGGAAAACTAAGGGCAGAGTCAGAGGTCACCTCTGTGCCGCAGCGGTCCCTGAGGAGCCGGGTGCATGGGTGGGAGTGAGCGTGTGGAGAAGCCAGGCCATTGGGAAGACAAAGGGGCCATTGGAGCCCCTGCTGCCGCCACAAGACACCGCCTCCGCATCCATGGAATCTTCCACTAGGCGCAGCTGCCGCTCCTGCGACAGTGGCTACTGCCACCACCAGGGCACAAACCAAAGCCAATACAGGTTCAAAAAAGAACAACACATAAGCACATCAGCCTCGGAGCCCCAGCTCTAGAAGGAGACAGGCACAATCGGACCCCACCTGTGGCTTCATGGTCCCCAAAGCCTGGGCTATGCTCAGGGCTGGAGGAGGAGCAAGACCTAGACCCCAAAGACAGCTCAATGCTCCGGGGATGCTCCGAACTAAGAGAGGCAGAAACATGCCTGGAAATGCAGCTGTTTCATTTGGGGCATTAAAAACCCCTTTGGTTGGTAGGTGGAAGGCTGACCTCTTGGTCAGGGGTTTCAGGAGGCTGAGGAGTAAATAGGAGCCACTCAAAGAGCTTGAGGGGAAGTGTCGGCTAGGCAGTGGGCAGGAGGAAGCCCCCCCTAAAAATCCAGCAGGTGCTGGTCCCCGGAAAGGCATCTTTCTTGGATTATCTCACAAGGATCCTAAGAAATAGGTGCAACTCTCCCCACTTTAAAGAGAGCAAACGAAGGTCCACAAAGGCTAGGAACAGTGCCCAGGATTGGCCAAGATGCAATCCCAGATCTGTCTCCCTCAGAAACCCAAAAAGAGGCAGCAGTGGTGTTGCTTCTGGCAATGATCTCAAGTGGTCTCACAACTTTCTCTGCACTTGGCCTGGGGTCAGAGCCCAGCCCCCCGACTTGTTTGTTCCCAGACTCCCCCAGCACATCCTCTCTCTCCGTTCCCTGAGGTAGGAGCCCTCCTTCCCCTGATGCCATGGAGTTGCAGGCCCCACATCTCTGTCAGTTCACGGGCCAAACCCCTGCTCCCCAGAGACCCTACGTGACCGAGTTCCCACTGCAGGGGGATCACAAAGTCAGCAGGAGGCATGGCTGCTCCGGGAGATGGGGCCACAGCTGGAGGGTGTCCCACGCTTCTGAGCCCATGATGATTTCACACAACCCAGAGATGAAACAGGCTCAGTCTGCAGCCTAAAGAGCTCCAGCCCCTGATCCCAATGGGAACAGGGGAGAGGTGGCTTCTCATGGCAGAAGAGACATTCATCAGCACCTCCTCCAGGAAGCCTCTCCTGACTTCCCTTCACCAAGAGATTCGGCCCGTCTCAGTGCCCTCACAGCACCTGGGCTCATCACAGTCCAAGCCCTTGACACAGCCCAAGGTATGTCAACATAAAATGGACTGCCTTAATCCCGTTTGAAGCAAGATAGCTATAAAAGCTAACATCACCCTGAATCGTAATTGTCTATTCACTTGTCTCCCCACAGGCAGAGACAGTGTGTTTGTCTTTGCATGCACAGAACTTGGCGAGGTGCCTGCCTGTCGTTAGTACTGAAATAATAAATGTTGCAGATCTAATAATAACAATAATAATATCTAACATGGACGTGGGCACTGGGCCAGCACTGTGCAGACAAGACCTCTCCTGCCCCAGCCCAGTCCTCCCAAAAGGCCCCTGTGACTGCCAGTTCTATACCCACATTGTATGTGATGATGCACCATTTAGAGGGGTGAAAACTCTTGTCCAAAATCACCTAGCTACTCAGGGTCAGAGGCTGTTGGATCCCAACACCCAACACCACAACACTTCAGTGACAGCGCAGCCCAGGACAGGAGCATTGGAAGGAAAGGGGATTTCAGTGGCACAACATTGAAAGATGGTGGACAGAGCCTGGGGTCAGAAGGCCTGAAAACCGGCCTGACTAGAGAGAAGTCACATCGTCACTCCGCCCCAGGATCTGAGCTCACCATCCATCAAAGGGTAGAACATGAGCAGACATGATGAGAATCACAAGATTCTCTTCGGAAGCCCCGGAAACTCTCCCGAGCTTGGGAAGGAGGAGGTAGGGGCCAAGGGCTCAGCTCAGTGGCCAGAGGACACAGTGAAAATGTGGCAACGTTCCTTTCAAATCTAGGAACCCCAGAGGTGGGAGGAGGTAGACGGTCATGAAAAATCACACACAAGGGTTCTCTGGAGGTGAGAACAAGCCCATCAGCATTTCCCCACCCATCCCCTCCCAATCTGCATCTGTGCCTTGCCCCGGCAGGCACCCAGAGTTGTCTGACTGCGGTGTCAACAAATTGCTCCTGGCCTGTGGTTTGTTTAGATGAACTGATTAAGTCTCATTAAGTGTTTTTAAACAATTAATACCTGCAAGACCACTAGAAATCATGATAATTAAGTCTAAATTAAATGCCGCTTTGAAATTTCATTTCCAGGACTAAATCAGCTATAGTCAATTCTACCAGATTGGACTGAACTGGTATTTAAATTTGAATTGTACCCAGAGATGGGGTCAGAAAACTCAGGTGGGTGGGGTGTGGAGAATGACCCACAGGTCCAGAAGCACAGTAGGGTGTGTCTGTCTGGGGGGTTTCGATCTTTCTTGGTTGGTGGTACTGCCCTGGGTGCTCACTGCATCTTCTGTCCGCTTTGTTCTCGTCCCCCTCCTTTTGATAAGTGTTCTCTGATTTCTCCTGGGAATGCCCCTCCCCACCCCTAGACATTTAGTTTGGGTGATGTGCTCTCCCACCCTGATCCCAGGAAGGGACATGTGATTCAAAACTGACCAATCAGAGCACTGCATTTCTCTGACCATACTGATTGGCCCAGTGATGGGCATGTGATCCAAGCTGAGCAAATAAATGCCATGGGACTTTTGCAGGGGCTGCTGGGAGAGAGGCCTGGAGGCAAGTGTTGCCGGAATATTGCCGCATATTGCCGCCATGAAGGCACAGCCATTAAGAAAACCACGCCAACAGAAAGGAGCAGAGCTGAAGCAGGAAAGAGAGAAAGTGGGCCTGGAGGACACTGTCTGAACTCCCGGATGAAGGGACTAGCGGTAAAGATGTGTCTCATGTATACATTTTTTTAAAATAGAGATGAGGTCTCACTATGTTGCCCAGGCTGGTCACACACTCCTGAGCTGAAGCGATCCTCCCACCCCAGCCTCCCAGAGTGCTGTGATGTACTGATGTGAGCCACTGTGCCTAGCCTGTACCATATATATATATATATATATTTTTTTTTTTTTTTTTTTTTAAGATGGAGTCTCGCTCTGTCACCCAGGCTGGAGTGCAGTGGTCTGAGGCTAATTTTTGTAATTTTTCAATAGAGACGGAGTTTCACCATGTTAGCCAGGCTGGTTTTGAACTCCTGACCTTAGGTGATCCGCCCGCCTCAGCCTCCCAAAGTGCTGAGATTACAGGTGTGAGCCACCGCTCCTGGCTGTTCTCGTGTATTTTTAAAGGAGATTTACAGTGAGTTGCGTTGAGATTCATTTTGATGTATTTCGTGATATGCGTAGACTCTAGGCAGTGCCAGCACCCCAGGCCAAGTCTTGTTTCCCCAAGGGGGAATTTGGAGTGCCTGGGGGCTGACTGAGCAACCCCCAGCTTGCATGCTTCCTTCACTTGCACGGACCAGAATCGGGAATAGAGGGGCCAGGCAGGCCCTTGCAGGGCCCTGAGAGTAATTACTCTTTAAATGTTACCCCCCTCGGTGCCCCACCTACCTCACTGTGGTGCCAGCCCTGGTGTGGACTGTAGCCCACCAGGTCAGAGCTGGGCAGCCAGCCATAAGCACACACTGGAAACTGTGACTCCTGAGCTGTTGTTGTTTTGACCAAAAAGATTGTATATATTTATCCTGTACAACATGTTGTTTTAAAATATGCAGACACTGTGAAAAGGCTAAATCGAGCTAATTAACACATGTATCACCTCACATACTTATCATTATTTTCTGGTGAAAACACTTAACATCTACTCTCTTAGCACATCTTCAAGACTGCAATACGTTGTTGTTAACTATAATCACCATGTTATGTAATGGATCTCTTGAACTCATTCGTCTCTTCTAACTGAAATTCTATGTCCTTTGACCAAATTCTCCCCAAACATCTCTCCTCCTCCCAGCCCCTGGTAGCCACCATTCTACTCTGCTTCTATGAGTTCAACTGTTTTAGATTCCACATATAAGTAAGGTCATAAAGTATTTGTCTCTCTGTGGTATTTGTCTCCTGCTTCATTTCACATAATGTCCTCCAGGTCCATCCGTGTTGTTGAAAATGACAGGATTTCCCTCTTTCTTGTTGTTTGTTTGCTTGTTTTGAGACAGGGTCTCTCACTCCCATAGCCCAGGATGGAGTGCAGTGGCATAATCTTGGCTCGACTTCTGTGATGGTTAATACTGAGTGTCAACTTGATTGGATTGAAGGATGCAAAGCATTGTTCCTGGTTTGGCTGTGTCCCACCAAAATCTCACCTTGAATTTTAATAATCCCATGTCAAGGGCAGAGCCAGGTGGAGATACTGAATCATGGGTGCAGTTCCCCCATACTGTTCTCATGGTAGTGAATAAGTCTCATGAGATCTGATGTTTTATAAAGGGCAGTTACCCCGCACACGCACTCTTGCCTGTTGCCATGTAAGACGTGCCTTTGCTTCTCCCTTGCCTTCTGCCATTGTTGCAAGGCCTCCTCAGCTATGTGGAACTGTGAGTCCCTTAAAACTCTTTCCTTTATAAATGACCCAGTCTCAGGTATGTCTTTATTAGCAGCATGAGAACCGACTAATACAACTTCCCAGGCTCAGGTAATCCTTCCCCCCTCAGCCTCCCAAGTAGCTGGGACTACAGGAATGCACCACCACACCTGGCTAATTTTGGTATTTTTAGTAGAGAGGGGGTTTCACTGTGTTGCCTAGGCTGGTCTTGAACTCCTGGGCTCAAGTGATCCACCTGCCTTGGCCTCCCTCTTTTTTATGGCTGAATAGTACTCCATTGTGTATCTCTACCCCATTTTCTTTATCCACTCATCTGTTGATGACACTTAGGTTGCTTCCGTATCTTGTCTATTGTGAACAGTGTGGCAACGAACATGAGAGTGCACCTATCTCTTGGACATACTGGCTTCATTTCCCTTGGATTTACATCCAGAAGTGGGGTTGCTGGATCCGGTGAATCCTGATCTCTAATCTCAAGTTTCCCACCTACTGTTGGCCCTGGGCAGCCCTTGTGCCTTCTTGGGACCTTGCTTTTCTCATCTGTGCAATGGGAGAGTTGGATCACTTTCCTTGGGCCTGATCAGTCCTAAATTGTACGATTCTTCTAGCGCTTTTGCACAAAGAAGACCCAAAGGCCCTCGCACGCCTGTGCCTGGTCAGCCCACATTAGCCCAAACCTTCCTGGCTGATAAGTAAAGCTGTGAGCTGTAGAAGGAGAGTGGGCCAAAAGCTAATGCTGGGTCACCTGTGACCCCAGCAAGATGGAACATGGTCTTACTCTGTGGCTCCTCGTGTTGGCTGTGCTGGGAAGAACATCCCAAACAGAGGGGAAAATCATTTCTGGCACTGAACAAAAGGTGCCTCTACTGAGGCACCTGGGGACACAGCAGCCCCTTAGGTCTGTGGCTCCCCTGAGAGAGAGCACTGTTCTTGTCCAGCCTGTCCAGATAGGGACATTTCTTCCCATCCCAACCTCTGGGTCACGTAGCTGCACTCCTTTATCCTCCTTTGCCCCTGGGGCTGGGTGCCACAGTTCCCCAGCCACATTAGCATGGAATCGAGCCCATCTCCCAGCCTAAGTGCTCATTGAGCAGCAGCTAATTAATCCCTGAGCAGTGCGTCAGGCACACGCTATAAAACAGAGACGACTCAAAGCCCAGAATATGAGCCACGGTCAGTACATTTTGAGCTGCTCAGCCATGAGCAGCACAGATGGTGGCACAGTGGCTCAGCCCCCAACAGGCAAGGGAGGCGTCCACCTCTGGGAGACAGAGAAACATGTGCACTCTCTGTCCCCTCCACCCTGCTGCCAACTTTGCAATGTAGAAAGTGTCCCAACATGAAGAGGAGAAAGAACAGAGACTCAGAAATTCGAGCAACATTTTCCTGTACCTCGCACGATTGCCACCTGCCTGGGTCATGGGGTACCCCCTTAGCTCTGGTCACATCAGCATCATCTCGCATGGCCAAGTCTTCTTTGAGTGCCCATCGCATGCCCACAGCTGTTCCCGGGAGGCACGCCAGAAGAGGTACCCCTTTCTACCACACGATCGGTAGCAGTTTCTTCTCCTCACCAAGCCTCTGCTTCTCACATGGAAATCAGTTAAGATGACAGCATCATCACTCATGAGACTGTTGTGACCACACAGGCAGAGCACTTGGCAGGGGACCTGGCGTGCAGAGCGTCCTCAACACATTATACTCACTGCACGTGTGAGTCTCTGGGAGGGGCACGTGGCTCTGCCATCCTGCGGCTTGCAGCTGGTTAAGGAGGTGGTGCTTCCAGGGAGAGGTCATCTGAAGACTGAACCTTACAATGTGCCCCATTAGTGCCACAGGATGGCAAGGGAGATTGAGCATGGGCTGGGGGTGGGAGGGCTCTGGAGGGAGCTTGAAGGACGGATAGGACTTGGGGTGGCGTTATCTGGGAGAGGGGGGCAGAGAAGTTCAGCGGTGGAGACAGTACATGTGGTGCATCCAGGCAGTGGCTGGAGCATCCAGCGGCAGGATGGGGGACGTTCCACCCTCCCTCCCTTCCCTGGTTCCTGCTCCACAAGGCCATGTGGCTCTCAGAGCTGAGGGAGAGCAAGGCCTGAGAGTCGGGGAGACTTAGGGAGCGCACAAACCCTGCCCTGAGTGTGGCCACCCTGGACTTGATCATCTGTGCTGGGCAACAACCAAAAGAGCGTAAGCAGAGTGGGACATGAACGCATTGCCCTGCAGATTACCCTGCGCTTCCCTACTCCTAGGGCCTCAGGCCAGGCTGCATCCTGGAAATGTGAGAGAAAAAGGAGCAGACTGCTTTCTGAGGCCAAGCGCTGAATTCTCAGAGCCCAGGACAGGGTCCCTAGCCAGCCAGGCATGACGGGGCCTCCCTGCAGTCTGTCAGCATCTGGGGTGTCAGGGCTACCAGGAAAAAAACCCAGCAGAGGCAGCTGCAGGAGCAAGGGGCAGGGGACCACGGAGAATGTCTGCTGGGGGCTCCTGAGCCTGGCCATGGCTGCGTGCCGGCCTCCTTGGCTGCAACAAGGCTGCACGTGAGCAGAAAAGTGAGATTGACTGCCACTGGGCAGCTGCCCACCACGGGTCCAGCCCAAAGCCTTTGACACCCCAAGCAGCATTGGTGCAGCATCCTCAGCCTCGTCACTATTGATATCTTGGGCGGGACAAATCTCTTTCGTGTCAGGTGGCGGGGGTGGACCACCTGTGCACGGTAGGATGTTTAACAACATCTCTCACCCCTAACCCCGAAGCCTACCCCTTGTAACAACCAAAATGTCTCCAAGTATTGCCAGATGTCCCCTGGGGTGATGGGGCAAAATATGGTGCTTAGGGTGTGAGAGGCTTTGGGCTGGACCTGTGGTGGGCAGCTGTCCAGTGACAGTCAATCTCACTTTTCTGCTCACCCGCAGCCTTGTTGCAGACAAGGAGGCCGGCACGCAGCCATGGCCAGGCTCAGGAGCCCCCAGCAGACATTCTCCGTGGTCCCCTGCCCCTTGCTCCTGCAGCTGCCTCTGCTGGGTTTTTTCGTGGTAGCTGTGACACCCGAGATGCTGACAGTGCTTAAGAACCACTGGATTCAGGAGAGGAGAGTTAAAGTCTTCTTTTCAAAGTAGAAAATAATTAATGGTCTTTCACTCAGTCCACAAATATTTATTAGGCAATTGTGTTTTGCTAGGCACTGAGGACATAGTGTTCACAGTCTGGTGTTCATCTACAGCAGACAAGGTACTCAAATGTACCTAGATGTTTACTTCCTTTCATTCTTGCTCCAAATATATTCATTATCCTCCTAAATAGGAAGTATGGCCCTTAGAAAGCAGCATGCCATCTCCTTCCTTCGGAAGTCTTCCGAAGCCCCAAGGTGGGGGGCCAAATGCTTCTGTGTGTACCCCAGAAGCTGTTTCTAGCTGCCCTCTCTCTGCAAGACCCTGAATCTTCATTCTAACTCCCCCTCCCAAACTGTCTCCTCCTGCAGGGCACTTAAACCTGTGCTAACTCTCCCCGCTCTCTCCTTAACTTTGCGGCCTGGATAAGCCTTTAGCCTTATATGGAAATGTAGCTTCTAAGAACTCAACTGCATAGGATCAGGGCTGCAGGGTTGGGGAAAATAATAGCAATCTCTGTATTAGCTTCCCTCACAGCCGTGACTCCTGTCCAAACTAGACGTTGTCCAGTGTGAAGGACACTTCAGCAGGGAAGCCACCGCTGGAATACAAAGAGGAATGAAAGAGGAAATCCTCAGGCCCTGCACTTCCAAGGGCCCACATCAAGATCTGGCAGCAAGTTCAGAGTGATTTTTAGTATGCAATTTTTTTTTAACCTATGTAGACCTTAGAAGCAACCCACCCACGTCTTGCCACGAGGCTCTTCAGATCCCAGGCACTCGGCAAGGTGCCCAGCACATCATAGGTGCTCTGCAAAGGTTCATGGAGCTGAAATGAGCTGAAGCTGATACTATTGCTTTGTTACTTCTATGTTCATTCTAATTTCATAGAGAAAGCGCAGGGCACCATGATCTGCACTGAATGGCTCCCTGCCTAAGAGAAGCTATTGTTTGCACAATGTCCTCAGCCAGGAAGCACAGCTCAGGTGGCAGCACCTTCCCAGACTGCAAGTGTGGCACCAGAAGGCTGACAAAATGCTCCTGGCATTGCCGGCCTGCAACCCCAGCCCCTAAGGACACGGACCCGATCACCAAGAACGCGCAAACTCTGATGAGGACAAGTGTCTCTCCAAGTCCCTACCTGGCAGCAGCGTCTGCAAGGCAACCCCTGTCACCCTCCAGAGGAGGTTCATGGGAGCCCATCAGCCCTGTCGGGACCTTGGGACCCTCCACTCAGACACCTGTTCTAAGAGCTTCCCCCAAGAGGGGCCAAGGGAGGGTACTACACACAAGGCCAACATGGCAATGAAGTACCCTGTGCTGTTCATTAAAACCTGAAAATGGAGCTTGGGAATTTAATTAACAATCCAAGTGCAAAGAAGAGAGATTTTTGGGGATATTTTTAACACATCTATAATCTTTCATTAACAGCTAGAAATTTAGATTGCTGTATATAAGTGATAGACAATGAAACAGAAAAGGCATTTCTGAGAGTCTCTCGGCTGTCAGCTCTGTGAGCAGCTGGGAGGGTCACTCCGTAGTCATCTGTCACACCTCCCTGGAGAAGGCCTTGTGAGCCAGGGGCACCTCAGGAGGCCAGGGTGCAGCACCAGAAGCAAGGGCCCTGGCTCACCAGGGCTAGAAGGAGCAGCCAGCCCCAAACAAGCAGCAGGGTTTACAAAAGGACAATAAATTGATGGAATGACCCAAGTCTGCCAAGCCCTGCTCCTCTCCCCGCCTCCCCATCCCCACCCCTGGATGGGCAAGGGGGAAGGGCAGGGGCTAGAGGGGGTAATGGAGCAGGTAACAGAGTGGCCTTCTGGGGTGGACACCACTATTGTGTCCCCTCCTACAGACAAGGGGACAAGCTCAGCAGGGCTGAGTCACTTGCTCCTGAGACACAGTCCTCTGGGTCCCTGGTGGTTCTGCTTATCTTGGATATAGCCATCTATAGTGTTTGCTCCAGACTATCTTTCCAGGAATGTTTGAATAGTGAACAACCTTGGAAGATAGAGGCTCTCTCCCTCCAGAGCAGAGGCAGGCTTGTTTGGACTCCAGCGTAATAAAGATAATGTCCCCCTCAAGGGCAAAGGCCAGGCAAGTGTGCTTGTAGTCCACTCAGCAAGACAGGGTTCCCTCAGATGGGGTCCTTGGCTGGGACACGGACCCGCTACATATGCAGCATCCACCTGGGCCTCTCAGTATCACAGCCATGGGGTTTAGAGGCAGAGGGGACCCATGAGGACCATGAAACTTGGGCTGCCTGCTGGGTGGCAAGTAACAACAACAGCTGTCTCTGCCCCGGGAATTTCATGTCTTCTGCCAGCATCGAGGGAAGGGTGGCAGGCTCACCTGTTAGCTTGAAAATAGGGTGAAATCACAGACAGTCCACAATTATTGGTGCTTGCCCCAGCCCACAGTCACAGTGGCAGGCTAGGATTCAATCTCAATAGACTCCAGCACCCCATGTTTTCCAGGCTGTGATCAGGGGACCATCTGCATCAGAGGGAACTGCTGGGCTCCTCCAGTGACCTACAGAATCACATCTCCAGAGAGAGATATGGGGTCTACGCTCCCATCAAGTCCCCATCTCAGCCCAGAAGCATCCCCAAGTCTGAAAGTCTCGCCCTTCACGGCGATGCCCCATTATCTAGTGTGCACAAGTCACAGACATCTGGGCTTCAAGAGCTCCTGGCCAGCCTGGGGATTGGTGAAGCACGGAGGACAGACAAAGAGAGCCAAGAAAAGATGGCAGATCCAGACAGGCCCACACTGCTTAAAGTGTGGCGTTCCCTGGGCCCAGACTCTAGGAACTGCTACGTGGGGCCCTGGGCTGCCCAATCCTGGTAGCAGGGGCCCCTCCTGGTAGCAGGCTGCCCCTCCTGGTAGCAGGGACAGTGGGGACTTGTCTGTTTTGTTTGCTGCTAGGCCACCCCTCGCCCCCGTGCCTAGAATAGCACCTGGCACAGGAGGGATTCAAAAGTTACTGAAGAAAGGGACAGGAGGAGAAGGGAGATATGGGGGCAGGGAGAGAGGGAACAAGGAGAAGAAAGGGGGTTGAGGCAAGGTGCCCTTGAGGGCTGAAACTGGGATGCTGCATCCAAGTCCCAGAGTCTGGAAAGCTCAGCAACAAGTGTGCCGCCTGCAGCCTGCCGGCTGGAGACTCACTCAGAAGCCCCAGTGCCAGATTGGGCCTGTACCATGCACCTACCCAGCAAAAACATGTTGAGTGAGTGAGTGAGTGAGTGAGCACCTCACAGTGACATCCTGTACCTGGACTGCAGGTGCCGGCGCCAGACCGTGCGGAGGCTGGAGACGGCTGCTGTCCCCAGGACTGTGGGTGTCACTGTGCAGAAAGGACACGCATATAAAAAGTGCGTAGCTCTTAACTACACCCGATGAGTGAAGAAACAGGCTCAGGACCCCAAGGAATCTCACCCCAGAGCAAACTGCTGGAAAGTAGGGGAGGCAGGAAGCTGCCAGGAGCTCTCCAGACTCCAAATCCAGTGCTCTTTTTCCCTGAGGCTGATGGCAAGGGCACAACCCACCCCACAGTGCCCCTCAAAGAGCCAGGGCCCCCAGATGCCTGCAATCTACGGCATCCCAGTGGCCCACCCCGACCAGAAGAGGCTCCGGACGGTTGGCCTATCTGCTGCCAAACAAATGGGGTCTCCAGCAGCCACCTCGAGGTGCACCATTAAGCTGCAAAGGCTGCAGCTCAGGCCGAATGTCACTTTAGTAAGCTTTTCCACTGGCATTAAAGGTTAGCCACATCCAATCTCACTCATGCCACCTGCACCCCACTCAGCATGCGTGCTGAATCATTAAAGGGAGAACAAGGTTTCTGAGAAGAACCGCTGTGGCCTTCTCCAGGAAAACAGCCTCTCGGAAGCCAGGGCTGGGGGCAAAGCCTCTGACAGAGAGGCAGTGGGACCCAAGGGTCCAGGTCCCCACCTCTCCTTGCCCAGTGGCCTTTTCTGAGCAGCCTGGGGCTGGCGGTGGGTGTGGAAGGCAAGCAGCTCTGTGTCTCCCAGGCTGGCATCTGCTCTGCTGAAAATATAGCTGTTTGTCTAGGGATTGTGTTTTCCTTGGAAAGTTTTTTGATGGGTTTGCTTTGGGGTTTTGGAAAGAGAAAGACTGGGTTTTTGTTTGGATTCAGGGGGTACACAAGCAGGTTTGTTACTTGAGTATATTGTGTGATGCTGAGGTTTGGCCTTCTAATGATCCCACCCCTCCAGCTGGTGAACATAGAACCTGATAGGTAGTTTTTCAGCCCTTTCCCCCTTCCCTTCCCTGTCTAGTAACCCCCAGTGTCTGTACTTCCCATTTTTGTGTCTGTGTATACCCAGTGTTTAGCTATCCCTTACAGCTGGGAACATGTGATGTTTGGTTTTCTGTTGCTGCATTAATTAGCTTAGGATAATGGATTCCAGCTGCATTCATGTTGCTGCAAAGGCCACAATTTCATTTTTTATGGCAGTGTAGTATTCCATGGTGTATATGTACCCCATTTTCTTTATCCAGTACACCCTGATGGGCACCTGGATTGATTCCATGTCTTTGCTGTTGTGAATAGTGCTTCAATAAACATTTGAGTGCAGGTGTCTTTTTGGTAGGACCGTTTATTTTCTTTTGGGTATATACCCAGTGATGAGATTGCTGGGTCGAATGATAATTCTGTTTTTTGTTCTTTGAGAAATCTCCAAACTGCTTTCCACAGGGGCTGATCTCATTTGCATTCCCACTAACAATGGATAAGCATTCTCTTTTCTCCAAAGCCTCACCAACATCTGTTATTTTTTTACTTTTTAATAATTGCCATTCTGACTGGCGTGAGATGCTGTCTCATTGTGGTTTTGATTTGCACGTCTCTAATGATTAGTGATGTTGAGCATTTTCTCATGTGTTTGTTGGCAAACTTTATGTCTTCTTTTGAGAAGTGTCTGTTCATGTCCTTTGCCCACTTTTCAATGGGATTATTTGGTTTTTTTGCTTGCTGATTTTTTTAAGTTCCTTATAGATTCTGGAAATCAGACCTTTGTCAGATGCACAGTTTGCAAATATTTTCTCCCCTTCTGTAGGCTGTCTGTTTACTCTGTTGATATTTTAATAGTTTCTTTTGCTGTGCGGAGGTCCCATTTGTCTATTTTTTATTTTGTTGCATTTGCTTTTGGGTTCTTCATCACGAATTCTGAAAGACATTCTTTTAAAAACAAATTCTCAGGCATGCCAGTGGCAACTGTGCCCCTGAAGGGGTGGTGGCCCATGCACAGCTTCTGTCTCCCATCAGTCCATGCGCAGCTTGTCTCCCATCAGTCCACAGACAGCTTCTGTCTCCCATCAGTCCACAGACAGCTTCTGTCTCCCATCAGTCCACAGACAGCTTCTGTCTCCCATCAGTCCACGCACAGCTTCTGTCTCCCATCAGTCCACAGACAGCTTCTGTCTTCCATCAGTCCACGCGCAGCTTCTGTCTCCCATCAGTCCACCCGCAGCTTCTGTCTCCCATCAGTCCACGCGCAGCTTCTGTCTCCCATCAGTCCACAGACAGCTTCTGTCTCCCATCAGTCCACGCGCAGCTTCTGTCTCCCATCAGTCCACAGACAGCTTCTGTCTCCCATCAGTCCACGCGCAGCTTCTGTCTCCCATCAGTCCACAGACAGCTTCTGTCTCCCATCAGTCCACGCGCAGCTTCTGTCTCCCATCAGTCCGGTCCTCCAGTAGCAGTGAGAATCTCCTCAGTTCTTGTCTGTTCCATCAGGCCAGCCCACCGTCTGGGCCCCAAACTCAAGTGTTCACCCTGCAGCCCTGGTTGGGATGTCTGTGCTCCGGGCTGGAGAGCACAGTGAACCTCCGCAGAGACGTGCCTCCACCACCAGCTGTGTGCCTGCTGCTCTGTAGCCCCTGGGATTCACAGGTAAGCCAGGTGTAAGGTTTGGTAAAAATGAATTCCAGCACCCTCGCTTGTGCCTGTGCGGTGCCCTGTGCCTTCCCCACGATTTCTGCAAGCCCTGGGGCCTCTCCCATCCTCCTCCCATCTGCTCCAGGTTTGGCATCCACTGAGCTCTCTGGACTCACTGTCTCTCACTCAGCTATCTCTTCTCTTGTCTCTGTGATGAAGCTTCTAGCATTCTCAGCCCCGACTCCCAACACTTCCCCACATACTCTGCCTGCATCAGACCTGACAAAGGTTTCTTCGGGGGGATTTTATAGTCAGAATGGCAGAGTAGAGGAAGGCAGGTGGGAATACTGGCAGCCCTTTGGCCATCCAGCCACTTCTCAAAGGCTGTGCTTTCTGGAAGGTTCTCCAATTAGAAGCACCCACCAGTCGGAAAAATTAAATCAAGGAAGTTCCTGGAACAAAGAAGGACTCAGTGCTTTAGCTCTGGATGCCCGAGTAGCAGGCATTGTGGAAGGACCTTCACACCAGCTCCTGAGCCTGCATTCCTGTGTCAGGAAAACACCATCATAGTGTCAGCATCAAATCCTGTAACCGGCTGTGAGAGGCTCTGGGCCGGGCTCTGTACACACAGGACCCCTGAGACGTCACTCCACCTTTGGATGTGAAATGTCCAGGGTTCAGCCCTCTGTGAACTGGAGAGGGATCCCAGGCACCCACCCCACCTCCTCTAATGAGTCCATGGCCCCCTATCTCCTGCACCTTAAGGGACCCGGAACCTAACGGTCCCCACACAGCCTCCCCTGTCTCTGCGAACCTGCCACTGAAGGCCTCTGCCGGAGCTGCTTCCTCTCACAGGCCAGAGCAATTTACCTGAATCATTTATAGCGGCATAAAGGTGGGGGAACGTTTGGAATCCTGAGCGGCCCGTTGGGAACCACTGCCACCCTGCAGCATTCCCAGGGAGCCCCCAGCCCTTACCCAGGCTCAGGGGGCGGAGGGAGCCATCTCCCTGCAGCCGAATCCCACTTCCCATGGCTCTCCAATGGATTCTATTCTAAAGCACATTTACTGCTGGAAACTAATTCAACGTGCCTCAGAATGGTTGGGATCATTACATAAGCAGCTGACCTTTAGAGACGGGGCCAGAGGTGACAAGACACAGTTGCATTGGCTCAGGGTAAGGAGCTGCTGCAGGGGACAGGCCTGTGCCCGCTGCAGGGGCTTTGAGTAGAAACGTCAGGAGGCAGAGCCTCCAACTCACAGCACAGGCAAAGCCAGAGTGGGGCACACAGGGACCCCACCTGGCCCCCGCCACCCACCTGCAACGTGGGAGACCAGCAATAGAGCTGTCAGTGAACTGAGATGCAGGACAGGACGCACACATTGATAAATCAGACTTGGCCCTATGCCTGCCAGCCCGGCGGAAGCTGCTGACCAGGCTCTGGGCTTCCTGAGCTCCCTTTACTCTGCGCTGCCCTTCCCTGCCTTCACCGGCCCAATCCCCTCCACCATTTGTAAATCTGCTTTTCACCCAGCAGTGAACCCCCACCCCAGCACCTTTCCATCCCATATGGGAATTTCCTTCGCAGCACTTTGCACACCTGAAACTTGAGCTGAACGCTGATTTCTTCTGGGTAGGGCTAACCTGAAGAGACTGCATCTTACTCACTGTTCAGTGTTTCCAGCACATAGTAGGCACACAGCAAAATGATAAAAACGAAGAGCAAATGTCTATCACACATACGTTCAACCTCCCTACTAATCAAAGAAATGGAAATTAAAATGAGATTCCCTTTCACCTTCAAACTGATTTTTTTTAAAAATTCATAAATGAAAAGATACAATTCCAGGCAGGTAAGGTTAGAGGAAGACAGACATTCCCAAACACTGAGGACAGGGGATATAAATGGGCATAGGCATCTGGAAAACAACCTGTCACTTTATGTCTATCAGCTAGACTAGGCCAAGTTATGCTATAGAAACAACAATGGAAAATTTACCAGGGCACAGCAAAGCTCTGACCCTTCCTCACACCACATGTCGGGAGCAGTGGGTGTTAGGCTGCAGGGAGTGCTCTGGGCATCATGGTGTTCCTCACTCTTGGACCCAAGCTGATGAAGCAGGAAACATCTAGAATGTTGTTGCAGAATATGAAGGAGGAAAAGAAATGTGGCATAACAAGAAGTGGCTCTTAAACTTTTGCCCAGTGACGGCACACATCACTTCTGCTCATATTTCATTGGCCAAAACAGTCACATGGTCATGTGCTTTGACTTCAAGCGCAACTATGTGATGAAGGAAGGAAGGAAGGAAAAGAAAGAAAGAGAGAGAGATGGGTGGATGGATGGGATGGATGGATGGATGGACAGATGATTGATTGATAGATAGATAGATAGATAGATAGATGATAGATAGATGAATAGGTGGATAGATGAATGGATAGACAAAGGCATAGCTAGGTGCATAGATGGATAGACAGGTGGATGGATCAATGGACAGGTAGATAAACAGGTGATAGGTAGATGCATAGAGAGATAAATAGATAGGTAAATGAATGGATGGACAGGTGGACAGATGAATGAATTAGATAGATAGAGTAGGGGGAAAAGAATGGATAAACAAATGTATGCTCCATGAGAGCATAGCATTTTTTTTTTTTGAGACAGAGTCTCGCACTGTGGCCCGGGCTGGGGTGCTGAGGTGCAATGGCACGATTTCAGCTCACTGCAACCTCCTCAGCTGGGATTACAGGCTCACACTAACACACCCAGCTATTTCTATGTATTTTTAATAGAGACAGGGTTTTGCTATGTTGGTCAGATGGGTCTCAAACTCCTGACCTCGTGATCCGCCCACCTTGGCCTCCGAAAGTGCTGGGATTACAGGCGTGAGCCACTGCACCCGGCCAACTTTTGTTGTTTTTAATGGCAATGATTTTTATCTGTTTTGAACAGCACTTCGCACATACTACCTTTTTGTTAGCTGGATGGATGATGGGTGATGGATGGATGGATGGATGGATGGGTGATGGGTGGATGATGAATGGATGATGGATGGATGGTGGATAGAATGATGGGTGGATGATGGTTGGATGGATAATGGATGGCTGGATGATAGATGGATGAATGATGGATGGATGGTGGATGGATAATGGATAGATGGATGAGGGATGAATGATGGATGGATGGTGGATAATGGATAGATGGATGAGGGATGAATGATGGATGGATGGTGGATGGATAATGGATAGATGGATGAGGGATGAATGATGGATGGATGGATGATAGATGGATGAATGATGGATGGATGGTGGATGGATAATGAATGGATAATGGATAATGGATGATGGATGAATGATGCATGGATGGATGGATGAATGGTTGACAGATGGATGATAGATGGATGATGGATGGATGGATGATGGGTAGATAATGGATGAATGGATAATGGATGATGAACAGATGGATGGATGGATGATGAATGGATGATAGTTGGATAGATGGATGATGGATGGATGATGGGTGGATGGATAAATGAATTACATAGATAGAGTTGGGGAAAAGAATGGATAAATAAATGTATGCTCCATGAGGGAATAGACTTTTGTTGTTTTTAATGGCAATGATTTTTATCTGTTTTGAACAGCACTTCACACATAGTACCTCCTTGTTAGCTGGATGGAGGATGGATGGATGGATGATGGGTGGCTGATGGATGCATGATATATGAATGGATGGTGGATGGGTGATGGATAGATGGATGGATAATGGATAATGGTTAGATGGGTGATGGATGGATAATGGATGAATGGATAATGGATGATGAATGGATGGACGGATGGATGAGATTGGATGATGGATGGATGGATGATGGATGGATGATGGGTGGATTGATGAATGAATTAGATAGATAGAGTCAGGGGGAAGAATGGATAAATAAACATATGCTCCATGAGGGCATATACTTTTGTTGTTTTTAATGGCAATGATTTTTATCTGTTTTGAACAGCACTGCACGCATAGTACCTTTTTGTTAGCTGGATGGATGATGGATGGATGGATGGATGGATGGATGGATGGATGGACGGTTGATGGGTGGCTGATAGATGGATGATGGATGGATGGTGGGTGGATGATGAATGGATGATGGATAGACAGATGGATAATGGATGGATGGATGAGAAGTGAAAGAGCACTAGCAAGAGCAAGAGTGAAGGCGAAACTAAGAGTAAGCCCATAAATGGAAAAAATCAACCTACATGGCCCATAAGGAAAGGATCTAATCTCTCCATGGCTGGATGGTGTTGGAAGAGAAATCTTATTTTCAATATAAATTCAGTTGTGTCCCAAAAATATACATTTGGGGCATTTGGGGTGTTAAGATCTTTGTTTTGTTACTGTAATTTCAGAGAAATGCTCAAGGACTCTGAGGAGTTTTCTCTCTGCTCTCTCTGTCTCTTTCTCCTCTCTCTCTCTCCCCCTCCCTTCCTCCCTCCCCCACCCTCCTCCACAGCCTTCCTTCTTCCCCTCCAGCTTCACAAGAGCACATTGAACACCACCTCTGTCATGTCCCAAGCCAGGCACCAAGGTCACAAGCATATTCCACTCCTCCCACCCTTCAAAGTGCTCACAGGTTACTGGAAGAGAAACAGGTAAACAGGTCTTCAGGACACAAGGGACACAGCACAATGACAGAGGTAAATCCAGGGAATGGGGAACCAAGATAACTGGCATCTGATGATTTAGGAGGATCAGGGAAAGTAACCCAGAAAATGTGGCACCTGAACTATTTCCCGAAAGATGAAAAAGAGTTGGTCGGTCAACGCTGGGCAGCAGCTTACAGGACAGAAACAGTGCAGACACAAATGAGACTTAGAAAGTGTATTTGTCAGCTCAGACCAACTGCCATAACAAACAATCCCAACACCTTAGTGACTTCACAAAATCCAAGTTACATCTCACCACCAAGCAGCCATCCAAAACTTGTTTTCCTGGACAGATTGTGCTCCTGGCTGGCTCCCTCCCAAGCAGACCAGGGTCCTTCCATCCTCTAGGTCCTTGGAGTCACTCTCCCTCCATCCAGAGTCACACTGTGAGGGTGTCATGGGCCAGAACCAGAAGGGGTGCACTTTGCCTGTTCCTCCCACTATCCGTGGCCAGAAAGCAGTTGCCTGGCTGCCCCTAACTGCAAGGAGGTCCAGGAAATGTCATCTGGCTGAGTACCAGGAGGATAAAGGAAATGTCTATCCAGTTTGGAAATAATCGTACTGACTCCCTCCCCATCACCCCCACCCAGGCCTGTGCATTCTGGGCGACTCCCGTGGCCATCCGCACAGATCTGCAGCCACCGGTGCCCACTGCACTGTCCTCACAGGGGTACCGTGGCTCCCTCCTGAGAGCCAAAGCATAGATTCTGGAAAGGACTTTACTCCCTGCTCCTGGCTTCTGAGCAACAATAATGCAAATGAACAATCCAGAAGACTTCATTCTGGGTGTTTTCACATCAACTCGCTAGCCCACATCACAGAAGTAAAAGACATGAGGCAGAGTGGAAGGGACAGAAGATGAAACAGGAAGATGAGATGTTCTGGGGTTCCATCCTCAGCTTTCCTGGAAGTTCATCCATTTGTCCGTTCAACACACAGACAGTGTGCGCGTCCTCTGTGCCCAGCTCTGCCAGCAGCTGGGGATGTTTTGTGAAGACGGGAGGATTCAGTCCTGTTGGGAAAACAGCAGTGAAAACCCAGTGTGATGGGCAACAGTGGTGGAGCTGAGGGTGGGGAGTCCAGGGAGGCTGCTGCCTCGAGTGGGATGGGGTCTGGGATGGGAAAGGCCAGGGCCATTCGCCAGCTAATAGGAGAGGGAGAGCATCCCTGCCAGAGCCTATAGCCTGAGCCAGACCCCAGGGCAGACAGAAGCCAGGCCTGAGAGTGACCTCCATGCAGCAAAGCAGGGGGATAAGGACGGAGAGGAGGGAGAGAGATGGCTTGGGACCAGGAGCCCCCTGAGGACTAGGAGGCCCCATAGGTAGGAGCAGCTTTGAGGGGCAGGAGACTGAGCTTCCAGTGTCTCTGAAGGAGGGGGAGAAGCGTCATGAGTCTTGCACAGTGGAATGACTAGCGTTTCTTGCCCTACCAGTTAAATAGGAGGGCAAGAGAATAATTTTGTCCAAGCATAGGACTGGGTGTGGTATCCTGGTGAGGAAAGACTTAAGACAGAAAACCAAAATGATTACAGAAGCCAAGCTAAAGCAGTTAAGTCTCCCTAAATCCTTTTGTCCAGAGACAAAAGGTGTGTGGCCAAAGAATGGAAATTTAACTAGACAGAAAGCAGTTACCCTTCAAAGGCACACCAGTGACCACAAGACTTCCTTGAGGCTCAGAGGAGATGGTTTTAAAACAAACCAAAGAATACTTGATGTTCCACCCATGAGAAAAGGAATACCAATGGGAACCCAAAAAGATTCCAGAGATGCTAAGATTTCTGGATGGGGGGAAGGGAAGTCTGTGATACAGACATTTGGGTAAATCCCTAATTTTCCGGAGTCAACATCTTGGAAGACAATTTCCACAGGCTTCTCAACCAGGTTTCTCATCTGGACTGCTGACACAAAAATGATGTAAGTGACTATTTTCTCAATTGTCCCAAATAGCTAGAACCATTCTGGATGCAAAGGAGAGAAGTTGATTCAGCGCGACAACAGATGCTGTCGGCCCTTCGGGCTGAATTCCCGGGACCCACATCTCATCCTGCTTGTCAAACCTCTTGATTCAGTGAATCCCTGGTTCATTCAGAAAACAAAACTCATCACTTTCAAAGCCAAAGAATCACCATGAGGAAACTTCATGTAAATTTCCAAAATATAAAAGAAAATATTCCAAGAGCATTTGTCTTCGAGACAGACCGCGGAGGGTTAAAAGCCAGGGCCTCCTCCCACAAATAAAAGAAACCCAAAATGTTCTACCTGGTTTATCTAAACAACAACGCAATAAACAGCTTGAAAACTTATCAGGTATTGAGAAATATGTGGTTTATGGAGGAAACCCAAGATAAGAGGAAGGCAGAGAAACAACTGTGGTCAACAAGCGGGGGCTGTGGCTCCCGGGGGGTCCTCAGTGGGTTCCTCGGGCTGAGCACCCAACATCAGCACCGTCTGGGGGAAGCTTGTCCACTACAGCATCTTAGGCCCCACCGAAGAGAGGTCAGAGATGCAGCCAAGGATGGCATAATTGTAACCAGTTCCCCAGCTGATCCTTATAAGGAGGCAGACTTGGGAACCGCCACTGCCACCCAGCACAAATTCAGTCCTGACTCCCTTCCCGGGCTTCAGAAGGCAGGAGCTCTTCCTAAGGACGTTGCCCAGCTCCACCTGGAGCCAGGTGAGGGTCCAGAGGCACAGCGGCCAGCCCTTGTCTCACAAATGTACTACATACACATGTGCACAAACACACATTAATGTACATATGCATACATGTGTATTCATGTGTATGCACACATGTGCACACATACACATACATACATACATGTGCACACACATGCATGTACAAATGTACTTCCACACACACGTGCATGTCAGCACATATATGCACACATACAAATGCACACGCACACATGCCAGCACACACCATGCCTGCCCAGGCACAATCCTCCATTCCTGAGATAAGGAGGAAGTTGGGGAGTTCTGGCAAAACCATCCGCCTCCTCACTGGCTTCCTGCCAGGCCAGGGGAAGGGCTCTCTGGTTCCGTGCTCCTTTGGTGATGAGCAACCAGCCCCTTCCCCAGATGAGCCCATGCCTCATATAAGCCTGGGAGCGCAGGTGGGCTTGCACAGGTGCCCAGGATGAACTTCAACTGCTGCTCTGAGCTGTGCAGGGCCTGATGAGGTCATAGGAGGATTGGCTGGGGACCGGGGGAAGTGGGCAGCAGAGGCAGTGGGGTCAATGCCCCTCAGAATATCTCTGGCTCCGTCCACAGCAGTGCAGGCCCTACTGATGTGCCCACCTCTTGCCTGGGCAGGGGGGTGCTTCTGGATCATGGACACCTTGGAGAACCTCAAGAGTCACCCCATCTCTGTCCCTTTGGTTTCCTGGATGAGGCAGGCAGCACGCCCCTGCCCACACCTGTCCGCCCTGAGCCCACTCCTCACCTTCCCACCTGGGCCTGACGGAGGAACAAGCTGAGCTGGAGGCTGCACCTCAGGCTTTGGGGTCCCTCAAGAGACCTCGCGCCTGCTGCAGGTCCCTAATCCAGGGAAGAGAGATGAGCCCATGGGGCCAGCCCAGGCCCCCGCCCCACCCTACCACCCACTTCCTGATGTGCCCGGTGCTGTTTGGGCCCCAGGGAGGAGGAGGAGCTCCTTGAAAACAGTGGTTATGGCTCCCATCACCCGTGACGTGGGACTTTGGACATGTTATGTATGCCTGGCGCCTCACCTGTCTGCCAGGCGCCTCACACCTGCCCACAGGACCTCCATGAGGATAATGTGAGGAGCTCCATGCACTGTCTGGCATAGGGGGAGCCTCGTATGGGTGAGGTCATTGTAAGAATTAAAGAATGGAAACACACACACAACTCTCCCTCTCAAATAAGCACAGCAAAAAAACACAGAAGCAGTCCAAGCTTCTAATAAACTCTCCCATCCTAAATCCTTAAAAACTCTTAGTCCATAAAAGAGTGCGGCTCTGACCTAACTCAGCCAGCCGCCCCTCTCAGGTTTATTTAAAATAAACCTGTCCCTGTTGACAGCACAGCCACCCTTCATGTTTCTCTCCTCTTTCTTTAATTATTACAGTCATAGTCTCTTGCCTGGCAAGACAGGCACGTGTCTTCAGGAAACGACATGTGTGCTGGGTAGTGTGACTTCCCCAAGTGCAGGAGCAGTGACCCAGTCCCCTTCTCCCCACTGTGCCACCTCAGTCCCTCAGTCACATCTAGGTTGCTCATCTTCAGCAAGATGTAAACTGGCCACAACCACCAGCCGCTGAGGACCTCTCTCCCCTCTTGAGAGATGTCAGGGTCCCTTTCCCAGCACCCCTGGCTGTGCAGCCCTGATGTCCCCGCTCATAGCAGGATGCCCACCATGTCCCCATCAGCCGGGCTCCTGGCCTTTACCAACCACCCAGCCAGGCTGGCTTTGTGATGTCAGCAGCAAAGAAGACACAGTCCCTGAACGTGGAATCACAACTGAGAGGGAGGGACCGCTGGCCACATGGGCTGCCTGTGGCCCCTCAGAGCCCTCAGCACCCAGGGCATTTCCAAGCAAGTCTGGCAATACCAGTTGGAAGCTATGCTCTGCCTAGCCCATTGCATGACCCCTGGAGGGGCTGCCCCTCCTCGGCCAACTCAAGGCAGGCTGGCACCTGCCTCCAAGGCTCTTGCCCTCCAAATCCAAGGACGCTGCTTCCTGGGAAGGACAGGACCTGCTCATCCCCTCCCCATGGAGGGGGCTGGAGGAGCCAGGTGTCTAGAAGGGGCTGAGGCTTCTCAAAGCTGGCACTGACCCCTCCAGATGAGCTCCCCTCTCTTGCTGCCTCCCCTCAGTGCAGAGGTGCAGGGGTGGTGAGGAGATCACAGGCTCACAGAGAGCCCAGCCGACAGCTACTCCGTCAGCCCCTGCACACTGCAGAGCACATCACGGGTGCAGAACATGAAGCTCTGTTCAGTGAGGCATTCCTCGCCTAGCAGCGAAGGCAAAGCCCGTCCCACAGGTGTGGATGCAGGGTCCTGGGGCAGCCTCCCCATCTCCCTGCCCATGTGGTCCTAGGCACTGTGCATCCATTTTCACTACCCACCCTAGCCCTGGGGAAAGGAGACCTGGACCCAGCCAAAGACCACCGTCCCCAGGCCCTGGGGTGGCCCCGACCTGGGCGCTGGACCCCAGCAAGGCTGGTCCCACTGTTCCATGAGATGTGCTGTGTCCACACTCCCAGCAAGAAGCTCTGCCCCTTTACAGAAGACATCCGGCTCCAGCCCAGCACCAGGGCCCCAAACACTTTCTGGAGAAAGTCGGGCCTGCCACGCTCACAGAGCCCAGATCCAGCTCTGCGTGAAGCTGGCTGGGCCTCGACCCTGGGTAACTGGGCCCCAGCGCAGCGTCTCCATGTGCGCCTGGGGGGGTGTTCTTTTTTTCTTTCTTTATTCCTCCCTCCCTTCCTTCCTCCCTTCCTTCCTTTCTCTCTTTCTTTCTTCCATGTATTTATTTAATTTTACTCACACTACTTTGACCCTTTCAACTGAAAAAAGTCCCAGCCAATCCCCACATACAAGAGCCGGCCCTCCTTCCAGGAGCTCCCAGTGCTGACACAGGGTAGGCCTGATGCTGACTACATCTGGAATTCAGAGAAGCCAGAGGTCAGAGTGAGCCCCCAGCTCTGCTTCCAGCTCAGCCCCTCCCTGGATCTCAATGAACCCCAGGCCTGAGCTGAGTTTAGAATCCTGTAGCCTGTCTGAGATTCAGCTTCGATGACCAGCTCAAGCCCCCCAACACACATGCACGCTCACAGATGCAGAGTCACAGGCACAGAGACACACACATGTACAAAGAAAGAGACACACAGACACACACAGGAAAAGACACACAAACTGAGAAAGCAACACAGATACACACAAACACACAGAGACACACAGAAATACACACAGACACACACAAGCACAGACACACACACAGATACACAGAAAAAGAGACATACAGACACACAAACACACAGACACACAGGAACACAGAGAGACACATACACAGATACACACAGAGAAAACACACAGGCACACACACATCTGTGACGCTCTGAAGACTCAAGCAGGGCTGTCCGTCACCCAGCACAGCTTCATCCTGCCAACCAGGCTGGACAGGGCCCCTGAGGCCATTGCGGGGGCAGAGCAAGTTTGCACGGGGAAACCCACGTTCGTTTCCTTGTAACGCTGGCTGCAGCATCCCAGGCAAAGGCTTCCCAGGCCGAAGGGGGCTCCGTGAAGGAGGAGGGGCCCCCACATGCCACCCCATGCTCCACTTTCCTCCCTCTCTCTTCCCACCTGCCACCTCCGGCTCCACGGCAGGGAGTTCTGGTAACAGCTAGACACACGGGCAGAAACCCACAAAAAGACTCACACACGTGTGTGTGTATTCCAAGGAAGAAGTGAAATCCCTGCTCCCGTTGCCATGGCGACCCCACCCGGAGCTACAGCAAGAGCTTTAATTGGCAGTACTTATTTGGCTGAAACCCCAGGAATGATCAACAGGAGATTAGAAACATTAAAAACCAGCAGGAGCATGCTGGAGAAGACGATGACAGAAAGGACGATCCCCCTGAAAACTCTATTGATGACAGTAATGACAGTTGTATGGTTTATTGTGTGACCGCGTCACGCCAGCCTGTGCTAAGTTCTTTGCATGCATTATTTTGTTGGATCCTTCCAACAGCCCTTTGATCATTTCTCCCATTTTGCAGATGGAAAGTTCTCTGAAGCTCAGAGAGGTAAAGGAAGTGGCCCAAGGCCACACAGGATTTAAAGACTGCTTGGAATGACGCCAAATGCCACGTTGGTCATGACGGTCATGAACACTGTGCTTTGCCTGGGGTCCCCCAGAAGGCATCAGCGTCAGCTCCCGGGACCCCTGTAGCTCTTCCAAGGCAGCTGCCACCCCCTATGCCCCCAGTGGCTAAAGACCACAGCTCAGCCAGCCAGAGGGCCTGGCCAGGGTTGACCTCCAAGACACCAGCCAATGCCTGTGTCTGGGTTGCTGCCAGCTTTACCCCTCAGACCGCCCGTCCCTGCCGCTGCTCTGGCCACAGCATCCACCCTGCAACCCGCCGTGGGCCTGCTGACCCCTGGTGGCAGCCATGGGGCATGGCACCAAGACGTGGACTTAACTCCCAGACCTTAAGGAGGAGGGCGCTGGTCCAGGAGCTCCCCATGCTTGGGAGAGCCCCTGCGAAGGGTTCTGAGGGTGCTAGAGCCAAGCAGGCAGGGCAGCGTGGCCAGCACCCAGCACCTTTTGCAGGCGCTCAGAAGGGAAGAGCCGGGCTCTGGGAAAGGCTGCCCTGTAGTTGCTCCCTTTTCTGCTCAGGCAGCAGCTGACAGGGGAGGCCAGTTAGCACCAAGGATCCTCTGGCCATGACAGTCCTGCCACCATCCACAAGCAAGTGAATGAGGCCTGTCCTGCCCAGAGCCCAGCCAACCGGCACTGCAGACAAGGGACGCTGACCTGGACTGGGTCCCTGGCCAGGCCCTAGACTTTGAAGGGCTCTGCCATCCCATCCACAGCCCCCAGGCCACTGATGGCAGCACCTGGACCCTGGACCCTGGACCCTGAGCCCTGGACCCTGGACCCTGGACCCTGAGCCCTGGGCCCTGGACCCTGGACCCTGGACCCTGGACCCTGGACCCTGAGCCCTGGACCCTGGACCCTGGACCCTGGACCCTGGACCCTGGACCCTGGACCCTGGACCCTGAGCCCTGGTCTCAATCATGACGTCGGTGCTGGTGCTGTCTGAGCGTGGCTCCCCGGGGAGCCAACATCGCACCAAGTGCCGGGACCTCCAGCTTTGTCTGTTGCATGACTTCTGGGAGCAAACAGCCTGCAGCCGCTGATCAGCAGCCATCGGACAGGCATGGAGCAGAGCCCACCACGATGGCGGCAGCAAGCGGGCTTCCCAGGCTTCCCAGGCTTCCCAGGCTTCCCAAACGTCTATCCACTAAACAATTTAAATTGCTTTTTTTTTTAAGCAACTGGCATTTACTCTGTTGGCATCTTATTAAACTTCCCCCTCTTGAGCTCCTCAAATATGCAAGTCACTGTTATTCCAAATAAGGGGACTAACAGTTGAAACGGCAAGGCAGCGGTGTGCAATGTGACCCACCTTCCCCAGAAAGTCAGAGCACAGAGGCAGGGTGAGGGCTGCGCCTGCCAAGCTGTCGGTCAGGAGCGCACCAGGTGCCGCAGCTGGCTTGCTCCTCTGCCTCCCTGAGCTGCAGCCCAGACCCGCGAGCCAGCAGAGGAGCTCGGAGTGGATCTGCGCAGGGCTCAGCAGGACCACGCTGCCCACCTGGTGCCAGGGCTGAGTAGTTCCAGTGTGGGGCTGAGGCCCCTGCTGGAGGAAGCCGTGGGCCATGATCTTCCACAGGGTTCCAGGACCACATGGGGTAACATCAGCAGGGAACTCTGGGGAGACCAGAGACATCTGAGGAGGCCGCTCCCTTACCCAGATGTGAGGAGCCAGGGCCGCCCCTGCCACAGGCCTGCCTTTAGGAAGCAGTACTCAGTGACCCAGGGAACTGGATGGGGACCAAGGGCTCCCTCTGCCCCTTCTCGCAGCCCTAACAAGAAGTCAGGTAACCTGACACAGCCAAGGAGGTGGCTGTCCCCTCTCACTGGCCTGTATGCAATCCAGGGGGCACAGAGAAAGAAGAACCAAAGGCTCTGGGGCTCAGAAAGCTTCGAGCCCCTACGCAGGCCTGGAAGTGCCAAGGCAGAGCCTCTTCTCAAAGCAAGTGCAGAGAAGGCTGTGCAATAGACTGACAGAAGGAAGGGAGGAAGGAGGGGGAGGAGGGAAGAAGGGAGAAAGGGAGGGATGAAGGATGGGAGGAGGAAAGAGGACAAAAGGGAGGGAGGGAGGAGGAAAGGGAGAGAGGGAGGAGGAGAGGGAGGGAGGAGAGGGAGAGAGGAAGGAGGAGAGGGAGGGAGGAAGGAGAGGGAGAGAGGAAGGGGGAGAAGAAGGGAGGAAGGGAGACAGGGAGAAAGGGAGGAGGGAGAAGGAGATGGAGGAGGGAGAAAGGAAGGGAGGGAGAAAGGGAGGAGGAAGAGAGGGAAGGAAGGAGGGAGGGAGAGAGAAAGGAGAAGGAAAAGGGAGGGAGGAGGGAGGGAGGGAGGAGAGAGAGAGGAAGGAGAAGGAAGAGGGAGGGAGGGAGGGAGAAGAGAGGGAAGGAAGGAATGAGGGAGAGAGAAAGGAGAAGGAAGAGGGAGGGGAGAAGGGAGGGAGGAGAAGGGAGAGAGGGAGGAGGAGAGGGAGGGAGGAGAGGGAGGAAGGGGGAGAGGAAGGGAGACAGGGAGAAAGGGAGGAGGGAGAAGGAGAGGGAGAGAGGGAGGAGGAGAGGGAGGAGGGAGAGGGAGAGAGGAAGAGGGAGAGGGAGAGAGGAAGGGGGAGAAGAAGGGAGGAAGGGAGACAGGGAGAAAGGGAGGAGGGAGAAGGAGATGGAGGAGGGAGAAAGGAAGGGAGGAGAAAGGGAGGAGGAAGGGAGGGAAGGAAGGAGGAAGGGAGAGAGAAAGGAGAAGGAAGAGGGAGGGAGGAGGGAGGGAGGAGGGAGGGAGGGAGGAGAGAGGGAAGGAAGGAATGAGGGAGAGAGAAAGAAGGAAGAGGGAGGAGAGAAGGGAGGGAGGGAGCAGGGAGAAGGGAAAGAGGGAGGGAGGGAGGAGGGAGAAAGGGAGAGGGAGAAAGGGAGAGGGAGGAGGGAGAGAGGGAGGAGGGAAGCAAATGGGCATTGGAGTCAGAAGAGCCTGGAGTGAACCTAGCCCTGCTGTCTACAAGTCATGCCACTTTGGGCAGGTTCCTTACCTCTGGCCTCCCTTTCCCCACCTGGAAAATGGGCTCGGTAGCAGCTCTTCCCTGGCAGGGCTGTTGGGGAACTAAGCAGAGCTGTGTGACGTGAAGTGCTCGGCACAGCACCTGGCACAGTGCTCAAAAGTTACTCCCTTCCTGCTCGGTGTCCATTCAGGGCCCCCCTCTCCCCTCCAGGTGACGCGTGCTCAGTGGGTGAGAACAGGAGTGCACTTCCTTCTCCACCCGGGCTTGGCCCTGTCTCGGCCTGACCCCAATGGCCCCTTGATTTCCGCTTCTCAGCTGAGGGAAGTGGCTGCTCCATGGTCCCCACTGGCCAGCCAGGCTCTCCTTCTGCTGGTTCCTTCCTCCAGACTTGGGGACCCTTTTTCTCACCCTGGAGCATGTTGGGGCTCTGAGGTGGGTCTGAATGAATGGAGACAGCTTCCCAGGTCCCGGGGAGCTTGCAGGGGTTCTCCTGGCTGGGTTTCCCTGCAGAGCTTGAGTGACATCTGTGCTGCCAGAGGTCTAATGTCCCTTGGTATCATCAGGCACGGGTGGGCTGGGAGGGTCCTTGTGAGGGTCCCAGGGCTTGGGGGTCAGGGTGGCTCCTCTACCACAGTCCTCAGGGCAGCCTGGGGCCCAGGACTGCAGGGATGCTGGAGACTTCTACAACAGTCACTAAAGCAGCACGGCCCTAGGAATGGGGGACTGAGGAAGCCACGTGACCAAACCCACCCCTGCTCCCATGGGGGTGTCTCTGATGGACAGCCTCAGGGTCCCCGTGTAGGCCGGCCCGGGCTGCCAGTGAACCCCTGGGGACCTAGAGAGGCCACACAGTGTTCACAGGACCCTGGAACACCGAGCAAGAGGCTACAGTGTCCTGGAGAGCCAAGGGCCAGGGCCAGAATCGCTCGTGCTGGGGAGAGCTCCCTGTCCATGCTCAAGATGAGGGAGCATGCAGATGGCCCAGGGCTCACATGCTAGTCTCCAAGTGGCAAGTCTTCCAAATGCAGCAAAGTCTCCTATGTGGCCAGAAAGTCCCCAACAGCACAGCACTAAGGAGCTCCAAACCTGGACCCGAGGACTGTTCACCCCTCGAGGTGGACGCATGACTCCCATGGGCAGAAGACCAAGTGGAAGCCTCTGGGAGTCTGTCCGTGGAGTGCTAGGCTGATCCGCAGGACCGTCAATTCTGTCTGATGCCTGCAGAGAGGGGCCTGGACAAGATCCACGTTCTTGAGCAATGGACATTGTCCTCTCTGGCTCCAGCAGTGCCCTCGCCCAGCCCCAGCAAGACTCACAACTGCAGTGTGGACAGAGATAATAGCTGCGGTTCACGGAGGGCTGCAGCCACCTTGCTTCATCCTCCATGAAGCCCACGTGAGCCGGGCAGCACTGGGGTTCGTATCAGCCCTTTCTTACAGATAAGAACATGAACGCCACTGGGAATTCAAACAACTGCCCAGCCCTGCACCCTCAGGAGCAGCTGCCCCACGGTGCAAACTCAGACCCACCTCAGCCCCGCGTCTCTGGCCTTTGCCCAGGAGAAGGGCCTCGGGTGCACCCAGTCCTGCAGGCCGGGGCTGTCCTCCAGCAAAACCAATTACTGGAAGACGTCTCTGTACCTGGGATGGGCACTGCCAGAAGGGAAGGCAGGGGCCGCCAGCAGGAACACGGAGCTGCCAAGTCACCAGGATTGGGACAGGGTGCCAGGGGCCAGTGCCTCCCTCCCATGGTGCCCTGCGCCCCTGCCACAGCAAACGATGTCCATCAAGCCCAGCACAAACACCATGTGGGTGGGGACGTCACAGGCCCAAAAGCTCCCGAATCCACGGGAGGAAGGAGTGGACCCCACAGAACCCATCAAGGTGCTGGCCCCTCAGGGCACAGCCTCATGGCTCAGTCACTCAGCTCAAGGTGCGGAGGCTGGGCATCTAACAACACTCCACGGGCATTTATTGAGCACCTGTGGTATGCTAGGTGCATGCGTCAGAGGGAGCCATGAATAGCACAGACTAGATCCCCGCCTTCCAGGGGCTCCTGGCCCTGGAGGAGATGCACAGTGAAGAGGAGAGGAAGAGAGGGGAGAGCAACGACCCACAGAGAGGGGAGAGCAATGACCCCAGAGAGAGCGCAGTGCAGCTCTCAGCATGTGGAGAGACAAAGAGATGGGAGACAGAGAGACAGACAGACAGAGAGAGATGGAGAGACACAGAGACAGACAGAGAGACAGACACAGAGAAACAGAAAGACAGAGATGGGGAGACACAGAGAGACAGAGACAGAGAGACAAAGAGGCAGACAGAGAGAAAGACAGAGACAGAAACAGACAGAGACACAGGGAGACACAGAGAGACGGAGAGAGAGAGAGAGATACAGAGAAACACAGAGATGGAGAGACTCTATCTCTCCCTCTGTGTGTTATGTCTCTGGAGAGATAGATACAGAGAAAAACAAACACAGAGAAACAGAGACAGAGAGATATGAGACAAACACAGAGGGAGAGACAGAGAGAGACAAAGAGACAGAGAGATGCAGAGACAGACAGAGGAAGAGACAGAGACAGACAGAGATGGAGAGACACAGAGAAAGAGAGAGATGGAAAAAGAGACAGAGATAAACACACATAGAGACCACAAGGTAGAGACAGAGACAGAGTGACAGAGACATAGACAGAGAGAAACAGATGGAGACAGAGATACAGATACAGAAACAGAGGGAGACAGAACTAGAGATAGACAGAAACAGCGAGAAAGAGAGATAGATAGAGACAGAGACAGAGACGCACAGGAGAGGGCCCAGTTTGGGATGGGCAGTAGGGGTCAGACGGGGCCGGCACTGGTGGCATCTCTGCACCCACGTGCAGCCTGCGGCTGACCGCCGCTCAGTCCTGGCCTCTGGAGACAGCCCTTCACTTTCTGGGGTGTGGCTACACCCAGGTCCAGGTTAAAATTTTCCTCCAGCAGTGCATCCCAGATATCGTGGCCTCTGCATTCCAGGATCTCCCTCCAGTCCCCACTCTGTGCCTAGAGGACCCCAGCTCTTGTTCACCAGCTGGCCCCAGAGAGGCTCATGTGTTGAGACCTGGGCCTGGCCTGCCTGGAACTCCATCTTCTGTCTGTCTGTCTGTCTGTCTCTCTGCCTGTCTGTCTCTCTGCCTGTCTGACTCTCTGCATCGCAGACTTCCTTGCCTCCCCCTCCCCAGAGTCTCCCCTCGTCCCCACGGAGCCCTGTTCTGTGGCTAAGGCGGCACTTCCTTCCTTCCTGTGGAGGGAGGGGGCTGTGGCGGAATCCCATGCCCCCACCTGCCCCTGGAGACTGGGACTCTTTTCCTTTATGTCTTGAAGCAAACAAGAGAGACCCCCACCCCACCAGGGCCCAACAGTGGTTGTGGCAGTCCCTGCCCCTGGTTTCTGACGTGACCCTCGTGACTCTGCCCCCACTCTGGGCTCTGTCTCCCAATGCTGGGCCTGTGACAGCTGAGGCCCCCCTCAGAAAAAGGGCAGCCTGGACTGAGATCCCAAACCCCTCGCTAAAGGAGTCTTGCTCCCAGCGGAGCCCAGGGTGCCATGGGGTGCAATTAGCTGGGACAGCGTGGGTCACAGGGACACTGAGGATAACGCTGAACACAAGAACCCCAGGGACCCAGTGTCTGGAGCCTGGGGAGGGTCAGGCACATGCTGGGAATTGCCTGCATCTTCCCCTGTAACCTCAAAAAGCCCTTCTTTCACAGATTGAGGGAGGGAGGGGCTCAGAGAGGTTAAGTCACTTTTCCAGAGTTACACAGCAAGTAGGCAGCAGAGCTGGGGTTTGAACCCAGGCCCTCTGGCTTTGCAACCTGAGCTCACGGCAGTGCTCTGACACCTGCTCCTGCACTCTGCGTTCTGCCTCCCACCCCTCTTCACTCTGAGAAGGGCCCCTCCTCTGTCTGTAGGAAAGCAACAGCAGTCCATGAGAAAGCGCGGCTGGCAGAACGCCCCGCACAAGCACCACTGGGAAACAGTTCAGCCCGGAAATGCTTGCTGTCATTTTCCTGCTGGGGACAAGCGCTCCTTCTAGAAAGATGTTATGGGTGAATTGTGTCCCCCAAAAGATGTTGAAGTCATCACCCCCAGCACCCAAATGTGACCTTATTTGGAAATAGAGTCTTTGTAGATGAACAAGTTGAGTTCATTAGCACAGGCCTTAATCCAGTAAGACTGTGTCCTTATAAAAGGGGGAATTTGGACAGAGACATGCACAAGGAGAGGCCTGGAACAGTCTTTGCCACACCTTCATCTTGGATTTCTCCAGAATGATGAGAAAATCAATTACTGCTGTTCAAGTCTCCCAGACTAGGGCACTCGGTGATAGCAGTCCTAGCAAACCAATAGCCAACCAGACCAGGGTTTCAAGAACCAACAGAGTTCAGTAGAATAACCAGCGGCCAACCCAGATGTTCTCTGAAAACCCTGCCAGCTCCTGGCAATGCAAATCCAGTCCAGAGATGCCAACTCTGACCCCTGACCTCAACTAAAAGAGTCGCTGTCCCTAGCCCTCATCCTGGGGAGGAGGAGCCCAGAAAGCATGAAAGGGCTGAAGGGGAAAATCTTGAAATTTAGCTCGGCCCTGGACCTGTAACCCTGAGACCTTCAGGCAGGAATGTCATCTCATCTCCTGCCCCTGGGGGACCATCCCAGGGCAGCGGGGGCTGAGGGCAGGGACAGCGGGAGGCAGACATCCCCACAGACGTCCACCTCAACACAAGCTGGGAAACCATTTTTCCAAAACAGAGTGAGGTTGAGATGTTTCAAGCACAGGCACTGACCGGGTCACAGAGCTGTTTATCTGGAATTATTCTAAATAAAGGCTCACATCAGCCACGTGGATTCCGTTCGTGCCACTCCTAGAGTGAGAACAAATTTCCGTTATTAAGAGAGAAAGCTCTCAGAGCTGAAGGAGCATGAATATTTGCAAATTCCATGCAGATTCCAGCTCTTTCTCCCCACAAGCCAGCTACTTAAAGAGCCACTTGATAGAAGGAACATTCCAATTAGAAATGCTTATTCACTTGTCTCCATTCTAGGGACAAGAGCTCCCTCCTTTGTCAATGGCAGGCCACGTGCACAGAAGCGCCTGCCATCACCTTGCAGGCCTGACCTGTGGGAGCACCCTGAGCCCAGACTCACCACTGGCCCTGGTAGGAGGCCATGAATGGGGTGGGGGCCCTTGGTTCCCCCTAGGCCCTCCGAGCACCCTCCCTGAGACAGTGTAGGTGGGACTGGGTACAGAGACAAGAAGGCACAACCCCTGCTCACAGCATGGCAGGAGACCACATGGCTCAGGAGTGCCAAAGTACTGGAGACAGAGCAAAGGTCCCCGGGACCCCAGAAACCAGGGTCAACACACCCGGGGGGCCCACGAACACAGGCGGAGATACCCAAAGCTGTGGGCTGAATTAAAGGGACCCGCTGAGCCCAAGAGGTTAAGTAAGGGAGGAAAATCCTGCACAGCAAAGCTCGCCCTCCAGACAGTTAACTCAGAGGCGGTTGCTGATGGATCCTTGAGTCCCTCACCCAGCATCAAACGCCAGCTAAATCCTGAGCCGTTCATGTCTTGGAGCCTCTGGGTCTGAATCGGGCCCCTGCAAAATGACATCCGCCTTCTAATTTGAAAGCAGTCACTGGCTGGTTACAAATTGCTGTGTCCTTTGTGCCTGGAGTTGACATTTCCCATCTGCTGCCAGGACACCCTAGGCTCGGGGTCCTGAAAGATAGGCAGACAGGATGAAGAGATGCCAGGGAGGGTTTGATTAAAACTAAACATCGGACACATGGAAAAGAAAAACTAACATTTCCTGAAAAGTTTCCATTTAGATTAAATATGCTGTGGGACCACACCATACCCTAGAGCTAGGAACAATCACTAGCCCTATTTTATAGTCAAGAAAACCAAAGGGAAAGGAATAGTGTCATTTCTCCCAAGTGTGTAGCGGTCTGGCCAGGAGACAAACCCAGCCTCCCCAGCTCAGAGGCTGCCCACATTCTCCTGAGTCCTGAGCCTGCTCTGACCACATCTCCCAGGTCCCCCGCTGGAGCCCCTGCCCGGCAACCCCAGCTATGGCTGGGAAGTGGTTTGGTGGAGCCAGAGAACCAAGGGCACTTAGAACTCTTGTAGAGAGAGAGAGCCTCTGGCTCAATCCTCATTTCACAGAGGAGGAAACTGAGGCCGGCGAGGAGAAAGCATCACTCAAACCCGCAAACGCGGACTCCTGGAAGATTCTACACCCTTGCTTGTCTACTCAGGACCAAGCAGATAATCCAAGAGGAAATCCCGCTGCTGCCCCAAATTTTAGGGGATGGGTGAGCCAATAGAACTGGCAAGCCCAGATTGCCTGGGGTCCTGGGATCTGGGCGAAATGCTCGTGGGTCACAAGCCCTTAGGCACAACCCCGGTAAGGAGACTGAGCCCTGTCCCAGAACTCAACCACAGCCCCGAGCACCCTTGCTGCTGGAGGGTGAGCCAGGGCCCCGACAGCCTGATTCCTTGGTTTCTTGAACAGGCCAGTGGAACTGGGGCTGGGTGGCCGTGCAGTGACCGTCTACCTGTGACCACACAGCCCACTCCTCAAAGAAAGATCTGGGGCTACTGGAGAGTGATTTACGGAACATAACCGTCCTCCCGGCAGGGATTCTGTTCACTGAGTTTCAGACTCGAAAAGAATCTTCCTATGCTCACAGAGGAAATCTCTCTTCTCTCGGACACTGAATCCCCATGTAGAAACCGCCCCCGAAAGACAATGGGGCCAGGCCTAACAGACACAGTGGAGCAGGCAGGCAGGGAGAAGGGACAGCAATACCGGGAAGGCCGCCTGCCCCCACCGAGAACTCCACTTTCCCAGGGGCTTCTGTGCCAATTCAGGGTTTGGTGTGGCCTCCAGAGAAACTCCAATCAGAGGTAAATGGCAGGACCTTAGACACTCAAGGTGCCCTCCCCCAGGCAGTCCCCGAAAATTAGGCTTGTCTTTTTTTTTTTTTTTTTGAGATGGAGTATCGCTCTGTGGCCCAGGCTGGAGTGCAGTGGCACAATCCTGGCTCACTGCAACCTCTGCCTCCTGGGTTCAAGCAATTCTCCTGCCTCAGCCTCCCGAGTAGCTGGGATTACAAGCGCGAGCCACCATGCCTGGCTAATTTTTGTATTTTTAATAGAGACAAGGTTTTGCCACGTTGGCCAGGCTGGTCTCAAACGCCTGACCTCAGGTGATCCACCCGCCTCAGCCTCCCAAAGTGCTGGGATTACAGGCATGAGCCACCGTGCCCGGCCCACCTTGTCTTTAATGCTCCTGTTTGACCTTTAAAAACGTCAGGCTGATTTTACATTTCGCTCCTTATATGTGTACACTTTTTAACATAAAAACAATTCCATGCCCCGAAATCCTGGAGAAACATGGAAGCTGCACGAAGATGCCTCTTATTCAGCCTGATGTCACCATAGAGCAAAACTCACCCTTCCAGCCCCGGCACGTGGCCCTGGCCAGTGTGTACAGAGGCGGTGGGCGTGCGGGTGCCAGAGTCCGACTGCCGGAGCTCAAACCTCGGCTCTGCTGTCTTCTTGCCTGAGTGACTGTTAGAAATTAAGTTGACTCTCTGTGCCTCAGTTTGTTCATCTATAAAATGGGAACAATAGCAGTGCCTACTTCACTGAAAGCTGGGATTGTTGCCTTGTTTAAAGCAGGAAAGGTGCTCAGAATAGTGCTGGGCCTGCTGAGAACTCAATGGTCAGTATAGGAGGGGTCAGCTTGGGACGCCCAGGGAAGTGGGGATGGCTGGGAAGGGGTCCTCAGGTGGCTTCTCCACAGAGCTCAGGAAGTAATCAGGGTCCTGGCAGGCCACCAAGAGGATGCCCCTTGGCCCTGCTGACCCACCACACGGAGCTGGAGCAGATAGGCTGGCAGGCAGGGGAGAGGCTATGATCCCCACACAGGCTCCTTCACCGTCCTGGCTCCCGGAAGGAGCTTTCTCTCCCTGCTGCTTCCCGGCAGAACTTCTGAAGCTGGGATTTCACACCATAACAGGAGCTTTTAATGACAGGGGCTGTAAACCTCTTCCCATTCACGGCAAGAGAGCCCGCACTCATCAGAGCTGTGCACCTGAGCGAGCCGTCCCTGCCGAAGGCTGTCCACTGCAAGGGCTTAAGATTTCCCTGCATTCCGGAGACAGAGACTCAGCCTCCCGTCAAGGGCGTAGCCTGCTCTGCACTTGGAGAAAGTGGGAGCCGGGCTTCCGCCCTTTACACATTCAGGAACCCCTGGGCACAGGTGGCAGCTGGGAGAAGGCAGGGGCAACAGGGTCGGGCCCCAGAAATCAGATCCATTAGGGAAACCAGGCGGGCCCTGCTCTGACAGCAGGAGCTCCAGGGCCACTTCCTCAAAGTGTCAGATCCCACCCCCAGAACCCCACCCAGGCTGGCAGGAGAGGAGCCTTCATCTCGGGTGGGTAAGGGAGACCCACAGCTCCGACGGATTCCAGACACAGCTGCCAGAGGGGCACCGGAAGCTGCCAGCCCCCCGACCCTCAGCCCTTCTTCCACTAGAGGAGCTGAGAGCACCCCTGGATTGGCTTCCCATCACTGCCATACAAATTATCAAAAACCTGGTAAAAACGACACACGTGTTATTATCCCACAGTCCTGTGGTTCAGAAGACTGCAGCAGTCCCACTGGGCTAAAATCAGGAGGTGGGCAGAGCCATGCTTCTTCCAGAGGCTCCAGGGGAGAAGCCATCCCGGGGCCCATTCCAGCTTCTGGGGCCGCCTGCATCCCTTAGCTTAGGGGCCCTTCCTCCACCTGCAGAACCCACAGCACAGCACCTGGATGGTTCCATGCCTTCCTCTGATTCTCTGCCTCCTTCTTCCACTCTTCAGGCCCCTGGTGATCACACTGGGGACACCCAGAGAGTCCACGCTCCCATCCCTATGTTAAGGCCGGCTGATCAGCAACCTGAATTCCTTCTGCGCCCTTAATCCCCCCTACACATGCCTTCATCCATTTGTGCCTCTCTAACAGAATGCCGCACACCAGGTAATGTGTAAAGAACAGACATGTATTCCTCACAGTCCTGGAGGCTGGAAGTCCAAGTTCAAGGCACCGGCATTTGGTGTCTGGTGAGGGTTGCATCCTGGGGAGGGAAGGAACGTGGTGTTTTCACAAGGCAGGAGGCAGAAGGACACAAGGGTCACGCCCTTTATCCGGGCCCCTGACCCCACTCACAAGGGAGGAGCCCCCACAGCCTGATCACCTGCTAAGGCCCCACCTACTCATACATCACATTGGCAGCACCTGAATTTGAGAAGGGACACATTCAAACCACGGCATATGTAACCTGACACAGCCACAAGTCATGGGGGTTAAGACATGGGTATCTTTGGAGACCGTCATCTTGCCTGCTGACATGCCTGTAGCACAGACGATCATGACAATAGTAAACACTCATTTAGCGCCTGCTTCTTGCTGGGAACTATTCCACGTGCTTTAGATGCGTCTCGCGTCGCTCGATCTCTCACCAGCCCTGTGTGGTAGACGATATTATTATCCCCTTCATGTATATATGAGGGAGCTGAAGCTCTGAAAGGCTAAGGGATCTGTCCAAGGTCTCTGGCACTCACACATATGGCCCAGGAGCCCTGTGTCATAACTGCTCCTAACCCCAGGCCCTGAGAAACAAGGGATGCACCTGAGCACCCAGAGGCTGCAGAGCCGGAGCAGGGACCCCGAGGCCACATGAGCCCCGGGTGGAAACTAGCCCGAGTTCATGCTGTAGGGTCTTGGGGAGAGTAAATGGGTTCCGTGACGAGTGCTACCATGAAGGGCCAGCAAAACCCACGCACCCCAAAAAGACAGACACTCCGATGCCATGGTAGTGCGAAGGTGGGAGCAAGAAGCCTTCAGGGAAGCTGCTTATTATCTCCGCCGAGCGTCCCCCACCATCTCTGGGCACCCACAGAAGTGAGAACATAGCACACCCGGGCGGCCGCTCAGAAGGCGGCTCATCTGAACGCTTGTCACAGCTCCAGGCCAACTGTTAAAATAACTTTTTGGTTGTTATTACAAAGTAATAGATGTTTATTGTAGAAATGTTAGAAAATGCAGACAAGCCAAAAGAAGGGAATAAAAATTACCCAAAATCCCATAACTGCAAATGCACCACTTGACATGTTTTTGTATATCCTTCCAGTAATTTTCCTAAGCATTCATTGCTATGTTTTTCTAAAATGAGCTCTCTAAAAATGGGCTCATACTTTTCTTCCTGTTTGGCAAAATGCCTTTTCTCCTGAATATATCTTGAATATGTGGGGAAGAAAGCGCTCTCCTCCTCATCCCTCCTCCACCTCAGTTCCTCCACAAGAAAGGGAAGCTGACGGGGGCCAGAATCCAGATCCCAATAGGGCCACATTTCCTAATGGGCAAGGTAGCTGTGTGTTAGAGGATCTCACACACACACACACACACACATGCATGTACATGCATACATATAGATATAGACACGTAGACACACACATGTGCACAGTCACATACACACAGAAGCACTCATGCCCACACACACACACACACGCACACACACACACACACACGGCGCAGCATGGCTCTGTCCTCTCCTGCCCGGGGCTGCCCCTCGGACCAGTCTTGTTCTGCCTGCCCTCATGCCCCTCACACGGGATGTGTCCCTCACACCTGGTGCTCTCATCCGTGGCCTCTGCAGTCTGGCTGTGGGTGGACCTGACCCTGAGAGCGGGAACGAGCCCTGCTGTAGCCTGGAGTCCCAGCCCTGCCTTCTGGTTGCTCTTCAGAGCACCTGCCATGGCTGGCTCAGCCCAGACCCAGCCAAGAAGACTCCGTGCACACTGCCTGGGTCTTCCTGTTCACTGGCACGCACCCTCCTGGGGCCCTGAGTGCCCGGCCCAAGCCACCTGAGAAACCTCAACCACTGTGTCTCACAGGCTTCCCCTCACACAATGTCCCTGTCAGAAACTGCATGGCACCCTGTGACGATGCAGCCACCCTCACTCATAGACAAGGGACGGCTCCCAGCTGTCCCCATTTAGTACAAACAATACTGTGAGCAACACCTGCATATCCATGGTTGTTTCCAGAAGATAAAGCCCATTCCAGCAGAAGAAGGGCCAGGCTGAGGCCTCAGAGCCAGTGTAGACTAGCAGGGCCGGGGCGGCCAGAGCCCGGGATGAGGAGAGTTGAGGAGACTGGTACAGAGAGGCCAGGCGATGCAGTCCCCATGGCCTGGGGAGGAGTAGCATGCTTCTGGAATCTTCTCCACGTGCAGGAAGAGCCTCTGAAAGTTTCTAAAATGATAAGTATGGCCATGTGGGGAGAGATTTGAGGAGGACTTCCTGGCCTCACTCGTCCCTTCATTTACTCCCAGTCTCCTCCTGAGACAGGCAGCTGTGCAATGCCAGCCTTGCTGGGTCAGAACCACAAACTACCCTTCCATTCTTCCCTGGGAGTTCCTGCCTCAGAGAAGCGTGCAGGCTCCCTGTGGGCAGGGCCAGATCTCCTGTGTCGACCCATGCCCAGCACAGGGCAGGGTGCAACCCTCGTAGCACCGAGCAGGTCAGGGAGTCCTTGGCTGCGTCTGGCTCCCCAGGCCCAAGCCTTCCCCCTTCCTCCCACCAGCCGCTCTTGGGGGGCTTCCCAGGCTCTAAAAGGAGGAGGAGACACAGAACAGCCGGAAGCCCAACAGACGAAATGCTGTGAGAAGGGGGATGAGTCGCCAATGCTGGAGTCTGGCAGCTGAGCAGCATCATCACCAAGAACACAGGGATAGGAAGGGGCGCCACAGCTAGGCCTCACCCCAGAACCTGAAGGGATGGTGCAGGGATGGCCCTCCCCTAGAGGACACAGAGCATGACACAACCTGCTGAGGGGCAGAAGGCAAAACGGGAAGACCAGATGGGTCCCCAGCAGGACCACTGTACTGAGGGTCTGACTCCACTTGGTGATGTTTGCGGACAGCTTTGATTGCTCCCCGCACCTGGGCAAGCTGTAGCAGAAACCTGGTGCTGGTGGGAGACTCGAACCACAGCAGCCCCTGCCCACGTGGGAACTCTCACCCCTCGTGGGGTCTGTGTCGGGCAGAGGGCGAGGGCATCACCAACCCTGACATCAGAATCACATCGGGTGAGGATCCCTCGTGCTTCTGCAGGTGACCATAGCAACCACCCGCTGAACTAGGCAAGCTAGACTCTGCCCTGCATGCCCACCTGGCAGAGAGCCCACGCTTCGGAGTCTCCTTCTTCGAAATTGTCAAAGTCCCCTATCAGTGCCCAGGACTAGGCAGGGTACCCTGAGAACAGACCAGCGTCCCAGTCCCCATTTCTCTCCTTTTGGGCATTCTCTCCCTTGATCTTCCACCTGGAGCTCAGGACCAACTTGATGCTCCAAGAAGCCCTGAGACTTGCTGCAGTGGGATCATCCACGGACCCCATGGCTGGGCTCTGCCCTGCTGACTCTTCCCTCTGGCCAGCATGGGACATCAGTCATGGGAGGTGCCTCCCAAGAGCTTTTTGAAGAGTCAACACATCCTTATTTAGCACTTACTATATATAAGCACTAACGCTGCACACGAAGTTATTATGTAATTACATAAATTGCCTTCGAGTAACTTTCATTAAACTTTTTATTTTAAGATAATTATAGATTCAAGTGCAGTTGTAAGAAATAATATAGAGAGATCCATGGACCCTTTACTTAGTTCCCCCCAGTGGTAGCATCTTGCAGAACTGTAGTGCAATAAAACAAACAGGATATTGACATGGATACAGCCAGGATACAGAACACTCTGCCTCCACAGAGTCCCTCCCGCAACCCTTTCATAGCCACCCACCTCTCTTTAACACCTGGCAGTCACTGATTTGTTCTCCATTTCTAGAATTTTGTTACTGATATGGTTTGGCTCTGCGTCCCCACGAAAATCTCATCTCAAATTGTAATCCTGATAATCCCCACGTGTCAAGGGAGGGACCTGGTAGGGAGTGATTGGATCATGGAGGTGGTTTCCCCCGTGCTGCTCTAGTGATACTGAGTGAGTGCTCATGAGATCTGATGGTTTTGTAAGTGTTTGACAGTTCCTCCTTCACATGCTCTCTTCTCTCTCCTGCCGACTCGTGAAGAAGGTGCTTGCTTCCCCTTCACCTTCCGCCATGATTGTAAGTTTCCTGAGGCTTCCCCAGCCAGATGGAACTGCAAGTCAATTAAACCTCTTTCCTTTACAAATTACCCAGTCTCCAGTATTTCTTTATAGCAGTGTGAAAACAGACTAATACAATTACATAAATGGAATCATACAGCATGTTTCTTTTGTACAGATGTTTTGTACAGATGTTTCTTTTGTGTCGTTCAACCTTGCTGAACTCATTTACTAGTTCTAGGAGACTTTTTTTAGATTCCTTGGAATGTGCTACATAGATGATATCATTTGCAAACAGGAATAGCTACATTTCTTTCTTTCCAATCTGTATGTCTTTTCATTCCTTTTCTTACCTTATAGCCCTGGCTAGAATTTCCAGCACTAAGCTGAATAAAAGGGGTGAGAGTGGGCATCCTTGCTTTGTTTCTTTTGGGGCTGGCTTTCTTCATTCCATGATATTCTCTGGAAATTCATGCGGGTTGCCACGCACATCAATATTTGTATTGCTGAGTAGTATTCCATGGTTTGGGTGTGCTACAGTTTGCTAAACCATAGACTGTTCAAGGATGTCTAGGTGTTTTCAGCTTCTATTACAAATAAAGCTGCTATAAACTTTCGTATGCAGGTTTCTGTGTGAACACAAGTATTCATTTCTCTGGGATAAATGCCCAGGAGTGCAATTGCCAGGTCCTATGGTAATTGAAAGTTTCTTTTTTTTTTTTTTTAAAGAAACTACCAACATATTTTTTACAATGGCTATAATATTTTATATTCCCTCCAGCAGTGTATGAGGAATTCTGTTTGGACACCTTCTCGCCAGCTTTTGTTATAGTCAATTTTTCCCTACTTTAGCCATTCTGACAGATATTTAAGAATATCTTATTATGAGTTTAATTTACATTCCCCTGATGGATAGCCAAATTGAACATCTTTTCATGTGTTTATTTGCCATCTGTATATCTTCTTTGGGGAAATGTCTGTTCATGCCTTTTCACTCATTCATGCCATGTTCTAGTTGAATGACTTGCTTTTTTACTATTGAATTTTGAGCGTTCTTTATATATTCTAGATACTACTCCTTTGTCAAATATGTGGTTTGCAAATATTTTTTCCCGCTCCATAATTTGTATTTTCAGCTTCTTAACTGGGTCTTTTGCAGAGCAAAAGTTTTTATTTTGATGAAGCCCAACTTGTCCATTTTTCCTTTTATGGATTGTGCTTCTTCTTGAAACGAAGTCTAAGAGCTCTTTGCCTGGCCCTATATCTCAAAGCTTTTGTCCTAGGTTTTTTCCTAAGTTTTATAGTTTACATCTAGGTTCATGATCCATTTGTAGCTAATTTTTGCATAAGGTGTGAGATTTTGTTCAAGGTTCAACTTGTTTGCCTTATGAATGGCTAATTGCTCTGGCACCATTTGCTGAAAGGCTATCTTTTCTTCATTGAATTGCTTTTGCACCTTTGTCAAATCCGTTGGGCATATTTGTGCAAGTCTGTGTCTGGGTTCTCGATCTGTATGTCTTTCCTTCACCACTGCAACACAATGTTGATCATGGCAGCGATATAATAAGTCTTGAAATCATATAGATTGATTCCTTCCACTTTATTCTTCTTTTTCAAATTTGTTTTAGCTATTCAAATTCTCTTGTCTTTCCAAATAAATTTTAGAATAGTCTTGTTCATATTTACAAAAAAAAATCTTGCTGAGATTTTGATAGGAATTGGGTTAAACTAGTGCATCAATTTAGGGGAAAATGACATCTTTACTATGCTGAGCCTTCCAGTAAATGAACAAAATATATTTCTCCATGTATTTAGATCTTCTTTCTTTGATCAGAATTATGTGCTAGTAAACATGCGATCCTGGCAGGGCTTGATGGCTCATGCCTGTAATCCCAGCACTTTGGGAGGCTGAGGCAGAAGGATCACTTGGGGCAAAAAGTTCAAGACCAGCCTGGGCAACATAGCAAGACCCTGCCTCTATAAAAAAATTAAAAATTAGCCAGGTATAGTGTCATGGACCTGTAGTCCCAGCTACTAGGGAAGATGAGGTAGGAGGATCCCTTGAGCCCAGGTGGTCAAAGCTGCAGTGAGCTATGATCACAGCACTGCACTCCAGCCTAGGTGACAGAGAGAGACCCTGTCTCAAAAAAATAAACATACAATCCTATACACATTTTCTTACACTTATAACAAAATATTTCATTTTTAAGCAGTTTGTAAATAGCATAGTGTTTTTAATTTTGGTGTCCATGTATTCATTGCTAGTATATTGAAGTACAATTGGCTTTTTGATGTTTCTTTTGTATCCTGAAAGCTTGATGAACCCATTTACTAGATCTAGGATATTTTTTGTAGATTCCTTGCAATAGTCTGCATAGATGATATCATTAGCATACAGTGACAGCTTCATTTCTTCCTTTGCAATCTCTATGTCTTTTAATTACTTTTAATTATGTCTGTATGTCTTTGAATTATGTCTTTTAATTACTTTTCTTACCTTATAGCCCTGGCTAGAATTTCCAGTGCTCAGTTGAGTAAGAGGTGAGTGGACATCCTTGCTTTCTTCCTGATCTCACAGGGACAGCACTGTCTTTCACCATTAGGTGTAAGGTTAGCTACAGATTTTTTGCAGATGACCTTTGTCAAATTGAGAAAATTCCCCACCATTCTTATTTTTCAGAGTTTTTCTCATTAATGGGTGCAAAATTTCCTGCTCAATGTCACTTCATCAGAGGAGCTTCTCCTGCCTACCCTAAGTTAGCCCACACCCTCCCTCCCTGATACAGTTTGGCTGTGTCCCCATCCAAATCTCATCTTGAATTGTAGTTCCCATAATTCCCACGTGTTGTGGGAGGGATATGGTGGGAGGCAATTTAATCATGGGGGCAGTTATCTCCATGCTGTTCTTGTGATAGTGAGTGAGCTCTCATGAGATCTGATGGTTTTGCAAGGGGCTTTTCCCCCTTTTGCCTGGCACTTCTCCTTCCTGCTGGCATGTAAAGAAGGACGTGTTTGCTTCCCCTTCCACCATGATTGTAAGTTTCCTGAGGCCTCCCCAACCATGCGGAACTGTAAGTCAATTAAACCTCTTTTCTTTGTAATTACCCAGTCTCAGATATTTCTTCATAGCATGAGAATGGACTAATACACTCCCTGACTCTGCCTGATGTTTCTTTCTCACTCTGTCCAGGGACAACAGAAAGCAGCACAGGCATTCCACACTTGCAGCTGGGGCAGAAATGGACCTCACCCAGCCAAGGGGAGATGAGGCCAGCTGCACACGCACACCCTCCATCCCAGGCAAAGACTAACATACAAAACACAGGGAAGGCCGAGCTGGAGGACGCGGCTCAGACTCAGACCAACCTATACTTCTTCCTCCTTGCCCCTGCTCTGAATCGTGGCCTCAGCCCCCTCACAGGAGGACTGGGCCAATGGGTAGCCAAGACCCAGCCCAAGGAGGGAAACTGGAGGCCCACTGAGCAGGAGGAAGGCCCAGATGGGGCAGCCACACTCCAGGTTATGGTGGCTGCTGGGCCACTTCTGTAGAAGAGGCTTGGAGGAGGGATAGAAAAGGTGCTTCCCCCAACAAGAGGGCAGGAGGGTCAATGGCCTTTGCTCTGTCCCCACCAGCCCCTGCAGCCCACCCCCAGCTGCTTAAGCCAGGTGCTTGGGGAGTGGGGAGTCAAGTATTATTCTCCTGTGTTTTGCTGTGCTTTGTCTGTTTGCAGGGGAGACAGGGTTGGGATTTACTTTTTATTAGATCCCCGCTTTGCATTATAAACGTGCATATTACAAAAATCAGAAAACATAGAAGGGAAAAAAGCACTGATCATTCTAATGGCTTCATAAAAATATAAAGTAAACTGAGTAATAGAAAGTGCAGAACACAGAAGGAAGAAAACTCAGAAGCTGACCTGGGCTGAGGCAGACACTTCCTGCGTTCCAGCTTGAGGCATTTCCTCGCCCGAGCAGCCGCTGCAAGGCAGGGGCTGGAGTTCAGCCCATTTCCTGATGCCTTTGCCATTGACCCCTAACCCCCTCAGGCCCTCAAACCCACCCTCACCCCTGGGCGGCTACTAATCTCCTCCCTGTCTCTGCAGATTTGTCTCTGCTGGACATTTCCTATAGATGGACTCAGCCCATATGAGGTGCCCTGTGACTGCACGGCATCATTTCTGTGCCTCGGTGCAGGCAGATGGCACATTCTGCTCATAACTAAAGCTGCCTCTTTAGGTCCCTCTTGGATATAAAATCTACCATCCTTCCACAGATAAACCCAATACTTGGCCGTATCCAGACTTCCGAAATTAATAAATCCGGAGACTCCTAGAGACCACAAGTGGAACTGTCAGCGTGCAGACAGGCCATCTGAGGTCAGGGCTGGTCCCACTAGGGCAGGGTTCCTCCACTGTGCACCCTGGGGGTGAAAGCTCTTCGTGGTGGGGCCATCTCATGTGCTGTGGGATGGTTCCCAGCACCCTGGCCTCCACCCTCGGAGGCAGAAGTGAGAGTGCTCTGCATAGAGGAAGCAGAGCACCCTATGGGCTCAGACCGCCTGGGTGCGAATCCGGGCTCTGCCTCTGAGCTGTTGAGTCCCCTGTGCATGGTGCGCAGCCTCAGTTTTCCCATCTCTAAAATGGGGCTTCTGCTTCCCAGGAGTGTCGTGTGGGTCGGATGTGAAAATGAATAGGAAGCACTTGCCACTTTATATGCTTGGCAAAGGATCCAGCACACGCTCGCTCCTCCCCAGAAGTCAGCTCTGTCATCATTCTCAGTCTTGCCTGAGGGGCTCACATTTCTAACCATGCTCCTTCCTAGGACCAGAGCAAAGGGGGCTCACTACTGGCTCAGATGCTCATTGAGTCTTCTGCCAGCCCTGAGAGACCAAGACCCCTGACCATCACCCACCCTGAAGACAGCCGTCTGCTGGCTAAAGTCTGCCTGACCTCTGGCAACGGGACCTGACCCTTTCAGCACAAGTACATTCAATTAGAGGAAGAAGCTCCCACGGTGGCGTGGTGGGGCAGCTGTGCCATTTAACAAGCCACACCACCCCCTGGCAGCAGCCCTCCAGGATGACTTCCGGCCAAATGTGTGCTTGTTTTTTCAAACGGCAAATAAATGGGTCAGAAGCCAACGAAGGGAGCCAGGAGCTGCCTCTGGAGGTAAGTTCCAAAGGATAAAGTTAGAGGCTCCATTAAAGAAGATTTAATGAGTTCAAAAGAGATCAGAAACAGGACAAACTCAGGGTGTAAATCAAATATTAATCATTGTAAAGGCGAGCCTCACTAAGACATAAATCAATAGCACAGGCAGACTGGCAAACATCTGCCTCTCAAAAGCGCTTCCAGAAATCTGGGGCTGAAATGTCAGGGGAACAGGAAGCTGGAGGAAGCAGAGTCTACCTGGGCCAAGAGGTGACAGAGGCGTCCCTGTGGACTACCAGGCTATCCCTGGGAGCTTATCTTCCCCAGCATGCTGGGCTGGGAACTCAGGATGAGGCTCTGCCCTACTGCCAACTCCCAGGAGGTTCTTCCACTTCATCTTTTATACTGCCAACTCCCAGAAGGTTCTTCCACTTCATCTTTCATTCTGCCAATGAGCCCTCTCCCTGAGGCCGGGCCCAGTCCTAGGCAAAGATGGGCACCATCCCTGCCCTCAGTCCCACAGCCTGTGTCACTGCACTCGTGTGCTGCCAGGAAACTGAGGCTCAGACATGTAAGTTAGCAGGGGAGGTGGGAGTCCAGCCAGGGCCCTTGGGTTCAAACCTCCCCTCCTCCTGGGTCCCCTCCTGCCCCAACCCTCCCCAGAGCAGCCCTCTCACCAGCCAGGGAGGTGTGGGCAGCATGTTTGCACAGGGCAGTGGTTGGGGCACCTCCTCCCAACCAGTCAGCCCTGTCCTGGCCCCAACTGTCAGCACCCCCCTCCTTGCCCTGTCCACTGCCCTGACCAGGACACCAAGCCCGTTACCCTCTAGGAGAGGGCCTGGCCCACCTTGAGCAGGATGGGAGCAGCAGTCACAGGGCCCACTCACCTCCCCTCAGTGCTGACTGCTTCTGGGCAACCACCCAAAGGTTCTCATCTGCCCACACCTGCCCCCTCTACCCACTTGTGCCCCCCTGCCAGCACCTGCCTCCCTGCCAACACCTGCCCCCTCTGCCCATACCTGCCACCTCTGCCCGCACCTGCCACCTCTGCCCAAACTTGCTATCTCTGCCCATACCTGCCCCCTGCCAGCACCTGCCTATCAGGGGAAATTCACCCCTGATATTTCACGTAGGTTCTTTTCTATTTTCCCTAAGTTTCGGCCAGTCTGAGAAATAAAAGGACAGAGTAGAAAAGAGAGAAATTTTAAAGCTGGGTGTCCGGGAGAGACATCACATGTCGGCAGGTTCCGAGATGCCCCCCAAGCTGCAAAACCAGCAAGTTTTTATTAGTGATTTTCAAAAGGGGAGGGAGTGCACGGATAGGGTGTGGGTTACACAGATCACAGGCTTCAAGGGCAACAAAAGATCACAAGGCAGAAGGTCAGGGCAAAACTAGAATCACTAATGAACTTCCATGTCCCGCTGTGCACGCATTGTCAGGGGTCAAGAGCAGAGCAGAGAACCGGTCTGACTAGAATTTGCCAGGCTGGAATTTCCTACTCCTAGCAAGCCTGAGGGCGCTGCAGGAGACTAGGGCGTGTTTCATCCCTATCTACATCTGCGTAAGGCAGACACCCCCAGAGCGGCCATTTTAGAGGCCCCCCTGGGAATGCATTCTTTTCCCAGGGCTGTTAATTATTAATATTCCTTACTGGGGAAAGAATTCAGCGATATTTCTCTTACCCGTTTTCGGTAATAAGAGAAATATGGCTGTGTCCCACCCGGCCCACAGGCAGCCAGACTTTAAGGTTATCTCCCTTGTTGCCTGAACGTCGCTGTTATCCTGTTCTTTTTTCAAGATGCCCAGATTTCATATTGTTTAAACAATTTGTGCAATTAATGCAATCATCACGGGGTCCTAAGGTGACATACATCTTCAGCTTATGAAAATGAAGGATTAAGAGATTAAAGCAAAGACAGCCATAGGAAATCACAAGAGGATTGATTGGGGAAGTGATAAGTGTCCATGAAATCTTCACAATTTATGTTCAGAGACTGCAGTAAAGACAGGCGTAAGAAATTATAAAAGTATTAATTTGGGGAATTAATAAATGTCCATGAAATCTTCACAATTTATGTTCTTCTGCCATGGCTTCAGCCGGTCCCTCCATTCGGGGTCCCTGACTTCCCGCAACACCTGCCACCTCTGCCAACACCTGCCACCTCTGCCCGCACCTGCCACCTCTGCGCACACCTCTGCCCAGGGCTTTCTCTGGCCACTCCAGGGTCAAGCTGGATATGCCAGCGCATTGACACCCCCAGGACCAGCACCCTCGTCCCTGGGCTGGCATCCTGGTCTCTGGGGGCTACCGCAGCAAGTCACCACAACTGGGTGGCTGAAAACAACAGAAACTGAGTATCTCACAGCTCTGGAGGCCAGAAGTCAGAAATCAAGGTGTCGGCTGGCCAGGCTCCCCTGCAGGCACTAGGGAAGGATGCTTCCTGGCTTCCTCCAGGCTCCTGCAGCTCCAGACACTCCTCAGCTTGTGGCAACAACACTCCAATCTCTGCCTTCTTCACAAGACCATCTTCGCTCCATGACTGTATCTCCTCTCCTCTTCTTGAAAAGACACCAGTCATTGGACCAGCGCCCACCCTAACCCAGTATGCCCTTGTGTTAACTCGATCACGTCTGCAAAGACTCTATTTCCAAATGAGGTCCCATTCCCAGGCACCGAGTGTGAGGACTTCAGCATATGTTTCGGAGGGACACATTTCAACCCCAACCACGCAGTACCTCTGAGGTGCGTTCCAGTCGGAGTGGAACTCAGACCAACAGCACCTGCATCGCTCCAGGGGTTGTTAGAAATGCAGGACTCAGGCTGCCCCAGACCTGCAGAACCAGAATCTGCACTGGTCCCAGGGGCTTCGGGACACTGCTCTACACCACGCTGCTGTTGTCCCCAGAGGGACTGAGCCCTGATGGCCTCAACTCATCACACCCTTCATCATCTCCTTCCAGGCCCTGTCTCATGCCCCTGTTCCCATAGATGAATCCTGGAATCAGCTTCTGCATCAGTGTTCATGGTCACACCATTGTCTCAATGTCAGCTCTTGGGAAACCCAACCTGAGATGGGATGTAGGCCCAGGGCTGCCTGTTCAGAGCACCTGGTCCTCTCCAGAAACAATGACCCACAGTTGCCGGCTCACCCGGGACAGCAAACAGTAGGGTCGTTCATTGATCTACTGCATCCAAGCAGGCTCAATGGATGGAAGAGAAGGCCGAGAGACAGGGTTTCATCTTGGGGGGAAGCTCCCTTCAAGCCCCAGCACTGAGACTGCCTTCAGGGACAGACACATGGGGCTTGGTGGCAGAAGAGACCAGGCAAAGGAACAAGCGTTTGGCATCAGCTACAAGAGAGCCATTTACCCCCCAACCCACCGCCCTGGCCACTGTCCAAACCAGCTCCACCTCCGCGGCCCTCCCCACAGCCTGGTTAAGAGGAGGAGGGGACCCCAGGCTAGATGGAAGCAGAAGCGAGTGGGCCCCCCCACCAAAGTGGTCACCAGCCCCTCATCTGCCTCCTGCTGCCTGACGCAGCTCCATCCTGATTCTGAAGGACATTTTTGGAGATGAGATCACTTTTGCCGACCTTGGCTTTGAGCCTTTCCAGGCCAAGGAACAAATGCAGTGGCCTCTGATCTTTTCCAAGTGGCTCAGGGTTCACCACACAGAGACGAGATTTGCAACTTGGTTGCTTTCTTCAGAACATGCCTCTGGCCTTTTGTAAAACTTCCCAAAGAACAGGCTGACCTGGATGTTCCAAGCCTCTCTCTGTTCCCCTCAAACAAGAAAATCGCTTCTAAAGGGGAAGGAGAAGTCTGAGGCTCTCTACAAAATATTTTCCATCTGAACTAATTTTATGGTGGTCCAGCCCGTTTCCAACTTTCAAAAGCTTCATAGAAATTGTTCTGGGAATGAGTTTAAATGCCCAGAGAGGCAACATCACTGAAGCATCAGGGCTTGGCTGTGAAATGTCCAGTCCCACTACGTCATGCCACGCTGGGGTGCCCAGTGCCCGCAGCCACAGGAGAACCCCACACCTCCCAGGAACCAGAGGCAAAGGCTTCAGGCACAGCCAGTGAGAGACAAAAGCTCCAAAGGGAGAGGAGTGGAGTGAGCTCCCAACAGCCAGGAGAAGTTTAACTCAACAGACACTGATTTAATGCCTGGGACACGCCGCCAGGCTGGCTGGGCCTCGCAGGCAGGGCTCCGTGGTGTTCGCGGCTGTGGGCTCTGAGGGGTATTGCCAGGGCCACCTCCCAGCTCTGAGCCTTCCCAGCCACAGGAATCACCCTGAGCAGATTCTGTACCCTCTCAGTCTCCATCTTCTCATCTGAAAGCAGGAATAATAAGAATATTTCCCCCTTAAGGCTGTTATAAGAATCAGAATTCATGGAGTATAGGATGTGTTTGAACAAGAATCAAAACCTTGCCTGAAAAGGAAGGGCCAAAAAGGGGAGGCTCTGGCTCCCCTGACTGGGACATTCGACAGGTGGGACTGAGGGTGTCGGGATGTCTCTCTGGGCACCCAAAAGATCTCCAGGGCCGGGCGCAGTGGCTTACACCGGTAATCCCAGCACTTTGGGAGGTTGAGGTGGGCAGATCACTTGAGGCTGAAAGTTCGAGAACAGCCTGGCCAACATGGTGAAACCCCATCTTTACTAAAAATACGAAAATTAGCCAGGCATGGTGGCATGCGCTTGTAGTCCCAGCACTTTGAGAGGCTGAGGTGGGTGGATCACTTGAGGTCAGGAGTTCGAGACCAGCCTGGCCAACATGGCAAAACCCCTGACTTTACTAAAAACACAAAAATTTGAGTCGCTATAATCCCAGCTACTTGGGAGGCTGAGGCAGGAGAATCGCTTGAACCTGGGAGGCGGAGGTTGCATTGAGCCAAGATCGCCCCACTGCATGCAGCCTGGGTGACAGAATGAGACTCCATCTCAAAAAAAAAAAAAAAAAAAAAAGGAAGGATCTCCAGCATATTCTGGGGACTCTTAGGCTACAAAAGGCTCACACTCCCTGGACATTTACTTAGAATTTCATGTCTCTGTTAAGTGTCCCTTTCTAACAGCCCCCATGGACCCCCACTCCTCCAAGTTAAGAGCCAGTCTTGTCTGAGATGATGAACTAGACACCTCTGCTGCTCCCCCACTTTTCTACCTGCACACCCCGAGGCTTCATGCTTTTGCTGGGGGACACCTGACACTCCAGACCTCCTCACCTCCCCAGGAGATCGGCACAACTACCATCCCATTCAACAGATGAAGAAACCGAGGCCAGCAAGGCAAGGCCCTGGCCCAAAGCCACAGAGAAGGCTCTGGTCCAGGTCAGTTCAGCCCCTACTGCCTGTCTAACCACCGGGCCACACCTCCCCAGCCACTCAGGGACCTGGCCCAGACTCCGCTTCTTTCCAGCTGGCCTTGGGCGGAGTGACAAGAACGTGCAGGGCTATCTCTGTGCGGGCTTGGGAGGAAGGGGCCTCGGCTGAGAGGGAGGGGCAACTTCTCCCTTTCATGTGCCGTCTCTTTTCTGCACTTCAGTGGGGAAAGCAGAAGTGCTTGCCTGCAGTGAGCAGGAATCTGGCCAGTGAAGTTGCGCGCAAGCTCTGCCATCTGCCCAGCTCTCTCACCAGCCCCTCAGCCCTGGGGGGCGGCGAGCCTCTGAAAGCAACGCGAGACTCGCACTCGACTTGCAGTACGTACCCTCAGGTTTCAAAAAGCGTGTCCGGCGTCAGATCTGTGAATTGTTTAACAGGATTAGCCCAGCTCACCAGCAGACGGCTGTGGCTTTGTTCCTGGCAAGAGGCGCTCTGATAGGAAGTTGCAACAGCAGGTTGGAAATCCAAGGATCATGCTCAGTGCATCCTGCTGGAAGTTCCCATAGACAAGAGAAATCATCTGATTGTGTTATCACTGAGGATGCTGTCAGGGGCTCGGGGGCCTGGCTGGAACAGAGGCCAGATGGCCCTGCGTTGGGGCCAGTGGGAACCAGAGCTGGGACTTCTGCAGAAGATCACAGTTACTCAGGATCTCAGCAGGCTTCTCCAAGCATGCCCAAGCTTCTGCTGCTTTACCAGCCCCCGCACTCCACCCAGTCCCAGCTCATTCAAGATTGCCCAGAAAGACCAACATCCAAGACTCACTACAGCTGAAAGAAGACTGGGCTTGGCTTCTCCCTGGAGACAGCATCAAGCCTTAGATCTGCAGCAAATGTTGGCCTGGTGGCGTATTAAAGGCACACAGCTGAGTGCCAGACAGCCTGCATTCAAATCCCAGCTCTGCCACTTTCTAGTGGATGACAGTCAGGCATCTCAACCTCTCTGGGCCTCAGTTTCATCATCTGTAAGATGGGGAGATGATGCCAATAATAGGCTCTGCATCAAGGGTATGTTATAAGGATTCAATGCATTGCCATGTGCCAACACTTAGAACAGTGCCTGCATAGGAAATAGACTACCCATGCTGGCTGTTGTTGTTGTATTATAATTATTATATGATATGTTATATTGTTATTGTGTATATAATGTTGTTATCATTATAATATATAGCAATATTACTATTACCATGTGACAGGCAATAGACTAACCCTACTTCTTCACATGAATTATCATCTTGCTAATGCTCCCCATAACTCTCTAGGGTTGAAAGCATTGTAGGCATTGCACACTTGAAGACCTAGTGGCCAGCCCACAGTGCCCTGGCTGGCTGTCAGTAGAACTAGAGTCTAGGCTCAGGTCATTGGACTCCAGGGTGACCAACCTTAGCCACACTCCACCACACAGGGTTGAAAACTCAAATGCCCAAGGAGCCAGACAAACAGCCCAGGGCTAGTGAAAAACAGCAACAGATGTGGGCTCACTGTTGGGGGTGCTATAGGGAGCACTGGTGATTGTGGCAAACCTGAGTGAATGTCCTGTTTAAAGGGATCAGCTAGGCTGGGTGGCTCATGCCTGTAACTTCAGCACTCTGAGAGGCTAAGGCAGGAGAATGGCTTGAGGCCAGAAGTTCTAGACTAGCCAGGGCAACATAGTGAGACCCTATCTCTACAAAAAAACAAAAATTTAATTAAAACATTAGCCAGGCATGGTGTACATGCCTATAATCCTAGCTACTCAAGAGGCTGAGGTGGAAGGGTGGCTTAAGCCCAGGAATTTGAAGCTACAGTGAGCTATGATCATGCCACTGCAGTCCAACCTGGGTGACAGAGCAAGACCCTGTCCCTTAAAAAAAAAAAAAAAAGCAAGAGGCCAGCCACTTCTCAGATCCAGGTGACTGGAAACATGGAGGAATACAGGTCTAGTGTAGCCACACCAGCCTGTTTTTCAAAAGAAAGATAGACTTTGACTTAATTTTTTAAAGTTAGAAACTTACTTTTAAATTTGAACACAGGCTGGGCGTGGTGGCTCACACCTTTAATCCCAGCACTTTGGGAGGCCAAGGCAGGTGGATCACCTGATGTCAGGAGTTCAAGACCAGCCTGGCCAATATGGTGAAACCCCGTCTCTACTAAAAATACAAAAATTAGCTGGGCGTGGTGGCAGGCACCTATAATCCCTACACAGGAGGCTGAGGCAGAAGAATCACTTGAACCTGGGAGGCAGAAGTTGCAGAGCCGAGATCGCACCACCGCACTCTACCCTGGGCAACAGGGTGAGACTCGCACCTCAAAATAAATAAATAAATAAATAAATAAATAAATAAATAATTTAAACACAGAATGACTCAAAACATGTTTGTTTGAAAACCCTCTAGGAGCCAGACCCAGCACACAGCCCCAGGCCCAGGACCCTTGCAGTGGGAGAGGCACTCAGAGAACCCCAGTCCCTCCACGGGCCCATGCACCTCCCTAAAGGCCTCCTCGAGGACCAAGTCTCCAATAGGAAGCCCAGTTTCTCCTGCAGAAAGAAGCAGTCTTGGAATAAAGATCCAGATTGGAGAGCAGGGGTCACAGAGCCACCTGCACCTCACCAGCCCTGGGAGCCTCGCCAGGAAACAGAGAAGTCTAGAGTCTGCCGGATTCCAGCACTCAGGAAACCCAGGCCTCCCATTCCACAGGTGTGGACTGAGGCCTAGGAAGGAAGGGCATTTGCCCAAAGTCAGGCAGAGGCACAGCCACAGAGCAGGTCTGCAGCCCAGCCGCTCTGTGTCCTGGGCCACCCCCTTATCACAATTGGCTCTGACTTGTCAAAGCAGGCCTGCTTTTTGCCTACCCCCTGGTCTGTACCCGTGGTGGCTCTCACCCTCCCCAGGGAAGCTGCCTGGACTCCACGGAGGCCCGTCCGCATGCCAGCCCCCGTCACCCAATGCCAAGCCGCCCGTCGGATCAGATGAATGCACCGCCTCTCATCAAAGATCATGAAAACACTTTGAACGTGGTACACTTTGAAGCTCCGTTTGACTTTCAATCCAGGCCTGCAAAATATCTTTGCAGAAAAATAACCTAGATTTGTCATGGCACATTTTGACACATTTGTATGGTCCCTTGATCTATCCCTCGGCTAACAATAGCTCCCCGGTTTCACTTTAAATAAGAACATTCACAACACAGACAAGAAGAATGGGGGTAAAACGGGCAATTACTTTAAAAAAAAATAACTTGCACAAATGCAGAGACAAATTCAGTCTGCTGAAAATGAAGCCGCGTTTCCAGCCAAGTGACAGATTCATAACCAAGCAGCTCTAATGGCTGTTGACAGGCCCCAACCTAAAAGGGAGAGAAGAGAGAGAGGTTGAGATGGCTGTGGAGCGGATAATGGGATTTGGGGCCCTTCATTTGCAGGTCGCTGGTTTTAATTTAGCCCAAACGCCCTGTCCCTAAGACTTGCCACTGTCTGGCCACCGATGAGAAACAGGCAGGCCTGGGACATTCACGGGAGATGGAGGGGGGTCCGCAGGAGCTGATCCCGACAGCGCTGTGGGGAGCACAGAGGTGGAGAAGGACAGACACCAGGGGCTCTAGTTGGAGCTGGAAGTCCGCCTGCAGCTGGAAATGCAACAGCGGGTCCCGCTTCAGGGACCTTCCATTCTCTGTTGCCTCCACTTCCAATCAACAAAGTCCAAAATGGCCAATCCCGGCTTTCCCTCCTTTCGTGGCAGAAATAGCTCCCTTTAGTCTGCTATGCAGCCATTGTTGGATCTTCACAGTGGCCCCAGGAGGTGTACCAGCCTCTGCTCCCATTTCTCAGGTCTCAGAGAGCACCATGATTTGCCGAAACAAAAGGAAGAGCAGAACTTGAACCTGGGCGAGCTCGGTGCAAAGCCCCACCTGCTCAGAACACCCCTGAGCTCAGCAACGCCCCCACCTTCTCATCCCATTCAGACAGCTCAAACAGTGCATTTCAACCTATGACCGAATACTCCTCGGCCTCAGAGAGGAAGGGAATTCCAATACATGTTTTAGCGGGGATGAACATTGAAGACATCCTGCTAAATGAAACAAGCCAGACACAAAAGGACAAAAGACTGTATGATTCCACTTCTGCGAGGTCCCTAGCATCACCAAGTTCACACAGAAAGTAGATTCAAAGTTGCTGGGGTTGGGGGAGGGGAAAATGGGGAGTGAGTATTTAAGGGGGACAGAGTTTCCGTTTCGAAGTTAAGAAAAGTTCTGGAGTTGGATGGTGGATTAGGCCATGCTCGCATTGCTGTCAAGAAATACCTGAGACTGGGTACTTTGTAAGACAAGAGGCTTAACTGGGTCATGGTTCTGCAGGCTGAACAGGAAGTGTAGTGGCATCTGCTTCTGGGGAAGCCTCAGGAAGCTTTGACTCATGGCGGAAGGTGAAGCAGGAGCTTGCACGTCACGTGGCCAGAGCAGGAGCAAGGCGGGGAATCAGGGGGTGCCCCACGCGTCATTGGGATGCCCCAGATCTCCCGAGCGCTCACTGCCTACTGCAAGGACAGCACCAAGCCATGAGGGATCTGCCCCATGACAAACACACCTCCCACCAGGCCCCACCTCCCCCAGAGATTCCATTTACACATGAGATCTGGGCGGAGACGCATCCAAAATTTAGCGGATGGTGATGATGGCTGCACAACCATGCGAGTGTCCTGAACTGTACACTGTAATGTGGCTGAAATGGTCAATTTTGCTATGCATGCTGCACCCCACACACACGTGCATTTCAGGGCCTGAATGGACAACCCCCACTGTCCCTCCTGCAGTCACCTCCTTTGTTAAACAATCACTTATTAAGAACTTACTATGTGCCAGGGGCTCTGCTGGGCACTAGGGCTGGAGATGAAATAAGTTTACTGCCCTGGAGACCCTGGCTAAATGGGCCAGAAAACAGGCAGCTACTCAGGGTGCACAGGGCCGGGGATGCTCTAGAGGGGAGAGGAGCAGCTGTCAGGAGGCACCGCAGTGGGCGAAGACAGCTCCAATGCACCACTGCTACGAAATTAAAGCACACAGGCCCAGAACCTGTTCTTGCCATTTCTCCCAGAAACCTCTGGGGCCCCACAGAGGAGCTAAGAGTGTGGGCAGCTCCTCTGCCTCTCCCTCGCCAGGTCACCTATCTTCATCTGGGTCTGTGTCAGAGCGAGCCAGAATCCTGCGCTCTTGGGAAGTGAAGGATGTGATGTTTACTCATTCCCTCTCTGGCCATTTTTCTTGCGCTGTCTTCAGGAACCGGGAAAGAGAGATGGATGGGCCCAAGGCCGCCTCGCGCGCTGCGCCGGGGACACGCACCCAAATTTCGCTGCGACGTCATCCATCTCAGCTTTATTATATCCTGCCAATGACTGTTTGAGGCCTTTGTCATTTCCCAGACCGAGGCTTATTTTTTATTTTCAGCAACTTGTCAAATGTGGTTTTCGTGGAGTCATTTCCTTCAGCCCCTTGGTCTGGCTGTGATGGGGCAGTTCAGAGTTTGCTCATGTTGGGGGAAGATTTTGTGTCTGATCATGGACAGCTCTGATCTTAAAAGAATCCATTCTTGAGGCCGGTTGCACCTCGCAGGGCCATTGCCATGTAATAGACTGGGCCACTCCTCTGATCCTTTTCCAGGCAGACAAGGATTTACCCACTAGGTGAGGTGAGTCCTCTCTCACCGACCAGCTGGGGAAAAGGGACCAGACTGGGGGATGACTAGCCCCCGGGCTAACAGCCAGGCTTCAGTGAGGAAAGTCTTAACTTTACCTTTAAAAACTGCACAATTACTATTTGTCAGGGCCAGGCGTGATGGCTCACACCTGTCATCCCACCACTTTGGAGGGCCAAGGCAGGCAGATCACCTGCGCTCAGGAGTTCGAGACCAGCCTGGCTAACATGGCAAAACTTCGTCCCTACTAAAAATACAAAAATTAGCCAGCCATGGTGGGACATGCCTGTGATCCCAGCTACTAGGAAGACTGAGGCAGGAGAATTGCTTGAACCCTGAAGGCGGAGGTTGCAGTGAGCCAAGATCACACCGACGCACTCCATCCAGCCTGGGCGACAGAGCAAGCCTGTATAAAAAAAAAAAAAAAAAAAAAAAAAAGCCTGCACAATTTCTCAATTTAAAATTTTTTTATATAAGAAGTGGTTAACTTTGCAGCCTTCTGAAAGTCAAACAGAACCTAAATCCGAATCTGCTGAAGAGCCTTCTGGAAGGGGCATGAGTGGAAGTCAATCGTGGGCTGCCCCAGAACCTGCCAAAGGTCTTTGAAGCCACAAGATCCGCAAATGGGAAGAGGAGGCCCTGAGGAGCCCAGAGGGCCCAGTGCTAGGACTCAGGAACACAGGTTCAGCCCTTTAAGAATAAGACTTTAAAGTTTAAAAAGCAGAGAGAAGAAATTATTTAAAACCTAAACTGACTATAGCTACATACATCTAACTTCTAAATGAGACAGCATAATTTATACCACTATATTCCTTTGCTCTTGCTGCATACAAATTAATACAAATTTAGCGGCTTCAAACAACAGAGTTTCATCCTCTCAGAGCATCCACGGGTTGGGAGTTTGGGCATGGCAAAGTTGGGTCCTCTGCTCGGGATCCCACAGACTAAAACCAAGGCAGCAGCCACTGCCTTCTCATGTAAGATTCAGAGCTCTCTTCTGACCCCATTAAGCTTGTTGGCAGGATGTGCTTGTAGGACTGAGGTCTTTAGCTCCCCCAGGCCCCCCTCAGCTCCTGGGCACCTGGCCTCCTCACAATATGGAAGTTGGTTTCTTCTCAGCAGGAGAATCTCTCTCGTGCTTTGAACCTCTGACTTCAAGGAGACCCTTGTCCCTTTTTTAGGGTTGACATGGTTTGACTGTGTCCCCACCCAAATCTCATCTTGAATTGTAGTTTCCATAATCCCCATGTGTCGAGAGAGGACCCAGTGGGAGGCAATTGAATCTTGGGGGTGGTTACCCTCGTGCTGTTCTTGTGATAGTGAGTTCTCATGAAATCTGGGGGTTTTATAAGGAGCTTTTCCTCCTTTTGCTCAGCACTTTTCCTTGCTGCCGCCATGTGAAGAAGGACACGTCTGCTTCCCCTTCCGCCACGATTGTAAGTTTCCTGAGGCTTCCTCAGCCATGCTGAACTGTGAGTCAATTAAACCTCTTTCCTTTATAAATTACCCAGTCTTGGGTATGTCTGTATTAGAAGCATGAGAATGGACTAATACAAGGGTTCACCTGATTAGGTCAGCCCCACCCAGGATGATCTCCCTTGTGGTTGACTGGAGGTCAACTGATTTGGGACTTTCATTGCATCTTTAAGATCCCTTCACCTTTGTCCTATAAGTGACATAAAATCTATCACAGGAGTGAAATTTACTTTATTCCTAGTTCTGCACATGCTCAAGCTGAGGGATGTTACACCAGGGGTGGGAATACTGTGGGCTCTGGAAGGTAGAAAAATGGCCCCCAAAGAAATCCACATTCTAATCTCGTGTGACCTTACAGAGCAAAAGGGACTTTGCAGACATAATTAGAATCAAGAAACTCCAGGTGGAAGATGATCTCAGATTATCCACGAGGGCCCAAAGTAATCCTATGAATTCTTAAAAGCAGAGACTCTTTCCTGGCCACAGTCTGAGGGACATGTGGCTATGGAAACAGGGTCAAAGAGATGCTGCATGGCTGGCTTTGAAGATAGAGGAAGGGGCCAGCAGCCAAGGGATGAAGGTGGCCTCTTGAAGCTGCAAAAAAAAATCAGGGAACAGATTCTCTCCTGGAGCCTCCAGAAGGAACCAGCCTGCAACACCTTGATTTTAACCCAGTGAGGCCCTTCTGAGACTTCTGACCTCCAGAACTGTAAGATAACAAGTCTGTGTTGTTTTAAGCCAGTAAGGTTGTGGCGATTTGTTACAGAAGCTGTAGCAAATTAATATCGGGCTATATCCATTGCTCAGAAAATTATAATACCACTGACTTGGAAACATGTTTGAAAGCTTAAAACAGCAGAAATGTATTGTCTCACAGTTCCAAAAGCCAGAAGACTGAGATGAAGGTATCAGCAAGGTCCCACTTGCTCTGGAGTTCCTGTCCTCTCCCAGCTTCTTGTGGCCCCAGGCACTCCAGTCTCTGCCCCCATCTTCACGTGGTCTCCCCCTTTTCTCCACCTGTCTCTCCTCTGTGTGCCTCTCACGAGGACACTTGGCACCGGGTGTACAGCCCACCTGGATAATCCAGGCTCATGCTAGCTCAAGACCCTTCACCTAATTACATCTGCAAAGACTCTTTTCCCAGTTAAGATCACACTCACAGCACGTGGATATACCTTTGGAGAGGCCACCATTCAGCCTCCTACAGGGACTTCTCATAATTCTTCCTGCCACAGTTAGGAAGAAAAACAAAATCCCACACAGTTATTGGTAGGAAAGAGAGAAAGGAAGCGGCCAGTGTCTTGTGGCCTCTTCCACCTTCTGGATTGTTGAAGCTGGGGCCTGGAAGGGACGGTCCTGCCACTCAGCAGGGGGCACTAATGGGGCCAAGCTAACCTGTCCAGTGAGAATCCTGCAGGGAGACCTGAGGGTACCAGGAAAGTGCAGGGGAAGGCCCGGGAGATGGAGAGAGCTGGTCTGGAGGAGAGGAGCAAGCCGTGTGGGGCAGGCCATGTGCCTTTTGCCTGGGGGAGTAATTCTCATTTGGAGCTGTGCATCTGGAACGCCTGCCTCACACACAAAGGACTGGGGCAGATGTATGTTCTCTGCAGCAATGAAGCACAGCGGCTGAGAGTAACTCAGAAAGCATCCAGCTAATGTTGGCATCCCAGATCGACCCCCTCCTCGCCAAATGTTAGCATCTCTGTGCCTCAGTTTCCTCATCTGTAAACGGGGGTGATAAGAAATGTACACACCTCCCGGGCAGTGGGGAGAATTAAACTGTGCTCTGACACGATCCGGGCATGTTCAGGGTGGTATCCGCAGTAAACCGCGTTCTGAAAACAGCGGCGCATCAGGGCCAGCGGTGGGAGCTCTCCGTGCTTGGGTTGACGCCAGTGTGGAGGTGGAGGAGGGGCTGCAAGACTCTGAGCAGGAAGACCCCGCAAAGCAGGAAAGCAGAGCCAGAGCTGGGGGCCAGCCGCAGAAACGAGAGCCCCCGTGACTTTGAGGCACCCTTTGGAGGGGGCAGGAAGCAGGAGGGGTAAATTTTCTCCAAAACCCAAGAGGCAGAGTGACCCCACATGATAACTGAGTTTCTCAAGCAATTATACTGGCCTGTTTATCTAGCATTTACCACTCCCAGGAACTATGATAGCACATTTACTTAGATATGCCTTTGCTCCCCAGAGCCCTATGGTGTATTACTATACCCATCATACAGAAAATGACACTGAGGGTCATAGTGGAGCAGTAGCTTGCTCAGCATGAGAATACCCCGGACTCCAAAGCCCAGGCTCTTAACCAGTGGCAACTCCCTCCTCGGGGCAACAGCAAGGACTGCAGCCTCAGGGGAGGCATGAAGTTCCCATGACTTTGGGTGGAACTCTTCCCTCCACTCCTTCCAAGGAAAATGCAAATAGAAGTTCCTGTCCTTGGCCACCCGGGGATCTTAGAGGACTCAGGTGAGAGGGCCCAGTGGGCAAGTGGAGCCACATCTCCTTGTAAAAGGCACCCTCAGTTCTGCAGAGGGGGCTTGCCCCCTTGGTGCGGGCAGGGTGGGGAGCAGCACAGCTCAGGAAGGGGCCCTGTTCCATCCCCACTGCAGGCAGAGTTCTGCCTTTGATGTCCTCTCTGGGCACCTGAGTCCTGTGGGTCACCAGTCCAGATCTGTGTGTGTGACAACAACTGTAACCTGGGCCTTTTGCAGACATCGACACGTGAGCAGGAGCACCCCATAGAAGGCATGGTTTGTAAAATGGTCAAATCCCATTCTGCATAGGTTCCCTGCTGCAGGTCTCAATTCACAGTCATTCCTATGAATGGAGGAAGTGAGACTGGCTTCCTGGAGGAGGTGGCGGCATGAGCAGGGCCTGCGGTCAGGAGGGTCCAGGGCATTGCTCCCAGGCAGTGCAGACCTCAAGGCATGGACCATATGGCCTGGGTTGTCTAGGCCCCTGGCATCCCCAAGTGTGGGAGAAACAGTGACCTCCACTCTCCATTAACAAGTTTCCTGTCCACGTCCCCTCCGTCCCACCCACGCTCAAGTCCTTGAATCTTAAGAGCAGAATTAGGAGAACTTTACAGAGACTTCTCATCAATCACAACTTCAGGCACCAGCAGAAATGAATTGAACTACTTGGAATTATCTGCTCCTTGCATCCTTGCCTTTGAGGTCGGGGGCTGTGATCGGGACCCGCTGCAGCTTAAGAGTGGATCCGTTGCTGTGCAGAAGCTCTTTAGTTTAATTAGATCCCATTTGTCAATTTTGGCTTTTGTTGCCATTGCTTTTGGTGTTTTAGACATGAAGTCCTTGCCCATGCCTATGTCCTGAATGGTATTGCCTAGGTTTTCTTCTAGGGTTTTTATGGTTTTAGGTCTAACATTTAAGTCTTTAATCCATCTTGAAGTGATTTTTGTATAAGGTGTAAGGAAGGGATCCAGTTTCAGCTTTCTACATATGGCTAGCCAGTTTTCCCAGCACCATTTATTAAATAGGGAATCCTTTCCCCATTTCTTGTTTTTGTCAGGTTTGTCAAAGATCAGATAGTTGTAGATATGTGGCATTATTTCTGACGGCTCTGTTCTGTTCCATTGATCTATATCTCTGTTTTGGTACCAGTACCATGCTGTTTTGGTTACTGTAGCCTTGTAGTATAGTACAGCAAAGGAAACTACCATCAGAGTGAACAGGCAACCTACAAAATGGGAGAAAATTTTCGCAACCTACTCATCTGACAAAGGGCTAATATCCAGAATCTACAATGAACTCCAACAAATTTACAAGAAAAAAACAAACAACCCCATCAAAAAGTGGGCGAAGGACATGAACAGACACTTCTCAAAAGAAGACATTTATGCAGCCAAAAAACACATGAAAAAATGCTCACCATCACTGGCCATCAGAGAAATGCAAATCAAAACCACAATGAGATACCATCTCACACCAGTTAGAATGGCAATCATTAAAAAGTCAGGAAACAACAGGTGCTGGAGAGGATGTGGAGAAATAGGAACACTTTTACACTGTTGGTGGGACTGTAAACTAGCTCAACCCTTGTGGAAGTCAGTGTGGCAATTCCTCAGGGATCTAGAACTAGAAATTCCATTTGACCCAGCCATCCCATTACTGGGTATATACCCAAAGGACTATAAATCATGCTGCTATAAAGACACATGCACACGTATGTTTATTGCAGCATTATTCACAATAGCAAAGACTTGGAACCAACCCAAATGTCCAACAATGATAGACTGGATTAAGAAAATGTGGCACATACACACCATGGAATACTATGCAGCCATAAAAAATGATGAGTTCATGTCCTTTGTAGGGACATGGATGAAATTGGAAATCATCATTCTCAGTAAACTATCGCAAGAACAAAAAACCAAACACCGCATATTCTCACTCATAGGTGGGAACTGAACAATGAGAACACATGGACACAGGAAGGGGAACATCACACTTCGGGGATTGTTGTGGGGTGGGGGGAGGGGGGAGGGATAACATTGGGAGATATACCTAATGCTAGATGACGAGTTGGTGGGTGTAGCGCACCAGCATGGCACATGTATACATATGTAACTTACCTGCACGTTGCGCACATGTACCATAGAGCCTAAAGTATAATAATAATAATAATAAAGAAAAAAAAAAAGAGTGGATCCAGTGGCTTGGCCTCCAGCCAGGAGGAAGCAGCTGAGTGACAACTTGAGCAATCATCCCCCATCTCACCCCTCAAAGCTCACCTTGGTTTTTTAATACATGTTTTGGTTTCATGAAGATGAGATTGAGACCAAGCTTAAAAAGCTTCAAATCCTGATCAGCACCTCTGGCTAGCAACTTCCAAAGCAATCAGCAGCATCTGCTTAAGAAAGTTGTTTCTCTCGATCTCTGCTTTTATGTAGTTAAAATATGCCTAGGTGTAGGGTCTTTTGTTGTTTGTTTGTTTGTTTGTTTGTTTCTGAGGCAGAGTTTCACTCTGTCACTCAGGCTGGAGTGCAGTGGCATGATCTTGGCTCACTGCAACCTCCACGAAGGAAATAATGTATACAGTAGTCCATTTCCAAGACAAAGTGCCTTGAATTGGTTTAGGTCAGCAAACTACAGAAGAATTAAAGTATACTAGGTCCCTGCTTGGATAGCCAATGCCTACTTGTTGGGCTCCCCCGTCCACGCCCCCCTTAGTTGCCCCCATCCAAACCAAAGAAGTTTAGTCTAAGATTAAAGTTTACTAGCCTACAAAATAGCTCGTTTTGTCTGTTCTTATCACCCTGCCCAGCTACTTAGGTCATAAGTCAAATTGAAGAGCCCCTGAGCTGACCAGGATTACAATGCACTGTGGGCTGCAACAAAATGGAGCAGGACAACCCTAAAAAAAATACCTAAAGCCCCAACCCAACGATCAATAGGCGACGTCCAGGAAGATTGTGACCCCATAGTACTCAGCCTATGAGGAACTGGGGAAGGGACCTGTGCACTAGGGGATAAATTGCTTATTGTTGCTGTGCTGGGTGTGCCTGCCCATCAGACACCCGATCTTGCAAAACCGTCATTGAAAGTCTCACTTTCGCTGTTCTCCGGGTCTCTGAGTCCATTCTTTGGGTTTGGATGGGTGAGTTTGTTTCTCACACTCTGCCTCTCATGCCTCAGCCTCCCAAGAAACTGGGATTACAGGTGTGTACCACCACACTCGGCTACTTTTTGTATTGTTAGTGGCAATGGAGTTTTGCCATGTTGGCCAGGCTTTTCTCGAACTCCTGACCTCAGGTGATCCTCTGGCCTTGGCCTCCCAGAATGCTAGGATTACAGGCATGAGCCACCACATCAGACTGTTTGTTTGGTTTTTGTACCGGATGATGCTGGAAATCAGGAAGCCGGAGCAGCCCCTGCAGCCGGAATCCACACCCCAGCTGTGACCCACAGCCAAGGGCAGGGTCCGTGGGGAGGAAGGAGGGAACATTATCAGGGAAGGGGCATTTTGAGGGACCCAGCCTGATGCCAGACATTTCACATTAGAAACTCATTCCTTGAAACAACCTAAGACTTATGAATGGAGAGACAAAGTATGGCCCATCCATATAATGGAATATTACTCACCCATAACAGAAGGAAATTCTGATGTGTGCTATGGCTTGGATAAGCCTTGAAGACATTATGCTGAATGAAAGAAGCCAGTCATGAAAGGTCGCATATTTTATGATTCCATTCACGTGAATCATCTAGAATAGGCAAATCCACAGAAACAGACATCAGATTAGTGGTTGCTAGGGGGTGGGGGAGGGGAGAAATAGAGAAGGACTGCTTAATGGGTATAAGGTTTCTTTTTAAGGTCTCTGTTACCTCTTCACCCCAAAACTGGAAGACAAATGAGGACAGTTTGCTTGGAATGGTGGAGCCTCAAACTTGAGCTCCGTCTCCAGGCAATATGGTACCAGGCTCCGGCACTGTCCTTCACCTGGTGTCTGTGGACTCAGGGCAGCTTACAGAAATTTTACCCCTCTGTCTCTTCATCTACAAAGTGGTGTAAATAATAGTACCTGCCTGCTGAAGAGGATGTGGAGAAATAGGAACACTTTTACACTGTTGGTGGGACTGTAAACTAGTTCAACCATTGTGGAAGACAGTGTGGCGATTCCTCAAGGATCTAGAACTAGAAATACCATTTGACCCAGCCATCCCTTTACTGGGTATATATCCAAAGGATTATAAATCATGCTGCTATAAAGACACATGCACACGTATGTTTATTGTGGCACTATTCACAATAGCAAAGATTTGGAACCAACCCAAATGTCCAACAATGATAGACTGGATTAAGAAAATGTGGCACATATACACCATGGAATACTATGCAGCCATAAAAAAGGATGAGTTCACGTCCTTTGTAGGGACATGGATGAAGCTGGAAACCATCATTCTCAGCAAACTATCACAAGGACAGAAAACCAAACACCACATGTTCTCACTCATAGGTGGGAATTGAACAGTGAGAACACTTGGACACAGGATGGGGAACATCACACACACACCAGCGCCTGTCACGCGGTGGGGGGAGCGGGGAGGGATAGCATTAGGAGATATACCTAATGTAAATGACGAGTTAATGGGTGCAGCACACCAACATGGCACATGTATACATATATAACAAAGCTGCACGTTGTGCACATGTACCCTAGAACTTAACGTATAATAATAATAGATCAATAAATAAAAATAATAAAAATAAAAATAAATAAAAAAATAAATAAATAATAGTACATGCCTGGTAGGTGGAATGGAGGATTAAATGAACTAACACGTACCTAGGATGCTTGGTCCTGACATCCTGGTGTCATGTGGCAGTGCCTGCCACATGACTAGCTGTTTTTATTTTTATTCATGACTTTTAATTGAGAGGACCTGGGAAGTACCACAAGGAGACAGGCCAGTAAACTGAGTCATGAGGCCTTAAAAGCCCAAATCCCAGACAAGCCTACATGTCAGACAAGTTTGCTTGTTTGTTCCCCAAAAAGAATCCCAGCCTGGCCAATATGGTGAAACTCCCTCTCTACTAAAAATACAAAAATTAGCCAGGCATGGTGGTGCACGCCTGTAGGCCCAGCTACTCAGGAGGCTGAGGCAGGAGAATCACTTGAACCCAGGAGGTGGAGGTTGAAGTGAGCCGAGATCTCGCCATTGCACTCCAGCCTGGGCAACAAGAACAAAACTCCCTCTCAAAACAAAACAAAAACTAGCTGGGTGTGGTATCAAGCACCTGTAATCCCAGCTACCCAGGAGGCTGAAGCAGGAGAATCACTTGCACCTGGGAGGCAGAGGTTGCAGAGAGCCAAGATTGTGCCACTGAACTCCAACCTGGGTGACAGAGCGAGACTCCATCTCAAAAATAAATAAATAAACATAAAAATAAAATAAAATCCCAACCTCTGAGTTCCCTGGTACAAGCTAGAGATATGGTGCCACCAGCCCACCCTCCCACAGGGCCATCAGCAACAGAGACCCAACGGTTGCCCTGGTCCCCCTGGCCCCACAGTGCCACACGGGCACTCTCACCTGGCCACATCATCACCCACTTCACTGGCACAGGCACTGGCTTTGTGACCCCTGGCAGGCTTTCCAGTCCTGGGAATCCAGAAATGTGTGTGTTTGTGGGGGCAGCATGGTCCTCAGGAGAGCCCCAGCCACTTTCAGGGCCAGAACTTGCCTGGCCAGTTCCCACTGAAATGCCTGCAGGGCCAGGAGCTCACTGTATTATTAGACAACTGTTCTTACCAGGCCAATTGTCCCATCTAAATAAACATATGTCTGTCTAGGTCAGACCAGGCCACTCCTTTGGCTTAACCCCCAGGGGCTTCCCTTTGCACCTGCAAAAAAAAAAAAAAATCCCATGGCACTTACTGTGATATTCAAGACCTGGCCCAGTCTGGCCTCACCTAATCCCGCAGCCACACCGCATCCCACCCAAGTGCCCGGTGCCCTCTCCCAGCTTCCTGAACACACTTCTCTGTCTCTTCCACCAATATGTCCTTCCCCAGATGCTCATGGGGATGGATCCTTCTCATGCTCCAGTCTCAGGCTGAAGGCCATCTCCTTGGATAAGCTTCTCCAGCCATCCAACCAAAAGTCAACCCACCACCCACCATTCTCTGTCCTTCATAGCTCTTAGCACAAAGCGCAACTATGGCACTCAATGACTTGCCTGGCTGCCCTCCTCCCCAACCAGGATGTCAGGACCAAGAGGGCAGGAACTGGTGTGCTTTGTCCACTGTTATGTCCTCAGCCCTTAGAATGGTGCCTGGACCATAATAGTTATAACAGGTGCTTAATAAATGCTTAAATAATAGATGCTTAAATAAATGACAGAGGGATGAATGGATAAATGAACAGATAGATGATGGATGGGTGGATGGATGGACGGAGGGACAAAACATTCATTATTTATTAATTCACACTCACATTCAGTGCACATTATTCATTAATTCACATTTTCATCCTATGAATATTTCTAAGTGTCTTCTGGGGACAAAATTGTAACTCTACACACAGAATTGGTCAGCCCTTCCCCGGGCAGCCTTTCAGACATTGGAAGATTTGAAGTCACCCCAGGTGTTAACGGACCAGCTCTTACAGCAGCTGCTCATGGCCTGTCCCCAACTCATCCTTTTCACCCCCATTCCCTCGACATCCTGTTTTAGCCATCGTCTAGGGCCACAAACATGCCCTAAATGTTATCCAGTGTAAACAACATAGTTCTTGAAAGCACCGCTTATCAAGTTATCTGTGGTGAAGGATACATTTTTTTATTTTCAATTTGTCACAAACCAGTACTTTTGTAAAATACGACAAAAATAAATGACTGGAAAAATAAAAGGAAAAAAGACACAAAACACAAGCCCAAATTTTTCTATTAGATTCAACAGACATAAAATTACCCAGAAAATTGCTACAGAGGTGTCTAAATGCTTCTTCTCAATTTCTGTACTTATCTTGTCTCAAACCGGTAACCATTCAGGAACCACCCTTTGCACAGCCACACCAGAGAAGCACCGTGTGCCCGTGGGAATTTCGGAGGGGTGAGGTGGTGTTCGCACCTGTGAGCAGGTGAATCAGAGGTCCCCGGCTACAGGCAGGCTATGAGCAGCACCCCGCTTCCCACAACCCCAGTAATGGACCAGTTCCTTCCACCTGTCCAGGGTCAGAACCCAGGCTGCCCATGATGAAAGCAGTCAAAACACCTGCCTTCAGAAAGCTTATGATCTAGTTGGTAGGGGGCAGAAAAACATTAGTATTACATATATGTGGATGTGAGCTGGTATATGTGAATGGGGATGGGCTAGAGGGAAGACAGTTTTCCATGTGGTGGTTAGGGAGGCAGGAGGGAGCCACACAAATCCCCAGGTGAAAATATCCCAGGCAGCAAGAGCAGCAGGTGCAAAGGCCCTGAGGTGGGAGGGCAAATGGAGTGTTCCAGGAACCCTCGTCCAGGAAGCCTCCTGGATGCTCTCACCTGAGGCTGAGCTCAGGGCTCCTGCTCTGTGCTTCTAGGACACCAAAGCACACACGCATGACAATGTGGGTAGGATCTGTCTCCTGCCTTCCTCTGCGCACCAGCAGCCCCTGGAGGACAGGGACAAGGTGGGGACAGGGGGGTTACTGCTAAATCTCCAACACATGGAGTGTTCAGCAAATGGAAGGAAGGAGGGTGAGAGGGAACAGGCAGGTAGAGAAGGAAAGAGGGAAGGAGGGAGGGAGGGTTGAGTACCGCCAGTTCACCGTGGCCAAAAGTCCTTGGCCTAGAAACTGAGGGCGAGAAGCAGCCACACCTCGCTCTACAGTCCCAGGCAGGGGGTGTGGAATTCAGGACGGCAGTTTCTCCCTCGTGGGACAAATTCAGAAGAAATCACTGACCTCCCTGATCTTCACCTGCCTGGCCTGTGAGAGTGACAGGGACACACACACATCCCCCAAGAAGGCTGTAAAAATTTAATCAGAGAAGTCACAAAAGGAATCTGACATTGAGGCTGGCTCGTGGAAGGACTTGGCAAACATTAAAAAGCAAGAAAAATGGAGCCTTGGAGGAGACACACTCAGCCTAATCATTCATTTCCACTTTAGTGAAAAGTAGCATCCCAGTCTTTCCCTGGGACCTTGGGTGGTGACTGGAGTGCTGAGGGGGTTGGGGGTGCCATGGCTAACTCTGCCAGGTACCCTCCTCCCAGGATTGTGACAGTATCTGAGGAAGCCATGCCTCCTCAGAGCAGGAAGGAATCCTAGATGTCAGCCCTAGGGGGCTCCTCTGGACTGGAATGCCCCCAAGGATTGGGGACTCACTCTCAGATGGAGGGAATGGCAGGTTCACATTACTGACAATCTGTTCTTTACTCCCAGAGACATTACATTAAAAATGTCTGTGCCTATTTTTGGCACACGCTACCCAGAAAGAATTTGTTTCTTTTTTAACCCTAATAAATCACTGCTCTTGCAGATGGGTGAAGAGCACCCCAGCACTAGAGAGCTCTCCACAGCAACCTGGATGCGACTCTTCTTGCCAATGATCAGCTAGTCCTTCACACAGCCTCTTACATGGACACTCATACGTGCATGCATGCACACTCGTGCATACACACAGGCACACAAGCCTATGCACCCATGTGCATGTATGTACACACATGCACCCACGCACATATGCATGTATGTACATGCACATACATGTGCATATATAATATGCATGCAGTCATACACATATGCCATGCACATATGTACATACACAGACACATAAATGCTGATTGAAAAGGAACCCAAAGGATTAGCAAATGTCTGCTTAGTATCTGTGGGCAGGAGACTCTGCAGGGATATCTAGAGCCTACAGAAAACCTAACAAGAATCTGCCCTTGCCGCAAGAGAGAAGACAGGGAGGGAACCATTGTTCAGCCCCTGCCATGCTGGCAACACTTTGCAGGCATCGATTTGAAAAGCGCCGTGGCTCACACCTGTAATCCCAGCAATTTGGTAGGCCAAGGCGGGTGGATTACCTGAGGTCAGGAGTTCAAGACCAGCCTGGACAAAATGGCGAAACCCTATCTCTACTAAAAGTACAAAAATTAGCCAGGCATGGTGGTGCATGCCTGTAATCCCAGCTATTTGGGATACTAAGGCAGGAGAATCTCTTGAATCTGGGAGGCGGAGGTTGTAGTGAGCCGAGATCACACCACTGTACTTCAGCCTTGGCAACAAAAGTGAGACTCCATCTCAAAAAAAGAAAAAAAGAAAAGCTGCTTCTTCTGTGAAGAAGGATTAAGTCAGACATGGATGCACTGTGGCCAAGTATTTACCCAACTTAACGGTTTCAGGGCAGCTTCATCAGAGTAGAGTTGGTGTTTAACCCCATCATGCTCCAAACCTGAAGACAGAAAATATAGATCCTATATATCCTATATACACACACAAACACACACCTCCAAAAGACAAAATTGCCAATCTCCACCAACATGGGCTATTAGAGAGACATCCATCTCAGCCCATGAAGATCCTGCACTGAGGTCCCAGGTCTCTGAACTGTGATCAGTATCTGAGGACCCAGAAAAGTCTCATCAGCACTTCCAGGGGAAAGCAGGGTGTGGGACAAGGCTGGAAGAAGGCAGCACTCACAGGGGGTGCTAAGCTGTCAGAAGGGGTCAGGGCCAGCTGGAAGGGGCTCTCCAGAGCCAAATCTATGACAATTGGAGCAGAAAAATAAATAACATGGACTATAATCCATCAAAAAAGAAAACTGTAAGTCCATACATATATAATATGAATGATAAATAAATTTAATAAATGAACATATTAGTAATGTTATTAATATTATTATTTATAAATAAATTTAATAAATAAGATTTAATTGGTGGAATAAGCAAAAGTAATAAATACTAATATGATACATTTAATAAAGGAAAGTCCTTCCTTGGGATGGAATGCCTGCTAACTAATGCAGAAAGAATGCCAGAATCAGGAAACCAGATGTCCAGGCACAAGTTTGCTGCAGGGGTAGAGCCCTCATGGAAAACCTCTGCTACAGCAGTGCAGGAGAGCCCCCACACAGAGTCCCCACTGGGGCACTGCCTAGTGGAGCTGTGAGAAGAGGGCCACCATCCTCCAGACCCCAGAATGGTAGATCCACTGACAGCTTGCACCATGTGCCTGGAAAAGTCACAGACACCCATCACCAGCCATGAAAACGGCTGGAAAGGGGACTGTACCCAGCAAAGCCACGGAGTGGAGCTGCCCAAGGCTGTGGGAGCCCATCTCTTGCATCAGCATGACCTGGATGTGAGACACGAAGTCAAAGGAGATCATTTTAGAACTTTAAGTTTGAATGATGGTCTTATTGGATTTCAGACTTACATGAGGCCTGTAGTCCCTTTGTTTTAGCCAAGTTCTCCCATTTGGAACAGGTGTATTTGCCCAATGCCTGTACCCCCGTTGTATCAAAGAAGTAACTAACTTGCTTTTGATTTTTACAGGTTCATAGGTGGAAGGGACTTGCCTTGTCTTAGATGAAAGTTTGAACTTGGACTTTTGTGTTAATGCTAGAATGAGTTAAGACTCTGGGGAACCGCTGGAAGGGCATGATTGTGTTTTGAAATGTTAGGACATGAGATTTGGGAGGGGTCAGGAGTAGAATGATATGGTTTGGCTGTGTCCCCTCGCAAATCTCATCTTAAATTGTAGCTCCCATAATCTCCACATGTCATGGAAGGGACCTGGTGGGACGTAATTTAATCATGGAGCAGTTACCCTCATGTTGTTCTCATGATAGAGAGTGAGTTCTCACGAGATCTAATGGTTTTATATGGGGCTTTTCCCCTACTTCATTCGGCACTTCTCCTTCCTGCCGCCATGTGAAGATAAATGGGCAAGACATGTTTGCTTCCCCTTCCTCCATGATTATAAGTTTCCCGAGGCCTCCCCAGTCCTGCAGAACTGTGAGTCAGTTAAGTCTCTTTCCTTCATAAACTACCCAGTCTCAAGCACTTCTTTATAGCAGCATGAGAATGGACTAATACAGGCAGGGAGCTGGAAGGGGTGTGCACAGGGCACTTTGGCCAGGCCTGGCAAGGGGCAATGGGATCACTGAGAATGCCCAGGAGTGGTGAGATCAGCAAACCTCAAAAGAGGGGGGTCTCTGACTTTTCCTCAAAATCTAAGCATGTCCTCCCATCCAACCTTCCAGTCAATAGTTACCGAGCCTTGGGATGCACCGAGTCTAGGCACAGTGGAGCTTATGGTCTAAGGGAGAGGCAGGCAATCCACGTGGAATCAAACCAGACAAAATAACTGCACCCGGCTGTATGTCTGGCTTTACCATGTGGAAGGAGCCACTCTCCACATCTTGCAGCCTCCCCCAACCAGTTCTCAGACGGGGAAAGATTCAGGAGGGCTCCATGCCCTCCCTGCCTCACACCATCACTGTGTCTTCCACATGATACCACAAGAATTGAGTCCACTTGTCAATTCAAAACCAAGCTTTGATAGCCAGACATGAGCTAACTGCAGGGTTGGGAGGGGCTGGAGGAGGAAACCTCTGTGCCCCCATTGGTCCACCTGACTTTGCCCTCCTCTGGGGTTCACTAGTTCATCCCATCTGTGGTCTTTGTTTCCCCCACAGGACCCTATGAACACAAGTAGAATTCCCTTCCTGTGGTGGGATTAGAAAGCACCAAGCTGGGGGTTCAAGGGACTGTCAAACTGTTCCAGAATGTTCCATCTGTAGGATCTGTAGGATGCCCACTACAGCCGCTACCCCTCCTGAGCAGCTTTAATAGACAGATGCCATTGTAGGGTCTTCCTGCTCATCCTCACCTCCATGGGGTAGAAAGAAGATACCTGTTTAGCCAGGGCATCTCTAATCCTCGCACCTAATACTCGGAAACAACATATTTATGGTATCAGCTACTGCAAATACCATGGAAAGGTTTCAAAGAATCACAGCAATCTCTGTCACCTACTGAAAATCCCCATGGATTAATTATCCAATTATTAGGATCCCCATTTTATAGGAGGACAACTGAAGCCCAAAGATGGTGACCAGGGTGGGGTCAATGACCATGTCACCCCTTCCCCTCACAGCCGCCTTCATGCAGCTCTTTCGGAGCAGGTGTGCAACTCCTGTGAGCACCGTTTGCAGGCCTGTCCCCTCCCCTGGACTATGAGCTTCCTGGCAGCCTGGAGACCCACCAAGTCCTGCACCTGAAAGGTGCTACAGGCACTGAGGGGTAAAAGAGAGGCACTGTCCTGTCCTTGTTTTCAGAGGGCATTATGGGCCAGTCAGGGAGGTGGTTGTCCAACAAAACACCCGAATATGTTTATCACTTCAAGTTGCAATAGCAGCCTTGGTGTTATGAGAAGGAAATAACGCAGGGTCTAGAATTCAGATTGTGGCCAGAAAGGGTTGTGGCTGGAGAAGCATCTGAGCAGGGAAGCCACACACACTGAGGACTCTGTTGGGGCTCAAGAGGCGACCAAGACGTGGTATTTCCTTTCCTTGGCCAAGTCTGGACCAACTGAAAACAAGATGAAGGAGCAGGCAGGAAGGCAGAACTCTCATTGGCATTCCTAGAAAGCCCAGGCCAAAGGAAATGGCCTCAGAGTGGAGGGTTCCCAAAGCAGACACTGGTGACCTCCCTATCAAAGGTGAAGGCAGGGGGAACATGAGCAGGGTCTCCCCACAGGAGGCAGGGAGAAGGAAGGCTGCTCCCTCTCTGCTTCCAAACCCCAGGATAAGTCTCACCCCACTCTTGGGCAGGGGCCCTGTGTGAACTGCCTCCCTCCCCTGGAAAGGCCACATCCAAGCAAAAGCCGTATGCCCCACCTCCCATCTCCAACAGTCTGAGGCTGGCATCCAGGGCAGAAGGGTAAGCATGGCATCCAGGGCAGAAGGAAGGAGCACCACCTCCCTCCAGGTAGCGCAGGGAAGGGGTGAGGGTAGGCTGGCAAGGAACAGATGCCAGACCCGGCGGGACCAGGCAGCCCTGGGAAGGAGCTGGACTTTCATCCCCAGAGCAATGGGAGCCCACTGCCCCCTTTAAGGCAGAGCTGTCAGGGTCCCAGGTATATCTCACTGATGTGTAGGGAATGGATTGGGGCGGGTGGGGCGGGGTTCAAGCAGAAGCAGACGGAGCATTTGGAGACTGTTCTGTGGCCCAGGACAGTGGTGGTGGTGGCCAGACAGTGGGAGGGAAGCAGGCTGGGTGTGGACCAGCCTGGCCACTTCATTCCAAGAAGGGCGGCTTTTCATCTTCCCACTGCTATCAGCAGCAGCCCAACACAGTATTTAGAGTAGGGATTAAAGGCAAGAAAGGAAATCTTCTTAATGATGTGGAGAGCATGAGCACCCCACACCCCAGGCTGGCAGGTGCACAGTGGAAGATTCCAGCAGCTCATCTCACAGGGCTTTATGCCCCTGGCCACCTTGGGAACAGACCACAAGATTTCTGTCTCACACAGGGAGGCCAGGGCCCCATGCAAATCCGAATTGACATTGGAGAGAGAAATAAAAGGAAAACTGGCCTTTCTCAGTAAGCATGGCAACACCTCTCAGAGTTGCTTTGGGGAAGACTAAGGAATCTGGAGGGCATTTAGCCCTTACAGTGTAAAATATCTGTTAAATTACTAAAAGGAAAGATTCAGGTTTCTTTGAACCTGAAAGATATAGTAATTACTGAACCAGAATTCACAGCAGGAGATGTTTTATGGAACCTAATTACAGCTAAACAGAAGGAGCAAGTCATCACAACTGTGGAGAAGGATACATCACCAAGAACCAAGTGGGCAGAGCAGAAGGGGACAAGAGGTGGCCATCCAGGTGCCCAACACATCCCACACAAGAGGGGCTCTGAGCAGGGCAAGACGAGGAGACAGTGCTGTTCTGGAGCCCCAGGTGAGGCCAAGGCTCCCAAAAGATGCAGGGCTTATGAGTACTCTCGCCTTTGCAGCGTGTCCTCTGAGGGCAGGTCATATGCACCTGCACACATGCACCACACACACACACCTGCACATGTGGGTCACAAACACACATGCATACATATATGCATATGCATGTGTGTGCATGCATGCATGTACATACGTGGGTGCAAATATGCATGCAAATACATATGCATATATGTACCTGTGCCCATATATGCATGCACGTGTATGCATGCAGACACATGCACATGTACCTATACATGTGTATACGCAATATACATGCCATACACGCACGCATGCTCACCTACAAGGGCATGTACTCACACAAATAGCTACTCTCTTTTTCAAGTGGTTACAGGGAACACAGCTCTCTGTCTTTCTGAGGCAGCAACCAGAACTCTTGGGGGTCCTGCTCACCACCAGCAGAAACACAGAAATGAACAGATGTTGCTTTGGTTCCGTGGCACCTTGAGCCCTCTGCTGTGAGCTAGACTAGGGTTTTGTATCAGCAGATCCCAGAAGAAACTAGAACAAAGCAAATCCCCCTTCACCCCAAGCCAGACAAAAATAATAGGCCTTCGCCTGCATTTTCTAGCAAACCAAGCCTGAGGCAAGGATTCAAGTGCTGAGATTTTATTCATAAGGTACAAACCACAAACCCAGGCTAGCCAGGGTGAGGGAGGGAGAGGAGGGGCAAAGGTGTGTGCTGCCCAGCAGAGTGCTGCACCACAACCTGCTGCTAGCCCTGCAGGTGCCCAGCACGTAGCACTCCTCTCTGACCAGGCTACCAGGAGAAACTCAGCTCCCAGGGATTCAGTGCTAAGGAGCAAGGAGAAGGAACTTGTCAGCCCTCAGGGCTCTGAACCCCAACATCTTGTAAAGGATGTCACATCCCACGCCCTGAGGTGGTGGGTTTTGTCTAAGGTCAGACTGGTGGAAGGAGCCAGAACTCTCCCGCAAATATCTTGTCAGCCTGGCTGGTGACAGCAGCCAGAGGGGAGCCCCCACTTCCAAGGCCAGTGACTAGCTGTTCCCAAAGATGGCAGCACCATCCAGAGCTGGTAAATATCACTGAGGGAATCCAAGATTTGTGTCCAATACAAATAGTCAACCCAAAACATGAGCCCTCTGTGCACAGCATATCACCAGGGCTCAGTCACTACCACGGTTTAATCACCACCAGGGCTCAGTTGCCACCAGGGTTCAGTCACCACCAGGGCTCAGTCACCACTAAGGCTCAGTCACTACCAGGGCTCAGTCACCATGAGGGCTCAGTCACCACGAGGGCTCAGTCAGCACAATGGTTCAGATGCCACCAGGGCTCAGTCACCATGAAAGCTCAGTCACCACAAGTGCTCAGTCACCATGAGGCCTCAGTTGCCACTAGGGTTCAGTCAGCATCAGGTTTCAGTCAGCACCAGGGCTCAGTCAACATGAAGGCTCAGTCACCACAATGGCTCAGTCACCACAAGTGCTCAGTCACCACCAGGGCTCAGTCATCATGAGGGCTCTGTCACCACTAGGGTTCAGTCAGCACCAGGGCTCAGTCACCATGAGGGCTCAGTCACCACTAGGGTTCAGTCAGCACCAGGGCTCAGTAACCACCGGGGCTCAGTTCCACAAAGGCTCAGTCACCACAAGAGCTCAGCTGCCACCAGGGCTTAGTCACAACCAGGACTCAGCCACCACCAGGGCTCAGTCATTATTAGGGCTCAGTCACCATCAGGGCTCAGTCACCACCAGGGCTTAATCACTACCAGGACCCAGTCATCACCAGGGCTGAGTCACTATGACAGCTCAGTTACCACCAGAGTTCAGTCACCACCAGGCCTCAGTTGCTACCAGGGCTCAGTCACCACAAGGCCTCAGTCACCACAAGGGCTCAGTCACCATTAGGCCTCAGTCACCACCAGGGCTCAGTTACCACCAGGGCTTAGTCACTATCAGAACTCAGTCACAACAAGGACTTAGTCACCAAGAGGGCTCAGTTACCACCACAGCTCAGTCACCAGCAGGGCTCAGTTGCCACCAGGGCTCCCAATCCACACTCAGGCACTCAGGAAGGCAGTCCATGGCCTCAGGGAGCCACTGCCAGGCTGGAAGCTCCCGACTCCATGCAGAGACAACAAAGTACACTCAGCCACATGTCACCACTATGGGACCTTTTCTGATGCCGGTCCTCTGTGGCCCCTCTGCAAGTCTCACTTAGGCCACCTGGCCCCTACCCTGGCTGCTCCTCCCTGACAGAGTCTGTCTTCAAGCATCTGCCTATTCCTGGAGACCAGCACTTTGTAGACGCTCAGGAAAATAAGTGAGAGGAAGTGAGCAGACGAATGGACAGGTGGAGGAAGGAAGGAGAGTATTGGAGTGTAAATGATCACAGATTTTCTAGGAGACACAAGGCAGGGAGCAGGAGACATAGCACAATGACAGCCCTGTTCCTGGCTGAGCCTCGGAGGTTTGCTTTGTGCTGAGGTTTCAGCTAAACTGAAGCCTTTCCTCCACTAGGGCCCCGTGAGCCAAAAAATCACTTGCATTAGAAACCGCTGGGTCAACTTGCTAAATATGCAGATTCCCAGGCCCTGCAGATTGTAAATTTCCTGTAGTGGTCCAGGAAGCCGCCTCTCCCAGGGGATCTTGCACTCGAAATTCTGAAAGCTCAGCCCCAGCCCCTTGCTCCCTACTCAGAGACCACAGAAAAATAATCTAGAGTCCCGTTTCTTCCTTCAAGAGAAAAGGTTCGTTAAGAGTCACAAAAGTGAAATCCATAAAGACTGGGATTGTTTTCAATAGAGAAATTAAATTAAACAAGAAAAGTCATAAGCTTGAAGCTCAGCCAGGGGTGAGGAAGAAATTGCCAGAACTTGCCTGTGGTTCATAGGGTTAGCTCGTTTGGTGAACTTGTCCCTGCTGACTGAGGCGTGGACAGGGAGGACACTTGCCTTGCACACGGAACACCATGCAGGCGTGTAGGGCCGACCCTCAGACTTCACACCCAGCACTAGGCAAGGTGGGCTCCGTCCAGCGAAGTCTAGAAAGTGAGGCACTGGGGAGAGCGTCTATTATTTCCGTAAAATTGAAACTGCCGCCCGGAAATGCAGGGAGGGGACCTGCGGACTAACCCAGGTAAGATCTGCAACACGGCACCAGGACCAGGACAGCAAAGGAGAGCAGCCGTGAGAACCAGGAAGATGGCCTGCTTGAACCACATTTCAAGCCCAGGAAGGTGCAACTACAGCTGGCTTCAAGAGTCGGCTTGATGTGCTTCCCTTTCCTAACGGCTGCCTCTAATGGGGATCTGACTTGGAGAGAGAGTTTCCTCCAGGCTTTCCTGCTGAACACACATCCTCCTGGCCCACCTGAGCTGCCAGCATCAGGCAGGGGCTTTACTTTTATTGAAAAGCTCAGTTTCCACCAGCGGTGAATTTCCAAGCCACAATTAGCAGGAAATAATCCAGTGAATGCAGAAAGGTTCCTCTCTCTGTCAGAAAATGGTAAAACTCAAACGAAAGGTTTAGGAGGTCCACTAGGAGCACAGCTGATAGGGAGAGAGGTGGAGGGCTGGAGATGCTTCTGAGTCTTGGACAGGCCTCCCAGGGCTCACTTTCCCCTGCAGGGCCAGCTGTGGCCTAGAAGAGCCCGATGGGGTCAGAAGGGGCCTGATCCCTTTGCAGGTGCAGAACAAACAGTGCCTGCATTGGGTGGCTGCCAGTGAACCAAGGGCACTGGCATCCCGAGGGGCTCCGCCGAGTCCAGACCTACGATCCTTTCCCAGCTGCCCAGAGCCAGGACTGACCTTCACATATAGAGGCCACGCCAGGCTCCCTTCCCTGTGTAAGGACTTAACTATGTGTAAGCCCTTTGTTCTCTGGGGCTTGAGGAATGCAGCCCTCTGCAGACACTGAGTGTCAGGCAGGGCCCTGGCAGGCAACGTGGTAGGGAGGCCTCTTCTCCCCTTGCAGCCAGCCGTGGCCCTGGGTGGCCGTGGCCAGCTGTCCATGGGCCAGGCAGCAGTTGGAAGTCCATGGAAACAAGCACCTTCGGGCTGTGTCACCTCATAGTATATTCAAATCCTGTGTCTCCAGAGCCCAGAACCACAGATCCCCAACCTCCAGCAGGTCCCAACAATCCTCAGGCTGGCTCCCCCCGAGCCTCAGAATTCAGGGAGAAGAGCCAGGCAGCGGATGCGGGCGCCTGCCACAGGCTGGGCAGTCTCTCTGCACTTGCTATCACCGCTGATGGCAACATCCCAGGGTGTGGGTTTGTCCCACACAGCTTCTCAACAAAAAGACACAACTCGGCAAGCCTGGGAAAATGGGAGTCCAGGGCTTAGGGAGGCCTCCTAAGGGTAGGGTGACCACACAATGTATCACCCAAACAGGGACCATTAAAAATCAAAGGGAAGGAAAACAGGTATTCAAATAAAACCTTGTACATGGATGCTTACAGTAGCATAAGTCACAGTAGCCAAAAGAAGGAAATGACCCAGCTGTCTGTCAGCAGATGAGTGGATGAGGACATGTGACAGAGCTGTGCCAGGGAATATTACTCAGTCATGAAAAGAGAAGGGAGTTCTGACATGTGCTACCACATGGTCAACCTCGAAAACCTTATGTAAGTGAAAGCAGCCAGATGCGAAAGACCACATGTTTATATTATATATTCAGAATAGGCAGATCCAGCTGGGTGCAGTGGCTAACATCTGTAATCCAAAACTTTGGGAGGCCGAGGTGGGTGGATCATGAGGTCAAGAGATCGAGACCATCTTGGCCAACACGGTGAAACCCCATCTCTATTAAAAATACAAAAAATTAGCCAGGCATGGTGGCGGGTGCCTGTAGTCCCAGCTACTCAGGAGGCTGAGGCAGGAGAATGGCATGAACCCCAGAGGTGGAGCTGGCAGTGAGCCGAGATTGCACCACTGCACTCCAGCCTGGGCGACAGAGTGAGGCTCTGTCTCAAAAAAAAAAAAAAAAGGTAAATCCATAGGGTCAGAAAGCAGATGAGTGGTTCCCAGGAGCCGGGGGTGGGAGGGCATGACAAGGAGAGACTGCCTCATAGGTCCAGGGTTTCCTTTGGAGAGGATGAAAATGTTCTGGAACTAAAGAGAATCGATGGCTGCATGACATAGTGAATGTACTCAATACCACTCAATTTTACACTAAAATGGTTAATTGTACATTAAAATGGTTAATTTTATGTTATGTGGATTCACTTCAATTAAAAAAAAAAAAGAATCAAAGTGGATATGCCAAGGTATGGCAGATGCTGACTAGGAGAGAACAGCAGGACAGCAGGTGTAACCCCGACTGTCCCAGCAGACACGGTGTATGGTCACCTGCCCAGGGTGACTATGAGGAGGGGTGGCCCAGGGACCCAAGTTTGTCTAGAAGCTGCATGCATCCTTGTCATAGCTCCAGGCCCCAGCCCAGCAGGTAAGGTGGGGAAGGCACCTGGGGCTGCCGAGAGGCTCCACCAAACAGAGAGCAATGGACCCAGACCCCCAAGATGCTGGGAGCAGCCATTTCCAGGTGGATCCACACAGCCCCCAGGAAGAAGGGGGTGGGCCCAGTGGGATCACTAGCAGGCCTGAGGCATGAGAGCCTTTGGGAGGAAGCACAGCTGGATGGAAACTTGTTTTCACGCCTATGAAATAACAAGTAGGAGAAGAATGGAAGGCTGCTGGCCAGGGTGCCTCTTCCTGGAGCTAGTGAGAACACCCTGCCGCCAGCCCTCAGCCCTCCAAATTCAGCCAAAGCCAGCTCAGCTGACAGTGGTCACTTCTGACTTAGCAAATGAGGCTTTTCAAATGCACCTGTGTGAGAAGCCCCAATATCCCCAGCATCCCCAGGTTAGGTGAAAGGAGGCCTTGCCTGTGAGAACAAAGCCCAGCTCTCCTTCCTGCCCCTCTCCTACCAGGAATCCTATCTTTGGAAAGACCCCTCCCTCCACAAAAAAAAAAAAAAAAAAAAGCAGCAATGGATCTGAGGGTACTTGGAATCTCCATTCACTTCCCCTCCCAAGGCTGTTACTCAAAAGCATTTCCAAGAGATGCCAGGGCAGGAGGGACACTCTCTCCCTCTTAGGCCATCTGAGGCATGCTAATTGATGCTGAAATCAAGTTCCTAGAAGTAATTACAGCATGTGCTGGACAGAGACAACATGGGAACATTTTTAAATAGGAGACGTTCAATGCATCGGGGGGATTACAAGTCAGCACAGAGACGGGCCAGTGAGGGACTTCAAAGGAATGATCCCAAGAGGCTACAGGAGTGGCATGGACTAGATGGGCAAGGTCCATGTGCCAGCAACACCCATTACTTAAAAAGCAAATGCCCCCCCCACCCCCCACCACAAGGGAAGAGGAAAAAAAATCCAACACTTCTCTCTTCTGTTATGTATCTGTTCTCCTTGTACATTCAAGAAAACCCTAGGGGAAAAAATTGTATTCCTTGTATTCGCCCCAGGGGAGTCGATGGGAGGCTGAACGATGACACAAAAAGATATGTTCATGTCGTAACCCCAGAACCTGTGAATGTTTAGGAAACATTCACACGTTGTTTGGGGAAACCTTATTTGGGAAAAGGTCTTTGTAGATGAAGTTCAAAATGAAGGATCTTGAGGTAAGATCATCCTGGACTCTCCGAATGAACCCTAAATACAATGACAAGTGTCTGTGTAAGAGACACACACATAGAGACATGGGGAGAAGAGGAAACGCCACATGAAGATGGAGGCAGAGATCGGGTGATGCGGCCACAAGCCAAGAACACCTGGGGCCATTGGAAGCTGAACGAGACAAGGAGGGGTCCTACCCAGAGCCTCTGGAGGGAGCACAGCCCTGGTGGTTTCTTAGTTTCCTACTTCTACCCTCCAGAAGTGTGAGAGAATAAGCTTCTGTTGTTTTAACTCACGCAGATTGTAGTCATTTGTGATGACAGCCCTGAGGAGCTAGTGCCCAGGGAGCCTGACTTTTCCAGATCTGACCCCGGCCCTCCCTTGCTCGGGCACCTACAGGCCAGATTCCTCAGGAGGTCTCCAGGGCTTCTGTGGCCTGGCCCCTGTGTGGCTGCAGTGAAGTTAGCTCTCCCAGCCTCACTGCCCTCACCACCCTCCACAAGCCAGGGTGCCCGTACAGGGAGCAGAGTCTGGGCCCTTTCTGGGAGGCTCCTGGATCTTGAGACTGTGAGGCAGGTCCCTTGTGCAAAAGGTGGATGCTGAGTTCGCAGGTGACTCCGTACCGGATGAGCCGTGGTTTGGGGCCTCTACCCCCACGGCCTGGTCTGGCCCCATGTCTGGATAATCTGGGGTTAGGGGAGGGAGCTTGGTAGCTGACAACAGCTCTATGGCCAGTCTCAGCGGATCACAGAGTCATCCCCCTGGAACAAAGCCACCAGGGCTACAGGGACACTACCTACCCTTGGCTGACCCCATGGGCTGCACTACTGAGCCTGTGAGAGTTGGGTCTAGCCAGCAGCTTCCTGCCCACAGCAGCTTCCTGATGAGCCCAGCTCCCCAGGAACTCAGCCCACGCTGCTTTTCTGCGGAATGACAGAGGCCCAGTCACAGTGTTGATGCATATGAGAGGCAGCCACTCCTGAGACCCTCTCTGCCCACAGCTAGCCTCCAAGTGCCAGTGGCCAGAAGATTTGGGCCACAGCTAAGTGAGGCCATGGCCATGGGCTGCCCCTTGTGTGCTGCCCTGGGGAACTCTCTTGTCTTGCCCAAGAAGTGGGCAGGGGGAGAACATGGGAGGCAGCAGTCAGCAGTCGCTACTCATATGACTCTGAGCCCCACACAGCCCCAAAATGCAGCCTGCCCCCATCACTGCAGCAGAGCAGCGTGACGTAGCTGTGAGCAGCTCACACACCAGGTCTGAATCCTGGCTCAGCCACTTACTAGCTGTGTGACCTTGGGTAAGTTACCTGCCCTCTTTGTGCCCCAGTCTCCTCATCTATAAGTTGAGAATGAAAGTGATAATAATACCTATCTCACAGGGTTGTTGTGGCGATAAGTTAATATTTATAAAGTACATGAGTCAGTGCCAAGCACCTAGTAAGCCACATAAATGTTTGTGAAGTTAGAAATAAATAAATAAGCTCGCTGTGAGCTCAGCTTCTCCATCTATAAAATCAGAGAATTATCCTGAGGAGCACATGAAATGAGGTATGTCAGCTATTAAGCACAATCCCCAGAACACAACCCTCAGTAAAGAGTAGCTACAATCCATCATCATCACCATCATCATCACTGTCATCATCACCATCACCATCATCATCACCATCATCACCATCATTACCATCATCACATCATCACTATCACTATCGTCATCATCACCATCACCATCATCATCATGACTATTGCCATCATCATCACCATCATCATCACCACCATCATCATTAACACCATCACCATCATCACCATTATCATCACCATCATCACCATCATCATCATCATCACCATCATCACCATCATCATTATCACTGTCATCATCACCATCATCATCACCATCACCATCACCATCATCATCACCATCATCACCATCATCACATCATCACTATCACTATCGTCATCATCACCATCACCATCATCATCATCATGACTATTGCCATCATCATCACCATCATCATCACCACCATCATCATTAACACCATCACCATCATCACCATTATCATCACCATCATCACCATCATCATCATCATCATCACCATCATCATATCATCACTATCACCATCATCACCATCATCACCACCATCATCATCATCACCATCACCATCATCATCATCAATGTCATTACCATCACCATCATCACCATTATCATCATCAGCATCACCACCATCATAGTCATCTCATTATTTATATGCAATGGGGACAGGATGTCTTTCCTTCACCGGACTGGAAGAAGGCAACTGAAATTAAAGATGCCTCAAAAATGCACTATTATTATTGTTTCTGATCCCAGAGAAAGCTGAGTTAGGCTTCTTTCAACCCAAACACATTCTATTAAAAACAGATTCCAAGTTTCTGAATCATAGTTATTAGGGTATTTGCTCTTCAGATATCACTTTAAATCCAGAAATATCATACTTCCTCAATCCAAGGGTTACTAATCTCTTAAGGCTTGGGGGCCTATCTTTTCCCCAGGAGCCATGCAGACTGCCTCAGACCCCACCTGGCCAGAACCACCCTCCACCAAAAGAAAACATTCATTATATGAAGTGAGCCCAACTTCTACCCTAGTCCTTAGACTTCCTTAGCCTCCAACCAACCACTGTAAATACACAAACACACAAACACACACACACACACCATTTCTTTGCCAAGGAACCCAGGAATGATCCCATGAATAATTAGGGAAATGACCTAAACCTGCTCTTTCCCAAAACATCTTAATATCTTACCCTCTCTCTTGCCTGCCTCAACCAAATGCCACTCAGGTCTCTGGCCCCTCCCTGGCAAACCTCTCATGGGTGACATGCATTTAGACATCAACTGACATCACATAATACTCCTAAAAATGCCAAGCCCACTGAGTCAGACATGAACAATTTAAGAGAAGCCCAGTGAGTCTCGTTCAGAAGTCTCCATTCTCTGCTGGAGCCTCCAATAAGCAGAGACAAAAAGACATCCCTCCTGGGACAAAGGCCAGTGCTTATCAAGGTACCAGCTTTACCTCCCCCACTCCAGCAAGCTCTTGCCATGAGCAAAAGAGAAACGAAGAATGGGGCAAAATGCAGGGGCCTACAGTTCTTTGCCGGAGCCTGGGGATGTAATATTGTTACTATAGTCTACCAAAAAAGTCATTTCTTCTTTCCATCCACCAACCTACCAACCTACCCACCTACTCACCCATCCACCCATCCATCTATGCATCCTTTCTCTTCTATCCACCCTTCCTTCCATCCATTCATTAATCCATCCAACCATCCATCTACCCATGCATCCTCTCCCTTCTCTCCACCATCCTTCCATTCATCCACTCATCCATTCATCCATCCATCCACCCATCTATCCATGCATCCTTTCCCTTCTATCCACCCATCCTTTCATTCAACCATCCATTCATCCAACCATCTACCCATTTGTTCATCCTTCCATCCATCTATCCATGCATCCTTTCTCTTCTATCCACCTTTCCTTCCTTCCATTCATTTATCCATCCAACCATCCATCTATCATTATCATTCATTCATCCATCCACCCACCCAACCATTCACTCATCCATTCATGCATTCTTTCCCTTCTATCCACCTATCCTTTCATTCATTCATCCATCCATCAATCCACCCATCTACATCCATCTATCCAGTCATTCACCCACCTATTCATCCACGTATCCATCTACCCATACATCATTTCTCTTCTATTCACCCATCCTTGCATCCATTCATTCATCCATTCATCCATCCAACCATCCATCTATTCATTCATCTATCGATGCATTCTTTCCCTTCTATCCACTCAATATTCCATCCACCTGCCCATCCATCCATCCATCCAACTATCCATCCACGCATTCATTCACCCATCCATCCATCCATATATTCTTTCTCTTCTATCCACCTATCCTTCCATCCATTCATTCATCTATTCACCTATCGATCCAACCATCCACTCATGCATCCCTTCCCTTCTATCCATCTATCCATCCAGTTCTTTGGTTCACTCAGAAGTGATTCCTTCCCAAACGGTTTTGACAGCAGACTGGAAGCTCCCACAGCACCCCGGTCCTTGTAAGAGAATCACCCGAAATGTAGACATATCAACCTGCTCTATGTACTTGGGAGGTCAAGCTACAAATGATTCCACAGGGCATTTTTAAACAATGATAAAAATGTAAGACTAGGCCCTGTGGCATAGTCTTTTTTTTTTTCTTTATTTCAGAAAATCACAGAGCATTTTTACATATCTCAGCAATAAAATGGTTGTTTGGAGTCTGTGCATTTTGTTTCTATTCAGCCCAGCTCTTACAAGGTTATCACAGTATCTGGAAAAGCCAGGTCTTCCTGGGGGCAGATTATTAGGAAAATGCTAAGATCTGCTTGTAAACCTCATCTTCTTTGACCTCATCTTCACTGGGATCCCACCAAGGCCTGAACTTCAGAGGGTAACATTCCATTCCTTCAAATAGAGCCACCTTGCCAGCATCCACGTGGCCTCCCCACCACTCTGGGCACAGCAGCAGACTGAATAATTCTAGGGAGTGAAGATGTTGGAGTCACAATTTTCCCCCAGGAACACAACAATAATTCAAGCAAATTAGGGAGGCAGGCATCAGATGTTGCTGTGTATAGACTTTTTTTTTTACTATTCTGAGGTCAGGTAACCAAACTTTGCACATCTTTTAACAAAACATCAGCATAAGTATCTCTCAGGTTGCCTCTTTAGTTTGGCCAGGCTAGACTTGGCAATAGAATATTAAAATAAGGTGGCCTCTGTGACACCCCATTCCTGACATCACCCCAGAGAAAAGACTAGTCCATTTTGAGAGACGATAATTAGTCAAACAAACCCACAACAAACCTCATTTTTCATGAGTAGACTCTCTCCCAAATGTAGCAAAATTGACAGGCCCAAATATTTTGACTATCTTCATCTCTCTTTCTGCAACTTGGATTGACTTCAAGAGTCTTTCAGAATTGATTTGATATAATGCTGCTATTTCGTTATCAATTTCAGTTCCAGTGTAAAACAAGAAGTTTATGTCCACATTTAGAACATAAATGCTACCAAGCTGTCTAAATATTGTGCCTCACTGTCATGGTGGGACAATGAAGCATAAACACACTTTGAATTGACCTTCAGTCACTTACAGTAAATGAAATTCACAGTTAGGTGAGGATTGGGCCCTCCTTTCATTACCAATACCATGTCCTCCGGCCAGGCAAACACTGGCAAACCACCTCTCTGCATTAAAAACCAAAGACGCCACACCAGGCATGGTGGTGCTAGCCTGTAATCCCAGCACTTTGGGAGGCTGAAGCAAGGGGATTGCTTGGTCCCAGAAGTTCAAGGCTGCAGTGAACTATGATCGCAACACTGCACTCCAGCCTGGGAGACAGTGAGACTCCATCTCTTAAATAAATAATCATATATATACACATATGTGTGTATACACTAAAAAAGTACATATATGTGTGTGTATTTATATGTGTATAATGCTGCTATTATACACATGCATGTATATGTGTACCCATACACACACACACACATATATATACTTTTTTTAAGCAAAGACATATGGGATCCTCCTTCAACAGGAGCCACCTCTGCCACTTCACTCTGAGGACAGTGGAGGGACAGAGAACACAGTAGTGTCGCCTCCTACACAAAGGCCCTGCGGGTTGGTCTTCCTACACCTTGGAATCTGGGATATTTCTCTCTGGTAACAAACATGCTTTTAACGAGAGCCAGTCAAGGTTGTCCAGGCCCATGAAGAGCCCTGGCCTCACCATCCATCAAGTTTCCTACAGGGAGAAAAGTTTTAACTGTGTATCCATCCATTTTATTCCAGAAAAAGAAAATTATAAGGAGTAAGTTAAGTCTGAGTAAGACACTTTTTTCACATTCAATGTGAAACCACTCAGCTCCACCATGGTAACACAAAAGCAGCCACAGACAGTATGTAAGGAAGTGGGTGTGGCTGCGTCACGATAAAACTTAATTTTGAAAAGCAGGCAGATTTGGTCTGTGGGCTGTAGTTTGCTAATTCCTGTGTTCAGGTAGTAGCAAAAGTGCTGAGAAATGGGCAGGGCGTTGTCAAAGAGACTCGAGTTCTAGAATATCCCTGATTTTAGAAAGACAGCAACTGGGCATCCAGGTCATGACTCAACAGGGAACTTCTCTTCTGGCTTAAAAAAGAATGAGTTCATGTCCTTTTCAGGGACATGGATGAAGCTGGAAACCATCATCCTCAGCAAACTAACACCAGAACAGAAAACCAAACCCCGCTTGTTCTCACTCATCAATGGGAGTTGAACAGTGAGAATACACGGACACAGGGAGGGGAACATCACACACCAGGGCCTGTCAGGGGGTGGGGGAAAAGGGGAGGGAGAGCATTAGGAAAAATACCTAATGCACGTAGCTCCTAAAACCTAGATGACAGGTTGATAGGTACAAAAAACCATCATGGCACATGTATACCTATGTGACAAACCTGCAGGTTCAGCACATGTATCCCAGAACTTAAAGTAAAATAAAAATTTAAAAAAGAGAGAGAGATCGGCCTTGCATCTCCTGATACACCATCGGGACATATCAACAAAGATTTTTTAGTTTATCCTGCAATTTGACCTCCTAACATTTTGCTTCACGATCTCGACAGTTAGAATCAAGCACTGAAACAAGGAAGATTCCACGAAAGGTCATTCCAGGAGGCCTTCTTGGGGCCAGAGGGGGCCAGAGTTATTTTATAAATATTTATAAATATTAACTCATCGCCGTTTCCAAGGTGAGTGGGACAGGTTGCTGCTGCACCGTCACCAGGGACACTAGTAAAGGAATCAGGGGGCTGAGTATCGACTCACCTTCTTCCCAGTGGGGAAGGAATCACTTCTGAGTGAAGCAAAGAAATAGATGGGTAGGAGGAAAAGGATGCATGGATGGATGGTTGGATGGGTAGATGAATGGACTAATGAATGGATGGAAGGATAGGTGGCCATTCTCTGAAATGGCACAGATCTAAACCCGGGCGTGAGGGAGGCAGGCTCTTTGGAGAAGACAACTGGGGTAACTAAGGGAAGAGCAGACACCTGGGCTGAGACGCTTCCCCAGGAAGGCTCTCCTTGCTGGTAGATCTGAGTTTTTCTCCCATAATTAAACACCTCAGCAGCTAATTGACTTCAGCAATTTTTAAGAAAAGCCTGGATTCAATTTCTACTCCCTTAAAATGCAATCCAGACAATTTATGAAAAGAAACCAAATATACTGCAGCCATGAATAGATTTCCTCTTGCCATCACCTTCCTTAAAAGCACTTGGAGTAGTAAAAATATTCCTAAATCAAAGGGAATGCCATACTTAATAAAATGGAAGTTGGCATAATTAATTTAACGGCTCCTTTAGTTATCATAAAGGACAAATAAAGAGACCTGTTCTAGCTGTCAGGGCTCTTACTAGATGAATCCACAGACAATGCTCCCTTCAAAAACGAGGAGGGTCAAGTGTCCAGAGAGACCTTCGGCCCCTGTACAGAGCCTCCTGCTAGGCAGAAAATGTGCAGGGCCCGAGCAGGGAGCACAGACATCGAAAACGGGGAGGCTCAGAGCAACGGCCCCTGCCAGGACTGAGAGAGACAGCAAGAATGACCAGGGTTTATGGAATCAAGTGTGAGGCTGGGGCGGAAGTTTCTAGAAGAGGAATAAAGAGTGTGAGAGAAGATCTGTAAACTGCAGAGGCTGAAGGCACTGGGGGGAGGCAGTTTGGGGTGAGGGTCCCTCCTTGGGAATCCTCACATATATGAAGCCTTTCTTATGAGTGCAAATGAGCGTGCACACACACAGCACACATGCAGATACACAGACACGCATACACAGAGACACAAATACGGACACACACCCCACACAAACATATAACTACATACATATGTACACACACAGAGGCACAAACACACAGGCAAGAATAGACAGGCACAACACATACAAACACACACACAGACACACAGGCAGAGACACAGACACAAATACACACACCTCAAAAACCACATGTACACACAGAAGCACACACAGACATGGAACAGGCAGAAATACATGCATTCAAAATATACACGTGTACACACCCTTTCATGCCAACACAACACATACATGCCACTCACATGCCATCAACACACACACCACTCACTTGCCACTCACACACGTACCACTCAACACACACATGCCACTCACATGCCATCGACACACATGCCACTCTTTGCCACTCAACACGTGTGCCACACACACATGCACTTACATGCCATCAACACACATGCCACTCACTTGCCACTCAACACACATATGCCACTCACACGCCACTCAAACACACATGCCACTTACATACACACATGCCACTCACTTGCCACTCAACACACATGTGCCACTCACATGTGCCACTCACATGCCATCAACACACATGCCACTCACTTGCCACTCAACACACACATGCCACTCACATGGCAATCAACACACACGCCACTCAACACACACATGCCACTCAACATACACATGCCACTCAACACACACATGCCACTCGCTTGCCACTCAATGCACACATGCCACTCACACACACACACTCAACATACACATGCCACTCAACACACACATGCCACTCACATGGCAATCAACACACACACCACTCAATACACACATTCCAGTCAACACACATGCCACTCAACACACACGTCATTCACATGCCACTCAACACACACATGCCACTCAACACACATATGCCACTCACATGCCACTTAACACACACATGCCACTCATATGCCATTCAACACACACATGCCACTCAACACACACCACTCACACACATGCCACTCACATGGCCATCAACACACATGCCACTCAACACACACATTCCAGTCAACACACACATGCCACTCAACACACATACGCCACTCACATGCCACTTAACACACACATGACACTCACATGCCATTCAACACACATATGCCACTCACATGCCACTCAACACACACACATGCCACTCAACACACACATGCCACTAACATGTCACTCAACGTGCACATGCCACTCAACATACACATCACTCGGCTGGAGACAAATACATATTTGCTTCCAGGCCCACATCCCTTTCATGCACTGGCTCAAAGATATCACAGAGTCTAGCATCACCACCCTATTTTTTATAACCACTTGCCACTAATATCCCAGACTCAGCTTTTTTCCCATAGTAATAACACCTTCTGATCTATTATGTAATTCACTAATGTATTGTAAAAATCTTTGTCTTTAATGTTCGCGAATGGACTCCAAGGCCTGGGAACAATGCCTGACAGATGGGAAGCAATGAGGAGCCCTTGAACAGATGAATGAAGAGCAGGTGGATCGGATGCCCACTATTTGCTGGGTGCTGTCCCAGGCCTAGGAGATCAAAAGAGCCAGAAAGGCAGGGTCAGGTGCCCACCACCTCCCTTCAACCCCTCTTTCTGTGTTTTCACAACAACCTTGTGTGGTAAGAGACTCAGATACTTGATTCACCCATTCTACTGGCTGGCCCAAGACTACTCAGCTCAGTAAGTGGCCGAACGAGGAGTCATAGCCAGGACTCTGACTTCAGGGCAGGGGGCTTCACCCTTTAAACCACTCAAGAAATATCGAGGGGAGGCAATCCCACCCTGGAAACGCCCGGGTACCGCACACACATTGCTGCAGTACTGAACACTTGTGATTCTCCATCTCCGTACGGTGGGCCTGACAAGCAGGAGCTGTTTCAGACAGAAGCAAAATCAAAGGCGAGGAGCCGAAATGAGTTTAAAAGCCTAAGTAGAAACATTTAGATGAATTATTCACCTGCTCATTCTCCTCTATTTTTCATATTCACCAGAGCAAGGTACATTGTTTAAAAATTTATTATGAGCTCAGGGAAGAATAAAATCCTAAATCTAAGAAACAGAAGACACTTGTGTTTTACTCTAAGTATGGACACAGTCCCAGCCTCCAAGGGGCCATTGGGAGCCTGGGAGCGTGGGAACCCCCTCCCTGCAGCACAAGGTTGGCGCTGGGAGGTGGGCTGGTGGCTCCTCCCTCCACCAAGACGGGCTGAGCTTCCCCTCTTCTTAAAGCTCTGGAGGAAATCCGCTCTATGCCAAGGAGTCTTTTACTGGAGTCGCTCCTACCTTAATATAACCTGATGTTACCTGCATTGCTTTTGGCCCACAGAGAAGCTACCCATCCCCCATCATAACATCCCTTTCCACCGTCACCTCCATTTAAAAGCCCTGTGGCTCTGGGCAGGTCACCTAACTTCTCTGAGCCACAGCGTATTTCCCCAGCTTTGTCCTGGGCTTCTGAAACAATCCAATGGGAATAGGTCCAGGGGGCCCTCCTCAGTCATCGCTCAACTTTCCTGGCAGGCGACCGACGCCCGCACCCTTGGCCTCTCCGTGTAGAGCCCTGGTCCAGACCTTAGGCTGCTTTTCTGGGATGGCTACTTGCTGTGGTTTCCCCTGCTGTGCACACACATGCATGCACACACTCACACTGCCATGCACCTATGCCCACATCCAAAACTATACACGCTCACACAGGCTCACACACTTACACACACCCGTATGCACAATCTCTCTGACAGTATCTTGTGTGCTCTAAGGTTCAGGAATTGCTGCAGACTACCCCTCCAGAATTTGTAGCACCTGCCAGCACAGCCAGCTGTGAAGGTTTGCTGCATCACTCCCCGCCAACCCACCGCACCCACCCCCCACCCCACCCCTCCACTGCTCCTCCATCAGCACCAGCACGCCTACCAGACGTTTCTGCCTAACGGGCCTTAAAACCACAACACCTGCTTTCTGATTGTACCACATTTGCAAAGACTTTCCTCCCTCTGGAGGGTAGACGGACCATAAGACTAATCAGCTGGATTCTTGCCCAGCAGGGACAGGGGCTGGCTAGCAATCCAGAGAATCGCAGCTGCTTCATGGCCAGGCACAGGAAGGAAGGAGGAACCCAACTCCCTCTCGGCCACTGACTCCAGAAGTACTCCTAAGAGGTGTCGGGGAACAGGTGGCCAGCCCACGTCATAGCCTCCAGCAGGATCAGTGGACCACGGCACAGCTGAGCTGGAGGCTCCGGACCTGTGCCACTGGCCACTTCAGAACTATTGCACTTCCCAAAATGCAAGCCCTCCTTCCGTGGGAGGCAAGTACACTCTGGAATCCTCCCTGAGTTGGAAATCTCTCATAAGCAGCAGACAGGAGGCATCTGCTAGAGCAGTGATGCTCCTAGACATTTTCCACATGTATTTGCCTTCACCCAGCCATGCAGAGCTACTCAACACCCACTTCAATAAAGAAGGATCCCCAGGGCTAGGCACAGTGGCTCACGCCTGTAATCCCAGCACTTTGGGAGGCTGAGGTGGGTGGATCATGAGGTCAGGAGATCGAGATCATCCTGGCTAACACAGTGAAACCTCATCTCTACTAAAAATACAAAAAGTTAGTGGGGCGTGGTGACACACGCCTGTAGTCCCAGCTACTCAGGAGGCTGAGGTGGGAGAATCGCCTGAACCCAGGAGGCGGAGGTTGCAGCGAGCCAAGATTGCACCACTTTTCTCCAGCCTGGGCGACAGAGCAAGACCCCATCTCAAAAAAAAAAAAAAAAGAAGCAGCAGCAGCCCCAGGAGGCCTGGCAGGATCACCATGACCAGAACCAGCCCCTATGAGGGAATTCCAATTCCACTAGGCTCCACTGGGTCAAAGAGGGGGACACCTTTTTGTAGGTTTGAGTTGGGGAAGTTATAGTCTTTAAGTCAAGGCAGCCCAAAAAGAGGTCAATCATTGCACAACTCTAAGCAGACACATCACACAACTGTGAGTCTAGCCTGCCTCCCCAATACACAACCCCCATGCCATAAAATGAGCTCATTCAGCTGGACATGCCCTCAGGAGCCATTTTCAGATTGAGGTGGTATGGTGCATCGATCAGATCCACTAAAGACCTGAAACTCTGCTTCATCAACTCTGAACGTGAAATAAGATGAAAAGGAAGCAAGGAAAGAAACCAGCTCTAAAAATGAGCTAAAATCTTCCCTGGGAAAAATTACATGTGAGATTGGCCAAGAGTAAACTCAGACTTCAGAATGGTTTTGCCCACGGGGGATTGTACGTTCTTCGTCAATTGGGATAACCTGGTAATACTTCAGATCACCAGAGCAGATGCCAAATTGAGGAACAGTTTACCCTGAATTCTGCAGAGCCCTCTGCTCTGATGCTTTTCTCATGCCCTGGCGTAGGCACCTAGCGGATCGACCAATGGTACACATTTACTCTTTCCACCAAAATTCCTCCATGACATGCCCATATTAAAAGGATCAATATATCTAGCGTGGTGATGAGAAGATACGCCTTGGGGTCAGACAGAGTTGGGCTCAAAGTCCAGCCCAGCTCTCCCTACCTATGTAAATCTTATTGAGCCCTAGTTTCCTCATCTATAAAACAGATACTAATGCCCATACCTAGTCCGGTTGTGATGGAAATTGAACAAAGCAATGTGAGAAAGCATGTATCACAGTGCCTGCCCACCTAAGTGCCAAATAAATATTAATTACTTGAATAAAGACAGCACCCCCCACAGTTCCTCCATCTTCATTAATAATGATTATTGGAGAGGGGTGTTTTCTGGCTAATGGGACCCTCTGGCTAAGAGGACATACGTCGGTAATGAACACTGGCTGCCACAAGAAACAATGCCAGGATCTCAGTGGCTGAGCATGATCACAGTTTACACTCCTCTCATGCTATAGTCAATGTGGGCCAGGGGACCTTGTTGTTCTCCTCCAGTCAGTGACTCAGAACTCCAGGCTAGTACTATTCAGCCATAAGAAAGTATGAAATCCTGTCATTTGCAACGACATGGATGGGACTGGAGGTTATTGTGTTAAGTGAAATAAGCCAGGCACAGAAAGAGAGGAGGAGGAGAAGGAGGAGGAGGAGGAGGAAGGAGGGAGGAAGAAGAACAGAGAAGGAAGGAAGAGGAGGAGGAGAAAAGGAAAAACAAACCAAAGCAAAGACTGCTCTCAGGTAAGATCCAGCACTTGCTACAGTTAAAAAAAATCTGTTTTATCTTCATTAAGTTTTTTTTTTCACAAGTTACCTTTTATTTTTGGAAAAGAAATATTTCTGATGTCTCATTTAGGACAATAATACATGTTCCTTTTGAAATAAATATATTTAGCTAAAAAGCTGGGTCCCTTTAAATAATAAGAATCACATGATACAAGCAGTAAGAGGGTGAGGCTGAAACACGGGAGGATGAGGAAGGACTGGGGTTTGGGCACAGCTGCCTTGAGGCGGGGGCTCCCTCTCCCCTCTCCTTCACCCTCAGGTAGGGGGCAGGACCCTGGGAAGCCTCGTTCATTCACACACTTTATGCCTCTGGCCATAAACATCCCTCCGAGGAAGCCCCTGTGCCCACTCCCATTCCCAGCGACACTGGCCGGCGTGGCTTTTGTCACACTCAAGTGCTAGGATCTGAGGCTCAGGGTTGGGGTTTGGGGAGAAGATGGAGTTGTCAGCCCTGCTGACCACAGCAGCGGCTTGCAGTGAAGCCTAGTTCTGCTCATCTCTGCCTCCTCCAAGCCTCTCCCCAATGGCTTTGCAGGGGGCGGGTGGCAGGCTGGGTCAAGGCAGAAGGCAGGGCCTCCGGGCTCCCCGAGCAACACAGGGTCCTAAGAGCTCCGCATCCCCCAAACTTTCACACCGTGTGACCCGCCCAGTGTTAGACGCCTTCCTGCACATCTCCATTAAACATGCCCAGATTCTCCAGAATGCGTTCAGGTGGCCTAGGGGTGCTGGGAAAGGGGCCGGTTTGGTTGGCAAGTTGACCAGGAAAGAAGTTGAACCACATACCTCCTTCCTCTGCCGAGACCTTCTCCCCCACGAGAGGTAGCCAGCACCAGCCACTCTAGCCTGTCAGAACCAGGGGAGTTGTTAACTCTGCCCATGGGTGACCGATGCAGGATACCCACCTACACAGAAGCCACTCTTTATATTCGGTTGATGCAAAAGTCATTGCAGTTGTTGCCATTACTTGTAATGGGAAAAAAAACACAATTACTTTTTTTTTTTTTTTTTTGAGACGGAGTCTCGCTCTATCGCCCAGGCTGGAGTGCAGTGGTGTAATCTCTGCTCACTGCAAACTCTGCCTCCCGGGTTCACGCCATTCTCCTGCCTCAGGCTCCTGAGTAGCTGGGACTACAGGCACCCACCACCGCGCCCGGCTAATTTTTTGTATTTTTAGTAGAGACAGTGTTTCACCGTGTTAGCCAGGATGGTCTCGATCTCCTGACCTCATGATCCGCCCGCCTCAGCCTCCCAAAGTGCAGGGATTATAGGCGTGAGCCACCGTGCCCGGCCACACAATTACTTTTGCACTAACCCAATAGTACCTTCTCCCTTCTCTGCTGGGTAAGAGCAAATCCAGAAGCCCCAGGGCATGGGTTCCATGTGAAGGCAGCAAAATCAGCCGCCATCTCATAGGGCGTTTCCCCTATATCTTTAAGAGGAGTAGGAACTTCCTATATACACATCGGTAATAACAAATGTATCCCAAGCCTGGGAAAGGGGAACAAGCTGATCTCTTGCTTCCCTGATGCCCTTGCTGCTGGAGCATTTCCTAATAAGCCTGCCTCAGCAGCTGACCATCGTGGGGAGTGTAGTTTGTTTCCCTTGCCAGGGAAATGCCCAGTGGCTGAGAGCCCAGCTGTGCTGCTGCCTGGAAGGTTGAGGGTTTTAACCCACAGAAACTGGTAATGGCTAATGTTTTCATAGCCCAGTGGAAAAGATGTCCCCAAAGGTTACAGTCGTATTGCCCTCTGGGCCATTAACCAGTTTTGAATCTAACTTAGCAAGTTCGATTCCAGCATGCCTTTCCCAACTGACTTATAAACCCACGGACTTGCTCATCAAACCAGCTATTTTTAATTTCCTGCTCGTTCATTAATTCACTGGTGAGCGAATTAAACTTTAACATGCTCTCGCTATTTATTTGCAAGAGACTTTTGTTTTAAGCAACATATTGATGTAAACCATTACTTCTAGGACAGTTACCTTAACATTAGCTATAGGTTGGTGCAAAAGTAATTGTGGTTTTTGCCATTGAAAGTAATGGCAAAAACCACAATTACTTTTGCACCAATCTAATACAAATGATAATAATAAACAAAAATTAACATTTATTAAATGCTTATTCTGTGCCAGATAATGTGCTAGAGGCTTTATAAGCATTACCTACTTTAATCCTCATAATAGTCCTGTAAAGTGTGTAATATAATTACAACCATTTTACAGAAGAAAAATTAGGCATAGAAATGAAGTATCTTGCCCAAGGCCATACCTTCAGGAGTGGCAGACTAGGACTGAAAATCAGGCAACATGCTATCCTCTACCCCCGAAAAGGCTCAGATGTACTCAACCCAATGCAAGTAGCAGAATCTCATATCCCATTGTCAAACCACAGAAGGATGCAACAGATCAGAGAAACTCCAAGAGGCAGAGGACAAATCAAGCTCCAAGCAGTAGTCACAGAGGTTGATGCCAGCCACCACTTAACCAACTCTCTCAGGATCAGGTGCAAGTTATAGAGGCCAGCATTCCCCTTCTCCAACAAGGGGGAGACTAGGGGAACGTGGGGAGTTCATGCTGCCCTTAGGACAGTGGCAGTGTCCAGAGAATTACTGGGCGTGTCGATATGGGGGATTACTGGTGTGTGGAAACAGGGGATTACTGGTGTGTGGCCACAGGATTACCGGTGTGTGGACATGGGATTACTGGTGTGTGGACACAGCGGGTTACCGGTGTGTGGACACAGGGGATTACTGGTGTGTGGAAACGGGGTTACTGGTGTGTGGACACGGGATTACTGGTGTGTAGAAACAGGGGATTACCGGTGTGTGGAAACAGAGGATTACCGGTGTGTGGAAACAGGGGATTACCGGTGTGTGGAAACGGGATTACTGGTGTGTGGACACAGGGGATTACTGGTGTGTGGACACAGGGGATTACTGGTGTGTGGACACAGGATTACTGGTGTATGGAAATGGGGTTACTGGTGTGTGGACACGGGATTACTGGTATGTAGAAACGGGATTACTGGTGTGTGGAAACAGGGGATTACTGGTGTATGGACACAGGGGATTACTGGTGTGTGGAAACAGGGGATTACTGGTGTGTGGAAACAGGATTACTGGTGTGTGGACACAGGGGATTACTGGTGTGTGGAAACGGAATTACTGGTGTGTGGAAACGGGATTATTGGTGTGTGGAAACAGGGGATTACTGTTGGGTGTGGAAACGGGATTACTGGTGTGTGGATACAGGGGATTACTGGTGCGTGGAAACGGGATTATTGGTGTGTGGACATGGGGGATTACTGGTGTGTGGACACGGGGGATTACTGGTGTGTGGATACGGGGAATTACTGGTGTGTGGACACGGGATTACTGGTGGGTGTGGACACAGAGTGTTACTGGTGTGTGGACATGGGGGATTACCGGTGTGTGGATGTGGGGGATTCCTGGTGTGTGGACATGGGGGATTACCGGTGTGTGGATGTGGGGGATTCCTGGTGTGTGGACGTGGGGGATTACTGGTGTGTGGACACAGGGGATTAGTGGGTGTGTGGACACACGGGATTACTGGGAATGTGGATACAGGAGATTACTGGTGTGTGGACATGGGGGATTACTGGTATGTGGACACGGGGGATTACTGGCCCTCTCCATCTGCTCCACCATCTTCATTCGAGTGTCTCCCTGGACCAGGTAAGCTGGAAATCCTAAAAGCTACATTTCCCAGAACCTCTTGCACTGCAGTTCCACATGGGATGGAGTGTCTGTCCTCCAGCCAAGTGAACCTGTGTGGGAACTAGGCTGGGTGGCGAGTGGTGGCACTCCTGGCTCCAGGCAGCTTCCTGACCTTCACAGGTAGCAGCTCCCTCATCTGTCCAGCTCCACGGAGGTGCTTTGAAAATCTTTCCTGGAAACTCAGCCTCACGTTTGTTTCTTTGGGCCTCCCAATGACTCCTTAGGCCATGCAATACCCTATAATGAGTCCCTGTGGTCTTCACTGAGAATAAATTCATTTCTAGTCCACTGAAACATGCAGTGTCACAGAAACTGGCACCAGGACTGCTCGTGGGCAACACGCTGAGGCTGTGGAGCCTGGGAACGGTTATCTGCTTGACCAGACCTGAAGGGACTACGGGCATCCAAGGATGGAACTGGGGGTTCACTCATATACAGAGGTGAAGCAGTCACCTGGGCTTTTGTTACAGTAGGTAGCTAGCCAGACATGAGTAGGGCGGGAGATGGCTCCCCCCACCCCCCAACACCCCAGGAATATCAGGTGACCATCAGGTGATGGTCAGGCAGTTGCTAACTGTCCCTTCTAAAATAATCATTGGTGTCAGCCAACATTAGGGAAACGCAATCTCCCAGTAGACAGGAAAAACCTGAAACAGGTAGCTTCCCGATAAGATCTCAGGAGTTGGGCAAGTGGGCTCAAGCATGAGCACTGATACGGTTTGGCTGTGTCCTCATTCAAACCTCATCTTGAATTGTAATTCCCACAATTCCCATGTGTCGTGGGAGGGACCCAGTGGGAGTTAATCGAATCATGGTGGCAGGTCTTTCTCATGCTGTTCTCTAAATAGTGAATAAGTCTCATGATATCTGATGGTTTAAAAAAAAAAGGAGTTCCCCTGCACAAACCCTCTCTTTGCCTGCTGCCAGCCATGTAAGAGGTGACTTGCTCCTCCTTGCCTTCCGCCATGATCGTGCGGCCTCCCCAGCCACGTGGAACTGTAAGTCCAAAACTCTTTCTTTTGCACATTGCCCAGTCTCAGGTATGTCTTTTTCAACAGCGTGAAAACAGACTAATACATGCACTAAGGGGCAAAATGGTGGAGTTTAACTGGTATATGACCTTCCTCTAGGAACACTCGACTGTAAGGAAAGAACGCCTGAAGCAAGCATGCGCACAACACACTGCGCGTGCTCCCCTCCCGAGTGCTGGCAGCCACTGCGCATGTGCACAGCCCACTCCAAGAGAAGAGTCAGGGGAGAAGGGACGCAAGACCCTGGATGCATGCCGACATATAAAACCCCAAGTCAAAACGTCAAACCATGCACTTGATCTTTCAAGTCGCCCGCTTGGCCCTCTTCCAAGTGTATTTTCCTTCCTTTCATTCCTGCTCTAAAGCTTTTTAATGAACTCTCACTCCTGCTCTAAAACTTCCTCAGTCTCTCCTTCTGCCTTATGTCCTTCATTTGAATTCTTTCTGCTGAGGAGGCCAGAATTGCGGTTGCTACAGACCTATATGGATTCACCACCAGGAACGATTTCAGAGCAGCAGCACCCGCCACAGGCCAGGAGGACGGTGGCCTGGTGAGCAGCCCAGTCCAAACGCTCATCAGAATGACCAAGCTCAGGGAGCTTTAGCAGCCATCAATCAATCATGGAGCCCCTGGGCCTGAAATAGGTGGGCAGCCCTCTATGGTCCTGCTCAATGTGTACAACTTAAAAAAAAAAAAAAAAATCCTCCAGGCCTAGAGAGCAGAGGCCTGGCGTGAGACACCACAGTGAAGTCCCAGCTCCTCATCCAATTTCAAGATGCGAGTCAGTGCGTGAAGCCTGGGCCCTCAGAATAAACAGGCGCCAGGTTCCCTGGGTTCCCTTGGGATCCACCCTAGGATGCCACCTGTATCCGCTTGCTACTGCATGACCATGCACGCCCATATTTAGCAGCTTGAAACAACATTCGTTTATTACTGCTCACACATCTGTAGGTCAGCGGGTAGTTCTGCTCACTGGGCCAGCTCAGCCAATCCTGGCTGGCCTCTCTCACATGCTCTGGAGACACCGCCAGGCTGTGTCTGCCCCACATGGTCCCGTCCTCCAGCGGGGCTGGCCTGGCTTGTTCTTATGGAGCAAGTGGGGATCCAGGAGAAAAAACAAATGCAGGCAAGGCTCTTGAGGCTCAGGCTCAGAACTGGCATGATGTCACTTGCACCGCATTCCTTGGATCAGATGAGTCCCCAGGCAGCTCCAGATTCAAGGGAAAACAGACTCCACCTCTTGAGGGCAGAAGCTATAAGGTCACCTTACAAAAGGTGTGTGGAGACAGGGAGAAGCAGTGGCCCTTTTTGCAAACAGCCTCCTGCAGCACCGCAGGTGTGGCAGTCAGCCTTGCTCCTTGCTGTCTCCCAAGGGACCCATGGCCCCTGCTAGTGAGCTGCCCCCAGCTAGTGAGCTGCCCCTGCTAGTGAGCTGCCCCCAGGGGAGGGAATGCCCAGACCTTTGGGGATTATTAGACCCTGGCTGTGCACTGACGCTGATCCCTGAGACTCCGGATCCACCATGGGCTTGTCAGATGGAGATTGTGGAGGCCAGATGATGTGGGAATGTGAGCCTGAGTTTCTCACAGCAAAGCCAGTGGGCTCCCAAACTCACATGGGGTCATCTCTGCAGTTCCTAAGTGCATGGTTATAAGACACAAGCTCCGAGACTGACAGAATCCTACACCAGCCCAACCCATGCAGGGGTCGTTATGACGGAAAGGAGCAAGTAGAAGTCTCTGGAACTACCCATTCCTACCACATTGGTAAATAAAAGCAACCCAGCCTCCCTCAGGGAGATCAAGGTCTCAGTGTCACTTCAGATTTGGGAGACTAGAACTTTTCTGCCCCATAGAACTTTTCTGCCACACGAATGCAAGAGGCAGATGGGTCTTGGGGAGTGTCTGGGATCATTACAAATGGACTCAGGTGGTGGCTCCAACAGAAGCCCCTGCTGCATGTGCGGGTCCCTTGCTGCAGCACCCGGCACTCGGCGATGGAGTTGGCAGGTGCTTTTCCCCTGTCACACTTAGAGACACTTTGCTTAACCCTGACAAAGGCAGCCAGGCAATCCCATACTCGCACCCTACAGCTGTGTCAGCTCTGTCTAGGAGTCCTAATTCCACCTCTAGGGACCTTCATCACCCCAGCAAACCATGCGGCAGTGTGCTGCTCCACCACATGGAAGACCCCAAAGGAAGAGGATCTCAGAGCACGAAATCTCAGGCAGACATATGGAAACCTTGGCGAGACCCAAGTGCGCCAGAGGGTGGGAGGCAAACTTGAAAAGTCAGGGGCCTGCCAGGCCACGCCTGTAATCCCAGCACTTTAGGAGGCCAGCGCGGGCGGATCACTTGAGGCCAGCCTGGCCAACATGGTGAAACCCTGTCTTTATTAAAAATACAAAAATTAGCTGAGCATGGTGGCATGCGCCTGTAGTCCCAGCTACTCGGGAGGCTGAGGCAGGAGAATCGCTGAGACCTAGGCAGCAGAGGCTGCAGTGAGCTGAGATGGTGCCACTGCACTCCAGCCTGGGTGACAGAGTGAAACCCTGTGGAAGGAAGGAAGGAAGGAAGAAAGGAGAGAAGGAAGAAGGAAGGAAAGAAGGAAGGAAGGAAGGAAGGAACAAACGAGCGAACGAAAGAAAGAAAGAAAGAAAAAAGAAAAGAAAGAAAGAGAAAGAAAGAAAGACAGAGAGAGAGAGAAAGAGAAAAGAAAAAGAAAGGGAGAGGGAAGGAAGGAAGGAAGAGGGAAAGAAGGAAAGAAATTCAGCAGCCTGATCTGGGGTATGGTAGGATGTAGGATATACTCTCCAGAAAACAAAAATAAAAGTTGCTACATCTTGCAACTCATCACTAAAAGAGAGGCACAGGCTCCCATCCCTTCATCAAGGAACCCCTAAGCCTGCCTACTCAGTGGGCACCCGAGCAGGAGGCTCGCTGGCCAACCTGGGCTGCAGCAGATGCCGCTTGGCTTCTGGGCACTTATCCCTGACACCCCACAGGGCTCACAGCATCTGGACAGATGGGGAAACTGCAGACAGCCTGTAACGAGTTGCAGTGGAAGAATCACCGTGAAGTTCCCTTGGGTTTTGAAGCAAAGCCACAGCCTCTTCAGCAAACAACTATTTCCTTTAAAGACACAGTTCAGGAGTTGCTTCTGGACCTGATGGAGAATGTGCTACTAGTCATAGATCCCTAAGGGATACCAAGGGGCCAGGCGTAAGTGGACAGGAAATGCTCTGCCAGGCCAAGCCCGGAGCTACGCCAAGCAGCAGCGCTTCCCTCCCCCAACTCCCATCTAAGATGCACACAAGAAACCGGGTCCAAGCAGGCCCTGAAAACACAGGCAATCGCACCAGCAGGGGACTTGCACCCCAGGCACCTACTGCAGTGGCCCAGCCACCCCTCTGTCCACCCCCCGATCGTCCATCTCTCGGGGTTCCCTCTGACCCACTCACTGGGGAAGAAGGAAGTTGAGCCTGGTTTGTGGGCTGTGCACAATATGCTGGCCCCAGCCATAAGCAGCTGCTGCTGTATCACAGCCCCCACCCTGGGGAGGCCCTGATTTAGACTGGAAAAGGCAAATTCTCCTAGTAGGCAGAACTTCAAATGGCACAGCTGATTTTCCACTGGGTTCTGGAAGGAGAGATGGGGACACATATGCAAATGGGAGGCTTGTCCAAAGGTCTGGCCCAGCGGTACCACTCGGGAAGAACAAGACTGGAGGCTGGGGATGGGCCTCCCAGGACGGGCCAAGCATATGAGGACATCTGGTCCCCCCAACAGAGGAGGCTCTTGGTAGTCAGTGGACAAGCTGACCCACTCTGAGGATGCTGGGGAGCCTCTTTCCTTAGCCACTCCCCTGAGTGCTCAATGAGTTCATGGACACAGTGGCATGAGGCTGAGACGGAGATCATGGTGTGAGCTCAGCAACCACTCTCCCCTCCCCAGAGCAGGTCTGGCCACCACCCTGGCCACACACAGGAGAAACAGAAGCAGGCACAAGGGTGACTGCCTGACCTGAGAGCCGGCCTCTTTCCATCCAGGGGAGTGAGCCAACCGGCCTCGTTGGAACGCACGTTGACTTTGAGTGCGCCTCTGCCCGTCTGCGGAACTGCCGGCTGTTTTCTTCCATGGCACCTCAAACGACATTGCTCCCGGCAAAGAAATTCACTTTCCAGACAAAGAAGGGTGGCCACGGGGTGAGGCATGGAATTCACTGGTCTTGCCATGCACTCATCACCCAGAATGGGAGAAGGACCATGAAGACTCCACTGTGGTACTGGATGGGAGCCAGTCGCACGTGGAGTGGAGAACTGTGTTGTTCACGTGGTAGACCCTCTGAGCCACACACGCCACGCCATGCTCTTTCTCCCATAGGCAGAAACGCAGGTCAGGGGAACAAGGGATGCTGTTCCTAAGGACTGATTGCAAAATTTCTAATTCTTGCTTCCCATCCCCACAACTTTAGAGAGAAGACACAACCATGGTACCGTACATCAAAAATAAAATTCTAGGCTGGGCGTGGTGGCTCACACCTGTAATCCCAGCACTTTGGGAGGCCGAGGTGGGTGAGTCACCTGAGGTCAGGAGTTTGGGACCAGCCTGGCCAACATGGTGAAACCCCGTCTCTACTAAAAATACAAAAATTAGCCAGGTGTTGTGGCGGGCGCCTGTGGTCCCAGCTACTTGGGAGGCTGAGACAGCAGAATCACTTGAACCCAGGAGGCAGAGGTTGCAGTGAGCCAAGATTGTGTCATTACACTCCAACCTTGGCAACAGGAGCAAAACTCCATCTCAAAAATTAACATAAAATAAAATAATTCTAAGGCCCCCAACCATCTGAACGGACCCCTCCTCTTGGCCAAGGGCACTCCAAAGTCAACTGAAAAACCAGTTTCAGGCCATGATGGGAAGGGGAGCTGGACATGCCTCATTATCACCTTCTCACTCTTGGAATTACTGAGAGAACAGACTCTTTAAGTCTGATAAGAAACACTTACAATCTATTCTCTCTGAAGCCTGCTACCCAAAGCTTTCATCTGCATGATAAAACCTTGGTGTTGGCCGGATGCAGTGGCTCACATCTGTAATCCTAGCACTTTGGGAGGCCGAGGTGGGTGGATCACCTAAGATCAGGAGTTCAAGACCAGCCTGACCAACATGGTAAAACCCCGTCTCACAAAAATACAAAAATTAGCCAGGCATGATGGTGGTGCCTATAATCCCAGCTACTCGGGAGGCTGAGATGGGAGAACCACTTGAACGCAGGAGACAGTGGTTGCAGTGAGCCAAGATCATGCCACTGCACTCCAGCCTGGGCAGCTGAGCAAGACTCTGTCTCAAAAAAAAAAAAAAAAAAAAAAACCTTGGTGTCCAAAACCCCTTATTGTAACCCAGGACATTCATTTCTATTGATAATATAGTAACTCTGTCAACCAATTGCCAATCAGAAAATCTTTGTATATGCCTACTTGGAAGCTCCCACCCCATTCCAGTTGCCCTGTCTTTCTGGACTGAACCAATGTACATCTTACATGTATTGATTGATGTCTCATGTCTCCCGAAAATGTATAAAAGCAAGCAATCCATGCCCCGAACACCTTGGGCACATGTCAGGCCCTCCTGAGGCTGTGTCACAGGCATGTCCTTAGCCTTGGCAAAATAAACTTTCTAAATTGATTGAGACCTGTCTCAGATACTTCTGGGTTCACAGTACCATGCTGGCTGGGTAACAGATCCTGAATATCAAGGGGAAATGGGGCTGCTGCCACTCAATGGACATGGAGGGGGTGTTCTGGGGCCCACACAATTTTGGAGGCTGCTTTCTTTCATTGTAGTATTTTGTGTCAGTGTTGATGAAAGTCTACAGTAACCCCCTACAAGCAGGATCATGAAGAGCTCATACCCAGCAGGGGTAAAAGTGTGAGTCAATCATCTGCCAGGTTACAAACTCAGACCAGCTGAAGTGTTAACTTGAGGACAAAGACGACGGAATAATCGGTAGAAGAGAGAAAGTTCCAAACACCAGTGGATGGCCCACTGCCAGGTAAATACATAAGGAATCTATATTAGATTTCCTTCCCGCCCCCACCTTTCCCTACTACTTTAAATCGGGTGTGCAGTAGGTGGTTGGTTTTAGAATTTGGGTCATAGTGATTGATGATATTTCGGGCCCTTCCTTTCAGGGAAGGATGAGGACAATTGTGCCTCTCTGAGGGATGGTTGTACTATATTAGGCAGGAGAGCTTGTTGCTAATGTGATTGTTTACAAGTTGAAGTCTGGGGAGGAGAGGGTGTGGGGGAAATTGACCGGCAAAAGGTGGCCTGTGAAGGGCACCCTGCCTCGGTGGGCCTGGTACCGACTCCAGCCTCCTGCGACACCATCCTACTCTGTCGAGGCTGGTGGTAAAACCGCATCTCCCAGGCGCCCTGCAGCTCAGGCTCCAGCTGTGCTTGAGGCTTCACCATCAACAGAATGCACTCCTGCGAGGCCTGAGTAAAGCGGGAGGAGAAGAGGGAAATCCACTTTGCTCAAAGCAGAGGCATCTGTGGTTCCAGAGTCTGCAGCTGTAGCGGGGGCTTCCCCTGTTTAACAGAAACAACTTTCTGACCATTCCTAGAAGCTCAGACTGGAGTTTGTTTCACCCTCCCAATAGTTTTACAAGCCGTTTAATGTCCTGTCATAAACTCCTTTCTGCAAAACGTCTAGAGTGAAATCTGTTCTCTGCAAGTGGCCCCGACCAATCTACCGAGAACTTTCTGCAGGAACTTACGGCTTGAAAATCGAAGGGTTGAGTTCCATTCGGTGATCATAGATTTAGGGATCGTGAAAGAGGAAGCAATAAAAATGGATTTAGATAATTTAACTCCCATTTCCCTACTTAGGATTCCTTTCTTTGGGTTCTCTACAAATATTTCAATCGTAAATCATGGATTTAAACGAAAAAAGTAATCTTCAGACTAAAAAAACTTAAAAACAAAATTAAGCTTGAGCTCTTGAGCTACAAGGTTCCTGGATATGGGATTCACAAGCCAAACCAACTTGAAATTGGGAACAACATGCTTTCCCTGCCTCCTCCCAACCACCCAACCTCCCCAGCACCAACTGCACGTGCCATAGAACCTACCTGCCCTGAACCAAGCCTCACCGACACCCTGATCTCTAGGCTCCCCCTCTAACCCTGCCTAGACAGTCACCAGGCTGGGCAGGAACGCCAGCCCCAGAGCAAGAACAGAAGCTGCGGAGGCCGCTTTGGAACACGAAGGGTAATTCTCTCAACGCCCCAAGGCTCTTTCCTCCAAATGACTGTGATTTTATCCAGGCTGGCCTAAGGACTCTTCTTAGTTGGCTAGAAACACAACCCAAACTTGCTCAAGCGTGCCAGGGGACATTTTTGGCTCGTGTAACTGACAATTCCAGGACAGGCCTAAGACAGCTGGTCCCTGGCACTCAAACGATGTCACCGGGACTCAGTTTCTCCATTGTTCCACTCTGCCCTCCCCCACCCGCTAGCTTTCTTCCCAGTCAGGCTCACCGCTCTAGACCGCCCCTGATGCCGGAGGTTGTGTTCTAACAGCTTTAGGGCCAGAACAAAGAGATTTTCTCTTCCACACAGTTCTAAGCAAAACTCCCAGGACAAGACACTCCTTGGATCAACCTGGGTCACACATTTACCTCTGATTGGCCAGGCCCAGGTGCTGGAGCGGTCACGAGGCAGGGAGGGGCTGTCCAGTCCATAAGACCCGTGTGAACTGAGAGTGGAGGAGGGGTTCTCCCCACTCAAAGGAGATGAGAAAACAGAGTCGTTATTACCAGAAGGGGCATCAGATACCTGACAAGCAAAACAACAGAGGAGCCCCTCACTGGCTGTGGCAAGCAAGCCCTGCTTCCGAAGGGGCTGCCGGAAACCAGAGCTCCGTGAAGTCCAGGCAGAGCGACGAGGAGACGGCAGGAACCCTAAAAAACAAACGGGGCTGGGAGGCTGCTGGGAGCGGGGCTGCGCCGTTCACAGCCAAGCACTCCTTGGTGCGTAGTCCCAGCTCTTTAAGCGGCTGTAGAGAAAACACTCCACCATTTACAAGACCAAAGAACTCTACAGCGTTCAGCTGCTCAAAATCAGCACCACAGAGCCCGCTCAGCTGTTAAAATGGCATTCCATAAAAGCTGCAGATGGGCACCATGTTCCCCCAGCAGGGAGAAGAAGAAATTGCCTCGTCCTTCTCAGGCAGAGATGATTTTCCCGACCTGCGGGGAGGAGGGCTGCCTTTTCGGCTTCTTTTGCCAGGACTGGGGATGGCTGAGTGTTCAGTCATCCACATACACCCATCTATTCTATCCTGGTCATGGTGAGAGCCCAGAAGAAGCACCCAGCACAGGGCAGCCCACACCTCTAGGGGTCTCCTCCATGCTTGGTGTTGGAAGGTGGTGTCACCCGCTTCTCAGGAGTCCCCTGAGGTGTATCTCAGAAGTTCCCACAAGTCAGTCCCTGGGGTAAGAGAAATTGCGATGGAAATGCCTAGGTCAAGCTGCTTGCAGAAATCCTTTAGCAAGTTCTTTTGTCCCGTGAGAAATCATCTTTTTGGTTTTTTGTCTTGTTTTGTTTTGTTTTGAGATGGAGTCTCGCTCTGTCTCCCAGGCTAGAGTGCATTGGCATGATCTGCCTCCCAGGTTCAAGCATTTCTCCTGCTTCAGCCTCCTGAGGAGCTGGGATTACAGGCATGCGCTACCATGCCCAGCTAACTTTGTATTTTTGGTAGAGACGGGATTTCACCACGTTGGCCAGGCTGGTCACGAACTCCTGACCTCAGGTGATCCTCCCACTTCGGCCCCCCAAAGTACTGGGATTACAGGTGTGAGTCACCGTGCCCAGCCACACCTTGTCTTTGTGGTTAGCATTTATTTTCCCAAGTGGAACCTCAGTTTATTATAAAAACTGCCATTACCAAAAAACATTGCCTTTTGTCTACTACAAAAGACTTTTATGCCATTTGAAGCTCAGAAATCCTATCAGATAGAAGGTGGCAGTGGTACTAGTGGTGACTGATGTGTAATAGGTAGGGTTGGGAGACCAGGGAGTGAGTGTGCCGAGGGTGTGGTGGTGGTAATGACTGGGGAGGTAGTGATGAGGAATGGGAATTGTGGTGGCAACATGGTGTCAGTGGTGGATAGTCATGGCAGTGGGAGGTGATGATGGTGCTGGTAGTGATGGGTGATGATGATGGTGGTGGCTGATGTCAGAAGTGTGGTGATGGTGGTGGTGGTGATGGTGGTGGTGATGGTGGTGGTGATGGTGATGGTGATAGTGGTGGTGATGGTGATAGTGATGGTGGTGGTGATGGTGATAGTGATGATGGTGGTCGTGATGGTGATGATTATGTTGGTGATGATGGTGGTGATGGTGGTGGTGATGGTGATGGTGGCGGTGGTGGTGACGGTGATGGTGATGGTGGTGACGGTGATGGTGATGGTGGTGGGAGTGGTGATGGTGATGGTGGTGGTGGTGGTGATGGTGAGGGTGGTGATGGTGATGGTGGTGGTGATGGTGGTGGTGATGGTGGTGGTGATGGTAGTGGTGGTGGTGGTGATGGTAAGGGTGGTGATGGTTGTGATGGTGGTGGTGGTGGTGATGGTGGTGGTGGTGATGGTGAGGGTGGTGATGGTGAGGGTGGTGATGGTGGTGATGGTGGTGGTGGTGGTGGTGATGATGGTGGTGGTGGTGATGGTGGTGATGGTGGTGGTGGTGATGGTGGTGATGGTGGTGGTGGTGGTGGTGATGGTGGCGGTGGTGGTGACGGTGATGGTGATGGTGGTAGGGGTGGTGATGGTGATGGTGATGGTGGTAGGGGTGGTGATGGTGATGGTGGTGGTGATGATGGTGGTGGTGGTGATGGTGAGGGTGGTGATGGTGGTGGTGATGGTAGTGGTGGTGGTGGTGGTGATGGTGAGGGTGGTGATGGTGGTGATGGTGGTGGTGGTGGTGGTGATGGTGGTGGTGGTGATGGTGGTGGTGGTGGTGATGGTGGTGATGATGGTGGTGGTGGTGATGGTGAGGGTGGTGGTGGTGATGGTGATGGTGGCGGTGGTGGTGGTGGTGACGGTGATGGTGATGATGGTGGGGTGGTGATGGTGATGGTGATGGTGGTGATGATGGCAATAGTGGTGATGATGGTGATGATGGTGACAGGGATGGGCTCTTAGGCCAGGAGGAATTAGGGGGATGTAAGCAATGTAGCCCGTGAGACAAAATCAGGGAATTCAACATAGAAAACATAAAGCCAAACCCAAGGCTGAAAGGAACATCTCCCAATACCAGGATGGAATGGAAAGGAATCAAAGCTTGCTCAATTCCCCCATTTCCCAGATGACAAGACCGGATCTGGAAAGAAAAGGCCACTGTTCCAAGGTCACCAGCCTGCAGCAGAGCACATGCCCAAAGCCTCCCAGATCCTAGTGAGGAGTAAATCACCAGTCTCAGAATCCAGGGCTGGGAGAGGACTCTCCATGAGGAGCCTGGTGCCAGTCCCATGCCAGGCCAGAGGAGGGCTTCCATTCCTGTGTGCCAATGCCTGTCAACTCACAGAAAACCTTCTGTGGGCATCCCAGCAGAGATCAGAAGTCTGGAAGGACAGCAGGCGTGCAGCCAGCAGAGCACCTGGCTCAGCCCTTCCTCCAGGGAAGGCTGAAGGGTCCCCGAGGCCCCGGGAAAGTTATGCTGCAGGAGGCAAGGCAACTGGAGGATCGAGCCTTCCCAGCCAACTGCAGGTACCATTTCAGGGTAGAGCAATGGAGAGGGTTGGACTCAGACTACCCAGGCCTGGGTCAGGCCAACAGCTGGACCACAGCTATGAACCCCATGCGCCGGCCTGCCCACCCATCATGACTCCCACCCCAGCCACAGAAAGGTCATGGGCTCTTCCCCAGTGTCCGCAAAAGCAGGGCTCCAAGTGAGAAGAGAAGCCGGAGGCTGGAAGAAAAGCCAAAGCTGCTGGGTCCCCAGCCAGGCCTGCCCACTCCCTCCCGGTCCCCCAGACCTCTCCCCTGAGGGTCTCCAGGCCTCTCTAGTCCTCTCGTCATTGATGAAGGCCAAGGCCAGGGATCTCTAGGAGACTCTGTGGCAGACTTGCCTGGCCAGCGGAGCATCTGGACGAGAGAGGTCTGCTCCCCCTCCCCTCCCTCCACCCCTCCCTCGCTGGCCCGGGAGGCAGCAGAGCCTGTGCTTGCCTGGGCCCTGGCGTAAGCCAACAGCGCCACCATCAGCTGCCAGCCGGGAAGTCCTCCCACTCCACCAAGAGCCATGCGCTGAACAGAGACTGAGACCAGACAGGTGGCCCCTGCCTCTGGGAACCACAGGCCTAACAAAGGGCACCTTCTGGAGCATGCCACAGGGCTCGGCAGGAGCCTAGAAGCTTCCATCAGGCTTCTTCCTCCACAGGAGCACTCAGGCTGAAAAGGGGGTCTGAGGCTGATGGTGCCCAGAGCAATAATTCATTCATCTAAAATCACTAGGAACCTTCAACGTGCCAGGACGCGTCCAAGCCCTGTGGATGCACTGATGGTGAAAATAAGAAGCAGTGTCGCCAGAACTCGATGGGCTCAAAGCAGGCTCATATGCAGTCCTCTCTGCCAGCGTCCGAGGTGGCCACTCTCTCTGTCCTTGGGTCACAGAGGAGGAAGCCAAGGCTCAGAGGTGTTCAGGATACCTGGCTCCTGGAGCTGGTGAGGCCAGACCCAGGCAGAGGGGGAGCCTGTGGGCAGCCACTGAAGGCATCACTCCGCACCATCACTGCCACATCTGGCAGCCACCGAGAGTGTCACTCCCCACCATCACTGCCACATCTGGGCGGTCACCGAGGGCGTCTGGGTTGACACAATCCCTCAGAGAGAAGGAAGATTTTGACATCTTCCCTTGCCTTGGCCTTTGGATTGCCCCCTTGACATCCTCAAAGCTGATCAGGGTTCTGCACACCTGTCATGACTGAACTGATCTCCTGCTGGCCCTTTTGGGTGATAACAGCGAATGAGTCGGCTTCCAGATGGCACAGCTCTCAGCTCTACCCATGCTGAAAATAGCCCCAGGCCCTTGCAGAGGTGCTGGTACCAGGAGAATGGCACCTGGTATGGGGCCTAACACATAGAGACACCCAACACAACACAGAGAACACCGGGCCTCTCCACCCCAAGGAGGGCTGCCTGGGAGACCCCGGGAGCCACATCCAGGTCTGCCCACCGGAAGCCCAGACAGGGATGTGAACGGAAGCTCACAAGGCCACGCAGGGATGAATGCCCCAAAGTAAGCACCACAAGGATTTCACAGCCCGGGGCCAGACCTTGGGCCTGGGGGACCTGGCCACTGAAGAGCAGAGGGGCCACCCTAACACGTGCTATAATGAAAACTGCACCTGGTCTTGTGTCTGGTTCCCAGCACAGAGCTCCTAAAACTGTGGGCATGTCCAAGCTCAGGAGTGGCTTTTGTTATTCACAAGGAGCCCCTTTCTCCCTTACCTGAGCTTATGCTAATGAGGCAATTCAGTAGCTCCCTAGATAGCTGTGGGCTGGGGGCCGGGGGGCTAGGGGGCTGGGGGCTGGAGGCTGGGGGCTGGGGGCTGGAGGCTGGGGGCTGGGAACTGAGGGCTGTGGGCTGTGGGCTGGGGGCTATGGGCTGGGGGATGGGGGCTGGGGGCTGGGGACTGGGAACTGAGGGCTGTGGGCTGGGGGCTGGGGGCTGGGAACTAGGGGCTGGGAGCTGGGGGCTGGGAACTGAGGGCTGGGGCTGGGGGCTGAGGCTGGGGGCTGGGAACTGGGGGCTGGGAGCTGGGGGCTGGCTGCCAGAAGCCCAACCATGTGGTTACAGGGTGGAAACTTTCAGTCCTCTCTAAACCCCTCTGCCCCCAACCCCCTTCTCCAGGGAAGGGAGAAGGACTGGAAATTGAGTCAATCACCATAGTCAATGACATAATCAATCAGGCCAACGTGATGGGACCTCCATAAAAACCCCTAAATGACAGGGCTCAAAGAGTTTCTCTCTGGTGAACTCATGGAGGTGTGGGAGGGGGCGCGTCTGGAGGAGGCATGGGCGCTCCCAGACAGCCCCATGCCTCACCCTGTGTGTCTCTTCCAATCAGCCGAGTTGCTGCCTTTATAAGAGACTGCTTGCTGTGAGTAAAGCACTTGCCTGGTTCTGTGAGTGGTTCCAGCAAATTGTCAAGCCCAGATAGGGCGTTATGGGAACCTCAGATTTATATCTGGTTGGACAGAAGAGGGAATGGCCCAGGACTTGCAACTGACATCCAAAGTGAGGACTCTCCTACGGGATTGAGCCCCGGGCCTCATTGGATCTGACGCTACCTCCAGGTAGATGAGGTCAGAATTGAATTGCATTGCTGACACCCAGCGGTGTCAGCAAATCCCACAGGTAATAACGAGTGGCTGATGCCAGGGTAGAGGAAGCTGTGCATGCTCCAACCTTCATTCCTGACCTGCAGATGGCTCCCTCTGGGTGGCCGGCCGAGAGCTCCTGAATTGGGGTGCGTCTCCATGACACAAGAGGGGCTGGGGAGCAGCCAGCCACCCACCTGCAGCCTCATCTTGGGTAACGCTCTCGCCACGGCCCGTGGGCTGCTCCAGGAGCCTGCCAAAGCACAGCAAGGTCCAGCTGGATTCAATCCCCACCTCTCCACCTGGGTTCAATCCCCACCTCTCCACCTGGGAACCCAAAACAGGCTTCAGGGCCCCCCAGGCAGCTGGATTCAATCCCCACCTCTCCACCTGGGAGCCCAAAACAGGCTTCAGGGCCCTCCAGGCTCAACCGCACACAGCAAGTCTCAAGTCGGTGAGGCACACAGGAGGCGCGACTCACATGGGGGATGGGGGATGTCTGGGCTCCCTTCCCCCACACCCTCGCTTCTCAAGTTGACCATCCCTGTGACTCTGAGTTCTCAGTTGGAACCCCAGGGGCACAGTCTGAACACAGACCCCGGACCGGCTGCTCCTGCAGGACGTCTGCTGAGCCCAGAAGGAATCACAGTGCACGACGCCCGCAGAGCCCCAAATGCCTGGGGAGATCACCAGGACTTCAAAGACAAGCAGGGGCCTCAGTGTCCACCTGACTTCTCCCTAGGCGGCCTCCACTGACCTTCATCCCAGCTCCCAGCACACGCTTTCCCATGACGAGGAGGAACCACGGTACCTGGAGCCCAGCTGGGTAAAGGCCCCAACCCGGCTAGCCTGGACACCACACTTGGGAGGTGGCAGAGCCTACTGCCACCCACAGAGAACATCGCTCAGTCCCCTAAATTTCAGGTAATGGCGTCCCAGGCAGGCACTCCTGTCACTGCAGATTCAGAGTCGGGATGACAGCGCTCAAAATTTAGTTTCAAACGCTTTCTGCCAACGTCACTCAGGAGCGTTCCCATGGGATTGGGACTCGAGGTTTGAGAATTTTCCTCCTGGGCCTTCCCAACATGTCCCTGCTCCGCCACTGACCACAGCAGAGGGGACGCTGGGCAGAGGGAGGACCACATTCCTGAGCAGGAGGAGGCTGGCATCACACCCTGGGTCCACTCCGTGCAGCTCAACACAGGGCCTCGTCCGGCCTTATGGCCCAGTGCCCCCACCTAGTGCCTCCTACATCCAACCCATCCATGCGGAGAGAGAGAAGGCAGAGCCCATGGGCGCCGCCCTCCAGCTTTGTGGCTCTGGAATAGAGGCACTGGGGGAGAAGCGCCTCCCGCACAGGGCAGTCAGGAGAGGCAGGCCACACCCCAGCCTGGGCCCCCTGCCTCTCCCTGGTTCTACCCTGGGTGTCATAAGTTCTGGGGTCACGTCAGAGTGAGCCCACAAATCTGCCCTATGTCCCAAGTCTCACACTCTACCCAGAATCCCAGCAGACCCCTTAGAAACAAATGGGAGGGGTGGAGAAAGGAGGGGTGCCCCCAAGTCCACATCCAGTCAGCAACAGGGGAGCAGCTCCAGCCACCTCCAGGTACAAAGGACAGCAAGGTTTGAACACCCCTGGATGCAACCTGCAGGGAGGAGGACTGTCAGAAGGCCCACAGCCTCAACTCCTGCCTGCAAAGCCGGAGTGCAGAGCCCGGCCTGCCCCTGCCCCTGTCCCTGCCGACCGGCTGGGCCACCGTCTCAGCCCCCGAGCCCACTGTGGGCACCATCAAAGCTGCACGGCCGGCCGTGATCCACCTCGAGGGGTGGGTGCTGAGGAGGGGGTCGCAGGCGCCCACCTGGTGGGGTGGCGTGGAACCCCCCCCAGTGATCACCCATTCTCAAACTCCCTGGGGACAGCAACCTGCCTGGTGTGTTCCTCATTAGCAGCGCCAAGGAAGCCTTCGGCCGTTCTCTTGGTCGATGACCACAGGGCACAGGCAGTCACTCTGGGGAATGCGGCTTCCAAAACATCGAGGAGTGAAGCGGTCCAAGAGAAAAACAGGACCCGGGCCCAGATGATGAGTTCACGTGGGTGCGATGCTGCTGCGGGAGCAGCGAGGGTCTGGAGCCGCCCAGGGTGACTCGCCGCTAGGACGGGGCACCTCGGCTTCACATCTTCCCAGAGGCCAAAAGGCCGCTCCATGCAAGGCTGCGATGGGACGGGTGGCTATGTGAGGGAAGGAGAAGGTAGAGGGAGAGGCCCGGGGGAGTCTCATCCAGCCAGGAACCACCGGAACTTCTAGAAAACGCCACTCCAAGAGACAGATGCAGGAACCTTCCTAAAGAAACCCAGGGGTTTCTGCGGGTGACAGGATTCCCCAGAGAAGGAGGCAGGATCTTCGGCATTGGAGGGCGGCTGACACTTGCTCTGCCCTAGGACTGCTCCCATGCTGTGCCCGACAGTCAGATCCCAGCCTGATGCCCTGACCCTGACTCTGGGCTGCCGGGGAGGGAGAAGCTAAGGATGTCAGCCTCTCTTCCCTCGGCATCCTGAGCACGACATCTGTCAGGCTCTCTGGATAGTCACTGTCAGACTTAGGCGCCAGAGCCTCAGGAACCTCTGGGACCTGACCTAGACCTGTGCCCAGCCTAGGGTCAAGTTCCACCCTAGGCATAGTCACTCACTCCTGGTTTTTTGTGTTTTGTTTTCATTTTTGTTTTAGAGACAGAGTCTCACTCTGTCCCCAGGCTGGAGTGCAGTGACGCAATCACAGCTCACTGCAGCCTTGACTTCCTAGGCTCAAGCCATCCTCCTGCCTCAACCACTGGAATAGCTGGGACCACAGGCGAGTGCCACCACGTCCAGTTAAATTGTTTTCTTTTCTTATGGAGAGACAGGATCTCATTATGTTGCCACTCCCATTCTTTTTTTTCTTTCAGGGTCTCACTCTGGAGACACACAGTGAGCTATGATTGCAACATTGTAATACTAGAGTGAGTATTGCAATCACAGCTCACTGTAACTTCAAACTCTTGAGTCCAAGCTGTCCTCCCACCTCAGCTGGGACCACAGGTGTACACCATCATGCCCAGATATTTTTTTCTTTTTTGGTAGAGACGGGGGTCTCACCATATTGCCCAGGCTAGTCTTGAACTTCTGGGTTCAAGCAATCCTCCCACTTCGGCCTCCCAAAAGGCTGGGATTATAGACATGAGCCACCGCACCCAGCCCACTCCTGTTTTTTCACAACGCAGTTCATCTCCTCCACTCCCAAGAGTTTGATCAAGGCTTTGGCTGAGACTGGACAAATGAGACATGGAACGAGGGAATGAAGTCATGTGGCTGACACTGCACTGAGCTCGGGGTCCCTGTGTCTCAATAACTGTAAACACCAGCTCCAGTTGGCTTCAGTATCCCCAACTGCCTGCTTGTTCCAGCTCCCACACCTCTGACTCTTCCCGAGTGTTTTTAAGCAAAGTCTTTGCTGACTTTTTGAGACCAAGGAATCTTCCCACATGTAGCCCCAAATCCCTTTTCTTGGTTTGTACAAAGCATCTAAGGTGTCAAGCCCCATGGCAGCTGCAAGGCGTGTTTTGAAGTCTCCTCCCAGGAAGCCCCTGTCCTGAAGGACGGGTTCAATTCCCTGCCTCCACCCGCTTAAGAGAGAATCTCTAAGCACCCTCTTCTCCTTCCTCCTAGGCAGCGAGAGCCCAGGAGAGTTCCTGAGACAATGCAATATTGATAAAGCCCATTGTGCTGTGAAGTTCAGACTGAGACCCCCAGCCGGCATATTTGGGGTGCTGTTGTTAGTGAAAACAGAGCTTTCAGTGCCCCACACAACCTGGCTGAGAGCGTGGCCCAGGGGTGGCAAGATTCCTCTTTGAGCTGGGCTTGATCTGACTGGTTTTTTTCCAGGGGTTGCAGCCTGCCCGGGGCCCAGAAAGCTAAGTCTAGCCCCACACCTTCCCAGCTCCAGGGCAGAAAGCCAGCTAAAACCACATAGGAAATCAATTTGCTTTCTGAACTAGAGGTGGGCGGCTCTCTGATCTTACTCCCTCCTGCAGAAGTCCTGGAAGAAACAGGGCCTCGCAGCCCCTCCCCCTCCTCCTGCCCGCTGGCAGCGGAACCGGGGCTCATCCAGGTTTTGTCTACACAGGTGCCCACCGGGCAAGGGTGTGAAGGGCTGAGGGCAGTGCCAGGGCAGTGGCGGTCCCAGAGGCCAATGCGCCTGAGGCTTTGCCACCCCAGGAGCAGGAAGAGGAACCCTGATCCAGTCTCACCTCGGCCTCCATCGCTCCTACTTCTTTCCAGAGCCTTCCAGGAACTGCGTGCCCAAACCACCAGGCTGAGCCTTAGCCCAGGGGTCCCCCTACCTGGGGGCAGCATGGGGGGCCATCATGAGTGAGGTCTCCACCAGCCCCTAGAAACAGGGTAGGAACGCTATAGAGAGCCGTTTCCATTCAAGCAAATGTATTCGGTGAAAGCACTGTCTCCCACGCTGAGCCGCATCCTTCCTAGGCTGGAGGGCTCAAATGTTCCTTCTATTGTGAAATGTTGATGCAGATGGAGTAGTTTGGGTTTGGAAGGAATTCTTTTAATACCCTTACTTGGCCAATAAAAAGCTGGCAATTCAGGCTGGGCACAGTGGCTCACGCCTGTAATCCCAGCACTTTGGGAGGCCAAGGCAGGTGGATCACGAGGTCAGGAGATCAAGACCATCCTGGCTAACACAGTGAAACCACGTCTCTACTAAAAAAATACAAAAAAATTAGCCGGGCATGGTGGCAGGCGCCTGTAGTCCCAGCTATTTGGGAGGCTGAGGCAGGAGAATGGCGTGAACCTGGGAGGTGGAGCTTGCAGTGAGCCGAGATCGCGCCACTGCACTCCAGCCTGGGTGACAGAGCAAGACTGTCTCAAAAAAAAAAAAAAAAAAAACGCTGGCAATTCTACATTATCTGATTTTTTTTCTTTCTTTTTTTTTAAAAAATTGACCCATGAAATCCAAAAGTTACCAATGATGATGAAATGCATCACCCCGAGAATCGTCCACCAAGGAGCCCTTGAGTCGCTGACCCCGGGTTTGCCTTGCTAATATGCTTAATCATTGGCTAATAAAATGCAAATTAGGCAAATAGCAACCAGGATCATGCAAGTCCCAAGTGGTGACACGAGAAGGTGGCTGGGAAGCCGAGGGGGACACTGATTTCCAGGAGCCGGGCCCCTCTCAGATCAATAAAACCAAACTTAGAAGAATTATCTTCAGAGGCAAACAAGAGTCAAACACACAGTTATATTGTACTTTATTAGGTCTGGACAGCTAAAGTGCCCCGTCCATGCTCCAGCTCTCCAAGGGAGGCCGGGCCCTCCCAGGGGACATATATCAGGGGCTCCGAGCGCCACTCCCTGGTGAGGCACCCAGGAAACTCAGCCCCCAGCCCAAGCACTCGGCTCTATGCTTGCGTGAGCCCCGCAGACGCTCCCCTCCCGCCAGCCCTGGGAGGAGGGGGCTAGGTATCTCATCTGTGAATTCATTTGATCATTACCAAAACGTCCTTTTCCTAGTGATATGGAGAAAATGTTAGGAGAATAAAGAGACAGGCAAGCGGGAGGCTGGGGGCAATATGAGGGTGGTGTCTTATTGGGGACAAGCTCATCAGCCCACCTGAGCAGAATAGAGATCTCGCAGCCTCCTTCCGGGGCTGGGAGGAGACTGGGTCTTTCCCAGGGAGCTGCTGATTCCTGGATTCCATAGCTGTTGCATCTCCATTATCCAGCATTAATACCAGGGAGGTGGGATGCTCCAAGACCCCAGAGCCACTGCCCTGGATCTCCCTTGCAGTTTACTCTGAGGCCATAGCCAGAGGGGGCCCAGTCAGGACCATGTTTGGCATCCTAGACCCCGAAGCTCCGAGGGTAGATGTTACAGGGCATCCATCTACTCACATAGCCGCCCCTCGACTGAGAGCCGGAGATGGCCTCACTCCAAGCCTCCAGTAACAGATCAGAAGACACAGCCTGCAGAGTGGAGGTGAGGCAGGAGAACAGGGAATTAGGGTAACCTAGGGTTAAGGCAGAAGCAGAAGAACAGCAGGTGCAGCCAGTTCCAGGCAGGACTGGGCAGCACACGGGCCACATCCTCACCCCTGCAATCACAAGACAGAAGTCTCCACTCCAGCCTCTGATTGACACGGGCCAAGTCTCCACTCCAGCCTCTGATTGACCTCAGGCCGAGTCTCCACACTCCAACCTCTGATTGGTCACAGGCCAAGTCTCCACACTCCAGCCTCTGATTGGCCACGGGCCAAGTCTCCACACTCCAGCCTCTGATTGGCCACGGGTCAAGTCTCCACTCCAGCCTCTGATTGACCTTGGGCCAATCCTTCATAGGGAGTAACCAACTGGAGGCCTCTAAAGGGCACCTAGGGTGCTACCAAATTCTTTTGGCTTAATAAAAACCCTAAAGAACAATGGGGCTCCTGAGCCACTTGCTTGAGCCTGCTCCCCCTCTGTGGAGTATACTTTTGCTTCAATAAATCTAAGCTTTCACTGCTCTGTTCTTTTGTTGCTTTTTTATTGCTTCATCCTTTTGTTGCTTTGTTTGTGCATTTTGTTCAATTCTTTGTTCAACGCACCAAGAACATGGACAACTTGCCATCAAGACCTTCCATACAGTAACAGAGGGTCTCCCAGATATCCCAGGAGCCCCCTGAAGCGAAGGACTGACTTAGCACTGGATTCCCTCCTTCCTGATACACGCCCTCATTCCACACCCACCTGACTTGAATTCTGCCATTCAAGGTCACAGTGGAAATCCACGAGAGGGCCCAGCTGAGCCTGAGCCGTCTCAGTGGATCCATCTTCCCAGCACAGCACTCCTGCCCTACCTGATGTGAAGCTTTAATGATTGTTACAATATTGCAAAACCAACTTCCTCAGCTTCCAGCATTCTAAGATTAAAGTATTTGATATAAAGCATGCATGCACACACACATTCACACAGGCACACACGCACACACATGCACATACATGCATACAGGCACATGCCGACCAGACACCTCCTGGCTGCCTCACAGTCCATGCAATTATATACGTAGAGAATGAGACAGACAGAGACCCTGCTGGTTGGTTCTGTTTCTCTGGAGAACACTGACTAACACACCAGTTAACCACCACTCTACTTTCTGTCCCTATGGATTTGCCTATTCTGGATATTTCATATGGCTGAAATCACATAATATGCAGTCTTTTGGTCTGGTCAGACACAGAGTTGTGCTGGGCCTGGCAGGGGGCAGAGCTGCCCAGGAGGGAGGGAGGCTTCCTGGCTGGACGGTGTCCTCCTGGCCCCAGCATCAGTGAATTCGACCAGACCAGATTTTACAGCCCACCAGCTGGGGCAGGACTGTGAGGACCTCAGAGGCAAGGCTGCCCCCACTCCCCGGCTCCCCCAGGCTGCTGTGGCATAGGCAGCCCCCGATGCCTACCTGGGAAGGGGACTGCACAGGGCAGATGAGGTGAAGCTCGTGCTTCCCGATACGCACATGTTAATACACTTTGTATATTCAGTCAGGGCCTGTTGGGTCTCAGGCACAGGTCCCTGTCCTGGAGGAATCCAGGACTGACAGCAGACATTGATGGTTAGCATTCAGAATCAACCTTGGGGGAACTGACCCCAAGGCCAGGGCTCCATGCATCATTGACAGAATTTCCGCAGTGGTTCCAGCCCCTCCATCCCTCCTGCGTGAGGGACAGCCGAGGGGAGAGCCACCGCCTCTCCTGTACACAGGGACTCACGGGACTCACAGCCGGCGGCTGTAAATCTAGCCTCCGTCCTTTCTGTTCATTAACTGCCATGTGTGTTGATAAGAACAGCCCTCTCTAATTAAAGCTGTCACATCGTTGCCTTAGGATCTCACCCAGGCGCTGCACAACAGCAAGGGCCTTAACTGCCTGTTACGCTGGCCTAGACTTTCCCGGAAAGCCAGAGTAGCCAGCCCCACCCAGCCCCCTCGGGTAACAACCCCTGCACCACCAGGATTCAGGGGACCCAGTCCCCTGGGCATCTGCCCTCCCCGCTCAAGGACAGCCCCCTGCCCACGGGCCCCGGGTCTCCAACCCCTTCTCTGGGCCTGGGCATGGCTGGCTTGGCTGTGCTGGGCAGTGGGCACCCTGTGGGTGACAGGGCCTGCCGTTTCCTTCCCATGGGACCCCTGGAGCCCCACACGGTGTCCCCAGGAAGCTTGGCTGAATGAACTTGCTGGCCTGGGCTGGCTCCTTGCCTGGAATGCACTTTCCCACCCCCAACCCATTCTCACCCCGTAAAGCTTAGCACCAGCTTCTCCTCCAGGGAGACCCCAAGAGGCCAGGCCAGCAGCCCCTGCCTCCACGGTCCCCACAGCCCTCATGTTCATCCTGGGCACCTTGGTCTGATGCCAAGAGTGCGTGTCTGTGTGTGCGTATCTCCCACCTGCTAGTCAAAAGCAAGTTGGAGGCTGGGCGCGGTGGCTCACGACTGTGATCCCAGCACTTTGGGAGGCCAAGGTAGGCAAGTCACCTGAGGTCAGGAGGTCGAGACCAGCCTGGCCAACATGGTGAAACCCCATCTCTACTAAAAATACAAAAATTAGCCAGGCGTGGTGGCAGGTGCCTGTAATACCAGCTACTCAGGAAGCTGAGACAGGAGAATCGCTTGAGCATGGGAGGTGGAGGCTGCAGTGAGCCAAGATCACACCACTGCATTCCAGCCTGGGCAACAAAGCGAGAATCTGTCTGGAAAAAAAAAAAGCAAGTTGGAGCAGGGGCCTGTCTCAATCTCTGTGCCCCAAGCACAGAGCATCCCTCAAGGACATCAGAAGATTTCCGGGAGTGGCCCTGGCCAAACCCAATGTTGACCAAACCAAAGAACCTGTGGTGGAGTCCTCAGCAGCCGGCAGCGGCAGCGCCACACAGCCCGGAGGGTGTTCACTCACTCCCTGACCTCAGGTGCAGAGACCTTTCTAAAACATTCCAGAAACCCAAGCTTGACTCTCGTATCGGGCTTGAAGGGGTCCACACCAAAGACCCCCCGTGACAGCTGCCCTGTCGCTCCCACTCCTTCCTCCGTCTTTGTGACAGGGCTCTGCCTGCGTGCCCTGCACCCTGGGGCCTTGTAGAGCCTGCATGAGGGTCCGTCTACTCCAGCGACTTCCAGCTTGGCCTGAGGAGTGTGAGTGTGTGTGGTGTGAGCTGAAGGGTTCCTGTGCCCGGCAGTTTGACTTGCCTCTTGGCGCTCCAGCCATCCTTAGGAAGAGGCCCTGGGAGGCTGTGGGCCCAGGGTGAGACTCACGCAGAGCCAGATGGACCCTGACCTGCAGCTGGAAGCCAAGCCTCCATAGCCAGCCTCAGGATCGTGGGCAAAACCCAAATGCCTGTTGTAAGCCACTGAGTTTGGGGGAATGTGTGTTTTGGAACATGATTGCAGCACGGAGCTGCCTAATCTGCCCCTCTTTTACCCAACAAGCTCTGAACCAATTGAGACAAAGTGGGCACCGGGGATTCTAATCCCATCCCATCTCCACACACCCTTGGAGCCATCAGTCCCACCCCGACCCGGCTTTAAGGTCTGTGTTCTCACTGGAAACGTCATTTGCTCTGCAGCCTAAACAAGAAAGCAGACCCACCTTTGGACATTTTTGGCTAACGGTAGCTAAGGAAAAACCAGGGCCCATCCATAATCCTTAAGAAATATTATTATTCTATGGAAATTATTCAGTTAATCTACTTTAATAACCCTGCACAAGACCCTTGATAGACTGTGGCCTTCACAGCATCAATTTCAGAAATATGAGCTGTGACTTCCATCGGTGGCAGCAGCACCCAGCCTGTGCCCTGATGGACGCTCATTCATCAGCTTAATGTGCCGTAAGGAGCAGTGACACTGCCCCCCTCCAGGCGTAAATCTCTCCACTCCCAGGGCAGGCTTTACAGGTACAGGAGGAGCCGTGCGCAGCTTCTACCCGCTCCCAGGGTAGGAAGAGACACGTGCCACCCTGTCCATGATCATGGCCTCATCAGGCCCCTCCACCTGATTTGCAGGGAAGCTGGGGCTCTCCTCCGTCAGCATATTCACCCCAGGGACCGCAACTGAGGGGTGGCACAGCTGTGTTCGAGGGCCACAGAGATGGCAGCGTGTGTCTGGGACAGACAGACTTTGCCCGGCACATCAGAGATGCTGCTGATGAGTGGACGATTGAACAAAGAAATAAATGAACCAACTGACACAGCCTCCTAGTAGGGCCACAGATCCCCATGTGCTGGTCTGTAGGGTCAAATGCCAGGGGTGACCTGTTGGGTGCTGGGAGAGCTGCCCCCTCCCGAAAGCCCCTTTCACCATCCCCAGGGGCTCCCAGCCTTCGGCAGTCCTCACTGTAGCACCTACCGCCAAGGCCACCCAGCCGAGGACCTGGTCCTATGGAGCAGGAGGGGTCAGGGAGAGGTCCCGGGGAGGCAACTCCCCCCATAGCCTCAGGGCACCTCCCTCTAGTCTGGCCCCCCATAGCCTCAGGGCACCTCCCTCTGGTCTGGCCCGGCTCTTGCTCAGGGCCCCAGCTCCAGATATTGTTCAGGCCACACTGCTTTTAGAAATAAATTGTTTCCAGCAGCCTGTTTCCAAATCTTCATTGATTTTTGTCTCTGTTTTCCCAGCTTCCTGTCACAAGGGGTTATTGTGGGTGACGGATTGCACTCGCCCTGTACTAACCCGCTTCTTGAAAGCTGTCCACGGCAGAACTGTGGCTGGGTGGGCCACTGAGGGCATTGGGAGGGCCAGGGGGTGCAGGGGGCCTCTCCCTTTGTTCCTCAAGGCAAAGTGAAGGTGCCGTGCGTGGAGCTCCATGGGTTGAGAAGTAGGTCTGCCTGGCTCAGGTCCCACCACCTCCTCCCTCTTGCTCTGTGACTGTGGGTAAGTCACCCAAGCCTCTGGCCTCAGTCACCTCCCCTGCCCAGCTCCAGGGCACTGGAGGACTAATCAGGCTCGAGGTGTAGTCTAGGGTGGCCGGGCAGCCCCTGGTGTCAGGACAGCTTCCCTGTGCCACCCTCCCCAGTGTGGACCTCAACCTTGGGCTCCCAGATATCCTCTGCATTCATTCCAGGCTTCCAGAGGAGGAAATGGAGCATCTGGGAAATGCAGCTTATATTCTGGGTGACTAGGGACTGGCAGACCCCTCTCTTCTGCCCCCGTTCCCCCAGCAACCTGTAGCAGGGACATGTGCCCATTACCTCCTGCCTGGCAGCCCAAGCACCTGCCATCTGCTAGCCTGAGCCCCACACCAGCACCTGCCCATCCCAACAGCCCCAGTGTGATGCTAACGAAACGCCAACCTCTCAGCTCTCAGTCTTTCTAGAGGTTCCCCTGTGTGCAGTGTGGTTCTCCATAGGAGGCAGAGGGAGGGGGCAGTTCTCTTCCAAATGCCTCCAGCCTCCAACTCATCAAGGGCTGCCTCCCCTCCATCCCATCACACTGCAGTGCTGTGGTAGTCAAGAGTCTCCGGAGAAACAGAACCCAAGGATGAGGCGAGGGAGAGAGGGGTGGGGGGCAGAGAGAGAGAGAGGTGGGGCTGGTGCGTCTGAATTCTGCAGCACAGGCCAGCAGGCTGGGACCCACAGGACTGATGCCGCAGTCTCAAGCCTGGAGGCAGAATCCTCTCCTCCTCTGGGACCTCAGCCGTTCTGCTTCAGCCCATCAACTGATTGGGTGAGGCCCACCCACACCACGGAGGCCACCTGCTTCATTCCAAGTCTCTGATTCACACATTAACCATATAAAGAACACACCTTCACAGCAACATCCAGACATGCTTGACCAAATACCTGAGCATCATGGCCCAGCTAAGGTGACACGTGAGATCAGCCGCCGGAGCGGCCCTCCTGGGGCCAGAGTTCCGCCTCCCCCCGGTCTTGCTTTCGGTTAAGCGTGGCCTCCTCTTGGGTCTCTTTAAAAGCCACTGCCCCATGGGTCACAGAGTGAGGGCAACCTGCCCCTTGCCGTGGGCACTGCTCAGAGGCCAGGTCTCCACAAGCAGAGAGCTGGCAAGATATGGAGTTGGCGGCAGGGTCACTAAACTCGAGAAAGGGGACCTGGGTCAGATGTGGCTTTCTGTGCCTGGTTCCAACCCAGGGGCCCAGATCCCAGGGGCCACTAGAGGGATGTGTTAAGGGGAAGCTGAGCTCAGGACCCCAGGAAGGAGACCCCACGGCCTCAGGAACTGTGGAAAATTCCCATCTCCACCCCTCCGTTCCCAGCGGGCAGCCGAATCTCAAAATGAACCTGGTGGCCAGGCCACCAATGGTTGAGCTATGTGCCTGCAGGAGCGGGGAGGTAACTGGTGGTCACCATTCACCGGGCACTTCCCCGTGTCCGCTCAGCAGCAAACACTTGACAGGCAACCTCATGAATCCTCCCAGCGCCCCATGATGTGCAGTGCTCTTATATCCATCATACATATGAGAAAGTCAAGGCTTCAAGAGGAGCAGAACACGCAGAGGTCACCCAGTGGCTGGGCACTGGACCCCGAGGCAGTTGAGGCCACTTGGTGTGATGATGCTGCTGTCTGGGGAGGCAACAGCATCATGTGAGCTTCTTCCCATGGTCCATGGCATTGCTGAGCTCACCTGCGGTTACTGATGAGAAAACTAAGGCTTGGAGAGGTTGGTGAGTCACTTGGGTGGGACGTCAGTCCATTTGACAACAGCGCCCAGGGCCTCCCTCCCTGCACCATGCTGGAGATGCCTGTCTCCACAGAACCTGCTGCATACACCAGCTCTGCGGCCAGCAGGGGCAGTGGGGCCAGGTGCCCGCTGAGCTGTCACTTGCTGCCACCCAAACCGTGAGCTTATGTCACCAGGCCAAAGAAGAACAGAAGATGTGCCTCTGGGAAGAGCCCAGGGGAGCCCCTCCCCTGAGATCTGATTCACAGATCCACGTTGACTAGAGAGGTCAGAGTCCTTCCCTGGCCATCAAGGGGATCCTGGGCCACAGGTCCCAGGAAGTGGCAGTTACATTGCTCGGAGCCATCGAGCAGGGCAGAAGGGGGCTTCAAGCTGCCCCCAGCTAGAGCCTGACCACCTGCATCTGGGCCCCCAGTTAGTGTCAAAGAAGGTCCTGGACCACACGGCACCTGCCTCATGCTCAGGAAGTGACCAAACGTGATGGTAGGACATAAAGCCAGAGACACGGGGTGACAGGTTTGAACAGGCCTGAGCTGGCGGCTGGGGGCTGTGCTCATCTCCTGGTGAAAGACGGGGACACACCTGCCCTCCTCATTCAGCACCCCACTCTTCCCAGGTCCCTGGCACCACACACTCCATCACACCCTGCTGACTGGGAAGAGCCTAGGATATGCAGATGACCTGTCTAGGCTTCCAGCTGTGTGGCTAGGAGCCAGTCACTGAGGCTCTCTGGCCTCAGTTTCCCAGCTCATTGAGCAGGGTATTAGCGGGGCTTGCCTAGTCCCAGGCTGGGTGGGAGTCCCAGAGAGAGGGTGCGGCCGGAAGCAGGGCACTGGAACCCCACCAGCTGTTCTGAGTAGAGGAGGCCTGGAGCTGGAAGAAGTGTGCTTTCGCCTACTCAGAAGGTGGCCACGAGTGGAAAGGGGATTTCTAGCCAAGCCAGATGCAGGTGGAATTCGCATGCAGGCCTTGCAGTGCCAATAGGAGGCCCACCTGCAGGACAGCCCATCATGATCATGTCATCATGGCCGGCCTAAAGGGGTCCAAGGCCAGGCAGACCTTGGCTTACCCCTTCAAACTCTGAATTCCTGAGCCTTTCCCTTTACTTGGGCAAAGAAAAGACACTTCCTGCATCTGCATAGATTCCTGGGACTAGAGGCTGGGAAGTCAGGGCTGCCAGGTACAGTTGTCCGGGTTGCACACCTGCTGTAAACAGCACCCCTAGAGTAGTGTGGGTAGGGAAGGGGCTAAGACCAAATTAATCCCGAGGTGGCCTGGCATCATGGAGAGCTCCTGGGCTCCCAGCTCAGCACCTCTTAGCTGTGCCATCCCAATGCTACTTAACCTTAACAAGTTTCTGTCCTTCACCTGAAAAATGAGCGCCGAGGCACCTCCCCTGCACAGCCGCTGAAGAAAGTAGATCCAGTAATATCTGAAAAGTGCCTGGGACCACGCCTGGTACAGAGCAGGAGCTTAGCAAGCAACAGATCTCATCGTTGTGGTCCCGGAATCTCCAGGCCTCATTTACACACAGAGCTGCCTCAGCCCCTGCCAGAGCCCTGCAGCACGCTGGGCTTGTCTGCCAGCCTCACCCTCCACTGCTAAGCCCCAGAGTCTGGTCGAGCCGCCCCACGCCCAGCACTGCCCACAGCACAGCCGCTACTGCCTGCATCGCCCCCTTTCCTCGTGACCCAGAATCAGTGTTGCTTAATCCAGAAACCATCTCTCCAACTCTCCCAGAACGCAGACTAGGGACAGACATCAGGACAAAGGCGACTCTCGCCTCTCACCCTCGAGCTGGTTTGCGGAGAAAGACCTTGAGAAATAGTGCCGGGCAAGGAGCGGAGCTTCGGTGAACCGCAGAGCTCCTGATCAGCACCATGGAGAGCGTCGTCGCCTGCAGCCCCGCAGCCTCAGCGCGCACAGGAAAGTGGGTGTTTGTGTCGCCTGATGCTGCTCCTTGGGGGTCATTGGGAAATGAACCCCAAGGCCTCTCAGCCAGGTGGGGATTGCAGGGCAGAAGGGGCCTGAGGAGGCACTGGGGAGGAAACGGAATGTTGTGGTCTGCATGCCTGGGTCCCCCCAAGATTCCTATGCTGAGACCTCATCTCCGGGGTGATAGTAGAAGGGGAAGCCTTCAGAGGTGAACAGGTCACAAGGGCTCTGCCTTCGCGAATGGGACGAGTCCCCTCATAAAAGAGGCCGCAGGCCAGGTGCGGTGGCTCAGGCCTATAATCTCAGTACCTGGGGAGGCCAAAGCAGACAGCTCACTTGAGCTCAGAAGTTCGAGATCAGCCTGGGCAACATGGTGAAACCCCGTTTTGTAAATTTTGTATCTCTAAAAAATACAAAAATTAGCCAGGCGTGGTGGTACATGCCTGTGGTCCCAGCTACTCAGGAGGCTGAGGCAGGAGGATTGCTTGAGCCCAGGAGGCAGGAGGACTGCTTGAGTCCAGGAGGCAGAAGCTGCAGTGACTTATGATTGCACCATTGCACTCCAGCCTGGGCAACAGAGCAAGACTCTGTCTCTAAAGAAAAATAACAATTAAAAAATAAAGAGGCCCCAGAGAGTGTGTTGCCTGTTCTGCCACATGAGAACATAGCGAGAAGCCACCAGCTGTGAGCCCTCCGCTGACAACCGAGTCTGCTGGCACCTTGGTTTTTGACTTCCCAGCTTCCAAACTGTGAGCGATAAATGGATGTTGTTTATAAATTACCCAGTCTAAGATATTCTGTCACAGCAGCCCAACAGACTAAGACACTGAATGAAACAACAGCCATAGAAGATGGAAAGATTTGTTCCGGCAACAGTCCTTTGACAAATATCAATTGAGCATCTACCATGATCCAGGCCCTGGGTGCTTGGCCAGCAGCACTTTTGAGATTGCTGAGAATTGCAGAGCTGCGTGGAGTTCTGATTCACCAACCTTGTCCAAAGGCTCAGTCTCTGCTTTAATTACTCAATGTGCTTGGGAAGGAATTGGCGTGTCTGGGAAACGGCCAAGCTCAATGACAGGGGCCCCGGACTTGCCCATCAAGCCTGCCTGGCGTTGCTTCCAGCCGCACACTGCATGTCAGTGGCTTGGAGGAGCTTTTGCCACTGTCACTTGTGTGAGAGAGCCGTAGCTGAGGGTGGTCTGAGTGCCACCTCTGCAGCCCCAGAGATGGAGCCCACTAGCACGGTGGCCTGCAGGCCATGAGACGCGCTGGAAGTTTCCTCCCGGGCATGGCTATCCAGGCCCCCGGCTCTCCTGCTCTAGTTGTAAGTTAAAAGGAAACAGAAAGATCACAGCAGACCCTGTCAGTCCCCTTTCCAAACCCCCGCGGCACCCACTGTTTCGGTCCAGGCCAGCATCCCACCAGGGAAGCCTCCCCTCACCATCCAGGGTTCTCCAGCCTGCAGCATCCAGGGAGCAGGAGGGCAGAGCACACCTCCAGGAGCAGCCAGTTATGGAGCGAGCTGGAGGATAAGACCCAGCCTCCCCATCCTCAGGGGCCCACTGCAGTGCCCACACTGCCCAGAGCTCCCAGGGATGACAGAGCCACTGCCCAGAGCAGAAGCAGCCTGAAGACGTGCCCTCCACGCACTCCCTTCCCTCCATCCCTGGTCCCTACTTATGCTCCCGACCCATCTTCCAAACAATCTGCTTCTGGGAAACCCAACCTGAAACAGATGGTTTCCTAACAGGGCAAACTTGCTTACAGGAAACTTCTAGAAGAGGCTGAGCTGCAGACACACAGGAATGAATCCAAGGAGAACTAGGGGGACTGAAACCCACTGAGAAAAGCGTGATGTCAACACACACACACACTCACACACATAAATGCACACTCATGCATTCTCACACACACTGACACACACACACATACACACACTGACATACTGACACACTAACACATACACACACATACACATTACACACTAACACTCACACGCTCACACACTGACACACACATTCACACACAGGCACTCACATGGCAAGGGCTGACTGACCCTGAGGACAATCGTGCATGCTCACTTTCTTCACTATTTAAAAAAAATCATTCTTTAAAAATAATCTCATTCCTTCCTTTTAAAAACAAAGTTGATCTAAAATAACTGATCCTCAAGCTAACTGGTGTGACGCTCACTGACAGATGACCAACTAACTGAATTAATCAGCCAGGGTAGAGGTAAGCCTAAATATTTGTTTAAATTGTTGACCTGAACTAATCCCTCCTTGGCATGTCTGAGTAAAGCAGCAACACGCTCAGAGAGGAGGGTGTGCAGTGGCGTCCTCAGCGGGTCATGCTGCCGTCGCCAACAGCGGATAACGAGGCCGGGGCGGGGGCGCAATGCTGTCGAATCCGTGGCTCTCTGGGATCATCCACTGGTTAAAAGTAAAAGACAGCTGAACCCTCATGGGGCCATTCATACAAGTCCCTATTTAAGGAACAAGTGATTATGCTACCTTTGCACGGTCAGGGTATCGCGGACGTTAAACACATGTCACTGGGCAGGCGGGGCCTCTAATACTGACAATGCTAGAGGTGACGTTTTTGGTAAACAGGCGGGGTAAAAATTCGCCGAGTTCCTTTTTCCGTGTCTGTGGATGGCCTCGCCTCAGGGTATGAGCATCCAGGAGAGAAGTGAGCTCTGTCCCCAGCCCTGCTACAGAAGCCCGGGCTGCACAGGTCCCACCTCTTCCTGTGTATTTACTTCCGGGCCTCCCTCTTCCCAAGGCCCCCAGGTCTCTGGGCCACCAGAGGCAGGAAGCCTAGGGCCTGGAGCCAGTCATGGGCTCTGGAATCCAGCCGTGTGTATCTGGCCCTGTGTTGACCTGCACCGATGCCACATGCCCCTCCAGAAGCCAAAAAAAAGCACCAGCATTCCGCTTCAGAGTCAGAGCCATGTACTGACTGGGGGATGATGAAAAGATCAAAACAAACGCTTAGTTTAGCAAGGAACAAACATGTAAGAATCCATATGTCTAAAATTACATGTGAGCACAACATGGCCAGCAGGAGATGACGCTCCATGGCTGGCTTGAATGAGTCTCCCTGAGGGACGCCTTTGTCGCAGGAGCAGAGCTGGCCTAGCCTGTAGCGAGGCCCTGCAGGGTTGGACTCTACCTGGCCTCAGCACCTCAGGATGACGGCAGCAGCTTCCCGGGGCTCAGCAACCCCAGGCCATCCCCATGGTCACAGGCATTCCAAAGAGGCACTCAGCTAACTATGTTTTTACCTCCACAAAAAAAAATCTGATGACCTCAGAAGAGAAACATTCTAATTGTGAAAACACTTTGTATTCCACATCTGATTAGGTGAACTGCAGGAGTGCCCCCCCACCAAGGTTACTGGAAGATTCCGGGATAGAACTGAGAGTAATTTTGAATGACCACTGCTCCTGGCCCCCTTCCACCCTACGGGGAACTTCTGCAGGTTTCCTTGGTAGGGAGACAGTGAACATTTCTGCTCGGCTCAGAGGGTCAGGCCGGAAGCCTCTGCGGGGTCCCCGATTTCAATTCTCCTAGCCAATGTCAAATGGCTCGAGCTGTTCGCTAGTTGAAGTTGCTGAAAGTCCAGTTTTGCTGTGGGAAGAGCATCCTAGAGAAAAGACCAAGTGTAAGCCTCAGGCCCTTCTGCTCCAGATGGAATGAAGGTGGGAGCCTGGGGACAGAGCCCCTGCCACTCCCAAAGGGCAGCGGAAACTTCAGGAAGGCATCAGTCTGGCCAGGGAGAAGCACATTCATTCATTCATGCATGCAGCATCCAATCAACTTCACACCTAGTAAGTGCTGATATGGTTTGGATCTGTGTCCCCGCCTAACTCTCGTGTCAAATTGTAATCCCCAGTGTTGGAGGAGGGACCTGGTGGGAGGTGATGGCATCATGGGGCGGATTTTCCTCCTTGCTGTTCTTGTGATAATGAGTTCTCAGGAGATCCGGCTGTTTCAAAGTGTGTAGCACCTCTCCCTTCACCCTCTTCCTCCTGCTGCAGCCATGTAAGATGTGCCAGCGGCTTCCCCCTCATCTTCCACCATGACTGTAAGTTTCCTGAGGCCTTCCAGCCATGCTTCCTGTACAGCCTGTGGAACCGTGAGGCAATTAAACCTTTTCTTTATAAATTACCAGTCTCAGGTAGTTCTTTATAGCAATGCGAGAACAAATGAATACAAGTACCTACTTAATAAATGGGTTGACCCATTTATTGCTGCTAGAGATTAAAATATTAAATCACAAACAGAGCAAAGCCTGGTGTATTGTAAATCCTTAATAAATGTGAACTCTTATTATTTTAGACCCTAGTATTGTTGAGATTCAGTGGTGACAAAGATCATGTCCTCTTGAATCTGATATTCTAATGGGGAAGACAGATAGTGAGCAGGTAAGTAAATCAATGTGAATTGAGTTTAGAGCAATGGAAGGCAGCGTGAGCCACCTGAGGCTGGGGTAGCAGTAGCTCTTTCTGTGTCATTAACTACCCGAAACCCCGGCGGCTGACAACACTGAGCCATTCATTTAGCTCATGGCTCTGTGGGTTGGCATCTGGGCTGGGCTCAGCAGGGCAGTTCTTTTGGCCAAAGACAGGATGTGGCAATGGTGGCTGGACCCCTCATGCATCTGCAATCTGCAGGGGCTGATACGGGCTGAGGGGATGGCCAGGTCACCTGGGACTCCAACCACATGGTCTCTCATCCCCTGGTAGGTTCTTGTGGGCTTATCCCCATGGTGGCCTTGGGGTCCTGAGAGCTCAAGAGCAGAGCAGCAGGCAGGGTGGGCCGAGCCCAGACAGGGCACCATGCCACCCCTGCCACATCCTAGTCATCCTAGCACCAGGGGTAACACAGACCCCACCGTGATGGGAGACACCATAACACACCACGCCCACATTCGGGACTTATCCCGGGAAATGTCTCCCTTAGCCAGGTGCCTGGCAGGCCTCTCTAGGAGGCACCACCACAGAAGCAAGAGACGGCCATGTGGGCGATTCCAGGCAGAGTGCAGAGAAGGCCCTCGCTCTGGCTAGGAGTGGCCTGCATGGGCTGGTGGGGGAGGCTGGTGGCAGCTGAGGCTGACGGGAGGGGATTTGTGGACTGTCAGACAGCAGAGGACTCCAGGCAGGGGGGCAGCTGAATTGGCAACATTCAGTTCTTCCAGGAATATTCTTGGAGAGCCCCTGGCAGGGAACAAAGACAAACTCCATGTGGGGCAGGTGGACAGACATGAAGGAGCTGAGAGGTGCTATGGAGAACAGCAGTCCCAGGGAGGGTGATTTGGGGGGTGGGATGAAGGGGAGGCCTCTCAGATGAATGGGCATTCCAAGCTCCTTCCCCACTGAGGCCAGGGAGTGAGCCACGTGGCTACCTGGGGGAAGAGCATTCCAGGCAGAGGGAAAGGCACGTGTAAATGCCCCAAGGTGCAGCCTGCTGGACACATTTGACGAGCAAGGAAACACGTGGCCAGAGCCACAGACCAGGGGATGAGTCAGCAGAGGGGAGATGGGAGCAGTGGCTGGGGCTTGGGGCCATCCCACGGACTCCAGCTGAATGATGTGGGAGCCACTGGAGGTCCTGCCCGGACTGGTCTGTTCACAGGGTGCTGTGTCTGCCATGGGGTGGGGGATGGCAGGAGACAGTCAGGAGCTATGGCAAAACCTCCAAAGACAGCAGTAGGTGCAGACCACCAGGAGGCTGATCACCAAGGTGCATTTTTGCTGAGCATGGTGTGCAAATCCCTGGCAGGATCAAGGATGGCCCAGATGAGCCCACATGGCCAGCTCTCCAGCCTGTCCAGCAACTGGGAGCATCTTCCTGAAACTGCACTTGCTTAGGCTGCACGAGGGCCCAGCTCTGAGCAGAGATGTCTCCTCTCGAAATCTCACCCTTTTGCAGGCCCTAAACCTTGAGAGTCTGGGGAAGGCTACGGATCCTCCCTCCATGAAAATTCCTCTGCACACAGAATTCTGCACATGATTTCACGGGTTTCAGAGACTCCTGACTGAAAGGGGAAAGGATGGGAGATCCCCCTGTATTAGTCCACTTTCATGCTACTGATAAAGATATACCCAAGACTGGGCAATTTACAAAAGGCAGAGATTTAATGGATTTACAGTTCCACGTGGCTGGGGAGGCCTCACAAGTACGATGGAAGGCAAGGAGGAGCAAGTCACATCTTACATGGATGGCAGCAGGCAAAGAGAGAGAGCTTGTGCATGGAAATTCCCATTTTTAAACCATAAGATCTCGTGAGACTCATTCCCTATCACGAGAACAGTGCAGGAAAGACCCACCCCCCAATATTCAATCACCTCCCACCAGGTTCCCCCCATGACACGTAGGAATTGTGGGAGTTACAATTCAAGATGAGATTTGGGTGGGGACACAGCCAGACCATATCACCCTCTTTCCCCACAGAGGAGAGCACAGGGGAGTCTGGTGCTTCCTCAGGGCCTGCATGCACAGGGCGCCGCATCACTCAGCTCCTGACATGGCCAACAGCATCCGGCCAGTGTGCAGACAATGGCTGTGTGATGAGGCTGGGAACTCCGAGCCTGTAAGTGCCCACAGGCTCTCTTTGTCCTGCCTGCATCTCACTCCATGATGGCAGTGGCCCCTGAGGGGCAGGGATAGTAAAGGAACAAATGACAGACATGGCATCTGCTCTTCTTCTGGGGGTGGAGGCAGAGAGGTGAGTCCACGAGGAGACCTCAGCCACCCTGTAGCACACGCCACCCCTTCCAAGCTCACTTCAGACCTCGGTGGGTGTGGTCTGCCCAGCATTCCCCCATCCCCCCAACCCCCTTCTTCCCTAACAGCCCTCAGGGAGCAGCCTCCCCGACACTCTCTGTCTAACCACTCCAACCAACCCGTCTGCTCCGGGGCTGGACAGCCAGAGCCACAGGTTCAGGGCTGGACATATAACTTAGCAAGAGGCACAGAGTGAAGCCTGGGCCCTTCACTCCAGAAAAACATAACTAGGAGTTTGAAGCTGGCACTGTCCTTGCACTGAGGGGAGAGCCTGTCTGAGAGCAGAGCTGACACCGAAAAGGCAGAGCAAAAGCATGGAGGGGCACAGGCTCCTGGCAACAGAATCTGAGCACCTGGATCCAGCCATGCCTGAAGACGGAGTTTCCCCAGAAGGTATGAGAAACCATCACAGCTGCCTTCTGGCTTATGCTGGTTTGAGCTGGGTGTCTGTCCCTTGCAAATGAAAGGTCCCTAATAGCATTGGTCCAGTGAAAGTCCAGCAAATCCAGCGTGAATACAGAGGGCCAGTTCATGTGAGCTCCCAGCAAGCAGAATTAAGAGGGACATTTTAAATGATGGATCATTTAGGGGACCACTGTGGGGGGTCAGCAATGTGAACAGAAGCCTGACAGCTACCCTCGAAGATCCCGAATTTCATAGCACGCCGCACAAGGCTGACCCCTCCCATCCCAAACTCCCCACAGACACGGGCCAGGACTCGCTGCACGGGGAGCTGCCCACACAGCACCCTGACCCCGGCGCTTGCTCTTGTTCCAGAGGCAGAGGGAGAGCACTGAGAGAGGACGCCGCCCACTCTGGAGCCCAGAAGATCGGGCACCTCCATGCAGGGCCCAGCCACATGGAGCCTCCCACAGGCTGATGGCCCAACAGAGGGAGGACAGGGTACCCCCAGGAAGGGAGGCTGGCTTGGCTGGAGAAGAGAATGCTAATTCAAGATCCCCCATTCTCAGCTCCCTGCAGAGACAGGACCCTAGGGGCAGAGGGAAAAGGCCTGCTGAGGCAAGGCCGGGTCACTTCTGTCCACATCCCATCGGCCACACCTGCAAGCCGCAGGTGGACACCCCTCCCATGGCAACACTGCCAGTCAGATGGCGTCGGGCAGGAGGGGCAGCAGATGATCAGGGACAGTCCTGCAGCACACCACACGGGACCTGTCGCACCCAGCTCTTACCTGGTCAGTTCAATGCACCTTCATGGAGAAGACCGAGGCAGAGAGAGGCTTCAGAAGCAGGAAGCAGCCCAGCCCTGCGCCCTGAGCAGGGCATGAGTGGTGAGAGAGGGTGGGATGCAGCCAGGAGAGGACAGGCCTGCAGGCCCCAGAGAGGATCCTTGCCTGCAACCTACACTCTGAAAGGTTTACACAACGGAGGCGACAGGATCAGGTCTGTGTTTCCTGACAGTCGCAGCAGCTGCCATGAGCACTGGACGAGAGGGTGGCATGAGGGCAAGTGAAGCCCAGGGTGGCCCAGGAGGGTAGTGTGGACAGCACTGACCCTGGTACCAGGGCCCCACATGGCCTTGGAGACCACACTCCTTCCCTCAAGCCCCTACAAGCTGTCTCAGAACCTGGGTCCGTGTGAGTCACACACGCAGGAGCTGTTGCTTCTTTTCCTTAAATGTGGGTATAGCCCCCACCTAGAGGTTCTGCCTCCAGGAGAAACTCACATTGGCACGTGGCTATTTCAAGGTTGAATTCTTGTGATAAAGTTTACCTTGAGAACCTGGAGTCCCTACTCAATTCAGGATGGCTGACCAGCCAGGATGACGCAGCTCCTTCGTGGCCAAGGACGGCCACCCAAGGGGCTTCTCTACACGCACCAAAGGCCACCCTGTCGATGGGGTCACTCCTTAGACTTACACCAGACCTTCTCTCCCCAGAACCAGGGACCTTGATTTGCTAATTATGTGACTATTTAGGACCTCCAGGGAGCTGCAGGTCCCACAACTCCTACGTTCGCTTCCTAAGGCTGCCGTAAACAATGCTGCAAACTCGGTGACTCAAAGCAACAGGAAGTTATTCTCCCATAGCCCTGGGAGCCAGAAGGCTGAGGTCAAGGTGAGGGCAGGGCAGGTTCCCTCTGGAGGGTCGGAGGGAGAATCTGTCCCAGGTGTCTCTAGCTTTGGTGGCTCTGGTAATCCCTGGTTTGTGGCTCTCTCCAGCCTCTGCCTGTCACCACGGAACCATCTCTACGTGTCCCTTTCTGTCCCATACAGACACCCTCCCTGGGCTCAGGGTCACCCCAATCAACACGACTTCATCTCAAGCCCTCGTTTCATTACATCTGCAAAGACCCTCTTCCCAAACAGCCGGATTCTGAGGTTCTGACTGTACTATGTGAATTTTGCAGGGACAGTATTCAGCCCCTGAAGTTGGGGTGACTGTTCCTCAGTCATCCATTCTCCCACCAGCAAGGGGCTTCCCAGGCCCCCCTCGGAGAGGTGAGGGGCAGTGTTGAAACCCAGGGGCCTGGCCCGAGGTGGATCTGCCCGGCCTGCAGAGAAGCTCCCCGGCGCTGCACAGCCTCCCGTGGACCCGCTCAGGCGTGGCTTTGGCTTGGGGTCAGGAGAGCCAGTGGGGCCCGCGTGGCATCACCAGCAGAGTGCGGCAGGTGGAGCACCAGCGCCCTCCAGGCAGGAAGGGTCTACATTCTTCATTTCCCGTCTATAGGGCGGCGTCCTGCTGGGGGCCAGGGAGACCCCACTGTGCTCGGGTCGCTGCACCTGAGTACCTCCCGTGGGCAGGCCACCGGCTGCTCCTGAGCCCTCTGCCTCTTTCTCTGTCAAGGCCTCAGCGCACCTCCCGGTAAGTGCTACCCGAGAGTACTGGGGTGAGAGCGGCAGCACCTCCGTCCACGGGAGAAAAAGCGGCCATCAGGGAAACATAATGGCTGTTTCCCCACCCTCTTAGAACCTGAGGCAACAATTTTAAAAAGTGTCTTATTTCTAAATACAGACAAACATAGCATTAAATCATTATCAGACATGAGAAATGCAAAGCAGCTTGTCTGGCTTGCATTTGACTCCATTTAGTGAAAAGCAGCTTTCAACAGGCGCAGGAGGAGGGAGGAGCAGGCGGGAGAAATGAAATCACAGCTGAGAAATGCCCGTGATGGGAATAATAACGGCCCCTTTGAAAGGCACACGGCTTTGCACGGAGAGAGCAGCAGCTCAGTGTGGTGCCCTCATCAGGGGGGTCCCAGGCACCCCTGTCCCCACAGGCAAGCGCTGCAGGGCCCAGCTTCCACGTGGGCATCCCGGCTCTGCCCAGCCAGACCTGCGACTGGCAAGAGGAGAGTCGCGAGTGAGTGAACACGCCAGCCCACGCCTCAGGTTTTGGCACAGGACATTGCGGGCTCATAAAGGAAGGGACAAGGCTGGTGTTTTGCAACCCAGAGCATGCAGCAGGCTTGACCTGGGGTTTGTGCCCAGCAGAAGAGACCCCTCCCCGAGATGCCTCTTCTCATGGAAGGCCAGGGTACACCCAGGATCACAGCCGGCTGGAGGCCAGCAGCGGAAGGCATGGGGTCCTGACCAGCTGGCCCAAGCCCTCAGGCCACCCCACCCTGGGCGGAAGGAGCCCTTTGGGGTAGGCAGCTGTGGAGGGGTCCCAGGCCTCAACCCAGCCCCACGGAGCCAGCAAGAGGCACACGCGCCACAAGCAGTGAGAGTGGGGTCTGCAGGATGGGGGTGAGGCAGCCACAGCATCGCCGCCCCCCAGGGGGACTGGGCTCCATGCTGATGGAGGGCCGGGATCAGGGCCGGTGGACTCACGGGACACGGCACCTGTCCACTCCAGCCCACCAGCTCCTCCCCTGGCCCACTCAACCCCCTGCCCTGACACAGCCCTGCAGGCCCCTCGCCAGCCTCCCCTGTTCCGCTGCCCCTTTGCAGGGCCCCTGCCACTCTGTTCTCTCTCAGCTGCCTCCTACGCAGAGGCCCGACCTCCTCCGAACTAAAGCCCCTCTTCACACCGTCCCCCTGCTCCCCTCAGACCCTCAGCACCGCCTGGCAGACCATGAAGGGTCCCCATGTGATGATCTGGGCCCCCGAGAAAGGCAGGTACTGGGCGGGCAGCATCCATCTCCCCCAGCCAGGGGAGCCCTCTGTCCACAATCAGGTTGAATGAGGGCGTGAGGAGCACGTGGCAAATAGAGCCTCACTGGCTGATGGCATCTCTCTTACCAAAGGCTAGGCCACTTTCTCGTCGTGGGCTGGAGGGATGTCCCTGTGTCCTCCAGCCCACAGGCTAGCCTGGTCCCGTCCAGGAGGGCACACGCTGTCTGCTCCTTGAGCCTGGGGGGCATCTCCTGCATCTGGTGCTGTGGTTCCCTCCTGTGCCGTGGGGGTGACAACACAGACGCGAGAGCCCGGCAGGCTGGGGTGGTGGCCATGTTACCAAAGCACCTTGAACAGGTGGGAGCCCTGGAGGCTTGGCCAGCTCTCTGCTGTCGCCTTGTGGGGCATCGGAGCAGCTAAAGGGCCTCTCTGAGTCCTGGCTTTACAGACCAGACACAGGCAGGGAGCACCGCGGGCCCCTCTGCTGTGCAAGGACCGAATGGACTCGGAGGATCCACCTCTCCAGGAAAAGCAGCTGCTCCCTGGTCTTCCGGGGCAAAACTCATGTGACGAAGAGCAGGCCCCTCAGAGCAGGCAGCATCTCTCTGCAGGGGCGGGGGAGGCAGCCAGCTCTTGGGCGCATCTGGAAATGGAGGGGCGGAGGTGAAAGCGCCCCACGCCCCTTCCCAAGGCATCTGATGAGGCCTCCAGAACCCCCGCATCATTAGGAGGCACCCGGGGCTACGTGAGTGCCTTCTCAGAGCTCTGCCCGTCCAGCAGGATGTTCCTGTCTAGGGTTCGCCAGCACCTCAGGTGCAGGGGCTGGGGCAAAGTCCAGGAGGCATCCTCAGCTTGGCCACAGTGGAGGAGATGAAGGCAGCCCGGGAAAGCAGAGGCAACGGCACCCTCCCTGACAGACTGAAAATCCCAACCTCCTCCTGCAGCTTCGCGGCAGAGACGCAGGAGCTGAGGGATGTGGCCTGCGCCGAAAATGGCAGACAACAAGGTGTTGCTGCCTTTAGGGAAGGGCCACCTTTATCCCACGGGTGCCCACATCTGTGGGGTGTGGAGACCTTTTAGGAACACAGAAGGACCCATTTCCTTACCCACGATCTCGAGAAGTCACCATGGTCACCTACGGCATCGACTGTCCCCACGGAGGTCACCCTTCACTCCCACCCTACTGTCTGCCCACGGGTGTGGCCGTGGGACCAATGGCTCTAAGCGTATCCCTGCCTGAGGCACGTGGGGTCCCGCAATCAGAGCGCTGGGGTGGCTTCTGTAGCATGAGGGGGTGCCCGGCCCAGGCCCTCGCACTGACCTGCAGCTCAACAGCCCAGAGGCCTCGCCCCAGACCCTCCTGGGTCTGACCCAGCCCCAGACCCTCCTGCCTCGCCCACCTAATCCTCCAGCACCAGAGTCCTCCCTGGCTCATCTTGGGCTTGGGCCTCATGTCTGAGCAGTTGAGACCCTGCCTCCCCTGTAGTACAATGCATCTGACCGAGATTTTCTAAAAGGGGAGGATAAAATGGTCCCAGTCACCCTCCCCAGCAAGACTGTAGGAACAAATGGGACATAACTTCATAATCACATCCATCAACATTACTTTAAAGGCACCTATTAGGAGAAAGTCTGAGCCTCCTGCCCACACGACTCAGCACCCGTCACAGTGGCCGCCATTCCCCAGACCCTTAATGAGAGCGCAGCGGTGCTGCGGAAGCAGAAGCGGCGGGCTAACAGCGCAGGCCTTGCCCTCGCGTGGTGCGACGGGGAACAGCAGGAGCAGGGCGAGAGCCAGACGGAGTGGACAGGGATGGGTGGGCTGCCCAGGTGGTGCCTGCAGTGACAAGACCCAGCAAATCACAGCTGCACCTTCTCCACACAGAGCTGCCAGGGAAGTGGCCAGGCACCCGGGTTGCTCGGAGGCTCTGGCCAGGTGACGCTGTGACCAGAGGCCTGGACATCCGACTCGAAGAGACGGCTCCGTATCATGGCTGCACACATTTGAGCCAGCATATGGTGTGGACAAGCTGGGATGACCGGCTGTTCAGTGTCTGCCCTGAGGCAGGTGTGCAAATTCAGAGGCCTCCTTCAAGAAAAAGCAACATGGAGATTCCCAACCCAGACGACAACAGGGACAAGCCAGAGAGATACATTACTCCGCACAGGTACATGTTGAAAAGACACAGAAACACCTTAAGTGACTCCTTCCCCCTGGAGTCCAGCCTCCACCTCGCTCCTTCAGTCTTTCCAAGCCAGCTCTGGCGTGGACAGAGGCCATCCTAGGCAACCACAGGAAACGAACACAGGGATGCGAGCAGAGAAACGGGTCCAGCTTCCGGAAAGTAACTTTTCAGAAGGAGCTATGCCCCTCACCCCAGCTTCCAGCTGACCGGAATGGAGTGGTGATGGCAGGGGCTGCAGCAGGATACAAGGTGGAAGCAACATGGTAAGAACAGCACAATGGTAAGACAGAAAAAGACGGGAGCACAGTGATGGTGGAGCTCCACGCCAGCCCTATACCAGCTACCTGGATTTTTAAATGTGAGAGAAATTAACGGCCATCTTGTTTAAGACAGTGTTATTTTGGATTTTCAATCACTCAGAGCTGAACAAAATATAGCCTCTTCTGTCCATTCTCCCATCTTCTCTCTCCCAACTACTGCAGCAGCCTCTCATTTGCCTACATCTGGGCCCACTCCAATTAATTCTCCACATTACTGCCCCCATCTTACCCAAACGCAAATATGATCACATCCCCACACCCATCCTTGCATAAAACCTTTCAAAGGCTTCCTGACGCTTTTTGATACAGATAAAAGTCCTCCTCGTGGCCTGAAAGGAACTTGTTTTGCATCAGGGATGGCTTCTCAGCCTGGTGGCCTTCCTTAGGGCTCTGGGCACACCATGCCGCCGGCCCCGGGCCTCAGCTCCCATGGCCCTCTGCTCAGGTCTCCCCTCCCCTATTCTCCCACTCAGATGGACTCGTGGGAAGCCCCCCGCCAACCTCCATCCTCCTGTGGGAGGCTGCACCTCTTCCTTGCCACTCCGGGCTGGCGACAGCCGAGCGTCCCAGGTACCGTGGGCCTTCCCTATGTTCCTGAGCCTCTGAGAGGGCGGACACCACAGCAGGCATGTGGTACCATATGAAGGAGTGAGGGAGTAAACCAACGACCGCCATGGCCTCCAATAGACATCTCCAGCAGCCCCTAGAAGGCAGACACTCTAAAGCAGGGAGACTGCAGCTTTACAAACGCTGAAGGGACATGTCCACAGGAGGTTTTCTAGCCCATGGATGGATCTCCTTTGCTGCTGTGGTTTCTGCTTCTGCATGGACATCCTGCAAGCACAGGCCAGACATGGCCCCAGCCTGTAGGGCCCACCAGGACTCGCCACCCCACAGGGCAGGGCTGGATGGAACTGGCATGTGGCTTCCAGGACTCCCCGGAGCCTCTTCCATGAGGACTGGAGGACTGAACATCTTACAACTGTTCCCTTGCCTAGGACTCAGCCTTGGGGCCTATGAGAAAATCCAGCTCCCTCAAAAGAAAACTGTGTCGGCCAGTCCTGTCCGGCTGGAGAGTCCGTGGGAAGGGAGGGCAGACTGTCTCCTGAGAAGCAGCACCCGGATACAAACATACTGCCCTAGGAGGCATCTCCACTCTCCCTCTGCCCCTGGCACGGACGCAGGAAAAAGCCACAGCTCTGACCTTCAGGGTCCAACTATAGTGCCCGTGAAATTTCTCTCTGAAGGACGGGGACTGCGTCAGGATCAGAGCATGCAGAGACAGCAGAGACCACCCACCGAGACTGATCTCCGCAAACGAGGACCGCGCCTCACTGCAAGGACCAGTGGGGCCACGTGCTCTCTGCAACCACGGCTGGGTGCGGCCCACCCTCCACTCAGAGGCACAGGACCCTCCGCCCCTCGCACTTCTACCCGACCGCTGCCGTTTCAGAGCCAGGGTCTCAGCCCCCACCCAGGGCAGGCTTGAGCGGCCTCTCCATGAGGACACAGGGCATGGGCTGCCTGACTGGCTCCCACCATGTCTCCTCAAGGAGAAACCGGGCTTGTGTTGTAGACAGGAAGCCTCTGACACTGCGCCAGCAGACACTCAAGAAAACTGCCAAGGGAAGATGTGTAAAAGTTTAGTATTTCGTTCAACAATTTAAAAAACAGACATAATACCAGCATAAAATATTGCATAGCAAGTAACAGATTATGTTTGTACAAAATCCAGTAAGAAAAACATAATTTTATCATTTAGGATGATTCATAAAATACATTTTGAGCAACAGAGATAACAAGGGTCCCACATGCATAGATGGCAGCACCAGAGCCAGAGCCACCGCTACGGAGTTCACGCTCACGGAACCCAGGCCTGCTGGGTGTCAGCAGCAGCTAAGCTGGACGCAGGTACTACAAAATGACCAGCGCTCGGTCTCTGCTTCCTCAGCCAAGTGCACAGGTCAGCCAGGTGGGCACTGAAGTGAAAGGCTGCAGAGACGCGGGGAGGACGGCCTGCAGGGCAGGAGGGGCACAGACAGGCCCCAGCCGGGTGCCGCAGGAAGGACGTCACCCTCAAGTCCTCACTGGTAGATGACCTTCACGCAAAATGCCTCTTCGTTTTTGTCCTCATGGTCATTGATGTAGATCAGGATCTCCTCCTCCCCTACTCTCTGACTAGGCGCAAACTGCAAGCCGATGGTGTAGGTCTCTCCACCCCCGACCTGGAAATAAGCATCCAAATCCCAGCGTCCACCCCCAGGCTGTCCCACGATCTCACCAGCAACCTCTCTGCACAGTCGTGTTTATTTCCAAGGGGAAATGACAAGGCAGGGGAGCCCTGCGGGTGCATCCAAGGCCTGCCTTTGACTTCAGCGCCCGGGACAAGGATGGGAACCGGTGCTCAGCCAGGGTGACACATTACTTGGACTCGGAGGCACACTTATTTTCGAGACTGAGCTGTCTAACATTACCATGAAAAGCCCTGGGCACATCACCCTTTCCCACGCTCAGGAGAAACTTTGCTAAATCTCCAGCTACTAAAGAGACAACAGGCCCACCCAACTATGGGATGGCACCTGTCACCACCCTGGGGCTTTTGGAAGACTGCTGGTGATTCGAGGAACTCGCTCCTAAATGCAGGCTAACTGCCCTCCATTCAGGTCCCCAGGGCTTCCCCTGGGAGTCCCAGGCACAGCCCCACCACACCTGGAAGGAGTCCTCCCTGAACCGCAGCAGCTCCGGGTGGTCGCTGTGCAGGTGGAACGTCCTCCGGGAGGGGTAGGGGTTGGTGTAGGTGATCCTCTTGTTGACACCCTTCCCTTCGCCCGCAGCCAATGTGATCTCAAAGGCCTGTGGAGGGAGGGGACAGGGAGATGCTGCGGCCACTCGCGGAAACAGCCACTGGCCCTTCCTCCAAGTATTCCCTGAGTCTCCTGTGCACCGTGCATGGGGACCCCCACAGAGATAAGACAGACACTCTCTGGAGCTTCCATCTGGGAGACAGACAGCACAGGAGCAAACACTCGTGCACCCAGCCCTGCTGGGTCAGAACACTGTATCCAGGTGGCCCGAGTCACAGGGCCGAGGTGGGGGTCCTGCAGTGCCCTGGTATTGAGCCCCCATCCCCTCAGCCTGTGCCTGTCACACATACAGACCTTGGAGATGAGCGGCTGGCGGCAGGAGAGGCACACGAGCCAGGAGGCCACCAGCTGGTGGCAATCCACGTCCACCAGGTTGAGGTGGACGAAGCGGCTGCCGGCCCTGAGGGGCCTCACGCCAACATGCAGGTCCTGCACCCCACGAGGCGGGAGCACGAAGACACCTTTGGGATCTGTCTTCAAGAGCAAGAGAGGCAGGTCAGAGCACAGCCTCTCAGGGTGTGCAAGCAAGGGGCTCCCGGGCACCTGCAGCCCAATCAGCCAGGGGAGCCCAAGGTCATGGGTGGTTCCGGGGCGGCCAAATCTGAGGCCACAACCAACCCTGACATCACTGTGGCCACGGCTTGGGTCCGCGCCTGGCAAGTCCCTCCTCTCACGTGGTGACTATTCCCTAAGCGCTGCCTCCGCAGAGAGAACTGAAGCCACCTCGGGCTTAAAACCCTGGCCAGCTGGTGGCACCAGGGGCCGCCCTCCCACCCCGTCTAACTGTAGCTTCACTAACGCCAGAACTCCTGTCACTGTTCACCTTGCCAGGAATTCTGAACACTGGCCTTTGGGGTTGGTGTGTACGTCACTCACCCCACAATGGCACATCTAACAAAAGGCAACTGCCAAGAGGCCTCTGGTAACAGCGTCTGAGTGCTGGAGGCGCTGGAAAAGCTGCCGTCAGGGCCACCCACTGTGCCCCAGCTGAATGCCCACTGCCCGTCTCCAGGCTGGGGTTGGGGAGAGGCTCAGAACAGCTCCCAGAGAGGCCGTACCTTCAGCTCCTGGGGATGCGAGGTGAAAGCTCTCACTTTCCTCACTGTCTGCGTCCCCCGAAGGACAAGGGACAGGCGGGTCAGCTGGCCTGCGACGCAGGAGACATCCACGCGCTGCAGGGAGTGGAGGTAGACCTGCCACGTCTGTGTGGGTGTCGCCAGCCAGCGATCCCTGCAGTGGGACGGGAGCCATCTGCATTTGTCCCGGAGGACTCAGCACCAGCCTGCGAGAGGCCGACAAGGACTGCCAGGAGCGCGGGCAGACAGGAGGCCGCGCAGGGAAAGCCCCAGAGGACCAGGCCCCAGGAAGCAGAGCTAGGGCCGCGCAAGGAAAGCCCTGGAGGACCAGGCCCTGGCAGGCAGAGCTGGGGCCTGGTGGCTCCACCCGTGGCTGCCCACCTCCCACTCAGAGGCTCTCAGGGCATGGCAGGGCTGCTTAAGAACCACATGTCAAACAAACGACAAGGCACGCTTTCACCAAACACACATCCTGGACAAGTGTCCACCCCCAATAGAGGTTCTGAGGCAAAGCCAAGGGCAGCACCACACAGGAGACAGGGTGGGGCTGGAGGTCATGCCGGCCTGAGCACGGAAGCCCCTGTTAGCATTTTAGGGCCAAGAGCCTGCTGCTTCGTATTCAAATGGGGCTGGGTGAGGCATCTTCATGGGCTCACGAGGAAGCCACTCTGAGACGTGGTCACGTGGCCCCTCATCCTCTGGTGGGCACTCAGTGCAGGTTAGCCCCTGACTCGTCCTCAGAAGCACTGCAGGAAATCTCTCAGCTCACACCAGTTTGAAAGGATTCTCACACGGCTTGGGGATCCGATTTAGGAGGGGAGGGGAAAGGGGTTGGGTCATTTAGCCTGGAGGAGAGAGGGACGGGCATTTCCACCACAGTCCTGCCTCTCCGCAGGAGGGACCACAGCTTCAGTCACGCTGTTCAGCCTAGGGACTCAGCAATAAAAAGGTAACGAGGGGCTTCTGGGTGGCCCTTGCCACTATCTGGGGACAGAGGCTGACTGGTGTCTTTCCTTGGTGGCACAAGCTGCATCCCAAGTCACTCAGGCTGCACGTGCCCCTCCAGGATGCCTTCCCCAGGCCCCTGCGGGCCCTGAACTCGCAGCAGAATCCTGCCTCACAAAGTGAAGGCCCGACAGCTCCAAGTTTAGGAAGGGGCCAAGCCTACTTTGAATCCACCAGCAGCCCCAGGCCTGCCTCCTCCTCTCCTCTGCCACCGCCCCAAGGTCCCCGAAGCCTGTGCACTTACGAGTAAATGATGACAAAGAAGTCTTTGATCCCCGGGCTCGGACCACTGGCTACCTTCAGAAATATGTCCCGTGGCTCCCCGGGGCCCTGCCAACCAGATGTGCAGCACATCAGGGCACACAGCGCTCTGCCGACCCCAGCCTGGCCCCTAAATCTGTGACCAGTACACGCAGTGAGTGACGGCCAGCCCCTCCCAGAACGAATCTGTTCATGTTCTATACCAGTCGGAATTCACTATTCTGTTAACTGCCAAAGAAAGATCATTAGCTTCCTGATTTTACACGGATCTCAACAATTAGATTCTATAGGAGATTTTATCCGGTTTCCTAACTGGTCATAACACAATTATTGCCTTATCCTTTACATGATGATAATTAATAAGTGCCTTAATTACCATTCACTTTATTCAATTTGCTTCATGCCTTTTTAAAATTTAAATTCAGATGATCAAGGAGCTGATCTGCTAGTAGAAAAAATAAAAACACACTCATAAAGCTCTCATAAGGATGTCAAAATAGCCCTTTAGTACCTTGGGAAAGAAACTACTTAGCAGAAAACCTAAAATGAAGAGGGTCCCAGGAGACCCGTGGGGAAGCCGACAGGGGCGCAGACTCGCTGGGAAGGATCTGCCTGAGCCGGGGCCACAACACAACCTACCACATTCTGGGTCTCACAGATGACATTCGGGTCGCTGCAGCGAACGTGGACTGGGGGGTCCTCACCAAGCATTCCCACCCGAGCACCTGGAGCAGGGGAAATGTCAAAAAGAGTCTTCTCCACAACCCCAGCCTGTGTGGAGATGGCCCCACACGTTACATACTATAGGACAGGACAGGCTCGTCACAGGTGCTCAGCAAGACACCTGCTGGGGAAACGGATGCCGCCACCTTTCCCAGGACGGCATCCAAGCACTGTGTTCCCTGCATGGACACCGCCCATCCGGCCCACTGCAGCTTGGCTGCAGCCACCTCCACAGAGAATAATCGAGGGGGCCACAAAAAGGAAAGCACAGCTCCCTGGAGCAGGGAAGCCTGCACTGTGCTGTAAGGGGCACCAGAAACACGCCGGCCGTCAGGTGAGGAGGTAGGTGTTCCTCCAGGCACACCTGGACCTGGGCCGCGGGAGCTGGGATTTTTTAGAAGGGTGGACTCAGCCGGCAAATGTGCACCTGGTCATCTCAGAAGTGGCAAGAGGGACACCGTCTCAAACCGTAAAGGCAGGAGAGAGAATTCCCCAGGCCCCACGTGCTCTAACAGCACTAGGGCATGAAGCCATGAGGCCATCTGTCACCCTCAGGAGGTGTCTACTTCCAACAGGTGAGCCTGCAACATGTGGGCCGCAGGGTCAGTGCAGGACCTGCCTGGAAGTGTGTGCCAGGGCGGCAGGCGGATGGCCTTCTTCAGGAAGGAGAGCTCCGGGTGATAGAAGCGGAAGACCTGGTCCACCACGTGGGGCTGCAGCTCCACGGTCAGGCAGAGCACGGCGATGGGCTTGCCGCCACTCGCTCGGAACAAGACCTGTGAGGAGGCCACGCTGAGCACTGGGGCGGGCATGAGGCTCGTAAGCAGCTTCTTGTCCCTCCTTAGACAGCACAGGTGTCTCCACTGTTGCCATGACCCACTCACCCCTCACCCGCCACTGCCATGCGGGGGGAGGGTCGGGCATCGTCAAAGGCAGGGTGACGGTCGGGCATCGTCAAAGGCAGGGTGCAGCAGCAGGTCTCCACCCGGAGGGGACCACTAAGCAAGGTCTGGGCCGGCACCCACACAGGGCACCAAAGCGGCTGCACTGCTGTTATTTCTCGCAAGAACAGCACACTTCTTAAATGCCAGTGGAGAAGGTCTGCAGTCCCAAGTCAAAACTACTCCCGCCATGAAAGTGAAAGCATCCTGCAAATTCCAGGAGAGTCACAGATTGGCCATGCTCACAGCATAAAGAGACAACAGAACGTCCCTGCCTTCCCACGGAGGCCCTGGCCCTCGCCCACTTTGTGCTATGTTGGCACAGAAACCTTGACCTCTGGACATTTGGCAAGCTACTCACTTCCCAATGCGCCATGAGCTCACGATGGTAAGGCCCATCTTTCCTCCTGTCCCTCTGTCTATGGTCATCCACCTGCAGGCCTTGCCATTCAGACCTAAGCTAGCAGAGGAAAACCTCCCTCCCAACGGTTTTGGCAACAGGATATGATGGCTGGGACTTCCCACACATGTAAGGAAAAAGCATTAACCTAGGGCACTCAATAAAGATCAGATATATTCCTTAGATCAAGGCAAAGCTGTGGCTGCACATTTAAATAAAATAAAGCAAGTTTTCACTGGTGATGGGGCCCGCCGGACACAGAGGGCCAGGCTGCAACCACAGTGAGACCCAGGCCATGGGAACCCCACAGCCTCACAGGACTGCGCTGAACTCTGAATTCTGTCCTCCAGGCAAGGTGTAAGAAAGACCAAAGCTTTTTAATTTTGTTTTTCACTTCCCAACTACTACAAAAGGCATGTTTCTACCGAATAAAAAAAAAACCTTCAGAAACTGCCATAAAGCAGCAGTGTCTCAAGCTCCTCCTAAGAACGTCTCAGCCAGCTGTTGAGAAGCAGGTGCCTTACTACACAGCCTTCGCTTAGCAAGGGACGTAACCAAGGACTAAGTCTTATTTCCAGGAAGAACCACACCACACACTCACACACACCAGGGAATGCTCTGTGTGAGGCTCAAGGAGTGGCCGCAGGCTGTGGCAGCCACCACGGGAACTGCGGCTTCACACCCGGAGAGCCCTGGGCTGCAAGAAGGCGGCCACCAACGAGGCATTTCCCACCAGACACCATGCAGGCTGTGCCACACCCAGACGGAGCTGCCCTGCCCAGCGAGGACACGGAGAAGGCCATTCCCAGGCCCACACCACCCCTGCCCTGACCTAGCCCCAGCCCTCCCCTCCAGAAGGGGAGAGAAGGACACAAGGGTCAGGCCCCGGGAATACCCAGGAAGCCCCGAGATCAGTTTGTCCTCTGTTGCCCCTTTACCTTGGCGTGTTTAGTGGGCACTGCGCTGGACTTCCAAGGTGACACGGCATCCGTGCCCTTCTCGTTGCTCAACCCAGGAGAGGCCTGCAGGAACAGAAAAGCACAAGCAGGTCAGGGGGCGACACCACTAGGCAACCAGCACCTGCGCTTAGAGACACCACTGCCACCCAGCTGGGAGCCACCAGCCTCCTCTCACACTGACTCTCTGGGCAGCAACCATCACCAACCGGCCTCACTGTGCTAGAGAAGGCTGAGGCTGCCAGGAGCAAAGGGAACAGCAGATCCCAGGTGGAAACCCAGCTCTGCCTGAAGCCAAAGGCCTGAGGTCCCACCTGCTGTCCTCACAGCCCATCCCAAGAGCCAGCATGGAATCCTGTGAGTGAGCCTCTAGGGACATCTCAAGTCCACCTTAAGCGATGACCACCACCCTAGAGAGCTGACCCCAAAAGGTCAAAAGCTGAAACACACACTCCACACCCCATGCCTGCCTCACACACCCAGGCATGACACACTCCCTGCAGGCACGCCTCACACACCACCCCCTGCACACAACTGCATGCTTGCACACACACCTCACATACTCCCTGCACACACACAACTGCACACCTGCACACACACCTCACAAACTCCCTACACACCTCACACAGACCCCTACACGTACAACTCCTGCACACGTGCCTCACACACACCCTGCATACATGCCTCCTGCACACATACCTCACACATCCCCCCTGCACACACACCTCACATATTCCCCCTGCATACACACCTCACATACACCCTGCACACACACCTCACATACACCCTGCACACATACCTCTTGCACATATACGTGCTGCACACATGCTCCCTGCACGCATGCTCCCTGCACACATGCTCCCCGCACACATGCTCCCCGCACACATGCCTGCAAAGCTGCATCTTGCATAGAGCAGACAGTGCTGCAGTCGGAAGGGACCAAACAACATTAACTGGAAAGAAGATGCTAGAAAATGTCAATCCGTTAGATTCACTGGGCTTTAAGCCCTTCTAACCAACTTAGTAAAGAAAATTAGGAGGAGATGGTCCAGCTCGACACCCATCAGGCTGGAAAAGAGAAGGGGCTGGTTGCCACTCGCAGTGTACATGCCAGGGCTCTTGTTGAGCACCAAGGGGAGTGGGCGGCAGCCCCAAGGCTAGTCTGTCTGCACAAGCAAGGGAAGGACACTGGTGGAGACCAGAAGCATTCTAAATTTCCCACCGTCATCAGCCAAATGCAACTTCCCTGTGTGCCTGACACCCGCACCTGCACCATGGCCAGCTGCCCTGCAGAGAAGCTCTGGAACTTGAAGGGGATGTGGGCGGTCTCGTGGGGGCGCAGGTAGAGCTGGGGGGCCAGGCTGCCGCGCAGGTGGAACATGTCCTCCTCCACCGGCGTGTGCAGGCCGGCAGCACCCTTGAAGTCCCTCCACTCCTGACTGTCCACGATGACGCTGGGGGAGGCAGTGTCCAGGCGTCAGGGCAGTTCTTCCCAGGAAGGCCCACAGGAGGCTACGTCCCACCCACCGAGAGCGGTGCTCAGAGGAGGGGGAGAGAGGAATCAAATCGCCCCGGCTCTCAGGCAGAATTCAAGCCAGCTCAGCAGGGGCGCCGGCTGCACCCGACACAGATCTGGGCTGGGGCAGGACGGGCACTGCTGAGACCTCACCTCAGCTCGGGGTTGTCGATCTCCACAGTCACTGTGTGCTGTGTGTTGTGGGGGTTCTTAAGCACAAACTCGAAGAACTCAGCGACCCCCAGCGTGGCGTGGAGTGTGTGCTCTGTGGTGATGGCCAGGCTCAGCAGGCTGGCGATGCTTTCAGCCTTTGTGCGCTCTCGGTAGGCGGCGATGACCTGTAGGTCCCGCAAGTGCTGTGTGCGAACGCTCTGCTGCACCTACAGACAAGAGGACATGGGCGGACAGGGTCCCAGGCACACCCTCCTCCACAAGGGGCTATTGCTGGCCACCAACCAACCGCAATCTCAGAACAGGACATTTCTCCACGAGCATCACCACCACCACCCGCTTCCTTGACCATGTGGTCTGGGTGGAACTGGCCGGCCCCGCCCAGGCATGGATCTCAGGCAGTGCTGGACAGAGATCTGCTAGCTGTATCCCCGACACGGAGGTCCACACAGCACCCCTGCCTGCTCCTGAGAGACTCTTCACAGCCACGAGTCTGGCCCCCCGCACAGTGGAGAATTGGAAGTTTCAAACAAGAGAAAAGAATGGCCTCAAAACTATGGTGACAGGCCTCACCAGCCAGGTCCCCAACACAACGTCGGGAGCCCTGCCTGGGCCCAGCGTCCACAGGAGAGGACAAGCCCCCGGCCTGCTAAGTCTCGGTCACACCGGGTCAGAGTCCGGGCAAGCAGCACACTGCCTCAGCAAGGCTCAGCCACCCCCTTGCTCTGATGCCCCAGGGACTCGAGGGGCTTGGCCAGCACACGTGGGTTCTACCGGGTGGGGACTGGCTTGTTTTTCTTGTGGGCCTTACAAGAAAAAGTGAGGCCCACTAGAGGCTGCCTTGCAAGATCTCAGGCCTGGAAGGGGCCACCCCCATGCCGGGGAGTCAGCCGGCCAGCCTGCAGCTACTCCAAGAAGCCGCTGTGGCCGGGCGCTGGGAACCTTCTGTCTAACACAGAGGAGGCTGAGGCATCAGAGAGATGGGCTGACTTTAATGCTTTCAGGATTTAACTCAAAAGGTGAGGACAAAATTTGATTTCTGACTTAAATGACTTTGGACATTCACTTTCCAACATCCAAGGCTCTGGCTGTTCCTTTGCAGGGGGATCGGAGCTGGCCTTTCACACTTGGGGCCTCCATCAGAATTTTATCATCAGAGCTTTTCAGAAGTGGAACCTCTGACAGGCTGTGCTGGACGATGGGGCCAGACATGAGTTAGGATGAGAAACAGGGCTAGGGCTGAGAGTGGCTCCTCAACTCCAAGCTTATGCTGACAGAACTAAGGTTATCCAGGCTGGGGGCCTCCAGAGGCTACAGCCTCAAGCCCTGCCAGCCGGGAGGAAGGGAGGGAGGGAGGGAGGGAGGGAGATGAGGTGTGTGTCCTGAGGCCTGGGGAGGAGGCCCCAGCCATGCCCTGGCCCTACCCTGGCCTCCCTGCTCCCTGACCACAGAGCCCACCAGTCCTGCGGCTCAGGCCAGGCCTCCTAACCCTGTGTCCTCTCACCATGCCTCCTCCTCGCCCCAGCAGACTGAACTGAGCCTAGGGAGGGACGGAGGCGTCTGCATCCACCTTTGAGCACCAGGGCCTTGCTGGCAGGGAGGCTGAGTGGCAGCCCTGCTGAGTTTACTGTCAGGAAAAGGGACACCTCTGTTCAGACCCCGGCCTGCCTACATGTAAGGGGGACTCCCAGGAGATCTTTCTCGAGGACCCTGTGGTTCCCGACTTCTATGAGCTCCGGAGGTACAACCATTCTCACCTCCCATTTCTTAGTAGCAAAGTATTAAAAGTTCTATTTAGATTTTCAGCCAAAAAGGGGGATTTTTCTAGCCAGAATGATTACACTGACAACCCAGGATATGTCAGTTGTTCACAGCTCTGGTCCCCAGAACTGGGAGAGCCTCAGAATCACCTGCAAAGCTTTCTTCAAACCCAGGCTCCGGGGGTCCTGCCCAAACCAATCAGTACCAGAATCTCCAGGGGTAACGCCCAAGAACTGGCTTTTATTAACAGCTCTCCAGATAATTCTCAAGGATTTCCCCTGGTGGCTGAAAAAGTCCGATTTTTTTATATTCTGTCCCTAGGACTTGGGAGGAAGGTAAGAGAGAATCATGTGGGAGGCAGGGAGAGACGTGCACAGTGACTCGGTCTGCGTGGAGAGCCCAGGACAGTGACAGCTGAACAAATCCTCACCAACACGCTCGTCCCGCGCTGGCTCAACTCTCCCCCAGCCTCCTTCAGGCGCACAGACCTCATCCGCTCCAGCTTACGCCTGCGGGTGGCATCCGACTCACAGCCGATGTCCTGGGGCCCCTTGCCCTGCCGGGCATGGGTCAGTAGCACGGCGGCCAGCTCACTGTCCACGTCCGCCAGCTTCTGTGCTTGCACCACGTGTTTTCCTGCAAAAGGATCAGAGTGGGAGTCAGGTGGATGAGCAGTGTCTGCCTTCCAGGAGCAGACACCGGGGCAGGCCTCCCAGGACCACCTATCCAGCGAGGGAGCTCAAGAGCATAGCTCTGCTTTTTGCAGCTCCAATCTGCAGAGTTCTGAGATCCAGATAAAGATGATAACTATACCCTGGTTTCCACAGCATCCCCTCCTTTCCTCAGCCTCCAAATTAAAAGCAATTCTGACTCTGGCCCTTAGATCCAATGCTGTCAACACACCACCAGGGGGCTTTCTAGGGGAAGAAGGCCATGTTCTAGAAGCCCATGCTCTGGGGATCTTAAAGGGCCCACTAATGCCTTCACCCAGGGCTGCCGGCCTCAGCCCCTCGGATCAGGCATGGGGGTAAGGGGTTGCCCTCTTGGCAGGAGGCCTTCAGTGAGTGGGGGGCGGGGAACGAAGCTCAGAGCAGGCCTGGCCCCCAAGCTCCTGCTCCCAACTCCGCCCCGGCTGCCCCTGTACTGGCTGGCCCCCAGGACAGCCTGCCTCCTTTGGGGTGGCCCTACTCAAACCAGGGACACACAACGACTCGTTTAGCAAACCAACAGAAGCTGAACAGGGTCAAGCACTGGCAAAGGCTCAGCCACTACTGGATGGGCCAGGCCCTTCCTTTCGACACAGAGCAGGGGCATAGGGTGTCGGGTGGGGCTGTGCTTCGTGACCAGGCCACACCACAGGCTGACACATGAGGCTCCCAGACAATCGCTCAGCCCGGCATAGGCAGGGCAGCTGAGGGGCGCCCCAGCTTAGGGCCTGGGTCCTTCCTCACTCTCTGGAACCAGCAGAAACTTCCCACAAGAAACCAATGCCAGCCCGAGCTCTCCCAGCCTGGTTCCACTTGTATGGGGCGTGGGCACCCCCTGCAGAAGCCTCCACACAGTGGGCAGCAAGTGACCCCCGACTCATTCTCACAAGGAAACAACGCCACTGTCAGGTCCCTCACCACCATCCAATTTTAAAGGCAGCGAACTCCTTTGCAGATGCCCCGAGTGGCTCTTACAAGTCTCGGGCACAGGCTTGGTCTGAGCTACCTGCAGCCACGGCCATGAGTGGAGGGACCTGGGGCCTAGGCAGGTGGGAGTTTATCATGAGCTCAAGTTTTCAGATTGCATCACCCCAACAAATACCTCTCGTGGTCCCAATGAAACCAGAAAGGAAGTTACAGAGTGACCGTGAGACTGCACTTGGGGTGAAGCACGAAGCACTGAGAACCTTCTTAAAATTTCATGCAACTTGCTAATTGCAGAGCCTTGCGCCATGGGTGAGACATGTGCTTTTAAGGGACACCTCCTGTCCTGGTCCTGAGCAAAACAGGGTCTGGAGGATCACTGACCTCAGGGGCCTCTGATTGTCTCAGCAAGTCCTTCTGGGTTCCTGGTCCCCGACAGCTGAGCCCCTGATCTGCTGCGCCTGGAGGCAGAGTTTTATCAATAACCTCAGCCTGACTCCTGGAGCTCAGGGACTTCTCTCTATGGAGCTGGCTCTCCATCGTACTCTAGGTGGTCTGCAGGACCAGCTGAGGATGAAGGGCACTGACCCCAGGGCAGGGAATCGAGATTCTGAGCCAAGTTCACCCCTTAGCCACGGCACTGGCCAAGTCACCTGACCTCTCTTCGTCTCAGTTTCTTCAAAATTACAATGAGGAAGCTGGCCCAGAACAACAGACTCTACCTGCCTGGATCATGAATCCCTTTGAGCCCCTCATGTCTGCTCCCAGGGAGAACATACAAGTTTACCCAGAGTTTCAGGGGCCTTGTGGGATCCTGGAAGCCTTGCAGGATGGAACCCAACGGCCCCTCCCACCTCTAACAAGCCACAGCTCCAAGGCCCAGCAACACACAAAAGCGCAAGGCAGCTTTGAATTCACACAGATGATCTGCAACCTCTGGGGAAAATGCTCCTTAAAGAGCACTTCCCACTTGTAATTCAAATGACAAGTACTTTATATTCAGGTCTGTGAGGCCTTAAATTTTAAGAGGATAGAAAAACTTCAGAGCCTCCCTGCTGTGAAACACATTTTCACCAAACCCAGGTCTTTCCCTCTCAAGACCAGGTCTTTCTTTCCCAAGCTCCATAACTGGCTTCCCTCTTCTGTTCACAACATGAGGGACCTCAGCTTGTTTTGAAAATCAGTCTATGTTCATCCTGACCTTCTCTCCATTCCTCCTTCCCTTGCAGGTGAGCAGCCAACCAGACACAAATGCCACTGGCAGGGTTCCCACTTCTCCAAACAGCACAGTCGCCTGCAGAGCCCAGCCTAGAGCACCAGGGTGTGATCAGTGTGGTGGCTCAGTGGGGCCAGTGGGTCCACAGGGGCATCCAGCCAGGGCACCGAGCTGCATATGGACAGCACAGTCCTGCCCTAGATGCAGATGGGCATTAACAGCACCATGAATGGTCCACACACAGACACACACACACACACACGCACATGTGCACACACACAGCCTTCTACTTCTCACACACCATTCATGACCCACCCGCACATGGACAGCACAGTCCCGTCCTAGACGCAGAGGGGCACTGACAGCACCACAAATGGTGCACACGCACACACACACACACACACGCACACACACACGCAGTCTTCCACCTCACCCACCACTCACGACCCACCCACACATGGGCCCAACAGTGTCAACTCACGCCTTGAGCTTCCAGTCGTGAGGAGGCTGCCTCCAGAGAAGCGGCTGGCTCCATTGTTTGCGATGACCCGAGATCTGGACGGTGGCAATGTGCTACAACCTCTCACTTTCTGTTCACACGGGTGACCTACGTGAAAAACATCCCAACATAAGACACGAACCCCAAATAAGAATCTGATGAAACAGATCAACCCACCACATAAGCGGTTGTGGCTTTCAAATGGCCCATCTATACCCCGACACGCTAAGGCCCCACCGCCTCTGTTTTGAATGTTTTGCAATTGAGAGACAGGTGGGAGCTCGTTCTGCTGTGAACTTTCAGCTAGGTCTTCCTTCTCCTGCCGTGTCAGCAGCAGCCTCCATTTCCTGGGTTGAATGAAAGCGTGTGGCACTCACAGTTCGCTGCACACAGACTCTTCCTTCTGGACCTCTGGTCGCAAGGTGGGCTGCCTCACAAAGTCTAACCTCGGCCTCTTGATGGCTGCATTGATCAAGGAGAGGCCTGTGTGCATTCACACGTGCAAATGTCTGACTCCACACACACCCAGGGTCAAAGAGCCCCCGCAAAATGGAGCCTTCACCAGGGCTGTGTTCATAACAGAAGTCTTTGGCAAGCAAGTGGTGTGGCCTCGGGACAAGCATGTCTCGCAGCCGGCAGGTGTGGCACCCTGCGAACTTGCAAACCTGAGTGTCCTGGGGGAAGCTATGCTTGCCCATGGCGCGCTCTTCTGCAAGGATGGGACCCACAACCTCGGTGTGGCCTTTACCTCCCCAAGGGGTGAGGCAGAGCACCGCCAACGAAGCTGTGTCCCAAAATGAACCACCCAGGGTGCCCACAAAATGCTTGTGCCATCAATTTCCTTAATTCCAACGAGGCAGTGTTGAGTGCCCTCGGGCCTGGGATGTCCTCACCATTTTCCCGGGAGCTGTTAAAAGTGGGAACCCCTTCCCCTGGGCTTCCTGCCTCTCTGCATCCCTTCGCTCCTGCCTACCCCCAGCCCCAGGAGAGGGAGGGGCTTCCACACTGGCCAGGTCCCTCCTCGGCTGCAGCAGATGCACCTGCTGCACCAGGTTCCTTCCCCTCTTGCCTGTCAGGAGCTGCTGTTTTCAAGGACAAGCCCAGTGCTGGGAGCACACCCACACGCAGGCACCTGCAGAGGTGAGCCACATCCTCCGTCCAACCCAGGTTCTCTTGGTGACAAAACCGGAGCTGGCTGATGGAGGTATCTCTCTAGAATGGTTCTGAGCTGAGGCTGGAAAGGGAGTGCCCATCCTCCCAAGGGAGCCAGGCAGGTCTCCGAGCTGCTCTACCTGAGTCCAGCCCCTCTACACCCCAGGGAACAGCGCCTGGATTTTGGAAAGGACCTGAAAGCCAGATACTGAATCGCAGCTGGCAACATCAAAGACATTGGCGGGACAGCAGACCAGCCCCCCCAGAAGGGCTGTTGAGGGCAAAGGCTCCGATGTGGTGGTAGAGAGAGGCTAGATTTAGAAATCACAGACTGCCTGGAATCAATCTCCAGAAAACTTCTAGAAGAGCTTCACTTCACAGATGGATGGAAAGCTGACGACACAGCAGTGAACACTCCCTGCTGCCCTCAAAGAACTCACATTCTCCTAATTCTTAAGTTCCTTTGGTCATCTTGAGTGCTCTCTCCGGATCTCAGTCCAAGCCGGGCTGTCCTTCCTGCCACCTCCTGCAGGCTGGAGCTGTTCTTGGTCATCTGTCCCTGCTTCAGTGTTCGTAAGTTCTTTCAAAACTGAAGCTCCAAAAGCAACTGTGGCAAAGGCACTGGCGCGTTGCCCACCTCCTCCCGTCTGTGCACAAGCACAAATGCAGAACTCCCCGGCTCAGGGCCGTCCCTGGAGGCAGCTTGAAAGCTCACTGGGCAGGTGTGGGGTCAAGCCGCCTGCTCACCTGTGCTGAGAATTCGGCCCTCAAGGCCAGGTTCTCACAGCCACGCTCACAGCCGTCACCATGAAGGATGGGAAGGCTGGCTGCCTCCTCCCACGCCCCAGTTGGCAACCAGAAAGGCCAGTGGCGCGCTTACCCAGCCATCTCTCAGTGGCGCACTTACCCAGCCATCTCTCAGTGGCGCGCTTACCCAGCCATCTCTCAGTGGCGCGCTTACCCAGCCATCTCTCAGTGGCGCGCTTACCCAGCCATCTCTCAGTGGCGCGCTTACCCAGCCATCTCTCAGTGGTGCGCTTACCCAGCCATCTCTCAGTGGTGCACTTACCCAGCCATCTCTTTCCAGAGGAATTAATTTCGTTCTTGCCAATGTCCCAGTAGCTGACACCCCCAGCCTCCTGCTCTTTCTCCTTGACCTCGACGTCAGCACCGTGCTGTGCAGCAGGACAGTCGTGCTGACTTCCCCCTCAGCCCAGGTCCCTGCTACATCCCCACAAAGACGTAGCCTCCACGTCGCCCACACACCCTATACTGTGCTTCTGCCTTCGGGCTACCAACCGCCTCCTGGCACCTGCAGCGTCCACTCAGTCCTCACTCCAAGCCAGCTTCCTGAGAACGAGCACCTAGAACAAGGGCTATTTCAGTCTTCTCCCTGTTGCTCTCAGACCCTCCCTCCTGTCCTGGCCCGCCATGGCCACCTCTGCTCCCACACGCTTTGCAGGGGTCTCCAGCTTACCCTCAGGTGAAAGCCCGCACCCTCCCAGTGGAGGCTGCAGAGCTTCTGCCCAAACACCCTCCTCTCGCCTGCCAGGAATCCGTTTTTGGCCCTGACAACTCGTGGTCACAAGATCAAGATCCTCATCCCTAAGAAAGGAACCCAGATCAGCACTCCTTCACACGAGTAGATGTTCATGCCCCATGGGCTGTATCTTCTGAAGCCCAGGAAGAACAGGGCTCCGGGTGAGAAGGGCACTCAGGCTTCTTATCAACGCTTTCATCAATCTCTCCACCACAGCGCCAGGTTCAAGGGCGAACACCACCACAAAGAAGCCACGATCGGTGTCCTCAAAGACTTCCCAGATTCATGTGGGAAAACGGCAGACAAACAAGCAGGCCAGGGCGAGGAAGGGACAGCAGCCTGAACCAGCCCAGCCTGCCTGTGCCAGGGCCAGAGCTGTGGGCACTGGCACTGATGTTCACACTCCGGGCCACACTGCCCTCCACATGACGAGGAGGAAGTGCCACCGATGTTCACGCTCCGGGCCACGCTGCCCTCCACATGACAAGGAGAAAGTGCCACCAGCCCCAAAGCCTCAGTTTCCCACTCACAAGCTCAGAGTTGCCCCAGCTTCTTGCTGTGTGTGTTTCTTCCCACGGGAATTCGCGGCAGGGGCAGCAGCTCACGGGCTGGCGGTCCTGGCAAGCTCTCTGTCACGTCCCGAGGACCTGCTCCAAGAAGGAGGGGCCTCCCAGGCACCCAGCACCTCCATTCACTGTGGGCTGCAGTGGGTTCATCCTACACCCGGCACCTCCATTCACTGTGGGCTGCAGTGGGTTCATCCTACACCCAGCACCTCCATTCACTGTGAGCTGCAGTGGGTTCATCCTACAACCGGGGCAGCCCAGAATGCTCCATAGCTTTCTCGACCACCTTCATCTGACAGTGAGTGGTTCCCTGAATCGCAGACAAGGCCTCTGGTCCACCCACATCTGACTGAAGTGGGCACTGGTCTATTTTAAGCCTGTTCTATGCACCACCCTGAGAAGTACTAAGAGATCAAGGAGAGTGTTGCAAGGCCAAGCTGGGTCCAAACAGCTCCTGGGGCAGGCGACCAGCATTCTTGGAGCTCAGGCTCGCAGGACACCTAATGATGACAATGGCTGCAGCGGGTGGGACCAGCAGGACACGGAACCCCGCTGGGCTTCATGACCGTTTCCTCTTACTGTATTTATACTTAGAGCACATGGGAAAATAAACCAGGTAAGCTGAATTTACACTTGCGTGCTCACTCAAGAAGGGTACGAGCAGCAAAGGCACTGCATTTCATCAGGGCACAACTTGGATGTTAAATTAGTGTAGGCTTTCTTCCCCTTCCATGAAACAGGTTACACCCGCACCAACACATCTGCTGCAGAGGCGGGAATTCCCTCCAAACATACAGGGCTCCCGATGCAGCCCTGCAGCTGGAGCAAAGCCCGCCACCGCCAACCGTGTGACCCCACAGCCTGGCCATCTGTCAGAACCCATCACCACCCAGTTCTCCTAGGATGTCCCGTGAGAACACAGATGCTTGGCCTGTGGGGCCATCTGTCCTGACGCCTGCCTCCCCCAGGAAGGGCCACAGAACACAAGTAACACCCAAGCTCCCAGCCGAACCCCCGTCCTACTCCACAACCAAGATCACCGCCCAAGCTCCCAGCCGAACCCCCGTCCTACTCCACAACCAAGATCACCGCCCAAGCTCCCAGCCGAACCCCCGTCCTACTCCACAACCAAGATCACCGCCCAAGCTCCCAGCCGAGCCCCCGTCCTACTCCACAACCAAGATCACCGCCCAAGCTCCCAGCCGAGCCCCCGTCCTACTCCACAACCAAGATCACCGCCCAACCTCCCAGCCGAACCCCCGTCCTACTCCACAACCAAGGTGACTGGGATCAAAGAAAGCAATCTGGTGCTTCCTGTCCCTGGATGACAAAAGCTGACAGAAAGACAGTGCAAAAGAGGCTGCCAAGGAAGTCAGCAGGCCTGCGTGAAGCAGCCACCAAGCATGAGGGCAGACCTCTCCCCGTCATCAGAGTCCCAGGGCCCTGAGCCCAGCTGGCAGACACCCGTGTCCCCAGCCATAGCAAAGGTTTCCTTGCGTGGCCTCAGACAAGAACATGCACTGTGAATGCAGCTGTCCCAGAGCAGAATCCAGGCCGAGGCTGAGGCTCAGGCTCTGTTCCGCTCGGTCACCTACAGGCTTCCATGACCAGCACCGACGCTGCTGGCAGAGAGAAGCCTACTGTACCACAGAATAGCCAGTTTTATGAAGAAAGAAAGGCCATAACACCTTTTTTTCCAAAAAATGCAGAATCGACAGAGGAGAGCCAGGCTCGCTGCACCGATGCACAGAGTGCTGCGGGTGGCATTTGTCCTTTGTGAAAACCTCTCCCTCTCCCATCAGCGCCGGAGTCTCCCAGGCTGGCTATCTCAGCCTCCCCTTCCTATGAGCTTATCTCTCTCTTGCAGGCGAAGTATGAAAATGACAATTGGAGATAACATATAATGGAGGCAATCTTTCTTCTGAAGATAAGATTTTAAAACCTGGAGTCACTGCACATTTGGTGGCTGGAGAATTAAATATAAAAACAACCAACGCGGTCTTGGAGCAGAACGCTCCTTGCAACTCCCTTAGTTGCATGAGCCTTTGAATAATGCCTGCTCCTCAGATGTGGCTCATTTATTTCTCCAGAACCTAATTGAGTTTTGCTGTGTCCATATTGTCTATTTTCCAGGCCGCCTCGGATCTACATTCGTAAACAGGCAGGCAGAGCCTCCAAGCCAACTTAATGAGCTGTGCACTTGAGCTCCTCCGCCAGGCCCCCCCAACCTCTGTGCTGCCAGCGCCGGGTGGATGTGGCCCATGGGGCTCTGGGGTTTACAATCAGGCTGGGTTCTGAGGAGTGGAAAATTCCCTAAAAAATAGCAGAGAAGTCTGAATCTCACGCAGACAGACACAGCTTCAGAAACATCACATGGCTTAGTTTTGTTGTGCTTTCAATTCTGCCCTGAAAAATCCCAAACATTCCAGAGGACCCTCGGGAGGTTCAGTGAGCTTGTCACTGGCCCTACAGGGTCCCACATCAGCCCTCTGCCCTGAGGTGCGCACAGGCAGGCACCCAGCCTTGTGTCCCTTGACGTCCCATCAGCAGCCCCTGTCCCAGCAGAGGCCTCAGTCAAAGCCCCTGGAACGTCCCAGGTGGGACCCTCCTGAGCCACCCAATCCACGTGTCCCACCCGCCACAGTCCTGGATGTGGAGTGAAGTCCAGGGCTTTGCTCAGTCCCTCTAACGAGCAATCCCAGGGCACCATTTTCTATAAGGTCATTGTGCTGGGCCGAGAAGAAGGGCGCCTCTCCATTCTCCTCCTCCTGGGCTGCAGGGATGTTGGGAACACTTTCCTTGTCTGTCCTCCATCATGAGGCACAGGGAAGTCTCTCCCGGAACCCGGTCACTGTTTGAGGACTGTCCCGGAGATCCTCCAGGGATAGCAACAAACAACAACATGCAGGAGAGCCCAAGATGACTGATGACCTCTAACCCCAATCAGAAATTCAGAATGCAAACAACTGGGTCCAGGACAGACTCAGCGGCCGAGGACACAGGCTCCATGGCCAAGCTGGTGAGAATTCTGCCAGTTTCTTCCTGGGCCCGTGAAGCCCATGATGTGGCCCCTGCCCGAGGGAGCCCACACTCTACCAGAGGGGTTGGGTGGCCGCTGGAGAAATGGCACAAGGCTGGGGACTCTTACCCACGTTGGCCAAGGTCAGGTGCAGCCGGCCCTTCACCACTGAGTGGACGCCGACGGGCTTGACGCGGCCAAACCCCAGCATGTCTCCACTCACCACCATGTTGTCCTGCTCGTATTCAGTTGCCACGACCTCAAGCTCGTGGGAGGCCTGCACAGCCGGCCGGCCTTGGCGGAGGAGATGCTGCAGAGGAGAAAAGTGCGTTCAGAGGCTGGAGCCGGCCCTGGGCTGCTTCCACCCGCCCTGCAGGTGGAGGCTGCTCCCCAACCCACCAGGAAAGCCACTGTGGGCGGGAGAGGGTGTGCACAGGACAAGACCCTGAGCCACGTTGGGGGGTGAGGGGGTGGCGAGCCAGGCGCCAACGTCTTAAAGCAGGAGTCCTTATTACTGGGGTCTTTTTCACAAAGTCTTAAGTAAAGTATGACTGGATTTACCCACTGAATAAATACCACTGGGCCCTGGGAAGGCATAAGTGGGTCTGGCAGCTGCCCTGGAGGATCCTCCCCTCCACAGGAAGCAAGAGCGGGAAAGAGGGCAGCCAAGCAACGCAAAGGACTCTTAGCCAAGCATGTCTGGGACAGCGAGGAATCCAGGACGGAAACCCGAACGGGACTCCAGGAGGAAGACAGGCCATGCACAGAAAGGGCAGGGGAGGCAGAGAAGGCCAGGGAGGCAGGCCAGGCCGAGGGCACAGGGTACAGGGTACAATGCCTCTCCCGTCTCCCTGGGCCAGGGAGCATGGCTGGGGTAGGGGCCTGTGGGGCCCAGAGAGGGGCCATGGGGCACGAGGGGCCCGCCGGGAGCCCTGGGCTGGGGTTTGACCCAGATCTGCATGCCAGGCCGAGGTTGCTCGGGGCAGGATGGGAGCAGGAAGCTTCAGACCCAGCAGGGCCTCAGCAGGACTTTTCTGACCACGGGCTCTTCTGCTGATCAGATCCCATGGCTCAGTACTCTGCCCGAACACCAGCGCTGTGAGGCGTGTGGAGGATGACAACGGCCTCACGGCTGTGCCCCAGGCATGGCTGGGACACTCTTCCCCGTGTGCCCTCTCTGCTCTGGTGCTTCCTCTCACATAAGCAGCAGTGTGGGAGCAGATGAGGTTCCTGATTTTGTAATTCTCCAATTTCTACAGCAACAAAAGTGCCTGTCTCTGGGAGTGAGACGCCAGACCTGACCCTTCCCTTGTGGGTCTGGGGCTTCCGGTTGCCGCAGACCCTGCTCGCTTCGCCACACTCGTCTACACTGCATACGATCACCGCATAGACATCGATGATTCCGGAACCTCAGTCAGTGTGAGACTGAGAAGATATGAGAAGTCTCCTTTGGAGAACGGCCAACAAATACAAGAAACCATGTCAGCTTCTCCAGGAGGCAAGGAAATGCGAATGAAAACAAGGGACCATTTTCCTCCCAAATCATTATCAAAATGGCCAGTGGCGACTGGTTTCAAGGCTGACGCACTGTGAAGCCAAGGGCATGGGACGCAGTGCCCTCTGTCTTCAGGAAGTGCAGGCCTGGCTGAGCCTTCGGGCCAAACCCCCATCTGGCTCTGCACGCCTGCGGCCCTCACGGTGGCGCCATCAGAATTCTACTTCTGGGAACATGTCATTAGGGAGAAGAGGATGGTAAAGAGCACAAGCTCCAGAGACAGAATTAGGCTAAGACTCTGCCCTGATTATCACCAGCGTGACCCTGGGCCTCTGTTTTCTCCACCAGAAACGAGGATAAAAACAGAACTGCCCCAGGGCTGGGCTGGGGGTCACACTGAAGGCAGCACAGGAGCCGTCCGTCCCTTGGAGGAAACTCTTCTCATCGCCGTAGCAACGTGTTACGGCCAGCACCCCCAGGAAATCGGCTAGAAGATGGGGGTAAAGTTGAACTTCAAGAAGTCCACAGCCGTGATTAGCAGAAGGAAAAGCCACTGTAGCGACCTGCGACAGGAAGAGCTCAAACAAGATGAAAGCTGGCCCCGCCTGCAGAAAGTAAGTCCACCAAAGGCTAACCAGAGCATCCTAACTCTCCCAGGATCTGGAGTCCAGAGGATTCTCTCTGTTCATCTCAGTTTTTCATGTTTTCTACCTAAGTTTTAAAGTTACAAGATTTTATTTTAGAAAAGTGAAGCTTTAAATTTAATTTATTCAAGTCTATGTCAATAAGCGTAACGGCACTTGTTTAAGGGGCTCTTCATGTAGGAGGAGATCAAATGGCTTCCGTCTCCAGGTGGGACAGCAAAGAGGGGGCACAAGGCTCGGCTGGGCATGACGGGGGAGCCACTGCCGCCCCACATGTGCCCAGCGGGACCTGGCTCTGCCTCCCACACTGCCTGCCTCCTTCACGCCTCTCCACCATGCAGAGCCTGCTGGGGCTGAGGCCTGTGCTAGAGATGCTGTGGTATCAACACCCAGTCCTCCCCTTGGGACACCAAAGCCAGCATGAGAGATGGACAAGCAAGGGCCACGATGACTCTGTGGGGCCCATGCCATGATCCCAACAGGAACAGAGGGCCAGGGTGAGGCATGAGAAGAGCAGCCAAGCCCTGCGGAGTCCCTGCCAACTGCAGACCCCACCCTGAACGTTCTGTGCACAGCCCACCACCCTGGGGGGCATCCCCCTCCTCTAGAAGTCACAGGGAGGTGGGATGGAGCCTGGATCAGTCGGTCAGACACAGGAAGCCAAGAGCAGACCATGCCTCAGAGGAAGAGCAGCTGGAAAAACTCCCACACCCCCACATCCCCCCACCCCGAGAGCACAGCACAGCTGAAGGAGCAGAGGAGCCATGCTTCTCAGGGGTCAGCAGCTGCTGGAGAGGACAAGGCTAAGATAGGAAGCCCAGGGGTTCAGCCGTGTCAGGAATCCAGGAGGAAAGCAGCTATGTGGCACTCAAGAAAAGTTGGGAAATCTCAGAGACTCAGGGGCTGCAATAATGATGCCACATCCTCTCCCAGCTCCGCCCCATGGCCTGAGAGGAGAAGTCTCAGGACACCATGGTAGTGTGTGAAACTGGCCCCAGTCCTTGACCCAAGAGTTGTCATGGGGTCCCTTTCATACAATGGAGAAGTCCTGGGAAGAATCCCAGGGAGGACGAGTGAAAGAATCCATGGGTTTAGGTTTTAGTATACAAGGAGAATGGAAAAGGACAATTAGTAAAAGAGATGCTAATTTTCATTAGAATGAGAAAAACACAACGCGTGTCACTGATCTTAGGAATCAGGTCACACTGCACACCCCAGTCATTCGCGTATCCATTCATTCATCCTCAACCCACCTCTGATGCACCTGCCCTCACCACATTCACCACACGGAAGGAGATGAAGTGACACGGCCTGGTAGGTCAGTTTGCAGGAGAAATAGATAACTGAGTTTGATCTTAAGAGTTTCTTGAGCAAACAACTAACATTATAGAATTCAGACAGTGAAAAATCTTTTCCTTTCAAGAAACAGAGAATGAAGCACTATTTTTAATGAGTGTACAAAGAAGGCCAACCAAGTCTTATGCAGGACAGTGCCCACTCTTTCCAAGCAGACAGATGCTGGGAGCGTGACTTGTCCCATAAGGGACGCAGCACCCACTGTGCCTGTCCTTCCGGAGAGCCGCTACCTTCATGTGGACGGCGGCAGATCCGATGAGCAGCAGGGAGTCTCCATCCCAGACGTCGATCTGCAGGATCTGCAAGGCCAGGTAGCGGGCGAAGCAGCGCCGCTCACCTGGCTTCAGGAACCCAGGGCCCACCATGTACCTCAGCTGGAAGCCAGGAGATCCTGTCAAAGAGGCCCCAAAGGAGACCAAAAGTAATTGGAGTCATTCATCATCTTTACACTCGGAAGAGATTTCGGCTCTGGTCATGATGACTAATTTCTGCTTCTGTCATAGCTACAGTTAATAAACACATTAATCAAAAACATCATAAAATATCCAAATTAACAGAATGAAGAGCCATGTTCAGAAGACTACATTTCTTTCGCATAGAAACAATAAACTCCTCCCAAAATAAGATTTATGGTTCCACCAAGTCCTTGTAACAGCCTATGATGGATGGGAACAAATGTCCTTATGAGGCTGGCTGGGGAGTTTATTATTCTGGGCATGTAGAATTTAAGAAAAAATGTAGTCTACATCTGCTGTCAAAACTGGCATGTTCACACACACAGGCAAAGCTCAAACCGAGATCAGGCTTAGAAATGTGTGTGGGACACCCAGCAGCCCCTCTCCTGGCCCTAAAGCAGGACGGCACCTGCCCCGTGGGTATCCCAGGCTCCTCCCGTGGGGTCTGCCCTGGTCATCAGGCTAAGAGATGGGAACTGGACTGCGGCCCCTGCCTTCATCTTCTTGAAGTGACATTATCATTAATTCTAAATTGACAAAAATACCATTCAAACCATCCTTAGTTAAAGTTCGAGGAACAGCAATGGTGGGAAGCATTTCAAAACAACATTATTTCTCTTTCTGTCAATAACGGTGACAACATTCCCACAGCCCCCAATGAGCAGAGGAAGGAGCGAACGTTTACTCAGCACCTTCAGTGCCAGGTCCCAAGCCAGGCTGAAAAATGGCCACAGGTCCTCTCCACCCAGGCTCCAGCCACCTCAAGCCCCACAGGATGACCACAGACCACATCCCATCTGTGTTTCTCAAGACCAGAGGACAAGGAGTGAGGGCAATGTGTCCGGACAGGAGACCTAGGGGGAGTGAAGAGTGCAGGGCCCAGGGTGGGCCCCAAGGGGGTGGAGCAAGGACCCACTGCTCAGGCCTGGCGCTGGCCGCAGCAGGTGCTCACGGGGGCATCTTGGGGCAAAAAGGCAAATAAGGAATCTGGACGAAGACCAAGGAGGAGCTGATGACTAACATCACGCAAGGGCAGGGATGTCACCAGTGTGGCACCTCAGAGGTGACCAACCACACAGCCCCCACCCCCCTGCCTGGACTGTGGCATCCAGTGAGAGCTCCCAGCGTGAGCGACGCAGAAGACGGGTGATTTCTGCATTTCCAACTGAGGTACCGGGTGCATCTCACTGGGGCTTGTCGGACAGTGGGTGAAAGTTGAGAGGCTGGTCAGAGGAGCCCAGACCAGGATGGCCCTGTGCCTAGCATGCTCCCGCCCCCCACTCCAGGAGCTCTCAGCATGCTGTCAGCTCTGGGATCAGTGTCTCCCTGTCTTGAGACCCTGAGCTCCTTAAGGGTGGGGCCCTGCTTGTCCAGTTCTCCCAGCACTACCCCGTGTAGGGCCTCCCACATGGCAGGGGCGCAGTCATTTGTTTGCTGAGTAAGTGAATTAATGGTAGCACTGAAAGGCCCTGGCAGTGCTGGGGTACAGTGCTGACAGAACGGGGGCTGACCCAGCGGGGCACTGGAAGGAGCTCCCCAGGAGACAAGACAGAGGGTCCCATTGGGTCGAGCTGTGTTTGGGACACGCGTACTCTACCCACTGCAGCCTCAGACCTCTCCCCTCCCTGTCCAGCTGAGACAAGTGGCTCCTCTGTGGCCACCCCTGAGGTCCAAGCTCCCCACAGTCCACCCTGTGTCATTTCCACCCCACTCAGAAGTCCAGGAAGCTGGCCTCCAACTGAACTAAGAAGACTCTCAGGGGCAGTGGCCCTGTCCCCCCCCCCCAAGCCCACCTCCTATGACCCCTTCACAAACACCGTGCCCCAGCCCGGATGGAATCCTCACTGTTTCTGGGGTTGAGGAAACAGAAAACACAGTAACGGTAGAAACTAACCACTCTCCATTCAAAGGCAGATCCAGGCAATGATGAATGAGTAACAATCTAGAAGACCAGAGTAGCCAACTCCCACGATGGCAGGGGTACAGGGTGCAGGGATCGATCTTAACGCAGCACCCCAATGACAGGAAAAACAACTTTTCAAGTGTATTTGGAACATTAATAAAAACTAACCATGTATTAGGCCACAAAAAACTACGCTCCATAAAGTAGAAATAACACAAACAATATTCTCTTAACATAATGCAATAAACTAGAAATGAATACACCAGCCTGGGCAACATGGCGAAACCCTATCTCTACAAAAAACAAAAAAATCACCCAGGCGTAGTGGTGCATGCCTGTAGCCCCAGTGACTCATAAGGCTGAGGCCCATCACTTGAACCCAGGAGGTGGAGGTTGCAGTGAGCTGCGATCGCGCCACTGCACTGCACTCCAGCCTGGGCTACAGAGCAAGACCTAGTCTCAAAAAAAAAAAAAAAAAAAGGTAAAATTTTTTTTAAGAAACAAACTTGCAACTACTTACTCATAAATAACTTTCTGTCAAAGGGCAAACACAATCAAAAAAGATTTTCTGGAAACTAATAATAATGAAAATACTACTTACCAGTATCAACAATCATAAGGCAGTAATCACAGGAAAATTCATAGCTTTAAATCCTTGTATATCCATACAAACAAAAGAATTAAGATAAACGAATTAAGCAGCTCAGAAAAAAAAGGAAAATAGTAGAGAATATCAAAAATCAAGGAGAAATGAGGGGACAGTAAAGATAAACACAAAATTTAATCAATTAGAAAACAAAGCAATAGCAAAACCCATATGACATAAACTTTAAAACTCTTTAGAAAGATACACAGTAGAAATGAACAGATGGAAAGGCAGCCTTGTCTTGGACCGTCATCTCCTAACTCTTGCGGCACTATTCACAATAGCAAAGACTTGGAACCAACCCAAATGTCCATCAATGATAGACTGGATTAAGAAGATGTGGCATATACACACCATGGATTACTATGCAGCCATAAAAAAGGATGAGTTCATGTCCTTTGTAGGGACATGGATGAAGCTGGAAACCGTCATTCTCTGCAAACTATCGCAAGGACAGAAAACCAAACACCGCATGTTCTCTACCGTAGAAATGGGCACAGGTGACGTCTACGCAGCCCACAAAGTATGACACAGCTACCATAGAAACGGTCATAGGTGGTAATTGAACAATGAGAACACTTGGACACAGGAAGGGGAACATACACACCGGGGCCTGTCATGGGGTGGGGGGATGGGGGAGGGATAGCATTAGGAGATATACCTAATGTAAATGATGAGTTAATGGGTGCAGCACACCAACATGGCACATGTATACATATGTAACAAACCTGCACGTTGTGCATGTGTACCCTAGAACTTAAAGTATAATTTAAAAAAAAAAATACAAAAATTAGCCGGGCATGGTGGTGGGTGCCTGTAGTCCCAGCTACTCAGGAGGCTGAGGCAGGAGAATCACTCGAACCCAGGAGGTGGAGGCTGCAGTTTGCCAAGACTGTGCCACTGCACTCCAGCTTGGGCAACAGAGTAAGACTTCATTTCAAACAAAAACAAAACAAAACAAAAAAACTGCATTAAGATGGACTTCACACCTATGGGACTGTAAAAATACCACCCATTAACGTCCCATTTTGACGGCGAGCAGGAGGAAACCAGCGGTCCCACAGATTGCCAGTGGCCCCGGGCGGTGGCACCAGACAGAGGGTGTGGGGCAGTGTCTGTCAACACCACTGAAGCCTGTGATTCCATAATCCCCTTTCCAGAACCAGAAAGAACCAAGGTTACTAACTGCTGAGATAGCGAAATACCAGAAATGATGCAAACGTCTATTAGGAGACCGGCTGAATAAACAGCAGCACAACCACCCCACAGAGCATGACGCAGCTACCGTAGAAACGGGCACAGGCGACGTCTATGCAGCCCACAGAGCGTGACGCAGCTACCACAGAAACGGGCACAGGCGACGTCTATGCAGCCCACAGAGCGTGACGCAGCTACCATAGAAACGGGCACAGGCGACGTCTATGCAGCCCACAGAGCGTGACGCAGCTACCATAGAAACGGGCACAGGCGACGTCTATGCAGCCCACAGAGCGTGACGCAGCTACCGTAGAAACGGGCACAGGTGACGTCTGTGCAGCCAAACTTGGGCTATGACGTTAACTGAAAAAAAGCAGGGAGCAGAAGAGTGTATTTGGTACGTTACCACTGAATTAGAATACAGGGAAAATAAAATGTAAATGTTTGCTTATTTTTGAAAAAACAAATCAATAAAAACACTGGAAGGATCAGCCAGAAACAAAAAGTCTGGTTACTGTTAGGAGGCCGGGCAGGGGGAGGAGCCTGCAGGGATAAGGGAAGCAGGGAGGCCCGAGCACACACTGGGCTATGGTGTTCAACTTTCAACCATGTAAACAGTCCAAAAAAATTAAAAAGGAAAGCAAACATAAAATTGAAAACAAAATTAAAACAAATGAATCATATTGAATATCAAACTGGAGATAAGAATTATTTTGAGGGCTTTTGGTCACACTAAACCAATTCTGAACCCTCGGTGGGACAGAGCCCAAAAGGAGCTGCGAAGAATCTGACTTCAGCAGGACGTGCACTGTTGACATTAAGTCAACAATTAACATCAGCAGTGTCATTGTGAAAATGCATTCTATATGTTGTTAGGAAAGATAAATAAGTAAATACATGATGAGAAACCATGATTTTCTGTGTAAGACACATACAAGGAAATATATGAGAAAAATTCTAAATCTGACTTAGGAAGATCAACATGAACTCACGTTTTACATTTTCCCGGTTTCTCTGAGGAGCCTGGTCTGCCTGAATGGGGATAACATTTCAGAGATCAGGATATGGGGTGCTTTGATTCTGGGTCTTCTTGCTTCAAAGCCTTTCACTGCTGCGAGTGTGCTTTTGGTGCGCACGGCCGTTGTGTTAGAGATATGCCTGGGAGTGAACGGCTGGGTTGTGGAGCAGCACCTGTTGTTAGGTTTAGTGGATCTGCCAAGCAGGTTTCCCTCATGCTGCACCAGCTTCCACATCCATCCACATCATCCAACATGAAATATTTACATGGTTGAAAGTTGAAACGGGCCCTGGCTGGCAGCAGGGAGAGCACAAGATGAGCCTGGAACCGGCACTGCTCCAGAAAGCAGGACGCGCTCAAAGTCCAATCAGAGCCGGTGAAAAGCCAGAAGGGCTCCCGGAATAATAATGAGTGCAACCCCGCGCATCAATGAAGGTGCAGGAGACCACAGCCACGCTCCAAAGACAAAGCAAAACAGCCGGACACCTAACGCTGGGATCGCCACTACTTGGCTAACTATTCCACCGACTTCTCACTCTGAAAACCAGCAATTAAAAGGAAAGAATTAAACCTTTGTCCTGTCTTTGTGGAGCACATATATGTAGTTCATCCCTTGTCGGTAGGGGAAGTTCTTTTTTAACAAAGAATGTGAGCTAATAAAGGCAGAGCCGACCAAATGATAGAATTAGACAAATTACCATTTCAAAAACACCACTTAAATAACTGACGCAAGCAAAGCTCAGCCCAGGGTGTTAAAACAAGAGGTGGAAGGTTGCTGGGGACCAGATATTTGCATGAAGCCAAAAAATGGCGCCAAGAATTCTTCAGTCAGTTCAAAGAGAAAAACTCTCTTTCTACAGGAGAAACCTGGGGGTGGGCACCCTAACCAAGCGACCAAATCAGCATCGTAACAATGAGATGGTCTCACATTCGCGCCTCCTGAGGTGTTGGGCTGTGAAGTACATGGCACTGACAATGAAGTGTTCATGCTGAGATCCAGAATCAACCAACTTTCAGCCCTCACTCCTGGCGTTCAAGAACCACGGGGGATAAAGCAACAAATTCAACAACATGAAGAAGCAACCAGATAAGCCCAGAACACGGGACGTTCTGCAAGACAGCTCACTTGGCCTCTCCTGAAAGCCAGTGTCACTGGAAAAGAATGCAGGCGACTACGAGATTAAAGTGATAATTACAAATACAATACAGGAACCCCGGCTGGATCCCAGATCAAAAAAATATACACGGGGGACAAATGGGGAAATGGTACTATGATATTTGTGTTATCTTAAATGTGATACTAGAATTGCACGTATATAAAAGGGTGCCCTTATTTTTAAGAGATGCATGTTGCTTATTTAGAGGTAGAGTGTTACCATGCATGTCTACAACTTACTTTCGAATAATTCAAGATGAACAGTTCAGCAACGTTCCGAAACACAGCACGGTTTCTGTAGGTGGGGACATATGGGATTAGGGCTCTCGCAGAAGGCCCGGGAAAGAGGAGATCCACTAAGGAAGAGACAGCGAGGCTGTGCTAGGTGGCCCGGAGCAGGACTGGAGGCTGGTCTGATGGAGAGGCCTCTCGGCTGGGACAGCCCAGGGAGAGGAAATGGACCGTGTTCTTCGGAAGAACAGATGCTCTTGGCTGATCCAAATTCAATTAATTCAGCTCTCACACTGAGGAGGGCCCCACGAGATAAAAACACCAAGAGGAGCATGTTAGGAAGCAAAAGGCCAGCACAGGAGCAAAGAAAACAAAAAGGGTTGAAGACACGAAGCCCAGGGCCAAGGAGGGAACCAACGCACGCAGGGGAGACCACACCCTTGGCAGAGCCCCCCGAAAGGTGCAGGAAGAAGAGGTGATGAGAAGAAAGGCCATTCACAGCTCCAAACACCCAAAAACGGAAAAAACCTCTCTCAGGAGCCCTGGGCTCCTTGGCTCCTCCAGGCTCACGGGTGTGGCTGCAGGAAGCTTCAGTTCAGGAGGACCAGCGTGCAGGGCCGTGGCACGAGCCCCCTAGCGGCTCTGCCAGGAAGACAGCCACATCTCAGATGCCACTCTCTGAGTGGTTCTTCCTCCTGATTGGGACATGGCAAAGGCCTGGGAAGCTGGAACCAAGGCGTTCTCCCATCTACCTGCATTCACTCAGACACCTGAGTCTGTGGCAATATCAAATTTTGGATTCTGAGAACATAATTTTCCTTAGGACAACTATTCAGGGCTGGGAATTGGCTTGTCTAAATGTGGTGGGTATGGGGCCAGTGCTTTAAAATCTTACATGTCCTATTAACTCTGGTGACGGGATACAGAAAGAATGCCTATCAATTCAAACACACACGCATACACACACACACACACACACAGAGACAACACACTAGAAAATGGGCAGGGGACCTGAACACATGCCTCATGAACGATGATACCCCTAAGGCCAGCAGGCCTGTGAAAGGCACTCAGTATCATCAAGGAAGCTCTGACCACGAGATGCCTCTACATCAGGATAGTTCAAAGAAACAAAGAAAACCAGCGATCACCATGTGACTGGCGAGGACATAGCGCTGTCTGGGCTGCCGGTCTCCTGCTGATGGATGTGGAAGCTGGAGCAGCACAAGGGAAACCTGCTTGGCAGATCCACTAAACCTAACAACAGGTGCTGCTCCACAACCCACCCATTCACTCCCAGGCATATCTCTAACACAACGGCCGTGTGCGCCAAAAGCACACTCGCAGCAGCATTATGCAAAAGAGCCAGAAACTAGAACCCATTCCAATGCCTATTTGAATGGAGAAGCATCACAGAATCACCAGACACTGGGTTTCTCTACAGCCAGGAGAACGGAAATGCTACTGCTACAGACAGAACAGGGACCTCACAGACAAGAGGCCAGCAAAAGAAGTGGGATTCAAAACAGAACATAAAACATGATCCCACCGAAGTCCAAAAAAGGGCAAAACTGATCTACGGTGGCAGAATTCAGAAGGGTGGTTCTCTTGGGGGAGGTGAAGGACTGTGGTGAGGGAGGCCTCTGCATCCTGTTCCAGAGCCCCTTCCGGGCTGGGAGGTGGTTATGCAGATGTGTTCACTTGGTAAAATTTATACCTTTTATAAAAATTAGCTCAAAATGGATCACAGACCTAAATGTAAACCACAAAACTATACAACTCCTAGGAGATGACACAGAACAAAATCTAGGTGACCTCAGAGATGGCTTTTCAGATACAACCCATGCATAATCCATGAGAGAAATAACTAATGAGCTGGACTTCATTAAAATGAAAAACTTCACTCTGCCAAACATACTGGTAAGAGAATAAAAAGACAAGCCATTGATAGGGAAAAAACTTTTGCAAAATACGTATCTGATAAAGGACTTGCATCCAAAATATAAAAAGACATCTGTTCAGGTATCTGAGCAGAAATCTCATGGAAGAAGATACACAGATGGCAAACAAGCACATGAGAAGGTGCTCCACATCATATGTCACTAGAGAACTGCAAATTACAACGACAAGACACCACTGCACTGCCTGCTAGAGCAGCTAAAATCCAAACCACTGACACCACCAAATGCTGGTGAGGATATGGAGCAACCAGAATCCTCATTCACTGCTGGTGGGAATGCAAAATGCCCAGCCACTCTGGAAGACTGTATGGTGATTCCTAACAAAACTAAACATACTCTTACCACATGATCCAGCAACCACACTCCTTGGTATTTACCAGTGAGTTGAAAAATTATGTACACACAAAACCCTGTACACAAATGTTTCTAACAGCTTTATTCAAAATTGCCAAAAACTGTAAACAACCAAGATGCCCTTCAAGAGGTGAATGGAAAAATAGGCTGTGGCACATACATGCAATGAAGTATCGTTCAGCAATCCAATACATGAGTGAGCGAGACACAAAAAGCCACGGAGGAACTAAATGCACAGTGCTGGGGGGAAGAAACCAGTTTTGAAAAGCTACATACTATATAATTCCAGCTGTATGACGTTCTGGAAGAGGCAACATGGAAACAGTCAAAAGAACAGTAGTGCCAGGGGAGGAGAGGAGGGCTGAATAGGTGGAGCGCAGGGGAGGTGTAGGGCGATGAAGCTATTCTGTATGATCCATCATGGTGGATCCATGATGTCATGTATTTGTCAAAAATCACAGACTGTATAATGCAGAATGAACTTTAGTGTAAACTATGAGTTTAGTTCATAATAATTTTTAATACTGGTTCATCAATTGTAACAAATGTGTCACACCAGCAGGCATGGTGGCTCACACCTGTCATCTCAGCACTTTGGGAGGCTGAGGCAGGAGGATCACTTGAGCCAAGGAGTTCAACACCAGCCTGGGCAACATGGCAAAACCCCATCTCTACAAAAACTACAAAAAAATATTAGTTGGGCATGGCGGTGCATGCCTGTGGTCCCAGCTATGTGGGGGCTAAGGTGGGAGGATTGTTTGAGCCCAGGAGGTCAAGGCTGCAGTGAGCTGTGATCGTGCCACTGCACTCCAGCCTGGGTGACAGAGTAAGATCCTGTCTCAAAAAAAACCCCAAAAAAACAAAAAAGAATGTGTCACATCAATGCAAAATGTTAATAATAGGGGAAACTGTTGGGGTTGGGGGAGGTCCTATGGGAACTCTCTGTACCAGCTACTCAATTTTTCTGTAAACCTAAAACTGATCTAAAAAAATAAAATTATTAATTTTTAAAAATAATAGAACCATGCACTGGCACTCTGTGTCTTTACCGTACGCATGTTATAGTTCAACAACAACAAAAAATATCTTTTAAGTGAGGCTTATGAGAGGCTCAGTCCTGAACTGATGCAACTCCCAAGGCCCTAGGGAACCGTGCCTGTCCAGAGAGAACCCTCCCGCAAGCTGTGACTGCTGAAGGAAGCCCAGACCTACCCAGGCAGAGATTCAGCTACGTAAGAAATTGAAATCAGTCGGGTGGGGTTTCTTTGGACTTCAACTTAAGAATTTTGGACTGTGAATTTTAATTCATAATGACAAGAAAAATTTGATTTTGGAGTTTCATTTCTTTGGACTTCAACTTGCAAGGAAATTTAATTTGGGGACTTTAATTCCTCTCTGGGAAATGCATCATGGAAAGGGGTTTATATTCAAGTCAGGAGCATCTCTAAGTGGTTGGCCTTTTTTATTGAATGATCTCAACGCTATCGTTTAACTTCACTGCAGAGCCTCTGATGAGCTGTGCTGGATAAAATGACTGGATGGAATTTGGAATGAGAAACAGTAGGGAATAAGTGTTCAACAGTGGGTACAGAGGAGCCTTGAGACAAACGCATTAATCTGATCCATTTTACAGCCTTCTGGGGACATCAGTTGGACTGTCTACCAAAGGCCTCAGGAGGACTGAAAAAGGAAAGGTAGTTGGCTTAGTTGAAGTGATTCAGGAAGGTTGGAACCGCCCTGGTGGTGACCAGCCCCCTCCCCCAAAGACAAAGGCCACACCCCTGGTTGGCCATAAACGTAATGATGAAGGTCAGTGAGTTGAGAAAACCAAACCCTGGAAATGCTGTAGGAGCACGTCCTTCCCTGGCCTCACACCTCCATGCAAAGGAGCCTCCTGTGGCCTCTGAGCCCAGCCCCCACGCCTCTCAGGGCGAGAGCAGCTCAACTGACTGGGGATGGGGAATAGACTAACTAACTAGGCTGCTCACTCCTCCTCCCCACTCTCGTCTTTTCAGATCTGCCCACAGGAGAGAATGCAACAGTCCGAGATGTGCTTCCAGGCATGCAGAGAGGCGAGGGCTCACCCCAGGTGCAAAGCCTGCTGCTGTCTGGCCAACCTCCACCTGCATCAAAGGCCATCCACATCAGGGGCTGGCGCCAGTGGGCACAGCTAGCTCTCAGACCAACCAAGTCCTACACCCTCTTTATCATGAATAAATGCACGATAAAGAAAGTGATACTTTCATCTCCGCCATCTGCCTCTCTTGACTGACGGTGCCCATGGACAGGAAACAAGAAGCATGCCCTGTTGTACCTGGTGACCCTGGTGCCCAACTGTTTGGCTGACCCGTTCTATTGTTTTGTCTTCTAAGCATTTACACTCATCAAATTTTTTTCCTTCTACTTTTACTGGGTTTGTTCTGTCTTTCTCCCCCAAACTTCTTAAGTTGAACAATCAAAACAATATCTTAAAGGGTACCTTTCTTCTTCACCAACATAGGCATTTAAAACTGTAAATTCCCCTGTAATTACAATTTTACTTGCATCTCCTAAGTTTTGATATGCAATATTATTTTGTCATTCAGTTTTAAATAATCAGGCATTTCTATTTTGAGGTCTTCATTGACTCATGGAATAATTAGAAGCACATTTTAAAATTTAAAAAAAAAAGCAGTTCAGAGTGGTTGCAGGGGAGGGAGTGACTGACTTCTGATCTTGTGGCATTATGGCCAGAGAAAGTTATAAAATTAGATTTGATACCGATTCTCTCAGTATAGGGTGATGCCTGCTTGGTGAGCTAAAAAATATATATGAACGATGATCAGTTTTTCTAAGTTTCAAAGTATGCTTTAAAATAATGCATATTCTCTAAATGAGATGTACAGGTTTTCTCAGATCACCTTTTTAAACTGTATTTTATAATATCCTTATTAACTTGTTTCTGTTTGATCTACTGAGAAGTATGTCTAGAACTCCCATGATTGTGGAGTTTTGCCAATTTCTCCTTGTAAGTCCATCAAGTTCTCCTCTCTATCTTGAGGCTACGTATGTTAGAAGTTCGCGGATTCGGAACTGTTTCTTTTTCTAGTGAATTACTTTCTTGGTTATTAACAGCCTCCTCGATCCCTAGCGCTGCATTTGCTTTGTGTCTCTGTTGTCAGGTGCCATTTTAGGCTACTTCATTTGAGGTCAATATTTTAACATCACTTTTTCCACCTGCCACTTTCTACCTCAAGAGGTGGCAGTGTTTCAGACCCCAGCTGGGTCCCTTAGGAGCTGAGTCTCTGACCAAGATGGGGAAACTGACCATCAATAAAAATATCAACATGTCAGGTGTGTTTCTATTCAATGTAGCTTCAATTTATTCGTTTACAATGATACCCGAAGAAAAAAAAAGTCATTGGTCCCCATCCTTGAAGGATGCCAGGGAATCATGTAATTACTTCAGAAATTGGCAAATAAAGGGAAGAATCAAGTATTATCCAGCCTTTCCTATACAAACCGCACCTTAAGGTAAGCAAAAAGTTGATACCAGGAAGTTTCTGGTTTTGAAGCATCTCAGCTAACAAACAAGGGAGGTGTTCTAGAAGCAGAACGTTACCACTGCACAAATGACACAGCGGTGGGCATAATGGCTGCTGACACAACATAAAAAGAAGTAAGCAGACGCCAAAGGTACAGCAGAGGTGAAGGAGGTGGCACAAACATCACCTGCTAAAAAGAATTCTTGCCAAAAACAAAAACAAGTATCTAATCATGCATCTAGATCTAACTCCCAATTTATAGCTAAAGAGGGGACAGAATAACATTTTTATGTTACCACCAGGATACAAAAACAGAATCCAGACTGTGGGGTGGATGCTCTACAGTACAACGTGGCTTCTTCAACAAATACATAAAAAAGAAACAACAGAGACAGGTACGATGGCGGCAACTGCAGACAGAGACTGAAGAGTCACACTGCTCCATGACCAGTACGGACCTTATTTCTGGACAAACTTAAAAAAATGTTATAAGGTTACTAGCAAAATTTTAACATTGGCTAGATATCTGATGATATTAGGAGTTATTATTTTAGGTAGGATATACCAATTAAGTTTATGTTTTTCAAATAAGAATTCCTAATTTTTTAGATATACATAAGGAAATATTCATACATGAAATTATATATGTCTGGGATTTGCTTCAAAATAACCCTGGCTTGGGGGAGGACGCTGGGTTGGGAGGCAGCTGAGAGCTGCTGGGGCTAAGGGTTTGCTGCACTGGTTCACAGTATTATTCTAATGTTGTGTATGTTTTAAACTTTTCATAGTACCACTTATTTAATAACACCGACAATTTGCACACACAACTCAGTACAGAATGTCTCACCTTTGCCACGCACACGAGTACTCACCAGCATCAAAGGTGCCATCTCTGCTCACAGGCATGAGGATGTGGGTCAGGGCGCCAGAGCTGGGCTGGCCAGCCTCATCCAGCTGGACCAGCTGCAGTCGTGGCGTCGTTGCGGGTGGGAAGCGGTAGAACTGGAAGGTGAAATACACAGTCTTTGGCCATGATGTTCCTCGGCAGTCCTGGGCCACTCTGAATCCAACGACAGCTCTGGGTTAATTGAGTATCCATGGCACAGAACCTGAGGGGTCTGATGTGCGTTTGAATAGGGGATGGTCCAGGCACCTTAGTCGCTGGGGCAACAGTAAAGAGGCTGCCACGGTCACCAATGCAACCGCTTTGCTGTGCTCTCAGCAAGCCGGCCAGACAGCAGCATTCTCAAGTGTAAGGACACTCCCAGCTAGAGAAGCTGCCTTTGGAGCTACACTAAGATCTAAGACCTGAACAACCCACCATCCACATTTTAATGAAGGACCACAAAAGATGGGGTAAAGCAGCTTTCACAGCATTTAGCATGCTGTGGATGGGTCCTAGACAAGATAAGATAAAAACAGATGGCACTCCCGAATCTACTAAGACCTGAGCATAAACAGTTCTGCCAGGTCAGAACCTCAGCAAAGTTTCTCTTCAACACAGGAAATGTGAAAGCCAGATGAGTAACAGAATATTCAAGGATTTACCTGCTAAAGGCAAGAAACTGTAGCACTATCTCGTTGCTTTGTAGACAATCTGATTCCTCCTTCTGAGGGTTAAACGTCACGGGGTCTGCAGGGTTGACGGCCTCGGCTGGCTGTTTATTGGCATCCAGAATCTCAGGAAAGCCGGAGGACTGCAGGAGCACCATGGAGGCTCTTGAGGGCTGCCCTGCAGAGCTGAGACACAGAGACTCCTCAGGTAGCCTCCTGGGAAAGAGGGGACCCATTGATGCACCTCCCTGTGGAAACCCTGGTGTTCACAAGGTCCAATAGTCTGATGGCATAGCACGTGCCTGGTTCCATCCCACCCAGACCCACACCTCACCTCCTGGTCTGGGTTCCCACAACAATAGGGGCATGCAAAGGCGTGAACGGCAGCTCCTGTAACTGTTCGGCAATGGACGTTTCCAGGACCAGGGAGGTCTGGCTCAGGTCGGCTTCCAGGTGGGAGATACCGCCCTCCAACGGGAACTCCTGCTGAACAAAACGAGGGCTTTCAAGTGAGGCCACCAAGGACCCCAACCCATAACAACCAACGGTGCTCAGATCTAAGGGGATTCATTGATTAATTGCCTCTGGAGGGTTGCCAGCTCTAGCAAATAAAAATACAGAAGGTTCAATTACACTTGAATTTCAGGTAAACAACAAATAATTTTAGTGTAAGTATGGTCCCTGAGACATTTGGGATATACTTACACTAAAAAATTATTTGTTGTTTACCTGAAGTTCAAATTTAACTGGGCATCCTATATTTCATGTGGCAATCCAATTTGTGAGTTGAGAAGCAGTGAGGAAGGAATCCTAATTTTTATGAGCAAGTCAGGAAACCGTGGGAGATATCTGATGCCTAAGATAGTAAATTCATACCAAAACATGTTTATAGAACAGAAAGATGAAGCTTCCTCAATACTCCGATAAAACCGGGGCACCGAGCCCCTGGCTGGTGTGTTTGGACAGTCTCTTGTCCCCACAGCCCCTGAACCTTCTTGTCATTCACTCGTATTCCACCTCCACTCCTCTCCAAGGCCGAAGCAGGCCTCTCAGCGAGGAGCTGGCTTGGGAGTTGGGATTGTGCTCTTTCAAGCTTCATTCCCAAGCTTTCTGTTTCAGTCCAGAGGAAACCAGGTCACCCTCACATCATGTCTCAGGCGCCAATAATAAAAAGCTAGGCAAGCTCTTCACAAACACACGAGCCCCAGAGATGCTTTAGACAAGACAGCAGAGACTCATGGTGCTAGGAGTGTTTTCAAACAAGGAATTAAAAGAAACTATTTTTCCTCAACATAATTCCAGTTAAGACCAGAGATGCAGTTTGCAGGTGAACCAGCCGACTTTGGAAACCAAACTCCATAGGAATTCCCCAAGGCCAGTGGCAACGTGGGCCAATCTTAGCCAGGAGCGCACCCTGAAGCCAGGACGGCAGGCTCCACTCACCTCCTTTAGCTGCTGATAGCAAGGAGGGTCCTGGGGTGCTGGGTGCCTGTCTCAGCCTCTGTCTATAGATCCAGCCACACCTTCTTCTACTTTCACGTAGAGACCTAGGGGTAGCTTAACTTTGTTTTCATGGGTAGATGACAATCTGAATCAAGCGCTGTGGTATGAAGAACTCATGGGCCACATTCTTCTTTGGTCTCCAAGACAGAATGGTGGCAACTGTCTGAGGCCCCCACCCACACCCCAGGGAACCCGCCAAGGTCTCTGCCACCTAACTAAGGACAGGCACAGAGCAAACACCCAAAGTGAGGAGTTGTGGAGCCATTCCTTGGTGGAAGGCGAGGCAGACGGTGGACGGCACTTACTGCCTGGGCCGGGGAGGCCTGAGAGACATGGGGTAGCTGCTGTGAAGTAGGCCTGGCCAAGCAGTGCTGAGTCAGGGACCGCGGGGAGGCCGCCAGCTGGGAAATTGACAACTGGAAGGAAAGAGAGCACAGGTGAGGGGCTCAGAAGCTTGCCAGTCCATCCACAAAGCTCCCAACATGCACTGGCCACACCAGGGAACGAGGTAGCCCTGGATCCAGCCACGGAAGGGAGTGATGCCTGCAGCCTCCTGGCCAGGGCAGCTCTGGAACCTGGGACCGCTTCTCAAGTTCCTTTATTTAATGACGGAGAGGTGATTCCATGATCTCCCCGAGATCATAGTATCTGAATAAGAATATTATTAACAAGGAAAACAAGCAAGAAAGGAGAAAGCATCTCAAGCTACAGGGGCGGCCTGGCCTCTGCGTCTCTGTCCCTTGCCAGCACTGGACTGAGCACCTCCAAGGCCTTGCCAGTTCTAGCCGCCTGCGTTCCTATCAAACAAACCTCCCTGTTAAGGCAGTGACCACCTTGATGGCCAGCGCAGGCTCTCGAGACAGCTGTGGATGGAGTGCCCGTGCCAACGTGGCATTACTGTGATGGAGTGACCGCACCAGTGTGGCATTACTGTGTAGCCTCGGGCAAGTCAGCTAACCTCTTTTTGCCTCAGTCTCCTCACCTGTAAAATGGGGATAATAATAGTACCTAAACTGCAGGACTGTTAGGAGAATGAAATGACAATCCTGGCTAGGGTTTGGCATAGTAGCTGGCACGCAGTGAGCCATCTATAAATACTGCAGATATCTGGAAATGTGTGTGGCTTAAAACACTGATGCAGAGGGCTGGGGGGCCCATGCACTACTGAAGACATGGATCTCAAACCCAGACTCTAACTCCAGTACACATAGCCAGCACCTGAGACATTCACTGTCAGCAATGATGGCTGGCCCACACCGGGTGCTGGCAGAGAGGCCCCAATGTATGAAGAGGCACTGAGAAATGAATGGCGGTCAGGGTGCATGAAGCATCCCCAGGGGACCCTGGCAGCATCTTCAGGGAGCAGAGGAGATCTCTGGGGCCTTCCCAGCTTCCCTCAGACCCCGTAAGGTATCGTGACCACTCGGGGTCACGTGGAAACTGCTCCAGGGAAAATGCCAGGTTGGGCCAGCAGGGAAGCCTGGGAGGCCGTCCACAGACTTGTGCCTTTAGGTGAATCCAGTATTCTTCACTCCTGATCCAGTTTCCCACTGCAGATGACACACTAAAGCTGCTTCCTGGAGACAGCCGTGGATACTGAATTAGTCAACTTTTCTAGAAAGTCAATTTCCAGGGTGATGCTGGCAGACAAAGTCATCAGCAGGAACAAGCCACATCTGACCTCACTGCAAATCACACAGCTAAGGCCAGCCTGGAGCCACAGGTGAGTGCCATGGGTGTCTCAGGACTCCAGAACGGCAGCCAAGCAGGAGCTCAGCTCAGACCGCTGGCAGGCAACGGCCCAGCGGGAAGGAGCCTCTCCTCCCACCCAGGAAGTTCCAGCGCCATGGGGATCTGTGCGGTCGGACATGCAACTGCCAGCAGCTTGTGGTTCTCAGCAGTGCCACCGTCTCCACCAGCATTGGCTGCTTGGCCGACAGGGCCAGGGGACACCAATAGCTGCCTGGCATCGCTCCTGGTGGAGTTAGTCTGGGAGAGCAAAGAGGGTGAGGACCACACCTCGATGTCTCTCAGAAAAAGCAAAGGCCGTCCAGTCCTGAAAGAGTTGCCACCATGAGATGTAACTGCCAGGGAGACGTGGAGATGCCCCATACGGCAACATAGGGGTTACAAGCAGCAGCCCCACTAAAAGCCCGCACTGGGAGTCAGGACATCAGGGACAGGCTGCACAGACAGGGCAGGAGGGGACAGCCCCGCCGCCGCCAGCAGGCCCTCCCCAGCCACGCAGAAGCACGCAGGGAGCCACTGTGCTTAAGAGGGGACAGAGGGTTTTCTTGCAAGTAATTGACTCTGGAATTCTGAAGGAGGCCGTGGGGGGCCTGGACTTACCCCTGGTCCCACAGGTGAGTTCTGCGGGGCAGCAAGACCTCGAGGTGCTGGCGCTGGCGGGCCTGGGAGGAAGCACAGTGGGGCAGGAGAGGGAATGTGTCAGCCTGTGTGGTGGGCAGTGGGCCCCTGAACCCCCCGCAGTCAGGTCTCCACAGGCCTCACTACCTTGTCTGTAACAGGGGCGGCCGCTGGCTACTGCTCAGGGACAACAGCAGCAAGGGTGCCACCCAAAAGCACCACTGTCTATCCAGAGCCTTGGCATGTACCCGCAGCCAGGAGAGGGGGTACAGCTGGCCTCGTCCTCATGGTGTGCATCCCTTGTTCTTCCTGGGCCAGCAGGTCTCACAGCTTGGGGTGCTTGGAGCTCCCTAATGCGCTTCTCCTCACTTGTCATCTTTGCAACTTCCCTGCCTGGAAGAGCTGGGGTCTGAGGTTGCCCCAGTCTTGCAGCTCCCTGACTCAGGCTGTTTTGTTAACCAAGAAGCTCCTGAGCAGACACTGCCAACCTGGCTCGCGGCCTCACGAACACCCACTAAGCACAAGCTGTCCACCAGGTCCTGCTGAGGATTCTCCATGAGGGCCCGGTAACACTGGGAGGCCCACCTGGGGAAGGCAAGGCCAGCCCTTCATGTGGTCCCCCGGAGCCAGGGACTGAGAACAGCCTTGGCCCTTTATAAGGCCACAGCTGCCTCCCAAGCATCCAGGGGCTGCCTACAGAACCAGCAGCCTCCTCCCAGGGCCACCTGTACCTGCCCAGCCCCGCCTCAGCCCAGCTGGCATTTGTGCTGCTTCTGCAACCCCTCCCCAGGCCACATGGACACCTCATGGCCCAGCAGCCCCAGGGCTCTCAGCCCCTGCACCTCAGCAGGAAGAAGCCCCAGCATCGCTGGAGTCTCTGAAACCCACCAGGCTCCTGCCACAGCGGCACTGGAGCGTCCACAGCCACTCGTCTCTTAACGGTCATTTCACATACACTGCCATCTGCCTTTGCCCGCCATGACACCACCAAGCCAGACCCCAAGCCCATCCTGACGGGGCCACCTCTGCCCACTCAGAGGCCAGGGTGGGAGCCCCGCACACTGAGTCATCTGCCTGGCTTCCCTGAGGCCCACAGCCCAGTCTCCAGCCCATGTCCTGTCCCCGCCTGGCTCATGACAGCCTCCTTCACAGTGACAGGACTCTCCACTGCAGCAGACACCACCATTCCCCATCGGACTTCCAGGATAACCCAGACCTCTGGAGAAATCAGGCTTCCCCCACAGCCCTGTCCCACCTCCCGTCACCCCCATGTGGCCCACATCTTGGGCCCAGCAGCTCGCCTTCCCTCCCTCTCCTATGGCCTCTGATGCCATGAAGGTTGTGGGCGAACAAATGTCCTATATGTCCTGGAATCCTGAATTCCTACGGCACAGAGCACAGGCCGGCACTTACGGCACCTACGGACCAAGCACACAGCACAGAGGCCTGTAACGTCAAACGCTGGGCACTCTGGATAGAGACTGCTCAGCCACTTCCTGTTCTGCTCTGAATCCCAACAAAAGAAAAACAACAAGGAAAATGCTGTCGACCAAGAAGAAACCAAATCCAGAAAGCGCCGCCCTAACACCAGAGCTGCACGACCATCGGAGCCAATCCCCGCCGTGCCTCTCCCAGCAGCTTTCAGAACCCATCCAAGGAGATGCTTCCCCAGCTGCAGGATCTGGTGGAAACCCTGCTAAGGGCCCCGGAAGGCCACAAGTCCCACCTGGTCACTGCCAGCATCTTCACACTGCCTCTGCACTCGCCTGGAGGGGGACCTGCAAGAGGATGCAACCCACACACATTTCACAGGCAAGAGAGAGAGGCACGCCCTCAAGCCCACGGCTCTCAGCATTGTGGGTGCATTGAATGGCCAAAGTTGTACAGTGAACAAATAATGCTCAAACATGCTCACGGGGACAATATTTCCTAGGGTTCCTCCTTCCTCCACCCCCAGGGAGATCATTCTATACATAAGGCAGAGAACAGAAAAGAGCATTGTTACCCAGAGTAATAATACCACTAAAATCACAGTCCAAAACAGAGGAAGGAGCTCTCCAGCCAAGCCCATGACCACCAGGCACGAAGCTCCCCACAAAGGAAACACGCTGGGCTTCCCTTCTTCATCACGCACGCGGGCCAGGAGATGAACAGGGATAGGGCTGGGGCAGGAGGCAGCCTCCCCACCAGCAACTCTCTCTCACTTCCAGCGTCACCTCACCATACAGATTAAAAGTACTGACTACCAGCTGAACATGGTAGCTCATGCCTATAATCCCAGCACTTTGGGAGGCGAAGGCAGGAGGACTGTTTGAGTCCAGAAGTTCGAGATTAGCCTGGGCAACATGGCAAAATCTCATCTATACAAAAAAAAAAAAAGCCTGGTGTGGTGGCATGCACCTGTGGTCCCAGCTACATGGGAGGCAGAGGTGGGAGGATCGCTTGGGCCTGGAAGGTGGAAGCCGCAGTGAGCCGTGACTACGCCATTGCACTCCAGCCTGGGCAACAGAGTGAGATCTTCTCTCAAGAAAATAAGAAGTACTGACTACACGAGGGGGTTCCAGCACCGCCGGGCTGCGGTGTCCATGTCCTGACCTAGGGTTTCACTGAGCAGCTATCTGTCCCCTCAAGCCACATAACTTTTCAATATACATGCGCGTTGCCAATTAAAAAGTGAAAATAGAAGCAAGGGGAAAGGAAGGACGTGTTTTCACCACCTTTACTTTCCCACGTCCATGGATTCATTTTCCAACAAACATTTTATCAGATGCCTGCACTACGACAGGACCACAGAAAGAAATGAAGATAAGGAAACAGCTCAGTGGAGGACAGGGCTGTGGTCTTCACTGAGATGTCTTCCTAGGCTGAAGGGAGCAGGGGCCTCTCGATATCAGGACACATGCGTGGAGGCCAGCGTGTCCTTTCTGGAAATGTGAACGGGGTCGTGAATGGGGTCCCCACAGCACCAGTCCCCTGTGGCCCGACTGCCCCAGCAGGAGCCAGGTGGACCCCCCCACCCTGAAACGCACCTGTCCTCCTGGGCCTGGCTGTGCTCCCAGCCTGCCACTGAGCAAACGGGGGCAGCAGAGGGCTGGATGAGGGGTCCTAACAGAGGAAAATGCTCATTTCACTGAGCAACTGCCCAGCTGAGCAAAGCTGCCTGTGTTTAACTATGGGGTCAGCAATTCCACGGGAGAGAGAAGTCCTGAGGGAGGAGGGAGAGGGGGCAGCATGAAGAGGCTGTTGCTCAGCAACTCATGGCAGCTGCTGGAAGGCAGGGACGGGCCAGGCCTTGGGCCTTGGGGGTAGAGTGTGGCCCTGTTACGAACAGGGGTAAACAGATGGCCCCAAAAGGCAGGGGAAAGGAAGGACCATCGCTAGTAAAGATGCAGTCTCTGGGGTTTGAAGAAGGGTTGCAAAAAGTAGCTTCCTTTCATCAGGCCGTGAAAATAAAGGATGAGTCAGTATCTAGTGGTACCCTAGACACTAAGAATTCACACGGCAAACCCACTTGAAAGGCCTTTATTCCTAACTATTTGTAGGTAAAAAGTCATTCTTCCTAAGAGCTTGAAAACAGGAATGGGAAAATGAGCAAAACCTAAGCAGATATCAAGAGGCAACTGGATGATGAGTGAGCACAGGACTCTGTGCTGCAGGAGTCCAGATCGCAGGCAACCCAGGAACAGGAGCTGGTTCAGCAGGCCCAAGCCGAGTGGGGAGTTCCGTGGCTCACCAGAGCCCTGAGCTGGGGTCACCTCCAGGGTCAGTTTCAGAAGTGTCACCTCCCTTGTCAAAGCCCTGCTCTGACCCACTCTCCCACTAATTCTCCAGCAAAATGCACCCTTACCACCTGCACACGAACTTCCATTCCGTGGTTGGAGGGTAGCCAAAAAGCTGTTCCATGGCCTTAGACTCTCCCCCACCACCATGTGATTGACTGAGCCACCCTCACCCAGGGCAAGGGAGCCACTGTCTGTCAGAGAGGATGTTCCAGACCAGCTAGCAGGACAGCGGGCAGGAATCTAACTCCACGTGTCCTGGGAAACACCACAATTACATGTTTGCAATGACCCCTTCTACATGGCTGTTTTCAAATCTATTAAGCAAACAAACCAAAATTCTGACACCACCAGAGGAACGTTCAAAAGCAAAATATAGGTCAGGGAAATTCCAAGTTACAAAAAAATAAAGACTGGGTGCCCTCTAGCGGCTCAATGCACACTCTTCCGTAAGTGATGAATGAACCTTTGCTCCCTTGCAATGTTACAGAGAAAATAAAAAGGATTATTCATAACCAAGAGCCAAAGTACCTCACTTAAAGTGACAGCCGCATATCATTAAGATCGCCAAAGGAACCATGTAAGTTGGTGAAATACTGAAGCATGAAAAGTTTCCATCGTAAGTTAAACACTAGTGGATATTTAAAAGTCTCTTACATTGGGTTTTGAGAGGCAATGTCTTCCGATGCTTGGAACCTAGGCTGAAGGTAATCATTTAATGTGACATGAATGCAGCCATAAATTCAAATTAAATAAACTCAGTGAAATCAGGGCCCATCCATGTAGATTTGCTGGTCCCCAAACAGTGACTGAGAAGTAGATTATGCTGCTACAGCTCATTTGCACCACCGTTCAACTCCTGGTCCTTCCAGTAACCAAGGCACACTCCTCTCTGCCAAGGATATGGCAGTAAATCTTCTGGTGAGGAGCTCAAAGCATGGTTCCCCACAGCTCTTCATCTTAAGAAGTCAAGCTAGGCCGGGTGCGGTGGCTCATGCCTGTAATCCCAGCATTCTGGGGCCGAGGTGGGTGGATCACCTGAGGTCGGGAGTTCAAGAGCAGCCTGGCCAACATGGCGAAACCCCATCCCTACTAAAAGCACAGCAGGCTTCTAGAAGGAGGACAGGCTGCTTCTCACCTGTCTTCGTCCTTCTCAAACAAAAGAAAGAGTCACAGGAACTACTCAAGTCTATGCATTCGCTGATGGCAAAATGCAAGAATAGCTGGGCAAAGCTGGAATGCAAGAGTGCAGCCAAAGCGGCAGTGGGCAGGGAAAGACCCTGGACTGGGATGGGGAGACCAGGAGCCCCAACCCAGAGGCAGCCACTATCTGCCAATTTCACCCACCCTGAATCCGTCCTCTCTTCTGGTGGTTTTCCTTTAGGGAATCAGCCTCCCAGCCCTTAACCATACAGTCAGGAGTGGCCCCAACCCCCACACCAAGAAGGGTGTGTGACCAAGGCCAACTGTCTCCACCCCCATCCCCATCAGGTGTTACAGGGTAAAGACAGGAGGACTCCCATTGGAACAACTGAGTCAATCAGGGCCTTTCTGTTAGGATTCCTAAGCCCAGGATTACCTGGGAGCTCCTGGGCTCACCGTGTGGAGAAACTCTACCTGGAAAGAAGCCAACACTGAAGAAAGGAGAGCTTAAAGGAGAGGGGAGGGGGTAGGGGCATGGGGGAGAGAGACGAACAGATGGAGTCTTAATGGCATCCTTTGAGTGCCGGGATCCAGCCATGCCTAACATCAGCTCTACCTCTAGGCTTTTCTGACATGAGCCAATACATTCTCTCTTGTTGAAGCTATTTTGAGTCAGGTTTCTATCCCTTGTATACAAAAGGGTTTTGATTAATTCACTCACTGTACAAATATGTACTGAATGTTTTACTGTGGGCCAGGACTCATCAGGCAGTGTAGAGATGAATGAAACAGTCCCCACTGTGAGCTGCTCCAATGATAAGACTCTTCAGTGTGGAGCAAATAAATGCACCAACTATCTGCACCTATTTACCTTCCAGGCATACGATGAGTCAGTCCCCAGTCCCCTTGTGACTTGGGAGGCCACGTGGCTACTTCTAACCCGGGAGGGGGAGAAGTGATGTGCGCCGTTTCTGGGCCAGAGCCGTAACTGACGGGACAAGATTTTTCCAAGGCCTCTCCCTCCTGTTGGCGCAACCCAGCAATATTCAAGACGGCGAACACCCTCCGGGACCGGGATGAGCAGAGCCACCACCAACTGCAATGCGCACACAGCGAGGGTGAGAAATAAACCTTTTTATTTTAAGCTACTGCGATGTGGAGATTATTTGTTACCATAGCAAATTCGACTAATACCCTCTAAGAACAGTGGCAGGGAAGGAAGGAATCAGACAACACACAAGGATATAAAATAAAAGGTGGTGTCTGCAAAGGGCTGTGAGATGCTGAAAACAAAGCTCTGCCCTGGACAAGACCCTCAGGCAGGGCTTTACAGATGAGCACAGGTCTCCACAAGAGAGGGCAAGGAAAGTTTAATAGACGCCTTTTTAAATGTGGGAATATTTAAAGACATTTTCAAGTTGTAGGTAAAAAGGAAATAAAAATGGAACTCAACAATGTAGGAAATAACACTCCAAATCAAAACCTATGAAATGGGGTAAAAGATGTACTTGGAAGAAAATTGCAGAATCTTAAATGATTTTATTATTAAACACGATGAGCAAATAAGCTAAGAATTCTGCTTTTCAAAGAGGATGAATAAAGATAAAATATAGAATTAAGATTAAAGAAAAAATTAATAACTTAAAAACAAGAGAACCAGTAAGTAAAAGTAACAGCTGATTCTCTGAAGAGACTAATGAAATATACAAACCTCTCATAAGCCTGACTGAAAAAGAAAGAGTCCTCCCAAGATAGAAAGTGAAGGAAGGAATCTAATCACAGGCGCATACTGAATGTTTAAATTAGTTACAAACTTTATCACAGCATCCTTGTAAACTAGAGGAAATTGGCCATTTTTTTTAGAGGATGTGTATCCCAAAAGTTAACACAAGATGAGGTGGAAAACATAAATAGACCAATAACCATGAAAAGAAATGTAACCGGTTGTCAAAAATCCCTTCAGTGGTTTCACATAGAAGTTTTATCAGACCTTCAAGAAACAGGTCTTGCCTTTTGTTTAAACTATTTTAAAGCCCAGAAAAAGATGGACAGCTTCCTCCGGATTATGACATGAGAGAAAGCTGCAGATCAGGGGTCTGTAAACCATGGTCCACAGGTCGATTCAGCTAACAATCTGTGTGTATCAACAAAGTTTTATTAGAACACAGCCACGTTCATTCATTACCATATGACCTATATATACCAGCAGAGATGAGTAGCTGTGACAGAGACCATCTTGCCCACAAATCCTAAAATACTTACTATTTGGCCTTTACAGAAAAAGTTTACTGACCTCTTCTATAATTGGGCCTCAATTATAGAAACAGAAATCCCAAACACAAGTTAATCACATCAAGATGGACATAACTGTAAAACTCCCCACAAGTCATTCTCTCTAATACTTTTTTTGAACAGTTTTTTAGGTTCTCAGCAGTACTGAGCAGAAGGTACAGAGTGTTCCCACAGTGCCCTGTCCCCACATGCAGCTCTCCTCACTAACATCCCACAGCACATGGCACGTGATTCTTCTTGCTACCTCACGTATTTGGTAGTTTGTTTATTGTCTTTTTTTAAGGCTCCACTGGGACAGGAGCCTAACCAAGTACCTGGCACATCACAGACTCTCCGCAAGTCTTTGCTGAATGGAGGGTGGGTAGGAGAAAAGGAGAACCACCTGAACAAGCCCTATCTGAGTCAACATGCCCTAAAGTGTTTGCAGAATGGCTAATATAAAATGGTAGAGGCATAGCCAACACTGAGCTTTCTAGGCCCACCCAGAACCTACTTTCATGGATGCAGTCAGGGCCAGCTGTGTTTGTTTGTTTGTGGGGTTTTTTTTTTTTTTTTTTTTAGAGGCAAAGTCTGGCTCTGATGCCCAGGCTAGAGTACAGTGACGTGATCATAGTTCACTGCAGCCTCAAATTCCTGGGTTCAAGCAATTCTCCTGCCTCAGCCTCCCAAGTAGCTGAGACTACAGGCACATGCTACCACACCCAGCTACTGCATGCATTTATTTACTTATCTATCTATCTACCTATCTATCTATCTAGAGACAGAGTCTCGCTCTATCACCCAGGCTGGAGTGCAGTGGTGCGATCTCGGCTCGCTGCAACCTCTGCCTCCCAGGTTCAAGATATTTTCTTGCCCCAGCCTCCCGAGTAGCTGGGACTACAGGCGCATGCCACCACGCCAGCTAATTTTTTGTATTTTTAGTAGAGATAGGGTTTCACTGTGTTAGCCAGGATGGTCTCGATCTCCTGACCTCGTGATATGCCCGCCTCAGCCTCCCAAAGTGCTGGGATTACAGGCATGAGCCACCGCACCCGGCCTTCAGTTTTTTTGTAGAGTCAGGGTCTTGCTATGTTGCCCAGGCTGGTCTCGAACTCTTGGCTTCAAGCCATCCTCCCACCTCAGCCTCCCAACATGCTGGGATTATAGGCATGAGCCACTGTGCCCTGCCAGGGCTAGCTGTTTTTACCCATCGAAGACTCTGGGGTCCAGAGGAGCTCCGTAGAGATGTGCTGCAGCTGCTCCTGCCCTGGAGGCCCCGTGTTAATTGAACCAGTAGTTGAAGGGGTACGTACATGTCGTTGCTTCCCTCAATGCTGCCAGCCAGAAGAATCGCAGTGGCAGTGGCATGGGGACAATGTTAACGATCGCCGGACAATCGCTGGGCATCTGCTCCACGCCAGGCAGCCCCGAGCACCTGGACATATCTTTACTCATTTCATCCTCTCCACAATCCTTGGCTATCCTTTGCCCATTTTTCTTTTCTGTTGTTTATCTGCTTCTTATTGATTTGGAGGAGGTCTTTCTGTAATCTTTCTTTCTAATCTTCTCATCTTACTTCCTTCGTTAATTTTTAATGGTCATATGTATGCAAATATCTTTCGGCCTGAAGTCTGTCTTCTAACTTTGTTTACAGAGTCTTTTCTCACATAAAAGTTTTATATTTTAATATAATCTTATTTCTCAATCGTCTCTTTTTGGTTTATGCTTTGTCTATCTTGCTTAAGAAGGCCTTCCTAACCCAAAGGCCATAAAAATATTCTCCAATGTCTTTTTCTAAGATTTCTCAAGTTTTTCATACTTCAAGTATTTAATCCATCCCATTTTATAGCTGAGGAAACAGGGACAGAGACATTAAGTAACTGTTCTAATATTCAGTAAGTATGCATTCATAAGCAATACACGCAATTGTTTTGAAAGTTACTTAAATGTTACCACATTGTTCATTTCCTTTCAGAACTTGTGTTCATTCAACATGCCTTTGTGAAGGTTTATCCATCTGACATGCACAGATCTATTTCATTCATTTAACCGATACACAGCATTTTACTGTCCAAGTAAGTCAGTTTATCCATTCCCTGACTGGGAAACCAGCAATTTTCAAATTTTAACTTAGAAGCTGCTGTGATGCCGAGCCCACCCATGTCTCCTTGTACATATGAACCAGCTGTTCTCTCTAACAGGAGTCTGGAAATGGCACTTCTGTGTTGTAGGATATTAACTAAATATTACAAAATCACTCTTCAAAGCGGCTGCACATATTACATTCTTCCCACAGTGGTAAGAGTTCTGCTTTAACCACATCCTCAGGAACCTTTGCACTATTAGACAGCTGGATTTCTCCAATATGAGGTGAATAAAACGGTTTCTCATTTTATTTTGCACTTCTCTGATTACCAGTAATACTGAGCACTTTTTCATATGTTTATGGTTATTGGTTATTCTGGTTTCTTCTCTATAAATTCCCTCTTCATATGACGACAGCGTTAGCGATCGCCCAGCAATTGCTGAGCACTGTCCATTTTTCTTTCCTGCTGTCTATTTCTTATTGATTTGGAGGACTTCTTTCTAAAATCTTTCTTCTTTCTGATCTTCTAATTCTAACATTTCTGAAGTTTTGGTTTTTAGGCCATCTGGAATTTATTATTGTACATGACATGAAGCTAAGACTGAATTTTATATTTTCCATGTGGGCAAGGGATCACGCCACGCCATTTACTGACTGCTACTCCTTGCGGCAAGCGGAGTAACTGCTGCCACCCCAGAGATACCCACATCCTAACCCCAGAACCTATACATATGTTCAATGCCAAGGGACTAAGGTACTCATCAGCTGACCTTGAGATGGGGGGATGACCCTGGATTATCCAGGTGGGTCCAATGTACTCACGACAGTCTTTGTAAGTGAAAGGCAGGGAGCCAGGAGGGTCAGAGTTGAGTGACGACTGCTGGAAGTGCTACATGGCTGCCTTTGAAGATGGAAGGAGGAGCCAAGGGACGCAGGTGGCCTCTAGCAGCTGGAAAAGGTGAGGAAATGGATTTTCCCCTGGAGCCTCCAGAAGGAGCACAGCCCCGCTGAGCCCTCGATTAAGACTGTAGGACCCACTTTGGACTTCTGACCTCCAGAATTTTAGGATAATAAGCTCCTGTTGCAACGTCACTAATTTGTTGTAGCAGCAACCAGAAACTAATATATTCCTTCTCTGCAAGTTGTCACATATCACACTTTATATTTTGTCCCATTATCTATCTATCTCTCTATCAATGCTATACTTGTTCTAGAAATTAGAACATTACAGTAAGTCTGAAAACTAAGAAAGGTGAAGCCTTCCTCCTTCTTCAAAATTGCCTTGGCTATTCTTGACTATGTATTTTTTTTTTTAATTAAAAAATAACCCCAGCATTTTGGGAGGCCAAGGCAGGAGGACCACTTGAGGCCAGGAGTTCAAGACCAGCCTGTACAACATAGCAAGACCATATCTCTACAAAACAAAAAACTTAGCCAGGCACGGTGGCACTGCCTGTAGTCCTGGCTTAGCCGGGCACGGTGGCACTGCCTGTAGTCCTGGCTTAGCCGGGCATGGTGGCACTGCCTACAGTCCTGGCTTAGCCGGGCATGGTGGCACTGCCTGTAGTCCTGGCTACTCGGGAGGCTGAGGCAGGTGGATTGCTTGAGCTCAGGAGTTCAAGGCTACAGTGAGCTGTGATTATGGCACGCACTCCAGCCAGAGCAACAAAGTGAGAATTTATCTCTAAAAGCAAAACAAAACAAAAACCCTGGAATATATCCTAAAAGAAAATAAATGCAGATGGGAGAAAGACACACCAGGCGGAGAGCATGAGCCAAGACTCAAAAGTCCGGAAAACACGCAGCATAGTGAGTGAATCACAAGTAGCATACACAGCTAGAAAATGCTTCCAAACCCCGGGATGATCAGCCCCGGTGGGGATGATTTCAGCAGCTGAGAGACCATTAACAGGACTTCTACTTCCGGCCAAGAAGAGTAACAGTGATTAGATTGACCCTCCCATCTAAAATACATTTTCTTTTAAACACAAAATATGTAAAACAGTGGTTTTCAAGACAGTGGACTTCAGGCAACAAAGGAGAGTGATCCCGAGGGCTGGGAAACAGAAGCAGAAAGGCCTACCCTGCCCCCAGCTTACTGTGTGCAGTGAGTTTGCACCAGACAGGATGAGCAGCAGAGAGAGAATGCCGGCCATTTACAGAGGGTCCCACCCTCGCATTCAGTAGAGTGCGGATCAGGAAACTCCTAAGGCCAAAAGAGAAAGAACCACCAGAGAGGATTACAGGGAACAGGGCCTGGTCTTCACAGGGCAGGCAAACATAGCACTGTTCCCTCCAGCCACCTGGTAATCCTCATTCTTCATTGGACACCGGGCAGAGCCCTTGGAGGGCACCTGTCATCTCAGTGAGGAATAATCAGCCCTAGACAAAATCCTGATCTGATCTCACCTAACAAATCTTAAGAGCAAGACCCAAAAGGATCTAATAATTTTCAAAGCTTAAGAATATTTATCAGATACAAAACTACTCAGTATACAATAAGAGAAAATTCTCAGTATCTGGAGCCCATCAAAAGTTATCACACATCCAAAGAGTCAGGAAAACAGAACCCAATCAGGACAAAAATCTGTTAATCAAAACTGATCCTGAACTGACAAAGATATTAGAATTAGCAAACCAGGATATTAAAGTAGTTATAATTGTATTTCTTAAGTTCAAAAAGCCAGAGGAAACACTGAACATGTTAAGTCAAGACACGGAAGAATAAAACAAGCCCAGACAGAACTTCTAGAGATGAAAACTATAATATCTGAGATGAAAAGTATACTGAATGGGATAAATGGCAGATCAGACACTCCAGAAGAAAAGAACTTGAAGTGAACTTGAAGACAGAAACTATCTAAAATGAAACACACAGCAAAAGAAGGTTATGAATAAAAGTGAACAGAGTATCAGAGAGCTGTGAGACAACTTCTGGCAGCCTGATAAACGCATAACTGGGGCCTCTGAATGAGAGGATGAGAGAGAAAGACAGAAGAAATATGTGAAGAAATAATGACCACAATTTTTCCAAATGTGATGAAAACTATAAATCTAGAGATCTAAGAAGCTCAAGGAACCCCGGCAAAAAAATCAGTTAAAAAACCATTGTGGGCAAGCAGAGGCAGTGGCAGACTGGTTTTAAAATCTCCTCCAAATGCCTCATGAAAACAGGACAACCAGGGAAGTAAAACCAAAGCCCACAGACGGCATCCACAAATTGATCCAGCCCCAAAGCCCGACAGCAGGATCAGCCCATCAGAGTTTATAGTTAATTTGATTAGAAGGTCTTCAAAACATAACTAGCTGCTCTTTTCCAGTGCCATAACTATATCTTTATTTACTTATTTATTTTTGAGACAAGGTCTCGCTCTTTTGCCCAGGTTGGACTGCACTGGCATAATCACGGCTCACTGCAGCCTCAATCTCCCGGGCTCAACCAATCCTCTTGCCTTGGCCTCCTGAGTAGCAGGGACTAAAGGTGCACACCACCGTGCATAGCTAATTTGTTTTATTTTTAGTAGAAATGGGGTCTTGCTATGTTGCCCAGGCTGGTCTTGAACTCCTGAGCTCAAGTGATCCTCCTGCCTCAGCCTTCTAAAGTGCCAGGTTTACAGGCATGAGCCACCATGCTTGGCTATATCATAATTTAAACACATGAAAATTTCTTTCCAGAGAAGGCAGCCATATTTTTCCTGAAAGCTAGCTATACAGGTTCATTCTCTGTTCAGGCATTTCTACAGACATGGGTAAACTATGTTTATTATGTATTACTACTGTACTTTTAAGTAACTTAATCAAAAATCAGAGTACAGAGTGGATCCATGGGTTCTGCATCCATGAATTCAACCAGCCTTGGATTGAAAATATTTTTTAAAAAATGGATGGTTGTATCTGCACTGAACACATACAGACTCTTTTTTTCTTGTCATTATTCCCTAAACAGTACAACGATTTACATAGCATTTGCACTGTATTAGGTATTGTAAATAGCCTAAAGATGATTTAAAGTACACAGGAGGATGCGCATAGATTACAGGCAAATACTACACCATTTTATATAAGGGACTTGAGCATGTGGAACCAGTCCCCCATGGATACCAAGGGATAACTCGAATCATGTTTATATTTAATTACAAAATATACCCAATTTATAATCTAAGGTCCTCTGTTTTTCATAATTACATTTCTTAAAGGTTGATAGGTATTTTATTTTTAAAATATAACCAAATGTCAAAAAGTGTATGTCAAAGAAGGAAAGATACCAGATGTAAGCAGGGAATGGGTTTTTTTTGTTGTTTTTTTTTTTTTTTTTTTGAGACAGAGTCTCGCTCTGTCGCCCAGGCTGGAGTGCAGTGGCACAATCTCGGCTCACTGCAAGCTCTGCCTCCCGGGTTCATGCCGTTCTCCTGCCTCAGCCTCCCAAGTAGCTAGGACTACAGGCGCCTGCCACCACATCCGGCTAATTTTTTGTATTTTTAGTAGAGATGGGGTTTCACCGTGTTAGCCAGAATGGTCTCGATCTCCTGACCTTATGATCCACCTGGCTCGGCCTCCCAAAGTGCTGGGATTACAGGCATGAGCCACCGTGCCTGGCCAGGAATGGGTTGTTTTAAATGATCCTTTATTATGACCCTTTGTTTAGTTTTTTGAAATTATGTGTCCTATGCCTTGAACGCATTCAATTTTATCAAATGAAATTGGAAATTCATTCTAAACCGACTCTGACAGGAAATGCATGCATGCCTACCACTCACCACCACAAGGGATTCCAGTATAAGGGGGACTGTACATTTCAGTGCCGTTTATAAAGATGGGATTATTAATGTACACACTGGTGGTAAACAGAAATCTTGAGAACAAGCTGTTAGGCACAAAATTCAAACACTGAAAAAACAATTAAAACCATCAAATGCATCACCTCTATGAAAAGAAGGAAAATACTGAATGATGTAGTTTGTCCCAAAGAAATCAACTATTAAGTTTTGGTACCGGAATATTCTTAGATAGCTCAGAAAATCCTGAAATACCATGTTTATTATGTATTACTATTGTACTTTTAAGTAACTTAATCAAAAATCAGAATACAGAGTAGATCCATGGTTTCTGCATCCATGAATTCAACCAGACTTCGGCTGAAAATATTTTTTTAAAAATGTATCTGCACTGAACACGTACAAACTCTTTTTTTCTTGTTATTATTCCCTAAACAGTACAATTTACATAGCATTTGCACTGTATCAGGTATCTCAGAAAATCATCAAATTCAACTTAGAAATGCATGTGCTGCTTCCACCAATTGTAAAATCAAATTCAACAAGACCAGTTCCCATGAATTAGAATCTCAATCCATGAAGAAAACCCCTCCTAAGTGACAGAAGCACCAGCAGCTTTGCACCAGCTCAGCCACAGCCGAGCACAGAAAGCAACTCCTCCCTCAACACCTGGGCGTCACCAGCTGGAGGCCAGAGGAACACAAAGCTCCCTCCACGGGCTTGCACGTTTGTTCATTCCCTATCCTGCCATCTGGAACAGGCAGAAAGAAGGAAGTCATCACCTGTGACTAGGGATCCTAGAACTTTCAGTGGTGAGAGCTCCAGATGCCTGGAGCCAAGGCCCCATACTCATTCAGGTGGACTACTCCAACACTCCCTCGTACCTTCCGCCCCTCACTTCAGTATACATGGAATTCTCAACCAGGACATGGGTCTAAACCAAGAAGCTCTGAGCACAGGGTACTGCCTCAGCAGAAGCAGCTAGGCTGACGGCCAACAAGAACTCTTTAACCTCCTAACCATGTGGACTTGCTGCCACCCACAGGGCCAGGGCCCTACCTCTGCTGGCAGCCCTTGCTGCTTGCAGCCAATTGTGACTCCTTTTCTTAAAGCCACAGACTCAGATCACAGACTCCTAACTTTCGGATAGGGCTTCAAGATGAGTAGACAGATGGCTACTTTAACAGTGCAAACTCAAGGTGGTGGTCCTTGGCTCTCGACCACCCTCTAATTCTCGGGTCCCACATTTGCAGGGCACCCATGTGACGTGTCCTTTTAAATGCTTAGTTGGGGAGCTGTCAAGTAACTGAGCTGACTCTGGACTGAAGCACAAGTAACAAGCTTCTGGGCCACACTTCATCACTGTCCAATTCTACACCTTGGTATTAAGCAAAAACCCAACTAACAGATTCCATTAATGCAATCTACGGCAATTATCTTACAAATGTGATGATTACCGTACTAGACTAAGTACCTTTCCCCGGGAAGAGACAGAAGTGCTGCCTGCCATGTGCCTGGCGAGTCAGCTCTCTGGAAACACTTACTCGAAGGGGACGTGGGTGGTTTCCTGGCAGGCCGCCGCTCCGCCTTGGGGCCACTGACAGGCTCCGTGGGTGCATCCAGGTGTTCTTCTGAGCCCAGCGAGAACTGGAACCGGAGTGTACCTGACTCCACCTGCTTCACCTGCAATGGACCACAAGAGCAGTGATGGCCACTCCCTTCATCAGCACACCTATCAGAACGATCCAACCAGGAACAGCAGGCTCTGCCCTAAAACAAAGTCTACGTGAAATCAGAGGCTTCTGATGCCACATGTTCTTAGATTATAATCAAGTAGTTTGAGCAAAAAGCAATTGGCGTGGCACTAAAAGCCCTGCAGACCATATGATCATGGAATGACCCTTACCCAAGTAGAAATCGCAATCTCTCTCGAGTTGTGAATGTTTTCATTGACCTGTGTGAAACTGACATCTTTCTTCTGCGTATGGCTCTGTGGGTTTTGGCACATGCACAGACTCACATAACCAGCACCACACTCAGGGTGCAGGCCAGCCCCATCCCTCCAGGGTGCTCCTTGCCCTGCCCTGCCCCTCTGCAGCCACACCCAGCCCCTGCCTAACCCGGGCAATCTATGACTGCTTCCCCAGCACTGTCATTTGGTCTTTTTGAGAATGTCAAAAAAATGTCCAACACATGGAATCACATAACATATAACTTTTGAGACCAGCTTCTTTCATTTAGCATAAGACTGAGGAGATTTATCCAAGTTGTTACATACACATCAAACTGTTTCTTTTTTTATTACTGAGTGATATTCTATCATACGGATGTATCAGTTTATTTATCCATTCACTCACAAACATTTGGGTAGTTTCTGGTTTGGGTGATTATAAATAGACCTGCTACAAACACATGTGTTTGTGTGAATTCAGGTTTCATTTCTCCAAGAGTAGGACTGCTGGGTCATATGGTATATTTAATTTCATAAGGCACTTCCAAACTTTATTTCTGGACTTTCTAGTCTGTTCCATTAACCGAATTCCTTGATACTAATTATATTAATCAGCGTAGCTGTACAGTAAGTGTTTAAACTGTGTAGTATGATTCCTCCAACTTTACTGTTTTTTTTTTTCAAAACTATTTTGACTCTTCTAATTCCTTTAGCTTTCCATATAAATTTCAGAATCAACTTGTCTATATCTCCAAAAAAATCCTGCTGGGATTTTGACTGAAACTGCATAAAATCTCTAGATCAATCTTGGGCAGAACTGACAGCTTTACTATGTTGAGTTTTCCAAGACATAAACATGTTACGTCTCTCCAATTATTTAGGTCTTCTTTGATTTCACCTAAGAATAACCAATGACAACTAGCAAAAGGACAGTTTTATTGTTTTCAGCATACAGATCCCGTATCTATTTTGTTAGATTTAGTTCATGGAGGGCAGGCTTTGTAAACATTACTGTTTCTGTATTTTGCTTTCAATTTTTCAGTGCTAGTATACAGAAATAGGATTGATTTTTCATGTTGACTTCCTGTGTTATCCTGCAACCTCACTAAACCCACTTACTCATTCCAAAAGGACTTTTTTGTAGACTCCTCAGAATCTTTGACATAGACAATCACGTTTTCTGCAAATAAGGACAGTTTTGTTTCTTCCTTCTAATGTGTATGTCTTTTGTTTTCTTGACTTACAGCACTGACTACAACTTCCAGTGCAATACTGAACATGACGTTGAGTGCTAACAGTGGACATCCTTTACTTGTTCCTAATCTTAGGGGGAAAGCAATCAGTCTTTCACCATTAAGTATGATGTTAACTAAAGAGTTTTTGTAGATACCACTGATTATGCTAAGGAAGTTTTCTTTTATTGCTAGTTTGCTCAGTTTTTAATCATAAACTGATGCTGAATATTGTTAAATGTTTTTTCAGTATCAATTGCCAGGATCATATGGTTTTCCTTCTTTAGGCTGTTACTATAATGAATTACATTTATTGATTTCCAAATAGAAAACAGACTTGCATTCTCGGATAAAGCTCCACTTGGCTATAGTGTATTATTCTTTTTGCGTATTGCTGGACTCAAATCTGCTAATATTTTGTTGAGTATTTTGCACCTATGTTTATGAAGGATATGGATCCACAGTTCTGTTTTCTTGTTACTATTAATATTATTTTTCTGGTTTTGATATCAGGGTAACGCTGGCTTCATTTCATGAGTTGGGAATTGCTCTCATCTTTTCTGTTTTCTGAAATAGATTGTATAAAAGTGGCATTATTTCTTCTTTACATGTCTAATAGAATTGATAGTGAATAGGCCTGAATATTTCTTTTTCAAAAGTTTTTAAACTATGAATTCGACTTACATATTAGTTATAGGACTACTCAGGTCATCTACTTCATCTTGGCTGAGTTTTGGCAGTGTGGAGTTTAATATTCATTCATCCATTTCACCTAAATTGTCAAATTTATGTGCAGAGAATTGTTTGTAGTATTCCCTTATTGTCCTCTGAATACCCATGAGGTCTGTACTGATATTCCTTCTTTCATTCCTAATATTAGTCATTTGTGTCCTCCCTTCTTTTTCAGTCTTGCTAGAAGTTCATCAGTTTTACTGGTTATTTTCAAACAGGTTTTTGTTTCACTGGGTTTTTGCTATTTTTTAATTTTTAATCTATTATTTTTGTTTTCAATTTCATTGGTTTCTGCTGCTATTGACTTCTGAATTGCTTTGGGTTTATTTTACTCTTCTTTTTCTAGTTTCTGAAGACAAAGATCAGATCGCTGAATTAAGATCTTTTTTCTGTTCTAATATAAACACCTAACGCTAAGCATATCTGAGCTGCATCCTACGAACTTTGACATGTTGTATTTCCATATTTGTTAAGTTCACAATATCTTCTATTTTCCCTTGAGGCTTACTCTTTAATTTATGGATTTTTACATATTGTTTAATTTCCAAGTGGTTGAAAATTTTTATTATCTTTGTTATTGATTTCTAGTTCAATTCCATTATAATCTGAGAATACATTTTGTATAATCGCAACTCTCTTAAAACTGAAGTTTGTTTTATGACCAAGGATATTGTCTATCTTGATGAATGTTCCATGTGCACTTGTAAACAACGTGTATCCTGCTGTTGTTGGGGAGAGTGCTCTATAAATATCATTCCGATCCAGTTGGTCGATGGTGATAGTCAGTCCTTCTGTATCACTGCTGATGGAATAGCTAGTTGTTCTTTGTTTACTTAGAGAGGAAGTTGAAGTCTCCAACTCTAATTGTGGATTTGTCCATTTCTCCTTTCAGTTCAATCAGTTTTTGCTTCATGTATTTTGAAGCTCTATGTTAGATGCAAGCAATTTTAGGATTGTTATGTCTTGGCAACCGACCCATTTATCATGTGTACTATCTCTCTTAATTCCTGGAAATTTCCTGTATTCTGAAGTCTAGTTTGTCTGATAGTGTCAATAGTAATACACCCACTCCAGTTTTCTTTTAATTAGTGTTTGAAAAGAATATTTTTCATTCTTTTAATTTACATTATATTTATTTAAAGTATATTTCTTATAGACAGTATATAGTTGGGCTTTGTCTTTCATTAAGCCTGACCATATCTTTTAAACTGGTGTGTTTACACTATTTACACGTAAGGTAATTACAGGCATACCTCAAAGATACTACACGTTCAGTTCCAAACCACTACAATAAAGCAAGTCACTGAATTTTTTGGTTTCCCAGTGCATTTAAAAGTTGTATTTATACTACACTGTAGTCAATAGGTGTGTAATAGCATATGTCTAAAAAAAAAAAAAAAAAGTACTGTACCTACCTTAATTTACAAATACCTTATTGCTGGCTGGGTGCAGTGACTCATGTCTGCAATCCCAGCACTTTGAGAGGCACACAGATCACCTAAGGTGAGGAGTTCAAGACCAGCCTGGCCAACATGATGAAACCCCATCTCTACTAAAAATATAAAAATTAGCCAGGCATGGCGGTGGGCACCTGTAATCCCAGCTACTTGGGAGGCTGAGCCAGAAGAATCGCTTGAACCTGGAAGACGGAGGTTGCAGTGAGCTGAGACTGCGCCACTGCACTCCAGCCTGGGTTACAGAGCAGGACTTCATCTCAAAAAAAAAAAAAAAAAACTTTCTTGCTAAAAAAATGCTAACCATTGTGCCATTATAGGTATGGTGACTCACGCCTATAATCCCAACACTCTGGGAGGCCAAGGTGGGAGGATCTCTTGAACCCAGGAGCTCAAGATGATTCCAGGAAACACAGCAAGACCTCAACTCTACAAAAATTAAAAAATTACCCAGGCATGGTGGCATATGCCTGTAGTCCTAGCTACTCAGGACGCTGAGGTGTGAGGATTGCTTGAGCCTAGGAGTTCAAGGCTGCAGTGAATTATGATCGTGCCACTGCACTCCAGCCAGGGCAACAGAGTAAGACACTGTCTCAAAAAAAAAAAAAGAAAAATGCTAAGGATCATCTAAGCCTTCCAGAACATTGTAATCTTTTTGCTGGTGGAGGGTTGTGCCTTGATATTGATGGCTGCTGCCTAATCAGAGTAGTGGTTGCTGAAGGTTGGGATGCCTGCAGTGCTTTCATAAAACAAGACCACAATGCAAGTTTGCTCCATCAATTGACTTTTCATGTCATAAAAGAGTACCATGCAATGCTATTTGACAGCATTTTACCATAGACAGAACTTCCAAAATCATAGTCAATCTTCTCAAACCTTGCCATTGCTTTATCAACTAAGTTTAGGTAATATTCTAAATATTACATCTATATACCTTTAAAATCTCACCAAACACCGTGTTTAGTTTAGTTTAGTTTTGTTTTGTTTTTGAGACAGAGTCTTGCTCTGTTGCCCAGGCTGGAGTGCAATGATGCAATCTCAGCTCACTGCAACCTCCGCCTCCCAGGTTCAGGTGATTCTCCTGCCTCAGCCTCCTGAGTAGCTGGGATTACAGGCATGCGCCACCACACGTGGCTAATTTTAGTATTTTTAGTAATAACGGGGTTTCACCATGTTGGCCAGTCTGGTCTTGAACTCCTGACCTCAGGTGATTCGCCCACCTCAGCCTCCCAAAGTGCTGGGATTACAAGCGTGAGCCACCGCACCCAGCCACACTGTTATAATTTCTGCTTCAACCATCCAACATATTTTAAAGAAGAAGAGAAGAATATTAAATTTGCCATTTCTGTTGTTCTTTCTTCATTCTTGATGTCCCAAATTTCTATCTGGTATCATTTCCCCTCTGTCTGAAGAAATTCTTTTAGCAATTCTTTAAGCAAAGTATCTGCTACCAATGAATGCTCTTACTTTCAGTTCATCTGAGAATGTCCTCATTTCACATCTTTGTTCTGTTTTTTTTAACTTTTTTTTAACTGGACATAGAATTCTGAGTTCCAAGGTCTTTCTGTTAGCACTTTTAAAATGTCCCACTTTTCTTCTGGTCAGCATGGTTTCTGATGAGGAATCCACAGTCAGTCAAATTATTATTTCTCTGTAAGTAATGTGTCATTTTTCTATAGCTGTTTTTAAGAATCTTCTCCGTCTTTAGTTTTTAGCAGTTTGCGTATGATTTATCTGGGTGTAGATTTCCTCACATTTATCCCTGGGGTTCACTGAACTTGGATCTGCAGATTTATGTCTTTTGCCAAATTGGGGAAGTTTTCAGCCAATATTTTTTCAAGTACTTTTTTCTACACCATAGTCTCCTCTACCAGGACTGGGTGCTAGCTAGCCTTTTTGGTAGGGACCTACAGGTCAATGCTAAGGCTTTGCCCCTTGTCTTCCAATCATCTTCTCTGTGGCTCAGGGTGAATAAATTGCTATTGGTTTATCTTCAAGTTCACTAACTCTTTTGTCATCTCCATTCTGCTGTTAGGCCATCTAGTAGTTTTTTACTTTGGTTATTTTGTTTTTCAGTTCTAAAATTTTCATTTGATTGATTGTTCTTTATATCTTCCATCTCTTTACTGAGACAGCCTACCTTCCCATTTATTTCCAGAGTGTTTGCTCTTATTTACTAGAGCATCTTTATTATGGCTGCTTTAAATTTTCTGTCTGACAATTCTAACATTTGTGCCATCTCAATGTTGGTGTCTGTTAAATGTCTTTTCTCTACAAGCTGTATTTTCCAGGTTCTTTGTATGACAATTAATCTTAGAGCATATCACAGACACTTTGAACATTAGATTATAGAGTCTCATTTAAATCCTGTGAAGAATGCCGGTATTTTTATTTAGGTAGGAATTGACCTAGTTGAGTTCAGGACACAGTTTCTGACCAGCATCCTGCGGGCTGTGGTTTCAATGTCAGTTCCATTTTCAAAACCTGTGCAGTGTTCTTTGGATCTCTTGTGCATGTGGCTCCACCCAGCAGGCAGCCCTGGGACTGGGAAGCAGTCAACCCCACAGTCTCAAAAGTCTTTGGTATGCCATTCAGGGTCAGACCCACACATGTGCAGCTTCAGGGTGAACCCAGGGTTTTGTAAACAACCTTACAGGGCTGCTTCCCCAGCTCCTCTCTTAGAGATCTCTCTAGTATTTTCCAGTAGAGCCCCATTTCAATCCTCCAACCAGCTCTGCTGCCCCCTGCAACAGTGCCTGAATCCAAGGCCAAGCAGTAGGAAGACAGAGTGCTTTAAAGATGGGCAGGAATGTATAAAAGAGCTAAAATTTTCATCTGTCATTATGAGAATTCAGTATATAATGGCTAAAATTGTAAATTAAGAAATAGCAGTAGAATCCTATTATTTAGAAAACACAGGTAAAGACCATAAGTCACAGCTAAGAGTTGAAAGTGGCTGCCTTTGGAGATATCAATTTAAAAAAAAAAAAGAGGGAGACAATTATTTGCTCAAGGGAAAAGGGCAGGAGTTGTTTAAGAAAGTAAACAATCATGATGACACATGACTTCATTTCATAGTAAATAATGGTGAAATAATCAAAACAACATAAACTCTAAAATCTAACTACCCCAAAGTTATGGGCTTTGAATTCTATTTCTACTTTTCTTTGATTAACATCTGCCACTCCTACTCAACAGTCATGGGATCAGGGATGTTTTTTCTTCGAGTATATGTAGGTGCTCAATAAAAGTTCACTGAGTGATGAATGACTGAATGAGATAAAGAAGAGGCTGGTGCAGTGGCAGACACAGGCACACCTAGGTTTCCAACTGACCTGACTTGAGAGGGACTGGCACCACTATGCAGGAAATACAGGCAGAAGCAGAGGAGTGCCTTCGCAGTGCAGGAAAGTGAGTCAAGTTTGTGACCATGGTTAGTTCACCGCTTTGGTTAATTAAATCACTGTAGAGTAATGGCCCTCAACTGGGGGCAATTTTACCCCCCAGGAAACATCTGGCACTGTCTGTGGACATTCAGGGCTCTCACAGATGGGGGGATCCTGCTGGCACCCAGTGAACAGAGGCCGGGAACACTGCTCAGCATCCCCTAGTGCACAGGATGGCCTCACACCAAGAATTCTCTGGCCCAAATGTCAACAGAGCTGAGGTCAAAAACTCCTGATTTGGAAGTGGTACTCCTTGTGGAAAATGGCAGAACTTGATACATTTGTGTCCTTAAGATAGTAAACCTTCAAAACATTTATGCCCCAATATAGTTTATGCACTTAAAAATTAAGGGCAATACAGTGGCACGATAGACCTAAAGGTAAACAGAAGAAATATTTATTTATATACCTATCCAAAGGGGAGGAGAGGGGAAGGAAGAGGAGAGAGAAGAGAAGAGACAAGGAGAGAGGGGAGGACGCGGGAGTGGCAGGGAGGGGAAGATGGTAATGGCTTCAGGATTTCTAACAGCAATTTTATAATAAGGGCTCAAAGTAGACCATGTGGGAGTGCAGCAAAATATGGTCCCATCAGGAGAGACATTCCTTATAGGAAGAAAAGCTGCACAATCAGCTGTTCTCTTATTCAGGTCCCCCAAGCATTATCCCAATCATCAATAACAACACTGAACACATTACTGTCACTGGAGTCAGCACAGAGGTGACAAACTGAAATAACATGCACAGTCCTTTTACCTTAGAAAAATGAGGCACCTGAGTACTAAAAAGCTCCTGCTTGCACTGCTGAAACGGACATGTTTTAGGAACGTGAGAGAAGACCAAACAGTGCAGCCGAGCAGAAACTCTGCCACACCTCGGAGAGCCCAACGGACTCCAGCCATCTGCCAGAGCAGGGTTTCTCACTGTCTGTGGTGCCCTGGGTCACCGCTAACCATCCTTCAACACCACCAATGGAGCCAAGGAGGCTGGGGATGGAGACCCTCATACACACTTCAACCCACTCTGCTCTACTTTTTTTTGCTTTCTTAATTGGGGTGCAGAGAACAGTTCATTTCAGAATTTAAAAAAACAAAAAAACAAAAAAAAAAAACCTGAGAATCTCTGCTGTGGTCCTACCCCTTTGTACACACCCAAGGTCCAACAGGCATTAGTGATAAGTCACAAAGATAAGCCAGGGCTAGAAACCAGAACTGGCTCCCACCTCAGCACTCATCCACCAAAAAACCTACTGGCAAAGGCCACATGAGGCCCAAGCTCCAATGCTCCAAACGTGCACGCAACAGAGGTGAATCTCGCTGCAAAGTGTGTACACAACAGCTGGAGGTTCACCAAGTCATCCCAGGAAATCAGTATGTGAACAGCGATAAAACCCATGATAAAACTGGTCTTACCAGGTTTACATAAAAACATCATACTAATCTTTTTAAAGGCATACCCATGACATGAAAAGAATTCTGTAAATGAAACATCTGCAAACATATTTGTGAACTTTTGCTTTTGAAAATGAATGAACTTGCTAGAAGCTCACCAGAGATGCATAAGAAATACCTAATAATTTACCTCTTCAGAGCTCAGGCTGGCTGAGGGTACCTTGTAGACCAGACAGTGCGAGGGGTTGGGCTGGATCCCGCCCTGCAGAGGCAGGGTCACCCTTCCAGAATCAGCTTCCAGCAGGGGGTTCCAAACAGCCCAGCGGACCATGTGCATGCATGCCAGGTTGGACAGAGAGGTGACTGAAGCTGCCTAGAATTAAAACAAAGCACATCGGTGTATGAGTTATCACAGAAGTCACCTGGAGAGGGGAAATCAACAGTGCTTTCACGTGTAAAATTCAACGAGAGCTCAGTGTAGCAAGGGGCAGGGATCGTCAGTGGCATTTTATAAAAGCAACTAGGGCAGGAAGAGGACATGGCATCCACAGTGCAGACAGTAGGGCACAGATAGTCTTCAGTTACATGACCCCACCGACCCAACCAGGACCCCTGCCCACCCATGAGTCTCCTTTTCTGGCCCAAGGTAGTGATGGTTTCCCCCTTAGAGACCAGCACTGTTTTATGAACCCCTGTTCCCATAAGGATCTTTCCATAGGTTTGTAAACACTCTGCACCTTGCCAACACCAACTCAAATCCGTCAGGAAAATACTAGGAACAGCGCTTTGAATTTCTAATTAGAAACTTGGTAAAAATAACGAAGAATGCACACGTATATTCAATTCAGCGTTATTAGCACACATTTTCTCCACAAAGCTCCAGCTTACAATAGAACATTTCATATCTGTAGCTTTCATGAAATTGGGAAATGGATCGGGTCAAATTCCAGGCATTGTTCCTTCTCTCTCCTTCTCTATGGCTGGCCAAATGGAAGGAATGAGGACACTATGAACATCCTTGGGTTACAACCACATTAAAGTCGTTTTCACAAACATGGTTTCAGGGCTTGACTGAGTAGAGAGTTTTAAAATTACAAACTTTCATCCATTTACTTAGAAAGAAGTAGGACTAAAGCTAAACCCCGGTCTTTTTTTGGACCCCAGAGTCCAGCAGAGCCACCCTGTTGAAGAGGACTCCAGAGGTGATCAACTCTGAACCAAGGCCCTGCCGCAGATCCTCTGCAGGCTCCCCTGGTGGGTGGAGCACACTTAAGTCACCAGGAAGCCGATTAGCCAGAGGCCCATGGGGTACAGGCAACAGGGGGTCCGACCAAGAGCCCCAGTGAGAGCTCTTTCCACTCCTAAGATCACAGCTGCACTGACCAGTGAGTGCTGCGGAGCGCTGCCTAGACCAGAGCCACTGGAACAGCCCGGAGGAAGGAGGGGCAGCTGTCCACTTCCACCTGGGACTTCCAGCCTCTGTGTCCCATGCGCAGGAGAAACAACCCCCAAGCAGGAGGTGGTGACTGGACCATGAGCACAGTGCTCCACTTCCTAGTGCTCCACTTCCTACGGCTTTCCCCCCGGCCCTAGCTAACAGAGACAGCTGCACCCTTCAGGGGTGACGAAAGTAAAATGGGGTGGCTCCCCACTGCTCCCAGTCCCAGGCTTGGCTAAGGCAGCCAAGCGCATCCCTCTTAACACTGCTGCCTGAGGGCATGAACCCAGGCGGCTTCACAAACGCAGCCATGGTCACAGCGAGGAGGTGGCCCAGAAGGAGGACGCGTCCCACTCTTGGTGACGAATGGACGCCCATGCCCTGCCTAGGATGGATGGAGCACAGCATCCACCAGGAACAGAGACGCCCAGGGGATCCACGAATTTGCGCTGCCCTGGGAGCCAAGGAGGATGCAAGACTCCAGTGGTGGTGGCCAGGGGTCCTAAGGGACTTTGCTTATTTGGCTAGACACGCCAGTGAGGAACAGCCACACCAGTGTAACTGCCCAGACTGCACTCAGGTCCCACACAGATCCCCGCACGCATGTGTGCACTCAAGGCCTCTAAAATCCGGACACAGATGGCCCCATGGTCTATACTGGGCTAAACCACAGCCAACTTCATACACAAGCAGGTTTGAATACAGAAAAGAAAACAGTTCTTGTTTCTTCCAAGTCAGCCTCTTCCAGACTATTCCTGCCAGATGATATCCCATCCTGTTATATCCTAATAAAAATTTAGAATTGGCATCTTGTTTCACATTAATCTCTTTTCCCATCATAATCGGACTTCAAACCATCCACTTCTGCAGAGCCCTTTGCTGCAGCTAAATTCCAGATCATGGGCCAGGATACTGCCACATTCACGCCCCTGTCACAGGATGAGCAGGGATTTGGGTGGTCCCTGGCAATTCAATGAGAAAACACCCACACCATGGAAGGACATAGAAAGAATCAGAAAAGTAAGAAATGGAAGCATATTACTCTAAGCCACACTTTCAACATTTGCCAAATACAAACACAATGTCTTCCTGTTCCCCGTTCAGTTAGCTGACAACAGATTATAAAACAGTGCTGAGCAACCATAGCATACCAACGACATGGTGATTATAATTCCACTGCTTTTTAAAAATCAAATTACAGCCAGGCACGGTGGCTCACGCCTGTAATCCCAGCACTTTGGGAGGCCGAGGCAGGTGGATCACCTGAGGTCAGGAGTTCAAGACCACCCTGGCTGACATGGTGAAACCCCATCTTTACTAAAAATACAAAAATCAGCTGGGTATGGTTGCAGGCACCTGTAATCCCAGCTACTCGGGAGGCTGAGGCAGGAGAATCACTTGAACCTAGAAGGTGGAGGTTGCAGGGAGCCGAGATCACACCATTGCACTCCAGCCTGGGCGACAGAGTGAGACTCCATCTCAACAACAAAAAAATCAAATTACTATAAATGTATTAGGAAAACTTGTCACTATAAGGATTCAACAATGTCTAGACTACTTTTGTAAACAGTTATCATCATAAAATACAGAAGTGTATTATTACAGGATCAAAAACAAAATAAAGTAAAATATGTATCCACGTTTTCATGCTATCTATACAACTTCTAATTTTCCACTTAGGGGATTCCAATATCTGATTTTCCAATTTCACAGTTCTTTTTGGTTCTCCATCAGTAGACGATCTCCTCTGTGCAAAGTATCTGTCAGTTACATAAACATCCATTTTTCCTCACTTTTCTGTTTAACAGCTTTAATAACAACAACAAAAAATCTGTGTAGCGAATTATTGATCACTCTTTCTGAGACCTCAACAGGCTAATGGGGGCCTGGTGGGAAGCCAGTCGCCATGTATTTGCCCACACTTGCTCACTACCAGCCCACAGAGGGACCGGCAGACAGGAACTGCCCAAAAACCACCTGGCTCTGCAGAGAAGGCCAAGCACAAGCAGAGTCACAGTGAGTCTAACACGCTCCTACCGCCAGTGGATCCTAGTGCTTGAGATGACATCCACTACTTCATCATTTCTTTTCCTGCCCAACTTGGGTTTGAATTCACACAAACTGAAGAAAAAAAAAAAGCCCCAAATACACCGAATTGCTCCCATTTAGACTTTTTAAGTATAACAGCACAAAATACACAAGTACAAATACACAAAAGACAAAATACACAATACACAATACACAAAAGACAAATGAGGAATACACTTGGATTATGAGTCAGGTTTTGTTGTGGAACAGAAGTGCCACGCTTGCATTTACCACGCAAAGCTGCTCACAGAAAACAGGCCCTTGGCCTTTGGAAATGCTACAAACCACAGTCCCTGTGGCGGGCTCAATGTGTCCTCCAAAAAGATGCTCTCAGCCTAATCCCCGGAACCTGTGGCTGTGCTTTATTGGAAACAAAGGTCTTTGCGGATGTGATTAGTTACAGTGTTGTGGGATGAGATAATCCTTCATTATCTAGACTGGCCCTAACTCCAATGGCAAGCATCCCTGTAGGAGCAGGGGAGAGAGAGACAGACACAGAGGGAGACACAGAGCAGAGGCCACGTGATGAAGGGGAGGAGAACAGAGTGATGTGGCCACAAGCCAAGGACAGCTAGGAGCCCCAAAACCCACAAGAGGCAGGGAAGCCCCATCCCACAGAACCTCCCGAGGAACTCAGTCCTGCCACACCTGGGGTTTCCTCGGAAGGAGCTCGGCCCGCCACACCTGGGCTTTGCCTGAGGAGGATCTTGGCCCTGTCACACCTGGGGTTTCCTGGGGAGGAGCTGGGCCCCACCACACCTGGGGTTTCCTGGGGAGAAACTTAGTCCTACCATACCTGGGGTTTGCCAGCAGAGCAGATTGTGGACCTGTGGCCTCAGAGCTGTGAGAGCGCACATTTCCGCTGCTTTGAGCTGTGGAGGGTGTGACGCTTTGTTACAGAAGCACTGGAAAGTCACACAGGCCCTTGATGGCTTCTGTCCTCAGATCAACCCGAACTTACTTAGACGAAGGTAAAAACGTCACATTACTTCACGAGCTTCATTTTCTTTAGATTTTCAGTGAGACCTTTTCACTCTTGCCTAGGCACCCGGCCTCTGGCCCTGGGCCCAGTTCTGCTGGGACCTCCAGCCCCAGGGACTGGGAATGCACAGTGAAGGGGATGGCAGCCGCTCTCTGGGTAATGACAGGGTGGGGTCCCCGCCAAGCAGCGCACTCACGCTCCACTGCCTCAAGGCCTTATCCAGATAGAGAGCTGGGCCCAGGGGAACCGCCACATCAATGGAGGTGACATGTGGCACCTGGCTGAGGACAAATTTTAAAAACACAAACTACTGTGTCAAAACATCTCTGAATATTCCTAGTATCACACAAATCACAGAGGACAGAAAGAAAAAAGAGAAATGTAGGTCTATAATTATGCGGACGAAGGAGACAGGGAGGCCTAAGATAAGTGTGAAGAAAGCAGCTCAGGCCCTGGGCTGGGAACACACGCAGTCACACTCATGTGGTGTGAGAGCCACAGCAGGGACAGGGCTGACCCCTCGCAGGCACCATCCACCCTGTGCACCAGCTCCCACCCTGTGAAATGACCACCATACAGGCGTAGGAAACAGAGCAACCAGCCGCACACGGCAGGTGGCACAGACCCAGGAGCATCCTTGGAGGTGGAGCCAGGTGTCCCCCAGGTGTCCCCCAGCAGCATGACGGGTGGGGCACACAGGCGGCAGGTGGCTCCGGAACTCAGAGCTCAGGCCACGGGCTGAAGGCAAGTCCTTCCCGATGGCTCGCTCGCTGGCCGGCATTCTCCCTGAAGGACACGGGGCTCTTGGTCCTCGAGGCGAACTTCACAAGGCCTGAGAGACTGAGCCCCACCAGGTGAAGAGCTGGGGGTGGCAGGCAGCCAGGCTGGCGTTGGCACCTCTACCTCCTGGCTGAGCAGCAGGAAGAACCAGGAGCCCAGAGGTCACAACAGCGGCACAGCCACTGCCAGCAACAACGGAGGTTCACAAGCAGATGCCATCAACCAGAAGTTACTCAGTCCTCAAATCAGATCCAGTACATGCAGAACTGAGTCCAAACGAGACAGACAGCAAACCCGGCAGTGGCTCCCACACACTCCTGGGGGAAAGGAACCCTAACCACAGGCAGTTGAAGTCATCTCCTCCGACTCTCTATGACACAGGCCGTGCGCTATCATTTAAAAGCAGAGTGAATTTTAACCCTTTTCCCATTTAGGAAAACAAAGCGCAGCTGGCCGCCAGCACCGATTTAATTTTACATAAACGTGCTCTTTGAGGCTGAAGCAAATCTGACTGATTTTCAATGTGAAAATAAAATATAAAAACTGTTCTTGGAATTATTTCTAAACAGAACTAACATCAGAATCGTCTGAATCATCAGAATCGTCTATTTTGGAAAAATAGGATTCATCAAACGAATCTTCAGCCAACAACTGTTAGAGAACGATGTTAACACCACGTGTAGGAATGCTACATTTTCTAGAATTTGACATTTTCATTGATGGAAAATTACTGTACCTTGTATATGGAAATACCACTACTAAAAACATAATGCTATAAATAGAATGATGTCTTTTGTTTCCAAAGTCAATATACTGGAGCAATGCGAAAATAATAATAAAAGTGAGATGCTTCACGGCAAAGCTGCCGCAGGATAAACATTGCGGCCACAAGTGCCCCCAGTATTCTCGGGGCAAACTGGAAAAGGGCTAACAGGCAACGTTTTCATTTTATTCTACTGAGTGCAGTAATTATTTTTAAAAATACACATGAATAACAAAAAAACTGCGGTATGGTTTTAAAGAAATTTCCATAACCTGGTGGAACTCTTCACACAGGGTAATGGGTTCATAAAGCCTTGGTCCTTTGCAAAACAAGCATCAACTTGACAATGACTAAAAGAAGCAACTGCAAAACTGTCACTCATTTGGAGCCATGGCCTGGGTTGGGCAGGTGTGAAGCTCCCCGCCCTCTGGAGCAAGTCTGGGGCCCAGCGGCTGGCACGTGGGCACTGCAGGGCCTAGTTTGGGCAGGTGTGCAGCTCTCCGCCACCTGAGCCTAGTCTGAGGCCCGGCGGCTGGCATGTGGGCCCTGCAGGGCCTCTACTTCTCACCCCAGCTCCACTTCCCTCCCTGCCCTCACTGGGTCTCACAGAGCCAATGAACACTGGGCTCAGATTCAGGGCCCAGCATCCATTGCAGTGGGCACTGCCCTTCCACAAGGTCTGGCTCCAGGAAGCAACCCCCACCTCAACCACACAGTAGGGCAACAGGAAACCCCATTCCCCCATGCCAGTGACTACACCAGGGAAGGGGTTCACGTGAGGCTGGCCCCAGACCTGCTGTGAGACCGCGTGTCTATGAGCTCGGATTTAGGGAACTTGGGAGCAGGAAACTTTCTTTCATTACAGGCCACCAGCAGGGAAAGAAGTTAGCCCAACGCTGTCCACAGTCACACCCCCACCAGGCCCCCGGGGCACAGAAGGAGGGAAGAGGACAACAGAGGATGAGGTGGGGCCAGCAGAGGGATGGAGAAGAGCTGCCTGCCCTGGAACAGGCAGAAAGCATCCCACATGCAAGAAAAAGTAGGCCAGCTAGACTTAAAATCAGAACTACCGCTCATCAAAAGATAGTGTAACATTTGGGGTGCTATAATTTTAACATGTCCCCCAAAAGGCATGTGTTGGAAATTTAATCCCCAACAAACCAGGGTTGGGAGGTGGGGCCTCATGAGAGGTGGTGAGGCCATGGCGGTGGAGTGAATGGACGAATGCCATTGTCTAGGGAATGGGCCTCTTATACAAGGATGAGTTCAGCCCCCCTTTCTCTCTCTCACCCTCTCTTTGCCCTTTCGCTAGGGAGTGACACAACAAGAAGGCCCTCACAAGATGCTGGCACCTCGATCTTGGACTCCCCATCCTCCAGAACCACGCATGAGCCAATAAATTCTATTCACTATAAATGACCCAGTCTGTGGTATTCAGTTACAGCAGCAAAAACCAGACTCAGACAGGAGCAACCAGGGAAAGGGGACACAAATCTCCCCACTTTACTCTTCATAACTGCAATATGAATCTATAATTACCTCAAAATACAAAGCTTTATTTTAAAGACAGCATGCGGCATATAATAAGAGCTATATAAAATGCTAGTAAAACTGCTTAAATAATAATGACTGTCTACAAAAACAAAAACAGTGCTAATTCAGACAATATAATGAAAGAAAACATCCCATTTACAACAGCAGCACAAAAAATTAAATACCCATGAAAAAATTTAATAAGAATTGTTAAAAATCTACATTTTAAAACCATTTTTTAAATCATTCCTGAAAGACACAAAAATAGACTTGAACAAATGGAAAGACATCCTGTTCTTGGTTAGGGCAACTAAACATCCTTGAGATGTAAAATTCTCTCTAAATTCAATCATAAATTTACTGTAATCCCAATTTTTAAAATGCCAATCAGCATTTTTTGGAGCTAGACCTCTTGATACAAAAGTTCATCTAGAAAATAAACATGCAAGAAAAGCTAGAAAAGCAAGGAAAAGAAGAACCATAAGGCTGAACTTGCCTTACACCAAATACTAAAACACACAACAGAGCCTCCAAAATTAAAACAGTACGGCCATGGTACATTAACAGACAGGGCAGCCCATGAAATAGAGTAAAAGTCCAAAAACAGATGCACTATCCATAAAGACAGAGTATGTGATAAAGACAGCACATTAAGTCACTATGGCAAAGGGGGACTTCTGAGTAAGTGGTAGTAGGACCAGATGGCCACTGGGAAAAGATAAAATCAGATCCATCCCTCACACCACAAACAAGAGATCTAGACAAAAAAAAAAAAAAAAAAAGGGCAGGAGAAACATTGCACGAGGAGAAAATATGGGTGAATTCCTCTATGACAGGGGAACGAAGAAAGGCTTTTTCCCTGACTCAAAATCCAGATACAATAAAAGAAAGAACTTATATATCTGACTACATTAAAAGATGTTTTAATGTTTACACAGCCAGAAAAAAATAAAAAGACAAATGACAAAATGAGGAGAAAATATCTGCACTATTTATCACAGATAAAGAGCAAATATCCTTAATATACAAAGAACTTTTAACATTTGATGAAAAATGCAAAAACTCTATAGAAAAATGGGCAAAATAAGTAGAGATGAGGATGAGCCTGAAGCATCTTGTGAAGCCAGAAAGTACTCAAACACAAAACAGGACGGAGGATGCCATAGGACACAGGGGCCAGCCTCAAGGACTCCATCCAGCCAAATCTGGGACAATTTGTACCAAAATAATCAGAAGCAGTGACTTTGAAAACAGGGATCCCTGAGTCCACACCCATGTGTGCTTGATGGACAAGTCAACCATCTATCCACCAGTAAGGAGAGGGGGGGCCCTGCGGACGGGAGGTGCCGTGCCAGCTGCAGGCCTGTGGGAAAGCTGGGCTGGGGCTCCTCCTCCTGCAGGAAGCATAAACGACGCCAACCCAAGGGGGACAATCGGATGAGGAGCAGATACCCACGTGGTCTCAGAGTCTCCCCACAGATCACTTATTAGCTGCACAGAGGAAAAAAGGTAACTCTGCAGTGGAGATATCACCAAAGATCACCACAACCAACCTCGCCCACAATGAACACGTGCACGTCTGGATGTGGGACCCAAGGACAGCCCATTGCTCACACAGACCGCTGCCGGAAAGGCACAACCTGACTCTAACAACTATGAGGAAGCATCAGATGAACCCAAGGAACGTACACGTTAAAATTTTTTTAAAGAAGGGAGACTAGGCCATGCACAGTGGCTCATGCCTGTAATCCCAGCACTTTGGAAGGCCAAGGCGGGTGGATCACAAGGTCAGGATATCAAGACCATCCTGGCTAACATGGTAAAACCCCGTCTCTACTAAAAATACAAAAAATTAGCCGGGCATGGTGGCAGGCGCCTGTAGTCCCAGCTACTCAGGAGGCTGAGGGAGGAGAATCACTTGAACTCAGGAGGCGGAGGTTGCAGTGAGCCGAGGTCGCGCCACTGCACTCCAGCCTAAGCGACAGAGCGAGACTCCATCTCAAAAAAAAAAAAAAAAGAAGGGAGACTAAAATATTAAAAATAAAATCATAAATGACAAAAAAAAAATGCTGAGGAACTGTTAAAGAATTAAGGAGGCCAAAGAGACACAGAAACCAGACACAAGACATGATCCTGAACTTGACACGGTACTGGAGGAAAGACCATCAGGGACACGCATGGATCAGTTCAACAGACCCTGGAACATGGGCCATTGATTTTGTTCCAAGAATATCAGTTAATACATAAACAATAAATCAGTCAGATCTTCACCCCTTAGAGATTTGGGGAGAGGGTTATTTTGTCATGTGACCCACAGAAAAGGACTGTATTCACCCCAGAGGCCCAGGAGGATGCCGCTTATTCAGACACGAAACACAGCCAAGACACTGGATCTTGTGATTTTTGCAGGTTTGCCCCTGTTGCATTTCATGCTCATGTTATAGGGAGTTTGCTCCATCACTCATTCAGTCAGCAAACATTTCTGGAGCCCACACTTGCATGCATAAGGCATTTCAAAAGAGGCACTGCTGTGGCAGTCAAATGAGACTGCACTGTCCCCAGGATCCTGGGAAGAAAGTGGTCTGGACAGGAGGGACTACTTCTTTGGTAGTTTCTTTAGCTTCTTCACAGCTAACCCAAACATAAATTACAGGGGAAAGGTTTTAGATGCTTTGGTTAACTAAAAAATGCAAAAAAATTAACAGCAGATTAAAGTCAGTGAGTGTGTCTTCGCAAAACTTTTCTTCCTAGTTTGTTTCCAATGACTACAAAATACTCAGGACCAAAAGAATACATGCAGACTCCGGTGCCTGGGTGTGCCCTGAACACAGTATTTGTCCCGTGTTCTCACCCGCCCAGGTAGCCTCCTCCTTGTCTGTGCGTCCCATTCACAGATGAACCCTTCCACAAAGGGCCCCTACACACCACAGCTTCTGCCTCCTGATCTGATGCATGAGGCCAAGTGAAGCAACTGCCAAAAGCCTGGTGCATTTTGGTTCTCCCAGCATTAGGAACGTGTGATGAAGGCAGCAGGGCCACAGGGAGAGCAGGTCCTCCAGTCAAAGGCAACATGAGGAAGCCACTGCCAGGGAACAACAGACAGGCCACCCAGCTCATGCAGGAAGACGGCTGTCACAAGTCACTTTCCAAGGAAAAGTACACTGCTGGGGTTTGTCCGTTTCTGATTAAGTAAAATACTTAAAAAATGTACACCCAGGCTGACTGGATGTTTGATGATACTGAGAAATGCAGTCAAGGTTAGGTGTGATGATGATGTTCACAGTGACACTCCAGAGCCCTGTCTTTCAGAAAGATATGGCGAGCCATCTGTAGATGAAAGGATGCAATGTCTAGGATGCAGTCTCCAATAGCCCGGGTGGAACGGGACGGGAGAAAGAGATGAGACATGAGCGATAAATCAGGGGTTGGAGGTGGGTGCAGGGAGCGCACCACATGCTTCTCCACCGTTAGCTTTGAAATTTCCCATAATAAAAAAGTTTTAAAAAAAAACAAAATGTACACGCCAAAAGGTTTACAGATGAAATAAAATGATGCCTGGAATTTGTTCCAGAATAACTCAAAACAGGTTGTGGGAGAGGATATAGAAGAAGCAGATTGTCCAGGAGGCTGGCAGCTGGGGAAGGTCTGTGGGGCTCATCGCACCAGCCAGCCTGTTTTCAGCTGTGCTTACAGCTTCCACCGCGCAGGGTCCTCACCAAAGACAAGGAGGAGGACGCTGCAGCCGGAAGGCATGACCACACTGAAAAAATCCCCACCCAGCTGAAGAAGGCTGCTCCGGGAGACGCTGCTGCAGATGGGGTAGCTGAGGTGGGAGGGCCCTGCCACGGCTCGCCCTGGGCCTTCCGAGGAGAGCGCTGGGCTCCTCTACCATAGCCACCGTCAAAGACAGCCCTGCCATTGTGCCTTTCTCCTCTCATGTCCCGCTCAATTCCAGTTTCACCCGCTGGATGCTTAACCCACTTCCAATGGTTCCGCACAGGAAGCAATTTTTGTGTGGAAGGTCATTTCACACACTGCAACATTTCCATTCCAGATTTCACCCAGGCAAGTGCACTTGATGACAGTAAAGTGGAATCCAGTACTCCCAGTTACAATCGACCAGCACATCAGAAAGTACCAATGACTGGCCTGGTGCAGTGGCTCACATCTGGAACCTGAGCACTTTGGGAGGCCAAGGAGGGCAGATCACTTGAGGTCAGGAGTCTGAGACCTGCCTGGCCAACGTGGGAAAACCCCGTCTCCACTAAAAATACAAAAATTAGCCGGGCGTGGTGGCCCATGCCTGTAGTCCCAGCTACTCAGGAGACTGGGGCAGGAGAGTCACTTGAACCCAGGAGGCGGAGGTTGCAGTGAGCCGAGATCACGCCACTGAGGGGCGACAGAGTGAGACTCTGTCTCGAGAAGAGAAGAGAAAAGAGAAGAGAAGAGAAGAGAAGAGAAATCAGTGATTCCATAGCCTCACCCGCACCCGCACCCCAGACGCCCATGAAGTGGCCACCATCGAAACCACCTGTTGTCAGGAATTTCAGATGAGGTTTAAAAAGGAATAAAGTGTCGCTAAGACATCTTGGTTTCAGCATACAGATGTCATAATCACAAGTAAATTACAATTAATATTCTCTAGAAGACACTGGGAGTGAGGCGCCAGCCCCCCTGCTCCTCCCCACCTCCCCCCACAGCCCCTGGGCACCACACATCAGCCATCGGGTGCTGCCAGGGCACCGAGGCCATTTCTCCTCCCCTCACTCGCCAGCCTGGGCAGCCCCATCCCTCTCCATGAGCCACACCCACCCCAGAAGACCCCTCCCACCCAAGGGGATTCACAAACAGCTGTATTTTAGCTGAAATTTCTGGTCATAAGTAAAGAAAAGCAGAACTGGAACAGTTGCATTAAATGACTGTGACTGCATCAGTCCACAGAATGCTTGGCACCTCTGGATTTCTGCACCTAATTAGGACTCGGAATCATAGGGACTGGAGGTGTGGACACTGGCAAAGTCAGCTTGCCGCTGCCAGAAGAGATTAGAAACATCAAATGGCAGCTATGCCCCAACACCCTGCTCTCCGGCCTGAGGCACACCCCAAGACCATCCTCAGCACCTCATGCTCCTTCACAGGCTGTTCTTGAGAGAGCTGCCCAGTTGCGATGGCGGGCCGGGTCGCCATGGAAGATGTCTTGTCAGCTGTTTTTTGGTTTCTGATTTACTTGTTAAAATGATACAGAAGTACCCCGATCTGCAGTTTCAGTGACCCTCAGTCAACCTTGGTCTGAAAATATTAAATAGAAAACTCCAGAAGAAAACAATCCCTAAGGCCTAAATTGCGTGCCACTCTGAGCAGTGTGATTAGATCTGGCATTGTCCCCCCAGGGCGTGAATCATCCCCCCGTCCCGCGTATCCACACTGTAGACACCACCCACCCATTGCAGTTGAGAGGTAGAGAAAGAGAGACTACATTCATTTTTATTACTGTATATTATAATTGCTCTATTTTATTGTTATTGTTGTTAAATCTCTTTCCGCACCTAATTTATAAACTGTGTCACAGGTATGTATATGCAGGACAAAACCTAGTATGTACCGTGTAGGGGTCAGTACTACAGAGGTTTCAGGCCCCCACTGGGGTCTTGGAACAAACACCCCGTGGAAAAGGCGGAACTACATTATTGACTTTTTCAAACAGAAAAGTAAATCTTAAGAACAGCAGGATTTGGGTTTTTCACAGAATCTACATTAATATAAATGATGTCCACATATTTTATTTCTTTCAACTGAACCTATAAATTCTTACTCTTAGTGTTCTATAGGTATATATAAAGTTCCCTATGAGAAACCATCTCTCACTTGTGCAAATTCAAGCTTTACCATGGCCTCATTTTTCAAAATAATTACCGATTCAATAATCAAGAATTAACGCTATTATGATACATGAAACTTACTGACCTATGCATTACTCCCAGCCAGCAGAATGCACCTGTGATTTGTGAAATATGTATTTGGTCTTCGTCCAGTTTCCTGGTATACAACTCCTGAAACCCCCGAAATCTCCGAAGTGCTATCTTTTGTGGGCTAATGAGATGACCGTGGCTGATAGCCCCTAGGTAGCTTCAGGATAGGGCTGCTCACAGAAAGACCAAGGCAGGGGGAGGAGAGTGACTGAAGGTTACATTGATCATCAATGGCCAATGTTTAATCAATCATGTCTACGTAATGAAGTTTTCATCAAAACCCAAAAGGACTGACTTCAGAGAGCTCTGGACAACTGAACCCACGGAAGTGCCCAGAGGGCGGTGCCCAGGAGGGCATGGGAGCTCCAAGTCCTTCCCACATTCTTTGCCCTCTCCATCTCGTCTGTATCCTTTGTAACATTCCTTACAATCAGCTGGTAAATGTCAGTAAAGTGATTTTTACTTATTATTTATAATAATCATGCCTGTTTTTAATGGAAAAAGCATTCATGCCCACTACATTTATCCTCACACACAGAGTTCATCACCAGAGGAACCCGAGTACAAAAGGGCTGTTCTTACATTGCCGTCCACTCCTGTAGGGCTGCTGAACACGTACTCCAGCTGGAAGACGACCGCAAATGCAGGGTGGCCGACCATCTCTGGGAGGCGGAGGCGGCTTCTCAAAACCAGAGCTTGGCTCCCGGAGCTGGGTCAGGAACACAAACCAGGTGCACATTAGAGCTCGGGCTCCCATCTTTCCCGCGTCCACGTCAACCACTGTCAGCAACAGCCAAGGGGATACTCTGGGGGACACAGGGGTGATGCTGCCACAGCAAGGCCACCATGTAACACTACGTGCTCTTCCAAATGATTCAGAAATTCCCCAAACCATTGCTTTTTAAGAGATGGGGGTCTCACTAGGCTGCCATGACTGGTCTCAAACTCCTGAGCTCAAGCAATCCTCCCGCCTCAGCCTCTCATTGCTCTTTCAACGCCTTTTCCAAATTATCAAAGCTTGCCTGCAGGCCTGATACGGCCAAGTTACCAGGAAATGCCACAGAGGATGGAGGCTCCTTCCTCAAGGCTGGCCTACGGCAGAGGACACCTGGCCTCTGCCTGGCACCATGAGAAAGGAAAGGCATGACACCCTGCAGTGATGTCTGTGATACCTGATTTGGGAAGTACTGGATTAAACAGAGCAGCAGGTCTTGCTGCCCCGATACTCCGTCCTATGAGAAACTAATCACAGGGCATGCCTAGAAGGCAGCATGCAAGGCCTCCATAGACCCTCAGCAGCTGCAGCTGGAAGCATCCATAATGCTAACCCCCAGATTGTCAGAGCACAAAAGGAAAAAAAAGGGGGGGCTTTTTCCAAACTTCCAACTCCAAGGTTTGTTCCTAATGGGCACAACTTCCAAGAGGAAAGAAACACAAGGAAGAACTCCCGTGTGGGTGAGTCAACACCTGACATGCACAAATGACCTCATTTCATCATGATCCCTTGCACATCCCCACCCATCCCTGGGGACCCAAGAGACAATACCTGGTCTTGGAAGAGGAGACCACTTTCCTGCTGAAGCTGGCTGAGCGCGTCAAGGCCACGTCCATCTCAGGCACCAGTACAACGACCTGCGGCCTCTGCACAAAGCCCAGACCGTTGTGCACGCCAACACGCAGGCGCCGCTCCAGGATCTCCAGGGCACCACCGTCCAGTGGGCCACATCCCTGGAAGAGGCACAGAAGGAATGAGCCCTGACAGACGGAAAGAGGGAGCTCGCCAGAAGTCCCTGGGGGAGGCGAGCAGAGAGAAGAAACTGGAGCAGAAGTTGCAGATAACTGCAGATCAGATGATGCTTAGTCAAGATGAGTGCAAGCAATGACAGATACAGCACCCAATCCCAGCCACTGTCCTTGGGGCACTGCCCGGGGAGTTTTGGCATTTCCAACACAGCATGATCCTCTCAGCAACGCACACCCTCAGATGCCTCGATCCCCAAACCCCGACACTAGCTTTCCAAGGCTGAGCTGACCATTCTCAAGATGCAGCAAACTCATATTTGGCTCCTTCAAGACTCCTCCAAGGTCCCACAGCCCACTTCCCCGGAGCCCACCTTTCCCAGAGGCTGCTTCCCCAGAGCCCACTTTCCTGGGGCCCAATTCCCTGGATGATGATGGAGAGGTGCTCAGAGGCAGAGCTCATCACATTTCAATTCTGTCTACCCAGACACCTGAGATGGGTGTACAAAGGGAAACGTGTTTAGGCACTAAGTCATAACCAATAAAAACAGAATCTGCCTCAAAGTGGTCACTCGATATTAAAGTGTTTCATCTTAACAAAAATGTACAGGCGCTACAACAAATGAACAAGGATATTCCCCCGGCTATTAGTGTTTATTAAATTATGTGATCTTTGCAAAATGATCCTCAAATTTTCAAGTTTTCTTTACTGTCCATTAATCAAGCTGAACAGACGTAAATTCAGCCTATTAGTCTTTGGATAACGAAAATAAAACTATGCAGATAACTGAGTATCTGCCAGTTGGATTGGAACAAAGATACAGAGATAGTAAAAATACACAATAAAGTGATTTTTATGGGACTGTATAAAATTCAACAATGATATTCCTAAAACAACTCTACCCTCACACAATCCACCCTGAAAAATGAGAAAACAGCAGGAACTACACCAAGGAAACGGATGTTGCTGTTTCAATCCTATTCTCTGCTTTGTGTTTACATAAGACCATATTATGTAGAACTGCATTTTCAAGAATGGATGGGGAGCAAACAAGTCCAGCTCATTCACACACACACACACACACACACAATAACTTGCTAATAACTTCATAGACTACTAGGATGAGCACCTGAATCATTCATTCTCACAACTAAATATTACAGCCCTACTATGTGCCAAACCCCGTTCATGCACATCACGTGTCATCGTAAACAAAACAAAGTCTCTGTCCTGGTGACACAAACACTCACCGCAGGAGACCGACAATAACAGATAAGAAGGCCAGCTGCTCCCAGGAAAGGCTGAGCACCCGGGAGGAATGCGGGGTGACGGCTGGAGACACGGTGGCAAGGGCAGGGAACAGCACCCCTGCAGGACGGTCAGGGGACCCCGTCCAGACCTGAAGCCTGAGGGGGAAACACGCAGAGATGTGCAGGAAGAACATTCAGGAAAGTCAGCTACATGCTCCAGGACCCATGCAGGGACAAGCATGAGTCTGAGGCCACCCAGGCAGAGGCATGCCTGAATCCAGGACTGCAAAACAGGCCCAGGAAGCAGCACACAGTGAAGTAGGGAAACCAGCAAAGACCAAACCATGCCCAGGAGGCAGCATATAGTGAGGCAGGGGAAACTGGCAAAGACCAAATCACGTGCATCTTGGAGGACCAGGAGCCTAGGTGTCAGTCCAAGGGCAATGAGAAGCCAGCAGCAGGTTTTAAACACAGAAGAAAGGTGGCTGCATTTCTGTGGCCTCTCCCGTGGCAGCCGGTCTGGGCTTGCTCTCATGGAGGCAGATGTTTAAGAGAGGAGTTTAAGAGAGGGTCCCTAAAGGTCCAATTACACTTCATCTTACCCAAAAGGCCGAGAAGCAATGAATTTATGTTTTTAAAAGACCTCTTTGACTACTGAGTGAAAAAAATGTTCTCTGGGACTTTCAAGTGAACATGAGGGACACTTCCTCAGAGAATTTCCTTCCCCCAATACCTAAGGAGCAAAATATGCCACCAATCAAGGACGGCAGCATAACAGACCGCACCAGCCTTCAGGACCTGGCGCCAAGGCAGGACCCAAGCCTTAAAGCTCAAACGGAGGAGGGCAGGCACCGTGCCCAACTCTGCCTCCACCCCCAGGAGCTATGGCCGAGTTGGCAAAATCCTGGGAATTCCACCAAACCCTCATGGTAAAGGATTCATCTGCAGCTCCAGGTAAGGGATCTTTAAAGCCATACCCTTTGTCCTGTAATCTGGAGTCCCCTACCTCTCTGACTCTGGACTTGGCCAGTGACCTGCTTTGGCCAATGGGAGAGTAACAAATTTAATCCAAAAAGAGGTTTGAAAATGTCTGCACATTTCCAACTCCTCTCTTAAACATCTGCCTCCACGACAGCAAGCCCAGACTGGCTGCCACAGGAGCCACGCCACCCCAACCAAGGTCATCCTAGACCAGCAGCCCCCAGCGAACCAGCCAGCTCATTGCATGCCCATGAAGATTTTCCAAAAAAGTCCCTTTTACTTCCTGCTCGAGATTCTACTAAAAGTCAGGATACACACGGAAGAATGCTCAGCCCCAACCTGAAAATAGCCCAAAAGTCCATCAACAGTAGAATGGATTCATAAATCCTGGTGCCCTCACACGGATGACCATCCAGCAAAGAAAGTGAGCAAATGGAGCCACAGCCACTGCAGACAGCCTCCCACGGGAGCACGGTCTTGAGCAAAAGCAGCAAAACAAAACAGAAGAAAAAAGTACGACTTCATTTAAAGATAGGTCAAAAGCAGGCAAGCCTATGTTGTTTAGAGATGCATCGATAGGCGGTAAAACCAGAACAGAAAGCCAAGACGTGATTAGCACAAAGGCCCGAGGGAATGGGCAGGGAGGAAGGTACAGCCGAAGGAGACCCGCGGGGCTCTGAGGGTGCCTCTGTGGGTGCCAGGCCCAAGGCCTCCCTCTGCCGTCCTTCCTCGTGTCGCGCAGTCACGCAATTGCATTCTGTGCGCTTCTGCAGGACTCATCATGAAAAGGGTGCGTCGAGAGGACTCGACGCAATAGCAAGATGTTACCCACACCAGTCTCTTGGCTCTCTGCAATTAAAGTTTCTTTCTCTTTGTTTCTGAAGTTGAAAGTGAAGACTCTCTCTCATTCTAGGAGGGGGAACAAGGAGTGGTTTGCCCACAACCCAGGTCTGAGGGCCCCTCCTTCCAGAGCTGAGAACAGCCAGGGCTGACCCCTCTTCTCCCCACTCCATCTGGTGACCATCAGCAAAGGCGCAGGCAAGGGGGCTGAGCCCAGGGCCCGAGCAGAACCAGGCAATCTCCATCCCACATGCCTGCTCCCCCTGCTGCTGGGGACAGAAGAGCCAGGGCGGACAGACCTCATTCCAACACTATTTGTGACAGTTCATCAGGCCCAATTTTTCCAGACCAAGGACAGATTATCGCCTAGAAAACATAAGCAGTCCCCAAACCTGCAAAGGCTTTTCCAAGTCTTGTCTGGCATACAAACCAAGCTTCTACACAGAAAATCCAAGAGAACTTTTGCTGTCAGAGGTGACAGGAGCTCTAGAAACAACCTCCCCGGCCCTGGTGTTTTACAGCTTGCAAGCCAGGCATCGCTGGGACGGAGCCGGAGAGGAAACCCCAGCGCATGCTGCATACTAGGCAGGCTGAGCTCCACGCACCTGCACGACGCAGACATCCCTCCCGGGGGCCACAGGCAAACAGGCTCGAAAGCCTCTGCCTAACAGACGGACAAGCCCTCCAGACACCCTGCCAGGGCACCTGGACAAACCCATACACTGAAAAGCAACAGACAGGAACAGCAGGGAGTGTGAACAGGCTCTCAGTGACCAGAACACAATGACCTGTGACACAGGCAGGCCGAGGGGACGGTGAGTCTGGAGGCGCCTTCCCAGGGGCCCAAGGTGGGTGAGATGACCGAGGCTTCCAGCCATCTCCGGAAATGAGCCCCATGTCCCCGCTGACGTCCTCTAAACATGGGAAGGGTTCTATGGGCTTCCCTATGCTCATCTGGTGACTTAGTTTACTTTAAATGAGGACTATTTCATGATCTACCAGAATTAACGTTAGTTAACATCTCAGGTCAACAGCACCTTCATCGCTGTTCAAGTCAAAACAACTGCAGGCTCTGTGGGGGCCTTGGCTGTGGAGGAAAGGGGTCCCTAAAGGTCCAATTCAGCTCCAGAAAGAGGGGAAAAGACAGAACTACAACCTTAGGGCCACAGGGCCCTCCTCAGCAGCATCAGATGTGGGGTCTCCCCTGCCCTACCCACCCCTACCCTACCCCACCTCCTCCCTGCCCTGCCTGGCCCCACCCCTGCCTGGCCCCACCCTGCCTGGCCCCACCCCTGCCTGGCCACACCCCTGCCTGTGGCCCCACCCCTGCCTGGCCCCACCCTGCCTGGCCCCACCCCTGCCTGGCCCCACCCCTGCCTGGCCCCACCCTGCCCCCATCACGCTTCTGACTCCACACCTCCTGGAAGTGGTCCTGGACGTGGAGCTCCAGCAGCTCTTCCTCAAACTTCTCGAGGGAGGGGTACAGGGTGAAGAATAAGTCGTCCAAGTGCCCCGTGATGGGCTTCTGGAGGCGAGGCTTTCGGAGAGCGTCGCCTGAAACAGTGAGGATGCAAAAAGGATCATCCTTGGGAATAAAACACCCACTGGCAGCCACCGAGGGTCCCCACCCACCCCAGCCTCAGCCGGGGCCTGCAGCAACGAAGGGTGCTCGGGACCCACAGACAGAGCACAAGGCCCAAGCCAAGCCTCCACAACAATTAAGCAAAGGCAGATTTCATTGGCAGTCCAAAATCTACCCCAAACCTCCTCCGGGAACAGTTTTTTGTGTTGTTTTGTTCTTCATGTTTTGTTTGTTTTTTTTTTTTTGCTTGTTTGTTTGTTTGTTTTGAGACGGAGTCTCGTTCTGTCGCCCAGGCTGGAGTGCAGTGGTGTGATCTCGGCTCACTGCAACCTCCACCTCCCAGGTTCAAGCCATTCTTCTGCCTCAGCTTCCCGAGTAGCTGCGATTACAGGCGACCACCACGACGCCCAGCTAATTTTTGTATTTTTAGTAGAGACAGGGTTTCACCATATTGGCCGGGCTGGTCTCGAACTCCTGACCTTGTGCTCCACCTGCCTCGGCCTCTCAAAGTGGTGAGATTACAGGCGTGAGCCACCACACCTGGCCCAGGAACAGTTTTTATAATTCGACAACTCAAAGAACACAGATTGGAGAAGGCAGAGTGATACGTGCAGCCCTGCAGCCTGCTGCCCTGCATGGCTTCCTTCCTCTCTCTCCAGCAGGAACACAGCCAGCCACGCCGCTCCTTACTTTACTGTGTTACCTTGAACCATCTGCAAACACACTGAGCAGGCATGAGCCTGTCAAGGCAACCAGCAAAATACAGCCCGAACAGCACCACGAGAAAAGGGTCCCATCCAGAGGACAGTGGCCCCAGCAACCTAACTCAGGGTCCGGTGCAGAGCAGGCCCATGAAAAACCTTGGCTGAGAGAGGGAAGGCCCCTGGGCCGCCTGGGGAGCCTTCTCCACTGGCTCTAGAGCAAAGGCTCATCCAGGAGGAGGAAGGATGAGCCAACCGCTTCCCAACCTACACACACCCGTGGACTCTGCCCCTTCTTTCTCCACCACTGTCATCTTCTTCTGGTCCTAGCTCCATCTCTTCCTATATTTTAATGATCTTTTACTTATGTAGATATGTAGATTTTTAAAAGCTAATTTCAAAGTTGAAAAAAAAAAGAAAACACTGAGGTAACCACTCAATGCTGATGAAACTGCCGTCAAAAGAGCACTCTACTATCCTGCTGAAGATTATGAGTCAGTATTGCCTTTGCCTTTGAGTATGTCAAAAGCTTTAAAATATCACTTTCTGCCCCAGTAATTCCACTTTTTGAACCTATTCAGCGAAAATAATCAAAGACAGAAGCAAAGATTTATGTGCAACTATATTCATTGAAACTTTATTATAATAGAGAAAAATCGAAGCAACCAAATGTTCAATAGGGGAATGTTCACTAAACTATTATTCATTCCTGCTGAATAAGAACAAAAAAAAAATCATACTGTCAAAGATTTAATAAATTGAGAAATAATCATAATATTGTAAGTGAAAAGAATAGTAACATATAAAACTATTATTATTCCATTTGATAGCAATGGTATTTAAAAGTATGTGCACTTACATGTATACATGTATATCTGCAGGCAGTAATTGTAGATTATTTTCTTCTTTATAGTTTTCTATATTGTCCCCATCACAAACTCACATTAGGTTTGCCCAATGGAACAGAATAGAGATTCCAGAAATAAATTCATGCCACCTACAGCCAACTGATTTTTAAAGAGGTGCCAAGAACACACACTGGGGAAAAGACAGTTTCTTCAATAAATGGTGCTGGACAAACTGGACACCCACGTGCAGAAGAATGAGATGAGACGCCCTACCTCTCTCCATATATAAAAGTCAAGTCCAAATAGATTGAAGACTTAAATGTAAAACCTGAAACTATGAAACTACTAGAAGAAAATGGAAGAAGTGCTTCGTTAACACTGGGCTGAGTAAGGATTTTTTAAAGTAACATTGGGCTGTGTAAGGATTTTTTTTAAATAAAACCGTAAAAGCACAGGCAACAAAAGCAAAAAGAAACAAATGGATTATATCAAAATAAAAAGGTCTTACACAATAAAGGAAACAATTAACTGAGTGAAGAGACAACCTGCACAATGGGAGAAAATATTTGTAAACTATATATCTAACAAGGGGTTAATATCCAGAATACATAACGAATTTAAGCAACTCAACAAAAAAAAAAAAAAAAAAAAAAAACTAGTAGCTTGATTTTAAAATGGGCAAAAGGCCTTAATAGACATTTCTCAAAAGAAGACGTTCGAATAGCTGTAGGCACATGAAACGATGCTCAGCCTCACTAGTTATCAGGGAAATGAAAATTAAAACCACAATGAGATACCACCTCACTTCAGTGAGAATGGCCACCATCAAAAAGATAAAAGAAAATAAGTGCTGGTGAGGACGCGGAGAAAAGGGAACACCTATACAATACGGGTGGGATTGCAAATTAGAACTGCCACTATGGAAAACTAGACAGAGCTTCCTCAAAAAGTTGAAAATAGAATTCCCATATAATTCAGCAATCCTACTACTGAGTATATAATATCCAAAGGAAATGAAATCAGTATGTCAAAGAGATATCGCCACTCCCATGTTTATTGCAGCACTATTCACAACAGTGGAGACACAGAATCAACCTAAGTGTTCATCAATGGATGAATGCATAAAGAAAAGTAGGTGAATGAATGCATAAAGAAAAGTATCTACACAATGGAGTACTTACGCAACCACGATGAAAGAATGAAGTCCTGTCGCTTGCGACAACACAACATGAATGGACCTAGCAGACATCAAGGTTAAGTGGAATAAGCCAAGCACAGAAAGACAAATACCACATGATCTCACTCACATGTGGGACCTCAAAAAGAAGAGTTGGTACCATAGAAGCAGAGCACAGAACAGTGGTTACCAGAGACTGAGGAGGGGAGGGAGAGGTTGTCAAGGGGTCACGGTACAAGTTACAAACTAAATTCTGCTGTTCCTGCACAGCAGGGTAATGATGGTTACCAGTAAGTTCCCGTAAAATACAAAAGAGCTAGAAGAGCAGCTAGAAGAGCGGCTTCTGAATGTCCTGACCACACAGAAATGATGAGTGTGGGAGATCACGGTCACGCTAGTACTCTCATTTGATTTACTCTACAACACATACGTGTACTGAAACATCACACTGTTCCCCATAAATATATACAATTACAGTAAGCCAAGAAACATTTTAACAGAATGTTTCAAAAAGCTGGGGGGGGGGGGGGCGGCGGCAGGGAAGGATGACATAAACTAAAATAACGGAGGACAAAGGCCATTTCCCAGACCAACTTCCTTTAGGAAAGATCACGTGTGTGCCATGGGTGTCCCATCTCAAGAGGCGGCAACTCAGTGGAGGGATCAGGGTCACCAGGCATCTGGGAGGGGGCAGAAGTCAGTGCTCCTGGAAGTGGCCCAGGCTGGGAAGGAAGGAGGTTCTGTGTGGCCACCCCATGACCAGGGTGCACACGCACCCCCAGGAGCAAAAGCCATTCCAATAGTTGTGACCCTGGTCTGCATAGACAGCTGAAGATGCAAGTCCCATGCACAGAAAGTCATCAGGGGAGGAAAGATGGGTTCCCACCAGGACAGCCAGACTGAGGAGCTACATCTGCAGTGAGTAGAAACTTCCAGATCCTGGAGGGCCCAGGGAAGCCAGACATACCCGGGTATCCTCATTCAGCCGGCTTGGCAGGCCACGTCTTGCAAGCATCATGGGCTCTGGAGTAAAGCACCTGAGCCCAAGCCTGGCTCAGCCACCAAGTTACTCTGTGACCTTCGAGAGGCCAGGCCTGGAAAAAACACAGCTGGGCCCGGTGCTGAGTGTTGCCTTCGCACATCTGAAGGGCTAGCAAAGGGCAAACAGATCAGACCTCCCAGGACGCTCTACTGTAGGAGGCTTGGATCTGGGCTGAATTTAAGACACAACTTTCATGATGAAGACGCTAGTGCTTTACCAATCCATCTCATTTTCTCCCCAAATACATCTTTATGAGCAGGCCCTATTATTGTCCCCATTTTATAAAGGGAAAACAAAAGCAAAGACTCGGAGAGGCTGGGAAACCTGCCCCCAGCTCACATTGTGGCTAGACATGGAGCAGACACCCGCCACAGGCCTGTCAGCCTCCAGCATAACCCAACAAGCATCCTTTTACTACCTGACATCATCCATTTTTTCACTCACTCATTCAACTAACCAACCAACAGCAGCAACCACGACAGACACGAACCCCACCATGGCAGAAGTGACCCCCACTGCAGCAGAGGCGTTCTGTCCTTCATGCTCTGTAGCTTGGCCTACCTTTAATTTATCTGTTGCCAAGTCTCCGGCTACGAATGGAATTCCCAATAACAGCATTGCTCCTATGGAAAAACACACCCCACTCTACAACAATCCATTTTATTCTGGGACCCCCATAAGCACACTACAGAGAAAATAGGGATTGCCAGCAAACCCTTCACAAGCAAGAACCCCCTTCCCACTGACATCCATTGGAGAGTCCCTGAGATTCCCCTAGGCCCTAACAGGCTCCCACAGACCACAGCCTCCTGGGAACATAGCTCTTCTGCTAAGGATATTTAATTCACCAGAATGCACCTCAAAAAACAAGAACACTGTAATAGTGGCAGTAGAATGAAAACTAAACTTAGGAATGATTTAAGCAGGAATGAAAATGACTTTGAGCTAGTCCAGGTTTATTCTAAAACATGTTCTATTGCCTTTGGTGACTGTGGTTAGATTTGAGGTCTGCCCTTACCAAAATCCATTCAAGAGAGACCTATGACCTACCTCCTAAGAGTGCAATGCTATCTCCTAAGAGTGCAATGCGACATCCTCAGCACCCAGCCCAGGGCCTGCTTCACAGTGTCTACTCAATAAATATTTGTTGAATAAATCAATGAATAAATGAATGAATTAGTGAATATGTAAAAAGTATACACCAAACTATGATCAGTGGTTTTCTCCACGGAGTTAGACTGGAAGGGAAGACTTTCAGTTTTTACTAAATGTATTGAATACACATGAACTTTGTGGTTTTAAAATGGTCTTTAGCATTGTATAAAAGGGGCACACAACTGACAAGCTGCATTGGCACTGGCCAGGAACAGCCGTCAGAAAGCAGCCTCAAGGCCAGGCACAGTGGCGCATGTCTGTAATCCCAGCACTTTGGGAGGCCAAGGCAGGTGGATTCCTTGATGCTTGAGCTCAGGAGTTTCAGACCAGCCTGGGCAACACAGACAAACCCTGTCTCTACAAAACATACAAAAATTAGCTGGAGGCCAGGTGCCATGGCTCACGCCTGTAATCCCAGCACTTTGGGAGGCCAAGGTGGGTGAATCACCTGAGGTCAGGAGTTTGAGACCTGCCTGGCCAACGTGGTGAAACCCCGTCTCTACTGAAAATACAAAAATTAGCTGGGCATGGTCGTGAACACTTGTAATCCCAGCCACTCAGGAGGCTGAGGGAGGAGGATCACTTGAACCCGGAAGGTGGAGATTGTAGTGAGCCGAAATTGTGCCACCTCACTCTTGCCTGGGCACCAGAGCAAGACTGTCTCAAAAAAAAAAAAAAAAAAATTAGCCAGGCATGGTGGCACATGCCTATAGTCCTTACTACTCAGGAGGCTGAGGTGGGAGAATGACTTGAGCATGGGAGGCGGAGTTCACAGTGAGCCAAGATTGTGCCACTACACTCCAGCCTGAAGAAGAGCCAGACCCTGTCTCAAAAAATAAAAAAAATAATAAAAATAAAAGAATTAGAGAAGAATCTGGCTGTCATTACATATATAATTTAAAAAGTTTAAGAAGTAAAATAAAAAGAAAGTAGCCTCAGGGCCCACACGGCAGTGGCACCCCAAACACAACAGAAAGGCTGGGCAAATTGTGTTTCTCTCCTAAAACAACTCTGGGAGTGGGGGCGGGGGGCGGGGGGGCGGCAGGTGTTGCTGAGATACCTATCCTTTCTCTCCAAAGAGCGCATGCAGCCCTTACCTGGTGGAGTCAGTCAGTCTCCCTCCCTCCCTCCCACCTCCCTCCCTCCCTCTCTCCCTCCCTCTCTCCAGACACATGGCGTGTGCTCACCCTGCCCTCAGATCCCCTGCTCACTCGATTTTCAACACCAGCAGCATAAAATGTCATTAATTTTACAATGTTCTAGGCACTGCCAGCATTCGTTCGGCACCTTGGTGACGGGCCGGCTGCTCCACACCTGGAAGGCCGACTTGAGGCCAATGGTCCAGACCTCTTCCGAAGCATGGCCTTTAAGAATGAGGAGCAGGAATCATGCACCCCAGGCTCAAGCTCTTTAATCCAAAACTCTGTCTCCCATCTTGTGGTCCCCTTGGCCCCAGCTGGACACAAGATACGAGGAACAAAACCAGGCCTGTCCTCTTAGGGCACCACGGCTTCTCATTTGCAGTCCTAGTCATGAGGCTGAGCCAGTCCAGTGACCTGCAAGTAATTCTGTTGGTCTGCAGTTCTACTGACACCCACGGGCAAGTCACAAAGTGACGACTACCCCTCTGGCTCCAAGACTCCCAGGTAGTAAGACTGACACAGCTGACTTGAAAGCAGCACACAGCTAGTCCCAAGATCAGTATCCACCAGGCGACATCTCACAGCTAGTCCCAAGATCAGTATCCACGAGGCGACATCTCACAGCTAGTCCCAAGATCAGTATCCACCAGGCGACATCTCACAGCTAGTCCCAAGATCAGTATCCACCAGGCGACATCTCACAGCTAGTCCCAAGATCAGTATCCACCAGGCGACATCTCACAGCTAGTCCCAACATCAGTATCCACCAGGCGACATCTCACAGCTAGTCCCAACATCAGTATCCACCAGGCGACATCTCACAGCTAGTCCCAACATCAGTATCCACCAGGCGACATCTCACAGCTAGTCCCAACATCAGTATCCACCAGGCGACATCTCACAGCTAGTCCCAACATCAGTATCCACCAGGCGACATCTCACAGCTAGTCCCAAGATCAGTATCCACCAGGCGACATCTCACAGCTAGTCCCAACATCAGTATCCACCAGGCGACATCTCACAGCTAGTCCCAACATCAGTATCCACCAGGCGACATCTCACAGCTAGTCCCAACATCAGTATCCACCAGGCGACATCTCACAGCTAGTCCCAACATCAGTATCCACCAGGCGACATCTCACAGCTAGTCCCAAGATCAGTATCCACCAGGCGACATCTCACAGCTAGTCCCAACATCAGTATCCACCAGGCGACATCTCACAGCTAGTCCCAAGATCAGTATCCACCAGGCGACATCTCACAGCTAGTCCCAAGATCAGTATCCACCAGGCAACATCTCACAGCTAGTCCCAACATCAGTATCCACCAGGTGACATCTCACAGCTAGTCCCAAGATCAGTATCCACCAGGCGACATCTCACAGCTAGTCCTGAAGATCAGTATCTAATAGGCAATATCTCACAGCTAGTCCCAAGATCAGTATCAACTGGGTGACATCTCACAGCTAGTCCTGAAGATCAGGATCAACCAGGCAGTATCTCACAGCTAGTCCTGAAGATCAGTATCTACCAGGCGACATCTCACAGCTAGTCCCTAGATCAGTATCCACCAGGTGACATCTCACAGCTAGTCCCAAGATCAGTATCCACCAGGCGACATCTCACAGCTAGTCCTGAAGATTAGTATCTAATAGGCAACATCTCACAGCTAGTCCCAAGATCAGTATCAACCGGGTGACATCTGAAAGCTAGTCCTGAAGATCAGTATCAACCAGGCAGCAGCACACAGCTAGTTCCAAGATCAGTATCAACCAGGCGGCAACTCACAGCTAGTCCTGATGATCAGTATCAAGCAGGCGACATCTCACAGCGGCGCCTACAGGGCCCTCCCTGGCCAGCAGAGCAGGGGCAAGAAGGACAAGCCACAGGCCAGGTCTCAGAGCCCGACACAGGTTTTCATGTTCTCTTTGCTCAACTCAACAGCAGTGACAATGAGGCCTTCCCTCTGTCTCCGTCTTCCTTTCAGAGGATTGCAGGCAGAATACAGGGGTAATAAGACACCCTGAAGCGGGCTTGGAGAGCACTTATAGCTCAGTGAGCAGGACAGACCCAGACTGCGACCCCACGTTTGCTCTAGTTCAGAGTTCATTCCTCCCTTCTCATTTCTCACCCTCTCCTCCCTGGAATGCTGGAAAAACAGTGACTTCACAATGATGATGTCCACCATAGACCTAGCCAAGAAATTAATTAACTCAGATAATAACATCTACACCCCAGCACCAACCAGAATGCCTATGCGACGCACAGGGCTGTTATTGCCGACAACCAAGGACCCGCGCCGGAGTCGAGCTGCATCCTCTTCTTCAGGGTCCAGAATGAGCCAAACTCTCAGCACAGCACTGCCCTCAGTCCCCGCCCCTCACACACAAGGTCAAATCCTGCTCTTCCTGGAACCCAGCAGGGAGTCAGTCACCCAAGACACCCAAGGTTCTGGTGCTGCCAGGAAATCTCCAGCACATGACAGGTAGAAGGAGGTTGGTGTGTCCCTTCTCCTGGAGTCCTCAAGAAAGCCACACAAAAGTCTCCAGAAGTGCCTGGAAGAAGCATGCGGCCCAGGCCATGAGGACCACCCAGCAGATTCCTACAGCAGAGCACACCCCCAACACTTCCATGGCTGCTGGGGTCGACTCAATTCCACCACCAGAGAATCAACTTTTGAAAACCACACCAAGACAGAGCCCTTGTCCTTTAACACGAATTTCAGTTTCCAAAAATCCTCAAGTCACTGCACACCCATGTTCACAGCAGCCAGAAGGTGGAAGGCTCAAGTGTTAACTGACGAAACAATCAGCAGAACATGGTCCATCCATAGACCAGAATATCATCCAGCCTTAAGATGAAAAGGAAGGAAACTGGGACACACACTATAACATGGATGAACCTCGAAAACACTCCACTCAGAAATTTGAAGACATTTCACTCTTAGGATGAACTAACAGAGCAATTCCCCTCTCTTCCTAAAGAATGCCGGCCACTGAAGGACAAGGACTGCATGATTCCAGTCCTATGAGGTCCCTAGAGTCATTGAAAGCATGAAGACAGAAAGCGGAAGGGTGGCTGCCAGGGGCTGGGGGAGTAAGGAACAGGGAGTCAGTGTGGAAGGGGACGGAGCTTCAGCCGGGGAAGAGGAAAGAGCTCGGGGATGGATGGTGCTGGTGGCTGCACTACAATGTGAATGTACTTATTGCCACTGAACTATACATTTTAGAAGGGCTAAGACGGTCAATTTTATGTTATTCTTATTTTACCTTAATTTAAAAATCATCATCATCATCATCATCATCATCATCATCAGGTCACTGATGTGATGCCATGTGGCTGAGATCCAGCCAGTGGTCTTCCTAGCTATGGTCACAGAGACTTGAACTCTGTCTCTCACGAAAGCATTTTCCCAACCAAAGCAGCCAGAAATGACTCGAAGGATGTGAGACACTATTTAGGAGGGAAACGGAAACTAGACTGCCATTCCATCCTCCTCCACCGCCCCCCACAACCCCCGCCAGGCCGTGCTGCTGAGCTGCAGAGGGGCGCTTGGCCCACGCTGCCCCTGGAAGAGCCCAGTGCCTTCAAGGTTTCACTGTGAACTAGGACAGACTCACCTCACCAAGTGGAGAGAATCAAAGACCCCCTTACCAGATTCTCCATGAGCTGGAAGCAGGCCAGGTATCTGCTGCAGACCAGACACCAGAAGGTTCTCAGGAAGAAGGTGGAACGCAGGCTCCAGGGCCGGGTGTGGCTTCAGCGTGTACTGCAGGCTGCAGTTCTCAATGAGGGTCATGTGTCTGTTTTCTGGGGAAGAAAACACCAATGTGATCAATTGATAGCTGAAGGCAAAGGTGCTTCCAGTCAAACCAGCCAATAAACAGAGAATGTTAGAAACACCACAAACAGGAAAGGGACTTTTCTAGGGAGAGTGAAGTGGTGCTCTGTTCAGCCTCAAGTGAAAGGCATTGCTCTTTAATAACCTTCTCTGGTAAAGTTACAATTTAAAAAATTTTTTTATTTTTCTTTTTGTTTTTCTTTTTTTTTGTTTTTAGAGACAGGGTATCGCTCTGTTTGTCCAGGCTGGAGAGCAGTGGTGTAATCACAGCTCCCCGGAGCCTCAAACTCCTGGGCTCAAGTGATCCTCCCACTTGGCCTCCCAAAGTGCTGGGATCACAGGCATGAGACACCACGCCCGGCCTGGAAGTGCAGTTTTTAATCCAACATAAAATCTCTCCCACCCACTACTTCCCTCAGTCTCCTGAGAGCACAGACAGCCACAGGCTGTGCAGTTTCCCCAGGTCTCGCTGGTCCCTGCCATCAGAGGGGCCTGGAGGACACCCTAGCCCGAGGCCTGCCTGCCTTTGCGTGTCAGCACTTGTAACCACCAAGCCCCAAAAAGAGCAGGGCAGCACTGGAGGGAGGCCAGCAGCATCAGAGACAGAGCCCTGTCCTCAGGGAGGTGCCACTTTCCTGGAGTGATGGCTAAGACCAAACACGTGGATACCCATAACGCACGGGAGAACTGAATCCGAACCATGGGACAGATGTGGGTAAAGCACGAGGGGAAACGCGAGGAGGAAAAAGGGCATGAAGGAAAGACCCCGGAGAAATGACACCCGGGAGGAGCACGGCTACACCGCAGGGCGGGCAGGCCCTGAAGGTGGAAGGAACGGCATCCCCAGAAATGGGAATGCGGGGAGAGGCACACCCCCGAAACACAGCGCCTGGGCTGCCCTCTTCACATTCCCACCAAACGGCCAATCTTGCTCGGGCCTGATTTTTCTCCAGTGACAGGAAGTCCACCACTTCCCGAGGCACAGGGCATGCACGTGGTCTCAGGCGGCTCAAGTCTCAGCTGTGGCCAGGCCAGGGATAGCTGCTGAGAGTCACAAGTTCAGCTCATTCATGTTCTGATTTCATAAAGAAACAGCTAAATATGAACTACCGTATTATTAGAAAAAGAAATTTGTGAAAAACTAGGTCCGCTACGGTGGCTCATGCCCATAATTCCAGCACAGGTGGATCACCTGAGATCAGGAGTTTGAGACCAGCCTGACCAACACGGTGAGACCCCATCTCTACTAAAAATACAAAAATTACCCAGGCGTGGTGGCGCATGCCTGTAATCCCAGCTACTTGGGACACTGAGGCAGGAGAATCACTTGAACCCGGGAGGCAGAGGTTGCAGTGAGCCGAGACTGCACCACTGCAATCCAGCCTGGGCGACAGAGATTCCATTTCAAAATTAAAAAAAAAAAAGAAATTAGTGAAACACTGTATTTTTTTAGTACCTAACCACTTCAAACATGGAATCTGCTTACTTTAAAATTTAAAATACTACTAAAGGCATTTGACCTGAGCGGCTAGTCAGGAGTCACAACCTCTCCGGGGAGGGGGCACACAGGAGAAATAGGAAAAGACTCCAAATGCTCAGACCTCAGATCCAGCCACCCGCTTCAGGATTTTGCCCTACAAATTCACGCACACGCTCAGGGGAAGGGCGGACGCCCACTGCAACAGGGTTTCCAACCTTTTCTTTTTTTTTTTTTTTTGAGACGGAATCTTGCTGTCACCCAGGCTGGAGTGCAGTGGCATGATCTCACTCACTGCAACCTCCGCCTCCCGAGTTCAAGCAATTCTCCTGCCTCAGCCTCCCCAGTAGCTGGGATTACAGGCACCTGCCCTCACACCCGGCTAATTTTTGTGTTTTTAGTAGAGACGGGGTTTCGCCATGTTGACCAGGCTGGTCTCGAACTCCCGACTTCAGGTGATCCGCCTGCCTTGGCCTCCCAAAGTGCTGGGATTACAGGCGTGAGCCACCGCTCCTGGCCCAACCTCTTCTTACAGAACCCGCTAAGGGTCGGTATGCAGGTATATTCAATCAATCATGAAACATCAATTCCACAAAATACCACAGAGCTGTAAAAAGAGTGAGTGCTTTCTGTGTACTGATAGGAAACATTCTTCTAGACAAATTGTAAGGGAAGAAAGCAAGGTGTAGAACAGTGAATAAGAAGAGGTCAAGAATCAGATGCAATACCGGATGTGCGCATTAGCTTCTGTGTCCGTAAAACGACCCCGGAAGGGTCTGTTACCAGGGCAGCCCTGAGGAAATAACAGCAAAAGTTCCTTTTTCTCACTGTTTTCCTTCAGTCTCTTTATCTATGGGTACAGCTGCTTTAAAGGAACCAGATGGCAGGGATGCCACCAGAGCTTCTTGACCCCTGACCAAATACCAGAGAGAGATACAGCCCCACAAAACTGCTGCAAACTAGAACAGGTGAGCCCCAGTTGCCTTTAGACCATTAGCATAACATTATAATGCTAAAGACCATTCTCCAAGAGAAGACCACCGCGTGTTCTGTACAAGCCATGCCTGGAGAAGCACGTTATGATCTGCGTCGGTGTGCCTGGAGTCCCACTCTCCCGACACGTACCCGGTCCTTCATCTCCATGCCTCCCACTGTCCAGGGAGAAGGTGCCTTTAAAGCGAGGGCTCCCTTCTCCACTCCCTGGCCAGTGAGTAAAACCTGACTACCTTTTCCAATTGGATATTCTTTCTTTGCAGCCGATACAAAGTGGGAAAAGAACGCAGTTCGCCAGTGACAGATCCACAAGAACCCAAAGAGAGAGGTTACCTGGTAGCAGGTGAGGGGATGGGGAAAGGAGACTATATAATACATATACATTACATATATAAAATATATAATACATATACATTACATATATAAAATATATAATACATATACATTACATATAATATATAATACATATATTACATATATATAAAATATATAATACATATATTACACATATAAAATATATAATACATATATATTACACATATAAAATATATAATACATATATATTACATATATATAAAATATATAATACATATATTACATATATATAAAATATATAATACATATATTACATATATATAAAATATATAATACATATATATTACATATATAAAATATATAATACATATATTACATATATATAAAATATATAATACATATATATTACATATATATAAAATATATAATACATATATATAATATATAAAATATATAATACATATATATTACATATATAAAATATATAATACATATATTACATATATAAAATATATAATACATATATTACATATATAAAATATATAACACATATATATTACATATATAAAATATATAACACATATATATTACATATATAAAATATATAATACATATATATTACATATAATATATAATACATATATATAAAATATATAATACATATATTACATATATAATATATAATACATATATATTACATATATAATACATATATAAAATATATAATACATATATATTACATATATATAAAATATATAATACATATATATTACATATATTTTTTTTTTTTTTTTTTTTTTTGAGGCAGGGTCTCACTGTTGCCCAGGCCGGAGTGCAGTGGTGCAATCACGGCTCACTGCAGCCTAAAACTCCTGGGCTCAAGCAATCCTCCCACCTCAGCCTCCCAAGTAGCTATGACCACAGGGGCGCACCGCCATACCCAGTTAATGTTTGTATTTTTTGTAGAGATGGGGTCTCACTATGTTGCCCACGATGGTCTCAAACTCCTGGCCTCAAGCAATCTGCCCACCTCAGCCTCTCGAAGTGTTGGGATTACAGGTATGAGCCACTGTACCCAGCACTTTTTTACACTTTTGGATTCTGAATCATGTGAGTGTATTGCCATTACCAGCAAATTTTGGGAAATGCCCGCTGCAAGGATGAGTGAAGGGCCCCGCAGCAGGTTCCTCCTCACAGCCTCCACTCAGGGCCAACAGCTTCCACACAGACGCATGGACGTGTGGACTGTGGACGTGGAGCGAATGTGGTGGCTGTCTACTTTGTTCTAAGGATACTTCTGGAGAGAAAATCCCGGCATATGAATAATTAGATTCAGTTGAAAAATAACCTAAAAGCCAATCTTCAGCAACGAAATGAAGTTCCTGACTGGTTGTTCTCAGTAAACTAAAAATAAAATCCTGAGCCCCCAGTGGACTGAAGGGACCTCCTCTTGGCCTAGAGGACTCCAGAGCAGCCTTGAAAACTGAGTTCCAGGAGTGACAGGAGGGGACCAGACAGGCCTCCACATGCCCCGGCTCATGCTAACCACCGTTAGCCTTTCTTCCCTCAGGACTGGAACCAGCCCTTCTAGAGACTCCACCGCTGCTGCTGCCCACTGATCACCCGCCGCTGCCTCTCTTCTGGATAGACCACGGAGGGCATGCAGGGAGGGCTTTCATGTCCCCTGCTTCACCTTTTGACATCAGGGGGCCAAGAACTTCCCCTCAGGTCCTGCTAGTGCCACCACGTTTTGAACACTGAGTCCCATGAAGCGGCATGGGACTCAGCTGTGCACGCTTCTCTCGTAAACACGCATGACTCCTCCTGGGCTTATTAAAATAAGCAGGCTCAGCCCCCACTCAGCAGAAATTCCTCTTCCCTCTGCCCCTCTCTCGAAGGGTCTGTTTCTGGCTTCTGGCTGGAGGCTACACTTCCCAGCCTGTCAGAAAGACTACCTGCAGGCTGCAGCCCTTTATGAGAAATAAAGCTCTCCTTTCCAGTCTCAGGAACCTCATCACTCTTCAGCTGACATCTCCTATCACGAGATTGTCACCAAGACCAGTGAGGGGCAAAGGGAGTGGGTTTGACATTTTGTTTTGTTTTGAGACAGGGTCTCACTCTGTCACCCAGGCTGGAGTGCAGTGGTGCAATCTCACCACACTGTAATCTCTGCCTCCTGGGGTGAAGTGATTCTCCCACCTCAGCCTCCTGAGTAGCTGGAACTACAGGCACACACCACTACACCTGGCTAAGTTTTTGTATTTTTTACAGAGACAGGGTCTTACTATGTTGCCCAGACTGGTTTCAAACTCCTGAGAGCTCAAGTGATCCACCTGCCTCAGCCACCCAAAAGTGCTGAGATTACAAGCCTGAGCCACTGTGTCCAGCCAGGTTTGACTTTTAACACAAGCCACAAGGCACACACGACATCCCCTTCGAGGAATCTGGGCAGCATCTCACCTCAAAGAGACAGAAAAGTCACCCTCCCCAAAAGATCCACCTCCAGCCACTCTTCCCCACCCACACTCCCCCAACTGCTAGGCAAGCACAGCCTCTGTGCTCTGAGCCTCCCTGATGTCCTTCTAGCCCACTCCCACCCCTCCCACCACACGCCCTTCCTGTCATCCTCCAGGCAGGAAGCAGCAGAGCAGACTGTCATCTCCATCCCTCCCAAATGGCTCCCTCTGGCTGCCTGGGAACGGCTGGTCACTGAGGAACAGCAGGAAGCTCCCCGCTGACCCCTGCTCTGCTCTAAGGCGGCCTCTCAGCCATGGGGCCTCGCCATGCTGGAGATAACCGATGGCTGTGCGGTCAGAGGTTTGAGACAGCCGGTGGCTGGTGACAGAGAGCTACTACTTCATCTGGTGAGCAGAGCTATTCCCCTCCCTCCAGGTGGCTCTCACAGGCGCTCCCGTGCTCATCCCCACAAACCAATGCCATCCCTCAGGGCTGGTGTGTTTCAGTTCTTTACTTTCTGCCAAAAGTCCAAGGCCACGAAACATCTGCCAAAACCTCTTAGATAAATTAGCTAAGCGGATAGCGGTTTACACTGAGAAAGATCCCATTCAGAGCTAAAGGTGGGGAACACTCAGGGAAGGCAGGAGAGCAGCGAGTGCTGCCGAGGCCAGGCCTGGCTCTTACGCTCTGCGGGGTCCTGGAGAAGCGGGTGCAGGAGGGCTCTGGGGGTGCCATGGTACAGCCGCAACCTGGAAGACAGGACCCAGAGAACACTCATCAGCCACGTGCGCACTTCTCAGAAGGAAAGCACATGGAGGCCTCAGCCACCACCACACCCACTAGAGCTTTCTAAACTCCACCAGTCCCATCCTCTGCGGAAGGCAGAGGCAGCTGAGGCCAGCAGCAGCTCCCCAAGCCCTCGGTGCTCGTGGCCAAGCATGTCTGGCACACACGCAGCCCCAACCCAAGGCAGCCTGAGAATTGAGGAGCTTTCCTGGAAAACACCATGGAAATTTACAAAACTCTGAAATGTCTCAAGAAAGAGAACATCTGAGGAATTTCCACAGCTGTATATCTGGAGCAGTGGTTCTCAACCAGCGATGATTCTGCTCCCTAAGGCACATTTGGCAATGTGTGGTGACGTTTTTTTTCGTTTGTCACAACTGGGCCTGGGGGCAGGGAGGCAGTGTCCTGGCATCTAGTGGGTTGCCAGGGATGCTGCTAAACATCCTACAGCACAGACGACAGCCCCGCGACAGCAAACAATTATCCATTCGAAAGTCAGTGGTGTCAAGCTTGAGAAACCCTGATTTGGAGTAAACATGTAGGCTTTAACCCTGGCTGAAAGGATGATACGCCAGCCTATCCACCCGTATGTCCGGCTCCTACACAGAGCCTGGCACGCGGCAGACACTCAGCTAGCATGTGCTGAATGAACACCTACTGCCCGCCAGGCACCTGTGAAAAACACATCGCTCAATATTCAAGCAGAACTTGAGATATGCATTATCATTACCCCTCATATACAGACGAATAAATTCAGGGTCCAAGAGCTCAAATCACTTGCCTGAAGTCGCACAGAGAATTAGTTGTAGAGTATGACTTTGGCCCATATCCATACTACCTCAAATCCATCGCTGGTGGCCAAAGCCAGCCCTTACTCCGGCCTAAAGAACAATTCCTTAAGTCACTTAGAAATGGCAAACCCAGCCGGACACAGCGGCTCACGTCTGTAATCCCAACACTTTGGGTGGCTGAGGCGAGCAGATCTCTTGAGCCCAGGAGTTCAAGACCAGCCTGGGCAACATAGGGAGACCCCATCTCTACTAAAAACACAAAAATTAGCCAGGCGTAGCGGCACACACCTGTAATCCCAGCTACGTGGGAGGCTGACACACAGGAATCGCTTGAGCCTGGAAGCGGAGGTGGCAGTGAGCCAAAACTGCACCACTGCACTACAGCCTGGGTGACAGAGCAAGACCCTGTCTCGAAGAAAAAAAAAAAGGCAAACCCCCAAGCAAGACACATCCCACACTATGCTATTATGGACACACAACTTTAGATGACAAACGTACGGCCTTCTACTGCCACCATAAGACGAGCAGTTAAACCACCATAGAAAGATGCTGGAATTTGGCCAGGCACAAAACCCCATCTCTACTAAAAATACAAAACTTAGCCAGACATGGTAGCAGGTGCATCACTTGAGGTCAGGAGTTCGAGACTAGCCTGGCCAACATGGCAAAACCCCGTCTCTACTAAAAATACAAAAATCAGCTGGACGTGGCACCTGTAATCCCAGCTACTTGGGAGGCTGAGGCACGAGAATCGCTCGAACCCGGGAAGCGGAGGTTGCAGTGAGCCGACATTACACCACTGCACTCTAGCCTGGTTGACAGAGTGAGACTCTGTCTCAAAAAAAAAAAAAAAGACAGACGCTGGAAAACCCCACGGTTGTAGAAACAAGGCAGGTACCTTTTGTCCTGGGAAGCAGAGGCAGGAGAGTCCGGCTGGTTGCTGAAGATCCGAAGAATTCCAAACCCACAGGACAATGTCTGGAGGCTCCCATCCCGTTTCTTGCCCTCAGCGATCACTTCCACCACAGCCACGATATGAGGGTGGTTTAGGGATGTGTGAAAATACAAGGGCTGCAGAACAGAAGCCAGAGGATTGTCTGAGTGTTCAGGACACATACAAAGAGGACATGGGCGCTGTCCCCACCCCCGAGACCGCCTTCCTACACGTGCCACAGCATCTGGAACCCTCTACCATGCCCTCATGTGGCGCACCACATCTCTGCAGGATGCCAGGGAAGCAGGCACACTGAGGTAACTCAGACTCAAATGTTGGTGTCGGAGCTCTTTTTTCCAGAGCACACAACATCCCGGGCATCAGACGTCTGCTTCCGCTCCAGGAACTTTCCCTCCCCTAGGAATTCCACCACAAGAAACACCAACAGACCCCAGGCCCACTAGAGCAGAAAGGGGCTAGAGCAGCTATGCACCCAACCCTGCAGGGGGACACACCAGGTAGGACTATGGTTAGATCAGCCCAAGACATAACACATCCACCACTAAAAAGACACACGTGTGCTGATCAATTCATGCTCCTAGTATCGCCTGACACTCAACACGGACAACTTCAATCACACCTTGCCAGTGCTGCTTCGTGCGTAACCATTTTGAGTTCCATCGAACTGTTATTTAAACTATTAACAAGGAGAATCCTTGGATTTCTTTAGGTGCTAAGTAATTATCCCCAGTTCAGAGCCCAAAAGACTAAAGTCTTTTTATGCCAAAAATCACCTTGAGATCATTTTATTAAAAGATTTCTCAAGATCTAAGCCAAGTAGATGATATTCAAATTGATCTTAAAAGGTTTTCCACTCACACCTTCCCATTCCCAACATGCAAATGGCCAGCCTCTGCCTCCGCCTTCCTGCCAGGCCCAGGGAGAGGGGGCCTGGGAAGACAGCACAGGAGACTCAAACCCCTCTCCGCATCTCATATGGGCGCTCCCACTTGGAAATGAAAGTACCTTCACTCTGCTGCTGCTTTTCTACTGCGTTAAATTCAATGCAGTTGTTTTTATTTAAAATTAAGGGACCTGGGGTGGTTGCTCTAATCCCAGCACTTCTGGGAGGTCGAGGCAGGAGGATCACTTGAGCTCAGGAGTTCAAGATCACCTGGCAACATAGCAAAACCCCATCTCTACCAAAAATACAAAAATGAGCCAGGCAAGGTGGTGCACACCTGTGGTCCCAGCTACTTAGGAGGCTGAGACAGGAGGATCACTTGAGCCTGGGAAGCAGAGGTTGCAGTAAGCCGAGATCATGCCACCGCACTCCAGCCTGGGCAATAGAGTGCAACTTTGTCAAAAAAAAAAAAAAAAAAAAGAAGGAATGCTGTAAGCACAGTAGACAGAGATGGAGCCACTGACTGAGTTTGCTAATCAACAGGGAATGCGCATCCCCAAGCATCAGGAGTGGTGCTGAGCCCATACCCCAACACCGCAGCTGGTGGGCAAAGCACAGGTCACCAGCTGAGCACAGAGACCGCCCCCATAAGGCACAAAGAGGTAAGGAGAGCCGAGGCTGGTCCTCCGCTCTATGACTTAAACTTGGAATAATCCTCCTACTAACGAGTCATTACCATGGTGTCACTGAGAAAACGTTTACTGTAATCATAGACTGTCAGCCCAGGATAACAGAGAGACGCATTAAAACATCAGCCATGAGATATAAATCGTTATTCTATTATCTTTTATTGCAATATGATGAAATAATGACCACTTACAGCTGACAGGTGGTTGGACTAAGAGAGAATTATGTTTGTTTCCAAGACTCAAGAACTGCTTTTAAAAAGCCCCACTGCAAAGTCAAGTTGGTCATTATCTCACCTTTTCTATTTATACCTGTGCATATCAGTCTTACGAAAACTACCTACTTTTTCTATTGGCAATAAAGCAAACATTTTCAACTCTGATACAGAGCAACAACAATCTGCAGCCCAGAGGTCACCCTGAAATTACTCTACCTGAACCGGGTGGAACCGCGGCTACAGGCATGTCCCAAATACAAGTTTATGGCTATGCCTCTGCCTTCTGTTTACCACTAAAAATAATCACCCTGAGGCCAAAAACAACAACAACAGCAACAGAGCCCCAGAGCTGCTTGTCTCAGCTGATCCAACCTTAGAATCTAAAGAATCCATCTTTAATCAGAAGAGTCAGCCGCTCCAAGTGCAGCATGTCTGAAAAGTTCAGATGGTTGTACCAGTACAATTACTGATTGATAAGGACATATGCTCTTTTCCAAAAATCATTTATTGACCCTCCAGTGTGGGAACAGCCCCAAGCTAAAGAATTTATAAGGAACCTGGAAAACACAAGTCAGCTTTCAAGAAGCTCGAGCCTCGAAGGCTTCATAAAAGATAGATGAGGTAGGCACAGCGAGCAACAGAGCCGCATAGCTGCACCCCTCGGGTCATCCCGGCAAAGTTACATTTGACCAGGTCACCAGTGCCTGACCACCCAATTCCCGCCTTACTCAGCCAGGCAGCATCCAGCTGAGGAATACCTGTACACACGCCCTTCAGTCTAGGGAAACTTAAGAAACGCCACTGCTATACATTTGGAAAGGAACATTCTCTACATCAACTGAAACTGCACGATTAAAAGGTTAAGTCAAGCCCATCAAATCGCCTGCAGGGGAAGGCCACTTGAGACAGAGGGAGACAGGCTCTCTGTCACCCCTGCATCACAGCTCACTTATCTGCACTGGTCAAGTTTCCTCCTCGACAGCATAAACACATTAATAAATCATTTAAATGCTCCTGTCTTAATGCCTTCATCTTCAAAAACACGGACACCATTTTGCCTCGGGGCCAAGTTTCCATTTTTCACCTGCGGTGATGGAAGTGGAGTTGGGCCTCTGCTGATGTGCCTGGATGAAGAGGCTGCAGCCAGGCACCCCCATGGCACGGCCACGCGGCCTGGCACCTGCATGATATGGGCTCCTCAGACGACGCTGGGCAGCAAGGCGAGAGAGGAGCTGAGCAGGAACAGAATGAGTCCCTTCCAAAGAACTGTTTTAATAAGCCTTTAACAGGATATCTTCAGCCAGGCAAACAATGCAGAGACTTCATGCAGTTCCTACCCTCCGGCTCAGACTCACACTGTGGGTTCGGACAGCTTCCCAGACACTACCCCTCAAAGACAGCAGGGATGGCGGGGGGGCCAACGATTTCCACAGCAAAGCATCATAACAGGGACAGGGACAGCCCCCTGCCCCACGAATTATCCAGCCCACAATGTCAGCGGTGCCAAGGTCAAGAAACTTTCATTTGGAGTAAAAATTTAAACTTTAATCCTGGCTGAAAGGATAATACACCATCTTATCCATCTCTGCACGTCCAGCTCCTAAACACAGCCCGGCACGCAGAAGACCCTCAACCAATGTTTCTTGAATAAAAACTACTGCCCACCGGGTCCCTGCTTATGGAAAAGCATGTGACTTAACACTCCAGCAGCACTTAGGGGATGCACACTCTTATCTCTCATGAGCAAATGAATGAAGTCAGGAGGAGTTTTTTTCTTGCAAATTAATTTAATTTCTTTCTTTTTTTTCATAGGTTTTTGGGGAACAGGTGATATTTGGTTACACGAGAAAGTTCTTTAGTGGTGATCTGTGAGATTACGGTACACCCATCACCCGAGCAGTATCCACTGAACCTAATTTGTAGGGTTTTTTTTTTGTTTGGTTTTTCTTTTTTGAGACAGAGTCTTGCTCTATCACCCAGGCTGGAGTGCAGTAGCGTGAATCTCAGCTCACTGCAACCTCCACCCCCCGAGCTCAGGCGATTCTCTAGCCTCAGCCTCCCAAATAGCTGGGATTACGGGTGTGTGCCACCACGCCCAGCTAATCTTTATATTTTTAGTAGAGACAGGGTTTCACCATGTTGGCCAGGCTGGTCTCAAATTCCCAACCTCAAGTGATCCATCCACCTCAGCCTCCCAAAGTGCTGGGATTATAGGCATGAGCCACTGTGCCCGGCCTCAATTTGTAGTCTTTTATCCCTCACCCTCTAGGATCAAGGAGTTTAAATCACTTGTCTGAAGTCCCACAGGGATCAGTGATGGAGTAGGACACTAGCCCATCCTACCTCAACTCCAACGCCCATGGCGAAAGCCAGTTCTCCCTCTGGCCTAAAGAGCAACTCCTTGGCTTACTTAGAAAAGTAAGTGAGCAAACATGATCACAACCCAAAGCAAGAAATATCTAACCCCAGCTCTACCAAAATAAAAACATTTAGCTGGGTCTGGTGGTGCATGCCTGTAGTCCCAGCTACTTGGGAGGCTGAGGAGGGAGGATCACTTGAGCCCAGGAGTCCAAGGCTGCAATGAGCTATGATCACACCATTGCACTCCAGCCTGGGCAACATAGTGAGACCCCAACTCTTAGAAAAGAAACATCCCACACTATGCTGCTATGAACACACAACAACAAAACTGACAAACTTACAGCTTTCCATTGTCCCCAGATGACTGACAGTTCAATGACTGTACAATTAAACATTGGAAACATCACAGAGACCAATCATTTCTCCTTCTAAAAACCATTTTCTTTCATTCTCTCATTTCAGGTTCCAAGACCACGGCAGTGGTTTCCATTGTGCCAGAGAGGAAATCGGCCCTCCCCAGCTGCAGACAGACAGGCACACAGGGCCCAAGTTGGCCTCCTAGAGCCATAGAGCCTCCCTCTGTAGAAGCAGCTCACTGGGACACGAAGCTGGCTTCTTGCTTTTGTTGTGATGTTCAGGACATGCCTGCCCTCTGCCGAGCAACAGCAAGAGCACGGGAGCAGTAGTCGGGTTCTGCAGCCGGGGCTTCCCGCAAGCTCCAGGCCCAAGAATCCGGCCCTGGAAGGGCTTGCAGGAGTCTCAGGTGGGTTATGCTGATACTCCTTGACAGCAGCCACTTTTCGACAGGAAATTATAGCACGCTCATTGCTCTGACGAGTAAGAGCCGCTCAAGAGGGGCTTTCTCGTGGCTGTGATGACGGGAAGGGGCACAACCCAATTACCTGCATCCCTCTGCCAGGGCAGGTGACTGCCCCGCTGCTTTGGCAACACTGGGGCTGGTGCGCTCTGGGAGGAAAGATTCCCCTGATGTGGGTTTAAGCTGTTGCTGGAGAACCACAAGGATTCCTGCCCAGTAACTCCTCCCAAATAAATAAAGGAGGGAAAAGAAGCCCGCCACCCAACGCCGGCCACACACAGTCATTACGGAAAGAATCCAAGGGAAAAGTATGTCCACCTCAAAAAGAAAACTGAGAAACTGCACAGGAGCGTGGCCCCCAGGATTATTTTTTAAAAGACACTTTTTTAGAAGCTGAATGAATGATTCGCTGGCTCAGAGGAAGTGAAAGGCAATTCCTCTCCCCCAGGAAAGGTCTCAGAAAACACGGAATTCTGAGCTCAGAGCTGAGAGGTGTCTGGGGACTGCCCTCCTGCATATGGGCCCAGTGCAAATAATTCATCATTTGCAGAAAAAAAAAAAAAAACCACCCAGCACTGGATCAAGACAAGCCTTCTGTGTTCCAAGTCTCTTTCAGGACATCGTTGTTTGCAAAATCATGCCACAGCCCCCTCTCGGGGTCATGTGTGACACGGGCACTCCACAAAACCCGAGCACGCAGGGTCCATGCACTACCACGTAGGGGCTGGACAGCCACGGGCACTCCAAATGCAGTCCCCTGCTACCAGCAGCTCACCAACCCCAAAGCAGATCCCCCCAAACCAATGCTGATAGGCAAAGACTAGAAAAACACAGGCAATTAGTAAAGCCAGATAAAGATCTTTGCCAAGTCTCAGAATCACCCCTAAAAAGGGCAAAGGGTGTTTTATGAACCTCTATTTCCACGGGGGTGTAGACAGAGCAATTAGCAGACAGGGTGCGAACATGCTGCCACACCCTCACGCCTATGAATGCCCACTCCTGGGAGCACTCTGTGCTTCCTCCACACTTGGGAGCAGATACATGTGTACATGGATGCGCACACACGTTCACACACACAGTTAACTAGTTAACTAAACTGGAACAAAACCTTTGCTCTGTATAAGAATGCCAAGGACATGGAGGAAACTGCCTGGTACAGAACACGCTGCTCAACAGCTTGGCAGGAGGGATTCATTCCTGGAGCACCACTGGCCTCTGCTGCCTGCACGGGGCATAGCAGCTGCAGACAGCAGGCTCCATGAATAGCACGGGGGCTTCAGCGTCACCCTCACAGCTGAAAGTGCCCTGGCCACCCCACACTGTCCTTGCTGCATTCCCCTCTTCAGCGATTCCAAGTCCAAGGGTGCACATTTTTCCAGAGGTTTTAAGGGCTATGTTCCACTAGTCCCCCGGGCCCATCCCCAGCCTCAACAGGAGACACACCCAGATGACGGGCCAAGGCTGAGCCACGTGGCTCCCGCAGTTGGCTGCCCTAGGAGCCACCAGCACAGGTATTCCAGACTCCGAAAAGCCACCAGCTCCTAGTCTCCCTAACACATCTGAATCGTGAACTGCAGAGGCAGCATGACACGCAGCTGCTGTGATGTGGTGAAATGCAAGTGCTGCCCAACTTCCGCCGCAACGGAAGCCCTCGGGGTGCATGAACGTAATCCCGAGAAGGGCAGAGAGAAGCATCCATTCCGAAGATCGTCCTACCATGCGACTGGAATTCTACAGGGATCAGGATTCTACAGCCCAGAGAGTAGGGAGATGGAAGCCCCCGCTTCTGGCCTGCACAGTGCGGATCCTTAGGAAGGTCCGAAGCCTCTCTAAATGGAGAGCTGAAGTCAGAGGGGGTGAGGGAGGAGAAGGGAACTGGCCCCAGCACCTCGGTGACTGCAAGGCATCCCTGGTTTCAGAGCATACTCCATCCCTCAGCATTCTACAGAACATTTCAGAACAAAATGCAGGGCTCCTCAGAAGCAGGAGCTCACGGAGGCCACAGCAGGTGGTGCCGTCAGATGCACAGGGCCGTCGCTCCCGCCCCCACCCGCCACATGGGAGTAAGCTGGTGGAGTTATTCCATCTCCATGCACCTCAGTGTCCTCCTCTTTAAAATGGGTACACAGGATACTGACCTCCACAGGAGGATGACATGAAATGACGGCATGCTTCTGAGCCGATGGCCACAGGAAGAGCCTCCCAGTAAAGGATGGCTACCTTCACCACCCACCACACAGCTGTCACACCAGGTTTTGGGGGGCTCACTGTGCACACCTGAGGAAGCTAAAGCTTAACAGCTCTATCCCCAGCAGTTGGCCTGGCATTGCCAGCACTGGGAACTCACGGCGAGCCTCCCGCCACAGCACAGGCACAAGGGGAACCCCTGCCCACGCTGAAACAGCACTCTAAGGGTTCATCCCCAGTCACACTCGTGATTTACAACATGAAACCTTTTCTGACACGGCTGGCCAGAGAGACCTCTAAGAGGGATTTGCATAAGCTGTTTGACAAACTTAATGTCAGACACATCTTTAGCTGTCAAGACATACACTCTAGCAAGGCTTTTTATTGAAGCTTCCTGACCTCTGGAGTCATTCTCTCCCTCTACTACCCACGGGAGGAAGGGCAAGAGTCAGGACCCATCCATGTCAAGACAGACATAATCCAAGCGCTGGGTGATGGTGGGATACGGAGAGCAACGAGCTCATGGCCCGAGGCGGGGGTACTGACTGGCCAGAGCAGACCCCCACAGAAAAGGCACACCTGGGCAGTGGTTACCTAGAGTAACGTCTCAAAGGACGGCCACTGTCACCACCACTGTTACTCATCACACAAACTACCCCAATACCAGGCCTCTTGGGGCCTGCTTCTATATACCTAAGATCAAACCAAGACAGCCGAGACCCTCTCATCACCTCTGTGGCCTCCACACTGTCCCTGCTGCACACCCATCATGCTCGGACACCGTCCCTCTCAAACTCCCCCAACTCGAGTTCAGCTGTGAAGCAGCAGCCAGGCATGGGAAAGGCCTCCATGACATCGCCGGCTCTTAAGAGTAAAACGCCAGCGTCCCTAAGAAGACCCTGTAGGACCCAGCCAGAAGGCACGACGGGGCCACCCTGCCAACCCCACCCGTCAGCGCACCTGGACTCTCCTCTTGTCCTAACTCCCCCGGCTCTCCCTGCTCTGCTTGAAGCAGCCTCGTCCCCGCTTGTCATGGAGCCAGCTTCTTTCTCATCCTGTAAGTCCCAGCTTAATCGGCAGCTTCGCAGAGAGGCCTCCCTCGTCATCCACCTAAAGCAGGTCTCCGCGTTCTCCTATTGGTCTCCTCCTGAGAATTTAACACAGCTTGCAATTACTCTGTTACTGCTCAGTGCATCTCCCCAACAGTCTGCAGTTCTGTTAGGTGAGCGCCATCATCACCCTGAGCCTAGCACAACACCCTGCAGAGAGCAGGTGCTGAATGGAATGCATGCTGTGCAGTGAACCAGAGAGACAGAGCACGCCGGCCTGCAGGGTGGCCAGCCGCAAGACCACCTGGGCGAAAACACGTTACTCAACCAGTGCCCATCCACCTGCCGGTCTCAAGACAGAAGGCACAGGTGTGAGTCCAGGCTCTGATACCTGCTACCTGGGCAAGTCACTTTACTAAATCTTAATTTGTCCATACAGCACGGAGGAAAGAAAGGAAGGAAGGGGATGGTGAAGGGGAAAGGGAGGGGGAGGGGAAAGGAGAGGAGAGGGAAGGGGAGGGGGAATAAGGGAGGGGAGGGAAGGGGAGGGGGAAGGAGAAGGGAGGGGAAAGGGGAGGGGAGGGGAGGGGAAAGGGGAGGGGAGGGGAGGGAAGGGGAGGGGAAAGGGGAGGGGAGGGGAGGGGAGGGGAAAGGAGTAGAGAGGAGGGGAAGGGAAAGGAGGGGAGGGGAGAGGAGGGGGAGGGGAAGGGAGGGGAGGGGAGGAGAGAGGACTGGAGAGGAGCAGAAGGGAAGGGAGGGGAGAGGAGGGGCGAGAGGAAGGGAGGGGGAGGGGAGGGGAGGAGTGAAGACGAGGGTGAGGGGAAGGGAGGGGAGGGGAGGGGAGGAGTGGAGAGGAGTGTAAGGGAAGAAAGGGGAGGAGGAAGGAGTGAAGAGGAGGGGAAGGGAAGGGAGGGGAGGGGTGTGGGAGGGGAGCGGAGGGGAGGAGTGGAGAGGAGGGGAAGGGAAGAGAGGGGAGGGGTGTGGGAGGGGAGCGGAGGGGAGGAGTGGAGAGGAGGGTAAGGGAGGGGAGGGTGGGGGAGGAGAGGGGGGAGGCAGGAGGAGTGGAGAGAAGGGGAAGGGAAGGGAGGGGAGGGGAGGGGAGAGGAGGGGAGGGGAGGGAAGAGGAGTGGAGAGGAGGGGAAGGGAGGGGAGGGGAGGGAGCAGCAGTGGCAGCAGCCACAGATGAGGTCAATCATTTCCCAACTTATTCCCAAGAACTCCAAGATTCCTTGAAGGTGACAAGACCCCCATGCCCCTGACCCTTCAACCAGAGCAGAGCAGATCTCTCTCATCTGTTTAAGATAACTGGCTTCCACGTAAGATTTTGTTTGGTAACAAAGCACCTGCCGCTAGACTGAGCTCTGTGCCGCCTGGACCCACAAGTCTGAGACGCGCTGTGAGGTCTCGGCAAGGCCCCACTCTCTGGGCTGCCACCCAGGACCACCTGCACACCCACCCTCTCTGCCTTGGAGCAGCCCCTGCCACCGTCACCAGGCCCACCTCATTAAAGATGATCCTGGATGGCGGTCTCTTCGTCGGCTTCACTGTGGTTTTCCACGTCCTCCCAAAGAAGTGCCGGTAGGTGACATCAAAGAAAGACACTCGCAGATGGCATTCAACCTCTGACAGCACCTCCAGCATGCCCTAGGAGACAACAGGGAATTGGCCCTCAAGAGTCTGAGCACCATGAGCCAGGCAGTTACTGGCAGGCCATGTGGGTGCACATGGGGCCACCTAGCTCAGGTATCAGCACCCTGGTTTCCTTATCGGGGGGCTACCTCTCTCCCACAGCTACTGGTCTTGGTGGGGTTATAAACCAAAGCACTTGGCCCTCCCCTGGCCAACGGGAGACTGCAGTCCCTTGGAACAGACAGAGGCTTCTGACTCAGCCAGAGCCCAGGATGCACGAGAGGACATGACCACAGGAGACACACGCGCCTGCCAGGATGAGGCCCAGGGCTCCCGGCAGCCAACAGGTGAGAGAGAACAAGTCCAGGGGACATCACCTGAGACCTGGCTCAAGCCACACCTGAAGCTTATGCTGGCTGTGGATTTGTTGTGTGAGTTAACAAATCACCTCTCACTTAAATCATTTTGGATGGGTTTTTTAATCATTTCCAACCAAATAAGCCCTTCCTGATATAACCAGAAATTAAATCCTCAACTTCCCAGATTTTGGGGTGATATTGGCAAAGCAAAAAGCAGATCTTTGAGAACTGAGAAATCATGGCTACAAATACAGAACAAAGCAGCCAGAGTGTTGACAGGCAGGACCCTGCCCCGGAGCTTTACCGCTTACAGCAAGTGTTGCTTTAGCCTTTTCTCTTCTGTGACAGGTTCTTCCCCGAGACAGAGAGTCCTCCACCTTTCTTTCACCCATTCACTTAGCAAACGTTACTTAAACATCTATTCTGCGCATTGACTCTCTGCCGGGCACATTTCCAGGCACCAGGGAAACAACAAGGAACAAGACAAAATCTCTGCCCTTACAGGGCTTACATGGTGAAGAACGGGGAGAGAGGTGGGCAGGGAGGGGCGGGGAGGGGCAGGGCAGGGCAAGGCAGGGCAGGGCAGGGCAGGGCAGGGCAGGGCAGGCTCTCTGAGATGATCCTTGAGCTGAGAACAAGGGGGGCATGAGAAGAACCACAGGGAGTTTGGTGAGAGGGAGCCAGGCAGGAGGAGCAGCAAACTCAAAGGTCCTGAGCGGAAGAGAACACACATGCTCCGGGAGCCAGCGAGAAGTGCAGGAACTATATTTAGCTATCGTACCGGTTTTTTTTGTTTTTGTTTTTAAGAAAAGGGTCTCGTCTGTCACCCAGGCTGGAGGTCTGGCCACTGCAGCCTCCACCTCCCAGGCTCAAGCAGTCCTCCTGCCTCATCGTGTCAAGCAGCTGGGACCACAGGTACACTCCACCACACTTGGCTAATTTTTGTACTTTTTGTAGAGAGGGGGTTTTGCCAGGCTGGTCTCGATCTCCTGTCCTCAAGTGATCCGCCCGTCTCGGCCTCCCAAAGTGCTGGGGTTACAGGGGTGAGCCACCATGCCTGGCCTGTATTTTCTAATTTTCTGTATTACTGATGCTCTGGCATCTGGGGCCTCAGTGACGAGACAGACTGTCCCCCAGAGCCGGTTAATTCCTAGGGTGGCAAATGGCAGGCCTATCAGAACGTGTCTGACATGAAAATCAACCCGTCCAGAGCCCACATGCCCCACTCCGTCTGGCTCACACACCCCAGGAGTCCCACCCTCTGCCCTGATCTCTCAGGGTCAGTGACCAGATACCTCGGGCCATCCCTGCACCTCAGAGACTACAACATGACTCTCCTTGGCCAACGCAAGCCCGTCCAGCTGCCCACCCTCCCTGGCCCAGTCCTCCCGCAAAACCATGATCAAGTCTCTGCCCATGCCTCCCTTCCACCCTCCTGCCTCCTGACCAACCCTGCGCCTCCCCAGGTGGCCTGTGGGACATGGCCTGCCCCTCGTCTTGGGAGCCCTGAGTAACAGACAGGGTCTCAGCTGCAGTCATCTCCTGATCCGCCGGCCTCACCACCCCTGAATGGAAACCAAGCCCAGGTACATTCTAAGCAGACAGCCCACTGGACTGCAGCAGGCTGGGCCGGGGAGGAGAGAAGGAATGAGCGCCAGGCGCAAGAGCATTCAGGCAGGCCTCACAGCACGAGGAGAAGCTGGGCTTTCGCTCCCATCATGCAGAGAGGCCAGGGAGAGAGTCTAAGCAGAAATGACACAATCTGGTTCGGGATTTAAGAAAATTCCCGCAGCTGCCATGTGGGAGCGGGAGTGGAAGCAGGGGCCAATCAGGAGGCGAGACAGGGAGGGGCAGGGAGGGTGACAGGAAGCAGGCACCGCTGGGCTCTGCTGCTTCGCAAGAGCGGCTGCGTGGTCCTGAAGGCAGAGAAGCGGGAAGGGCCAGCTGTCTCGGTCGGCCCAGCCCTCCCAGGCCCAGCACTGAGTCTCGCATCTCAAGTGAAGCAACCTGGAGGGAGGTGGTGTTAACCATGGAGACAGGGAAGGCGGGCAGAGCAGGTCTGAAGACTCCAAGCCCAGCTCCCATCACCATGCGCCGCCGGGGCCTGGCCCCCAGCTCCCATCACCACACTACCTGCCTGTCCTCTTCCCTCTTCCCCTCGGTCCCTCTTCCTCCTCAGCTCCTCCCGCATCCAGACCTGCCCTCTGAGCCTGCCTCATCTCTCCCCAGAGCAATCCCCTGGCTTTTCCATGTTGACTGTCTGCTGCCCCCATCTACAATGTCAGCTCTGTGAGGACAGGACCCTGGAATAGTCTGTTCCCTGCTCTGTCCCTGGGGCCTAGGCAAAGCTTCTGCACGTGCCCCTCCTCACCCAGGACTGCCTGGGTTCCCCCAGCACCGCCGCCTCCTCCTCCTCCTCTCCTGTACTCTCAGGAGGCCATCCTCAGGCAGGATCCCGTGGCTCCCAGAACCGTCGCTGGCTTGGGCTTCTTTCCAGAATGCCAGATCCTAACCACCCTCCCGCCACCTCTATGCTACTTCGCACCCAGTCTATTCAAATAAGAATCCACTGAGAGCTCCCTGAAGACACAGTATAGGGCAGAGTCAACTCTGTGTCATCTGCACGCTTCCTAACATATCGTGGTGCCCAATACATATCAAACTGAATTGAAATACTCATCCCAAAATAAAGAAAAATAAGCAATGATCATGGTAAAATTAAACTAAACAAAAAAAGTAAATGGGACAGTAAGAGAAATATACTAAAATCATTAATAAAGTGCCCTGAATTCAAAACAAGCATGTAATATTCTTCAGCCAACACCTTTCACAGGGAAGCAAGCTTTGGCCATTATCTAAAGCTATCAATTCTCAAAACAACTAAAATTATACAAACTTATAAGACTATCTATACCAAAACATCATCTATTTCCAAACTCTATTTATAGAATTTATATGAATTCTATTTATCTTCTTTTAAATACTGTATTCTGATTGATCTTTGTAAATAAAACAACATTGCATTCCTGCAATAAGCCCCACTTGATCCTAATACCCCATCTTTTATACATATTGCTGGCTTTGCTGTCCTAATATTTTCAGGACTGCTGTGTTAATATTCATGAGGGACACAAGTCTGTACTTTTTTTTTGTAGTGCCCTTGACTGAGTATCAGAATTATGGTGGCCTCAAAAAATGAGCTGGGAAGTGTTCCCTCCTCCTCTGTTTTCTGAGTTTATCTAGAATTCGTCTTATTTCTTCCTTTAGTATCTGATAAAATTCAACATTATATTTTTAACCTCTGTAGCGTACGTTATCATGATGCTTCTTTCATTTTAATACTGGTAGTCTGTGTTTTCTCTTTTTTTTTTTTTTTTTGTCTTGATCAATTTTATCAATCTTTTCAGAGAAGCAACTTCTAGCTTTGCTGATTTTCTCTATTATTTGTCCTTTATTGATTTCTGCTCATATACAGTCATGTGTAACATAATGACATTTCGATCAGCAACAGACTGTATATATGACTGGCCCCTTAAGATTGTAATACTATAGTTTTACTGTTTTTTCTATGTTTGATATACCGTTGTGTTACAATTGCCAACGGTATTCAGTACAGTAATGTGCCATACAGGTTTGTAGCCTAGAAGCAACAGGCTATACCATGGAGCCTAGGTGTGAGGCAGGCTCTACGCTCTAGGTTTGTGTAAGTACATCCTATGATGTTTGCACAATGACAAAATCACCTAACACCATTTCTCAGAATGTGTCCACACTGTCAAGGAACCATGCATAACTGTATTTACCATTTCCTTCCTTCTAGTTACTTTGTATCTAATTTGTTCCTTTATTTAGGTTGTTAAGGAGGACACAGACGTCACTGATTTTATACCTTCTTCTTTTCTAATATAGTCATGTAAAGCTATACATTTCCCTCAAAGGACTGTATTAGCTATATCCTATAAATCTGTATATTTTCTTCCATTACTCGGTTCAAATTATTTTCTAATTTCCCTATGAATTCTTCTTTGATCCAGTATGTTAATTTCCTATTTGAGGATTTTCTAGATCTCATATTATTTATTTCTAACTTAAAAGCACAGTAGTCGATAAACATACTCTATAATTTGGGTCCTTTGAAACGAGACATTTTAATGGCCCAGCATAGGATCTATCTTGGTGACTGTTCCATATGAACTTGGGAAGAACGTGTTCTCTAGCTTTGTTGGGAGTGGGGTTTAAGAGATGACAGGGTGATTGACGGTAAACTTGGGAAGAATGTGTACTCTAGCTTTCTTGGGAGTAGCGTTAAGAGATGACAAGGTGATTGACAGTATTCTTCAGAGCTTCCAAATCCTTATGAGTGTTTTGATCTATTTGTTTCTTCAATAATTGAGTGAAGAGGAGTTAAAAGTCTCCAACCATGATTATGAATCTGAATATAGTTCCCTTTAGTTCTGTCCAATTTTGCTCTTTTGTACAAAAGAGTTATCAGAGCAGACCTGACTGTTATGCTTTGAAAGACCAGCTTAGAAGTCTGGCCTTTTGCTGGAGTCTGGGAACTTAGATTTCAAGAGAGTTCCTACCACCTAACTGGTAAGAGGAGCTCACTGTGCCTAAACTGTTTATGTACTGTGGCTTATGCTAAACACGCGTTTCCCTTCTGAGAGTCTGGAATTTTGGACATGCTACACAACACTTCACGTGTGTTGTTACGATTCATTGCTGGAGGAATCAAATGCATCCTGTGTGACTCAACTGAGAGAAGACTCTTGGAAGCTTGCACCCTCTTCCCTCAGACATCCCCCATATGCCTCCTCCCTTTGCTGATCTTGCTCTGTATCCTCCTGCTGCCATCAACCTTAGCTGAGAGTATGACTATATGCTGAGTCATGTGAGTCCTCTTAGAGACTCTTCAAACCTGGGAGGTGGTCTTGGAGGCCCCTAACACAAGGGCATACCCATTTAGGGGCTGTTACGTTTCCTTGATGATCATTGTCTTTATGAGGTGCCCCTTTATTTCTGGGAATACTCTTCACCCTGAAATCTACTTTTTCTGATACTAGTATAGACGCAAAGCTTTCTTTGCTTAGTATGTACATGGTTTATATTTTTCTGCCCTTCTACCTGAAACCTGTTTATGTCTTTATGCTTAAAGTGCACTTTTTTTATAAACAACATGTAATTGGGTTTTAAATAACTTTTAACATATGACTTTGGATCAGGAATTCCACTTCTAGGAATTATTCTACAGACATATCTGTACATGAAAAAAATGAGGTTATTCACTGTAGCAGTGTCTATAATAGCAAATGACTGGGAAAACTCTAAATGTTCATCAATCATGGCCTCAATAAATGATGGCTCATTCATGTAAAGAAACACCTTGCGGTCTTAAGAAAGAACAAGAAAATTTTCTTCATGTAAGACATACTGCCTGAATTTTTTTGAAAAGCAAGGTACAGAGCCGGGCATAGTGGCTACACCTGTAATCCCAGCACTTTGGGAGGCTGAGGCGGGCAGATCACCTGAGCTCAGCAGTATGAAACCAGCCTGGCCAACATGGTGAAACCCCGTCTCTACCAAAAATACAAAAATTTAGCCGGGCATGGTGGCACACATCTGTGGTCCCAGCTACTTGGAAGGCTGAGGAAGGAGGATCACTTGAGCTCAGGGGGAGGAGGTTTACAGTGAGCTGAGATCACACCACTGCGCTACAGCCTGGGTGACAGAATGAGACCTCATCTCAAAAAAAAAGAAAGAAAGGTACAGAACGGAATACAGGAAATACCATTTGCATTTTAAAAAGGAAAAATAAATGTAGGTATATTTACTTGCATTTGCTTAGAATTTAAGAAAGTTGTACGAAAACACACTGTATCTACGGTGATACACCAGGTGCCTGGGGATGCCATGGGATGATTCACTTTTCCAGTGTATCCTTGTCAACTTTGAACTACATGCATTACCTTTTCACAAATAAAAATAAAATGAAATGGGGAAATAAAATTTCCTTTGCAAAATTCCTAGGAAAGAGGGAAGTGCTATCAACTATCCTGTGAGCTTCCGGAAGGCGGGTGAGCCAGACGAGGAGAGTGGCATCCCAGCTAAAGCCGTCGCCCTGGGCAGCTGGCTTCACTCTTACTTAGCAGGTTCTGCTGCTCTTCTATAAAATAGGAGTAAGGTGGTGGTAACTTCATAGAGCTGCTCTGAGGATTAAGTGAATTAACACAGTGAAGTGCTGGAAGTAAAACTATAAAAGCAGCAGCCACCACAGTACCTACCACAGTGGCAAAGACACAGCAGGTGCTCAATCCAAGGGCTTGGAATTGAACGATATAGAACATCAGTGATTTAATAATAGTAAATTAGTCACAGACCCAGGGCTCCAACAACTGAATATATGTGAATATTACTCTCCCAGCTGCAGAGGAAAACGGCCTTGCCAAGCCAAATCCTGTAAAAAGGGTTGACAATGGCAAGACTGATCCTTCTCATGCATTCCCACGGGCCACTGGGCCTCACGAGGACAATCCAATCATGTGAGTGTCCTGTGGGCAGCAGCACAGAAGCACCAGCTTGTCCAGCAGGTTCCCCGCCAGCTGAAGGGCACAGATGGATGTGACGCCATCAGGGCCTGGGCCTGAGTGTGCCCAAGGCCGTGGTACATCCAGCCACGCACAGAGCTGCCAAAATGCCCGGAGCTCAGCCCCTGCAATCCTCATGGCCAGGCTGAAAGCAGGCCATGCTGAGCCATGCACAAGGCCACCTGGCTCAGAAATAACCCAGGAAATCAGAGTACTTGGGTTTTTAAATTGCTCCAGTGTGGGCAGAAAGAAACCCTACCCAGAGTCAAAAGTGCTGACCATGTCACTGAATCATAGATTCTCTCTGCTGATGGGCCACTTTGCCTCCGAATACTGCCAAGGCCCAAGGTAATGGGTATGGTGGTATAAGACTCAGACGAGTAAGTGAAAATCAATACCGATGCTCTTTGACCTATGATGGGACTCTATCCTGTTTAAGTTGAAAATATCGTAAGTTCAAATGCATTTAATAATCTTAACCTACTGAACATCAGAGCTTAGCATGGCCCAGCTTAAACATGGTCAGGACACTTGCATGTTCCTACAATTGGGCAAAGTCATCTAACACAAATCCTATTTTTAAATAAAATGTTGGGTATCTCATGTAATATATTGAAAACGGCACTGAAACTGAAAAACAGAATGGCTGTACGGGTCCCACCATAAAGTAGCAAAATCAAAAATCAAACCATCGTAAGCCAGGGACCATCCATATGTTAACTGGAAGCCTCATCTCAGGTAAGAGCAATAACACGCATTTGCTAACAGCACATTTTGTTACCTGCCTAATTATCGGTCCGTCCAGCCACTTGAGGACACACTGGAATGCTGTGGATTCCTTCAAAGGCTGGCGCGCTCTCTGTGGGTGGGGAGGGACAAGCACGTTTTGGGTGAAGATCCTGTGCCAGTCGTTCATCCTGCCCGCCTGAGGGTCCCGTGGCTTCCCGGATAACCTGTGCCAGTCGTATTCAAATAAAGAGAAGAGCTGTAAGGGCTACAGTGGTCATAGCAATCCTGAAGGCTTCTGCCTCCCACTAAATCCCAGAGGAACCTCCATCCCCCAAACCCACACTCTGCAAACCCCAGAAGGGTGGACTTTGTTGCTGGCTGGCACCCATGCTGCCTCCTCTAGGAAGTACCATTTGCACTTCAAAAAGGAAAAATAAATGTAGATATATTTATTTGTTGTATTTGCTTAGAATTTATGAAAGCTGTACAATAACACACTGTATCTAGGGTGATACACCAGGTACTGGGGTCGACATGGGATGATTCACTTTTCCTGTGTATCCTTGTCAACTTTGAACTATGCGAACTACCTTTTCAGAAATAAAAATAAAATGGAGAAATAAAATCTACCTCCAGAGAACCCTCCACCCCACCCCTACCCCCGTGGGCCAGACTCTGGACACGACTCTCCTGACCTCTGTGGCTGGTTCTGGATGGGGACATGAAGGGATATTTTATTCAGCTGTGTAGGCTGGGTACCACACAAGGACACCAGGGGTGGGTGGCTGTTGAAATACAGTCCTAGCGTAAGACCATCTTGTAGGGGACTCAGGGAGCATGAGAGAGGGAATACAGCCCTTGGGCCAAGAGGTGGTCAGCCTGAAACTGCCTGGGGCCACCTTAGGACACACATAAAAACAAGCAGAGAGGAAAAGTTAGGAGCAAGGGCCACTGGGTCCCCATGTCATTATTAGAGCCCTGGGTCGGTCACCTCACGACACTTCAGCTACATGGACAAAGTCTCTTGTTGCTAAAGCCATTTGGGGACAGATTTCAGGTGTTACCAGCTTCTTGGTGGGTCTTGGCCCATTTTGAGTGTTATCTGATCCTGTCCAGCCAGACCAGGATCTAAATCTTCTCTAGCCGACACAGAATCCAAAGATCTGAACCTCAAGAAGAGGTTGAACTCTGTAAACTAAAATGGCAAGTAAGGAGAAAAAGCAGTGGGTTTGGCCTTCTAAGACAGCAGCTCTCTAAGTACATTCCCCAAACCCAAGGTTCAACAGGATGCTGTCAGGGGCTCTACAAGGTCAAAACTATTTTCATGACACCCAGGTGTTATCTCTTTCACCATGGTGGCATGGTCAGAGGCAGCAGCAGGTAAAACCACTGGGGCCTCACTCAACCCAAGGCTGGTTGGGTTGAGTGAGGTCCTCCCAACCTCACGGAAAAGAACAAGGCAGCTTCAAGTAAGAACATCCTTGGTGAAGCCGGAAAAACTATTAATCTTATTACATCTTGACCTTTGAGTACACACGTTCTTAGTTTTGTGAGACGAAATGGAAAATACACAACAAGCATTTCTGCTGCAAACTGAAGAGCAACAGTCATCCCGGGGAAGCCTTGCTGTGACTGGGCTGCACGCTGAACACACCGCTTTTTTTATTCAACACCATTTTCACTAAGAAGAATGACTGAGAGACAAACTTGGCAGACAGCTTCTCGAACATGAACAAAGTGAGCATGTCACTTCCGGGAAAACAACTGTAACAAAAATGGAGTTTCCAAGCAAAAATTAGAATTAAGAACATTTGTATCCTCTACCATGAGCCTACTAGCTTCACACTTCTTCAAGACTTTCCTGGTGAGAGGGGCAGTGATATAATGTGATCTTCGAAGGTTACACCATTAAATGTGTCAATAGTTGGAAGGTCTGCATGATTCCGTGAACCAATATTTTCTGAACAATGCGTAATGGTACAAAATCCTGCAAGAATAAAACATCCACCCAATGTGCAAGACAGACCAAAGGACTTTAATGTCAGAGCATGAAGAGTTCATTCATATGGTGGAGACTCTGCTTTAGAACAAATCCTTAAGAAACTTCTGCTCGTGGGGTTTCAATGCAGCAGCAAAGAATATTCACAATGACCCAAGAGACTCCTTCCTAACTAGATCGGGATGGACTTCCTTCACATACTTCAACCAAGGCAACACAAGGCAACAGACTGAATACAGAAGCAAACAGGAGCCTTCAGCTGTCCTCTCTTAAGGAGACTGTAAAGATATTTGCAAGAATGCAAAAGAATCCCACTCTTCTAAATTTTTTTTTGTTTTGGATAATATAGTTTGTTTTTGTAAAACATGTTTTTATGCTAACATGTCACAGCCTTGTTATTTTTAAATAAATTAATATTTTTAACATTTCTCAGTTTTAATTTCTACAGCAATAAACATTGGTAGATATAACTCACATAAACAAAAGTTCTTTGGAGTCCTCAATAATCTTTTAAAGGGTAAAGGGATCTGAGACCAAAAAGTTTGAGAAGGGCTGTGCTAATGGTTCACCCCCTGCATGCTCCCGGCATGTGTGGGAACCGAGAGGACATGACCAGGCAGCCTGAGAGGGGCCTTTGCCCAGGGTCCTGCCTCCACCCACAGTGCACCCAGATGCTGCATCCTTGGCCCAGGGTCCCGCCTCCACCCACAGTGCACCCAGATGCTACATCCTTGGCCCAGGGTCCCGCCTTCACCTACAGTGCACCCAGATGCTGCATCCTTGGCCCAGGGTCCCCCTTCCACCCACAGTGCACCTAGATGCTGCATATGGATCAGGTATTCCTCAGAGGACCAGACTCAGTCTGGTCCTGTGTGAATCCAGCAGGCACACACGCTGGTTTGTTCCTTTTTGTTCTCTGTGGGCTATTTCTGTCACTCAGCTTCCCTTGTTTTGTGGAGGACCCTGACCCAATTCCATGTGTGAGGAGAGCTGCTCCCCAATTCCAGCCAGAGGCCTGCAGTGATTGGTTCAAGGAGGAACACATGGCCCACACTGAGCCATCAGTCTTCCCCAGGAGACTTGAGCCCAGGCTGTCTCTCCTCCAATGCTCACAACTGCCCACACCATGCCAGCCCAGAGCCCCAGGAGCCACCACAGGGACGGCCGACTTTGGACTTCTGACCTCCCTAACTGGAAAAGAATAAATTTGTGCTACTTTTAAGCAACCAAGTCTGTGGGACTTTCTTACAGGAGCCACAGGAAATCATACAGCTGCCCACGACTTATAAGCAGAAGACACCTGACCAATTCCAGCTCAAGGGCCACCTCCTCCAGGAGGGCTTCCCAGGTGCTCCCAGCGTCCAGGCCCCAGGCTCACATGGTCCCTGTGCTTCCCTTGGTCACAGCATTTGTCACCTGTCTTGTGTTGAATTGCTCACTGGCCAAGTCCTTGAAGAAAGAAGTCTCATTCCTCCTGTGTCCTTGGTACCATCACAACTCAGTAAATGGTCACAGAATCAAACTGAAGCTTTAGCAAAGCTACCATCAAGCTTTTCTTTCCCACTGACGTTTTATAACATTCAGAAGTGTATTCATACACAATGCAGGCTGTGATGGCCCCGGGTGGGGATTTTAGAGAGGAAGTCTCTCCTGACGCGGATGCCCATGCTCCTCACCTGCCCCAGATTTCTGACCCGGTGCCTCCTGCCCTCTCCCCGGGTGTCTGCAGAACTCAGTGCCACACTTGGCCCAAGGACACTGCTGAAGGATGTGCACACGCCAGTCCACCCTCACAGGGAGCATGAAGCATGCCGGCACCCTGCTGTACTAGCAGGGCAGACACTAGGCGGAAGGGCATCCATTCCGAAAGCACCTGCCACCCACACAGAAGTCCTGAGGCTCGGGATGTGGAGGCAGGGCAGTCATAGTCTGAGGGACCACAGAAGCTGAGGTGACACCTGAGACTCTGCAGGTGGGAGCCCAAGTGCCCGCAGCGGCTCTCACTGCCATCCCGGCACCTCACAAACCTCTCCAGGTGCCCTTCCACCTGCTCCTTGCTCCTTTCTACCTCTGGCCTCTAGGAGTCAAACCAAATGCTCCCTCCTCAGAGCGAGAGCCCCACCCCCACCTCTGGCTGCTCCCACACAGGGCAGGTGACAGAAGAGCCACCACGCTTCACCAGGGCTATGCTGTAGTCCTGCGAGACTGTGAGCTCCGTGACGTCAGGCTGGGTCCTCAGCAAAGTCTTTTAAGGATGAAATACAAATGCCCTGGAGGAAGTGCAGAGGGGCCTTTGGGGCCAAATCAACAATAAAAGAGAAAATCGAGAGGGCTCCATGTCTTGAACCCAAGAAAAGGGTACAGTGGGCTCTCCAGGAAAAAAAAAAAAAAGAAGAAGAAGAAAATGCACCTGCTTTTAATGAGCCCCTGATGCAAGATAGGAACTCACATTCTATGGTTATTATTCCAAGAACTCTGCAAAATGAGAATCATCATTATCGCCATCTTACAGATGGGAACACTGAGACTCAGGATAAACAGCCAATCCAAGGTCACACAGCTAGCTATTACAACTAGCTATTATAACAGTATTATAGATATAACACTGTAAGCTATTATAACTACCTCCCACTACCTCAATCAAGGAGGCCAGGAGAGGCCAACGGAGAAGAAAGGCCCAGAGGGAAAGAGTAAGAGCACCAAAGGAACCCAGGGCTAATGCTCTCTCCTCTTTAACTTCAGGACAGACTCGCAGCCTCCCCACCTGTTTCCAACCTCCAAAATGAGGGCTGTGAAATCTCCCTGAGATCTCTGCTTCTGCTGATCTATTCAGCAACTATTTCCCAAGCACTTGTGTTCCAGCGCATAAGAAGGCTGTCAAATGTGCTGTCTTCAAGCATCTAGAAAGCCAGTGGCGGAGAAAGACAAGAAAGTGACTGTGAGCAGCAACAGGCCCCCCGGGAGGGTGCAGAGGTGAGCAGGGCTGAAGTCCCACAGACAGCGGTTCCCAGGGAAAGGAAGACGCAGGGGGTGGGAGGCGCTGTCAGGGTCCGGGAAGCCTCCTTCCCGGAATGGAAAATGTGTAATGCCTGAGACCCAGATGCCTGGGGGAGCTTTCGGGGAAGCAGAGGTCTGATTAAGCACTGCCTGGAATTCCCTCATTCATGAGCATTCTTCCAGCACCTACCCTGCGCCCGGGAGAAACGGTCTTGAACACAGCAGACAAGCTCGCTACCCCTATAGAATGTAAAGAAACAGGGCACAAATTAGCACACAAAAAAAGACACAAGTGTGATCTACGGAAACTGCACAGAGGAGGTGCAACGAACGGAGCCCTGGGTTAGGACCGGGAGGCGCTGCCCACCATCATCAGAAATACTCCTCCTTTTGCCAACTGCACACGCCAGAGGCTGGATTTCCTTCACAGACGTCCACCAAAGCCACACATCGCGACACACGGAGGCAGAAAGCAGCGGTCTCCTAAGAAGTCAGACACGAGGAATCTCGGGCAGCGAGGTGCCTGCAAGCCCGGGGGCGGGCGGGAGCAGCCTGCACGCGTGGGGAAGGGCACGCGGGAGCGGGTGGCGCACTCCGGGCCGGGTTGGCCGGGAGGTCCCAAGGCAGGAAAGGGGCGCAGAAGGCCGGGACGGCCTCGGGGACAGAGCCTCGCAGGCACGCCCGAAAGCCGCAAAGCCACAGCCGGGAACGGACAGCCGGAGCCGGAGGGCGGGGGGCAGGGGGGCGCGGCCAGGCGGGGTACGCGAACTCCTGCCCGGGAAGGATGCGCGCGGACTAGGGCGCGGGGAGCCAAGGCCCAAGACGTCGGTACCGCGCTCCCTTCAGCCAAGGGCTGCAGAGAGGCCAAGGGGCAGGGGGCAAAGGGCAAGGGCAGAAGGGGAACCCACGTAGCCAAACGGCACCCAGCGGCCCCGGCCGCACCAAGTGTCCCGACGAGGGGGGACGCCTGCGGCTGACGCGGGGACAGACCCCGCCGCGCGCCACCGCCGCACCCCAGGCATCGGGCACCCACGCAGGGACGGCGTGGACCTACCCCCGAACCGCAAGGCTCCGGCCAACACTGCGGCCCCCTGCGCCTCGAGGCCGCGTCCAACCTCCCCCGCGGCGCCGGCCCACATGGTTCCGCCCGCCGCGGGCCGCGTTACCTAGGAGACCGACCCGCCGCGATCGCGCCGGAGGCCACGGAGCCCACGCTTTTCAGGGAGTCCCCACTCGACGGACCCAGAGGCCCGGCGGCCGGTGCTCAACGGAGCCACAGGCCTGAGGACCGAGGACTGGCGGAGGGGCGCGCCCCGTACGCTGCCACCCGCGGGAGGAGCCTCGGAAGGCGGCGCGCGGCGCCGCACACTCAGTCCAAGAACCCGCCTCGCGTCACTTTCGCCGTCAGGGCCGCGGAGCCAATCAGAGCCCAAGTCGAGGGCTACGCTTCGCGAGCGCCAGCCAATCGGTGCGGCGGCGGGCCCATCCTGATTTGCATGTCCGACGACCCCTCAACCAATGGTAATGTGACTGGCGTGAACAATAGCCAATCAGAAGCTGGAAGAGGCGTGGCCCCGGGCGTCCCACGAGGTGAAGATGCTGCTGGCGGAACCTGCAGGAGCTAGCGGGATTCGGGGGCGCTAAAGTCGCAGGGGCAGGGCGGGAAGGAAGATCCGGCGCGGGGCATAGGATCCGGAGCTGGAGCCCCCAGGTGAGTACCGGGGAGACCCCGGCGGGGCGCGCATTCCACCGAGCTGCGCTGGGACGGCGGCGGCGGGTATCCGCGAGGCCCGCGCTGCGGCAGGCGCCGCGGTGCCGTCTCCATCTCCTCTTCCCCGGCCCTGCGTCCCTGCCTCCGCCGCTGTCTCACCTCCTCTCCAGCCTCCTCACCTCCTTCTCTATCGTCTCCCTTCCCCCATCCCTTTCTGTCTTTCCTTCCCTGTCCTCCTGCCCGACCCATCAGCTCGCATCCTTGACCCCTGCTCCTGCCGCCGTCCCTCTTCCCGGTGCACCTCTTCCCGGTGCACCTCTTCCCCATCTCTGCCTGCTCCGGTCCTCGCAGCCTCGCCCTCCCCTTTCCTCCATCCTCCTCTCATCCCCTCTCCCGGCCTCTGCGCAGCCCCACCGGGGCGCTGCTGTTCCCGGTCCTCCCCATCTCTCCTCCTGGTCGCTTCTCAAGGCTCATCCATCGTTCTCGCTGCAAGTCCCTGTGTCGCTCTGGTCCCTTTCCCCACCCTCCCATTCTGCCCCCAACCCCTCCGACCTCTCCCTGCGGGCATGCTCTCACCACCTTACCCTGCTCCCCAAGACTGTGACCCTGCTTCCTGCACCAGTTCCTCGGGCTGTTTACAGCACACACACCGCCACCTCTGACCCTGAGCCCCTACTCATATCTTAAGCTTCTCCCTCCTGCCAGGCCTTGGCACAAAGCACTTCCGCACCTCCCTACCTGCTGCTGCTCCCAGGATGCAAAGACCCCACTGCTGCACCGCGTCCTGCGGCAGTAACAGCAGCTGGGGTACCTGCCCACCTTCCCACCCCGCCAACCAGCCGCATCCTGGTGTCCCTCCTCCTGGCATTTGTCCTGGGGGCTCTTACAGGGGCTGTGCTTTGCCCACAGCATCCCGGGGTGCTCCAGGTGGGAAGCCCCTTAGCACCTTTCCTCCCTGATCACCATCTCCTTCCCTCCCCACCCCCACTTTCCTGCTCAGCCTCACTTTGTGATTCAGCATTTTTGGGGTTGGTAACTTTCTTGCTTCCTGTCGTGATAGGGACCTGGCTACGGAGCTGAAGGCAGGGGTCTTGACCCTGCGGTTAGCAGGGCCACCTTAGGAACCAGACCTGAGCTGCCTGGTTGGGAGGGGGCTGAGGAGCTGGGGACCGCCACTGGGGGTTGCCTTTTCCTCCCTTTCAATTGTCTACCCTGTGTTGAACTGTGTCCAAGGGGAGATGACATAAGTAATAGCTCTTGGGGAAATGGGCTATTAGCATTTATGGAAATTAATACATCCACATCCGAGGAGCAAGAACACCAAGTTCAGGCCACAGCTGTCCCACTGTCTGTCGTTTCAGGATTTTTTCTTTCTCTGCAACTTCTCCTCCCCCTCAAAAATGCCAGCCTCACCCCTCCCCTTTCCCCCAGTGCCAAGAGTAAGCTCCTGCTCTGCTAAGGAAGCCGCATTCAGGCCCCACGTTGCAGGTTGCAGGGTTTGGGGACCTACGTGTGGAGAGTCACATCTGCCCACCTGATTCTCGCCTGGCGGCCGTGTCTGCTGCAGAGCCCTGTGCAGCTCCTGGCCCTGTGCTTTCACAGTGTGGGGCCCTAAGACTGCACTTGGTCCTCCAGGTCCTGTCATTCTCTCTGGGGACAGCTCCCCACAGCCACACTCGGCCTCAGTGGCACTGCCAGTGTTTGGGCCGCAGCACATCCCTCGAGAGCAGCATGGTAGGGGCTTCCCTGTTAACACCCAGGGCCATTTTTTTTTTCCCCTGCACCAGTCAGCAAATGCTTTGTAGGTGCTAATCAACACCTGGGGACTGAGCCAGGCTCTGGAGTTGGGGGGTGTCGTGAAAAAGTGTGAAACCCTTTTCGTGTGTTTCTTGGTTGAGAACCATCTTGGGTCTGGATGGGAAGCAGTGTGCACAGACGCCATTGCACCCAGGAGATGGGACGTGGGCCATGGCACTAGGGAGCTGGAAAGGCCGAGGGTGCCATGGGCTGGCCAGCTAGAGAAGGCTTACTCACTTTCATTTTTCAGTCATCTTCTAAGACCCAAATGGTTCAGGAGGAAGCGAGTGCCACACAGTTTTGATTTGGCAGTTTCCGGCCTGGGCTTGGAGGGAGGGGCCTCCCCTAGACCTTCGTGTGTGTTGGTGCTCTGCCGTGGTAACTGGGAACACATCGTCTGCGTGGAAGGAGAGCCTGCTCCCTCGCGAGAACTGGGGGACCGTGTTTCTGTTTCCAGGGACTCTGGCCAGGAGTGGCATGTGTTTGGTCCTCGGCTAAATTCTCAGTGATATTCACGTCGCCAGAGGTCCCAGAGTGAATGTTTTCCTGGCATCCCTGAATAAGGAGGCGGGACAGTGGGCAGCTAGGGGCGGCAATTCGAGAAGGATTGATGCCAGAGGTGTCTAGGGCCGTAGACCCCGTGTTCCCGCCAGTCCCCCTCCCACCACCAGGAGGACTTGGGTCTTGGCACCCAGCAGCCAGTCATCCTTGCTCTCAGAGGACTAAACGGAAGGACAGACTTCTCCAGGGTCAACAGAGGCAGTGGCGGAGCTGGGTTGGACCCCCTACTTCCTACTTATTTGAGCCCAGTTCATACCTTGGCTGTCCAAGCTGAGGGAAGCCAGCACCCCGAGAACATGACCGGCTGTCCCTTCGGAAGGCCACTTGGAGGCGTTGCTGACATTGATGGGCACAGCCAGTGCCCTTGGGTGTGTCCAAGTCACTGGAGGGGCTGTTGGGAGCGGGAGGTGCCACTACCATGGAGATTTCTCAGCGACTCAGTCCTGCCTGGCATGCAGGCCCTGGTGCAAGGGTACTGTTGTTCGTGGCCTTCAAAGAGATGGCCCCATAGTTAGAGAAGAGAGAGGGCACCAGGTCCGTGGTGGGATGAAGGAGAGGAGGGACCCTCCCCACACTGGAACTGCACTCATGGCCTCAGTTCACCTCGGGCACTTGCAAATAACCCTTCGAGGGAGGCTGGATAGGGAAACTGAGGCACAGAGCAGCAGTGAAACTGATCCCGGCCTCCCAGCTAGCGAGGAAACCTTGATTCTTTTCCTGCCCTGCCAGAACTCTGTGGCAGGTGCCCCCTCCGCCATCACCTGAGCTCCATCGAATGCCTGAAATCCTCACCTCTGCAGGGGTGAGTCTCCCAAGAGTCCCCGGAGGCCCAGGCCCAGACCCTGGGGGATATGGAAGCGTTCCTCTGTCGTGGCATGGGAAGCCCCACACTGTTCTTTCCTTGGTGACGGGCGACCCGCCACGTTCAGGCCCTTCCTGGCCCATCTTCGGGGTGAGTCTATTAAGGGATGCACCGTCTCTGCTCAGCCAGTCCCGAGGAGGCAAAGGGAACAGGGCCCTTGTTCCCCAGGAGAGAGCACACTGGGGGAGGTGGGGTGGCATACCTGGGTTTCGTCCTGTCACTGCCCACTGGCTCGAGGCTTTCCTGCCTGCCTGGGCTTAGCAGATGCGTGAGTCTCCCTGCCTCATGGGCCTGAGCAGATGCTGGGCCCTCTTGTCCTTCGCCACATCCTGGGGAGCCCAGATGAAGGCCAGCCTCCCTCTTCCTGCACACCCACCATGGGATGATCCCTGGGCTCTGGCCCCTCCCTGCCTGAGGGTGCCCTGGCACTGCCGCACCCAGGTTTCCACTCAGACCCCTGCTGGCCAGCATCTCAGGAGGCTACTCCCTGCTCTGCCCAGTGACCACGTGGTTAGCCCCAGAGACCCAGGTTCTGTGTGTCTTCAGTGACAGAGCAGCCCCATGCCCACCCTGCCGGCTTCCCCAGCACCTGTCTCCTTGCAGGCAGCCCGCTCCATTTCTCCAGCACACAGGTACCCGCAGAGCTAACTGCTTTGATGCCATGCTGGTTGTAGATAAAATAGGATTGGGAAAAGGGGAAAAGTGGAGAAATGGCGGGGACCACCTTCCTGGCCGTCCGCCTGTACCTGGACCCAGTGAGAAGGCTTTCCTGGCTGTGATCTTGAGCCCTGACTGCCGAGCAGCTGAGATCCATCATCCGACTCCATGGCTGGGAGCCAGGCACAGGTTTCTTCTCAGACCCCACACCAGATTCAACCCATTCCACGTGGGCCAGTTTTCTGGAGCGACTTCCTGGGTCCTGTAGACCCCTGAGGTCTGGTCCGCAGGGGTCCTGCGTCACCAGCCTGGGCTCTTTCCCTGCCAGAGACTTAGCTCTCTGAGTCTCTGGCTCTCTGGCCTGCTAAGCCACACGAATCATTCGTGTCTCCCTCTATCTGAATGGGTGAACTGGTGCCTCAATGGTAGGAGCTTGGGGCTTCCCTGGGACACAGTGGGTGCTGGGTAACTGTCAGTTCCCCCTCTTCCAGTCGGACGCGGAGCCCCAGCCACCATCCTGCCTGGAGCTCAGGTGGTTCCTGGGCAGTCCAACCGAGCCCCCAGGAAAACCAGAGCAGAGGAACCTGGCTTTCCTTCTGCGTGGTTTCCTGAGACCTCTCAGCAGTCTCTCAGCTGGAGAGCCCCACTGAGTGATTTCACAGTGGAGAAGGAAGGGGAAGGAGAGCAGGAGGAGAGAGCCCGTTGCCCTGGTCTGCAGGGAATAGCCTCCCTCTGAGGGAGGGACACTCCTTGCCCTATTCTCCCTGACCTTGGGCCTCGTGGAGGGCCCGCAAGCCTGCCAGACCCCCACTGCACACCTGCCCACCTGTCTGTCTGATTCCAGCAGCCCCTGGGCACCGAGTGGGTTGCAGAGCCATGCTCTGAGCATGCTCGCCCTCCTTCACCATGGATGTGTTTTCATTTTCCACCCCCGGCAGCTTCATGATCTTTCATTGCAGTCTCAGGCCCTGGTATCCACAGGCTGTCAATGCAGCCTAGGACAGAAGACTCTAGAATTCTGCCTCGGAGCCCTGTGATCCCAAACACTCAGCCGTGGCAGGGGCTCTCTGAACGTGATATTCTTGCCACCCCTCCTAGATACAGGAGGGTAAGGAATAACTAGAATGCATGGGCAAGGAGATTCAGCCCAATCTATTCATTAGAAAACAAATTTAAATTTAAAACATTGCTTAAAACCTATACATACCAGTGAAGGGCGAAGGTCTTAGCAGCAGACATTTGAAGGACCAAGAATGAGCAAGCCCCACCTCCCTCCCCTAGGGCTGAGAGCCCAGAAAGGGGTGCAGTGACCACATGCCCGGAATGGTCAGAGAAAACCCTGCTGATAGGGAAGGAGAGATGAGGGCAGTGGGGACATTTGGCCTGGACCTTGAAAGACAGGCAGGTTGTGACAGGCAGAGCTAGGAAAGGACGGTCTGGGAAAGGGCAAGGTCACAGAGGGAGGACCAGGCAGGCTGGATGATGGCCAGAGGCCCAGTGCGGTCACAGGCTAGGGCATGAATATGGGTGAATAGGATAACTAGGGGGAGGGCGTCAGGGCCAAGGCCACCATGGGCTGGACAGTGATGGGGAGAGAGGGAAGAGGAGAGCCCTGGAGCCCCCCAAGCTTTTCTGGCTGGGTCCACCTGGGCTGTACAGACCAAAAGAGGCAGAGCCGGAATCGGGGCGTCTGGATGGGGAGGACTGGGCTCGGTTGACCTTGGGTTTCGAGGTCTGTGTCTTGGACAGCAGTGCCCACTGGCATTGAGAAGGTAGGGCTGGGGTTCACAGGAGAGGTGGGACCTGGAGGTGACTGCCACCTACCCACTGCTCACAGCCCTGACAGCGTCACCTGGGGGTAGTGCCAAGGGTGGCCAAGGGTACGGGTTTGAGAGGGAAGATGAAGGTCAAGACAGACAGTAGGGAACCCTGGATTCTTCCAGATCCCGGGGAGGAGAGGAAAATAGAGGATGAGGCAGGTATCTGCTGCATCCGGTGGGCCAGCTGCTGCCAAGGAGGCAGCCTCTGTTGAGAGGGGAAGCAGAGCTGGGCTCCCAGGAGCGGCAAGGGGGCGCAGGACCCCATATTCAGCACCACCAGCTTCCAAGCACTCGCCAACCATCTTATCCCCATCTGACTGAGGCAGAAACACTGAAAGTCAAAGTGGCTTCCCTAAGGCCTCCAAGCTACTAGGCGCAGGAGCCAGGACCCCGAGCCAAAGTCCACCCTGGTAACCTTTGGACTTTGCCGCCAATGGCTCTGGAGAGATTTGACCGTGAAAGGAGGAAAAGGAAGGTGAGGGCACAGGGTGGCTCCGGGGCTGGCGGGCGTAGACAAAGCCGCTTGACTGCTTAACCGCAACTGCCAGCAGCACCCTCTTGCGTCCGCCCCTTTAGAGACGATTTCAACGGCGCATTCTTCCACTTCCCGCCTGAATGGGGGGCATTTCCGGGGACACCTGTGAACTGCGGGCTGGGGCTCAGCCTTGTTGGTGGCCCTGCATAGGTTGGCTGCATAGTGCTTTATGTTCTGTGTAAGAATTGTGGAGTCTTGGGGCCTGGGTGGGCCGAGGGTCCTGAGATATCGGTGTGCCCAGCAGGCTTGTAGTGCGTGGCGCCTGCCCAGCCCTCAGGGGTCCTGGTGCAGCTTAGCAAGCTCCTTGGCCACCAGTCCCTGGTGACTCAGATCAGGGATCCCAAGAACATGCTTTGAGAAACACTCCCTAGCTGTTTCAGTCTGTCGGTGAACCTGCCCGCCTCTACTTCTTGAGGAAGCATACGAGGAAGCTGTTTGTGATGGTTGAAAGCTCCGACGAGAAGGGCTTTGCGGGGGTTTCTGTAATTCTTGGGAACATGTGAAGCCCACGTTCTACTGGAATGACCTGCTGTACTTTTGTGAACTTCAAATCTGAGATTGTGCTTTCATCCTCCCATGCACGGCAGGGTGCCTTGTTAGTGTCCAGGCCTCTTGGAATGTGGTTTGGTTCGGGGTACTGATGGCCCAAGCGCTTGCCCATGGCAGAGGAGGCCAGGGGTCAGTACAGGAGCCAGTCCTCGCCACCCTGTGCCTGACCATACAGAGTTTGTCACCTGCCTGTGCCCTGATTGTGCCCCATCTGCACCATGTCTGCACCCTGCCTGCGCCCTGTCTGTGCCCCGTGTGCGCCCCATCCGCACCGTGCCTGTGCTGTCTGCGCCCTCTCCGCACCCTGTCTGTGCCGTCTGTGCCCTGTCTGTGCCCCGTCTGCACCCTGCCTGCGCCCTGTCTGTGCCCCATCTGTGCCCCGTCCGCACCCTGCCTGCACCCCATCCGTATCCTGCTCTGCCGTCTGCGCCCTCTCTGACCCCTGTCTGTGCCGTCCGTGCCCCGTCTGCACCCTGTCTGTGCCCCGTCTGCACCCTGCCTGTGCCCCATCTGGGCCCTCTCCACCCCCTACCTGCGCCCTGTCTGTCTAGATAGATCGTGCAGCGCCTCCCGCCTCTGCTCAGCCAGCCCCCTGCACCCCCTAGAGGGTATTGCCTTTCCATGGCAGCAATGAGTAGCAGGTATTTTTAGTCACCCAGACCAAGGAGGTATTCAGGTGTCACAGACAGGAGGCCCGGAGCCATGTTGTCCCTTTGCTCCTACAAAGGAAACAGGATGCCCAAAACAGGAATTGCAAATCCCAACTCAAAACCTCCCCATTCTGCAGGGACACAGGGTGCTTTGCTCCTTGAAGGAGTAGTGGACGCCTCCTTATTTACATCCTTCCTGCTTAAAAGGCAGTGGGGTTGTCCAGGGGATATCAGCCACCCTGTGCTGGGGCACTTCAGAGGCTCCGGGGAGCTGCCATGCTCTCTCTCCATCCCAAAAGATGGGTCTGGGGAGGCCACTGGGCTAGGTGAGCCCGCTCCTGTGAGGAGTGAACCCCACACCCCACCACTCTGCTGGTGTGAGTGACAGTTATCAATAGACCCTGAATGGGGGCTTTCCAGAAAAAAAAAAAAAAAAAACAGTGATATCCCTGGGAGAAAGGGGCCTGTTTAGATGATGCCTGTAGGCCGTTGGAATCTGAAGTAGTACCTGGGAGTCCTGGTGACACCAGCACGGACAGCCCTCTCCAGGGCAGTGCTACAGTGAGGCCAGGGCCTGGGGAATGTCACTTGCTCCTCATTAACTCACAAATTGGGAGCCAGGACAAGGTCACTGCCCTCAGGGCCAACATCAGAGCGGGAGGAGGTGTATGGTCAGGAAAGGGGGAAGCACTGGATGGCTGTGGCCTCACAGGCAGGGAAAGTGGGGTCCAAAGGTGCAGAGACCGCATGGGGTGTCAGGGCATTGCAGGGAGAGGGACAAGGGCAGGTAAGGAGGGACCTTGGAGGCCGGAACATCTTTCACAGAGGCCTCCTGCTTCCTCAGTGCTGCTGAGCTGGGCCATTCATCTGGCCTGGGTGGAGGGAAGCTGACCAGGGTCCCTCTGCGACCTGGAGGCTCCAGGCCCTACCCTGAGCCCTTGGTGCCCTCGGAGCCCTGAGCTGCTCCAGCTGCCTGTGATCGCCACACACACACACACTCTCCCAACACACACAGACACACAGAGCCTGTGCCACCAGCCCTCATTCTCTGCCTCACCCAGGGCCGGAAGGTTCTGGCTAAGCCTCCGGGGGTGCCACTGGGAGGGATGCCTAGGAGAGGGTCTCCCCAACCTCCGGCAACCCGGTAATCATGGTCACCAGTTGTTGGAGTGGCCTAGCCACCTGCTGGGCTGTATGGGTGCTGAGGGCCTGGCTGGGCCCCGTGATACAACCATGGGGGTGGGTCTCTGAGGAGCAGTCTATGTGAGCAGCAGGAGAGGTGGCGCCTTGGGTCAGGGGACGCTTCCCCCCAGGCTCTGGGGGGGACAGGATAACACCTGTCCCCAGGCTTGGCGGAATCCCTGGTCTCTAACGCAGCCCGGAACACACAGAGACATGAGCCAGTGTGGGGCAGTGTTGCTCACCTGGTGGTGGGACTAGGTCCTGGGCTCCTGGAGCCAGCGGCCTCAGAAAGCCCCTCTAGGTTCTCTGAGTCTTTGACACTGTGCAGCCCAGACTCCTCATTTTATAGACAGGGAAACTGAGGTTGGAGGACTCATCCTTGACAGAGCCGGGATCATAGTGCAGCTCTCTGACTGAGGCCCCTCGATGTCCTGTAGTCTCTCCAAGCACGCCCTGCAGTGGTCATGACTGCTGACATCTGTCCCTGCCTAGAGTGTGGGCCTCATGAGGACAGAACACACCTGCTGTCCCCATCACCTCTGTCCCCCAGCTCAGCCTGACTGGTAATGCCCCGGCCATGTCATGAGGCCTTGGAACCAAGCCTAAGCTTCCTGCAGGCCAGCAAACATCGTGCCCAGCACCGGCTCCCTGATTTCATCTCCCCTGGCCATGGCAGGCAGGGAGGACCAGAGGGCTCCTGGCCCAACGGAGGCCAACTGTGACACCAAGGGATCCTCCCCAAGGGGTCTTCCCCACCAGATACAATCCTGCTCTGAACACCCCGAACAGGCAGTGCCCAGGGGAGGCCAGAGACAGCCGTGGCCTCTGGGGCCTGGCACTCAGCCAGAGCTGGCAGGAGGCGGGGGTGCACCTCCTGCAGCTGAGGTTGAGACAAAGCCAGGTGCCTGCCACGGCAGCTGTGGCCTGAGCTGGCCTCGGTGGCTGATGGCCACAGACTCCCTGATGCCTGTCATCTGTACTGAGGGCTCTGTCCCAGCCCCTGAGCCATACGTGATGCCCACACCGCCGATGAGGACGCAGCTTGTGTTTTTACAAACGAGGCACTTAATTATGTGGAGGTAAATCCTTTGAACTGCAGAAACCATCCCAGCACGTCCCCATCAGGTGTTCCCAGGTGGCAGGCAGAGAAGGCCAAGGTCCCTCGAGTGGATTTCCAGGGGAGCTGAAGGGCTACAGCCCTGCCAGGACTAGGGGGTACTGGGAGGGGGCTGGACATCCGAGAGCGGCTGCCCCCTGCAGGAAGAGGAGGCAGGCGCTTCACCCGACTCTGGACGATGATGGCAGCAGTGTCAAGGACTCTGCCGTCACTGTTGTCCTTTGAGTTGGCAGCTGCCCTGTGTTGCAGATTTGCTCTGGCTCTGGCCCCCTGCTTCGTCCCCTCCGCACATTTGTTCTTAGTCCTCAGCTCCTCCCGTCTCTGTGTCCCGGGTGAGAACAGGTCCTAGACCTTGTCTCAGGTCACACAGCTACCAGAGGACAGAGCTAGAACATGACTGCAGCAGACGCCTGATCCTGCGCCCCAGGTTACCCGTTCACGGGGCGGGCGCTCACCCTTGGCCTCGCTCCTGAGCCACTGTCACCAGGATGCCAGGTAAACGGAAACCACATGGGGGCAAGGCCAGCCCACAGCCCCAGCAACCTGGCCCCTGCTGGCTGCAGGAGCTCCAGAGCCTGTGCTACAAGCCCGGGTGGCCGGAGCCTCCTGCGGGATTCCCCATCCCACCCCTGGAACTTGCTTTCCCTGCTTCCCACACACAGACCCTCCCCACCAGGGCAGGATCATGGGGTCAGAGGCAGGGTCCCTGTGGTGTGGAGCAGGGGTTCCTCCCCATTTGCTCACTCGGCTGCCTTCAGCCCCTGCAGACACGCGGGCACCGTCCACCTTCTCCCCTCTTAGTGTGAGCCCTTCCCCAGCCGGGAGCGCTCACTGAGTGGCCGCATCATACCCTCCCGTTCGTCTATAATTCACTTAAACGTTATTTCCTGGGAGATCGGCAGCTCTTCACTCTTCCGAATCAGGCTGTGAGAAACATTTGTGTGCATCTCGCTTTATTTCCTCTTTTGAACTATTAGGATAAAGTCACAGAGGTAGGATTTCTGGACCCCAAGCTCTGGACTTCTACTACCCAATTTCTTTCCAGAAAAGGTTGTAGTATAGCTCATGCCCCAGAACCAGCCACGACTCCTCGTCGTAGTTTCAACGTAACCTCGCCAGCAATGAGTATTTTCATTTAAAAATGTTTTTGTCTGCTGGTTATATGATTGCAGAGGCATGGCTGGCCCCAGCTTGCAGTGGTTGCTTCTGCATCTCTTTTTATTCAGCGGGGCCTTCAATGGATGTGGTGGAGTAAAGCTGCCTTTCAAATTGCTGCTGCAGCGCTGCCTGGCAAGATATTAATCTTTCATGCCCCGTCACGTGGTCATGGGACGGTAATCCTCTTTGAAGCCATTTGTTATTTATTCTTACAGTCCCCCGGAGAGCAGGGAGGAGCCCCCAGTGCCTGGATGACAAACGCAAATAAAGAGAGGGCTGCAGACATTTCAGCCTCAAGGTTGGAGCAGAAGCAGGGCTGGGGCCCGCCGGGGTCCAGACCCCTAGTAAAGAGGTCACTTCCCACAAAAGAAGGTTGTTTGTCTGCTTCTCATAGAACCTGCTCTGGTTAGAGGGTTTTTTTTTTTTTTAAGAGACAGGATCTTGCTATGTTACCAAGTCTGGTCTGAAACTCCTGGGCTCAAGTGATCCTCCCGCCTTGGCCTCCCAAGTAGCTGGGACTGCAGATGTGTATTGCTGCACCCAGCTTGGTTAGAGGGTTTTTAAGTCTGGGGGCTGTATTAGTTTCCTAGTACCACAAGCAGGGTGGCTTGAAACAACATTATTTATTCTCTCATGGATCAGGAAGCCAGAAGGCAAGGTGTGGGCAGGGTTGGTTCCCTCTGGAGACCGAGGCAGCGTGTGTTCCAGGCCTCGCTCCTGGTTCCTGGCGGCTGCCCGTAGTGTTCCTTGGCTTGTAGACACACCCCCGAGATTCTGCCCCCATCGCCGCGTGGCCTTTTCTGTGTCTGTCTCCTCTTTTTCTATGGACACTTGTTGTCATTGGATTTAGGGCCCATCCTAATCCAGGATGGCCTCATCACAGGATTCCCACCTTCATCACATCTGCAAAAGCCCTTTTGCCAAATAATTCCACATCGACAGGTACCAGGGATTACGATTTGGGTGGATCTTTCAGGGAACACAGTTCACCCCACACAATAGGTTTCTACCCCCAAGTCCCACCTCCAGCCCCGTCTCCCTCCAGAGTCTGGCGGCTTCCTCCTCATCAGACAGTTCGTTCCTTCCCTCTGTAGGGATTGCATACAAGTGTTGCTGGCTGAGAGGTGAGGGTGGAGTGGGGGGACTCGGGAGCTGAGCTGAGGGGTGGGGGACGTGGGAGCTGAGCTGAGGGGTGGGGGTGGAGGCAGAGATGTGGGAGCTGAGCTAAGGGGTGAGGGTGGAGTGGGGGGACGTGGGAGCTGAGCTGAGGGGTGAGGGTGGAGTGGGGGGACGTGGGAGCTGAGCTAAGGGGTGAGGGTGGGGTGGGGGGTTGTAGGAGCTGAGCTGAGGGGTGGGGGAGGGGTGGGGGACGTGGGAGCTGAACTGAGGGGTGGGGGTGGAGGCAGAGATGTGGGAGCTGAGCTAAGGGGTGAGGGTGGAGTGGGGGACTCGGGAGCTGAACTGAGGGGTGGGGGTGGAGGCAGAGATGTGGGAGCTGAGCTGAGGGGTGAGGGTAGAGTGGGGGGACATGGGAGCTGAGCTGAGGAGTAAGGGTGAAGTGGGGGATGTGGGAGCTGAGCTGAGGGGTGAGGGTGGAGGCAGGGACGTGGCAGCTGAGCTGAGGGCCTTGTAGCACACCTGGTAGGAAGCCAGCCTGTAGACCTGGAGCCAACTGAGCTTGCCCCCTACCCCCCATGAGTCGGAGTGGGATCCAACCTGGGTCCCCTCTCTCCCCTCCTGCTGGTGTATTTATAGTTGGAAGGCAGGGCACCCTCCTGGCTCAGAGAGATGGGTTTAATGGCCCGGGGAGGCACGGAAGCCCAGGTCTGTCTTTTCCCAGCGGTCACTGTGAGGATGCAGGGCCCCCACGCGGGGAGACAGGGCACAGCCTCCCATTGGGGCAGGTGAGGGTCTCCCTGCCCAGGATGCCGGCCGGAGTTTCCCCTGGCAGGGAGCACAGGTGCTGCGACTGGAGGGAGGTCCCAGGGCTGGCACCCTTGCGCTCTGTTCTAATGTTCTGATCCATTCCACCCTCATCCCTCAGCTCAGCTCCCACATCCCCCACTCCACCCTCACCCCTCAGCTCAGCTCCCACATCCCCGACTCCACCCTCACCCCTCAGCTCAGCTCCCACATCCCCCACTCCACCCCCACCCCTCAGCTCAGCTCCCACATCCCTGCCTCCACCCTCACCCCTCAGCTCAGCTCCCACATCACCCACTCCACCCCCACCCCTCAGCTCAGCTCCCACGTCCCTGCCTCCATCCTTACCCCTCAGCTCAGCTCCCACATCACCCACTCCACCCCCACCCCTCAGCTCAGCTCCCATGTCCCCCCACTCCACCCCCACCCCTCAGCTCAGCTCCCACATCCCCCACTCCACCCCCACCCCTCAGCTCAGCTCCCACATCGCCCACTCCACCCCCACCCCTCAGCTCAGCTCCCACATCCCCCCACTCCACCCTCACCCCTCAGCTCAGCTCCCACGTCCCCCCACTGCACGCTCACCCCTCAGCTCAGCTCCCACATTCCCCCACTCCACCCCCACCCCTCAGCTCAGCTCCCACGTCCCCCCACTCCACCCTCACCCCTCAGCTCAGCTCCCACGTCCCCCCACTCCACGCTCACCCCTCAGCTCAGCTCCCACGTCCCCCCACTCCACCCCCACCCCTCAGCTCAGCTCCCATGTCCCCCCACTCCACCCTCACCCCTCAGCTCAGCTCCCACATCCCCCCACTCCATGCTCACCCCTCAGCTCAGCTCCCACATTCCCCCACTCCACCCTAACCCCTCAGCGCTCTGTCAGAAGCGCTACCTGGCCACATCCCTCCTCTGGGCTCTGAGTTCCCCTGTGCCAATGGAACCAATCTTTCCCCACAACTTCTTCCAAGGGCCGTGATTGAAACCTACCTAAAATACAATGATAAGAGCTGTTGTCGAGGGATCAGACAGCAGCCTGTGTAAGATGAGCAGTGGGTTCTGGGAATGGACAGTAAACAGTTCGCCTTTTCTGTGCTGGGCACTGTGCTTAAGCCCAGCAGCGGGCCCTGGCTGGACTCAGTGTCCAGAGTGTCCCCACTCAGGGCTGGCCAGGAATCAGTGCTTTCTGTCCCTGTGGCAGACAGACCGACCTCTCCGAGGCTACCGTAGAGACTCGCATCAGCCAGGCGAGCTGGGAGAGCCACCACTCCCCAGACAGTTACTGCCTGGGCCTCCCTACCCAGTCACTGCATGGGGGTGCTCAGCTCCTGGGTGTGAGTTTGTGCCAGGCTCCAGAGAGGTGGGGACCCCAGCCACACCTGGGGACAGGGCCAAGTGGCCAAGAGACTACTTGATTGCCAGCGTGGCCACCCCATGTAAAGCAACGATCTCTCTGAAATTGCCCATCTGGGATACACCAGGACACTGGCTTCTTCTTCCTTCTCCCATCCTGGGATTTAAGAAGTTAAAACCCACCCCCGCTGCCCAGGAAGCTGAGGCAGCAGCTTGGAGCTGGAGCCAGAGCCAGAGCCGCTCCATCCATGGGGAGCTGCACCTCCTCTGTGCCCACCGCCATGCTGAGTCAGGCTTTGAGACGCAGTCATCATCGGGAAGTGGTTCTTGTTGTGGCCCCATCCCCCCGTGTTATTTTCCTACCTTGGATCACTTAAAATTTCAATCTGGCTCTGAGAGGAGACTCAGCATTTCCTTTATCTCCTTTTACTGTGGATGCTTGGAAAGGAGTGGGAGAAGCTGGGCGCTGCAGTATGTGTGCGTCACTGTTGCCCTTACCCCCGAAGGAGGGGATGGCCAGGAGAGCCGGGAACCTCCCCTCCCGTCCCTGCACCCGCCTCCTCCCTTGGCCCTCACTGATGAGCCCACCAGATGCAGAGGCTCCTTCTCTCCGTGGCACTGCAGCCAGGTAGAGGCAGCTGCAGCCGCAGCCCTGAGAGGGGCTGGAGACGCTGAGGCAGGGGCAGTGGTGGGGTCTGGCTCCCCTCAGTTCAAAGTGGCCTGAAGATGCTGCCTGGAGCTGTCTGGTTTGACATGGCTCGCCCTGAGGGAGCTGATGAGTGTGAGGGCGAGGAGCACTACTTCATCAGGCATCCCCTCACCTGCACCAGTGGGGAGGCGATCCTGGAGCTGGGCCATTAAGACCCACAGATTGTTTTCTCCATGTTGCGAAGGGCAGGGCTTGGATTTCACAAGGCAGATGGTGAGCCAAGTCTGGTTCCACTGCGCTGGGTCCCCCATGGCAGAAAGGACCCGCCCCCCGCCCCCCCATCACCCTGACAGTGGCTTGCCTTCCCCAAGAGCAGCCAGCACCCAGGACAGGCTTCCCTTGTTCCTCTGTTCATCCTCTTTAAGAATCACTCAGAGCCAGGCATGGTGGCTCACGCCTGTAATCCCAGCACTTTGGTAGGACAAGGTGGGCAGATCACCTGAGGTCAGGAGCCTGGCCCACATGGTGAAACCCCGTCTCTACTAAAAATACAAAAATTACCCAGGCATGATGGTGTGCACCTGTAATCCCAGCACTTTGGGAGGCCGAGGTGGGCGGATCACCTGAGGTCAGGAGTTCGAGACCAGCCTGGCCAACACAGCGAAACCCCGTCTCTACTAAAAATACAAAAATTACCCAGGCATGATGGCGTGCGCCTGTAATCCCAGCTACTCGGGAGGCTGAGGCAAGAGAACTGCTTAAACCCGGGTGGCGTGGTGGAAGTTGCAATGAGCCGAGATCGCACCGCTGCACTCCAGCCTGGAGACAGAGCGAGACTGTCTCAAAAAAAAAAAAAAGGATCACTCAGGACACCAACATGGGCTGAGAAATGCTCCTGGTATCAACAGAACTGCAGCAGATGATGAAAACAAAGCTGCGATCAGGGAAGTGGCCGAGGGAGTGAGGCCCCCGAACCACCACCCCAGAGGTCTGTCCCAGGCCCCTGGGGTCTCATGCTGTGACCCCCTGCGCCACATGGGGAGGGGTCACTTGGGGGACTTGTTTCCGTGGGAACATCAGGCCTTGGGCCTCAGTGGGGAGATGTCTGAAGCCTCTGGCCTGGGCCGAGAGTGAGGCCCCAGAGCAGCCCTGCCCGTTCCTCTGGGAGCAGCCTCAGTGAAAGCTGTAAAGCGGGGAAATTGGGCACGTCCAGGCTGGAAAGAGCAAAGCAAAAGTGCCCCTGGATGCACTGCACCCCACAGTCTAACCCCTCTCCCCCAGGAGCTGTAGGCCACGCTCTGAGCCTCTGTTTGAAGTGGGCCCTGACTGGACATTCTCATCTCGGGACATGAGCCAGGGTCACCCAGCACCACTATGCCACTCTCCAAGTCCCCCTGGCCACCCCGCCCTCTGTAGGGGTGCTGGGCCTTGCTCTGCACCTATCCCTTTGGAGTATCTGCTTTCCAGAGCGGCAGGAGGCCCGCCTGGCATGCCCATGGGGGCATCCACCCGTGCAGAGTGTGGCCTTTCTCCAGCAGATCACTGGGTACACGAGCAGGCAGCAGACCATAAGCAGGCTGGCTAACGGGTGGAGGGGGCCCGGCGGTGTCCGTGTGCATGTATGTGTGTGCATGTGTGCATATGTGTATGCACGCACCTGCACACACACCTTCAGATGCACGTCCCCTGTCCAGACCCCATCAAAGCCTCTTGCCAGGACTGGCCTGGAACACACTGTCCAGCCTGGTTCTGTTCCCTCCCTCACTTCTCTTGATCAACTTCCTGTAATGGGAGGAACTCTGACACACTTCACAAAAGGGTGTCAAATTAGTTTTAAAGGGAAAAAGAACTGCAGCATGATCTGGAATTCACTTTGCCCTGCAGTTCCACTGTGAAGGCAACACGCCCTCGAGGAGTTGGGTGATGAGGCAGTGGGGTCCTGTGAGGCCCTGCAGTTTCTATCGGAGTGCTCTCTGACCCCCGGTGTTCCCTCTCTGTCTCTCTATGTCTTTAGCAGGTGTTTCCCACACTTTAGTCACTGGCCTTTCATCTCATGATTTGGGTCATCTGTGCTATTTCTTTTCTTTTTTTCTTTTTCTTTTTTTTTTTTTTTTTTTTTTGACAGGGTCTCACTCTGCCGCCCAGGCTGGAATGCAGTGGTGCAATCTCATCTCACTGCAACCTCCAACTCCCAAGCTCAGGCGATTCTCCTGCCTCGGCCTCTGGTGTAGCTGGGATTACAGGCACGCATCACCACACCCAGCTAATTTTTGTATTTTTAGTAGAGAAGGGGTTTCACCACATTGGCCAGGCTGGTCTCAAACTCCTGGCCTCGAGTGATCCACCCGCCTCAGCCTCCCAAAGTGCTGGGATTATAGGTGTGAGCCACCATGTCCAGTCATATGTGCCATTTCTTAGCTTGCATTTTCTTTTTAGTTAGTTAAACTTATTTCTTAAATAAGCTTATTTTAAACTGAAACTCAGTGTCCCTGCAATAAAGAACCAGCATTACTTGTCATCGGTAAAAGGTAACTGGAGGCAGGCATGGTGGCTCATACCTGTAGTCCCATCTGCTTTTGAGGCTGAGGCAGGAGGATCTCTTGAACCCGAGAGTTCAAGTTCAACCTGGGCAACATAGCAAGACCTCCAGCCCTTAAAAAATAAAAAGTAACTGGAAAAATAAGTGGATCAATATTAACTTCAAGGCCTGTCTCAAGTGTGGCCAGGGATGCACAGCACAGGCCTTGCTCTGAACATCCCTGGATGAGCTGCAGCTGTGTCTGGGGATTGAAGAGAGTGCCCCTGGCCCCTCCCTGCTCCGGTCACCCCCAGTTCCTTTAGTTCACAGCCCTCCATGTTGTCAAGGGCTGAGGAGTCCCTCCTCGTCCCTGCTCAGGTGAACACAGGAGATGGGGAAGCCCAGGGTGGGGCGGGCCACCCCATCTTCCCCTCAGCTGATGGGCAGTCTGGATGGGCAGGGACGGGCTTTCCTGGGAAGGTAGGTGCCCGGCAGCTGGGCTGGCCCTCGAGTGTTGAAGATTTAAACTAGAAAGCCATGAGGGCGCTCTTCCCCGAAATCGTCGTGGAAGTGGCGAATCAGTGGCAGGAGGTGCATGGAGAGTCCTGGCTCTACAGGCAAGCGGCCTGCCCCAGCTCTTTGCTCCTTAGAATTGTGTGACTTTAGCCACATCATTTAGAAGACACAGATGATAGAGGTGGTAGAAATGGAAAGTGCAACTCTCTACCTGCTGTTGCCCACCACCAGGACGACCACTGCAAATAGTGTGGGTGACCCGTTCAGACCTGGGACTCAGCCACACATTTGCCCCTGAGGCAAGTGAAGTCCCCAGCAGATGGGGAGATGCAGCATTGCTCTGAGGGAGCAGCAGGAGTGAGGACAGGAGCTGCCACACGCACAGGAGCAGGAGGGAAACAGGCAGGCAGCTGTGCCCAGGGCCAGGTGTGCAGGAGGCAAGGCAGGCACATGTGCCCAGGGCCAGGTGTGCGGGAGAGAGGCAGGCAGCTGTGCCCAGGGCCAGGTGTGCGGGAGAGAGGCAGGCAGCTGTGCCCAGGGCCAGGTGTGCGGGCGGCGAGGCAGGCAGCTGTGCCCAGGGCCAGGTGTGCGGGAGGCGAGGCAGGCAGGTGTGCCCAGGGCCAGGTGTGTGGGAGAGAGGCAGGCACGTGTGCCCAGGGCCAGGTGTGCGGGAGGCGAGGCAGGCACGTGTGCCTAGGGCCAGGTGTGCGGGAGAGACACAGACACGTGTGCCCAGGGCCAGGTGTGCAGGAGGAGAGGCAGACAGATGTGCAGGGGCAGAGAGGGGATTGAAGGATGGAAAGGTAGACAGGAGAGGCTGTGAATGGCTCTAGATGCCGAGCTGAGGCACTTGGACGTCATGCTGACAGCCCTGGGCCTCCACGAACGGCTTTTGAGAAAAGCATGGCATGAAAAGATCTGCTGTTGAGAAACAGAAACGGGGCTCTGGTGGCAGGTGGACAACCATGGTCCAGGCAGGAGCTTCCAAGGCAAGTGGCAGAGGTGGGCGAGAGAGGGAGTGTTCCAGGGATATCCACGTGGACGGAGCCAACACCTGGAGCCCAGGGCAGGGCGGGTGAGCTGAAGGGGCACCTGTGGGGCCCTTGCCTGTGGAGGTGAGAACTGCAGCTTGGAGAGGAGCAGAATTGCCCCAGAGGGTTGCTAGGGGAAGATTCCCAGAGAAGCTGAAAGCAGTAGTGCTCAGAGGAAAATGAGCTGGCCTAGGATGGTGGAGATGGAGGTGATGAAGGTGGAGATGGAGGTGACGAAGGTGGAGATGGAGGTGATGAAGGTGGAGATGGAGGTGACGAAGGTGGAGATGGAGGTGATGGTGGAGATGGAGGTGATGATGGTGGAGATGGAGGTGATGAAGGCGGAGGTGGTGGGTGGAGGTGGAGATGGAGGTAGTGGTGGAGGTGATGAAGGTGGAGATGGAGGTGATGAAGGCGGAGATGGAGGTGATGATGGCGGAGATGGAGGTGATGAAGGCGGAGATGGAGGTGATGATGGTGGAGATGGAGGTGATGAAGGCGGAGATGGAGGTGATGAAGGCGGAGATGGAGGTGATGATGGTGGAGATGGAGGTGATGAAGGTGGAGATGGAGGTGATGAAGGTGGAGATGGAGGTGATGATGGTGGAGATGGAGGTGATGAAGGTGGAGATGGAGGTGATGATGGTGGAGATGGAGGTGATGAAGGTGGAGATGGAGGTGATGATGGTGGAGATGGAGGTGATGAAGGCGGAGATGGAGGTGATGATGGTGGAGATGGAGGTGATGAAGGTGGAGATGGAGGTGATGAAGGCGGAGTTGGAGGTGATGAAGGCGGAGATGGAGGTGATGATGGTGGAGATGGAGGTGATGAAGGCGGAGATGGAGGTGATGAAGGCGGAGATGGAGGTGATGAAGGCGGAGATGGAGGTGATGAAGGTGGAGATGGAGGTGATGAAGGTGGAGATGGAGGTGATGAAGGTGGAGATGGAGGTGATGAAGGCAGAGGGAGCAGAGGCCATGGTGGTGGTAGAGGTGGAGGTGATGGAGGTGAAGGTGGAGGTGGTGGGTGGAGGTGATGAAGGTAGAGATGATGGGTGGAGGTGATGAAGGTGGAGGTGATGAAGGTGGAGATGATGAAGGTGGAGGTGGTGGAGGTGGAGGTGATGAAGGTGGAGGTGGTGGAGGTGGAGGTGATGAAGGCGGAGGTGGAGGTGATGAAGGTGGAGGTGGTGGAGGTGGTGGGTGGAAGTGGTGGTGGAGGTGATGAAGGTGGAGGTGATGAAGGCGGAGATGGAGGTGATGAAGGCGGAGATGGAGGTGATGAAGGCAGAGGGGGCAGAGGCCATGGTGGTGGTAGAGGTGGAGGTGATGGAGGTGAAGGTGGAGGTGGTGGGTGGAGGTGATGAAGGTAGAGATGATGGGTGGAGGTGATGAAGGTGGAGGTGGTGGGTGGAGGTGGAGATGGAGGTAGTGGTGGAGGTGAGGAAGGCGGAGGTGGAGGTGATGAAGGCGGAGGTGGTGGGTGGAGGTGGAGATGGAGGTAGTGGTGGAGGTGAGGAAGGCGGAGGTGGAGGTGATGAAGGCGGAGGTGGTGGGTGGAGGTGGAGATGGAGGTAGTGGTGGAGGTGATGAAGGCGGAGGTGGAGGTGATGAAGGTGGAGGTGGTGGAGGTGGTGGGTGGAAGTGGTGGTGGAGGTGATGAAGGTGGAGGTGATGAAGGTGGAGGTGGTAGAGGTGGAGGTGATGAAGGCGGAGGTGGTAGAGGTGGAGGTGATGAAGGCGGAGGTAGAGGTGATGAAGGTGGAGATGATGAAGGTGGAGATGGTGGAGGTGGAGGTGATGAAGGTAGAGGTGGTAGAGGTGGAGGTGATGAAGGCAGAGGTGGAGGTGATGAAGGTGGAGATGGTGGAGGTGATGAAGGTGGAGATGGTGGAGGTGATGAAGGTGGAGGTGGTGGAGGTGGAGGTGATGAAGGTGGAGGTGATGGGTGGAGGTGTGGAGGTGGAGGTGATGAAGGCGGAGGTGGAGGTGATGAAGGTGGAGATGGTGGAGGTGATGAAGGTGGAGGTGGTGGAGGTGGAGGTGATGAAGGTGGAGGTGATGGGTGGAGGTGCAGAGGTGGAGGTGATGAAGGCGGAGGTGGAGGTGATGAAGGTGGAGGTGGTGGAGGTGGTGGGTGGAAGTGGTGGTGGAGGTGATGAAGGTGGAGGTGATGAAGGTGGAGATGGAGGTGATGAAGGTGGAGGTGGTAGAGGTGGAGGTGATGAAGGCGGAGGTGGAGGTGATGAAGGTGGAGGTGGTGGGTGGAGGTGGAGATGGAGGTAGTGGTGGAGGTGAGGAAGGCGGAGGTGGAGGTGATGAAGGCGGAGGTGGTGGGTGGAGGTGGAGATGGAGGTAGTGGTGGAGGTGAGGAAGGCGGAGGTGGAGGTGATGAAGGCGGAGGTGGTGGGTGGAGGTGGAGATGGAGGTGGTGGTGGAGGTGATGAAGGTGGAGGTGAGGAAGGCGGAGGTGGAGGTGATGAAGGTGGAGGTGGAGATGGAGGTGGTGGTGGAGGTGATGAAGGTGGAGGTGAGGAAGGCAGAGGTGGAGGTGATGAAGGTGGAGGTGGTGGGTGGAGGTGGAGATGGAGGTAGTGGTGGAGGTGATGAAGGCGGAGATGGAGGTGATGAAGGTGGAGGTGGTGGGTGGAGGTGGAGATGGAGGTAGTGGTGGAGGTGATGAAGGTGGAGGAGCAGAGGTTATGGTGGAGGTGGTGGAGGAGGAGGAGGTGATGGTGATAGAGATGATTGAGATGGAGGGGCAGAGATCATGGTAGAGGTGGAGGTGACAGCAGTGGTGGTCGTGAGCCGTGTGTGTGTTTCTGTGCAGGTGCTCACCCATGCACGCATGCCCATGAGATGCCTAGCTCTGCACACACGCCCTGTGAGCCAGGCATCCTCTCAGTCGGGGATATAAGCCTGGGCCTGTGCAGGCTGCCCTCTCCCACTGTAGATCCCCTTGGAGGAGACTGCTGCGGCTGCAGGACACCCTCTGTCGCCCTAGGAGGAGCAGCGGAACATGACCTCCCATCGCTCCACTTCCCACAGCTCTGCTTGGCTTCAGCCTCATGCTGGCGTCTGTGTTATCTATAAGCAGAAAGCTGCTTGTTCAGAGCGGGCTGGGACACCTTCGTGTGTTCATCAAAAGCGTGCTGGGCACCAATGAGGTGTCAGTTCCTGTTCCACGCATGAGGGATTCAGCAGGAAACGAGACAGACCCACCCCCTGCCCTCAGTGTCCAGCTGGGGCCAGTCAGGTGAACAGTCACACAGGCTGGCATGGGCGCTTAGCAGAAGACACACTTGTGACGCTCAGAGCTCTCTGGAGCAGCCTCTCCGAAGAGATGACATTTGAGCAGGAACCCCAAGGAACAGCATCCCAGGTAGAGGGACCTGAGTCTGCAAAGGCCCTAGGCACAAAAGAAGCAACCACCCAATCCAGGGCTGGGGAGGAGCCCTGTCAGAGGACAGCACCAGCCTCCCCACACGGATGCCCAACCAGCATCTGAGGCCAGACATAGACGCCGCTGGCTCCAGGGCTCCCCCACACCACGGCACCCGCAACTCCCCCGTTTCAGAAACTGACCACTCACCTCCGGAAACCCAGGAGCCACCTGCACCCCTGTCTTCCCCCTACACCCCGCATCTGCCTGCAGACCCTGCGGTCTCAGCCTCTTGGATTGCCAGCCACTGGTCACCTCTGTCTCCCCACCCTTGCCCAGGTGGCCCCAGCTCACACCTGCATTGCCACGGAGACTCCTGACGACACCCACCCCCTGCTGCTGCCCGGGCCCCGCCAGCAGTCGGTTCTCAGTGATCTTGAGAAGCACTACTCAGCTCACCCTATGAGGAGGCCTTTGGCTGTTCCCATGTTTGTCTCTGGACTTTTCTGCTGGCCACAGAACAAGACTGTGCTTTGGAGGGTGGACTCCCAGAACTGCCACTCACCAGGTGAGTGAGTGGCAGGCCAACTTTACCTCTCCGAGCCTCAGTTTTCTCAGCTGTCATTTGTGCCTAAAAAATAGTACTAACCTCATAGGATTATGGGGCAAAAATTACACTGAATGAACCATGAGAAAGCCCTTATCCCGAGGCCTCATTCAGACTGCACTGGGTCGCCAGCAGCTCTGACATCACTGCCCACACATTAATACAGCTCAGGGCTGCTGCTCAGATGGGTGTCCTTCTCCTGCACCCACTGTACTCGGAGGGCACTTCCTGGATGTCCCCGGACCCCCGCCATCCAATGTCCAGCTTCAGCATAGGGCTTGGTGTCCGGAAGAATGAGGCCCACATCCAGGAGCAGGCCAGTTTCACGTGAGGCTCAGGGCTGAAGCCAGAGACCACGCAGCACCACGTCGGACAGTGCTTATCTGTGCTAATCATGAAGTAACGCAAGTGAGGTTTAAAAATACTACGCTTATTTCATTTCAGTGCAGGAGAGAGAAAGAACACACAGTCTGTATGAGCAACTCAAATCAAAAATAAATGAGGCAAAAGAGTCACCAAAAATAGTGTGGCATTAGAGACAGCAGCCTGCGTGGCTCGGCCAGCTGTCCTCGGCTCTGCCGGCAAGCAGCACCACAGAGAGGGCTGCGAGGATGCCTTGATGGTGTTTACTCCAGAGAAGATTAACCTGATGCCTGCGATCTGATGAGAAGTGACAGTTACCAGCAGGGAAGGTAGCACAGAGGGGACACACAGGGCACCCAAAGGTCTCTGGCGTCCTCTCCTCCTCCCCTGTCACCCTCGCCAGGCAGTGGGGTCAGATGCTAGGCTCGAGGGCAGCATGGGAACCACTTGGCCAGAAAGTTTCCTCTTTGACCTGAAGGAGTTCCCCTTTCCAGACTCAGTGTCCCCACAGAAGGGCAGGGCTGTGGCTTGGGCCCATTTGGGGCTCCAGCCCCCAGAGGAGCAGAACAGCATGTGCTGTACACAGCAAGAGGATTTGCACTTTTGCCTTAATTTTATTACCGACGGGGTCACCTTCCTTTTTTTTTTTTTGAGATGGAGTCTCACTCTGTCACCCAGGCTGGAGTGCAGCAGCGTGATCTCAGCTCACCACAACTTCTACCTCCCAAGTTCAAGCGATTCTCCTGCCTCAGCCTGCCAAGTAGCCAGGACTACAGGTGCCCGCCACCATGTCCAGCTACTTTTTGTATTTTCAGTAGAGACAGGGTTTCATCATGTTGGCCAGGCTGATTTCGAACTCTTGACCTCTGGTGATCTGCCCACCTCGGCCTCCCAAAGTGCTGAGATTACAGGTGTGAGCCCCTGTGCCTGGCTTCACCTTCCTTTTTTAATGTGTCAGAGGTCTGCAAATTATGGCCCAGGGGCCAGATCAGGCCCACCGTTTGTTTTTGTAAATAAAGTTTTATTGGAACACAGCCACGCCCTTCATTTACATATTTGCTGCTTTTGCACCCAGAGTTGAGTAATTGTAACCGAGATGGACTGGCCCAAAATGCCTAAAATATTTACTGTCTGTCCCATTGCTGCAAGTTTGCCCTTCCCTGCCATAGCTGCGTAAGCACCCTGGGGAAGCGTCCTGTCAGCTGAAGACAACTCCAGTGTCGATGGGGCTTGGGTCAGTGTTGGGTTTGCTATGCTAATGTTGATTTGGAGCTTTAGAGATTTTTGGTTGATTGGTTGGTTAGTTGGTTTTTTGGGGGTTTTTTTGAGACAGGATCTCAATCTGTCACCCAGGCTGGAGTGCAGTGGTGCAGTCACGGCCCAGTGCAGCCTCCGCCTCCCTGGGCTCAGGTGATCCTCCCACTCAGCCTCCCAAGTAGCTGGGACCACAGGCATGCGCCACCACACCTGGCTAATTTTTGTATTTTTTTGTAGAGATGGGGTTTTACCATGCTGCCCAGACTGATCTGGAACTCCTGGGCTCAATCTGCCCACCTCGGCCTCCCAAAATGTTAGGATTACAGGTGTGAGCCATCACACCCAGCCCCTAGAGATGTTTTTATTTAAAAAAGAAAGGAGATTCTGCAATAATGAGGTTTCTCTGATGCAAGGAACATCTTTTGTCCAGAGACATTTAGTCACTCAATGAGCCTCAAACCCCACCGTAAAGGAAGCACTACATTCCAGCCACCAGCACCCACCTGCTGCCTGCTGCCTGCTGCCTGCTGACAGCTTCAGCTTTCAGAGCAAAGGAGGCTTCCCACGGACTCCCAGGGGCCAAGCAGGATCCCCCAGACCACCCTGCTGGGCCACCCTCCAACATCTCCGAGTGAGGGGTGGGTGGGACTCCACAGGCCAGGGCTCGGGGAGGACCTCGCTCCTGGCGGGTCCTTTCCTGGGATGCACTGACGTCCCTTGGCTCTCCCCCAGCTTCCATGAGTCACAGTGGAGCTATTTAAACCTGGGGCTGTGAGAATATGTCAATGTGTCCACCCCCTTGAGACCACAGGGCTTTCAAGACAGAGCATCCTTTCATTAGACCGTGGAGCCAAGTACTGAATTTGATGAGGCGTTTTCACGAGGCCTATGTGAAACACTTAAAAATTGTGCATAACATGTGACTGGACAGGTGTCTACCAGAAAACAGTGCAAGGAGCTTTTAAGCCATGAGGTTTGCCTCTGTAGGAAGGCTTTGGGGTGCTGCTCACACGTGGCATGACTTGGGCGGGGCCGACAGTAGACAGCAGCAGTAACACTGCAGTGACGCTGTGGAGCATGGACACTAATACGTCCCACTGGACTTCTGCGTGAGCCCCAGACAGGAGCTTGACCAGCGTCAACTGGACCTGCTGCATCTGATCCTCTCCCAGAGTGAGGTTTTGAACAAAGATGGGCAGAACGCCACTCATCACACCACTGCTGAAATAGGTCTGCCTTCTGGGTACCAGTTATGAAAGCGGATTTGTGTGTCACATCCCCAGGAGAGCAGGTTATGGTCTCACAAGAGGAAAACCCAGCAGAATCCCAGGGTTGTCTGGAAAGTCAACAAACTGCCTAAAACTCACCCACAAAATACCGTGACCAGGAGTATGCATGGAGACAGTGCTGAGCTCTGTACAGGCCATCTCACTTCAGTGAGACCTCCTCCCCACCAAGAGAGAGGAAAAGTCCTAGACTCAGGCCCACAAGGACGGGCAAATGGGGCCAGGGATGCGGGGTGCATAGAGCAGAGGCGTGGATCCTGCAAGGGTGTGTGCAAAGCAGATGGGGGAGCACAGGTGTCTGCAGGGGGAGCATGGCCTTCTTATTTAGCTTTTTGTGAGATGAGGTCTCACTCTGTCACCCAGGATGGAGTGCAGTGGCATGATCTTAGCTCACTGCAACCTGAGGCTCAGGCCATCCTCCCATCTCAGCCTCCCAGGTTGCTGGGACCACAGGTGCACGTCACCATACCTGGCTTTTTTTTTTTTTTTTTTTTTTTATTTTTTTATTTTTAGTAGAGATGGGTTTTCAGTATGTTGCTGGGCTGGTCTAGAATTCCAGGGCTCAAGAGATTTACCCAGCAGGCATGGGTGGCTCACACCTGTAATCCTAGCACTTTGGGAGGCCGAGGCAGGCAGATCACTTGAGGTCAGGAGTTCGAGACCATCTTGGCCAACATAGTGAAACCCCGTTGTAAAAAATACAAAAATTAGCCAGGCATGGTGGCAGGTGCCTGTAATCCCAGCTACTCGAGAGGCTGAGGCAGGACAATTGCTTGAACCTGGGAGGCGGAGGTTGCAGTGAGCCAAGATAGCGCCTCTTGCACTGCAGCCTGGGCATCAGAGCAGGACTGTCTCAAAAAAAAAAAACTTGGCCTCCCAAAGTGCTGGGATTACAGGCATGAGCCACCACGCCCAGCCAGGCGTGGCCTAAAAGGCTGTGTTCCTGGAGGAGATGTTGTCCTGGAGCAGGGTTCGGCAAAAAAAATTTTTTTTGAGACAAGATCTCACTCAGTTGCCTAGGCAGTAGTGCAATAGTGTGATCATAGGCGACTGCGGCCTTGACCTGCCAGGCTCAAGCAGTCTTCCGACCTGAGCCTTGCAAGTAGTTGGTACTACAGGCACACACCTGTAATCCCATAGCTGTAAACCACACCCAACTAGTATTTTTGTAATTTTGTAGAAAAGGTGTCTCACTGTGTTGCCCAGGCTGGTTTTGAACTCAGCTCAAGCAATCCTCCCACCACAACCTCCCAGTCCCAAAGTGCTGGGATTACAAGTATGAGCCACCACGCCCAGCCAGGCAAATGTTTTCATAGTCGATGTTTTCAGCTTGCAGGAAATTCAATCTCTATTGCAACTACTCAGGTCTGCCATAGTAGCATGAAAGCAGCCACGGGCAATATGTAAATAGGTGCTGTGTACTGAATGTTTCTGTCCCCTGAGATTGATAGCCCTAATCCTCAATGTGATGGTATTAAAAGGTGGGGCTCTGGAGGTAATAAGGTTTAGATAAGCTCAGGTCTTGCTCTGTTGCCCAGGCTGGAGTGCAGTGGCGTGATCATGGCTCACTGCAGCCTGGGCCTCCTGGGATCACTCAAGCGATCCTCCAACCTCAGTGTCCCAAGTAGCTGGTGTCCCAAGGTATGCACCACGACGCCCAGCTAGTCTTTTTTTGTCATTTTGGGGTAGAGGCCTCATGACAGAACTAGTGCCTTGGTAAGAAGAGGAAAAGGCCAGAGCTCCCTCCCTACCCTGTGTGGACCCAGCAGGAAGGAATTCTGTCCGCAAGGCAAGAGAGAGCCCTCACCCGGAACCAAATCAGCCAGGACCCTGATACTGGATGTACCAGCCTCCAGCACTGTGAAACAGAAATGTCTGTTGTTTAAGCCACCCAGGTTGTTGTATTTCATTATGGCAGCCCCAAGCTCAGTAAGATAACAAGATAGCTTGGCTACCTGCCAATAAAACTTTATTTATGGATGCTGAGTTTGGAACTTTATATAAATTTTGTGTGTTATGAAATGTTATTATTTTGGTTTTCTTTCATTTAAAACTGTAAAAATTGGACTGGGCACAGTGGTTCACACCTGTAATCCCAGCACTTTGGGAGGCTGAGGCAAGAGGACAGTGTAAGGCCAGGAGTCTGAGACCAGCCTGGACAACATAGCAAGATTCTGTCTCTACAAAAAATTATAAAATTAGCCGGGGGTGGTGGCACACACATGTAGTTCCAGCTACTTGGGAGGCTGAGGCAGATGGATCACTTGAGCCCAGGAGTTCAAGGCTGCAGTGAGCTGTGCTCATGCCACTGCACTCCAACCTGGGCAACAGAGCAAGTTCCTTCTCCTAAAAAAATTAAATGAAATAAATAAAACCGTAAAAACTATTCTTAGCTCGAGGGCTGCACAAACACAGGTGACAGGCTGGCACAGCAGTTTTCCAACCCCTGTCCTAGAGCAAGGAGGGAAGCCGTCGCACTGCACTCTCTGCTGGCCAGCCGACGTGCAGCGCTGCTCAGGTTCTGGGTGCCTCTGTCATTTTAGGAAGGATGTGGCAAACAGAAACACCATTAAAAGAGAGTGGCAGGGTGCTGATGTTCCAGAAAGAAACTGTGCCGAATGATGGCTAATTAAGCCTCTGGAGACGGGCGCTGGAGCACCGGACTTGCTGCTCTCCAAAGCCCAGCTCGCCAGCCTCAACCTCAGCGTCTTCACTGATACAGCACCACCCTGAGGCTGGCCTGTAAGGTTTGGCGAGGGTCCAGTGTCACAGCCCATGTGCAGCACATGTTGCACAGCGTCGACCAAAATTATATTCATGGGCTTAAGTCAGAAACCTTGTGTGGAAGGAGGGAAAGAAGCAAGGTTTGCTCTCAAGAACAAAGGGCCCAGTTGTAGATGGGGTGAGCTATGGTGGGTGTCCTCAGATGCTCCAGGGATTGTCCTAGACAGAGGGACTCACTTCATTGTGAATCTCCGGAAGGCAGAGCAGGCCCAGCAGGTGAAAGTTATGAGGAAGCTGGTTTCCAATCAACATGCAAAGGACCATGTTGTCATTTCAGTTGTCCCCAAGTGGGATGATCTGCCTAGAGTTTCCCACAGGTGGAGGTCTTGCAGAGGGGGTCGTGCATCCCCCAGAGCCCTGCACCTGGGGTCCCGTCTCTGCATGCTCAGAGGTTTCACGACGTGTGAACCTAGTTATCTTGGTAACACTTGGGGGATGTGCCCCCTCCCCACAGTCCTGGCCCAGAGGAATGAAGTTACATCAAAGCAAATTGATTCAGCAGTTGATCCTTATGTTGTAGAAATAACTAGAAGCTATAAGGAGAACCACTGTGAGGTCCCCATTAAGCTGGAGAAGAATTTTGGTGGTCCCCAGACAGGGCTGGCTCGGGATCTCGTTCTGTGGTCAGGACCGCCTGCTGCAGTACAGCCTCCCACCTCAGCCTCTCAGACTGCCACCTCCTGCCCCCAATCCAGCCTGAGATGCCCCCAGCACCACCCCTGCTGAAAACAGAAGCAGAACCTGATACTCAGCCTCTTCCATAACAAGAACACACCAGGAACACACACAAAGTCCCTTTCCAAGCAGAACTTTCCTAAAGCCTCACCCTCCAGGACTCCGGTTATAGATCGCCACAGGCCACCCCAGCTGGAAGAAAATTCAGGAAATATAGGAGTCATGGGTGACAGCTGGGCCAGCCGGCAACCATATCTACCACATTTTTAAAATTTCTATTTTTATTATTTATTTATTTTTGAGACAGAGTCTCGCTCTGTCACCCAGGCTGGAGTGCAATGGTGCAATCTTGGCTCACTGCAACCTCTGCCTCCTGGATTCAAGTGATTCTCTTGCCTCAGCCTCCTGAGTAGCTGGGATTACAAGTGCCCACCACCATGCCTGGCTAATTTTTGTGTAGAGATGGGGTTTCACCATGTTGGCCAGGCTGGTCTTGAACTCCTGACCTCAGGTGATCTGCCCGCCTCAGCCTCCCAAAGTGTTGGGATTACAGGCGTGTAATCCCACCTGTAAACCTTTAAGGCCACCACGCCGGCCTAAAATTTTTATTTTCATATGTATTTTCTGAGACAGTCTCATTCTGTCACCCAGCTGAAGTACAGTGGCACAATCACAGCTCACTGCAGCCTCGACCTTCCAGGCTCAAGCCATCCTCCTGCCTCAGCCTCCCGAGTAGCCTGTACTACAGGTGCACATCACCATGCCCAGCTAATTTTTTTATTTTATTTTTTGTAGAGACAAGGTTTCTCCATGTTGCCCAGGCTGGTCTTAAATTCCTGGGCTCAAGTGATCCACCCACCACGGGCTCCCAAAGTGCTGAGATTACAGAGATTACAGGCGTGGGCCACCATGTGCCATGTTTATTGATCCAGCTTAAATATTTGGCTTAAACACATACACCCAAATGTGGAGCTGCTGTTGACTCCATGATGCAGAAGTTTCTTTTTCTTTTTTCCCAGTTTTTTCTATTGTGGTAAAAGTACATGTAAAATGTGCCATCTTAACCACTTTTAAGTGTACAGTTTAGTGGTATTAAGTATACAATTCAATAGTATTAAGTGTACAGTTCAGTGGTATTAAGTGTATAGTCAGTGGTATTGCGTATACAGTTCAGTGGTATGGAGGGTAAAGTGCAGTAGTTCAGTGGTATTAAGTGTATAGTCAGTGGTATTGCGTATACAGTTCAGTGGTATGGAGGGTAAAGTGCAGTGGTATTGAGGGTATGGTTCAGTGGTATTGAGTGTACAGTTCAGTGGTATTGAGTGTGTAGTTCAGTGGTGTTGAGTGTGTAGTTCAGTGGTATCGAGTGTCTAGTTCAGTGGTATCGAGTGTGTAGTTCAGTGGTATTGAGTGTGTAGTTCAGTGGTACTGAGTGTGTAGTTCAGTGGTATTGAGTGTACAGTTCAGTGGTATTGAGTGTACAGTTCAGTGGTATTGAGTGTGTCATTCAGTGGCATTGAGTGTACAGTTTAGTGGTATTAGGTGTATAGTTCAGTGGTATTGAGTGTGTAGTTCAGTGGTATTGAGTGTGTAGTTCAGTGGTACTGAGTGTACAGTTCAGTGGTATTAAGTGTGTCATTCAGTGGCATTGAGTGTACAGTTTAGTGGTATTAGGTGTATAGTTCAGTGGTATCGAGTGTGTAGTTCAGTGGTATTGAGCATACAGTTCATTGGTATTGAGTGTACAGTTCAGTGGTATTGAGGGTACAGTTCAGTGGTATCCAATGGGTAGTTCAGTGGTATTGAGTGTGTCATTCAGTGGCATTGAGTGTACAGTTTAGTGGTATTAGGTGTATAGTTCAGTGGTATTAGGTGTATAGTTCAGTGGTATTGAGTGTGTAGTTCAGTGGTATTGAGTGTACAGTTCAGTGGTATCCAATGGGTAGTTCAGTGGTGTTGAGTGTATGGCTCAGTGGTGTTGAGTGTATGGCTCAGTGGTATTGAGCATACAGTTCATTGGTATTGAGTGTACAGTTCAGTGGTATTGAGGATACAGCTAGTTGGTATTGAGGGTACAGCTCAGTGGTATCGAGTGTGTAATTCAGTGGCATTGAGTGTACAGTTCAGTGGTATTGAGTTTATAGTTCAGTGGTATTGAGTGTGTAGTTCAGTGGTATTGAGTGTGTAGTTCAGTGGTATTGAGTGTACAGTTCAGTGGTGTTGAGTGTATGGCTCAGTGGTGTTGAGTGTGTAGTTCAGTGGCATTGAGTGTACAGTTCAGTGGTATTGAGTTTATAGTTCAGTGGTATTGAGTGTGTAGTTCAGTGGTATTGAGTGTGTAGTTCAGTGGTATTGAGTGTACAGTTCAGTGGTGTTGAGTGTATGGCTCAGTGGTATTGAGTGTGTAGTTCAGTGGCATTGAGTGTACAGTTCAGTGGTATTGAGTTTATAGTTCAGTGGTATTGAGTGTGTAGTTCAGTGGTATTGAGTGTACAGTTCAGTGGTATCCAATGGGTAGTTCAGTGGTATTGAGTGTACAGTTCAGTGGTGTTGAGTGTATGGCTCAGTGGTGTTGAGTGTGTGGTTCAGTGGCATTGAGTGTACAGTTCAGTGGTATTGAGTTTATAGTTCAGTGGTATTGAGTGTGTAGTTCAGTGGTATTGAGTGTGTAGTTCAGTGGTATTGAGTGTACAGTTCAGTGGTGTTGAGTGTATGGCTCAGTGGTATTGAGTGTGTAGTTCAGTGGCATTGAGTGTACAGTTCAGTGGTATTGAGTTTATAGTTCAGTGGTATTGAGTGTGTAGTTCAGTGGTATTGAGTGTACAGTTCAGTGGTATCCAATGGGTAGTTCAGTGGTATTGAGTGTACAGTTCAGTGGTGTTGAGTGTATGGCTCAGTGGTGTTGAGTGTGTGGTTCAGTGGCATTGAGTGTACAGTTCAGTGGTATTGAGTTTATAGTTCAGTGGTATTGAGTGTGTAGTTCAGTGGTATTGAGTGGGTAGTTCAGTGGTATTGAGTGTACAGTTCAGTGGTGTTGAGTGTATGGCTCAGTGGTATTGAGTGTGTAGTTCAGTGGCATTGAGTGTACAGTTCAGTGGTATTGAGTTTATAGTTCAGTGGTATTGAGTGTGTAGTTCAGTGGTATTGAGTGTGTAGTTCAGTGGTATTGAGTGTACAGTTCAGTGGTGTTGAGTGTACGGCTCAGTGGTATTGAGTGTGTAGTTCAGTGGCATTGAGTGTACAGTTCAGTGGTATTGAGTTTATAGTTCAGTGGTATTGAGTGTGTAGTTCAGTGGTATTGAGTGTGTAGTTCAGTGGTATTGAGTGTACAGTTCAGTGGTGTTGAGTGTGTAGTTCAGTGGTATTGAGTGTACAGTTCAGTGGTATTGAGTGTGTAGTTCAGTGGTATTGAGTGTACAGTTCAGTGGTGTTGAGTGTATGGCTCAGTGGTATTGAGTGTGTAGTTCAGTGGCATTGAGTGTACAGTTCAGTGGTATTGAGTTTATAGTTCAGTGGTATTGAGTGTGTAGTTCAGTGGTATTGAGTGTGTAGCTCAGTGGTATTGAGTGTACAGTTCAGTGGTGTTGAGTGTATGGCTCAGTGGTATTGAGTGTGTAGTTCAGTGGCATTGAGTGTACCGTTCAGTGGTATTGAGTTTATAGTTCAGTGGTATTGAGTGTGTAATTCAGTGGTATCGAGGGTACAGTTCAGTGGTATCGAGTGTGTAGTTCAGTGGTATCGAGTGTGTAGTTCGGTGGTATTAAGTGTACAGTTCAATGGTATTGAGTGTACAGTTCAGTGGTATTGAGTGTGTAATTCAGTGGTATTGAGGGTACAGTTCAGTGGTATCGAGTGTGTAGTTCAGTGGTATCGAGTGTACAGTTCAGTGGTATCGAGTGTGTAGTTCAGTGGTATCGAGTGTGTAGTTCAGTGGTATCGAGGGTGTAGTTCAGTGGTATCGAGGGTACAGTTCAGTGGTGTTGAGTGTGTAGTTCAGTGGTATTGAGTGTGTAGTTCAGTGGTATTGAGTGTGTAGTTCGGTGGTATTAAGTGTACAGTTCAATGGTATTGAGTGTACAGTTCAATGGTATTGAGTGTGTAGTTCAGTGGTATCGAGTGTGTAATTCAGTGGTATCGAGTGTGTAGTTCAGTGGTATCGAGTGCGTAGTTCAGTGGTATCGAGGGTACAGTTCAGTGGTATCGAGTGTGTAGTTCAGTGGTATCGAGTGTGTAGTTCAGTGGTATCGAGTGTGTAGTTCGGTGGTATTAAGTGTTATCGAGTGCGTAGTTCAGTGGTATCGAGGGTACAGTTCAGTGGTATCGAGTGTGTAGTTCAGTGGTATCGAGTGTGTAGTTCAGTGGTATCGAGTGTGTAGTTCGGTGGTATTAAGTGTACAGTTCAATGGTATTGAGTGTACAGTTCAGTGGTATTGAGTGTGTAGTTCAGTGGTATTGAGTGTTTAATTCAGTGGTATCGAGGGTACAGTTCAGTGGTATCGAGTGTGTAGTTCAGTGGTATCGAGTGTGTAGTTCGGTGGTATTAAGTGTACAGTTCAATGGTATTGAGTGTACAGTTCAGTGGTATTGAGTGTGTAGTTCAGTGGTATCGAGTGTGTGGTTCAGTGGTATTGAGTGTGTGGTTCAGTGGTATCGAGTGTGTAGTTCGGTGGTATCGAGTGTGTAGTTCGGTGGTATTAAGTGTACAGTTCAGTGGTATTGAGGGTACAGTTCAGTGGTATTGAGTGTGTAGTTCAGTGGTATTGACTGTGTAGTTCAGTGGTATTGAGTGTGTAGTTCAGTGGTACTGAGTGTACAGTTCAGTGGTATTGAGGGTACAGTTCAGTGGTATTGAGTGTGTAGTTCAGTGGCATTGGGTGTACAGTTTAGTGGTATTAGGTGTATAGTTCAGTGGTATTGAGTGTGTAGTTCAGTGGTATTGAGTGTGTAGCTCAGTGGTATCGAGTGTGTAGTTCAGTGGTACTGAGTGTACAGTTCAGTGGTATTGAGGGTACAGTTCAGTGGTATTGAGTGTCTAGTTCAGTGGTATCGAGTGTGTAGTTCAGTGGTATTGAGTGTACAGTTCAGTGGTGTTGAGTGTATGGCTCAGTGGTATTGAGCATACAGTTCATTGGTATTGAGTGTACAGTTCAGTGGTATTGAGGATACAGCTAGTTGGTATTGAGGGTACAGCTCAGTGGTATCGAGTGTGTAATTCAGTGGCATTGAGTGTACAGTTCAGTGGTATTGAGTATACAGTTCAGTGGTATTAAGTACATTCATAATATATGCACTACCATCACCACCATCCATCCATCTCCAGAACCTTTTTATTCTCCCAAACTGAAATTCTGTCCCCATTAAACTGGAACTCCCCATTCCCCCTCCCCTGCCCCTGAGGGCCACCATTCTGCTTTCTGTCTCTATGTGCGTGACTACTCTAGGGACCTCAGATAATTGGAATTGTACAGTATTTGTCATTTTGTGACTGGCTTATTTCACCTAGCAGAATGTTCTCGAGACTCATCCGTGTTGTACCGTATGTCAGCATTTCCTTCCTTTGTATGACTGAGGGATGTTCCATTGCATGTGTGTGCCACATTTTGCTTATCTCTTTTTTTTTTTTTTTTTTTTGGAGACAGGGTCTCGCTGTCACCCAGGCTGGAGTGCAGTGGCGCGATCTTGGCTCACTGCAACCCCTGCCTTCTGGGTTCAAGTGATTCTCATGCCTCAGCCTCCTGAGCAGCTGGGATTACAGGTGCCTGCCATGACACCCAGCGAATTTTGTATTTTTAGTAGAGACGGGGTTTCGCCATGTTGGCCAGGCTGGTCTCGAACTCCTGACCTCAAGTGATCTGCCCGCCTCAGCCTCCCAAAGTGCTGGGATTACAGGCATGGGCCACCGTGTTCAGCCTTTGCGTTTCTTTTTATCCATCAGTGAACGTGGGTTGTTTCCATGTTTTAGCTATTGCAAATCATGCTATTGTGAACACACGGGTACAAATATCCCTTTGAGACCCTGTTTGCAATTATTTAAGGTGTATCCCCAGAAGTGGAATTGCTCGATCATATAGTAATTCGATTTTTAGTTTTCAAAGAACAACCATATTGTTTTCCATAGTGGCTGTACCATTTTACATTCCCACCAACAGTGCACAGGGTCCCCATTTCTCCACATCTTGCCAACCCTTATTATTCTGGGCTTTTTTATAGCGGCCATCCTAATGGCTGCGAGGTAGTATCTCATTGTGGTTTTGATTTGCGTTTCCCTGATGGTTACTGATGTTAAGCATCTTTTAATGTGTTTACTAGCCATTTGTGTCTTGTCTTTGAAGAAGTATCTATTCAAGTCCTTTGCCATTTTTGTAATTGGGCTGTTTGGTTTTCTGTTGAATTTTAGTTCTCTATGTATTCTGGATATTAATTCCTTATCAGATATGTGATTTGCAAGTATTTTCACTCACTCTGGTTTGCCTTATTACTGTTGATAGTGCCTTCTATTTTTATTTACCTATTTATTTATAGAGGTGGGTCTTATTATGTTGCCCAGGCTGGAGTCCAGTGGCATGATCATAACTCACTGTAGCCTCAAACTCCTGGGCTCAAGGGATCCTCCCACCTCAGCCTCCTAAATAGCTGGGACCACTGGCATGCACCACCATGACTGACTATTTTTTTTTTTTTTCGAGATGGAAAGTTTCACTCTCGTCTCCCAGGCTGGAGTGCAGTGGCACAATCTAGGCTCACTGCAACCTCTGCCTCCTGGATTCAAGCAATTCTCCTGCCTCAGCCTCCTATGTAGCTGGGATTACAGGCGCCCACCACCATGTCCAGCTAATTTTTGTATTTTTAGTAGAAACAGGGTTTCACCATGATGGCCGGGCTGGTCTCAAACTCCTGACCTCAGGTAATCCACCCACCTCGGCCTCCCAAAGTTCTGGGATTAGAGGCGTGAGACACCACGCCCAGCCGCCTGGCTAATTTTTAAATTTTTTGTTAGAGATTGGGTCTCACTATGTTGCCCAGACTGGTCTCGAACTCCTGGCCTCAAGCAATCTTCCCACCTCGGCCTGCCAATGTGCTGGGTTACAGGTGTGAGCCACCGCACCCAGCCAGTAGTGTCTTTTAAATGAAGTATCTCTAACTTTGCCACTCAGCATTTACCAGTCACCTGCCTTCCTGGTCCAAAGAAACTTTTTTAAAAAAAGAGTTGGCAAATATCTGAAAATACAATTTGTTTTTAAGAGCCAGGAATGAAGCTGAGGTTTGAGGGCTGGTTCAGTGTGTCTGAAACTGCAAAGCAGCCAGTGAGGTTACTTTCGCAGCCTCCAGCTTTTACCTCTGCTTGTGAGATTCAGCATCCGCAGCTGTGGTCTGTGATAGCCGTGAATACAGTCTGTGTTTGGAGACCCACAGAGTCAGGGCAACATCTCCGTGCTGGGGGCCAAGAGGATAACGGCTGTTCTCTGGCTCTGGGAGGCAGTAGAGGTCACCTGTCAGAGCCAGGGGGGGCTCCAGGTGAGGAGGTCAAGGTATATGTGAGGAAAGAACCCCAATTTGGAGCTGGACACACCCAGGCTCTGGTTCCAGCTTTGCCACTAATTTCACCAAGCGACCTTGGATGTTATTTAATATTCTTGGGCCTCAATTTCCCCATCTGTAAAAAGCATGTCACAGCCAGGGCTGGGGCAAGGCCCAGAGTTGGCTCAACATGAGTTGCTGTCCCCCAGCTCTCCATCATGGCATCTCGCTCTTTCTTTTTCATTTTCCCATTTGTTCGCCTTTCTCCTTCTCCCTTCACCCTCCTGTTTGTCTCTCGACACCTCTACTTTCTTACTGAGCACCCAAACTATTTTATTTTCTCTTCCTTTTCCTCTTTCTACCTCCCCTAACCACTGTCTTTATCTTTATCCTGCCGGGAACACACAGCAGCACCCCTGGTGTAGGCTTCAGAGCTGTGTACCCACGCCAGGAGAGGGGGTGCCAGCCTCCCTCCTGGAATCACACACACGGGGGTGGCCTGGGACCAGGGACTCAACACAGTGCAGGTGGCCGGCACCGCGGGAGATGGAATGTTCCACCCGAGTCCTCCCTTTGCCTGGCACCCCAAAGAGCTTGGGCTGTCCCCAGAGTGAGTCACCAGAGAGCCTGGCCCCAGGCTCAGCAGCTGGCGTGGGAGGGAGGAGGGGCCTCCCCAAGAAGGAATGAGGGGCCTCCCCAAGAAGGAATGGCAGAGCAGGGAGAGGCCGCGGGGAGGGAGAAAAACCCCGCAGAGGGTGCTCTTACCTCTGGCCCGTCCTCCCCGGGGCCACCTGTCCCCTCAAGGCGGCTGCCCCCTCTGTGTGCTGGCACAGAGATGGGAGATGGAGTGGCAGAGCCTGCCCTGGGCTTCTCAGCAGTGCGCAGCTCAGAGCGCACTTTGGAGTCAGCCAGCCCTGAGTCCAGGGCTCTCTGACCCTTCGTGTTGTCACCTGTAGCATGGGGGGCAGCAGGGAAGATCAGATGAGGGAGCGCAGGTAAAAGGTGGGCAGCCGGCAGCCGATCCCGGCACACAGCTGATCCCAGCACACTGCCGGCAGCAGTGAGGGGAGCTCTTCAACATCACCAGAACACCCTGCCCTGAGAAAGGGGTTCCTGGGCCGACAGGGAAGGTCTGCCTCCTACTCTGGAGGGGCCGCTTGGGGACAGGCCCGGGCTGTCTCCTCACAGCCACCTGCTTCCTGTCCTCTGCCTGCCTCCTGCCCCATCTGGCCGCTGCTCATCCAGGAAGGTCAGAGATGTCGGGCCCTCCCACCTGGGTCACGCGCTAGGCATGCCTGAGAGCAAAGGCCACGCCCCGACACCCCACTGGGCCCTGGCGCTCCAGGCTTCTCAGCCCTGCAGTGTCAGTGCATGGCTCTGGCACGCGCCGCACCAACTTCCTGTTGAGTGCTGTGGTCCCAAGGCGCGTGCTTTGCAGCAGATGTGTGACCTGGCGTTCCCCTGAGTGCTCGGAAAATGGCCTTGTCTCCGGTCGTTCCCGTTCAGGAGCAGGTACCCGGGGTGGTCCGGGGATCCCGTTGTCTGGGATGGGTTTTCTGTCTGATGGGTGGGCAGCCCCAGCTCCCTGAGCAGGGCTTAGGTGCCCGCGTAACGTCCAGGGTTAATTGTGCCAGCCTGAACCCCTGAGCCCCGTATGCCCCCCTAGGGATTGGCCTCAGCCTGGGGTGAGCTGACCCCAAAGACACTCTGCCCAACGCAGCCCGGCACTTCACTGCCTCCTGTTGCTGCTGCTGGGCAGAGTGGGCCTGGCACCCAGCAGAGATGTCTGACTGCCGCACATTCTCCCCAGCTTCTGCTTTCATCCCTGGGGCGATGTTGAGGGAGACGCCGGGAGATGGAGAGCCCTGTGGGGCCACCTCTGTCCCTCTGCAGGGGACAGGGCTGGCAGCTCCTGGGGAGAGCCCTGCCCATCTTGTCTGCTGTCTCCCGGGAGGCCCTGGCCTGGGGATTCCCATCTCTGAGTGGAAGGCGCAAAGGCCCCTGCCTTGAACATGGATGGCGTGGGTCCCCAGTCCCTCCTCTCTCCCCTCATCCTTGGGGCTGAGCACAGGGCAGTGGTGGGCGATAAAGACCCCTCAGAACCCCTCCCCACCCTGCAACCCTTTGCACAGCCCTGAGTCACTGTCCTGGAGGGGAGGGCAAGGGGCTCCCTGGTGATGGCTTCCTGCGTCCCCTCTCACTTGCCTCCTCCATTTCCCCTGGGCAGGATATGGGTGCAGGGTGTGATCGTGGAGGGAGGAGGCTGTAAGCCTCCTGGGGGACACTGTGTGTGTGTGTGTGTGTGTGTGTGTGTGTGTGTGCGTGCGCGGACAGCTGAAGGGAGGAGGCCAGGGGCCTGGGCGCGCGGCTATGGGGGACACAGTGTGTGTGTGTGTGTGTGTGTGTGTGTGTGTGTGTGTGTGTGTGTGTGTGTGTGTGCGCGCGCGTGCGTGGACGGCCGAAGGGAGGCGGCCAGGGGCCTGGGCGCGCGGCTATGGGGGACACAGAGTGTGTGTGTGTGTGTGTGTGTGTGTGTGTGTGTGTGCGTGCGCGGACGGCTGAAGGGAGGCGGCCAGGGGCCTGGGCGCGCGGCTATGGGGGACACAGTGTGTGTGTGTGTGTGTGTGTGTGCGTGCGCGGACAGCTGAAGGGAGGAGGCCAGGGGCCTGGGCACGCGGCTATGGGGGACACAGTGTGTGTGTGTGTGTGTGTGTGTGTGTGTGTGTGTGTGTGTGCGCGCGTGCGCGGACGGCTGAAGGGAGGAGGCCAGGGGCCTGGGCGCGCGGCTATGGGGACTGAACTGTTAAGGGCTCCTGCTGCCTCCGCAGGAGACAGGCCCTGCCAGCTACTGAGTGAGCAGCCTGCGGCAGCCCTGACTCACTACAGGTCGCGCCATCTGTGCAGCGCTGGGGTCCCCACCACCCAGTACCAGGTGAGTGGCCCTGCACAGCACCGTACCTTCCACCTGTGGTCACTGAGAGGCAGGATGGAGCTAGGGCAGGCACATGAATTTTTTGGCTGTGGTCTATTTTTTTGTTCATTGCAGCATTGATTAGATGTGAATGTGAACTGTTCTTGCAAAAGTCTAGACCTGTAATATTTGTAATCAGGGAACAGGCATTGAACGTTGCTTTGAAGAGATTGAAATTTCTAGCCTGTGATCTTCTTGAAAATTGTTAATGAGGCATTGATGTGATGTACCATCAAATGCTCCATTTGGCAGTCATGACCTTGGGCACCGTGGTTAGGTCCCAGTGCTTCTGCTGTTGCCTGAACCATGTGACATCTGTCGCTGTGCCACTGGTCCCCTCGGCTCAGGCCTCAGGAGATTGGAGGAGAGACTGAGGTTTCTCTGTGACAAACACAGGGAATCCTGACCGGGATCTCCAATCTCTAGTAAGATTTGCGCAGTTCTTCCCCTTGCATTTCTTTGGCTGCATCTGAGCCAAAGTCTGGATGGAGCTGTCGGGGAACTGGGTTATGTTGACCTCCCGACCCCTGCCCACCCTCTGGGGCGTCCTTCTGACAAATGGGCCTTTCTTCCAGATCCCCATCATGACCCCCCAGGCCGACGACTCCCTAGGGTCTTGACCCCTAGTGCACTCAGAGCCAGCACCTGCCTTCATTGCAGCATTGACCCTCTGCCATCAGATCCCACTCAGGGAAGGAATGGGCTCCTGTGTGGGTGCCTGGCTTCTGGGTGAGAGGGGAAGTGTGTGTTGTGTAAGTGCCCCTCTGTGTCATGCGGTTTTGAGCAGTTATACCTCTTCCTGTCTCCACTGGAAGCACAGTCACTGCCGTGGCTCCTCTAGACTCTGGCCCGCAGAACAAGCAGACCATGGTTTTGTGTTTTACAGTAGTCACGGCAGATACTTCGGGGGATTGGCAGGGGGGACCTCTGGGGTTCCAGAAGCAACATGCAAAATAACATCAGTTCAACAAGCGGGTGCTGGAGTCCTCGCCCTGAGGCCTTCCGGAAGACACCCAGGACGTCACACCCAGCCCGGAACAGCCCCCCTCTCTCCATCCCTTTCGCGATGTTCACTAGGCATTACCACATGCTGGTGGCCGCTCTGGGTGCAGGGGCACATCCGTGAAGGAAAGAGATGAAGTTCCCTGCCAGGAGGAGCTGACCTCCCAGCAGTCTTACAGGATATGGGTACAGAGGTGAATCTGGGGGACAGTCCATTGTTGGTGTTGCTCCACTGACCTCCAGGATGGGCTCCAGGGACCCCGCCTCCTGGTGGCCACTGTCCCCATCGTATTAGAGTTGGCCTTTTGAAAGCTGTGAGTCCAAGTTGCCTGGCAAATAGATAAGGAATACAAGGTGATCATTCTTAAGACCTCGGGGATCTGCAAACCAGCCTTCTGGAACCTTTGAGCTTCCAGGATAATTCGGAATTTGGATGCAGCCACAGAAAGCCTAAGCACCACAAATCCCACCTTGACACCCTGAGGCATGGGTTCACACTTGGGTGTGGCTGGTCACATCTATAGAAGATGAGCCTTCACTTTGGGAGGCCCAGGCAGGTGGATCACAAGGTCAGGAGATCAAGACCATCCTGGCCAACATGATGAAACCCTGTCTCTACTAAAAAATACAAAAAAATTAGTCGGGCATGGCAGCGTGTGCCTGTAGTCCCAGCTACTCAGAAGGCTGAGGCAGGAGACTCGCTTGAACCCAGGAGGCAGAGGCTACAGTGAGCCAAGATTGCGCCATTGCACTCCAGCCCGGGCGACTGAAGAAACTCCATCTCAAAAAAAAAAAAAAAGATGAGCCTTTTCTGGGAAAGTGGAAAAGACAGAGAAGCCTCCTGACAGCCAAGGAGACCAGCAGCCAGAAGAGCAGGTGTTGTGACAAGGCCGAGGACCCTCAAACACCGATTTTGCTGGTAAGACCGCTGCCCAGGACACACTGTACAAGAGCAGCTTCACCTGCCTTAATGCAGATGGCACAGATGTCCAGGAAGCAGCTGTGGTCAGTGACTCCCCAGGAGTCACGCCCAGACCTGGGGCCAGAGCCTTCCCTGCACCTGTGCCTGATGTGACACCAGGGCGGGGCACAGGCTAGTCCCAGCTCCTGCAGCCCCCGCTGCACACCCCTACCTGTTAGCACACTGAGTCCTCCCTCGTTATTATCCCATTTTACAGATGGAAAAACTGACAGAGGGAAGGCTGAGAGAATTGCCCAAGGTCATAGACCAGCACATGGCAGAGCCAGCGCCAACTCCAAAGCCCAGATCCAAACCACTGACTGGGCCTAACCTCCTTCCCAGGAACCCAGACTGATTGCCTCAAGTCACCCAAAGAGGATGGAATAGTGTCATCAACCAGCTCCCAAAGAAGATTGGAGCATGTGCAGTCGGCACTGGCAAGATTTCAGCTTAGAGAGAGATCCTCTCCAGCCTCAAAGTACCGACTTTGGATCAAGACTTCTCACTAAAGGAAGGTTCCAGCCAGCTCAAATTTTTTGTACTCGAGAATCTACAATAAAGAGACAGATAATGTCTTTTGCAGAAACTGGAAGTAGGTTTCCAGGTACCCACTGGACTTATAATTCAATGTTTATAAGTATGACCCTGGAGATTAAATCAAAGCAGAACTTGCTCCCTGGAGTCCTGGGGTTAAGCGCTAAGGCGAATTCTGTATAATGATGCTGCTGGTGGCTACAGTGAACATTTATTTATCATGCACTCATGGGGCAGCTGGTTCCACGTCACAGAGAAGCTGGGGTTGCCTGGTCCAGGTGGGGTGGCTCTTGCATATGTAGCAGGGTGGACTGGGGCGTGCATGTCCCATGATGATGGCAGAGGTTCAGGGGCAAGTCTCCTGTGACTGAGACATCTGCTCACCTTCCGGTGGCCAAAGCAAGTCACATGGTTGCACAGGAGCGCAAGGCCAGGAATTCACCCCTCCAACTTGTGTGTGTGTGTATGTGCATATGTACGTGTGTCTGTGCATATGTGTGTATATGTGTTATGTATGTGTGTATGTGTGTGTATGTCTATGTGTGTATGTGTGTAGGTATGTTTGTATGTGTATGTATCTGTGTATGTGTGTAGGTATGTGTGTGTGTGTAGGTATGTGTATATGTATGTACGTGTATGGCGTGTGTGTATGTGTGTTTGTGTGTATGTGTGTATGTGTGTGTGTAGGTGTGTGTATGTTTATGTGTGTATATGTGTGTATGTGTATGTGTGTGTAGATATGTGCGTGTATGTGTGTATGTATGTGTAGGTGTGTAAGTGTGTGTGTTTATGTGTGTATATGTGTGTATGTGTAAGTATGTGTGTGTAGGTATGTGTGTGTATGTATGTGTAGGTGTGTGTATGTATGTGAGTAGGTATGTTTGTATGTGTGTGTAGGGGTGTGTGTGTGTGTGTTGGGAGAGGCAGCAAAGTCACACAGCAAAGGACATGGATGCTGGGAGAAGTGAGGCATTGGGGGTCAGTAACTCCACCTCCCATGCGCTTATGCCCTCCCTATGCAAATCAGGTGCCAGCTCCATCAACCAGAATATGTGGGTAACCATAACAGGTTGTCCCCACACCAGGTCAAATCAGAAAGTGTCTTCTATTATTTTGTGTCTCTGTCCTTGACTCCTGGGCTCAGTCCTGACCTTCCCTTGTGGTTTCTTGGCTTAAGCTATTCATTTATTTCCTTCTCTCACCTGGGTGCACTGACGTCTTCCCATCTCATGCAAGCAGCTCAGGTGGCTCCGACAGGGTACAGATTCCCTTTGACGCTGAGGTTGAAGGAATCAGAGACAGTGTCCTCAAAGCTCCTACTCAGACCCCCCAGGGCACATTTGTGCCCAATATAATAGTCACTTACCATTAACTCCAACAGAGAAATTGTGGTCCCAGGCCCCCCATTCTACAGATGAGAAAACTGAGGCTCCAAGAGAGGCCCTCGCCTTGGTTGGCTGTGCCCCCGGGAGTTTTGCTCCATTTTTCCATTTAGTCTGGGGCTGCTCTTCCTTGTGTGTCCTTGCCTAGAATTATGTATGGGTCCACCTTTTCCAAAAAATTGCCAGCCCTGGCCGGGTGCAGTGGTTCACGCCTGTAATCCCAACCCTTTGGGAGACTGAGGCGGGAGGATGGCTTGAGCCCAGGAGTTTGAGACCAGCCTGGGCTGCAGAGTAAGGCCTCATCTCTATTAAAAAAAAAAAATTAGCCAGGTTCAGTGGCACACATCTCTGATCCCAGCTAATTGGGAGGCTGAGGTGGAAGGATTCCTTGAGCCCCATAGGTCAGGGCTGCAGTGAGTCGTGATCATGCCACTGCACTCCAGCCTGGGGAACAAAGCAAGACCCTGTCTCAAAAAAAGAAAGAGAGAGGGGCATGGGGCAGCGTGGGGAGGAAACTGCCAGCCCTAAATCTCATGACCCAGGCTTGCCCCAGGAGCCAGAGTCCCATAAAGGGGCGCTGTGGGCCTTCCATCTGTCCCTGAAAGAGTCTCACCAGCAGTGCCTTCCTGGGGCTGTAGCTTTGATAACAGTTCAAGACCCCCAGGATCCCTTTCTGTGTTTAAACAAACTCGGCTTCCTGTCCTCTCACCAACTCTGCTTTCAGAGCTCAAGCTGGCAACATATTTGGCCTTTCTAGAAAAACTGCAGTTGAGAAAACACCTCCGCTGGGGGGTCACGGGGAACCGAATATTCACGCAGCCTTCAAGAACCTTCCCCGTGATTCCTGGTGAATCATGAAAAAAAGAAAGGGCTGTGGCTGGGTGCGGTGGCTCACGCCTGTAATCCCAGCACTTTGGGAGGCCAAGGTGGGCGGATCACGAGGTCAATAGATTGAGACCATCCTGGCCAACATGGTGAAACCGTGTCTACTAAAAATACAAGAATTAGCTGGGCATGGTGGCACGCACCTGTAGTCCCAGCTATTTGGGAGGCTGAGGCAAGAGAATCGCTTGAACCTGGGAGGCAGAGATTGCAGTGAGCTGAGATCGTGCCACTGCAGTCCAGCCTGGCAACGGAGCGAGACTCTGTCAAAAAAAAAAAAGAGAGAGAGAGAAAGCAAGAAAGCAAGCAAGCAAGAAAGAAAAGGAAGGAAGAGGAAGGAAGGAAGGAAGGGAGGGAGGGAGGGAGGAAGGAAGGAAGGAAGGAAGGAAGGAAGGAAGGAAGGAAGGAAGGAAGGAAGGAAGGAAAGAAAAAGAAAAGAAAGAGCTGTGCCCTGGCAGACACCACCTTAACCAAATGGCCAGACCTGGTCTTGCCCTCGATAGGCAAACTCGCTTGTTCGCCCCTGCCTGGACGCATGAAAAGGAAAAGACCTCCCCAAAAAGGTTCAGCTAAATTGAATCCCAAAGCTACAATCAGACAAATCCAAACCGAGGGACTGTCGGCAGGACAGATGACCTAAACGTTTCAAAAAAGGTAAATGTCATAAAAAAACAAAAATGAAAAATATGAGGGATTGCTTCTAGATTGAGAGAGATGAGAGAGAAATAACCAATGTCATTTGTGAGCCTTGAATGGATCCCAGATCTTTGTAAAGCTGTAGGAGTTATTTTTGGAATAATTGGGAACACCTCATAGGGGATCAGGCGATATTGAACTAAGTATCTTAGGTACAATGCTGGTGCTGTGGTTAAGACAAAATTCTCAGATGTGTGCTGAGGTATTGAGGGGTGGAGCTCAGGGGATTGCTACGCACCTTCAAACAGTTCAGAGAAAAGTGTGTGTGTGCATGTGTCTGCATGTGGGTGTGTGCGCATGTGTGTATGTGGGTGTGCATATGCGTGTATGTGTGTATGTGCCTTGTGTGTGTGCGTGTGTGCATATGTGTGTGTGCATTGCATGTGTGCGTGTGTGTGCATGTGGGTGTATGTGTGCATATGTGTGCGTGTGTGTGTGCATTGCATATGTGCCTGTACGTGTGCATGTGTGCATGTGTGTGCATGTGGGTGTGTGTATGTGTGCATGTGTGTGTGTGCATTGCATGTGTGCCTGTATGTGTGCATGTGTGCGTGTGTGTGCATGTGGGTGTGTGTATGTGTGCATGTGTGTGTGTGTGCATTGCATGTGTGCCTGTATGTGTGCATGTGTGCATGTCTGTGCATGTGGGTGTGTGTGCGTGTGTGTGTGCCTGTGCATATGTAGGTGTGTGCTTGTGCATGTATGCATGTGCGTGTGTGTACATATGTGTGTGGAGAGAGGAAAAGGGGAGGAGAGGAGCGGGAATGCATGCAAGTGAGACAAGAGGAAAACAATTGGTGTATGATTGGGATGAAGAGTATATGGGTATTTATTGCTATTCTAATTATTTCCACTTTTATGAGGTTTGAAAGTTTTCAAAGTAGTGAGTTGGTAGGAAGAAAGAAAATGCCCATAGAGGGAGCCTACCGACCTTCCTGGATCCCCTGTCCTTGTCAGCCAACCACGTAAAGGGAAAGAGCTAGGATTTAATGACCAGGCTCCAAGCATTTTCACTTCTTGCTTCTCTTTGCTCCGTGAGCAGTTGGGCAGGCTTTTCTAAATGCTCCATGCTTCGGTTTCTCCAAATCTAAATCCGGAAGATTTGCTCCAGGTCACACGCAGACCAAGTGGAAGTGGAGCTGATGGGAGGGACCTAGCCCGTGGGCTCCCTGCTTGGACCCTGGGCCCTGCACCCCGTCAGCTGCTAGGCTCCCCTCTTGGGTCTGGTGTGTTGGCAAACGGTTTCTGAAGCCTGTTCTCCCAAGTCCTGGAGGTGTCAGGGATCCCGGGACCACCCAGCTTAGCTGTGCCTGCCTCCCTCTGCGCTGAAGGAGCCACTGCGCCAGCCTGGAACTCACGGCATCCCCCTTAGGATGTCGGCTCCATAGGGATTGGCTCCTTGGCAGATGCAGTCGCTCCTGATTGGACAGTGGTGTCTGCAGCTTGACAAGGTGGACTCTGGGCCAGTCGGCTCTGCCTGTGTGTCTTGCATCCTGAAATGCAAAGCAGGGTCTGTGGGGAAATCTCACCAACCCCTCCTCCCCTGGGAGGTGGCACAGGTGGTGGACTGGGCTGCTGGGACCCTGGGGAGGAATGAAACAGTGGCTGTGTTGATGGCAGTTCCTTGTAAAGTGGTCATCAAGTGGTGTACAGTTCCCGCCTGTGGCTGCAGGCTGGAGAGCTGGCTGCTGGCACAGATACAGCCTGACCTCGGGTCAACACTTCTCAGAGTCCAGAGGGGTGGGGAGTGGGACAGGTGGCCTCCAAGGGACACCTCCCTGAGTGGCCAGCGGTGCCGCTTGTCCCTGCACCTGTAGCTGCCCTGAGCACCCCCACTGGACACAGCGGGCATTGCACCCTCCGGAGAAAGCTGCCCTTGTTCCACATGCGAGCCCCGTTCCCAGCGCCATGGGCTGTGTGCTACCTGCAGTAACGCAGACTGCGAGCCCCGGCTGCCTCTCCAGTGCTCTCTCTCCTCCGGCCTTCGGCAGGCTGGGTCACAGAGGCATCCATCCACTCATTCATTCACTCAACAAAAATATCTGTTCCATGTCTACTAGGTGCCAGGCACAGCTGGGAACCAGCAGACAAAACTCCCTGCTTTCCCGGAGCCGGCATCTTGGTGGGCAGACAGCATAAGCGAGACGAGTAGGTGGAGGAGAAGGCGTGTGAGCAGGTGACAGGCGCTGGGGAGAAACAGCCCAGGGGAGGGACCAGGGAGTGTGGGGGAGACGGAGACTGCAATGTAAGGGAGGTGTCCGGGGAAGACCTCCATGAGAAGGTGACCTTGGCATAAAGAGGCAAACGTGGGAAGGGGCTCAGGTAGACTGTGGTGGTCAGAAGTTGAATTCAGGCTGGAGGAGGAGGAGTGCATGAAGCCCTGAGGTGGGAGTGAGTCTGTCTGCTGGGTTCACAGACCCCCAGGGAGCCAGTGTGGCAGGGGCCAGTGTGTGAGGGGCTCGGCGGGGGATGTGGCTAGAAAGGTTGTGGACCCACTGTTGAGATTGGACTTTGGCTGTGAATGGAATGGAAGCCATTGGAAGGTTTGGAGCGAAGCAATGACGTAATCTGACTTATGTTCTGGGAGGATCACCCTGGCCATGTAGAGTCTGCCGGCGGGGGTGGAGGTGGGCACAGGGAACGCTGTGAGGAGCAGCATGAGAGCCGGTGGCGGCCTGGGCAGGAGAGGAGACAGGGAGAGGCACGGGGCCCCTGGCCCAGGGATGGATTGGATGTGGGAGGTGGGACGTGGGAGGAAGGGAGGAGTCAGGGTGACTCCCAGGAGTGGGACTGACACCTGGGAGGGTGGGGAGCTCTTTACTCAGCGGGGGCCACCGTGGGAAGAACTGGGCTGGGGGTGAGGGCAGTCGGGAGCTCAGTGTCTGACCCAGGAATCCGAGGCACATGTTCCCCACCCTCATAGCTGAGCCACACAGGCAGGAAATAAACAGCTCTGGGGTTCAGGGGAGTGGTAGAGGGAGTGGGGTCTGCAGCATAGGGACGGGGTTCAGAGCAACGAGATGGGCGGAAATCTGAGGGTCTTTGTGGGGATGGAAAAGAATAGATTCAAGGCCCAAGCAAGGGCAGCCACTGGAGGACAGAGATGAGCAGGAAGAAGCCCAGGAGACTGAAAAGGAGTGGCCGGAGGGATGAGAGGGGAGCGTGGAGTCCTGGGAGCTGGGGAAGCCGCAGGCAGCACCTCTGTCGCCCCGATACGATGGGCACCGTGGGACCTAGCAACGAAGAGGTCACCACAACCTTGGCTAGTGCAGTTTCCATGGAGTGGTGAGGGCAGAGGCTGATTGGAGTTGGTTTATGAGCCGGAAGAAGAAGAGGAATCGCAGATAAGTGAAGGAAAACTTTTTGAGGAATTTTCTTGTGAATGGAAGGCAAGAAACAGTGGAGAAGAAAGTGGGTCTAAGAAACTGCTTTTTTAGGCCGAGTGAGGTGGCTCACGTCTGTAATCCCAGCATTTAGGGAGGCCAAGGCGGGCAGATCACTTGAGGCCGGGAGTTCGAGACCAGCCTGGCCAACATGGTGAAACTCCGTCTCTACTAAAAATACAGAAGTTAGCCAGGCGTGGTGGTGCATGTCTGTAATCCCAGCTATTTGGGAGGCTGAGGCATGAGAATCGCTTGAACCCAGGAGGCGGAGGTTGCAGTGAGCCAAGATTGCGCCACTGCACTCCAGCCTGGGTAACAGAGTGAGACTCTGTCTCAAAAAGAAAAAGAAAAAAGAAACTGTGCTTTTTGTTTTCTTTGGAGATGAGAGAAATAATAACTCATTGGGTGCAGCTGGCAGTGCGTCCTGAAGAAGGAGGAATGGGCTTGAGATGCCCTTGAGTGGGTGTGGGGCTGAGGACGGCCACGTGGCCGTGGGCACTGTGGGGCCGGTTCACTGTGTAGCCACAGGAGGGAAGGCAGGTGGCTTTGAGCACAGATTGTGTCCCTGTGTGGGGAAGGTGGCTTTTAATTGCCTGTGTTTTCTCAGGGGTCTGGGAAGCAGCAGTGGCAGCTGAGGGTGGGGTGGGAAGGGAGGAGCGGTGAGGTGTCCCCTGAGCCTGGGAGAGAGGATGGCGTAGAGCAGGTACCCACAGACTCTTTCTATAAAGGACCAGATAGTAAATAATTTAGGCTTTGCCAGCCAGCCAGTCTCTGTTGCAGCTCATCAGCCCTGCCCTTGGAGCCCAGAAGCAGCCTGAGAGGATTCGTAAACAAACAGGCATGGAGGTGTTCCAGTAAAACTTTATTTACAAAAATAGGCAGCAGGCTGGCTCTGTCCTGCTTAGACTCCTGGCCCTCAACCTCGCCTCCAGGCCAGGGGTCTTCAAAGCATGGTCCCTGGTCCTGCAGCATCAGCGTTACCTGGAACTTGTGGGAAATGCAGATTCTTGGACCCCACCCCATGTTCATGGAACCAGTGACTCAGTCCCTGCACTGTTTCCAACCCAAGCTGAGATTGTGATTCCGGAATTCTGGAAGTTAGCTCAGCACCTAGACCCAAGAGAGAGTGAAGTGTGGGGTGGGCTACACGCCCTGTTAGAGGCACAGGCATCCCAGCCCCCAGCCCCTTCTGCAAGGCTGTGTGAGGACATCCTGCCTCCTGTGGGCCATGTTTGCTTATGCAGCATCCATGGGAGGGCTCCCTGGGGACGGGCTGTGGTGACGACTCTGCTGTCAGCAGAACCCTCCACTCTGCAGCCCTGGTTTCTTGTCCACGTCCCTCAGCTACTCAGGGCAGCCTGGGGGCAGGAACTCCATTGCTTGTAGGGGCAGCCTCCCACAGCAGCAGGGCTCAGCCAGTGTTCCGTGCAAGAAGAAATGCACTGTCCTCTGATCGAAAGCACAGCATCTTTAGGAGTTTAACGACAGTTTTTTAACGACTTTAGTGAGATGATTTGATATCCTGCCTCTGAGTCATCTAAGAGCAAAATGTGTGAGCTGCTACTGGGCTCAAAGAGAGGCTGCCCTTGGGGCCGCTCCAGCCCCCCAGTGCTGCAGGGATTCAGTCACCCCAAAGCCAGCTAACCAGCCTTGGCCTCCCAAAGTTCTGGGATTACAGGTGTGATCCACCGTGCCTGGCCTGAATGAGGCTCTTTTTTTTTTTTTTTTTTTTTTTTGAGGCAGGGTCTCGCTCTGTCACCCAGGCTGGAGTGCAGTGGCGCAAACTCGGCTCACTGCAAGCTCCGTGTCCCGGGTTCACACCATTCTCCTGCTTCACCCTCCCAAGTAGCTGGGACTACAGGCGCCCGCCATCATGCCCAGCTAATTTTTTTTGTATTTTTTAGTAGAGACGGGGTTTCACTGTGTTAGCCAGGATGGTCTCGATCTCCTGACCTCATGATCCGCCCACCTCAGCCTCCCAAAGTTCTGGGATTACAGGCGTGATCCACCATGCTGGCCCAAATGAGAGTCTTTCAGAATAAAACTCCGGGGGATCGTCACCAAGCCCCACCACTTCCTCTGAGGTTAGCATAGCGCTGGATCTTCTCTGCATCTTCTGTCCTTGTTTTTGGTTTTCGTTTTGGTTTACTTGAAACAGGATCTTGCTCCATCACCCAGGCTGGAGTGCAGTGGCACGATCATGGCTCACTGCAGCCTCGATCTCCCAGGCTCAAGCAATCCTCCCACCTCAGCCTCCCGAGTAGCTGGGATTACAGACATACACCACCACGCCCAGCTAATTTTTTTATTTTTTAATTTTTTTGTAGAGACTGGGTCTCTACAAAACAAATGTCTCTATGTTGCCCAGGCTGGTCTCAAACTCCTGTGCTCAAGCAATCCTCCTGCCTCGGCCTCCCGAAGTGCTGGTATTCCAGGCTGGTCCCATTTTACCAGCAGGTCTGCACATGTGCTCACATCACTCACTCAGAGGAGACCTCCGTTATTAGGGGGACCTAGAGCTGCACTGCCTTGACCCTAGGGACAGAGGTTGTTTGTGAATCCCCTCCCTTACTTTGATTTCTTCCGAGGAAGCTGGCTTCCTGGTGACGGGAGGTCACTGTTCTGGGGAAAAACAAAGCCAATCAGCCAATTGGCTAAGTGTCAGGTTTCCCATCAATTTCATGGGTTGCTGTGGACGGGCGGGGCTGTGTTTTGAGCCCAGACGATCCCTTTGCCCATGGGTGTGGGACCACATGATTTTGGATCAGGGTCATTTGTCCTTCCAGAAGCCAAGCCCTGTTCCAGGCATGGGGGTGCAGCAGCGAGCGAGACCCGCAGAACCACTGCCCTCCTGGAACACACCCCCCCGCCCCCAGAGAGGGAGCTGGGGCACCACAGACCGGTGTGCAGGCAGCAAGGGTGTGGTGTCGGCTGGAGAGCAGCAGGGACCCCTGAGCCCCATAGTCGGGGCTCATGGCACTGAGAAGCACTGCAGCAAGGGCGCAGCCAGTAGAAGGAGAGGAGCCGCAAGTGCAAGCATCCACAGGCAGTGTGAGCTCAGCCTGCTGGGAAGGCCAGGGGCCTGGGCTTAGGGCCAGGCGGCAGAGCGTAGGGGCCTGGGGGGCAGTGCCTGGGAGAGGGAGGAAAGAGCATGGGACCAGATTCACTTTGGAAATAGAAGCCCCCGACCAGCAGCCAGCCAGGTGGAGGAAGGCGTGCAGGTCTGAGAGGGTTCAGGAGGCGGTGGGGGGAGCCACTGGGAGGGGACCCAGGGGTTCAGGTGAAAGACAGCAGTGGCTCAGCCCAAGGGTGGCAGCCAGAGAGGTGGGTGGACGGCTGGATGTTGGCAGCTGTACTCATTATCAATGCTGCTGTAACAGCTCATCACAAACCCTGCAGCTTCAAACCGCCCAGAGTGGGATCTCCTGGTTCCCATGGGTCAGGCATTGGGGCAGGGCAGGGCTGGGTCTGCTGTTTTGGGACCCCTGAGCTGGCCAGCACCTGGTCGAGGTGCTGGCCAGGACTGGGCTCACCTTGGAAACCTCTGGTAGGGGAGGATCCACTTCCAGGCTCCCTTGGCCATTTGAAGGACTCTTTTCTTTGGGCTGTTGGGCTGAGGGCTCAGCTTCTCGCCAGCTGTCGGCCTGAGGCTGCCCTCAGTTCCTGCCCCAGGGGCCTCTCCAACACCACAGCTTGCTTCATCAGAGCCAGGAGGGACAGTCTCTAGCAAGACAGAAGTGACAGTCTTGCCATTACCTTTGCCATGTTCTGCTGGTTAGAAGCGACTTGCTAGGTCCAGCCCACACTCCAGGGCAGGGGCTGCCCAAGGGCAGGAATCCCAGGAGCTGGGGACATCAGTGGCATCTGAGAAGCTGCCTGACTTAGGAGCTCAATGGCAGCACCAGGAAGCTGCACTGGGCTGGAGTCAGGGCAAGGGACAGTGTCAGCGATGACCCTGGGGGACAGCAGTGCAGTCAGGAGCTCAGAAAGTATACAGATGCACCCTGGGCGGTCTCTTCTGCACCACGTGGGCAGCAGAAACTACACCTACGGTTTCAGAACAACAGTTCGGGTGGTGTGGAAGGACCTCCATGACATGTAGGGTGGGAGTGTGGAGTGATAGACTGTGGAAACCCTTCTCACGGTTGTCACCTGCTCTCCAGCCGCTCCTGAGCCCATGGACCTGCCTGCCTGCCATCTGTCTGTCTGTCTGTCTGTCTGTCTCTCTGCTGAGGGGCTCCCCGATGCCTTGAACCCAGACAGCCTCCTCAGCCTTTGTGATCCCAGAGTCTCCCGGCCAAACCTGGTTGATCTTTTTTAACCACCACCTCTTCCCCTCCCTTATTTTGTTTTTCTTCCAGAATTTTCCCACTGTAAAAAATCAAGCAGGTCTGGACAAGTGAGGCTGGCTCCATGTATCCAGAATCAACGACGGGCTCCCCGGCTCGGCTCTCCCTGCGGCAGACGGGCTCCCCCGGGATGATCTACAGGTGACCCCCTGCCCCCTCACCCAGGCCCCCTCCCAGGGTCAGTCCTGCTTCAAGGAGGGGTTCCCAAGGCCACTGTCCCCCCCTCTGGAGGAGGAAGGGCCCAAGCAGGGCCCAAAGGCTTCTGCCTTCCACGGGGTTTCGAGGTGCATGCTGGTGAACGTTTTCTCCAAGAAAGGAGCAGGGACTTTAAAAACCCAAGTGGGAAAGAAAAACCAAAACTTTTCCAGGGCGTTTGAGCCAGAGTAGACTCCTTTCTTGTCCCTGACGCTTCCGAAATATCTCGTTTGAGGTTAACAGAGAGGCCGGAAAGTGAGTGCACGGCCAACCCCGGCATCCTGTTCCTCCCGCTTTATACATCGCAGCCCCTGTGGCCCTGCCAGTTTCTTCTGAGCGAGGATCACGACCTTGCAGGCCTTTGGGGAACCACGTCTGCCGGTTTCCCAACACCGGAGGGAGTGGGGGTGGCCAAATGCTCCTGGGGTATCCTGACCCCCTCCTTGTGGAACTCACTTGCGCTTGCAGCCCTGGGTGTTTCTGTCTGCACCATAAACAGTGCTGAACAGCAGCACCGGCTGCAGAGGGCGTTCGATGAGAGCTGAGCCTCTGGGGACAGAGCATAGAAACCATGAAAGACGCAGGCACAGGCAGTACCCCAGCAGCCCATCAGTCTTGGGCAGCCAGACCTTTCCGGATAATCACTGGGGCCTGAGCCAGAGCCTGTGTCTGTGACAGCCACAGGGAAAGGCAGTGTCTGTCCTAAGAAGAGCCCAGCGAGCAGGTGCGGATTTGCCAGCACGCGGGCTCTCTGCACATCTGGGTTGGAGGGTTTTCAGCCATTGCCCACAAGCATATTGCAAAGCAAGTCCTGAAGCACGTTCAATCCAAACCAACCCTCACCCGGAGGTTCACCACGGAAAATAGGGCCTGGCATATGGAAGGAGCCCTTGGTGTCCAGGAAACTGGCTCCGGGTCTCTGCCCCGTGGCCACGGGGTGGCGCTGCTGCAGAGCATTTGGCACAGGCTGCACATCCTCAGAGACTGCCCTGAGCAGGCGGCTGGTGGGGGCCCAGGGGCATGGGACGTTGGTGGTGCTTTCTGACCTGCACCTGCTGGGGTTGATGCCAACTGTGGACTCTCTCTTCTCTCCCTTTCTCCTTTTTCTCTTTTCTCCATTGCTGTCCGAAGTACTCGGTATGGGAGTCCCAAAAGACAGCTCCAGTTTTACAGGTAATGAGTCTTCATTCTCCCTAAAACCCAGCGAGCCGAAGGCCAGGGAGTGGGTGGGACGACTGCACCCTTGCCGAGCAGGGTGTGCTGGTGTTTTCTCTGAAGCCAAAGCCCCCGAGACCCCCAGGCTCTGCTCATCACCCTCTGTGCCTACCCACAGGACGCTGTGCAATGTCCTGGTGGAAAATGTGAAGTCAGGTTCATTGTATGTGTTGGTCTGCCAGAAGTTTGCTTTGATTTGAGCAAATGGGCTTTTGATGACTGCCAAGCTCTCAGCCAAATCTACCGTTAAAGCTTCACTCATCAGGCGGTGAGGGAGACGTCTTCCTGTGGTCGCCGGCTTGCTCTGCTTCCGTTATCAGAGTACAGGACGTGGCGAGCCCATCCGTTCCCCCTTTGCCTGTGGGTTTGAGCTGATCTGGAACTCACAGAGCTCCTCAGGCTCATTGAAGGTTAATGCCTGCTTGGAGGTGTGCAGTACTGATATGACGTGGATCAGTGACATCTTTCTGATATGTTTTTCTGTTGGTGAATTAACAAACCAGGCACCTGGCGAGAGACTGTGCCCCAGCAGGACGTGGAATCAAGATGCCAGGCTTAGGGCCCTGCAGGGTGCTCTCGGGGAGACCTGTTCCTCCCTCTGGGCTGCCTCTCCCTCACCTGTAAGGCAGGGGATGCATGTTCTTGGTGCAGCCGCCAACCCTGGGAAGTAAAATGTCAGGGCTGCCTGGCGGCCCGCGGGCAGCAGCCTCCCCATGCCTTGGGACTGTTTGGGGAATTGGCACGGCTTCTGGCAGCAGGTCCCTGGTATGCATTGCTGCATCTTGGCGGTCAGGCCGGGAGGTCTCTCTATTTGGACCCGGACATCTGGTGAGTGCTTTGGGGATTGTTGCCAATGCGCTAGGCAGTGGGCGTGGAGATGGCAATGTATTTCCGTGTGGCTTTTCTCTCCCCGCGCCCCCACTCCCCCACCCCCGCATTGCCAGCCGTAGCACCTCTGATGGGGACCGTGGACCTAGATGCTCAGAGTGATCTGTGCCACACCTTCAGTGCCTCCTGGGAGGTCCTGCTCCTTACGGGGAGCTCTGAAGACATGGCCAAATCTTTGATCCTACTGAAAGTTTGGTAGATAAGATTTTGCTTAAGATAGTTAAATCTGAACTCCGGCTTGCAAATGCTTTCCCTGAATGAAATGTTTGTATTGTGATGTATGTACACGTGGTATAACATATCCTAACAAACATACGCCGCTCATCCCAGGGGATTTCATCAGTGAAACGAAACATGTACCTGAACTGCATCCTCAGAGAGCCTGGGGCAGCCTCAGTCCTCAGAAGGGAAGGGGTGAGGTCTGATGAGCAGGCAGGAAAATCCCAGGTACAGACCTGCCAGCTCAAAAGGCCTGCCCACAGGTACAGACCATCCAGCTCCAAGGGCCTGCCCACAGGTACAGACCAGCCAGCTCCAAGGGCCTGCCCACAGGTACAGACCAGCCAGCTCCAAGGGCCTGCCCACAGGTACAGACCAGCCAGCTCCAAGGGCCTGCCCCTAGGAGGGGCCAAGTAAATTGCCCAGTGACCAAGTGAGAGCCTTCCAGCCCACTCACGGCCCTCAAAACCCCACAGGCTCAACATATTGTCCACCCCCCAGGAACACTGTGCATGAGAACCTTCATTTCCAGGTGGCCTTCCCGGCCCCAAGGGAAGCTCTGAAGCTCACCGTCTAGACTCTCAGCCCCAATTCCGGTGCTCATGGGCTCTGGCCATCCTACCCCTTGGATCTCCAGGGGGTCACTTGGGTGTCTCTTGTGGGGGCTCTGGAGATGACCTCTAAGGGCTAGGGTCTTTGTTTGTTAACAGGCTGGGGGCCACTCCTAGTAGGGCACCCTCATCACACCAAGCATACGACTAAACATGGCTGTTGGATGGTTCTTTCAGTTACTTAGGCCTGGCCCTCTCACAGGGCAGAGGCGTTCAAGGCGTGTGCCCTGCCCCCATGCAGCTCCCAGCCAAGGAATCGACATACAACACTGTGCCAGTCAGCTGTCCACCAAATGCTGCATAACAAACAGCTCCAAAACTCAGTGCCACGCAGCAATCAGCATCTCTTCCTTGCTCCTGTGTCTGCGGGTTGACCAGGCAGCTCATCTAAGCTGGCTTGGCTGGGTTTGTCTCCAAGCTGCAAGTTGGATCCCCGTGTCCTCCATCTTCCCATGCTTAACTGGGGCCTATCCCAGGCATGTCCTTCCCATGGCAAAAGTACCAGAGGAAAAGCAGAAACATGCAGGGTCTCTTACGGCCTGTCGTTGGGGTCGGGGCGCTGTCACCTCTGCTCACGTGCTTTTGACCAAAGCAAGTCTCATGAACCAGCCCAAAGTCAAGGGGCTGGAAATATATTGCCCCCACCAGTGGGAGGAGCTATAAAGTCACATGGCAAAGGGCATGGGTACAGAGAGGGGTGAAGGATTGGGAGCAATACTTCCATGTACCTCAGGTCTCAAATAGCTCTGATGATCTCCAGAAGGCAAAGCACGTCATAGGAGAAGCCCAAAGAGCTTTTGGAGTCTGAGGAAGGAGGGGCCACAGCCAGCTGAGAGCCAGGAAGGCTTCATGGAGAAGGCAGCAGGGGCTTGGATCTGGGCCTTGAAGGCTGGGCAGGATTCAACGCAGAGGCTGGGAAGCATATTCCAGTAGATACAACAGCCTGAGCCGCAGCTCAGAGGGGTGCACAGAGAACGGGAAGTGACAGTTACCCAGCCTGGGCCATGAGGGACATGATGCAGAATAAAGAGAGGCTGGCTGTAGAGGTGGATGTTGGTGGGGGGCCTCGAATGCCTAGCAATGGGGCGCGGATGCACTCAGAGGGCACTGGGGAGCCATCTATGGTGTTTGAGCAGGGCAGGGGTCACAGATCTGCTCTAGGAAGGAAGCCTGGTAGCAGGGAGTAAGACAGGGAAGAGAGAGGCTAATGCAAAGAGACCAGACAGTGCCCAGGAAAGGTGCAGGACGGCTGAGCTCCAGAAACTGCACAGAGAGAGAATAAAGGGGTGCAGGGCCTGAAAAAGGACGTCAGAAGCCACGTCCACAGGGCTTGGCCACTGATGGGCAGGTGCTGAGACAGAAAGGGACAGAGAGGAGCAGTGGACCCAGGGAAGGAGAGGGCCTCATTCGGAGCATGTTAGGCTACAGCTACCACCCAGTAGTGAGGCGCAGGCCCCCCCTACCAGGGCGACATGTGAGGAACTGACAGAGTGGGCTTGGGCCTTTGGGGACAAACCATTTCAATTGCCAAGGCCTTCGCAGCTAGTCACCCGCAGCCAGACATCTCCAGACTCTACGTGCTCTCCCAGCTTCCCACTTCATTTACCTTCCACACTGCGACTGGGGCACTGATTTCCTATCCCCCACCTTCCCCCATGGCAGCTACCACTGTTTGCTCATTCATCATGGGGGGACGGTTCCGCCTCCATTCAAAATCCCACATTCACTGGCGCGCTTTCTCAGCTGGAAGATGATGTCACGCTGGGACTTTGCTGGCATCCTGTGACACGCAGTGACCCTGGGGGTCGTGACCCTGGGGGTCATGACCCTGGGGTTGGGGCTCAGCACTTAGCCTCATCCCAGAGCTCAGCCTTGTTTGGCGTAGTCTCAAAGCATTTCCCAAACCCCAGATCAGGACATGTGCTGTGGAAAAAGGCTCCTGTGTGCCTGCCTCGAGCGAGTGGCAGTGTGGAGTCCAAATAGCAGGTTCTGGGGCCTTCCTGCCATTTATAGGTACTGGCAGTATCAGATATGCGCATCTGGGGTGCGTCCTCAGAGGAGAGGAGGAGCATCCGCGTGTGCTGAGCAGAGGTCTCTCCAGACTCGCTTGGCTGTGGGTGGTGGCCCCATACCACGGGGCCCCCGGCTCCCCTGCTGCAGACACAGTTCAGAATTGAGTGGTATGCAGAAGCCACAGGCTCTGTGTCCCACACTCAGGTACCAAAGAGCAAGTCCTGCCCCTTTCGACCTGTGAGTCCAAGGGTTTGTGTTTCTGGCACGCGAGGATGGTGGAGGCAGCAAGGGTAGGCCTGAGGGACGGGCAGGACCCCCCCGCCACCTTGGGCTGCACCCCAACCCCGCGCACCAGGAGTCGGCCTTGCCAGGTTGCAGCACGGAACTGCACTTCCCAAGCTTTTAGGGGAAGAGGCACTCGTGAATAATTCAGCCTCTTTCGCTGAGATGAAAACGCCCTAATAGAACTAATGGACTCGCTGCCTCAAAACTCGACTCTGGTGGGACTCATCTCATTCACCAATTGCTTCTGACGTCCTGCAGTGACACTCCCTAATGAAAAAGCCGCTGTGCCAGATCTTTAGAGCGTCTGGTGATCCCTAATAAACTAGACTGTGTAGACTGTGGTCTACTAGACTGTAGACGCCCCCACGAAGGCAGGTGAGTCCTCCCTTCAGCCCCAGGACTGGATGCAGCCGCTACCTTCCTGAGGGAGATGCCGCTTGGGGGCACGCATCCGCGGGAATGAAAATAACAGAGGAGACGATATTTTGGGGTGGTTTTGTCTGATCTGGAATTAGACCCTCTGTGTTTTTGCAAAGCAGAAGACCTCAAAAAAGAGCCAGCCTGAGGTAAACTTGGAATGACTGTGATGGATGGGGTGGTGGGTGGCAGGTTTCAGCCGGGCAGCACCTCTCGCTTGAGTCTGCTCACAGCCCAGACCTGCCCAAGGCTGACTGTTTTCCCATCTGCCGGAGACACGGGCGTCTAGCTCGTACCTCGCTGTGTTCACCGTTGATTAAGATTCAGCGTTTTCCGCTTTTGCCCAGAGCGCTGTCAGGGAGGTTTGGTCTTGTCTGAAATGTCTGTGCAGGAAGCACGTGCCGAGGGAGCCAGGGGCTGCTTGTTTGGGCCTCAGTTTGCTGACTGTCCTTGAGCGAAAATCATTCTGTGTTTGCACTGAAGCGATGCCGTGCGTTGTAGAGCCGTACCCCGGAATGGTAACAGCTCCCCTTCCATTTCTGCTTTGGAGAACTTTGGCTGGGCTCTCTGCTCTCTGGACAGGTGTCACCATTCAGAAGACACGCTCAGGGTTCCTTCTCAATCTCAGGATGTATGCTTTGTTGGCTTTCAGTAAACAGAACAATTCAGAAATTCCAGGTAGAGGAGTCTGGGGGGAGGTAGTGATTCCTACTGACTTAATGAGGTTAACATCTTCCTTGCGTTTTTCCATGTCACGGTGTTAATTCACGTGAATTCCCCTGGGCCCCTGATCTACAGGAATAGATTTGCACAAGGCAGGCCCAGCCCAGGGAAGAACTTGTGGGTTCCACGTAATTAGCAATGGCTGTTGAGGAGGGGCTCGTTTTTCTTGGTACCAGGGTGGTGAGGGAATGTCAGGATTCAGAGACCCTCACTCTGGAAAGCGGCCGGGATCTGGGATATTTTGAATCAGAAGTCAGGGGTCACTGTGCTCTTGAGCACAAGAGAAGTGGGGACCCTGAGGCAGGATCCCGGCAGTGGGGCCGCTGTCTCCTCCCTGCAGTGTCTTACCAGGGGGCCCTTTGTCCAAGGACCTGAAGCTGCTAGAGTCTCCTTCAGCAAAAGCCCAGAATAGAGCCCCAGTGTGAGGGAGTCCAGAGGTGTCCTCTGTCCCCAGGAACCACTGGTAATGAGCAGAGCCCCTTTGCCTTCTGCCTGCACCCATCCTTCTTCCCCCGGGGCAGCCCTCCCAGAGTCATGACCCTTCAGGACCACAGGAGCCCCCACTGTGCAGTCCTGGCATGCGAGTCCCCCCCACACAAGAGAGGGCGACCTGCAAAGAGCCGCTGTGTCTGAGGTAGGAAGCCAGCGCCACCCCCACCAACAGCTGCCTGGCACTGTCGGGAAATGCCCAGGTATAGCCCTGGTTGGCCTTTTGGAGCCTGGGCCTTGGTTACTGTTCTACAAGTATCTGAGCCCCTCCTCTGTGCATGGGACACTCCTGTGGGCACTGGGCAGGGGGCAGTGGCAGCAGGCAGAAGGGTCCTTGCCCTCCTGGACCCAACCTTCAGGGGAGTCCAGCAGCCGTGGACTCCTCATGGCACCAGCCCTGCTCCTCACCCCTCCACCCCATGCCAAAGGCTGCCATTTCTGTGCCCACAAGTTCCCTGGCCCAAGCCCTGCCCTGGCACCATGGGGACAAGCTCATAGCAAGAGGCTCTGGGCTCCCTCCGTGCCGCAGGGCCCCTACCTGCAGGCCTGCTCCCAGGGCTGTGAGATGAGCTCTAAGGAAAGATTGCAAGCGGGCCCCCACAGAGAGGGACGCCTTCTAAATCCTGGCCACAAAACCCATTCTTTCCTGCCGTCTCTCCCCTCTCCCACCCACATCCCCAAACTCGGCCCTCCACCATCTTGTTGGGAAGGGGGAGATTATTCACATCTGTGTTCTCTTCCCTTAAGCATTTTCTAGGGAGATTTGGTGTCTGTGTGGCCCACTCCTCTCACTCAAACCTGTGGTCACAAGTTCCTTCCCGCCCTGCCTGCTGGCCCCTGTTGGTGGATTTTTCTCTCCACAGCATTTATCATAATTGGTGTCTTATCCCACGCCCCCCCAACAGACTCGCTCCCGGCTGTGTCACCAACTCCCACCCAGTTGTCCAAAGCCTCATCTCACGCAGCCCACAGCAGCCTGGTACCACAGGCCTCTGCCCAGCCCACCTCACAGATGTGGAGGCTGAGGCTGGGAGCGGTCAAGGTGCCTGCCTGGGTCACACCATGAGCAGGTGACAACCAGAGCTGCCCCTGTCCAGAAGCTGGGCACTCAGCCACCCTGTCCTCCCGCCCCGGGCCTTGGCTGTATTTCCAGAGCCAAACCAGACCCGGATTGCTTTTTGTGAGTAATGTCTTGAAAGCTAATGGCTATTGATCTCAGCCTGGTCGGGCCAGGCAGGGAACTTGCGCGTCTGAGGCTGGTCCTGCCTTTCAGAAAGAGCCCTGCGGCTGCAGCCTGCCCAGCTGGCCTTCTTTCTAAACACAGGCCTCAGGGAAGCGAGGGTTGGCCCCCATTTGCCCCACACCGGGCTGGCAGCCAGCCACATGGCCACCTCAGAAGCAGCTGCCTGCCGCGCACATGGAGGGAAGGGAGTGGCTGGCCAGTAGGCAGGAGGGGAAGCTGGTGCTGCTGTCTGTGGGTACCAAGGGCCTCATTTCCTAAGATGAACCTCTCCTGGAGTCCGGGCCTCTCTGCCCTCCAGAGTGATTCTCCTGGAAGGCAGAGGGCTTTCCATGTCAGGGTACCCACCTGCTTTAGCATCCAGAGGTCCAGCAGCCACCACCCCTCCCAGCATAGAAATGAGCAGTGGTGAATGCAACTCCTGGCATGGGAACCCCCCAGCAAGAGAGGGCGACCTGCAAAGAGCCACTGGGCCTGAGGCAGGAAGCCAGCCCCGCCCCCACCAACAGCTGCCTGGCACTGCCAGGAAATGCCCAGGTATAGCCCTGGTTGGCCTTTTGGAGCCTGGGCCTTGGTTGCTGTTCTACAAGTATCTGATCCCCTCCTCTGTACACAAGGGGCACTCCCATGGGCACTGAGCAGGCGGCAGTGGCAGGAGGCAGAAGGGTCCCTGCCCTCCTGGACCCAACCTTCAGGGGAGTGAATTCAGCACACAGGACAGCTAGAAAGGAATCTGCAAGGTGGATGATGGCGAGCGCCATGGAGACAGATCGCAGCAGGAAAGAGGCGCATGGTGTGGTTTGTGTGGGACAGATGGTAGGATGGGAAACGCAGGCACCACCCCCCCCGCCCCGGGAGCCATGCCCATCAGACAGAGGTGCAGGCTGTGAGTGACTAGCACGGCAGGCTCCCCAAGGACGACTGGTTGCTTGCCTTTAGGGAGGGGGCCATCCAGCCCTGACCAGGGTGATGGGGCCAAGGCGTGTGTGGACACTGCTACCCATGTCCCTGTAGGGGCTCCTCAGGGGCTCCTTGTCCACTGGTCTCTCTTTAGCTCTTCTCTGAGCCCACCTTCCCTACCTCAATTGCATGTTCATGCAACAGGCATTTGTAGGCTCTGCTCTGAGCTAGGCCTCATGCTGGGCACAACAGGGCAGACATGAATGAAGGTCCCTGCAAATAAGATACAGACGAATACTTGCAGAGAAACCCCCATGAAAGAGGCAGCTGTGGGGCTCTTGGAGGCGGCCCCGCTCTCTGGGTGCACATATAGGCAGAGCAGTAAAAGGTCAGCAGGCTGGTCACCCATTCTGGAAGGACCCCTGCACATGGGGCTCATCGCAAACTCCTGCCCCTTGTGGGTCCTTCCTTTGGCCCCTGGAGCTCACCCCAGGAAAGGCCCGGCCTGGGGCAACTCCAGGACATCACAACCCCCTTCAAGGACTGTGCTAAAGCCCCTGTAGCTGCCTCAGCTCCCAGGATAGCCCTCCCAGCTCCTTCCCAGGGATAATCGAACTTTTCCTCTCTTGGGGAAGAAGGTGGGGACGGTGCTGGTTCCCTTCCAACTCCCAGGCCAGCCAGGTTCCAGGATCCCACTGTGCAGCTGACCCAGCTGAAATCGTGACTTCCCCTCTACACCTTCTCTCGCTGGCGATGACGCAGGGCTGCATTGCAGGCCACCTGGGCGGTGGCTGAGGCTGCGGTCAGGTGGGGTGAGGATCACTGGACTGGGGACCTCCTTTGTGTTGAGCCTGCCTCCATGTCCTCATTGCCCTGTCACAGACTCTGCAAGGTGAGGACTCAGCCCCGAGGCTGCCCTCACTGGTCCACTCACTGTTGTGCACATGAATTAACACCAGTGGTTGCGTTCTGGACACACGCTTTCTCCCTTGGCCTTTTAATTGTCCACTATCTCTCAGGGCTCACTGCACATCAGTCTATGTTGAGACGCCTCATTCTTGACAGCAGCACAAATTCCTACTGTGCGGATGGACTGTCACTTAGGTAACCAGTTTCCCTACTGATGGACATTTACATTGCTTTTAGTTTCCAAGAATGTGCGTTCATCATTTCAGCTATTTTTCAATGATTCTTCACATAGAAACTTTGAAACTCCCCTATCCCGACTAAGCCTATTTCCCCAGGCCACTCTCCTCCGCAACCTGCTTAAATGCATTCTGCTCGGTTTTTCTTTTGCAAAAAGCATGAAGCCCAAAGATCTCTGCGGTGCAATGATGCTTTCAACAAGCAGGGAATGTGTTGTATAGATAGCGTTTCCCTTTACAAGGGTAGGAGCAAATAGGACCTTCCTGGGTTGGGGCCACCTGGCATGCAGGGGTGAGGTGCCTCCCTGGCATAATTACAGGAGAGTTTACTTCAGCAACAGGTGTGCCCTGCGCTGCTTTCCCAGGGACAGCTTTTGACCCAGTTTTACCCTGGGAACCACTTCAAGAGAGCACCGTGATATGGTACCACATTCACCACGGAACAGCAACGCTGGTCTTCAGCATTTGGGGGTCTCAGGCTCTGCATGCTCTCTGTGCTGCCGTTTTCATTTGGACACTTGGGGTGCAGCTGTCCTGCCTGGAATGCAGCTTTGCCTGTGCTTGTCTCACAGATGCAGGGGGCAGAAAAGGGCAGCTTAGCCAGAGTTCCTGGCAAGCACTGCTTTGCGGACTGAAAATCTCATGTCAAGAGGTGTTTGCATCCAGGGGCTAGGTCCCACTCCTAGACACCAAGACCTGGTGGCGGCACTAGTTAGAGGATGTTTCGCTGCAGCTGCCCCCTGCCCCAGGGCCATCCACCCAGCCTGGGGCACGTGGGGCATTGGCACACTGTCTAACTCATCACCGTCTGGACAGTGGCGGCTCCCAGGCCAGGCGGCACCATGCTGTCCATGACGTACAGCGAGAGTCTGCGGAGCGTGAGCAGCAGGTGCCACTCTGAATGGGCCCTGCACCCCGTCCGCCAGACGGACACGCTGGAACTGCAGCGGCTGCGGGAGGTGCGGGCGGCTGCCCAGGCCAGGAACATGGAGAGCTTCCTCCGCATGCACGGCCTTTCCCTGGACGGCTGCACCGCCCAGCGCACAGGCATGAAGTATCGGTAAGGGCCGGGTAGGGGGGTGGTGGGGTGGGAAGTCTGATTTCAGCCATATACAAATGTATAAAAGGGCTGGGCACGGTGGTTCACACCTGTAATCGCAGCACTTGGGGAGGCAGAGGCGGGTGGATCACCTGAGATCAGGAGCTCGAGACCAGCCTGGCCAACCTGGTGAAACACTGCCTACTAAAAACACAAAAAATAGCCAGGCGTAGTGGGACGCGCCTGTAGTCCCAACTACTCAGGAGGCTGAGGCAGGAGAATTGCTTGAACTCAGGAGGCGGAGGTTGCAGTGATCCGAGATCATACCACTGCACTCCAGCCTGGGCCACAAGAGCGAGACACCGTCTCAACAACAACAACAACAAAAATGTATAAAAGAAGAAAATGAGGCCAGGCACAGTGGCTTATGCCTGTGATACCAGCACTTTGGGAGGCCGAGGTGGGTGGGTTGCTTGAGCCCAGAAGTCCGAGACCAGCCTAGGCAACATGGCAAAACCCCATCTCTACCCCAAAATACAAAGAAATTAGGTAGGCATGGTGCCATGCACCTGTAGTCCCAGCTACTTGGGAGGCTGAGGTGGGAGGATTACCTGAGCCCAAAGAGTTTGAGGCTGCATTGAGCTGTGATCGCACCACTGCACTCCAGCCTGAGCAACAAAGTAAAAAGTGAGATGCTGTCTCAAAAAAAAAGAACACAAAGAAAGTGAAAGTGTCATAGTCCTATCCTATCAAAAGATAAGTCCTATTAAAAGTTTGGGGCTGGGCGCAGCGGCTTACACCTGTAATCCAAGCACTTTGGGAGGCCGAGGCAGGCGGATCACTTGAGGTCAGGAGTTCGAGACCAGCCTGGCCAACGTGGTGAATCCCCATCTCTACTAAAAATGCAAAAATGAGCTGGGCGTGGTGGTGTGCACCTGTAGTCCCAGCTACTGGGGAGGCTGAGGCAGGAAGATCGCTTGAACCTGGGAGGCAAAGGTTGCGGTGAGCCGAGATCACACCACTGCACTCCAGGCTGGGTGACAGAGCGAGACTCCGTTGCGCAAAAAAAAAAAAAGTTTGGTAAATTCTCCGTGGGGTAAAAATGTGTGGGGGTGTTTCTCCATGGGGGAAAATGTGTTTCTGGGTGTTGGAGACCCCTGCTCTAGATGATAGGCACGTAGGTCTGAATTTTCTTGGAACCTCCAAAGGACATTCTTTTTAGTGCTCTTGTCTTTGAATTCAGCACCTCGGACAGCGCTCTGCTAGCCACCGTTCTCTGGCTGGTGTAAATCCCTGTCAATTGCAAATTGACAGCTTTATCTTCTGTGCCTCTCAGGAACATGCCCTTGTGAGAACCAGTCAGCCAAAGAGGACCCTCCCCACTCAGTCCTTGTAGAGTTGCCAATTAAATTTGAAGTTCAGATAAACGAGTAACTTTTTAGCATAAATATGTTCCATGCCATATTTGGGACATACTTATACTAAAAAATTCCTCATTGTTTATCTGAACTTCAAATTTAACTGGGCGTCCTGTGTTTTATCTGGCAACACTAAATCTCTGGCTTCCGTCTGAGACAGACCCTAGGGATCATCTGCGTGCTCTCTGCAGAGTGGAGTGCAGGCCAGGACTGCATCCTGTGGATGGCGTGTTTGGTCCTTCAGCCCATTGTTTGAATATGTGGTTGTTAATTTAAAGAAACAAAACACTTCTCCGTGAGTCCATTAGATGGCAGTGCTTTTCAGGCTTTGTATCCTAAATCCAGCTGTAAAGGAAGGACAAAGGGTCCGCTAGTTTGGCCACAGCTGACCTCCTTGTTCTGCTGGAAATTTCTCAAGAAGGAGACGCTGGGCATTCATGAGGGGCTGGTCCTTGATTCCTTTTGTTTATTCAGTAAATGTTTATTGAGAGTCTGCTTGGCACCAGGCGCTGAGCCAGATCCTGGAGCTGCTGTATGAACAAGATCAACCAGGTCCCCACCCTCACGGCAGCCACGGCCTGGGGATGTGCGGGGCAGAGAAGCAGCGAGCTTGCATGGAGACAAGTTCCAACAGCAGCCACTGGTTGAGGCAGCAAAGCAGGGCAATGCAATGAAGAGAGACCAGGGAGGCCGAGGGGGAACCCTCTGAGAGAGGGATCGTCTGAAGATGTGGAGAACACTCCAGCCCAAGAGGAGAGGGGTCTGGAATGGATGCCTCTCTCAGTTGGAGGAGCAAAGAGAAGGCCCAGGCGGCTAGGCTGGAGGGAGGAAGGTGGAGGACATGAGGCAATGATGCAGGAGGGGCCAGACCCCGTCCTCCAAACTCAGGGAAACCTCAGCTCCCTCTATGTGGACAGGATTTGTGATGGAGGAGAGTTTAGTGGGTTAAATCAAGACCCCCCAAAATTCACATTCATCCTAAACCTCAGAATATGACATTAGGCTGGGTGTGGTGGCTCACGCCTGTAATCTCAGCACTTTAGGAGGCAGCCTGGTTAACATGGCGAAACCCCATCTCTAAAAACAATCAAAAAATTAGCCAGGCATGGTGACACATGCCTGTGATCCCAGCTACACAGGCGGCTGATGCGGGAGGATCACTTGAATCCAGGACTTCAATGCTGCAGTGAACCCTGTTTGTGCCACTGCACTCCAGCCTGGGCGGCAGAGTGAGACCCTGTCTTAAAAAAAAAAAAAAGAAGAAGAAGAAGAATGTGACATTATTTGGAAATAGGATCATTGCAGATATAGTTAAGATGGGGCAATGGGGCCATACAAGACTAGAATGGACCCTAATTCCTACGACTGGTGTCCTTATAAGAAGGCCATGTAGTGATAGAGAGTGGAGTGATGGGTCCACAACCCAAGGAACTCTGAGGAGTCTCGGTGTTACCAGTGGAGGGTGTCCAGCCAGGTTCCTGGCATCTTGAACAAAGAATTGGACAAAACGCACATACAAAGCAAGGAAAGAATGAAGCAACAAAAGCAGCCGGGTGCGGTGGCTCACGCCTATAATCCCAACAGTTTGGGAGGCCAAGGCGGTGGATTACATGAGGCCAGGAGTTCGAGAGCAGCCTGGGCAACATGACAAAACCCCATCTTTACTAAAAATACAAAAATTAACCAGGCGTGGTGGCCCACACCTGTAGTCCCAGCTATTCAGGAGGCTGAGGCAGGAGAATCACTTGAACCTGGGAGGCTGAGGTTGCAGTGAGCCAAGATGGAACAAAAGTACACTCTACAGGATGGGAGTGGGCAAGCGGCTCAAGAACCTGGATACAGAATTTTCTGGGGTTTAAATACCTTCTAGAGGTCTCCCATTGGTTACTTGGTGTACACCTTATGTAAATGAAGTAGTGGCCTGTGATCATTCTGATTGGTTACAGAAAGTGACCAATCAGAGGCTGAAGTGAAGTTACAAAGTTACACTTCTATGCAAATGAAGACTTGGTCCACGACCAGCCTGATTGGTTGCGGGAGGGGACCAATTTTTCCATTTTTCCATTTTTCATCTGCCACGCAGAAAAGGGGGCGCCGTGCAAAGAGAGTAGCCTCTGGTTCTTTTGTTACTTAGGCGTGGAAAGTTGAGGTTTTCCTTTTGACTTAGTTATAGGAAGTCAGCGGGAATTGGCCTTCAGTTCTCTGCCTCCAGACCCTGGTCTCCTGCCCCACCAGGAGCCACCAGATGCTGGAAGGGGCAGGAAAGGACACCTCACTAGGGCGTTTGGAGGGAGCCCTGCCCACACCTGGACTTCAGACTCCGGAAGTGGGAGAGAAGACATTTCTGTTGTTTTAAGCCCTCTAATTTGGGGATCTTTGTAATGGCAGCTGCAGGGAACTAACACAGGTGGAGAGAACGTCTCTTTTATTTGCCTAAAGCCCCAAGGAAAATGCCTGAGCAGCCTCGGAGACACTGCAGGACCCACTGTGGGGCTGAAACGCCCTTGGGGATCTCGCTTCTCAGGGAGTGGAGGAGACCAGAAGACAAACGCCCTTTTTTTTTTTTTTGAGTTGGAGTTTCGCTGTATTGCCCAGGCTGCAGTGCAGTGGCACAGTCTCGGCTCACTGCAACCTCTGCCTCCCAGGTTCAAGCGATTCTCCTGCTTCAGCCTCCCGAGTAGCTGGGACTACAGGGATGCACCACCACACCTGACTAATTTTTGTATTTTTAGTAGAGACAGAGTTTTGTCATGTTGACTATGCTGGTCTGAAACTGCTGACCTCAGGTGATCCGCCCACCTTGGCCTCCCAAAGTGCTGGGATTACAGGCGTGAGCCACCTCACCCGACCGACAAAGTCCCTTTAGCAGTTGATGGGCCAAAGGTTGTTGTTACACCCAGGTCGGGGTGAAGGGGGGGCGGGGAGAGTGGTGATCTCACTCTATCTGGTGAATTTCATTTTGCTGCACCCAGGCTGGCAGGGGGTGGGTGGGATGCTCCGTGACTCAGACCACCAGTTATTAAAGATCCCAGATAAATTTATCCTGTGGTTACCTCTTCTCTGTCAGCGACTGGGCTGGGTCTCCATTAAACTTGGTCTTAAATATGAATATAGAAAAGATGATACCTGGGGATAGGCACTGCCTGGTGCCGCAAGGAACCAGCTGTGCCCCTGGCCTGGGCATTTCATCAGCTGAACTGAGCTACAGCTGATGGAGATGGCCGGCAGCATTCCTGTTACACTTCCCCAGTTTTTTTTTGAGACAGAGTCTCCCTCTGTCTCCCAGGCTGGAGTGCAGTGGTGCAATCTCAGCTCACTGCAACCTGTGCCTCCCGGGTCCGAGCGATTCTCCTGCCTCAGCCTCCCGAGTAGCTGGGACTACAGGCACGAGCCACCATGCCCGGCTATTTTTTGTATTTTTACTAGAAATGGGGTTTCACCATGTTGGCCACGCTGATCTCAAACTCCTGACCTCAAGTGACCCACCCGCCTCGGCCTCCCAAAGTGCTGGGATTACAGGCGTGAGCCACCGCACCCAGCCTACACTTCCCCATTTTTTAAACCGTCCTCAATTCTTGCTATTAAAAAGAATTTTAAGATGAATTTTTAAATCCACACAGCCGCTGCGTAAGCGTGAGGGAGCAGGGTGAGGGCAGCTGGCCTAGCACACACTTCCCCTCCCCTGCGGACGGTGGGGTTCAGAGATGTGGTCTCAGAATGGCAGGCCAGAAGCCGTGGCCGGGCCCACGCTGGGCTGGCTGGACACCAGCCCTCAGTTCAGCTGTGTTTTCCTCTGCTCCCCATGGTGCTGGGAGTGAACCCAAACTCCCCGCAAGGCTCTCCGTGGCCCTAGCCTGCCTCCTTGGTTTCAACTCGGACCCCTCTCCCTCCCGCTCAGGAGGCTCTGGACTCCGCCCCTTCCTTCTGTATCCCCAAAGGGGAACTCATTCCATCCACAAGGTCCTCGCACTTTCTGTTCCCTCTTCCTGGAGGGTGCCTCCCCAGACGTGGCCTGGTTCCTTCCCATTGTCACATCTAAGCTTGGTCCCCAAAGAGATTGTCCCAAGCACCCACTCTAAACAAGCACCTATGAAGTCATCAGAAGCCCCTCTCCTGAGTGAGTGTCTTCCTCACCCCTCCTCCATTTCGGTTGCCTTGCTCTTTGCCCATCTGCAGTGCTTTGAGATCAGAGCTTTGTCTGTCCCCGGCACCCGGAACACCTCCAGCCTCTGTGAGTTTAGGTCGGAAGGCGCTGCGTGGTCTTGGTCTTAATCTACTTTCCAAAGCACATGTCTCGTTCTGGCTCCGTCCTAGATGGTGGGAAGACAGGACTGACTGGAAGCTGGTCTGAGGCTCTCTCTGCAGTCCAGATGTGGATGGCAGGGAGCCTCTGCAGTCCTTGGGCACTGACCCTTGGTCATGAACTCCTGGCAGGGCAGGAGTCCTGATTTCCTGTGCTTTCTGACTCTAGATCCCAGGCTCTTACCACAAGCTCAGGTTCACCAGGAAGTACTTGGTTGGTTGCCAAGTTCATTGAGCAGACTGTAGTTGCTCAGTTAACCATAGGCCATCACTTCCAGCTGGGCCAGCCAGGGAAGGCTTCCTGGAAGAGCTGGGAATCCAGGTGTGTCTTAAAGGACAGGCGGGAAGGAGGGCACTGAGGGCAGGAGAAAAACAGCAGAGGCCAGCGGGGATGGCAAGTTAACCTGTCTACAAGACCAAGTGTGTCCTGGGAAAGAGGGGTCCCCGAGGAACGGAGTCCGTCTTGGGAAAGATCCTGTTTTACTTTCCCGAGGCTGCTGTAACAAGCTGGGTGGTTTACAACAGAAGCTTTTTCTTTCCCAGTTCTGAGAGCCGGAATTCCAAAGGCCAGGTGCAGCCACACTTCCTCCGAAGGTCCCAGGGAGGGTCCTTTTTGTCTCCCCCAGTTTCTGGTGGTGCCGGCAGTCCTGGGCATTCCTCAGCTTGTGGCCACATCGTTCCAATCTCTGCCTCTGCCATCCCATGGCCATTTTCCCTCTGTGGGCCTCTGTCTCCAAATCTCTCTCTCCTTATAAGAACACCAGTCATGGCCAGGCACAGTGGCTCATGCTTGTAATCCCAGCATCTTGGGAGGCTGAGGCAAGTGGATTGCTTGAGTCCAGGGGTTCAAGACCAGCCTGAGCAATGTGGCAAAACTCCGTCTCTACAAAAAATGCAAAAAATGGCCAGGCATGGTGGTGAGTGCCTGTGATCCCAACTACTCACGAGGCTGAAGTGAGGATAACTGAGCCCAGGAGGCAGAGTCTGCAGTGAGCCGAGATCGCACCACTGGCACTCCAGCCTGGGTGACAGAACAAGACCCTGCCTCAAAAACAAAAAGCAAAAAACAAAAACCCAGTCATTGGATTGAAGGCCAACCCTAATCCAGGACCATCCCATCCTAACTTGATTACATTTGCAAAGACCTTGTTTCCAAATAAGGTCACACTCACAGGTATCAGGAATTAGGATCTCAACTGTCTTTTGGGGACACATTTCAACCTGCCACAGGCCCCAAGGATTGACTCAACACCTTGAGCCTGTGGAGACATCCCTGAGTGTCCTGGGAGGAACCCGGGCTCCCACCGGCTACCTGTGTGACCTCAGACAAGTCCCCTAGCCTCTCCATGACTCGATTTCCTTACCCGGAAAGTGGAGACCAGGATCACTACATCAGAATTGTCCTGAGGACTAAATAAGCTCCAGGTGACATAACTCAAAGCTCCAGGCTTGGCTCCTTGTGGGAGAGAAATGCAGGCCCTTCCCGTCCCTGGAAAAGGGACCTTCTTACCCAGCAGTAGCTGTCCAGGCACCTGGACTGTCCCCTGTCTATCCATCTTGAGGTCTCACTCATGCACCTAGTCACACTTAAAGATGCAGTTCAGTGCCGCACAGACAAGGGGTGGAGGCATCAGGAAGGGACAGGAGGAGGGAGGGAGGCGAGCAGCCAGTCATTCTGGAAGAGCTGCCGGGCCAGACGCAGGGGCTGGGAGAAAGCCAGCTGGCAGGCCCAGTGCTCTCCTTGAGGGCCTGCCCAGGACCACGGCTGGCAGTTGTGTGGGGCCTGGGTCGGGGCTGGGAGGGCTTTTCCTGGCAGCGGGTACCACATTGGAGCCTTGGGGGTCATGATCATCCCAGGCCTGGAAACAGCATCCGTCTGCAGCCCCAGCCTCTCCAGCCTCGGCTTCCCTAAAGGGACAGAACAGCCCTTCCCTCCCCCACAGGGCTGCTGCAGGAGAGGTGGGAGGAAAGGCAGAGACCCAAACTCCTACACTGGGTGGTTGCCTTGTAACCAATTGATGATGTGCTAGGTGTTTCTGGAGCTGGCCTGGCCACAGGAATCACAGGCCATACCTGTTTTTCCTGTTTTTTGTTGTTTTTTGTTTTGAGACAGCGCCTTGATCTGTCGCCCAGGCTGGAGTGCAGTGGTGCAATCATAGCTCACTGCAGCCTCAACCTCCTGGGCTCAAGTAATCCTCCGGCCTCAGCCTCCCTAGTAGCTGGGACCACAGGCGCGCACCACCACACCGAGCTAATTTTTGTACTTTTTGTAGAGATGAGTCTCACTAGGTTCCCCAGGCTAGCTGGGAACCCCTGGGCTCCAGTGATCTACCCATCTTGGCCTCCCAAAGTGCTGAGATTATGGGCGTGAGCCACTGTGCCCAGCCATACCTGTTACACTACAGATCCCCAGGCCCCTTCCTGGAGGTTTGGGGCATCTGCCCCTAGAGGCTCTTCGGACAAGCAAAGAGAGGGAGCACCACCCATGTGCTGGCACCGTGGTCATTGTTGTTGGTCTTGTTATGTCTCAAAGGGTGCTTCTGAGGATGGAAGGAGGAAGGGAAGGAGAGATGCTTGCTTGGGGCTGGACAGTTGCATGGGAAACAGCAGCAACTCAGAGCAGAGCCGGCCATCTCACAGCCGCAGGCCTCTGTCCCCTTTCTGGGCTCCTAGAGTTGGAAGTGAGTGGGGCCATGAGGTCCTGGTGAGCAAGAGGAAGGAGGAGGAACTGGCTTTGCAGACCGTGTAAAGCCGGTTCCCGGGAAGCACACACATGGCCTGCAGGAGGCCTTGTCCTAGTGTCACCTGCAGCTTCAAGCACAGTCCACTCAGCCCAACCGCAGAATGGGCCCCGCCAGTGGGATGTGCGCTCTGGGCAAGGCTCACACGTCCCGTCCTCGGTCCTGTGGCCTCCTGCTTCCCTCGGCCTCCCACCGTCCCTCCGTGTCAAGTCCCCACCATCTGATGCTCCCTCTGGCAAGGCCAGTGAGTCACCCTACTCCAGACACAGAATCTGCTGCTGCCTCACAGGCTCCCGCCATCTGCCCTCCTGTCCCTGCTCTCAGGAGAAAGACACTCCTGGAATTCCACATGGAGCCCACCTTCTCCCTGGAGCCCTACCATACTCCCAGGCACCGCTGACCCGCTCTCCTGCTGGCCGACTTGGCCTTGAACACGGGTGGCTCAGGCGTTTCCCAAGGACCCTTGCTTCATGCCCCAGCTGGAGGAAGCCACACTCACAGCACTTAGCCCCTATGGGGTCTTCAGCTCTTACTCTCCCGGTGCACTCCTCCTCCAGGAAGGCCACCGGCCCTGCCTCCCTTTGTTCTTAGAAACTGCTCCTTTGGGGCAGCCCCTCAACTGTTCAACATCCTCTGCCCTTCCTTGGGCAAGAAGCCACCTTTGGGTGTAAACCACACTCCGTTCAGCATGGACAAGGCGGTCTCTGCAGGATGCAGACCCTCAGTCTCACTCTCGGAGGAGCTGCTGGAGGCTGTGCTTTTAAAAGCCACGTCAGGCCAAGCACGGTGGCTCACGCCTGCAATCCCAGCACTTTGGGAGGCCAAGGCAGGCGGCGGATCACAAGGTCAAGACATCGAGACCATCCTAGGCAACATGCTGAAACCCCGTCTCTACTAAAAACACAAAAATTAGCTGGGCTTGGTGGCACATGCCTGTAGTCTCAGCTACTCGGGAGGCTGAGGCAGGAGAATTGCTTGAACACAGGAGGTGGAGGTTGCAGTGAGTCAAGGTTGCGCCACTGCACTCCAGCCTGGCGACAGAGCAAGACTCCATCTCAAGAAAAAAAAAAAAAGCCATATCTAAAACCTTCTCCAGGCCTTGAGCCTTCCACGGGCCTCGTTCTGTGCATGAGAAGGCATCTGCCCGCTTCCACTGTGAGCCTGTTGACATTGTCGGGGAGGAGCTGGCCGGCCTCAGCTTTCTGGCCTCTCCAGGCCCAAGGGGGACTAGTGGACCCCAGGCACTGAGCTGGAAGCCTCCGCTGCAGGGATGCTGTCTGTGGTGCACTCCAGGGACACAGAGCAGAGCTTTTAATGGGGGGTGGCCTCCCTCCAATGAATCACAGCAAGAGCTATAGCTGCTCCATCTTATCAACAGCAGGTACCGAAGAGACAGAAAAAGAACCAGAAATCGGTTGTAGGTTGACGTCAACCAGCCACGCTCCATGCCTCTGACCAAAGCCTACCAGCACCGGGCCGGGCGGTGGCTCATACCTGTAACCCCAGCACCGGGCCGGACGGTGGTTCACGCCTGTAATCCCAGCACCGGGCCAGGCGTGTCCCCACGCATGAATGTTCCAGGCTTCCCTTGTCTGGACGCTGTGATCAAGGAGACACCACCCCAGATGCTGGTTGATAACAGAGCAGGCCTCCTCAGCCTTGGTACCACTGACACTTGGGCTGGACAATTCTCTGTCGTGGGGCAGCGTCCGTGGCCTCTGCCTACTGCCAGTAGCACCCCCTGCCCAGTTGGGACAACCAAAAATGCCTCCCTATGCTGCCCAGTGTTCCCTGGGGAACAAAACCCCTCCCAGGTAACACCCACTGATACAGAGTAATCATCTCTGCCACCAATGTTCACAGATTATAACATAATATAATGTGCATAATGCAAAAATTATATTGAATTCTTTTTAAAATTACCCTCCACCCCACCTTATTCCAAAAAGGATTGTAGGTGACATTGTTAAATGAATCTGCTACCATGAAACTTTTTAAATAAATAATAGCAAATATGGGGAAAATGGAAAATAAGGGTAGGTTAGTAAAATAAGTTGGTGGTAAAAATAAAATACCAAATTCACCCACTAGATGACCAGGCAGTGACTGGTGAGGGCTGTGTGTTTTATACAGACTTTCCAGCAAAGAAGAAACCCAGTGATTGCTTAGAAGTCCAGTGTCAGCCAAGCGCGGTGGCTCACGCCTGTAATCCCAGCATTTTAGAAGCCCAAGGCAGGCAGATCACCTGAGGTCGGGAGTTCAAGACCAGCCTGACCAACATGGAGAAACTCTTGTCTCTACTAAAAATACAAAATTTAGCCAAGCACGGTGGCACATGCCTGTAATCCCGGCTACTCGGGAGGCTGAGGTAGGAGAATCACTTGAACCCGGGAGGTGGAGGTTGCAGTGAGCTGAGATTGCACCATTGCTCTCCAGCCTGGGCAACAAGAGTGAAACTCCGTCTCCAAAAAAAAAAAAAAAAGTCCAGTGTCTCTAAAATTTCTACCTTGGGTTCTCAAAAAAGAACACAATGTGAGCTAGGAAACGCCATTCCCCCAGTACGTGGGCATTTGTCTAGTAGCTGTTTGTGTCCCTTAGTATCATATCATAAGGAACATAAGTTAGTCTTTCCTAGATCCATTGATCCAATATTTATTGAAAGCTTTTGGGCACGTGACATGGTGCTGGACGGTGGAGACACCAAGATGACCACATGCAAACTGCTCCCCACCCCTTTGTGTCCCTGGGAAGAACATGGTCAGTGGCGCTTGGAGAAGGGAGGGGTTACTCGTGCTGGGGGCCTAGCTTCACAGCGCACACACACTGTCTGAGCTGATGTCAAAAGTGACTCCGAGTTCAAAGGCAGAGCAACAGGAAGGGCACTTCCACAGGGAACAGCAGGAACAGAAGCCCAGAGAGTTTTCAGGCAGATGACTTTTTTTGGGGAGATGGGAACAGCTTTATTGAAATATAATTCACGTGCCATACAATTCATTTAATGCAATTATATGGAATTAATTGCAATTCAGCAGTTTTCATGTATTCAGAGCTGTGCAAACATTGCCACAATTTTAGGATATTTTCATCAACCCCAGAAAGAACCCCATACCCTTCAACTCCCACTCCCCATTCCCACGCCCTGCAACCACCAAGCTTTCTGTCTCTACGGATTGGCCTATTTGGATTTTTGTTTGTTTGTTTGTTTGTTTTAGACGGAGTCTCACTGTCGCCCAGGCTAGAGTGCAGTAGCGCAACCTCGGCTTACTGCAGCCTCCGCCTCCCGGGTTCAAGCGATTCTCCTGCCTCAGCCTCCCGAGTAGCTGGGATTACAGGCGCCCACCACCACACCCGGCTAATTTTTTATTTTTATGTTTAGTAGAGACGGGGTTTCACCATGTTGGCCAGACTGGTCTCAAACTCCTGACCTCACGATCCACCCGCCTCAGCCTCCCAAAGTTCTGGGATTACAAGCGTGAGCTACTGTGGATATTTCATATGAATGGAATCATACGTGCTCTTTCATGACCATCTTTAACTTAGCGTCATGTTTTCAAGGTTCATCCGTGCCTGTGCCACTACTTCTTTTTTTTCTTTTTGAGACAGAGTCTTGCTCTGTCGCCCAGGCTGGAGTGCAGTGGCATAATCTCGGCTCCTACAACCTCCGCCTCCCGAGTTCAAGCAATTCTCCTGCCTCAGCCTCCTGAGTAGCTGGCATTACAGGTGTGTGCCACCACACCCAGCTAATTTTTTGTATTTTTAGTAGAAACGGGTTTTCACCATGTTAGCCAGGCTGGTCTCAAATTCCTGACCTCAGGTGATCCACCCACCTCAGCCTCCCACAGTGCTGGGATTACAGGCGTGAGCCACCACACTGGACACTTCCTTCCTTTTTACGGCTGAATAACACTTCATTGTCTGGAGAGGGCTACATCCTGTTTCTCCATTTGTCGGTTGATGGGTGTTTGGGTTGTTTCCAGTTTGGGGCTATTGTGAATAAGGCTGCTGTGGACATTTGTGTTGAAGTTTTTGTGTGGGCGTATGTTTTCAGTTCCTTGAGGACTTAGCTAGCAGGGGGATTGCCTGGTCATGTGGTGAGGCCAATGACATTTTACACTTGGTGACTAAAAGTCTTGTGAGTCTCACTTAACTCTGTGCTGCTTAACGTGCATCACTGGGGTAAGAACACCCCTGGGGAATAGTAAGATGCCAGCCGTTGTGGGATCCGATGGTGCCAGCCATTGTGGGATCCAATGGTTTGCCAGAGTGCAGAGAATGTGTAAGGAAGAGGTAGAGGATTTCCAAGTCTCACTAGGCCAGCATGCGTAGCACCACTCGAAGCTCTTGGTAGAAACACTGCCTTCTGGGCTGAACACTGCCTTCCGGGCTGGGCCTCAGAGCTGCTGATTCCGTAGGTCAAGGGGACGCCCAGGACCCTGCCTTTGTAATAAGATCGCCTGACATGATCAGATGTTGAACAGCCCTGTTCTAGACAGTGAGCGCCATGAGAGCAGGTGCCTCGTGATGCACAGTAGGCACCCAGAGGCTCTTTGAACAAATCAATGTGATCCTTTTTATAAATAGGGAAGGGGGCTGTTGAAAAATTCTGTGAGATAGTCTGAGCAAATTCCGTCTTGGCCCTGGCTTTGCACATTTAGGGGAAGTAGGGATGCTAAGATCTGCTGCTGGTCACACTCTATAAAGAGCCTCCAAGTAGGGAGAAGGGTAGGGGGCAAAAGACTTAACCTGAGCCCTAGGTAGGGGCCAAAGGTGGAATGGTTGCCATCTGTGCCTCTTCAGCAGCCCATGAGCTCCCGGGAGGCCAGGGCTGTGGCCTTTGAATCCTGGGGTCCAGCCTCAAGGAGGGGTGGGCTGTGCACAGGGTTGCCTATCCCCTGTCACCCCACCACCTTCCAGTGCCCTTAGTACCTCCTGGCAGGACGAGAGGGGGCCCAGAAGGCAGCTCTGGCCAGGGTCCACCTGCAGGGTGTGAGGGGGACACTTGGGATCAGAGGGCAGAGCCAGCCCCTCCGGATGCTGAAGAGGATGAAGTAAAGTAGGGCAGGGGCTTGCTTCATTCAACCATTCACTCACTGATTGCAGAGTATTTATTGAGCATCTGCTGTAACCTAAGTTTTACTGGGAGTGTTGGAACCTCTCTGTCCCTTTGACCCCCGCATTTCCTTCCTTGGGCCATCTGTGTCATAATCATCAAGACACAGTGGCTTCTTCACATTTCTGGTGATGTTGCTTCTCCTTGTGCCAATCCCCCAGCGGATACCCCACTCTCCAGAGGGAGAACCCCAAGCAGGTGCCGCTGGGCATGTGCCAGGGAGGCTGTGACCGGAGCAGGCATTGCCTTGCTTGGAGCTGGCTGCCTACAAGCTCAGACATCCAGCCCGCAGAGTCCACCCTGGCTGCAGTGCCTGTCCAGGCCTCAGGCCAGTCCTGGCTCAGCAGCTGTCAGCCCAGAGCAGCCAGCAATGGCCTCGGGGGACCAGCCAAGGCAGGCGGCTCGTGCATCCTGCTTCATTAATAATGAATGGCCAGACGCTGCCCGCGCCTCTCCCTGGTCGCCTCATTGACTTGGTGGGAGCCTCAGCCGCCCACGGTGCGCAGAGCCAGGAGCTGGATCCCAGGCCCCCTCGGAAAGACTCAAGAAGCCCCGAGAAGCAGCTGCTCCCCAAGACCCCCTGAGCCGCTGCCCCAGGATAGCAGTCACAGCAGCCCTGCGCAGCCTCCCAGGCTATCACCTCCGGCTCCACAAGCAACACCAGAGAGACCCCTCCCTTCTCCGGTCCAAGGAAGGCGGGTGTGCTCATCACCTGTCACTCATCATCAGGAGTAACTCACAGCCCAGCCCTGCCCAACACTTTTGGAGACTATAGGGCTGAGGACTTGGGCAGCCAGAGCTGGATGAGGGTGGCGAGAGAGGAAGGACCTGCAGAGACAAGAGAGATGTGAGGGGAAGAGAAAATGCACACCCCTCAACCTCCAGCCGCGCTTCGAGCAGGTCTTCTGTAGCTCGGGCCTGGAAATGTGACTCTCTCCCTTGGAGCTGTGCAGCCTTCCCCACCGTTGCCTTCGGAAATCCTCGCTCCTCAAGGAACGCCTGCAGCTTTCTTGGCTTCTGGATGAAGTCTCGTCCTGGTCGGGGGAGAAGAGTTTCTAGGGGACAGATGGCTCCTGAGCCCAAGGGGACAGGGGACGCAGCCAGGATCTGAGCACCCGGCCTCAGCATGCAGGTGTCCTTCGTTTGCTCGGAGCACAGCCTCAAGGGCCGGGGCCCTGAGGATCGGCTGGGCCGACCGGCGGCCAGCAGCCCCAGCCTGGGCTCCCGAGGCCGCTTCCGTGCCGTGGCCATGGCGGCCCGGAGCCTGGGACAGCTGTCGGTGCAGAGCCTCCCGTGTGCCGGTGACAGCAGCATGAAGCAGCACGGGATGAAATATAGGTACGGGGGTGCACAGCTTTGCAGGGTGGGGGCTGACCTCCCGGCCTCCCCAACTCCCCACCTCCTCACTTTTGAGAGCGCATAAAATCTGCAAATCCCCGTTTGTCAGACTTGGGCAGTTTGTGCTGAGGGCCGGGAGGGTCTGTGCTTAGTGCTTGGTAGATGGTGAGAAACAGCGTTGAGAATCTGGTCAGTGCTAAGTTTCTTTCTTCCCAGTTTCAGGGGGAGATGGTGAGGGCACCGTCTTCCTTCCTTCTGCCTCGGTTTTCTTTCTGAGGGTCATTTACAATAGCCAAGCCGCCAATGCTCCCTTTTCCTGGGGAACCCTGAGGCATGGGCCACAGGGCCCCCCAACATCCTCCTGCCCTCCCCTGGGCACACAGGCCCCACAAGATGCCCTGGGGGTGGTCTGATATCTTTCCAGCCAGGCCACCATGACAAACATCCGTTTGGTAGTGAGGGACTATGGGGTGAACCCTGTGATGGAATGAATCTTCCCTCCTCCACCTGAGCCAGGCCCAGGGCACAATTCCTCTAGCAGGCGGGACTCTTGCTCCAGCAGTCACAGGCACAGGCAGCCAGGCCACATGTGGAGTTTCCCGACGGTCAGCTCAGGCACCTTGCTTCCCTCCACCTGGGCTCAGCCCCCATCTGGCTCCAGGTGCTGTGACTTGTATGTGGGGAGAATGCTGAGCACTCACATCAGGAGCAGGGCCTCCCTCCCCTTCCCTGCCGGGGCCTTTCTCAAAGTCTGGGTGAATGTGCCCAGGATGGAAAAGGGAGGGTCTCAGCTTTGTACCAAGGGTCCCGGGAGCAGGGTTCTGAGGCACCCTTCTGGGGGCCAGCCTTCCTCACTCTCCATGTAAGTCTCTGAGTCCAGAGCATTGATTGCATCCAGAACCATCCTCCAGGGATAAAGGAAGTCTCCACAACACGTGGTCTGCAGAAGCTGGAAAAGCTAAGTTAGGTCTCTGGTTCCCAGGTTTCCTGGGAAAGTTTTCCCAAAACAGGAACCGAACTGGGGACAACTCTGCTTTTCAGTGACCTGAAACTGGAGTGCAGGCCACCAGCCTCAGAAACAGCCACAAACTGTTCTCATTGCATTTGGGAATCTTCTGGGTTTATAGCTGGTATTGGTGCCAACCTAAAAAGCATTGTGAGTCCATCCTGATGCCTGAGCTGTGTGGCTTAAACCTCTGCAAAATCAATGCCTGAGAGTTGGGCCTCATGTGAAAACCGCATCATCTAAGCCAACCCTTTCTGGAGGTGAATTCTGGGATGACTCTGGGGTCCTGCATCCACATTCGTGTCTCTTCCTTCCCTGCATCCTGGGAGGGTGAGATAGGCTTTAATGAACCTCTGGGCTGAAAGTGTCCAATCCTCTAAGCTTAATGACAATCCAGAATAGAATTCTCTGTTCTAGAAGCTCTGGAGTTTAAATCTTTTGTTAAGTAGGGATCAAAAGCTAGAATTAGGGCCAGGCGAGGTGGCTCATGCCTGTGATCCCAGCACTTTGGGAGACTGAGGAGGGGGGATCACTTGAGGTCAGGAGATCGAGACCAGCCTGGCCAACATAGTGAAACCCTGTCTCTACCAAAAAATACAAAAATTATCTGGGCATGGTGGTGCGCACCTGTAGTCCCAACTACTCGGGAGGCTGAGGTGGGAGAATTACTTGAACTCAGGAGGCAGAGGCTGCAGTGAACCAAGATCATGCCACAGCACTCCAGCCTGGGTGACAGAATGAGAGCCTGTCTCAAAAAAAATAAAGCTAGGAGTAAACAAAACATGTATATGTATATTTTTTGGTTTAGATACCTATTGCCTTCAGCAACTTTTATGTCAGTCCTAGGATCTCAAAGGAGTTAAAAGCGGGACTATTTCTAAACATGAGGCACTACGTAATTGGAAAGTGTGGCTGTTAACACTGTTTCCCTCCTAAAACTCATTGAGGAGTGGCTCTCAGAGGATGAATGCTCACCACGCCCATGTGTGTGCTTATGTGTGCATGCACACACGTGAGTGCTGGAGGCAGGGAGGGCAAGACAGGGCAGTGAAGGGGGGTGTTCATCAGGCTGGCAGGTTTGCGGTCTGCGGACCAGAGTTCAAATCCCAGCCCTAGCACTCTCTGACTGAGGGCGGGTTTCCAGTCTGCAGACCAGAGTTCAAATCCCAGCCCTAGCACTCTCTGACTGAGGGCAGGTTTGCAGTCTGCGGACCAGAGTTCAAATCCCAGCCCTGGCACTCTCTGACCGAGGGACCCCCATCTCTCCAATGGAGTTGCAGACACCGCCTTATACCTGGCCAGGCCTGGGAGCTTTCCTTGCTGCTGTCACAGCGGGAGGTAGGTTGGTAGCCCTGTAGGATGAGGTGCAGTTTCACAGGGGCTGAGATGGGCCTTAGAATCCAAAGCCTGTGCTATCGGGCACCCCCACCCCAGGCCTCTCCCATCCCACTCATGCGGTACCTGTGTCATGAGTTGCTGCGCAGGGACTGTCCCAGGGCCACAGCCAGGGTGCAAGAGGGGGGCAGCAGGGACTGAGGGGGAGCCTGATCCCAGCCTCCCTGTGACTCTGACCTCCTCGCTGGGAAGCTGGCCCTTCCCAGTGGTGTGCTCCAGGCACAGCTGTCCAGTGACACGCACAGTCCAAAAGTAACTAGGAAACTAAAGGTGCGTGGTCAGTACCAGGCGCCACATTCTTGCCCAAGGGCCTAAGGCATGCTCAGTGTGGGATGGCGGGAGGCCAAGCCTGATAAGTAAGGGAGGGGCCAGCACTTGGTCCTGAGAGTCTGACCCCAGGGCCTGGGCTTCTCACCCCTGAATTACTCCCCAACATCATCCCAAACAAGCACTCCCTGGGACCCTGCCACTGCCAGCTCCAATTAGAAGACAAAGACTGGAAGCCCAGCCTCTCCTTAGGGAGCCTGGAATCTGGGAGCAGGGCAGGCGTGCAAACAGATCATCACTGCACAGAGCAGACAGGCGAGCAGGGCACTAACAGGAGCCATCCCATGTGCCTTCCTCTGCGACCAGCTAGCCAAGGCCACGGTGCTTGCCCTTCACCCGATCACAGTTTTGTCCTCTGCCCAGGTGGCTCCAATGAAAGGCCCCAAACTCCTCTTTATAAAATGACCTGTCATTTCCCAGAGCCTTCCAGCTCCAGCCCTTCCCAATTCTGAAGTGCAGTTTTTAGGGGTGTGCAGCATCCGGGGGCTCCACAATGGGCATCGGGCTCCCCTCCGACAGAGGTTATGTCTGTGAGTCCTCACTGGGCGTTTTCCAGACCCCAGGAGAGACATGAGGCAAATTAATGAAGACTGACAGTATTTGGATTTCGAGATGTTGACCACCTGCTTCATTAGGATGTCAGGTTTCAATGATGAGGAAGAAATTGGTAGGAAATGATCTCTGTGTCTGGGAAGTTTCAAGTACAGCAGGCAGCAGCCCCATCCAGACTCGGCTGAGACGTGTGCTCCCCACCCACACGCAGCAGCCCCGTCCAGACCCGGCTGAGACGTGTGCTCCCCACCCACACGCAGCAGCCCCGTCCAGACCCGGCTGAGACGTGTGCTCCCCACCCGCAAGAGCAGCCATGCTTACAAAGCGTTCAGCCTGGAGGCGCCCTGTCCCTTCACATCCCTTCTCCCGAGGCCTGGCAGCGGATGGCAGAACCGATACCATCATTTTCACAGGGAAACAAGTTGAGCAGGGTAATTGCTGCATCACGTGGTGCCCTAGTTTTGTTAAATTAGTCCTGTGGGTGGTGGGTGGAAGAGCGGCTGAACCCAGAGCCCACTCGGGGAAGCGGGCCCATTTCCCACCGGTCAGAATAGGAACAGATATGGAATCAGGGGCAGGGGCAACTTTTGCCAGCCCTCCCCAAACTGGCAACCAAGGGGTGCCTCTTCTCTTCAGCCCCAACCTGGCCTTCAGCAGAGCCTTTTCAAGCAACTGTTCCCCACAGTCACTCGTGGAGGTGGTTTTGCAGAGGTGGGGGCCAGGCGTCCCTTCTCGGTGCCCAGACATATCTAGACCAGTGGGGTCCAGGGCTCTGTGAACACCCAGACGTTGCAAGGAAGGTTCTGAGGGCATTCGTATCTGGGCGTATTTCCAGGCTTTATCTGTTTTTGCAAAGGGGTTATGACCCCAAAGCAGCAGAGAGGCACTAATCAGAACCTCCAGCCCTTTGCTTCATTATTGGACTCCTACTAAGCAACTATATAATTTCTTACCACAGTTACTTTCTAGCCAGCATGGGGGAAATTACCTAAACTTCTAAACTGACCAGGCTCATGCAGAATGTATTAGTGGTACAGTCAGGCTGTTCTCCCCAGCAGCCACAGACACGAGTTATTCTGGGTTGGAACATGCCAGCAATGCAGATGGTACTATCAGAGTATTTCATTAATGTATAAGGAGGAAAAAGGAAACTTCAGTTCCTTTTTAACATGGTAATAGTTAAAGCTTGTTTGATTTGTCTGTTGTTTTGGAATAAAGAAAAGGTTACCCTCCTGCTGTCTTTGGGAAATGAGACACATGTGAGTCAGTGTCCTGTGGCCGTCTATGCTCATGGATCTCCCGTCTTCATGGCAGCCACCGTGAAAAAGGCAGCCTCGTGAGCCCATTCTGCAGATGAGAATACTGAGGCGTCAGGCCACTCCATAAAATGCCCGGAGTCCTCCAGCCAGGAAAGTTGAACCGGGATTTGGGCTCTGGCTTCAGAGCGTCTGCCCATAGCCGCCACCCGGTCGTCCCCTTTCCTGAAAGAAAACTCAGCTTTTCTAAGTTCTCCTTTAGGGAAAATCCCAGCTCTGCCTACAGGAGCAATAGGCTGGCAGCTGGAGTGGTTTTAATAGGAAATTGAAAAATAAACCTAGGCAATTTTAAAGTACCTTCAATTTGGTGACACGTTCAACTGTTTTCAAGCTACTTACAAGTATTATATCCACTCATGAGTTAGGAGTCCAGGAGCCTTATAACCAGGGAAACCGAGGCTGAGAGGGACCGAGTGGGCTCATGTCAGAAGTCCGGGGTTCAGAATGAGGCTTGAGCCCCACGCTGCCTTCCCAGGGGCCAGGCTTGGACAGGAAAGAGGATAAACTGAGGACATTGCATCCTCCGAAGTTAGAAGTGTCATGGCCCCAGGGAAATGCAGGGCCCTTGGGCCAGGAGGCTGGGCCTCACCCGCTGGTAACTCATGGCTGTCACTCCCCACCGCCTAGAACCAGCTGCCCCTTGACCGGATGCTGGCAGCTGGATCCCACAAGGGAAGTGGAATCCGACCCCAGATGGGTCAAGGCCTGGCTGCAGCTGTGAGATCCACCCGGCCACTTGTCAGCCTCACCATCTGGGCAGATCACACCCTGCTAAACAGGCTGGGGGTGGGATGCATGCCATCATGGTGGGGAACGTGAGCGGGCAGCCAGCTGCCTGGGTGGGATCCAGCTCCTCCGCGTGCTGGGCAGGTCTCGTAACGTGGGAATCGATGTCACGACAAGCAAGGCGCCTGCTGCGTAGGGCTCCTGCCGCGTAGGACTCCTACCGTGAGGCATCCTCCTGCCGCATGGGCTCCTCCTGCCACGTAGGGCACCTCCTGCCGCGTAGGGCATCTCCTGCCGCGTAGGGCTCCCGGGAGGATCCAGGGACAGGATGCCTGGGGACCGCCTGTCCTGCTGCAACCCTGCGGGCTCTCAGGCAGCCTGTGCCAGGACATACGGGCATGCCGGTCCTCAGCAGAGGGCTGCCACCCTCCTTCACCTCCTAAGGGCAGTCATGATGGCCCAAGGCCTGTTCCTGTGGACCCTGGGATGCACCACAGTGGGCAGGTGCCTCAGTGGCCCCGGGAAGGAGCCCGGGCAGCTGTGCCTGGTTAGGAGGCCTGCGCTGCCAGGCTCTGCCGCTGCTGTTGGGCCTGGCTGTGGCTGTAACAAACGAAGGGCTGGCCTTGCTTGAGAACTGGCAGCCCCACCATGGAGCTCCCCGCACCCCGAGGGACAGATGCACAGGCCATGTGGTCCGGCGAAGTGGGATGATCTCCTGCCCCAGTCGCTGGACACAGGAAGAAGAGGCACAAAATCACAAATGTGGCCTCAGAGAGGAGGGAAGAAGGGGCTTCTCCGCAAGGGGCGCCGCATGGATGGTACCATGGGGCTGAGACCAGCCCGATTTCACCATAAAACAGACAGTGTCCCTCTGCATTTCCATCTGTCCTCGAGACCACTCTGCAGACCCCCACTGGGCACCAGCAGGGCCCGTGCCAGCAGCATGGTGTGGGCCGGGGGCAGTTGGCACTTTACCCCCGGGGTGGGTGAGCAGAGGCACCTCTCTGAAGGTCCCCGGTGCCTTTCGGAGCCTCCAAACACACATTGACTGTTGGGGGAGTGGGTGGGGGCTGGCCCTGGTGGGACCTGAGCCTGGCTGGCAGGGTCCTGCCTGGGTGCTGAGAACTCATGTGGCGTTCGTTTTTCAGGAACCTGGGCAAGTCTGGCCTGCGGGTCTCCTGCCTGGGACTTGGTGAGTGTGGGGGTCCCCTCCGTCCCACCAGGGAAACAGGCTGTGGGGAGGCTGGGCATGGGGTGAACTGGACACCCCTTGGGAGGCAGGGTGGCCCAGCCCTTGGCACGCCCCAGGGAGTAGCTGCACCCAGAGCCCAGGATTCAGGGGGGTTCAGTTGCCATGGCAACAAAGATGCAGGTGGGAGGGGGTCTGGGATAGAGGGAGAGAGAGACACAGTCTCAGCAGAGGAGGTGAGGCGGATACTAGGGGCCCCTCCACACGTGGTCCCCACCCCACACCACAAAATCAGAGGCCTTTCTGGCCCTAGGAGTGCAAGGAAGACACCTTACCTTCCAAGGCAGGCTCAGCTCATGAGTCCCTCCTGGAGCACCATTGGATTTGGCCCTTATTCCTCTCCTGTCAGTTGCAAGGCCTGTTTCCAGAACGTGCAGTCCCCACCTGCCCTGTGCCTGCAGTACACACCCCCCCACACACTCACACTGCCCACTGCAGTACACACACCCCGCCCCGCACCACTACCCACTGCCCTGACACCGCCCTCCCCGCTCCGTCCCAGCAGGAGCACGCAGACGCGGCTGTCAGACCTGGTATGTTTTCAGAGAGGCGTCCCTTGTGCCGTTCCTTGTGGCATGCCTCAGTACAGCTCTGACAAGCATTTCAAAAGCCCCAGACCTCCTGGACCCATAGCCAGCAGCCTGCTCTAGAGACTTTTGTCCCCTCAGTTTAGTGACCCCAAGAGGGCAGGACTTTCTCTGAAGGCCAGGTGTCCACACACACTAAGGACACCCTGGCCACAGAGCAGCACAGAGGGACACCTGTGGCTGCCCCCTGGGCCCTGCAGCCTGAGGTCTGAGCACCGACGGGAGAATCTGGCTTCCTGCCGGGTTCCTAACTTGAGCTCCTGTGTCTTCTTCCAGGAACATGGGTGACCTTCGGAGGCCAGATCACCGATGAGGTAAGATGGGGCTCTCCCAGCACCCCAGAGCCCAGCACGGGCTCGCCAGAGCACATGGATAAGTCTGCTGCGTGGACCAGTGAGCACGTGCTCCCGGGAGCCAGCGCGGCAGCCTCCCTCCCTCTTTCTGTTTTGCGAGGGCATCCTGCCCCAGGAGAGAGTAAAAAGGTGAGCCAGGTGGCCATGGCCAGAAGGGATGCTGAGTCTGGTGCCATCACCCAGCAGTGGACGCCTCGGGCCTCAGCATGTCCCTTAAGCTCCTCAGGACTCAGATTTCCCACACACGTGACCCCCATTCCACAGTTAATGAGGAGAATTCAGGGTGCACACGCTTCCCAAATTCTGAAGCTGGATGCAGATCCTAGCTGCCCACATGCCATGGAGGCTCCAGTAACTATCTGTCGAGGTCATTTGGAATGCAGCCCCTGCAGTGGTTGCTGCAAGCTGAAGAACCCGAGATCTGCATTTCACCCAACATCCACTGTCCATTTCCCAGCTGCCGCGAACCGTGCGGATCACAGTCAGATGTATTTGCTGGGGCTCATGTCCCCACAAGTGGAACAAGAAAGTGAACACTAACAAAAAGCCAGCTTGTATGCCGCCAGCGCCTCTGGGTCTTTCAGAAGGACAGGGACGGCACACGCCCAGACATGTGTGCTTCTGGACAGTGAGGCAGCATCTCAGAAGTGAGTGCAGTGGCATTTGCTCAGACAGCTCTGGGCATCTGCACAAGAAGCAGTTTTCGTGTTTGTCTTACTTAGCACTAGAAAGGTTGCGTTTAAAAATTGATGAGCGAATTGATGTGAGACCTTGTTAGCTGTGATTGCTCAGTTTTCCAAGGGAAAGCTTTGCTTCTATCAAAATGTAAATGCATACAGTTTGTGTTTGAGGTCACTTTTATCTTTAAGACACTAGCTGGCCGGGTGCGTGACTCACACCTGTAATCCCAGCACTTTGGAAGGCTGGGGCGGGCGGTTCACCTGAGGTCGGGAGTTCCAGCCTGGCCAACATGGTGAAACCCCATGTCTACTAAAAATACAAAAATTAGCTGGGCGTGGTGGCGGGCGCCTGTAATCCCAGCTACTCAGGAGGCTGAGGCAGGAGAATTGCTTGAACCCAGAAGGGGGAGGTTGCATTGAGCCGAAATCATATCACTGCACTCCAGCCTAGGCTACAGAGTAAGACTCTGTCTCAAAAAAAAAAAAAGAGACAATAGCTGGTTATAGAATGATTTGCCCCTTGCTTTGAAGTTGCTGGATAGGCGCTATCTCAGGGTGAAGTCTGGAGTTATTAAGGCAAAAGGAATTGCCTTACCTCAGCCCACCGGATTGGTTCAGTTGGAGCCCTGGGGCCCATATGGTTCAATCTGAATCAGCCTTGCCTGACTCGGCCTCGTTTCCCTTTCGATGTGGTTTCTAAAGCAGGATAGGAGAATTCTGTAGAACGGAGTACCTTCATTTCCAAACAATATTAGCTGGGTGGCCTGTATGTCCTTGTGGGAAAGATATAAACAAGCAGACAGACTAGACCCATCCAACGAGATGATGTTTTCACCAGCAAACCAGGCACACCCTCAGAGCATTAATGAATGGCCCAGTGGCAGCCCTGCTGGCCCAGGCCTCTGCAGTGTCTCCATCAGGAACACAGTGATGGACACGTGTGAAGATATTGGAGGTCATTTCTAGATGACACCAAGCTGGAAGGACAGAGAATGAAATAGATGGCAGTGTCCGGGTTCTGAATGGTTGTGGCAGGTGAAAATGGCTTAGCAAAGGAGCAAGACAAATTTTTGTATTAATCCTACAGTTAGTGTCAAAAAAGAAATCAATACGTCTAGAAGGGGGGGCCCGCCTGGCTGCGGTTCAGATGAAGAGGGTTTGTGCACTTCAGGTGCTGCGGCTCGGTCCGAGCCAGCAGGGAAGCCAGGACCGTCCTGGACTGCTTTTTTTGTTTTTCAATTTTTTATTACATATATGAAACATAAAATTTGCCATTTTAACCATTTTTAAGTCTACAGTTCAGTGGCATTAAGTACATTCACATACTGTGCCACCCTCACCATTATCTGTTTCCGAAATATTTCATCACCCCAAACAGGAGCTCTGCACCCTTAAACAGTAACGCCCCATCCCCTGGTCACCTCTAGTCTACTTCCTGTCTCTATCAACTCTGCAGACTATTTGTATAAATAAAGTTTTACTGGGACATAGCCACACCCATCATTTATACATAGCGGCTGCTTTCACTCCACAAGGGCAGAGCTGAGTAATTGCAACAGAGACTCTCTGGCCCACAGTGCCTGAAGCATTTACTATGTGGCCCTTTACAGAAAAGGCTTGACGTCCCCTGTTCTTTGGCCGCAGCAGCTGGGCCCTGCAGTATCTGCAGGGCTGTTGTGTGAACAGCAGCTCAGCCCAGTTCTGTGCCATGCCAGGGACAAAATGAAAGCTTGCCCAGGGGTGGAACAAACCAGCTGGTGAGGCAGGAATGACAGCCACCCTCACATGGCACAGGGCAGAGTCCACAGTTTGTCGGACACCGTCACATTCTCAGCCAGTGCTCACAGGAGCCCATGAAGGGATCAGACCGCGCTAGGAACCCTAAGATGACGTGACACCTGTTGGAGCCACCACGGTGGTTTCAGGTCTCCAGCCCTCCCGTCGTTAGGTGCCCTTTCTGTGGCCTCACACTCCCCATTAGAAGCATGTGTTCAAGACAAGCCAGACAATAAAAACTTAATAGATGTAATGGCTGAGAACCTTACACTTATTATCTCACCTAATCCTCTATCAACCCAGGGAGGTAGGTGCTATTCCCAGTTCAAGGAAGCTGAGCCTCTGGCCATAAACAGGTGCAGGGGTCTCACCTCGCCGCTGGCCACGGGGGGTTCCACCTGGTGCTCTTTGCCTCAACACTTGTGGCCAGTGCTTAGCTGTGGGGTAACTGTACTGGGGTAGGGACAGATTCCCTGTCCCCCCAGATGAGGGTGACAGGGAGGTGGTCTGTATGTCTCCTGAGCTTCCTTCTGATTTCAGTGTCTGGGACCCAGATACTGGAAGGAACCAAAACGTCACAAAATAAAGGCTCCGTAAAATGAACCAAGATGCGGCCACAGAGCAGAGGTCTTTAGAAGTCATGTTTTAGGTCCGGGGGCGGTGGCTCATGCCTGTAATCCCAGCACTTTGGGAGGTCGAGGCAGTGGATCACAAGGTTAGGAGTTCGAGACCAGCCTGGCCAATATGGTGAAACCCCATCTCTACTAAAAATACAAAAAAATTAGCCAGGCGTGGTGGCGGGTGCCTGTAATCCCAGCTACTCGGGAGGCTGAGGCAGGAGAATTGCTTGAATCCGGGAGGCGGAGGTTGCAGTGAGCTGAGATTGTGCCATTGTACTCCAGCCTGGATGACAGAGCAAGACTCCATCTCAAAAAAAAAAAAAAAAATACACATGTTTTGAAGAACAGCATGGGAAAGGCCTGTGAGAGCAAATGGAAAACGCAGCCAGCATAGACAGCAGTCTGTGGAGTAGAGCTGCAGTTTTCTAGGGAAAGGGCAGAAAAACCTGGAAGAGAAATTACAGCAAAATCATAGCCATAAAAACATAAATAAATAAAATAGTGAGAAAGCACAGCCCCACAATGCCGTGAGTCCCTCCCTCTCTTTCCTGCCTCTGGTCCTGCCAATCCCAGGTGCCACCCTGGATGTAGCTGGAATTGTATGGTGGCTTAGTTTTCGCTGAGGGACAGGTGAGGTTAGGGTTGGTGTCTGCCGTGCCGGACCCTGCCGATCCGGCTGTCTGCACGCCTTTGGGGGTCTGTGATGACCACAGGTTTCTGTGATTGGCTGGGCTTTCCTCCCTGGAGGGAGCCAGGCGTGTTCAGGGCCACCGTGCTCTGGAATGGAGAGCACCGAGCCCTTTGTTCTTAGTCTATGAGCAGGAGTGGGAGGCCTCCCGGTGGGCAGAGCAGAGCCAGGAGCAGCCGGGGCCCCGCCTCAGGCTTGCGGAGCCCCTGCCTAGCACCAGCTCCCTGCCTGCTTCCAGCCTCTTCCCAGTCACTCTCTTTCTAGAGAGGGCGACAGGGTAAAGAGGCAGGCAGGACACCGTCTCCAGTGGTCGAATGTGCTGTGGAGAGGGTGTGAGCTGCCCGTGGCTGCTGTAACAAATAGCCACCAGTGTGCGGCTGAAAACAGCAGCAACATATTCTCTCACAGCTCTGGGGGCCAGAGATCCCAACTCGGTACCCCTGAGCCTAAGTCCAGGAGTCAGTTGGGCCAGGCTCCCTTCTGCCCGCCAGGACCTTTCCCGGCCTAAGTCCAGGAGTCAGCCGGGCCGGGCTTCCTTCTCCAGGCCAGGACCCTTCCCGGCCTCTTCAGCGTCTGGCGCTGCTGGCCTTCCTTGGCTTGTGCCCGCATCCCCAGTCTCTGCCCCTGTGGACACTCTCCCTCCTCCTCTTCTGTCTGTCAAGTCTCCGTCTGTCTCGTCCTCATAAGGTCATCTGTGATGGCACTGAGGGCCCACTTAGCTAAGCCAGGACATTCTCCCCATCGCAGAGTACTCACGTTAATCCCATCTGCAAAGTCCCTCTTTCTACCTAAGGTCACATTCCCAGGTTGCAGGGACCTGATACCTTTGGAGAACTGTTATTTAGTTGACTGCAGAGAAGAAAGTAGAAAAAGGAGGGCAGGGGTGCGGGGTCCTGACGACAGGGTGGTCAAGAAGCAGAAGCGAGCAAGGAAGCCACGTGGTGGTCCAGAGAAAGAGCCTTCGGGGGCCGAGGGGACAACCAAGGCACCAAGGCAAAGCCCTAAGGTCGAGTGTTGGGGAGAAGGGGATGCAGGGGATAGAGTTGGGGATCAGGGTGCAGATCTGGTGGGGACTTTGGCTTTGACCCTCTGCGAGATGGAAGCCCCTGGAGGGCTTTTGCATGGAGGAAATTTGACCGAATTTAAAAGGTCTGCCAAGGCTCGCCCTGGCTGCTGCGCTGGGAATGGCGAGTCATGAGGGTGTCTCGAAGTTCAGCGTGTGCACGATCCCATGTACTCAGAAGGCACATCCTGATGTGGCAGGGCTGTCGTGGAGCCTGGGAGGCTACACTGCTGATCTCATGCTGATGCTGGCCCATGGACCACGCTTTGCCGGGGGAAGGTGCAGGGAGAGAGGATGGAAGCAGAGAGCTAGGAGGCTATTGTGAGAAACCACCCAAGAGCTGCTGGAGGCTCAGAGCAGGGTGCGCACAGTGGAGGTAGGGAGAGGGGTCAGATTCTGGACTAATTTGCAGGGGAAGCCCCGGCAGTGGCTGAACTTCATGCTCCAGTGATGGGAGGATTAGTCAAGGAGGGCTCCCCGGGGTTTGACCTGAGCACAGGTGAGCGAGAGCTCCCGGGAGCTGATGCTGCTGCAGGCTGCCCTCCCTGGCCCACACCAGCCCCAGGGCCTAGAGTGCCCCTCCCCCACCCACTCTCCCCTTGCCTGCCTGACAAACTCCTAAACACCCTTCAAAACCCAGTCTTTGTCGGGCGCACTTTGGGAGGCTGAGGCGGGCGGATCACTTGAGGTCAGGAGTTCGAGACCAGCCTGGCCAACGTGGTGAAAGCTCATCTGTACTAAAAATAGAAAAATCAGCCGGGCTTGGTGGCATGCACCTGTAGTCCCAACTACTCAGGAGACTGAGGCAGGAGAATCTCTTGAACCCAGGAGGCAAAGGTTGCAGCGAGCCAAGATCGTGCCACTGCACTCCAGCCTGGGCAAGAGAATGAGACTCCATCTCCAAAAAAAAAAAAAAAAAACCCCAGTCTTTGATATTCTGGACATGTGATACCCCTTGGATGAACCTTGAACCTTGAGGACATTATGCTCACTGAAACAAGCCACAAAAATGACACACGGTGTGACTGCATTTGTCTAAGCTGCCTAGAGTAGTTAAATTCATAAATACCAGAGAATGGTGGGTGCTGGGGCTGGAGGCAGGGAGCAGGGAAGGGGAGTTACTGTTCAATGGGTACAGAGTTTCAGTTTAGGAACATGACAGGGAGATGGATGGTGGTGATGGTTACACAACTATGCGAATGTACTTACTGCCACTGAACTACGCTTGAAAAAGGTTAAAATAGTAAATTTCATTATATATATTTTACCACAACTTAGAAAAGTCTCTTTGATAAATGCAGTAATGTTTTAATTAAACAAAAAGAATGAAAGGGATCTTCATGAGCAGGTGTGGATTTGTTTCTAGGACGTATTGTGAGTGAAAAAATCAAAGTGCACAAACATATGGGTAGTGTGCCACCCCTCCTGGAAGAAAGATGGGGGATAAGAAAATACACGTGTCTGAAATACAAAAACGGAAAACGGAGCCGTGGGTCCCCTCCTCTGAGAAGCCCTGCCAGGAGCGTGAGTGCCCTAACCACAGACTTAGCCCCACTGGAGCCCGGCGCACTGTGCCCTCCTGGGCTCTCTCCTCCTGGGCCTGGATGTGGGAGGCATCAGGGAAAAGTCAGGAGGAAGACGAGGAGGAAACAGTGAGCAGGTGAACAAGCCGCCTGTCTGTCCGTGCTGGAGCCCTGGTGCTGGGAAGGAAAGTGCTAGAGGTGGGGAGAGATTCCTGGGCTCTCCCTCAGTGGGCACATCCGGGAGGAGGAGGCTGGGGGGGCAGCAGCAGATCCCTCGGGCGGCAGATGCGTTTGATGCCTCAGGGCAGTTGAGCTGCAGTGGGAAGACAGCAATGGAGCCCCGGCCAGTGGATCCTGAAAACCGACGGCCTCCACCCCTGGGCTTCCTGACTCAAATCACAGCTGCTCACTAACCGGGGCTCAGCTTCAGCTGTGCTGCATTTCAATGTCTGAGATGTTTGGGTATGAGTGCCAACATCGCCAGGCTGCCGGCCAGATTTCCATACACCCCCCCACCCACAAACATGCTGCCTTTCTGGCTTCTCTTGAGAAGTTGTCAGATCTCTAGCACCAGGCCCGCCTTCCCACGCGCAGCATTTGGGCATGGGCCTTCTCCCATGGGTGCCCCCCAGCGGTGGCTACCCGTGGTCCCCACAGGACACTGTCCTCACTCTCCATACCTCCTGGCCACAAGGGCTTCTGAGTTCAGAAAAGAGAGACGCAGCCCTGTGAAGCCACCCCTGGCTGGTTTTCTGTCCTACAGTTTTTGAGGGTTATTAAGAATTATTCACCCCATGCTGGGCTTGCTGCTGGTGAGGCCCAGTGCTCTGAGCCGCACCTGGGGAAGTGTGACACTCAGAGGGAAGCAGCCCTGTCCGACAGCCAGCAGCTCAGGGGCACCTTTCTCTCCGGCCTCTTGGAGGGAGCTGTCACTTGCAGAGGGGCTCACCTGGCTCCATGAGTCCCACCCCACGACCAGTTCTTTGCTCATGGAGCACAATCGCATCCTGACAGCAGCCACGGAGCAAAGTCTGACGGACAGCGTGTTTAGCTCGGGCAGTCATTCATCGATCTTGCCCACGAGGCAGCCACCACACAGCAGTGCCACTCGGGGCCAGGAGTATGTGCCATTGGAGAAACACTGGCCAAGAGGCCAGAATGGATGTCACCCGCCATGCACCAGCTGTGGGGCGTCAGTTGCTCCATCTACAAAAATAACAATTCAGTCCTCATGTGCAGGTGCTGGGAAAGATTCAATGAGATACAACTGAATACACAGCCCTGGCTTTAAGGACATAGACTCATCCCAGCAACGTCCACAGAGCCCCTGCTGGGGACTTCCTTGGTTTCCTAGGACTGCTGTAACAAAGTGACATAACCTGGGGACCTGAAACAACAGACACCCTCCTGTCACCTTCTGGAGGCCAGAGGTCTGATACCAAGGTGTCGGCAGGGCCAGGCTCCCTGCAAAGGCTCTGGGGGAGGGTCTGCCCCATGCCTCTTCCAGCTCCTGGGGGTTGCCAACAGTCCTTGGCTTGTAGACGTGTCACTCTGGTCTCTGCCTTCATAGTCTCATGGACTTCTGTGTCTGCGTTTTCTCTCCTTGTAAATCACCAGTCACATAGGGTTTAGGACCCACCCTAACACAGTACGACCTCATCTTCGCTAATTACATTCAAGAAGGCCCTATTCCCAAATGAGGTCACCTCTAAGCTTCTGAGTGGACATGAATTCTGTGGGGATACTGTTCAGCCCAGTACAGGTGCTAAGCCCTGTGATGACCCCAACTGATGGGGTCCCTGCTCTCAAGAAATTCGCAGTCCTTGGCAGTTTCTTCATTCCTTTTGCCTTCTTTATTCTTCTCAATGGGTTTGTTACTGAGAGCTGCCTCCATCCCTGTCCTGTGGCAGGAGAGGGCAAGGAGAGACCCCACAGGGGAGCCTGTCGGGCCCAGGAGGGCAGGGCCTGGACACGGGGAGGCCTCCCAGGCCTCTGGGCCCCACCCCCGGCTGGCAGGACAGTGTCGGTTTTCTCGTTTCAGATGGCAGAGCAGCTCATGGCCTTGGCCTATGATAATGGCATCAACCTCTTCGATACAGCAGAAGTCTACGCAGCCGGCAAGTACGTGTCTTTTCACATGGGAAAAAGTGGTTCAGAATGCCTGGGCAGAGCCAGAGCTGCAGGGATTCCTGCCACTCGCATTCCCAAGAGTGCTCACAAATGCACCTTGCACCCTACTTTCATTCTTAAACTCTGAATGGCTTTAGGAGGTACTATTTTCATGGGGCTGGAATTGCAGAACGCTTGGACACTGGTCACTTGCTGAACTCCCCGTGGAGTCAACAGGGGGACCACAGTCCCTCTGGTGCCAAAGATGCTGTGCTGGGTGAGAGGCGCGATTAAGCTGCTGTCCTGGGCTCTCTTGATGTGCCTGACATTTTGACATTTCATGTCTCACTTGTGCAACTAGGGCTGCAGGGCCTGCAGGGCCTCAGAGCTGGGGAGGACAGGCGCCGGCCGAGTGCTGTGGGGAGCACTTCCCATGTTGGCAGTGAACTTTCCTGCTCAATTATGTAAAAGCTCAGTCCTCTTCAGCTAGGCTGTTGGCTTCAATTTTAAAGACTGGCTGTAATCAAATCATCCACTCTCCTGCATCGGGTTTCCAGAAGTCAGCTTTTGTTTGTGAAATCGTTTGTTGGCCCTCTCTTCATCCTCCTTCTGCCCCCCTCCTGCCTGGGGCCAGCCAAGTTCCCATCAGCCGAGCAGGCTGCAGGCCTGGGCTGCTGTGCACCATAGCTGCTTGGCCCGCAGCTGCTTCGTGGGCCCTGGGTGGTTACCTGCAACTGCAGCGGGGCCCAGAGCACCCAGTGGCAGGGAACCCAACTGGGCCCTGCTCAAGTTCCCACCCAGAGCCTGGGGAGCGCACAGCCCTGGGGGCTACCGCTTGGACCCTCAAACCGCCTCCAGCCCCCATCTGCAGCCCTTTTGGCCCTCCAGATGGCAAAGCCCCCTCCCACTCCCTCCATACTGGCAGCAGCTTCCCATCAAAGTGAACAGCTTTCCAGACAGATGAGCCCAGCGGAGGGGTCTGAGGTCAAAAAGCCCCGTGCAGATGCCAAGCCGAGAGGCACCTCCTTTCCCGAGCCCCCCACCTCTTCGCTGCCTGCTTTGGCCTGGGTTATGCTGCCCTGAAGAACGTGTGGGAGGCAGCTCCGTGCAGCCTCCGTGGATGAGGCCGGGCACACCCCATGTCACAGCAGTCACACTCCGTCCTCTGTCACTGGCAGTTTCCATGTTCCCCTGTTTAAGTGGACACCCAGAGCTGGTGAGCTGGGCAAGCTCACTGGGTCTCCAGCAGCCTCCATCCTCTCGGAAGCCGCTTGCCGGAAGGCCAGGGAGTCAGGGAGCAGCTTCCCCTCAGGTCGCTGTTTCTGTGGGATCCCCTGCCTTCTGCTCCTGGGCCAGCCACTGCCGTCCCTCTGTCCAGCTCAGAGCTAAGCCCCCGGTGGATGCCCATCAGTGCCCTCACAGGGGAGCTGGGTGCTGCGTGCCGGGGATAGGCAGGGAGAAACTGCTTTGGGGAGTTTGGGGGAGGCTAAGAGGCAGCTTGCAGGGGGCCAAACCCGTATCTTCCCAAGGCCCCCTGCTTCTCCTGCTGACACTAATTTGCATGCTTCTCAGAGAGCTGCAGGATTTCTGTGTCCTGCGAACAGATGTGAGTCCTACCAAATTCACAGCCAGAGCCACAAGCCACAGGCTTAGGTAACTCACTGTCTGCTGCTCCTCTGCCCCAGAGATCACTGCTAGCTTTTCTCTCTTTCTCCTCCTTTCCTGATCCCCAAATCAGGGACCAAGGAATAAAAGGAAGAGGCCTAGGGCTGAGTGAATTTTCTGTGCGTCTTGACCATAAATGAGGAGCATTCAGAGCGCATGCTAAACAGCTTGCAAATCAGAGCCCATTATTTCTGAGTGGATGACTCAGGCGCTTTTATAATTGGAATGTAGCACAGAGTACGGATCATTCTCCGTCTGTTGTTTTGCTCAGAAACATTTTGCTACAAGCAGAAAGTTCTTCAAAGTTAATCCAGTGCTGCAGTGCCAGGCGAGGCTGGGTCAGCCGCCCATGCCCACAGCTGGCCTGAGTTTGGTGCAGGACCCAGAGTGATGCCAAACAGGACAGACAGTGGTCCGCCTAGCATCTGACTGTCTGCCGTTCAATGCAGGAAATGAGAGGGACACGTGCACCCACACACATGCACACATGTATACACACACATATACACAAGCATGCACGTCTGCTGGAAATCCAGCCCTTGACCCTGAGTACATGTTGGTTGTCTCTCAAAACACAGCATGCACTTGATGAATAATTTAACTTTAAAAAAAGATACTTGTCCAGGCGCAGTAGCTCACGCGTGTAATCCCAGCACTTTGGGAGGCCAAGGTGGGCCGATCACTCGAGGTCAGGGGTTCAAGACCAGCCTGGCCAACATAGTGAAACCCCGTCTCTACTAAAAATACAAAAATTAGCCAGATGTGGTGGCGTGTGCCTGTAATCCCAGCTACTTGGGAGGCTGAGGCAGGAGAATTGCTTGAACCCAGGAGGCAGAGGTTGCAGAGAGCCGAGATCTCACCACTGCACTCCAGCTTGGGTGATAGAGTGAGACTCCATTTCAAAAAAAAAAAAAAAAAAACAAGATACTTCTCTGGAAATTTTGCCCACCTAATGTTGCCAGGCATTTTCCCCGGTGAATTTTCAGCTGACTAGGAAATGGGATGCTGGCTTTACCAAGCTCGACAGCAGCTCCTTCCTTCTCTGTGAGAGCTGGGGCCGCCACTGCTTAGACACGCGACGGCAGGGGAACATGCCACAGCCATCCTAGTCGGGGGCAATAACACAGCTGCTCCCGCTCCCTCGGGCCAGCCCTCTCTCTGGAATGAGCTACTGAGCCAAGGCGGGTATTAACAGCCTGGCTGTCTGGCCCCAGTGACATTTTCACAGAGGGAATCAAGTGGCCAGTGGCCACAGTGGGTCTGGGTTTGATTTTTCTGTTTGGCTGTGATGAGAGTTCGGTGTCTTGTTTTGCAGGGCTGAAGTGGTACTGGGAAACATCATTAAGAAGAAAGGATGGAGGTAATGGCCCTGCTTTCTGCGGTCTGTCCCTGGGGTGGGTGCGGGCGAACTATCCCAGGGTCAGCCTCGTCAGCCTGTCGTGCAGTGTTGTAAGGCCCGCAAGTCCCCACATTTTTCTTACTGGGAAGTGGAGAGGAAAATTCAGTTCTCCAAGAGGAGGAGGTGACTCTGCTTGAGAAAGAAGTTGAAGGGAGGCCGAATACACTGTCCACCCCAACCCTAGCCTGCCCACTCCGCTTCTGTCCCAACTCATCCACAGAGACCCAGAGCGCCAGGGTCGCTGCTTGCAAAGTGTCAGGCCAAAAAGAGCTTGGCGTGAGAACGGGCCTGGGTACAGCAAAGGCGTGCTGCTACAGAAGATGGGGGTGCAAAGCCCTTCCACTTCTTTGGCTGGAGCATTTAGGGTCAGGGGAGCCAGGGGGCCAGAGGGGAATGGCTCAGAGAGCCTGGGGGCCTGGGGTTGGATGCTACCCTGCACTTTGTCCACAGGACCTTTGCGGCGTCTCAGCCTCTCTGGAGCTCACTGTTCCCATCTTTAAGGGGGTGTGTGTGGGACCGTTCCGGCAGGGCTATCCTGAGGGTCAGTGGCCCCAAGTCTGTAAATCACCCACCCAGCTCAGGGCGGGACATGTCACACTCCCCTGGGAAGTGGTCCCCTCCAGCATAGACAGGGGAGCGGTCCCCGGGTGTGATGGAGCCCAAAGGTCGCAGATCGGGGGCCATCCACCCTTCTCTCCCAGGAGCCTATGGGCCCTTCCCAGGCCAAGGTCCTCACCTACCTTGGGACCAACTGGGCTGAGCACTTGCCTACATTTTGAGGCTCCCCAGACCCCTGGACACAGCTTTATCTGAAGGTGCTGACAAGCCCCAGGGCCCTGTTTCTTAATAAATGTGTCTTTATTTTCAGAAACATCGGAAGCAGTTATAAAGTTGGGCCTCCCTCCTCCCTCCCCTCCAAGTGCCACTCAGAATCCCAGTGCCAGGGGGAGCCCCCACCCCCTCCCCCATGGATTCCTGACACCCCTTCCTCTTGTCCCATCAAATTTGTTTTTTGGCAACTCTGATCCCAAAACAAATTCCTCATCACACCGTAATTAAAGGAAATTGCACGTATTAGCAAATCCCCTGATCATGTCTTTGGCGAATGTGCATGGAGGTGGTGTGGGGTGATCCCTCTTCCTGGAGGTGACGCTGTCCCTGCCAGAGCTCTGTGGCGGATGCTTTGGGGGCAAAGGAGGCCTCCTACTCCAGCCTCGTGAGCTGCTTCCCTGAGCAGCCCGGGACGCGGGTGGGAAAGAAGCTCAGCCATGGGGCCCCCGGAGGTCATTGTCACCCCCTGGGTGGGAAGTATTCCCTCCTCTGGGAGGGGTCAAGGTCAAACGTGGCTGGGAGGGGTCATCATTATCCCCCATCCCACCAGGACAAAGCCACTGGTATGGGCATTTGTCTCGTGTGGACTTAGAGCAGAAGAACGATTACTTCCCTTCGTGCTGCTCAAGCCCAAATCCTCAGAGTTCTCTGCCTCAGCTACTCAAACCCAGAACCCCACTGGCCTGGCCACACTTGGGCTCCCTATGCCTCCCCTCCCTCTTTTGGTGCCCCCCAAGTTACCCTGACCAGGCCGTCCTTATGCCTCCCCTCCCTCCCTCGGTGCCCCCCAAGTTACCCCGACCAGGCCGTCCCACACAGATTTTCTGCAACACGTGTCACATTCTGTAGGGAACGTTGCAGAGAGCTTCCCTGCCTGCCTCCCACCCACATCTTTCCATCCTCAACTCCTGCCAGATTCCCCCAGAGCCCGCCCCTGCCCCCTGGCCCACACCTGGCCTCCTCCAGCCTTGGCTCTTGCCGCTTCCTCTACCTGGACCAAATCCATGTGCCCCTCGTATTCCCGAGCCAGGCCCCCCTCCCACATCCTGGGCGGAAGGCATCTCCTCCGGGCTCCGGTCACACTAGGCCCCCCGCTGTCCAACTCCCACTGCCTGACTCACAGTTACTGCCTCGGTGGCTGCCTCCTGGCTCCATGAGGAGCCCACGCACCCTGGCTTGGCATGTGGTACACATCATATGATGGAGAAGTGCCCATTTCATGCCCCGGGCTCCCGGGCAGGAGGGCTTTCAGGACCTCTGTGTGAGAGATGAGGACGTCGGGGATGAAGGAGGACCCCCCAGAGGCCAGGCTTATCACACCCCTTCTTTCTCTTCTGTTCTGCAGGCGGTCCAGCCTCGTCATCACCACCAAGATCTTCTGGGGCGGAAAGTAGGTGCAACAGCTGGCGATGCTTCCAGCCCCGGCCCAGCAGCCACAGCCCCGTGCTCCCCAGAGACCCCTGACCTAGAAGGCTCCTGGGGTGGTGGGAGGACAGTCCTCCTTGAGAAGGGAGAGTGGTCGGGGTCTGTCCTGGACAGGCCCCGGCCCAGTGCCATTTCCTGTCCCCAGCAGGGGCAGAGCTGGTGTTTCTGCAGCCATCAGCTATGCCTGGTGCCTGTCCCTGTCAAGGGACGTCAAATCCAGAAAAGTAGCTGTGGCTGAGTTTGCCTTTTACAAAAACCTCGCTTAACTTTTCTTTTTACTTACGTGGATTATTTTTTCCTGGTCACTATGGTAACATCATAAAAATTATGGAAAACACAGAAAATTTGTGAACTACCCAAACCACTCCAAGTTCCCTGGGCCGCCTGTCACCCCTGCAGGTCTCCAAGTGTCTAGCTCCATAGTTTCTGGGCTGGACACACTTGGGCTCATAGGAATTATAACTACGATTCATTCATTCTTTTTTTTTTTTTTTTTTTTTTTTTTGTTTGAGACAGGGTCTCACTTTGTCATCCAAGTTGGAGCACAGTGGCACAGTCACGGCTCACTGTAGCTTCAAACTCCTGGGCTCGAGCGCACCTCCCACCTCAGCCTACAGGGATGTGCCACCATGCCTGACTAATTTGTCCTTTTTCTTTCTTTCTTTTTCTTTTTTTTGAGACAGGGTCTCACTTTGTCACCCAGGCTGGAGTACAGTGGCGTAGTCCCAGCTCACTGGGACTTGAACCCTCCTGGGTTCAAGTGACCTTCCCGCCTCAAGTAGCTGGTTCTACAGACACATGCCAGCATGCCCAGCTAATTTTTTTTTTTTTTTTTTTTGTATTTTGTAGAGATGGGGTTTCATCATGCTGTCCAGCCTGGTCTCAAACTCCTGAGCTCAAGTAATCTGCCCACCTCAGCTTCCCAAAGCACTAGGATTGCAGGCGTGAGCCACCATGCCTGGCCTTAATTTGTCCTTTTTTAAGATATGGGGTCTCACTATGTTGCCTAGGCTGGTCTTGAACTCCTGGGCTCAAGTGATCCTCCTGCCTTAGCCTCCCAAAGTGCTGGGATTACAGGCATGAGCCACTGTGCCCAGCCTGATGTGTTCTTAATTTAAAAATAATAATAAGTCCAAATCAAACAGATGGGTTAGGTTGAAAATCAAAGCCCCCCACCCCCTCCTGATGCCCCCCTCCCCTCTGAACCCTGTAACCAGACCTCCCCCTGGGCCTCTGGGAGTTCAGTCCTGTAGCCTCGGTTACCTACCCCCAAAGTGGAATCCGACCCCACACGGCATTTGCTGACCCTGTTTTTGCATCTAACATTGCATCATAAACGTTTTCTGGGAGGGGCCAGGGTACCAAAACCGCTGGCGACATCACGCGCGGTCGGCCTGTTTTCCAGGGCGGAGACGGAGCGGGGCCTGTCCAGGAAGCACATAATCGAAGGTGAGGACGCGCTTGGGCACCTCAGGGCCCCCACACCTGTGGGATCATCCTCGGAGGCCAAAGTGAAGGCAGCACAGGGCCCGACCCCCCCAGTTACCCCACCGAGGGCCCGATCCCGGGGCACCCGGTGCTCTGGCCTGACCCTCTCCTTCCACCCAGGCAGCACAGCAGGACCCTCTAGGGAACGAGGGCAGCCTGGTGGCTGAGCACAGACCACAGACCAGCCTGGGTTTCAATCCAGGTTCGGCCCCACACTGGTTGAGTGGGTCTTCAGCAAGGGGCACCCTGCCCCATGCCTCTGCCACAGTACCTGTGCAATAGGGACAGTAAGAGCACACCCGGCAAGGGTGGCTGGGATGCCCACAGCGCCCCGGAGAAGGTGCACGCCACACAGCCCGGGGCTCAGCACTGGCGGGCACCGGAGCAAGGCACCGGGGTGTCTGGCCCTTGCTGTATCTTTATTGTCTTTATGCCTTTCCTATCCGTGTTTATTTTCTTCGAGGTAATAAATCATTCCATTGAAAATCACCTGGGGCGGCAAGCCACCCACTCCCATCTTCCCCACCCCAACCCAGCGTTTCACTCTGCCGGCTGTGTGTCCTGAGCTGCTCTAAGCACCAGCGGGTGGCTTGGGCGTTTTAGACACTATTGCCATTGTTTTTGGTTTTGTTTTTGAGATGTTTTGCTCTTGTTGCCCAGGCTGGAGTGTAGCGGCACGATCTAGGCTCACTGCAACCTCTGCCTCCTGGGTTCAAGCAATTCTCCTGCCTCAGCCTCCTGAGTAGCTGGCATTACAGGTGCCCACCACCACATCCAGTTAATTTTTTTGTATTTTTAGTAGAGACAGGGTTTCACTATGTTGGCCAGGCTGATCTCAAACTCCTGACCTCAAGTGATGTGCCCACCTTGGCCTCCCGGAGTGCTGGGATTACAGGCATGGGCCACCACGCCCGACCATAGACACTATTGCCTTTGATGGGACAGGCAGCAGGTGTGGCCCTCCCTCCACGTGTGATAGATAAGGTGATCTCCCTGTTGTAACAGAGTGGCCTCAGAGGAGGGTATACTGTCTAAGGGAGGAGGGGCTTTCCCTTCATTTAGTCAAGGACAGGTGGCCTGTGGTCCCCTGACGTCCTCCTGAAGGGGAGATCCCCCCACTCCCTGTGGGATGTGTCCCCACCTCTGCCGTGGCATTTCACGACCTCCATCAGCTTCCGGAAGCTTCCAGATGCCAGAGGCCTCTTCTCCATCTCTTGTTCCCTGAGCCGGTCATGGATGGGCCCAGGTGCCTGTGGAGATGCAGCCACAGCAGTGATGCCCCCCACCCGGTCCTCCCCCAGGTCTGAAAGCTTCTCTGGAGCGACTGCAGCTGGAGTACGTGGATGTGGTGTTTGCCAACCGCCCGGACCCCAACACCCCGATGGAAGGTAGGTGGTCTGCGGCAGCACCACCGGTTAGGCCTGGGTGGTGTCTGAAGGGTCTGAACCTGGGGTTGTAGAGGCCGCCAGCATGGGCCCTGCTGGGCACCCGGGTGAGCCGTGAGAGGAGGCCAGGTCCAGGGTGGGGGGTGAGGGGGCAGGCCTCCCCTCAATAGGGGTGAGCTCAGCCTCTGGCTGCTGACCCTTAGCCAGGTGCACCCGTCACCTCCAGGCTGAGTCCCTGTCCTCGCTTTGGACCCCGGCCGATCCGCCCTCCGAGTCAGAGCCGCAGTGGAACTGCAGCTGCTATTTTGCAGCTAAGTGAAGTTGCAGTGTGGGGACTCTGACTGCAGTGTTCTCTCCAATCACCATCCATTGGGAAGCTTGGGGGGGTCTTTTTTGCTCTGGGGGATAAATTACTACATAGAGGAGAAGAAGCGTTCAGCGCTTTGAAAATCGGTTTTGGTTACTTTGGCATTTTTTATTCTTTATACTCCTGCAATCTCAGCCCCCTCTGCTCCCCCATCCTCCTGCTACAGGCATCTTTCCATGTGTGCTTTGCTGCTGCAGGGACTTGAAAGTTAAGTTGTGTTCCAGTTATTGTTTTTTATTTGTTCATATACAGCACGCATGTGCGTGTGTTGATATATTTTTTCCTTTTTAACTAAACGTGTGTTCTGCACGGTGATTTGTGCCTCCCCGCTGTGCCTTCGTTGTGCCACGCCTCTCAGTGCTCCCAGCTATCAACTCTGGTCTCTTTAAATCTTTCTTTTATCACCAGGGGACCCATTTAGTTCCTCCAAGTCAAGGACATTCATCATAGAAGGTACACAGTGCCCCCGGCCTGACTATTGACTTCTGTGTCCAAGCTGCATTTTATGAGACAGTATTTTTATTTACATGATTCTTTCACCCCATGAGAAACTTCTCCATAAAATGCATAAAGAGGGGAAAGAGCACCCTATGAGAACACCTTGCAAGTGAAGGAAAAGCAAAGTGGTGTTGGAGCCCCGCGCCCCCAGCGCCCCCGTCCCCTCGTTCCTCCTTCCTCCCGTGCATGGCCCCCACCCCTGGGCTTGCACTGCTGAGCTCCGCGGCGGCTGGGGGTCCTCTTGATCTCAGGATGCTGTGTTCCCCACCTGGAGCCTTGACCCTGGATGGTGCCATGGGAAGGGTTGGGGAAGACCAGGTTTCCACAAGGAGCAAAGCCGTCAGGGACCCCAGAACACACGGCCCCCCACCGAGTCTCAGCTCCTCCATGGTTTATGTTTGCTAAGCTCCTGTCTCTCCTGGAGGCAGAGATCACCTGGCTTGGCACACTGCCCCGTCCACAGCACGCTGCTCCTCGGACAGCATGCTGGCTGCGTGTCCCCTCTCACCAGGTGGCCAAAGCTCTCCATCAACATGGAGTCATTTTCCTCCTGAAAGAATAACTACAGGAGCCGGCAGCCTTCTGAAACCAGGGGGTGGCCTCTGGCCACGCACAGTCTCTCTGCCCTCCCCACAGCTAAGGGCCCCAGGACCCCACCCCAAGGGCAGGTGTCGGTCTCCCTGGGCCTGGGCCCCTGTCTGCCAACTGGTGCTGCCACCTGACCCCCCATGTATTATTTGTGATGCGGCAGGAGATGCTGTGGGTTTTGGCAGCAGCTAGAAGGATCCAGTCCTCCTACCTCTGTTCAACAGCATTAAATATTGAGGTGAAGGACAGTTGTCCCTAATTGTCCCTGGGTCTGGGGCCACTGATATCACACTTGGGCACAAGCGCAGGGTGCTCCCTCATGTGGGCTCCCTGTCCAGCCTGCTTCTGCCCAGATCCTCCAGGGAGTCCAGGGGCCTTTGCCTAGGACTCCCCACCTCAGGACAGCCAGAGGCTCCTGCCCCATCAGCCCCGTCTCCCCATCACCGCATGGAAGGAGCGCCGCAGGGCAGCGTGTGGTTTCACTGGCTGGGACCTTGGAGACCTGGGACAGCTGCCGGGGAGGGAGAGCTAGGGAACGGGGCTGGCCTTGGGGGCCTTGGCTTCCCTCTGTCTAGCATGTGGACCTAAGCCTTGGCTGAAAAGAATCGGGAAATGACGCTGCATGCTCACAGGTGCCCCGAGAGTGTTTCTAAAAAACCACAAGGCCGGCCAGGCCAGGCCAGGAGCCCGGACCTGGGTAGGATGTAGTCAGAGATTCTCCTGGGACCCTCTAGGTTCTCCTCAAACTTTCCCAACCAGGCACTTCCTGAGGGTCTATCGGTGTTGGCAGTTAAAGCAGGTGGCCCAGGGAGGTGGCCCAGAGAGTTCAGACTCCTTCCCAGGTCTCCACCCCCAGGAGGGGACAGAGAGGATTCCCAGGAGCCACAACCTCTGACCTTGGAAGCAAGCAGAGAGCAGGGCTGGGCCTGCAAGCATGGAAGCCAAGGGTGGTTTGCCAGGGGTCCTGGGTGAGTCTGCCAAGACCGCCACCCCAGAAACCCCAGTGGCCTCAGCTCTAGCCTTTAGGAGGCCCCAGGTTCTGCTAAGGGTGGACTTCAGTAAAGGGGCACTCAGGGAGCAACCCCCAAAACAGAAGTGGACGGGAAGCCAGCGCTGCCACTTTGTGGCCTCGTTGCCATTCCGAGGTGGAGCCTGCAGAACAAACCCAGCATCTTCCATCCTTCCTTCCCATCAGCCCCACTCCCAGCATTTTCAGGACCTCAGCTTCCATGCAGCATGGGCAAAGGACAAGCAGGCACTTAGGGAGAGCCAGGGCTTTTCCAGGGTCAACGTTGTTGCTGTTTTTAGAAACACGTGCACTCCCACTCACTCCCACACTGCCTTTGGCGGTCGAACTTGCAAGCACTGTATCCGACCCGTGAGAAGCCTAGCGCCATAGTCCCTCGCCCTGCAAAGCTAAGAGGCTTCTGAAATTTGAAATTTTGACACCAAGTTGTGTTTTTAAAATCACAACATCCCCCATGAGGCTGAGAGGGAGCTATAACCAGCAGATTGTTATGTCTCAAAAACATTTTTGAATACTGGGAAGAATCCACTGTGTCGCGGGGGCAAAGGTCCCTCCTCTCTTCTTTAAAAGGCCAGCGTGGAGTCTCCGCGATTTCATCCTCAGGGCCTTAGGAGTCTCTGCCGTCCACGATTCAGGTTGTTCCCAGGGCTCATGGAGCCTCAAAACTGTCCTACTCCAGGCCTTGGCCCCTTACAGGAGGAGCACCCAGACCCCTGTGGCCCTGGGACCACCCCTTGCCAGGGGACAGGCGGGTTGGGACTCTGGCCTGGTGCTGGGCTGGTTTGAGAACCTGGGCCATGGTCTTACAAGGCTTTCCACGCCCGCTTCTCAGTCTCCTGGACATGACAGGAAACATGAGCTCAGCCCCGAAGCCCTACTCTCCGGGACCATACGGCGCCCCAGGTCCTGCCACAACTCCTTATCCAGCCCACTCTCTGTTCCAATTAGACTTTGGAATAGCCCAAAGTAGGAGACCAGAAACGCAAAAACACGTGTCCCTCCTGCCGCCAATCTGACTGTAACTTTCATGCGTTCACCTGGTCCTTCCTGAGTGATCGGGGCCCTCGAATCTTCCCCAGACCAGAGAACCCCCAGTTCTGCAGTCCAGAGCCACATTCTTCGATTGTCCCCTATAATCTGCCATAGAAACATCACGGTCCATCCATAACCCATTTTTCAACATTTCCATAGGCCTGTAACCAGTCGGGGAAACTGTTTTCATGACCAACTTCTAGGATTGTGGCTTACTTTTCTCTTTCATCCCAAAAAACCCCTCCCACACCCAACTTCAGAGCCAGGAAGTACACTGCTTGCAAGACATCTTCGCAGCCCCTGTCCCTCCTCCCAGCGTCCCGCCTGTGTTTGCAGAATGTCCCGAGGCTGGCCCTGAGCCCTGGCCACCCCCCACCTGCGGTTTCCCTTTCTCTCACGACAGAGACCGTCCGCGCCATGACCCACGTCATCAACCAGGGGATGGCCATGTACTGGGGCACGTCACGCTGGAGTTCCATGGAGATCATGGTACGGCGGCCGCGCAGCATGTGTGTGTCCAGGCACAGACTCCCGGCACAGGCTGCGTATGGAGACCCCAAAGCTCTGGCGGGGTCTGTGCCTTTGGTCCCAACTGCACCGATGCCTGGGTGCTAAGGGAAGGACAGGATGGTGGAGTGTGGTGGTTATGTCTGTACGCCTTGCAGATGGGGATTCCGCATGGATCCCAGCGCTGTGTGGCCCTGGACAAATGGCTTAACCTCTCTGAGCTTGTTTACCCACCTGTAGAACACATCTGCTAGGCAAGCCCCCATGGGGCCATTCTGAGGAGTCCCTGAGAGAACTAGTGTGAAGCTCTTAGCAGATGCCCTGGAGCTCAGCAAGCACTCTGGGGTGACAACACCGTCAGCTGTTTCCACTGGGCTCCTGAGACATGCCCGGTGCTGTTAGGGTCAAGGGTTTCACAGAGACCCTCTCACATGCAGTCCTCACCAGTGCCTTTACCAGGTGAGTGCCGCAGGCAGCCCATTTTTCAGATGTGGACACTGTGGCACAAAGAGGTTCGGTAACATGCCAAGGTCACGCAGCTTGGGCCAAGATTAACATCCAGGCTGTGTGGTTCAGGGCCTGGGCTGCTCATAACTGGACCCTCCGGCCTGGGGGTCCCACCACCTACCTCCTTTTCCCAGCTCACCAGGGCCTCGCTGGCTCCCAGGGAAGCTATGAGTGTGAGCGGTGGGGAGCCCGGGCTGCAGCTGCTGGGCCAGCCTGCTCCGGGGACACCTTGGTGCCCTCTCCCTGGCTGCCCCGGCAGCCCCCCACCTACTCACAGGCAAGGGCCCGCGGGGCCCCTTTCTGCCTTCACAGGAGGCCTACTCGGTGGCCCGGCAGTTCAACCTGACCCCGCCCATCTGCGAGCAGGCTGAGTACCACATGTTCCAGCGCGAGAAGGTGGAGGTGCAGCTGCCGGAGCTGTTCCACAAGATAGGTGGGCACCCTCGGGCCCCTCGCCCCGCCCTCCCCCCACCCCCCGCTCTCGGGCCCAGGGCTTGACTCCACCTGCTTTTCCTCTTCAGGAGTGGGCGCCATGACCTGGTCCCCTCTGGCCTGTGGCATTGTTTCTGGCAAGTACGACAGTGGCATCCCACCCTACTCAAGAGCCTCCTTGAAGGTGAAGGAACAGCCTGGTGGGGAGGGACGGGCAGGGGACAGGCATTTTGGACGGGTGGGACCTTTGGGCCGACTGCTTTGGTGCTGGGCAGGGGTTCCGGGGGCCGTAGCTGCTCCCACCTCAGTCTGCTGGGGGCGGGCTCCTTGGCGTGAGAACATGGAGCCCCTTCTGGCCTGACCCCATGTGTAGAGGGGCTGCCCAGCCTGTGGCACAGGCCCAGGCGGAGAGGCCCTTTCACATCCCCCCACCTCTGCCCCCACCACATCCCCCCACCTCTGCCCCCACCACATCCCCCCACCTCTGCCCCCACCACATTCCCCCATCTCTATTCCCCACCACATCCCCCCACCTCTGCCCCCACCACATTCCCCCATCTCTATTCCCCACCACATCCCCCCACCTCTGCCCCCCACCACAGCCCAGCATTCAGAACTCTGAGACCCCTGGGCCTGGGCTCCGGGATGGGGGCTGCAGAGCCCCATGGAGGTGACCCTGGGAGAGGCGCCCCTCCCCACCACATAACCTCCGAGTGGGGACTCAGGGGGGTCCCCAGACTGCAGGATCTGGAGAACAAGGAGCAGGTCAAGAAAGTCTGCCCAGCCAGCAGTCTCAGCACCGGGGCCCACAGCCCTGGGTTCCAGGGCAACATGGCCTGGCCCCCCACTCTCCCACCCCACAGCAAGGTCAGGGCACCCCTCCAGGAGGCCCTGCAATCCTCTGGGGGGGATGGCCGGGGAGAGAGCACTCCCCTAGAGCCAGGAGGTTCTTCTGGGCCACGGGTGGCAGCCAAGATCCCAGGCTGCCAAGTTTCCTAAGAGAAGGAAGGCCAGCACCTCGCCTCCTTGTCCTGACTTGGGGTTGGGCCAGCACCACAGTCTTTGCACTTCAGAGCCTGGACAGGCCCCGCTCATCCACCAGCCTGTGCCCGGCCCACTGCCCACTCTCCCCTACTTGAGAGGCCTGGGGTAGGGGCACTGCCCTGGCTTCAAGATGAGAAGAGCCCCTTTGAGGGAGAAGGGTCCAGAAGGAATGAGCCCATCGGCCCCCTGCACGTGGGGGTCCAGGTGACCTGCTCTCATCTGTAGCTGTGCCGCTCCCCTCCCCCGCAACCAGGGCTACCAGTGGCTGAAGGACAAGATCCTGAGTGAGGAGGGCCGGCGCCAGCAAGCCAAGCTGAAGGAGCTGCAGGCCATCGCCGAGCGCCTGGGCTGCACCCTGCCCCAGCTGGCCATAGGTAACAGGGTGGGGTCGCCATGGGGCCAGTGCCCCTGGGGAGAACCTGCCCCAGCTGGCCGTAGGTAACAGGGTGGGGTCGCCATGGGGCCAGTGTCTCTGGGGAGACAGGGAAGGGATCCCTGGACATCATCCCCCAGCCAGCCTCAGGTAATCAGGCTCTAAGGGGCATGGTTGGGACCCCATGCCTCTAGGGGGATGTCAGGAGTCCCTGAGGACCTGGGCCACCCCCTCCATCTGCCAGCCATGGGTAATGGGGCTCCCACTTTCATGGGAAGAGGATGGGGAGCACTGAGCACTTGGGCCACCTCTCCATCAGGGAGCAGCGGGCTCCCCCATGCCGCCTCCAGCCACCTCTTGGGCAAAGCCCGTGCCCAGCACTGTAGGGCTTCCTAGGCCCCCTCAGCCCCCCAGACCAAGATGCTGGGTCTCTCGGCCCAGTCAGGCGCAAGGCAGACCCATCAGGGGCCCCTGTGGTGGGTGTTTCTCCCTCACCTTGGGTCTCGCCGCCACAGCCTGGTGCCTGAGGAACGAGGGAGTCAGCTCCGTGCTCCTGGGGGCCTCCAACGCGGACCAGCTCATGGAGAACATTGGGGCAATACAGGTGAGCGTGAGAGGCCTTGCTGGGCAGAGCGCCCATCCCAGCCCGAGCCCCGTCCAGTGCATCCTCCCAGGCTCATCCTGCGTGCCAGGCTCTGTTCGAGGCGCTCAGGATGCGCCCGTGAACCATCAGAGTTGTGCTCCTGGAGAGCTTGCTTTCCAGCAGGAACAGACATGAACACTAACTGCACGAAACAAGGAGGTTAGAATGTGTGTCGGGGTGGACGAGCGCCGTAGGAGACAAGCCAGAGACAAGGGGAGGGAGCTGGGGCCAGGGACGGTGGCGCTGCAGACTCAGGTTCAAGGGGGCCTGTCAGGTGGGCTTGTTGAGAAGGTGGTGCTTGAGCAGTCTTGAGAGATGCAGAGTAAGTCACGCAAATGCCTGCGGGAAGAACCTTCCATCAGCAGGAACAGTTGATGCAAAGGCCCAAAAAGGCCTGGAGCAGAGGGGCAGATCCCGAGAGGCACCGCACACCTCCAACGACTTCTGAGTGAGACGGGAGCTGTGGCAAAATTGTGGGCAGAGGAGGGCGAGCTGCAGCTCAGCCTGGAAAGGGAGCCTGCTCTCTGGCTGTTCCGTCGGGGAGGCTTTAGGAAGCAAAAGTCGAAGCAGAGAGCCCTGGTGGGAAGTGGCAGCTGCGGGTCCGAGACGGGAGTGGTGGTTGGATCCTGGATGTTTGGGAAGATGTCAGCCGGGACTGGCTGACAAACTGGATGTGGGGGTGAGAAGGCGAGGTCGAAGTCAGCCCCCGGGGTGTGTCACCCGGAAGGGTGGCGGTGCTGTTAGCTGAGGCAGGCGCAGCTGGAAAAAGCAGTCATGGACATGGAAGTCCAGCATTTGGCCTGGAGTTTGCATTTAATGTCACTGCTGCCACCACCCTTCAGGAAGGTTCTAGGGCACCTTGACATTTGAGGGGGAGTGCACAGACCCAGGCATGCTTCCTCTCTGCCCCAAACCTTCTGAAACACAAAAGCAGCGTGGCCTCCATCTGCCTCAGATGGAGCCCAGATGTGATGGGGTAACCCGGGCCTGGCCAGCTGACCATCTGGAAGAGCTTCGCCCCACCTCCTCCCCAGGCCAGGCCCGGCCCGTCTTGTTGGTGGGATTCTGATTTGTTTTTGTTCTTGCACGCAGGTCCTTCCAAAACTGTCGTCTTCCATTATCCACGAGATTGATAGTATTTTGGGCAATAAACCCTACAGCAAAAAGGACTACAGATCCTAAGCCGCCCCCCACCTGCTCGGACAGTTTCCGTTCCCTCCCAGTCTCTGTCCGCTCGCTTAAGCTGTTTTGAAGCCAAGTGAAGAGTGTGGTTTGCATCCAAGAGAAAACACCACACTGTGACGTCATCGGGAAATGATCTCCCAAGTCGCTGCCAGACACCACCCACTGCTTCACTGGACGATGTTGAAGTCCAGTCTGTGCCGGGGACGGCACTGGTTAGGAAGGACATTCAAGCGGTCCCACCCAAGCCTGTCACCTCTGCTCATCCTCCAAGACCACCCAGCTTTCTCCCAGCCATAGCCAAGATTCCCAAAGTCAAGGCCCAAAGATTTCCAAGGTTCCCAAAGTCAAGGCCAGGCCAAGGCCTGGTTGGGTCCTTGGGGCGGGCAGGGCCGGCCTCTCCTCTGCTGAGAATCCCTACCTGGTGTAGGGGGAGAGGGGAAAGGGGTCTGGCCCATCGAGGGGCCCCTTCTGCCAGGGCCTTGGTTGCTGGGGCAGGGCCTCCCCACTGGGGGTCTTCCTCCACCTCCCACTTTCCAAGGGTTCCAGGAATCTGGGGCCTGTGACCCCAGATTCCTCCCCCATCCTTCTCTGCTCCAACCTGCCCCACTGGGTCCCAGCAGGGGCCATGCCTACCAAGCTCGAGCTGGCCCTTGACCCCCACCCGCCCCCACCCTTGCTGGCAGGGGCAGGCACCCCAGGGGGATTGACTCTGCAGTTTGGGAGCCACAAAAAGCGTAGGGGTGTGATTTCTAGCTCAGCATCCCACCGTCTTCCTCCTACACACCAATGATGAGCCTCATGCCAGTGAGGCCCAGAGCGCTTGGGAAGGGTCCCAGTGGGGCAAGCACCTCTGTCTGGCCACCCCTCTGTCCTGGCCCCAGAAGGCCCTGTGGTCATGTGCTCCTAGCTGCACGGCGGCTGCTGGCCACACCGCAGCAAGTGGCAGCAGGGGCCGGCCCTGTGCACAAGGATGCACTCCTCTTGGCCCCTGTAGACTGTCTCTAAAGCTGCCCTCCACCCCAGGCCGCTGCTCTGCACCGAGGTGGTGGGCTTGGGTTTTGCAGAGAGCATGCTTGGACCCTTTCGGTAAGGAAGGGTCCTTGGGGTTTTCTGTGCCCAGGACTTGGGGGCTGCACCCCCACAGCAGCCCCCACAATGTAGGAAAAGACCTCAGGGAACCTCTCCCTGGAAAGATGGCCAGGGCTGGTTAGCCCCTCCCACTGCCTGACACCTGGAACAGACTGGGGAGAGGGGAGAGGGCAGGCCAGGCCAGAGTGACGCCCCCGTGCAGCTTGGGCCAGAGGGCTAGGGGTGCCAGTAAGTCTGCAGGTGCGGGGTGCCACCTACAGGCCCAGGCCTGTGTCCCAAGCAGTACCCAGGCTTTGCAGACCTTGCGGGGCAGGGCTCCACCGAAGCCACCCCCACCCCTCGCCAGCTAGCTCCATAGGGAAGCCTGTGTCTCCTGCCCCCAGGGCACACCCTCAGTGCAGGCACCTCTGTTCCCGCTTTGCCCTTGGAGGAGCCACTATTCCAGAAGGCTCCACCCTGCCGTCCTGCAGGAGCCTGCTGTCCAGTCCTGGCTGGGCTGAGGCCTGGGACACTACGTGTGAAAGTCAGAAAGGCCAGCGGGGAGAGGCTGGGGTGAGGGGAGGAGACGGATCAGCTTCTGCTATTACCGACCCACCTTCATGCTGCCCCTGGCGCCTAGAACCCTTGCTCCTCCTCGTAGACCAAGTCCCAGGGGTCTCCACTCAGTCCTGCTGCCTGCTTCACCAGAAGCAGCCCTGTGAGTGTGGGGTGGGGAAGTCCCTTCCCAACGGAGGTCCCAGCCTATGGTCCCAGGCCCAGGTGGGGGTCGCCTGCTTCCTTCCCGGACAGGGTCCTGCAGTGGCCAGTGGTGCCAGAGGGCAGGTGGCCCACCCTCGCCGTCAGGGAGGGTGGCTGGCCCCATCCCCACTGCCACCCCAGCCCCACCCACTGTTGGAAGAGGGACTAGCGCGTGAGGTGGTACCCGGGGTGGGCACTGCTGCTTAACGTGAGGTACACCTGGGGCAGCTGAGCCCCCAAAGGCTGCGGGTTTGCCAAACACAGAGAGGCCAGGCCCCGGTGTCAGGATGCAGTCAGCCTCTGGCGCAGCTCTTTCCACAACCTGGTTCCTGGATGTCCTGTTTGCTCCACACCCATCTACAGGGAGGATGTGAGGGGGCTCTGCCTCCTGGGACCAGGTGCCCCCTCTCGGGAGGGGGTGTTGGGTAGGACCATCCAAGAAACGACAGAAGACCAAGGGCAGTCGGGGTCTAGAAAGGAGGGCGCTGGCCCTGCTGGGCGCTGCAGAGCCCCCACTGTTTCCCACTCAGCTTTGTGCTCAGATCCCAGGTCCCGAGGAGTGACGGGGCTTCCTCCTACCTACTGTCCTTGTCCAGTCATGTATATAATGTGCTTTTTCCCTCCCGCAGTCTTTTTTTTTAAACCGACCGTGGTTCCTCAGCTAACTGCATTCCCTACCTAGGCAGAGACTGTCCTATGCCTCGAGCTTCCAAACGAGACTCAGACCGCGACACAGCCACCGTATTTATGGAATGACAAAATAAAGCCCAAACCCATCGGTCTCTGCGCCTTTTTTGCTCCTCTCATTTTCTCGGGGTCAGGGTTGGGCCAGGGTGACACGGGAGGGGAGGAAAAGGCCGCCAGCAGCAGGGCCTGGGGCGTCCCCCAAACCGGAGCCTGCAGCCAAGGCCAGGTGGGTTGGCAAGGGCCCGTGGAGAGAAAGCGAGGACAGAGAATGGGGACAGGGTGGTCAGAAGACCTGCCCCCCCATCTCTCCCAAGCGATTCAGCCCAGGGAGGGTGGGTGCCTCCCCTGCCGCCCCCAACACACACATTCTCTTTCACCAACAACTCTGAGGGCCCAAAGCTGCTTGCTGGGAGGCTGCTGTCCCTCTGGGGACCTGGCTGGCTGCTGTTCTCACAAGGACAGAGGTCCAGGCCTGGGGAAGCTCTCATGGTATGTGTTTGGGGTGCAGGTGAGAGGGGCCTCACCCCAGCACACCCGTTTCGGGCTCCCCTCCTTCCCAGTGAGCCCCTGCACCCGTGAAATGACCATCCCAGGAAAGAGAAGGCTTCCGGACACGGCCCCACCCCCCAACACTCCTCCCTGGCCCCAGTCCCCACCCCCATTCTAAATCTTAAATCTTAAAAAGAAAAAACCTCTGATTAAATCCTTTCCCAAAGGATTTATTAAAACACAGAAAACCAAAACATACACACAGAGTACAAAGTAAAGGTGATTGTGTTGGCTACAGCCTCTGTCCAGCCTCCCGTGGGCGAAGACCAGACAAGCCACGGCTCACAGGGGAGCCTGGCTTCCAAAGCTCAACCTGCCTCCGCCGGGGCCACCCTGGCTGGGACTCCTGGCGTGCCCTGCACCCAGCCCAGGACCCTCCCTTTGCCAGCCTGGGGCTGTGCCTGGGGAAAGGGGTCGGCCCCCTCTTAGCTGGGCCTGGCCCGGTGGGGGTCTGCTCTCTCCACACCCCTGAACTCAGACCCCACAGGCCAGTGGGACCCTCCCTTCCTCTCCAGGGGTGCTTGGGCTCCAATCTCTGCTTGAGGAGTTCAGGACACACACACACACCCAACGGGTCCTTTCTGGGTTATCGCACCTAAAAAAATACTTTGTTAAAAAAAATCTGAAAATTAAAGAAAAAAAAAAACACAACGCCAGTGAGTTTGGGCCGATGCACCACAACCTGTAAACTTTCAGACATAGAAAACGGGACAGGAACCAGCTTCCGAGACCAAGGCTGGGCCTTGCACAGGAAAGACTTGGGGTAGGGGCCGAGGCCAGGTCACCAAGACAGTGAGAGCAGAGGGGCGTGCCAGCCTCGGCCCCCACCCACGCCCTTTCCCCTGCCCACAGACCCCAACGCACACTGGAGGCTCCAAGTGACCAACACTTAACCAAGTCCACCTGGCTTCCGGCTCTCATGTCCCCGAGCCCACTCTCCACTCCACCTCCTTGGGCCTCAAGTGTCCTGGGATGACAGGAGTGAGGGCAGCAGGTGTCACCAGGCCAAGGCTTGGTCAGCTCCTGACCTCGGCAGGGGAGCACCCAGGGGACTCTGGGAAGGCAGCCCCCAAAAGCAGGAGGACTTCAATCATAGGGGGCAGGGAAAGTCCGGCCTGCCCCTGGGGGAAGCCAAGTTTGCAAAAAACACAGGAGCTTCGGAAGGTGGCTTTCACGGGGGACGCCGCTTCTGCCTCAGGCGTGTATGAGAGGGCCCTGCAGACACGCTCACTCCACCCCGAGTCACCTGAGCCCATGGGGCAATGCCTTCCAAGACCTTGGCTCAAACATGGCTCTGCAGAAGCCCTACTCAGCACTGGCTTAAAGTGGCTGGAAATTTCCAATCGCAGACTGGCACTTTGGGCTCACGCTCATGCCCGAGGACCCTGATTCTACCAGCAGCAAAAACCAAACCCAGCCCAAAGACGCCAAACATACGGACACCACCATCATCACTTTTGGCAGAGATGACTGACAAACCAAGAAGACATTCTCAGATCTTTTCTCCTCTCCCAAACTGGTCAGCCCCAAACCCACTCTGACTCTAGCAGCCCACCCCTCCCGGGCTCCGGGGGGCTGGCCACGGAGAGCACCACCCCTTCTGGACCAGGCGGTGCAGGGGGCGTGTGCAGCCAGGCTTTCCTGGGTGCCCGAGTCTAACCAGGCAGAGGAGAAGGGAGCTCTGGCGAGGCCTGGGAGGGAAGCAGAGAGGAAGGGACAGAGCAAGCCTGCCTGAGAGGAAGGGCTCACAGGGGAGGGACCATCAGCCCTTGGTGTGGAGACACAGACCCCTGCCCTGACCACCACAGGCCTCCAGTCCTGCTGCTCAGGACCTATCTGCTGTGGGCCAAGGAAGGTGGGCACTGCTCCCAATGAGGGCCAACCCCAGTGCTGGCCACTGCTTGTTTGGGGACAAGGGCACGGGAGTGAGTTTGTGATCCGAGCCAGGACCCTTTGCCAGGAAGCACTCCAGAGCACACAACACGCATGTGGATAAAGCACAACATGTGGGCCCGCCGACAACATCTCCACTCCAGGGTGCTCCCCACTACGCCTACGTGCAGTGTCAGGGTCGGGCTGGCCTTGCAGACCTGGATCCAGACTGGAGTGTGGGAATGTGCCAAGATGAAGGGCTTGTAGGTCCCGTCCTCCGGGGTTTAGAGACAGCCTCATTATGAGTGAGGCATCTGGGGCTTAGGGAAGGCCAGGCAATTGCTCCAGTGTCTGCAACACAAGCTGGTGAATCCTGACCCAGCCCTGGCCCCCTCAGTCTCAGGCAGGCCCTCTCCAGGGAGCTGAGCCCCAGCCCCTGTGTGCACCTCCACCCCAGGCCCAGCTGGGTTTTTCATGGAGCCCTTTCCTAACACTCCCAGGATTCTCCACCCCAAGGCACCTTCCCTGGGAAGGTCCCAGTTCAAGATTCAGAAATGCCTTCCAGGTTGACCTGGGGCCGGGAGAAGGATCACACACAGACAGGCCTAGGGAGGGCCTGACCTGCTCCCCATCTCCGTCCCCAACTTGGAGGGGCAGGGTCCGGAAGAGTGGGTGGGATTCCAACAACCCACATGTGGGAAGATGGTTTTGGGATTCCAGGGTGCTCCTGGCAGGAAACAAGGCAGCAAGCCCTTGGTGCTGCGGCTGGGAGGGGTCTGCAGAGGGCACTGGGTCCAGTCCCCCTCCAAGCAGAACTCTCCCCACGCCTTCCGAGAGTGCAGACTCAGGCAAAAAGCCCCCGGGAAGGCCTTTCCAGGGACAGGAGAATGGGACAAGTCCAGGCCCCCAGGGGCAGCCCGGTTCCACCCCCGGAGGTGGGCGGGGCAGGCATCCCAGGGCACAGGGCAGGGCCAGGGTCTCCTGGGCCAGCTCAGGGCCTCCTGGGCCAGCTCAGGGCCCATGACCCTCCTTGCTGGGGCGCCAGCTGTCACTGCCCTTAACCACACCTCTGGCAGAAGGCAAACCCAATGCAGCAGTGGCTCCGAGGCAAGTGCTGGCCCTCCCCAGCCCACCCTCCCTGGGATCACACGCTGCCGTGAAGAGCCGGGGCCACAGGCCCCCCACTGGTAACAGAGTCCAGGGCCTTCAACATGCGCTGGGCCAGGGACAGACACCTGCTGGCAGAGGATCCTCCTCCCCGCAAGGAGAGAGCAAACACCTGGCGGCCTCCACCCTTAGCAGGAAGGAGGGGAAATGTCAGCCAGGGTCTCACCATCGGGCTGGACGGTGGCTCCCCAAACCTGCCCTGTCTGGTGCTGGGAGGCTCCAAGCGGGCAGGGGGCCAAATCAGAAGGGGCAGTCACACAGGTGCAGACAGGTCAGGTAGGGGACACGGAGGGCTCCTAGGGTACTGGGTGCCATGTCCTCCCCAGCTGGGCTGAGTCCACAGGGCAGTGCCAGGACTACCTTGGGTCTGGAACCCATCGGTAAAGAGACGTCAGTGCTGCAGTTTCGAATCTTCCATACGTCATCCAACTTTTATCAAGACAAACGTGTTCAAGTCTTCAATAGGAAAGTGCAAAAGATGTACAAATAAATGAAATCTCTTCTAAGAAGTCGTCTGGAAAAGGTGGCGAGGGGGCACGTCCGGCGTGGTTGTGGGGGCAACGCTGTGTGGAAGAACACTTGAATTATGATGAGGTGGCACTTCTGGGCTCTGGCCCAGCCGAGCTGGGCCTCGTCCTCCATGTGATGGTATTACTAGGTTTCCCTTTTTGTCCCAAGGTGGCACTGGCTCCTAAAAAGGTGGCAGCTTTTCTCTCCCGTGTGGGTCGGGCAGGTGGCCCGGCAGGCGTGGCTGCAAAAGGCAAATCAGTGGGTTAAGCAGGTGAGCGGTTATAGGGGGCATCAGGGTGGCACCCAACAGCCTGTAGCTGCTTCTCCGCCTATCACAACCAACTATGATTGGGGGGCCCCCCAGCCACGACCTCCCAGCCACAGGCTGCCGGGCCAGGCCATGAGCTACACCCAGAGTGCCAAGAGCACCCAGGAAGCAGCGGCAGGCAGGGGCAGCCAGCCACGAAGCCCCTCTGGAGCCTCCACCAGCAAGACAGTTCCCACAGGGACAGACACAGCGTAGTGGAGGCTGGTGGCCCCAGAGAAGACCAGAATGAACTGGCAGTTTCTCTGAAATAAGACCCCTCTCCTGGCCAATAGCCCCCACAAAACCCTCAGCCACCCTCCTGGTCCTGGGCAGGGAGTGAGGGTGTAAGACAAGATGTGATGTCCGCCAGCAGCAGGACAGCAGGGGCAGGACAGGGCTCCAGGCGGGGGCAGCAGTCTCTGACTTCCGCCGGGAACGTGTGTGCAAATGAGAACACACGTGCACACACAGGAGCTCACCCAAGTCCACCGACCCCTTCATGTCCTGCCACCCCAGCCTCCCAGTGGACAGACATGCTGGCCACAGGGTGGTCCCAGGGCCAAGGGGGCAAGGTAGAGGGGCTCCAGGCAGGTGGGTGGCTCTCAAAGCCTCCGGAGGCAGAAAAGTAAAAGCTCCAGGACTTAGGGACGGGAGTCAAGTGCAGGGGCAGGGCTGACTGTGGCCAGGCCTGGTTTGCCAGCAATGGGGTGGCGGGGAGGAACAGCAGCACCCAGCAGCCCTCACCTCAGCTGGAAATGAGCGCTGCAACACAGGGAAGTCTCGGGGACGGCTAGATATCTGTCAAAAAAAGAGGAGAGCCGGGCTTGCCTGGCGTCGGCAGCAGCAGGCAGGCCGGGCCCGGCGGGCACCCGTGTGCATGCTGCCCGGAGCGGACGGGCACCTACCGGTCACATAGGGCCCCAGGGGCATCTGGTTGTAGTTGACAATCCCTCCCGGTCCAGGGCCCCGGAAGTTGGGCCCAAAGTTGTTGCTGTACATCTGGGAAGAGCCGAAAGCGCCCTGGAGGCAAGGACTCAGCTTCACAGGTGGTCTCTCAGGCCCCCCACCCAGCCTCCACCCAGGGGCACGCCAGGGGGCTCGGGCCGGGGCACACAGGCCGAGCCTGACCTGCTGGATGGTGGGGTCCCCGGCGCGGTTGGTCAGGCGGCTCAGGATGCTGCGCTCCGACATCTGCAGCCGGGCAGCCACCGGGGGGATGCGGGACAGCATGGACGGCAGCCGGGTCACGTCGGCCTTCATGTCGCTCAGCAGCTCCTCCAGCTGGTTCAGGACTGTGGTGGGAGGCGGAGGGATGGTAGGATGGAGGGATGGAGGGATGGAGGGGTGGAGGGATGGAGGAGTGGAAGGATGGAGGGATGGAGGGTGGAGGGATGATGGAGGGATAATGGAGGGAAGATGGAGGAATGGAAAGAAGATGGAGGGATGGAGGAATGATGAAGAGATGGAAGGATGATGGAGGGATGGAGGGGTGGAAGGACAGACGAATGGAGGGGTGGAAGGATGGAGGAATGGAGGGTTAATGTAGGGATAATGGAGGGAAGATGAAGGGATGGAGGGAAGATGGAGGGATGGAGGGAAGATGGAGGAATGGAAGGAAGATGGAGGGATGGAGGGATGATGGAGGGATGGAGGGATGGAAGGATGGAGGGGTGGAAGGATGAGGGATGGAGCGATCATGTAGGGATAATGGAGGGAAGATGGAGGGATGGAGGAATGATGGAGGGATGGAGGAATAATGAAGGGATAATGGAGAGATGGAGGGATGATGGTGGGATGGAGGGGTGGAGAGATGGAGGGATGATGAAAGGATGATGGAGGGACGATAGAGGGATGAAGGAATGATGGAGAGATGGAGAGATGATGGAGGAATGGAGGGGTGGAGAAATGGAGGGATGGAGGGATGATGGAGGAACGAAGGGATGAGGGAGGGATAATGGAGGGATGGAGGGATGATGAAGGGATGATGGACAGATGGAAGGATGATGGAGGGAAGATGGAGGGATGGAGGGGTGGAGATATGGAGGGATGGAGGGATGATGAAGGGATGATGGAGAGACAAAGGGATGTAGGGATGATGAAGGGATGATGGAGAGATAAAGGGATGTAGGGATGATAAAGGGATGATGGGGAGATAAAGGGATGTAGGGATGAAGCGATGATGGAGGGATGAAGGGATGATGGAAAAATGAAGGGATGATGGAGGGATAATAGAGGGATGGAGAGATGATGGATGATGGAGAGATGGAGGAATAATGGAGGGATGGAGGGATGATGATGGATGATGGAGAGATGGAGGGATGATGGAGGGATGGAAGGATGGAGGGATGATGGAGAGATGGGGGATGGAGGGATGAAAGGATGGTGGAGGGATGGGTGATGGAGGGGTGAAGGGATGGAGGGATGGAGGGATGATGGAGAAATGGAGGGATGATGGAGGGATGATGGAGGGATGGTGGAGACATGGAGGCATAGAGGGATGATGGAGGGACGGAGGAATGATGGAGGGGTGGAAGGATGGAGGGATGATGGAGGGTTGGAGGGGTGGAGAGATGGAGGGATGATGGAGAGAACGAGGGGTGGAAGGATGGAGGGATGGAGAGATGATGGAAGGATGATAGAGGGATGGAGTGATGATGGAGAGATGATAGAGGGAAGATGGAGAGATGGAGGGATGAAGGGATGAAGGGATGATGAAGGGATAATGGAGGGATGGAGGAATGGAAGGACGGAGGGATGATGGAGGGAGGGATGATGGAATGATGATAGAGGGATGGAGTGATGATGGAGAGATGATAGAGGGAAGATGGAGAGATGGAGGGATGAAGAGATGAAGGTATGATGAAGGGATAATGGAGGGATGGAGGAACGGAAGGATGGAGGGATGATGGAGGGATGGAAGGGTAGAGAGATGGAGAGATGGAAGGATGGAGAGATGATGGAGAGATGGGGGGATGGGGTGGAAGGATGGAGGGATGGAGGGATAATGGAAGGATGATGGAGGGATGGAGCAATGATGGAGATGATGAAGGGATGATGGAGAGATGGAGGGATGAAGGGATGGAGGTATGATGAAGGGATAATGGAGGGATGGAGGGGTGGAAGGATGGAGGGATGAGGGATGACAGAGGGAAGAGGGATGGAGTGGAAGGACAGAGGCGTGGAGGGATGATGGAAGGATGGAAGGATGGAGGGGTGGAAGGATGGAGGAATGGAGGGATGATGAAGGGAAGGAGGGATGATGGAGAGACGGAGGGATGATGGAGGGATGGAGGGGTGGAAGGATGGAGAGATGGAGGGATAATGAGGGGAAGATGGAGGGATGATGGAGGGATGGAAGGATGGAGGGGTGGAAGGGTGGAGGAATGGAGGGATGATGAAGGGAAGGAGGGATGATGGAGAGACGGAGGAATGATGGAGGGATGGAGGGGTGGAAGGATGGAGAGATGGAGGGATAATGAGGGGAAGATGGAGGGATGATGGAGGGATGGAAGGATGGAGGGGTGGAAGGGTGGAGGAATGGAGGGATGATGAAGGGAAGGAGGGATGATGGAGAGACGGAGGGATGATGGAGGGATGGAGGGGTGGAAGAATTATGGAGGGATGGAAGGATGGAGGTGTGGAAGGATGGAGGGATGAGGGATGAGGGATTGAGGAGTGAAAGAATAGAGGGATGGAGGGATGGAGAGGTGGAAGGACGGAGGCATGGAGGAATGATGGAGGGGTGGAAGGATGGAGGCATGGAGGGATGGAGGGATGAAGGGCTGTGCCAGGGGAGGTAGCCCGAGAGCTGGGGCTTATTTGCAAGGGTGTATGACTGCACTTGCCCAGAACCGGGCACCAGGGGGTGCCCTGCACCAGGCCCTCCCAAGCTGCAGGCAGCGCTGCCAAGTGGGGACACAGCAGGAGCTTCCAAAGAACTCCTCCCAGGAGCCCTTCTGGGCTGGGCAGGGGCCCACGGGCTGCAGAAGAGCCAGCCAGAAGCGCTGCCCGACGCTGGGCTTCCCTCCTAAGAGTCCTCAGGGAGATCTGCAGCCCCAGGCCCTGCTGGGCACAGGATCAGAGTACACCAGGGAGGGCTGCAGGGCACGGGGATGGGTCCAGCAACTCTCACCACAGGGCCACCCCCTTCCCCAACCAGCCGGGAGCCCCGAGGGCAGAAGTGTGCCCCGTAACCACAGGCAGAGATGTGCAGCCAGCGCCAAAGATCTGAATCGTGGGAGATCTTGGGCAAACTACTTCCCTTCCCGCACAGGGCCAATGAGAAGGCTCCAGGCTGGTGGGTATTGCCCGGGCTAAAGACACCATGCATTTAAGGCACGCTGTCAGGACTCAGAAGCCTTTACAGTTTCGTGGTTTTCTGTGTCACTAGCCCGGGCCGAGGCCTGCACAGAGCAGGCTTGAGAAACAGGCTGGAGAAGCAAGCAGCCTCAGTTTCCCTGCAGGGGAGATAAGGGGTCTGATGACAGCACTGTTCCATCTTGGCCCAGAAGTCCACCGCCCTCTGGGCTGACATCTGTCCCCAGCCCCTACCCCATCAGTGCCCTCATCTGCAGCCAAGAGCGCTCGCTGCGCAGGAGGAAGGTGGGGGGCTGCACCATGGGGGGCAGGGCTTGCTCACCCTTGTGCAGGACGGCATTGGCAGGCTTGTTCCCAGCAAGGGACTCCTTGGACAGGTGCTGGTGGCTCTCGGCGAGGCACTCCACTTCAGCCAGGCGGGCGTTGAGGGCCATGGCGGGGTGGTTGGGGTCCTGGGTCATGTTCAGGTACGCAGCCCTCCGGAGCTGCTCCTCAATGACCAACGCCTGCTCCAGCAGCTGGGGGCGGGGCGCAGCGTCGGCCCGGCCCCTCCCCCTGAATGGCTACCCTCCGTGCTCCACCAGCGCCCGCCCCAGGCCAAGGCTCCCGGCAGAAAGGAGGGAAAGAGGACGTACTGCCATCTGCTGCCCACCCTGGCCTGGTGGTGGCCAACCCTTGGAGCTGTCACCAAGCTGGGTTCTCTGTACCCCATCACCCCCAGGCGGAAGAGACTCCCCAGTGGGGCCAGGGCCAGAGCAAGGATCCACCACTGTTAGTTGATGGACGTACTGATGCTTCGTGGCAGCGTGACTCAGGTACATGGGGACGGATTGCTGCTCTCTAATTCCTTTGCCTTTGGGAGGGCCCTCCTGACACCCGTCCCTCCCCGCCCCCTGCAGCCCTGGCCCTTCAGAAGACTGACCTTAAACCTGCGGGCCAGGAACTTGTTCTTCATCTCCAGGTAGTTGCCCTTGTGGACCTCAGACTTGAAGGGCTCATTGAGGATCATGTACCGCGGGTCATTCTGGATGTCCTGCCAGCGGGCGTAGCCATGCCTGGGTGGGGCACCGTTAAGGGCAAACCTGGCCATTAGTAGAGGTGGGGCCGTAGTGGGAGGCAGCTCAGGGAGGGGGAGGGGCCAGCCCAGGGGTCGGCATCCTGGCTGTACGCTCTCAGGCAAGTCCTTAAGCCCGGCTGTACGAGGAACATATTGATGACACAACAGTGACAGTATCAGCAGACACTGACAGGTGCCCTGGGTGCACCAGACACAGCCCCGGGGCTTCAGAGGATTAACTCTTCACCCCAATAACCTGGGGTGCATACGTTTAAGTCCTGCCCCCAGCACCTGTGAATGGGAACCTTTTTCGGAAACAGGGTATTTGCAGATGTAATCAAGTTAAGAAAGGGTCATACTGGATTAGGGTGGGCCCTAAATTCAATGACTGGGATACTTATAGGAAGAGGAAAATTTGGGGCCAGGCATACTGGCTCACGCCTGTAATCCCAGCATTTTGGGAGGCCAAGGCGGGCAGATCACTTGAGGCCAGGAGCTCGAGAGCAGCCTGGCCAACAAGGCGAAACCCCGTCTCTACTAAAATTACAAAAACTAGCTGGGAGTGGTGGTGCACACCTGTAGTCCCAGCTACTCAGGAGGCTGAGGCAGAAGAACCACTTGAACCCAGGAGGCAGAGGTTGCAGTGAGCTGGGATTGCACCACTGCACTCCAGCCTAGGACACAGAGCAAGACTCCACTTCAAAAAAAAAAAAAAAGAAAGAAAAAGGCCGGGTGCGGTGGCTCATGCCTGTAATCTCAGCACTTTGGGAGGCCAAGGTGGGTGGATCACTTGAGGTCAGGAGTTCGAGACCAGCCTGGCCAACATGGTGAAACCCCTTCTCTACTAAAAATACAAAAATTAGCCGGGTGTGGTGGGGCACACCTGTAATCCCAGCTACTCAGGAGGCTGAAGCAGGAGAATCGCTTGAACCGGGGAGGCGGCAGTTGCAGTGAGCCGAGATCAAGCTGCTATACTCCAGCCTGGGTGACAGAGTGAAACTCTATCTCAAAAAAAAAAAAAAAAAAGAGAGAGAGAGCAATGTGGACCCAGACAGAGACACACAAGGAAGAAGCCGTGATGACAGCGGCGGGGAGCGGGCAACGCAGCAATGCCGAGGATTTCTAGCCACCGCCAGAAGCGAGGAAGATTGAGGAAGAGCGAGGAAGGCTTCCCCTGGAGCTCTCAGAGGGCTCTCCCCGAGGTCCACAGAGGAACAGGCAAGTGCCTACCCAGCCCGGCCTGGCCAAGGATACGTCACAATACCAGCCAGCAGCCAGTAGTCATGGCGCCGGTGCCAGATGTCGTAGATTTTCCCAGAGGATACAGCAGCCCGCTCCTCATTCTGCCACAGCGTGTGCAACTCTGGGAAACAAGACAAGGTGAGCAGGACGAGAAGTGCCCCAGCTTTCACACACAGGCAGGCTTGGAGAGCCGCTCTCTCCCTACTTGCCACTGCCTCCACCCCCAGAGGTCCAGCGTTCCAGTGTTGCTAAGAAAGGTTATACAATGGACTTCTATCAACCAGTCACACTCTAGGATAAAGTTAACCACTGGTCTAGACTCCTGGGACCCACAGTCAGGAAGCCTCAGCTCTCTGCCCAACCCCCAACCCCAATACCCGTGAAGCCCCCGTCCGCGATGTTGAACATGAACTTGAATTTCCCCTTCTTGTCCTCCTTCTTCCCCTCCTCATCTTCCTCTTTGTCACCATTTTGCTGTGTTTCAATGGGCTCCTTCTCCTCAGCCTTGGTGTCATCTGCTGGGGACAGATCACATTCATTCATCCATCCAGAAAGCAGTGCTCAGGGACCTCTCTCTGCCAAGCAAGGGGGACCCAGGAGGCAAGTAGAAAACATCCCCTTGTCCTCAGGGGGCTCACTGCCCAGAAGGGTCTTAAACAAACCAATGGCCTCTCTCTCCATCCTGGGCAGGGAGGCTTAGCTCCAGACTCTAGTGCTCCTCCCCCACCACATCAGGACCACCCAGGAGGAGGACAGGAGAGCACTGTGAAAAGTACAGCTCAAGTTCAAAGACAGAGCTGCCTGAGGGGGCTGATCTGAGGACAACTGTTCCAGAATATTCCAGGGCCTAGAGGTATGCAAAGCTTCCAGCTGAGCCCCAAATCCCCCACGCCAGGCTCTATGACCAGCTTTCCTCTCTCTCAGCGGCAAGGGCACAGCAGGGCTCAGGAGAGAGGAGGGGAGAGGCTGTCCCTGGCATTGGCTGTGAGGGGCTGGTGAATCCAGGCTCCCACCTGCCAGCTCCAATCAGGCCTGGGGCCAAGGGGACAGCGCCTGGGAGACTGTGGGAGGCTGAACAGGGTCCAGAGGGCACCCTCAAAGGACCATGGGGCACAGGCAGAGAACACAGAAGAGCCCCAGACCTGGCCTGAGTTCGGAACCATCCCCTCTGCTGTGGATCAAGCTCAGCTCCAGCTTGTCCAGGATCTTCTCCTTCTCAGGAAGCACCTCCTCTGCAAGAAGAAGAGGGTTCGTGGCGTGGGGTGGGGTCCCAGAAAACAGAGAGGACTCTGGGCTGGTGGCTTTCCACCCACAGAACCCTATCCATCAATATGTTCCGCAGAGTCCAACAGGTGCCACCAAAAAGAGCTCTCCTCGGCCGGGTTCAGTGGCCCATGCTGTAATCCCAGTATTTTGGGAGGCCGAGGCAGGAGGATCACTTCAGACCAGGAGTTCAAGACCAGCCTGGCAACACAGTGAGATCTCGTCTCTACAAAAAAAACAACAAATTAGCTGGGCTTGGCGCCATGCGCCTGTGGTCCCAGCTATTCAGGAGGCTGAGGTGGGAGGGTCGCTTGAGCCTAAGAGATCAAGGCTCCCATAAGCCGAGATGGCGCCACTGCACTCCAGCCTGGGTGACAGAGCAAGACGCTGTTTCCAAAAAAAAAGCACACAGAAGATGAGTTCCCAAGAAGAGAAGGAAATCACCAGGTGCCAGGAAGGAAGGGAAACTGAAGGTGAGGAAGCCGGAGCTGGTGTCCAGGGGCCCCAGGTAGGGGTGATGAGACACCAGGAAGAGGCCTGGAGAGCCTGGAACTTGGGGCTGTGTCTCAGCACCCAGGCAGGACAGGGGAGGCCTCAAGCCCAAAAGACACAGAGAACTGGAATGATGCCAACACGCTCCAACACCGTGGTCTCTGAAGGAAAGTTCTCACCATTGGCCACGGGAGTGAGAAGGCCTGTCTCCACCACGGGATCAAGAAGGTCTCCAGTGAGAAACCCACACCTTGTCCTCGTGGGTGTGGGATCTGAACTAGACCACCCGAGGCAGAGACAGCATCATAAAGCTGCTCCCAGAGGGAGACCGCCCATGAAAACCTCCCGGCCTGAGCCTCCAGAAACAAAAGGGGAGGGACACTCCCACTCCCCAGAGGACACGGAGCTCCTGCAGATAAAAATCACAATCCGGCCTGGGTGCAGTGGTTCACGCCTGTAATCCTAGCACTTTGGGAGGCCGAGGCCGGAGGATCACAAGGTCAGGAGTTCGAGACCAGCCTGACCAATATGGTAAAACCCCGTCTCTACCAAAATATTTTTTAAAAATTAGCCAGGTGTGGTGGCACGTGCCTGTAATCCTAGCTACTCGGGAGGCTGAGGCAGGAGAATTGCTTGAACTCGGGAGGTGGAGGTTGCAGTGAGCTGAGATCACGCCACTGCACTCCAGCCTGGGTGACAGAGTGAGACTCCATCTCAAAAAAAAAAAAAAAAAAAAAAATCACAATCCCTGATGAGGATGCACCCAATCTAAACCCAGAAAACAATGATCCCCCACCAGCCGACGCACAGGAAGCAGACAAGCACCTGGGGCTAATAGGACAATGTCAGAGACTCTCAAACAGAGGTGTCCAATCTTTTGGCTTCCCTGGGCCACACATAAAATACACTAAAAAGAAGAACTGTCTTGGGCCACACATAAAATACACTAAACTCTGACAACAGCTGATGAGCTTTTATATATATACACATACACATACACACACACACACACACATATATATATATCACAAAAAAAAATCTCATAATGTTTTAAGAAAGTTTATGAATTTGTGTTGGGCCACATTCAAAGCCATCCTGGGCCACAATTGTCCCACGGACCACACAGGTTGAAAAAGCTTGCTCTAAAATAAATATGTCTAGGGTGACCAAAGACAGAGAAAAAAGAAAAAGAAGGAAGAGAATCCACAGGGAAAGAATAAGACTCCCTCAAAACTAGAAAAAAAAACAGATAAAATTTCTAGAAATGTGGGCGGATGACTTGAGGTCAGGAGTTCGAGACCAGCCTGACCAACATGGTGAAATTCTGTCTCTACTAAAAATGCAAAAATTAGGCAGGTGTGGTAGCAGGTGCCTGTAATCCCAGCTACTCAGGAGGCTGAGGCAGGAGAATCAGTTGAACCCAGGAAGCAGAGACTACAGTGAGCCGAGACTGCACCACTGCACTCCAGCCCGGGCAACACAGCGAGACTCCATCTCAAAAAAAAAAAAAAAGGCGGCAGGCGCAGTGGCTCATGCCTGTAATCCCAGCATTTTGGGAGGCCGAGGTGGGCAGATCACGAGGTCAGGAGATTGAGACCATCCTGGCTAACACAGTGAAACCCCGTCTCTACTAAAAATACAAAAAATTAGCCGGGCTTCATTAGCCGGGCGTGGTGGCGGGCGCCTGTAGCCCCAGCTACTTGGGAGGCTGAGGCAGGAGAGAGACTCTGTCTCAAAAAAAAAAAAAAAAAAAAAGGAAAGGAAATACACAATCATTAACATTTTGATTGCAGAATTCTAACATGTGCTCTAAGACTTCCAGCCCTTGGTGTCCACGCCCTGCAAAATCCCCTGGAAGGTGAAGAGGATGAACTCGACTCCCCAGAGCAGGTTCCGTTTTGCCACACGGGTGACCTTAAAACAGGGAGATGACCTGAGTAGGCCTAACCTGACCACACGAGCCCTTTTCTCTGGCTGGTCACAGAAAAGGAAGTCAAAGATGTGAAGCACAGGAGGGTTTCTGTTCACCACTGCTGGCTTGAAGACAGACGAGGCTACATGGCAGGAATGTGGTGGCTTCCAGGTGCTGAAAATGGACCCAGCTGACAGCCAACAAGGAAATGGGACCTCAGTCCTCCAGCCTCAAGGAACTGAATTCTGCCAACAACAAAGAGTGAGCATGGATGTGGACTTTTCCCCAGGGCCTCCAGAAGAGAACTCAACCTAGTCAATACTTTGATGTCCTGAACCTTGTGATATCCTGAGCAGAACACCCAGCTACACCACGCCAGGCGTCAGACCCACACAACTGTGAGCTCATGGTGAGTGCTGTTTTTAGCCATTACGTTTGCAGTACTTTGTGATACAGCCATGCAAAATAATACAAATGGGAAGGGTTTAAAAAACAGCTGTGCAAAGAAAATATACATGAAAGCTGGATCTGAAGATTACTCAAAAAGCCTGGCAGAGAAATAGATAACAAAAAAGAAGCAAAAGATATGAAAACTTATCAGCCCCCATCTTTTGCTAACCTTGTACTATGCTTTCTTCTTCATAGCATTTGGAGTCTGTGGTTGAACAACACGTATTTCTGTTTATTGTGGATTGCCTGTGTTCCCCAGTGGAATACAAACTCCACGGAATGAAGCTTTCAGCTGTTTTGGTTCATTGCTTGTGTCCTCAGTGCCTGGGACAGCATCTGACACTCAGCAGGCTCAGTGCCTGGGACAGCATCTGACACTCAGCAGGCTCAAAATATATATATATATATATATATATGCATGTGTATATATATATGTTTGTTGGATGAATGAACCAATCAATGAGTAATAGGAATTCCAGGACAAAATAAACATAATGAGGGCAAAGAAAATATTCAAAGAGAGAATGACTGAGAATTTTCCCACAATTGATGCAGGACATAAATATTCAGCTTTAAGAATCACAGTGAGTCACACACAAGATAAACAAAAACTTCACTCTAAAAACAAAACAAAAAATACCCTCCATTGTAGTGAAGCTACATATCACCAAAGACAAAGAGAATGTCTTAAAAGCAGTCTTTCAATGTGAGAAAAGATAGAAATGACAAATTTCCTACACAGGAGCAACAATTACACCAACAGCAGCCTTCTCAGCTTCTCTCAGTAGCCTTCTCAGCATAATGAACGCCAAATAAAAAAGGAAGAATATCTGCAAAGTGCTGAGGGAAGATCCCTATCCCATCTTCAATTGTACTAATTATTCAAAAGTAAAAGAAAAATAACAATGAGAGAATTTACCATTCCCAAAAAAATTCCTGAAAGCACCATTAAAGGTGTACTTTAGGAAGGACTTTGAATGAAGCAATGATGAACAAATAGGCAAACACAAACTGGTAAGAATGTGAGAAGATCTAAAAAAGGATTAAAAAATTAGAAATAAGCATAACAACAAAATTGGGAAAGTAAAAACAAACTGAAACTAAAATATTGGGCAACAGCAACGTGGCAGATGAAAGGGAAGTGAGTTAGAGCTAAAGCTATCTAAAGTCCTCATATTACTCAGAGGGATACATGTTAAAAATGTAAGAGTACAGAATGAAATTGACTATAAACCTTCCAAATGAGTTGAGGGGGAAAAGAGGAGATATAAAGAAAATTTGATCAATCCAAGAGATGGCAGGAAAAAAGGAAAAAGGAGAAAAGAAAAGGGTAATATATAAAGTACAAAATAAGACAATAGAAATCCATCCATATATCTAGTTATTACAATAAATGTAAAGAGATTAAACTTTCCAGCTAAAAGATAGGGACCCTATAATTAGATTTTAAATGATGAATCCCCTACATACTGTCTACAAAAGATAGACCTAAAACATTACAAAGAGATTAAAAGTGAAGAAATGAAAGAAAATATTTGTAAATCATGTATCTGACGAGGAACATGACTCTATATAAAGAACTCATACAAGCCAGGCCCAGTGGTACATGCCTGTGATCCTAGCTACTCAAAAGTCTAATACTAGAGAATTACTTGGGCCCAGGACTTCAAAGCCCTCCTGGGCAACATAGTAAGACCCTGTCTCTAAAAGTATTGATTAATTAATTTAAAAAGAACTCTTACAATTCAATAATTTTAAAAAATCCAATTTTAAAATAGACAAAGGATCTGAAAAGACATTTCTTCAACAAATTATATACAAATGAGCCATAATCACATGAAAAAACATTCAACATCTTTATGCACAAAGGAAACTCAAATCAAAATGACAATGAGACACCACTTCTCACCTACTAGGGTGACTATAATCAAAAAGACAGATAATAACAGGTATTGGCACGTATGTGAAGAAACTGGAACCCTCACACATGATGGTAGGAATGTGAACTGATGCAATACACATGGAAAACAATTCAGCAGTTTCTCAAAATGGTACAGAGAATTACCAATATGACCCAGCAATTCTACTCCTAGATATATACCCAAAAGAACTGAAAACCTATACCCACACAAAAAAATGTGTACACAAATGTGTACAGTAGCCGAAAAGTGGAAACAACTCAAATGTGTATCACTATGAATGGATAAACGAAACATAGTAGATCCATACAATGGAATATTATTTGGGCATGAAAAGAAATGAAGTACTGCCTGTAATCCCAGCACTTTGGGAGGTCATGGTGGGAGGATCACTTGAGTCCAGGGGTTCAAGACCAGCCTGGGCAACATGGCAAAACCTGTCTCTACAAAAAAATACAAAAATTAGCCGGGCGTGTTAGCATGTGCACCTGTAGTCCCAGCTACTTGGGAGGCTGAGGTGGAAAGATCACTTGCACCCATGGGGTCAAGGCTGTAGTAAGCCAAGATCATGCCACTGCACTCCAGCCTGGGTGATAGAGCAAGACCTTGTCTCAAAAAAAAAAGAAATGAAGTACTAATATATTCCACAACATAGATGAACTTTAAAAACACTATGCTAAGTGAAAGAAGCCAGACACAAAGGGCCAAAGTACTGTATTATTCCATTGGTATGAAATGTTCAGAACAGGCCAGTCCATAGGACAGAAGTGATTGCCAGGGGCTGGAAGGAAGAGGAAGAAATGGGGAATGATTACCAATGGGTAAGAAGAATTTATTTTTGAAGTGATAAAATGTTCTGGAATTAGATAACGGTGATGGTTGCACAACTCTGGATGTACTAAAAATAACGAACGGTATACTTCATTATTTTTTTTTTTTTTTTGAGACAGAATTTCGATCTTGTTGCCCAGGCTGGAGTGCAGTGGCACCATCTTGGCTCACTGCGACCTCTGCCTCCTGGGTTCAAGCGATTCTCCTGCCTCAGCCTCCTGAGTAGCTGGGATTACAGGTGCCCGCCACCACGCCCGGCTAATTTTTGTATTTTTAGTAGAGACAGGGTTTCACCATGTTGGCCAGGCTGGTCTCAAACTCCTGACCTCAGGTGATCCACCCACCTCAGCCTCCCAAAGTTCTGGGATTACAGGGGTGAGCCACCATGCCCGACCTGAATGGTATACTTTAAATGGCTCAACTGTATGATATGTTAATTATATCACCATAAAGCTGTTATATTAAAAAAAAAAGGAATAGAAAAAGGCGTAACAAACATATACTAAACAAAAGAAAGAGCAACCCAAATCAGCAAAAATAAACTTTTTTTTTTTTTTTTTTTTGAGACAGAGTCTTGCTCTGTCGCCCAGGCTGGAGTGCAGTGGTGCGACCTCAGCCTCCCAAGTAGCTGGGACTACAGGCGCTCGCCACCATGCCCGACTAATTTTTTTGTATTTTTAGTAGAGATGGGTTTCACCATGTTCGACAGGATAGTCTTTAACTCCTGACCTTGTGATCTGCCCGCCTCGGCCTCCCAAAGTGCTGGGATTACTGGCATGAGCCACCACTCCCGGCCCAAAAATAAACTTTTAAGCAAAAAGTTTAAAGAGGGATAAGAGGGTTATTACACAATAATTAGAAGCACATGTCACAAGAAAAACATTAAAAACCTGAACAAATATGCACCTGACAACCCAGTCTCAAATCATATGAAGCAAAATCTGGCATTATAAGAAGAAAGAGATTAATCCATAATCATAATGAGAGATTTTAACACAAGTCTCTCAGAAACTGACTGATCAAAGCAAACCAAATACTAGTAAAGATATTAAAAACTTGAACAACATAATTAGCACTCATTATCTACTGATCTAATACATATATATATATACATTTTTTTTTTTTTCTGAGATTGAGTCGCACTCTGTCGCCCAGGCTGGAGTGCAGTGGCACGATCTCCACTCACTGCAACCTCTGCCTCCCAGGTTCAAGCAATTCTCCTGCCTCAGTCTCCTGAGTAGCTGGGACTACAGGTGCACGCCACCACACCCAACTAATTTTTGTATTTTTAATAGAGACTGGGTTTCGCCATGTTGGCCAGGCTGGTCTGAAACTCCTGACCTCAGGTGATCCACCTGCCTCAGCCTCCCAAAGTGCTGGGATTACAGGTGTGAGCCACCATGCCCGGCCCTAATGCATATAGTTAGAACCTTAAACCCAGCAATTAGGGAACAGACATTTTCTTCAAGCACACATACAGTATTTACATAATCTGACCATATCAGGCCAGAGAACAGGTTTCAACAACCTCATATAGACTCATGTTTTCAGACCACAATGCAACTGAGTCAGAAATCACTAATAAAAAAGTAGCCCAATCACCCCCAATCTCTGTATGGTAAGAGAAGTTAAAGACCAACGAGCGAGGTGGCTCACGCCTGCAATCCCAACACTGTGGGAGGCCAAGGTGGGTGGATCACTTGAGGTCAGGAGGTCAAGACCAGCCCAGCCAACAGTCTCTACTAAAAATTAAAAAAAAAAAAAACTTGGCCGGGCGCAGTGGCTCACACCTGTAATCCCAGCACTTTGGGAGGCCAAGGCAGGCGGATCACGAGGTCAAGAGATCGAGACCAGCCTGGCCAACATGGCGAAACCCAGTCTCTATTAAAAATACAAAAATTAGTTGGGTGTGGTGGCATGCACCTGTAGTCCCAGCTACAAGAGATCGAGACCATCCTGACCAACATGATGAAATCTCATCTCTACTAAAAATACAAAAATTAGCTGGGTGTGGTGGTGCATGCCTGTAGTCCCAGCTACCGGGGAGACTGAGGCACAAGAATCACTTGAACCCGGGAGGCAGAGGTTGCAGTGATCCGAGATCATACCACTGCATTCCAGCCTGGGTGACAGAGCGAAACTCTTTTTTCAAAAAAAAAAAAAAGTTAAAGTCCGTTAAGTCCATGTATAGAGGCCTGAGCTCCTGGCCTCCCCTCACCAGGAGGCCTGCAGAGGGTTGGAGTCTACCTCTCTGCCAGGGAGAAATGAGCTAAGTACAGCCACCTGCCCTTCTCTGAACCCAGGCCTGCTGAGGCCAGACATGGCACTGGGGTGGGCAGCCTGCAAGAAGCCCCAACCTCTCGGCAGCTGCTCCGGGGAGGGCGGGGCCTTCTCCGTCTCCTCTGGCCGCTCCTCTCGGGCTCTCTCCTTGCTGGCTGGGCTCTCGTGCTTGTCCTCACCCTCCACTCTATCCAAGGCAGCTGGAAGGGCCTGCAGAGGAGAAGCCAGGAGAACTGCAGGGCCTGGGGCCTCGCCAGGAACGCAGGGCAGGGAACATGCGCTGGGCTGAGAACCCAGTCTCCTGGCTCCCATCGCTTGCTCCCAGCCTGCTCCCCCCGATTCAGAGCCCCGAAAAGGGAGCCAGGAGGCCTGGGTTCCACCTCGCTGTGCAGGGCCTGAGAAGGTCCCCAGACCCAACCTCCACCCCACACACACCACAGGCCCAGACGCCAGCAAGTTCCACACCTGGACTTCCAGGGACTGCCTTGGCTTCTGCGCCCCTGGGTCCTTCTCCTCCATGTAGCCCAGCTGGGCTTCCATTTTGTCTGAAAGATCAAGGGAAAGAGCTGAGACAGGTGGGCTCAGACGGGAAGGAGTAGGGCAGGCAGTGGGGTGGCAGAGAGGAGAGGTGGGGCTTGGCCTTCAGGAGGCTCCATTGCCGCCAAGCACCTCCAGGAGAGACAGGCAGGATCCCTGGCTAAGTCAGAGAGGCCAGGCCAGGCCTATGACTCAGGAGTGCTTGGAGGACCTTGAACCCAGTGAGACCAAAGTGAGGGGCTGTCAGGACGGGGCTGCACACAGCCGTGGCTGCTCATCTGGAGGCAGGGAAGTGAGGCAGATGGAGGCCCAGATTGGGAGCCACAACGCCCAGTCTGGTCCCAGCTTTCGGGCAGGCTGGCTGGCTGTGTGCCTCTGGACAGGGTGTGAGTTTCCTCCCTGCCAAGTCAGCCGCCAACACACTGCAAAGTGCTGGTCACTTACACGGCTCTGAGAAGCCCTGGGAGATGGGCACAGCCGGGAAAGCGGAGGCTCACGGAGGTTAGGTGACTTGCCCAAGGTTAGACAGAGCTCAGGCCAAAGCCAAGAAGCAAACCAAGATGTGTCCACCTCCAAGGGCTCCCTTGTGCTTGGAGGTGCAGCTTCTCAGGGCCTGGCCTCACCCATCACCAAGGGATAGCTATGTCCGTCTCAGGCCTGTGAGGCCCAACTGACGGACCAAGTATTTAACAGGTATTTGCTTCACCCAAATAAATACCTAGATCGCCAAAGTGACACGGGCACAAATGACCCAATTAAGTACGCAAAGAATCTGAAAAGACATTTCTACAAGTCTACAAATAGCCAATACGCACACGAAACAACACTCAACGTCCTTGGCATCAGGGAAATGCCAATCAGAACCACAGTGAGACACCACCTCATGCTACCAGGACAGCTAGACCATGAAGGCAGAGAACAGTTACTGCTGAAGACGTGGAGAACCTGGGACTCTCACACAACACTAGCAGGAATGTAAAATGGTACAGCTACTTTGGAAAACAGTCTAGTAGTTTCTCAAAAGGGAAAACAGGGTTATCACATGGCCCAGCAAGTCCATTCCTAGATATCCACCCAAAAGAACTCAAAACTATGTCCACACAAAAACGTAAAACACAGCAGCATTATTCACAGTAGCCAAAAAGTAGAAACAACCCAAAATCTATCGACAGCGCAATGGATAAGCAAAATGCAGTAAATCCATACAAGAAAACGTTATCGGCCAGGCGCGGTGGCTCACGCCTGTAATCCCAGCACGTTGGGAGGCCGAGGAGGGTGGATCACCTGAGGTCAGGAGTACAAGACCAGCCTGACCAACATGGCGAAACCCCGTCTCTACTAAAAATACAAAAATTAGCCAGGTGTGGTGGCAGGCACCTGTAATCCCAGCTACTCGGGAAGCTGAGGCAGGATCGCTTGAACCTGGGAGGCGGAGGTTGCAGTGAGCCGAGATCACGCCATCGCACTCCACCCTGGGCAACGAGAGCGAAACTCCGTCTCAAAAAAAAAAAAAAAAAAAGAAAGAAAGAAAAAGAAAACATTATCAGCCATAAGGCACAATGACTGAAGCACTGATGCACGCTGCAATGTGGATGAACCTGGAACCCCCAGGCTGAGTGACAGAAGCCAGACACAAAGGCCCACACACTGTGCGGTGCCATATATGCGAAACATCCAGCATTGTGAAATCCAGGGACAGGAAGCAGGTTAGTGGCTGCCCAGGCCTGGGGTTGGGGGATAAGGAGTGGCTGCTAATGGGTACAAGGTTTCTTTTTTCAGGGGGAATGAAAATATTCCGGCCTTAGGCAGCGGCGATGGTTGTACATCCTATGAATATACTAGAAATCACTGAATAGTACTTTTTTTTTTTTTTTTGAGATGGAGTCTTGCTCTGTCCCCCCATGCTGGAGTGCAGTGGTGTGATCTTGGCTCACTGCAACCTCTGCTTCCTGGGTTCAAGCGATTCTCCTGCCTCAGCCTCCCAAGCAGCTGGGATTACAGGCACGTGCCACCATGCCCAGCTAATCTTTTGTATTTTTAGTAGAGATGGGGTTCCACCATGTTGGCCAGGTTGGTCTCAAACTCCTGACCTCAGGTGATCCTCCCGCCTCAGCCTCCTAAAGTACTGGGATTACAGGTGTGAGCCACCACGCCCAGCCAGTTTTTTAAAAGAGTGAATTTTGCAGTATGTATATAAATTATATCTCGTAACTATCATTAAAATGAAAAACTCTCTGTAGAATGACATTTCAGCAAACAGAGGCTTTGGGGGAAGGAGAGGCCGTCTTCTGTGGGATTGTGGGTTAGACTAGGGGTTTCTGTGACCTTGCCACTTTCCATGACCCCGGTGCCCTCCCCGGCCCGCCCAGCCCACAGACCTGGCAGGCCCAGCGGGGCCGGCAGGAGGTGGGCAGGGCTGGCGGGCACTGGTGTGTTGGGGTCCGAGGAGATCACCTCGCCCGGCTTCTTGCCCTCGGGCCCCTCAGGGATCAAGTCTGGGGTGCTGTACTTCCCGTTGACATGCTCAAACTCCTGAACCTGGGGTGGTGGGAGGGAAGGTGGGAGGGAAAGAGGGAGGGCAGTGCTGGCAGCTCACCCCTAAGGGCCTCAGGGCAGCCAGGGGGGCGGAAGGTGTCACAGGCTTGGGGTAGCTGCTGCCTACACCCAAGGCTGTCCAAGCCAGGCCCCTCCTGACAAGCTCCCCTGCCTACACTCCCAGCCCCTGTGTGTCCTCCAGCTGTATGTAACCCACCGTTCTGGCCTCCACCCCACAGGCCCCTCACCCAGAAAGCCTTTCCAGGTCAGTCCCTCTGGCCTGACTCGGACCCTGGGCAGCTGTGTGGCCTGAGCCAGGCACTTGTTCTCTGACCGCTGACCCGCAAGGGACAGCACCAGGAGCCCAGGCAGCCACCAGGAAGGGCCCTACAGAGAGTTACTCACCCACCTTCTTCCTAACTAGTGACATGACCCCGATGCGGGTCAGCACGTGCTGCCTGGAGAGGCCCTCCCGGGGCACGCCGTCTGCGAAGGTCTCTGCACCATCCGCCCCCGGCTCACACAGGTGCCGCATGAAGAGGGACACATAGGCTCTGGGGTGGGGAGGGGGGACTGGGGCTCAGGGAGTGGGGGGCCGGCAAGAACCCTCTGAGAAGGCTGGCAGGACCCCAGGGGAACTCCTGGCTGATCTTCAACCATCGCCCACCTCCCAGTCAGGCCTGAGCCAGGCACAGGAAAGGACAGAGAGGGACTCCCTGGCGAGGGGACCTCCTAGGACAGCCCTGGCCCTGGGTGACCGGGATCTTCCTCGCTGCCATAACCCCAGCTGGTTTGGGCAGGGGCGGATGGTCAGTATTTGCAGATCAGCCCTGCCCGGCACCAGGACTCCAGCCACCCAAAGTCCAAGTGGCAGTGAACTTTCCAGACGGCCTCATCCTGGCGGAAGCAGATGCTGCCCTCTGTGGGGCTCACCCGCAGGACCCTGCCCTACTCAGGGGCAGGTGGTCACACCCTGGGCCACCACCTAGCCCCTTTACCTAAACTCCTTCTCGCTCTTCCCTCGAAGGTCCCGCACCAGCCAGTGGGAGTTGAAGGCGTCCTGGGGGGGCATGCCCCAGCGCATGATGGCGTTCAGAAAGGCCTTCCGCTGTCGGGCGTTGAAGCCCAGCACCTGGGCGAGTGGAGCACGGGAGTATGAGTCCAGGGCAGAGACGGGGTGAGGGCGGAGGATTCTGGGATGGGGGAAGAAAAGCATGGGAGGAGGAGAAGGCAGGAAGGGGGTACAGAGAAGGCAGGGGCCTCCACCTGGGGCAGGACCCTGACGGCGAAGACCAGACCAAGTTCTGTCCCAGCCCCGCCTCTACCTGGCATGAGACCCAGGGCAGTCCCCCAGCCCTCCTCCATATCCCAAGGGCAGCAGGAAGCAGGGGCAGAAAGAGATGCGGGAACAGACAGGCCCCACCTCGATGTTGCCACCAACTCGGGCGAGAAGCGGGGGCAGGGGCTTGTCCCTGTCACTCTTCAGCTGCCTCCGGGATTGTCGTCGTCCACCTGGGGAGCAGCCCGCCACAGCTCCTCAGGTGGGAGCCCAGAGATTCCTGATCCCCCTCTTCTGACTCCCAAGGACAGCGGGACCCCAGACCAGCCCCGCTCCTGCTGCCATCAGCTCCCCTGACGTGGCCTCAGCAGTAGCCCAGACCACTAACACTGAGACTCACTCTGCCCTTCCGGTCTCTCTTCAAAGTCCTCATCCTCATCCTCAGAGCCAATGGAATATTCTGACTGGTTATCAGAGAGCTCATCCTGCCACTCTGCAGGGGGCCAGACAGAGGGGCACAGAGTGAGCTGTACAAGCAAAGCCCACCCTCAAGTTCAAGCATGCCCAGCGCCATGCCGAGCCCCTGCACCCCAGCTCCATAAAAAGGCAGTGACAATGACAATGGCCCACGTACTTCCCATGGGCTCATTTAGTAATCCCAACACCACCACATTATACACTAAGGGTACTATGTGTACCCACACATTACACATACTGTTCTGTGTGCAAGGGGCTTGCCCAAGGCCACATCACGAGCAGTGGTGAAGTCACTGAACTGAGCCACACCTTGTTCCCCCAAACACCCAGCACCTCTGCACCTGCCCCCAGTCCCCTTTCCTCCAAAAAGCTGCCTCCCAGCTCCAACCAGCGCCGCCCAGCGTTCCTGGCCCATACCTCCCGGGGGGGGGTCCTGCACAGGGATGCCCCAACAGAATCCTGCCCCACCCTCCGCCTCTGGGTATGGGACACCCGTCCCTCCTGGCACACTCGCCCAGCTCTCCCGGCCCGCACCTCCTGGGGGTTCTGCACACGGATGCCCTGACAGAATCCTGCCCCACCCTCCACCTCTGGGTGAGGGGCACCCATCCCTCCCTCCCGGCACGCACCCTGGTCCTCCTGGGAGGCGTCGTTGTAGTTGACCTGCTTGCGGATGCGCTTGCCCTTGCCCAGGTTGCGGGCCAGGTCCTCCTGCTGCTGCTCGTAGTGGTGCCGCAGCAGCTTCTCCCAGTAGTCGGGATCCACGTTCTCCTCCTGCTTGATGATTTCCCGCTCCACCTCCTCCTGGGGACGCAGCACCACGGGTTCCATGGGTGGAGCCATCTCTGCCCTCCTGGAAGCCTCAGGCTGCCTCCACCTGACCTGCCCTTTACCCCCTCAGGGCTCAAGGATTAATGGGATGACCTGCCTACTCCAGGAAGCCTTCTCTGATCACCCTGGCCCTAGCTAGGCTTCCTCTCCCTGCCCCTATCCAGTCAATCATTTACTTATTCATCCATCCATTCACAAAGCAAGTATTTCCTGGCCTCGTGCCAAGCACTGGGGTACTGAATTGAATAAGCTCCCCCGTGCCTGCCCTCAGAAGTCTCCTGGTTTCAAAGGAAAAGTCATGAGCTCACCCGATCTGCACGGAGAGTGAGGAGCAGAGGAAGAAAGGGAAAGGCCTCCAGGAGAGACCCACAAGGAGCTCCTCGGGGACGGCTGGGGTTTGCCCGGTGGAGAAGGGAGAAAAGTGTGGGGTGGAGCAGGCGTGGTGGCTCATTCCTTAATCCCAGAACTTTGGGAGGCCGAAGCAGGTGGATCACCTGAGGTCAGGAGTTCAAGACCAGCCTGGCCAACATGGCGAAGTCCTAGCTCTACTAAAAATACACAGATTAGACGGGCGTGGTGGTGCACGCCAGTAATCCCAGCTACTTAGGAAGCTGAGGCACGAGAATCACTTAAACCTGGGAGGCGATATTGCACCACTGCACTCCAGCCGGGGCGCCAGAGCGAGACTCCATTTCAAGAAAAACAAAAAAGAAAAGTGTGGGGTGTTCTGGAACGTTGGCGGCCCAGGTGCAGGGCCGAGATGCAGGCCCTGAGGAAAGGGCGGGAGGGCGCAGCCGGGTAGGGACTGAAATCAGACCCCGGGGATAGGGCTCTGTGCAACGGGGTGGCAGATCAGCTTGCACTTCAGAGAGTGGGGAAGCTGGACTGGAGCCGGGATGACGCCACGGAGCAGGCGGCTGATGTGTGCAAGGGCAGTGGCCAGCCCATGTGGCTGTACTGCCCTCAGCACTGCCTCCGTCCCTTCCCTCACTGTTGTGTTTAGTCCTGAGCCCGCGAGTGAGGCCACAGGGCCGCGGCGGGGAGGGCGGAGCACGTGGTTGGAGGGCGGAGCACACGCTGGAATGCGGGGGTCACAGCTTGGAGGGCGGGGCTGCGGCTGGAGGGCGGGGTCACAGCAGGGAGGGCGGGGCTGCGGCTGGAGGGCGGGGTCACCGCTTGGGCTGGCTGCGGCGGGAGGGCGGGGTCACAGTGGAAGGCGTGGTCACAGTGGAGGGCGGGGCTGCGGATGGAGGGCGGACGGGACCTTACCACGCCGTCCTCCTCGCGCACCACGTACTGCGCCACCTTGAAGGAGCTCAGGTACTCGTTCATGTTCTGTAGCTCCGTGTCGTCTGTAGCGTCCTGGTTCCGGTCCAGCAGCTTGGAGATAGCCGCATCGTCATAGTGGATCACACTGCTGTCCTCCACGTCCTTGTTGTCACCTGGGGAGCAGGCAAATGCAGTGTGAAGACAAAGACTGCCCTGGTCCAGCCCCCGGGACCCAGGAACAGACTCCCAACAATGGCCCTTCCCATCCCCACCAGGGGCTGCAGCTGAGAGGCATGGTGACCAGACAGAGGAAACCGCGCTGTAACAGCCCCACTCGCCGCCCACCCGGCAGTCCCAGGACGCCCAAGTGAGGGCAGGTCAGGGAACCCCTCCTCTGCAGGAGCAGCCACCTGGTCGGAGGAGGAGCTGAGGCTGGGCTGGGTTGGCCCCTACCTGGCGGGGTGCTACCGTGCTTCTTCTTTGCACTGGCGGCCAAGTTCCCCCCTTTGGAGGACTGGACATCAGGGATGGGTGTGACCGGCCTCTGGCCCTGAGACATCATGCCTGTCAGACAGAGGAGGAGAGCACTGGTGCAGGACCACAGAGGGCTGCAGGGTTGGCAGGCAGTGCCCAGAGACACCACCCTGGGCTGTCCTAGCCAGGAGACACAGGTGGGGGGTGCAGAAGAGAGGCTGTGTGTTGGAGCGGGCAGGGACCCCAGCAAGCCCTGGATGGGTGTCTCGGCGGGGCCACCCCAGTCCCCTGCCACGCTCCCTCGGAACAGAGGCCCACCCTCCACATCGTCCTTGAAGAGCTCCTCCGTGCCGAACTTGAGGATGTCGTCCAGCTCCTGCTTGGTCATGGACCCCGACTTGGAGCCGAGGCCGGGCCGCACCACCAGGTGGGTGAGCATCATCTTGCGCTTGGCCACCTGCGTGATGCGCTCCTCCACCGAGGCCCGAGTCACGAAGCGGTAGATCATCACCTTCTTGTTCTGGCCGATGCGGTGGGCGCGGCTGAAGGCCTGGGGAGACCTGCACCTGAGCACCCGTGGCTCACCCAGGGCTCCAGGCAATGGAGGAGATCACACCCATGAGCTCAAGAGCATGGAATGCACTGCATGACTGTGTAGGGAAAGGCATGTGGTGCGTGCACCGCTGCAGCTGGGCTCCCTCCCTGACTGCGGAGCCTCCCATGAGCCTGGGTGCCAGGCTGGGTTTGGAGTGGAAAAGCTTCCAGCCATTGGAAGCAGGCAGGACTTCAGGTGTGCAAGAGTGTGTGAGAGATGACACGGCCAGTGTGCGGGGTGTAACTGAAGCCACACAGAGCTTCATGGGGGCCACGGGAAGGTAGGAGGCTGCATTTCCCTGTGCGCGAACCACTAATGGGACCACAAGACCATGTGCTGAAGACGCGCAGCCACCTTCTGAGGGCAGCAAGGAGCTGAATCTGCCCTGTATAATACAAGGAAGTGCCTGAGACTCTGTGCAGCCCTGCATGAGGTGACCTGGGTGTGGCCGTGTATATCTGTGTGTGTGCATGGGCGCACACACGTGTGAATGATATATCAATTTGTTTGTGTTCCCCTACATTTGTAAGCGTTCGATATGTGTGTCCCAGCGCACGAGAGGGGTGGCCAGGGACACTAGGGTGGTTCTATTCCCATAGCCCCTCCCCCCACAGCCCTTCCATCCTTCCTTATCAGCCCCATCTGCCCCTTGCACTATCTCATCCTCCCCCCCACCTCCGACAGGCCCCACTCTCTGCTCCCCACTCCCTTCAAAATGCGTGCCCCTCTGGGTCCCAGGGCTCCCTCTTCCTGCCTCCCTCCATGGCCTTGGTCCTGAGGATGATGGGAAAAACCAGATCAGTGGCCACTACGAACTGCTGTGCGCCCTGGGACACTTCCCCTGCCCTCTCCAAGCCTGTTTCCTCCTCTGGACAAGGACGGAGCTGGAGCGATGGGGGCCAAGCTTCCACTCACTCCCAGGGCCCCTCTTGGGGCCAGGACTCCACGGGTGAGGGAGGCCCACAACACCAGGGTAGGTGAGGGGGTGATGGCAAGAAGGGCATGAAGGACAGAACCTGCCTGAGGCCCGGGATAAGAGGCCCCCTGGGAGGGTGGTGGGCGGCAGCAGCACAGACCTGGATGTCATTGTGCGGGTTCCAGTCCGAGTCGTAGATGATGACAGTGTCCGCCGTGGCCAGGTTGATGCCCAGGCCGCCTGCCCGGGTTGAGAGGAGGAAGCAGAACTGCTGGGCCCCGGGGGCTGAAAAAGAGAGGCCAGCAGATGGGGGTGTTGGGGGGGTACGCCTTGGGTGGGGAGAGGGGCGTGGCAGAAAGGATGGGGGAGAGAACAGAGAGAAGGAACTGCAGCAACAGATCCCTGGCAGAGAAGGACAAAGCCGGAGACCCCATCAGAGACGGGTGGCCACAGCTGCACTCAGGGGAGCCAGAGGAGGCCTGCCCAAGCCCACTTAGCCCCCAGCGAGCTCTGAGCCCTGGTCCAGTGGGAGGGCGCTGGAATGAGGAGGTCAATTTTCAAACCCCAGATGAGCAAAAAACAAAGTGCAAGCCGCCAGCAAGTACAAGCAGAGCCCTAGAGAGCTCAGAGTCCTTCATGTCCCCGCAGCTTCCCACCCCTGGCTTCCCTTAGCCCACCAATGCTGCCAGGGCAGCCCGGGAAAACTCAGGGGCACAGCTCCAGGACCTGAGGTCCCACCCCACTGGGCAACCCTGTCACAGGATGGCTGGTTCTCAGCCTCTCAGGGCCCTTCAGTGACCTGGGACTGACCACAGCCCCCACTGGAGCTGCAAACAGGCCCCTGGCACACCCAGGGCTTCAGCCACTCCTGCTTCCACATGTGGCTGGGCCACGTCTAGACCCTGAAACTCTGAACATGCTATTCCTCCTGGCTCTCTGGCACAAGTGTGTGAGAGGAATCACTGCTTTGGGCATTTGGAGAGCATGGCCCCAGCCCCTTTCTAAGGGCTGATGCCCCAGGGAAACAAAGCTTGTTACTATTTGCTGCAAACTTGCTACTGAAGTTTGCAGCCGACTGCTTCCCACTCCAGAAGTTTCTTTTGCTACAGGAGGAACTCCACCGGCAAGACCCTCCTGACCTCCACCCTCGCCTCTCCTTCCCAGGCAGGGAAGACCAAGCATGGGTGACTCTGGGGGAAGAAGCTGATCATGTGTGGCCCGGCCCTTTCACTCTCTCCTGCCTCTGGAAGTGGCCCCAGGTAGCACGTGCATCTCTGTACCTCCTGCCACCATTCACCATACGGCAGGCTCTGTCCAACACCACTTGTAACTGGGGCCTACCTGGCGTCAATATTAGAGGCCCCCGTCTGCGTTTCTCATTGTCTAACTCCATTCCCAACAGGTGTTATCTACTGGGCGCCTCAGAACTCCGATTCCATGGGAGGAATCCTTTTAACATTGGAAACTCGGGGGAAGCTGCCGCGACCTCGGACTGGCCTGCTGTCTTTAGCTGTTTGTGGGGCTGCTCATCACAACACCAGCTGGGTGACCTGGCTAAGAACCAGGCCTGGGAGAAGAGGCCAAAAAGGAGTCTCAATCAGAACCCTTGGGCAGGATGGGGGTACCATTGAATCTGTCGATCGCCTCCTGTCGGAGGCCCCCGGTGATGCCACCATCAATCCGCTCATACTTGTAGCCTTCGTACTCCAGGAAGTCCTCCAGGAGGTCCAGCATCTTGGTCATCTGCAGGGGAGACGGGCACGTGAGGAACTGCCAAGGAGCAAGGGGCCCCATGGGCCATGGGCAGGGACCCCCCCCCCCACAGCCAGGGGAGGACAGAGCTGCCTCCTAGGTGGGGAGACAGCTGGGACCCAGGCAGGCCCAATGCAGGACTCTGGGGAGGAACAAAGCTTCCAACCTCACCCCTCGGAGCCAATCCATCCTCCTGCCCAGCCCCACAGCCACTTGCGTAAATCAGGGCTCTGACACGAGCCTCCCCTGCTCCCACCACACAGAATTAAGTTCCATCTCCCTGCCCTGTTATTCAAGGCTCTGCAGGACGAGTGCTCCTTCACAGCCCCCAGCCATTCCAAACTACCTGACTCTCTTCCTGGAATACCCACCCCCTTACTGCCTAGGGAACACAAACATCACCTCTGTGATGTCTTCCCTGATTTCACTCCTCCCCATAAGAAAAGAAAGGCAGTCCCTTCTGAGCTCCCATGACCCCGTATAATTCCCTTTATTCTCAAGAGAGAGTTTAGCTGGATATAAAACTATCAGCACACATTTTCCCTCAGTGCATTGGAGATTTTGCCATGGTCTCTGCCACCTGTTGTTGTTAAGAAGTCTGAGAACGATCTGGTTGCCCTTATTTTGTAGGTACTAGGTCTAAAGTAGCTAGGGGTTCTAAGTGTCTACAGGTTCATTTATTTATATTTATCTTGCTTGCTATTCCAGAATGCACTCCAGATCTGAGACCTCACATTTCTCTCCAGGTCTGCAAACTCTCAACAAATCCAACTTCTTCACCACTTTTTCTATTTCTTCTGCAACTCCAAATGGATGATTGTTGGAGCATCTCAAGGTGTCTTCCATGTTCTCTCTGTTTTATCTTTGTCTCTGTACACTGCATTCTGGGAAAATGCCTCAGCACCAGGTTCCAATTCATCAATGTTCTCTTCAGCAGTGTTCAGAGTCTGTCCAGTCTGTTGAAATGTTTTATCTCAATTTCATGCATGTTTCTATCCAATTGTTCCTATTTCAGTTCTTCCTGCTTTTGCTTAATTTCTTCTTTATTTTAGGGTGTCAATTACTCCATCGTTTTTGAGGATCCTAAACACATCTATGTAAAGTCTTTTCAGGCTATCCTATTCTTTTTTTTTTTTTTTCTTTCTTGAGACGGAGTCTCGCTCTGTCACCCAGGCTGGAGTGCAGTGGCGCGATCTCGGCTCACTGCAAGCTCCGCCTCCCGGGTTCACGCCATTCTCCTGCCTCAGCCTCCCGAGTAGCTGGGACTAGAGGCGCCCGCCACCAGGCCCGGCTAATTTTTTTTGTATTTTTAGTAGAGACGGGGTTTCACTATGTTAGCCAGGATGGTCTCGATCTCCTGACCTCGTGATCCGCCCGCCTCGGCCTCCCAAAGTGCTGGGATTACAGGCGTGAGCCACCGCGCCCGGCTTATCCTATTCTTTTCTCTCTCTCTCTCCCTCTCTCTCTTAAGAGACAGGGTCTTGCTCTGTCACTCAGACTGGAGTGAAGTGACAAGATCACAGCTCACTGCAACCCTGAACTCCTGGGCTAAAGCAATCCTCCTGCCTCAACCTCCCAAGTCGCTGAAATTACAGGGTGAGCCACTGCACCCAGCCCCTATTTTCTTATTTGGATTCTATTTATTGTTTTGGGGGATGTCTCAGCATTCACTTTTGTATGGGTTTGGAATTGGGGTTCATAGGCTCATTTTGGGCAGGAGGGCCCCGTCTCTGTCACTTGCCCTGCGTGCACATTTCTGGAAGCTGTGTGGTTCCCATTACTTGGTATCTCAAGGCCTCTGACCAGACTTGCGTCTCGTGTTGGTATCGAGGTACTGGGGGGATGTGGATCCATCTCCACTCCAGCCCACTCCTTGGCTCAGCCCCGGTCTCAAACTTGCCCTGCTTTCCAGTATTCTTCGGGCTGAAGCAGCCCAGCAGGGTGACCTGGGGCTGCAGGCGGCGGACGCTGCTTCCAGTTGATGTTTGTGCACAAGGAGCCATAGCCCAGACTCTGGGTTTGAGCAAGGGGCCTGGCTCAGTCGGCCCACAAGAGGAGCATTTTTAGCCCCATGACCCTGTAGGACCATCACTGTGGCCTCCAACACAGAGCTGACCACAGGGTCGGGTACCTGTCCCTTGAGCTGTCTCCCACAGTAGACTGAGCAGCTTGAGGACAGGGACTAGATCACTGGTCCCTGCACCCATGTGCCAGCACAGAGCCTGACTATGACAGACGCAAACAAAGGGATGGAGGAAGAAATGAACACACCTGAGCCGGTGGCCCTGCCTCCAAGCCAAAAAGCCAGGTGCCAGTGGCCCCTCAGGGCCTATTGGAGAGAGGGGCTCCTCCCAACCACACCCCACGGCCCTACCTTAATGAGAAGCCAGGCTGCAGGGGAGAGGGCCAGGGCAGGGGAGGAGGGGCTGTCCTACCAGCCTGGACATGCAGACCAGAAAGGCAGGTGCGGGGAGATGCTGCTCTTTATGGCAAATGTGTTCTGAGCTCCTCAGCTGCATCATGCCAGGGCACGGGGGAGTGACCCCTGACACACAGTCACATGACCCACATGGGAACGGCACTGGGCCCTGAGGGGTGCAAGTTTGCGCCCCCAAGCATCAGGGCAGGATGCTCTCTGTGGGATGTGGAGCCGAGGCGGGGGTGGGCAAGGGCAGTGCACCTGGGAGAAGATGAGCACGCGGTGCCCCTCATCCCGCAGTTTCTTCAGCATCTTCTGTAGCAGCATGAGCTTCCCTGAAGACTTGACCAGGGAGCTTCCATCGTAGGAGCCATTGGGCAAGACAGGGGCCTCCTGCAGACACAGCAGGAGGTGGGGCATTGGTGGGCTCCCCTCACCTCTCTGACTCTGCACCAAAGGGGCCGCAGGGAACAGACAAGTGCTGAGCAATGGGGTGACAGCCTGTCTGCCCGCTGAACATGAGACCCACACCCGAGCCAAGCCAGGCTTCACAGTGTGGGGTAGACTGTGGGTCCCATGGCCCTGGCTCCAGGGCCCCCGTTCCCAGGCAGGGCTCACAGCCGCACCAGCCCTACCACAGCAGCGGGTTCCACGGTAAGTTCCCCAGCACCTACCAGAGTGGCCACAGGCAACCTCCCATGATGGCCAGGGAAACCTACCATGGCAGCCACAGAAATCGCCACGATGGCCAGGGGAACCTATCACAGCGGCCACAGGGACCTACCATGGCGGCCACAGGCACCTACCACGGCGGTCATGGAGAAGCTGCCATGATGGCCGGGGAAACTTACCACGGCGGCCACGGGGAAGAGGTAGGGGTGGTTGCAGCACTTTTTCAGGTCCATCATGATGTTGAGCAGCGATACTTGGTTCCCGCCCCCCTTGGAGTTCAGCGCCTCAAAGTTCCGTGTGAGGATGAACTTGTAGTACTTCCTGCAGCAGGGCACGAGGAAAGGCAGGCTGGGTCAGACCCGCCTCCGTGAGGGCTCTCTCTCTGCTCTGCAGCGGGGCTGGAAGCTGGTGGCCAAGCACCCATTTACAGAGAGACCCAAGGGACCCCCAAGAGGTGAAGCCACCGGCCTGGAGTCCCCCTGCAAGTGACTGGGGGACACTGCTAGCACTCAAGCGACCCAAACTCTGGTCACTAAAACCTGAGAAGAGGCCCCACGAAGAAAGTGTATGCAAAGCATGAGCCCAGGCCTCAGTGAGGCTGAAGAGCCCTCCACCCACCTGGGAAGCGGCCCAGGAGACCAGTCCAGGGGAAAGGGCGCGCACAGGCTGCTCCGGGGTCAGCCCACCACTCACTTCTGCATCTGGCTCAGCTCCACCCGGACGATGAGCTCGGTCTTGGCCGGCATGTTCTTGAACACATCAGCCTTGAGCCGCCTGAGCATGTGCGGCCCCAGCAGGTCATGCAGCTTCTTGATCTGGTCTTCCTTGGAGATGTCAGCAAACTCCTCCAGGAAGCCCTCCAGGTTGCTGCAACAAAAAGCTGGGATAACAGCCAGGAGCAGAGGACCGGGGCAGGGGAGGCAGGGTGCAGAGCGCCTAGCCCATGTAGGCCAGCTGGCTGGTGAACCAGGGAGCCCTGTCATTGCCCTGGGTATCATCTCAATTTCTGTCTAAGCCTGTGTCGCCTCCACACATCACAGCCCTCTTTTCCTCAGCCACACTGGACACCTTCCCATCCTCAAAACCGTCCTGGACAGGAGCTCTCTATTACCCAGATAACAGATGAGGAAACTGAGTCTGATGAGTGCCCGAGTTGATACAGTCCAGCTGTGCCAAAACCGGCCCTCAAATCTACATCTCCTGGTGGCTCATGCCTGTAATCCCAACACGTTGGGAGGCCAAGACGGGCAGATCACCCGTCGGGAGTTCAAGACCAGCCTGGCCAATATGGTGAAACCCCAACTCTACTAAAGATATACAAAAATTAGCTGGGCATGGTGACACATGCCTGTAATCCCAGCTACTCAGGAGGCTGAGGCAGGAGAATCACTTGAACCCAGGAGGCAGAGGTTGCAGTGAACTGAGATCAAGCCACTGCACTCTGGCCTGGGTGACAAAGTGAGACTCTTTCTTTAAAAAAAAAAAAAAAAAAAAAACTGCATCTCCTGATTCCAAAATCGACACTGTGTACCCTCAATCCCCCATTCTGAGCAGGCAAGTGGAGGTAGGTGAAGATGAGGAGGATGCAGCAGTGGGTTCCAGCCACCTGGGAGCTTGCCTCTGCCTCCACCACGGTTGCCCATGTGAGTCACTTGGGTCTCAGTGGAGGGAAAGGAACCTGCCAGGGGAGGCAGTCCAGGAAGAGCCCCAGGTGGTCTAGGGCAGAGCTAAGGAAAAGTCGTGGTATTAGCAGCAGTTTATATTTACCAAACATTCCCGTGTGCCCATGCCACCCACCCCAACATCCTGCTCCTGCAGGAGGTCAAAGCGGGGACATTGCTAACGCTCCCATTTTACTGATGAGGAAGCAACGGCTGAGCAGGTCTCACAGCCAGGATTGGCTATTGATCCGTCTTCACTGGGGCCACCCAGCCCCACCACCACCTCCCTGGCCGGATCCAGGTGACTCACTTGAACCTCTCTGGAGTCAGGAAGTTGAGGAGATGGAACAGCTCCTCCAGGTTGTTCTGAAGGGGAGTCCCTGTCAGCAGCAGCTTGTAATCAATCTTGTAGCTGTTTAAGACCCTAAAAAACTGAGGGGAGGAGAGGGGGGCCCGTCAGGGGGCTCTGGGTGGCCCCTCGCCCCGGGCAGCTCTGGGGTCTGGAGGCCAGCGCCACCTACCTTGGACTGGTTGTTCTTGAGGCGGTGGGCCTCGTCTACCACCAGGCAGGCCCACTCGATGGAGCCCAGGATGGCCTGGTCGATGGTGATGAGCTCATAGGAGGTGAGCAGCACATGGAATTTGATCTGCACTTCTTTCTGGAGAAAAGAGGGGCATTGGGGAGGAGACGGCTGGGAGCAGAGCGGATCACAGTCCCAGGAGACAAAGAGCCAAAAAGGAGGTGTGCACAGGAACCCACAAAGGCTCCACGGAGCCCTGGGCCGGCCAGCCTAGGACCAGAGGGGCAGATGCTGGCCACCAAGCAGAGGGGCATCCACTGAGGCTCAGAGCACAGCCCTGAGAGAGGGTAGTGTGGAGGAGAAGAAACGGCCTCTGCTTATAACAGCTCCAGTGAGACAGGGTCTTACTCCCACCCCCCATCCTGGAGTACAGTGGCACAATCACCGCTCACTTGCAGCCTCCACCTCCCAGGCTCAAGCAATCCTCCCACCTCAGCCTCCCAAGTAGCTGGGACTACAGGCATGCATTACCACACCCAGCTAATTTTTGTATTTTTGTAGAGACAGGGTTTCACCATGTTGCCGAAGCTGGTCTCAAACTTCTGAACTCAAGTGAACCGCCCGCCTCGACCTCCCAAAGTGTTGGGATTACAGGCGTGAGCCACCGCGACCAGCCCTGGCTCTGGGCTTATTACTTTCTTTCCACTCTCACCTCATCCTAACAAAACATACGAGCTCAGTTGTGTCCTTTATCCCCCACTCCCCCCAGGGTTATGTTTGTTTTTTGGAGAGAGATCTCTCTATGTTAACTAGGCTGGCTTCAAACTCCCAGCCTCAAGCAATCCTCCTGCCTCAGTCTCCCAGTGTACTTGGAATACACTGGGAGCCACCGCACCTGGCCTTGTATCCCCATTTAAAGCTCACGGGGCCTCAGGCTGGAGCATTCTCCCAGGTCCCCGTGGCTAACACATGGCAGAGCCAGGATATGAACAGAGAAAGGGACCTTGCACTTGGGGTTTAATGCCCTGAGGTTGCTGATTTGAAATTATTAATCATTTTATTGTTTATTGTTGAATTTGTGTTTTGTAACAAATATCCCAGGGGACAGTGGAGTGTGTGCCGGGGGCATGAAGCCTCCCTGGGACAGGTTCTCATCCCCTGCTCCCCTGCCCCTGCCTGGTGACCGCTGTCCCCCTACTCCCCCTGGTGGGGGCCTGGACCTGGGTGCTGGTGGGGAGGGGGAGCCAGGCACCCTGTCTATGCACCAAGTTCCAGGACAGGGCCTGGTGCCTCTGAGGGTCTGCACTCTCCCGGTGAGGATCCCCACACCTGAAGGAACACGACTTTAAAAAGCAAATTTAGGCCAGGCACCGTGGCTCCCGCCTATAATCCCTGCACTTTGGGAGGCTAAGGTGGAAGGATCACTTGAGGCTAGGAGTTGGAGACCAGCCTGGCCAACATAGCGAAACTCTACTAAAAAATACAAAAATCAGCCAGGCGTGTTGGTGGACATCTGTAGTCCCAGCTACTCAGGAGGCTGAGGCAGGAGAATCACTTGAACCCAGGAGGCAGAGGTTGCAGTGAGCCAAGATCACATCATTGCACTCCAGCCTGGGTGACAGAGTGAGTCTCTATCTCCAAAAAAAAAAAAACAAAAAAGCAAATTTAAAACACCTTGGCATGCTGAGAGAGAGACCGCAAAAGAAAGGAAAAAGCTGTTTTCCTGCGAGCCCCACATTTTCATTTTGCACTGGGCCCCTCCAATGATGTAGGCCTGTCCTGTCCTGCCCCAAGCCTGCCTCTCCCAGCAGCCCACGTGCCCATTGACAGAGCAGAGAGGGCCAAGGATGCCGTACAGCACAGGCTTTGCCTGCACGTGGTACCTGGGTTTGCACACAATCTTTTAGCTGAGCATCGGTCTCCTCGCCTACCTAGGTGAAGAATGCTATGAGAACTCAAAGAGCTAAGTCTGTTTCTCAAAAAATCAGAAATAGAATTACCATATGATCCGGCAGTTCCACTTCTGGGTGTATACCCAAAAGACGTGAAAGCAGGGACACAAAGGGATATTTGCACACCCATACTCCTTCCCATCAGCGTTACTATCACTAAAAGCCAGAAGCGGCCCAAGTGCTTATCAACAGATGAACAGATATACAAAACGTGGTCTATCCCTGTGATGGGGGTTCTCCAGCCTTGGAAGGAAATTCTGCCCCGTGCCACACATGCATGAACCTCAAGGACATTCTGCTCAGGGAAATGAGCCAGTGACAAAAAGACAGATGTTTCCCAATTCTACTCATATGAAGTACCCAGAATAGTCAACCTCGTGGAGACAGACAGTAGACGGGTGGCTGCCAGGGGCTGGAGGTGGTGGGGATGTTCATGTTTAATGGGGACAGAGTTTCCATTTTGCAAGATGAAAAGAGTTCCGCAGATGGGTTGCATAACAATGTGAATGTATTTAACACTAATGAACTGGGTTTTTTGTTGTTGTTGTTTTGGGTTTTTTGAGACAGAGTTTAGCTCTTGTTGCCCAGGCTGGAGTGCAATGGTGCTCACTGCAGCCTCCGCCTCCCAGATTCAAGCGATTCTCCTGCCTCAGCCTCCTGAGTAGCTGGGATTACAGGTGCCCGCCACCACTGGCTATTTTTGTATTTTTAGTAGAGATGGGGTTTCACCGTGTTGGCCAGGCTGGTCTCAAACTCCTGACCTCAGGTGATCCACCCGCCTCAGCCTCCCAAAGTGCTGGGATCACAGGGGTGAGCCACCGCTCCCAGCTGTTTTTTTTGTTGTTGTTGTTTTTTTAAAGAGACAGAGTCTCACTATGTTGCCCAGGCAAGAGTGCAACAGCTGTTCACAGACACAATCATGGCGCACTACAGCCTTGAACTCCTGGGCTCAGGCAGTCCTCCTGCCTCAGCCTCCCAAGTAGCTAGGACTACAGGTACACACCACCATGCCCAGCTGAACTGTACTCTTAAAAATGGTTAAGATGGTAAGTTTTACATTATGTGTATTTTACCACAACTTTTAACAATAAAATAATTAAATAGTAAATATAGTAGAAGAGCCAAATCAGCGAAGCGCTTGGTACACGGCAGGGTCCCAGCGTGGCTCAGGGGAGGTTCTTTTGCATCTAATGATCCAGGGGCTCATCCATCTACAAAGTCACCTGTGGGATCATTGATTCATTCACTCATTCAGCAGTTTCCGAGCATCTCTAAGAGCCACAGCTGCTAGGAGGCAGTGGAGGAGGCCACCATGAGGGACTCGGAGGGCCTCTGGGAGGATCCACCAGCCCCCAAGGCTGTAGCACTGACATTTTCTAGGGGCCAATGGCTGCAAGTCCTCGTTCCTCAATGTGGAGAGTGTTTAGAAATGCAGAGGCTCAGGCCAGGCGCGGTGGCTCACACTTGTAATCCCAGCACTTTGAGAGGCCGAGGTGGGTGGATCATGAGGTCAAGAGATCGAGACCATCCTGGCCAACATGTGAAACCCAGTCTCTGCTAAACATACAAAAAGTGGCTGAGTGTGGTGGCACGGGCCTGTAGTCCCAGCTACTTGGGAGGCTGAGGCAGGAGAATCACCTGAACCTGGGAGGCAGAGGTTGCAGTGAGCCCAGATCGCACCACTGCACTCCAGCCTGGCGACAGAATGACACTCCATCTCAAAAAAAAAAAAAAAAGAAAAGAAAAAGAGATGCAGAGGCTCGGGCCCCACCCCAGCACTGCTGGGTCAGAGACTGCACTTTAACAAGACCTTGTAGGGTTCACAGCACCATGAGACCTCATGCTTATTAACTCACTTGACTCTGTGGGGTGTGTCTGTTAACTCCATTTTGCTGAGAAAACATTGAGACCCAGAGAGGCCACGTGACTTGCCAGAAGTCACACAGCTGGTACACTGCATTGAATAGTGTCCCCCCAACATTCACGTCCACCCAGAAGCTCTTTTGCAGATGTAATTAGTTGTCCGGGCACGGTGGCTCAATGCCTATACTCAGCATGCTTTGGGAGGCTGAGGCAGGAGGATCGCTTGAGCCCAGAAGTACAAGACCAGCCTGAGCAACATACGGAGACTCCATCTCTACAAAAAATTTAAAACTTAGCTGGGTGTGGTGGTGTGTACCTGTGGTCCCAACTCCCGGGAGGTCAAGGCTGCAGTGAGCTATGATCACATCACTGCACTCTAGCCTGGGTGACAGAGTGAGACCCTGTCTCAGAATAATAATAATAATAATAGGCTAAGCATGGTGGCTCACACCTGGAATCCTAACACTTTGGGAGGCCAAGGCAGGCAGATCGCCTGAACTTAGGAGTTTGAGACCAGCCTGGGCAACATGGTAAAACCCCGTCTCTACCAAAATACAAAAAATTCGCTGGGCATTGCAGCATGTGCCTGTAATCCCGGCGACTCTGGAGGCTGAGGCATGGGAATTGCTTGAACCAGGAGGCAGAGGTTGCAGTGAGCTGAGATCGTGCCATACTGCACTCCAGCCTGGGCGACAGAGTGAGACTCTGTCTCAGAAAAAGAATAATAACAATAATAACAATAATAATAATAATAATAATAATAATAATTAGTTGGGGCCAGGCACAGTGGCTCACTCCTGTAATCCCAGCACTTTGGGAGGCTGAGAAGGGTAGATCACTTGAGGTCAGGAACTCAAGACCAGCCTGGCCAACATGGTGAAACCCGTCTCTACCAAAAAATACAAAATTAGCCGGCCATGATGGCGCACTCCTGGAGTCCCAGCTACTCACGAGGCTGAGGTGGGAGAACCACTTCAACCCAGGAGGGGGAGGTTGCAGTGAGTCGAGATCACCCCACTGCACTCCAGCCTGGGCGATATAGTGTCTCAAAAAAATAAATAAATAAAATAAGTAGCTAAGATGAGATCATACTGGATTAGGGTGGGCCCTGCATCCAGTATGAATGATGTCTTTATAGGATGAGAAACAGACACAAAGGGGAAAACCCCATGTGCTAACAGAGGCAGAAACTAACGCAACAGCTGTAGGCCAGTGAACCCCTGCCGCCACCAGGAGGCTGGAAGGAGGAAGGAAGGGTTCTCCCCTAGGACTTTCAGAGGCACATGGCCCTGCCCTCACCTTGATTTCCAAGCTCCAGCCTCCAGAACTGTGACCGAATACATTTCTGCTGTTTGAAGCCACCCCATTTGTGACACCTTGTTACAGGAGCCCCAGAAAACTGACATGGCTGTAACTCAGCCTCTAGGACAAGGCTTTCAGAGCCTGCCGGCCTCGGTAGCCCTCCCAGGCTGAGGGACCCCAAAGGAGTACAGGGCACCCGTGGTCCCTGAACTAGGCCGGGGGGCCTTCCTACCGTCCTTCCAAGGATAGTGAGCCCTCACCTTCATACGGAACACCTTCTTCCCACTCCGAATGGCATTGTCCTCAAAGGAAAACTCGTTCTCCCGAATCACCGAGCGGCTCTCCTTGTCCCCCGTGTAGGTGACCACATAGAAGTCAGGCGCCCACATCTCAAACTCGCGTTCCCAGTTGATGATGGTGGAGAGGGGTGCGCTAACCAGGTAGGGCCCTTTGGAGTGGCCCTGGAGAGAGAGACCAATGCCATGAGACCACCTGCCCTTGGCCAGGACCAGCCACCCCTCCTGGCCGCCTGCCCCGCCTGCCCACCTCCTTGTAGAGGGAGTAAAGGAACACGATGGTCTGCACCGTCTTGCCCAGACCCATCTCATCGGCCAGGATGGTGTCAGTGCCCTGGGCCCAAGAGAAGCGCAGCCAGTTGAGGCCCTCCAGCTGGTACGGGTGCAGTGTGCCGCCTGTGGAGTCGATGTACCACGGCTGCTTGTCGAACTTGACCGTCGGCTGCAGGGGAGGCAGCGGTTCAGACACGCCCCAGATCCTGGGCCACCAGAGTCCACACTACAGGCCTTTGCACATGCAATTCCTTCTGCCTGGAACACTCTTCCCACTCCTGTCTGTCTTCCTAACTCTTCTCCAGTTCTTGGATGGAACACCTCTTCCTCTAGGAAGCCCTCCCTGACTCCCAGCCTGGCTGAAGTACTCCCACAGTGTCCTCCCATGGTGGCCCTGTACTTCTCCCATCAGGGAAATTTCCCGACTGTTGAATTCTCTGACTTTGAGCCCAGGTTGTCATCACCACCTTGGTCCTGTTCACTGCCTCCTCTTGAGCACCATACAGTGCCTGGGACATGTGGTCACTTATTCACCATTTTTTGGATGAACAACAAAACGAACATCTATCTGGGGCATTCGCAATGCGCCCAATAACTGGCTCCTCCACTTGATCCACACATTTACCTTTTTTTTTTTTTTTTTGACAGAGTCTCTGTTGCCCAGGCTGGAGTGCAGTGGCACGATCATGGCTCACTGCAGCCTCAATTTCCTGGGCTCAAGGGATTCTCCCACCTCAGCCTCCCTAGTAGCTGGGACCACAGGCACACCACCATGCCTGGCTAATTTTTTAATTTTTTGTAGAGGTGGGATCTCACTATGTTGCCTCAAACTTCTGGGTTCAAGCAGTCCTCCCACACCGGCCTCCCACAGTGCTGGGATTACAGGCATGAGCCACCACGCCCGGCCCATTTGCCTCTTGATCCTGCTCAAGGTCACTGGCCCCATGCAGTCCTCCCAATGGACCAGGCCCATCCGCCTTTCCCCAGCATCTGACAGGCTCCTGATAGTCCCAGGCCAGGCCCTCCGTGTTCTGTGGATACCCACCAAGGGCCTCTAGAAGACAGTGTGTCTTCTGAAACAGCTACCCAGGGCTCACTGGCCCTCATCTCCTCAGGGCCAACTCAGGGCCAGGCGCTAGTGGACACCCAGAGAGCTCTGCTGAGTGAGTCGTCCTGGGTCTCCTCCCAGGTGAGAGTGGTGTGTAAGTAGCATGTCAGCTGCGGTGCTATGAGGGGCCTTCCAGCTGTCCTAGCCTACGTGGGCATGACACTGTCTGCATATGCCATGAGGGCCCAAGGAAACGTCCTTTTGAGAACACGCACCCCCTGCACATTCAAGTCTGGGGTGGGCAGGCCCTGGCAACCCCGCCCACCGCTGCCCCACCCTCCCCACTCACGTCCACAATGGGCGTGTCCGGCGGCTTCTCCTGCTTGTCGTCCCTCAGCTTCTTGCCCTTCTTGAGCAGCCTCTTGGGCAGCCTGGTGTCTTCTCCCAGCATCAGCTCCCTGGGAAACGGCATTGGAGGCAGGTGAGCAAGGCTCAGACCAGAAGCAGGTCCCGGCAGCCTGTGCCTAGCAGCTGGACCCCTGCGACCCACCTGTGGCCCCAGTAGGCCTGCTTGAGGTTGTCGTAGTAGGGGATGTCAATGTCATCGATTTCCCAGGTGCACTGGTCGTAGGGCAGGTCTTTCCACTTGATCAGGTAGTGCACATCCCCCTTTTTGTCAAAGCTGCAACAAAGTGAACAGATGTGGGTCGCTCAGAGCAGTGGCCACAGCACGGGTGTGATGAAGGGCACCTCCCAGGATGCAGAGCCACTCATACCCAGGGTCCCCTCAGATGCTGGGCCCAGCCAGGAGGAGGAGACGAGGGCAGAAGCTCCAGGGAGGTGCAGCGGCTTGCCTGGGGCCACACAGGGAATGAGAGGGGGATGTGGCAGAGCTGGAGAGGGACACAGAGGCCAGCTAACAGAGGAGCAATGAGCCAGCCTCCCGCATCCTTTGCAGCCTCTGTGGCAGGGATGAATCCCATTTGTCACGGGGTCTGGATTTTCACAGGAGTTCTGGATTTCTAAGTTGGAAAGTTCTCTTTCCTGCCAATGAACTCAGTTTTCTAACTTAAAATACGTGAAGCACTCGTGCAGTGCCCATGTAGGGTGAGGAGTCATCTCTGCAAAGTAGATAAGGACGCAATTCCTGCGTGTGAGGTGGTCTCTTCTGGGGACACAAGGACCCAGTGACCAAGCCCAGCAGCACACAGCTTGATTCTGGCCACTGGGAGGGTCCTCAGGGCCTCCCACCCACCCAGGCTAAGGCAACGAGGCCAGAGGAGTGCTGGAGGGCCGGGCCGGGGCATGGCTACCCCACACAGCAGTGCCGAGGAGGCATACAGACCCGGTGAGCAGCGGCTGCTGTGGGCCTGGGAGCCATTAAGAGAAAGACCGATCCCCAGTTACCACGGAAACCAGATGTTTGTTTGTTTTCCAACACATAATTAATTGTTTTGCAGATTGGGGGAACAAATCTGGGGGAGATTCACCTGTCCCACTTTGGGGCAGAGAGAAAAACTACCATGTACATTTTTAGCATGCAATTTAGCAAAGGTAGAAAACCATGGGCCAATTCATTGCCGGGCTCAGGTTCCCACAGGAACTGACCCTTGAAGGTCATTCTCAGGGAGGCCTGGGGAGGAAAAGGGGGGTGGTCCCATAGTTGAAGGGGACAGCTTTTTCAAATTCCACGCCCTCCTACTGAAGACCACCCACAGCCAGCCTCTGGCAAGCTCCTGTCACCCGTGCAGCAGCCTGTTCCCTAAAAGGGCCTCAAAGCTCAGCAGTTGGGAACCGGGATTGAAATCTGAACATCTGGCTCAGGCTCTTCACCTCTGCTCTACCCAACAGCTGCCTGAAGCCAGAAGCACTGGGTGTCAGAGGCCACCGATCCTAAGCCCCTCAAAAACAGAGGCCACGGCGTAGCTGGGATGGGGAGCACAAGCTCCAAGCGCCACCAGGCAGCGGGTACTCTGGGCCCCACCCCAAGGCCCATCTGTCAGCCACCACCAGTTCTCAAGCACCTCAACTCAAGAATCAGCAGGCATTCCCACCACCCACCAAATCAAAACCAAAGCCCACGGGCCTCCTGCCTTCGGCTCTTTGTCCCAGCCTCCTGCAGCCTCTGATTGCTAAGGCATCCCAGAGAACTGCCAGACTGCTCCAGGAAGAGCTGCTGCTGGGGCACTGGGGGGTGCAACAATAGCTAAGAAAGTAGGTCCTGCAGTCAGAAAGCATGGGGTTCAAATCCCAGCTCCACCCTGTGGCTGTGTGATTCTGGCGACTTAACCTTGCTGTGCCTCTTCTCACATCAGTAAAACAGAGGTGAAAGTAAGACGCCTCCCTCCCTGGGTAGGCAGCGCTCAGTACAGCCAGCTGCTGATACAAACACGGGACAAATGTGGACATACTCCAACATCTCGGGCCTCCCGCGTCCTCAGAACCCTCCTGCTGGTATCAAGCACTAACCCAGCACGAGGGTCCCAACGCCCCAGGGGTGTGAACACGTGTGCATGAGTGTGCCAGCATGCATGGGACAGCCCCTCTAGCAGGTCAGGCAGATCTCCAGCACTGGGAGCCCTGGGCCCTTCCTTGTGCCCCTGCTGTGCCCACATGTGGTTCTGCACAGCAGCCCCAAAGCAAGGGCCCTGGCGCCCTGCGCTGCACCCATTTTACAGGGCAAAGAAGCTGACGCAGCCCGGCCCCAGCGATGGGCAGGATGGCTGCCTGCAGGCACACACCTGTGGTTCAGGATTCGGTGAATCATCATCCACTCTGGCTTGATGCCATAGCGATAGAAGCGCTCCTCCATCTTGGCATAGAGGGGGTCCTTGTTCTTCCTCTTCTCGCTCTTGCCGTCTTCATCCCCAGAGCCGTAGTCAAAGGGGGGCGGCTCGTCCATGTCGTTCTTTCTTTGGTAGTTGCGATACATCACCGTGTGGTACAGCTCCAGCTGCTCACGGAGGGGCACGAGTCACAGAAGGGAGATGGACCATGGCCCCCTGCGTCTCCCTACCCAGCTCCTCTAGCCCCAGCCCAGGTCCCAGGCAGGACAATCCTCCCGCCCAGCACCACCCCAACTCCCAACAGCACCCCTCAGTCGAAGGCGCTTCAGCCCCTTCCCGCCAGCCCGAGAGGGTCCAGGGCTCACCAGGTCCCGGGCCTTAGCACAGCCACCCTGCCGGGCACTCACCTGTAGCTCCTTCACCCAGGAGCAGTGCCAGTAGGACAGCCCTGCCCACTTGACAAAGAACTCTCTCTCAGGGATGCCCTCCAGGGGCTTGGGTGGAGGGAGGCTGGGCTCCACGTCAGGCCCCGGCAGCCCCACCATGAAGGGGGCAGGGGGCTCCGTCCACCTCCAGTGTAGAATCCGCTGGACTTTGCCCTTCAGTGGGGGGCACTGTGGACAGAGAAGGGTCCCCAAGGTGGGGCTCAGCTGCAGGGCCCCACCCTGAGGCTCCCGTGACAGTAGGTTGCCATGCAGGCTCCCTCCCATCAGTGCCACTGTCCCCAAGTCAGAACAGTACCACAGTGACGCCATGACATCCACCCCGTCCCCAGGAGCCACATGGGTCATGCACACAGATGGGCAGTGGGGGTCTGTGAGACCATGTGGCCCTTTCACTCAATGGTGAACTTATCGGCACCCAGAATATCTGAGCCAGCATAGGTGAGACTGCCACGTGCATAGGACAGAGGGGGAAACTGAGGCCCACTCGGCAAGGAACAGCAGAGCAGGGAGCAGAACATGAGATTCTGGACTTCCCCTACCTTAGGGCTTCCCATTGCCCCCTGAAAAGAGGTCACATCATTGTGTGGCCCCCAAGCACTCAGGGAGCATGAGCCCCGTGCTGGAGCCCAGGGACACAGCAGCCCCATCCACCATCCCTCACCCGGGGCGGGGCTGCACCCAGGCACCATGCGTCTGGGCTGGGACAATGAGGCCCCATCTCTGGCAGCCCACAGACACATTGCAGGGGCCCTGACAGATGCTAGGGTGACAGTGAGCTGCTGGCTGGCAAAGGCGAGAAATGCAACAGCCACAAACCACACCACCTGGACCCTGAGATGGGTGGGAGCAGCCTTGGCCCTCCAAGGAGGCAGTGCTGAGTCTGACTGGACAGGGTCGCGGGTGACTGATTCAGGGAAACAGCTCTGGTGGGGATAGCAGGTCCCAGCTCTGCTACTACCTGTCCTCGGAAACTCGTCCAAGCCTCCAGAGCCTGCTTTCCCATCTGTAAAATGGCCCACCCCTTCCTCCACCTACCAGATTTGTGGTGCCACATCACACCTGAAGGCATTCTGGAGGTGCAAGGTACACCACACAGCCAGCCTTCCTTTGGCCTTGGTGACAGCAAAGGCTGAGAGGCAGAGGAGGAGGAGGAGGACATGGGAGGCAGGAAAGGCTCCTCCACTGGCTCCTGGGGGAGTGGAAGGGGGGACCCTTCCTACCCAGGCCATGGACCCTCCTACCCCCATCCCAACCCCTCAGGCAAGAAGCTGAGAGGAACGCCACTCCTGCCCCCCTCCCATCCCCAGGGCCTTCCGTCAATCCTAGGAAAGCACAGAAGGCTGCACCCCTCAAAAGGGTCCTCCCCTGGCCCCTACACAGACACAGACAAGTATGCACATGGATGCACGCGCACACACACACACACACAATGCACACAGGATGGCCCAGGGCTAAAGGCGGCACAGCCCAGGACCTGAGGGGTGGGGGATCTGGCTCCACAGGGGGCAGGGCAGACAGCTCAGAGCAAGGGGCATTCCGATGTCTACTGTGATTGGGGGGCGACGGATGGGGGGGTGCCCCTCTTCCTGTAGAAACTGAGGCTCTGGCCCTAGGAGCCTCCTGCCCTCTCCTTATCCCCAGCCTTGGAACAGGAGCCAGGTCTGGGGTGGCTCCAGGAACCTGAATCTGAGTGGACAGTTCTGCCCTTGTGTGGCCTCAGGCAGGTCACTCTGCTTCCCTGAGCCTCAGTTTTCTCATCTAAAAAGGGAGTAACATGCCTCGTGCCAGAATACTCAGTAATGTTAAAGGACACTGTAACGGATGTGGAGCCCTTGCAGAGCACGTGGTCACTGAACAGTGGTCGCGGTGTTGGCATGATCACCACACCTGTCTGCCTTTCCCTAACACTCATGTCTCCCGTCTCTAGGGGAGTCAGACGCGGAGAAGGGCGCGGGGAAGCTAGAGTGGGCGGGGCCTCGAGCGGCGCGGTCGAAGCTTTGCGGGATCGGCTACCGAGGCGGGGCCGGAGCCGGCAGGGGCGGGGCCTTGTGAGGAGGGCAGGCCTTCCCCTGGGGGCGGGGCCTGTTCCTGGGGTGGGGCGGGGCGTCCGGCGCGGGGCGGGCGGAACACTCACAGTACAGCGCGGGCAGAGCCATTCACCGTTTGGGATCTCGGGCAGCGGCGGGTTGAGGCAATGCAGGTGGTAGGAGGAAGGGCAGGCGTCGCAGCAGAGCAGCTCGCCCCCGTCCTTGCACACGCGGCAGAACTCCATGTGGTCGTCCTCCTCCTCCTCGCAGCCGCCCTCCTCCTCTTCGTCGTCGTCGTCCTTCGGCTCCCACTGGATCCCCTCCTTCTCCTGGGGGAGGAGGCCAGGTGGAGGCACCCTGGGCGGGGTCCCCGCTCCACCAGGCCCGACTCCCTCCCTCCCCCACAGCATCTCCCCGCATTCTGCCCCCAGATGAGGGCACAGGGGTGGGGAGCCAGGCGAGGCCCCGCCCCCAGCCCGGGGCTCTGCCAAGGCTTACACAGTGGGGGCAGCTCCACTTGCCCTCGGGAGCCTTCTCCAGCTCTGGGTCCAGGCACACGAGATGGTAGGCCCTCGGGCAGGTGTCGCACAGGATGATCTCCCCACCCTGCTGGCACACCTCACAGTAATCCTGGTGGTCTGTCTCATAGCCGTCACCATCATCAACTAGGGTAGGGGAGAGGCAGTCATGGAAGGCCTCATCCACACTCCCAGCACACAACCAACTGCATCGCCCCAGGCCAGACAGGCACAGAGTAGATGCCTAATAGAGGGTGGATGGAAAGGTGGGTGGGTGAATAGACTGATGGTTGAGGTGGTAAAAGGGTGAGGAGATAGAAGATGGATAAAAGAAGGAAAGAAGGAAGGAAGGAAGGGTAGGAGAGTGGGTGAATGGGTAGAAAGATGAATGGATAAATGGATGATGGATGGATAGACAAATGGATGGATGGATGGATGATGAATGGACAAATGGATGGACAAATGGAAATGGATGGGTGGACTGATGGATGAACAAATGGATGGATGCATGGACAAATGGATGGATGGATAGGTGGATGGAAGGATGGATGGATGGATGGATGATGAATGGACAAATGGATGGGTGGATGATGAAGGCAAAAATGGAGGGATGGATGGATGGATGAACAAATGGATGGATGGATGGATGGAAAAATGGATGGATGGATGACGAATGGACAAATGGATGGATGGGTGATTAATGGACAAATGGATGGATGGATGAACAAATGGATGGATAATGGATGGACAAGTGGATAGATGATGGATGGATGGACAAATGGATAGGTGGATGGATGATGGATGGACGGATGGATGGATGGGCAAATAGATGGATGATGGATGGACAAATGCATGGATGATGGATGGATGGATGGACAAACGGATGGAGGGACAAATGGATGGACAGATGGATGGATGGATGGGCAAATGAGTGGATGGATGGGCAAATGGATGAATGATGGATGGACAAATGGATGGATGATGGATGGATGGATGGATGGATGGACAAGTGGATGGATAGATGGATGTACAGATGGATGAATGGACAAAAGGATGGATGGATATATGGATAAACCAAATGGATGGATGAATGGATGGACAAATAAATGGACGATGGATGGACAAATGGATGGGTGATGGATGGATGGACAAATGGATGGATGGATGGATGGATGGATGGGCAAATGGATGGGTAATGGATGGACAAATGGAAGGATGGATGCATGGATGGATGCATAGATGGACAAACGGATGGACGGATGGACAAAAGGATGGATAGATGAATGAACAAATGGATGGATGGGTGGACAAATGGATGATGGATGGATAGATTGGTAGATGGATGGATGGATGGATGGATGGATGGATGAACAAATGAATGGATACTGGATGGACAATGGATGGATGGATGATGGATGGATAGACAAATGGATGGATGATGGATGGATGGACAAGTGGATGGATGGATGGGATGGATGGATAGATGAATGGATGGAAAGATGGATGGATGGGTGGATGGATGGACAAAAGGATGGATGGATGGATGGATGGATAAGACGGACGGATGGATGGGTGGATGGATGAACAAAAGGACGGATGAATGGATGGATGGATGAACGGTGGATGGATAGCTGACAGATGGATGGACAAATGGATGGATGATGGATGATGAATGAAGGACTAGATGGATGAAGGATGGATGGATAAAAAGAAGGGACTGAGGGAAGGAGGGAGAAGGAGGGATGGGAAGGAAGGTGAGGGGACAGATTGGCGTTAAGTGGCTGGGGGGTGACTGAATGGAGGATGGCGATGAGACGAAGCATTTCCCTCTCCAGTCACCACACTGCTAATGCAAATGCCCTGGGGTAGCTCCCACCATAGGTTCCTTGTTCTTTCCTCACTGGGACAGGATGCCTCTCCCCAGACAGTAGAGACCAGGGCCGTGTGGGAAACACAGGGGCCCCACCTGGCTAAGACATGAGGGTGCCCTCCCCCTGCTTCCCATGGGGAGGTTCCATGCCCCGCACATCCACCTAGCAGGCTGAGAACCCTCCAGATGGGGAGTCCTACTCGTGCCCTGCTACATCCACCCAGCAGGCCAAGAACCCTCTGGAAGGCGAGTCATACTCCTCTTCTTCTTGCGCCTCCTCTTGCTCTTCTTGCCCAGGGCTGCAGAGCACTCGGAGCGCACGGAGGCGCTGTGGATGCTGGCGCTGTCGAAGTCCGACTCCTCCCTCTCATCTTCTTCACTCTGCAGGGGAAGACAGGGTCCTGTGATCCCAGGGCCTCACCCAGAAGGCTTCGCTGGCCCGGGCAGTGTGGGGTGGGACAAAGCACAGAAGAGGCTCTGGAGACACAGTGCTCCCTGTGATTCACCTCAGCCCCCCACACAGCTGAAAACCTCACATTACAGCCTACCTGTCCAGCCTGATGTCCCACCACCCACCCAGAGCCCTGCTCTCCAGCCTCAGACACTTCCCACAATTTCCACCTCTGAACAGCTCCCCAGGCCCTGCCCTCCATCCTGCCAAACTCCTAAACATCCTTCAAGGGGCAGCCCTAGGGACACCTCCTCCAAGGAGTCTTCCCAGATCTCTCCTTTACTGGACCTATTGTGGCTGCCTGTGTGCCAGGTCTGGCCTGTCCTGTCTGACAGGTACATCACGGGCTCTCCACCAGCGAACATGCCTGCCAGGTGACGAGTGCTACAGGACCACGGCCCACTATGGTTGAGCAGAGGGCCTGGTACACAGTAGGTGCTCAACAAATATCTGCTAAGCTGAACTGGACCGTCAGCTCCAGGGTGGGCCACACCTTCTCTCCATGCTCCCCTCCAGACCTAACACTGGCTCCTGCCATGGTGCAGGGAAAGAGCTTCCAACTCCACCCCACTGCAGGGCTGCGGTGAGGTGAGGGAGGCAGCTACCTATGGGGGTGAGGAGGGCGAATGCCCCTCACACTCACAGAGAAAAGGGGGCCCCAAGGCTGAGTAAGACCTGGGCTTAGCGTCTGAGCCTGGGCCCAGAGCTGGCCCTGAGGACAGGAGGAGGTAACTGGGGCTCCAGCCAGCCTGATCCTGCCCACATACCACTTCTCTAGGGTCCAGCCCCCACCCAACTACTCCCCTCAAGAGCAGACCTGGGTGCTGGGCGGCCAGGCCCCACCAGAACAGATTCCTCCACCTCCTGCCCAAATGGAGTTGCAGCTGTGGACAGCAGGAGCCAGGACTGAGCTCCCATTCAGGAGGGTGAGCCAGGGGAGCACTCCCTGCCCAGAGTCCAAGCTAGAAGGGCCCTTGGAAGGATTCAATCTAAACTCCTCATCACACAAATGGAGAAACTGAGGCCCAGCACACCTGCATGTAGGATGGAAGGAGAATAGGGGAGGGGTGTGACCTGCCCCAGCTAGTTTGTAATGAACTGAAGGCCCTCGCCTGGCCCCTGCATGCTCATGTGCAGACACACGTGCACGCAAACGCACACACACGTGCACACACGCACACACTCACCGAGGAGCCTTTCTTCCTCTTGCTGCTGATCCCTCCGAAGCGGAACTTGAGCCCGGCCATCTTTTTCCCTTTGCCCTTTTTCTTCCCATCTTTGGAGGCTTTGATCTTCTTCCTTACTCCAGGCCCTGAAAAACAGCAGTGATGATAGCCAACCACTGCCACCACCGGTGGCCTGCTTCCTGCCATCACCTCACCGAGCTCTCGGTTACCCAATAAGGAAAGGGTCATTTCTACCATCACCCCTTTTCAGATGAGATGCCTGAGGCTTGGAGAGGTAAACCCCTTGCTTAAAATCACACAGCAAGTGAGGCAAAAACCAGACGACGGCTCTGACCAGAGGCTGCCCTGACCGCCTTGCTGCCCCTTGTCCACCACCCACAGAAATGTTGGCCCTTTTGGGAGGAGCCCCTATACTGTCTCCAACCACTGAAAGGAGGCACTAGCCATCTCCCACAGCCAGCAGAGCCACTGAAGGCACAGCCGCCCACCTGTGGTCCATGCCTGAGCCCCCAAAGGATGTCCTGGGGCCAAAAGGCCTTTTCCCACCTGCCAGCCAGGCAATGCTGGTCCCACCCAAGACTGCCCCACCTCTGCCAGTCAACCCCAGCAAGGGCCAGCAGGGTTGAGGCTGTTTTTATGGAGCTGGCCACAGGGCAATTAGCTACCTGGGGAGTAATGACCCAGGAAGGAAGGGGGGCCTGGAGGCAGGGATGCACACCCCACAGAGGCAGCCTCTCCCCAGGCCCTCCTCTGACCACACCACACACACGGACATGGAGCTAGGAGCCCAGCTGCACCCTCCATGGCGCCGCGGAAAATCTATTTCAATTTTCCAAGCTCTGAATAAGCAGCTCATGGAATCGATAGCTCAGCAGCTGGAGCCCGAGAAGAAACGAGAAAACAAGGCAGGCTGGGCAGACAGGGGCGGGCCAGGAGCCCCTCCCAAGATCCTGATGGCCCAGACAGATGGAGCAGGACAGGGAACAGACTCTGACTCTTGTCACTTCACCCACCAGGCTCCCTTCAGAGACTTGGCATGGTGATGCCAGACACAGAACCCCAGAAACTAAAGCTCCTTGGGGCTGAAAGAAGGGATCCCCGGAGCTCCCTCAGCCCCTTCCATCAAAACCCAAATCAGCCGGACGCGGTGGCTCACACCTGCAATCCCAGCACTTTGGAAGGCCGAGATGGGCAGATCACCTGAGGTCAGGAGTTCTGAGACAAGCCTGGCCAACACGGCGAAACCCCATCTCTACTGAAAATACAAAAAATTAGCCAGGTGTGGTGGTGCACTCCTGTAATCCCAGCTACTCAGGAGGCTGAGGCAGGAGAATTGCTTGAACCCAGGAGGCGGAGGTTGCAGTGTGCAGAGATCGTGCCACTGTACTCCAGCCTGGGCGACAGAGTGAGAGTCTGTCAAAACAAAACAAAACAAAACAAAAAACAAATCAGGGCACCCAGGAAAGCTGAGCTGCAGGTGACTGACAGCCCTGGGGAGATCAATGTCCCCAACCTCCAAAAGGCCAGAAACCTGCACCCAGAAAGCTCCCTCCCCAGGGCCTTCAAGTCACAGGGGGCCTCTGCTGCCCGCATCCTCCCCACCCAGACGCCCTGCCACTGAGGCAGAATTTGGATCTCGATCTCCTTCCAGACCTGTCCCAGAACAGCCTCCCTGGGAAGCGAGACCTGGCCGTGCCCAGTCCCTCCAACTCCTGCCTGCTTCCCGGATCCTAAAGCTGGCCGAGGGCCTGGAGAACAACCCTGCACACAGTGGGTATGCAGACAAGAAGGAGAGACAGGCTCAACTGTGGCCTCCTCCTCCTCCCCAGGAACGGCACAGACTCAAACCCAAGAGCCTGCCAACTCCCAGAAACCCGGGCTGGAGCGGCTCCACTCTGCGTACCTCTGGTCCCACCCTCCCTCCAGGCCCACATCGGGGGCACCTCCTGGCTGGCCAGGCTCAAATCTCCCAAACCTCTGCCCACATCATCGCCTCTGCTTCTCCACCAACCCCAAAAAGGGAGTCAGGCACAAAAGAGGCGACGATGCTGCCTCACTGCCGAGAAAGGACCGGGCAATCCAAGGTCACACAGGCACAGAGCCCTTGATTAGGAGCACCCTAGCTGCCCCTCCCTGCCCCGTGGCTTCTCCTATAGGGTCTGAGAGGGACCTCTTCCCCAGCGGGACTAGGTGCCCACCCAACCCCAGCCTTACCTTTGCCCTCCTTGGTCTTGGCTTTGCGGATAGGCACAGACTGGGGCACCTGCGGGGGGCTGATGGCTAGCGGAGGGGAGATGGTGACAGTCTCTACAGCCGCAGCCACCGCCGCCGCCGCTGCTGCCGCGGAGCTGCCCTTGAAGGGGTTGTTGGCGCTGAACTCCCGCCACTTGGCGCCCAGGACGGTCATCATTTTGGACATGGGGATCTTCGGGTTCTTCTTGGCAATGAGTGGCCTGTAGGGGGAGAGGCAGGAGGGTGAGGGCAGGGCCAGCTGAGATGAGAGACCCACCCAACCCCCGTCAGGGCCCAACCCTCTGCCACGCGTGCGATCTATGGCAGCAGCCCCAGGTTCCTGATTAGAGAAACTAGGCGGGAAACCCACTGACCACAGCCCACCCCCAAAACACCCCAGCTTCCTGTCCACACCCACAGCCCACCCCCAAAACACCCCAACCTCCTGTCCACACAGTTGGTGATTTTCTCATTGGGTTTTCAGGCCCTGCAAGACTTGTGGGGCCACAGGGGGGCTACAGTGGGTCTCGGGGTCTCCGTCCCACCTCTACAAGAGCTTAGAGGCCATGGTGGTGAAAGACCCCCCAGGGAAGACTGGAACCACCTTTCCCAAGGGGAAGAGACTCGAGGGCTGAGGGGCAGGGCCCACAAGGGAAGGCCTGGCGGTCTGTTAACATGAAGGGGTCCTGCCCCCTCCCTCCAGCTCCCCCAGGTTGCTGAGTCGGTCTGACAGAGCCCACCCCTACCCCAGGTGCCTGGGCTTCATTCCTCTGCCTCCCTCCCGACTGGGTACCACCGGAGGATGTGCGGGCCTCGAGAACAGCCCTGGTGCCCCGCCCACCTGAGGAACTGGCTGAAGGCCTTGTAGTTGGTCAGCGTGTGGTAGTCCTCCTCTGAGAACAGGTAGTCCACGTCATCCAGGCCCCACTCGGCCATGAGCTGCCCCGAGGACTTGGGCTCCTACAGAGACCCAGGCCAGAGGTAAAGTTGTTGAGGGGCCTTCTGACCTGCACCCCCATCCCCAGGGTCTCTGCCTAGGAGGCTTTGGCACAGGGGAAAGATGAGGGGTTGTGTCTGCAACGTAACCAGACCATTCTCACCCACCCTAGGAAACATTCAAGCCCCGCAGCCCCGCAGCCCCGCAGCCCTGCAGCCCCCAATCTGTGCCACTTCTCAGATGCCAGCCCATGGGGAGTGCAGGCCAAGTGTTCGACATCAGGGTTTGGGGAGAGGCCATGTTTGTGCCCAGAACCTCCAGAAAGGGAAATCAGCCAGGTATGGGAAAGGAGACCGGATGCCTGAGACCAGGCCCCCATCCTGAGATAGGGCTGCCCGACCAGCCTCGGGACACCAGGACAGGATAACAGAACTTGCCCTCTGGGGGGACTGCATTCTGGGGATTTGGAGAGCAGGACAGCACAGTGGCCTGAAGACGGGAAGATGTCCCTGATGAGGGTACAGGGCTCCAGGGCTGCCTAAGCCACTTTAGAAAGACATGAGGCCTCCAGGCCGGGGGTGGTGGCTCACGCCCGTAATCCCAACACTTTGGGAGGCCAAGGCAGACAGATCATTTGAGGTCAGGAGCTAGAGACCAGCCTGGCCAACATGCTGAAACCCTGTCTCTACTAAAATACAAAAATTAGTTGGGTGTGTTGGTGTGTGCCTGTAATCCCAGCTATTTGGGAGCCTGAGGCAGGAGAATCACTTGAACTCGGGAGGCGGAGGTTGCAGTGAGCCGAGATGGTGCCACTGCACTCCCAGCCTGGGTGGCAGAGCAAGATTCTGTCTCAAAAAAGAAAAAGACATGAGGCCTCCCCAGGGTGCCAGGTATAGCCACGTCAGCCCTTGTGAAGGACAGGCCACTGCCAGTTTCCACTTAAAGGAAAGTGCACTCTGCTGGGGCAGGGGCATGGGACAATGGGCCAGCTGGGTGCACAGCCCTGAGAGGATCCAATTACTGCTGAGGCCTGGGGTGGGGGGACATCCCGGGGGCACAGTGAGTTCTCAAGAGAGCTAGCCCAGGGGTCAGGTGACCAGATGACCAGGCCCAGGCTGGCGGGGCTCAGAAAGGGAGGTGCTGGCTGTGGGCATGGGCTGGTTCTGATCCTGGCTCTGCCACATACCAGTGGTGAGAGGTGGATAAGTTACTTAACTTTCCTGCCTCAGTTTCCCCATCTGTAAAATGGAGATAATGGCACACTGCCTTGCAGAACAGAACAACAGTGCAGGTTCTTGGAACAGAGTGTGTCAAAATGTGTTAGCAATTGTTAGCACCCAACCCACCCTTCTTCCTCCTTCCCTGACACCCCACTTCTTCCCAGCTGCCCTGAGCTGCCCCCACCCAACCTGATACATTAAGCCAATCAGTACACACCACTCCTAGGCCAAAGTCTGGTCAGGCCAGTCATGTCTTAAGCCAGTCCAATCAGGGGGAATGCTGGTCTCCTGCCTGCATACCTGGACACGGGAGGCCTGCTCTCCCTCCTGCTGGAGGAGCCAAGAAGCCCCGAGCTGCTGTTGCCCTCATTCTCAGCCACAAGAGTGCTCAGCCACGAGGGTGCCTGGCCTGAGCCCAACACTGCCACAGCAGAGGCAGAGTGAATGATGCAAAGAAACAGCCTCTGATAACACCACTGGGTCCCACAACCCCGAGGCCCCTTGCCTCTTAGTTCTCAGGGCCCTGATCCCACACGTCCCTCTACTGCCTAGGCCCCGGAGCTGGGCTTCTGCTCCTGCAACAGAAGGCTGCCCTGAGCGTCTCCCAGCACTGAGAACCAGTCTGCCCGTCCAGGCTGCGGGAGGCCTCCAGGGCCCATTCTTGCCTCCTGTTCTGTGACAGCTCAGAGAATTCCTCACAGGGGGCTCCCTCTGTGGCTGACCTGCCCCCGTGGACACACACAGCTGTTCCTGATGGCACACGGACCCCTTGACCCCCACCCAGGACAGCAGAGCAGCAGGTGAGCGAGGGGATTGACACTGTTACGGAGGGACCCTGAATCACTCCCTTAAGTGAAGCTTTCAGAACCGTCAGCCCCACAGCGATGATCAGTCTCCGGTGACTCACAACACTCCACTGACTCATAAAATCACCCCAGGTGTCAGGACACCATCAGGAAGAATCGCTCCTCCTCCAGCACCTCCCAACTTCAGTTATTCACATTCATGATTTCTGCCTCACCCAACAGCAACTGTACTAATATTTACAGAGCGTTTATCTTTAAATCCGCGGCCAGCCCAAACTGAGCCTTGGTGTCTCATAAAAGAACAAAGGGAGCACAGTGTTCCTGAATGGCACTGTCACTTACCCACTGCCTGTCCACCAGCCTCACCCCTGGCCTCTCCACCTCCCCAAGGAGCCCCAGGGTGCAGCCTCTGAGACTCCGGAGCACCTCAGCATGACCATAAAGGCCTGGCTTCCTTCACATCATCTCCCATGTTCTGGGGACGCCGGGCCCAGGGGAGACCTGGCCCATCTCTGTAGCTGCTCTGCCCCACGTGCAGCATGAGACTCTGGGAATGCCTGCCTGGGCAGGATTTCAGGACACAAGTTCCCTTTCTACCATAAACAAAGCTGTCCAGCACTTCCTGCGGCAAAGACTCCATTTGTTGTTTTATTTTCCCGAATTGCTCCAAGCAAGAGGTTCCTGACACTAAACTTGAGCTCACACTATCTATCACTCTCCCCAGAAATAGCTGCTCACTCGTGCGGGCAAGCTGTTGGCAGAGCAGCCAGTACATCAGCAAGATGCTGCACGATCTCTGCCACTGAGCCCTAAATTTCATCCATCCTTACTGTGCATGCACACACGCACACACGAGAGCACACGCACTCACAGCCCCATCTGCAGGTCAGGTGAGAAAGAACACTCTGGCCCTCCGGACTCAGGCTCTCGGGTCAGAAGGCAGAGAACAGGCCAAGTGCAGTGGCTCACGCCTGTAATCCCAACAGTTTGGGAGGCCGAAGCGGACAGATCACCTGAGGCCAGGAGTTCAAGACCAACCTGGCCAACATGGCTAAACCCCATCTCTACTAAAAATACAAAAATTAGCTGGGTGTGGTGATGTGTGCCTGTAGTACCAGCTACTCAGAAGGCTAAGGCAGGAGCCACTGCACTCCAGCCTGGACAACAGAGCAAAACTCCTTCTAAAAAAAAAAAAAAAAAACAGTAGCTCACGCCTGTAATTCCAGCACTTTGGGAGGCCAAGGCAGGCGGATCCCGAGGTCAAGAGATGGAGGCCGGGCGCGGTGGCTCACACCTGTAATCCCAGCACTTTGGGAGGCCAAGGCGGGTGGATCACAAGGTCGAGAGATCGAGACCATCCTGGCCAACATGGTGAAACCCCGTCTCTATTAAAAGTATAAAAATTAGCTGGGCGTGGTGGCGGGCGCCTGTAGTCCCAGCTACTCGGGAGGCTGAGGCAGGAGAATCGCTTGAACCCGGGAGGTGGAGGTTGCAGTGAGCTGAGATCACACCATTGCACTCCAGCCTGGGTGACAGAGCGAGATGCCGTCTCAAAAAAAAAAAAAAAGAGATGGGGACCATCCTGGCCAACATGGTGAAATCCTGTCTCTGCTAAAAATACAAAAATTAGCCAGGCGTGGTGGCGCACACCTGTAGTCCCAGCTACTCGGGAGGCTGAGGCACGAGGATCCCTTGAATCCAGGAGGCAGAGGTTGCAGTGAGCCGAGGTCACGCCACTGCACTCCAGCCTGGCAACAGAGTGAGACTCCATCACACACACGCACACACACGCACGCACACACACACACAAAGAACATATAGGCAAGAGACTCAGCCCCCTTAAAGGGGGATGTTGCTCTGTCCCCCAAGCCAGGCCTCCACAGTTACCTTTAAGCATCCATCATCATTATCATCCTCATCCTCATCCTTCTTTTTTCGCTTGGCTTTTTTCTCCTTCTTGTCCTTGAGTTTCTTCTTCTTCTTTTTATTCGGGGAGTAGTCACTGCCTTCACTCTCCGACTTCTCTTCCAGATCCTCTTCATTCTCTGATAGCTCATCATTGCTCCCCTGGAAAAGAAGGGGGACAGTGAGGGCAACAGAGGCCCCAGGAACATCCAGAGTCCTGGGCGGCAGGACGGCCCTGAGAGCTACCTCCTAGGGGATCGGTCACTCCACTCATCATCAGAGGCCACTGCTCACAACTCAGCCCCAATGCCCAGCCAAAGGGGCAACCCCATCTTGTCCCCAGGGTCTACGCCAAGGAAGCAGTGGAGCCTGCAGGTGAGGCGAGGTGAGGCTCTCGTGAGAGCAGGCTTCTCCATCAGCAAGCTCAGCTCAGCCCACTCCAGCAGCCCTGCGGGTGAACTCAGGCTCCACTTCAGTCATCATCGGGCTTCTATGGACTTTGAAGGCTGAACTAGTTTTACATGATGGGGCATGGACCCAGGAGCTGGTGGTGGAGGATGTGGTCCCAGAGTCAAAAAGCAAAGTGCACAGGAAGAGCCCCAGCCAGGGAAGGGCCCCAGCCAGAGAAGAAGAGCCCCAGCCAGGGAAGGGCCCCAGCCAGAGAAGAAGAGCCCCAGCCAGGGAAGGGCCCCAGCCAGAGAAGAAGAGCCCCAGCCAGGGAAGGGCCCCAGCCAGAGAAGAAGAGCCCCAGCCAGGGAAGGGCCCCAGCCAGAGAAGAAGAGCCCCAGCCAGGGAAGGGCCCCAGCCAGAGAAGAAGAGCCCCAGCCAGGGAAGGGCCCCAGCCAGGGAAGGGCCGCTGCATCTCAGGCCCCAGCACCACAGCTCTCTGCTTAAGTTCACATCCCATGGAACTGCGTTCGTCAGGTGAAACCTGTAATTAATGCAGCATGCACATCACAGTTTTCTCCATGTGCGGACTCTGCAGACACTGCTATGGATGGCACAAGCCCACCTTCCCCCACTCCCACCCCATCCTGGCCGCTTCCTCTCCATACAAGACAAGGTAATTTAGGCAGCTCTTGAGCTTGGCTTCCTTGATTTAGTTTCCTGTCTGTACAGGCAGAAAATGGCCCATTTATATGGAGATAAGGGCGTTTACAACCAGAGCACCCCACCAGAGAGGTGCTGCCCCTCGGAGAAAGCGGTTTCCTTGTAGCCTTTAGAGACGCAAGTCGACTGGAGAAGCCCTCCACAGCCCCTTCCCAGGGAGGGGCCGGGCAGCACTGCCATGATCCCCCGCGCGTGCGAGGCTTGCCATGCACAGGACTGCCGTTAACTGTTTTCGGGGTGAGCAAGGAGAGGCATGGGATGAGATGAAGACAGAACCGGAGAGATAAAAAATGAGCTCAAGAAACAGCAGTGGCGGGGATGGAGGATGAACGAAAGAGGGAGGGAGGGAGGGAGGCAGGGAGAAGGAAAGGAAAGGGTGGCAGAAGGAAAGAGAATGAGGGGGCAGCAAAGGCGGGAGGCCTCCCTGGATAGTCTTGGGAGGCCCCCAACCCAACTCTGCCCTTTCAGGCCGCACTGTCAAGAGGGGATGACCTGCCTTTTCCCAGGAGAGTGGCTCCAAACAGGCACATCCAACAGTTAGTGGAGGGGGAGACGGTCACTGACAGGGGAGGTGGGGACCCCTCTGACATCCAGCTGGGAAGCACCCCTTCCAACAGGCTGCCTGCACTTCCCCCTCTCCTGGAAGCCCCACTCCCTCTCCCCTGCCCACCAGCCTCCCTGCTCCCAAACCTCTTAGCCCATTAAGCCTCCAGAGTCAGCGGCGCTGCCAGCTGCCAGGCAGCAGGGCCTCTGTGCTCTTTGCTTTTCTGGAACCCGGGTGTTTCCGGGAATACTGACGCAGCCACTGGCTGGGAGCCTGCTCTCAAGGCTGGAGGAGATGCTGGGCCCTGGAGCCGAGGCTCCCAGGCTCGGCCTCGGTCCTTTGGGGAGGTGGAGATCAGACGGTGATGTCCACGTCCCCTTGAGGGTGTCAGAGTTTGGCCAGTTTCAAGAGACCGCCCTTCAGGAGATCTGAGAGACACGCTCTCCCCGAGCCCTCACCCCAGCAAAGGTAAGGAAAGAGAGGCTGCCATGAACTTCAGCACCACGGACAGAGGCTGGGGCTGGACGGAGGAAGGGGCCCTGGGTGGCCTTCAGCCGCCAGAGAACAAACCCCACAAACCTACCGAGGATGAAGTCGAGGGACCCACGGTTAATCCTACATGGCCTGCCAGTGAGTCCCGGGCTCCCCAGGGAGGCTCTGCCCCTTGCAAGCCTGAGACTTGGCCAAGTCACTGTGGCGAGCTAAACCTCAGCTTCATCGTCTGTGAACTGGGAATGCCAGAAAGGACAGAACCGGGGAGAGTGTAAGAAAATGCCTTGAGGCTGGGTGCAGTGGCTCATGCTTGAAATCCCAGCACTTTGGGAGGCCGAGGCGGGCGGATCACCTAAGGTTGGGAGTTCAAGACTAGCCTGACCAACATGGAGAAATGCCTTCTCTACTAAAAAATAATACAAAATTAGCTGGGCATGGTGGCACATGCCTGTAATCCCAGCTACTCAGGAGGCTGAGGCAGGAGAATCGCTTGAACCTGGGAGGCGGAGGTTGCAGTGAGCCGAGATCACACCATTGCACTCCAGCCTGGGTAATAAGAGCGAAACTCCGTCTCAAAAAAAAAAAAAAAAACAAAAGAAAGAAAATGCCTTGAACATCTGTGACATGGGAGAAACCTAAGCACAGAGAAGCAGGGCTCTGAGCCGGGGTGGAGGAGAGGGGACGGGACGTGCACCCAGGTCTCCAGGGCTGGGCCGCCTTGCTGTGTCCTGGGCAGGGGACTCGGCCAAGCCACAGCAGGCTGCAGTCAGAATGACCCTTTCCCCCTGACACCACCACGACCACGTGTAGACACCAGAGGCCGCTGCGATTCTGATGATGCCCAGAAAATGCCCAAACAACCCATGATGACCCCAGCTCTGCTTGGAAGCCAAAGATACAGCCAGGACGACAAGCTGGAGGGGACACACCAACCTCATCTCCACATTTCTGCTCTCGGGATTGGGCTCCAGCTAACTGCACAGAGGCTGCCAGCAGCTGGGGGGAGACGCAGTACAGAGGGAGCAGGACCTGGACAAGAAGGGGCTGCTGTGGCAACATCTACGGGGAGTCAACCCAGCATCTGATGGATGGCAAGCAGGCCCCTCGGCGACCTGCAGGGGAGACCAGGAGTGGCAGCCCAGGGAGAGCCAGAGGGAGGGAGGGATAGGGAGGGGAAGGCACCTCCAGCAGCCTCCACTGTCTGGCAGGAGCAGCAGCGCATGCCAGCTTGGGAGAGTAGGGCTGGCAGAAGGCCGTGAGCCTGGCACTGACAGGGCTCGCCCAGTGTCCGCTCAGGGTTAAGTGGGAGAGCAGGAGGGCACAGACCCTCGGCACGGAATGGGCTCAGGTGACGTTGGGCATGTCTGTTGCCCATCTGTGGCCCCTGCCCTGCTGTCACCCACTGGGGCTCATGCAAGCCAGCAAAGCCCTCATTTCTTGGAAGCAGGTGCACTTCTCTCCCTCCTCCATCCACCTGCACTGGGGAAAGCCCAGTCGAAGAGAAGGGTCTGACTCCCAAGTCCCCACCTGCCTCCCCTGCCCTGAGCCTCTGCCCTGCCTCCACCACATGGAGCCCGCACAGCTGGGCCTCCCACCTGCACCAGATCTCACCTGAACCCTCCTCCCCTACCAGGGGCTGGCCGAGGGTGGGGGTGCAGGGCAGAACCCTGCATCCAGCTGTTTTGACATTCTAGAACTAGGCCTCCTTTTTGTGGTGTTTTTCCAAAATCTCTCCTTGCAGAGAAAGCTGCAAATAGTTCTGAAAACACCTAGCAGAGCAGTGGCCCATGAGCAGGACCTGGAGGGACGGAGCATCATCCAGTGGCAAGAAGGAAAAAAACGATCAAGAACCAGAGGTAGATTCGCAGTTCAGTATCTCAGAACATACTGAGAGGCTCGTAGACCAAGCCACGTGCAAGGGAGGAGACAGAGACACAGACCAATCAGTCCCTAACTAAGCCCCCGAACCAACCCAGCCCTAAGGTTTGAGGGCCATCAAATCACACTGCACGCATGAAGATACAGATGACAGTTGGCCTTCGACCTTGGCACTGACCTTTCGGCTGCAGCAGCCTTAGGTGTGACTACAGGGGACGCCCTACCAGCTAGCAGTAGAATCTTAGTGGATGTGGAGTCCCCACATGAACTCCACCTGCAAAGCTGCCTTGAATGTTATGCCCAGCCTATGTGTGCCAGGAGGCAGGGGCAGGCAGGAGGGGTCTCTGCTCTGAGCCCCCCACCCTGCTAAGGGCACAGCATGCGGTCGTGGCCCTGGGGATCCCAATGGACAGTCCCGCCGCCCTTCCTCCTTCCCAGCTCCGCAGATGTTTCTTGGCAGAGGCCTCCCACCTCCATCTCCCTTCCCTCTAGGCCCGATGCTCCGCACACGCACCGCATCTCCTGAAAAAGGAGACATTTAAACTCAAAAGGAAGGGTGCAGAGAGTGGGTCATTCTCCATTTGGGGTCCTTCAAGATTGAGAGGGAAAAGGGAAGAATGAAATAGGAGCCTTCCCATTCACGAGTGTTATAAACAGTTATAATTTAGCACTGAATAATTGGTTGCTATGGTAACCGCTGCAGTACAGGTTGAAATCATTTCTCCCTCCTGCGCTCGCTAGGGTCTGACAGGGAGCTTCATCTACATATGCCTAGGTTCCGGCTGCAGCCCGGTTATTTTATGTAAATCAGAATCCATGACTTGCTGCCGGCCTCCCCTCACCAACAAACTGCTGCTTGCGGCCCACCTGCCCTGGCCCCTTCACCCCGTCATCTTGAAGCCACCTGGTTGGAGGCAGAGAGGGGCAGAGGGGTGAAATCCCCTTGTCTTTATCCTGGGGCCTCGAGTCTGCCAGGCAGGTGGGCAAGGGGGCACCCGGCAGCTGGGCCACGGTGTGCTCCAGACCCCCTAAGATCTGACAGCTGGCCCGAGCCAGGCTCTGAATGCAGGGGAGGGGCAACTCTGGAGGCCTCTTGTCCATCCCAGCCCCCTTCCCCTTCCAAGAACCAGAACTGCATCTCAGTAGAGAGAAGGAGAGAGGGTGAGGAAGGGGTGGAGCGAATGAGAGGGAGGGAAATGAGGGTAGAGGGGGAAAAGAGAAAAGACGGCAAAGGAGAGAGAGGAGATGCTGAGAGGTTACCAAGGTGGACACCAAGCACAGGCCAGAGGGAATGACCAAGTCTGAGACCCAGAGAGAGACAGACAGACAAGAGCCAGAGATAAGGACCTCGACAAAAACAAAAACATACTGTCAGAGAAAGAAGCGGGAGGAAAGACCTGGGCCAGTTGGAAAAGGGAAGGCTCAGCGTGATCATGGCCCTGGGAATGAGAGAGTCAGAGAACCAGCCCTCCCAGGTCTCAAAGACCCCCTGGCCCCCAGCCCCCAGGCCCCGCCACCGTTCAGGCGCTGCCCACCTCCCAAGCCTCCTTCCTAGCCAGGGCTGGTGCTGTACCCTAAGCCCAGGAGACAGGAGGGGAGCCAGCCCAACCTGGGAGGGATGGGGGCTCCCACAGGGCTCCCACAGGCCTCTGCTGCACCCCACTGGGTCCTTCTTCTGCATTTGGGAGTCATGCCCACCCAGCCCAGTGGCCTGAGACCCAGGACCAGGTGACACTGCCCCTCTTGGCCTAGACTCCCACCCAGCTTCTAACTCAGAGGAGGTGGGAAGGCGGTGCACAGGTAGGAGTCCCTGCCATGGACCACGAGGCCTCGGGGTCCTAAAATCCACATCACCCTGAGCCCATGGAGCCCAGGTTTGAGGAGTGAGGGCGGGGACGGCAGCAGATCAAGACTTTACAGCCTCCACCAGACAGTCTCGGTGCCTTCATCCCAGGGCCTTGCAGCCCCAGAGCCATCTATCCCCTGCCCAGCACAAAGACCGACCTCTGGGGCCAGGGGACAGCGGCCACGGCAGCAGAAGAGGAGGGCGGGGCTTCAGCAGGGAATTCAGGGAGCCCCTCGCAAAGGAGCTGGCTCACAGCCTCTCCTTCCCTGGGGCAGCCTCCAGGCACACACTCCCCGCTTCCCCTGTCCTATCTTCACTTCCCCATCAAATAGCAGGGACAGGGAGCTTCACCCTCTTTGAGACCCTGGGGAAGATGCAAGAGCCTCAGAGTGCAGGCCTGGGAGTCTCTGGGGCATGATGGGCCAGGCAGGAGCCTCCACACCCAGCTCCACAGACCCGGGTGCCCCCTTCACCTCACAAATCCTCCCCATGCAGCCCCCATGCTGGCCCAGTGGTAAGGGGGGGTTCCTGGGAAGGGACACACACACATCCATCCCCGACACTGTGCCAGACGGGGCACAGAGCTGAGGGGCAACAGAGAAGGCAAGCAGAATTGGGCAGAGGGGCTAGGGTCTCTCCAGGGGAAGACAGGGTGGTACACACACAGTCACATGCACACACATGTGTGCACAGAGGGCCAGAAGGGCCTGGATTGGCTGCAAAGCAGGTGGGGGTGGGGGCAGGGGCTCGGAGTGGCAGCAGTGGGGGTGCTGCACAGGCTCTGGACCAGGGGGCCGTGGGGCACAGTCAGAGCACACTCAGGAAGCTCTCCCAGGAGAGCCCAGGGCTGCAGAGGCCCCACAAGGCAGGGGCCGGGAGAGAAGGGCCAGTAGGAGGTGGGTGAGAGGTGCTGACTGCCGCCCCCAGCAAAGAGCACAGGGGCGGGACACACCCGGGGAAACTCTGGCCAGAGAGTTGGGGCTAACACCTCCCAGCCCCATCCTTTCCCCAGCAGTCCCTGAACTCCGTGGGGACCAAGGACACAGTCCAGGGAGGGCTCTGCCCTCCCAACGTCCCCAGGCTGACACCCAGACCAGAAGAGGAACCACAGGCTGCAGGTAGAGTTCAGAGCCCCCCAAAATGCCTCCAAGTACCCGAACAAGCCAGGGAGGTGGAAATGGGGCGCAGACCCGAGGCCCAGAGGCGAAGGCAGGGACCCTCCCCCCCGCCACCACCATCTCTCCCTCCCCAGGGCTGCCAGGGGAGCTGCCAGGCTGTCATGTCACATCAGTCCCTCCTCTGCTCGAAGCCTTCCAGTGATCTCACCTTGTTCATGGGACAACAGGCCCATGGTGCACCCCCCGCAACAGGCCCTCCCGAAACCCTCACAGCAGGGAGCGTCTCCAGCCTGGGACAAGCTCCCCAAACCCACCCCTAAGCTCTTCTGGCAGCCACCTCCCCACCTCACTCTGCAGGGAGGCCTAGATCCGGGCCCAGCGCTGCCAAGGGTACCCCCTTAGCATTAGCACCTCACCCCACCACCACTGCACCTCACCAGCTACCTCCCTGGGCCTCTCACTTGCAAGGTGGGGCCAGGCCAGTCCCCTCTAGGCAGGGGGAAAGAAAGGTGGAGAGCTGGCCTCAGGTCCCCCCAGGGCAGGTGGGAGGAGAGAAACACGCCTGGCAGGGGCGGCTGGTGGAGCTGACAGCCCTGGATTCAGATCTCAGCACCGCCACTGTGTCACTGTGTGACCTCAGGCCAGGGCACCTCTGAGCCCCCCGCTCTCATCTGTGAAGTGAGGTGCCTGCCTTTGCTCTCAACATAGGGTGGCTTGGAGGATCAGAGGAGACGCCCAGAAGGAAGCAGACAGCATATAGTGAGGAAATGGCAGACCTCAGTGTCCTAGACCAAGTAGGAAGGACTTTAAGCTGCAAACCCAGTTTCCCCATCTGCCAACCAGCGATCATCTTTCCCATGCCACCAATTTCCAGGGCTGATCATGAGGATCAAGTGAGCCCGCGTGAAGCACAGAGAAGCACGCTCAGAATGTCCCAGCAGCGTGGGAAGACAAGGGACATGTTCACACCGTCACACCCTGCCAACCGGAGGCAGCGGAGCATGCGGCAGCCTCACCCATCCAGAACCAGCCGAGAACCAGGGACAAAGTGATGGGAATGCAGAGGTCACCTGCAGGTGACTGTCCCTAAACGGGGCCTTGCTTCTCTTCTCCGACTCACTTCACTTTCATCAGGTTTTAGTTGAGAGGGACGGAGTCAGCTACGGAGCAGGGAGTGGGGCAGGGAGGTAGGGAGGCACCGTGGCGACGGAATCCAGCCCTGTCCCCCGCACAGGATAGGACAACGGGAGGAAGGAAAAATGACACTCCAACATCCTGCTCTGGAAACAGGACAGCTCACCAACGTCTTAAAAAGGCTTCCGTGCACAACGCTTCATACGAGAAACTGATTATGGTGTTTTTCATCAAACAGCTCTCGGAAACCCTCAAACTCCAAGGTCCAGGGACCCCAGCCCTCCTCTGCGGCTGGGCAGACGCAGCCACAACCCCAGCAGCCCCCAGCTCACCGGCGCAGGTGCTGCCCCTCACCTCTTTCTTCTTCCGCTTCCCTTTACACTTGTTTTCCTTGAGCTTCTTGGGTTTCTTCTTCTTAGGAAGGCTCACGGGCTCCACAGGGAAAAAATCATCGAAGGCTTCAAGACCACCATCTTCTTCTTCTGGAAAAATCAGAAGGTGGCAGCAGTTACCCCTGAGCTTCCTCCAGGAGAGCCCTGGAGACGCAGAGCCAGCCCTGGGGAAGCTGGGACCCCCGGACACCCATCTGTGCCAGGTCACAGCCACCCTGCCCTCCCCAAACCCGGTGAAGTGGGAGAACACAGGACAGGAGCCCCAGCTCTAGGGACTGTGTGACATCACCTCACCTCCCGGCCTTTCCTTCCCTCCTCTGTAAATGGGACAATAACCACCTGCCCCTGATAAGACAGTGTTCAGAAAACTGAACCTCCATGAACAACAAACAGAACTGCCTTGTTGCCATCACTGCCCGAGAAACAGAGCGTCTCTACCAGGAAAGAGTCGGGCCGATAGAGCAGAGTACAGACCTCAGTGAGGCCCATCTCTCCCCTCCAGAGAGAGGACCACGGTGTGGCCAGGAGGTGGCTCGAGAATGCTGGACCTGCCAGGCACAATGGCTCACGCCTGTAATCCCAACACTTTGGGAGGCTGAGACGAGCAGATAACCAGAGGCCAGGAGTCTGAGACCAGCCTGGCCAACATGATGAAACCCCGTCTCTACTAAAAATACAAAAATTAGCTGGGCGTGGTGGTGGGCGCCTGTAATTCCAACTATTCGGGAGGCTGAGGCTGGAGAATCGCTCAAACCCAGGAGGTGGAGGTTGTAGTGAGCTGGGATCGCACAACTGCCCTCCAGCCTGGGCAACAGAGTGAGACTCCGTCAAAAAAAAAAAAAGAGAGAGAGAATTGTGGACCACAGGGACACTCGGGTCCCATACCTGAGGACCCCAGGGGTTTGCAGGACAAACTCAACAAGGAAGATGCCAGGATACCCCATGGGTTTGACAGGATGCCACCTTAATGGAGAATCCAAGATCATATCGTATCTCCTCCTGGATCCTGCACCTGTGCACACACAGGCACACAGGTCCACACTCCCCCACCTCCAACACACTCACAACAGGAAGCCAAGCACATTCCAGCTGGGCACTAGAAAGCTGTGACAGTCCACAGAGAGATGCCGTGCCCAGCACATGTGGGTGTTCAGGAGCTGCCCTCACCTGCACTGACTCCAAAGGCCGAGGGGGCCCTGGCCAGGCAGGCTCGGGAAGGGAGTATGTTTGACGACACTGGCCACAGTCCCAGGTCTGCCTCCCTCAACCTCCAACCCAGAGGAAGGGCTGCCACGTGTCCTGGGGGGTGTGACGTGAGACCCCCTGCTGTGGTGGCAGTGGCCTGGGGTCTGACGCTCATCTGGGAAATCAGGATAGAGAAAAGGTAGCCTAGCCTGGAGTTCCAGGCACCAGACATGAGCCGTGTAGGGGCTGTGGGGAGGGTCTTCTTGCCAGGCACAGCAGCAAGAATCAAACCATCCAAAGTAGAGACACTTCTGCCCGTGGGGGCAAAGGAGGCTTCCAGAAGGGAAGAACCTCCAAGAGTCCTCTAGAAGGGCCCACGAGAGAGCCGGCCCTTCATGCCAGCCTGCGGCCCCAGCGCTCCAGCCAGCTTGTCCTACTCGCTCTCCACCATCCCCTGTGCACTCAGGAGCACTCAGGGGAAGCCGAGGGGCAAAGAGAGGCCCCCCAGCCTCAGATCCTCTGCCATGGACACCCCAGGCCTGACCCTCTGTGACAGTGGAGACACAACAGGGAGTGTCACTCAGAGTCTGAGGGTTGCCTCCAGTGAGACCCCGAGAGGACAAGAGGTCCTGGGGCCACCAGGAGGCTTTCACCCAGGAAGCGGGCAGAGTGTCCCTGCTGGATCAAGTTGAGACAGAGAGCCCCTTCCCCCGAGGAAGTTTTTGATCATAACCACCTACAGCTGGCAGTGGTGGAGCCAGGTTTGAACCCCCAGGAAGTCTGGTGACCCTGGTGACCCCTGGGTCAACAAAAGGGCTTCGAGGCGACCCCCAGTGTGGCCCACAGGCTCAGACACACTCGCCACATGCAGACACACAGATATGCATGTGCACCCAACACTCACTTGTCACCCTCCACACAGGCCCCCACCGCCTGGCCTGGGACCCCCAGAGAGTCCTAAGCGGGGAAAGGGGGACGGGAGGGCTCCTATCCTGGGTCTCTGGGGCTCCCATTGCCCACACTATGGGTGCAGCTTTAGCCCCACTGTCCCCACTCCTCAGGGGCACTGGTGGCTCTGGTGGCTGAGCGGACGCCCCTCCCACCCCTGCATCCCACAGGGCCAGTGTGCACTAGTGGAAGGTGTTTGCACCAGTGGAAGGTGGGGGCTGCATCACTGTCTTGGTGCCTCTTTGCACCAGGGCCTCCCTCAAGGGTGGCCAGGTGCTTGGGGCTCCCACACAGGGAGGGCACCCTGTGGAGGGCTAGGGCACACAGGGGAGCCAGCAGCAAGGGCCGCCCAAGGTGGGTTTACGTGGGTCAGGCCCCACGCAGCCAGGGGCAGGGGCTGGGCTGCTCCGGCTGACCCCGCCCCATTCCTCTGATCACTAGTGTGGGAAGGTGGGGATTTTTCAAACCAGCTGAAAACGTGCACGGGGACCCCCTCAGAGTCGTCCTGCAGAGCAGATGTCAGTGGGGCAGTGGCAGGGCTGGCAGGGAGCTGTCTGTGGTGGGGCAGCCGATGGGATGCCAGTCCACAACTGCCCGCTCCACCACCCGGCCTCCGCCTCCCCCGCCACCGCAGGAGACCGCCTGGGCAGAGCCACCCCCACACCCTGGCGGTGCCCAGCACTGCTTATGTAACGGGCTCTGGCTGATGCAATCTCGAGGGGGGGCCTCTCCCTCCTGCTTCCTCCCAGCTGTCCCCTTCCAGCAGGGTGGTCCCAGACTTAGGAAACCCAGCCCAGCACATGGTCACTGACTGGTCGCCTGACCAACAGAACGGATGACGGTATGCACAGGTGGCTGCCAGAAGTTCTGGAAGGAAGTCTGGGATCTGCCCATGGGCAAGAGGAGGACAAAATGGGACCCCAGATCTGGCCCTAACCCACGCCCAGAACAGGCCTTCGAGGACAAGGTCCCAGACCCTCTGCCCATGGACAGACCCCAGCTCCGTTCCCAGAAGACCTCACAGCCCAAGGCCTCTGCCTGGTGCAACCTGCCTCTAAGAAGGCTCTGGAGCTGGCACACGGGGATGGGGACTCAGCCCTGCCTATCTCTGTCTCTGATGGGCCCTTCCTCTCCCCAAATGGCTTCTGGTAGGTGGCCCTGAGGTCACCACACGCCTGATTCTCTGTGACACTGCCCGGCCCCCCCCCGACCCCACACACTCCCGTCTTCAGCCAAGCCCCAGCCCCTTCCCGCCCTTGGACACTCTCTGCTCCCACAGCAGGCCCTGAACTTTCTAAAACCAGATCTGGGGGTCACCATCCAAGCAACTGCACGGTCAGCCTTTCCCCAAGCCCAGCCTGTGCCCTTGAGCCCACCAGTCCCTCCTCCCTGTGGCTCCATCTGGTGGGGACAGAGCAGAGGCCCAGAAGGTTCCAAGATGCAGAGCATGCAGCCAGTGTTAAGGTGGCATCCTGGCCGTCCCGGGTGAGGGGCTCCAGGGAGCAGCAACCTCACCTCAGAACTCCTTGTCCTGCCAGCTCCTGGCCCCTCGTGGCTGCCCCACCACCCTTCTGGCCCACCTGGCAGTGCCCTCATGCACCAGCCCTACCCCTCCAGGGCCTGAGGCTCCATGGATCTAAGCCTGCTCTAATTAAGACCCATTACCGTGTGATCACCCACCTCCTGGGGGTGGAGGCAGGGTGGGGCTCAAGTTGACCAGAGGAAGGAGAGGCACCTTCTGCTGCTTCCTGCAGAGCTCCCTCAGCCCCTCTCTAGCTCCCAGTATGCGCCAGCTCAGCCCTGTGGGACCCCCAGGCTGGCCTAGGCTGAGCCACTGCAGGCTGCGGCCAGACCGATGAGGTGGGCCCTTCTCAGGGTAGTGCATTGCAATAGCGGCAGTCGTGATAACTGCATACCACCTGCCAGGCTCGTGCCAGGCCCAAAGTACCTAGGACTGATTAATTTGTATCAGTTCAACACAGCAACTCAGAGAGGGGTACTATTCTTTCTGGTTTCGGGCTTTATTTATTTATTTATTTATTTATTTATTTTAGAGACAAGAGTCGCTGGCTGGAGTGCAGTGTTATGATCACGGCTCACTGCAGGCCTCAACCTCCTGGCCTCGAGTGACCTCCCACCTCAGCCTCCTGAGCAGCTGGGACAACACGCACAACCCCCACGCCTGGCTCAGAGATGGGTTCTATTCTTATCCCCATCCGCAGATTGGGAAACTGAGGCTCAGAGGACCGCATTATTTACCTACATCTCAGTCCTACAGCTGGCAGTGGTGGAGCCAGGTTTGAACACAGGCAGTGGGCGCCCACCCCCTTGCGAAGTCTCTCCCCCAGCACCCTCCCAGAATCCAGCATTGAAACAGCCCACGCTGTGTAAACCGGCTCGGTGTATGCCCTGGGGACACTGAGGTGACTCAGGCTGGTCTGTGGTCTGGAAGGTCACAGGTCCCTCAAGGGGGTCAAGGCTGGTTCACCACACTAGTCCCCCTGCACACAGCCCCACAGCTCTGCCAGGCCCAGGCTCCAGCCCCCCACTCCTCTGGGGAGGGGCAGCAGCAGAGCAAGGACGCAGCCGCCAGGGCACTTGGCAAACACAAGGTGATCAAAACAAGGGGAAGGCACGTGACTGTGGAGCGAAAGTTAGGTCATCTGATTCTGGGTGGTCGAAGGATTTGCAGGGGGCCAAGCCAGGAGCTGGGATGAGAACACCATCACCAGGTTGCAAAGGCCAGCAAACCTGCCAAGGACAGGGACCCCACTCAACGTCCACCACTCTCTCCAGGACCTGGGGAGAGGGGCTATTTCTTTTTTTTTGAGATGGAGTCTTGCTCTGTTGCCCAGGCTGGAGTGCAGTGGCGCGATCTTGGCTCACTGCAAGCTCCGCCTCCCAGGTTCACGCCATTCTCCTGCCTCAGCCTCCCGAGTAGCTGGGACTACAGGTGCCCGCCACCACGACCGGCTAATTTTTTGTATTTTTAGTAGAGGTGGGGTTTCACCGTGTTAGCCAGGATGGTCTCGATCTCCTGACCTCGTGATCCGCCCACCTTGGCCTCCCAAAGTGCTGGGATTACAGGCGTGAGCCACCGCGCCCGGCCGAGAGGGGCTATTTCTGTTCCCCACCCGGACTCCCCAACCAGCACCAAGCAGAGAACAAGGCCACCAGGGGGTCAGGAGGAGGGAGTAACAGGGGCAGCAGAGGCTTCATGCTACCCTTCCTGGGGGTGATACCAGCAAGTCCCCTCCCGACTGAGCCTCTCTGTTCATCTGTGAAATGGCCCTAATATGGCAGCCTTTCCCCCAGGGCTATGGGGAGAAGTAAAAACTGTGAATGCAAAGCACCCACACAATGCCTGCAGGGGCTCAGCAATGGCAGGCAGAGCCCAGCGAGACCCAGGAGGGTCAGGGCGGCAGTGGTGAAGCGCAGAGGGCAGCGGTCTCTAGTTTGGGCACTGCTGGGCCAGGGGTTCTCAGGGCCACCCTAGACGCTGGCCAAGAAGCAGTGCTCAGGCTGCCGTTAGTCCTCGAACCTCCCCCCATGAGACAGGGCTTATGCTGGTGAAGGGGGGCAGTACACCCGCCCAAGAGAGGATTCATAATTTATTTATGACATTTAACAAAACCCAGACATCACCTCATTGGTGTCACATCAAAAGAAAGCATCAGTCCTGAGTGGGGAGTGGAGGGAAGAGACGGGGATAGATGAGGCATTTACCGCAAGTGACTGGGGCCTGAGGGGAGTCACCCTGGGGGTGCAGGGAAGGCAGGGAGAGGCCCCAGAGCATGGGTGGGGAGGAGGAGGACAGAGTGGTGAGAGGGGAAGTCAACCTGGAGGGACAGGGAGGGACAAAAGAGAGAAAAACAGCCAGACAGAAAGGGAGAGGCAGGGGCATGACCTCAGGGGAGACGAAAACTGACAGACATGGGGACAGACGGAGAGAGAGACAGGGAAGGAGAGTGACATAAGGACAGAGCCACAGAGATAAGCAAAAGCCCAGAAAGTCAGACAACACGCATTGTGTTCAGTACCCAGCTCAGAGAAGATATTCCAGAAGTCTCTGATGGGTGGACGGATAATTGTATAGTGAATGGATGGATGGTGGATGGAGGGTGAATAGATTGATGGATGATGAATTGATGGATAGATGGTGGGTAGATGGATGGATGGATGGATGGATGGATGGTGGATGGATGGTGGATGGATGGATGGATGGATGGATGGATGGCAGATGTATGGACAGTGGATGGATGGTGGATGGGTGTGGATGGTGGATGGATGGTGGATGGATGGTGGATGGGTGGATGGATGAATGGATGGTGGATAGATAGTGAATAGATGAATGGATGATGAATTGATGGATAGATGGTGGGTGGAAGGATGGATGGTGGATGGATGGTGGATGGGTGGATGGATGAATGGATGGTGGATGGATGGTGAATAAGTGGATGGATGGTGAATTGATGGATGGATGATGAACTGATGGATAGATGGTGGGTGGGTGGATGGATGGATGGTGGATGGAAGATGGAGGATGGACGGATGGATAAATGGATGAATGGTGGATGAATGATGGATGGATGGATGAAAGATGAATGGATAGATGGATGGATAGATGGTGGGTGGGTGGATGGATGGTGGATGAAGGATGGATGGTGGGTGGGTGGGTGGATGGATGGTGGATGAAGGATGGATGGATGGATGGATGGATGGATGGATGGTGGATGGATGGATGGATGGATGGATGGATGAATGAATGGATAATGGATGGATGGTGGATGGATGGTAGGTGGATGGTGGATGATGGGTGGATGAATGAATGGTGGATGAATGGATGAGTGGATGGTGGATGGATGCATGGATGGATGGTGGATTGATGAATGGATGGATGATGGGTGGATGGATGGATGGATGGATGGATGGATGGATGGATGGATGGATGGTGGATGGATGGATGGTGGGTGGATGGTGGGTGGATGAATGAGTGGTGGATAAATGGATGAGTGGATGGTGGTTGGATGCATGGATGGATCGTGGATTGATGAATGGATGGATGGTGGATGGATGAATGAATGGATGGTGGGTAGACGAATGGATGGTGGATGAATGGATGAGTGGATGGTGGATGGATGCATGGATGGATGCTGGATTGATGAATGGATGGATAATGGGTGGATGGATGGATGGTGGATGGATGAATGAATGGATGGTGGGTAGACGATGGATGGTGGATGAATGGATGAGTGGATGGTGGATGGATGAATGGATGGATGGTGGGTGGATAGATGGATGAATGGTGGGTTCAGGAATGGATGGATGGTGGGTGGTGGGTGAATGGATGGAAGCATGAATGGTGGATGGGCAGATGGATGGATGGTGGATGGGTGGATGGTGGATGGACAGATGAATGAATGGTGGATGGATGGGTTGGTGGATGGATGAATGAATGGTGAGAAGCATGGACAGATAGTGCATGGATGAATAGTGGATAGCAAGAACAAGAATAAATGGATGGATGGATGGATGGATGGATGGACATACATATGGATACATAGGTGGATGGTGGTTACTTGGGTGGTTTTGTGGGTCAACGGGTAGATGTGGGAGAGCAGGTAGATACATGGATACATGGATGCATGGATGGATGGATGGATGGATGGTGGGAAGCATGGACGGATGGTGCATGGATGAATAGTGGGTAGGAAGAACGGATGGATGGATGGATATGGTATGGATATGGACTGATAGGCAGATGGTGAACGGTTACTTGGTTGGTTTTGTAGGTGGATGGGTAGATGTGGGTGGGTAGGTAGATGGATGGATGGATGATGGGTGAGCAACTGAATGAACTGATAAAATGATAGATGGATCCTATTACCTGATCAACTTGGAATGACAATGAATAACCCACTGGCCAAGCCACTGGGCAAAGTGTGCTGGTCATTTTGCCTCCCTCCTCCCAGAAAAGAATATTAAATACAATCAGGCTCCCTGGGACCCCCCTCCAAACCATGCCTCCACAGGGGTAGGGGTACAGGCTAAAAAGTCATGGCCTTTTGGGAATCATGACTGTCACTCTCTCCTGGCCCCTGGACCTGAGGAAGCAAGCCTAAGATATTTACACATCTAGGGCCAATTGTCACTGGGGCCAGAGTGGTAACGGTGCCTAGTCCAGACATTGCCCATTCTGGGCTCACTAGCTTCGTCTGTGATTGAGGAAAAGGTGGGCCAATGAGGCAGGGAATTTGCCAGCCCAGCAGTGGCCCTAAGAGGGCTGAGAGCCACATTTTCTGAACCCCTCTCCTGCTTCCCGCCAGCCCTACCTTGGGCTTCACGCCCTCCTCCTACCCAGACTCCCCCTCCCCTGAGCTTACTGGCTAAGGATGCAAGTATCAGAAGCATTTCCTTGGAGAAGGCAGGACAGCTGCCCCCCTTGGCTGGTGCTAACTACACCAGCCACAGTTTATTGAGCACCTATCATGTGCTGGGCACTGTGGCCTAATGTTCCACATGCACTGTCTCACTGTTCCTCATAATAACCCTCTATGAGGTAGCCAGTGCTATGTCCCCGTACTACAAGTGGGCACACCGAGGAGAGGGCTGCGTGGCTTGTCCAAGACCACTCAGCTAATGCTCAGAGCTAGAACCCAAGGCCTCATCCCACCAGCTCTTGACCCCTGGCTTCAACCAGCCACCCCAACTCCCAGGAGAATCTGGCACCTACTGGTCCCCCAACCAGAAGAGGCACCCACCCTGCCTTCCTCCTAGAAGCTGGCTCAGACACCTGCCTCAATGCCAGAGCTGGCCAAGGCAAACCTCCCCCTCCCCAGCACCACTGCATGGGAAACAATAATTCACTGCTGAGAGTGAGCAACTCCCAGGGGGAGGTCGGAGATGAGCAGAGTCAAAGAAAAAAGATCCGACAAGTCATGAGTTCAATAGCCATAGATTGAAAAATCATCATGACAGCTTCCAAAACACTAGCTCCTCCAGCCACAAACTTCCATCTTTTGGAATCAGCTGGCTCTGGTCTTTGGGGGTCACCGCCGCTGAGCTTGGACTCAGGGCTGCACAAGGGCTATGAGGAAGAGCTCAGGGTGAGTGGGGGGCCAGCAGTGCGACTTGACAGGAGGCCTGGCTAGGGCTGTCTTCACAGCCAGAAGCTGGGGTGACCTAGGGAGTCCCAGCCCTCAGACACTGAAACCACAACCATCTCTCAGGAACGCATGGTTTCAGGTGCTGGGTATGGCAGGTTATCGAGAGTTACACTCGAAGGGGAACCCACAGATCCAGGAGGAAACTGATGACAACGTTTCGAGTATGTGGGGTGTGGTGACAAAAGCATGTAGTCCCAGCTACTAGGGAGGTTGAGGCAGGAGGATCGCTTGAGCACAGGAGTTCAAATCCAGCCTGGGCAACATAGCAAGACCCCATCTCTTCCAAAGAAAGCATGACAATGTGTCTCAGAGTGACTGGAAGGCCCTTAGCAAGGGTGTCCCTCCCCATCATAACATTCGAGCTGGGACCTAAATGACCAGGAGGCAGCGGTAAGCAGAGGAAAGAGCAGGTCAGGCAGAGGTCACAGCCAGGGCCCCATGGCAGGATGGAGCGTGGAGGGTTCCAAAAGCAGCAAGGAGGCCAGTGTGGCTGCTGTGAACAAACGGGCACATGAGTGGACCCGGGACAAGGGTTTCAGAGGCAACTGGAGCCATGTGGGTCAGGGTCTGACTTGGGTTCACGAGGTAACCCCAACTGCTGTGCAGTAGGTGGTCATAAGTACTGGGTAGAAGGCCCTGGAGGGGACCGGCAGGAGGGGACAGAGGCTTGGACCCAGAACATGGAGAGAAGCCAGGAGCCTGGGAAGGCTCTGGAAGTGGAGCAGCTGGCCTTGCTGATGGATGGGGATAGAATCCCCAGGCCAGAGATGCCAGAGCAGGGCGTCTCTTCTGCAGGGCTCTGGGGGCACTCCTGGAGGCTCTGGGGCCAACCCACCCAGGGGGAGCATGCGTGGTGGGCAGGATGACCAGAGCCCCGCCTCTCTGGCCCAAGCAGTGAGTCGGGTGCCTACTAGACTGGGGGCACCTTCCCTGGCCTCTTCCCCTCCCCAACCTCTAAGTCCCCACATAGTCAGAGAGAGCCGGGGTGTAAGATGGGAAAGACAGCCAGGGGACTCCACCAGCGGGTCGGTGCAACCCCAGAAATGCCATCGAAGCCACAAAAGGGCCACACTCCAAACACCACAACAAACAACTTACTGAGGAAACCAGTAAACTGGCTCACTGGGGAGCCAGCCTCCTAGGTGGAAAATGGCCACTGATTTTTGTGCCTGTGCGGGGCCTCAGAGTTCCCCTCCGAAGAATGGGTCTAATTCCAAGGACCTAGAATATGACAGTCAACTATTGTCCAGGTAACCCCACCCCAAGAGAGGACTCCCCTATTCCCCGTCCCCAGCACGCTCGCTGCCAACTTGGCCTGTCTAACAGGCGAGGTGAGTGCCAGACTCCTGTAGGGGCCCAGTGACAGCATTAAAGCCACCAACTAACCAAGCAAGCAAACAGAAGGGGGCAGGGGGTGTGGCCACCTGGTGGGAATACCCTCCCCAGAAGACGCTGGCTGCTTCCTCCAACAGGAGTTGGAGGTGTCCATTTGTGGAGTCTTCTCACCCCTGGAAGTCAGAAGGGGCCAGATGCACGTTCCTGGGCCCGGGAGGGCCTCCAGCCTCCCACAAGTCTCTCCGAAGTCCAGAGAGGCCACAGACTTGGTGCAGAGAAGCCGAGAAGTAAGTCTCCCAGAAAGGAGGGAGGATGGCTGACAGGGTGGGGCCCTACCCAGCTGTGCCAGGAGGGAAAACGTCCCAAACAAATGTTGAGCAGTTAACTAAAGAACCGTCCTGCAAGGCAACCCCTGGCGCACAGCCCTGTGTATACTAAATTCTGCGAGACATAAAAGGAGAGAGATGGTAAGCGCAGGGGCGGTGGCCCTGGGGCGTCAGGCCAGTAGCCAAGGCAGGGTGGGCTGGGAACGGCCACCACCCTGAGCGATGGTGGGGCTGGAGACAGCGGCGGGCGCTAGGTCGCGCCAGAAGGACGCCGGCGGCCCGGGTAAAGTGCTTGGGAGCGGCGGTCACAGCGCACAGAGGCCAGGAAAGAGGAGCAGGGGTCCGAGCCTGTGCGCCCCAGAGCGGAGCCCTCCTGGGCCGGGAGGGAAGCCGCCCCATCCTGGGCGCTCGACGCGTCCCTAAGCAACGCCGGTCCTCGTCCCTCTCTGGGCCCCGCCCAACCCGCCCCGCGGCCGACATGGGCCAGGGGCCGGGTCCCGCCTGCCCGCAGCGAGGCCAGAGGCGCACGGCGGCGGGACGCGAGCGCGGGGTGCGCCGCTCCGGGAGCTAGCGCGATTCCCGCCCCCTTCAAGGGCACGCGGGCTGACCCTGACAGCGCCGCGCCCCCTCCCCGCCGGGGCCCCCAGCGCAGGCCCCCGCCCGCGGTCCTCTGGCCCGCCTGGCCCGCGTCGCCGCCCGGGGGGCCCGGATCACACCCCGCCCTTAGCCGCCCTCACGCCGCGCCCGGGCGCTCACCCAGCCTGCGCCCTTGGCCGCGCGGCGCCAGCAGGGCGGGAGCGCAGCCCCGCAGCCCGGGCGCCCCTCCTGCGCGGCGCCAGCCCGGCCGCGCCGCCCCCGCCGCCCGCGCTCCGGCCCTGGGCCCGGCCCGTCTCGGCGCCCCCGCCGCTCTGGCCCCGGGCGCACCCGCGCCCCGCTCACCTGACATCTCGTCCTCGTTCTCCATCTCCTCGGCGAACAGCCGCGGCAGCTCCTCCTCGGTGCCCAGTGGGCCCCGCATGCCCGGCGCGGGGAGGAGGGGAGGTGGGCGCCCCCCCCTCCCGCCGGGCGCGGTGCCAGCCTTAACCCGTGCGCTGCCGGACGGGCGCGCGCGGCGGGCGAGGCGGCCTCGGCGAGAAGATGGCGGCCGCCTGCCCCCCCACCCCCCCAAACCTCCACCCCCCCGTCTCGACCCCCCTTTCTCTCGGCCGCCTTAGCCTGCTCCCCGCAAAGCCCGGGCGCTCCGCCCACCGCGCCCCGCAGCCCGAGTCCCGCAGCCGGCCGAGGGTGGCGGCGGCAGCGCCGGAGGCACGGCGGCACGGCGGGGGGGCGGCACACATGCCCGGATTGTGACGTCCAGTCTGGTTGCTGTGGCAACCCCATCCCATCGTTCCGGCAGCGCGACTAGTTAACAGCAGAGAACAAGTTGGGGGACTAGTCCTGAGCCGCCGGGTGAGGGTGGGGACCGGGGGGCGCCCCGGCAGGGGGAGCCGTCGAGGCGTCCGCGCGCCCGCGGACCCGACGGCCGAGCGGGCAGCCGGGGCTTGGCGAGCCCGGGCGCAGGGGTAGGCGAGGAAACACCGCCCCCGCGCACCCTGGGCAGAGCCAGCCGCCGCCGCTCGCCTGCGAAGGCGCTGGGCCCCGAGCCCCCCAAGGGCGCGGAGGCGGGGTCTTCAGGGCAGCGCGCGGCCGGCTCCCCGACTCGGTTCACAGGCGCCAGGACCCACCCCGCACCCGGCTCCGGCCTCAGCACGTTCCTAACCCCCTCTCCAAAGAGGATTAGAAGAAAAATGTGTTCCACAGTTGGGGAAAAGACGCTCTGGAGACTGTGGGTCTGATTACTGCAGAAAAATCCGCGCAGGCGGGCTCCCCTCACCTGCTTTCCGGCTCCCACCGCCCACGTGCCCGCTTCCAAAAAGCCCCTCCAGGCTGGGTGCAGCTGAAACCCATGCAGACCCCTAAGGGTGGTGCGGATCTGCGATGTCTGTGCCCAAAACTCCCGCTCAGAAGCGACACCTGTCGCAGAGCAGGAAGGAGCCGCCGCCACCAGCCCTCGGTCGTTAAAGGTGAAGATGGAGGCCAAAGCCCTCGGGAGCAAGACTGGAATTTTAAATGAGCGCCTCCAGTCTCCGCGGCGGCAAGTCTTAAAGCTACCTTAAGAAAGCAAAAGTTTCAGGGGCTGGCCGACCGCCAGCTCTCTAACCCCAGAAGGCCCGTGAAGGGAGGGCCCCCTCTCACTGCCTCGCAGGGGCACTGAGGGAACCCACCTGAGACACGCAGGATCGGCAGCAGTTTCCCTTCTTCCCGTTCAATTTTATTGCCAGCAAACCCCAAACAAAAGACCCTCTACATTCATCCCTGGGCAAGGAGAGGTCGGTCCAGCCTTCTGGAACCAAAGACTGGGGTGTTGGGAACCCCTCCAACGCCCAGATCCGCTTTAACTACGCTGTAGATAGAGACGCCGGGTCAGCCCAGTGCTGGCCGCCTGCAAGGGGAAAGGAACCCTCTTCAGGGAAGCAGGCCAGGAAACCAAAGTGCCTTCCCTCCCAAGGCCGTGTTTCCCCACAGAGCAGCTAGCCAGGGGGAGCCCCAGATCACCGAGGCATGAACCAAACCTGCCTCTTCCTCATTCTTTCCAGACCCAACTGCCTCCATGAATGGTGACCAACAGGGAGGAAAGCCCTAAGCTGACATGCCCACCCCTCAGTTACCAGCCCCCCAACACCTCTCTAATCCCTTTCAAAGGTCCCCTGCCCTTCAGTAGAAAAACTCTGATTTACAATATTTCTCATCACCAGAAAGCCGCGCCCATCATTAACCTTGGCTCCAATTCCCAAGGCGAGGCTGAAAGTCAAGATATCGTTCAAGAAAGAACAGGTCTAACTGCTTAATCTGGCAACAAATTAGAGCCGAGATGCTCATCAGTCATAATCCTCTCCCCATCCTGTTCTTCCCGATGACTGCAACTAGGTAATATTATTTAATGTCCAAAAGCAAAATGAAACAAAAACTGGAATGCTAGAAACAAATGGATTTTTTACTACAAATCTCCAGGTTTTGGGGGTTTTTTTTTAAAGGCGGGGGGGGGGAGATGGTGTCTGTCGTCAGGCTGGAGTGCAGTGGCGCAATCTCAGCTCACTGCAAATCTCCGCCTCCCGGGTTCAAGCGATTCCCCTGCCTCAGCCTCCCCAGTAGCAGCTGGGACTACAGGCGCGCACCACCACGCCTGGCTAATTTTTTGTATTTTGGTAGAGACAGAGTTTCACCCTGTTGGCCAGGATGATCTCGATCTCCTGACCTCGTGATCCGCCTGCCTCGGCCTCCCAAAGTGCTGGGATTACAGGCGTGAGCCACCATGCCCGGCTCTCCAGTCATTTTTAAAGGAGAGCCCTTATTATTGTTAAACTATTAAATGGGCATTTTAATGACAATGGATCAAAAATGCATGATGTTAAAAGCAATCCCTGAAACAGTGAACATTCGGTAAACTCTGCAGTTGCGAGAACAAGCCTATCATTAAGGTTACTGTTTTAGGAGACAAGATTCTCATGTTTGCTGATCATAGAGCTCATAATTACACCTCAGTGACAATTCCAAAATCAAAATATTTTTTAATATACCGGTTACAAAAGCATCAAGGAAAAAACTTTTTTCGGCTGGGTGCAGTGGCTCACTCTTGTAATCCCAGCACTTTGGGATGCCGAGGTGGGCAGATGACGGATCACCTGAGGTCAGGAGTTCAAGACCAACCTGGCCAACATGGAGAAACCCCATCTCTACTAAAAATACAAAAATTAGCTGGGCATGGTGGTGGGCACCTGTAATCCCAGCTACTCGGGCGAGTGAGGCAGGAGATTTGCTTTAACCCAGGAGACAGACGTTGCAGTGAGCCAAGATTGCGCCACTGCACTCCAGCCTGGGTGACAGAGCGAGACTGTCTCAAAAATAGAAAAAAAAAACTTTTTCCAAGAACAGAGTTGAAAAAGCTCATCATCTTCTGCACATACCATACTCAATTTCCATTCCAGGGCTACATGAACTCCTCATCCAGGAACCCCCAACCCCTGCCTGAGGCCATTTCGTTCAACAATGCATATCCACACTGTGGCCACCTGGCACCGCCGGCTTCTCAAGGGCAATGAAGTGCTTGTACATACACCACCTCGCAGCCAGTCACATAGATCAAAACTCTGCCCCACACCTCCTCCTCAGCAGGGGTGACACGGCGTCACTCAGGACCGCAGTGTCCTCTGCAATGAAGGCTCAGCGCCCACCTGCTGCACCAAGACTTTTGTTGCACTTGAAGGCTTTTTCCGAAAGTGTGGACCCTGCACCACCTGAATTCAAATCAGTTGGGGTTGCAGGGAAGGAAGGAGCTTCTCAAAAAGGCAGTCCTGGGCCATGGCCCTGAACCTGAGAAAATCCTTGTGTAAGCCTGAGAACGTTTTATGGGTGTTCTCTGGGTTCTAGCTATGGTGGCAGCTAACTCACTCCGCTGGTCAGCACAGCCTTTACAGACTGTTTTAGCTGGGCCCAAAATAGCCTGGGGGAAAAAAAAGAATGTGTATTCTCAAATCCATCCCAAAGACAAGAAAATGGCTGGATTAGAAATTCAGTTTCCTGTTCCTAGAGATAAGCACTATGATGGCACCGTTTAACAGGCGGTCCCCACCTGCTTCCTGTAGGTGGAGGGCTACCTCCTTGCAGGGATGGCAAATCCCCACACCAAGCCTCGCTTCTACCCTCTTCTCCCTCAAAGAGAATCAACCCTACAGTTTATTCCACTAAATATAGGCCCATCACCACGACTCGGCGAACAGCCTGGCAAGTGCCAACCCAGGCTCTCCTTCGGGGGCCTGGCCCATCTCTCAACGCCGTGGTGCCCCTACCCTGCGGCTTCTGACTCATCACCCCAGTATTCTCTCCAAGGGTTACTGGGGAGATGGTCTGTCCCCTGGAACTGCCAGATCTGTAACTGTCACACATCCTAGGTCCCCCTCCCCCGTGGGAGGTCTTGGCTTACAACACTTGACAAGTTTAAGGGTCTGAGTCCCATGTACAAATGGAAAGTGAAATCAGGTGTCAACACCAAATTCCAGGCTCCCCTGACATCAGTGACTTCAACAGCCGGACCATTATTCCCCATCACCGGGGTCCTTATCACCCTCCAGGAAATCAAGTGTCCCCTAAAAAGGCTGAGATCTAGATAGCCCCAGGTATCAACTGTCTTAAGACACTTGGTATTATCCAACTTCCTCACTTTCCCCGTGTTTCTGACCACCTCTGTGCTACACACCATTCATGAGCAAAGTTAGGACCCACGTATTTCAACACCTGGCTGTTCCCGAAAAGGTATGAGGACAACAGTACTCAAAACCCAAACACTTCACCACTGAAAGTGCCATGGGAAAAGGGGGATCAGAGGCTTTTGGAGGGAAAACATGAAGCCTTTAGAAGTGACTAGTTCGTAGCACTTAGTGACATCAACAAACCTCATTTCCTCAGCTGCACCAGCACACTCAAGGGAAGGGCGTGAGGGTGTTTGTGTAACTGGCATTGGCTGAGACGAGACCGACCTCCTGTTTCGGGACTCTTATGAACTTAAATCACGGCTTGAAACTCTCCACGACCCCAGTCAGCCCGCGCCTCAACTATTTTCGATCGGGCAAGTGAGGTGTGAGTCAAAACAAAGGAAACTGGTCTACAGTGTGCTTTGGGCACAGCTGGTGTCATGGCTGTGATGGAATTCAAGTTCACACTACCTATTCCCCATCAGAAAACGGCGTTTGCTGGCAAAGTTGTTCCCCAGGCTCTGGATCTGGAGAAATTCTACACAGTTTAGTGACAGCCAACTCCTGAATCTCACCGCGGCAAAACAGCACAACTAAGGGAAGAAAAGTGGAAATAAAGGACATCTTTTCTTCTAAGCCTAATAAAGACCAACGTAACTGTTGGTGCAGCAACTAATTTGTGAGGACAAAGCTTTTCTTAACATGCCAGTCCTTTAAAAAAACAAAGCCTTGCACAGTAATAGTAGCCAGGTGTTAGCCACTTTAATAGAAAATGTGATCAAAACTCGATTACAAGAGTTCAAAAAGACATAGAAAACCAGTGAGTTTCAATTTTATTACAAGTTTTCAAATCTGGGACTAGTTTCTTTTTTTCTTTTAACTTAAATGCTAACTTCAGCCCAGGGTTTTTTCACAACCAAACTAAAAATGACTTACTACATGGGAACATCAAAGCAACAAGTAAAATTTGTAAACTCAAGCCACAAACTTAGTTAATAATCATGGTTAAGGGACATCGCCAAAGAGCAACTGATGCCTCAATGAAGTTTGAAAGAAACTCTGCTTTCTGTGACGGCAGAGAAGAAATATGCAAGCAATTCTGCTTCAAAGAAATTTGCATAGAAATGGAAAAATGCCAGAGCCTTTAACAAAAGTGAAATTGCAAAGCCTCAACACGTTCAACTCAATCCACAGAACACCAAATGTTTAATGGGAGCCAAGGTAGGACTGAGCATTGAACTTCCAGCTATGCAACTCGCAGGGCACAATTTCAAGTATGGAAACCATCTGTAGGCAAGCTCTTTTAAAAATATGAATTTTAGACACCGTAAATTCTAAAGCAGACACTTTTGCATTACTGTTCGAATTTCAGAAGGTCACCACAAGGCACCAGAGTCTTTCAAAGTCACTCACAGCGACAACTGCATCTTTTTTCCCAGCCTCGGTAGCCCCTTTCAGTTGTCTAGCCTCTGCACTGCGGCACACCACTGACATTAAATCCAGTCACGGCCTAAGTGGCATGGGGCAGCTATTTCCAGGGCACCTTCCATCTCCTTGGCATGGGAGGCTTCCCAGTCACTCCTCCTTCGTGTCCCCCCTTTACCAGAGCCTCCAGAGCGCTTGGCATCAGGGGCCCCCATCGCTGGGCCCCACATGGGAGACCACATCTGGAAGCACTATTCCTACAGCTCCCTCTGCTGGAGACCAAAGTGACAGTTTGTTGCAAAGACTTGTAGAAACATTACTTACACGTTCATTTCTGTACACATTTAGTTAATTTAGAATCTGGGACTTTTACAATTGATTCCCCAAACCCCTTTATGGCAGCAACACTGAAGGAGCACAGTCTCTCTCTCTAGGAAGAAGAAGATTAGCAGACATAATTGTGTGCGTCAAGAGAAATTTGTAATCAAAAAATGAAAGTAAGACGAATGGCCCAGAAACCCGCATTTTATTGACACTGTCATTTTCCCACAGAGAATCTTAGAAAGATGTCACATTTTCTTTTAATGAAAGAGAGAAACCCACTTGTATCCCTGAATCATTGAGAAAAGCAACAGATACAACTGACAGTCACACTTTTTAAAATCAAACAGTCACTACCTTCAGCCCACACCTCCACACCCGCATCTGCCTCCCCAATGGCTGTCAGTTCCGTAAAGTCACCCTCTCCTTCTACTCTGGTATTACCACGAGAATCGAAATTTTTAAGCAGAAAAAAAAAAGAAGTCAAGTTACAAATAAGTGAGTGGTGAACCAAGGGAAGCCCTTTGACTATGATTTCCAATTTTCTGTTCAATCCACACTGCAGAGATACAAGGATAAACCACCATTTTGGTTCCCAAGTTTTATTCAAGAACTCATACAAAATTTTCCAGATAAATGAAATTTAATCCTCATCTTCCTCCTCTTCTTCGTCCTGGTTAATCTGGAAGTAACGTAATTCGTAACTCTCTTTGCTGTTAGCAACTACGCGCAACCAGTCACGTAGATTATTCTTCTTCAAATATTTTTTGGTGAGATATTTCAAATACCTGCAGAGAAAGGACACAAGAACTCCACTAGACAGTTGGTGCTTGCATTCTAAAACATTTTAACTTTTATAAAACCCAGCACTCAAAATCATTACAATTCAAGGTGTTTTCCCAAGCCTCAAAAATGGCAAAGGTAAGGCAAATACACCCAGCCAAGGCTCTCAGAGTTATCAGCCACGTACCATCGACACTGGCAATAACAATTAGAATAGACTGGGCATGGTGGCTCAGGCCTGTAATCCCAGCGCTTTGGGAGGCCGAGGCAGGCAGATCACTTGAGGTCAGGAGTTCGAGACCAGCGTGAACAACATGGTGAAACCCCATCTCTACTAAAAATAAAAAAATTAGCTGGGCATGGTGGTGCACGCCTGTAATCCCAGCTACTCGGGAGGCTGAGGCACAAGGATCCCTTGAATCCAGGAGGCGGAGGATGCAGTGAGCTGAGATTGTACCACTGCATTCCAGCCTGGGTGACAGAGCGAGACTGCCTCCAAAAAAAAAAAAGAGAAAAAAAACCAGGCCAGGGGCACTGGCTCACACCTGTAATCCCAGCATTTTGGGGGGCTGAGGCAGGCGGATCATGAGGTCAGGAAATGGAGACCATCCTGGCTAACACGATGCAACCCTGTCTCTACTAAAAATACAAAAACTTTGGCTGGGCGCAGTGGCTCACGCTTGTAATCCCAGCACTTTGGGAGGCTGAGGTGGGCGGATCACGAGGTCAGAAGATCGAGACCACGGTGAAACCCCACCTCTACTAAAAATATAAAAAATTAGCCGGGCGTGGTGGCAGGCGCCTGTAATCCCAGCTACTCAGAGAGGCTGAGGCAGGAGAATGGCGTGAACCCGGGAGGCAGAGCTTGCAGTGAGCTGAGATAGCGCCACTGTACTCCAGCACTCCAGCCTGGGTGACACAGCGAGACTCCGTCTCAAAAAAAAAAAATTAGCCAGACATGGTGGTGGGCACCTGTAGTCCCAGCTAGTCAGGAGGCTGAGGCAAGAGAATCTCTTGAACCCGGGAGGCAGAGGATGCAGTGAGCTGAGATGGCGCCATTGCACTCCAGCCTGGGCGACAGAGCAAGACTCCATCTCAAAAAAAAAAAAAAAACCAAGAGCAGATAAGTAGATAAGTAGATGTACCAGCTGTCCATAAAAATGCAGCAAACACCTATAACATGGTTTTTAGTGACCACTGGAAAAAGATAACATGATAGAAATTTTACAGTTAAGTACACAACCTCAATACTTTTTATGCAGAAAATAGTGGGTTTCCAAAGAGCTGTAAGCACTGCGCACACATCACCTCACGGAGTCAAACCCCCTTTTGAGGTTGTCTGGATGATGAGAACGGCTTCTTAGGGGTGTGCACACACTCGCTCCTGCTCACCACCCAACACACGGGGACAGAATGCCACCCTGCCACTGCGCTCATGCCCAGAGAGCACAAGGCCTTTCAGTCAGCCTGCCCAACTGCTGCTTTGGCCAGGTGAGAGCTAAACACTCACCACAACAGGGTGATCATTAGAAAACTCTTTTTTTTTTTTTTTTTTTTTTTTTGAGACAGAATCTCGTTCTGTGGCCCAGGCTCACTGCAACCTCTGCCTCCAGGATTCAAGCAATTCTCGTGCCTCAGTCTCCCAAGTACCTGGGATTACAGGTGTATAACACCATGTCCAGCTAATTTTTGTAATTTCAGTAGAGATGGGCGTTTTGCCATATTGGCCAGTCTGGTCTCGAACTCCTGGCCTCAAGTGTCTGCCCGCCTCAGCCTCCCAAAGCGCTGGGATTATAGGTGTGAGCCACTGTGACCAGCCAAAACACTCATTCTTTATGGAAAAGCAAAAACTGGCTTTTGTGCCCAACACCCTAACTACATAAAGATGACCTAAGGGCTGGGCACGGTGGCTCACGCCTGTAATCCCAACACTTCGTGAGGCCAAGGTGAGAGGATCCCTTGAATCTAGGAGTTCGAGACCAGCCTGGGCAACATAGCAAGACCCTGTCTCTACACAACATTTTTTTTTTAATTTAAAAAAAAAAAAAAAAAGATGAAGTGCACCACAATCTTGGCACTCTCTCACCAGCTTGCTTACGTGGCCCTGAGGCTATTCCGAATCTTCCCAAGCCATAAAGAGGAATTTCACAACACACAAACCCACAGCAGAGCCAATTAATCTAACCAAGCTGTTTCTCCCACAGTGAAAGGCGACCCCTGCTACTAACCATCTCTTCAGACCATAGCAAGGATTACATGAGATGCTCAGAGAGATCCCTGGCTTTTTTTTTTTTTTTTTTTTTTTTTTTTTGAGACAGAGTTTCGCTCTTGTTGCCCAGGCTGGAGTGCAATGGCACGATCTCCGGCTTACCTCAACCTCCGTCTCCCGGGTTCAAGCGATTCTCCTGCCTCAGCCTCCCAAATAGCTGGGATTACAGGCATGTGCCACCACGCCCAGCTAATTTTGTATTTTTAGTAGAGATGGGGTTTCTCCATGTTGGTCAGGCTGGTCTGGAACTCCCGACCTCAGGTCATCCACCCATCTGGGCCTCCCAAAGTGCTAGGATTACAGGCGTGAGCCACCACGCCCAGCCTGGATCCCTGGCATATTAACAGGACCCAAATGTCATGAACCAACAGACTCACCATCTCCAAAAAAGGAGCACTGTGACAGTGCTCCACACCAACAAAGCAATCTCCACACCAACAAAGCAATCTCCACACCAACAAAGCAATCGCCACACCAACAAAGCAATCGCCACAAAGTGTGAAGATCTCAATTTAACTGTCCACTTTTTGCTACGCAAAGATAAATCAATTTGGTCATTCCATCTAAAAAGTACACTTTTGTCAATTATTTCCACCATATTGTATTCAGATGAGATTAATTCAAAATTTCAGGTGGTTGAAATTTTCCCTGACATAGCCGGGCATGGTGGGGCACTCGTGTAGTCCCAGCTACTTGGGAGGCTGAGGCAGGACTGTTTGAGCCAGGAGATGGAGGCTAGAGTGAGCTATGATCACCCCACTGCTCTCCAGCCTTGGTGGCAGAGTAAGAGCCTATCTAAAAAAAAGGAAAAAAAAAATCCTTAATAGTACACTGGGGAAAAAAATCACGTTTTTTAAAAAAAAAAAAAAAAAAAAAACCCTGTACAGGCCAGGCAGGGTGCCTCATGTCTGTAATCCCAGCACTTTGGGAGGCCGAGGCGGGTGGATCACCTGAGGTCAGGAGTTCCAGACCAGCCTGGCCAACATGATGAAATCCCCCTCTCTACTAAAAATACAAAAAATTAACCGGGCATGGTGGCAGGCGCCCGTAATCCCAGCTACTCAGGAGGCTGAGGCAGGAGAATTGCTTGAACCCGGGAGGCAGAGGTTTCAGTGAGCTAAAATCGTGCCACTGCACTCCAGCCTAGACAACAAGATCAAAACTCCTTTTCAAAAAAAATAAATAAATAAAAGCCCTGTACAAATTCAGAGACAGAAAAAGTTCTAGATTCGGGACACCTTGAACCTTTCAGGAAAATAAACTATTATCATCAAGAAAGGAAAGCTGTAATAGATGATTAAGGCACCTTCCCTTCTCCACTGGATAAAGAACAGAAAATCTGTGAAAACGAAAGTGACGCATGCCAGGAGACATCCTCACCCTGGTGAACAGGCCACAGAAAGGCAGCAGAACTTCCCCAGGGGTTCTGCTGCAGCCCAGCAGGCTGGAGGCTTTGTACCCCCCAGAAGCCCCACTCTCACTGCTTCCCAGGCAGACTGTGAGGACTTCACTTAAGTTCCAAAGTCTTTTCTTCACTGACATAGCTGAACATAAAAGCATTAACTACAACCAATTTGTACTAACATACCTTAAAATTTCCCACCACTTGATTTAGTATGTTGTTGTTTTTTTGTGTTTTTTTGAGACAGAGTTTCGCTCTTGTTGCCCAGGCTGGAGTGCAATGGTGCGATCTTGGCTCACCGCAACCTCCGCCTCCCTGGTTCAAGCAATTCTCCTGCCTCAGCCTCCCGAGTAGCTGGGATTACAGGCATGCACCACCACACCCAGCTAATTTTGTATTTTTAGTAGAGACGGGGTTTCTTCATGTTGGTCAGGCTGGTCTCGAACTCCTGACCTCAGGTGATCCTCTGACCTCGGCCTCCCAAAGTGCTGGGATTTAGTATGATTAAAAGCTCCTAACAGGCCACAGCCCCAGGCTAGGAGCTGAGTATATATGCATATCCAATTCTTCAGCAACTGGTAAAGTATTTTAACCTCATCCTCAAAAACCAACACATAACATAGGAGGGAACGAGCAAATTAATGTCTCCATTTTGAAATGAAAGAAAATGGCCCCCAGGAATTAACTAGAGTGGACTCGGTCTAAACTGAGGTCTTCAGATTCCTTGTTCAGTGCCAAAGGTGCACTTACAAGGGAAACAACTGGAATTCAAAAGGAAAGCTCTTGGCCAGACACAGTGGTTCACGTCTGTAATCCCAGCACTTTTGGGAGGCCAAGGCAGGTGAATCACCTGAGGTCAGGAGTTCAAGACCAGTCTGGCCAACACAGTGAAACCCCGTATCTACTAAAAATACAATAATTAGGCCGGGCGCGGTAGCTCACACCTGTAATCCCAGCACTTTGGGAGGCCAAAGCGGGTGGATTACGAGGTCAGGAGATCGAGACCAGCCTGGCCAACATGGTGAAACCCTATCTCTACTAAAAAACAAAAAAAATTAGCCAGGCGTGGTGGCAGGCGCCTGTAATCCCAGCTACTCGGGAGGCTGAGGCAGGAGAATCGCTTGAACCTGAGAGCCAGAGGTTGCAGTGAGCCAAGATCGCGCCACTGCACTCCAGCCTGGGCGACAGAGACTCCGTCTCAAAAAAAAAAAAAAAAAGAGGCCGAGCGCAGTGGCTCACGCCTGTAATCCCAGCACTTTGGGAGGACGAGGCGGGCGGATCACGAGGTCAGGAGATCGAGACCATCCTGGCTAACACAGTGAAACCCCGTCTCTACTAAAAATACAAAAAAAAAAAATTAGCTGGGCGCAGTGGCAGGCGCCTGTAGTCCCAGCTACTCGGGAGGCTGAGGCAGGAGAATGGCGTGAACCTGGGAGGCGGAGCTTGCAGTGAGCCGAGATCTCACCACTGCACTCCAGCCTGGGCGACAAAGCAAGACTCTGTCTCAAAAAAAAAGAAATACAAGAATTAGCCGGGTGTGGGCCAGGAGCAGTGGCTCATGCCTATAATCCTTGTACTTTGGGAGGCTGAGGCAGGCGAATCACCTCTAGTTAAGAGTTCGAGACCAGCCTGGCCAACATGGCAAAACCCTGTCTCTACTAAAAATACGAAAAATTAGCCAGGCGTGGTGGCACATGCCTGCAATTCCAAAAACTCAGGAGGCTGAGGCAGGAGAATCGCTTGAACCTGGGAGGCAGAGGTTGCAGTGGGCCAAGATGGCGCCATTGCACTCCAGCCTGGGCAACAGAGCAAGATTCGGTTTCAAAAAAAAAAAAAAAGAAAGAAAGGTAAGCTCTTACTGTGATCTAGAGATAGGAAGCAATTTTTTTTTTAAATTGAGATAGGGTCTCACTCTGTCACCCAGGCTGGCCTGCAGTGGCACAATCACAGCTCATTATAACCCTAACCTGCGGGGCTCAAGCCATCCTCCCACTTCAGCTCCCCAAGTGGCTGGACTACAGGTACATGTCACCATGCCCAGCTAATTTGAACTCTTGTAGAGATGGAGGTCTCACTATGTTGCCCAGGCTGGTCTCAAACTCCTGGGCTCAAGCAATACTCCTGTATCACCCTCCCAAAGTGCTGGGATTACAAGCATAAGCCACTGTGCCCAGCCAAGAATATTTCTGAGAAAACAGTCTTGAAAGCAAATCTGAGTACCTTACTGTTTAAAATACTTTAGCCTGGCCGGGCGTGGTGGCTCAGGCCTGTAATCTCAGCACTTTGGGAGGCCAAGGCGGGTGGATCACTTGAGGGGAGGAATTTGAGAGCAGCCTGGCCAACATGGTGAAACCCCCGTCTCTACTAAAAACACAAAAATTATCCGGGCGTGGTGGCGGGAGCCTGTAGTCTCAGCTACTCAGGAGGCTGAGGCAGGACAACTGCTTGAACCCAGGAGGCGGAGGTTGCAGTGAGCCGAGGTCGCGCCATTGCACAACAGCCTGGGCGATGGAGTGAGACGCCGGCTCAAAAAAAAAGTAAAACACTTTAGCCTGTGAAAGACAAAATTTTAAAACCACCAAAAGTTGACTATTGTTAACAACCATAATAGCATTCATCCACTGCCTCCTGCACTGAGCATAGTTCCAGAAATTAACAGATGCAAACCAATCACTCTGCGGGTGCCCCCACTCCCAGGCAGGGAAAAGGCGGGCTGAGCACTGGGTGCACGCAGGCCACACATACTTCCCTCCCGTACCTTTTGGAGAAAGGCACCTCGGATGTCACGGTGATCTTGCTCTTGCTCCTTTCGATGGTCACCACCCCTCCACCAAGGTTCCCAGCTTTTCCGTTCACTTTGATCCTTTCTTGCAAAAACTGCTCCTGTAGAAATCATTAAATTGACCAATGAAGTGACAGGTTCATCTGTCTCAACAGAATATTTTATTTTTTTGTCTCCCAACACTGAACTAGTATCATTTTTTGTTTTGGTTTTGGAGACAGAGTCTCACTCTGTCGCCCAGGCAGGAGTGCACCAGCGCAATCACAGCTCACTGCAGTCTCAACCTCCCAGGCTCAAGTCTCGACCTCCCAGGCTCAAGTCTCGACCTCCCAGACTCAAGTGATCCTCCCACCTCAGCCTCTCAAAGTGCTAGGATTACAGGCATGAGCCATCCCACCTGGCCCCAGCTTATTTTATAATTTTTTTTTTTTTTTGAGATGGAGTTTAGCTCTTGTTGCCCAGGCTGGAGTGCAATGGCGCGATCTCGGCTCACTGCAACCTCCGCCTCCCAGGTTCAAGTGATTCTCCTGCTCAGCCTCCCAAGTAGCTGGGATTACAGGCATTCGCCACCACGCCCAGCTAATTTTGTATTTTTAGTAGAGACGGGGTTTCTCCACGTTGGTCATGCTGGTCTCAAACTCCCGACTTCAGGTGATTCATCCACCTCTGCCTCCCAAAGTGCTGGGATTACAGGCATGAGCCACTGCACCTGGCTTAACATTTTTAAGAGAAGGGGTCTCTCTATGTTGTCCAGGTTGGTCTCAAACTCCTGGGCTCAAGTGATCCTCCCACCTCGGCCTCCCAAAGCGTGGGGATTACAGGTGTGAGCCACCATGCCTGGCCCTAATATCAGTTTCTTAAATGTTCAGTCTTTTTTTAAAAATGGTAACAAATCCCATTTACATACATACTATGAGACGACATCCCAGCGTAAACATACTTGACTACTTCCCAGTATAAACATACTTGACACAAGGCCAACTGTGCCTCGCCATGAAAGGCTTAGTGGGCAACACTAGACAGGAAACCCAAGGGCAAACTTTTACAAAATACGCCTATAATCTCAGCACTTTGAGAGGCTGAGGTGGGTGGATCTCCTGAGCTCAGGAATTTGACACCAGGCTAGGCAACATGGCAAAACCCTCTCTCTACAAAAAATACAAATATTAGCCGGGTGTGGTGGCATGTGCCTGTAGTCCCAGCTACTCAGGAGGCTGAGACAGGAGAATCGCTTGAGCCCAGGAGGCGGAGGTTGCAGTGAGCCGAGATCACGCCACTGCACTCCAGCCTGGGGGACAGAGAGACCCTGTCTCAAAAAAATAAATAAATAAAACAAACTTTTACAAGGTACATGCAACCAAAGCCAAAAGCAACTTCTGAATCTAAAGAGTATAAAACACTGTTCACAGAACTATCAGAAAATAAGCCTTCAACCTAGTAGAAAGAGCAAAAACATAGTGACCGAAACAATTCTAGACCTGGTCCAGGGCCATGTGTGGTACAGCAGAAGCAGCAGCCACTCAGGAGCCTGAGACATTCCCTGCAAACTCCTGTGTGGGCCTCAGCAAGACATTCACCTCCTTATGCTTCAGAAAGCTTTGCCCAAAAAGGACCTTTTTAGTTGTTTTCTTGCTATGGCAATGACACGAAGTCCCTTTCAGCTCAAAATTCCTATAATTTTCCATTTAAAAACTCCAATACAAAATATGTTAACTGGCTGGGTGCAGTAGCTCACACCTGTAATCCCGGCACTTTGGGAAGCCAAGGCAGGAAGATCGCTTGAGCCCAGGAGTTCAAGACGAGCCTGGGCAACTTAGGAAGACCCTTCCCCTACAAAAAAATTTAAAAATTAGCTAGGTATGGTGGTGCATGCCTGTGGTGCCAGCTATTCCAGAGGCTGAGGTGGGAGGATCACTTGGGCCTATGAGGTTGAGGCTGCAGTGAGCCAGGATCATGCTACTGTCCTTCAGCCTGGACAACAGACCCTTTCTCAAAAAATAAAAATTTGGGAGACTGAGGTGGGCAGATCACGAGGTCAGGAGATCGAGACCATCCTGGCTAACATGGTGAAACCCCGTCTCTACTAAAAATACAGAAAATTAGCCAGGCGTGGTGGCGGGCGCCTGTAGTCCCAGCTACTTGGGAGGCTGAGGCAGGAGAATGGCATGAACACGGTAGGCGGAGCTTACAGTGAGCCAAGACAGTGCCACTGCATTCCAGCCTGGGCAACAGAGCAAGACTCCGTCTCAAAATAAATAAATAAATAAAAATTTGGGGCCAGGTGCGGTGGCTCACACCTGTAATCCCAACATTTTGGGAGTCCGAGGCAGGCGGATCACAAAGGCAGGAGATTGAGACCATCCCGGCTAACACGGTGAAACTCTGTCTCTACTAAAAACACAAAAAATTAGCCGGGCATAGTGACAGACACCTGTAGTCCCAGCTACTTGGGAGGCTGAGGCAGGAGAATGGCATGAACATGGGAGGCGGAGCTTGCAGTGAACCGAGATCACACCACTGCACTCCAGCCTGGGTGACAAAGAGCAAGATTCCGTCTCAAAAAAAAAAAAAAAAAAAATTTTGGCTGGGCACGGCTGTTCATGCTTGTAATCCCAGTACTTTGGGAGGCCGAGGCTGGCAAATCACCTGAGATCAGGAGTTCGAGACCAACCTGGCCAACATGGCAAAGCGCCATCTCTACCACAAAAATACACAAATTAGCTGGGCATGGTGGCGCACGCCTGTAATCCCAGCTACTCGGGAGGCTGAGAAAGAGAATCACTTAAACCTGGGAGGTGGAGGTTGCAGTGAGCCAAGATCACACCATTGCACTCCAGCCTGGGCGACAGAGTGAGATTCCATCTCAAAAATAAATAAATAAAAATAAAATAAAATGGCCAGGCACGGTGGCTCATGCCTGTAATCCCAGCACTTTGGGAAGCCGAGGCGGGTGGATCACCTAAAGTCAGGGGTTCGAGACCAGCCTGACCAACATGGAGAAACCCCATCTCTATACTAATACAAAAATTAGCCAGGGGTGGTGGCAGGCGCCTGTAATCCCAGCTACTTGGGAGGCTGAGACACCAGAATGGCTTGAACCAGGAAAACGGAGATTGTGGTGAGCCGAGATTGCACCATTGCACTCCAGCCTGGGCAACAAGAGCAAAACTTGGTCTCAAAAAACAAATAAATAAAATAAAATAAACAAAAAGTATACGTTAACCATAAATGGGGCACAGAGTGATTAGGTCAGAGATCTTGAATTCTGCATCTCAAGATTCATAAATGACCTAAGTTTTCTATCCTAAGGAGGCTTCCAGAAGGAAAGACAATCACACAAACAGATGAGTGGGCTGAGGGAATGGCTCAGAGGGAGGGAGGCGAGAATAACGCCAGAACAGGGCTACCATGTGAATACCAAACTGGAAGACACCGAAGTTGAAAAAGAGGAGGCCACAGAAAAGCCAGAAGTCACTGGATAGAGAAAGAACTAAAGAAATAGGGGATTTCTTGAAGGACACAGATGCAAACAGCATCTACATAAAGGCAATAAACTATAAGAGGTTACCTAAATTCCATTCTGGATAATTCGTGACCATAATTATTTTGTGTTTAACAATTGTTTTTGTTGTAATGATACTGATCCTGGCAATAGTTCAACCTTCTGGAGAATTTAGAGCAAATGCAAATTTAGGAGACTTCTGCACACAAATACGAAGTCTGAATCCCCCAAACATGGCTATTAGAGGAAAAAGAATAAAATGTCAAAACCAAACTGCTGAGTCAAAACGTGGCAGAAGGATTATTTACTATTTCTAGATTGCAATAGGATAGAGGAATATTGGGGAATGGGCCAAATACAGGGGCAAAAAATCAGCACAGAGCAAGATCTGAAGAAAAAAAAAGCTCCAATTACAATTCAGCAAGCAGGGTACTTTAAACACTAAAGCTCAGATGCTTCATAACATAGAAAAGCTTTGGGAACTGCCGCCACCTGTCCAAAGCTCCACATCAAAGCAGTGAGACCCAGGACAGAGGCAGCCCACAGTCAGTATCAGGGTCCCTCACTTATGCTTAAACACACCAAACAGCAAGGGGGATGCCATGGACCCAGTGAAATTTGTCTGTTTCTCAGTAACTTTTTTTGTTTTGTTTTTGAGACAGAGTCTCGCACTATCTCCCAGGATGGAGTGCAATGGTGCGATCTCTGCTCACTGCAACCTCCGCCTCCCGTGTTCATGCGATTCTTCTACCGCAGCCTCCCGAGTAGCTGGGATTACAGGTGCACACCACCACACCCAGCTAATTTTTTGTATTTTTAGTGGAGATGGGGTTTCACTATGCTGGCCAGACTGGTCTCGAACTCCTGACCTCATGATCTGCCCGCCTCAGCCTCCCAAAGTGTTGGGATTATAGGCGTGAGCCACCGCGCCTGGCCTGTTTCTGGGTAACTTTTAAGTAAAATCATTTGTGGAAACTAAAGGAGAAAAACAAGATAGTCCTCTAACACCTCTGTGCTAGAGCCCTTCTTGCTTATTCTAAGCCCATCTCCTTTTACTCCTCACAACTGTTGCACACACAAGAAGAAGCAAGACTTGGAAACAAACAAGTAATCTGCCCACATTCCCAGGATGAAATGATACAGCCAGACCTGTGAAGCTGCCTATAAGCCTGAAAACAGAAATGTACCCCAGTAGGTTTTCTCAACAGTATCTCAAAATGTTCGTGACCACCCGAGTGGCAATAAGGATATAACTTACAAAATTGGCAGCATCCATGATTCCATCTTCTACAGGGTGGGTGCAATCAAGAGTGAACTTCAGAACTTGCTTCTTTTTTTTGCCCCCCTTTGCCACAAGCTTTTTCTAAGAAAATACACAAATGATAACAGAGATGAAGATTCAATCAGTCAGAAAAACACAAGATTAACGGAACCAGAAACGTCATAGGTATAAAAGTCCATACAAATACAAAACTAATGGAAGTGTGCTCCCTTTGCCAGAGGACCAAGAGGCATCATTGCCTGACTGCCAGAGGTATAATGGGGCAGATGCTGCTCTACAAGCTTGGGGCCTGGGGTCATGCCCTTTTGATGGGGAAATCATTCTAGCACTCTTGACTCACTCAAACTTTCCAGTCTCCCCAATCTCTACAAGCATGAAGGTCTCTTAGTTTATGAACCACAATACAATGAACATTTCCTTTTATTTGCCCTAACATTCCCAATTTCAAAAAATACTATTTTATTTTTTTCCAAAATTAGAGTGCAGGCATACAAAATGCCTTGCATACCCACAATTTTCATGTGAAATCAATCCTTGTCCTACATGTTCAGAGTAGGGTCCTGATCCGTCTTAGCTCATCTCCCTGAATCCTGTCTCATCCACCTTCTCATGAAGGGAGTTGCAAAGTATTCTAGGTGCCTGTCCACTCCAGCTTGGACAAGGTTAAGGCTAAAACCTAGAATCTTATTGCAACACTACCGTCAAGAACTTCTGACATTTTGATTCGCTTAATCTACGCATCACCCGGCAAAGCACATCCTACAAGGTTCCAGTTTCTTCACTCTTACGAAGAAGCTTGTGTTAATCTTATCTCTCTACAAACTTGACACCATTAATGCACTTGTGCATCGTACCAACCTGTACTTTCACGTTTAAAAGCTCTGCAGAACTAAACAGACTTTTCCAAGAACACATCTTACCTCCCTTCCTTTATGTCTAAAAGAACTTCATCTAAAACTTGTGTTAACTGGATCAACTTTTCAAACATTTGGCCACTACAAAAATCACTGATTTATTTTTTACAACGTCTCTTCCCAGTAACAATCTAACAGGGATGCTTTAAGATCTATTCCGAACACACACAATCAATCAAGAGACCTACCCACAATGGGCTTGATACTTCTCCATCAAGATTTTAAACCAAAAGGCATTTAAAAGCCCAACCAGACAGAAAGAGCAGAAGAACCGGAAATGTTAACCAGGGAGTCCCAACAAAAGAGGAAAAGTAGGATCTTGGGACGAAGAACACGGAAAAACAACTTTCTCAAATAACCTAGGAGGAGGGCGCCGCACAGCCCAGTCCCGGCACAGCTAAAGGAGAATGCAATGAGAGCCTTCTCCCTACACCACTGTAACACCCGTTTGGGTCTGTACAGTGCGCCCTGATAAACTAATTTCCTCTGGGGACGCTAAAAAGCTCCTCAAACCCAGGCCTCCTCTCCGAAAGCACGCCGACCAAGCCGCCCTTCCGCGGATTCGTCCCCGAGTCTTGGCCATGGACTTCCGAATGCGCGGCTCCCCAGGGTAGCAGGTCCCGTTCTTCTTCCCAGCCCTCCACCCAGGTAATCAGGCCTCCGGCCGGGGTCCGAGGACCAGTGGCCGGCACAGACCGCTGTCTCCAGGCTCCAGCTCCCCGCTGGCCCCTAGCTGGGGCCCGAGCCCGAGCCCGAGCCCGGGCCTCCGAGACCTCCCGGATCTCCCTCACGAGCCTCGGGCCGCGGCCTCCTCCGCCTACAACGTGCTGGGATCGGCAGGGGCTCTGGCCCGCTCCGGCCGACCTGCCAGCCCACCCCAGCAGGACGCTGCAGGGCGCCGTCCCCAGCGAGCCTGGGTAGATGCCGGGCTCGGCAAGGCCCACGTGCCTCCTCTGGTGCCGAGGCCTCACGCGGAGCCATACTAACCACAGGAGCCATGGCGGCAGCGGAGTTAGAAAGGGAGGTGAGCGAACTACGCAGACGCAAAGAGCCCGCAGCGCGCAAGGCACGGAGGGTCCAGGCCGCACTAATCGCTTTGCCACGCCCCTCGTCCGCCACCTTTTCTCTTGGTTATGTACGATAGGGGAGCGATTGGTTTTCCTGAATGCAAAACGCGTCCTCTCCCAGGCCTGGAGGGTTTCGGGGGAAGGAAGGAGGCCCGGCGGGCTGTCCCACTGCGAACGATCGGAGGGGGGAAGCCAGACTGGACGAGCCCAAAGATAAATAAAGGGGTTGGCTTTACTTTTTGAAAGTCTTGGGAAGAAAAAAGAAATAAGGAAATTCACTATACTGTAAATTACCAGCTAGTGGGATGGGAATCGAATCTACTAATTTGGGGAAGTGGGGAAATTCCTTCTAGCCACCGGGAAATTTCGTTCAGAGGTCCCAATGCCAGACCACTATGGCTTCCTCAAAAAGCTCCAGCTTGGAAGCTCATGCCCAGGGGCTGTCTCCCAGTGCCTGTCCTTCTTGCTGCAGCCAAGCCGCCCCCTCGCTGATCACCACTCCCTAGTTTCCCAGCCCAAGCCTTCTAATTTCCCATCCCAAACCAATATGTAGTTGAGGACCACCAGGAGATCTGGAAAATGCAGATTCCAATTCCAGCGGTCTCAGTGGCCTGAAATTCTGCATTTCTCACAAGTTCTCAGACAATGCTGATGCTGCGAGTCCATGGACCGCATGTGGAGAAGCAAACGTCCTCATCCCCAGGCCCACAGGTCCCTTGAACTGGGCTACTTTGCACCCACTCACCCCCTGCGTCCTCATGAAATTATATTCCAGGATCCTGAATTGTAAATCACTCAGTGGCACACACACTCTCCACTCCCTTTACCTGGCTTCAGTGTACTCACCTAGCAAAAGTCCAATCACTGAAAGAGACACTGTGCTGATGGGTCTAGCTTTCAACTCAGGCCTCAAGCCGGTTGACCAACCTCCAAAGCCAGCTGCTGTTCTTGACTCTACAATGCTCATGCTGGGCCTCTGCAAACACTTCTGCTTTCCAGCTGATCCCGGTTTGGCTCTATCAATAGGGGGCTTTGCTTCCTGCTTGCTCCTGTCCTGTCTGGTGTCACCCACTCTTGCTTCTTTATCCTGGAGGTGGCAGTTGGAACATTCTGGAAGCAGCAGTGGAATCCAGTCTGCACTTATTCCAACATTTGCAGAACCAGTCTCATTTTCTTCTCAGAGACACCAGCCCTAGCGGAGCAGCACCCTCTCCTCCGATGTCTGAGTTTCACCTCCCGGTGCCCCTCCTCAAGCATCTACATTTTAATAATACCACCCTACGAGTGGTAGCTACTTCCTGCAGTTGCTACTGTTAGTATTATACCCCATCAGTTACCTAAACACATCTTTATACCTAGTTAACAATCCTTTATATTAAATTCTCTCAGTTAAAAACTATAGCGTGTTGTCTTTTGACTGGACCCTGGCTGATAACGGACCCTAAGCGAGCCCTCAGGGCTACTGACAATCCTAAATCTCTCCCCCAAGGGACTATTTCCCTTTCTTGTTGTTGTTTTTAATAGAGACAGAGTCTTGCTCTGTCACCCAGGCTGGAGTGCAGTGGCGTGATCATAGCTTACTGCAGCCTCAAACTCCTGGGCTCAAGTGATCCTCCCACCTTGGCCTCCCAAATTGCTGGGATTACAGGCATAAACCACTGCACCTGGCCCAAAAGACTATTTCACACCTCAGTCATAATGCCAGCCCCTTCTTTCTAAACCTCTCTCTCAGCAGTTGACTTTTATTGTTCTTTCCTTTTTCTTTCTTTCTTTTTTTTTTTTTTTTCTGAGACGCTTTCACTCTGTTGCCCAGGCTGGAGTGCAGTGGTGCGAATACGGCTCACTGAAGCCTTGACATCCTAGGCTCCAGCAATCCTCCCACCTCAGCCTCCTGAGTAGCTAGAACCACAGGTGTGCACCACCACGCCCAGCTGCATGTTTTTTTTGTTTTGTTTTGTTTTGTTTTGCTGTTGTAGAGAGTTGGTGTCTCACTATGGTTATGTTGCCCAGGCTGATCTAGAACTCCTGGGATAAAGCAATCTTCCTGCCTCAGCCTCCCAAAGTGCTAGGATTACAGGCGGGAGCCATCACACCCAGCCTCCTCCCGTCCTTATCTACACTTGATCTTTAGACAAGACCCATGCCCTTCCCTTTAAATATGACTCCCCGGCCAATGTGTGCAGCCTCTACCCCTCCCTGGACTCTCCACAGGTACAGCCAGTGGCATCCTTGGCATCTCTAGACTAGTGTCCCGTAGACCACCCTGACCCTCATGAGCCCATTCTCACCTCTTCACCCTCAACCCCACCTCCCCACACTCAAACCCTCATCCCTCACCCCACACCCCCTGCCCCGCCCCCACCTCTCCAGCCTCACCCCCATCATCCATCCTCACTCCCATCCCATGTTCAGCCCCACTCCCCACCCTGAGCTCCTTCATCTGCAGCCACATTGATCTGCTAGTCTCTAAATGTCTTCCCATTTCTAGGGCTTTGCACTTGCTCTTGCCTCTGTTTGGAACTTTTCCCAGCTTTTCTTTTTTTGTTTTTCTTTTGAGACAGGGTCTTACTCTATCACCCAGGTGGGACTGCAGAGGTGCAGTCACAGCTCACTGCAGCCTCAACCTCCTGGCTCAAGCGATCCTTCCACCTCAGCCTCTCAAGTAGCTGGGACTACAAGCACGAGCCACCATGCCCAGCTAAGTTTTAGTATTTTTTATAGAGGGGGGAGTCTTGCTATGTTGCCCAAGCTGGTCTTGAACTCCTGGGCTCAAGAGATTCACCCACGCTGGCCTCCCAAAGTGCTGGGATTACGGGTGTGAGCCACTGGGCCCAGCCTTCCTGGCTGTTCTTAATTTCTTATCCTCTGGGGGTCTCAAGCTCAGTTCCCCTTCTCTGCTCATGGTTACCTAGTGTGGTCCTCAGCTCGAGCCCCTCCCAACTGCCTCCATCGCATCATCCTTATTTATTTATTTAATTTTTTAGGCGGAGTCTCACTCTGTCACCCAGGCAGGAGTGCAGTGGCGCCATCTCGATTCTCCTGCCTCAGCCTCGCAAGAGTAGCTGGGATTACAGGCATGCACCACTACACCCAGCTAATTTTTCTTTCTTTCTTTTTTTTTTTTTTTTTTTGAGACAGGTCTCACTCTGTCACTCAGGCTGGAATGCAATGGCGCGATCTCGGCTCACTGCAACCTCCACCTGCCAGGTTCAAGCAATTTTCCTGACTCAGCCTCCCGAGTAGCTGGGACTCCAGGTGCGTGCCACCATGCCTGGCTAATTTTTTGTACTTTTAGTAGAGATAGGGTTTCACCATGCTGGCCAGGCTGGTCTCGAACTCCTGACCTCATGATCCACCCGCCTCTGCCTCCCAAAGTGCTGGGATAACAGGCATGATCCATCGTGCCCGGCTAATTTTTGTATTTTTAGTAGAGATGGGTTTTCACCATGTTGGCCAGGCTGGTCTTGAACTCCTGACCTCAGGTGATCCACCCACCTCAGCCTCCCAAAGTGCTAGGATTACAGGTGTGAGCCACGGCACCCGGCCTATCATCCTTATGATTTTCTTCCAAGCATTTAATGCAGCCTGTCGTTATTTGTTAATTTGTGTACTTGACTAAACTTGGCTGGTGTGTTCCCTTCTAGGTGCCCATGGTAGATGCTCCATAAATACTAGTTGAACAGATGCAGACATGAATGAATGGATGAACGAAGCACTCACCTCCTACTGGGAAACTAATGCATCATTCCTTAACAAAGCACCTACCAGGTTTTGTATACCAGCTCCACCACTTTCTGGGGTAATATTTTCTACTTTCTAAGAGTGTTCTCGAGATTAAATGAGTTAATATAAGTTAAACAGCTTAGAATAGAATATTGGCCCATATCTCCCCACCCTCCCTCCACTTGTACCAAAAAAAAAAAAAAAAAAAAAAAAAGGCCCGGTGCGGTGGCTCACGCCTGTAATCCCAGCACTTTGGGAGGCAGAGGCAGGCAGGTCACCTGAGGTCGGGAGTTCGAGACCAGTCTGACCAACATGGAGAAACCCTGTCTCCCCTAAAAATACAAAATTAGCCAGGTGCGGTGGCACATGCCTGTAATCCCAGCTACTCGGGAGGCTGAGGCAGGAGAATCGCTTGAACCTGGGAGGTGGAGGTTGTGGTGAGCTGAGATGGCACCATTGCACTTCAGCCTGGGCAACAAGAGCAAAACTCCATCTCAAAAAAAAAAAAAAAAAGAATCTTGGCCCATAAACACATAAACATTAGCCATTGCTACTACTGTCATTATGATTTGCTCCACAAATAGAACCAGGGCTAGGGACCGGGCATGGTGGCTCACGCCTGTAATCCCAGCACTTTGGGAGGCCGAGGTGGGCGGATCACAAGGTCAGGAGATCGAGACCATCCTGTGAATGGTGAAACCCTGTCTCTACTAAAAATACAAAAAATTAGCCGGCCGTGGTGGCGGGCACCTGTAGTCCCAGCTACTCGGGAGGCTGAGGCAGGAGAATGGCGTGAACCCAGGAGGCGGAGCTTGCAGTGAGCCGAGATTGCGCCACTGCACTCCAGCCTGGGTGACAGAATGAGACTCAGTCTCAAAAAAAAAAAAAAAAAAAAAACCAGGGCTAGGGACAGTCCTCAAAAGAACAGCTAGTTTCTCTCTAGAATTCACTTCCTTCTCCTAGCAAACTCCTACTCCTACGCATCCTTCAAAACCCAGCTCAAGGCCAGGCAAGGCGGCTCACGTCTGTAATCCCAGCAACTTTGGAAGGCCAAGGCAGGCAGAGTGCTTGAGCCCAGGAGTTGGAGACCAGTCTGGACAACACGGCAAAACCCTCAATGTGTGCAGCACATTGTACTTTTTATTTTTCTACTAAAAATACGAAAAAAAAAAACAAAAAAAACAAAAACGCTGGGTTCAGTGGCTCACACCTGTAATCCCAGCACTTTGGGAGGCCAAGGTGGGCGGATCACCTGAGGTCAGGAGTTCGAGACCAGCCTGGCCAACATGGTGAAACCCCGTCTCTACTAAAAATACAAAAAATTAGCCGGGCATGGTGGTGCGCGGCTGTAGTCCCAGCTACTTGGGAGGCTGAGGTGGAAGGAAGCCGAGGCTGCAGTTAGATATGATCACGCGGCGACAGAGTGAGATCCTGTCTTAAACAAAACAAAACGAAAACAGCTCAAATATCTCCGAGTTTTTTCTAAGCCTTTATTGAGCACTACTGTGGGTCAGGCTCTGGGCTTGACTTTGTAATCGCAAGAGGGGCAGAAACGGGCTGCTCTCAGGACATTCAGGATGACACGGGCGGAGAAAGCTCACTGATCACGTCGACCTGGGAAGCGAGAGCACGCTGGAGAAAACGCTGGGATCAACACGCATCTGCCAGGCCCAGAGAGCAGAGGGGGCACTGCTGAAGAAACGCCGGGAGCCTCCCCTCTCAACCTCCCACTCAAACCCATCCCTCTTTTCGGAACTTGGCAGGCAATGAGGATGGGGCCTTAATTAAGTGGACGCCCAGTATGTGTACTTCACGTGCGTTATTCCACTGGGGCCTCACCGATTATCAGGACACCAGTTCTATTTTAACCCAGCGCTGAGGCTCTGAGAGGTCAGTAACATGGCCAAGAGCTCACAACCAGCGAAAGGCAGAGCTGGGATTCCACGGCGTCTCACTCCGCCTCCCAAGCGCTGGAAAGTCGGTGGAGGGGCGCCCGCTGCTCTCTGGCGCCCCCAATTGGCCGCCGAGGAAATAAGGCGGCGATGACCTGTTCAGACCCAAATGGGATGGAAGAGTGGGGATTAGCGGGGGTAGCGGGTGGGGTTTGGACTCTTTTTTTTTTTTAAGACAGTCAGGCTCTGTAACCCAGGCTGGAGTGCAGTGGCGCGATCTCGGCTTACTGCAACCTCCACCTCCCGGGTTGAAGCAGTTCTGCCTCAGCCTCCCGAAGGGCGCCACCACGCCCGGCTAATTTTTGCATTTTTAGTAGAGACAGGGTTTCGCCATGTTGGCCAGGCTGGTCTCGAACTCCTGACCTCAAGCGATCTGCCCGCCTCGGCCTCCCAAAGTGCCGGGATTACAGGCGTGAGCCACCGCGCCCGGCCTACCCTTGAAGACCCCGCAGTCAAGGTCCTCCGGCCCCGCTCTGCGCGGCGCTCTGGTCTTGGGGCTCGGGACTCTGTCATCCCGGGCAGGGGCCAGTCCGATCCTTGCTCCCTTGCCTGGCACCGTCCCTGGAGCCTTGGCGTCCTGGCCTCTCCTCCCCGCGGGCTGGGGGTGGAGTGGCCGGGCCGGAACCAGCGCGCAAAGCAGATGGCGAGCGCTGAGGTCGGTTTGGCCCCGCCGCGCCTCAAGGCAGCAGCCACCCTGGGGAAGGTGGATGCCGGAAGGGGCGTCGCCTGCGGGTCACCCAGAGGACACCCGGCGGGGAATTCCGAGGGTGGGAGTGAGGAGAGGTAGGAGAGGCCACGGCAGAGGGAGGCCCCGCGCAGAGTGGGAACCATCGCCCGGTGCGGGCCTGACCTTCCAGGGCCGGCGACTCTTCGGCAGAGCGACCGCTTGGTGTCTCAGAGCGCGGCCCGGAGCCGCACTAGGAGCGCTGGACGGCGGGAGAGAGGCTCGGAGGACCGGTAGCTCCCAGCAAAGCGGCCTAGCGGGTAGGTACAGGGCCCCGCCCCTCGCCAGTCCTCACTGCCTGTTCTCCCTGCGCCGGGGCGCGCCAGGCCCCAGCCCTAACCCGGGCCCTAGCGGCTCCCCACTCCATGACCTCTGGACGCCCCGTCGGGTCCAGGCGCGATAGGGAGGGCGCGGGCGCCCGGGCAGAGGGGCCGCGGGAGCTCAAGCGGGGCTCCGTGCGTGCCCCAGCCGCCCGCTTGCGCTGTCGCTGCAGATGTCGGGAGCTATCTTCGGGCCCCTGGAGGGCCCGAGCTCCCTGGATGCCCCGAGCATCCACCCGCTGGTGTGCCCGCTGTGCCACGTGCAGTACGAGCGCCCGTGTCTTCTGGACTGCTTCCACGACTTCTGTGCCGGCTGCCTGCGTGGCCGCGCGACCGACGGCCGCCTCACCTGCCCGCTGTGCCAGTAAGTGTCCCAAAGTTCCCAAAAACCCCCCAGACCCCATCCCCGGGGCCCAAGGTTGGCTCTGCCCGAGCTGGGACCCAGGTGCCAGGAGAGTAAGGCTCCAACTTCAGGCAGAACGACTGGGAGATACTGCACCCAGTCCTTAGCTCTCCCGGCCAGAAGTTGCAGGCTTCGGCCCATTTTATAGATCAGCTTAACTGAAGCTTGGAGATTGCAGTTACTGGCCCAAGACCTCCCATCAAAAGTCAGAGGGTAAGGGCGGGGCTCCAGCACTGGTCAGGACACTCCCAGTAACTCGCTTGGGGGTCCTAGAAGTCTTAGGTCCACAAAACCACAGTTACAGTTATGTGGGCTCAAGGAACCCAGGAGTGGCTCTAATTTGCCCAATGCCGTGAGAAGATGCCGAGGGGCAGCTTCTGCTTTTGATACTAGGGGACCAACCCCACTGTCTGCAAGAGTGCCCAGGACTGAGCAAGGGTAGGGACCAGGGCAGGGTGAGCGCTGGCTGTGATATTTATAGCAGACCCCAGAGCTGTGGCGCACCCCACCTCCCAACACAGCTATTTTTAGCTCCAGCCTGGAATGTGAGGGGTGGGGGTGGGGAGCCCTGGGGAAGGGGTATCAGAATCTCCGGGCCTGGGCTTCTTTGCAGACACCAGACGGTGGTGAAGGGTCCCAGCGGGCTCCCGCCCGTGGACCGGCTGCTGCAGTTCCTGGTGGACAGCTCAGGGGATGGCGTGGAGGCCGTGCGCTGTGCCAACTGTGACCTGGAGTGCAGCGAGCAGGCAGGGGCGGTGGGGCGGGTGGGTGAGGAGCAGAGGGTACCAGGTTGCATAGTCCCCAATGCTTGCACGTGCACTCAGCCTATCTTCAGAGGACGACCTGGCAGTGGATTCTCCAGCACCTCCCTAGGGCACCTTGGCCCTGAATGTGAACCCCATTATACCGGTGGGGAGACTGAGGTCCAGAACAAGGGACTTGAGTTACTGTCCAGACAGTGGCAGAGGCTAAGGCCGTTCGATGTGGGGAGAGCTCACTGGTCCCCAGTTCAGGGTGGAGTTGTGGACCTGCACAGGAGGGGCAGTCCAGTTTGCAGGCCTGGGCCGACCCTGAAGGGCCTCTGCTACCCAAGTGGCATAGAAGCAGCTACAGCCCAGGGGAGGTGGGGACAGCATGCTGTTCCCTCTGGGCTGTAAAAGGCAGGGGGGACTCTGGCCTGCGGAGGCCAGAAAATGTATCAGGAATCCCAGGAGGACGGCCCGACTGGGGCAAAAGCTCCAGCTTTCTGGGCAAGTCCTGAGCAATGTGTGACCCAGAGGTACAGAGAGGATTAGCAGGAGGTAGGGACTGCAGGTAGGGCCTGTTATGTCAACCATTGCATGCGTCCATACCAGGGCTGCAAGCCAAGCCCTGGAATCCCAGCCCTGGGTCTGGCTTGGGGAGGAGAACCTTAAAGCCCTCACTGCTCTTCCCCTCCCCCCGCCCCCAGGTGTGACTCCAGATGGCCAGGGTGTACACCACCTTTTGGCCACTATTGAGTGTGCCAAGGGGGCCGTGAGAGGCCCTCACACTCCTTTTGTTGCAGGTAAAAAAAAAAAAAAAAAAAAAAAAAAATTTTTTTTTTGAGACGGATTCTTGCTTTATCGCCCAGGCTGGAGTGCAGTGGCGCCAACTTGACTCACAGCAACCTCCGCCTCCCGGGTTCAAGTGATTCTTCTGCCTTAGCCTCCCGAGGAGCTGGGACTCCAGGCGCCTGCCACCATGCCCAGCTAATTTTTGTATTTTTATTAGAGACAGGGTTTCGCCATGTTGGCCAGCTCCTGACCTCAGGTGATCCGCCCGCCTCGGCCTCCCAAATTGCTGGGATTACAGGCGTGAGCCACCGCGCCCGGCCTCGGTAAAATGTTTTACAAAGGCCGTTTCTGCCCTCTCCCCCCCGTCCCCCACCCCCCTCCACAGACCTACTTACCCAGCCTCTGAGCCGCAGTGCCCTCCTCTGTAAAGTGGGTATATCAGAGCGCCAAGTGCCTGGATTACAGGAAAGGGCTGCGTTTAGCTGCGCACCCGGCCACGGCTGGGACAAACACGCGCAGTGACACGCGGCGGCTGCGGTTCCCGCGCTGGCCGCGGTCGGGCTCTGGCGCTCCTGAGCCCGCGCTCGGCCCGCAGGACGTGAAGACCACGTACTTCTGCAACACATGCGGGCAGCCCCTGTGCGCGCGCTGCCGCGACGAGACGCACCGAGCACGCATGTTCGCACGCCACGACATCGTGGCCCTGGGTCAGCGAAGCCGCGACGTGCCCCAGAAGTGCAGTGAGTGAGGCTTGCGGGGCCGGAGACTTGGGGGTGGGGGCGGGGCGGGCACTGCCCGGAGCCCTCACCACCGTCCGCCGCTGCCGCAGCGCTGCACGCAGAGCCCTACCTGTTGTTCTCCACCGACAAGAAGTTGCTGTTGTGCATCCGCTGCTTCCGCGACATGCAGGGGTGCGTAGAGGGGGCGCGAGGGGAGGGGGCTGGGGGCGGCTGGAGCGGGCCTCACCCGCCGCCTTCTACAGGGAGAGCCGGGCGCACTGCGTGGACCTGGAATCGGCTTACGTGCAGGGCTGCGAGCGGCTGGAGCAGGCGGTGCTGGTGAGCGCAGGGGCCTGGCGCGCGGGGCCGCGCAGCGGCGATCGCGAGCCTGACCACGCCCTGTCCCCAGGCCGTGAAGGCCCTACAGACGGCCACGCGGGAGGCCATCGCGCTGCTGCAGGCCATGGTGGAGGAGGTGCGGCACAGCGCCGCCGAGGAGGAGGACGCTATCCACGCCCTCTTCGGCAGCATGCAGGTGAGGGCTGGGGGTTGGGGGATAAACGACACAGCCGGGAACTGGTGACACAGGGCTGGTCCCTTGCCCTTGTGGATTTCCAGTGTAGTGGGGCAGCAGACCTTGCACCAAGCACTTTCGTGGAGTTGCTAGGAGAGCTGGGAGGGGAAACCAGGGCCTGCCCCAGGCTGGTGGTGGGGATGTGAGGTGGTCAGGAAAGACTTCCCTGGGGAGGTGACATTTAAGGTGAGGGGACCCAAGCCCTCAGGCAGCGGATGCAGGGCTGGTAGGTTGGAGAGATACCTAGCGTAACCAGCAGGTGGCTGGGGTCCGGGCGGGGGGATTAGGCATGGTGGGAGGTGGCAGGGCTGGGGCGCAAATCAAGAGCATGCTCGCCATCTCTCCCAGGACAGGCTGGCGGAGAGGAAAGCGCTGCTGCTGCAGGCTGTGCAGAGGTGAGTTGGGGGGAGGGGGGCTTGCCTCCCTTACCCCTTGGCCTCCATGGCCTCAGCTCAGAGCCTGGGCAGGCCCTGCCCCACCCTGAGGAGCAAGACATCCGAATGTCGTCCCAGCTAAGGAGGGCAGCACGGCTCAGGGTGTAGAGAAGGGGTTCAGGGACGGACATGCGAAGCTGCCTGGGGGTGGGGGGATGGAACTGCCCGGCCCTGCTCCTGGCCCCCTGGAGACCAGGCAGCCCCCCTCCCCCAGCCAATACGAAGAGAAGGACAAGGCCTTCAAGGAGCAGCTCTCTCTCTTGGCCACCTCGCTGCCCATGCTGCAGGTACAGGGAGCTCGGGGTGCGGGTGGGTCCCACCTCCCCGGCCAGGCACTGAGCAGCGTCTCCTCCACCAGGTCCACCTGGTCATCTGCTCCTCCTTCCTCAGCTTGGCCAACAAGGCTGAGTTCCTGGACCTGGGCTATGTGAGTCTCCTCTGCTCCTGCAGATGCCCCCTCCCCACCAGAAGCCCACCCTGCAGACCAAAGCCGCCAACTCAGGGGTGGACAGCCTGTCACCTGGAGCCTGGACCGGGGGGCTCGGGGCTGGCCCCTCCCAACTCCATCATCTGCAAACCTGTTAGGGCCACTCTTGCAAGGACAGTGAAGCCAGGAAGGGGGCTGCCTACGGTCCCCCATGGGGCAGAGTGACCACTGGAGTCCAGCCGCCCCCTCTCCTGTGGATTTGGGGATGGGGTGGGGGTTTGTCCAGGTGAGTCCCAGAAAAGGGCTGGCGCTGCTAAGGGACGCCAAGTCAAGTGCCAAAGGCAGACGTGCTCCGTCTCCATCTCCCCTCTTCCTGCCCCCTGGCTGCCACACCTCCACCGGCCTGAGGCCCTCCTCGCTGCCACAGGAGCTGATGGAGAGGCTGCAGGGCATCGTCACGCGGCCGCACCACCTAAGGCCTGTTCAGAGCAGCAAGGTGTGCAGTGGCCTGGGTGGGCCAGGGTCGGGGGCCCCGCAGGGCAGTGGAGGCCACCTCATGACCCCATCCCGCTGCCCAGATTGCCAGTGACCACCGAGCTGAATTCGCACGCTGTCTGGAGCCACTGCTGCTGCTGGGGCCACGTCGGGTGGCAGCTGCTGCAAGTGGTGCTAACATGTGAGCAGCAACCGGGGAGGCCAGGCACAAGGTCCCCAACACTGGGGTGTGGGGGAGGGTGGGCGCTGAGGGGCCAGATCGCCAGCAAGAAGCCAGGTGCCACCCTTCCTTCCTCCATCCTTAGCTTGCCACCCTCCCAGCACAGTGTCTGGGCACAGAGGATGGCCAGGGCAAGTCCACTAAGTAGGGGAGCAGAAAGCCCTGGACCTGAAGTCCATGGCAGACCTGGCTCGGAGCTTGGCTAAGGAGGAGGGGAGGACTCAGGCCCCCAACTACCACTGCAGCCTCCCCTGGGGTGGGGCGCCTGGGGCTGGGCTGACCGCCCCCTAGGTGGCTTGAAGTCATAGGGGACCTGATTCCTTGACTCATCTGGGGAGGAGTTAGAAGAGATGCTGAAATGGCATGTGTGTGTCCAGGGGCCCCAAGACCAAGAGAGACTGGGCCCACACTTCCTCTGTCCAGGATAGAAGTGAACACACCACTCACTCGGTCCTAGCCCTGGCAGCATTCCGATGGACTTGCTCTTGGCCCCACAGCCTGGAACCCACTCCAGGGACTTTAACAAATAGATGTGGATGTCCGGGTGAGGCCTTTCCTCAGGCTTTTCAAAGCTCCTGGTGGCTCTGCTGTGCTCCAGGTGGTGGAGAGGGCTGTGAGATCCCGGAGCAGTCCAGGGGGCTGCCCTGGGAGGCTGGGGGAGGGGCAGACTTCCCCACTCGCCTGCATCCACGCTGGCTCTCTCCCCAGGCTGGCAGGGGGCTTAGGCCCCAAGGCGCTGACGGGGCCCCACTGCCCCTCCCCAGTAGGAAAGATGTCGGGGTCACCCGTCCAAAAGCCCACGCTGCGCCGGTCCATCAGCACCAAGGTGCTGCTGGCGGAGGGCGAGAACACGCCCTTCAGAGAGCACTGCCGCCACTATGAGGACTCCTACCGGGTGAGGGGGCAGGGATCTGCGGGGGGGAAATGTCCTAAACCACTCCTCACCAAGGAAATTGGTTGTCCCAGCTGCTGAAGCTGGGAGCCATTCCTCCACCGAGGCCCTGGCAGTAAAAACAGCCTAGGGTGACCCACGCTCTCACACAGCCTCTCTGTGCAGCACCTACAGGCGGAGATGCAGAGCCTAAAGGACCAGGTGCAGGAGCTGCACCGAGACCTCACCAAGCACCACTCGCTCATCAAGGCGGGGATCATGGGAGACGTCCTGCGCAAGTCCCTGCACCTGGACGCGCAGATCGCCTCGGAGCACGCCTCCTTAGAGGGCATGAGGGTCGTCTTCCAGGAGGTAGCCCTCCCAAGGACTCTAACTCCAGCCCCACCTGTCAGGGGATACCTGGGCTACCCTAAGACAGTAAGGGGGGAAAGAGGACCTGGCCTGTGCCCCACGGGACCCTCATATGGCAGGGTCTGGAACCTGGGAGTCTTTGCTGCTTTGAACCACGTGGACCTGGCTGGGGGGTGCTTTGTAGATCCGAGTAGCTAGAGATAGCAATGCCACCACCGTAAATTCCAGCTCACTGCCACATCCAACGTCTAGCTTTTCTCTTTCAGATTTGGGAGGAATCCTATCAGCGAGTGGCTAATGAGCAGGAAATTTATGAAGGTTCCAGACAGTTGGCTGCTGAGTGAACCCCCGTCCCTGAGCTAACCCACATGCTAGCAGAGGAGGAAGTCAAGAGTCAGCCACTAACCAGATGCAAATCCCCACACTCTTCCCCTTAGCGCTTGACCGTGCCTCCCAGCTGCTAACTGGCCTCAAATGATGCATGTGAGGTCAGGATGCATTGAGTAGAATGCCCCCACCAAGTGCCTCCCTCTTTAATTAGAGGTCATCATGGAAATGGTCGGGATATTTACATGGTGCCTGGCTTGAGTAAAAATCTGAAGCCAGGTGCTTCAGGATTAAGACCCCATGCTCTGGCCTTGGCCCCACAGCCCAGCTCCATGACCTTCTCCAGCTGAGGCAGGAGAATGCCTACCTGGCCACCATCACCAAGCAGATCACGCCCTACGTCCGCTCCATTGCCAAGGTGAAGGAGCGGCTGGAGCCCAGGTGAGGCCAAGGGGTGTTCCCAGGGCCACTGAGACTCTTCAGAATGTGCATGGGGGCTGGGTGCGGTGGTTCACGCCTGTAATCCTAGCACTTTGGGAGGCTGAGATGGGCGGATCACCTGAGGTCAGCAGTTCGAGACCAGCCTGGCCAACATGGTGGAACCCATCTCTACTAAAAATACAAAAATCAGCCAAGCATGGTGGCTCATGCCTGTAATCCCAGCTACTGGGGAGGCTGAGGCACGAGAATCGCTTGAACCTGGGAGGTGGAGGCAGAGGTTGCAGTGAGCTGAGATCACACTATTGCATTACAGCCTGGGCGACACAGTGAGACCTTGTCTCAATAAAAAAAAAAAAAAACTGCGTGGGAAAGGTGCCACATCCACAGGACCCTGTTCAGGGAAGTCAGCTGGCCAGGTCATGAGGGTTCAGTTGGGGTATCTGGGCCGACCAGGTGCCGGACATTTGCAAAAGCGTGGTCACAGTGAGTGGGCTGCTCTGAGTTTCTGCTTTTAGGCTCAGAGTTCGTCCCTCCAACCCTCAGGAGTAGGTAGAAGCAGAAGGCACTTCCTAAGGGTGTCATGAGGGTCCTGCTGGGCTGATCCAGGCAGCAGGACGTGGAGGAGAGGGCAGGAACTTCATCAATGTAAGACAAGCCAAGTCTGTGCAGAGTCCTGACCAGGCTCTCTCAGCACTGTACTCAGGTTCCAGTGGCAGAGGGATCTTGGTGGCAAGTCTTCGCTGTTCCTGTCTCTGAGTCACTGGGCCCCAGGGTAGACTGGTTGCCCTGTAGGTCTAGGGAATGGCTGGAGCCTGGGCTCGCCCTTCACCACCCTTGTGGTGAAGTGCCTGTCAGGTTTTGGGGGAGCCCACCTCCTGGTAACTTCTTGAGAAAGAGTGTGAAGGAGGTGCGTGTTTGGGATGCCATGGGTCTGACAATGTCTCCATTCTAGCTTCACACTTGACAGTTTCACTGGGTATCAAATTCTAGATGGGAAATTCTAGATTGGGAAGGATTCTCCTTCAAAGCATCGCTCTCTGGCTTTCTTATCTTCTAGCTTCCATGGTTGTTGTTCATGAAGTCTGAAGGCGCTCAGACTCCTAACCCTTGTAATGCGACCTACTAATTCTCTGTGGAAGCTTGTAGAATCTTCTCTTTGCTCCCAGTGTTCTGAGATTTCACGCTGGTGAGAGTCTATTTCCATCCATTAGGTTGGATACTGGCAGGCTCTTTCAATCTGAAAATTCATGGTCTTCAGTTTTGGCATATTTCTTTTTTTTTTTTTCTTTTTGAGATGGAGTCTCGCTCTGTCGCCGAGGCTGGAGTGCAGTGGTGCGATCTTGGCTCACTGCAACCTCCGCCTCCCGGGTTCAACTATTCTCCTGCCTCAGCCTCCCAAGTAGCTGGGACTACAGGTGCATGCCAACACGCCTGGCTAATTTTTGTATTTTTAGTAGAGATGGAGTTTTGTCAAGTTGGCCAGGCTGGAATATTTCTTTTTTTTTTTTGAGACGGAGTCTCGCTCTGTTACCAGGCTGGAGTGCAGTGGTGTGATCTCAGCTCACTGCAACTTCTGCCCCCTGGGTTCAAGCCATTCTCCTGCCTCAGCCTCCCGAGTAGCTGGGACTACAGATGTGCACCACCACGCCTGGCTAATTTTTTGTATTTTAGTAGAGACGGGGGTTTCACCATGTTGGCCAGGATCGTCTTGATCACCTGACCTCGTGATCTACCCGCCTCGCCCTCCCAAAGTGCTGGGATTATAGGCATGAGCCACCGCGCCCGGCCTCTTTTTCAATTTGTTGATTTCTTCACTTTTTCTTTTTGGAATTCCGATTGTTGGATATTGGCTCCCCTGGGCTGGCCCTCTAATGTACCTTTAATGTCCTATTTCCCCTTTTTTTTTTTGGATGGAGTTTCACTCTTGTTGCCCAGGCTGGAGTGCAATGATGCGATCTTGGCTAACCACAACCTCTGCCTGCTCGGTTCAGGCCATTCTCCTGCCTCAGCCTCCCGAGTAGGTGGAATTACAGGCATGTGGCACCACGCCCGGCTAATTTTGTATTTTTAGTAGAGACGGGGTTTCTCCGTGTTGGTCAGGCTGGTCTTGAATTCCCGACCTCAGGTGATCTGCCTGCCTCAGCCTCCCAAAGTGCTGGGATTACAGGCGTGAGCCACCGCGCCCAGCCCTTTTTTTTTTTTTTTTTGAGATGGGGTCTTGCCATGTTGCCCAAGCTGGTTTTGAAATTCATGGGCTCAAGTGATCCTCCCGCCTCAGCCTCCCAAAGTGCTGGGATTACAGGCATGAGCCACCATGCCAAGCCTCTTTATCTTCCATTAAGTAGTTCATTTCTGCTATCTTGTTTTGCATTTCCAACAGCTCTTTCTGTACCCCGTTTCTTTTGATGGCATCCTGTTGTTTCACGGACACAATATCTTTTTTTTTTTTGAGATGGAGTCTCACTCTGTCACCCAGGCTGGAGTGCAGTGGCACGATCTTGGCTCACTGCAAGCTCCGCCTCCCAGGTTCACGCCATTCTCCTGCCTCAGCCTCCTGAGTAGCTGGGACTACAGGCGCCCACCACCACACCCGGCTAATTTTTGTATTTTTAGTAGAGATGGGGTTTCACCATGTTGGCCAAGATGGTCTCCATCTCCTGACCTCGTGATCCGCCTGCCTTGGCCTCCCAAAGTGCTGGGATTACAGGCGTAAGCCACCACACCCAGCTCATGGACACAATATCTTACCCCTCTGAGGCCAATAGTTTATTTTTTCCTTTTGGAAATTTTCTCCATGAAGTGTTTCCTCCCAGCTGCTTTTTGCTTGTGAAGGTCTTTGTTTGTTTGAGACAGTCTTGCTCTGCCGCCCAGGCTGGAGTGCAATGGCGCCATCTCAGCTCTCACCGCAGCTTCCACCTCCCAGGTTCAATTGATTTTCCTGCCTCAGCCTCCAGAGTAGCTGGGATTACAGGTGTGCGCCACCACGCCCTCTAAGCTTGTGTAGGTTTCTCTCTTCCAGGCTGAAGGTTTTTCTCAGATGTCAGGTCACCCTTGAGTATCTGCTCATATTAGGAGTGGGGCAGGGCTGGAGTCATGAGGCAGATCGGAAGCTCTGAGCACAAGGGTGGTACTTCCTTGGAGGGGATCAGGGTGGGTGGGCTCTTGCTTTTATGGAATGCCCCAAGGTCAGTTTTAGGTCCCTTTCCAGTCCTTCCTGGGAGGTCTGTCTGTGGAGCATCTGTATGCACACTGGGTTTTCTGGTTTCCGTACAGTTCTCGTCTGTGTGTGGTGCTCTCTCAGAACTAACCCCTCAGACTTCGGCTGCAGTGGGAGAGGACCAGTTGCTGAGTGGAAGGGATCTTGGCAGTCACCTGGAAGACTGGAAGGGGACATGAAGGGGGCTTCTGGGTGGGGACAGTGTCCTGGGTGCTACCCACACAGGGTTGTTCACACCATGAATGTACCCAGCCATACTCTGCCTCTGCAGAAATAAGCTGAGGCTGGAGCCCAGCTCCTGGAGGTTTGGGGCATAGGTGGGGCCGGCTCTGCTCCTCTTCAGAGCAGCCACTTTGTGGATGTCTGCAGTTGCTCCCTCAACCCACTTCACTCCAGGTCTGCGAGTCCACTCATCCAACAAGTCTGCTGTTGCTCCAGTCGCAGCGAGCCCTCCCGTGGGTCCAGGCCACCTCCCTTGGCCTCTCAGCAGCACTCATGAGCATCACCATATTCATCTTTTTTTTTTTGAGACCGAGTCTCGCTCTGTCGCCCAAGCTGGAGTGCAGTGGCACGATCTTGGCTCACTGCAACCTCTGCCTCCCGGTTTCAAGTGATTCCCCTGTCTCGCCCTCCCGAGTAGCTGGGACTACAGGCGTGTGCCACCACACCCGGCTGATTTTTTTTTTAATTTTTAGTAGAGACAGGGTTTCACCATGTTAGCCAGGATGGTCTTGATCTCCTGATCTCGTGATCTGCCCACCTCAGCCTCCCAAAGTGCTGGGATTACAGGCGTGAGCCACCGCGCTGGGCTTTTTTTGTTCATTTGTTTTAAAGACAGGGTCTTGCTCTGTTGTCCAGGCTGGAGTGCAGTGGCTCGATCACAGCTCACTGTAGCCCCCATCTCCCAGGCTCAATCAATCCTCCCACCTCAGCCTCCTGGGGAGCTGTGACTACAGGCATGTGCCACCATGCCCGGCTAGTTTTTATAGTTTTTGTAGAGATGGGGTTGTGCTATGTTGCCAAGGCTGGTCTCCAACTCCTGGACTAAGTGATCCTCCCACCTCAGCCTTCCAAAATGCTGGGATTATAGACGTGACCGTGCCTAGCCATGTTAGTCTTCAGTATGCCTTCTCTCGTTGCTGACAGCCCCGCACTCCCGCCAGCCTCTCCAGCTGTTCCTTCCTGGTCTCTGGCTGGCTCTGCCTCCTTAGCTCAGTGCCCAGATATGTTTTTCCCCAGGGCTCAGCCTTAGGCATTCTTCACAGCCTACGCTCACTCTCTGGGCGACCTCATTCAGTCCCTGGCTTTAAGACCCCATCACGATGCAGACCCCCAGCTCTCGCTCCACCACAGTGCTCGCCGGAGCTCCAGACTCATCTCCCACTGCCCGCTTCCTGGGCAGCCCTACCTGGATGTCTACAGGCACCGCGAGTTCAGCAGTGGCCAGAATGCTTGACGTCCTCCCGCAGACATGCTATTCCCATCTCCCCATCTCAGTGAATAGCACCACATTCACTCAGGTGAAAAGCCTGGGAGAAAGCCTGGATTCCTTTCACCCACTTCATTTCCAACCCACCCCCAAGTTCTGCTGGCTCTACTGTCCCTGCCTCAATCCACCCGCTTTGGTCTCTATTGCTTCCCTGAATCCAAATCATGGCCAACTCTCCTACCCCTCCAGCCGCCAGGAAGCCGGGAGTCCTTTAGAAGCCTACGATTCCCATCACAGCGCGGCTGGACAGCTCTCTTGGGGACCTTCCCTGTGCACCTGTGACCGTGTCCGCCCCTCATAACACCCTGGTCACAATGCCCTTTCAGTTCCCCAAAAAAGCTAGACTGGTCCCACTTCTGGGCCTCTGCCTGGAGTATTCACAGAACCTCAGTCGGGCCCCAGCTTGGATGAGTGTCAGCAGAGGCCTTCCCCACTCCACCTGGATTAAAGCAGGTCTGCCTGGCGCCCTGCACCACACACCCTTCCCTCCCTCAGCGTGTCTGCCCCGACCAGCATGCAGCTTCCATGATGGCAGGGCCTGGCCTCTCCTGCACACCATGCAGGCCTGGCCCTTGCCAACCACTGGACCTTAGTAAATATTTGAGGAGCAAAAGAATGAAATGCTAGGTGGGTGGGTGCATGAGTGGTGGCAGAGTTTGGTTCTGAGGTTTCTGAGCTTAAGGCCGTGCAGCAGCTGGCTCTGCTCCCTTGAGATTCTGGTGCCCACTCTCTTGCCAGGTTTCAGGCACCCATGGATGAGCAGTCAGAGAGTCTACAAAACACGCATGACGACAGCAGGAACAGCACGGCCTCAACCAGGTAAAGCAAGTCTCTCCACTGGAGAGTGTGCACGCGATGTGGCTTCTGAGGCCAACAGGACGACAAAGGAAACTCCAGGCTTTTCCCCTTTGGTCCCAGCTCTGGGGCCCTCGCTGGGCCTCTTTGTAAAACAAGGGGTCAGAGAGGCTCTCAGCCCGGATGATAACTTACAAGTGACCTCATAGATAAAACAGGTGTTACTTTGATAGACGGGACCCCATTTTACCATTATAAACAGCCATGGCTGCTGCCTGCATCCACTTTCACCATTGGGAGCTGCACGTGCTTATGCTAGGGGACTCGGGTCACTGAAATGAGAAAGTGACCGAGGACTGTTCCCCGGAGCCAAAGCGTGCGCCCCAATACCTGCCAGAGGAAGAGACGGCTGTGCAGTAACACCTACGACACAGTCACAGGCTGATCTTTGTGTATTTTGCTTTCAGGAAAACGTACTCAGTCACAGGGCAGAGGACAGCACTGTAGAATCAGAACCGGAAGAGCCTAGGGGTGTGCAGAGGGTTGCTGAAGTGGCCAGAGTCACAGCGTTGCTGGTGACAGAGCAGAGTCTGGCCCCAGCCTCCCCTGCACAGCCGCCATTTATTAGCTCAGATGCTTCCAAATTCAAAATGCAATGTCACCAGAAACCGCTGACACAGCCTGATGGTTCAGCAACTCACAGCCATCCCCTGGGGATGGGCTCCTACACAGAAGTAGACAAGATCCTTCCGGAGACAGAGCCTTCCTGGTTCTCACTCACTGAGGCCTTCCAGGAAGACGTTCCATTCTGAGAGCTTTGGCCCGAGTGGATTTTAGTGCAGGGATACGGTGAAATGGGGGAGCGGCCTGGGCTTACATGAGGCTGTCCCTTTAGGAATAATCCAGGAAGTGTCCCGGAAAAGAGAGAGAAGACATCAGAGCCTAAAGGAAACAGCTGGGCTCCGAACGGCCTCTCGGAAGAGCCTCTACTGAAAAATATGGATCATCACAGATCCAAACAGAAAAATGGGGGCGATGTCCCCACATGGAGGGAACACCGGACTTAACAAATGGGACCGGTCCCCAGGGTCAGGCTCTTAGAGCAGGCACAAGACTGGGACACTGGAGAGAAGGTTGTTCCCATGATAGTTTTTTTTTTTTTATTTTTGAGATGGAGTTTCGCTCTTTGTTGCCCAGGCTGGAGTGTAATGGTGTGATCTCGGCTCACTGCAACCTCTGCCTCCTGGGTTCAAGCGATTCACTGCCTCAGCCTCCCGAGTAGCTGGGATTACAGGCGCCTGACACCACGCCCGGCTAATTTTTTGTATTTTTAGTAGAGATGGGGTTTCACCATGTTGGCCAGGCTGGTCTGGAACTCCTGACCTCAGGTGATCCACCTGCCTCAGCCTCCCAAAGTGCTGGGATTACAGGGGTGAGTCACCGTGCCTGGCCAATGTTTTTGTTTTTTTTAAAGACAGAATTTCACTCTTTGTTGCCCAGGCTGGAGTGCAATGGCGCAATTTCTGGCTCACCGCAACCTCCGCCTCCCAGGTTCAAGCGATTCTCCTACCTCAGCCTCCCGAGTAGCTGAGATTACAGGCATGCACCACCACACCCAGCTAATTTTTTGTATTTTTAGTAGAGAGGGGGTTTCTCCATGTTGGTCAGGCTGGTCTCGAACTCCCAATCTCAGGTGATCCACCCACCTTGGCCTGCCAAAATGCTGGGATTACAGGGGTGAGCCACTGTGCCCGGCCGGTTATTTCTTTAAAAGGTAATCATTTGTCAATAGTAAAACCCAGAAGCTCTGACAGGCCATAACTTCAGATCCTTTGGCTTGGGCAGTTTTAATTTTCCCCGTGTTTGCATGGCACGAAGTCTTCATCCTTGTCACAGTAGCTTGGGATGACTCCCAGTCCACATGGAAAACATCAGGGAGTGACAATCCAGCAAGAAATCCCTCGCTAGTTCCACACCTACGCACCGAGCGTCTGTGTGCCAGGCCCTGTGCTGGGCAGTGTGGTCTGTCACGGTGTGCCGGTTTTAGGTAACAAGACTCCACCACTGAGTGGCACCTACCCTATCGCAAAGGAATCCAGTTCCTCCGGAATAACAGTCTCACTGTTAACCTGGTGCTACTGGAAAGTTCCACCCAGTAATCTGAGCAGTGACTCATGGAAGGATGAGGAACGTTTGCTCTAGCTTCTCTCCCTTTCCAGCAAGGGCAGAGCTCCTAAAGCCAGGGGTTAGCACCTGGCCAGCTTATGTGGCAGATGGTCTCAGTTACAACTTCGCTGCTTTCCCAAACTCCTGCAGCCCTCCTGAGTCTGCCTTCCGTTGATAGCAAAGCACTAGGTGGCAGCAACCTTTTTTCTAGTTGTTTTTTCCCAGCAGTTTTCCATTTCTCCACAGTACGCTTTTCATTTAGAGGAGCTTAATAAATGCTTTTTAAAAAGTAACCCACGTGACCTAAAATTTTAAAAGTTTCTGTGGCAAAGTGATGCCCAGATAGTCATATTTAAGCAAATACTCAGCTTGACTCAGTGATTAACAGCAAATGGGTCTACGTGCTAACATGGCAGCACATTCAACACATAACACATCACTCACATCGACGTCCACTGCCCCTGCACCTGCTACTTCAGGGCACTGAGGCTCCCGTTCCAAGGCCTTACAAACCTATGTTGTGGCCTGCAGGGCAAAAAGAATTATCATTACAACTGGTTAGAGGTAGGAATTCAGAAAGAAATCGAGGCGGCAAAACACACATGGTTTGAGGCTGAAGGCTTAAGACGCTTCTTACCCAGGAGTGACCTCAGAGTTTCACATCCCACACAATCACACTGTGGTTGAGTGAAATCAAGTGCAGTTTTATTTAAGAACTGGAAAGAATAATCAGTATCTGTGAAAGAAAATCCAATTTAGAATATTTAAATAAACATTTATGTAAAAAGAAGAGTAGAATAATTACTCCGTTAAGTTCCTCTCCTTGCAATGGGATAGGCTGCCTCTACTGCAGATGGCTGGGTCTTCCAAACCCATGACAAGTGCCATGGCTTCTGCAGCAGTGGCCCAGAGAGTAAGCACTTCCCAGCACGACAGAGGCCGAGGTCTTCTAACCTCGCCAAACCACTACAAATGCAAACTATGGTGGGCGAGCCCAACTACCTAAGGCAGGAAGAAAGTGCAGCGAAGGGACAGTGGTGTGCTGTGCCTATGGCGGGGGTACTCCTAGCAGTCAGCTGTGGCCGAGATCTTACAAGCCTGATCGGCTAATGCAGCTTCCTGGTTTAGGAACGTTTTCCCCGGTCATATCCCCCAGATTGGTAAATGAACAGAAGGGATGAATAAAGCCTACTTTTTAGGCTCAAGGAGCAGCTCGCACCAACAAAGCGGTGGCAGGTGCGCTGCTGCCTTGTTTTCTGTCCTGCTAAGAGGCTCACCCTGCAACCTCTTCTGTAAACTGCTACTCAGCAGCGGCCTGCAAGCCCTCACGAAAGGCTTCACTCTATGCTGTTTCCAGGTAGCTTTGTTCTGACAGTACCTATTTTCCACTTCAGAATCTCCACTTTAAAACCTGCAATGGAAAAATAAATCTCTTGACAGTTTTTTAAGTTGAGAAAATTGGTGATGTGGCCTTGGCAGCAAATACCCAGAAAGCCTTTACCTCATTAACCTGATTCTCCATGGGCCCTGCCACTGCTCAATTTATAAAGCTAAAAATAATCTCAAGATCACGGAACTAAAAAGAAGTCAATCACTCACCAAATCCTGCCCTTAAGGAGTTCATCTTGGCTAGGTGTGGTGGCTCACGCCTGTAATCCCAGCACTTTGGGAGGCCGAGGTGGGTGGATCACTTGAGGTCAGGAGTTCGAGACCAGCCTGGCCATCATGGTGAAACCCCGTCTCTACTAAAAATACAAAAAAATGAGCCAGGCATGGTGGCCCAAGCCTGTAGTCCCAGCTACTCGGGAGGCTGAGGCAGGAGAATCGCTTGAACCCGGGAGGTGGAGGTTGCAGTGAGCCGAAATGGTGCCACTGCACTCTAGCCTCCAGCCTGGGCCACAGAGCAAGACTGTCTTAAAAAAAAAAAAAAAAAAAAATTGGAGTTCATCTTTTATCCCTAAGTAATTGCTGACTTTTGCTCTGGGATTATAAAGAGGGTGGGTATGTTCTCTCACCATCCCTACCCCTGGAATTCCTCTCCAAAGCAGAATATGTCAAGTTTTCCCTGGTGTCAGACAGCATTTCACCGTGAAAACCTAAGACCTCCCTCCTGGGCTCCTTCCAGCTGGTGGGCCCGGTGTGAAGGTGGGCTTCCTAGGCCTCTGGCAGATGGAGGATGGCATTAAATGCCAACACCGTCAGCTTACCATCCACAAGGCCAGCAGCTGCCAACAGCTGCCCTAGACCTATCAACAAGACAACTTCGTGGCTCCCAATGGGAATGGAGGCTGGGCCCGCCCTACTTTGAGCAGGGGAAAGAACTTTTCCCTCAAAGAGCCGGGCCAGGCTGCCAGAATCTAACTACATCCTCTCCCAGTTTGCAGTTCTAGGAAGTGGAATTTGCTGCCCTAGGCATGGTCTAAAGGACAAGTTTAGAAATGATTCAACTCAAGTTCCCAAACAGAGGAAGTGCCAGTTGATGTCCCACCATGGATCATTTACTCCAGAAAAATTGTAATGATGGCCCACCGCCTTGGCTAGAGTCCCACTGCACGTATGTCATGAGGGCCGATGGGCAAGTCTGTCTGGTTTTTGTTTTTTTTTTTTTGAGATGGAGTCTCGCCCTGTTGCCCAGGCTGAAGTGCAATGGCCCGATCTCAACTCAGTGCAACCTCTGCCTCCAGGGTTCAAAGGATTCTCCTGTCTCAGCCTCCTAAGTAGCTGGGATTACAGGCACCCGCCAGCACGCCCAGCTATTTTTTTTTGTATTTTTAGTAGAGACGGGGTTTTATCATGTTGGCCAGGCTGATCTCGAACGCCTGACCTCATGATCCGCCCGCCTTGGCCTCCCAAATTGCTGGGATTACAGGTGTGAGCCACCGCGCCCCACCGTCTGTCTGGTTTTCAAAGCAGCAGCTGTCATACTAGTAATCAATAACCCGTAAGCCTCTTTGGTATATATAACAACGAAAAAATTCATTAAGCCATGAAATCTAGAAATAAGTCATATTTCTGAGTTGATAAAATGCTTTTTTGAACATACATTTTAGGTATCTGGCACAATTAACGAAATGTCTGCCCATTTTTGTGTAGCTTTCATACAGTACAGATTTCATTGATGTCGCTCCCACATCTGAGTATTAAAAACATTTGACATTGTTCTTCTCAGTCCTCACAACACCCCTGTGAGGTAGGTGGTATTGACCCCATTCCACAGATGGGGAGGTCTAGGCACGGAAAGGTTTAGTGGCTCCTCACAAGCCGCGTGGTGGGGCAGCAGAGTGGTGCTCTGGCCCCGCGCCAACGCCGCCTTCACATTCACACTTCATCAGTGCCACCGCAACACTGCATGGCAGGATCTCACGCTGAGGCCAAGTTCCTGTCTAGTCCAGAATGAAGCCAGCGTCTCACCTCTTAAAGCTTCGATGTGTGACTCAAAGCCAACTACTCTCCCAAACTTGCAAAACAAACATATTGACTGAATCTTAGTTGGGACTATTTGCAGTATTTAAGATTATTTTTGAGAGTCAATCTGCTTGGATTTGTAGTTGTATATGCTCAAATCCCTTTGGAAAACAGTTTGAAATGACATGAGGGACAATGTAATTTTAAGAACAGAACACAGAAAACAAGAGTTCTGAGACTGACATTGAAATTGAGAATATAAGCTATGGTAAAATGAGAATCAAATCCCAAATAAACGGAGAGCAGCACTTCTCAATGTTTAAGGCCATGCACAGGGCAGGCATTCAGTAAGCACTTCTTGGATCAAAAGAAACTGACGCTCCTTTGAGCCGCCTGTCACTGACAACAGGAGCTGAGACCCCCGGGAAAGCCGGCCAGGGCCATGATCCCCTTGGCCTGGGGCCACGGTCACACAAAGCCACTCAGCCAAATCGCGTGGAGGTTATCTAGGCTTACTTGCTGCAGGATAAAAGTTGAGCTAGAACACCAAGCGTTGAGCTAGGAATACCCCTTTGAATGTGTACTGCTACTTATAAAAAATAGATATGTAGCTATGATTAAATAGATGAAGGCCCAAAGCATCCTATGAGGAAGTATTTTTAAAATTGTATAGATGTTCATGCAGTGGGGGACAGAAATAAAGAGGTTAAAGCGGTTTGTGTTTTTCGGTTAAATGAAAGGTTGTAAATGCATTTTTACTGCTGATAAGAAGGGGTACCTGCTACCCCTTTCTGCTGTGGAGTGTTGCTGAGGACAGAGTCCATCTCTCCCAGGGAGTCCTGGTTATCCCTTACTTACACTCTGGCCTCGGGGGCAGTGGCGTGTGGCCTCGGTCCTCCCCAGGTAACTCTGGAGGGCGCTGTGGAATATTGCTGTGATTTGCCTCTTACTCGTCTTTCACCCATGTTCCGCCTTGATTCGGCATAAGGACAGACTGCTCCGGTGGGGCCTTGGGTCCTCAGGCCTTCTGACCGCTTGGTCTTGAGTGACATTCCAGAAGAGTGACTAATGACATAAAACGATTAAGAAAATCCATGTTGCAGCGGCCAACCGGAAACAGTTTTGTCCCAGGCTGCACAGGGTCGGAGGCCCCAAGGTCACCGGAGCCACTGCCCGTCACAGGTCCACCTTGACCCCCTTTATGAAAGGCAGGCCCGTGGGCACCCTCTTCTTATACTCCAGGTACTCCTCTCCAAAAAAGTGAATTAGTGAGATTTCTTCTTCTTCTGTTCGATCACGGAAGAATCGCCACACTGTCAGGGCATAGCTGACGCCGCAGATGGGGTTACACAGCATCACCTAACAGAGGGAGACACCGGGCTCATCAGGGTGACCGTGGGATGACACCCTGTGCTTTGGTGGGCGTCTGTCTCTAATATCCAGAGGATTTCTGTGCCTGTGCCCTGCTGAGACCGTCAGGGTCTCTGGGAGCAGTACTGTCACCTTAGCCCTAAGCACTCAGTGCTGCAGGCCTTTCTCATGTGCTTTCCTGTTGCTCCTCTTACATGAGAGAGATCTGTAAATCACAAGATCAACCTCTTGGATTTCAACCCTCAGCTTGGGGTGACAGCAATGCCCCCCAACTCCGGGTGTGAGCTCCCCAACATGAGGTCCCATGCACGCTGCCTTCCTGCCCAGGACCCTCCCACCACAAATGCATTCGCTTACACCACAGCTGCCTGGGCCTCTGCCTCCTAAACCCACAGCCTCTGCTTCAGCACGAGATACAGGGCCACAAAACTAAGCTTCCGAAATGCCCCTTCCAGCAGATTACCTCCACGCTCAGAGAGCTCTAGAGCCTGAACCCCACCTCCTGAGTCTGGGTTTCCAACCCCAGAAGAGCAGCACTTCGCCCACTTCCCCAGTCTCCTGCCTTCCCCACGCTGTGCCCACTTTGCCTCTTTTCTTTTTTTTCTCCCGAGACAGATTCTCACCCTGTCACGTGGAATGCAGTGGCGTGATCATGGCTCACTGCAGCCTTAACCGCTTGGGCTCAAGTGATTCTCCCACCTCAGCCTCCCAAGTAGCTGGGACTAAGGGCATGTGCCACCACGCCCAGCTAATTTTTGTATTTTTTGTAGAGATGGGGTTTCACAATGTTGCCCAGGCTGGTCTCGAACTCCTGGCCCTTTCTTCCACCTTTAAGAACATCCTGGCCAGGTACAGTGGCTCATGTCTGTTAATTGCAGTACTTTGGGAGGCCGAGGAGGGCAGATCACCCGAGGTCAGGAGCTTGAGACAAGCTTGGCCAACATGGCGAATCCCCGTCTCTACCAAAAATAGAAGAATTAGCCAGGCGTAGTGGTGGAAGCCTGTAATCCCAGCTACTTGGGAGGCTGAGGCAGGAGAACTGCTTGAACCCAGGAGGCAGAGGTTGCAGTGAGCTGAGATCGCCACTGCATTCCAGCCTGGGCGACAGTGCGAAACTCCCTCTCAAAAAAAAACAAAGAACATCCTTCCCACTGATCTCCAGCCTAACAGTCCTTCAAGGCCAAAAGCATTCCCCAGCTCCTCAGGGAACCACTCACCTACACCTGCCCACTGGTCCCCTGTGGATGTGCATCTTCCCCAACATACATTTTCTGTATGTTTTCTGAATATAGATTTTAGGCTCCAATACAGCCACCCAGAGAGCCAGGCTCATGTCCTGACCTCTCACACCTTCTCTTATTGAGCACTTACTGTGTTCCCAGTGCCATGCTAAGCCCTTTACAATCATTACCCTGTTCAACTCTCATGGCAAACCTTTGAGGGCACACTACTATACCCACTTTGTTTTTTAAAAATTTTATTATTTTTTAAAGACAGGGTCTCACTATATTGCTCAGGCTGGACTTGAACTCTTGGCCTCAAGCCATCCTCCTGCCTCAGCTTCCCGAGTAGAGGGGACTACAGGCATGTGCCACTATGTCTTGCTGCCCCCACTTTAACGTGAGAGGAGAATGAGGCCAAGCAGTGAATGTCAGAATCAGGACTGGCCCAGTCAGTGACTCTGGGGCCTGTACCCTCACATCTGGCATAGCTTGCTGGGGATACCCTACAGTGGGAGTTCTCGATAGCAGGCTGCAGCCTGTTACTAAGCCAGGAAATCATTTAGTGCATTATGAACAGTATTGAAATAGTAAGATAGAAAACAGGACTTTGTAAACAGTAAGAGTAAGTATTATATCAGGAAAGACATGTTCCGTTCATACATGCACAAGTGCTGGAGCACACTGTAGAAAAAATCTATGGGCAAAAAGGTATGGAAAACCCTTTGGTTCTAGTGCACACATATATACAGGAAGCAAGCATTTATGGCAAATTACATTATTCAGTCATAACCAATTTGTTCCCAGGGAAGGCGATTGTTAATGTGGGGGTTTGACATGTTTCAGAAACAAAAAATGTAAAGTAAATGCTATGTGATCATTTGCCCAAGTATACCGTTAGGGGTTACCAGAGAGTCAGCAGGGACCATGCATTGCTGACGGGATGCCTGAGAGATCTCTGGATTTGCCCAAAGACTCGGAGACTTTTCCCAAAGACTTGGTGAATTTTCCAAGATCTATTCACATTCTTTGGCCAAGTCTTTCTAGGACCAAGAGTAAAGAATCAAGAAACAGTTTCAAGAAATAAGGCAGCCAGGTGCGGTGGCTCACGCCTGTAATCCCAGCACTTTGGGAGACTGAGGCAGGCGGATCACGAGGTCAGGAGATTGAGGTCATCCTGGCTAACACAGTGAAACCCCGTCTCTACTAAAAATACAAAAAATTTAGCCGGGCGTGGTGGCGGGCGCCTGTAGTCCCAGCTACTCAGGAGGCTGAGGCAGGAGAATGGCGTGAACCCAGGAGGCGGAGCTTGCAGTGAGCCGAGATTACGCCACTGCACTCCAGCCTGGGCGACAGAGCGAGACTCTGTCTCAAAAACAAAAAAAAAAAGAAAGAAGGCTTTGGGTTGGGCATGGTGGATCATGCCTGTAATCCCAGCATTTTGAGAGGCTGCGGTGAGAGGACTGCTTGAGCCCAGGAGTTCAAAATCTGCCTGGGCAACAATAAGACCCCATCTCTACAAAAAACAAAAAGTTAGCTGGGCATGGTGGTGCACACTTATAGTCCCAGCTACTGAGGAGACAAAAGCAGGAGGTCTGCTTGAACCCAGGAGTTTGAGACTAGCTTGGGCAACACAGCGAGATCTCATCTTTAATACACAAATAAATAATTTTGTTTTCTGTTTTTAAGACAGGGTCTCACTCTGTTGCCCAGACTGGAGTACAGCAGCAATCAAAGCAATCCTCCTGCCTCAGCCTCCTGAGTAGCTGGGACTACAGGTGCACGCTACAACTTCCAGATATATTTTTAGTTTTTTCCTCTGGAGAGAAGGGTTCTCACTATGTTGGCCAAGCTGGTTTCTTTTGTTTTTTTTGAGATGGAGTCTCGCTCTCGTCGCCCAGGCTGGAGTGCAGTGGCGCGATCTCGGCTCACTGCAAGCTCCGCCTCCTGGGTACACGCCATTCTCCTGCCTCAGCCTCCCAAGTAGCTGGGACTACAGACGCGTGCCACCACACCCGGCTAATTTTTTGTATTTTTAGTAGAGACGGGGTTTCACTGTGTTAGCCAGGATGGTCTCGATCTCCTGACCTCATGATCTGCCCGCCTCGGCCTCCCAAAGTGCTGGGATTACAGGCATGAGCCACCGCGCCCGGCCAGCCAAGCTGGTTTCTAATTCCTGGCCTCGAGCAATCCTCCTGCTCTGGTCTCCCAAAGCCACTGTGCCCAGCCAAATAGTAATTTTAAAAAAGAAATAGACGGGTTGGATGCGGTGGCTCACGCCTGTAATCCCAGCACTTTGGGAGGCTGAAGCAGTTGGATCATCTGAGGTCAGGAGTTTGAGAACAGCCTGGCCAACATGCTGAAACCCCTACTAAACCTACTAAAAATACAAAAAATTAGCTGGGCGTGGTAGTGCACACCTGTAATCCCAGCTACTCAAGGGGGCTGAGGCAGGAGACTCACTTGAACGTGGGAGGTGCAGGTTGCAGTGAGCCAAGATCGCACCACTGCACTTCAGCCTGGGCAACAAAGTGAGACTCTGTCTCAAAAAAAAAAAAAAAAAAGAAAGAAAAAGAAAAAGAAATATACGTGTTGGCTCAAGCCTGTAATCCCAGCACTTTGGGAGGCCAAGGCGGGTAGATCATTCAACCGCAGGAGCTCGAGACCAGCCTAGGCAACATGGAAAAACCCCATCTCTACAAAAATACAAAAATTAACCAAGGGGCTGGGCATGGTGGCTCACATATGTAATCCCAAAGCTTTGGGAGGCCAAGGCAGGCAGATCACCTGAGGTTGGGAGTTCCAGAACAGCCTGACCAACATGGAGAAACCTCGTCTCTACTAAAAATACAAAATTAGCCGGGTATGGTGGCGCATGCCTGTAATCCCAGCTACTCAGGAGGCTGAGGCAGGAGAATCACTTGAACCCAGAAGGCAGAGGTTGCAGTGAGCTGAGATCGTGCCATTGCACTCCAGCCTGGGCAACAAGAGTGAAACTCCATCTCAAAAAAATAAATTAATTAAAAATACAAAAATTAGCCAGGTGTGATGACACACATCTGTAGTCTCAGCTACTTAGAAGGCTGAGGCAGGAGAATCACTCAAACCCGGGAGGCGGAGGTTGCAATGAGCCTAGATTGTGCCACCGCACTCCAGCCTGGGCTACAGATACTCAGGAGACTAAGGTGGGAGGATCACTTGAGCCCAAGAAGTCGAGGCTGCAGTAAGCCATGATCATGCCAATGCACTATAGCCTGGGTGAGAGAACCTGCCTCAAAACAAAACACAAAACCATACATAAATAAAAAAATACACACACATACACACACACACATATAGAGTCAGGTGCAGTGGCTCACACCTATAATCCTTATACTTTTTTTTCTTCTTTTTTTTTGAGACAGTCTTGGTGTGTCGCCCTGGCTGGAGTGCAGTGGCGTGATCTCAGCTCATTGCAACCTCTGCCTCCCAGGTTCAAGCAAATATTGCGCCTCAGTCTCTCGACTAGCTGGAATTATAAGCAAGAACCACCACACCTAGCCTAATCCCAGCATTTTAGAAGGCCAAGGTGGGAGGATCGCTTGAGCCCAGGAGTTCAAGACCAGCATGGGCAACAAAGGAGGAACCATCTCTTTCTTTTTTGAGACAGAGTCTCACTCCATCACCCAGGCTGGAGTGCAGTGGCACGATCTCAGCTCACTGCAACCACCACCTCCCAGGTTCAAGCGGTTCTCAGGTCTCAGCCTCCCGAGTAGCTGAGACTATAGGCATGTGCCACCAGGCCCAACTAATTTTTGTATTTTTAGTAGAGATGGGGTTTTGTCATGTTGGCTAGGCTTGTCTCAAACTCCTAACGTCAAGTGATCCACCCACTTCGGCCTCTCAAAGTGCTGGGATTACAGGCAACTGGCCGGGAGAAACACCTCTACAAAAAATTTAAAAATTAGCCGGACATGGTGGCACACACCTGTAATGTGTTCCAGCTACTTGGGAGGCTGAGGTAGGAGGATCACTTGAGCTCAGGAGGTCAAGCCTGCAATGAGCCATGATCAGAACACTGCACTCCAGCCTGGGCAACACAGCAAGATCCTGTCTTGAAAAAAAAAAAAAAAGCTGGGCACAGTGGCTCACGCCTATAATCCCAGCACTTTGGGAGGCCGAGGCGGGCAGATCATGAGATCAGGAGATCAAGACCATCCTGGCTAACACAGTCAAACCCCATCTCTACTAAAAATACAAAAAATTAGCTGGGTGTGGTGGCGGGCGCCTGTAGTCCCAGCTACTCAGGAGGCTGAAGCAAGAGAATCGCTTGAACCTGGGAGGTGGAGGTTGCAGTGAGCTGAGATCACGCCACTGCACTCCAGCCTGGGCAACAGAGCGAGACTCCATCTCAACAAGGAAAGAAAAAAAAAAAAAAAGACCAGGCACCGTAGCTCAAGCCTGTAATCCCAGCACTTTGAGAGGCCCAGGAAGGCAGACTACTTGAGCTCAGTAGTTCAAGATGGCTCTGGGCACCTCGAGAAACCCTGTCTCTACAAAAAAAATACAAAAAGTAGTCAGGCATGGTGGTTCGTGCCTACAGTTCCAGCTACTTGGGAGGCAGAGGTTGCAGTGAACCAAGATCGCACCACTGCCCTCTGGCCTGGTCAACAGAGCAAGACTAGGTCTCAAAAAACAAAAAAAACAAAAAAACAAAAAACAAGGCCTTTTCTTCAGCCTGAGACAGAAGAACAAACCTCCATGGCTCACACAGCTCACTAACACATGGCCTCGGCCCCATTAATACCTATTTCTGATGAAAACCATCCAAGCTGCCACATGAGTGGCAGAGGGCACTCCCTTCCCTAAGCCCCATCTCTGTCCTCAGCCCTCTGGGGTGCTTCAGATCTATTAATAGGTTGAAGGGGCAGAGAAAGGGAGAGGCACAATGGCTCATGCCTATAATGCTAGCACTTTGCAAGGCTGAGGTGGGAGGATCACTTAAGGCCAAGAGTTTTAGACCTGCCTCGGTAACATAGTAAGACCCTGTCTCTACCAAAAAAAAAAAGAAAAGAAAAGAAAAAAAGAAAACAAACAAACAGAGGCAGAAACAGGATGAAGGGATACAGCAGGTAGCTAACAGCACCAAGAATCACCAAGGACTTATGCACCCAGGTTCTGGGCACATAGTGAAAAGCATTACGGACTACATTAGTTCTCTTGACTTTTATTAAATTATCACTTGAAACACGCCAAGAAGAACATGTACCTATTATTTAAAGGAGACCAACAACCTCATGAATACACTGAAAACCACAAAATTGTATACTTTGAAATGGTGACTTTTATGCTATGTGAATTACATCACGTTTAAAATGTTACTAAAAAAAAAAAGAAAAGGAAAGCAGTGTAATATTTAATGTTATACCTGAGTTCCAATACTCCAGTAAAACCACCCGACGTAAGAAGGATGCCGAAACCAAGCGTACACTCCACTGGTCACCAGAGTATGTGTATCTGATTTTTCATTCTGCACCACGTGGTTGAAATTGGAGCCAGCTGTAAACATGGCCGCCTTCCTCAGACATTCTCCGAAGATCACCATCAGCAGCCCTGTGACACTGAGCCAGGTGATCTGCTTCAGTTCTGTAGGAGAGAGACATCAATGACACACAGGGAGTGAAAACACTGGCCTGCTGAGCTCCCCTTCGCACTGCTTAAAATTAACCTATTTTCCCAAAGACAGAAACAGAAAATGTGCTCGTGGGCAATCAGCATTCGTCATCACATTAAAATTTCATAAGAAAACACATTCCCCTAAGTTATGCTGTTCATCAATTTACTTTAAAACACCAATAAGCACAATGAAAGCATCATGGTAAAGAGATGCTCTCTTGCTACAGCTGATGGGCTCTCTGGTTCACGACCCCTGGCCACATGCTCAGTCCTTCATTTGGGGACAAGTACAGCTAAGAGAAGCAAAGAAGGGTCCAAGGTCTCCACCCTGAATCCCAGGAGCCACATGTATTTCATTTCACTGGCTGTGAGACATTCAATTTCAGAGTGCATTCCACATACGGAGGCTTTTGTTAGTAAATTTTTTTTTTTTTGAGACAGAGTCTCACTCTCATTGCCCAGGCTGGAGTGCAATGGCACAATCTCAGCTCACTGCAACCTCCACCTCCTGGGTTCAAGCAATTCTGCCTCAGCCTCCCAAGTAGCTAGGATTACAGGCATGCGCCACCAGGCCCGGCTAATTTTGTATTTTTCGTAGAGATGAGGTTTTACCATGCTGGTCAGGCTGGTCTCAAACTCCTGACCTCATGTGATCCACCCACCTCGGCCTCTCAAAGTGCTGGGATTAAAGGCGTGAGCCACTGCACCCGACCTTGTTAGTAAACTCTTTTTTTTTTTTTTTTTTGAGATAGAGTCTCGCTCTGTCACCCAGGCTGGAGTGCAGTGTCACGATCACGGCCCACTGCAACCTCCGCCTCCCGGATTCAAGCAGTTCTCCTGCCTCAGCCTCCCGAGTAGCTGGGATTACAGGCAGGTGCCATCACGCCCGGCTTTTTTGTATTTTTAGTAGAGACAGGGTTTCACCATATTGGCCAGGCTGGTCTCGAACTCCTGACCTTGTGATCCACCTGCCTCGACCTCCCAAAGTGCTGGGATTACAGGCGTGAGCCACCGTGCCTGGCCAGTAAACTCTTACATGAAACGTCTAAATATCATCTGATTATAAAATTAGAATCACAACTACCCAAGGTTGGGACTTCACATTAGATGGTGCACTACGTGATGCAAACTTTAAAGCAAAAGGTCAGCACGTCCTCGAGTCAAAATCCAGAGGCAGAATTCATGAGCGGAGCTCATCCTTTATAAATAGCTTACTGAGGATAGAGGTCTGCGGAAAATCGCTTGGGGGAGATTAGACCTGAAAGGTGAATCAATGTCATTGTCCTCAGCCTGAATGGGAGCCACCATTTTCTCCTCCAGAGGGGGACATAAGGCACACTAACCTGGCCAAAAGATATTTTCAAGTGTGAACTCTAACCAAGAAGAAAGAGCAGCTACTGTATACTCCAGGCTGTGATTCAGGAGAAAGGAATCCAAAGACAGACTTTTGGGATTATTGACTGCTGTCACCAAGTATTCGGAATAGTGGAACAATGACAGGGAGCACATGTACCTATTTAAAGACAAAAAGAGAGTTCAGTTGGGACAAGAGAACCAAGTTAACCATAAGTGCACATCTGGGTCTCCTGAGCTGTCCCTAAGTCTATGAGGCCCTGTTCTCACCCGTCTGAGAGTGGACACAGGTACCCATCTGCAGCATCTACTACCTCAGGTTTGCAAAAAGTGGAGTTTTTAAGGGGCTGTTTTTGGTTCTGGTGTTTTCTGGTTTTGTTTTATTTTTTTTTTGAGACAGAGTCTCACTGTGTCGCCCAGGCTGGAGTGCAACGGTGTGATCTCGGCTCACTGCAACCTCCGCCTCCCAGGTTCAAGCGATTCTCCTGCCTCAGCCTCTCGAGTAGCTCAGACTACAGGTGCCCACCACCATGCCCGGCTAATTTTTGTATTTTTAGTAGAGACGGGGTTTCGCTATGTTGGCAAGGCTGGTCTCGAACTCCTGGCTTGGCCAGGCTGGTCTTGAACTCCTGACCTCGTGATCTGCCCACCTCGGCCTCCTAAAGTGCTGGGATTACAGGCGTGAGCCACCGCACCCGGCAAGGGACTGTTTTTGAATGTCACAAGCAAAACAAACCCATAGGTCACAGAGGCATTATGGGCCCTTCTGTCCTTTAAAAATGACACTACACACAATAAAACATGAAAGAGGGAGATAACAACATAAAGGAGTGATGTATGTCAGATACAAAATTTAACAAAACTGAAATAATTCCGGCAAAAAAGGATTAGATGGCTCAAAATATTGATAAGAGGAGATAAAACTTTTTACCTTGAAGCCACTGGTTCATATCCAGGTCAGACTAGAAGGCTCAAGGGACTGAAATCATAGTGTAGGGAAAAATCCTACAATGGCTGTGGGGATGCACTAGATGTGACCTAATAGAAATTAGAGATGAAAAAGGCCTATGAAGACAAGCCAGAGCCCTGCCCCTGCCCGCCACCGAGGACCTGCACCCCTTCCGGGAAGGGCTGCTCACGTTACTGAATGCTGTCACCACAGCTGCGGATGACAGCACCTTTGGGGGTGCCAGGGAGATCTGTTTCTGCCTGATTCACAATCAACCCACAGGCACGAAATCACAAGGGCTGAAATGTGAGCAACTAGGGGGAAGCCAGGAGACTTCGTTTCCAGAGAACCCTGAACAGCCTTCTGCCGGTCACAGATGAGACAGGGATGAGGAAATGCCACTACTGACCCTCTGATCTGTCCACCCTCGCCTGAAAACCAGTATTTCCGAAGGAATTCTTACCAGCCAAAGTGACTCCAAGAAGACTGGCTAAAACTTAGCAGCATGCCGCAGCCGAACACAAACCCCAGGAAACAAGCTCGGATGGCTATCTGAAAGGAACCCAAGAGAAGCTCAGTCACTCGCAGTCCTCAGAGTACAGATCTGGGCTGCTGACCTTCCCGGAACAGGCAAGCCACAGGCAAGCAGATAGAGCCGATTTGCTGAGGTTGAAAGGGAGAAGTGGGCGACCTGGGTTCAAATTCTGCACCCACCCCTCTCTGGCTGTGTGGCCTCCCAAGTTATTTAACCTCTCTGAGCTTGCTTCCCCATCTACACCCAGGGGATAACAGTACCTACCTTTTAGGACTGCAGTAAGGATTACCCACGTAAAACACTGAAGACTAACTGCTACCTAAATTTTAGCTGCCATTATTATTATTATTCGCGATTATTATTCACGGCTGTAGAAAAACTGCTTAAGCCTAGTTTATGAGGTCAGGGCACCCGGGCCTGTGCGCCCAGCCCCACCCACGTCACTGCGGGGCCTCTGACCTGAGACAGGGCAGCAGGTAGGTCTCTGCACCTCAAGTTACATAAAAGCACTCGCGGGCTCGCTCACTCCCACCCCACGCGCACCTGCTGAGCTGCACAAGCTGCAATTTAACACCCACTCCTCGGGTGCAGGGCGCCCAAGCCCGGAGAGAGAGTGTCCCCTCCTGCGATCTGAACTCGAGGATGAAGAGCGCGCGCGTGGGAGCCCACTGCGGGCCCAGGGAGAAAGGTGCCCACGCGCCGCGCCAAGCGGACCCCCGCCCGCCCCACCGGCCCAGCCGGCCCCCGCCGGCCTGCACCTGGTAGCGAGGCGGCCGATAGAGCAGCAGCAGCAGCGCGTTGAGCCCGGCCACGTAGAGCGCCAGCCCGGTGCGGCCCTGCAGGCCGGCGCGCGTGAGCAGCGGCAGCGCGAGCACCGAGGCGCCCAGCAGGAAGGTGGCGAGGCTGAGACGCGCCTCGGAGCCCGGCGGAGCCCGCGCCGCGCAGCCCGCCATGGCGCCGGGCGGCGGACGAGCGGGCGGCGGAGCCGGCTGTAGCCCGGGGAAACGCGCCGGCTGCGCCTGCGCACTGTGCCGCCGACGCCGGCCCGGGACGAGCAGCTGCCCGGAGCCGCGCGCCGCCTGCCAGTTCTCGCGAGAACTCGGGCCCGCCGTGTTGCTGTCCGGAATTTGGCGGGAGCGCCCCGCCCCGCCCCGCCCCTCCCCGCCCGCCCCTCCCCGCCCCGCCCGCCCCTCCCCGCCCCGCCCGCCCCTCCCCGCCCCGCCCGCCCCTCCCCGCCCCTCCCCGCCCCTCGGGGACATCCGGGCTCTGAGCCCGACTCTGTGCCGGGCGGGGGCCGGGAAGTGGTGGGAGAAATCGCAGCCCGCCTCTGTCCAAACTTAGTCCCAAACTCAGGAGGTTCCTATCCCAAGAAGCAATGTAAAATTTGAAACGAGCCGGGCGCGGTGGCTCACGGGAGGCCGAGGCTGGCGAATCATTTGAGGTCAGGAGTTCGAGACCAACCTGGACAAAATGGGGAAACGCCGTCTCTACTAAAAATACAAAAATTAGCTGGGCGTGGTGGCGCACGCCTTTAATCCCAGCTACTTGGTGGGGCTGAGGCAGAATTGCTTGATCCGGGGAGACGGAGGTTGCAGTGAGCCGAGATTGTGTCACTGCACCCCAGCCTGGGTGACAGAGTGACACTCCATCTCAAAAAAAAAAAAGTTTGAAACGGCCGCACCCTCGCCGGCCCTGCGTGGTCCCCGAAAACCAGACGCCCTGGGGCGCGGGTTCCGCCGAGTGCGGCGACCTCCCGCCCTCCCTCTGCGGCTCCCTGGAAAGCGGCCTGGACAACGGCATCCATGCGACGGGACCACCGCCCGCTTAAATTCCTGTTGTGGAACAAGGCTGGACGGTGATGGGAATGCTCAGGATATATTAGGTTTTCTTTTTTTTTTTTTTTTTTTGAGACGGAGTCTCGCTCTGTCGCCCAGGCTGGAGTGCAGTGGCGCGATCTCGGCTCACTGCAAGCTCCGCCTCCCGGGTTCACGCCATTCTCCTGTCTCAGCCTCCCAAGCAGCTGGGACTACAGGCGCCCGCCACTGCGCCCGGCTTATTTTTTCGTATTTTTAGTAGAGACGGGGTTTCACCGTGTTAGCCAGGATGGTCTCCATCTCCTGACCTCGTGATCCGCCCGCCTCGGTCTCCCAAAGTGCTGGGATTACAGACGTGAGCCACCGCGCCCGGCCTGTATTAGGTTTTTAAACAGCAGGAGGCAAAGCTTTTCGGTGTGATCCTGACTTCACTTGGGGAAAAAGGGCAGGTATCTGAGCCTGGGAAAATGATCAAGCTATCAGCCAAAATGGTATAACGCCGACTATATATGTACCTTTTTTTTTCTTTTTTTGTTTTTTAGACACAGGGTCTCACTGTGTCGGCCAGGCTGGAGTGCGGCAGTCTGGAACTCCTGGGCCCAAGCGATCCTCCAGTCAGCCTCCCAAAGCACTGGAATTACAGATATGAGCCTCCACCCCGGCCTATCTTTAGGTAGTGGCACTCTTGGTGATTTTTATTGTCTTTATGTGTTTTTGCAGTTTCCATACTGCCTACAATGAACATAGATTACTTTTTTTTTTTCAGACGGAGTTTTGCTCTTGTTGCCCAGGCTGGAGTACAATGGCGCACTCTCGGCTCACTGCAACCTCCGCCTCCCGGGTTCAAGTGATTCTCCTGCCTCAGCCTCCTGAGTAGCTGGGATTACAGGAGCCTACCAGCACGGCCAGCTAGTTTTTTTGTATTTTTAGTAGAGACGGGGTTTCACCATGTTGGCCAGGCTGGTTTCAAACTCCTGACCTCAGGTGATCCACCCGCCTCGGCCTCCAAAAGTGCTGGGATTATAGGCATGAGCCACCGTGCCCGGCCCATAGATTACTTCTATAATCAGAAGTTGTTCTTTACTTTTTAAAGAGTAAATTCTCTCACCTCAGGTAGCTCAGAGAGCTGCGCTGGAGGAGAAAGGCAGTAAGTGAAAAACTGGAATAAACTCTGCAGGGGTGGGAGTGGGGGCAGAAGGGGAGAGCAAGGATGGGGAGCAAAGAGGGACCCCAGGGGAGGCCCTCAGCTTGGAGGGCGGCAGGGCGAGGAGGCTGCAAGGAACAGATGCCAGAGCTAGGCCTTGGGGCCCTCGGGGATGGACAGCCTGCCCTCCATTGGAAATGAGATCAAGGAGGGAGTGAGGGCTTGGCATTTGAAAGGCACAGAGGCGGGAGGGAGCAAGGCTGAGAAGGGATGGGGACAGGCCCTCAGGGAGGCTGGCACCAAGTGGTGGGTCAGCGAGAGAGGCAGGCAGACTGTGAGCCCTGCATCTGAGCCCCTCACCTCTCCACTCTTGTCCCTGCAGATCCTGGCAGGAGCTCTGGTACCTGGCAAGCTGGATGGAGAGCCTGGGCCAGAATCCCGGACCCCTCGCCTCTGCAGCCTAGCTTTGTGACCTTGGCAAATCCATTCTATGCGCCTCCGTTTCCTGTACAGTGGGGATACTTATTTCTCTGGCACAGATTGGTATTTGTTCTGTAAAGCCCAGTACCACTTTATTTTATTTTAGTTATTGATTTTTTTGAGACAGGGCCTCACTCTGTTGCCAAGGCTGGAATGCAGTGGCGAGATCATAGCTCGCTGCAGCCTCAAACTCCTGGACTCAGGCCATCCTCCTGCCTCAGCCTCCTGAGTAGCTGGGACGACAGGCATGCCCCACTGCGCCTAGCTCCAGTACCATGTTTAAACGCTGCTCAGAAAACTTGCTAAACTTGGTGGATGGGAATTGAAAACAGATTTAATGTTTTAAAAATCACAGTCACCCAGCTGCAGTGCCACATGGGAAGGAGGCCTGAACGTGAATGTTGGTGGGAGCTGAGAGCTCCTGTGACTGCCACCAGTGTCCTGTGGTCTCCCACAGACTCGGGACATCTCCCTCTGCACCAGGACACCTCAGGACCACCAGAGGGCACTCATCGTACCTTCACCCCCGGAAGTGAGCTGGTCCTGGGGGCAAAACCCACTGTGCCTGGGAAGCCCTTCCTGGCTTCTGCTCTCCTCAATGTATGACAGCCCTGATTTACCCCCAGGGACTGTTGCCACTCGGGGTTGTAGAGTAATATGTAACCAGACTGGAGAACCGCAGCAATGCTCTCTCCTCTGTCCATCACCTCCCGTTGGCCCCTCCCACTTCATCAGCCCCATTTTGGAGAAGGGAGAAAGAAGGGAGAGGCAGCAGTCTCCTCCCAGGTGGGGCCGGACTCCAGGGAAGGAGAATTTTCAGAAGTTGCTGGAGTTGCCGAATCTGTCAGGGCCTGGGGTTCACAGAGCAGTGATGGAGGAGAAAGGAGAGGAAGCAGATCTAAGCACACACGGGCATCAAACCAGAGAAACAAAGTCACATGCAGAGGGCTGCACATAGACACAAGGAAACACACACGGAGATGCACAGAAACACGCAGACCCCACGCAGGGACCTGCTTTCCCACCACAGAGGAAAGCAATCTGATCAAACAGACCCACTGTGCACCCAGCCCTCCATGCTCGGGGACAACACACCTACAAAAATATAAGAAAAAAAGGGAAAACTGCTCTGCCTGGGATGCCTTGCTTGACTGTTCTTGTAAATAAGCATTTGAATGTGTTTTGTTCTAGGAGCTTTCGAGGCAGGCACAAAGGGAGCCCTCCTTTCTCATGCAGGAAGGTCCCTCTGCAGCCTCCCCCTTCCCTCCCCCTCCTGCCATCCGCCCACAGGCTGAGGTGGCTTTATTTCCTGGGCCCGAGTGTGGATACCTCCTGTTTTAGAGAACCCTGAGAACCACTGTGCTATTTCCAAGTTAAACTCCAGGCCGAGATGAAATTAGGCTTTTTCTTTTTTTTTTTTTTTTTTTTTGAGACGGAGTCTTACTCTGTTGCCCAGGCTGGAGTGCAGTGGGACGATCCCAGCTCACTGCAACTTCTGCCTCCTGGGTTCAAGCGATTCTCCTGCCTCAGCCTCCCGAGTAGCTGGGATTACAGGCACCTGCCACCACACCCGGCTAATTTTTGTATTTTTAGTAGAGACGGGGTTTCACCATGTTGGCCAGGCTGGTCTCGAACACCTGACCTCATGATCCGCCAGCCTCGGCCTCCCAAAGTGCTGGGATTACAGGCATGAGCCACCGTGCCTGGCCAGGTTAGTGACTTTTTTAAGACAGTCGGTCCCCGGCAGCTCCCAGTCATTCACAGGCCTCTGCCCCGTCCCCTGTCCATATGGAGGCTGGGAGGGCCGCAGGGAGGGGCCTGTCGAGTGTGGCCGCAGCTCTTCCCAGGAGGGAATCCCTGTCTTCCAAAAGTTTTCTTTCCCCCGCTCTGGCCATTCCAGGCTGAAGGAATGAAAGCTCCCTCTAGGCTGGAAAACAGGTAAACGATCTGTAATTTATGAGCACCATCAGCCCAAAGTGCACAAGTCATATGTGCACAAAGGGGCCGGGTAAATATTTAAAGATTAGAGCCAGCTGGGGAGAAACACAAAAGGCCGGGGCAATGGGGGTCTTTCTGAATTCACTCTCCCCGAGCTGGGCCAGGTCAGCGTTGATGCACTTGCTGGAGTCCCGGCCTTTGTCCTCTGAAGGGCCCTTGTCTGCTGGGCTATTGGGAGTCCCAACACAGCTAAAGAGAGTTAAACAATCGCAGCCTCTCCAACCACATCTGGAGACAATTGGCTGAGTCATTTCAGAGCTTTTGCTGTGTGTCCCAATAGTTAATTACATGGAGCAATCACTTCATTTCACTTTGAAATGCATCTGCAGAGGGGGACAACAGATTTCTCCCTCCAGTCACCTGCATCCACAGTAGCCTGTGAAGCACTCACCAGTTAGCACTGGTTCAAACCCCTGGAAGTACAGAAGGGAAGGGGCTGCCACACGGAGCCACATGGCTGTCCTCTGGGATGGGCCGCAGGTAGGGCTCTTGTCCTGGGGCCCGAAAACCTCTCCCTGCTTGGTTCCAGACCTGACATAATGTTTTTTTGTTTTTTTGTGTTTTTTTGTCAAACTCAAGAAAACCAAATGACGGAAGGGGTGGCACAGACACTTGTCACTTTCTGCATTAAATTTCCCAACATGAGACAGGAGGGAGCCCTGAGCAGCCTTGGAGGCTCTAAGAGCCCTCAGAAGTTAGAGAAGGAAGTTTTTTTCCTTGAATGAGCAGAGGGGGGCCTGGGTCTCCCCACTTCTCCTCCTGGACCTGTGCTCCTTTCCAGGCCGCCTTGGGGACCCCAGATGCTAAAGATGGAAAGGGAGTTGGTGGCCTACATCCCAGCTTGCGTAAGCCCCGCTTCTAAGTTGGTCCATGCCCTTCCTGGCAGCCCGAGAGCGCTTTGTCCTGCTTGCCCTCAGAGGATAGGGTGAACCCACTGCCACTCCCCCTCCAGCTCTGAAAATACCTCCTGGTCTCTGTGAGCCCCTTTGGAGCCAGGCCTGTCTGAGGCTGTGCGAGGATGCCCAGACTCAGGGCTTGTAATTAGCGTGACAGGCTGGGGTGGAGGGTGGACCCCGAGTCTTCAGCCTGGGTTTCCGGGAAGGGTCCCTGTAGAGACTAGTCTGCTGTCTTTCCCAATGACCTTGTCAGATGCAAAGCACGATGACTTTAACTTAGTAGGGAAGTGGCTGCCCAGAGATAGGAGCAAGAAGTGAGGGTGAAGTGGCAATGGTGGGGAGAAACTCGGCTCAGAGCTCGGGAAAGGGGAGGGTGGAAATCGCACCAAGATCTCTCCTCACCTTGATCCTGCGCGACCCTCGGCCAGTGTAAGGCGAGTAGCGGGCCAAGGAGGCTGTTTGTGATGGAGGAGCCACGGGCGGGGGCGCCAGAAAGTAGGGGGATCATTCCAGGTGGGGAGACCACTGACCGAAAACGGGCCACGGGACAGGGGGCGCGGCGGGCAGTGTCGGGGTTGAGGTCGTGGGGCAGCGGAGGCGGAAGTCCATTCAGTGGACAAGGGCCGAGCGACGCCTGAGAATTCCGCCCAGGCCTTAAAGCGGGCCTCGCCTCCCGCAGCCAAAGCAGAACATTGCGAATTAGCGCATTTTGCGGTCAATTTTCCACTGCTTAAGAAACACTAAGCTATCCACGTGAGCGGCCCCACCCAGTGCGACTGGAATCCCAGGGGACGGGCTTGGGAGGGGTGGTGGCCCTGGGAACGGTGGGTGTCGGGGTTCGGGCCGGGGCAGCCCCGGGGCCCCTTTATGGCGGCCCGGACTCAGGAGAGGGGGCGGGCCCGGCACCCAGCTGCGGGCCGCGAGAGCTGCGCGGAGGGCCATTGGTTTGCTAATGCCCTCGAGTTGAAAGGCGCGGGCGGCGGTTTATAGGGAAGGATTGTAATTAGAGGACAAATTGCCCCGCTGCCCCGCAGCTCGAGAACGCGGGGAGGGGGAGGCCCGCCGGCGCGCGGCGCGCGCCAGGCCTCTGTGCAGATGTGCAGCAGCTGGAAGTCCGCGCCCTGCGGGGCGCCCGGAGTTTGGCCCCGAGGGGGCGGGGGCGGGCTCGGGCGCCGCTTTGTGGGGCCCGCACAATGCCCTTAACACTCGGCTGCCCGCTTTGTGTCCGGCCGCGCCGCCCGCCCGCCCCGTGGTGCCTTTGTACCGCGCCGCCACCGCCCCAAGCTCGGAGCGAGTCTCATGGAGGACGCCCCGGCCCGGCTGGTCCTGGTGCTTCAAAGCTGCCCGGCGCGTGCCAGCGCCCGCCGCCTGGTCTCGGCCCCCGCCGCCCTCCCAGGCCCGGGTCGGCCCGGATCTGGCCCGGATCTGGCCCGCGGGCCCCGCGGCCCGGGCTGGAGAGAGCTCCAGAGCTGCTGTTGCCGCTGCCTCGGCCTGAAAGGGGGAGGGCGTGGCGCGATTCTCCACGCTGCTTGGCGCCTGGGAACGCCGCTATCCTGGGGAGGGTAGGCGGGGGCGGGCTGGGGGGAGATGCCCCGGCTTGATGGAGCTGGGGGGCGCACCCCACCCTGAGTCCCTACACAGAAGCCGGTTTGTTCATTCCTCTGCCACAGGGCTCACCTGCAGAATTTTTGCGACTTCCCTGTCACCCTCAGAAGCAATGGGGGCTGCATTGTTCAGAATATAATTTTACAAGCCCAAAACTAAGGCCATGAGGTCCCATGGGAGGTGTCTAAGTTTGAACCCAGGGACTTCCTGGAGGTCAGCCTTCCTGTCCATCACAGCAACTACAGTTCAGCCTCCTGGAGTCCAACCAGGGGGATGGCCCCAGAGCCTTGCTGTAGGCCTAGCCCATCCTGGGGCAAGTGCTCCAGGCGCCTCCTCCACTGGGTCCGCCATAGTCTGAATCACGGATTGGGGTGCGGGACCTGGACCTCTCGAAGTGTGGCCTGGAGCTCTTCCCAGAATGTCAGTGGTCTCCTGCCACCACCACCTGTGCGTGGAGCTGACAGCAGGCTCATGGGAGTAGACTTCCAGTGCTTCTCCATGGGGACAGGGTCTGCCACCAAAGCCATCCAGCCTGGAAGCCCAGGGCTGTGAGGAAGGGAGAGGCAGCCGGGTTCACCCCACCTGCCTCCTGTGGGAAGTCCGCGTTGGATCCTAGCGGTGTCAGAGAACACAGGACGCAGGCTGCACCCTCACCAGGACCCGTCCCAATCCCAAGGCCCCAGCAAGGATGAAGCTGGCTGCGGCCCCGCGGGTGGGCTGCACGCTTTAATGGGACACATGCTGCTGCGTGGCCCCCGCGGGCTCGGCTTGTGCCCGGCTTTGAGCATCCACAGGCAGAAAATTGCTGCATTGTCCCGACATTAGGGCAACTAATGCGGCGTTGCTGGTATGGCCAGAGCATGAAGTGCATACAAAGGCGTCGCCTTGGCATCTTCATCAGTCCCGAGGGAGCCCAGAGCCCTGTCATAGTCAGTGAGGCAGCCTGTGGCCAGCTGGCCCATGTACCTCCCCAGTAGGTGAGCCCTGGAATGCTTGCACCCCAGGGTATCAAGGACTTGGCAAGTGGGACTGGAGAACTTACGGGGATTGGGACAGGATGGGCATGGAGGGGGTGGGCATGGCAGGTCTCCTCAGACTTGGGAAGTGCTGGAGGCCAGAGAGATAAGGAAAAGACAGAGAAAGGGGAAGGGGGGTCCCTCGGGAGGCAGGGGGGGTCCTGAAGGTGAGAGGAAGCCTAGGCTATGGGAGGGGGCTGAGGGAAGGAGGTGGGGAGCTTCCCGGTGCGTCCTCCCTCGGTCCCCTCCTCCTCGAGGTTTCTAGAGTGCAGAGGGCCTCATTGACATGTAAACGAGGGTCCCTATAAAGGCGGCGCTGCCTCGCACTGGTGCATGGACTGCAACATGGGCACGGAGCCTGCTGCCCGGGGCAGCCTCCCCGGCAACTTCCGAAAGGTCTGGGGTCTTGAGGGATGAGGGGCAGGCACCCTTCCCCGGGAGGTGGTGGGGGGGGGGCAGAGGGCAGAAGGGTGGCAGTCCTGCACTCTAAAGGCTGTTCATCTGCAGATTTCCAAGCCGCTGATGGAGAAAAAGCGCCGGGCACGCATCAATGTGTCACTGGAGCAGCTCAAGTCGCTGCTGGAGAAACACTATTCGCACCAGGTGAGACTCAGGCGGGGTGGGGGTGGGTGGGTGATACGATCCCAACCTCCCTCTCTCCACCTCGGGAGGCCGGCCTAATAGACCTTTCCATGGTCGGGTAGATCCAGAAGCGCAAGTTGGAGAAGGCTGACATCCTGGAGTTGAGCGTGAAGTACATGAGAAGCCTTCAGAACTCCTTGCCAGGTACAGGGGAGGGCTGGAGGGAGGAGGGGGAGGCTTGTGGGATCAGAGCCAGGGTTGCACAAGGCCAAATAAAGAGGGATGCCTCAAGGACCGCTTGACCCCGGGCTTTTGAGACCAGCCTGGGCAACATAGCAAGACAGCAAATATAAAGAGGACAACTCGGAGGCAGGTGGGCAGCTGGTAAGGAGGGGGCCCCAGCTCGCTAGGGGGCGAGGGAGGAGCAGTAAAGCCCGGGCTGGCTGTGCGATTGCAATCTGGGTGGTAGGTCTGGACCCCGGGGGAGACGTTCGGGTAGTCTGACCTCCGCCCTCCTCTTCCCTTCCTCAACACGCTTCTTCCCTCCTTTCCCCTCCACCCCCACTCCCCTCTCCTCCCTCCCTCCCTCCCCTCCCTTCCTCCCTCCCCTCCCTCCCCTTCCCCTCCCCTCCCTCCCCTCCCTCCCCTTCCCCTCCCCTCCCTCCCCTTCCCCTCCCCTCCCTCCCCCTTCCCCTCCCCTCCCTCCCCCTTCCCCTCCCCTCCCCTCCCTGTTTCTCGCGTCCGCTCTTCCCCGCAGGGCTCTGGCCAGTGCCCAGGGGAGCCGAGCACCCGTCGGGCTTCCACAGCTGCCTGCCCGGCGTGAGCCAGCTCCTTCGGCGCGGAGATGAGGTCGGCGGCGGCCTGCGCTGCCCCCTGGTGCCCGAGCGCGCCGCCGGCAGCACCATGGACAGCGCCGGGCTGGGCCAGGAGGCGCCCGCGCTGTTCCGCCCTTGCACCCCCGCCGTCTGGGCTCCTGCTCCGGCCGCCGGCGGCCCGCGGTCCCCACCACCCCCGCTCCTCCTCCCCGGCTCGTCCGCCAGCGTCCCCCCGCCGCAGCCAGCGTCGAGTCGCTGCGCCGAGAGCCCCGGGCTGGGCCTGCGCGTGTGGCGGCCCTGGTGAAGCCCCGGGGATGGCCTGAACTTAAGGCGCTCCCTATTTGGTCTCGCGACACAGGGACTATTTTCAGCACGCCCACAGTGACTGCCAGGACCCCCCAGTCGTCCGTTCTGGTCTTTGGGCGGGGGTGGTTTGGAGAGGGCCGCGCACCCCGCAAACGCAGAGAAATACCCCCAGCCCTGCCGGACTGGGTCTGCGCGTCTGGGCATAATCCACCCCCACTCCAGCTCCACCTACACACGCCGGACCGCTCGCTCTCCGCCCATCCTCCGGAGGGGCTGGGAGGGGGTGTCCTGGGCTGCACCCCTTTCCCAGGGACCCCTGGCGGGCAACCCGCCCGCCCCCACCCCCGCCCGGTTGCCGCGCAGCGGTGGGAATGTCGCAGTTGGCAACAGCGCAGAGCTGACCCCTCGCAGCGAGGAGAATCGCTGCCCCGCCCCGGACCATTCAGCGGACAGCGGGCGCCCGGTTCCCACCAGCACAAAACGCGCCTGGCCCCGCCCCGCCGGCGAGGGGCTCCCAGCCTCCCCCAACCCGGGATCCTCTTGGCTTCCAACGACCTCCTCCGCAAGCGGTACTGCCCACAGAGCTGGCGCACTCCCCGAGGCCCACCCTTCTCAGAAGCCCCGCCCCTAAGATGCACCGTCCCACCCGGACGCCCCGCCCACGCGGTTCCTGGAAGGGACCCATTGCTTGGTGGCACCAGCTTGAGGGTTGCAAAAGTGAACCCGGTGCCTGTCGTGGGAGAGGGGAACGCCTTCCGCTCGACAAAGACCCTGGCCCACATTCCAAGCCCGGACCCCGTAGAACCCGCAGCTCCAGATCCCTAGGGCTGCCGCAGAATCCAAACCCTGGACGGCTCTCGGAGCGCGCTGCGCCACTTTATTGGTCCATAATGAGGTCACTGCTGCGCACGGACTTCGGTGGTGGGAGGCTCTCAAGTCAGATTTTCTTACCCTGGGCTTCTGGCCCAGGAGTACGGGCCAGCGAGGGGCAGCTCGGGTTGTGGGGTCAGAGATCCTGACACCTCCTCCCGACACCTTGTAATTCAGAATAAAGCCAGCGCGAATCTGTGAAGTCGCTATCAAGAGGACACCAGAGGTCTAATATCTCCCACCCCTGCGATGCCTACTTAGGTGCATCTTTTGGAACCACAAATATCAACTTTCTATAGAAGCTCTTCTCTTTTTGGGCGGCCCTGACCTGCAGGGCACTAAACTCGTCCTGGTCCAAAGGCGTGGAGAAGGACCCACGGTCCTTCAAAAACTCAGCTCCACTGTCGCACCTAGTGGGCTCGCTGGAGCTGGGGCGAGGGTGAGGGTCCCGGCTGTCGCCGTCCAGGGTGGCCTCTCGGGTCTGTGCTTCCCGCGGTGTGGGGTGGGGTAGAGGCCAGGACAAATCCCTCTGCAGTCCACCAGGTGGCGGTGTTGCACTGCAGACCCAAAGGTCCTTCCTCCAAATTCCACGGGGGCGCGTGGGGACAGGGGCTCAACAAGTCCCAAGACGCTTAGGCCCAGCTCCTATTGCCCTGCCCTGTTTCACTCTCTTCAGTCAAGCTCACAGTGACTAGCAGCCCCAGGTGCCAACCCTGGGGCAGGGGTTGCCAACTGGGCTAATAGGGCCTTTCTTCCACTGGTGGGCTGTGGAGCCCACCCCACTGCTTCATCCTGTTGCTACTCCAGGACCATCTCACTCCTCACTCGCTGGTGGGACTGAAGCATTTGTCTGAAGACAGAGAGCAAGTCCAACCCCCAAAAATGGCACACTACCAGAAGAACTCAGGTTCCAGAAGAAGACATTAAGGGCAGCTGGCCAGCCCTGCTGTGGTGTTGCAGAAGGGTTTTCCATGAAACCAGCTTTGGAATGCCAGGTGCAAATCATAAGGAAGTTTTTATTGGGTCCTGTACAGAAGAGAAATGCTCAGTTGTCAAAAAACTACAAAGGGATCCCTGGCTCTGGGTGTGCTATGAAGACAGCTCCCTCCCCAGTGAGCCCAGGGAACAGGCCTGGATGCTGGACAAAGTTTGGGAGGGAGCTCCAGGCCCAGGGTCCTCCACTTGGGGTCTCCCCCTTTATTTTTGTAAAAACCGCAGGACTCGAGTGGTGTAGGGGACTCTGTCCCCCTGCAAGTATTGCCGTTGGATAGGAAACACACAGAGCAAAACCCCAAGGTGACAAATGAGTGAAAACCTAGGGTGACAAGTGGACAGACACCCCCCAGATGGAGGAGACGATGGCTAGCTGGCGACCTCTGCCACTACGTAACTTGTCAGTCCTTGAAGGCACAGCAGCATTGGCCAGAGATGGCCCCTCCCACGGCCAGGGCTGGATTGCAATTCCCTGCCTTGCTCACCTATGGCCACAGCTCATACCCCCAGTTACCCCACAGCCAGGGACTGGAGGGGCCTCTGAAGCAGAGACAGGCTTAGGCAGCCTCCCACCCCCACCCCAGCAGCTTCTTCTGGGAGTGGGACCCTATCTGAAGGATGAAGACATGGGCTTGGCCACCTGAGGGCCAGAAGGAACTGGGCACAGGCAGGCTCTATGCTGACCTTGGAAATTACCCCAGGTCTTCATATTGTGGGGCCACTGTATAGGGGTGGGGGTCTGGAAGAGACAGCCTTCTCATCTGCCCTATTTCACCAGCTCAAGGTTATAGCTGTTCCTGGTTCTCCTTAGCCTGGGAAGACCCAGGGCCCATGGCAATGCCCAGGCCTGTAAGGGGTCTGCCCAGGAGGGAAGGCAAAGAAATACATTGCTCCCAGGGGTTGGACGCCTGCCCGGGACCAGGCCTTGAGCTGAGAACCTGGAAGCCCCTGCCAGGATCCCTTCCTGGCCAGGCCTGCACGGGTGGGGAGTGAGGCTGGGGATGACCCAGGGACACGGAAGCCCAGGCCCTGCTGCCCTTGTGCTCTCTGCTTGCACCTGCCAGCGACATGGTGGGAGCCACGGAGGGAGCTGATGTGATGGGGACAGGCAACGATGGCAGAGTAATGAGGGTGGGGACACTAATGGTGGTCAAGGTGGCTGAGGTGCCATTGGTGGTGATGCAGAGTGTTGTGCTTAGCTGGGGTGGAGTGTGGGTTCCCAAGGGGGCAGGGGGCACTGAGAGTGGGAGGCCTCAGGCCTAGGGAGCCACACCAGGCCACATGCTGAAAATGGACCTCCACAAAGGCCGCAGAGGGCTCTAGGCTACCTCTCACACCTGGGCCACTCAGTGGCCAGGGCCTACAACCAAGAGACTTCAAACAGCCCTGAGAGTTAACGTGGTCACCTGCTCATCACAGATGGGGAAACTGAGGCAGGGCAGGTCGGAAGCAGGGAGACCTAATCAGAGCTTGTTCGGGCTCTGAAGACCCCTGTGCTTAGAGACCCTCTGTACACCCCCCCCCCCCGCCACGGGTGTGGCGGTTATGGTGCAGTGTGGATTGAAAGCCCCTGGGGAGGCCAGTGGCTCCTGCTGTCTCTCCAAGGCGGGGCTTTGTCCGATCCCGCAGTGGCCCTGTCTCAGGTTCACTGCTCCCGACGTCCTGTTGCCCAGGGCTGGTGATGGCGCAGCTGGACGTGTGCACATGTCACTCACTACCCAAGCCCAAGCTTGAGATGTCACTCAGCTCCCCAGGCCCGACCTCACTCGGCCCGGGACATGCGGTGCCCAGCGCAGTCGTCCGTGTTAGCCGTCGCCCTTGGGACAAGGCCAGCTGGGAGGAGCCGGAAGACAAACGCTGAGGCCAACGCCCCCTCACCCCTGGAAGGGGTGGCGCGTGTCTGCGCGCGGGGCGGAGGCGGGCGTCTATGGTGCTGTGTCCCCGGAGAGCGGCCTGGCCTGCCTGGCGTCCATGGGGAGGCGCCGGCGGTCCTAGGACGCGGAGCCCAGCGAGTCCGAGTGCAGCGTGGCGTAGCCCGAGGACTCGGAGGGGGAGCTCAGGAAGCTGCTGGTGCTGCCGCCGCCGCCCGCCGCGCGCAGCCCCCCGGGCTCGCCCCACGACGCGCTCAGGCCGGGGCGCAGAGAGCCTGCGTGCGGGTGCGCAGCGGGGCGTGGCCCGGGGCTCCGCTGGGCGCTGCTTGGGGGCGTCGGGGCCTCTCCGGGATCGGCGTCGTCGGGAGCGGCGGGCGCAGCGGGGAAAGGCCCGGGCGGGCGGCGCAGGGCCTGTGGCTCGCACTCGAAGGCGGTCAGGGCGAAGGCGTCGGGCAGCAGCGAGGCCGAGGCGGAGCGAGGGCCGGGCCCGGGGCGGCGGCGCGGGCTGCCGGGGGGCGAGTCGCGGGTTCGCCGCGGGCCGCTGTCCAGGGCCGAGGGCTGCAGCGACAGCAGGCTCTCGGCCGAGCGGCGGCGCGCGCGGGACGGGGGTGCGTCCTCCGCGAAGGCCAGGAGGCTGGCGCGGCGCCGCTCGGGCCCGGCAGGCAGCACCAAGTGCGCCAGGGCGGCCAGGTCCTCGCCGGAGCCCCAGCGCGGCAGGAAGGCGGGCAGCGGGACGGCGGCCCACACGTGCGCATCGTCGTGGGAGAAGCGCCGCGTGGGCGGGACCTGTCAGGACGCGGCTGCCTTTTACCCCGAGCTGCCCTCCTGGAAAACGGGAACAAACCCTTCTCCACCCCGGGGAAGGGCCTTCCGTGGGTCAGGGACCAGGCTGCGCGCCGGGGCAGCCTGGCTGGGAGCTGTGAGGTTTGGTGCAGTCTCTTCGAGCCGCAGGGCTGTGGCAGACAGCTGGGGTCGGTTGGGGAGGGCGCTCCTTGAGGATACTGAGCCGGCAGGAGATAACTCATGTGACAGGGACCATGGGGGTGGCGGTTGGGGCCCACCCACACAAGCTGTGTGACTTTTGGACAGCCCATCCTTGGATGGTGACAGCCACCCCTGCAACTGCAGAAGGCGTGAGATGGGCTCCGAGTGGAGAGGCCTCAGGGAGGTCAGGACACCCTGCCACCCGCAGGTGCGGCCTCTCCCCCAGGCCTGTGCTCACCTGCAGGTACTGCATCTTGTCCTCCTGCAAGGGCCGCAGCGGGTAGAGCTGGGGCAGGCCCCCCTCCAGGGCGGAGATCTCATACTTGGCCATCCTATCTAGGGCCACAAAGTCACCTCCATAGCCATAGTCCAGGGAGCGCTCCAACACCAGGTCTGGGGAGATGCCACCTTCCAGGCTGGTCTCTGTAGGGTGGGGGGGGTTGGGGGGGGCAGAACCTTAGGGCCATGGAAACTTGGGGGCATCTGGGAGGGAATCTCAGGGATCCCCCTTACCCAACAAACATATACAAGGTAGGGGGCTGGTTAGCTGAAAAGGGAAGGGGAGGGGTTCTGGGTTCAAATCCCAAATATGCCACCCTTTAGCTGTGAGACTGGGCAGGGAGGTCACTCACTGAGACAATTTCCTTATCTAGGACATGGGGTGGGACCAGAGGTGACCTTGGGAGGACTAAATAACACACACAAGGGGCTGGCAGTGCCTGGACAGAGCACGGGCTGGGCTGAGGGTAATGGGATTGCTGGTAATGGTATCCAGACAGGACCTCGGTCTGCAGGAGCCCCCAGGGCAGCTTGCTGGGGATCCCTGAGGTTGGGGGGTGAGCCCAGGAGCTCCGCTGGAGCACTTGCAGACATGTCTACCCTGCTCTCTGTTAACCAGAACATCCCATTACTTGGAACCTGGGGCAGCCAAGCCAGATAGGAGAGTGCCCTGTGGGAACCTGGCTTAGGTCCCTTGGACATTCAAGTACATTTGGGGGTGACACAGGGGGTGTCTGGTGGTTGAGAATGAAGTCACCTTAGTGGGGTTGCCTGACAGCCGTTTTCCTGCCAACCCCAATGACCTCACCCAGACGCCACTCTCCCCGGGGCCACTCTCAGGCCATCCTCACCGTCATCTGACTCCTCGTCGTTGGCCACGAGGGCCATGCACTTCTCCCGGACAGCCTTGAGGTCGGCCCGGTAGCGGTCGCAGGCCCAGAGGAACACAGGCAGCAGCAGGGCCTGGGCCACGGAGCACCACAGCACGCAGAGTGCCATCCAGGGCGCTGAGGCGTCGGCCCGCAGGCTGCTGAAGCTCACCACCTGTGGGCACAGGGCTTGGCCTGGCACCTGCAGGACCCCCCACCATCACACAAGCTCCCCCTGAATCTCGGTCTCCCCATGCGTACGGCAGGTCTGACAGGTGGGTACCTGCCAAGGAGAAGGGGCCCTTGGGGAGAAAAGAGCTGGAGCATGGCAGTGGGAGGCCCCGCCCTCCGGGAGCTACCTGGCTACTGGGCAGCACTGGGTGGCCCTGCTCTGTCTCCCTCCTGGATGCCCATGGAGAGAAGTGGGGCATGGATTACCACCTCCTCCCCGCTTTGTTTTGAGACAGAGTCTCACTCTGTCACCCAGGCTGGAGTGCAGTGGCTCAATCATGGCTCACTGCAGCCTTGATCTCCTGGGCTTGAGAGATCCTCCTGCCTCGGCCTCCCAAAGTGCTGGGATTACGGATATGAATCACTGTGCCTGGCTGCCATCCCCTTTTGGAGATGAGGAAACTGAGGCTTAGAGAACCAGGTCTCAAGCCTGTTCAAGATTCTGCCACCCCCTTCCCGGCCAGTGGCCTCCTCGGCCCTACCCCTGCTTTTGGGTCCCTGCATTCCTCCTCTCCCAGGAGAGCCCTCGTTGCTCTGTCCCAAAGAGCGATGCTTAAGTGACTGCCACAAAAGAGTGAAAGTGTGGAGGATGTGGGTATGTTGATTCTGCCATTTGTGGGCCACGTGACCCTCAGAAAGCTGCTAAACCTCTTTGGGGCTCAGTTTCTCCATCTGGAAAATGGGCTAAGAACAGGCCATGCTCTAGAGGGTGGATTCTGGACACTTTATAACAGCAGCATGGAGTGGCCCCACAAGCTGTACCCTCTTCCCTGTCCGTAAGAGAAGCGGGGGTGGCCCCTCCCCCCCACTGCCCCCACTCTGCTCCCGAGGTGCCTTGTGGGTCTCTGCTGTTTCATGAAGGCCCTGCCTTCCATCTGCACAGGGACCGGGCTGCCAGCCCCCACTATACGCATGAGGACCCTTAGCTCGGGGGAACCAGGCCTGCTGGGGGTGGGGCAGTGGGGGCTGCCTCCTGAGCAAGGCCCCAACTCTGAAGCTGCCACCCCCCGAGTCACCATTCTGGAGCTCATGTCCTCATGTCCTGCAGTGACTCAGGGAAGGCAGTCTTGCCTGCTGCTTGGATGAAACCCCTCAGGCTGGTCTTTGCCCCAGTCCTCTCCCTGTCTCACTGCAGACCTCTCGGGGACGGGCATAGAGTCCTGCAGTGGGGAGGAGTTGGCTACTGAGTCCAGACTTCATTCTTGGGCCAAGCTGGTCCCAGCTTCACCAAGAGGACCCCAGGTAGCCCCTCTGGACCTCAGACCCTTGTTGGCAAGGCCTTTCTCACAGCAGCCCTCAGCTTGGCCTTCCCCAGCCGTTAGTATCAAGTGCAACTCCCCAACAGACATTTGAGGCCCGCCCTGGCCTTGCTCTGTCTCCTGATCCTGCGCCCCCACCTACCTACGGCACCAAAGCTCCCTCTGTCCATCCTGGGACCTGGACCCACCAGGAAACCCATGGGCATGCTATCCTACCTCTGCATCACACGGCCCTTGAGGCCAGATGCAGTGGTTCATGCTTGTAATCCTAGCAGTTTGGGAGGCTGAGATGGGCAGATCACCTGAGGTCAGGAGTTCGAGACCAGCCTGACTAACATGGTGAAAACCTGTCTGTACTAAAAATACAAACAAACAAAAAAAAATTAGCCAGGCGTGGTGGCAGGCACCTGTAATCCCAGCTACTTGGGAGGCTGAGGCAGGAGACTCGCTTGAACCCAGGAGGCAGAGGTTGCAGTGAGCTGAGATTGTGCCATGGCACATCCAGCCTGGGCAACAAGAGCAAAACTCTGTCTCAAAAATAAATAAATAAATAAATAAAATAAAACAAAAACAAAAAAATGGGCCTTGGGCGAGGGGAGCAAACTCTTCTGCACTGTAGCAGGAAGGCCCTGGGCCCTGCAGTTGCCGGATGTGGGCTCAAGTCCCACGAGGCTGCCCTGACTCTAGGCAGGTCTTTGCACCTCTCTGAACCTCGGTTTCCAAATCTGGAAAATGGGGACGATGATCAAGCCCATCTCAAAGGATTGGGTCTGAGGACTCAACCACCTGATGCCTGGAGTATGAGCAGCCCCAGGGCTGTCCCAGAGACAGGCCCCCCTACCCGACGCTGTCACCCACCAGCACAGGGAAGCCCATGAGGCAGTCGTAGATGAAGACTATGGTGGTCACGAGGCCCGTGATCTGCAGAGAGGTTTTGGCGGGCTCCGAGCCATCGATGGAGGAGCGCCGCTTGCCCTGCGCGTCCTCCACCACGATGGTGGGCACGGTGAAGCCGCGGCGGTCGGCCTGGCGCCCCACCTGCACAGCCAGCGTCTGGAAGAGGGCGATGGCTGTGCAGATCACGCCCATGGCCATGCTGCCGCCCACCAGCAGCAGGAAGCAGACGCCGAAGCCCAGGCCGATCTCAGCCACGATGAAGTGGCAGCCATGGCTGTAGAAGCGCTCGCTGGTGTCATGCCAGCCAACGGCAGGCAGGGCCGACAGGATGAAGGACACCATCCAGATACCCATGACCGTGTGCACCGCCTGCTTCTTGGCATTGCTCAGCCTGGCATGAGGCAGGGTGGAACAGAGGGATCTGGCGTCACCCACAGGGCCTCCCCAGGCCTCTGGGGACCTGTAGGGGATCCTCACCACCCAGGCACCCCACACCCCCCAGTATATCATAGTCATGGCACAGCCAGTGTGGCGGGGCCTTGTTCCTTGCATAGGAGAATTCTCTGAACATTGTCACACGTCCCTCTTCCAAGCATTCTGTATTGGCTGCTTGTATCTACCCATGCAAAGCTCCGTGTGTGCCCCCAGCAGCTTACAGCAGCCCCTCCTGAGCCTGCCTGCCCTCCCGGCATGCCACAGGTGTGGCCACTCCTGTGTGCGCATGGGCACACCAGATATGTCTTTGTTTTCACACCTGCTTAGAACCCCAAGAACCCCAGAGCTTCACGTGCTCACCGGTAGTTGACGGGCCAGCAGACCATCCACATGCGGTGGTAGGAGAGGGAGGTGACAGAGAAACAGGTGGCCAGGGTGAGGGTGTAGAAGGTGGACACGAAGACCTTGCAGAGACCCTCATTCCACTCGAAGTCGGGGCGCTGCCGCCGCAGCTGCACCACGGAGTAGGTGGCGATGGGCACGGCCACGTTTAGCATGTGGGTGGCCGCGAGCGTACACAGCAGGAACTCCAAGGGCTTCCACTTCTTCTGCTTGGCGCCAACGCTGAGGATGCCCCAGGCGTTGGCCAGCAGGGAGAGGCCCCCACATGCCAGCCAGCCCACTGCACTGCCAGGCAGCCGCCGCTCATCACTCATGGTGCAGACCGGAGCTGGCAGGCGGCTGTGGCATCCTCCTTGGAGCCAGGTCTCAGGGAGCAGCAGCCCTCACTCCTGGCGGCTCAGGGATGCTGCGGAACACGAACATCTGTGGGAGGTGGCAGTGGGCACTCAGTGACTTCCGCTCTGGTGACAGCATTGTAGCCCTTGGGTACTTAAGATGGGAGATGGCGAGCGCTACACTTTGAATGTCCCCTGCAAAACTCATGTTGAAATTTAATTAAAACTTGTGTTGAGATTTAATTGCCATTCTAATAGCATTAAGAGGTAAGACTTTTTTTTTTTTTTTTTTGGAGATGGAGTCTCACTCTGTAGCCCAGGCTGGAGTGCAGTGGTGCGATCTCGGCTCACTGCAAGCTCCGCTTCCCGGGTTCACGCCATTCTCCCACCTCAGCCTCCTGAGTAGCTGGGACTACAGGCGCCCGCCACCACGCCCGGCTAATTTTTGTATTTTTAGTAGAGGGGGTTTCACCACGTTGGCCAGGCTGGTCTCGATCTCCTGACCTCGTAATCTGCCCGCCTTGGCCTCCCAAAGTGCTGGGATTACAAGGTAAGACTATTTTTTTAGAAATGGGGTCTTGGTCTATCACCCAGGCTGGAGTGCAGTGGTGAGATCATAGCTCACTGTGGCATGGAACTCCTGGGCTCAAGCAATCCTCCCCACTCAGCCTTCCAAGTACCTGGGACTACAGGCATGCGCCACTATGCCTGGCTACGTTTGTGTGTTTTTTTTTTTTTTTGAGATAGAATCTTGCTCTGTGACCCAGGCTGGAGTGCAATGGCATGATCTTGGCTCACTACAACCTTCACCTCCTGGGTTCAAGCAATTCTCCGGCCTCCGCCGCCTCAGTAGCTAGGATTACAGGCACGCACCACCACACCTGGCTAATTTTTGTATTTTTAGTAGAGATAGGGTTTCACCATGTTGGTCAGGCTGGTCTTGAACTCCTGACCTCGTGATCCACCTGCCTCGGCCTCCCAAAGTGCTGGGATTATAGGTGTGAGCCCCAATGCCCTGCCCTGCCTGGCTAATTTTAATTTTTTTTATAGAGAAGGGGTCTTGCTGTGTTGCCCAGGTTGGTCTCAAACTCCTGGCCTTAAGCAGTCTTCCCGCCTTGGCCTCCCAAAGTGTTGGGATTACAGGCGTGAGCCATAGTGCCTGGCCAGGAAACATTTAAGAGGTGATTAGGCCATGGGTGGGTTTAATGTCTTTACAAAAGGGCTTCTGGGAGTGAGTTCTCTCTCACGGAGCTTTCCCTCTTCTGCCATGTGAGCAACAGTGCTGTTCGCTCCAGAGGATGCAGTGTCCAAGGCACCATCTTTGAAGCACAGACCAGGCCTTGCCAGACACCAAACCTGCCAGCACCTTGACTTTGGATTTCTCAGCTTTTCTTTTTTGAAAAAAAAAATTTATATATACATATATGTGTATTTTTTAAGTCTTTCTTTCTTTTCTTTTCTTTTCTTTTTTTTTTTTAGACAGAGTCTTGCTCTGTCGCCCAGGCTGGAGTGCAGTGGCACCACCTCAGCTCCTGCAACCTCCACCTCCCAGGTTCAAGCCATTCTCGTGCCTCAGCCCCCCGAGTGGCTGGGACTACATGCATATACCACCATGCTCGGCTAATTTTTTTGTATTTTTAGTAGTAACAGGGTTTAACCATGTTGGCCAGGCTGGTCTTAAACTCCTGACCTCAAGTGACCTGCCCACTTCAGCCTCCCAAAGTGCTGGGATTACAGGCATGAGCCACCGTGCCCGGCCTTATTTTCATATTTTAGAGACAGAGTCTCACTGTGTTGCCCGGTCGCTGGTCTCGAACTCCTGAGCTCAAGTGATCTTCCGATCTAAACCTCCTGAGTAGCTGGGATTACAGGGCAAGTGCTCCCACACCCGGCAAGACATAAATCTGTTCTTCATGAGTTACTGCATCTTAAGTACTGTGTTACAACAGCACAAATGCCCTAAGGCAGGGAAGGCCCGGCACACCATGACCTATCCAGCCCTGGCTTACATCAGGCTGCACTCTCCTCTCCACTCCCCGGGAGGACCCTCGTGCCCATGTCCCTGACACCCAGGGGCTGTATACGGGGGTGCCCAATAAGTGCGTATTCCCTCACTTCCGTCCACTCCTGGTCAAAGCTCAATATCTGGGCTTCCTTCCAGGTTACCTGCATCCTCAGGGAACCAGCCAAGGTGGGCCCAGATGGGCACTCTTGCCCCGCGCATGACCTGGCACCATCCCAGAACAAGTCCTCTTGCCATCAAATGTTCCAGAATCCTCACACAGCCCATGCCAGAGCCCCCCACAGTGGACATCTCTGACGCACTTGCCTTAATTTATTCCACTTCATCAGGCCACATGAGGACATGTCCCGGAAGACCACGCCCTCGACCCGCCATTTCCCTCTCCTGTTCCCTAAGTGACCTGTTGGGGAAGGGAGATGGTCACCACTTTCCTGACCACCCTGAGAGGGGGCAGGCAGTCTGCTATGTCAGCCCCCAGCTGGTCTTCCAGAGCCAGGACCCCGCGCTGAGGTTAAAGCCCCCACACAGCAGTGGTGTGGCTGGGGCAAGGTCCCTGCATCTTCTCCTCTAAGAGACTGCCGTGCTTCTTCCACAGGAAGGCTGAGGTGGACAGGAGCCACATCTCTATAGCCCTGGGCCCAGGTCTGGCACACAGTGGGTGCTCTGGGGTAGTGGCCAGTCTCATGCTCTGGTTGGCTTGGGCAGCAAGGGCCTGGAGACGGCCAGTAGACCAGACCAGAGCTTGACTCTGAAGTCAGAGGAAGTGCCGATGGCCTTTCCCTGTGAGTCAGGGACACAGGATGCTGGGCAGCAGGCACGTGGCGGGAAGCGGGGAAGCATCCATCCTGCCAGAAGGCTGGGCAGCGAGTCCCTCCCTCATCCTTCCCAGCCTGGCAGCCCTCTCGCTGCAGCCCAGGCAGGCAGTGTGGGAGAAGCCCAGTGCCAAGTGAAGGCCTACTTGTGCTGTGCTCACACTTAACTGGCCCTTCTCACCCAGGGCCCATTTAGCCTCATTTGCTCTCTTTCTCATGCCCCGGTCCTTATGGGCATCTACAGTACCAGACACGCCCCATGTCCCCCAGAGAGGAAGTATCTCCAGCTCAAGGTGGGGGGCCACTGCCGCCTTAGCCAAGGCCCCTGGCTCTCAGGCACGGAAGGCAGCGATGTCCCAGCCACCAGCTGGCAGGCCTCCTGCTTGTCTTGTCCGGAGTTCTTTCTTTTTTTTTTTTTTTGAGATGGGGTTTTACTCTTGTTACCCAGGGTGGATCTCGGCTCACTGCAACCTCCGCCTCCTGGGTTCAAACAATTCTCCTGCCTCAGCCTCCCAAGTAGCTGGGATTACAGGTGCCCGCCACCATGCCCTGCTAATTTTTTGTATTTTTAGTAGAAACGAGGTTTCATCATGTTGGCCAGGCTGGTCTCGAACTCCTGACCTCAGGTGATCCACCCGCTTCGGCCTCCCAAAGTGCTGGGATTCCAGGCATGAGCCACCGCGCCCAGCCTTGTGCTGTCTCTTATGGGCCAAGACACTGAGCTTGGAGGTGCCGGGGAGCCTCAGACCTGCGGGCAGATACATATTCACCGGGACCAGGACCTGGAGCAGACTAGCCTCAGGAGTGAGGGGAGCACTGGGCCACCTCCAGCCTTTGGGGTGCCTGGCAGCCTTTTGGGGGTTCAGAGCAGACAGAGTGTGAGTAAGCGCTGTGGGCGAGAGGGCTGCAGACACCAGTGGTCTTTACGCTATCAAATAGGAAACTGGACTCAGCATGCACCTAGCAGGTCAGCATCTATTTCTACCTCAGCTGCCTCGGCTGTGAGACCGGGAGGCCTTCCCTCAGATGCCCAACCAGCTCTGTCTAGCCCCGCGACCTTGGACCCCCACAGCCCACCCTGTCCACGTGTTGATTACTGGTGCAGAAGGAGCCACAGGCTGCAACAAGCCCAGCCCTTCACGGTGCCAGTTCTTCCTCTCGTCTAGCCTAATGGTGCCTTACTGCTGGGAAAGGCTTTAGGTCTGAAGGCAGGGTGCAGTGGCTCATGCTTGTAATCCTAGCACTCTGGGAGGCCAAGGTGAGTGGATGGCTTGAGCCCAGGAGTTCGAGACCAGCCTGGGCAACATGGTGAAAACCCATCTGTACAAAAAATAAAAAAATTGGCCAGGCGTCGTGGTGTGAGCCTACAGTCCCAGCTACGTGGAAGGCTGAGGTGTGAGGATCACCTGAGCCTGGGGAGGTCAAGGATACAGTGAGCCGTGATTGTGCCACTGCACTGTAGCCTGAGCAACAGAGTGAGCCCCTGTCTTGAAAAAAAAAAAGGCTCTAGGTCTGTGGGCAGGGGTACATGCATCCTCTTGCACACGGGCATGCTCCTCCAGTGAGTGCCCCCACAATTCATCCGCATTGTAAAGCTTGTCCAGCAGAAGCAGGGAGAGGTAAAGCCGTTTGCCCTGGCCAGCACTTGCCTGAGCCAGGATCCAAACTCCACTTGCCTGACACCAAAGTCCTGGCCTCTCAATCCCTAAAATGTTGGGGAAAGGGGCATTTGTTTTTGTCCCTAGAGCTGAGGTCTTTCTGAGCCTCAGGTCTGCAGGGCAGGTCTCACTGTCCCCACACTGCAGATGGGAACACTTCAGGCAGAAGCTCAGGGCAACACGGAGAATAGTGTCAGGGCTAGGTTTGGGGCCAGGCACTCCTGGGCGCTGTAGTCCTGGCATGGGAGAGGAATGTCCTGGGGGGCGGGGCGTGGACACCGGGTTCCAAGTGCAAAGTGACAGAGGACTGGTTGTGTGGGAACAAAGTGTCCCTCTGGCTCTGGGTCAGCGACCACAGACCCACGGATTGTACCCTTTCTGTTCATTCTTCATAGAATGGAGCGGCCACTAGGGCCAGACCCCAGGCTGGGCTCCTCACAGTGCTGACGGGACCCAGGATGGCACTGTCTCCTGCTGGGAAGTTTCTCCTGCAGGGCACTTAAAGCATCCCGCAGCATCTCAGGACCGGGCTTCCCACTTCCTCGCCTACTGCAGGGCCGACTGCAGGTGCGACTAGCCTGGGACCCACCCGGGCCATGAGACCTCCCTCCGCAAGACACGCGGGCGGGGCCGGGGCGTGACGTCACGGCTCCGGGCCAATGAGGCCGCGCGGCCCCGAGGCCCCATTGCGCAACAAAGAGAACCCAGAACTTGAAAGGATTCCCCGGGCTCTGGCTGCGCCCCGGCTTCCGCCCGCACGCCGGTCTCCGCCCGCGCTGCAGCCGATCTGTTCCACGGGGCCCGGCCTGGCCGTCGCCCAGGGAGGGACGCGCAGCGCGAGGCCTCGACATCTCCGGCACGCGCCCCCCAGCCCCCGCCCCTACAGTCCCAACCCCCTGGGGCTCCGATCTCCCCCCGCGCCCCGCAATCCCCGCTCTGACTCGCGTGCTCTCGCCTGCTGGTCCCCAGTAGGTGCCCCGAGTCCTGCCCCACCCCGAGGGCGCGTCCGAGCGGCAGGCTGGGAAACCTGGCGGGACTGTGGCCCCCGGACCCCTCCGGGTTGCGCTGAGCAGGGGCGGGCTCGGGATCCCCAGACCGCCCCGCCCCAGTCCCCTGAGAACCCCAGGGGGCGGCGTTGCTAGGCCCCGATGCAGGTGGACGGAGGGAGGGGCTGGCCCCGGGGAAGTTACCCCGAAGGTCCCCAAGTTGGGGGGGTGCCAGCGCTAAGCGCCGCTCGTGGCCCTTCGGACGAACCCCGCGACCGATAGGGCGCGGAAAGCCCCCTCCCTTCCCGCCGAGTCCTCCCGCCCGTCCGCCCCCGGGCCAGGGCGTTGGCGCTCACCCTGCATTCGGGCGCCCGGGGCTCCGGCTCGCTGCTCCCGCCTCCGGCTCCGGCTGCGGTTCCCGCGCCCCCGGGCCGAGCGCGGGCCGCCGAGGGCCGCGGGGGTGGCTGGCGGCGGAGCGGCCCGCGGGCCGGGGCATGCTGGCGGCGGCCACCGGCGGCTGGCGCGCTCCGCTCGGTGGGCTCGGCCCCGCCGCCCCTCCCTCCCCCAGGCGCCGCCGCCGCCGCCTTGCTCCGCTCCGCTCCGCTCCCGCCGCGCCGCTGCTGCGCCGGGAGGCCGGGGGCGGGGGGCGGAGCAGGGCGCATGTCTCCGCCGGGGCCTCCGCACCGCCCCTCGGCCCGCCCCGCCCCCGCCCGCTCAGAGGCGCGGCCGTCTGTCGGTCTGTCAGCCCGTTCGTCTGTCCGTCAGTCCGTCCGTACGCAGCCCACCCGTGCCCCCGCGTCCGCCCTGGGCCGGTGGCGCCTCCTGACAGCGCCGCGCCCCTGGCTCCCAGCTCGGCTCGGTGCACACTCCGGACGCCGCCTTCGGACGCCGGGGCAAGACCCAGGCCCGGAGCTCTGGGGGCCCGCGGGCCAGAGGGAGCTGGGGCAGGAATGGACACTGAGAACCTGGGGCCAGGGCTTGGGCTCAGGGAGGCCTTCCTGGAGGAAGCGGCATCTAAGATGAACAATGGGGGCGGGGCGTGGAGAGGACACGGGGCGCGGAGAGGACACGGGACGCATGGCCAGCGGCTTCTAGGAACTGGGAATCCAGTCTGGAGCAGGGGCAGCGAGGGGCAAGGTTGGGCCAGTTACGGATTCACGCTGCTCCTTGGTCCTGGGGGGTCCACTGAGGGAATAAAGTGCACGGGCCACCGGGCTGCTGAGTGGTCCCCGCCACCCCCACAGGCTCAGAAATGTTCTCTCTGAAACTCTTGAGCACCACCGCCCACCCGGGAAAGGCCAGGGTCTGCAGCCCAGCGCCTGAAGCCCTCTCCTCCCCTCCTCCCATCCTTCCCGCCCCTCCGCCCCTCCCTCCCAAGCCCTCATGCCATCACCACTCCTCATAGAGCACAGGCTGTCACCCATAGACTGACAGCTTCTGCTGGCCCCATGCAGGCAGAAACCCTCCTGCTCCTTGATGGGGGCCCTGGAGAGGATGCCTCCTGAGGATCGTGCCTGTCTTTTCTAGAAAGCCCCTGACCACACACACAATGGGCACAAGGCCTCCGGGGCTGCCTGGCATAGTGTCCTTCCGTGCCTCTGGGACACATCCATGACTAGGCGCCCCTGTGTCTGGAGGAAAGTAGGCACCTGACCAGGAGGAGACCCAAACCAATTGCAGCCAAAACGGATGCTTGGAGCTTGCCCAGTCTGGCCAGGGCTGCTCCACAGCCTGTACCTGCCTAAACCGTCCCCACACCCCAGGTCCCTGAGCAGCTTTTAGGGGGCCCAGGATGGGTCTTAGGGTCCGTCCCATGAGACAAAAGGAGGAGTGTTTGTAGAGAAAGGCCCCACAATAACGTGTGGGGCTGAGCAAGAGGGAACCTGGGGCCATGCACACCTATACTCCCTGCGGTTTCTCGGGCAGCCTGGGCCCTCAGTGCCCCCCGTGAGCCCTCTGTGGACAGGTTGGCTCCCCCTCCAGGTGGTCCTGGTTATAAATAGGCCACCAGCAGTGGGAGGCTGGCACAGGGCACCTGTAACCAAGGGTGGTGTTTCTAAGCGTCTCGCCTGTGACTTGGGGTGAAACAGTAGAAACGCCACACTTAATTACATGGCCACCGAGAGTCATGCCGCTTAGAAACACCACAGTTAAGATTGCACACACGGCCATGGAGAGCCATGCCTCTGTCTGGGCCTGGCTCCTCTCTGCCAGCCCAGCTGACCCACTGCCTGCACCAGTGCCTCTGCCCGGCCTCAGCTGGCTCTAGGGCAGGTGGGAGATGGCCTCTGATGGCTGCCCCGGGGCCCTGGCTTATTTCGTGCTGTGCTTGGTTCTGCTGCAAAATGCCTGGTGCCCCTGGGAGGCGGTTTTCAGGTGCCTGGTTTGCCCAAAGCCACGCGGATGAGCGGCTGAGCCAGGACTGAACTAGGGAGTCTGATGCGGGGCCCACCTTCAACTGAAGGGTGTGGGTGCTTTAGGGAACTGGTCCCCTCAGTGAGCCCCTGGGCTCAGGCACTGCTGTGGCCAGCCCTGGGCCTTCTGCTAGCTGGGAAGGGTGGCCTCCTCATTGCTCTGAACCCAGGGCACCATTCTGGCATGGGTCATGGGTGGAGCTGGGGGCTGAGGCTGGCTTAGGCCAGCCCCGGGGGCCAAGGGGCAGGGTGGTGTGGCAGAAGCTTCATGTGGCCGAGCTTGTCCCTCCCACCCCCAACCCCCTCCCAGACAGGAAATAACCCCGTCAGCCGTGACTGGGGCCCGAGACAGATTCCTAAGCTCTTGGCTGGTGTTTCTGCACATCTGGAGCCGAGTCCTCGCTCTCCAGGGGCCAGAGGGAGCCTTGTGCGAGGCCGCAGCTGTTGACGGGCCAGTCTTCTCCAGGCGGCAGGACAGATGTTGGGGCTTCAGGGACAGACTGAGTTGGGAACATTCTCCCAGATGCCACTTCTGGGTGTGCTTGATTGGAGGGCCTCCTTTTCAGCCATGGATGCAGGTGGGGTCCTGGCCCCTGTAGTGGCCTTGGCTGGGCCAGATGCACAGATCAACCCTGCTACACCGATACTCTCACCGCACATGTGCTCACAGATATGCAGAGACAGATGCACACGCACATGCACAGATATGTCAGTGACACTGTGCCCACAGCTTCACACCAACGGCATTGACACACATTCGTGCTGTCCCTCAGACCCCTGCCCTATAAGCCATCCCGGCAGCCTCCTGCCTGAGTGGCTGGGGGAGTTTCCACATCAGGCACGGAGTCCTGGCGCCAGCTGGGGGGCTCCTTCAGACAGGATTTTGGGGTATCTAGGCAGTTTCTAGCAAGAGGCTGGGTCAGGGTGCGGCTCCCACACGCTGAGCCAGGCCACATTCGGCTCTTTCCACACCATCACCTCTCTGAGTCTTTCCCAGCAGCCCCACCCTGTTCATAGGAAAGCCACACAGGCTCAGAGCCGGCATCCTCTGCAAGCCAGACAGTGGGGTTGTGGGGTGCTGGCACTCCTACCAGGCAGCGTGGCCCTGAGCCCACATCCTCCCAGCATCTGGGCTGCCTATGAGGTCCAAGGAGCCAGGCTGTCTGGGGCCAGGACACCAAACCAGGGACCCACAGGAAATGGGCATTCATAGCCAGCAAGTCACCAGCCGGACACCAATCGGTGTGGCTGTGCCTGAGGTTCTAGGGTACACGCAGGTGCTGGTGCTGGGAGGGTTGAGACTGTCCACGGGAGCCCCAACGTCCCACACCCCCTGGGAAAGCAGCCCCCCCAAGACAAATGACTACCCAGGACGCGTGGGTCCAGCCAAGCAGCAGCTTTATTAGCGGTGCTGGGTTCTTCCCATACCCTACAGCAAGCTCGGAAGCATTCCCGAGGGTTTCTGCCGAATGCCTCCCGGTGCTCGGGACAACACTGTGTAGCATTGATACTGGAATGATATAAATAAAGCTTTGGTGTGTAGGTTTGCAGGAGAGAGTACAGGTTAACACTGTGATACGAAAACTTCAGACAACACCAGCTCTCAATGTGAATTGGGTTTTTGGCCAAGGGGGGAACTTCTAAGTGACTGGACACTGGGCCCGTTGCCATGGCTACTCGAGGCACCAGTGGCAGGAGGAGGGAGTTTAGGGCTGAGGCTCCGCGTGGCCCTGTCGCTTCGCCTTCATCTGCAGGTACCGCCCTTTGCCTTCCTCAAAGCGCTTCTTCTCGTCCTCGGTCTCGGGCTGTGGACCACACACAGAGACAGGCAGGTTAGGGTCACTGCAGAACCAGTGCCGTGGCCTTGTGACATGGCCTGGGGCCCTGCTCCCACCCGTGGGATCTGCCCCACCCCTGGTGGCTGCTGAGTACCACGCCGCCTCGGCTCCGCTGGCCTCCTGGGACTGCCGGGTAGCAGGCATGTGGCTCATGTCCCACCTTGCTGATGGGCCCATTGACTGGGCTGAGTATGTTTAGCTGAGATGCTTTGAGGGGCCGCAGGAGCCACAGGTAGCAGAGCTCCATAGAGGGGACACTAAGGGCACGGTGGGTCAGAGCAGTCAGTGAAGTGCTGAGCCCTGTGACACCCTCACACCACCTTTCACAGCAGGTGAACTCCAAGCCCAGGGCCTGTTTGCTACTGGACTTAGGTGGAAAATGCACTTGATAATGAAACATGGGAGCTGAACGGAAGTGGAAAGGAAGAGGGACCCTGCACTCGCTGCACTCCCAGTAAAGGTGCACACGGCCACCGCCCCAGAGAGAAGTGGGGAAAGCCAGCTGCACACGGCCACCGCCCCAGAGAGAAGTGGGGAAAGCCAGCTGCACACGGCCACCGCCCCAGAGAGAAGTGGGGAAAGCCAGCTGCACACGGCCACCGCCCCAGAGAGAAGTGGGGAAAGCCAGCTGCACACGGCCACCGCCCCAGAGAGAAGTGGGGAAAGCCAGCTGCACACGGCCACCGCCCCAGAGAGAAGTGGGGAAAGCCAGCTGCACACGGCCACCGCCCCAGAGAGAAGTGGGGAAAGCCAGCTGCACACGGCCACCGCCCCAGAGAGAAGTGGGGAAAGCCAGCTGCACACGGCCACCGCCCCAGAGAGAAGTGGGGAAAGCCAGCTGCACACGGCCACCGCCCCAGAGAGAAGTGGGGAAAGCCAGCTGCACACGGCCACCGCCCCAGAGAGAAGTGGGGAAAGCCAGCTGCACACGGCCACCGCCCCAGAGAGAAGTGGGCACATGCTGTGCTGCCTGTGTCCTTGAGAAGGCCCCGCCCCGTGCTGGGAGCAATAGGCCTGCTTTGTTGGGAGGGAACCCTGTCACCACGCTCTGGACCGTACACTCAGGAGGCGGCACCTTGGACCCCAGGGACCCCATCTCATTGCTCTGGGGGCAGAGCCAACTGAACAGGTGGGATTTGGCCAAAGATGGGGTTCTGCCCAGGACGGTCCTGGTTCATGCCTGTTGACCGGCTGCGATTATGAACGGCACCCCCTTTCACTCTAAGTCTTGTGGCCCCTGGGCAGGTGCCACCCCTGGAGTATTAGGTGGTCACTTCTGAGGTCCTATCTGTCCCAACGCCATGTTCTGACTGGCCCTACCCTGGCTGGGAATTCAGGTTTAATGAGCTGTGCTAATTCCTCTGGGACATTTCATCGCAACATTTTGAGGGTGTCTGAAAGCCAAAGAGATGGGGCAGTTGCCCTTCATTTCATCCACAATGGCACCAAACTGTACAGCTATTTTTGGGCCTAAGTGTTTTATAGACAAATGGTATATTGGCAAGAGAGAGCGCAGTCAGCCAGAGGATGTAATGTCAAGTTATACCAAATGCCTCCTCCCCTCAGCTCTCTCCAAAATCGGTCTCTAAATGTCACCAGGTGTAAACTGTCAAAACCTCGCCGGCCAGGAGCCAATGGAATCTTCGGGTATTTAAAGAAATAGGTGGCGCTCCTTGCAGCGGTCCTGGTCCCCCTTTGAAGAGTCTTCGGTGTACACAGGAAAACTGCTTTTCCAAGACACTTTATTGAAGAAGTCCCTCCCGCTGCTATGGTTTGATCTCTGGCTGACTTTTAAAAATAAAATTTGAGGCTATGCAATTTGACCTGAAACAGTCCAGGGAAAATGAAATGTTCTTTCTCAGTTCTAGCAGCACTTCTAAGTGGGCAAGACCCCTGAGCTTCCTGGGCCTGGAGGGCACAGAGCCCAGCCCCTGCAGATGACAAGCTCCCCTGAAGACACACATGGCTACATCCTGCTGGGCACAGCTGAAGACCTCTGTGCACACTGAGGCAGAATGTGCTAGATCAGGGCTTCTCGAACTTTTAAGTGCATCTGAATCATCTGCCAGTCTTGTAAATGCAGATTCTGATCCAGTGGGTCTGGGAGCTGAGATTCACTTCTAACAGGATCCCAGGTGACACAACGCTGTGGCCCGCGGACCACACCTTGTGTAGCAGGGCCCTGCCCCCTTTCCATCTGCTGCTGCCCCAAATGGGGGACATCTGAAGTGGCCAAGAATGCAAGGTCAAAGCCACCAGGATGGGATATAGGGGCCTTGTCCTCCCCTTCCCCTGTGGAATTGCTTGGTGATGTGGAGGGAAGCTGCAGCTTCTTGTCCGCCTGCAGCGGCAAGACCGAGGCTCAGCAGAGGAGCGGCCGCCCACAGCCTGGCTTCCTGCCTAGCTTGAAGACCCTGTAGCAGGCGGAGCAAGCTGTAGGGTGGGCGTGGGGTCCCAGAGCTGGGAGACGAGGCAACAGGGCCTGATAGGGTTGGTACTGGGTTCTGCTGGCTTTGGAGTGGCTGTGGCCGCCCTGGGAGACATCGGGGTTGGGAGCAGGAGAGCTGGGGACGGGCAGGCTGGATCACACCCAGGCACCTCCCAGTCTGAAAGCCTGGCCCCTTGGCTCGGGTCCTCCCTCTAGCTGGTGGAGTATCTGCCCTCCATAAAGAGGAAAGAAGGCAAGGGGCTTGGAAAGGAAAAGAATCCTTGAAAGCAGGAGAGAGTGAGCCTGGCCCAGGAAAGGCAGCTGGAGTGAGAAGGGACACAGCTGAAGCCCCTGCCCAGCCCACAGGAGCCAGGTCCGGCCTGAGGAGAGGGAACTTCCTGGGAACGTGCGGATGTGGGAGACTGGCGAGAAACTTGGTCCCCAAGTGCCTGAGTCCCCAGCCACATGCTCTCAGGTACCAGAGGACCAGGAGGGACCAAGAGAGGTGGCAAATGGCTCTGCGGAGCCAATGCCACCAGATTAGGAGCTGTTATCATGGGTGTCCTGGGGGGCTGGTGGGAATGGCCCGTCCAAGGCCAGGGCCCTGGAGAGGGGCTGAGGAAGCGCTGCCAGGTCAGGAGATGCCTGCCTGCCTGCCTGTCTGTGTCTGCAGATCCTCTAGGCTCCTTCCCCAACTCCACTGGGAGATGAAGCCTCTCTGATGGTCTGTGCCAGGCAGGTTTGGGGATCTATGCACTAAATGGCCTCTTACAATAAACAATGCACACTGGGATGAAGGTTCTGAAATGTCTCAAATCTGTTTAACTTTTGCCTTTCTCAAACTGAGCTGGCCAGGATCCCTTTCATAAGGAACCAAGCTCTGCCCGGCCTCTGGGACGGGCTGCTTCGGGCAGAGGCTTGCCCACCTTGGGACCCGACCATGCTGTGCGCCCTTCCTGGGATAGTCTCTTCATTCTGCCTGGAAACCAGCCCAGCATCCTCAACCCTGGAGCCGGGTGTGAATCCTGATTCACCACTGACTCACATCGACTTCTCTTTTGTAAAATGGGCCAATGTCCACCTCACAGCAGGGTTGTGGGGACCAAATTTCTCCCTGCAGCCCATGTTCAACCAGGCATTAAAAACAACACAGTGAAAGAAGCCAGTCACAGGGGGCTGCCTATCCCCCATCTACACGAGATGTCCAGGAGAGACATATACACAGAGGCAGAAAGTGGATTTGCGGTTGCCTGGGGCTGGGGGACCAGTGGTGGCTAAAGGGTGGTGCTTCTTTTTGGTGTGATAAAATGTTTTGAAATAGACTGTGGCGGGGGATGTCCACCTCTGTGAATAGAAGAAAACCTGCTGAATCGTATCCTGTAAGTGGGTAAACAGAACGGCATGTAATTACATCTCAATAAAGCTGTTAAAAGAGGAAACCTCCACAGGTGAGAGCTCTCTGTGGTGGGGGAGTGGTCAGGGCTGTCAACGCATAAGATTGGCCCTGAGCTAATAACTACACAGGAATTCTTTCTTCTCTTTACTTTTGCATATATTTGACCTTTTCTATAATTAAAAAGCTAGAAAGGCAAAAAACTAACTAGACCTAGATCTAGGAAAACCAGCCCCTCCTTTTTTCCCTAGGCACCTCCTTTCTTCCCTAGGCTTTACAAGTGGTGGGCTGCGGGCAGAGCTGAGGGAGCCGTCTGGGCTGTGCACAGGCGTGATTTTCCCCACTCCCCGCCAAGAGGCGCTAAGAGCTAACTCAGGACCATGCTCGTTCTGGTCCAGTTCACAGGTGTGTGATGGGCCCCAGGCCCCACGCATGCAGCACGGCCCGAATGGCAGGGAGATCTGCGCCTAAGAGCGAGAAAACCTCCAGGGCCTCATACAGCCCGGTCCTCACCTCTGCCAGCCACACGCGGCAGTGGAGCGGAGCCCTCGAGTCCCCTAACGATCTGGCCTCCATGACCACGTGGGAGTGGAATAGGAGTAACTCCCACAGCTCTCGGCATGTTTACCAGAGATGTGACCACAGCCCTCCAGCCGCCGAGGACGTGGGAGGACCACCCACCCAACTCTGGGCCTGCAGAAGGCACTGCAGACGAGAGCCCTCCCACCCCTTTGCCCCCACATGGGCTGTGCACGTGGGGCAGGGACTAGAGCGATAAGGGGATATTCCCTGCGCAACCCATGCTTAGGTCGAGGCAGGCTGTGCACATCAGGGTCTTCCCAACAACCCCACCAAGCAGCACAGAAATGACTGTCCACTTTTACCAATGAGGAAGTGAAGCACAGAGAGGCTGAGTAACTTGCCCAAAGTGACATAGCGGGTAAGGGGAGAGCCTCCATTTAAACCTGGGCATGGGGGCTGCCCTCCAGGTCGTCCTATGCTGAGGGGCTTTTAGGGATGGGACTCGTCCACGGGAAGTGAGGAAGGCGATGGACCTGCAGGGTGTCCACGATGAACCAGGGTCAAGGGCTTCCCTGCCTCCCCTCACCTCACCCCGGCCCTCGGCGCAGCCTAGGAGCACTTGCTGAGCTTGGGCTCCCCCAGGCGGGGGCCCTGCCCTGCCCTCAGCCATATTATCCCAAACCATTGCAGCTGCTTCCACCCCAGCGGCCACCAGGCCATCGAGCATTCCCAGTGCCACAGGCCGAAGACTGTGACGGCTTCTCTCATGAGGTCAGTCAATACGCAGCCTGAGGCGGGCACGAACCCAGGTGCAGGTCATTCTCAGGGTCAGCTCCAGGCCGAGGGAAAATCCGGTGCCCAGCAACGGGCCCCAAGACGGCTCTGATGTGGCCCTGCTGTTTAATATTTGCAGCAAACTCATCAGCCAGGCTCTGCCCTCAGACAAAGCAAATGCTGTCTGATGATGGATGGATGTGTGGGAGCCTGAGAGCCTGTGTGGGCCCCATTGCTCTTCCTGTCTCCCGGGATGGTGGTATCTGCTGGATGTTCCAGGCTCTGAGACAGAGTCGAGGCCAGCCCAGGAGCCTCAACGTCACTGCATGGAGTGCCCACCCATGAGCGCTGCCCTCCCAAGGCACAGGCGGCCTTCCTCCCTGAGTGCCCAGGGGCATCCTTCCAGGGTGGAAGTTTATGAAGATGGCAGTCAAGGGCAGGGACGTCCCAGGTGCCTGAGGACCCAGGCTCACCACCCGGGGGGAGGTGGAACAAAGGGAGGCAGGGCGGTGTCTGTCCCATGGTAGGTTACTGGCTCACTGCTGGTGGGCAGCCAGCCTCCCCAGGCCATGGCTCTGCTAAATAGTTCTCCTACCCAAGTGACAAAGGGGCCACCTTGTCCCGCTGGGTGAGAAGCTGACAGAGCAAGACAGATGTCTCCAGCACAAGGCCTCATCCACGGCCCGGCTGCTGCCTCCTCGCAGCCATCTCCTTCCACCCAGCAAAGTAAATAAATGCATACGTTGTTGGCTGTTGCTGTTTTTAATGGAGGGTTGGGGGTAGGTGGAGGAGAAAAGAACGCCCTGTGGGAAGACAGATGTCTCTTTCAAGTCCCCGAGGCTGCTGGTGGGGGAAGGACTGGAGCCTCTGGGGCACTGGCCAGTGGTACCAGCTGCCGGGCACCCACTTGTGGCCTCAGGCAGGCTCCTCCGAGCCTCTGGGGCTCCCCAAGAATATGCCAGAGAGAAAAGATGATGTGGCAAAGGGCAGCTCAGGGCACATGACCCCCATGTATCCCGGGCACCTGCCTGATGGAAGGGATGGGGCACCACGTCCAGGAGCAGGACTCTGAGTCCCACGGGCCCAGCTGTGTGGCCCAGGGCCAGGTTTGTTCACCTGGAAACAGGAACTCAACAAAGTGACATGGCAAAGTGCTTCCTGTGGTGCTGGTACGTGTGAGCTCCTACGTGTGTGTGCACATGTGTCTTCGGTCCCTGGTGCATGCGTGTACGTCTGTGTGGTGGTCCTGCTGTCCTCACAAATACCTGAGGCCAAGTGCAGCCCGGGAGCTGCTCCAAGGACTGTCCTGCTGGTATGTGGCTGCCCCAAAGCAAGGCCAGATGGCCCGGGGTCACCTTAACGCAGCGGGGCCTTTAGGGTGTCATGCCCACCCACGGGGACACAGGGGTGGGGAGGGTTCCCGGGTAGCAGGTTGACAGTACACTCCCTCCCTGGTGCTCAGGGAGCACCGCCTGGCACTCAGCACTAAGCCCCTGGCTCCCCTGCAGCCTGGTGGCTGCCTGGGCCTGGGGTCTGCATCTTTTTCCTCCCTCCGCTTAGTGCTTCCTGCCAGCTGCTGTCTTCTGGGCTCTCTTCCACTGGAGGGGAAGCCTGTGGCTTTCAGAGCCGAATGCTGCAAACCAAATGCTTTCCACTTTGCATTTTCTGTGCTTGGAGAACACACATTTGGAACGTGGTAGGGAGGACGAGTGACTAAGTTCCACCCTCGGTAAAATCAATAGCTTGTCCTTTTTGTAATTAATGAATGGAGCAAAAAGGGTTTCCAGTGGTGATATAACAACTTCCTGTAAGCCTAAGGGACACAGATCTTCTTAATTAGGAAGCCACGTAGCATGCCCTCTCCCTGTTATAACAGGAGACAAGAGGGGTCTTGGGATAATCACAAAAGCAATGAAAACATCTCATTATTGAGGACACTCAGCACGGCTGGGCGAGGGGCCTTGTGCATGGAGAAGCCAGCAATGATGAGCTTAGCACCAGGACCACCAGCCTCACAAGCACCTGTGCCCCCAGGGTCTCGCTCCACCTGAGGACCTTGCCTTAGCGGAGCCTGTCCGCCATCCGCTGTGGCATCTCCCAGCAGCTGCAGGCCTGGGTTAATTACCTCCTCCTCCACATCCACCCAGGACTGCACCAGCCTCCAGCAGAAAGCAGCCGGAAGTCTCAAATAATGAGATCATTGTGGAGAGTCATAAACACCCTCACCAGGGGCTCCCCTCACCCGGCAGCACTGGCTCAGACTCCAAAAAAACTGCCCCCAAGTGGGGCCAAGAAAGGAGGCGTAAAGGCCAACGGGAGGCTGCTGGCGGAGGCAGGGAGATCGTCGCCACAAAGGGGAGAAGAGGCATCAGGACTTGGGCCTGGGTGGTGGCCTCTCAGGAGCCCCTCCTGCAGGCACGGAGTGCTGTGGTCCTGGCACGCTTGGCTCGCAACTTCTGTGCCGGGAGTGTGAACGCGGCCGTCCCCACCATACAACACCAATAATGATCATAGCTGCCACCTGCTGAGTGCCCACTGTGGGCTAGGCCTGGGCCAGAAGCCGCGTGCTCATGGGACACCTCTGCTCTGCATGTGCCCACTCTGTGCTATGCCCTGTGGAACCCTTCCTGTCCTGCTGGAGGCCAGCACCGTGCCTGGACACAGCAGGGGCACAGGAGGTGTTTGCTGGATGGACGAATGAATGAATGAATGAATGATCAAACAAATGAAGATCAAAAAGCCTTAATTCTAAATAGGGAGGGTCTTTATGTTAACGATTCAAAACCAGTACTTCTGCTCAATGAACACTGGCATCATCTGTCTGCAACCAATTCCAGGGGGCTCAGACCATGGAGAGTCTGAACAGGAGCCTGCAACAGTGACAAAGGTGAGATGACAGTGTCCAGCACACCTAGGCTTGGCCATCCCCCTGGAGATGGGCCAGCTCTGTGGCCATGCTGGGGACTTGCTTCTGATCCTGCACACACAGGTGGGGAGGCCTCTGCATCCTTTCTATCACTGTGTGGAGCGCAGGGCCTGTTTCTTCCTGCACCTTTGATCGCAGGGCTCAAGACGTGTGTCTGGCCACAGAGGGCCTTTGCCAGGACACTCCACACCCCTTGCTGAGAGCGCTGAGCCAAGTGGGCGGCCTCCAGCCCCAGGATACTCCGGGCATGAACTCGCCCTGCTGAAAAACTCCAAGTCCCATGGCCAGGACCTCATGTGGGCCCAACAACCTTTCCAGGCCTCCCTGACAGGCCTCTCGCTCACCTTCCGCAGTGCCCTGGGTCTAGCTGGGATGCTCCCTCGGTTCACTGAACCCTCTGGAAATCCCACCCATGGGCCTCCCCTGGTGCAGCCCCCCTCCTGGCAGTGCTCACTCTGTCCGTGTCACAAATCTGACAGCAGTGGGTACAGAGAGGCCCCAAGGCTCCATCCCACACTCTGTTGTATGCCCCCCAGGCCTGGCTCTGAGCAGAGCCTTCTGTAAACCTCCAGGGGGAGAACATGAGCAGCTCACCATGCCCAGGTGGCTTTTTAACCCCCCGCAGCCGGTTACGCCGTGGTGGCATCAGAAGAGCTACCTACCAGTGCCGCTCAGAAGGGCCAGTGTGTGGCTGTCTGGACACAGTGGATCTTTCAGAGATATGTGCAGAGCGGAAACATGAAAGGTGGCTGGAGAAAGAGTCTGGGCTCAGGCAGAGGGAAGGCGAGAGCCAGGCTGGAGGGGAGGGCTACATGCTCTCATCTGCACCAACCTCCTTCTCAGTATCCATGCCTCGGGTTCTAGGCACGTGGGACTCACCGGCCACCAGATGTTCCTAAGCGCTAACCAATGAGGTGACAGGCGCAGCTTCAGGATGCAGGTATTTTCCCATCACAAGACTGACTCCCGCTAAATGCAGGCAAAAGGAACAGAGAGCACGACACTGGATTCTGAGCCTCACGAATATTCCAGTCTATGACTCACGCCTGTGGGCTGGCAGCAAGGTGGGGGCGGGAGGGGGGCAGGGCTTCCCTCACTAATGACCAAACGCGGCAGGCGGCTCACCAAGCCCTTCCAGGAACACACCGTCAACCTTCTGCACTCCAGTAACAGCTGAATTTCCTAAACTAGTCAACAATTAAAAAATTATTCCAAAAGTTCAATCTTGGCCAAACGAACAAAGGAAGCCGGTGTAAGAGCCCTCACATTGGTGCGGTGGTGCCCATCCCAGGGCGAGTGCAGAGGCCGTGTGCGGCCACCACACAGTGCTTCCGCCCACTCTTTTGCTAGTGAAATTCTCTGGGAGTAGGTGCGGCCCCTCCCTGCCAGCAGGAGCCTGCGGCAACAGGGTGTCTAGGATGTCGAGGCAGCAGAGACCCTAGGGCCCTGCCCCATGACAAAGGCCCCACGTGGGGACCTCTCTCTCTGTCCTACATCCTGGGACCGGGCCTCTCTTCTTGTCCTGGCCCGGCCTGGACACGGTCAGGAATGGCCACCTCTGCTCCTGAGGCTTCTTCGAGAGGAACGGGGCCCATGCAAGGACCCCAGGCCCCTCTGCACACCGTGCCTGGGGGTCAGGCAGGTCCTGGGGGTGGGGAGCGGCGGCCACCACCACAGAAAGCCTTGCCCCATGCTTTCTCCTAAGTGCAAAGGGTCGAGGGACCTTCCAGTTACAGCATCACTGAGAAGGCACGGAGAGGGGACTTGGGGCAACAGCCTGGCGATGGCTCAAGACAGCCACAGCCAAGAGGTGTCTCCAGCCTGCTCTGTCTGCAGCCCCCACATCAGTGCGTCACAAAGCTGTGGCCCTCAGCACTGCATGGCAGACAACTTCCAGAAGGCTGCAGAGGGCCTTTCAGCAGACTTCAGCCCTGGGGCCCATCCTGCCCCTCCAGCTGAACAGCAGGTCAAACAGTGCCCTCCTTCCGGATGCTCCGGCCCACGCCACGCTGTCCTCTCGGCTGGCGTGGGGCTTACCCGGCCCCTGCACTCATGCAGGTGAATCAGCTGAGGCCAGGAGAAGGTCATGGGGCAGCAGCAGAAGCGAGGTGGGCACCATGTTCCAGAGCCTTCTGAAAGTTGTGTGGGTCTGTGCTGAGGCCACGCCTCACATAAGGCCCCAGGAGAGGCAAAAGAATCAAAATGCAGCGGAAAACTTTCCACTAAAATGTGCCCCAACCCCCACACTTCACAGTGGCCTGTGGAGGTTCAGTCACCTGCCCAGCACTGGTCCTGAGATCATCTGGGGCTGAAGCAAAGGCCCTGGGCTGAGCGCGGTGGGCGTGGTGTGGGTGGGCGGCACAGTGTGGGTGGGCGGCGCGGTGCGGGTGGGCAGCGCGTTGGGACTCCCAGGGTTTAGGTTCTCGCACAGAAGGGTTCTCAGGCGGGGCTCCTCCCAGGACCTCGCAGTAGGGCCTGGCTGGGAGAAAGCACAGTGGCATCGACGACGGCAGCGAGCGGCCCCCTTTCCCAGGCAGTGAGGTCCCAGATGGGCCTGCTGGCCGTGCGACCCCTGGCGAGTGACTCCATGCCTGGTGCCCGCCTCCTGTCTGGGGATGGGAAGCATCTGTGAGCAGACGCACCAGCTCGCAGAGGGGTTGGCGTTCCCTGAAGGCTCCGGCTTCAATGACCTGTACCCAGGCACCCCCCAAAAGGAAGCCTCCCCTGCCCCTCCAGTCCCTTGCCCACCCAGGAAACAGGCAGCAGCCTCCGCATCCAGCTGCCCTGGCTTCCTAACCGGAAAACAACCCTGCTGAGAATGGCCCCCGGCCTGGTAGGGCTCCCTCAACATGATGGGGCCCAAGGGTCTCAGGGCCTCTTCTAGGTCGGGGCACGTCCGAGTGGACAAAGCTCAAAAGGGTGCGTTTTCCCGGTGTTCTTGGAACTCCCCTGGCTATGCATGAGGCAGCTCTAAAAGGCAAGGTAAAGATGGCCACACCTAGGCCAGGCGCGGTAGCTCATGCCTGTAATCCCAGCACTTTGGGAGGCCGAGGCAGGTGGATCACGGGACCAGCCTGGCCAACATGGTGAAACCCCATTTCTACTAAAAATACAAAAATTAATAAGGAATGATGGCAGGCGCCTGTAATCCCAGCTACTCGGGAGGCTGAGGCAGGAGAATCGCTTGAACCTGGTTGCAGTGAGCCGAGATCGCACCACTGCACTCCAGGTTGGGCGACAGAGTGAGACTCCGTCTCAAAAAAAAAAAAAAAAAGATGGCCTCCCACTTCCATCCAGAAAACATTTCAGTGGCTAAAGACTGAAGCTCGGAGTCCTGGGCTGGCCACCTCAGGAGATGTGTGTTCCTGAGCACCAGAGAGACCCTCTGGGATGGGCTCGCTCCAGTTTGGAAGCTTTGCAAAGACCCTGCCCTGCATCATGCGGCTGCACAGCTGGAGCCTCGGCTAATCTGGGGACACATCCCCTCCCCAGTGTGCCCGGGAAGCAGTGGGGTCACGGCGCTCACTCAGCCCTGACAGCCACGGAACGGGCTACAGGCTTCTCCCTGGTCAGGGGCCTGGGCGAGCCCCTCACCCCGCCCTGTCTACACCTCCTCCTCAGGCCCAGGCTGGGACCCACAAGTTCTCAGCCCCAACTCCCTGGGCCTGTAGAGGCTACAATGCCCCTGCCTGCAAGAATCAGAGGCAAGTACAGCCCCAACCTGAGGTGCCAGGGACGTCCTCTGCTTCAGCAGACATACGGCTCTGACCCTCCTGCAGGCTGAAAAGCCTTCCCACATCTGTCTGCTGCCGCCTGCCTCCTGCTGTCCCTCCCCACAAGCCACTTCTCCAGCCCCCGTCAGCTCAAGGTCAGAGGGCACTGCCACGGGGAGGCCTGGCTCTACGCGCTGAGTCGGCCTCTTCTAATACGAGACCGGGAAGTGCTGGCAGCTGCCCGGAGCGGGTGCGGCAGCCCCCAGCATAAAATATTCATGGAGATGCAACTCCAAGCAGAGAGGCTGCATCCGTGTCAGCCAGGCCCTGGGGAAGGGAGCTAAAAATAGACAGGAGGCTGAAGAAGGCTGACATGGGGATGAGGGAGGTAACTGGGAGTAGGAGGAGGGGCCGCCAGGGCACATCTGGAGGGACGGAATGCACATGCAGGTTCACTGCACGGAGCACACACGTGCTCCAAGCCCAGAACTCGTGCTCATGTGGGCAGTCCCCAAGTGAGAGCTGCAAATCCCTCTCCGGGCAGCCTGCCCCACCAGCGGCTATTTTTATCAACATCAACATTGACATCCGTGGGCCCCAGGACACCTCAGTGAAGAATCAAAGACCATCTTTAACGAGCAAGAAATAACAGCCTGGATCAACATGACGCGGCCACACCCAGGGGACGGGCTGCCATTCCCTCCATTCAAGCTGGCGCCCTTCCCTGCCCCTCTGCAGCCCCTTCCCCCAGGGCCAGCCCTCCTCCTGCACTCTGACCCACCCCAGGGTATGGAGTTCTGGAAGGGGCAGCCCCAGGACTGCTCCCCAGCTGGCTCTGGGAAGGTCACAGGCCCGGCCCCAAAAGCCTCCATGACAGCAGGCTGCTATCCACACGAGGGTGGACCCCCTCAAGTTGGACTCTATAGGGAGTGGGGAACGTGAGGCACAGAGGTCCCCTCCCTGAGAGCCCACGGATCGCTGGCCCCTCGTGGTCACTGCACTGGTCTCCCTGAACCAGCTGAGTGCTGGGGTAGGTGCAGGTGGTCCTGACCCCACATCCAGTGTTCACGGCCCTGCTGGGGGCAGCTGGGAGAGGGAACGGTCATTGGTGGGCAAACACCAACCACGCCTGCAGCCGCTGCCAACCTGGGAGGATGCCCCCCACTATCAGCTTTGAGGGGCTATTGGGAGACCCCCCAGGGCACCCCATCAACCTGTACTGAAGCCTGTTCAAAGCACCGGTCACCCAGATCCTCCTCTATTTTACGCCCATATGCGTGAGCCCCATAGACTCCCACCAGCCCTGCCCCATCCTAGCCGGGTGGCCTCGGGTGTGCCACTGTCCCCAAGCTCCCCCGTTACAGACAGTGGTTCTGCGCCTTCGGCCCCCGCCGTTCCCTTCACCTGAACGGTCCCCACAAGACAGCTCCTGCCCTTCCTCCCTGACTCCAGGCCTCCGCTGAGGCTTTCCTTGGGAAGGAACATATTTAAAACTGTACCTGTCCCCTGGGCACGCTCCGATCCCCTCATTCCCTGCTGTCTTCTTCGTGACCCTGGACACCATTCGACTTCCTCTATCTTCACTGTTTGTTTACGCCTCCCTCTGAGAGGGTGCAAGGCCCCAGGGAGAGCAGGTGAACAGCAGCAGACGACGAAGGCCCCCCCATCTTCACCCACCCCACGTGGTGGGCACCGTGTCCATCACCACCATACAGATGAGGAAACCGAGGCACATAGAAAGTGCGTGCCTAAGGCCACACAGCTAGTAAGTTTAGAGCTCTGGCTGACCTGGACAGCCAGGTGCCTGCTCCTGGATATGTGAGCCTGACAGTCCACGCAGCGTCTGCAGTGGAGGGGGGGTGGGAGGGGGTCTGGGGTGGCAGAGGCGACGCTTCTCTAGAGTGGTTGTGGGTGCCCTTCTAAGGAAAAAACGTCTGAGAAATGCTGTAGCTCCAGGAGGGTCTGGGGAGGGTGGTCCAGATGGGAGCAACAGGTGCACAGGCACCAGGCGGGAGTGAGCTTGCTGCACCCACACCCAGGGCATGGAGGAGCCACCATGCATTTCGGTGGGAGAGGGAGCGACTCGGATTTTGATGACCAGTTTCCTGGGCGGCAGGGAAGGGTCAGATTGAGAGCACCAGGAAGAGATGAGGGAGCAGCTGAGGACTCAGCAGCGGTCCCATGGGGACAGGGCAGTAAGAGCTGTTCGGGAGAGAGGAGTGGAGCGGCACTGGGTGGGCGTGCGCATGGAGGGAGTGGGGAGGAGCCAGCTGGGTTCCCAGACTTCCAGGGCAGCACAGAGGTGGAGAGGGATTTTTTTTGCGGGGGGGATAATGAGTTCCATTCGGGACAAACTGTATTTGAGATGCTTTTGGGAACCCTGTTGAGGGGCAGCACTGGCCAAGTCAATTTGGGAGTCAACACGACACACAGGCGATGCTGGAGGCAGGCCATGGATCCGACCACCCCAGGAGAGAAGGGCCACAGGTTAGGACGTGTCGAAGCCAAGGGTTAGGAGACTGTGTGGTGGCCGGGGAGGCTGGAGTATCCCTACAGACACTACAGGGTCCCCTTCACTGAGGGCCTGGTCAGCTGTGCTACAGACAGGGAGTGGACAGCAGACAGGGCGTGTCCTTGTGTCTGTCCATGCTGCCCGCAGAGGGAAGACAGAACTGGGAAAGTTTGTCCAGGAGTCAGGAAGAGGTAGGGGGCGGGGAAGGAGAGAGCTTCGGAGATGTGCCTGTCAGGTGGGGGATTCAGCAGCAGGACAGAGAGCAGCCATGCTGAAAAGCGTCATGGGAGGGGCGTCAGGTCCATCGGGAGAGACCAGAGCAGGCCCAGGTGGGAGTGGAGCCCATACTTCATGGCGGAGAAGAGCAGGCAAGTTTGGAGAAGGCGTGTCCAAGGTGAAAGGAGAACCAGACACAGGGCTGAAGGTCAAGGACAGAGGAGGCTGAAGCCTCACAGCAGGGTCAGGGGCTGAGGAACGACTGCGGACCAGCCCAGGCGATGTGGAGGGAGGACGTCATCCTGCCAAGGGCCAATGGGTGGCACGGTGGGCCAGGGCAAGGCGAGTAGGGTTAGAAGTAAATGGGGAGGGGTAGGGGCAGATGAGAGAGGAAGAAGCAGGCAGCAGAGCCAGCCCTGATGGGGCAGGAGGGTGGCAGCCTAGGGTACTTTGCCACAGAAGAGGCTGTGGGGCTGGAGGCATGGAGCAGTCTTCCCACCAGAAGGGGAGCGTGCCTCGTAAGCCCCAAGTCGAAGAGGGGCCTGGTCATGAGAGTCGTGCAAGGGTGGGTCACAGGCACTATGTTAGTGCCGTGCTGGCACCCACCACTTGCTTTCCTTCCTTTCAGCCTGGCTGAGTCCTCCTCATCCATCAAGTCCAGGTTCACCATCAGCTCCTCTACTCAGCCCACCCGACCTGGGAGAGGCCGGCACCCAACTCCAGCAAAGAGCTGGCCTGGAGTTGGCAGGGGAGGGTACTCACTGGGCCTGACAGCTCACACACCACACCTGGCGCTGCCACCACGGGCCCTGGTGAGGCATGAGCTCCTCCACTCCTGGAAGGGGCAGGGCTGGGAGAGGGGCTTGGAGGGGCCTCAGCCTCGATTGGGAAACAAGGCAGCTGGGGCGACCAGGCGGCCTTCCTCAGCCACGTGGGGAAGCAACGGGCCGTGCTCCAGCTGCTGGGAGGAATGGGTTTTCAGTGCGTGTTCACCCCAGAGATTTCAGCGCACGCTCCTCTCCCGGAGGCTGAGCAGCAAATGCTCGCGGATCTGCGTAGGGAGCAGACACTGCGGGGGCAGGGGCCTCGAGAACCTCTGGAATCAGGGGTCAGCCTCGCAGGGCTGTGGTGCCTGCCTGGCCACTTCCATGAGAGCGCCAGCTCCCAAGAGGCCTGCAGGCACCCGCCTGCTCCCAGCTGCTCTGCTCCCGCATCCTCGCTCCCCGGAGGGGCAGGAAGCTCCTACAGCTCTGCTTTCCTCTTGCTCCCCTCAGTGACAGACACAAGAGCTGGTTCAAAGAGAAATCAGGACCAGCCCAAAGGCTGCAGAGCCCCTGGGCTCAGCCAGGATGGAGAACCTCTGTTCTTATGACAGAGACAGGGAAGCTGCCTCTCTGGGCTGCGCAAACCCTGCCGATGTCTGTGACTCTACAGACTCCATGCCAGGCGGAGAACTACCAGCTCTCAAACGTGGCAGAGCTCAGGGGATGTGGACACCTGGGGGCAGCAGCCCCCATGAACGAGAGTGCGTGTGGCCCGCACACGCCCACCCCACCTGCCCCGCATGAGGAGGAGAAAGGCCAAGGGGTTGGGACCCTCAACCCAGAGCCCACCAGCCTGGCTTCGTCTCATCAGGCAGGACCTGCAGGCCAGGGCCACCTGGAGGGAGCCCACCCCTCCGGCTTCCCAGCAGACCCTTCGGCAGGGGATGGGGGCCCCAGGGCGCAGTCCTCATCCCCCTCCAGCATTCTTACACAATGCCAGGGAACCCCAAGGCACCACATTCAGAGGCGACCTGGACGCCCAGGCAGCAGCCATGCTAAGGAGCTCTTAAAGGGGTCTATCTCTCTTGTCCTGTCTGCCCAGCCTCACCCCACAGGCCCTGGGAGTAGAGCCCAAAGGCCTCCTCACTGGTTATGAGGTGTTCCTTCTCAAGGCCTCACCGGATCAGCCCTGCAGCCTGAGGTCACCGGTCCAGGCAGTGGCCAGGCCCGGCCCTACTCTGACCCCTACTGACAGGACAGGACTCATGCAGGCACAGATTCCCCCTGGAGGCCCAAGCACAGGGACCCTAGGGCTGCCTGGCAGGGAGGGGCCGCCGTTCCAAGGACACGCACTCACCACCAGCTGGGGCACAGGCAGCGACCTGCCCTCCTGGCTCAGCGACACATAGGTGAAGAAGGCACTGGCGGCCCGGTAGCGCTTCTGAGAGCTGTCCACAACAGGGTCGGCGTCCACCAACACCTCGATCTCCATGGACTTATTGCTCGTGAAGGTCATGCGTCCTGAGATGGTGATGACGCAGCCTGTGGAGAAGGGAGGGGGTGGTCAGGGCGGCCTCCATCCCACGGCCGGGCGGGGGACACTGGCGTTTCTGTGGTCAGCAGGCAGACACGTGGTTAGGGGAAGCAGTGGCTTGGCTGACTACCAGATGTTCAAATAACAGAATATTAGAATGTGTCGTTAGTTGCCCATGAATGTTTATCTTTCTAGCGAGCAGGTTTATCTACGCTAAAATTCAGCACTGAAGGATTTTGGTGGCCATGGGTTTGAGCCCCCGCCCAGGCAGGCTCTTTCCTGGCCAGGAGTGGCAGCACCTGCCGAAAGGCTTCAGAGCCACTGTGCCCCCATGGGGGAGGCTGCAGACTGCCTTCCAGGAGCTCTGGGTGTCAGCTGGCTCTGCCCTTCCTTAGGTCAGGGTCAAATCTGCAACCTGCACTGTCCATTCATTGGCCTTGCTGGTGCCCACCGGAGCCATAGCTGCCCCACTACACTGCTCCAAGCACCAGGACAGAACCTTGTATCACCTTCCACAGCCACTCCCACCCTCAGGGGCTCCAGTGACACAGGGCAGCTGCCCGTGCCCCTTGGTGGGATTGAATCGTATGTGACTGCATGCCAAGCCTCCCTTCTGGCCCCACTGGTCTCGCCCACGGGACCAAAGCTTCCTCCTCTGGGCTGCTGGATGCCACACCCCTTGGCCAGAGTCCTCCATGCTCAAAGCACCAGCCCCATTTCTCTGTGAATCATGACAAAGTCCAAAGTCACCAGTTCCCATACATTGTCCCTGTGTCCCTCTCTCCCCCTCAATCCTAACCAACCTCTCTGTACGCCCCACGCTCCCCGGGGCACGACAGTCCATCCTGGCAGAAGCTTCCTGACCCAGAGCTGCTCTTCTGCCTCCGCCACCCTCCCCGGCATGGGCTCCGTCCTCCTACCTGGCCTCAACATAATCCCTTAATCTCAGGGAGCTCAGCTCTTCCCTATAGGCAGGCATGAGACACCCTGCCTGGGGGATAGCTACAGGATGGAAGGACTCAAGCCAAGAGCTGACCTGGGGCCCCGTGAAGGTGTCACCATCGATGTCACTGGCCACCAGGCTGCAGAAACCCCCGGGGACTTCCGGGGCAAGTGCTGCCCTGCGGTCAGAATGCCCTCCCAGGTGGCCCAGCATGGCCTCTATTCTGGGCCAGGCTCAAGAAAATCCCTGCCTGACTCTGGCTGCTGGGACTTGCTCCCCAGGAAATATATCTGGCTTCAGGGACCTTTTAACGTGGCCTCTGGAACCCCCAGTGTCCTAGCTCCACCAAGACCAGCCTCACAAGGAAGGTTTAGAGACCCAGAGCGAGAAAGCGGCCAGGTGGAGGCTGTTGGAAGGCGGTTAGCAGGCCAGAGGCAAGAGTAGTTATTCCATGTTAAAAAGTATCAGAACGATCCATGCTACATTCAACTTCATACTTACAGGGAGCGCTTCGTGCCAGTGCTGGGAGAGGAGGAAGGAGCTGTGTGGTCAGCGCCAGCAGGCATTACGTGAGCTGTAAGGTACAGAGTCCCGTGCAAAGCGCCCGCAGTCACAAGACGCACCCCAGGAGGAGGGCAGGCCATGGGCCAGGCCCCAGCTAAGGAGCTAGAAGGTTCAACGGGTCAGACCTGAGGGTCTCCCAGCATCTCTACCTCCTTCCTCACATGCCCAGCCCACATCCCTCACCAACAATCACGTATAACACTTGGGAGTCACAGGCCAAAAAGCAGGAACAAGCCCTTTCCATGAGCAGAAACCAACAAGAACTTCCCTGAGGCCACAGTGTCACACACGGGGGCCACCCATGAGCGTGGTACCTGGAGGAGGGTAGGTTCCAGGGGTCTTTGAACACTGGCTCTTAGTTTTGAGGAGCAACAGAAAATGTGTTTTTGTTTTTGAGATGGAGTCTCGTTCTATTGCCCAGGCTGAGTGCAGTGGTGCCATCATGGCTCACTGCAACCTCTGTCTCCCAGGTTTAAGCGACTATCATGCCTGTCACTTAAATAGCTGGGATTATAGGCGTGCACCGCCATGCACGGCTGATTTTTATATCTTTTGTAGAGATGAGGTTTTGTCTTGTTGACCAGGCTGGTCTAGAACTCCTGGGCTCAAGTGAGCCAACTGCCTCGGCCTCCCAAATTGCTGGGATTATAATTAGGTGTGAGCCACTCCGCCCAGGCTCCAAAAACATGCTCTTGGTGTTGCCCATGAAGGACCCCCTTGGCCACCGCTGCCATGGCCAGATCCTGGCTGCTCATGGCTTAATTGCTGTGTTAGAAATCTGAAGAAACTCCTAACAGCAATCAACAACGACTTTAAACAACTAAGTAGGTTGATTATAAAAGCATGAGACGTAACAACAAAAAGAAGAGAATGCTGTCTGAGACAGCCTCTTGTGGTCCGTAATACAATTAACACTTCATAAATGTCAGGAAAATTTTCAATTACAACCAAAATCTGAGACTTTTCATCCTTCAGAGAGCAACATCATTATTCTAAACAAGACACAGGCTATAAGGTTGGCTAGCAGGACAAAGTAAGATACTTTAAAACTGGAAACCTAACTGGACATAGTGGCGCATGCCTGTGGTCCCAGCTACTCGGGAGGCTCAGGCGGGAGCATCGTTTGAGCCCAGGAGGTCGAGGTTGCCGTCAGCTGAGATCGCACCACTGCACTCTGGCCTCGGTGACAGAGCAAGACCCTGTCTCAGAAAAAAGAAAAAAACTGGAAACCTGATGTGGTCACTGGCTGGGACTTAATCTGAAACCTAGGGTTGACAGACGAATCACAAGTCCCAGTCACCAAGAGAGAGCCCAGAGTTTCCAGGGGCCCTGGCTTAGGGTATCCCATCTCCTAGACCCTGGGCTCAGAAGGCACATCCCACACCTGACACCAAGGTCTCACAGGCAGCCTCTGGGAAGGGACTGTCCCAGGAGACCTCAGGGGGACCAGCTCCCACCCCCAGGGCTGTGTTCCTGTTCTAGCCCTTCCTGAAGAATTCCAGCTACAGACCAGGCGCAGTGGCTCACACCTGTAATCCCAGCACTCTGGGAGGCCGAGGCGGGCTCATCACTTGAGGTCAGGAGTTTGAGACCAGCCTGACCAACATGGTGAAACCCTGTCTCTATTTAAAATACAAAATTAGCTGGGCATGGTGGCACATGCCTGTAATCCCAGCTACTTGGGAGGCTGAGGCAACAGAATCGCCTAAACCCGGGAGGCGGAGGTTGCAGTGAGCTGAGATCATGCCATTGCACTCCAGCCTGGGCGACAAGAGCGAAACTCCATCTCAAAAAAAAAAAAAAAAAAAAAGAATTCCAGCATTCCAGCTACAGGCACTTTGTCAACCCCAGGATGGCAGCTGAGGCGCACACCAAATCCTTTTCTCCGCCTCCTCCAGGTCACATGGAGGCCCCCCTGCAGCATCGAGGCCTCCCTGGGGACGGAGGTCCATCCAGGTGGGGTTGGGGTGATGAGTGACTGGCCTCAGCCTCTACAAGGGCCCCTAGCCTGCCCCCTGCTTTCCACACCCCACCAGAGTGGCCTTCTGTGAGCTCCCTGAAGCTCCTGGCCCCTGTGGCCTCTCCCTAGAAAAGCCCTCTTCCCATCCCCATCTGGTTCATCTTCTGCACCTCGGCTCAAGCATCCCTTCTCCAGGGAGCTGCCCAGGACGGCTCAGCCCCCTCCACCACACCCCCTCTAGAACTGTCCTCTGCTCCTGCAGAGCCAACGACCCCATTTGCATTGGCACACTTGTTGGCTTGTCTATTTCACTGTTGTCTGTCTGTCTCCATCTAGCCTGAAGTCCCATGAGGGCAGGGCTGGGCCCAGGGGGCCCAAAGTAGGTATCCAGTTGACAGGCTGGACCCCTCTGGGGACCCACGAGGGCTGGGGTGTGGGTCACATGTGGACACCAGGTCACCACAGACTCAAGCTGGCCAGAGCCCCATTAGAGCCCCAGGTTTGCATCCTCCTGAAGTGGATGCTGAGCAGCCCAGGATCAGGAGTGCCCAGGAGCATGGCCAGCAGCCCCTTCCAAGTCCTGCTGGCCGGTACTTCCTTCCAGTCTCAACTTCAGTGCCACTCCTGGGAGCAGCCTGGCCTGGAGCCCCACACCTGTCCACCTCCCTGCCTCCCTGCAAAAGTGTGGAGAGCCTGGGGGCAGTCACGTGCTGGCCGTCACCTGCCCACGGGGCAGCCCAGACTGGCTCCGCCCTTCCTGCCAATTCCTCCACGGCGCAGCCATGTGCTGTCATTCCTCCTACTGGGGCAGAGCCTGGATCATCCAGGCTGCCGGCCAAATCATGACCATGCCCACAGGTCCCTCCACCAAACATGGAGGCGGGTGAGGCTGGTCATGCATCAGAGAGCTGAAGACAGCGTGTCCAGGTGGCTCTCGGGAGCACTGAACCTGACAGGAAAGGCAGAGGCAGGGCCCCACAAGCACTGCCTGCAGACCTGGCGTGTCACACGGAGGTCAGGATGCTTCAGGATCTCCCAGCAATGAGGAGAGCTCAGGCCTCCTTCCCACAAAGTCTGCCTTGATTCAGCCCTCCCCCCAGGCATGAGAAGGGCAGGAAGGGGGGTCCACACCTGCCTTGTATACCAGTAGTGTCTGTCCATATCCTGTGGTGAACCTGGCACTAGGCAAAGTTGGGACATTGCGGGGCTCATCCGAGGAAGGGGAGAGAACCCCAAATCCACTTCCACGCACCTGTCTCAGAAACCACCAAAGCAAACACAACCCCAAGCAGTGCCAGTCCCTGCCATAACAAGGCAGCCAAGACTCGGAGGGCTCTGTGGGGGCAAAAAGACCTCTTGGTCCTGACAATCAGCCCTCGAGTGGAGGCGCTGCCTTGGGATGGCTCCACCACGTCACCCGCTCAAATGCACCTGCAGTCAAGGTGGCTGGGGTTTATTTAAAAGATGGGTGGGACCAGCTTGAGGTGAAAAATGATTAACCAAGAACAGAATCTCCCACTGAGCGGGGGATCAGTGCCCACCTAGGACAGGTGTGGGTGCTTCTTTAGTTCTGGGGAAGGCAGCCAGAAGGGGAGAGCCTGGTCCCCTCTGAGCCTCTGTAGCAGGAACAGCAGCCAGGGCCCTGATGAAGCCAGACATTCATGACAAAGTGTCTCATCAGGAAAGGCAAGGCTCTTCGAGGCCCTGGAGCAAATACCTGTCAAAGCCAGTCTCCAGAGGCTACGAAGCCATGCAGGAGGAGCCCTGAGTTCCACGGCTTTGGAGTCAGATGGGCCTGGGTTTAAATCCAGGCTTGGCCACTGAGCAGGGACAGGCCAGGAAACTGTACTGTGCCTCAGTTTCCTCATCTGCAAATGCTTTCCCCCTACACCCAGCTTCAGAGAATGCAAGGGAGCAGCAGACCCAGCCACGACCCACTCACAGTGGCTCTCCTTCATCAGGGGCTCCACAGGCCACCTGGGCATTTTGGGGGTAACTTCCTCCACATTTTTGAAGGAGACACAGTCAACCCATGTGGTTCTATCCTTGCTCTGAGGCCATACTGATGTCAACTGCCCGCATTCATTATGCCACACGACAGGCCCAGGACAGTAACTTGGGGCCTGAGTGGGCCCCGGGGCACCGCTGGAGGGGCTTGCAGGGGGTAAAAGGAATCATACCACAAAGTAACAAGAAGCTAATTGTTTGTATTTTTAGTAGAGAAGGAGTTTCAGCATGTTAGCCAGGATAGTCTCGATCTCCTGACCTCGTGATCTGCCTGCCTTGGCCTCCCAAAGTGCTGGGATTACAGGCGTGAGCCACCGCGCCGGGCTTAACGATGCATTTTCAAGCTGCCTGAGAGCCAGGAGTTTCGGCACAAATGCACGGGGACCAGCTGCAGTCACTCCACAGTCCAGGGCAGGCCTCAAAGGTGGATGTAGCTGTGTGTGATCAATGAGAGTCGAGCTTCATCACTCACACTTGAGGCCCTGACGGGGCGGATGCCAGGTGGTGTTTAGGCCAGGTCATTGGGGACACCAAAGCATGGGCTCAGAGCTCTGGTCCCAGAGACCAGCTGCTGGGCCTGCCCTCCCAGCCCCACCTGGAACCAGCTCCATGGCCGTGAACAGCTTCCTTAACCCCTCAGAATTGCAGCTTCCAAATGGGAAAAACAAACAGAGATAGCGACAGTCCCTGTCTCACTGTGCTGTGTGAGAAGTAAATGGTATGAAGCACGTAGCACAATGCCTGGCATCAAGTGTGTCATATTAGGTATAGTTAAATATATCGGTGCCTGTAGTGGGCTGAATTGTGAATTACAGCCGCTTTCTGTTTTGAAGTAATTGTTGAGCCTGCCTGGAGTGGCACAGCCCGTGAGCGCTGGCAGGTACCCCAGCCTGACTCCCCCAGCAGACGGGCGTCTCTCCAGGGGCAGCAGCAGCCAGATTTCAGCAGTATGCCACGGATTTGGAAAAGAAAACAAAATTAAAAAAAAAAACATAGCTGTTAGCAAGACTGAGAGGTTGCCAAGTGTTTCAGAGTTTAGGGAAAGCTCAGTGTTTATGCTCCAAAAAGAGCTGTGGCCATTAACTTTCGTAAGAAAAGCCTGGAAACAGTGAACTGACTTCGTATTTCTTACGTAACACATCCCAAGGCCTTTTCTACAAGATTCCTCATTTTTCACCCTAATACTGGAGATCGTTTCTCCCCAGGAAAACGTCAACTTTAGGTTTTCTCACCAAGGGCTTCCAAAACTATTACACTGAAGGCAACGATATAACTTTTTCACACCAGCTATCTCTGGGCATTTTAATGTCTCAACTGGAAAAAAAAAAATCCACACAGCAAGTGACCCCACAGCTCCCATTAGGGGCTCCACTGCTTGCCTGGGGGGCGGAGGCTCTCCCGCTCTGTGGGTGCTAGCAGGCTCCACGTGCCTTCCCCTATGCTGGTCCCCTGGGTGCGGGCTCCAGCCTGTCGTGGCCCTCGTGTCCCCAGCACCAACTCCATTGCTGGCCTGGGAACTCCACACGCTTTTGCTGGGTGGGCACTTCCCATTTCCCATGAGATCCAGTCGCACGGATGAAGCGGTCCTTCCTTCACCCCAACTGCCTGGTGAGAGTTTAACTTGCCACACACCTGCTAAGGACCCCGTAGGTGCTTGGCCAGGCTAGTTGGCACAAAGGTGTAAGGGGACAGCTATGACAAGTGGCAGCCTGTCCTAGCAGACCTGAAGTGCTAGCTGGAGGGGCTCGAGCTGAATGTGGCATGTCATGGGCAGCCATGGAGGCTGTGAGCAGAGGAACAGCAGGTCCCTGGCGTCAAAAGGCTGTGACAATGGAGGTGGTACTGGGTTGGGCTAGTGATGGGTGAGGGTAAAAGAGGTGGCCCTCTGTGGTCTAGGCAAGTATGGGGCATCCTGGAAGAGTCTGGTTCGTAAATGCCAAATTTGCAGCCAACAGAGCTGGGCCCATGGCAGGGTGGCAGTGGTCTCCGTGGCCGCTGGTGAGGCCTCTCCCAGCCACGACAGTGCCCCAAGTTCGTAAGTTCCTCCTAGGCACACACCCTTCGTGGCTGAAACTCAAAGTTATCTTCTGAACCCCTGGGCCAATGTCTGGATGAAGCAAAGCTGTCTGTGTAACTTCCTGACAGACACCCCACCCAAGTGAGGGCAAGCCATAGCCATGGGGCCTGGCACTTGGCCAATATCGCATAAAAGATCACTCTCCCAAGGAGGCAGTTGTTTTTTTTTTTTTTTTTTTTTTGAGACGGAGTCTCGCTCTGTCGCCCAGGCTGGAGTGCAGTGGCGCGATCTCGGCTCACTGCAAGCTCCGCCTCCCGGGCTCACGCCATTCTCCTGCCTCAGCCTCTGGAGTAGCTGGGACTAAAGGCGCCCACCACCACGCCTGGAGAATTTTTTTTTTTGTATTTTTAGTGGAGACGGGGTTTCACCGTGTTAGCCAGGATGATCTCGATCTCCTGACCTTGTGATCCACCCTCCTCAGCCTCCCAAAGTGCTGGGATTACAGGCGTGAGCCACTGCGCCCAGCCAAGGAGGCAGTTTTTCGGGAGGCTGAAAGAGAGAAAGCAAAGCACTTCCTGCGTTAAATCTGGAGAAGCCACCCCACAGGCCCGGCGTCTCCATTCCACATTCCCACTGTTTTCTGGTTATTTTATTTTTTTTGAGACGGAGTCTCGCTCTGTCGCCCAGGCTGGAGTGCAGTGACGCAATCTCAGCTCACTGCAACATCTGCCTCTCAGGTTCAAGCGATTCTCCTACCTCAGCCCCTCGAGTAGCTGGGATTATAGGCGTCTGCCACCACGCACGGCTAATTTTTGTATTTTTAGTAGAGACGGGGTTTCACCATGTTGGCCGGGCTGGTCTCAAACCCCTGACCTCAGGTGATCAGACTGCCTCAGCCTCCCAAAGCGCTGGGATTACAGGCGTGAGCCACCACGCTCAGCCTGTTTTTGTTTTTTAAATGGAGACAAGGTCTCACTCTGTCACCCAGGCTGAGTGCAGCGGCACAATCACGGCTCACACTGCAGCCTCTGCCTCCTGGGCTCATGTGATCCTCCTCCCTTAGCTTCCTGAGTAGCCCAGATAATTTTTAAATTTTTGTAGAGATGGGGTCTTACCATGTTGCCCAGGCTGGTCTCAAACTCCAGGGCTCAAGTGATTTTCCTGCCTCAGCCTCACAAAGTGTTGGAATTACAAGCGTAAGCCACTGTGACCAGCCTGTTTTTTTTTGTTTTTTGTTTTGTTTTGTTTTTAAAGAGACAGGGGTCTCACTGTGTTGCCTAGGCTGGTCTCGAACTCCTGGCTTAAGCAATCCTCCTACTTTAGCATCCTAAATAGCCAAAACTACAGGCTTGAGCCATTGTGCCCAGGCCCAGCTATTTTTCTAATAAAATATGCTGAAATGGGCAAATCAGAAAACCCCCTTCTTCCACCTGCTAAGACAGAATAATGTGCTCCCAAAAGATGCCCACACCCGAATCCACTGAACCTGTGACCTCATGTGGCAAAGGGGACTCTGCAGACATTGACTAAGTGACAGCCCTGGAGATGGGAAGATTGTTCTGGGGTACCCAGGTGGGCCTGATAGAATCACAGGAGTCCTATGAGAGGGAGGCAGGAGTGTCAGCACGAGCGGGGGAATGGGATGATGTTAGGAGAGGCTGGAGGATGGCCGGGACCATGAGCCGAGGAATGTGGGTGGCCTCAGAAGCTGGGAAAGGCGAGACATGGATTCTTCCCTCCAGCCTCCTGGTAGGATGCAGCCTGCAGACCTGCCTTAGACTTCTGACCTCCAAAATTACAGGAGAGTGAGTGCAGGCTATTTTAAGCTACTGTGTATGGAAATGTTACAGCAGCCCCAGGAAACTCACGGAGGCCCCATGACTGGCAACGGGTCTCAACTCCTGGGCTTTTCCCCACTGTGGCAGATCAGCCTGTGGGAGGTAGGGGGTTTCCTCCCAGGGGGACCAGTGGCCTCTCAGGGCTGCTCACATGAGGGGAACGGGCTGTGAACGGCTGCCATGGCCCTGCCGTGCCCTCGGGCTCCAACCGCCTGGATGTGCCCAGTCTATCTGCAGGCACCTTTTCCATAAACGTATGATTTTAAAAGTAATCCTTATGTGGATTAAATTTATACTTGACGTAAGGTTAATACTAATACAATGCCCCAACACAGAGAACTGCAACCCTCGGTCTATGCGACTATTTCTTGTCATTACAACACCGCTGCCTTCTGGGGCTTATGGAGGAGACGTCACATCCGTTCTCACTTCTGACACTGACCCCCACTCCCTGTCATTTAGAGGAAAGGCCCCAGTCCTTCATCAGTAGCCCCTAGGCCTGCTAACTGTAGAGACTCTTATTTGGCTCTAGTGGGGCTGCTCTCCGGAGTCAGGGTCCGGAGCCAGCCCCCTGCCCGGCTGTATGACTGCTCTTCTCAAAAGTGGGGGGCCCCTGGGGGCCTGCTGGGGTCACTCTCCCTGCATTCCTCAGAGTGGCCCCTTCTCCAGGCTGACATCAATTTCACTGCTGGCTCTCACAAGGGCAGCTCCCACATCCACAGAGAGAGAGGCAGCTTGGGGCTGGTGAATCCCAGAGGGGATTTTACCAACTTCATGATTTTATAAAAGTGGAAGTGAGCTAGTATCTACACGAGTTGAGCTTTAAGGAGACAAAGCATTTCTAGTGGGTCCCCAAACGATACATCTACTCACAACTTCAGAATGGGGCCTTATTGGAATAAAGGTCTTAGCAGGTATAATTAAGCAAAAGGTCTTGAGATGAGATCACCCCAGATTCTCCAGGTGTGTTCTAAATCCTATGACAAGTGTCCTTATAAGAGACAGAAGAGGAGAGACACACAGAGGAGGAGGCCTTGTGACCACAGAGACAGACCAGAGTGACGCAGCCACAAGCCAAGAAACGTCAAGGAACAGCTGCTGCTCCCAGAAGCTGGAAGAGGCGGGGACAGATCCTCCCCTGAAGACTTCAGAGGGACCTTGGCCCTGCTGACGCCTTGATTTCAGAATTCTGGCCTCTAGAACTAGGGGCGAACAGACGTCTGTTGTTCTGAGCCCACCAGAAAGCAACGCCACTTCTCTACAGTACAAAGCTCTGCCAGGCGCCATGTGCAACCCGAGATGAGGTTTCTGTGCCTGCCAGCAGCTCCCTGGGCTCTTAACATCGACTGGGACAGTCCACAATAATGTGTGCCCCCGCCCGGCAGGGCAGCAGGGTCTGGCCCTCGAGGCCTCCTTCATGGTATGGTCGAAGTGAGAGGCAGGTGTGGGGCTCGAGGGTGTACAGCGGCCCCAGCAGAGTCCATGAGAAAGTCACACCAGAACCGTGAGGCCAGCCCCCCGCGGTTTCTCACACACCCACCCAGTGTCACCCAGAACCCAGAGCCAGCAGGGGCCGTGCCTCCCTGCATGGCCTCGCTCTGTTTCCCTACCGAGGGGCAAGCATGGGAGGCAGTGAGCTGATCTAAGGTGCAGCGTCCTAGAGGCAAGCATGATGACCCTGCTCTGACAACCCTGGCCACACTCGGCCAGCACAGCCCTCGCCTCCCTGCAAAGGACCTGGCAGGTGTGACAATCCTCTGGAAAACAACACACGACTGTGACAGCATTCAACGGCCCCTGGATGTGACAGCATCCAGTGGGCCCTGGAGGATGCTGGCATAGAAACAGGCCAGACTCCATGGTGCTATTTCAGTTTGGTCCAAATTCCTCTATACACAAAACAAGATGTCATCTAAGAAAACAACAGTCTTTCTGTTCCTGGTAAGGGGCCCAGTGTTTTACCCAGGAGGCCCCGGCCACAGCCGAGACGAGGTGGGGGCCTAGGCGGCCCACTGTCAGGCCCTGGGTGTGGCTCAGGACAGCGGGAATCAGGCGAGCCCACCCAGCCTGCCCTCACTGCGTGAAGGAAGCCAATCCAAGTGAATGTCCTGCCAGAAATTGTGGCTTCTGAAAATGAAGTCCCCCCGTTAGCCTTGTGGAAAGCCTTTGGCAAAGCAGCTCCTCGTCCGAGTTGCCCCAGATGTCTTCTAGATTGCTAAGTTAATTCCTGGAAAAAGCATTTGACCCGGACTGCAGTTCCTGGTTTTCCCTCAAAATTAATGATTCCTATTGACCAAGAACCACAACACACCTCCTAGCACTCTCCCTTAAAAGTTAATTCTGGTTGTACAAGGAGTTGAGGGTGGGGACTTTGTTTTTGTTTTTTTTTTTGCGACAGAGTCTTGCTCTGTTGCCCAGGCTGGAGTGTGGTGGTGTAATCTCGGCTCGCTGCAACCTCCACCTCCTGGGTTCAAGTGATTCTCATGCCTCATCCTCCCAAGTAGCTGGGTTTACAGGTGCCTGCCACAAGCCTGGCTAATTTTTGTGTTTTTAGTAGAGACAGGGTTTCACCATGTTGGCCAGGCTGGTCTCAAACTCCTGAGCTCAAATGATCCACCCACTTTGGCCTCTGAAAGTGCTGAGATTACAGGTGTGAGACACTGTGCCTGGCCGAGCTGGGGATTTTGGAGGGGAGGATCCCCCTTGAACGGCGTCCTCATTTCTAACAAAGCTTTGCCTTTTCATTCTTTGGGTGCTTCGCTGGGCTTTGTGCAGAGAACATCTGATGACTAGGCTGACATTTAGGAAACAGAGTGACCATCTTGGAAAGTCTATTTCTTTTTCTTTTTTTTTGAGATGGAGTCTCGCTCTGTCGCCCAGCCTGGAGTGCAGTGGCGTGATCTCGGCTCACTGCAAGCTCCACCTCCTGGGTTCACGCCATTCTCCTGCCTCAGCCTCCCGAGTAGCTGGGACTACAGGCACTCACCACCACGCCCGGCTAATTTTTTGTATTTTTAGTAGAGACGGGGTTTCACCGTGTTAACCAGGATGATCTCGATCTCCTGACCTCGTGATCCGCCAGCCTCGGCCTCCCAAAGTGCTGGGATTACAGGCGTGAGCCACCGTGCCCGGCCAGAAAGTCTATTTCTTTACTGATGGTTCTCCGAGGACACTCAGGGACAACTGAGCACAGCGAGTCCTATGGAATGCGCGTTTCCCACTATGGGCTGTGCATCCGTATTTCACAAGGTCACCCTAATCGTGATTTACCCAGGCAGGAGTCCTAGAAAAAATAGCATGGAATAAGATGTCACAGATTCTCCTGCAGGGTCAAGCACCACCACGCACCGCGCAGGCCTGTGGGGGACAAGCTAAAACACACAGGACCCACTTGTTTTGGGCAGATTCTAAAATGACATTGTGGTCTATGTTTGTGGCAAACATCTATTGGTCAAGAAAAGATTCTGAGTGAGCCGCTGTCTCTACAAAAAATACGAAATACAAAAATTAGCTGGTTGTGGTGGTGCATGCCTGTAGTCCCGGCTACCTGGGAGGCTGAGGTGAGAGGATCACTTGAGCACGGAAGTGCAAGGCTACAGTGGGCAGGGATTACACCACTGTACTCCAGCCTGGGTGACAGAATAAGATCGTGTTGTGGAAAAAAAAAAAAGGATTCTGCAAATGGCGTCCAAAGTGGAAGAAAGCAATGCCAGAGACCTTCCTTCTCCTTACCACAAAGCATCCAAAATCCAGCATGTGCGAGCCTACCCTTCTCTCAGTAATTCCAGGGAGGGAGGCAGCCCTCCACCGTTCCAATCTTAGGTGCTTCTGCCCCAGTCCCGGGTCTCCGACTGCCAGGTCTCCCGGGGCCTGGGAGTCTGCCCCTACTCAGGCTCTGGTGGGCAGGAGCTGTGGCAAGGAGAGCCAAGCTTGCACTTTTTCCACTCTCGCTTCCCACGACAAGGGGCTGGTCTCAGCCAACAGCTCCTCCAACGAGCCGCTTTAATGAGGTGGTGTCCTCAGAATCAGCACCAGGCCCTGACGATGCTGACACCACCCTCGGCCTGCGAGGCAGTGCTGCTGCAGGGGGTGCACGGCCTCATCTTAGCAGACGTCACACTGACAAAAATCACCACGTGTCGCGTGCACTTCACTTTACTTCGGCAGAGAGCAGTCACGTAAGAAAAGCATGGTGACCTCTGCTCATACAAACTGCAGAGGCCTGGCCTCTCAAGCTGGCACACATACCCCAGGGACAGCTGGCACCGTTTCCAGGCAGGGGCCAGGTGTCTGGGGTTGGATTTTTGTGGTGGAGAAAAACCACCCAATGCCAGTGCTGCCCTGGGTGGCGTGGGCAGGGCTGGCCAAGGGGGGGCTCCTGCGGGCTTTTCTGTACTGAGCCTGCCACTGCCTAAATCATGAATCATCAATTCCGCTCCCAAAATGAAATGTGCTGCCGTGAGGTTTGGTGTCCAGGGTCGTGGCAGCTGTAGGCACAGGACCTTCCCAGAGCTCTGTCTGTGGAGCGTTTTCAGAGGGTGAGTTTAGTCAGGTCTTTAGGAGGATAATGGCCCCGTCATATCTGAGTCAAAGATTTTACCAGATTGAAACATCAAGTCAATAAACAGCAAGGACAAAGCAAGAAACCTCAGCTTCCTGTTCCCTGTGTCAGATGGGCACACGCCAAGGCCTACGTGACCCTGGGTGTGAACAGAAAACAAACTGGTGCAGGGACCCAAGCAGCCGAGGGCCACTGCCTCCCTCGTCTTTGCCAGAAAAGTGGTTACCTTTTCTGATCTTGTCATGAAAATTAATGGCATCCACGGAAGCTGTGACGATGTTGGTCTTGCAGTGGCGTGCAGCCACGATCCCGGCGACCTCATCCATGAGCTTCATGGTCACACCTGCAGAGAAAGGGGCATGTGGTAGATGAGACACGGAGGCAGAGGAGACTATTTCACATCCTGGAAACAAGTTACAACTCAAGCCCTCCCCTCCCACTAGCCACCAGCAAGGGCCGCAGCCAGCAGGGGTGCAGGGTGCTCGGCCGCACGTGCTGTGGCTCACGTGCTACATGGGGCTTCCTCAGGAGATTTTGAAAAAAACAACCATGGCTGATATGCCAAGCCACTAACAAAACAGCCCTTTTCCTGTCCTCTACAGATATCACACCCTGCTGGGCAAGTTTTGTTACAATATCAACTGGGATGGCTACAATCCTAAAGTCACAGAACAGTACGTGCTGGCGAGGATGTGGGGGAAACTGGAACCCTCCTCCACTGCCAGTGGGAGCCAAAGGTGCAGGTACTTTGGAAACAGTTTGAAGTTTCACAAGAGGATAAACACAGAGGGACCGTATAACCCAGCAATTCCACTCCTAGGTAGATACCCAGAAGAAATACATGTTCAACAGAAACTTGTACAGAGCTTTCACAGCAGCATGTACGCATAACAGCCAAAAAGTGGAAACAACTCAAAGGTCCACACATGATGAATGGAGAAATGTGGCTTGTCCATACAACGGAACAATAGACGCTGCACTAGGAATGAAGCTTGAAAACGCTATGCAAAGCAAAAGGAGTCAGACACCAAAGACCACACACTGTATGCTGCCATTGACAGGAAAAACCCAGAATAGGCAATTCCATGGGGACAGAGGGTAGATTAGGGGTTCCCTAGGGATAAGGGATTAGGGGGATACGGGAATGACCACTAATGGGTACAGGGTCTCTTTTTAGGAGTCATGATAATGTTCTCAAATTGACGGCAATAGTAGTTGCATAACTCTGTGAATATACCCCAAAAAAAAAAAAATCAACAACTTGTGCACTTTATTTTTGTTTTTGAGACAGGGTCTCACTTTGTCACCCAGGCTGGAGTACAGTGATGTGATCTCAGCTCACTGCAGCCTCAGCCTCCCCAGGCTCAGATGATCCTCCTACTTCAGCCTCCAAAGTAGCTGGGATGACAGGCACATGTTACCACACCTGGCTAATATTGTTGTAGATGGGGTCTCGCTATGTTGTTGTGTTTTTTTTTTTTTGTAGATGGGGTCTTGCTATGTTGCCCAGGCTGGCCTCGAACTCCTGGACTGAAACGATCTGCCCACTTCACCTCCCAAAGTGCTGGGATTACAGTCGTGCTACTGAGCCAGGCCAGTACACTTTAAATAGGTGTAATGTGTGGTATGTGGATCATCTTCAGTACAGCTGTTATATCAAACAAACAAAGACTCACTGAAAGAATACTGGAGAATACTCGGGCTGCAGATGTCTGCTTTTACTCGGTCTCTCTTATTTGATGGACCACCACTGTGCATGTGCTGGTCCCCCACCCCCAGTTCTCATCCCCGGTACAACACACATATTACAATTATTTCAATTTTTAACTTTTTTTTTTTTTGAGACAGAGTCTCGCACTGTCGCTCAGGCTGGAGTGCACTGGCACGATCTCCGCTCACCGCAAACTCCGCCTCCCGGGTTCAAGCGATTCTTCTGCCTCAGCCTCCCGAGTAGCTGGGACTACAGGCACGTGCCACTATGCCCAGCTAATTTTTTGTATTTTTAGTAAAGATGGAGTTTCACTATGTTGTCCAGACTGGTCTTGAACTCCTGACCTCATGATCCGCCCACTTTGGCCTCCCAAAATGCTGGGATTACAGGCATGAGCCACTGCACCCGGCCATAACTTTTTAATTTATTTTTTATTTTCTTGTAGAGATGGGGTCTTGCTATATTGCCCAGGCTGGTCTCAAACTCCTGAGCTCAAGTGATCCTCCTGCTTCAGCCTCCCAAAGTGCGGGGATTACAGGAGTAAAGTAGGCCACCGCTCCTGGCTCTTATTTCACTTAAAAACTTAAAATGTACCTTTTCTTAGGTTGAACTACATGAAATTGCCAATAGTCAACCATATTTGACTTACAAAAGCAGCAAAGTGATATTAACTAACTTAATACCTATTAGAAATTTTAGAAAGTTATGTACATTCACCCTAGGACACAGAATGATTTTTTTTTTTTTTGACACGGACTCTCGCTCTGTCACCAAGATTGGAGTGCAGTGGTGCAATCTCAGCTCCCTGCAACCCCTGCCTCCCAGGTTCAAGCTATTCTCCTGCCTCCGCCTCCTAGTAGCTGGGATTACAGATGCATACCACCACACCCAACTAATTTTTGTATTTTTAGTAGAGACAGGGTTTTGCCATGTTGTCCAGGCTGGTCTCAAACTCCTGACCTCAGGTTATCTGCCTACCTGGGCCTCCCAAAGTGCTGCGATTACAGGCGTGAGCCACTGCACCCAGCCAAGGACACAGAATGATTCCTAATAAACCCAGAGAGAGGCAGAAAACCAGACTCCATCCCACAAGTGAAAACCAGACTTGTACAGTCACGTTTAGGGTGGGAATCAAATGTCCATAGCATCCAGCAGGTGAAGCTGAAAAAAGCAGAATTAGTGGGGGCCCCGGGGAAGAGGCCAGCCAGGGCCCCCTGCTGCTCAGCTCCTACCTAGTGCCCCCCATGGGGACCCCATTCTTCAAGAAACACATCCACCTAATGAGAGGCACGCATCTTGTGGGCATCCGGACTCTACCAACTGGAGAAAAAGATGAGCACCTGGGGAGATGTGAACACTGATCGGGTATTCGACGATCCTAAGGACTTATAAGTGTGTTTGGGAGGATGTGATAGTGCTATTGTGGCTGTTCAAGGTAGGAAGTTATCTTTTAGATACAATATCTGGAATCTGCTTCAAAATACCGCAGTGGGAAAGAGGTGAGGCAGGAACGGGCAGGTGTTGCCCATTGCTGGTGCTGGGAGACGAATACCCAGGGGCTTGGGATGCTCTACACTCTGCTTTTGTGTATATCTGAGCATTCCCAAAATAAAAAGCTAAAACAGAGACATGGGTGTTATTGATTAAAGCATTATGTTTTTATTACCATGAGTTTTCTTACAGGAGCTAAAAGAAGATGCTGCTAAATGAGGTAGGACAAGTGAGGGGAGGAGGGACCAGGTTCACGTTCACTGCACTTTCGCCTGTCCTTTCAAAGACCTGACGCATCTGTTCGGCTCAACCTGTGCTGGAGGCATCAGCATCCCCGTCTTTCTTTTTCTTTTTGAGAAGGAGTCTCTCTCTGTGACCCAGGCTGGAGTGCAGTGGTGCAACCTCGGCTCACTGCAACCTCTGCCTCCCGGGTTCCAGTGATTCTCCTGTGTCAGCCTCCTAAGTAACTGGGATTACAGGAGAACGTCACCATGCCCAGCTAATTTTTGTATTTTTAGTAGAGTCGGAGTTTCGCCATGTTGGCCAGGCTGGTCTCAAACTCCTGACTTCAAGTGATCCACCTGCCTCGGTCTCCCAAAGTGCTGGGATTACAGGTGTGAGCTACTGCGCCCACCTGCATCTCCATTTTTCAATCAGCATCCCCATTTTCAAATGAACAACAGAGGCCCTAAGTCACACAGAGGTCCGATTCTAAAGAAAGAGTGCAGGTGAAATACTGGGAAAACAGCTGTTTGGCAGGGGAAAGAATCCTAGGCACTGGATTTTCTCCCCCAGGCAAATAAGATGAGGCTCCGGGTGCCAGGCAGGGCAGGGCACCTCTGGGCTTCAGGCAGCTTGGCTCTCACAGTTCTGCAAGGTGGTTTTATGTTATTATTGAAAATAGAAGGTGCAGCTTGGCTAAGCCACCACCAGGCTGTCCTGGTCTCTCCCCCATGGCAAGGGGCCTCCATAAAGGCCCAGAAAGCCCAGGCCTCACAGGGTAGAGGACGGTTGGGCCAGGTCCCTAGCCCAGGATGGCAAGGAAGTGAAAACACAAAACAGAATAGGATCATCCGTGTGTCAATATGGAGGGCTTCCTTGGAGGGGGCAGCCTCAGCTTCCGAATTAATCACACCCACCTGTGAGTGTGCCCCCACCACAGTGTGGTTCAGGAGCAGAGTCTGGAATGAGGCCTGGTGTGAATCCCCCTGCCCCATCGCCCATGCCTGGAGGGGCTTCAGTCCCTCTGTCCCCGTCTAGAGTGTGAGAGTCACTGCCACAGCCTGGCTGGGAGTGAGTCCCCATCACCTCTGCCACTGCCAGCTGGGTGACCTTGGGCAGGCAGGTTGCCCTCCCTGAGCCGTGGGCTCTGTGTCTGTCAGGCAGAGGAGGTGACGGCACCCACAGGCAAGGTGACTGAGGAGCAAACGGGATGGCCATGTGGCTGCCAGCAATGGCAGCTGCTATCATGGGACGTGGGGGTTTGGTGGACATCTGTTGAGCTGAACACTAATTTAATTTAGGGCTTTGGGGACAGATCTGAGGTTTGGAGGCTGAACAGAAAAGGAAAGAAAAATGAAATAACTCAGAACACCAGGTAACGTGCTGGCTAAGAACCCCACACACTTGGCTCAGGTGGGCAAAGGAGGGATCCAGAGGACAGTCGGCCTCCCCTTACCCAACGCCACACACAGAGGGCACAGAGGACAGTCGGCCTCCCCTTACCAGGCACCACACACAGAGGACAGAGAGGCCCACGCGGCCACCTCCTGACTAGGTACTAGGTCATGGCTTCAGAGAGAGAGAGAGAGAGAGAACGAGCAAGTGTGTGTGTGTGTGTGTGTGTGTGTGTGTGTGTGTGGCACGTGTGTGCCTGTGTTTAAGGGGCTTAGTAGCGGCAGAGCTGGCACCCACAGACTGAGTTCTTCTAGGTTGATCTGCCTCATAAAGAAACTGACTTGTGACCACAACAGCTGGACTAGTGGCCCCACTCACTCACACAGCCAGCACAGCTGTGCCACGGAATTCCACGGCATTTCCCACAGACCAACTCTAAATACTGCCCTGTGCAGCCAACAGAAGCTCTGTCAGCCTCCGATGGGGGCCAGGACCAGCTGCATTTGCCATGAAACGCTGACCATTTATGTTCAGAAAATGGCAACCTGGTGATGAAGTGACAACAGCTGAGCACAGGAATGACGATGAGCCAGCAGGATTCCAGCAGGACCGTGTGTGTTGGGGAGACACATTGTTAACTGGAGTATGTGAGAAGTTTATCACCAAATGTGCACTACATGTGGCCTTCCTCAGGGGGAGATAGGTCACCATCCAGCAGCTAGTCAGGGTCCTCCTAGGAACAAATGAGCCAGGGACAAGCAGGAGTTTTTGAGAGAGAAACGAAGAAAGGAAGAGACACCAAAGCCTAGCTAGATCAGGAGCCAGGACAGCATGTGGACACAGGGTCCTGATGCTGCTGGGGGCTGTGAGCTGGATGCTGAGGGCAGCGGCTGGCATTGCTGGAGAAGCTGGTGCCAGGCGCGGCCCAGCATGTCACATAGAGGAACTCGGCTGCAAGGTCAGTGCCATGAGCCGTGAACTTTGTCTGTTCACTGAGGCAGCCTGAGTCCATGACGCACAGCTGGCTCCTCCCCTCTCCACAAACACAGAATCTCACCGGACAGCACCCAATCCTGACGCGCAGCCGGCCCCTCTCCACAAACACGGAATCTCAGCGGACCCCACCCGATCCTGATGCGCGGCCGGTCCCTTTCCACAAACATGGAATCTCACCAGACCCCACCCGATCCTGACGCGCGGCCAGCCCTTCTCCACAAACACAGAATCTCACCGGACCCCACCCGATCCTGATGCGTGGCCAGCCCTTCTCCACAAACACAGAATCTCACCAGACAGCACCCTATCCTGATGTGCGGCCGGCCCCTCCCCTCTCCACAAACACGGAATCTCACCAGACAGCACCCTATCCTGATGCGTGGCCGGCCCCTCCCCTCTCCACAAACACGGAATCTCACCGGACCCCACCCGATCCTGATGCGCGGCCGGCCCCTCCCCTCTCCACAAACACGGAATCTCACCAGACAGCACCCTGTCCTGATGCGTGGCCGGCCCCTCCCTTCTCCACAAACACAGAATGACCAACGCCGGGTCTCACCGGACACCACCCGACGAGGCAGCAGCCTCCTTGTGCCCATTCTACAAGTCAGGAACCAGACACGTGGAGAGTCGCGCTTCCAAAGTCACGCCACTAGGGGTAGGATGGGACCGGACCTGACCTTGGGCCACCAGAGGCAATGCCATGCTGCCTCCCCATCCTGTCCTGTGACATCAAGTTCAGAGCGGAATTCTTCCCAAGATGATTGCAGGAAGGAGCGTTCAAAGTCACAGACCCAGAGTCCCCAGTGCTGGCCACCAGCTGGTGTCATCAACTCAGGGTGGTTTAGCTGTGAGGGAAGGAGGAGGGAAAGGAAGGGTTCATGTTGGAGTTAATGTTCAGAACTTAGGAAGTGCCTACAATTAACCCCTTGTTCGTCATCCTGGAAAGCAGAATGAGAGAATAAATGGAAGGAGTTGTAATCAGCTCCTTCAAACTGGGGTTTGCCCCATTTATCCAAAAGGCTACCTTGTTGGTATGAGACTCCACAAGGGACCCCATGTTACTGAAAATCTCGCAGGATCCAAAGCACATGACAGTCAACCCCGAGGGGAAGAGGTGAGCGGCTGTTGAGTGCCTGGTGTGCGAATACCCCCTTCACCACCCCCACGCTCCTGCAGGCTCCACACAGCACCCCCAGACCACACTGCATGGTGTAACATGGACGCCTGCACTGGGTGAGGACCTGCCTCGTTGTCCCTGTGTCCCTGACCCAACACGGAGCTGGCATCTGGTGCTCAGGAAATGGTTGCTGAATGAATGAATAAATCAATGAATGAATGCAGGTTGACTAACAGGTCACAATCAGCCCAAGCAAGCTGCCCCAGCCACAAAGTATGTGGCTCCTTCAGGCAACAATTTGCGTCAAGAATTAGTCACAGATGAGGGCAGGAAAAGCTCATCCAGTCCCAGAAACCCCAAAGCCAGGTGAGCTTGATGACCGGCCAAAAAACTCACTCAAGCCCACACTCAAAATGATCTTGCTGCGTGAGCTGGACAGTGACATTTACAGGGACAGCCTCCTCCAGCCCCAGCAGCCAGCACACACGCACCGGCCTGGGAAACCATGCAGAGTTTAGATCAGCGGCAGACCTGCTATGAAACAACAACTTTATACCAACGATGGAAAAGGCCGAGACTGGTGGATGGAGTCAATGCTATTCTAGGGCCCAGGCCAGGGGGGCTGTCGTAATCCCACCATGTGTGTCTATTATCAGATTATACCCCACACCTGGAGTTTTATTCTAAGGACCAGGAACAGTGACTCACGAGCAGTGGGAAATCAGGACGGTGTAGCATCCTGACTCTGGCGGACAAGGAGGTCTTTCAAGACCTGGGCTGGCCTCATGGACACTGGCCAGGGCAGCAGGCAGGAGGGCTCTGAGCTCCCAAAGGATCTCATCTGGAAGGATCTTTGTCCACTTCAGGTCATCTGCACCTCCCAGAGAAGTCATAGTAGGATCCTGGGCCAACTCAAGGCCAATTTTACGACTCAGGAGATAACCTTTCTCGGGGAAACAATTAGAATGGTCCAAAAACCAAGCATTTGGCCTTGCAACAGCGAACGCTCCCAGTCCCTGCAGGTGTTGAGGCAGAGGCAGCAGGATCAGAGGCGGGAACAGAAACCCACCCGAGAAGACGGACCTGGCGAGAAACCAGTGCCTTAGCCTCCACCCACCCCAGTCTGTGTTTTCACAAACGCACTTTTTAGTATCGATCCAGTGGGCTTGAGAAAAACATAGAAAAACCATAGTCTGTGTGTCAGCTGAACTCTGCTGGCTACTTAGAGGGAAGGAAAGTGATCTCATAAAAACAGATTTTAATCAACCACTGTTGATCACAAGCCCTCTCCTACTGGCGAGACACAACCCTGGGCATCTTGTTGTAGGGCCTGGTGCCAAGCCTGCTGGTTACCTGCCACTGAGAGAGAGCAATGAGGTCAGATGGTCCCTGCAGAAGTGAGATCATTAGAAAGCCACGTGCCCATCGCGGCCTGCGTGTAAAGACCGCTACCACACAATGCCTGTGTCTATGACAGCACACACAAGACACTACCATCAATGTGTTAATTGAGAAAACTAAATTTTAAGAAAACAACCCAGAAAAACATAGTGCCTGCCTCATAACTGCCTTTCTTGCCACCACTGCCCACCTGGGCCCCTGCCTTGCCAGAGGGAGCCACCCCCCCTCCGACGCTGGAAGTCACCGTCTCCCTTTCACTTTCTTCCACTGTATTTAAAATATCGAGTGCCCGAGTTTTTTCCAAGATGCTTCTTTCCAGGTTCCTACTGAAAAGCCTCATCAATTTCCCCCACCGCAGGCACAACGGGTGCTGCCAACATTGGAAAATAACTTTGGCACATTACAGTCCGCCGCAGGCCGTCCTCATCTCCCAAGATCTGTAATTTAAAAGATGACAACAAAATTGTAGGACCCGCCGTCCTTGGAGCTGCATTTATTTCAAGAATTACGGGAAAAAAAAAACAAGACTTTCTTGGCCACTAATGTATACACATTAGGTACCAAAGGTATTTTTAATTGTAACATTTAACTGCTTACAGGTTTTTGTTTTGTGTTTTTTTTGTTTTTAAGTATTGATCTGTCAGCTGGCTTAAAAATAGGGCTTCATTTTCTTCTCCCAAGGCCTGGCTTGTGACTGGGTCAGGCTTGCCTGCAAACCCAAGGCGGCAGTTCACAGCTCGGAGCCCATGTGCCGCTGTCTGTTCTGTGGGCGGCAATCTGAGATGCCCCCATTTCTATATTTAATCCCAACTGACGGAGCGTGGGCGCCAGCCTCCTATATTAAGAAAATGATAGTAACTTCATCTTGTTTTAAATACCCCACCCGTTAGTAATTACAAGAGTTCTGAAAAGATCCAGTTGAGTGAGAGCCTGCGAGACAGCCCTGGCCTCTCCCTCCCCGGTTCTGTGGCTGGGACCATGGACAGAGGAATATTCACTAAGTGGTTCCCGGACATCTGGGAGCATCACAGACCCAGGGAGAAGGGCCAAGAGCTGCCCATGCCCATTGATTCCTCACACCCTATAGAGTCTGAAGCAGGGAAGGGGGGAGGTCTTGACTGCTTCCTGATGTTTGAGTATCCACGCTTCACTTTCAAAATAAGGAAGCAGAGAAATGGTAGATGGATTTTGCATCCCAACTGCCATGGAGGCCCAAGCAAGAGGAGGATGCAGCTACACACGAGCCCCCAGGCCCACCCCTAAGGACAGGCCAGTGAGAGGCTGCGGCCTCAGCCTGGAGGCTACCAAAGCAAGGTCACTTCCTGGAAGGTCCAGAAATTTTGATGGGGTGTCAGTTTCCTTCGAAGAGTCCAGGGGATGCTCCTGTTGAAGAGTTTGTGTTCATCACTTGGAACAGGGAAATGCTGTCAGTGGGTATCTGCCCCGCATGCCCCTGGCGACCACAGCTAAAGAGAGAAGCACAGGCTGCACAATGTGGCACCAAAAAAAAAAAAAAAAAAAAAAAGAAAGAAAAGAGAAACACCCCCCCCCCCGACCCGTACATAGGTAGAGAAGGACGTTCTTATGGTTCATGGCATGACCTCAACCAAATACTCCCCATTTCTGGAAAGGGGTCAGTGCCCCATGATTTGAGAGGGATGACGTGCTGGCCACCAAGGACCCAGCTGAGAGGGGGACCCAGTGTGGGCAGGACAAAGTGAGTTCCTGGGACAGATGCCTGTAGGATGCCTGGACTGGAGCAATATGAACCCCATGCCCAGGCTTTCAGGGTTGACACCATCTTGGAGTTCAGGGTTCAAGTTCACCAGTCCCCACATCCCGCTCTCCCACTGAAGCATCAGGATGGGCGTGAAGCTGTTCTTCAGAACAGAAGAACGTGGAGAACGATGTTTTCAAACACCAAGATCCTAGAAGGCGAGTACTAGAAGGAATTTAACTGCAGCCTGTGCCACTCAGCTTCACAAGGAAGAAAGCGGCGTCCCAAAGCGTTTGTTTGTTCACCTCTTGACCCCCCACTAGACCAGAAGTTCCTCAAGAGTAGGGAACAGCTCTTCGTCCACCTCTTTCCTTCCTTGCCCCAATGCTGAGGGTCTGGTGTGTTGTGTCCCACGCAGCAGTGGGGGCTCCGGCCAAACAAGGTCACGGAATTGGAAAAGAACAACTGTGCCCTCTTTTGCATTTTTCAGTGAAAGTCAACTCCTCCTGCAGGTGCAAAAGATTGTTTTTTCACAACTGCCCCAAGAAAACCAAGTGAACAAGAGCGTCTTGGTGGAGGCCTCACTTGCGCCCCCTCCCATGTTTTCTCTGCCTTCCCTTTCCTCTGCCTCCTCCTATAGTCTCAGGCTAAGCTGGGCTATAGCCAGGGTCCCCTGGCCTCAAGACCCCCAGCAGCGTTGTGTGGCTCCCCAGCAGCTAGACACCCGCATGGATGTTTGTCGCAGGAGGTCTGACTCCCAACCGACCAGCAGGGCTGTGTCTTGTTCACAGCGTCCCTGGTGGAGCGCAGAGGGGCTCGACACACAGGAGGTGCCTGGTCACTGGTTCTCGAGTTAGAGAGCAGTCATTACGTGTTTCTCACGTGCAGCGCACTTGCAGCCTGGCACAATCCTCTGGGTGGGGCTGACTGCGCGGGGCCAGCACAGTCCGCAGTCCTTCCCACGCAGGACCTTCATTTTTCCCAGTCCAGTCATCAGCTACCGAGTGCTGACTCCATGCCAGGCCCTGCACTAAGTGGGAACGCAGCAGTGAACAGACAGACAGACAGAGGTCATAGGAAAGTGTGTCAGGAGTGATGGTGCCTTGGAATAAAAAGTAAGTGGAGGCAGTCTAATTTATACAGAGCAGCGTGCTCATGAGAGGTCTCTTTCCTTTTCTTCAGAGACCTGGAGAAAAACACAGGCAGCCTTGCAGTTGTCTGGGTAACCCAGGTAGAGAGAAAGAACCAAGACCCCGGCAGAGGGAACAGCAACAGGCGGAGGGAACAGCAACCAGGCAGAGGGAACAGCAACAGGAGGAGGCGACAGCAACAGACAGAGAGAACCACAACAGGCGGATGGAACCACGACCAGGCAGGGGGAACTGCAACAGGCGGAGGAAACTGCAACCAAGCAGAGCGAACCGCAACAGGCAGAAGGAACAGCCACAGGTGGAGGGAACTGCGACCGGGCAGAGAGAACTACAACTGGGCAGAGGGAATCACAAACAGACAGAGGGAACCACAACAGGCAGAAGGAACAGCAACAGGCAGAGGGAACCACAACCGGACAGAGGGAACTACAACTGGGCAGAGGGAACCACAACCAGGCAGAGGGAACTACAACATAGCAGAGGGAACCACAACCAGGCAGAGGGAACTACAACATAGCAGAGGGAACCACAACCAGGCAGAGGGAACTACAACTGGGCAGAGGGAACCACAACCAGGCAGAGGGAACCACAACCGGACAGAGGGAACTACAACCGGGCAGAGGGAACTACAACATAGCAGAGGGAACCACAACCAGGCAGAGGGAACTACAACATAGCAGAGGGAACTACAACCGGGCAGAGGGAACTACAACATAGCAGAGGGAACCACAACCAGGCAGAGGGAACTACAACATAGCAGAGGGAACTACAACCGGGCAGAGGGAACTACAACATAGCAGAGGGAACCACAACCAGGCAGAGGGAACTACAACTGGGCAGAGGGAACCACAACCAGGCAGAGGGAACCACAACCGGACAGAGGGAACTACAACCGGGCAGAGGGAACTACAACATAGCAGAGGGAACCACAACCAGGCAGAGGGAACTACAACATAGCAGAGGGAACTACAACCGGGCAGAGGGAACTACAACCAGGCAGAGGGAACCGCAACAGGCAGAGAGAACCATGACCAGGTGGAGAGAACTGCAACAGGCGGAGAGAACCGCAACCAGGTGGAGGGAACAGCGACTGGATGGAGGGAAAAGAGACTGGACAGAGGGCTCCCAGCACAGCCAGTACATCTCCCCAGACCCTCCTAGACTGCCATAGCTGGCGCGGTCAGTGGCTCTTTACTGATAAACTTATTTGTAGACTGAAGACAGCACAGAACAGAAAACCACTACGTCCTGGCCACTATTTTCTGCCATGACAGCCCTCCCCACCAAGGCCGATCAGCAGTCATGTTCGCCCTGTCGGCTTTCATTTACTCCTTGACCAGCTGTGCGCACTGTGACCTGGGGCCGGCAGAGCAGGCAAAACTCACCTGGGGCCGGCAGAGCAGGCAAAACTCACCTGGGGCCGGCAGAGCAGGCAAAACTCACCTGGGGCCGGCAGAGCAGGCAAAACTCACCTGGGGCCGGCAGAGCAGGCAAAACTCACCTGGGGCCGGCAGAGCAGGCAAAACTGACCTGGGGCCGGCAGAGCAGGCAAAACTGACCTGGGGCCGGCAGAGCAGGCAAAACTGACCTGGGGCCGGCAGAGCAGGCAAAACTGACCTGGGGCCGGCAGAGCAGGCAAAACTCACCTGGGGCCGGCAGAGCTGGCAAAACTCACCTGGGGCCGGCAGAGCAGGCAAAACTCACCTGGGGCCGGCAGAGCAGGCAAAACTCACCTGGGGCCGGCAGAGCAGGCAAAACTCACCTGGGGCCGGCAGAGCAGGCAAAACTGACCTGGGGCCGGCAGAGCAGGCAAAACTCACCTGGGGCCGGCAGAGCAGGCAAAACTGACCTGGGGCCGGCAGAGCAGGCAAAACTCACCTGGGGCCGGCAGAGCAGGCAAAACTGACCTGGGGCCGGCAGAGCAGGCAAAACTGACCTGGGGCCGGCAGAGCAGGCAAAACTCACCTGGGGCCGGCAGAGCAGGCAAAACTGACCTGGGGCTGGCAGAGCAGGCAAAACTGACCCGGTCTCCAGCCTTGGCAGCAGAGGCCGAGTCATCCCCGTTAAGGGGCTCAGTGATGGCCTCACATCCACATTCTGCAAACCAGGTGCCAGGGCAGTTAAGGGGCTCAGTGATGGCCTCACATCCACATTCTGCAAACCAGGTGCCAGGGCAGTTAAGGGGCTCAGTGATGGCCTCACATCCACATTCTGCAAACCAGGTGCCAGGGCAGTTAAGGGGCTCAGTGATGGCTTCACATCCACATTCTGCAAACCAGATGCCAGCGCAGTGCCCAGTAGGCTGCAACTAGAGGGTGCTTGGACTTGGACGGCACAGCGGAACAAGCTCTGATGGCCCCAACTTTACAGGTTCTGTGGTGGTAAAGACTTGGATTTGGGGGACTGCAGTAGGGGGCTGGGAGGACAGCTCCAAGATACGGGGAGAGGAGGGACCCAGAGTCCCAGACAGAGACATAAAGTCGGCCTGCTTCTGCCCTGAGTCTTTCCGCCTCCTTCCTGTGGGTGGATTTTGTTATTTTTTTTTCCAGTTCCAGCACTTAGGTATTTTTATTTTTCCTTTTAAGTAATAAGCTCAGTTTGTCACTTTTACTCCGAAAACATCTTTAGCTATTTCCCCCTGATTTTGATAGGAAGTATTCAGTTTTCATTATCTTCTACATAATCATAAGTCCAGATGTTACTTTTTCTTTGGCCGGCAGTTATTTGCAGGAGTGTTCCATTCCCAGGGGCTATGTTCTCATTAAGGAGGCTTAGGCTTAATGGGTCTCACTTTAGGGAACTTATAATTAAAACGCTCTTTGTGGTCAAGTGCATGATCCTATTTTGTAAACGCTCCCCTGGATATGAGAAAAAAGCTTGAGTTCTCCACGGAGCAGAACATTGTCTATGTCTGTAATAATAAAACTAATAAAGTAAATGTAATAAAAGTTATGAAAGTAACTGATCTTTCTTAAATGCCTCCCATGTGCTGCCTTCCCTGTGTTATCTCGTTTATTTGTAATCCCTGCACTATCTCACTGGTGGGGAGGAGAGAAAGGCCCAGAGAGTTTAGGTTAGGTGAGGGCTGCCACTGGCCGCAGCCTCAGGGCACCGTTCACACGTCACCTTCAGAAGTTAGGAGGAGGACAGCAAGTGGGGAATCCAGAGGAAGAGCAGGTCCAAGGTGAAGCTGCCACAGGCTGCCAGAGCTTGGGAGTAACGACTGAGCTGGATATTAGAAAATCTGTCAGTTGCCACTTGGAGGCGGGAGCTGAGGCCATGGGGTCAGGTGAGCTCGCGGGAGAAAAGGTGGGAAGAGGGCGAGGACAGACCTCAGGGGCACACCCACACTCAGGGGCAGGTGAAAGAGGAGGAGGCAGAGCCTCTGGAGAGCCCCAGGGTCCTCATCCTGGTGTGGGCAGAACCACTCGGGGTGCAATCAACATTCAGACACCCAGGCCCATTCCCCAGCCACCCTGCTGCCCACCAGTGTGGGAAGATGAAGGACTTGGAAAGTATAGTGGCCTGAAATCCTGTGAGGGGACCTCAGGGTGGCCAGGTCAGTGGTGTCCAATGCTCTGGAGAGGTCCAGGGACATGGGTGGGAGATTGCTGGACATGGGGACAGGGTTGCTAGATTCATTGAGACAAACCTACACTCTAGCTGTGGGTTTCTGAGGCCCCTGAATCATCAGAGCCACCCAGGGCACTCGTTGCTAAAAATACAGGTTTCTGGGCCCCAGCCCAGCCCTGCTGCAGCAAAACCGCCAGGAGAAGAGCTCGGGAATCTGTTTGTTTTGTTGTTGTTGTTGCTTTTTGAGACAGTCTTGCTCTGTTGCCCAGGCTGGATGGAGTGCAATGGTGTGATCTTGGCTCACTGTAACCTCCACCTCCCAGGTTCAAGTGATTATCCTGCCTCAGCCTCCCAAGTAGCTGGGATTAGAGGTACCTGCCACTACACCTGGCTAATTTTTGTATTTTTAGTAGAGACAAGATTTCATCATGATGGCCAGGCTGGTCTTGAACTCCTGACCTCAAGTTATCCACCTGCCTTGGCCTCCCAAAGTGCTGGGATTACAGGTGTGAGCCACTGCGTCCAGCCGGAATCTGCATTTTTAACAAGCACTAAGATGGTTTCTAAGGCTCAGATGAGTTTAGGAAACTCTATTGTGGCCCCTCTTCCCTGCCACAGGCTCCATCCTGTGCTTCCCAGTACCATGGGAGCCGAGCAAGCCCTCCTGATAAGGATACCCACCTTGACTTCTGTTTCAGAGCAGAGTTAGTTTTTACTCAGAGCCGATGTGATCAATAAACGTTGAGGTTCTTTTCTAAGCCAGAGAACAACCCGTGCCCTCCCTCCATTCCCCTCACGCTCTAAAGACCCTGATACAGGAACCGGAGAAGCAACCAGAACAACCCGGATCATCCCATGGACGAGGGCCCCATGAGGGCCACATCTAGGCTGAAATGAGAGAGACAGGCTGACGTACCACAAATGTGCAGTGTTGGGGGGTGCCAGCTGGGCCAGTTTCCCCACAAAACTGGTCCAGGGCAGGGCTGGAGCTGCCGCTGTCCGCAAGGTTCAATCTGCCCCTTAAACGTATCTCAACTCCCTCTGTCCCCAGCTGTTGGGGTCTCTTGTGGTATAATTCAGGGAGGATCACAGTAACTAACTGTAGGAATGAGGTTCTTCTTCCGGCTTCTCCAAATAGCTCAAAATGGGTACTAGGCTGTTCACTTAAGGGTACCCAGGAAGATGACAAGACAGATTTCAGAACTGGGAAACTTGCTGAGAAGAAGGGAAACACACTCGTGAACACACGAGTCCAGGAGCGCCCCTTTCTCACAGCCGTTTCTCTTTTCCAGGGTAGGACGTTTACCGCAGCAGTGCTGCCCCAGCCTGTCCCCAAGAATTTCCTGGGGAGCTTGGGACACTACACCTCCTGGACACCCCTCGCCCCCACTCCCAGGGTCTGGGTCACCTGTCGGGTGGGGTCTGGGTGTCTGTGGTTTTAAGAGTTCCCCAAGTGACCTTAATAGGCAAGCAGAGACGAGGCCACAGATCCAGCCTCTCAGGGGAGGGGCCAACATCATCACCCCAAGTGGAGGAGACATACAGACCGGATCTGACGGAGAAGTGAGAAGAGGGCAGGATGGAGAGGAAGGGCTGGCTCTAAGCAAAAGGAGGCTGTGTCTCCCTCGGTAGAGCTGGTGGCCTGGGAAGGATCCTGAGACGGAGGGGAAGGCTCCAAAGCTGATCACAGGATGGGTGGTTAGCAGCGGCCAGGGGAGATGGTTAAGGGGTATTAAAAAATTGAAAGAATGAATAAGCCCTACTATTTGACGGCACAACAGGGGGACCATAGTCAATAATAACTTAATTGCACATTTCAAAATAACTAAAAGAGTGTAAGTGGATTGTTTGTAACACAAAAGATAAATGCTTGAGGAAATGGATACCCCAATTCCCCATGATGTGCTTTCTTTCTTTCCCTCCCTCCCTCCCTCCCTCCCTCTCTCTCCCTTTCTTTCTTTATTTCTTTATTTCGAGCAGAGTCTCGCTCTGTCACCCAGGCTGGCTGGATTGGAGTGGCATGATTTTGGCTCACTGTAATCTCTGCCTCCTGGGCACAACTGATTCTCCTGCCTCTGCCTCCCAAGTAGCTGGGATTACAGGCACCCACCACCACATCCAGCTAACTTTTGTATTTTTAGTAGAGACAGGGTTTTACCATGTTGGCCAGGCTGGTCTCGAACTCCTGACCTCAAGCGATCCGCCCACCTTGGCCTCCCAAAGTGCTGGGATTACAGGCGTGAGCCACTGCACCTGGCTGATGTACTAATTTCATATTGTGTGCCTGTATCAAACCATCTCATGTACCCTATAAATATATATACCTACTATGTACCCACAAAAATTTTTTAAAAAGCTGTCCACGGATGAAATTACAACTTTTTAATTACATGAGGTGAGCCCACCTGTCAAAACTGCCTGGGAAGGGTGGCCTAGAGTACAGAGATTGAGAGAGACGTGACACGGCCCGATGGGGACTCCAGCCTCAGCATCGCAAGGAGGAAGGGGGCAGTGCAAGTTCTTGGGCCCCTTCCACCCTACCAAACACTTGGGGTGACCCCAGTGAGCCACAGCCATGGCTCTCAATGTGAGTGCACAGCACAATCGCCTGTGGCTGCTAAGCTGGTGGTGTCTGGGGGACGGGGTGGAGAAGGATGTCACTTCACTTGGAAGAAACACCCAGAAACTGCAAACCACGTGATTTGCTATCCAGATAAATGGGTTAGTAATAAAAAGTCCCTGGAAGATCAAGGATAGGCCAAAGGCTGAAGGCTGGAATGGGGAGGGAAGATCAGGCCAGCAGACAGGCAGAGGTTGCGGCCAGAAAGTGGAGGGAAAATCTACAGTCCCTGAATTTCCCGGCAAAAACCTCAGAAGCCAGAAGACATGGAACAAAGGCTTCCAAGCCCTGTAAGGAACACTTCCCTCTAGAACACCCTGCTCAGCCAGAAGTCGTTTCAGACGCGCAAAGCTCGGGAAGATGACCCTCTAGGCCCCATGACAGAGACTATCCCTTCCTTCATCAGTCACTCCAATGTCTAACAGACGCGTCTGACCAGCGGCACTCACCCACCCACAGATGTGGCCACATGAGGACACTGTGGCCAAAAGGGGAGGGTGCAGTTTCCAACATGCCCTCCACCCCTTTGGGGCTGGACGCTGATGAAGAGACGGGCAACATGTGGCTCACCAAGAGGGCACCCCTAGGCTGGCGGAGCCACAGGGCAGCAGAAGCCTGGGTCCCCAGCACCACGGGGCTGCCTATCGGCCGTGGATCGGTCATAGCTGCATTGTTAGGTCAAAAAAAAAAGAAAAAGTCCTCTCTCTTGTTGAAGCCAAGCTGTCTGGGCGGCAGCTGAGCCTTTATTCCAGTTAATATATTGCTTTTCTTGGGGAGCCACTGGAGGACATGTTCCACCAAAACCAGCAAAGAGAAAAATTGAAGATCCATGAATCCTGGATCCAACCCAGGCGAGTGCAAAGGCCGTCCCAGGAGAGCAGTTTAGAGCAGGCACAGAATGAGCAACGTGGAGGAGGAGGACTGAAGGCGGACCCCTCCAGGGAACATGGCAAGGAACAGTTCCGTGGCAGGCAGACTGTACTGAGAGCATCTTATGGAGCTGGTGGAGGGCACAGAGCAACCGTTGGCTTTCGTAGTAACACCGTTTCGAGGGAAAGTAATCACAGTACCCCACCTGATGAACAGTGATGGGGCTCATGCATCTGAAACTTACGCATCAAGGGACAGCAACAGAGCCTCATGCTTAGGAAGCAGAGTCCTGAATCAGAAACAGCAGCTACCCCTGCAGGAGCGATGGGAGGAAGAGAGACCCACAAGCCCTCTGGATCGTTTCCACATAATACTTAAGTTTAAAATAATTAATTTAAAAATAAAAAATAAAATACCAAGGAAAAAGCTAAGATGGCCAAAAGTTGAGAAGTGAAGAATGCATGCTCAAGACTCCTATAAGGTCTGCCTTGAACAGGGCTACTGGCTGACCCCCAAGAACTTCCCTCTCCCAAGGTCTGGACCCCCACAGGTATCTGCTAGGTCACCCCTTCAGTCTGTACAACCAAACATGGGGGTAGTGGAGGGGAGAACAGGGGGTAACTGGTCTTTTCTGGGCCGACCCTGAGCACTCTATGGAGGAGGGTGGGGGACCATGGAGTGACTCACGCAGGACTCAGGGAAGACAGAAACCAAAAGCCCAGTTTGCCCTCTTCACATGCCCTTCAACCCACAACTGCACACACACCACCAACCCTCCTCCCGCACGGGACGATGACTGTCATCCACACCCTCCACGAGCCCTTCAACCCAGAACAGCAGAGACCCCGCCAACCCTCCTCCCGCACGGGAGGATGACCCTCCACACCCTCGGGCTCACTCCCCAGATCTTTTCTATTCCCCTAACTAAAGACAGGAGGTTCTGTCCGTGCAACCAGGAAAGCAGCAATGAGCTAGTGTCTGGTGGGAGCACTACGTTCTACCTGTGATTCCAGCCAGAACAGCTCCTCCCTTTCCAAGACACCCTTCACGAGTTTATCACCACCCAGACCTGTGTGTAAAGTCCTCAAGACCAAGGCTAGCCGGTGTGTGGAACTCACAGAAAATGGGACTCGGGCGCAGCTTTGCGCAGTCTAGAATTACAGAATAAAGGCTAAATTGGCATCCATTTCACCATTTTCTTCTGCAACTGGCATCTAGTGAATTACAGTTTAGTGAAGATTTTGATTCAAATGATTTTAGATGCCATTCTTGCCAACAGTACTTTACAGGAAAATACGATAAAATCACAGCTCATGTTCTCAATGCGGTGTTTATTTTATTCATTTGCTCCTGGTGAGTTACCAGGCCCTATAAGAGAAGGTTAAGGCTGGGCACACTGGCTCATGCCTGTAATCCCAGCACTTTGGGAGGCCGAGGCGGGCAGATCATGGGGTCAGGAGATCGAGACCATCCTGGCAAACATGCTGAAACCCCATCTCTACTAAAAATACAAAAAATTATCTGGGCGTGGTGGCGGGCACCTGTAGTCCCAGCTACTCGGGAGGCTGAGGCAGGAGAATGGCGTGAACCCAGGAGGCAGAGCTTGCAGTGAGCCGAGATCACGCCACTGCAGTCCAGCCTGGGCGACAGAGTGAGACTCCGTCTCAAAACAAAAAAAAGAGAAAGTTAAGCTTGGTAAAATTATTAGACAGATTTTTTACAAATTGTGGGCAGAAAATCCCTACTAAAATAAGCATTATTGTAAAGACATTGTTCCTAATACACCTCTTAACATGTGCCTGTATCAATGAAGCAGCTTAGACAGTGTAAATGAACATGACATGCTGCAGACTTCCAAGGGGCTTCTCCAGTGACTTCTCCCACTCCTGGCATCTCACTGATGCCTTTCAGCACATAAAGAAAGAAAGACTGGGCTTAAGGGTGTGGACTTTTCACCACGTAGACAGCGACAACAGAAATGCCCCATTTAGTGAAGAACATCTAACATGTCGACAAAATAAGCAAAACTCATAGCCCAGAGTTTCACAAATTCCAGGCTGAATGGAGCTGTACGAGGCTCAAACACAATACTCGGAAGTGGCAGAAGCCTGGGCTTGGGATGGCCAGGCTCGGAAGAGGGAGCTGCTGCCCACCCTGGAATTCGAGGGAGGACAGAGACATGGGGGCAGTAAGGAAGGGGAAACAGGGAATGCCTCTGAGGCAACAGCTGTTCTGCGGGCAGCAAGATACTCAGATTGTCACAGTGCTCAAGGGCCTGGAAGTGCTGTTATAAAGCACAGCTTCCCTTGGCAAGACCAAAGTTAATCAGATTTACGAGCAGTGCAGCCACCACTGAGCGGGAAGAGGAAAACAATCATGAAATAGGAAAAAGAAACACAAAAGAGGATTAGTTTAAAAAAAGAAACAAACTTTGGAAACATATCTCACATCAGGGCCGGGCACGGTGGCTCACGCCTGTGATCTCAGCACTTTGGGAGGCCGAGGTGGGCAGATCACTTGAGGTCAGGAGTTTGAGACCAGCCTGGCCAACATAGTAAAACCCCATCTCTACTTAAAATGCAAAAATTAGCCAAGTGTGGTGGCATATGCCTGTAATCCCAGCTACTTGGGAAGCTGAGGTGGGAGAATCTCTTGAACCCAGGAGGCGGAGGATACAGTGAGACAAGATCAGATCACACCACTGCACTCTAGCCTGGGCAACAGAGCGAGACTCCATCTCATTGGCCCAGAGCCAATGTCCCAGACCTGAAAGTGATTGGTGCCTCTCACTCATGGAGTAAGTATCTGCAAGGTGCCCCTTTGACTCTCTGTGGGTGCTGGAGCCAACACAAAGAATATGATCCAGTCCCTGCTCCTGAGGTGTCCCTGGTAGAAATATCAATGTAAGCCAGCACAGAGTGGTGCCATTTGAGCTGGGTTTTGAAGGATAAATAGGAGTTTTCTGAGTGGAGAAGAAAACAGAACTTAGTGGTCCAGGCAATTAGAAATGACAGCATTGTGCAAAAGTGCCTGTTATGCCTGGGACAGATGAATAGCTCAGTACACCAATAACAGCTGCACCCAGCCTTCATTAACCACACAGCACCTTCACAACTTCTGCTCTCACTGATACCACTTCACTATGATCTTATCTCCTTGATGCTTTTCTTCAACCAACTTGTTTTTAAAAGCTTACTTTGGTCTTCTTCAAAATTATAGTAGCCATGAAATTACAGGTTTGATATGCTATCTACATTTTCTTTAAATCATGAAAAATAATTACACATTATTAAAGTAAAAAGTGTCCGTCTGTGAACCTAGAGCTAAATCCTCTTGTGTTCCAGCTATGTTTCCCAAACTCTGGGAAGCCGAGCTACGAACTTTAAGGCCTGTGTTGTTTGAGAAGAGATCTGTACTTACTGGGAAAAAATAAATGCAAACATTAGAGGAAAAACATTATTAACGAGTCACTGCCAGTGAGTCACAATGCTAGTCTTTGGGGCCATCGGTGCCCTGCAAGGCCCTGCCCTGACCCTCAGCAGGCATTAAACATCTCACAACTATAAGATCCCGGGGCTGCACGCGAGCCTCCCCAGGGACGCAGTCATCCGTTTAACTTTTATCACCAATTTGAAAAACGGGTGCCAGCGTCTTTCTTTTTTTTTTTTTTTTTTTGAGACGGAGTCTCACTCTGTCGCCCAGGCTGGAGTGCAGTGGCACGATCTCAGCTCACTGCAACCTCCGCCTCCCAGGTTCAAGTGATTCTCCTGCCTCAGCCTCCTGAGTAGCTGGGACTACAGGCGCCCGCCACCACACCTGCCTAATTTTTGTATTTCTAGTAGAGATGGGGTTTTGCCATGTTGGCCAGGCCGGTCTTGAACTCCTGACCTCAGGTGATCCACCCACCTCGGCCTCCCAAAGTGCTGGGATTACAGGCGTGACCTATGGCGCCCAGCCCGCCAGCATACTTCTGTGATTTATTGTTCAACCTTTTTTTTTGAGATAGGGTCTCGTTCTGTTGCCCAGGCTGAAGTGTAGTGGCACGATCACAGCTCACTGCAACTTCGACCTCCTGGGCTCAAGCGATCCTCCCACCTCAGCCTCCCAGTAGCTGGGATCACAGGCGCAGGCCACCACGCCCAGCTTATTATTTATTTTTTTCTAGAGACAGGGGTCTCCCTATGTCGCCCAGGCTGGTCTTGAACTCCTAAGCTCAGGCAATCCTCCCACCTCCATCTCCCAAAGTGCTGGGATTACAGGCATGTGCCACTGCACCTGGCCTATTGTACAACTTCTTGGAAGTTTATACTTCACCAAACTCAAGAGCCTCAAGTGTGTCAGACAGCAGCATGGCTCCCAGAGGAGCAACAATGAGCCAAGGGACAGGAATGGAGTGGCCAGGGCGCTTCCTTCTTACCTCCGTGCACAAAGCCGTGCAGGGTGCAGTCTGAAGGCCCCACCAGGTGGATCAAGCTGGACTGGCTGTAGCTGACCGTGTTCGGCTCTGGAATTGCAAAGGAGAGAGATTAATTATGGGGTAGACTGATTCCCACAGCTGAATGGTCTGGCAATGCCGAAACCACCCTGACATCTGCACAGTCAACGAAGGCGTCCGAAGCCGGTTCAGCTGATTTCTCTAAGGAAAACCATGGTCTCCAAACAGGCTACAGTTGGTGAAGGAGAGGTTTTCAAGGATTCATGACCCATTCTGTTACTGGGCCATGACGAGACTCTCTGGGGCCATCAGTGCCCTGCAAGGCCCTGCCCAGGGTAGCCATGAAACACCACAAAGCTGTGAGTCCCAGGGCTGCGCGTGACCCTCCACCAGCCTCTAGTTAACCATCTGACTTGCATTTCCAATTTTACAAGAAGTGCCACAGTGTTTCTGTAATTTACTCCACTGGCCTGAGAATGTACAGCTCCACAGGGAGCAAGCTGTTCCCTCTGGCCAGCCCCCTACCCCATTCACTGCTCTATCACCTCACTCTTGCAAGAGCCCCAAATATCTCAGAGGAGCTTCAGTTACCCAACACTGCACTGCTCCTGAAATATCTTTAAGAGGCTGCACTTAAGAAAAAAAGCCAATGACATATAACGTCCAGTCTCTAGAATGTAGACCTTTCTCTTTTTCTTGAGACAAAGCCTCGCTCTATTGCCCAGGCTGAAGTGCAGTGGCACAATCTCAGCTCACTGCAGCCTCCGCCTCCTGGGTCCAGCAATTCTTGTGCCTCAGCCTCCCGAGTAGCTGGGATTACAGGCATCTGCCACCACACCTGGATAATTTTTGTATTTTTAGTAGAGACAAGGTTTCACCATGTTGGCCAGGCTGGTCTCGAACTCCTGACCTCAAGTGATCCACCAGCCTCAGCCTCCCAAAGTGTTAGGATTACAGGCGTGAACCACCTCGCCCAACCCAATATATAATTTTTAAAAAGCCAGTTATCCTTATTGTTTTCTCCGTCTGACAAGAGAAAATGGAATTACTGTGAGCTCTTCGGATTCATAGCTGTCAGCTGTCCAGCTTTGACCGTGTAGGGACTATGTGGCCATATGGCTGTCCATTTTTAGGGTTTATGACAAAATTAGCCCTGCATCAGACACGTTTGAGTGCCTGCCTCATCCCTGGCCCTTGGGTTGAAAACAGTGTTCACTTCCAAGCCTGGTCCAGCCCTTCCAGTGCAGATGGGGTCTTGGCAGGTCACCTAGCCCCTGGCTCCTGGGTTGGGATCCGCCTTTCTGGGGTCAGGCAGTGCTCTGGCCAAGCCCCAGGAAGATCCACCCTGAGCCATCCACGAGGGTGCGAGGGCTGGTGAACATGGCCAGGCCAGGGGCTTGGCCCTGGGTCTGAAGCGCGTTCCACTCGATGTCTCTGGCCCTCTGGCCAGGCCCATAGTCCTGCCCCCGTAAGCAGTAGTTTGGGGGCTGAGGGCATGGGGGAAGCAAGAGAGCACAGGGGAGGAAGGAAGGTTCTGGAGTTGGACTGCCTGGATTTGAATCCCAGCTCTGCTGCCTTCATGGGAACTTAACCTCCCTTTGCCTCAGTCTCCTCAGCTGGAACCAGAGATGGTGAAAGTGAAACTATCGGGTTGTGAAGATGACGTAAACACCTAGCACACACGAAGCCCTGTAAATAGCTTGTCACATAGGACGGGATCCGAAAAGGAGAGTTTTGTGTTTATGGCTGTGTAAACCTCACCCACTGCTATTCTGGGGGCCTGGTTCAGGCTCTTCACATCATTTTGAAACTGCAGGTTCACAGATTAGGCACTGTGTCAGTCAAGATCGTAGTCACTGCTGCAGCAGATAAACCCTAAAACCCTAGTGGGTTACACAGTGAGGTTGATTTCTTGCTTAGGTAAAGTCCAAATCAGGCTTTCCTAATGGGGTAGATTTCCTCCAAATGGTGGAGATGTGGGGATTCAGGCCCCTTTGGTCCCATAGCTCCATTACTTTTAATGGGTAGCTTTGAAGGTTACCTTGGAAAGGGACAGAGTGGGGGGAGGCTCACACACCTGAGGGTTTGATGGGTCAGGCCTGGAAGCAGCATTTCACTCTGCTCACACTCTAGACATGGTATTTTCACATCCGCTGCAAGGGAGGCAGGGCAGCGCGGCCCTGCTATGTGTGGAGACAGGCTTGGTCATCTCTGTCTGGTTCTACCCCTCCAGTCACCAGATCCCTGTTGTATTCTTTGCACACGTGGAGCACCTCACCCTCAAGGACAACCACCTGAAACCCTATCCGTCCTCTGCGCTGACCTCAGAGCGCAGCAGCTGGTCACATGCATGCAAGTCTCCTCCATCGTGTTTAGATGCAATTCTTCATGTTCCTGCAGCCAATGAACTAAGAAGATGAGTTACCTCCACTTGCACCCTTTATGCAGCAGCAGAAGAGGGAACAGAAGAGCACACTCATTCAGGAAAGGAAAGAACACAGGAGCTACCCAGGAGCCCCTGGCCCAAGCAGAGATGACTCCCGCCAGGGTCTGAGCTATGGCCATGGGGAAGGGTCTTTGGTTAGACTCTGATTCCACTCTTGGGGAGGAACTACATGGTCCTTGGCTCAGCCTCCTGGAAGGTTCTTCCCTGTTGGTTATCCACTATGGCCTCATCCAAGCAGGCACTGGGAAATAGGGGCCCACGGCCCACCTCCTGCTCGTCTAGGTTTGGAGAGGTTACTTTAAAGTTTGAACAGTCAAAAGCTTTTTTTCAGTCCAGGCAAATTCAGTTTCCTCGCAAACTTAGTAGGCATCTGATCTGTCTGCCTCCAGTCAGTTCCATGTGACAGGAAACACACCCAACGTTCTTTCCAAGTGTCACGTTCAAGCCTGGTGTATTTTTTTACTTTTCCATCCCACTCCACTCCACTCCCTTTCTCACTCTCTCAAGACACACATGGGTGCGTAAACCACACTTTAATCTGATTTTCGACACAAGGCTGAGTCTTTTTTTTTTTTGAGACAGAGTCTCGCTCTGTCACCCAGGATGGAGTGCAGTGGTGCGATCTCGGCTCACTGCAAGCTCTGCCTCCCGGGTTCACGCCATTCTCCTGCCTCAGCCTCCTGAGTAGCTGCGACTACAGGCGCCCGCCACCGCACCCAGCTAATTTTTTGTATTTTTAGTAGAGACGGGGTTCCACCGTGGTCTGAATCTCCTGACCTTGTGATCCACCCACCTCGGCCTCCCAAAGTGCTAGGATGACAGGCGTAAGCCACCAGGCCCAGCCAAGGCTGAGTCTTAATGGGCTTTTGATTTCAGTCTCCTTCCGTTCCGAGGTCAATAAACAATAGGCTTTTCCAGTCTTTTCATGCTGCCAATTTCTGGCCTTCTCTCAGAGCCCCGCTCCTCGTGGTATTGTGGGTTTCAGGGTGTACTAAATTCCCCTGAGGCCCAAGGTTCCCTCAGCAATTGCAGGCTGATCCTGGACACCCCTAGACCCTGGCAGGCCCACGCTGAAGCAGCAGGTGGGAGAACAGGTATCCGCTCCCTTGGGCCAAGCCACAGGTCATGCAAACTGGCTGTGATGCAGGACGTCGGGGCCCCCAGGGGCTCCTTCCCAAAAGCCTTGGCGCTTGGAGGAGTCTGTTGGTTGGCTTTGAGATCGCGACCCTGCACGCCAGCTCCCAGAGGGGCCCAAATGCAAGGACCTCTTGACGCATATTGAGGAGGGTGGGCTGGGTGGGGAGGCCCCCAGAATGTGGCTTCTTGGGAGGAGCTCCTCTACTCTGCTTCTGACTCCATGACATGCTGCTTCTCCCACACACCCTGGCATGAGGGCAAGCCCAGGGCAGGAATGAGGAAACTCACATGGCAGCTAACAGTGACCAGGAGAGAAGGCAGGGGAGCCGATCTGAAATTCTGTGTGTGGAGTGTACCCGTGTGCTGGGGCCGCTGTAACAAGAGTGCCCACCAAAGGCTGGCACCTTAAGTGGCAGAAATTCGTCTCACAGCCCTGGAGGCTGGAAGGCCCAGGTCAAGGTATCAGCAGCTGGCTCTTCCTGAGGCCTCTCTGCTGGGCTTGTAGATGCCGCCTTCTCCCGTGTCCTCACAGGGTTGTTCCTCTGTGTGTGTCTGTCCTAACCTCCTCTTCTTGTAAAGACACCAGCCCACCCAAATGACCTCATTTTAACTTAATTACTTCTTTAAAGACTCTTTCTTTACATTCAGTGACATTCTGAGGCACTCAGGGTCAGGACCTCAACATATGATTTGTGGCGACACAATTTAGCAACCATGACCCAGAGGCACATCAAAGCCTCGGAAATGACACTGGGGCCGGGAACAGTGGCTCACGCCTGTAATCATAGCACTTTGGGAGGCTGAGGCAGGTGGATCACCTGAGGTCAGGAGTTTGAGACCAGCCTGGCCAACATGGTGAAACCCCTCTCTAGTAAAAATACAAAAATTAGCCAGGCGTGGTGGCGAGTGCCTGTAATCTCAGCTACTTGGGAGGCTAAGGCAGGAGAATCACTTGAACCAGGGAGGCAAAGTTTGCAGTGAGCTGAGATCGTGCTGTTGCACTCCAACCTGGGCAACAAGAGCAAAACGCCGTCTCAAAAAAAAAAAAAAAACAACAACAAAGCAATGACACTGGACACTTAGGAGACCCCAGGTATCAACTTCTGGGTCAGGACCACCCTTCATCCCACCAGCTTTTTCGGCTACTGAGAAACATTACTTGCCTAAGGCCAGACCTAGAAAGGACCTGTCTTCACCTGAAATGAGTCCCAGTCATTTCGTGGCCCAGTGGGCTGGCGTGTTCAACAGCTTGGGGCTTGTCAGTTAGGAATGAGCTACCCTTTCTGAGTGCCAGCTGTCCTGGGCAGGGAACAGATGAGGTCTAGTCCCTGACCAGGTCTGCCTTCTGGCCGGGTATGGTGGCTCACACCTGTAATCCCAACACTTTGGGAGGCGGAGGCGGGTGGATCGCCTGAGGTCAGGAGTTCGAGGCCAGCTTGGCCAACATGACAAAACCCTGTCTCTACAAAAAATACAAAAATTAGCTGGGTGTGGTGGCACATGCCTGTAATCCCAGCTACTCAGGAGGCTGAGGCACCAGAATCGCTTGAACCCGGGAGGTGGAGGTTGCAGTGAGCTGAGACCGCACCATTGCACTCCAGCCTGCTCGACAGAGTGAGACTCTTGTCTCAAAAAAAAAAAATATATATATATATATATATACATAGAGAGAGAGAGAGAGAGACAAATTATAGCTGTATATATTGGACAAAGGGCTTTTAAGGAACTCTCAGACTCTGAGGTACCTGAAAGACGAGGCCACCCCTGTGGAGGTTGCTAGGCAACAGTCTGAACTCTTGCTCTAGGATGAGGTCTGGGATGTGGGATGGACAGGGGCTGGGAGCAGGCAAGTCAAAGGCCAAGACGGCCTCTCCAGGGCAAAGATGGAGGGTCCTCCCACGGGATGGGATAGCATGTGTCACACCTGTTAGAAAGACCCCAGCATATATGCCAAGCATATATGCACACTTTTTTCCCAGAGCTGCTGTTCCCCATTGACCCGGACACCCCTGCCAAACCCAACTCAGGCTAAGCCACCGTACAGGAGACCAGGCTGGTCTCAGATGAGCCCACCCCTGGGCTCCTGAGGGCACCAGGAAACCCTGCCACTGAGATGCCGGCTCTACCAGGAAACTGGAGTCAAAGATGCAGATGTTCAGAAACGCTCAAGAAAGAACGGACACGGGACTTCCTAAGAAACATTTAAAAGCCGAGTCTCTAATCCAATCATCTGAGGAAGATGCATTTTTATAAAACAAAAAAGTAAAAATAAAAGCACATACAAATCAGGAAATCTTGAGATTTAGGAGGCCAACTCTGACTGACAGTGAATAACACATTCTGAAAAATATCGCGTGTAGATTTACAGTCAATCAGAGGCTGGCAAACAGAAGAGAATCCCACGAGTAAAGGAATTTAAACTGATTGAAAACCTTGAGTAATTTTTGTGTCCCTGAGGATCAGTTAAAAGCAGAAGCTAGGATCTAATCCATGCTTCTCAAAGCCAGAGTCAGCCCAGCAGTGCTGCCCACTCCCTCCGGGGTCTGGCACCTACCCCAAGCTCTCTCTAGAAACCACTCATGAAAAGGTAGGTCCAGGCAGCCCCCATGTTCCACCCAACCCTCTCCTCCAGGACCCCTTTGTGTTAGGCTAGACATAGCCTCTTCTTGTCTCTTGCAAGGGCACTGATCACTGGATTTGGGGCCCACCTGCATAACCCAGATGATCTCATCTCAAGATCCTTAATTTAACCACATCTGCAAAGAACCATTTTCCATATAAGGTCCCATTCACAGACTCTAGGGATTTGAATGTGGACATATCTTCTGGCCCTGAGCGCTGTGTTAGTGCCTTTCCTAAGACACCTCCCCTTGATCCCATCCCATCACATTCCTTAGGGCCTGTGTCTGACCTGACTGCTGGGCTGCCCTCCCAAAAGCACAGCCTAGGCACTGCCTGCCCCAGCACGTGCCTCCAGGCCTGTCTGGTGTATTGCTGTGTTGATAAACTTGCTGTTTAAATTTCATTTTTAAAAGATATCTCAGCCGGGTGCGGTGGCTCACGCCTGTAATCCCAGCAATTTGGGAGGCCGAGGCGGGCGGATCACGAGGTCAGGGGATCGAGACCATCCTGGCTAATACGGTGAAACCCCCGTCTCTACTAAAAATACAAAAAATTAGCCGGGTGTGGTGGTGGGTGCCTGTAGTCCCAGCTACTGGGGAGGCTGAGGCAGGAGAATGGCGTGAACCCCGGAGGCGGAGCTTGCAGTGAGCTGAGATCGCGCCACTGCACTCCAGCCTGGAGGACAAAGCGAGACTCCGTCTCAAATTAAAAAAAAAAAGAAAAGATATCTCTTCACTGGGGTTTCATCAAAGCAGGACCATTCTTTCTATTAATACTGATACATTCATTTTCTTTTTCTTTTTTTGGTGTTTGTTAAAAAGCAGACATGAAAAGAGAAGAAACCTACAGTGGTTTCCCCAACAGTAAAGAACCGACCTACCCAGTCCCACTGGGCTAAGGTGACAACCAGTCCGCTTTTGGCAAGTTGAGGCTAGAGCACAGACTGAGTCAGAGACACAAATGTGAGACCAAATACACGAAAACTCCTGTTCAAGCCTCAAGTCAACCCACCTGGAAAACAAGCACACTCCTGCTGCACGCCAGCAGCCAAGCCCAGAAAGCCATGCTCTCATCTGTGCGCCCACTGGGTTTTCACCAGTCCCCTTTGGTGCTTACGTGGACTAAGCAAGGGAGGTGAGCGGCCAGGTTAGCAGGGGCCAGGGAGCCTCTCGGCAGGGCTAGGAGCAGGTGGACCCCAGAGTGGAGCCCACGTCACAGGCACATCCAAGGGGGAAAGGGATTACTTGAGGCAGGTCCTCCACCATTGCTGAGGGTGGAGGCAAAACAGAGAAAGCTGAGTAAGAAACTCAAACACCCACCATGGCCAGGGTCTCCCAAGGCATGGTGGGGGGCAGCAAACCCTCCTCAGGCTGCAGTCCCACGTGAGGTACCCTATGGAACCCAGCACAGAGCACAAACGTGCCACGAGCCCAGGCCATCACAGGGAAGCAGAGAAGCACACAGTGCGTCCTGGAGGGAGTTCTCCTGCCACTATGACAACATGACCACCATGTGTGCAGTAGGGAGAGGGGTAATGCTCGTTGCCTGCCCCCGAGGGCTCACCCTGTTTCCGGGGGGACAGATGCTCCCCAGGGCCCCCTGCCCTGAATTGTTTCTAGGAACTCAGGGAGTTCTCTGGGTAGAAAGTCCTTGCTTGAGGCAAAACATCTCATCGTGCCTTCATTTAGATTTTGGGTGAACATTTTGTTAAAGCCAGAACACCCCGACATGAGAGCAAGAGGATGGATGGCAGAAGGGACCAACACCACAGGGAAGCTAGGCATGCCACAGAGCCCAGTGCCTGCTGGCAGAGCCACTCCTCCAATCAATGTCTGAACAGTGGGGCCGGGAAGAAGTGGCGCTTGAACAGCTGCTGCCGTTTTTTTCTTTTTTGGATGAGTTGGAAATCCCATCAAGAACAAGCCACTTGGCCAGGTGTGGTGGTTCACACCTGTAATCTCAGCACTTTGGGAGGCCAAGGCAGGCTCATCACTTGAGGTCAGGAGTTAGAGACCAGCCTGGCCAACATGGTGAAACCCCATCTCTACTAAAAATACAAAAATTAGCCAGGCATGGTGGCACGTGCCTCTAATTGTAATACCAGCTACTCAGGAGGCTGAGGCAGGAGAATCACTTGAACCCAGGAGGCGGGGGCTGCAGTGAGCGGAGATTGTGCCAGTGCACTCCAGCTTGTGTGACATAGCGAGACTGCAGCTCAAAAAAAAAAAAGAAAAGAACAAGCCACTGAGCGAACACAAGGAAAAGATACAACAAAAACAAATTCCTCGTGAACAGGTGCACGCCACCTGCCTGGCAATGGAGGCCCCACGCACAGTGCCCTCCTGGGACTCGCTGAGTCATCAGGTCGCCTTCTAGCTGTGTGACTGGAGGGGTCTACACAGCTCAGGGCAGGGCTGGGGGACAGCCCTCCTTGGGGACCCCAGAGAAACCAGTTCTAGGAGAGCATGCTCAGCACCCGGGGAACCTCAAGCATGAGGCTCACGTAGGCCCAGCCAGCTCCTGCCTCCTATGCGTCCCCAGTGAGGAGCGGCACCTGCTGCTGGTGTCCGCGGCTCTTACCTGGGTTGAGGACTGGCTGGACGATGTCCCCGTTCCTCCACTTGGTCTCCATGCGCTCCAGCTTCTGGGCTTCATACCGCTTCCGGCCCTCCTCCTCCTGCTCCTGCCGGGAATACTGCGGGAAACCAAAGACAGGTCAGGCCCAGGCAGAACACGGCCTCCTCCCCTCGCTGGGCGGCCACGACCCCAGGCCCCTTATGTCACATAGCCTTGTGTAACTGGGACTATTTTTTCTTCTGTTCATGTGTGTTTAATATAAGTAATAAGAATACAGGAAGAGTAAAATCCCATGTGGCTCCACTCCCCAGAGAGACAACCTGGGTCAAGTGTTTGGTTTAGATCCTTCCTGGAATTGCTTTAGTGCCTACAAATATATAAAAAGCTCTATGGTGCTGTATGTGGAGCTTATAAGCAACTGTGTATCCATTTAACGTAATTTTTGTAACTATGTGGGCACTTAGCTTGTTCCCAATTTTTCTTTTCTTTTCTTGTTTTTTGAGATGGAGTCTCGCTCTGTCCCAGGCTGAAGTGCAGTGGCGCAATCTCAGCTCACTGCAACCTCCGCCTCCTGGGTTCAAGTGATTCTCCTGCCTCAGCCTCCCCAGTAGCTGGGACTACAGGTGCCCGCCACCATGCCCGGCTAATTTTTGTATTTTTAGTAGAGATGGGGTTTCACCATGTTGGCCAGGCTGGTCTTGATCTCTTGACCTTGCGATCTGCCCGCCTCAGCCTCCCAAAGTGCTGGGATTACAGGCGTGAGCCACTGTGCCCGGTCCCCGCTCTTTCACTATTAAAACCATACTGATCCTAGGTTACTTAAAATCATTTTGCACTGTCCCATTCCTTCCTAGGATTCATTAAAGAATAAAGGGATCCTCAGAAAGGCCCCACCCACTCTCCCAAGTCCGTGACAGAGCAGGAACACTGTGTGTCCCTGCTGACCCTTGGCCAATCGAACAGGTTATATATTAGTAGAGAATGGGCAGTCAAAGATGGAACCGTCCCCCCACCGCTCTGTGAATGAATCACAAGGGTTTTGACTCCAGAAGTTAAAAATAAATGTGACTATAGGACTCAGCACAGGCCGGGCATGGTGGCTCACGCCTGTAATCCCAGCAATTTGGGAGGCTGAGGCGGGTGGATCACTTGAGGTCAGGAGTTCGAGACTAGCCTGGCCAACATGATGAAACCCCGTCTCTACTAAAAATACCAAAATTAGCCAGGGGTGGTGGTGGGCACCTGTAGTCTTAGCCACTTGGGAGGCTGAGGCAAGGGAATTGCTTGAACCCGGGAGATGGAGGTTGCAGTGAGCCGAGATTGCGCCACTGCACTCCAGCCTGGGCGACAGAGCAAGACTCCATCTAAAAAAATAAATAAGTAAATAAAAAAGACCAACAACTCAGCACAAAAACCAAAGCTCCTGAGTCCCGGGACACAACAGGGGGATACTGCATTTCTTGGACGTAATAGACGGTCCACTCACTGCCCTCCTGTGCACAGTGAAGGGGATGCACCACACTCGGATGGAACCCTCGGAGGGGCCCTCGGGGCCTGTGTGCTGGCCCCAGGCTGGTTCCAGACCCTCTGCCTGCTCCATCCCCCAGGACCTTCTCCCTCCCTCTTGGCCTGGCCAGGGGCCGACTACCACCTGGCTGTTCTGATTAGCCTCCACTTCTGCTCTCACATTCACTCAACCAACCATTCCAGCTGAGCTTGTGGGGAAGCCACAGAACTCAGGGCCCCTCTGGGCCCCTCGGCCGCCTGTTGAAGCCCCTCTGACCTAAGCAAGTTCACTTCAGACGGCTGTGTTAGGCCTTCTTTCAAAAGCCAGTTTTAAACATCTCGATAATTCCTGCTCATGGCTCAGCTCCAAAATTGTGCAGGGCCTGAGCACCATTCACCATTCCTCAGCTTAATTACCCATCATCTTCAGTTGAGAACCCATCTTCAAAAGAGGCTGAGAAGGGAGCTGAAGGGTTTGTTCAAAAGAAGCAAACTGTGGGGAGTGTTTTAAGTTGCAGTGGATAATTCAACCTTTTCCTCCATAAATAAACCACGTCCTAATGTTCCACCGGCCAAGTAATGACTGTGAGAAGAGAGTCTGTGCTGTGTGTCTACCTAGGAACATTGGTGGGTGAACTTCAGCATCCTCGAGAGATGCCTTTTAAGGGGATTTTTTTTTTAAAGGAGCCAGCCCCCGGTCTAATAAATCCTCGTGGTACCCAGTACATTTGTCTGGGCTTGGCGGGGACACAGGGAAATGATGGGGCCCGGTCCTGGACACAAGCCACGAGGAGAAGCCCAGCCTCCTCCCCGACGCTGCCTTTCCATCTGGGAACAAAACCGCTGGAACATTTTAATGATGGCTGGCACCTAACTCTCACCCCCAAGAGCTCATCAAACACAACTGATCTGAAGCAGCAGACAGCGTGGCCCAAATATCTAAGAGACAGGCTGTGAACCTCTTCGCTCGAGCACACATTCAGACATTTGAAAAAACCAAAGCATCCACCCCCGACGGCCACTCAGCCTGTCCAGGGCTGCGGCTGCCCCTCTGGTCATCCTGGGGCCCCTCGGGCCCATCACAGGGCCACCGAGGTTCCCTGCTCACTGGGAAAGCTGCAGGCAGGCTAGGGAGGAAGGTGGAACAAAGACAAGACGTCCTGCACTAGACGACTGTGCACACGGCCAGCAGCTGGGTTCCTCCAGGGAGATGCACACATCCAGGAAACCAGTGTGTGTGTGTGTGTGTGTGTGTGTGGTGTGTGTGCATGAGTGTTCAAGATATCTACATGCATATGTATGTGACATCTCTATTTGTATGTGTGTATATATTATATATATCTGTATATCTATACATACAGGGATGTACATTTTCCTAAATCAGGGATGGCTGTCTGTAGAAAGGTCAGTGGGAGCATGCTCATGGAATATAAGACAGCCCTGTGGCCAGGCCACCAGCAGATGAGCATAAATGCCCACCGGGGCCAGGGAAGGAAGCCATACTTTCTGGGATTCCTAAGCAGGCCTCTGGCTGGGCCCACCAGTGAAAACCAGGAGACCTAGATTCCAAATCAGCGGGAGGTTTATACTACGTGGGCCTAGCGTGTGTTGGGGGGAAGATGGTGCAAATAGCTCTGAACAACAGCTGCAGCTGAGAACTGTGCAGCCTCTCCCATCTGCGGCTCTGGCTGCCTCGGATCCGTGGAATGGTTTCAACAACTCCTCGACAAGGCCAAGTTGATATTTATGTCTCATCAAACCCACTATACAAAGGAAATGAAAAAGCAACTGGGAGCTCCTCCAGGTTGTGGGAGGGAAGGAGCTAATTACTGGGCAAGGAGAGGCGAGGCTAAGAGGGGCCACACTGAAAGCACCCTGTCCCTGCAGCGAGGGGACGGAAGCCAGGGGAGTCAGAAGCTACCCGTCCCCTCCACTGGCCAAAAACCCAACAGCTCTTGGCGCATCGATCCTAAGTGACAAGGCAGCAAAAGTGACTGTGTTCAGGTCCAGACCCGCCCCTCGGTATCACCCGCCTGAGATGCACCATGAGATGCTGAAGCCAGGCACGGGGCCTGGGAGAGATTTCAGAACTGGGTAGCATCTGAAAATTAAATCCGTTAAATGCTATGTCTCAATATTTACATGTGATGTGGCTCACTGAATGCCAAGGGCTAAGAGAAAAGCATGAACGTGGGGTGGGTGCACTTGCAATTCTGCGGAGAACAGTCAGGAGCCCCCACCTGACCCCCGCTCCTTAGGTCTTCAACCACCCCCGAGTTAGCACTGCTGAAAATGACCACAGCTTCCATCTCAGCCAAGAAGCAGGGAGAGAGGAGAACAGCCCCACGAAGAACAAGAGACGGGAGAGGGTGTTGAACCGAGGGCTGGTGCAGTGGGTTGAACAGCATCCCTCAAAATGTATATCCACCTGAAACCTCAAAATGCAAACGCTTCCAAAAACCAGGTCTTTGTAGTTGTAAATAGTTAGAATGAGGTCACAGCGGAATGGGACGGGCCCTGAGCCCAGTGACCCACGCTCCTGTAAGCAGGCTGTGCGAAGATGGAGGCAGAAGCTTCAGTGACGCAGCCTCAGCCAAGGGACGCCTGGAGCCACCCAGCGCTGGAGAGGCCGGGAGGGATCCTCGCCTGGGGCCGGTGGAAGGCGCGGGGCCTTGCCCATACCTTTGCACTTCTGGCCTCCAGAACTGTGACAGAATCAACTTCTATTGTTTGAGAGCTACCCAGTCAGTGGCACTTTGTCACGGCAGCCCCGGGACACTGTCAGGCGGGAGTGTGAGACCTCGGACTCCACACCCCGACCCTGAGCCCCCGCCCACTGGCCAGCTTCTGGCAGGCTGCCATCCTGCTCTCATAAAACCAAAGCTGCAGCCACCAGCCTGCCCTTCCCATTAAATATGGACAGGGCTCCCCTGTCACCAAGATTAAAAAAAAAACAAAACCTAGGCCAAAAAGCAGCTGGACCCAGCAGCCAGCCACACCTACCTGGGGAGACACCCCACCCAGACCTTCACTGCCCTCTGAGGAGACCCTGGCAGGGTGCCTGGTCAGACACGGAGCTGGGGACAGAAGAGATGGCAGGAAGCAGGTCTCAGGGAGCACCTCCCCAGTCTCACATGAGCAGGGACCAAGGCCCCATCAGCCCTGGTGACCGGGGGGCCACAGGAAGACGGTGAGCCAGGCCTCCTACAGGCGGGAAGTGGCCTGCGCCCGGCAAACGCTGGGGAGGGAACCAGGGCTTCCGGCAGCGGCAAGAGCACCCAGCGTCTCTATTGGGTCTGGAAGCAAAAAGAGCAGGCACCAATTCCTGACAATCTGGTTCTCGGCTTTATTATTTCTAAAAATGTATTCTATATATATATATCTCAGCCGGAGGAAAAGCTCCCTGCCAGGGCCCACACTGCAGACTCAGAATCCCGGTTCCTTCCCTCTAAGAACAGCTCCTCCTGGGGGCTGAGGCCTGTGGACCGCAGGGTCAGGCTGCAGGAGGAGCTGGTCACATCTGTCCTTGGACTCGCCAGTGAACTTGGGGCACAGGAGAAGGAGGCGAGGGAGTACTTTTAGGGAATGAATTAAATTTCTTTATTCCCAACGTCTCCCCTCCAGGAATCTGTATGTGTGGCTTCCACAGGCCTGCCCATGGCGGGACCCCCTGACAACATAATGAACTGGTATTATGAAAGGTGCTTCCACCGGGCGCAGTGGTTCACGCCTGTAATCCCAGCACTTTGGGAGGCCGAGGTGGGTGGATCATGAGGTCAGGAGATCGAGACCATCCTGGCTAACACGGAGAAACCCTGTCTCTACTAAAAAATTATATAAAATAATTAGCTGGGTGTGGTGGCAGGCGTCTGTAGTCCCAGCTACTCAGGAGGCTGAGGCAGGAGAATGGCATGAACCTGGGAGGCGGAGCTTGCAGTGAGCCGAGATTGTGCCACTGCACTCCAGCCTGGGCAACAGAGCAAGATTCTGTCTCAAAAAAACAAAAAAACAAACAAAAGAAAGAAAGAAAGAAAGATGCTTCCAACCACAGCGAAGCCAGAAATGAGAGAAACCCAGAAAAGGAGACAGACCCCAGCAGGGGACAAGAAGGGAGAAAGACAAAAGCTCATATGAGAGCTGTCTCCACAGCCACTGCGTCAGAAGCAGAGATCAGAACCAGCTTGCAGGGGCCACGGGGGAGCAGCCAGCCTGGCCCGGGCAGCCTGGTGGTCCTGGCTCCCGAAAGGACACGTCACTATCACAATCCTGTCACCGTCTTTTCTCTGGTTAGAGAGTGTGACAAAAAGGTCCCTAGGTTGGAGGGATGTTTACGTCCACGGGTTCTGAGCCAGCTTACGCTCACATTTCCAGCATGAATTAAACATACATTAGAAGATCCCACACAGACATGTCTCCTCCCTACCCGTGTTTCCTCGGAGGCAGGACAGAAACTCCTGTGGAGCCAGGGATGCCCTGCCCAGCCCAGAGGGGACACTGCCTGCTGACAGACCTGGCCCCCTGTGCCCTAGCTCTGGCCTGTTGCTCCCTTGGGACCCTTAGCTGAACGAGCCTCCCACCATCAGGTGAGGTGACCTGATCTCTGCCATCTGCCCCCAAGAGAGAAGTAGAAAGGGCACCTTACCACAACAGGAGGCACCTCGAGGACCTTGTCCACGTTCTTCAGCGACAGGGGCACATACCACAGGGTGGCCTTATTCGTCAGCTTTTTGGCACCTTAAGAGAAGAAAATCACATTAAATGATGCCCGGGAGACGGGGTGGGAATGTGAGCGGCCAGGCACGTGGCAGCTGCTGCTCCAGCGCCCGGTCCCAGTACCTGAAACACACCGCACTGTGCACCACCTCTCTGGCCCCCAACCCCCAGGACCCCAAGGCCTTTTCAGCATCCTGGCCAGGGGGTGCTGCCATCACGTGAGTGCGGACAAACAGAACAACAGACCCCAGAGCCCATGGAGAGAGGCTGCGTGGGGCCCACCCCCATCACAAGGCATGCCCCCCCAAAACTGGCTTGAGCTCAGGACCCCAGCCCCTCCCAACACACCCACTCTGGGGCAGTTCTCCCTTTCCAGGGGCTGCTGAAAAGACTTCAGACCATGTGGTTTAAGCCTGGATGGTCCGGAGCTGGTCAGCCACAACACCCAACAGGGATCACCCTGGAGGGCACCAACTGCAGGCAACCTCCTCTTCCTGGTGTTTTGACAGAAAGGGAGCTTGATTATGAAAACACATCAGAGGCTCCCGATGAGCCTCCCAGACAGAGGGAAAGGACTGATTGGCTGCAGGCAGACGCCCTTCGTTCTGCCCGGGCACACGAGGCTGAGCCCACTTCACCTGCTGGCTCAAGTCTCCACCAACTGATCGCTGCCGACATCGAACGTCAAAATCAAAAGTGCCTTGCTGGGGAACTTGACGTCCTGATGCTCAGACAAGTAACATCTTCTGCAGATCCCATCCACCTGTCTAAGCACTGCCAAGAACTCCCGCCAAACGGGGAAGCCCAGAAAGACACTTGGCCCATACAGACGTGCAGGCTGCAGAGGCTCGGGAGGATGTGGAGGCTGTGCCCAGGCAGAGCAGCCCAGGGGAGGGGCAGGGGGGACGGCCAGGGCCCCCACAGCCCAAAGCACAGAGCAGCGGAGCCAGCTCATCAAAGCCCCATTTTTGCCACCCCAGGAACTTCCTTTCCTTCACACCAGACACTCGGGTGGGCTGCCAGCCCATCCAAAGCTCCACCAGAAGCTTCCAGGTGCCAAGAGACGGGCTATAGGCTGCTGACTCCTTGGGGCACTGAGCCCACCCACAGAGCAAAGTGGGGCTGCAGGACAGGGAGGCCTGTCCATGCTGAGAAACACAGGCTCGTGGCCTGCTGGGGCTAAAGGAGCCTAGAGATCCCTGGTGTACACCCCTCACTTGTACAGAAGGAGCCTGAGGCCCAGAGACATCTAGGGGTTTACCCAGGGTCACACAGCAACTTGGTGCCATACTCCCACGTCCCAGTCATTTCAGAGAAGTATCTGCAAGGATGCCTTTAAAAAGTGGCTTTGTCAGGCACGGTGGCTCACACTTGTAATCCCAGCACTCTGGGAGGCTGAGGTGGGTGGATCACTTGAGCTCAGGAGTTCCAGACCAGCCTGGGCAACATGGCGAAACCCTGTCTCTACCAAAAATACAAAAAATTAGCTGGGTTGGCTGGGCACGGTGGCTCACACCTGTAATCCCAGCACTTTGGGAGGCCGAGGCAGGCAGATCACCTGAGGTCGGGAGTTCGAGACCAGCCTGACCAACATGGGGAAACCCTGTCTCTACTAAAAATACAAAAATTAGCCGGGTGTGGTGGTGCCTGTAATCCCAGCTACTCAGGAGGCTGAGGCAGGAGAACAGCTTGAACCCGGGAGGCAGAGGTTGCGGTGAGCCGAGATGGCGCCACTGCACTCTAGGCTGGGCAACAAGAGCAAAACTCTGTCTCAAAAAAAAAAAAAAAAAATTAGCTGGGCATGGCGGTGCACACCTGTGGTCCCAAAGGCTGAGATAGGAGGATCGCTTGAGCCCGGAAGGCAGAGATTACAGTGAGCCTAGATTGCACCACTGCACTCCAGCCTGGGTGACAGAGCGAGGCCCTGTCTTAAAAAAATAAATAAAAGTGGCTTCTTCAATGTGGAAGATCCTCACTATAAAGCAGAAGAGTGAACTGCAGGAAATAACGGAGGAAAGGGAGACAGGAGCAGCCCCAGGGCCCTGCCCAAAATCCCCAGAGGAGCTCACTTCCCACCAGTTACCTGAACCTGCCTTCCCAAGGCAAAGCACTTTTCCTCAATAAACACAGCCCCAGGCTCCAAGTCAAGCCCCAGGGGGCCCATTAAGAAAAGGCCTGTGCCTGCCCCTCCTCCCCGCACGGAACACACCTTGAGAACGTGGGGCTCCCAGTGCTTGGGAACCACAGGCAAATAATATGGGAAAATATTTCCACCGCACTTTGACTGAGAGTGAATCTGACAACCTGCTTTTGGGAATAAAGATTTCCTGTTGGATTCAGCTAGAGCCAGCCTGACAAGCCGGTTTCCATGACAACTCGAGTGGCCCTCTGGACCTAAATGAACACCATGGAGCAAATGAGGCAAACATGCTAATTGTATTTTCTCCATCATTTAATGAAACCATCAAAAGACAACGGCAGTATTAAAAAATTATCTCTCGGCCAGCTGCGGTGGCTTACGCCTGTAATCCCAGCACTTTGGCAGGCCGAGGCAGGCGGATCACGAGCTCAGAATCAAGACCATCCTGGCTAACAGGTCTCTACTAAAAATACAAAAAAATTAGCCAGGCACGGTGACACGTGCCTGTAATCCCAGCTACTAGGGAGGCTGAGGCAGGAGAATCACTTGAACCTGACAGGGGGAGGTTGTAATGAGCCGAGATCGCGCCACTGCACTCCAGCCTGCATGACAGAGCAAGACTTGGTCTCAAAAAAAAAAAAAAAAAAAATCTCTTAAAATCTTAAGAGCTCCCAGCTATTTTTCTGGAGCAATTCACAGCGATCACATCCCAGTTAGCTTAATACTTTGACAGTTGCTGGAGATAAATGAGCTGCCTCAAAGGCAAGGTTTGCGGGTCGTCTGCCTGGGCCTGTGCTCGCTCAGCGGCCTCGTGACAGGCAGCACAGCCCAGGTAGAGGGGACACACAGAACAGGGGACCCCTGTCTCCTGGGGTGGAGACAGCACACAGATGTCACGCACACAGCTTATGACTCAGCCTGCTCCGGGCCAGGGTCCCCGCGCGCATCCTCTGCCCCCACCTGCAATACCCCATCTTTCAGAGGTCACCACCCATTCAGCCAGTGCTCCCCATGTGCCCACCATGTGCCAGGCACTGTTCTTGGTGTTGGGGCCTTCATGAGTTCAATTTCCAGGGGACACATGGGCAGAGACAGAGAAGGGCCTCAAGAGAACAATAGAGACTGCAGAGAGATGGCAGAGAAGCAGAAGCACAGACGAGGAGATGAGCGAGACAGAGGGGGAGATGAGACCCGCAGTCACAGAGTAAGACAACAGCGGGCTCCGGGGCCTGACCAAGATATGGAGAAAAGCCACAGCCTCGGGGTTCCAAGGCCTCCCTGCTCAGCCCCTGCTACAGGGAAAAGGCTGAAGCTGGGAGGAAGAACCTGGGGCACCGCCCAGCCCCACTGGGAGAAGCCTTCATGTGCTGGCAAGCGCTGGCAAGCGTATCCTGCCTTCTCTAAGCCTCACGTGCACGACAGGGCAATGCCAGCCCTGATGTCTCCAGGGAGGAGGGGTGGGCATCTCTGTCCCTCTCTGAGCCCATCGTTCGGAGGAGGAGGAGAAGGCCGAGGGCTGTGGTGGCCAGGACACAGCGGGGAGGCTGAGAAGCTCCCAGCACCTTCTGGGTGAGCTGGTGGGGGCTGCTCTCTCATGCTCACGCCTGCCCTGGCTCTGCACAGGAGCCTCTCCCCCTCTCAGCCCCTAAAGAGCGAGGGATCCCCACGAATATGTCAGATCGTGTCATCCTCATCAAAACCCCATCAGCCAGCATGTCTCAGCACTGACGCCCAGTTCTTCCTGGTCGCCTCTGCTCCTTCACTTATTCATTCATTCATTTGCTCATCCACTATTGGTTCCATGTCTATTATGAACCAGCAGAAGCGGCCAGGAAAGGGAAGTTCATGATCTGGGGAGTTCCTCAAGCTCAGTACCCCTGACCTTTGGCCTGCATCACTCTCTGCTGTGGGGACAGCGGGTCCCAGCCATGCTGAAAGCCTGAGAACACCTTTCCGTCTCCCTGCCTCTCTCCCCATCATCCCAAACTGCTCAGCCGGGCTCGGTGGCTCATGCCTGTAATCCCAGCACTTTGGGAGGCCAAGGCGGCTGGATCACCTGAGGCCTGAGGTCAGGAGTTTCAGACCACCCTGGCCATCATGGTGAAACCCTCTCTACTAAAAATACAAAAATTAGCCAGGTATGGTGGCTCATGCCTGTAATCCCAGCTACTCAGGAGGCTGAAGCAGGAGAATAGCTTGAACCTGGGAGGCAGAGGTTGCGGTGAGCCAAGATTGCACCACTGCACTCCAGACTGGGCAACAGAGTGAGACACCATCTCAAACAAAAAAAAAAACAAAAAAACCAACCTGCTCATCAGGGCTTCCTCTGAGGCTGTGGCCTCTGATGGAGACCACAAAGGGGGCTTCCATGGCAGAAAACCTGCAAAGCAGATCCCTTCCTGGCATTTTTGAAGCCACCAACTCCTGCAATGACAAAGGGTGCTGCTGACTGGGCCCTCACAAGCAGGAAGGTCCTAGGAAGCAGGAGAGCGCGGCAGGCCATCCCTCCTCTCCAGGAAGGGGCCAAGGCTCCACCCCCAGCAGAGTCGGAGAAGAGCTGCGACCTCACAGGAGATGGCAGGGAAACCCCAAGGCCCCTAAAGTGGGGAACCCACCCAGCCCTGAGCAGCCTCTCCCAAGTCATGGGTGCTGCTCCTGATGTGGGAGGTGCCCATACACCCCTTCCTGTGCCACATCCTGAGACCAGCATCCAGGGTCCCTCTGATGTCAGAGGTGCCTGCTGAGGGAGCAGCAGGCAATGGGAACGCAGACCACCTTCCACCCCAGGCCCTTGCTCAGCTCCATCTGCCCACCTGCCGGAGCTGGGCTGACACAGCCATTCTAATCACCAACCCTGCTGAGGTCCTCAGAATGTTCTAGATGCATAACTGTGCTTGCTACCGGCCTGTCATGAGGAAAAGGACTCGAGCCCCTTAAACAGCTGTGAGCTGGCACTCCACCGGGCAGCCACTGCTGAGGAACACGCATGGGGAAGAGGAGGAAACCGGCCCAGCCTCTCTGCATGGGAGGACTGGTGACCTGGGAGGTGGCAGGGAGAGGGCCAGGGGCAGGGGAAGAGGCCCGCCTTCCCCCTCACCTCCCGTCCCCAGCCTGGGTATAAAAAGAAGCGTGAGCTGGTGAACACTGGAGCCGCCCCCTCCTGCAGCGCCCAGTGGGAAGGGGAAGGGGGTTTCCATGGTTACCATGGCCAAGGAGGAGAATATTCAGATGAAAGCAGAGGCAAAGGTTCACCCAGTGAGCTTCTATCTGAGCCTGGTTTCTGGGGCTCCCAGGAGCGGGCAGTGTCCTCTCTGGAGCAAACACCTCCCTATGCTTGAGGAGGGCAAGCAGGGCAGGGAGACCTGCAGAGGGGTGGATGGTGCATACCGGCCTCACAGCCCGCGCCCAGCCCCTGCCATGGATGAGCTGGCCACGGGCAGCAGGACAGGCAGCGGTGATGTGCTCAGGCCGGACCCGGACAGCAGGGTTGTGAGTCCTGCTCCGGGTAACTGAACTCGTTTCTTAGCCCCTCTGCGCCCGTTTCCTGTCTGCAAAATCAGGGCAGTGGGCATAGCTGCTCCCAGGGCCATGGCGGGAGGTGAGAGAGGTCTCATTGGCGGAAAAGGGGCCAGGCCCTGGAGCGTCCTCTGCCCTCAGGAGGGAAGCAGCTGTGTAGCCACGGCCCTTACTGCTCCAGTCACCACTGTCGCTCCCAGAAGTACCTGTGAGGATGTTTTCGGACATCACGTTGACCTGCACCTCCACAGAGTGCTTGGAGGTGTAGGTGATCTCCGCGCTGACATGTGCCACCTCACCGATGCACATGGGAGACAGGAAGTCGGTGCGCTCGACACGAGCCAGGGCGGCCACACAGCGCTCCTGTGGAGACAGAAGCAGTGGTCAGCCAAGGTCAGCCAGCCCAGCCCCGAGAGCCCCCCCGGGACATGCTCCCTGGAAACCGCCTTTGCCTTTGCTTTCATTCCCCAATGTGAAAGCAACCAATGTATCGCAATTTATTGGCACCGTGCTTCTTTTTTTTTTATGAACGGAGTCTCGCTCTGTCGCCCAGGCTGGAGTGCAGTGGCAAGATCTCGGCTCACTGCAAGCTCCGCCTCCCGGGTTCACGTCATTCTCCTGCTTCAGCCTCCCGAGTAGCTGGGACTACAGGCGTCCGCCACCACACCCGACTAATTTTTTGTTTTTTTGTTTTGTTTTTTGTTTTTGAGACGGAGTCTCCCTCTGTCGCCCAGGCTGGAGGGCAGTGGTGTGATCTCCCCTCACTGCAAGCTCCACCTCCCGGGTTCACACCATTCTCCTGCCTCAGCCTCCTGAGTAGCTGGGACTACAGGCATCTGCTACCACACCCGGCTAATTTTTTCGTATTTTTAATAGAGACGGGGTTTCACTCTGTTAGCCAGGATGGTCTCGATCTCCTGACCTTGTGATCTGCCCGCCTCGGTCTCCCAAAGTGCTGGGATTACAGGCGTGAGCCACCGCACCCGGCCTAATTTTTTTGTATTTTTAGTAGAGATGGGATTTCACCATGTTAGCCAGGATGGTCTCGATCTCCTGACCTCGTGATCCGCCTGCCTCAGCCTCCCAAAGTGCTGGGATTACAGGCGTGAGCCACCGCACCCGGCCTAATTTTATGTATTTTTAGTAGAGACGGGGTTTCACCGTGCTAGCCAGGATGGTCTTGATCTCTGGACCTCGTGATCCGCCCGCCTCGGCCTCCCAAAGTGCTGGGATTACAGGCATGAGCCACCACGCCCGGCCTAGCACCATGCATTCCTAAACACAAAAGCACAGGGATGTAGAGGAGCCCTGGGGAGTCCAGCCCAAAGCAACTGCTGCAGGCGATTCCCCAACTGGTGGGATCACCAGCTGCTTCTTCCTTTCTTCTGATTTTCTCACAATAGGCATGCATTATTTGCATAATATAAAGTGAACAAATGCATACGTACTCATTATGGAAAATTTGGGAAATATAGAAAAGTAGAAAGAAGGGGAACGTCACTCCTCCCATTCAAAGATAACCATGGTTACTATTTTGGGATCTTTCTTTCCAGGCTTTTTTCCCAAGCATCGGGGTGGGTTTTGTTGTCTCACTTGTTCGTCTGCCTGGCTCGTTTCGCAGTTTTAGTCTAATATAGCTGTGCAAAAACTAAATACATACCCTCACCTTCTGATTCTTTTTCATTCAACGTAGGAAAAATAATCTGCCTGTGTTGTGACACATTCTTTGCAATCATTATTCTTCTTCAGGCCGGGCGCGGTGGCTCATGACTATAATTCCAGAACTTTGGGAGGCCGAGGTGGGCGGATCACGTGAGGCCAGGAGTTCGAGACCAGCTTGGCCAACATGGTGAAACTCCATCTCTACTAAAAATACAAAAGTTACCCGGGTGTGGCGGTGCACATCTGTAATCCCAGCTACTCAGGAGGCTGAGGTATGAGAATTGGTTGAACTTGGGACAGGGAGGTTGCAGTGAGCTGAGATTGTGCCACTGCACTCCAGCCTGGGTGACAGAGCAAGACTCCATCTCAAAAACAACAACAACAACAACGACAACAAAACACTAAATACACTCTCACCTTGATTCTTTTTCATTCAATATGGGAAAAATAAACTGCCCGTGTTGTGACATGGCTCTTTGCAATCACTATTCTTTTTTTTTTTTGAGATGGAGTCTCACTCTGTTGCCCAGACTGGAATGCAGTGGTGCAATCTCGGTTCACTGCAACCTCTGCCTCCAGGATTCAGGCAATTCTTCTGCCTCAGCCTCCTGAGTAGCTGGGATTACAGATGTGCACCACCACGCCTGGCTAAGTTTTGTATTTTTAGTGAAGACGGGGTTTTACCATGTTGGCCTCAAACTCCTGACCTCAGATGATCCGCCTGCCTCATCCTCCCAAAGTGCTGGGATTACAGGTGTGAGCCATCGTGCCCGGCCCAACTATTCTTTTTAAACATTTAGATGTGGCCGGGCGCGGTGGCTCACGCCTGTAATCCCAGCACTTTGGGACGCCAAGGCGGGTGGATCACGAGGTCAGGAGATTGAGACCATCCTGGCTAACATGGTGAAACCCTGTCTCTACTAAAAATACAAAAAATTAGCCAGGTGTAGTGGTGGGCACCTGTAGTCCCAGTTACTCGGGAGGCTGAGGCAGGAGAATGGTGTAAACCCAGGAGGTGGAGCTTGCAGTGAGCCAAGATCGCGCCACTGCACTCCAGCCTGGGCAACAGAGCGAGACTCCGTCTCAAAAAAAAAAAAAAAATTCAATGTTATTTATCCTTCAAATAGGCGACCCATTCTCATGATTCAAAATGTAAAAGGAACAAAAGAGCCTATGGTGCTGGGTCTACCTCTGGCCACCTCGTCCCCCGTCACACAGGACCCCTTGGCAGCTGGGTCCCATGTGTCAGATTGGACTCCGCATCTACAACCACATGGTGGGGCTCCCAGATGGTGGACATGGACAGGTGGCGCTGCACCCTGCTTTTCTCTCTTCATCTACCCTGGGGATCATCCTCTGTAGGTTTGGGTCTTAGTTCATTGGGCTGCCATAACAAAATGCCATAGCCTGGGCAGCTTAGACACAACAGAAATTTATTTCTCACAGTCCTGGAGGGGGGAAGACTCCAGGGATTGGGTCATTCCAAGATCAGGGACGGGCAGATTCCATGCCTGGTAAGGGCCGGCTTCCTGGTTCACAGACAGTGCTTCTCGTGTGTCCTCACGTGGTGGCCGGGGCAAATGAGCTCCCTCCGGCCCCTTTCATGAAGACATTGATCCCATTCATGAAGCTCCACCCCCATGCCCTCGTCACCTCCCAAAGGCCCCACCCCCTAATATCATCACCCTGGGGGTGAGGATTTCAACACATGGGAGACACGAACACTCAGACGGTGGCTGTATGTGAAAGACTTCCTTATCCTTTCCAGTGACTTCCTTTTCATAGCACTCCAATGCAAAATTATTATCATTTATAGAGACAGGACCTTGCTGTGTTGCCCAGGCAGGAATGCAATGGCTATTCACAGGCACAATCATGCTCACTGCAGCCTCAAACTCCTCCTGGGCTCAAGCGATCCTCCAGCCTCAGCCTCCTGAGTAGCTGTGACTACAGGCACATGCAACCACACCTAACTTTTTTTTAGAAAATTACTTTCAATTGCTAGCCAGGTGGAATTGAATATTCTTCTTCTTCTGTTAGAGATGTGGGGCATCCCCAATTGATTCTCATTATAAACAATGCTGTGATGGGCACCCTTTCACTTAAACCGTTTTCTGCATTTGGGATTATTTTCTGGGCCCAAGGACAAATACTTTTATATATGGTCCTAAGTGTTTCTGGGGACAGCAGTGACTGGCCTGGCCTTTGCCACCTCACAGCATCCTGACCAACACCCAGAATTGACTTATTTCTCATCTTTGCTGAATAAATGACACAAAAGATGACCTTGTGTTTGAGCCATGAGGAATGTGAGTCTCCATTTCCCAGAGGACTGCCATGACTTTCTACTGCAACAATCACTTCCTTAGGACGTTGACAGCATGACACTGAGGAGCCCTCAGGCTTCCCAGGGCGGGCAGGGAGCAGGTGAGGGAGGGGCCTGGGCCAGCTCCGGCATCACTGGCCCAGGTGATCTTCACAGCACCCCGACAAGGGGTGCCGCATTAGGCAAGCGTCCCAGGGCACACAGAGTATGTGGCAGTCACTTCAAGCCCTGGTGTGTGCGTCTGTGCTCTCCCACTTACCGCCTGCCGCCCCCAAAGCACCGATGTGCAGCTCACCCACCTACACGAGGACTCACCAAGGTGGGGTAAACATGCAAGCTCCAGGGCCCACCCCAAACCCAGCACCTGCTTCTTTGGAGGTACGGCTGGGAGCCTCTGTCTGAGCCCTTTCCCAGGTGACTCCTGCACACAGGCACAGGGACTCTGTGACTGCATCTGGGGCTGGGCAAGAAAAGTTCTAGAGCTGGCGAGGGTGGCCCAATGCTTCCCCATTCTGGTTTGCATGGGCTTGTCCCCCAGCAAACCCTGCCCTACTCACAACAGGTCGCAGTAAAGCGATGCCTGGAACTGTCTCTTTCACCCCCAAGTCAATGTATGTGGCTATGGCGCCACCCATTGGCCAAAGGCTGTTAGGGCAGGGCTGCACAGAGCCAGGCGAGAATTAGGCACAGCCTCTGGGCAGGGCAATGCCCACCTTGGAAGATGGGCACGGTCTGCACGACCTAAAAGTGGAATGAAGCCAAGTGTGTGTTGTTTGAGGGTGATTAAGTACATTACGGTATGCTATGCTGACACAGATCAAACAGACCTACGGGCGCGTGCTTTTCCGGGGCAGAGGCCTTCCACCTCCCTGCTCTGCAGCTGGTTTCTGGCAGCATCTGTGGGGCCTCTCAGTGCTGTGTGTACAGAGGGGTGTAGGTCAGAGGAGCCTGGGTTCTGGCTGGGGGAACGGACGAGAAGTAAATGAGGCCACGCCACATGGCATCAGGTGCTCTCAAGACAGCCCAACGATGTTAAGGCAGGGTGTGACTTCAGATGAGAGGCATCTGAGCTGAGGCCTGAAAGAGCAGGTGTTAGGCAGCAGGAGGTAGGGGGAGCGTTGGTACCACAGGGAGAGGAAAGAGCAGCAGAGCGGAGTGGGGAGGTGGTGGGGAGCCACCAGAACACAGGGACTCAGTGGGAGACATGGACAAAGGTCCAAAGAGGCAGGCTGCCGGGCCTTGCAAGCCAGGATGAGGGGCGGGTCCAAGGGCCTCTCAGAGGAGGCACAAAAGCAGGTTCACTAAAAGAGTGACTTGAGGCAGGAGGAAGGCAGAGCACGCCTCTCTGTGCTGTTCCTCGGGACACCCCTCACAGAACCATCCAGTAGCCTTCCCCACAGTGCCACGGGGACACCTGGTGATGGCTTCAAGCCTGTCCTTCATAGGGCAGAAGGCCACTGATGACCCTTGAGCTTGGTTCTCTCCCAGCTTAACATACTAAAGAAAAAAGTAGGGCCGGGCGCAGTGGCTCACGCCTGTAATCCCAGCACTTTAGGAGGCCGAGGCAGGTGAATCACAAGGTCAGGAGTTTGAGGCCAGCGTGGCCAACATAGTGAAACCCTGTCTCTACTAAAAATACAAAAATTAGCTGGGTGTGGTGGCACACGCCTGTAGTCACAGCTACTCGGGAGGCTGAGGCAGGAGAATCACTTGAACCCGGGAGGCAGAGGTTGCAGTGAGCTGAGACTGCACCACTGCACTCCAGCCTGGACGACAGAGCAAGACTCTGTCTCAAAAAAAAAAAAAAAAAAAAAAGAAAGAAAAAGAAAAAGAAAAGAAAAGAAGAAGAAAAGTAATGTCTCCCAGGCATCCACACGGGAGTCTTGCCACGGTCCCATTTCACTATGAGGAGACCCTGTGGGAGGATTTCGTTTTACTATCTGGCAGCCTGGGAGGCTGCAGAGGTGGCTCTGTGTGTCTGACGGGTGCAGATGGCAGGAGCCAGGACCCAGGATGGCTCTGATTTGCTGGTGGGCGGCTGCTTCCCAGGAGCTGGCAGGGCTCTGGGCCAGGCCCAGGGAGTCCATGAAGGCCAGTGTAATCCAAAACTTCAATACATGGACTGACAAGTATTTGCGTTCCATAGGAAGATCTCCCAGCAGCCAGTGCCTCGGATGTGCCCCACACCTCCTGCTTCCAGGACTGCAGGAGCAGGAAAAGCCCCACCCTGCCCTGGGACAGAGCCATGAGCTCCTGATCAGCACCTGCCCGGAAGCGCCCTCTGCCATGCTCTCAAAAGCAATTGGCATCACACGGCCCGTGAGGCACAGGTGTCCCAGCAAGCCACAGGCACTGGGTTCCTCATGGCCACAGGGCTTCCAGCCAGGACAGCAGCTTCAGAGGCAGAGCCTAAAAGAACAGCTCTGGGCCCTGGGTCCAAATCCTAGCTCTACTGCTTACTAGCTCTGTGACCTTGTGCAGCGACACAACCTCTCCATGTCTCAGTCTCTGTAAACACAGATAATAAATGGTCCCAACAGGCTGCTGCAGAGATTGAGGGGATAACAAGTGGGAAGAACTCGGTGCTTAGGAAACACCCAGGAGAGGCAGGGATAGCTGTCTCTCTCTGACATGCGGGGATAAGGCAACTGACAAACGTCGAGTGTGTGGACCATGCCCAGCATCCAGTGAGGGCCCAGAGAGGGTGCGGTCTCATCGCCATGCCCAGCCCCGGCCATCTCCTGGCTGACGGCAGCTCTGAGGATGCAGCTGTCTGGAAAGCCACCTAACTGTTCTAGGCCTCAGTTTCCCCACTTGTAACACAGGGTTAAGAACAGTGCCTGTCTCAGCAGATGGCTGGGAAGACTACACAGGGAGAGGAAGGGTGAGCCCCAGCACAGCCACGGGCTCATTGTAAGTGCTTACTCGGTGGAAGCTCTCCATGACGGTGACGGTGCCAGGCCCGAGTTCCCAGCATTCATCAGATGATGCCTAAGCACGCTCTATGCCTCAGTCTGGAGAAACCAAGGGCAGAAGTCCTGCCTGCCCTCGTGGGGCTACCACTCTGTACAAGCACAGCAGGTCAGGAGTGGAGCAGCAGCTGGAAGCAGGGAGGGAGCCAGGCCATCAGGGGCATGGCTGGATGCTGTGTTTTGTTTTTGTAGAAACAGGGTCTCTGTCACCCAGGCTGGAGAGCAGTGATGTGATCTCAACTCACTGCAGCCTCGACCTTCCTGGGCTCAGGTGATCCTCCTGCCTCAGCCTCCCAAGGAGCTGAGACTATAGGCACACGCCACCACACCCGGCTAATTTTTGTAGTTTTTGTAGAGACAAAGTTTCATCCTGTTGCCCAGGCTGGCCTCAAACTCCTGAGTTCAAGTGATCTGTCCATCTCAGCTTCCCAAAGTGCTGGGATTACAACGTTTTTATGTAGAGCCTGGAAGAGGTGAGGGCAGGGCCCTGTGGATATCTGGGGAAAGCCAGTGCAAAGGCCCAAGGCAGGAATGCACCCCGCAAGTCCGAGAAGCAGCCGCAAAGCCAATGTGGCCAGAGGGAGAGTTGAGAAAGAGACGTAGGTGAGGTCCCCGAGCTGCGCTAGGCAGAGACAGGGACTCGTGTGGACGTGCCTTTGGCTCTGGGCGAAACAGGAGATCTGGAGGGCTCTGAGCAGGCAGCACTGTGCTCTGACTCCACATCTCCCTGGCTACTGCTGGAGAACAAACAAGGCAGCAGGGACCAGCAGGGTGACCTGTCAGGAGGCTGCTGCAGTGATCAGGTGATCAGGAGAGCAGCACCATTGGACCCAAAGTGGGGGTGGGCCTGGGGGGCTGTGCTCAGATCTGGACTTCCTGGAAGGTACAGCAGTGGGATCTGCTCCCGGAGCCTCATGAGTATGGGAGGGAGAGAGGCCGACACAGGCTCCAGGCTTTGAACCTGAGCACCTGGGGGCTGCAGAGACCATTTACTGAGGGGAGGGAGGCTGGGAGAAGCAAGCCTGGGGCAAGAACAGGAGTGTCGTTTTTTTGCACATCAAGGCCAAGCAGGCCAAGTAGGCATCCAGATGGGCTGGCCAAGAGGCCCCAGCCAGAGACAGAACCTTGGGACTTCCAGCCACAGACTGGAAGGCACCATCAGGGGAGTGTGGATGCGGGGTCCCCTGCCCCACCCAGGGCCCCAGCAAAGCCCTTCTAGGCACCAGGACTGTTCTCACCCCCACACCCTGGGGCTGCCTGGAACTCAGAGACCCCCTCCTAAGCCTAGAATTTCTGGATCACCATCCTGGGGACCAGCAGCCCAGAGGCTTCTCCAAGCCAATGTGTCAAAACTGTCCCTCCAGCAGCCCCAGATCCGGAGAAGGAGCAAGGAGGGGCAAGTGTTCAAAGCACAGGTTCGAGGCATAGTCACAGCCCAGACCTACCATCTGCCTCCCCAGGTGGCCTCAAGCAAGTGTTCAATCTCTCTGTACCTCAGTTTCCTCATCTATGCAATTGGGATAATAAAAATAACAACAGCAGCTGGGTGCAGTGGCTCACGCCTGTAATCCCAGCACTCTGTGAGGCCGACGTGGGCAGATCACTTGAAGTCAGGAGTTCGAGATCAGCCTGGCCAACACGGTGAAACCCCATCTCTACTAAAAATACAAAAAAATTAGCCAGGTGTGGTTGTACACGCCTGTAATCCCAGCTGCTCGGGAAGCTGAGGCAGGAGAATCGCTTGAACCTGGGAGGCAGACGTTGCAGTGAGCCGGGATCGCACCATTGTACTCTAGCCTGGGTGACAGAGTGAGACTCTGTCTCACAAAAAAAAAAAAAAAAAAACAAGAACAGCTACCTCTCTGGGGTGTTGTGAGGATTCCATGAGCTGAACTTTAGCTCCTAAAGCATTTTGGAGCTTTGCAGAATGCCAAGTGCTGACCAAATGGCAGCAAAATAATTCCACGATTCTGAGTGACAGCATCACCCTCTGGCCTCCCAAGCCCCTCCTTTATCTTTCCTCCCCATCGTGGGGACTTTTCCTTCCCCGTGTCCGTGCTCTCCTGCCAGGGACCCTCACTGTCTCTCTCTGGAAGAGTGCAATAGGAACTTGGGACTTGGCCCTCACCCCTGCCCCAGGCTCTCAGGCTCAGGCCCACCCTCCCCACAGCCACCAGAGGGTGCCCTCTGAACGTGACTGAGCTGCACCGGAGCCTCGGGTCCAAAGAATCAATCTACCCCCAGCCCAGCCAGCAAGCCCCTCCTAAACCAGGCACTGCCAGCAAACCCACTCCTGAACCTGTACCATGCGACGTCCCCCACATCCACGTCCAACCATCCGCACTTACTGTGGCTTGGTTCATTCTACATATGCATACACACACATGCATACGCAGATACACACACACGCATACGCAGATGCACACACACGCATACGCAGATGCACACACATGCATAGCAGATGCACACACACGCATACGCAGATGCACACACATGCACAGCAGATGCACACACACGCATACGCAGATGCACACACATGCACAGCAGATGCACACACATGCATACGCAGATGCACACACATGCATAGCAGATGCACACACATGCATACGCAGATGCACACACATGCATAGCAGATGCACACACATGCATACGCAGATGCACACATGCATACGCAGATGCACACACATGCATACGCAGATACACACACATGCATACGCAGATGCACACACATGCATACGCAGATACACACACACACACACACACACACACACACACACACACACAGCTTCCACCCCTCCACTGGAACACACCCTGCCCACTGTTCCAGGCTGAATGCATGTGCCATGCTCTGCATGGCTGTGTCCCCCCAGGATCCCTGTGTTGAAATCCTAACCCCCAAGGGAATGGCAGTAGGAGGAAGGGCCTTTGGGAGGTGATGAGAGAACGGGGACAGAGCCCTCACAAATGGGATTAGTGTCCTTATAAAAGGGCCTGAGAGAGCCACTCCTACCAAGTGAGGACACACAGGAAGTGATGTGACATCTATGAACCAGGAAACAAACAGGCCCTCAACAGACACGAAATCTGCCGGCGCCCTGATCCTGGACTTCCAGCCTCCAGGGCTGTGAGAAATGCATTTCCATTGTTCACAAGCCAGCAGGCTGTGGTCTTAGTTCCGGCAGCCCAGGCTGACAGAGCCAGCAGCCATTTCCTGCATCTCAACAGTGTGGCTCAGAGCTCACAGCGTCTCCGCTGGTCCCTGGTCTCTGACGTGGCTTCCACTTGGCCTCTTGATAGAGTGGCATCATACCCGTGCCCATGGTGGGGACCCCCACCTCACACTCCCACTCTCCAAGCTGGGGCTGAGTCTTCCTCTTCCCTGCCTCCCTGGAGGCCACAGCAGGTGTGCTGACCGAGCCCCATAGTGCAGAGGCTGTAGCTGTGGCACCAAGGCAGACGCCCTGTCCTCAGCACCCAAGGGCTGGCTTCCCCCCAACAGCCAACTTTCAGAGAAAATGTCCCCTCCCCAGGGCTGGGGATGGCTGAATGTCCTACAGCAGCCCTGAGGTGGACACTAGAGACCGTGCCCCTTGTCCCCAGCTTTAGGGTCACAGGGCCCTCCCCAGCTGCACAATTTTGGGGCAGGTGGAGAGTTGCCCCCATCGTGGGCACAGTGGTACCAGGCCTGTGAGCTTCAAAGCCAGGAAGTGGCTAAGTCACAGAGAGCCACGGCACTTGCCATGGCCACCAGGGTTGGTCAGGGCAGAGGTGAGACCTCCCCTACCTCTGCTGTCTGGCCTCTATGTCTCAGCTCTTGGCCAGCACAATAAACTCCACGCCACAGAGGCGGGGCGTGCTTCTGATCAGGGCCAGGTTGGCGGGGGACTCAGCATGGCAGGGAGTGGTGGAGGGAGGGCCTGTCAGCTTGCTTGACGCTTCATCTCTGGTGGGTTCCTACACGTCCTGGCTGAGGCCAAAACCAAGCATAGCTCTGAGGGTCCGGTGCAGAACTGCTTGGGCCACTTGCCACAAAGTTCCCAAGGCCCAGTGCACAAGGGGAGGGAAGGCTGCAGGCCTGGCTCCCCGGAGAACTCCTGTCCTGAACGCACACTGGTACGGCCTCCAGGGACCAGAGGTATGGGGCTCAGACCCTTACCCCGTTCTGGCTGTTGCAATGCCGGGTGCTGATGATGGCGCCTGCCTCCTCGATCATCTTCAGGATGGTCCCCCCGTGGACATTGCCGGCCACGTTGGCGTCATCTGGCCGCATGATCCTAGGGCAGAGGAGAAGCAGGATGAGGCCTCTGGAGAGGATGCCATTTGTGCAACGGTGACGATCCAAGGAGGGGAGAAGGTCCCCAAAAGGTTCAATGGCTCCCGGAGGAAAGAGAACCTTCCCTATGTTTGGGCTCTTCCTAGGTGGTGTGTTCGTCAGGGTGGGGCGCCATCTGCCAGGCCACAGAAGGGGCCCTGAGATGCTGTTTCCATGAGAGAGGAGGGCAGAGGGGCACTTTCTCCCCTTGAAGCCACACGTCCCTGGACTGCCCTGGCAGGGAAGGGCTGATGGTGAAGACCTTTAAGCAAAGCCACAGGGCAGGGAGGTGGTGACTCAGCCCTTGGGGTTCCCAGTGACCAACACACAGACTGTGACCCTAGGAGCAAATTCCCGGGACTACCACCACCCCCGTCAGGAATCCCAGAGGAGCCAGGTAGCCACGGCTATTCTGAGAACTAGACATGAGTTGCAGCTTCAAGACCCCAGGCCCTGTCAGCAGGTGAGCGCCTGCCCACTGCACGCTGAGCTCCTCTGCGGGTCCCGGGGGCAGTGTGGAACCGGGCCCTGGATTGAGGGCAGGGAGCTCTCCCAGGTCAGAAGGAATGGAAACGCCACCTCATTTCCCCAAAGAGGAACAACTTCATCCTTGCCGTGAGCAGCCGGCAGTGTGGGAGCTCCACGAAATCACTGGAATCCCAACAAGCCAGCTTGGCAGTCCTGCCAGGGCAAGTTGCCTGGCACCTTCCCAGACAGCACCCGGCTGATGAAAGCCGCCTTCACAGGCCAAGGCTTGGAGACGAGTGACAGGCAGCGGGCACAAGTCCAGGGTCCAGCATCCACCTGCAGCTTGTGTAGCCTGCCCGGCCTTGCTGGCCAGTGTGGGGGCCCCAGGAGCAGCGTCTCCCCGGGTCTGCATCTCCTCTCTGCTTCTCTAGCAGCTCCAAGGCTGAGCAAGTCACTCTCCGAGAGCGTTCCTGGCTCTGGCTCTTACTTGCTGGGTAACCTGGGCAAGCTGTCAGAACCCTCACTCCTCCATGTGCTCATCTGTACAATGGGTAGAATGACAGCACTGCCTCGCCTAACTGTGGGAGGCCACGAAGATCGCACACTCACTCCACGACAGCGCTGGCAGGCACATGGTCCACGGTAGACAGTCCACACGTTAACCAGGAGAATTTTTCCCTCTTTGGTAAGTATTTAGCCAACTTGGTTGGAAGCTCCAAGAAACCCAACATCTGGCCACAGGATGCCACTTCTAGAGCAAATGACCACGGATGTCCCCCAGCGACCAACATCTGCCCATCCCCAGTGTCACCCCTCCACCCTGGGTGAGAGTCTATTATGCAAACCAGGGCCCACTTAGGCCAACTGGCTTCTGGCCCTGAGGTCAGGCAGGGCCCAAGGTTCCACGGGAGGCTCAGGGACAGTGGCCTGTGGAGCAGCTGGCATGGCGTGACACACAGTGGCCGGGGGATCCCCAGAGCACACAAGGAACCTCATTTGGCTTCTCGAGTGTTCATTTTAAAATACCTTTGTTTTTAAAAATTGAACTTACTCTATGAAAGGTTTTTGGGCTTTTTTTGTCTGAGTTACGAGGTAGCCAATTATAAGTCACAAAATGATTCTATCAACTTCTTCCCTTTGTTTTCCACTTAGTAGGAAGGGCCTTCCCCATACCAGCTGCAGCGGGCAGAGGGTCCCTTTCCACACAGGCCTGTCCTGGGGGCACTAGCCAAGGCTGTGGGTAGGTGCGGAGAGCAGGGCCCAGCTCCTGGTTCTAGAGCAGTGAGGAAACATCAGCCCAGCATTTCCCAGGAGCACCAGAGCCAGCCTCCGGAGCAGCCTGAATGACTGCTGCAGGCCTCGCTTTGCCTGTCTGTGAAGTGGAGCCACACACAGCAGGCTGGCCCCCAGGAATGACACAAGGCCAGGGAGAGAAGGCGCAGGCCAAGGGCTGCAGAGCAGCGGAGGAAGTGCTTTCATGCGGTGAGCACTGAAGACAGGACAGATAAGTGGGTAGCCTTTAAGACAGAAAGCCAGGGACAGTGCCTGAGGCCCGGGGAAGAGCCTGGAACCACCTGGCAACAAAGTGAGGACTCGGCACTTGGCGCTGTGCCATCAGGAGTACATGCCAGGAACTGCAGACTGCACACCAGCTGGCTACCACGGGCCTGGCCGCCTTTCTTCGGCACCTCAGGTCCTGCACCAAGGACCATCCTAACTCCTCAGCTGACCACCCAGGAAGCCAGCCCCTGCCCTCAAGGTCAGATACAACCCTCTCCCCCACAGGACCTTATTCCTGCCTGGGGACTGTGCTGTCATCTCCAATGCACGAGGCTCAAAGCCCAACTCACTCACCCCTTGCCCCAAATCAGACACCTTCCCTCCAAGCCGGGGCAGCCAGTGAGTCCCCAGTGAGTCCCGGCCTCAGCTGGGATTCCTTTGCGTCCTGCATGCCACCACCAGCTGCTCCATACCCAGCCCCTCCCTCTTCCCCTCTCCACCTCCCTCATTCCTTCCAAACAGCTCAGGAACCGCTGGGCCCAGCCAGCCTCCAGGACCCATAAACAGCTCTGTCACTCTCTCAGGCCCCGCCCCATGGCCTGGCCAAGGCCAGCGGTGTCCATCCCAGGACAGGGCATGACTGCCTCCGTCTAAAGGCAGGCAGGGGTGAGAGCCAGGGAGCCAGGGGAGCCAGGGAAGCTGCTGCCTCTCACCGGAGACTTTGTTTTCCCATTTCTTTTTTTTTTTTATTTTTGAGAAGGAGTCTCGCTCTGTCTCCCAGGCTGGAGTGCAGTGGCACGATCTTGGCTCACTGCAAGCTCCGCTTCCTGGGTTCACGCCTCCTGGGTTCTCCTGCCTCAGCTTCCCGAGTAGCTGGGACTACAGGCGCCCGCCACCACGCCCGGCTAATTTTTTGTATTTTTTAGTAGAGACGGGGTTTCACCGTGTTAGCCAGGATGGTCTTGATCTCCTGACCTCGTGATCCCATTTCTAATAAAGACACGGGTACTGAAAGCACTTCATGTTCCTCTTTACTATTTTTTTTGTTTGTTTTTTGAGACAGGGTCTCATTCTGTCACCCAGGCTGGAGTGCAGTGGCACGATCTTGGCTCACTGCAACCTCCGTCTCCTGAGTTCAAGCGATTCCCCTGCCTCAGCCTTCCGAGTAGGTGGGATTACAAGCATGCACCACCACGCCTGGCTAAATTTTGTATTTTTACTAGAGACAGGGTTTTGCCATGTTGGCCAGGCTGTCTCAAATTCCTGACCTCAGGTGATCCTAAAGTGCTGGGATTACAGGCATGAGCCACCGTACCCGGCCCCTCTTTACTATTAAAAAACTGAAATACAGGCTGGGCGCAGTGGCTACTAGTGAGGTAGGAGGATCACTTGAGCCCGCGAAGAGTACATTGCAGTGAGCCACGATTGCACCACTGCACTCAAGCCTGGGCAACAGAGTAAGATGCTGTCTCAAAAGAAAAAAGAAAAATTGAAATATATTTGGCTGCCGGGCGCGGTGGCTCACACCTGTAATCCCAGCACTAACAGAGGCCGAGGGGGGGGCGGATCACTTCAGGTCAGGAGTTCAGGACCAGCCTGGCCAAAATGGCAAAACCCCATCTCTACTAAACATACAAAAATTAGCAGGGCATGGTGGTGCACGCCTGTAATCCTAGCTAGTCAGGAGGCTGAGGCAGGAGAATCGCTTGAACCTGAAAGGCAGAGGTTGCAGTGGGCTGAGATCACGCCACTGTACTCCAGCCTGGGCGACAGAGTGAGACTTCGTCTCAAAAGAAAAAAGAAAAGAAAGAAACACATTTGTCTATCTCTAGGATTCCTGGGGTTAAAAATTATCTAAAAATAAAGAAAGACACAGGCCAGCTCGGGCAACGGCACAGGCCTGGCCCAGTTCTGGAGGACTGTTTACTGCTGAGTCTGACATGTTATTCCTCCCCCAGCCCCCAACACGCTAATCCTGCACTTCTTCCCCTTCCTCTCACCCCAGAAACTTCAAGGAAAGAAAGAAAGCTGCCCAGGGTGGGGCCTTTCCTACGTGGCTGCCTTCTTTCTCTGGGCCTGGCCCCAAACATCCCCTGCTCTATCTTCCGCCTGCCGGGTCCTGGCAGCCAGTGGCCCGGGCTGACTGCAGGTCTGGAATGTCACCCGGGCCCACAGCCCCACCCTTTTTCTGTTCCAGCTGCTCCTGTCCCAGATCAGAACCATGTCTGTTCAGTCCTTGTAGCATGAGTGGCGGGTGCTGGGGCCCAAGGCTAATGGACGCAGATGCTGCCAACCCACTCTCAGCCACCCCACTCTCGGCCGGTGTCCCCTCTTGGAGGTGGCATGCAGCTGATGACGAGGGCTCTGAGGAAGCTGAGCACACATGGGTCAAGGAGCCACTCCCAGAAGGGCGCCACCCCACCTAATCTCCGGGAAGGCTTCCCAGAGGAAGTGACACCTTGGCCAAGTCCTGAAGGGTGAGCCAGGAGCAGACGTCCGAGAAGGCTACGAGGAGAGGGAATGTTCGGGGCCCAAGGCCAGGAGTGCCCAGCGAGCTCCAGAAACAGAAAGCAACCCCACAAAGCTGGCGCATGGCCTCAAAGGGGGTGAAGAAGAGATGGCCTGAGACAGGGACGCAGCTGTCATGCAGGGCCTCAGGGCTGAGACAAAGTCTGGATCCATCCTGAAAGGAGGGGAGGCTGGGGAGGCTGAAGTCCAGGAACCACACAATCAGACACTGTTTGGGGAGGTCACCTCGCATGGCCTCTGCACTCACCTCTTGCCTTGGCTGAGATCCTAACTGGCCCTGACCGCACAGTCCCAGGAGTGGCTCTTCCTAAGCAGGAGTCTAGCCAAGTCACTTGCTTATCCAACCTTCCAGGGCCCTTCCCATCTACAGAATAAAGACTCAATCTCCTAGTAAGGCATCTGGAGCTCTCCGGGACTGGGAACTTTTCCACCTCAACTCTCACTGCCCTGCGGGGCTCCGAGCTGCACCTGCCAGAGCACTGCTGCTTAGCAGGCACGCCTGGCCCTTCCCACTGTTCTACCTGTCCCAGCAATGCCTGACCCACCCTTTGTGAAGGACAGGGAACCATTTACGAATAGGGGAGTGTAAGCGAATACCCACTCACAGAGGGCACCCGACACCACCCACCCAAACCCCAGATGCACAGGGACACCCTGACCCAGGATTCCACTCACAGAAATTTACCCCACAGCTGTTTCCACACACGGTTAAACGAAGCACATGCAAGGGTACTCACTGCACAGCCGTGTATAACGCAGGACACAGGCCAGCGCCGAGATGTCCACGTAAGGACATAAAAGCAACAGCCACACATTGGAATATTGCTCAGCCTTGCACGAGGAGTAGGAACCTTCTCAGAGACCAGCTGTCAGGTGAAAACCAGCAAGGCACAGAGTCATGGAGCAAGGTGACCACCTGGGGCGCAGGGACGACCATTCCAGGAAGGAGGTGTGAGAAACCAGAGGCCTCCATGGTCCCCAGAGGAAGAAACTAGCTTCTGAGCAGGGACCTCGGTGAGATGCCTGTGTCTTTTGGATGCCTTTAAACCATCTCAACCCGTTCAAATTAAGCGTTCTTTGAAAATGCTTCAAGGCACAGCTCAAAACTCAGATCTCATCACATCAGAGGCCGGCCAGCACTCATCCCAAGAGCGCCTACAGCAGCGGCCCTGGGGTCCAGCCCACCTCCTCGCAGGACAGCCCAAGCCTGTTCTGCAGTGGGAGTGAGGCGCCTGGAGCAATCGAGGGGAGCCTGACAGGGAGAGGAGCCGCTCCTATCCCCTGGCCTCACCTTGAGGGCTGGCCATGCCTCCTGTGCCCTGGGGTCCTCTCAAGGTGGATCCCACCTAAGCCACATGGAGCCTGAGTACTGGGTTGAATTGTGTCCCCCAAAAGATATGTTTGAGACCGAACCCCCAGAAACTATGAATGTCACCTTACTTGGAAAGAGTTCTTTGCATTCAGATACAATCAAGATGAGGTCACCGTGCCTTAGGGAGGGCCCTAACCCAATGACTGGTGTCCTTATAGGAACAGGGAAGTCTCGACATGAGACACAGGAGGTCCAGATGACGATGAAGGCAGAGACGGGAGCAGCCTCCCATCAAACCTTCGGGACCGTGGCCCTGCCCACCGCTGGGTCTCCAGCCTGAGGAAATTGCTTCCGGTTGTCACCTGCCACCTGGTTTGTGGTCATGCCCGGAGGTCTCTGATGCTCCCAAAGAAAGCAGCACTGAGTGGCACAGGGGAGCCCTGAGGCAGCAGCGGCAGCACCCTCAGCTCCGCTCAGCACCCTCAGCCCCGCTTAGCACCCTCAGCCTCACTCAGCACCCTCAGCCCCGCTCAGCACCCTCAGCCCAGCTCAGCACCCTCAGCCCTGCTCAGCACCTGCCACCCACACCTGGCCAGCCCTGGACAGGCCCCTGTGCGGTGACCTTGGCAGCAGCCCTGCGGGGCACTGAACCCTGCCTGCCCCTTCCACAGCCCAGCACATGACCAGCTGGGAGTGTCACCAGTGTCTCTGACTCTGACACAAAAATGTCAGTGCTGGCCGAGCGCAGTGGCTCACACCTGTAATCCCAGCACTGCGGGAGGCCGAGGCGGGCGGATCATGAGGTCAGGAGTTTGAGACCAGGCTGGACAACATGGTGAAACCCCGTCTCTACTAAAAATACAAAAAAAATAGCTGGGCGTGGTGGCAGGCTCCTATAATCCCAGCTACTTGGGAGGCTGAGGCAGGAGAATTGTTTGAACCCAGGAGGCAGAGGCTGCAGTGAGCCGAGGTCACGCCATTGCACTCCAGCCTGGGCCACGGGGTGAGACTCTGTCTCAAAAAAAAAAAAAGGACGATGACACTATACTTTCATGGCCGGGCACAGTGGCTCACGCCTGTAATCCCAGCACTTTGGGAGGCCGAGGCAGGTGGATCACCTGAGGTCGGAAGTTCGAGACCAGCCTGACCAACATGGAGAAACCCCGTCTCTACTAAAAATACAAAATTAGCCAACCATGGTGGTGCATGCCTGTAATCCCAGCTACCTGGGAGGCTGAGGCAGGAGAATCGCTTAAACCCAAGAAGCGAAGGTTGTGGTGAGCCAAGATCGCGCCATTGCACTCCAGCCTGGGCAACAAGAGCGAAACTCCGTCTCAAAAAAAAAAAAAAAAAAAAAAAGTCAGTGCTAAAATGAAAACATTACTGCGTGAAACCCAGGATAACCAGGAGTAGGTGAGCCTTGCTTCCTTTACTCCACGATGGAAGCTAAAGTGCCCACCTGAAGGTGCACAGCCAGGTAAGGGTCTGGGGTATAGGCGGGTCAGGCCCACACAGGGCCTGCAGGGCAGGCAGCTCATTACCGCCCCCTTCTGACAAAGGCCTCAAACCAGAGGTCAAGCACCAGGTGCGTATGCTCCACCCTCACCTCAGCTGGAAAGCTGGGTGGGACAAAGGTGTCTGGGCAGACTGTCCCCAATCATGGGGCTGCAGCTGCCACTCATGGCTGGGGGCCACCACCTGGGGCCCGCAGACACTCGGAGCTTCCTTCAGGAGCTCAGCAGAGGCTGCCTTGGCCAGGAGTAGACAAGGGACAGGGGTTGCCATTCCTGGAAGGAAAGGAGAAGTGGGTCTCCTTATGGCATGGGGGGCAGGGGCCTCACACCAGGCAGCCTTGAGGGACAAAACAAGCACTTGGATGAGCGTGGGGCCTCAAAGTCCAGGCACAAGCACACGTAAACGCTTCCTCTTTCCATGGGGGACTCTGCAAATGGAAGCTCAAGCAGCCCTGCTTCTCCTCTTTTTTTTTTTTGAGAGGGAATCTCACTCTGTCACCCAGGCTGGAATGCAGTGGCGTGATCTTGGCTCTCTGCAACCTCCACCTCCCGGGTTCAAGGGATTCTCCTACCTCAGCCTCCCAAGTAGCTGGGATTACAGGTGCGCGCCACCATGCCCAGCTAATTTTTATATTTTTTAGTAGAGACGGGGGTTTCACCATGTTGACCAGGCTGGTCTCAAACTCCTGACCTCAGTTGATCCACCTGCCTCTGCCTCCCAAAGTGCTGAGATTACAGGCGTGAGTCACCGAGCCTGGCCCCTGCTTCTCCTCTTTGACTTGCTGCCTAAGGCAGTTCCGGCAAAGTCCCTTCAACCCGCAGACACGCCACTGCATCTCCAGAAGAGGGAAGGGTGGGAGGAAGGGCTGTGCCACGGAAAGTTCCAGCGGCACTTCCAGGCCCCCAAGCAGGACGGGGGAAGAGGCCAACAATGGCCCTGAGCTCCCAGCCTCCATTTTGGCCAGGGGCAGGGGACTGACCCAGGAGGCTCCTTGTGCAGCCCACAGACCCCCCCTCCACCGCAGGTAGGAAGCTCAGCAGCGCTGGGAAACGGCAGCGAACCCAGCCCAGCTGGCGGGAGCAGAGGAGCTGGCGGGAGCCGCAGGAGCAAGGCCGGAAAGAAAACCAGGTGCCTTCCTCCCTGGGGACTAGAGCAGGCAGGGGAGTGCCCTGGTCCGTCAGGGGACCCCAGCTCACCCAGGCCTGCACTTCCTGTCCCGGCTTCGGCTGACCACCTAATCTTGGGGGTCAGTAAGAGCCAGGCCAGGTGGGTGCCCAACTGCCCTTCCTGGCTGCATGACACCAGCCAGCCTACTGGGCACAGGGGCCGAGTCCCCTCTACCCACCCCTCCCTTCCAAATGTTCCTAAACAATCCACCCACAGTGGCCCCTGCACGGCCTGGACATGCCCATGACTGGCAGTACCTGCTCAGCTGGAAAGCCATGGTGGCTAGGACATCACAGGATCAGATGCAGAGAAAGGCGAGGGAGCGGGGAAGCATCACAGAGTCCCTGCCTGACCCAGGACCGTCCCAGCTCCCCGCCACACCGGGCTTGGTGGGGAGCACCCCCCACCCCCAGCTTCCTGAGCTGCCCAATCTGGCCAGGAAGAGGCTGCCTCGCCAATCCAGAGCATCTACCAGAAACCAGTCGTCATAGAAACCTTGCTTTATAAATAATTACAGAAGAAGTAATTCTGTGGGCTCTTCCGGCTGCCATGCCAGGAGATCAGGAAGGCAGAGCGGCCGCTGCTGAGCGGCCTCAGGGAAGCAGCTGTGAGGCTCTGCCTTCTCTCACAGAGCACAAGTCCCCCAGTCTTTCTTCAGGGTCTCAGCCAAAGCCAGGCCTGGCCCCACTGCCGCCTTCTAGAGCTCCCTGAAATGTAGACAGGGGAGGAAGGTCACAGGCCAGCAAGGACTCCAGCAGGTCCAAGCCTGCATCCTGCTGATGGAGCTGGCATCTAAAGCCTGTCCCAAGGGCCAGCTCCCTGGCTGAAGCAAAGTGGACAGGCGGTCCAGCCTCCCCTCTCCTCAGGTCACACCCCCGTCCTTCCCCACTCCCCCTCTTCCTTCCCCCAACCCCCGCTTCAGAGGGTGCCATGCCTGTCTTGGGGCTCAGCAACTCCACTACCTTTCCTCCACTCCCGCAGGCGCTTAGGCTGCCGGCTACCACCTGTGGGCCCTGTGCCCCCCAGCCCGTACTCTCTTCACTCTGCCTCCCCTTCTACTGGGTATCAGGAATAAAGAAAGAGGCCAAACAATCACAGCGGCCGGAGTGCAGGCTACAGGAGGCCCAGTGCAGGAGGCGGGATGTGTTATCACCACAACCTCCCCCGATGCTGCCCCCACCAGGGCTGCTTTCCCAGGAATCCTGTGACCAGCAGGGGAAATGGAAAGTCCCCGGCCAGAGCACAGGCCGCACAGCCTCAACCAGGCTGGACCCACCGGCCTCTCAGGGTGGCTCGCCCTGGCCTGGCCCCCAGCCTCTGGGCAAGTTTCACATGTTTAGTTGTGAAAGAGAAAGTTAGGGCAGAGTAGGCCACTCCCACTGGAACAGACGGCCCTTATCAAGGCCCTTATCAAATTCCCAGAGCCTGGGCTTATTCTATCTAACCAGCAGGCAGGCACTGAGCCTGGGAAGTCACGCTGGTAAAAGTTAAATAGGTAAATTATTACTAAAAGGATGTCCTTTCACCTATGTGCAAAAAGAACAAGTCCTAAAAGGACAAGTCCTCTCACCTATGTGCAAAAAGAAAGAGAAAGACATTTTCAGCTTACAAACCCCATGCGCACTGGGTCCCACAGGGAGGCTGGTGCTGCCCCCGCCCAGGGATGCTTAATGTCTAGAAGCTGGCAGAGGAGAGGATTCTTCTAAAGGGATCCCACCGACCCAAAATGTCTGCCTGGAGGGGAGGTCAGAGGGCTGAGTCTGGCCCAAGTCTGGCAGCTAACTCTGGCTGAAAATGTTCCCTGAGCCCTCCCCACCCAGGCAGCCTGCCGGGGCCCAGGCCCGGGCCGTCAGCCTCCTCAGCCCCCTGGCTGCCCATCTCGGCCCATCATCCTGAGTAGCTGGCATCCCAGGGCCAGGGTCTTGAAGCCACAGCGCCCCCCATCCTGGCACACAGGACAGGTCCTCCCAAACACACGTCTCTCCCCGACCCCAAATAGCCCATAGTTCCTCTCAGCTCCCAACTCACTGCTTGGCCTTCTCCCCAAAACAGGCCCTGTCGACTTCCTTTCTGAGGACGTTTAGTGACAAGCTTCTCCGAAGCAGGAGCATCGTCTCCCCACGTCTCCCGTCGGCTCCCTCCAGAAGCTGCAGCCAAATGGAACTCAAGGAATGAGCCTGGGCCCTAATACTGTGCCCTTTGGACTTGGCCTCATCCCTCCAGGCGAGCATTGCTGCCTCCCTAAGCAACCCTTCCAGCTGGTCCCAGCCCAGGTGTGCTAGGCACACCACCCACCCCAAATCAGTGAGGACCTACCAGGCTTACACAGCAACACAGGTTCAAGCCACAACCAGATGGTCCCGCAAAGAGGAAGCACTTCTCAGATAGCTTAGCCTTATGAGTAAATAATCTCAAAGTTAAACAACTACAAGGTGCTATTTCTCATCTACTAAATTAAAAATCATTTTAATTGACAAAACGAGATGTCTAGAAATGTTCATAGCAGCATTATTCACAACCACCCAAGGATGGAAACAACCTGGTGTCCACCACAGATGGGTAGGTAAACAAAATACGATAAATCCATACAATGAGATATTATCTGACCATAAAAAATGAAGACCTACAGATCCACAGTAATGCACGGACCAGCCTTGAAACCACGCTGGGTGAAAGAAGTCAATCACAAAAGGTCACACACCGTCTGATTCCGTGTATATTAAATGTCCACAACAGGCAGATCTACAGGAACAGAAAGTCAGCTGGTGGGGGGCAGGGGCTGGAGGAGGGGAAATGGGAGTGACTGCTAATGCGTGCAGGTTAATTCTGGGGGTGATGAAAATGTTCTGGAATTAAATCGTGCTGGTGGCTGCACAGCCTTGTGAATCCATTAAGGTTCACGCAGAATTGTACAATCAAAAAGGGTAGACTCAATAGAGTTATAGCTCAGGAAAGCTGTTATAAACTACAAACAAGGCAGGGTGGAGTAGTTCACGCCTGTAATCCCAGCCCTTTGGGAGGCCGAGGCAGGCGGATCACCTGAGGTGAGGAGTTTTGACACCAGCCTGGCCAACACAGTGGAACCCCACTGCTACTGAAAAGAAAGTTAACCAGGCATGGTGGTGTGCTCCTGCAATCCCAGCTACCAGGGAAGGTGAGGCAGGAGAATCACCTGAACCCAGGAGGCGGAGGTTGCAGTGAGCCAAGATCACGTCACTGCATTACTGCATTCCAGCCTGGGCAACAGAATGGGACTCTGTCAAAATAAATAAATAAATAAACTACAAGCAACTGGATGCCAGAAGCTGTGGCCCCTCCCTACATAAACACTGGCCATGTGGGTGACGCATGGCAGGAGCCCTTGAAACACTCTTACCTTTGCCACAGAAAGGCACTCCCAAAATCTAAAGAAAAACACACACAGCTTGGCAGAGACCTGCAGATGTGGCATCTCTAACCCAAAACAAAGTAGAACTGGCTCAGTAGGCTGTGAGCATCCCTAAAAACATGCTCGAGGTTGTGTCTGGTTTCTACTTTTCTGGGGAAATGACCCAGTTTTCTGCAGCTTTCAAAGGCATCTGGAAGCTAAAAAGTCAAGAGGTGGGGCTGGGCACGGTGGCTCACGCCTGTAATCCCAGCACTTTGGGAGGCCAAGGCGGACGGATCACCTGAGGTCAGGAGTTTGAGACCAGCCTGGCCAACATGGCAAAACCCTGTCTCTACTAAAACTACAAAAATTAGCCAGGCGTGGTGGTGGGCGCCTGTAATGCCAGCTACTTGGGAGGCTAAGGCAAGAGAATCGCTTGAACCCAGGAGGCAGAGGTTGCAGTGGGCTGAGATTGTGCCATTGCACTCCAGCCTGTGTGACAGAGTGAAACTCCGTCTCAAAAAAAAAAAAGAAAAAAAAAAAAAAGTCAAGAGATGGCAGCACCTCTTCCCCCATCCCTCCCATACCTGCCCAGGCAGCCAAGCATATAGAAAGAAGGTAGGAAATGAGACAGGCACCTAGAACTCAAAAGCACACTAAGCCCAGCTCATCAGAGGGCACTCGGAAGAGAGAATTCAAGGAGAACTCCGCATCGACGTGCCCTAGCATGGGAGGCCACATCCCTCTCCCCAACAGAAACTCACTGCCTCATGCTAGAGGAAGCTGGTAGTGTCGGAAACTTACATCCAGGCTCCAGAAAGATCTCTCAGAGCTCAATGTGAAAAAAACAAATGACCTTTGGCTAGGCGCGGTCGTGCACGCCTGTAATCCCAGCACTTTGGGAGGCTGAGGTGGGCAGATGGCTAGAGCTCAGGAGCTGGAGACTCTTCTAGGCAACATGGTGAGACCCCATCTCTACCAAAAATCCAAAAAATTAGCCGAGCATGGTGGTGTGCACTGCGGGTGGCAAGCCATCCAGGTGCCGAGGCAAGAGACCGACGGCACCAGCTGTTCCAGTATAATAAAATATGTAAAACAACAAGAGTTATACTAGATCTAGATCATAGACATGATTATATATGAATATCATTAATCATTAGTTTGTAGCAATTACTCTTTATTCCAATGTTATAATAATCCTCGCTCTATAATCATAACCTAGGAAAAACCAGGCTGTACAGAGATGGGAGCTGAGGGGACATGGTGAGAAGTGACCAGAAGACAAGTGTGAGCCTTCTGTTATGCCCGGACAGGGCCACCAGAGGGCTCCTTGGTCTAGCGGTAACGCCAGTGTCTGGGAAGACGCCCGTTGCCAAGCAGACCGTGGTTCCAGCAGTAGCGTCAGTGTCAAGGAAAAACACCCGCCACTTAGCAGACCAGGAAAGGGAGTCTCCCTTTCCCCAGGGGAGTTTAGAGAAGACTCTACTCCTCCACCTCTTGTGGAGGGCCTGACATCAGTCACGCCTGCCCGCAGTTATCCGGAGGCCTGTCTCCCTGTGATGCTGTGCTTCAGTGGTCACACTCCTAGTCCGCTTTCATGTTCCATCCTGTACACCTGGCTCTGCCTTCTAGATAGCAGGAGCAAAATTAGTGAAAGTACTAAAAGTCTCTGATATGCAGAAATAATGGCCTAAGTTGTCTCTCTCTCTCTCTGCCTCAGCTGCCAGGCAGGGAAGGACTCCCTGTCCAGTGGACACGTGACCCACGTGACCTTACCTATCATTGGAGATGACTCACACTCCTTACCCCACCCCTTTTGCCTTGTATCCAATAAATAACAGCACAGCCAGGCATTCGGGGACACTACCGGTCTCCACATCTTGGTGGTAGTTGTCCCCCGGGCCCAGCTGTCTTTTCTTTTATCTCTTTGTCTTGTGTCTTTATTTCTACAATCTCTCATCTCTGCACATGGGGAGAAAACCTACCGACCCTGTGGGTTTTCTGTGGTCCCAGCTACTCAGGGGGTTAAGGTGGTAGGATCGTTTGAGCCGGGAGGTCAAGGCTGCAGTGGGCCAAGATTGAATTCCAGCCTGGATGACAGAGCGAGACCTTGTCTCAAAAAAGGCCAGATGCAGTGACTCACACCTGTAATCCCACCACTTTGGGAGGCTGAGGCAGGAGGATCACCTGAGCCCAGGAGTTCCAGGCCGGCCTGGGCAACAAGACGAGACTCCACCTCTAGAAAAAAAGAAAAGATGTTCAACATCATTAGACATTAGGAAAATACAAAAGTAACATCTAAAAGCAATTATAGGCCAGGTGTGGTGGTTCACACCTGTAATCCCAGCACTTTGGGAGGCCAAGGCATGTGGATCACCTGAGTTCGGGCGTTCAAGACCAGCCTGACCAACATGGAAAAACCCCATCTCTACTAAAAATACAAACTTAGCTGGGCGTGGTGGTGCATGCGTGTAATCCCAGCTACTCGGGAGGCTGAGGCAAGAGAATCCCTTGAACCCGGGAGGCGGAAGTTGCAGTGAGCCAAGATCGTGCCATTGCACTCCAGCCGGGGTGACAGAGCAAGAGACTCTGTCTCAAAAAAAAAAAAAAAAGTCCAGCATTTGGCCTGGCGTGGTGGCTCACGCCTGTAATCCCAGCACTTTGGGAGGCCGAGGCGGGCAGATCACGAGGTCAAGAAATCAAGACTATCCTGGCCAACATGGTGAAACCTCATCTCTACTAAAAATACAAAAATTAGCTGGGCGTGGTTGAGCTCCCTGTAGTCCCAGCTACTCGGGAGGCTGAGGCAGGAGAATCACTTGAACCTGGGAGGCGGAGGTTGCAGTGAGCCAAGATCACGCCACGGCACTCCAGCCTGGGGACAGAGCGAGACTCTATCTCAAAAAAAAAAAAAATTAGCCAGGCCTGGTGGTGGGAGCCTGTAATCCCAGCTACTCAGGAGGCTGAGGCAGTAGAATCACTTAAACCCGGGAGGCAGAGGTTGCAGTGAGCTGAGATCGCCCCACTGCACTCCAGCCTCGGCAACAAGAGTGAGACTCCGTCTCAAAAAAAAAGGAAAGGAATGAATGAATGATACATGCAACCATGTGGATGAATCTCCAAGTAATCGTGCTGAGCAAGGGAGGCTGGACAAAAAGAGAACTGTGCAAGTCCATGTTTATAAACTTGGAGGAAACACAAACTATAGTGACAGAAAGCAGATCAGAGGTTGCCTGGGGGCAGGGAGGGACCAGAGAAGCAGAGGGCCTCAGCAGGGTGACAGGTCTGTTCACGGTCTCGGTCTCGATCGTGATGAAGACTTCACAGGCTCACACAGGCATACCTCAGAGATATGACGGGTTTGGTTCCAGATCACCGCAACAAAGCACACACTGCACTTTATAATAAGTCACATGATTTTTTTTGGTTTCCCAGTGCATGTAAAAGTTACACCGTAGTCTATTAAGTGTATAATAGCATTATGCCTTAAAAAAAAAAGTATATACCTTCATTTAAAAACACTTTATTGCGACCGGGCATGGTGGCTCACACCTGTAATCCCAGCACTTTGGGAGGCCGAGGCGAGTGGATCACAAGGTCAGGAGATCGAGACCATCCTGGCTAACACGGTGAAACCCCATCTCTACTAAAAAACAAAAAATTAGCCCAGCATGGTAGTAGGCACCTGTAGTCCCAGCTACTCGGGAGGCTGAGGCAGGAGAATGGCGTAAACCCAGGAGGCACAGCTTGCAGTGAGCCAAGATTACACCACTGCACTCCAGCCTGGGCGACAGAGCAAGACCCCGTCTCAAAAAAAAAAAAAAGAAGAAGAAAAAAACTTTATTGCTAAAAAATGCTAACAATCATCTGAGCCTTCAGTGAGTGGTATTCTTTTTGCTGGCAGAGGGTCTTGCCTCGATGTTGATGGCTGCAGACTGATTCATATTGTTTTTTGGGTTTTTTTTTTTTTTTTGAGACAGAGTCTCGTTCTATTGCCCAGGCTGGAGTGCAGTGGCACGATCTTGGCTCACTGCAACCTCTGCCTCCCGGGTTCAAGTGGTTCTCCTACCTCAGCCTCCCAACTAGCTAGGATTACAGGCACACGTCACCACGTGTATTTTTATTTTTTGTATTTTTTGTATTTTTTGTAGAGATGGGGTCTCACTATGTTGGCCATGCTGGTCTTGAACTCCTGACCTCAGGTGATCCGCCCACCTCAGCCTCCCAAAGTGCTGGGATTACCGCCCGGCCTGCAGACTGATTAGGATGGCAACTGCTGAAGGCTGGGATGGCTGTGGCAGTTCCTTAAAATAAGACAACAATGACATTGACCACATCAATTGACCCTTCTTTCCACAAAATATTTCTCTGGGCCGGGCACGGTGGCTCATGTCTGTAATCCCAGCACTTTGGGAGCCCGAGGTGGGAGAATCACCTGTGCCCAGGAATTCCAGACCAGCCTGGGCAATATAAGGAGATGTTGTCTCTACAAAAAATAAAAATTAAAAAATTAGCTACTCATGGTGGCACTTGCCTGTGGTCCCAGTTACTTGAGAGGCTAAGGTAGGAGGATCCCTTAAGCTCAGGAGGTCAAAGCTGCAGTGAGCTGTGATTGCACCACTGCACTCTAGCCCGGGTGACAGAGTAGGAGCCTGTCTCAAATAAAAAAAATAAAAAAAAAAAAGATTTATCTGTAGCATGCAATGTTTGACAGCATTTTACCCACAGTAGAACTTAACTTTTTTTTTTTTTTTTTTTTGAGACAGAGTCTCACTCTGTCAGCCAGGCTGAAGTGCAATGGCATGATCTCAGCTCACTGCAACCTCCATCTCCCGAGTTCAAGTGATTCCCCTGGCTCAGCCTCCTGAGTAGCTGGGACTACAGGTGTGCACCACCACACCAGGCTAATTTTTTGTATTTTAGTAGAGATGGGGAGAACATGTCGGCCAAGATGGTCTCGATCTCCTAGACCAGCCCAGTAGAACTTTCAAAAGTGGAGTCAGGCCGGGCGCAGTGGCTCACGCCTGTAATCCCAGCACTTTGGGAGGCCGAGGCGGGCGGATCACGAGGTCAGGAGACGGAGACCATGATGGCTAACACGGTGAAACCCCTTCTCTACTAAAAATATAAAAAAATTAGCTGGGCATGGTGGCAGGCACCTGTAGTCCCCGCTACTCGGGAGGCTGAGGCAGGAGAATCGCGTGAACCCAGGAGGCAGAGCTTGCAGTGAGCTGAGATCGCACCACTGCACTCCAGCCTGGGTGACGGAGCGAGACTCCATTTCAAAAAAGAAAAAAAGTGGAGTCAGTCCTCTTAAAACCTATGTTGTTTTATCAACTAAGTTTATGGAATATTCTAAATCCTTTTGTTACGGGATCTTTGGGGTGTCCCTTTTCTGGCCAGAAACCTCTGCGTCTTGTGGCACCTTTGCCCAAGTTTTGCTGGGGCCCACTGGGCTTGTTCCACCCACTCAGCCTGGCAGGCTGCGCTTGGCTCATGCCAGCAGCCTGGAGCTCCCATGCCTGCCAAGGACAAGCCTGGTGTCGAGCAGCGAGCAGTGTGTGAGCGTGCATGGGGTACGGCCACTGCACAGTCAGACATGTCAGCTGCTGCTGCAGGGCAGGCAGCTCCAGATGCTGGCACAGGTGCTGGTTCTCTGCAAGGCTGCACCTGGACCAAGCACACTTCAAGCAGCTTGCCTGGTTGGCACACGGGAATGCAGTGGTGCCTGGAAGCTTGGTGATGCCAGGAACTGCAGGCCCCAAAGAGGGAGTCACAACCCTGACTTCCAGGGAGTTCCCAGGTCTGGACTCCCCAAAGGGCCACAGCTCTTCTCTCCTTCCCTTCACTGGCAACGTGGCAAGAAGGGGCATGTTTCAGCCCTGTTTGTGTTACAGTTCTTTCAGCCTCGCCATTCGGCAGGTCCCAAGTTCTTGCCCTGTGACCAGGAAGAATGAGGTACGCAGAAAAATGGAGAGTGAGCAAGACAAAGGGGAGCTTTATTGAGTCACAGCCAGGTCATCCCAGTGAGTGTTCAGCTCTCAGCAGAGAGGGTAGCTCCTCTCTGCAGCTGGTCATCCTGTCATCTTTCTGTCCTCTGCTCTAGTCTGGCTGAGTCCAGGGTTTTTATGGGCCTCAGAGTGGAGAAAGTGTGTGTTGACTGGTCCATGGGTGGGCCAGCGAAAAGCACTACAAGCTTCCCCTCTGGTCCTCGGGACTGGCCGGCCGGCCCCCAGGCTTCAGGCCCTCCCCAATTTGAAGGTGAGGCTTCACCGGGACCAGACCCCTTCTACCCAGGAGCCTGTCTGTCTCCCGCCACTGTTCATGGCATCCAGGCTGTTTGTGCCAGCCTATCCTCAGCCCCCACTTGGCCTCTCTCCCATGCCTGTCGGTGCCCAAAGTCTGAAGGGCGCCATCAGCAGGGTGGGTGCGGTGGCTGCACCGCAGTCCAGGTCCCCGAAGTGAATGCTGCTCCCACTTCCTGCCCCGGGGCCCTAAAGCATAACCCAAGCTCTGCATCCCAGGCCCAGCCCCCACACTCCGTATGCAGGTGCAGCATCACCCCAGGCCCAGCTCCACCTTGGGGCCCCTCTCTGCCCGCACCTCCATGCCCAATCATGCTGCTTCCCCACCAGCACGCAACTCAGCCTGGCCCCGTTGTGGTGGCTCCCAGGGCAGTGGGCTCTGGGAGACTCCCAGGGGTGGGCTCCAGGGACTGACTGTCTCCTCTGCACACCCCTCCCCACAGTGACAGCGGGTAAGAGCTCTGACACTGAACCAGGGTCTGAAGCAGCAAGGCTCCAGGCCTGGGAGCGGGTCCTGCTTGGCTGTGCAACGATGGGGGCGGTGCAGTCAGCTGCTCGGGGAATGCAGGGCACAGGGGACCCACTGCTGCCACTCCTGCTCCCACAGCTGCTCCTGCCACCACCGCCTGCGCCACCCCACTGCATCCAGCATGAGGGCAGGGGTTGCTCCAGATGGCCCACCACTGCCATTACTTTCTTGTCATTTCAGCAATGTTCACAGCATCTTCCCCAAGACTAGATTCCATCTTAAGAAACCACTTTCTTTTTTTCCTTTTTTCTTTTTTGCTCTGTTGCCCAGGCTGGAGAGCAATGGCACAATCTTGGCTCACTGCAACCTCTCTGCTTCCTGGGTTCAAGTGATTCTTGTGACTCAGCCTCCTGAGTAGCTGGGATTACACACACATGCCACCACACCTAGCTAGGTTTTGTATTAGTAGAGACTAGGTTTCACCATGTTGGCCAGGCTGTTCTCGAACACCTGACCTCAGGTGATATACCCACCTTGACCTCCCAAAGTGTTGGGATTACAGGCGTGAGCCACCACACCTGGCCTATAAATATTCTTAATGGCATCTAGAATAGTGAATGCTTTCCAATGTAAATTTTTCAATTTACATTGCCCAGATCAGAAGAATCGCTATCTATGGCAGCCAGAGCCTTACAAAATGCATTTCTTTTTTTTTTTTTTTTTTTGGTAGAGAAGGAGTCTCGCTCTGTCACCCAGGCTGAAGTGCAATGGCACAATCTCGGCTCACTGCAACCTCACCTGGTGAGTCACCAGACCTAGCCTGTCCTTGGAAGCCAGGCATTGACTTTTCCTTCCTAGCTATGAAAGTCCTAGATGTTATCTTCTTTCAACAGAAAGCTGTTTCACCCACACTGAAAATCTAGGCAGGGCACAGTGTCTCATGCCTGTAATCTCAGCATTTTGGGAGGCTGAGACAGGTAGATCACTTGAGGTCAGGAGTTTGAGACCAGCCTGGCCAACGTAGTGAAATCCTGTCTCTACTAAAAATAAAAAAATTAGCCAGGCATGGTAACGTGCACCTGTAGACCCAGCTACTCGGGAGGCTGAGACAGAAGAATCGCTTGAACCTGAGAGGTGGGGGTTGCAGTGAGCCAAGACTGCACCACTGCACTCCAGCCTGGGTGACAGAGCAAGACTCTGTCTCAAAAAAAAAAAAAAAAGAAAGAAAGAAAAGGAAACCTATTGTGTAGCCACCCTCATCGGTGATCTCAGCCAGATTCGGATAACCTGCTGCAGCTTCTCCAGCAGCACCTGCTGCTCCACCTTGTACCTTCATGTTATGGAGGTGGCTTCTTTCCTTCAACCTCATGAACCAATCTCTGTTAGCTTCACGCTTTTCCCCTGCAGCTTCCTCACCTCTCTCAGCCTTCATAGAATTGAAGAGTTATGGCCTTGCTCTGGATTAGGCTTTGGCTTAAGGGAATGTTGTGGCTCATTTGATCTTCTCTCCAAATCACTAAAATTCTTCTCCGTTATCAGCAAGAAGGCTGTTTTGCTTTCTTATCATTCATGTGTTCACTGGAACAGCACTTGTAATTTCCTTCGAAGGACTTTTCCTTTGCATTCACGACTTGGCTAACTGTTTGGCACACGAGGCCTAGCTTTCAGCCTATCTCAGCTTTCAACATGCCTTCCTAAGTTTAATCATGTCCAACTTTTGGCTTTTTTTTTTGAGAGTCTCGCTCTGTCGCCCAGGTTGGAGTGCAGTGGCGCGATCTCGACTCACCGCAACCTCCACCTCTGGGTTCAAGAGGTGGTTCTGCCTCATCCTCTGAGTACCTGAGACTACAGGTGTATGTCAACACACCTGGCTAGTTTTTTGTATTTTTAGTAGAGATGGGGTTTCACTATGTTGGCCAGGCTGGTCTCGAACTCCTGACCTCAAGTGATCCAACCACCTCAGCCTTCCAAAGTGCTGGAATTATAGGCATGAGCCACCGTGCCTGGCCTCCAGCTTTTGGCTTAAAGTGAGAGATGTATGACTCTCTCCTTCACTGGAACACTTAGAGGTAGGGTATTAATTGGCCTAATTTCAAAATTGTTGTGTCTCAGGGAATAAGGGAGCTCACGAAAAGGGAGAGAGATGGGGAAACAGCTGGTCAGTGGGGCAGTCAGAACACACACAACATTTATCAATTTCATTTGCTGTCTTACATGGACGCAGTTCATGATGTCTCAAAACAATTACATTAGTAACACCAAAAATTACTGGTCATAGATCACCATAACAAAGATAATAATGAAAAAGTTTGAAATATTGCAAGAATTACCAAAATATGATATAGACACACTACCTGAGCATAGGCTGGCCGAAAAATGGTGCCAATAGACTTGCTCAATGCAGGGTTGCCACAAAGTTTTTTTTTTTTTTTGAAATGGAGTCTCGCTCTGTTGCCCAGGCTAGAGTGTAGTGGCGTGATCCCGGCTCACTGCAACGTCTGCCTCCCAGGTTCAAGCGATTCTCCTGCCTCAGCCTCCCATGTAGCTGTGACTACAGGCACATGCCACCACGCCCAGCTAATTTTTTATATTTTTAGTAGAGATGGGGTTTCGCCATGTTGGCCAGGCTGGTCTCAAACTCCTGACCTCAGGTGATCCACCTGCCTCGGCCTCCCAAAGTGCTGAGATTACAGGCCTGAGCCACCACGCCTGCCCCAAACTTTCAATTTGTAAAGAAGGCAGGACCTGGCTGGGTGCAGTGGCTCACGCCTATAATCCCAGCACTTTGAGAGGCCGAGGTGGGTGGATCACCTGAGGCCAGGAGTTTGAGACCAGCCTGACCAACATGGTGAAACCCCGTCTCTACTAAAAATACAAAAATTAGCTGGGCACAGTGGCAGGCGCCTGTAATCCCAGCCCTTCAGGAGGCTGAGGCAGGAGAATCGCTTGAATCCAGGAGGGAGAGGTTGCAGTGAGCCAAGATCATGCCATTGCACTCCAGCCTGGGCAACAAAAGCGAAACTCCATCTTAAAAAAAAAAAAAAAATGCAGGACCTGCAAAGTGCAATGAAAGGAAGTCTGCCTGTGCCTAGGTCAAAACTGATCAAACTGAATACTTTCCATACGTGCAGTTATAGAAATTATTCCTGTGTAACTCTGTTTAAATAAGTATCTCTTTCACCTCCCACCTCTGCCTTTTAGAGAATCAAATATCCATGGCAAATGCATTGAGCTTGTTTCTACTTGAGGCACCTACTCTGGGCAAGTTTCCTGGAATTCTGCCAATTTCTGCAAGGGAAGGTGGCAGCAAATGCAATGAAGTCACCTGAGGACAGAGGCCTGGTCCCCATGCTGGCAGCTGCGCCCACGTCCCTCAGCCCAAACAGAGGCGGGAGGGAGGTGGCCAAATGGCCCTGGGAGCTTCAGTTAGGGAGTCACTAAGACTAAGAGCCCTGCCCAACCAGGCACTGTTAAAGCCCTCCCACAGGCCCATGGGGACTGAAGGCATGTCCCTCAGTGGGCAGACCAGCAGGCCCTGAGTACTTCCAGAGTATGGGGCCAGTGGGTCAGTACAGCCATCCTGAGTCTCACTCTCCAAATGTCAAGGAGGATGCCCTGAACACACAGGCGTGGGGCCTGTGGGGAGAAGCTGAGCTCCACAGTGCGGGGGCCAAGGACTCTGCCTTACCCAACATCCTGGAGATCAAGCACCACAACCTGCCACGCGCCACCTGCAGGCCACATGGTGGATGAGGGGCAGGTGGCAATGGCCAAGGAGGTGAGGTCTGCACTCTACTGGGGTCCCCGCCCCACCTGCCACACACCCCTAGGTCACTGTGCCTGGAGGGCCCCAGTGTCTTCACCTGTAAATGGAGGGTGAACTGCCAAGCTGAGAGTTCTCTGTGGCCGGGACACCCTACACTATTCCACAGACTCCCCCGTCTAACCTAGGACAAGCCCCAGCATCAGTGAGCCCCTGGGTCTCGGCCAGTGGAAGGGAACAACCACGTCAAGAGTCAGAGGAGAAAAACCAAGTTTGGCATCTGCTGAAAACGATGGCTTCCCTTGTTCATCCTGATCAGTTACATGGCTGAAGTTCCCACTTTATTGATTTAAAGATTTCAGCTCTGAGAAAGACACTGTTAAGATAATGGAGACAGGCTGGGCACAGTGGATCACAAGGTCAGGAGATAGAGACCATCCTGGCTAACACTGTGAAACCCCATCTCTACTAAAAATACAAAAAATTAGCCAGGTGTGGTGGCAGGCGCCTGTAGTCCCAGCTACTCGGGAGGCTGAGGCAGGAGAATGGCGGGAACCCGGGAGGCGGAGGCTGCAGTGAGCCAAGATCACGCCACTGCACTCCAGCCTGGGCGACAGAGCGAGACTCCATCTCAAAAAAAAAAAAAAGATAATGGAGACAAGCCACAGACTGAGGAAAATGTTTACAAAACATATATGCAATAAACTACTTGTATCTAAAATGTACAAAGAAATCTTAAAACTCAACAATAAGAGGCCAGGCGCGGTGACTCATGCCTATAATCCCAGCACTTTGGGAGGTGGACGCGGGCAGATCACTTGAGGCCAGGAGTTCGAGACCAGTCTGGCCAACGTGGAAAAACCCCAAAAATTAGCTGGGTGTGGTGGCACATGCCTGCAATCCCTGCTTGGAGATTAATTCCAGCACTTTGGGAGGCTAAGCCAGAAGGATCGCTTGAACCCAGGAGTTCAAGATCAGCCTGGGCAACATAGGGAGACCCTGTCTCTACAAAAAATTTTTTAGGCCGGGCGCAGTGGCTCACGTCTGTAATCCCAGCACTTTGGGAGGCCGAGGCCGGTGGATCACGACATCAGGAGATCAAGACCATCCTGGTTAACACGGTGAAACCCCATCTCTACTAAAAATACAAAAAAAAATCAGCTGGGTGTGGTGGCGGGCAGCTGTAGTCCCAGCTACTTGGGAGGCCGAGGCAGGAGAATGGCATGAAGCCGGGAGGTGGAGCTTACAGCGAGCCGAGATCGCACCACTGCACTCCAGCATGGGCAACAGAGCGAGACTCCACCTCAAAAAAAAAAAAAAGTTTTTTTTTAATTAGCCAGGCGCTGGGCGCAGTGGCTCACGCCTGTAATCCCAGCATTTTGGGAGGCCAAGGCAGGCGGATCACTTGAGGTCAGGAGTTCGAGACCAGCCTGGCCAACATGGTGAAACCCTGTCTCTATTAAAAATACAAAAATTAGCCAGGCGTGGTGGCAGGCGCCTTTAATCCCAGGTACTCAGGAGGCTGAGGCAGGAGAATCGCTTGAACCTGGCAGTCAGGAGGTTGCAGTGAGCTGAGATGGCGCCAGTGCACTCCAGCCTGAGGAACAACAGCGAGAAACTTGGTCTAAAAAAAAAACAAAAACAAACAAACAAAAAAATTAGCCAGGCACAGTGGGGTGCACCTGTAGTCATGGCTACTTGTGAGGCTGAGGTAGGAAGATCACCTGAGCCCAGGAGGTTGAAGCTACAGTGAGCCGTGATTGTACCACTGCTTTCTAGCCTTGGTGACAGAGCAACTCATTAAAAATAAGGTGGGAGGGGCCAGGCGTGGTGGCTCACGCATGTAATCCCAGCACTTTGGGAGGCCAAGGAGGGCAGATCACGAGGTCAGGAGATCAAGACCAGCCTAGCCAACATGGCGAAACCCCATCTCTACAAAATATACAAAAATTAGCAGGGCGTGGTGCCATGTGCCTATAATCCCAGCTACTTGGGAGGCTAAGGCAGGATAATAGCTTGAACCTGGGAGGCGGAGGTTGCAGTGAGCCGAGATGGCGCTATTGCACTCCAGCCTGGGCAACAAGAGCAAAACTCCATCTCAAAAAAAAAAAAAAAAAAAATTAGCTGGGCTTGGTGGTGGGCACCTGTAGTCCCAGCTACTCGGGAGGCTGAGGCAGGAGAATGGCGTGAACCCGGGAGGCAGAGCGAACATGGGCGACAGAGCGAGACTCCGTCTAAAAAATAAAAAATAAAAATTAATAATAATAATAATAATAAGGTGGGAGGGTGGGGGCAGAGGGCCAAAGACCCAAACAGATGCCTGATATAAGAGGATATACAGACAGCAAATAGGCACATGAAAAGATGCTCAACACCTTATGTCATTTGGAAACTGCAAATTAAAACAACACTGAGACATCACTACATACCTGTCAGAATGGCCTAAACCCAAAGTACTGACAACATCAAATGCTGGTGAGGAGGTGGAGCACAGGAGCCCTCATTCACTGCTGGTGAGAATGCAAAATGGCACAGCCACTTTGGAAGATAGTTTGGCAGTTTTCTACAAAGCTAAATGTACTCTTCAATTAAATCAATCCTATATTCCATTAAATACATTAAAAAATACATGTAAAGGACAAGTGTGGTAGCTCACGCTTATAATCCTAGCACTTTGGGAGGCTGAGGCAGGAAGATCACTTGAGCCCAAGAGTTCGAGACCAGCCTGGACAACATAGCGAGACTCCATCTCTATTTAAATAATAAAAAAATACATTATGTAAAAACTTAGTAGGTACATGGAAGCAATTAAATGCAAAATCAAGTAAAAATTCAAGCTGGATATGGGTGACTTAAGAATCTTACTAGAATCTTAATAGGTGTCAGATAACATGGATCAATTCAGCAACTTCAGGCTGGTTTATGAGTGTCACCACTTCTAAGAGCCTGGCTTTTATAAGGCACAAGACAAGGTGAGATTTTCCTGTCATTAAAGGAAGCACAGAGTATCAATCATGCAGGATGTAGTTTCCTGAGACACCAAAGAGTAGTATCAAAAGCAATTCCATTGTAAAAGCTGAGTTCTAAATACAAGCGACACCTGAGTGAACACAGCAACAAAACTTGTTTGTTTTGACGAGTCTTGCTCTGTCGCCCAGGCTGGAGTGCAGTGGCGCGATCTTGGCTCACTGCAAGCTCCACCTCCCAGGTTCACGCCGTTCACCTGCCTCAGCCTCCCGAGTAGCTGGGACTACAGGCGCCCGCCACCACACCTGGCTGATTTTTTGTATTTTTAGTAGAGACGGGGTTTCACCATTTTAGCCAGGATTGTCTTGATCTCCTGACTTTGTGATCTGTCCGCCTAGGCTTACCAAAGTGCTGGGATTACAGGCGTGAGCCACCGCGTGAGCCAAACATCAAAGTTTGGCACTTACTGTAAACAATGGCTGGGAGGTGGAGCTTGCAGTGAGCCAAGATCGCGCCACTGCACTCCAGCCTGGGCGACAGAGCAAGACTCGTCAAAACAAACAAACAAACAAACAATGGCACCAGTTACAAGGCCAAAGCATCCACTCGCTACAATGCCACCACTGTTCAAATTAATTCCACCAGAGCAGCCCTGGGTGCCCGAGAGGTAGTGGCTCAAGGTAAGACTGGAACTGGTGGCCTGGAGATTGTCAGGAGGGGAGGGAGGCGCAGTGTCTATGACCAGCATGCCCTCTGCTGGTGGCCGAGGTGCTCCCCGACATCGCCAGACTGGGGCAGACGGTCCAGTCCCCCAGTGATACATTTTACAGCAAAGCACACACACCACGGGCCTTCCCAGGTCCCAGCCAACAAGTCCCATGGGGGCAGGTACCATTGGGCCTTCTCCCAGTCCCGGGCTCATGGGCACACAGCCAGCAAGAGGAATGTCTGGCCCTCCTGAATCAGAGACTCGGTTTCCTTTACTCTCCCAAGGCTCGAGAAGCTCCCAGCCTCACACGGCTCAGCTGCCAGCCCCTGACCTGCCACAGCTCAGCCTCCAGCCCTGAGGCCAAAGGATTCAAGGCAGGGCACAGAGACATCTGGGCTGTCTGGCATGGCCCTGGTAAGGTCTCCTGTGGGGACCTACCCCCAGGGAGGCCCAGACAGCAAGAGCCTATCATGTGCCATGGGACAGGCTAAAGCCACAGAAGAACATTTAGGAGGAGGAGGAGGGAAGGAGGACAGAAAGGCTGATGAGGGCAGGGGCTGGTGTTCAGCAAGGGGAGGGGAAACAGATGTGGACAGGTGCACAGCGTGGCCTGCCCCTGAGAAGTAATGTCCCTAGAGTCCTAGTTTTATTATTGCTCAAGGGCTTTTTTTTTCTTTGAGACAGAGTCTCGCTCTGTTGCCCAGGCTGGAGTGCAGTGGCGCGATCTTGGCTCACTGCAAGCTCCGCCTCCTGGGTTCACGCCATTCTCCTGCCTCAGCCTCCCAAGTAGCTGGCACTACAGGCGCCCGCCACCACCCCTGGCTAATATTTTGTATTTTTAGTAGAGACGGGATTTCACTGTGTTAGCCAGGATGGTCTCGATCGCCTGACCTCATGATCCGCCCGCCTCGGTCTCCCAAAGTGCTGGGATTACAGGTGTGAGCCACTGCACTCAGCCTGCTCAAGCAGTTTCTGTTTCTGTCCTCCAGGTCAGAGATAAATGACCCCCAGGTATAAGAGTTCAAAGAAAGGATGCAGCGGCTGTCTTTGGCCTCCACTTGCCAGCTGTGACCGCAAGCAAGTAGCTCCACCTCTAATGCCTGCTCCCCAGCCTATAAAGAGGTGTGTCCACACGTGCAAATGGAGCTGGACCCCTACCACATATCATACATAACAACTAACTCAAGCTAGGTCAAACACCTAAATGGTAAGAGCTAAAGCTATGTAACTTTTTTTTTTTTTTTTTTTTTTGAGACAGGGTCTCACTCTGTTGCCCAGGCCCCAGTGCAGTGCTGTGGTCTCTAACTCACTTCACTGCAGCCTTGACTTCCCAGGCTCAAGCAATCCTCTCACCTCAGCCTCCCAAGTAGCTGGTACTACAGGCATGCACCACCACACCTGGCTAACTTTTTTAATTTGTAGAGATGAGGTCTTCCTATGTAGCCCAGGCTGGTCTTGAACTCCTGAGCTCAAGCAGTCTTCCCACTTCGACTTCCCAAAGTGCTGGGATTACAGATGTGAGCCACAGCATCTATCCTATAAAACTCTTTAAAGAAAATAGGCCAGGCGTGGTGGCCTATAATCCCAGCAATTTGAGAGGCTGAGGTGGGCATATCGCTTGAGGTCAGGAATTCAAGACCAGCCTGGCCAACGTGGTGAAACTCTGTCTCTGCTGGAAAAAAAATACAAAAAGTAGCTGGGTGTGGTGGTGCACACCTGTAGTCCTAGCTCCTTGGGAAGTTGAGGCAGGGGAATCACTTGAACCCAGGAGGCGGAGGTTGCAGTGAACTGAGATCATGCCACTGCACTCTAGCCTGGGCATCACAGCAAAGAAAAAGTAAAAAGACAACCCAGTGAGTGGAAAAAAATAATTGCAAATCACATCTGACATAGCCAATCATGAAAAAGAACAAAGCTGGAAGATTCACACTTTCTGATTTCAAAACTTACCACAAAGCTACAATAATCAAAACAGTATGGCATTAGCATAAAGACAGACATAAGAATCAATAGAACAGAGAGCCCCAGAAATAAACTCAAATGATATATATGGTCAAATGATCTATGTGACAAGGGTATAAACACCTTTCGGCCGGGTGTGGTGGCTCACTCCTGCAATCCCAGCATGTTGGGAGGCCAAGGCGGGAGGATCACGAAGTCAGGAGTTCAAGACCAGCCTGATCAACATGGTGAAACACCGTCTCTACTAAAAACACAAAAATTAGCCAGGCATGGTGGCATGTGCCTGTAATCTCAGCTACTCAGGAGGCTGAGGCTTGAACCGAGGAGGCGAAGGTTGCAATGAGCTGAGATCACGCCACTGCACTCCAGCCTGGGCAACAGAGCAAGACCGTCTCAAAAAAAAAAAGGAAGAAGACCTTTCAATGGGGAAAGACAATCTTTTCAACAAATGGTGCTAAGGAACTGGATATTTACACACAAAAGAATGAGTTGCACCTTTACCTAATAGCATATACAAAAAAAAAAAAAAAAAAAAAAAAAAAACCTCAAAATGGATCATAAGCCAAAAAGTAAAACCTAAAACTGTAAAACTCTTAGAAGAAAACATAAGGCTAAAGCTTTACAACACTGGATTTGGTGATGATTTCTTGGCTATGACATCTAAGGCACAAGGAACAAAAGAAAACAGACAAATTGTATGTAATAAGAACTTTAAAATGTGTGCATCAACAGACAATATCAACAGAGTATAAACACACCCCACAGAATGGGAGAAATTATTTGCAAATCATATATCTGATAAGGGATTAATGTCCAGAATATATAGAGAACTCCTAAAACGCAACAATAAAAAAACCAACCATACACATTGCATTCATGTATCAAAATACCACACTATACCCATAAATATGTACAATTATTATGTGTCAAAAACAATAAAAGCAAAAATGGACACAGAGACTTTCTCAAACACCAAAAGCTATAGTCTTCAGTTTCAGAATACTGATGAAAATTTGAAAAATATATACACGGATACTTATATAGATACACAAGGATATGTATATAACATGCACATAATATACACTACACCTATACATGTCTATGTTCAAGTATATGAATAAATATACAAACACTTTAGCAATACATTTAATTTTCAGTTTTAAAAAAACCCTGATTCAAAAATGAGCAAACAACTTGAGTAGACATTTCTACAAAGAAAAAATATAGTTGACAAATAAACACATGAAAAGACACTCAACATCACTAAACATTAGGGAAATGCAAAGCAAAACCACAATGAAACACCACTTCACACCCATTAGGATGGCAACTATCAAAAAAAACAGAAAATAACAAGTATTGACAAGGATGCCCAGAAACCAGAACCCATGTACACTGTCAGTGGAAATGTAAAATGGCATAGCCGCTGTGGAAAACAGTACGGTCGTTTCTTTAAAGATTTAAAATAGAATTGCCATATGATCCAGCAATTCCACTTCTGGGAATATATCCTAAAGAACTAAAAACGGGGTCTCTGATGTGTTCATAGCAGCATTATTCACAAGCTAAAATCTGGGATTAACCCAAGTGTCCATCCACAGATGATGGGATAAGCAAAATGTGGTCCATCCATGAAATGGAACATGATTCAGCCTTTAAAAGGAAGGCAATGAGCCTGGCGCGGTGGCTCACGCCTGTAATCCCAGAACTTTGGGAGGCCGAGGCGGGCGGATCATGAGATCAGGAGATCGAGACCATCCTGGCTAACACGGTGAAACCCCATCTCTACCAAAAATACCAAAAAAAAAAAAAATTAGTTGGGCGTGATAGTGGGCGCCTGTAGTCCCAGCTACTCGGGAGGCTGAGGCAGGAGAATGGCCTGAACCCGGGAGGCGGAGCTTGCAGTGAGCCGAGATTGCGCCACTGCACTCCAGCCTGGGCGAAAGTGCAAGACTTGGCCGGGCGCGGTGGCTCACGCCTGTAATCCCAACACTTTGGGAGGCCGAGGCAGGCAGATCACGAGGTCAAGACCATTCTGGCCAACATGGGGAAACCCCGTCTCTACTAAAAATTCAAAAATTAGCTGGGCGTGGTGGCGGCACCTGTAGTCCCAGCTACGCGGGGGCTTGAGGCAGGAGAATCGCTTGAATCTGGGAGGCGGAGGTTGCAGTGAGCCAAAATTGTGCCACCGCACTCCAGCCTGGGCGACAGAGCGAGACTCTGTCTCAAAAAAAAAAAAAAAAAAAAAACTGAGCTGGACATTTAAAAATGATTAAAATGAGCCTGGGAAACACAGTGAGACGTAGTGGGTGACAGAGCAAGAAAATATGGCTACAAATACATATATGGTAGCCAGGCACTGTAATCCCAGCACTTTGGGAGACAGACCGAGATGGGCAGATCCCTTGAGCTCAGGAGTTTGAGACCAGCCTGGCCAACATGGTGAAATCCTGTCTCTACAAAAACTACAAAAATTACCCAGGTGTGGTAGCACATGCCTGTAGTCCCAGCTACTCGGGTGGCTGAGGCAGGAGGATCACTTGAGGTAGAGGCTCAGTGACCAAGATTGTACCACCATATGCGGCCCAGAAGACAGAGTAACACCCTGTCTCAATTTAAAAAACAAAACAAAAACTGCCATCTTAACTATATACATATATACATATCATTAAGATGGCAGTTTTTTTTTTTTTTTTTTTTGGACAGTTTCGCTCTTGTCACCCAGGCTGGAGTGCAATGTCACAATCTTGGCTCACTGCAACCTCCGCCTCCCAGGTTCAAGTGATTCTCCTGCCTCAGCCTCCCGAGTAGCTGGGACTACAGGCGTGGGCTACCACGCCCAGCTAATTTTTGTATTTTTAGTAGAGAGGGGGTTTCACCATCTTGGCCAGGCTGGTCTCCAACTCCTGACCTCAGGTGATCCACCCACCTTGGCCTCCCAAAGTGGTGGGAATACAGGTGTGAGCCACCGTGCGTGGCTAAGATGGCAGATTTTTTTTTTTTTTTTTTTTTTTTTTTTTTTGAGATGGAGTCTCGCTCTGTTGCCTAGGCTGGAGTGCAGTGGCACGATCTCGGCTCACTGCAAGCTCCGCCTCCCGGGTTCATGCCATTCTCCTGCCTCAGCCTCCGGAGTAGCTGAGACTACAGGCGCCCGCCACAACGCCTGGCTAATTTTTTGTATTTTTAGTAGAGACAGGGTTTCACCTTGTTAGCCAGGATGGTCTCGATCCCTGACCTCATGATCCACCCGCCTCGGCCTCCCAAAGTTCTGGGATTACAGGCGTGGGCCACCGCGCCTGGCCTGACGGCAGATTTTTTTAATGGTAAATTATATATTATGTGTATTTTAACAGAGTTTTTTTTTTTGAAAGACAGAGTCTTGATCTGTCGCCCAGGCTGGATTGCAGTGGTGCAATCAGCTCACTGTAGCCTCAACTTCCTGGGTTCAAGCAATCTTCCTGCCTCAATCTCCTGAGTGGCTGAGACTACAGGCACACCCCACCTACTCCGCATCTGGCTAATTTTTTTTTTTTTTTTTGAGACGGAGTCTTGCTCTGTCGCCCAGGCTGGAGTGCAGTGGCGCGATCTCGGCTCACTGCAAGCTCCGCCTCCCGGGTTCAAGCCATTCTCCTGCCTCAGCCTCCCAAGTAGCTGGGACTATAGGCGCCCGCCACCGCACCCAGCTAATTTTTTGTATTTTTAGTAGAGACGGGGTTTCCCAGTGTTAGCTAGGATGGTCTCGATCCTCTAACCTCATGATCCGCCCGCCTCGGCCTCCCAAAGTGCTGGGATTACAGGCATGAGCCACCACGCCCAGCCAACATCTGGCTAATTTTTTAATTTTTAGTAGAGATCAGATCTTCCTATGTTGCCCAGGCTGACAACTTTTTTGAATTGGAAAGTTTTCTTAATTAAAAAATTTTATCTGAGAAGGGACTTGCATCTAGAATATGTAAAGAGCTCTCATCACTCAACAACAAAAAGACAATTAAACCAATTGGAAAATAGAGGAAAGACCTGACTAGACAGCTCTCTAAAAATACACAGTGGTCAATAAGCACATGAGAAGATGCTCAGTATCATCTTCTCTCATTAGGGAAATGTACATCAAAGCCACAGTGAGATACCACTGCACATCTACTAGCATAGCTAGAATTCAAAAGATGGATAATAACAAGTGCTGACAAGGATATGGGGAAATTGAATCCCTTTTACAGTGCTGGTGGGAATGTGAAATGGTGCAGCCACTTTGGAAACAGTCTGGTAATTCCTCAAGAGAATAACCACAAAATTACCATATGACCCAAAAATTATATTCCTAGGCGAGCTGTTTTTACTCATGCTTTTAATAACAAACATGGGTGTCTCTTTCAACCCCACTTCTCCAACTCTCTGACACTAGGTGGGTGTCCTACAATTCAAGTAAAGTCTGGCACTACCTTCTGCCATGTAGGAAGGTAAGGCTGAAAGTGCTAACCCGCTAATCCTCCCTTGTTGGTCTTTCTGGAGACCAGCTCTCATCCTGAAGCTATATCTAGGGTCCCCAGCCACCAGTTCTCTCATCAGCATACTAGACACTCTTAGGACTACAGAGGTCCCAAGGGCTTGGGGAGCTCCATGTCAGGAGAACAAAAAACCTCCCTACCACCCCTTTCAAAATTGATGGAGGTCATGGTCCCACAGCTCTGTGAACATAAAACTGTAATCTACTAGCTTGTACACGTTAGTGAATGAATTGTATGGCATGAGAACTATAACCCAATAAAGCTGGCACAAAGGAGGAGGTATGTATGCCCACTCAACAGAGTTTCTGTAAAGTTTAGGAGAAATAAAGTATGCAAAAGCCATCTGTAAGCAGCTAAACACTGCACTGTTAGGATCAGCCAATCGTGCAGGGACAGCTCCCTCTGGCCCTGCACCAACCTTCTGGTCTAAAATCACAGCTTAACATCCAGCCTAGGGACAAAGCAGGGCACGGATGCCAGCTGCCAGCTGTGAGCCAGCACAGCTGCTGGCTCGCAGGAGCCTTGATCTGCAGAGGCCCAGATTCCCACAGCCCAGGGCTGCCAGGTCACCTCCTCCAACAAAGCCCAGGGGTTCCGCTGGTCCCTAGGGGAAGAACATGCCAGGTATCCACTGAGCATGGCCACTTAAGTGGGCACCTTCAATCCAGCAAAACACACAGCTCATCCAACACCCGGCCCTACTACCCTCCCCAAAACTCCTCCAAGTTATGTGGCCCAAGGCCCTGGCTGCCCAGTCGGCCTTGCAAGTGGGACACCATGGGCACAAAATATTCCCAGTCATCCTACCTTCCAGTAATGCAGGCTCCACAGGGTGGGAGATCAGCCCTGGGTCCAACCACCTGGATGGGAGCACAGCACCCTCGCCAGGGCCCCACACATCCCTGGCCAGCCACCAGCCTCCTGGAAGATGCCTGCCTCCCAAACTCACAGAGCCGGAGAACCCTGGCAAGCAGCTTCATCCTGCGGTAAGTGGGCAAACTGTTTACCCAGTGACAAGCATGATGCCCGGCAGAGCCCAAGCCTGTGTCTGCCTGGCCGGCTCAACAGTGAGCTAATGTGATCCCTCCCTGATAGAAAGCACCAGGCTCCTGCTCCTCCTAGGACCGCCCCTCCCCCACCAGCCCCCAGCAAGCCGCCTCCTCGGCTTCCGGAACTGGATCACAGGATGTTCTCTACAAAAGACCAGTGATGCAAGGAATCCATGACTCGGCCTGAACTCACAGACAGGGAAACAGAACAGAGCCACCACCCCTCTGCGGGAGAGGATGAACTGGGTGGGGCCGCAAGCAACACTCATAAGGGTTCCCACCTCCAGGACCTTAAACCTCGCACCACTCAGGCTGGCCCTCAGGCAAGTAGAAGAAGGAGTTCCACCTGGGCCGAGTTCCAGCTGGGCAGAGAAGTCTTGGCTCACAGGCACCAGGAGCGCTGGAAGGCTGCGGGGAAGCCGAGGAAGGCCAACACACCGCACAACACGGCAGGTGCCTGGCCCTCCTCTGACAGTGGCCCTCAAGCTCTGGGAGGGCTGAGGAAAATGCAGATTCCTGGGCCTACCCATCCCTGAACTTCCCCGTCCCTGGAGTTAGAGGCAGTAGCTCTGGGGTGGAGGCTTAGGAGCCTGGTTTTCTTTTTATTCTTCATTGTGGTAAACATCAAATGCTTACAAAAGTAGAGGGAGGAGGGAGTGAACCCCTATGTCCCCATCAAGCAGCCCCAAAACAGTCAGCTCAGGTCATCTCTGGTCTCTGCTCCCACCTGCTCCCCGTGCCAGGTTATTCTGCAGCAAATCCTGGACTTCCCAGTACGACATCGTAAATATGTCTGCATTTCCTCTCAAAGATAAAAGCTCCTTGTAAAAAACCTAAAGGAGGGGTATGGTGACTCATGCCCACAATTCCAGCACTTTGGGAGGCCGAGGTGGGAAGATCACTTGAGCCCAGGAGTTCGAGACCCTCCTGGGCAACAAAGTGAGATCATGTCTCTACAAAAAATCTTTTTAACATTAGCCAGGCACAGAGGCGTGCACTCGTAGTCCCAGCTACTCGAAAGGCTGAGGTGGGAGAATCCCTTGAGCCCAGGAGGTTGGGGCTGCAGAGAACCATGATTGCACCACTGCACCACTTAGTTGCCTGGGCAACTAAGCGAGACCCTGTCTCAAATAAAAATAAAAACCACAAAACAAAGATTTCATCTAAAATATCATCCTAATTCCTAATATCATTAAATACCAAGTGACTTCATGTTTCTGTCCTAAATGAATTGAAATCTGCATTTGTGAACTTCATTCACAAGATCCCAAGTCTTTGTTGCCTGGTGAAGAGAAACTGCAGTGTGCAGGGAACAGGGTACTACAGGGCTACGGGGACACAGGAGTGAGGCCCAGCACTGAGCTCAATCCGGTTCCATCGACACGAAATTCTAGAAGAGGCACAGTGAGTGGTGAAAGCAGATCTTTTTGCCAGGGGCCAACAGTAGAGGAATTTTGGGAGTTTGGAAATATTCGACATCACAACTGGGCCGGCCACTACTCAGTGCGCACACTCATCAAAACTCAGCAAACTGTATGTTTCAAATATTCTTGTGGATGCATTCTAAATATATCTCAATAAAGCTGGTTTAAAAAAGCAAACTACAAAACAATTATCTTACCTTAAAAAAAAAGTAGTGATTCCTTAAAATCATTATCAGGGGACTATTCAGGTTTCCCCATTATCTCCTCAATCTTCATCTTGTTGACTCTCTGCTGAAGTACTATTCACATGCAGAAAACCGGTATTTGTAACAGACTTCCCCAGTTATTCCCACGCAGGTGTCCAAGGATGGGGAGGCACATCCTTGATCCCCCTCCCCAGGAGGGCTCTGAGAGTGAGAGGCCAAGGGGTGGGATGGCAAGACAGCCTATGGGGTCACCCCCTGGTGCAGGCTACACAGGCCAGGTGGGTCACACAGGAGAAAGCCACTTCTGGTCTGACCAGAACTGGGGAGCCAGCTAGCTGCAGGTGCCAATTCCAGGGCAATGCCAGGCTAACTGGCCCACTTACAGCGTGAGGTTGGATAGTGGGTAGACAAAGGCCTCCCCACATACAGGTTCTCTGGGCTACAAAGACTGCATCTTCACCCAGGGTCCCCACATCCCAGCAGCAAGAGAGCCAGCACTGTAAATCATTTTACGGAACGCTCCAGAATACAAGCTCTGAGTGTGGCTTCTGTAAATCAGGTTCTTTCTTTCTTTGTTTCGCTTTTTTTTTTTTTTTTGGAGATGGAGTTTTGCTCTTGTTACCCAGGCTGGAGTGCAATGGCACAATCTCGGCTCACTGCAACCTCCGCCTCCCAGGTTCAAGCGATTCTCCTGCCTCAGCTTCCCAAGTAACTGGGATTACAGGCACCCGCCACCACGCCCAGCTAATTTTTTTTTCTTTTTTTTTTTGAGACCAAGTCTCGCTCTGTCACCCAGGCTGGAGTGCAATGGTGGGATCTTGACTCACTGCAAGCTCCACCTCCCGGGTTCACGCCATTCTCCCGCCTCAGCCTCCCAAGTCACTGGGACTACAGGCGACTGCCACGACGCCCAGCTAATTTTTTTGTATTTTTAGTGGAGATGGGGTTTCACCGTGTTAGCCAGGATGGTCTCCATCTCCTGACCTCGTGATCCGCCCACCTGGGCCTCCCAAAGTGCTGGGATTACAGGTATGAGCCACCACGCCTGGCCCACGCCCAGCTAATTTTTGTATTTTTAGTAGAGATGGGGTTTCATCATGTTGGCCAGGATGGTCTCTATCTCTTGACCTCATGATCCACCTGCCTTGGCTTCCCAAAGTGCTGGGATTACAGGCTTGAGCCACAGCCCCTGGCCAGGTTCTTTCTTTTCATTAATTCCATTATAAAACCAAAGACAGAGCCTGGCCTGATGCAGTGGCTCACACCTGTAATTCCAGCACTTTGGGAGGCCGAGGCGGGCAGATCACTTAAGATCAGGAGTTCGAGACCAGCCTGGCCAACACACTGAAACCCTGTCTCTACTAAAAATACAAAAATTAGCCGAGTGTGGTGGTGGGTGCCTGTAGTCCCAGCTACTCGGGAAGCTGAGGAGAGGAGAATTGCTTGAACTGGGGAGGCAGAGGTTGCAGTGAGCCAAGATCCTGTCACTGCACTCCAGCCTGGGTGACAGAGTGAGACTCTCTTAAAAAAAAGGCCGGTTGCAGTGACTCACACCTGTAATCCCAGCACTTTGGGAGGCCGAGGTGGGTGAACCACAAGGTCAGGAGATCGAGACCATCCTGGCTAACACAGTGAAACCCCGTCTCTACTAAAAATACAAAAAAAAATTAGCCGGGCATGGTGGTGGGCACCTGTAGTCCCAGCTACTAGGGAGGCTGAGGCAGGAGAATGGCGTGAACCCAGGAGGTGGAGCTTGCAGTGAGCCGAGATCGCACCACTGCACTCCAGCCTGGGCGACAGAGCGAGACTCCATCTCAAGAAAAAAAAAAAAAAAAAAGACAAAGGTAGAGCCCCTCTTTGTCTTTTCCCTTGGGGGAAATAATTCTAACCCCATAACATACTGAAACTCATAGCCACTCAACTACAGGTTTATTGACCTGTCAACTAGACCTCAGACCTTATTCCAGGCATTCATGGTACCACATGGTACAACACAATTCCTGATCTCAGGAAACTTCCTGGTAGATCTGCATCTAAGAGCACGGCAAGCAAAGAAAACACAAAAAAACCTTGTAGATTTCACACATCTACCTACAAATAAAGCATGCCAAGTTATCTGCCTGCTGGGTGGTATCCATGCCAAGGTCCCCCTCCATCAGCATGGTTATTCCAGAGCTGGCTACAGTCCCCACAAAGCCTTGGAACTTCCTTTAGGAACACCCTGTCCCCCACAGACCTACCAGTAAATTGATGTTTAAATTTCTCTACATATTGCACTCCCCAAAAGATAGCCACCAGCCACAGGTGGCTACCCACCTGAATTTAAATTGATGCAATTAAAAAATCTGTTCCCTTTGTGACCAGCCTGACCAACATGGTGAAACTCCATCTCTACTAAAAAACATACAAAAAAATTAGCTGGGCGTGGTGGCAGGCGCGTGTAATCCCAACTACTCAGGAGGCTGAGGCAGGAGAATCAGTAGAACCTCGGAGGTGGAGGTTGCAGTGAGCCGAGATGGCGCCTAGCCTGGGGGACAGGGCAAGACTCCACCTCAAAAAAAAAAAAAAAAAAAAAAGCCCCTATCCCTTCAACAGTGTCTGAACTGAGAACATGTGACCATTCTGTCTAAGATGGTGGAAATTTGGACGTCCTCACCCCTGCTAGACTGTGACCCCTTAAGGCAGGGGCCAAATTTTCCACGTTTCCCTCCTGGTGCTATGCTTCTTGGCAGTGTCCAGTAAAGCCTTGTTAAATTCATGGGCTTGGCTGTGCTAGGCCAGGAGGCTCCTCTTTCAACTTGGGGTGTCAGCTCAGATGTCCTTAAAGGGCTCCCCATCCTAGTACAGTCACTCTCCAGTGTCCCGCGGTTTCTCTGAGTCAAGCCGATGTGATCACAGCCTTCTCTTCACAGGCCTACCCCCACCACCACTCCCGCCTACTCCTTTGGCAGTCACGCTCTGCACCTGAGGCTCACCCGCTCACTCATGAGCAGGGGCAGCCAGGCATCCTGCTCACCAGTCGTCTGGCCAAGGCAGCCACTTAGAAACAATATGAAATTGGCCAGGCACGGTGGCTCATGCCTGTAATTCTCAGCACTTTGGGAGGCCGAGGCGGGCAGATCATCTAAGGTCAGGAGTTCGAGACCAGCCTGGCCAACATGGTGAAACCCCATCTCCACTAAAAATACAAAAATTAGCTGGGCACAGTGGTGCACGCCTGTAGTCCCAGCTAGTCGGGAGGCTGAGGCAGGAGAATCACTTGAACTAAGGAGGCAGAGGTTGCAGTTAGCCGAGAGTGTGTCACCGCACTGCAGCCTGGGTGACAGAGTGAGACTCCATCCCCAAAAAAAAGAAACAATATGCAATTGTGAAGCTGAGATAGCAGACTTGGTTTACAGTGGGTAAGAAAAAGCACACACGGGCCAGGCGCAGTGGCTCATGCCTGTAATCCCAGCACTTTGGGAGGCTGAGGCAGGCAGATCACCTGAGGTCAGGAGTTCAAGACCAGCCTGGCCAACATGGTGAAAACCCGTCTCTACTAAAAATACAAAAATTAACCAGGCATGATGGCGGGTGCCTATAATCCCAGCAACTCAGGAGGCTGAGGTGGAAGAATCGCTTGAACCCAAGAGGCAGAAGTTGCAGTGAGATCACGCCATTGCATTCCAGTCTGGGTGACAGAGTGAGACTGTCTCAAAAAAAAAAAAAAAAAAAAGCACACACTGTATGGAAGTGTCTAAAGCTATACAAAAATCTAGTAACTAGGCTAGGAGCAGTGGCTCACGCCTGTAATCCCAGCACTATGAGAGGCTGAGGCGGGAGAATCACCTGAGGTCAGGAGTTCAAGACCAGCCTGGCCAACATGATGAAACCCCGTCTCTACTAAAAATACAAAAATTAGCTGGGCGTGGTGGCACACGCCTGTAGTCCCAGCTACTCGGGAGGCTGAGGCACAAGAACTTTTTCCAGCTGGGTGCAGTGGTTCACGCCTGTAATCCCAGCATTTTGGGAGGCCGAGGCGGGCAGATCACAGATCACCTGAAGTCACTCTGTCACCCAGGCTGCAGTGCGGTGACACACTCTCGGCTAACTGCAACCTCTGCCTCCTTAGTTCAAGTGATTCTCCTGCCTCACCTGGCCAACATGGAGAAACCCCCATCTCTACCAAAAACACAAAAACTAGCCAGGCGTCGTGGCGCACTCTTGTAGTCCCAGCTATTCGGGAGGCTGAGGCCCAAGAATCACTTGAGCCCGGGAGGCAGGGGTTGCAGTGAGCTGAGATCGGGCCACTGCACTCCAGCCCGGGTGACAGAGTGAGACTCTGTCTCAAAAAACAAAAAATCTAGTAACTGTTAGAAGCTGGGTGAAAAAAGACAACATGTATAAATTGGCTATTCACCATCCTGAAGAAGTAAGTAAAAGTCCAGCCTTCTACAGGAAGATTTAAATCAAGGTTTCCTTTATTCAGGAGAGGGGTGGGAAGAATACTGGATCTGGAGTCAGAAGACTTGGGCAGGGGCTGTCCCTGGAGCTCCTGGAGCAGGATGACCTTACACAGTTACTCAACTCCCAAAACTGCCATTTCCTCCTCCACCCAGGTAAGGGTGGCACTACCGACCATCAACCTCCCAGGGAAGTTGGGCAAAGCAAGTGGGATGAGACAGGTATAAGCTCTTTGCAAACCATGGAGCCCAAGGTTCCCAGCCAATACTCAGCAGAGCTGATTCAGGAACCTGATGCAGGCTGTCTCCAGTTATTTCCATTTTTTTTTTTTGCCCCCCTTTCCCCACCTCCAGAGTCGATGGGACCAGAACAGCCACACAGCCAAAGTCAAAGGGGCAGGGCTCCCCCAAAGACGTTCCCCCTCTGGAAAAGTCAAAACGGACCTTGAGGTAAGGAGAGGCCCTCGACCAGGCCAGAAGATGAGACTGGGAGTCAAGGAGCGCCGTTCACCCAGGACTTGCTATATGCCCAGCCTTCCTGGAGATGTCAACATCTACAGGAAAGTAACTTGCTTCTATTGGACTTGGCTTGAGCCCAAGGTCAGTCTGTGATGCCCAACCCCCAAATGTGAGGAACCCACCACCAAAACAGAAAGCAGCTCTCACTCCCCGTAGTTCATCAAGCAGGATAGGACCAGTCGCAGGCCACAGAACCTGTGTGCAGTGGCTGAAAACCTAGACTCCTTGTCCTCACTTAGCTCATGCACAAATGCCAGCCTGCTGCTTCCGATTCTGCCGAAGAGAACTGCAGAGTAACCTTGAGGCTGCCCTCCCCACCTCCTATGGGAAATGAGCTTGTTCATGATCTCCAGCCTCCAGCCTCCAGCTTCCTCTGGGGGCCTGCATCTATCTACTCAGTACCTGGTGGAGGAAGAGGGGGTGCTCTAGAAGGACAACCCTTTGCCTCTATTGTGTAAGATGCTTTCAGGCCCAATAGACCACTGATTCCCTTTTCTTGACAGTAAACTGTTAGAGGCAGACAGTATTATCTGTTCTTCCTTTCAACACCTGCCCTCCCCCAAACCGAAGCAGTGCACTGAAGACGGTAGCTCTGCAACCTCCTCCCACAGAGGCACCCATCGAGGGGCTCGCGCGGCTCTGGGCACCTCCCCTCCACCTCTGGGGGCTTTGGTTAGCGCAGCACAACCGCCGAGGTAACGATCCCGAATCCTCGAGGAGCCTAAGCAGGACCACGGGGCTGAGACTCCGGGATGCTCGGGCGAAGCCCGAGGCGGGGCGGCCCACGGGCGCCGGTTGCCGGGCTCTGGAGCTGTGCATTGACCTCCGCCCGCCCCATCCCTGCCTGGCTTCCTCGCCCAAACGGCCCGTGGCGCGGCCGCCGCCCTGGGGATGCGGCCGGGAGGAGCCGGCGGGAGGCGGTCGGGGGCCGCCCGGCTTGTGCGGCATCGCGAGTCGCATCCCGGCCTCAGGCGGGCGGGCGTCCGGGGCGGCGGCGCGGGAGGCCGTGCGAGGAATCGGCGGGCGGGGGCGGCCTCGGCGGGTGGGGACCACAGGGCCGAGCGGGGCAGGCCGGGGGCGGTGACTGGCGCGCCTGGCCGCTGCAGGCTGCGCGCGGGCCCTCTCTTACCGGCAGATCTGGATGGCGGACGGCGTCTCGACGTCTGGGCCCGACATGCTGGGGGCTGCGGCGGCGGATGCGGCGAGCGGCTGCAGAAGGGCGCAGGTGTCTGGCAGGCCCGGCGCGGAATGAATGAGCCCGGGCCGCGCCATAAAGGGGGAGGGCAGAGGTGGAGCGATGGGGCTGGTGAGGCGGGGCCTGCGCGCCGGGGGCGAATCGAACGCGGCCTCCCCGCGCCGGCCCCGCCCCCGCGCCGGCCCCACCCCGGGCCCCGCCTCCCAGGCCGCCAAGGCTGCAGCGAGCTCGCGCGGGCGTACGATTCTGGCGGCGTGAGGGCCCAGGCAGGCGCCGCTTCCAGAAGGTTCGGTGGCGGTTGGGCCGCGCCGGTGCGGGGAAGGCCCGCGAGCCGCGGCAGTCGCGCCCGACCCGGTGGCAGCCCCGAGGGAAGCGTCTGGGGCGGCCCAAGTGGCAGAGCAGGGCGGACTTGGGCCTTCACTCTCCGCGCGGCGGTAAATATTTGTGCTGGGCGTTCCCGGCCGCCCGCGCTGCCGATTCGCTGCCGCGCCCAGTGCCTGGGCGGCCGGATGAGGTCAGAGCGGAAGGCGCGGCCCGGGCGCCTGGCAGTGGGGCCTGATTCCCACCCCCGCCCCTAACCCACCCCGGCACCAGTCTCCCGCATCGCAGCTCTCGCTGAGATCGGCACTAAGAGAGAATGGAAGGCTGTTTCCTAGAAAGGAGCATTGGTGGCGGCTGCTGGGAAGACACGGGGAAGGGAACGGGCCTTTGGTGCCGCAGCACAAAGCGTCACGAGGTGGGGAGGAGGAAAGGCCCGCGACTGTCTACACCGCCGGCTGCAGTTTTTACTGGGAGCGCTGAGCGCCAGCCTGGAGGTGCACGTGTTGCAGTGAGGAGCCCTGAAACATGCCGTGTTTTACTGCACAAGATGTGCCCTTGAATGGAGTCCAGGCCAGTCGGGGTCACCAAAAAAAATCCACCAAAAAACACCCAAGAAGGGAGAAAAGGTCACCCCCCACGTGCTGGAATGACAGCTTTTTACTTGCTAGGCAGTTTGACCTTTTCCGAATTTTCTACAGTGCACATAGATTTGTACTTACATCTTTAAATTAAAACCCACGCAACTCCGGCTCCCCAGTGCAATTTGAACAACCCATTACACTCAGCTAGGTAGCTCTGAAAGAACTGTGCCTCACCCCGGTCACCCTTGAGTTACCAGACCGTGTAGGCAGCCCATAGCATGATCTGTAGCTCCCAGGAGCAGGGGCAGCCCAAGTCAGAACACTGTGATTTCAAGACTTTTATACTAAGAATTTTGTTTTTCTGTTTTTTTTTTTTTTTTTTTTTTGAGACGGAGTCTCTCTCTGTCACCCAGGCTGGAGTGCAGTGGTACAATCTCAGCCCACTGCAAGCTCCGCCTCCCGGGTTCCCGCCATTCTCCTGCCTCAGCCTCCCCAGTAGCTGGGACTACAGGCGCCCGCCACCACGCCCGGCTAATTTTTTGTATTTTTAGTAGAGACGGGGTTTCACTGTGTTAGCCAGGAAGGGCTCGATCTCCTGACCTCGTGATCCGCCCGCCTCTGTCTTCCAAAGTGCTAGGATTACAGGCGTGAGCCACCACGCCCGGCCTTGTGTTTTCTTTTTTTGATATAGAGTCTTGTTCTGTCGCCCAGGCTGGAATGCAGTGGTTTCTGCCGTCCAGTTTCAAGGGATTCTCCTGCCTCAGCCACACTGAGTAGCTGGGACCATAGGCATGCACCACCACATTTGGCTTATTTTTGTATTTTTAGTACAGATGTGTCCAGAATTGGTGGGTTCTTGGTCTCACTGAATTCAAGAATGAAGCCACGGACACTCGCTGTGAGTGTTACAGCTCTTAAGGTGACGTGTCTGGAGTTTCTTCCTTCTGGTGGGTTCGTGGTCTCGCTGGCTCAGGAGTGAAGCTGCAGACCTTTGTGGTGAGTGTTAACAGCTCATAAAGGCAGCGTGGACCCAAAGAATGAGCAGCAGCAGGATTTATTGCGAAGAGCAAAAGAACAAAGGTTCTACAGTGTGGAAGGGGACCAGAGTCGGTTGCCACTGCTGGCTCCGGCAGCCTGCTTTTATTCTCTCATCTGGGCCCACCCACATCTTGCTGATTGGTAGAGCAGAGTGGTCTGTTTTGACAGGGCGCTGATTGGTGCGTTTACAATCCCTGAGCTGGACACAAAGGTTCTCCATGTCCCCATCAGATTAGCTAGATACAGTGTCGACACAAAGGTTCTCCAGGTACCCACCAGATTAGCTAGATACAGAGTGTGGACACAAAGGTTCTCCAGGTACCCACCAGGTTAGCTAGATACAGAGTGTCGGCACAAAGGTTCTCCATGTCTCCACTAGATTAGCTAGATACAGGGTGTTGACACAAAGGTTCTCCAAGTTCCCACCAGCGTAGCTAGATACAGAGTGTCGGTTGGTGCATTCACAAACCCTGAGCTAGACACAGGGTGCTGATTAGTGTGTTTACAAACCTTGAGCTAGATACAGAGTGCTGATTGGTGTATTTACAATCCCTTAGCTAGACAGAAAGGTTCTCCATGTCCCCACCAGACTCAGGAGCCCAGCTGGCTTCACCCAGTGGATCCCGCACGGGCTGCAGGTGGAGCTGCCTGCTAGTCCCGCGCTGTGCGCCTACACTGCTCAGCCCTTGGTTGGTCGATGGCACTGGGTGCCGTGGAGCAGGGGGCAGCGCTCTTTGGGGAGGCTTGGGCTGCACAGGGGCCCATGGAGCGGGAGGAGGCTCAGGCATGGCGGGTTGCAGGTCCCGAGCCCTGCCCCGCGGGAAGGCGGCTAAGGCCCTGCGAGAAATTGAGCACAGCTGCTGCTGGCCCAGGTGCTAAGCCCCTCACTGCCCGGGGCCGGCGGGCCCGCCGGCCGCTCCGAGTGCGGGGCCTGCCGAGCCCACGCCCACCCGGAACTCGCGCTGGCCCGCAAGCACCGCGCACAGCCCCGGTTCCCGCCCCCGCCTCTCCCTCCACACCTCCCTGCAAGCTGAGGGAGCCGGGTCCGGCCTTGGCCAGCCCAGAAAGGGGCTCCCACAGTGCAGCGGCAGGCTGAAGAGTTCCTCAAGTGCCACCAAAGTGGGAGCCCAGGCAGAGGAGGCGCCGAGAGCCAGCGAGAGCTGTGAGGACTGCCAGCACGCTGTCACCTCTCACAGATGGGGTTTCACCATGTTGGCCAAGCTGGTCTTGAACTTCTGACCTCAGGTGATCCATCCACCCCAGCCTCCCAAAGTGCTGGGATTACAGGCCTGAGACACCTCGTCCGGACGCAGAATTTTGTTTTCTAGTGAGAATTAAGTTGATGCAAGCATCAAGGGCCCCCAAGCCTGTTTAAACACCACCTCTTCCCAATTGAATCCTGAAATGGTTGGAAGCAGTAACTAGATTTAGAGCCTCAAGCAAGGTAGTTTCCTTTTTTTTTTTTTTTTTTTTAATCTTTTGAGACAGAGTCTTGGCTCTTTCACCCAGGCTGGAGTACAGTGGCACAATCCCTGCTCACTGCAGCCTCTGCCTCCAGAGCTCAAGCAGCCCTCCCACCTCAGCCTCCTGAGTAGCTGGAACCACAGGCATGTGCCACCATGCTCAGCTAATTTTTGTACTTTTCTGTATAGAAAGAGCCTCACCACATTGCCCAAGCTGGTCTTGAACTCCTGGGCTCAAGTGATCCACCTGCCTCAGCCTCTCAAAGTGCTATGATTACAGGTGTGCATCACTGTTCCCAGCCTGGCAGTTTCTTTACCTGTGATGTGGGGGTGATAAATACTTTCCTGACCATTGTGAGGACTACTTGGCAGGCTGAGTTAGGGCCTTTCCTCTTCCCTCCTCAAACCTTCTGTTTCTCTATACTGCTCTTCCCCCAGCTGTGAGTGCAGCAAGAATTTACTAAGACCCCATGCTCCCTGTATAGGTGTGCTTGCTCCTCTGAGCATTACAAACATTCCATTGTTCAAAATCTTCTAAATCTGCCTGGCATGGGGGCTTGCACCCATAATCCCAGGAGGCTGAGGCAGGAGGATCCCCTGAACCTAGGAGTTTGAGGCTGCAGTGCCCTCTGATGGCTCCTGTAAACAGCCACTGCACTCCAACCTGGGCAACATAGTGAGACTCTGTCTCTTAAAAAAAAAAAAAAAATTCAAATGTTGATTGGGACACAAAAAGCCGGATTCCAGCCACATGCTGAACCAGAGGGAATCTTAGACAAGGATGGGCCAAGTGGTTTAGTATGAAATAGCCTGGGCCCTCCAGAGTGAGGCCAAAAAGTGATCTGGAACAGTTCCTATACTTTTGGGAAAGGATGTGGCTACCCTTCCGCCTGAGACAGCATCTGTCCCTCCTGCTCACATCGCAACCCCGAAGGTGGTAGAGGGACCCAGAAAAGATAACAGCTCAGCCCAGAGATTATCGTGTACCCATTCTGCACTGTAGAAAGAAAATAGTGCTCCAGATTACTACTTATGATGTTGCCCTGTTTTTAAGGATGGCAATGGGGGGGCCAAATTCCTCGGCAAAAACCTTGTGAATGATTTTGGCCATAGTGCTAATGGATTTACACTGACTTTGCACCTTCCACAGTCTCACCTTCTTATGTTAGGCTATTTTCTACTTGCCCCTCAAGCTATGGGCCATTTCTATCCCTGCTTTCAACAAAGCATCTCAAAAGAGCTGCTTAGACACACACCCTCTCCCCTCACCTCCCATCCTCCTTTGAACCTGTTCCAGTTTGGTTTTTGATTCTACCAGACAATCTGTCAAGGTCACTAATTCCTTCCAAGTTGCTAAATCCGATAATCTGTTGTCAGAAGTCATTTTCCTTGACCTCTCAACGGCATTGAGCAGATGTGACCTCCCTATCCTGGAAGCGCTCCTCCCTCACTGGCCACTGCTCAGCCTGCTCTGCTGGCTCTGCCTGCTGCCTCCTCTCAGAACTTCAGACACGCCCCCAGCAGTGCTTGAACTCTTGAGGTCTCATTCTGTCTCATCACTTTTTTTTTTTTTTTTCCTTCAGACAGGGTTTCATTCTGTCACCCAGGCTGGAGCACAGTGGTGCAATCACAACTCACTGCAGCCTCGACCTCCTGGGCTCAGATGATCCTCCCACGTCAGCCTCCTGAGTAGCTAAGACTACAGGCACACACCACCATGCCCGGCTATTTTTTGTATTTCTTTATAGAGTCTGGTCAGGCTGGTCTCGAACTCCTGGGCTCAAGCGATCCACCCATCTTGGCCTCCCAAACCAAAGTGCTGGGATTATAGGCATGAGCCACCATGCCTGGCTGTCTCATCACTCTAAATTTATTTTTATTTTTATTTTTTTGAGACAAAGTCTCGCTCTGCTGCCCAGGCTGGAGTGCAGTGGTGCGATCTCAGCTCACTGCAACCTCCGCCACCCGGGTTCAAGAGATTGTCGTGCTCCAGCCTCCAGAGTAGCTGGAATTACAGGTGCCCACCACCACACTCAGCTAATTTTTGTATTTTTAGTAGAGACAGGGTTTCACCATGTTGGCCAGGCTGGTCTTGAACTCGCGATCTCAGGTGATCTGCCCACCTCGGCCTCCCAAAGTGCTGGGATTACAGGCGTGAGCCACCGCACCCAGCTTGTCTCATCACTTTAAGTCCCATCTGTATAATACATATCTCTGGCCAGCTCAGAGCTCTCCCCTAAATTCTAGATCCATGCATCCCCTTGTCTGCACCAAATCTCACTTTGGATGCATGGCAGGCACCCGACACTTGCCTTGTCCTGATGCCCCTCAGAAATGGCCATCCCAGGAAATTGCGGTCCCTTTCCTCCAGTTGCTCAAGCCAAGACCCAAGGAGTCACCCGTGACTCCCTCTCTCCCTCACACCCCTCATCCAAACCATCAGCACATCCTGCAAGCTCCGCCTTCAAAATGAATCTGGGATCTGACCAGTCCTCACTGTGGCATTCAGGGATCTGCCCCACAGCCACATCCACGCGTCTGACCTTGTGAGCCCTCTCCCCTGGCTCACTTAGCTCCAGCCACCCTGAGCTCCCGGACAGTCTTCGACATACCTCAGAGGCTTCACACTTGCTCCTTCCTCTGCCTGGACCACCCTTTACTCAGGCAAGCATCACCTTCTAAATAAGGCCTTCCCCAGCCATTCTCTATTAGGCCCATTGCAGTCTCCCTACTCTTCACCAGTACTCCCAGTTTTACTCCCTGGTTTATTTTTCTCGTTAGCACCTAACACCATTTAATACATATTGCACCCATATGTTTATTGCCCCTCCCCCAACTAGAAGGTATAGAGCAGGAATTTTTTACTGTTTTATTCACTGCTGTATCCCAAGCTCCAAGAAGAGTGCCTAGCACATAGTAGGTACTCAATAAATATTGTATGAATGACTTCATAGAGATAATTATATCAACAGCAGATATTAATTCACTATATTTAGCTTATACTCTTTAGAAATATTGACAAACTGCCACTTTAAACAATCTTTAAATATTTTAAACTATCTTTAAATATATGGTTTAGGCCGGGCGCAGTGGCTCATGCCTGTAATCTCAGCACTTTGGGAGGCCGAGGTGGGCAGATCACGAGGTCAAGAAATCGAGACTATCCTGGCCAACATGGTGAAACCTCATCTCTACTAAAAATACAAAAATTAGCTGGGCTTGGTTGCGCTCGCCTGTAGTCCCAGCTACTCGGGAGGCTGAGGCAGGAGAATCACTTGAACCCAGGGGGCGGAGGCTGCAGTGAGTCAAGATCGCGCCACTGCACTCCAGCCTGGGCAATGAAGCGAGACCCCATCTCAAAAAAAAAAAAAAAGACTCACTGCAGCCTCTACCTCACTGGCTCAAGCGGTCCTTCCACCTCGGCGTCTCAAGTAGCTGAAACCCCAGGCACATGCCACTGGCTGTTTTTCTATTTTTTGTAGAAATGGGGGTCTCCCCATGTTGCCCAGGCTGGTCTTGAACTCCTGGGCTCAAGCAGTCTCCCCATTTTGGCCTTCCAAAACGCTGGGATTTCAGGTGTGAGCCACCATGCCTAGCCAGGAATCATAATATTGAGGAAGATATAAAAGAATCCCTGGCCGGGCACGGTGGCTCACGCCTGTAATCCCAGCACTTTGGCGGGCCAAGGTGGGCAGATCACGAGGTCAGGAATTCAAGACCAGTCTGGCTAACACGGTGAAACCCCATCTCTACTAAAACTACAAAAAATTAGCTGGGCGTGGTGGTGGGCACCTGTAGTCCCAGCTACTCGGGAGGCTGAGGCAGGAGAATGGCATGAACCTGGGAGGCGGAGCTTGCAGTGAGCTGAGATCCCGCCACTGCACTCCAGCCTGGGCGACAGAGCGAGACTCCGTCTCAAAAAAAAAAAAAAAAAAAGACCAGTCTGGCCAACAAGATGAAACCCCTTCTCGGCCGGGCGCGGTGGCTCACGCCTGTGAGCTTGCAGTGAGCTGAGATCGTGCCACTGCACTCCAGCCTGGGCGACTGAGACTCCCTCTCAAAAAAAAAAAAAAAAAAAAACCCTTCTCTACTCGGGAGACTGAGACAGGAGAATCGCTCGAACCCAGGAGGCGGAGCTTGCAGTGAGCCGAGATCACGCCTTTGCACTCCAGCCCGGTTGACAGTGCAAGACTCCGTCTCAAAAACAACAACAACAACAACAAAAAACAAAAGAAAAAAACCAACGAATACCTATAGCATCACGCCACACACGCAATGGTCTAAAACTCTGTTAGGAGAACATAAGTAGGTGGTAAAGCTATAAAGAAAACAAGGAAATTATTATCACAAAACTCAGGATAGCGGGTACATCTCAACGGGAGCGAGAGGATTGTGCTGGCGGATCACCTGGGGGTGGGGAGTGTTCATGTTTTCTTGACCTGGGGAATAGTGTACATGCTTACAATAAATGTTTTACATTGTGCATATGTTTTATGCATTTTTATGTTTATGTTCCAGTTTTTTTAAATTAATGGGAATATCTGGGATGTGAGGTTATGGGCAATTTTCTTTCTTTCTTTTTTTTTTTTTTTTTTGAAACAGAGTCTCATTCTGTTGCCCAGGCTGTCGCTGGCACCATCTCAGCTCACTGCAAACCTCCGCCTCCTGGCCTCCTGGGTTCAAGGGATTCTCCTGCTTCAGCCTCCCGAGTAGCTGGGACTACAGGCACGTGCCACCACGCCCGGCTAATTTTTTGTATTTTTAGTAAAGACAGCATTTCACCGTGTGAGCCAGGATGGTCTCCATCTCCTGACCTCGTGTTCCACCTGCCTTGACCTCCCAAAGTGCTGGGATTACATGCGTGAGCCACCGAGGCCGGCCTCTTTCTTTATATTTTTAAGGAAGTAGTGAGCCTGCCTGGTGGTTAAGGGTGTGGACCATACAGTCAAAATTCTGTATCATAGCTTTACTTCCTACCCAGGCAGGTCACCTACCCACTCACTGGGCAGGTTGCTTCATCAGTAATGTGATCATAGTGCTGTGAGAACTGAACAAGTAAGGGAAGACACGCAATTAAGCATTCTAAAATATTAACTATTAGTGTATTTGACTCCATTAAACATAATAAATGTCAGTTTTTGAACTGAAGATTTGCTTCTTGTGTAACCTTGAGTCTGTAACTCAGAGCTCTAAAATAGAAGAGGACCAGGCTCAGTGGCTGACTCCTGGAATCCCAGCACTTTGGGAGGCCAAGGCAGGAGGATCACTTGAGGCCAGAGGTTCAAGACCAGACTGGGCAACATACAGAGACCCCCATCTCCACAAAAAATTAAAAAATTAGCCGGGTGTGCGGTGACTCACGCCTGTAATCCCAGCACTTGGGGAGGCTGAGGCAGGTGGATCACTTGAGCCTAGGAGTTCCAGACCAGCCTGGACAACATGGCAAAACCCTGTCTCAAAAAAAAAAAAAAATTAGCTGGGCATGGTGGTGTGCACCTGTGGTACCAGCTACATGGGAGGCTGAGGCGGGAGGATCTCCTGAGCCTGGGGAGATCATCTGGACATCAGAGTAAGACCATCTCAAAAAAAAAAAAAAAAAAAAAGAAAAGCCTCTCCTCCTAACTTAACCTTTTTTTTTTTTGAGACGGAATTTTGCTCTTGTGGCCTAGGCTGGAGTGTAATGGTGCCATCTCAGCTCACCGCAGACTCCACATCTCAGGTTCAAGAGATTCTCCTGCCTCAGCCTCCCAAGCAGCTGGGATTACAGGCATGCCATGTGCCACCATGCCCGGCTAATTTTGTATTTTTAGTAGAGACAGGGTTTCTCCACGTTGGTCAGGCTGGTCTCGAACTCCTGACCTCAGGTGATCCACCCGCCTCGGCCTCCCAAAGTGCTGGGATTACAGGGGTGAGCCACCGCGCCCGGCCTTTTTTTTTTTTTTTTCTTTGAGACAATGTCTTGCTCTGTCCCCCAGGCTGGAGTACAGTGGCATGATCACAGCTCACTGCAGCCTCAACCTCCTGGACTAAAGAGGTTCTCCCACCTGAGCCTCCTGCGTAGCTGGGACTACAGGTGTGCACCACCAACCGTGGCCAGCTAATTCTTTTGATTTTTATAGAGACAGGGTCTCAGTATGTTTCCCAGGCTGGTCTTGAAGTCCTGGACTCAAGTGATCCTCCCGCCTTGGCCTCCCGAAGTGCTGGGATTACAGGCGTGAGTCACTGTGCCTGGCCTAACCTGACCTTTAAAGTCAAGTGCTCTGACCCCAGAATGAACCACTCCAAAGAAACCTAAAACTCATAAACGGCCCCTTTGAAAGCAGGACCCATAATCCAAGAGGGAAAGTCAAAAATAAATGGGTCATTTCCCGGAGAAGAAAAACACCTCTATGTTTAGAGTAGACATACATTCATTTCCCAAAAGCAGCATTTGGAAATCATCTCTTTAAGTAGGTCAAACTTGATATCTAGAATTATAGCCGTGCCCCGGTGCCTGCAAATTAACGGGGTTAGTGGGTGGAGATCTAAGTGACATGACCTGGCCGGGCGCGGTGGCTCACGCCTGTAATCCCAGCACTTTGGGAGGCCGAGGCAGGCGGATCACGAGGTCAGGAGATCGAGACCATCTTGGCTAACACGGTGAAACCTCGTCTCTACTAATAATACAAAAAAATTAGCCGGGCGTGGGGGCGGGCGCCTGTAGTCCCAGCTACTGGGGAGGCTGAGGCAGGAGAATGGCGTGAACCCGGGAGGCGGAGCTTGCAGTGAGCCGAGATCGCGCCACTGCACTCCAGCCTGGACGACAGAGCGAGACTCCGTCTCAGATAATAAATAAATAAATAAATAAATAAATAAATAAATAAGTAAAAAGTGACATGACCTGTGAAATTATCCGCGTTGCTTCCCATAGGCCGCAAGGCGCTCGGTCTCTCGGTCTGTGGCCCTCTGGCTCCACCTAGGGGCCGAGTAAATTCCCAAGCTCTGGGTCCCGCGCTCCACCCGGGATCCCACCTGGGCGTCATCTCTTAGAGCGGTCTTGCTACAAATCACAATAAACGTTCCCTCACTCAAATTTTTAACAAGAACTCCGTGATTATGACAAAAAACACACAGTCAAGGGTAATTCTATTTATCCTTATGATAATAAAAAGCTGAGGTATAATTGTATGTTTCTCAAGGGCCTTGGAGAAAAATGATGTTGGTTTTATGCATCAAGTAATTGCTGTGTGAAGAGCTAAAGGGCCCTCATGTGCAGGAGATAGTCAGCGTGAGCTCTGCACCAGTGTGACTGTGGCCGACACACTGGAGGCGACTGCTCCCAGCCCGCAGCCCCATCCAGCAGAGGCCGGAGCCCAGGACGGTGCCCGAGTCGCTTCCTCACTGTTGGTGAGCAGGCTCCCAGAGAAAGAACTGCTTTCCAACCAAACGCCCACCAGGTGAGGGAGATTTGGGTGAAACGGCCACACATTCATCGTAACACCTAGGATCACTCAGAGAGCAGAACTACCTTTTGTCCTCAGCAGGACTATAACTCAAGTTAGATTCAGTATCAGCGGGAATGACCTGGAGGGGCTTCCTAACTGGTGATGAGGTGGCTAACTAGTTGAGTAAAAATGTTATAAACCAAAGGGTCTGGAGTTCTACAGCCCAAACCCACCTCCAGGCACCTCCTAGCTCTGTGGCCTTAGGTAAGTTCCTTGGCCCCTCTGCACTTCAGTTTTCTCATCTGAAAATGGGGCAATAATAGTATCTTCCTTGTCAAGTTTGTATAAGGATTAGATGAGTTACCAGGTACACATCAGAGCAGGGCCTGGCGCATAGGGAGAGCCTGGTACATAGTAGCACCATTATACCTAATTCATAATGAGCATTCTCAAGGGCCAAACAGGCATTTATTGAGCATCTTATATATACTAGGCCCTGTGCTGGCCGCTAGTATCTTACCTATGATACCACACGGTACAGAAACCATCTGGGTATTCATAAAGTGCACTTGCAGAAAAAATGCACAAATCATAATTGTATGGCTTAATGCATGATCATAAAGGAATGCACCCATTAACCCGTCCCCAGATTAAGGAAGACATCACCAGCACCCCAGAAGTGCTTCTCTTGCTTTCTGCCAAATATGGGGACCTCTTCTCCCTAAAGGGAATAACCATCCACAACATCAGTGCTGTAGCGGGTAGCAGGAATTTGTGCATGCTTGTTGCTGTAAAATGTTGCATTGCATGAATAATGAATATAAGGATCTTTGCATTTCTTTCTTTTTTTTTTTTTTTTTGAGATGGAGTCTCGCTATGTCGCCCAGGCTGGAATGCAGTGGCGCAATCTCAGCTCATTGCAAGCTCCTCCTCCCGAGTTCACGTCATTCTTCTGCCTTAGCCTCCTGAGGAGCTAGGACTACAGGCACCCGCCATCATGCCCAGCTAATTTTTTGTACTTTTTGTAGAGATGGGGTTTCACCATGTTAGCTAGGGTGGTCTCGATCTTCTGACCTCGTGATCCACCCTCCTCAGCCTCCCAAAGTGCTGGGCTTACAGGCATGAGCCACTGCACCTGGCCTGCACTTCTTTCTTTTCTTTTTTGGAGACAGAGTCTCACTCAGTGGCCCAGGCTGGAGTGCAGTGGCACAATCTTGGCTCACTGCAACCTCCACCTCCCAGGTTCAAATGATTCTCCTGCCTCAGCCTCCCGAGTAGCTGGGATTACAGGCACCCGCAATCATGCCTGGCTAATTTTTGTATTTTTTGTATTTTTTTGTTGAACATGGGGTTTCACTATGGGGTTTCACCATGTTGGCCAGGGTGGTCTCGAACCTCTGACCTCAAGTAATCTGCTTGCCTCAGCCTCCCAAAGTGCTAGGATTACGGGCATGAGCCACCATACCCTGCCAAATTATGATTCATTTAATGTCTGTGGCATCTATAGTGAGTCCCCTCTTTCATCCCCAATATTAATAACTTGCAACATTTCTTTTTTCTTTAGTAGTCAAGCTTAGTTTATCAATTTTATTGATGATTTAAAGAAATCAGCTTTTGGTTTCAAGTATTTCATCTATTTTCTGTTTTCTAGATTTCTGTTCTTTTTATTTCCTTCCTTTGACACATTTTGGATTTAATTGGCTCATCTTTTTCTAGCTTCTTAAACTGGAAGTTTAGATAATTGCTTTTTTTTATTTTTATTTTTTTGAGACAAAGTCTCACTTGGTTACCCAGGCTGGAGTGCAGTGGGGCAATCTCAGCTCACCGCAACCTCTGCTTCCTGGGTACAAGTGATTCTCCTGCCTCAGCCTCCTGAGTAGCTTGGATTACAGGGGTTTCGTCATGTTGTCCAAGTTGGTCTCGAACTCCTGACCTCAAGTGATCCGCCCACCTTGCCCTCCCAAAGTGCTGGGATTACAGATATGAGCCACCATGCCTGGCCAGATAATTGCTTTTCTTTTCTTTTCTTTTCTTTATTTGTTTGTTTGTTTGTTTGTTTGTTTTGAGACAGTCTCGCTCTGTCACCCAGACTAGAGTGCATTGGTGCAATCACCTGGCCAATAATTGCTTTTAGATGTTACTTTTTTCTTTTTTCTTTCTTTTTTTTTGAGACAGAGTTTTGCTGTTGTTGCCCAGGCTGGAGTGCAATGACACGATCTTGGCTCACCACAACCTCTGCCTCCTGGGTTCAAGTAAGTCTCCTGCCTCAGCCTCCCAAGTAGCTGGGATTAGAAGCATGTGCCACCACGCCTGGCTAATTTTGTATTTTTGGTAGACACGGGTTTCTCTATGTTGGTCAGGCTGATCTGGAATTCCCAACCTCAGGTGATCCGCCCGCCTTGGCCTCCCAAAGTGCTGGGATTACAGGCGTGAGCCAACGCACCCTAGATGTTCCTTTCCATGTTTAGTGCTTCCTTCAGGAGCTCTTTTAGGGCAGGCCTGGTTGTGACAAAATCTCTCAGCATTTGCTTGTCTGTAAAGGATTTTATTTCTCCTTCACTTACATTTAAAACTCTGAATGTACCCGCAGGCCGGCATGGTGGCTCACGCCTGTAATCCTAGCATTTTGGGAGGCCGAAGCGGGTGGATTGCCTGAGCGCAGGAGTTCAAGACCAGCCTGGGCAACATGGTCAAACCCTGTCTCTACTAAAATACAAAAAATTAGCCGGGCGTGGTGGCATGCACCTGTAGTCCCAGCTATTCTGGAGGCTGAGGCAGGACAATCACTTGAACCTGGGAGGCGGAAGTTGCAGTGAGCCGAGATCGCGCCACTGCACTCCAGCCTGGGTAACAGAGTGAGACTCCATCTCCAAAAAAAAAAAAAAAAAAAAAAAAAAAAACCTCTAAATGTACCCGCAAGCATTGCTTTAGCTGTATCCCATAAATCTTGCTATGTTGTTGTATTTTCATTTCCATTTAGTTCATAACATTCTCGAGTTTTCCTTGTGATTTCATCTTTGACTCATTAGTTATTTATAAGTCATTGTTTAATTTGTTTAATTTCGGGCCAGGCAAGGTGGCTCATGCCTGTAATCCCAGCACTCTGGCAGGCCGAGGAGGGCGGATTGCTTGAGGTCATGAGTTCGAGATCAGCCAGACCAACATGGCGAAACCCCCATCTCTACTAAAAATACAAAATTAGCCGGGTGTGGTGGTGCACACCTGTAATCCCAGATACTCTGGAGGCTGAGGCAGGAGAATTGCTTGAAGCCAGGAGGCAGAGGTTGCAGTGAGCCAAGATGGTGCCATTGCACTCCAGCCTAGGCAACAAGAGCGAAACTCTGTCTCAAAAAAAAAAAAAAAAAATTGTGTAATTTCTAAGAATCTGAGGAGTTTCTGGCTTGCTCTCTCTCCCTTTTTTCTCTTTCCTTTTTTTTTTTTTTTTTTTTTTTTTTTTTTTTTTTAATGGAGTTTTGTTCTTGTTGCCCAGGCTGGAGTGCAGTGGTGCGATCTCAGCTCACTGCAACCTCTACCTCCTGGGTTAAAGCAATTCTTTTGCCTCAGCCTCCAGAGTAGTTGGGATAGCAGGCATGTGCCACCACACCCAGCTAATTTTTTTTTATGTATTTATTTTTAAATTTATTTATTTATTTTTTATTTTTTATTTTTTTGAGACAGAGTTTCACTCTTGTCACCCAGGCTGGAGTGCAATGGCGTGATCTTGGCTCACTGCAACCTCTGCCTCCTGGGTTCAAGCAATTCTCCTGCCTCAACCTCCCATGTAGCTGGGATTCCAGGCACCTGCCACCATGCCCGGCTAATTTCTGTATTTTTTAGTAGAAACCCAGTTTCACCATGTTGAAATTTTTGTATTTTTAGTAGAAACCCAGTTTCGCCAGACTGGTCTCAAATTCCTGACCTCAAGTGATCCACCTGCCGAGGACTCCCAAAGTGCTGGGATTAAGGCCATGCCTTGCCAGTTTCTGGCTATCTTTCTGTTGTTGATTTTTAATTTAACTCTGTGTGGTCAAAGAACATACACTGTATAATTTCAGTTCCTGTAAGTCTATTGAGACTTCTTTTATGGCCCAGCAGACGGCCTACCTTTGGTGACTGTTCTACAAGCCCTTCAGAATGTGAATAGAACCTGATGTTGGGTGTAAGATTCAAGAATGGTCAATTAGACTGAGTTTATTGATAAGGTTGTTCAAGTCTTCTATACCTTTACTGGCTTTCTCTCTACCTGTTTTATCAATTACTCTGAGAAGAGTGTTGAAATCCCCAACTATAATTGTGAATTTGAGTATTTCTTTCAGTTACCAGTTTTTACTTCTTATATTTTGAAGCCCTGTTACTAAATGCATACACAGTTGGATTTTTTTTTTTTTTTTTTTTTTTTTTTGAGAAGGGACCTTGCCCAGGCTGGAGGGCAGTGGCTTGATTGTGGCTCACTGCAGCCCCAACTTCCTGGGCTCAAGCCATCCTGTCACCTTAGCCTTCTGAGTAGCTGGGACCATAGGTGTGTGCCACCACGCCCAGTTAACTTTTTTATTTTTTGTAGAAATAGGGTTTCGCCATGTTGCCCAGGCTGGTCTCAAACTCTTGGGCTGAAGCAATCCTCTTGGCTCAGCCTCTCAAAGTGCTGGGATTACAGGCAAGTGCCACCTGCCTGGCCCACATTTGGAATTTTTAAAATTGTAATGTATCCAACACAAAGAAAGGACAAGTGTCAAAATATCAATAAAAAATATATTCATTCCTATAATCCCAACACTTTGGGAGGCTGAGGATTGTTTGAGGCCAGATGTTCAAGGCCAGCCTGGGCAACACAGTGAGACCCTGTCTCCACAAAAATTTTTTTTTTTTTTTTTTTTTTTGAGACGGAGTCTCGCTCTGTCGCCTGGGCTGGAGTGCAGTGGTGCGATCTCAGTTCACTGCAAGCTCTGCTTCCTGGGTCCACGCCATTCTCCTGCCTCAGCCTCCTGAGTAGCTGGGACTACAGGCGCCCACCACCACGCCCGGCTAATTTTTTGTATTTTTAGTAGAGATGGGGTTTCACCGTGTTAGCCAGGATGGAGATGGCTAGCCACAGGAGATGGAGATCTCCTGACCTCGTGATCCACCTGCCTCGGCCTCCCAAAGTACAAGGATTACAGGCGTGAGCCACCACACCCGGCCAAAAATTTTAAATTTAAAAAAATTTTAAAAATTTAAAAAAATTTAAAAAAAAATTTTTTTTTAATTTTTTAAAAAAGTTTTCCCAGCATGGTGGCACGTACCTGTAGTCCTAGCTATTTGGGAGGGAGAGGCAGGAGAGTCCCTTGGGCCAGGAGTTGGAGAGTACAGTGAGCTGTGATTGCATCACTGCACTCCAGCCTAGCTGACACAACCCAGACCCTGTTTCTAAAATAAGTAAATAAGTAAACACACAGATACACACACACACACACACACACACATTTCCAAATAGCCAGAAGAGAAGAATTGTAATGTTCCCAACACAAAGAAATGGCAGGTATCAAAATATCCATAAAAATATATTTCAAAATAGAAATGTCTTTATCTTCTTGATGAAATGACCCTTTTATCGTTATGCTTGTTTGTTTTTTGTTTTTGAGACGGAGTCTCGCTCTGTCACCCAGGCTGGAATGTAGTGGCGCAATCTCGGCTCACTGCAACCTGTGCCTCATGGGTACAAGCAATTCTCCTGCCTCAGTGTCCCAAGTAGCTGGGATTACAGGCGCAAGTCACTATACCCGGCTAATTTTTTTTTTGTATTTTTAGTAGAGACAGGTTTCACCATGTTGGCCAGGCTGGTCTCAAACTCCTGACCTCAAGTGATCCGCCTGCCTCGGCTTCCCAAAGTTCTGGGATTACAGGCATGAGCCACCACGCACGGCCCCCTGCAGCTTTGAAGTCCCGGGCTGGAGTAGCCAGCAAGGGCACTCTATGGACTGGACAATTAAAGTGGACAAAGGATGGTCAGGAGACTGTGGCAATGGCCTGAATAAAAAGTAAGGATCCTCCCATACCTGGAACAGTTTTCAGACCGGGAAGGAAGGCTGGGTCCCCAGGAGAAGGACCCAGCAAAATACACAGGAATGACTTACCTGGCTATCCCCAAAGAAGCCTACAGCATTTATCGGGTTATTGTACCATAGGGAGGGTGGAACACACACCCATTTCTAGGACCATTGGACATAGTGTTGAAGCTCACATTGATCCTGAGATCCAAGGTCATCATCTGTCCCTCTCAGAGTGGTGACATGGTGGTGGCCACATTGAAAGGAATCCTGGCCCTGTCTGGCTTGCAATGCGTCCACTGGGCGAGTGGCCACTGTGGCCGTTTCTCTGGTCCTCGAATGTGTAACTGGAATATAGAGACTTGACACTTGGCACAGCCCCCACATTAACTCTTTGGCCTGTGGTGAGAGCTATCACAGAGGGGAAGGTCACGTATAAATTCAACACTGCTCCCTGCCCCCAAGACAGTAAATCAGAGCAATCTGGAATCCCAGAGGAGGCCAAAAATGGATGTCACTCCTAAAGACGTAAAGGTTCCATCACATCTTCATTGCATTAGTTAGTTTAGATCCTACAAAAACCAGATGGACCCTAAAGGACTAGAGCAAACTCAGCCAAGTAGTAGCCCCCATTGCAGATATATTGTCTTTTGGGGCTTGGTTTTTTATTTTGATAGTAAAATACACGTAACATAAAATTAACCATCTTGGTCGGGCATGGTAGCTCAGGCCTGTAATCCCAGCACTTTGGGAGGCTGAGGTGGGTGGATCACCTGAGGTCAGGAGTTTGAGACTAGCCTGGCCAATATGGTGAAACCCCATCTCTAATAAAAATACAAAAATTAGCCGGGCGTGATAGTGGGTGCCTGTAATCCCAGCTACTCAGGAGGCTGAGGCAGGAGAATCTCTTGAACCTGGGAGGCAGATGTTGCAGTGAGTGGAGATCATGCCATTGTACTCCAGCCTGGGTGACAAGAGCGAAATTCCATCTCAAAAGATAAAAAATAAAAATTAACCATCTTAACCTTTATTTTTTTGAGATAGGGTCTTGCTCTGCGGTCCAGGCTGGAGTGCAGTGGTATCATTATGGCTCACTGCAGCCTTGATTTACCAGGCTCAAGCAATCCTCCCACCTCAGCCGCCCGAGTAGCTGGGACTATAGGCACACGCCACCATGCCTGGCTAATTTTTTTGATTTTTAGTAAAGATGAGGTCTCACTGTGTTGCCCAGGCTAGTCTCAAACTCCTGGGCTCAAGCAGTCCTCCCGTCTTGCCCTCCCAAAGTGCTGGGATTACAGGCATGAGCTACCATGCCTGGCCCATCTTAACCATTTTCTTTTTTTGAGATGGAGTCTCGCTCTGTCGCCCAGCCTGGAGTGCAGTGGCGCGATCTCGGCTCACTGCAAGCTCCGCCTCCCGGGTTCATGCCATTCTCCTGCCTCAGCCTCCCGAGTAGCTGGGACCACAGGCACCCGCCCCCACGCCCGGCTAATTTTTTGTATTTATAGTAGAGACGGGGTTTCACCCTGTTAGCCAAGATGGTCTTGATCTCCTGACCTCGTGATCCGCCCGCCTCGGCCTCCCAAAGTGCTAGGATTACAGGCGTGAGCCACCGTGCCTGGCCCATCTTAAGCACATTTAAGCATCATGCACATTCACATTGTTGTGTAGCCATCAGCACCATCCATCTCCAGAGCTCTTTTCCTCTTGCAAAACTGAATCTCTGTACCCATTAAGCACCAATTCCCCATTCTTCCCACCCCCCCAGCCCCTGCCAACCACCATTCTCAGATGTGGTATCTTTGTTAGAGCAGATTAACTTGCTCTCAGGTGTATGGTCTGCGGCCATTGACTCAAGCACAGGGAATGAGAACTTCTGAAGTGGGCCTGGACATCTGAATTGCACAGGCTTCCCAGATAGGTACGAAGGAACAAGAAACAAAACAAACATTACCGCAAATGAAACACTGTGTAAATATGTGGGTTACATCCTGTAAGTATGAAGAGAATGGAAGGCATTTATCTTGTTATTGTCACTGGGGCAGATCCGGAGTCAGCTCTGGGCAGAGATGGATTTACCCTGCAGCTGCTGAAGCTTAAGCTGGGGGCTGCTCAGGAGCTTGGATGTAGAATAGAAGGCAGTTCTGAGCATGGAGGGGAGGCCAGGTGTGCCAGCCAGAAGCATCCTATGAAAAGAGAAGCCAAAAGGATGAGATGTGAATCTCCAAGCACCACTAGTTAATATGACTTATTTTCATTCTGAATAAATATTCATTTTCATACTTAAAAGTCTATATTCGTAATTTTAGATTAGTTCTCCTACAAAGGGCCTCAAAGTTTAGTTCCTACAAAACCTAGATCTGCCTCTGATTTTTTGTGTGTGTGAGACAGAGTCTCACTCTGTTGCCCAGGTGGGAGTGTAGTGGCGTGATCTTGGCTCACTGTAACCTCTACTTCTGGGTTCAAGCGATTCTCCTGCCTCAGCCTCCCAAATAGCTGGGACTACAGACACCCACCACCACGTCCAGCTAATTTTTGTATTTTTGGTACAGCTGGGATTTTGCCACGTTGACCAGGCTGGCCTCAAACTCCTGGCCTCAAGTGATCTGGCTGTCTCGGCCTCCCAAAGTGCTGGGATTACAGGTGTGAGCCACCATGCGCCACTACCCCCCCGCCCACATTGCCCAGCTAATTTTTGTATTTTTAGTAGAGATGGGATTTCACCATGTTGACCAGGCTGGTCTCAAATTCCTGACCTCAAGTGATCCACCTCTCTCGGCCTCCCAAAGTTCTGGGATTACAGGCATGAGCCACTGCCCCAGACTGCCTCTGATTTTTGAGGTCTACAAAGGTTCGGGGTTTTGTTTTTGTTTTTGTTTTTGTTTTTTTTGAGACGGAGTCTTGCTCTGTCGCCCAGGCTGGAGTGCAGTGGCATAATCTCAGCTCACTGCAACCTCCACCTCCTGGGTTCAAGGGATTCTCCTGTCTCAGCCGCCTGAGCAGCTGAGACTATAGGCGTGCACCACCACGCCCAGCTAATTTTTGTATTTTTAGTAGAGATGGGGTTTCGCCGTATTGGCCAGGCTGGGCTCAAACTCCTGACCTCGTGATCCACCCACCTCAGTCTCCCAAAGTGCTGGGATTACAGGCGTGAGCTGCCACGCCCAGCCTGGTTCATTCTTCTTTAAGATTGTCCTGTGCTGCCTGAGGTTCGTGAAAAATCCTAACATAACGAACACCAAGATGTGAGGCTCTCTGGTTCCCCCTCCACGACAGAACCAGCGGTGGACATGTATTCAGCCTGGAATCTTCTTCCTTCAGGCCTCACCCCCAGGCCAGGGAACCCCTCATTCCTGCGCCTGGTCCTGGACCAGCTGCCTGGCCCCTGCTCCCTGCTGCCCCCCAATGGACCTCGGGTAACAAGACACCACGTGTGTGGGGCGTGTTCTCTAGACCCGTTCTCACGCTCCTGAAACCATTATTGAGCCTTACAGCTGCTTTAAGCGCCCGGGGCTTCATCAGAGCCTTTGAAAACCCCAAGTGAAACTAGTTACTCACTGGGAAGCCTAAGTGGGTGGCTGCCTTCTCCCTGACACTGCATGCCCGGGCAGCTCTCTGAAGGGCAGCCACAGCCACACGGTTACACAGGGACACACACACGCACATGCACACCTACACACACGCAAGCACTCACACTCAGCCCCCAGAGATCCATCCACACTCGAAGGAGGATCAGACAAGAAGTAAAGCTAGCACAAACAACATCATCGGCTGGGTTAGCTCCTCTCTACAATGGCTTTAGAAACCTGGAATTTTTTTTAAAGTACAGGCAGGCTGGGCGAGGTGGCTCATACCTGTAATTCCAGCATTTTAGGAGGCTGAAGTGGGGGAGGATCGCTTGAGCCCAGGAGTTCAAGACCAGCATGGGCAATGTAGCAAGACCTCATCTCTACAAAAAATCAAAAAATTTGCCGGGCGTGGCAGCGTGCGCCTGTAGCCCCAGCTAGTCAGGAGGCTGAGGTCGGAGGACGGCTTGAGCCCAGGAACTCAAGGCTGTAGCGAGCCATTATTGCACCACTACACTCCAGACAGAACAAGACCCTGTCTCAAAACAAGTACAGGCACACCCCATTTTATTGCAGTTCACTTTATTGCACTTCACAGATATTGCCTTTTTTTTTTTTAAACAAATTGAAGGTTTGGGATAACTCCAGAGTCAAGCAAGTCTGTTGGCACCATTTTCCCACGAGCACGTGCCCACTTTGTATCTGTGTGTCACACTTTCCCAATCCTTGCAATATTCCAAACTTCTTCCTTATTATATCTGTTGTGAAGCTGGTTCTCCCAGACGTTCCCTGCAGGTTGTTTATGCAGCGCCCATCCGAGATGAACCCGAAGGACACTCAGGATCCCAGACTGCCGGAGGAGTCTGGGATCACAGGCGGGGCAGAGCAATTTGTCAACGTTTATGAGAGGAGTCCTCCTTGGCAGCCCACTCTTTATCCTCACTCTCGTGGAAATGAGATTCGACCTCACCTAATCACCTGGTGCCCGAGGAGCAGGTAGGAGCCTGTCCCAAGCCTGAGCTTCCTGGGAAATCTACATTTCAGCACAGATGGGTTCCCAGCAGCTTAGTGCTCTGGCTGTCCTTAGGTCACTGAATCATTTCACCTGCTAGTTTTTTGTTTGTTTGTTTTTGAGATGGAGTCTTGCTCCGTCGCCCAGGCGGGAGTACAGTGGCGCGATCTCGACTCACTGCAACCTCCACTTCCTGGGTTCAACTGATTCTCCCGCCTCAGCCTCCCAAGTAGCTGGGGTTACAGGCACACACCGTCATGCCCAGCTAATTTTTGTATTTTTGTAGAGACAGGGTTTCACCATGTTGGCCAGGCTGGTCTTGAACTCCTGACCTCAGGTGATCCGCCCACCTTGGTCTCCCAAAGTGCTGGCATTACAGGCGTGAGCCACCGCGCCCGGCCTTGCCCACTGGTTTTATGAGAAAGAGACATGGGAGCCTTTTCCCCAGCTGGGGCAATCATTAGACAGTCACACGGAGTCACAGAACCATCTTGGAACAGGCATCCCAAGACCTGGCCATTGGGCAGGATGTGGGATTTGTGAAGGGTCATAAATGACCCTTTGAATCAGTCTCCCTCTGCACAGGAAAAGCCCACCGCCCTGCGCTCACCTTTGCCCATCAGATAGGGCTTGGGGGGCACCTGAGGAGGACCTCACTGGCACTGCCTGTGGAGGAGGATGTTGGCATTCCTATTTCACAAGCCCGGCTTGGAGAGCCAGCAAAGACCTTCTGGGCAGCTAGCTCTTGCACACACCCCTGCGGAGAAACTCTGCCTTCTTGCCTGGGGCCCAGAACCTTACCCACCCAGGCTTACCCCGTCCCTTCCAGGGCCCACTGGCCTCCTGACTCAGGCTCCCCCGAGCGCCTGACCCTGTGAGTCACTAGCCCATCTACAACCCTCCTCCCCGACTGCTTGAGTTGTAGCTTGATTGGAGCCAGGTCAATGCAAGTCACAGAACTGCAAACTGAGATGGACTCTCAGAAGCAAGAGGTGGCAAGCATGGCTGAGAGGAAGCGAGGGTCCTCCTGGCTGGTTAGTTCTTACAGAGTTTAAGCTGTACTGAGAGTTTTTATGGGGACAAGGGGCCAGTCCTGTGCCTGCCTGATGTGGAGTCCTAGGTGGGCTTGGGCCGCAGGTTACGTGCTCCCGGAGGCTCACAAAGGCAGTGCCAACAGGCGCTCATTCTCAGCAATGGGTGAAAGTAAGAGGAACCTGCCCTCCCTCCTCTCCACACCTCCCCAGTATTTGTCCTCATGGAGTAAATATCCAACAGTGATCCCAGGGCGTGGGAGTGGGAGTTAAGGCAAATGCCAGACTGTCCAAGGCTCATTATAGGGTCGTCCTCTCATCCTCTGCTCACTAGTCCACTATGTTCAGTGAGCACCCACTGTGCACCCTGTGCCTTGGGGACATGGAGGCGCGCTCAGCCCCAGCCTTGCCCTCCGGGAGCTTACAGTCTAACCCTCTGGGCCCAGGGAGGTGGGAAGACGGCACGGCCTTGCTGGGAACCTCACCCTGTTGGCTTCACAATGATTTTTTCAATAATGCCTACAGCTTCCTTCATATCCTGCCACCCAAACCAGTGCCAAAGTCATCATGGGCTTGTGTGGCACAGTCAGATTTAGTGATCATCCCCACTCCCGCATTGGTTCTGTCTTCTTGCCCCCGGTGCTCTGGTCCCGAGCACAGGCTGCTGATTTGGGGACCTGGGGGAGAATCCTCCACCTTCTGCAAATGCTCAGCCACGAAATGACGGGTGTTTGCCTGACTATGCTTTCATGAATCCCCCACGAAATGATGGGTGTTTGCCTGATTATGGGCCACCAGTGCCCCCACTCCTCGTGGGCACTCCTGGGATCGGCAGCCCCTTCCTAGCCTTCACAGAGACTCTAGGCCTCCACGGAAAAGAAAGAAAAAAAAAATTTTTTTTGAGACGGAGTCTTGCTGTGTCACCCAGGCTGGAGAGCAATGGCTCAATCTTGGCTCACTGCAACCTCAGCCTCCCAGGTTCAAGCGATTCTCTTGCCTCAGCCTCCCGAATAGCTGGCACACGACACCACACCCGGCTAATTTTTGTATTTTTAGTAGAGACAGGGTTTCACCATATTGGCCAAGCTGGTCTCGAACTCCTGACCTCAGGTGATCCACCCGCCTTGGCCTCCCAAAGTGTTGGGATTACAGGCGTGAGCCACCGCAGCCACCCAGAAAAAAAAATCTTAACAAGTTGCTTCCAGCAACCAGTCTCAATGAGTAGCAGGGAGTAGTTTGCAAGAAAAAAAAACAAGTGAAGATGTTTCCCATTCTTTAACCTGCTCCATCCCTCAAATTCCTGCTGCTCCATGGCAGGGGCCCTGCTCACCCCACATTGGCACAGACTCTGTGCTGGAGTCAGACCCTCCAAAGCCACAAGCTTCCTTGAGGCCACAGGGCAGCCTCATTCTTGTTCTGCCCCTTCCTCACACTGAAAGACTGCACAGCCTGGGGTGCAATGCCCAGGTATGAAATTGATGCTTGGGAAAACAAATCATTCCCAAAGTCACTTAAGGAATCCCCCAGCCCCACCGCACAGACCCCTGGATGTATACTGCCCCTGTAACTGGGGGCTCTGGGCAGAAAAGCCGAGGAGTGGAGGTGACGGCTCCCAGCCTATGCACCCTTTTGCTCTGCTCTGCTGCCCTGTAGAGCCCTGGAAGTGACCAGAGCCCTTAGGCCACTGCTGCTGCATGCCCAGAGGGTCCCAAGCAGAGCTGGGCAGGAGGTAGGCCCAGGCAGGGCTGGGAGAGCAGAGACCAGGCAGGGTGCACAGCTGCACTTTGCCCAGGTCCTGGCTCTGGTCTGGTGCCAGTGCTGGGGTGGGTGTGCCGGCTGCCCATGCAGCTGCGGGGTCCAGTTCCAGAACTATCTCCACCAGCTGGGATGGGGGGCTTCTTCTTCACCCTGCTGCCTCTTGTGCTTTCTTCTCTGGCCAAGTTGGGGGCTGAAGCACTGACGCTCTTTTTATTCCCTGAGCCGATCCCCAGCCCCAGGGCTTTCAGTCTGCCACGCCAGTCACAAACATCCGGCTTCCGGCCTGGGTGTGGGTACTGGGCTGGCCCCTAATGATGGGAACAGCAGCCGCCACCAAGAGCTTCAACCTGTCCAGTGCCCCAAGGTCCCAAGAAGTCGGCAGGGTCTGTGGACCGGCCGAGGGGCTACCACGGCCGCCAGAGGCCAGGGCCGCAGGGAGGCGAGGGCGGCGAGGGCACGGGCGCGGATGCGGGCTCTGGGGCAGACGCGAGCGCTGGGGCGGGGGCAGACGGGCCACTGGAATCTCCAGGGCGCCCGCCGTCGAGGGTGGCGCTGGCCGCTCTCCGCCACAGGTGCTCCAGCAGGCGCGCGCTCACGGCGGGCTCCAGGACTCGGCAGGCGGGCAGCACGCGGGCCAGGCGCGCCACACAGGCGCTGTAGCCCTCGCGGTAGCTGTCGCAAGGCACTGCGGGCGGAGAGCCGCGTGAGGCGCGGGGTAGGGTGCGGGGTGCGGGGTGCAGAGCGCGCGGCAGGGCAGGGAGGGCTCACTCACGGGGCGCTGCCGTGGGCCATGAGGACGCAGGCAGCTCCTGCAGGAAGCGCACGGTCATTTCCAGGACGTCTGCCTTCTCTAGCTTCGAGCAGTTGGAGTTCTGCGCCCGGCCACGAGGAAGAGCGACAGAGAACCACCAAGACAGAACTTTGGCCGGCTACCGTGCGCACCCGCTATCTAGTCGGGAGCTGGGTGTGGGGCGCGCCGTGGCCTGCTACGGGTCCTCTCCGACGCGCCCACCCCACCCAGGCTCCGCCTCGGGCGCTGCGCGGAACCCCCTGGCGGGTTCCTTCCGCAGGAGCACCCCGTCCCCCTGCCCCCGCTCCGCGCCCCAGGACCCTCCGCCCTCCGCCTCGGGCGCCGCGCGGAACCCCCTGGTGGCTTCCTCCCGCAGGATCACCCCGTCCCCCTGCCCCCGCTCCGCGCCCCAGGACCCTCTGCCCTCCGCCCGGGCGCGCTCACCTCCCGGCCCAGCAGCGGTAGGATGAGCCCCTTAAGCTGGCTCAGGCTCTGGTTGATGCGCGCGCGCCGGCGCTTCTCCAGCAGCGGCTTCAAGCTCTGCGGACCGGCGGCGCGGTGGTTAGACGGGTCCCCGGAGTCCCCCGCCCCGCCCCCAGTCCCCGGTTCCCACCTTGCGCAGCTCCGCCGCGTCCCCTGCCCGGCGAGGCAGCCCCATGCTCCGCGGGAAAGCGGTGGCAGCTGCGAGCCCCACGCAAAGGTAAACCGAGGTCCAGAAAGAGGTCCCAGGCGCGGCCCGGGCTGGTGCCAGACGAGTGCGCGCCGCGCCCGCGGCCGAGCTTTAAGGGAGCGGCTCGCCCGCCCCGCCCCGCCCCGCGGAGTCCGGCCGCCCGCTGGTCCCACCTCCTGCCTTTGTTCCTGCGCAGGGTGGAGCCGGGAGGGGAGACCGCGACGCCCCCGGGGATCCCGCTCCTCGCCTTCGCGTCCTATCTACCGCGGGGTGGCGGCCCCCAGTTGTCTCCGAGCACCTGCGGGAGAGTGGTGAGGGCGCCATCGGGGGCCTTCGCTGCGTGACCCCGCGGGCAGGAGGGCCAGGTGGGGCCAGGCCTTGCCTGACTCGAGCTACGGTCCCTCCTCTCCAGTGCTGCCCTTCATTCATTCCCCAGGCTCGGGTTCAGCGTCTCCTCTGAGCCCCGCCCTGGGCCGGAGCAGGGGACCCAGCGGTTAAGGGAGCTCCCACGAGGGACAGCAGCGGGAGGGACTCGCACCCCCAGCTGCTTTATCGGGTGAAGGGCTGAGCTGGACGGGAAATCCGAGTTCCGGAGAGAGGTCGTGACTTGCTCCAGCCCTCGACGCTGGGAACAGGCTGAGCCTGGACAAGGGCCCCAGTCGCTGGACGCCCGGCTCTAAGGAGCCCGTAGAACCCTTCGGCGGCTTGCCTAGTGAAGCGTCTTTTGGTTACCCCACTCCAGGCTTTGGGTGGGGAAACGGAATCCTAGAGAAGCAGAGGCAGCCCTGGAGCCCTCGGAACTCGTTTTCATTCCCACCGGCTAGGGGTCCGGGTTGTTGCCCGCAAGACAGTCAGGGCTCACGTGACGCGCGGGCGGGACAGTCTTGGGTGCGGGCCCCAGGCTGCCCGCCTGGGCCCCAGTGGCCCGCCCAGGACCGCCTTCACGCCGCGTGGCCGTTGCTGCGGCAAACTGGCTGGCGTCCCCCGCCCATCTGCTCCAGGCTCCCTTCCCCCGACCGGCTGGCGGGGCAACGGCCACGCCCGCGAACCACACTGCGAAATGCCGGGCAGAGAGATGACTGGAGGGATCCACAGAGCCAGCCAGGAGGAGGCCCCCATGGGGCGGGGCCAAGGAGGGCTCTGTCCAGGGTGCTGGATGAACCCCCTGTCCCCCGAACCCCACTTCCGAGCTCCACCCCTGCCGCTAGCCCCACGTCTCCCTCCTTCAGGGTTCTCCCCGCAGGGTGGAAGAAGGCCAGCGAACACACTAAGGGGCCCGGAGAAGCCTGGGCAAGGGGAGCCCAGGCCACCCATACCTATCTGTGGCGTGGGAAGGAATGTAGGCCACCGTTCATGGACGCTTACTGTGTGCCAAGCTCAGGGCTTAACGCTTTAAGGCTCGCGCCTGCATTAACCCTCATAAAAGACCTAACAAGTGAGAATAAATCATTCAACAGGTTTGGCCCAGCAGGGCTTGGAGGAACCTGAGACCTTGTTCTCCGTGGTTGAGGCCAGTTTGCCTCCATAGGCCTCCCCTAAGACAATTAGTTGTTCTTTAAGAGCTCAAAAAACTCTGTGGATCTTTTCCCTCTCATCCCCAGGCCAAGCCACTTAGCTTGGCTGACTCAGTTCTGCACCCACAAGTCCGCCTGCAGCATCTGCATCTTGGGGAGGGACTGATCCTAGCTCCTGGGAGAAAAAGGCTGAAGGAGGAGGCTCCCCTTAGAACATCCCCCTCCAGGCTTGCGGATCACCATTTGAAGACTGAATGGCAGGGGAGCAAACACCATTTCCATTGCCAGTTACCCCCAGTTAAAAATATTTCTTCCTCCACTCTCCCACTGGGTAAAGGACTTTAACCAAGTAACCCACAGTTCTCTTCAACTCAAGGATTTTCAGGTTTTGCTGGTTACTTGGAAGGAGTGGTCTGGAATCAGAGGAACGTTAAAGACAGCTAGGTGGGCAAGTGTCGGGTGCAGGTTTTAGGGGAGCTGGGGCCACCTAGGATACAGTAAGGATACACTCCACCCCTGGTCTCTACTCTTGGGAAGTGCCCTGGCCCTTGGGTTGAGAAGAAACCTGGGGTGGGCTGGGGTGAGCCCAGCAGAGGGGTGAGAGAAGGCCTCCTGGGGAGAGAATCCCTAAGCTGATAGCTGGAGGGTGGGAGACTCTGGGGGTGCTGTGGGCAGAAGGAAACTTGGGTGGAGAGGAAAGAAGAGCCCAGCAGGCTCAGCCAGGGAGTGAGAGCTTTGCCACTTCCCATCTGTGTCATCTCAGGCAAAATGCTTTAAAAAACAAAACAGCTCTCCCTCTCCCTCTCCCTCTCCCTCTCCCTCTCCCTCTCCCTCTCCCTCTCCCTCTCCCTCTCCCTCTCCCTCTCCCTCTCCCTCTCCCTCTCCCTCTCCCTCTCCCTCTCCCTCTCCCTCTCCCTCTCCCTCTCCCTCTCCCTCTCCCTCTCCCTCTCCCTCTCCCTCTCCCTCTCCCTCTCCCTCTCCCTCTCCCTCTCCCTCTCCCTCTCCCTCTCCCTCTCCCTCTCCCTCTCCCTCTCCCTCTCCCTCTCCCTTTCTTCGGTCTCCCTCTCCTTCTTTTTTCGGTCTCCCGCTGTTATCGAAGCTGGACTGTACTGCCAAGATCTCGGCTCGCTGCAACCTCCCTGCCTTGGGCTCCTGTGACTCTCCTGCCTCGGCCTGCCGAGTGCCTGGGATTGCAGCCGCGCGCCTCCACGCCTGAATGGTTTTTGTATTTTTGGTGGAGACGGGGTTTCACCGTGTTGACTGCGCTGGTCTCCAGCTCCTGGCCTCGAGTGATCTGCTTGCCTCGGCCTCCCGAGGTGCTGGGATTGCAGACGGAGTCTCGCTAACTCAATGCTCAATGGTGCTCAGGCTGGAGTGCAGTGGTGTGATCTCGGCTCGCTGCAACCTCCACCTACCAGCCTCCTGCCTTGGCCTCTTAAAGTGCTAAGATTACAGCCTCTGCCCCGCCGCCACCCCGTCTAGGAAGTGAGGAGCATCTCTGCCTGGCCGCCCATCGTCTGGGATATGAGGAGCCCCTCTGCCCGGCCGCCCTATCTGGGAAGTGAGGAGCGCCTCTGCCCGGCCGCCCATCGTCTGGGATGTGAGGAGCGCCTCTGCCCGGCCGCCCATCGTCTGGGATGTGAGGAGCGCCTCTGCCCGGCTGCCACCCCGTCTGGGAGGAAGTGAGGAGCGCCTCTGCCCGGCTGCCCCGTCTGGGAGATGAGGAGCACCTCTGCCCGGCCGCCCCGTCTGGGAGGTGAGGAGGGCCTCTGCCTGGCCGCCACCCCGTCTGGGAAGTGAGGAGCGCCTCTGCCTGGCTGCCACCCCATATGGGAAGTGAGGAGCGCCTCTGCCCAGCCGCCCCATCTGGGAGGTGAGGAGTGCCTCTGCCCGGTCGCCCCGTCTGGGAGGTGAGGAGCGCCTCTGCCTGGCCGCCACCCCGTCTGGGAGGAAGTGAGGAGCGCCTCTGCCCAGCTGCCCCATCTGGGAAGTGAGGAGCGCCTCTGCCCGGCTGCCACCCGCTATGGGAAGTGAGGAGCGCCTCTGCCCGGCCGCCCACTCTGGGAAGTGAGGAGCGCCTCTGCCCGGCCGCCCACTCTGGGAAGTGAGGAGCGCCTCCGCCCGGCCGCCCACTCTGGGAGGTGAGGAGTGCCTCTGCCTGGCCACTCCTCTGGGAAGGGAGGAGGGCCTCTGCCCTGCCGCCCCGTCTGGGAGGTGAGGAGCGCCTCTGCCTGGCCGCCACCCCGTCTGGGAGGAAGTGAGGAGCACCTCTGCCCAGCTGCCCCATCTGGGAAGTGAGGAGCGCCTCTGCCCGGCTGCCACCCCCTATGGGAAGTGAGGAGCACCTCTGCCCGGCCGCCCACTCTGGGAAGTGAGGAGCACCTCTGCCCGGCCGCCCACTCTGGGAGGTGAGGAGTGCCTCTGCCTGGCCACTCCTCTGGGAAGGGAGGAGGGCCTCTGCCCTGCCGCCCCGTCTGGGAGGTGAGGAGCGCCTCTGCCTGGCCGCCACCCCGTCTGGGAGGAAGTGAGGAGCGCCTCTGCCCGGCTGCCCCATCTGGGAAGTGAGGAGCGCCTCTGCCTGGCCGCCGCCCCGTCTGGGAGGAAGTGAGGAGCTCCTCTGCCCGGCTGCCCCATCTGGGAAGTGAGGAGCGCCTCTGCCCGGCTGCCCCGTCTGGGAGGTGAGGAGTGCCTCTGCCTGGCCACCCCGTCTGGGAAGTGAGGAGCGCCTCTGCCCGGCCACCCCGTCTGGGAAGTGAGGAGCGCCTCTGTCTGGCCGCCACCCCGTCTGGGAGGAAGTGAGGAGCGCCTCTGCCCGGCCGCCACCCCATATGGGAAGTGAGGAGCGCCTCTGCCCAGCCGCCCCGTCTGGGAGGTGAGGAGTGCCTCTGCCCGGCTGCCACCCCGTCTGGGAGGAAGTGAGGAGCACCTATGCCCGGCTGCCCCGTCTGGGAGATGAGGAGCACCTCTGCCCGGCCGCCCCATCTGGGAGGTGAGGAGTGCCTCTGCCTGGCCGCCACCCCGTCTGGGAGGAAGTGAGGAGCGCCTCTGCCCGGCTGCCCCATCTGGGAAGTGAGGAGCGCCTCTGCCCGGCCGCCACCCCATATGGGAAGTGAGGAGCGCCTCTGCCTGGCCACCACCCCGTCTGGGAAGTGAGGAGGGCCTCTGCCCGGCCGCCCCATCTCAGAGGTGAGGAGCGCCTCTGCCCGGCTGCCACCCGGTCTGGGAGGAAGTGAGGAGCGCCTCTGCCCGGGCGGCCCCGTCTGGGAAGCGAGGAGCGCCTCTGCCCGGCCGCCCTGTCTGGGAGGTGAGGAGCGCCTCTGCCCGGCTGCCCTGTCTGGGAGGTGTACCCAACAGCTCCTAAGAGACAGCGACCATCGGGAGCGGGCCATGAGGACGATGGCGGTTTTGTTGAAGAGAAGGGGAGGAAGTGTGGGGAAAGGAAGGAGAGATCAGATTGTTGCTGTGTCTGTGTAGAAAGAGGTGGGCATAGGAGACTCCATTTTGTTCTGACTAGGAGAAATTCTTCTGCTGTTGATCTATGGCCTTTCCCCCAGCCCCCTGCTCTCTGAAACATATGCTGTGTCAACTAAGGGTTAAATGGATTAAGGGCGGTGCAAGATGTGCTTTGTTAAACAGATGCTTGAAGGCAGCATGCTCTTTAAGAGTCATCACCACTCCCTAATCTCAAGTACTCAGGGGCACAAACACTGCAGAAGGCCGCAGGGACCTCTGCCTAGGAAAACCAGAGACCTTTGTTCATGTGTTTATCTCCTGACCTTCTCTCCACTATTATCCTATGACCCTGCCATATCCCCCTCTCCCAGAAACACCCAAGAATCATCAATAAATTCTTCATAAATTAAAAAAAAAAGAAAAAAAATAAAAAATAAAAATAAAAGTTTAAAAAAAAAAAAAAAAAAAAAAACAAAACAAGGCTGGGCATGGTGGCTCATGCCTGTAATCTCAGCACTTTGAGAGGCCAAGGTGGGCAGATTACTTGAGGTCAGGAGTTCGAGACCAGCCTGGCCAACATGATGAAACCCCATCTCTACTAAAAATACAAAAAATAAAAAAATTAGCTAGGCATGGTGGCGGACACCTGTAATCTCAGCTACTTGGGAGGCTGAGGCAAGAGAATCACTTGAACCTGGGAGGCAGAAGTTGCAGTGAGCCTAGATTGTGCCATTGCAATCCAGCCTGGGCGACAAGAGTGAAACTCCATCTCAAGAAACAAACAAACAGGCCGGGCGCAGTGGCCCACGCCTGTAATCCCAGCACTTTGGGAGGCCGAGGTGGGCAGATCACAAGGTCAGGAGATCGAGACCATCCTGGCTAACACAATGAAACCCCATCTCTACTAAAAACACAAAAAATTAGCTGGCACCTGTAGTCCCAGCTACTCGGGAGGCTGACGCAGAAAAATGGCATGAGCCTGGGAGGCGGAGCTTGCAGTGAGCTGAGATTGTGCCACTGCACTCCAGCCTGGGTGACAGAGCAAGACTTGTCTCAAAAGAAAAAAGAAAAAAAACCCTCCCCATCTCTCCATGCCTCATTATCCCCAGCTGTGAACTGGGAACAATAGTTGTACCTCTCTCATAGCACCCCTGGATTAAATATCCATGTGAAGCATGGTGAGCGCTTGGTGGGTGGTACAGATTTCATAAAAGTGCTACTGCTGCTGTGAGCTCCCTGGGGCTGCTGGGGAGGACCCAGTTGGCCCGGTGGACATGGGAGAGCCCGGAGAGGACAGAAGCCTGGCAGGAAGGGCCTGGCTCACAGCCTGAGTTTGAGCCATGTCCTGAAAGGAGTCTGAGAGGTTGGTCAGCAGGGGTGGGTGCTCACGTGTGGCACTAATGGAGATGTCATTAGCAACAGTGGCAGAGGCTCAGGGGCATCTGCCCAGCCCACTGGAATAGCAATAAAGCATCACCTGGACCTGGCCCACAAAATCACAAAACCATGTGCTAGATGAGCTTGTCTGTGACCAAGGCAGCCACCTTAGGAGTGGAGAACACAAATTGCAGGGCCTTTTGGAATGGAGGAGGCCCAGGGGAGGGGTGCCCAAGACAAGCCATTTTAGCACCTCCTCCCAACAGTACCCCTGCCACTTGCTGGCCTCACGGCACACCTGCCTCTGGGCACCCAGAAGAGGGCAGCGCCAGCTGCAGTGAGCCTGTTGCTTTGGCCACCGCCAACTCCAGCAGCGAGGCTGCCAGGAAATGACTTCTCCCTCCCTTTGTCTGCAAACCACTGGGCAAGCGTCCCAGATTCCAGCTGCCACAGGTCCCATGGAGAGAGTGAGGGCGATCTGGTCGGGTGGAAGTCGTTGGAAACCCACCTGGCTAGGCACGGCCCAGCAGCTCCCGTTACCTGGGCACCTGGGAGCACGGGAGGCCATCACGCAGGTCGCCACTAGGTGGCAGGCCCAGGGAAGGGACCGGAGGCAGCCCTCGAGTTTAGCACTATGAGTTTAGCACTACGACTCCCACTGTTCCTGGAAGGGGCTTCCTTCATTCTACAGCATTTCCAGTGCTGACTGTGCCAGGCTGGGGCTGGGGCGGAGTGAAACCTTCAGCCTGGGGTGGGGCCAAGCCCCCACGGGACTCCAGAGGGGGTGGGTGTTGGGACAGGAAGGGCACAGGGTGCTTCAAGATCAATGATAGGCGGCCTGCACTCCCACAGCCATGTAGCTCCCACCTTCTGTCAGCTTTTCCTCGCGTCCTTTGGGCACTAGCCGCTCCCACGGCTGGTGTTCAGTGGAGCCGGCAGGGTGGCTTGACACACATTCGCTCTCCTGCCCGCGCCCTCTGGCACTTTCCTGCGCCCCTGCAGGGGTCTCAGCCCCCTCTCTCTGGATGCCGGCGCTCCCGCGTCTCCCACAAACCCTACCCCCCACCCATCCCTGCCTTCTATGTGGCTGGAAGCCCCTCCACCCCGACAGCGGCTGTGGGCGGCCTGAGGCCATGGCGTTCCCAGCGCACTAGTGGTTCCTGTCCTGCCTTCCTGTCCTCCCCGCTGGAAGCTCTGGGGGCAGTTCTCGGATCTGGAGGGACCCTGGAAGGCAGGGCTCTTTGCACTCTCCGGGGATTTTGACCCAGAGCCCTTCAGGGAGGTGGTAGGGCTGCTCCTGCCTCAGGGCCGTTATCCTCGTGCTCCCCACCTCGCCTGGAATACCCCTCTCGCCACTCAAACCCAGCCCCACGGCACCTCCTCAGAGACCTTTCCCTGTCCGCCCACGCGGTCCCGACAATCACTCCCCATCACCTCTGGAATTGCGTTGCCAGCGCCTGGAGGAACCGCAGTTAGCGGGCACTGGGCAGATGAATGAATTTGTCTGTGCCTGGACGGCTCTCCAATTCGAACCCAGTTTTGCTGCCCTCTGGGGTCTCAACTGTTACGTGAAGCAAATTAGGAGAGAAGCCCCTGGGCGCCTTGCTCCAGTCACACGAGTGTCCCCGCGGCGCGGCGGGGGCGGGCGGGGAACTCGGGCAGAGGCTGCGGGGCGGGGCGGGGCGGGGCGGGGGCGGGCCCGAGGCTTAAGCCGGCGTCCGCGGGCTCCGGTCCTAGAGCGCCGCGGAGCGGAGCGCCAGGCAGCGCGGAGCAGAGGCCGGGCCCACAGCCGCTCCGCTTCCCGGCCCGCAGATCCCCGACGGCCGCACCGCGGGCTCCTCTGGCCCGCAAGGACACGTGCATGGCGTCCTGGGGAAGGCGCTGAGTGCGGAGTCGCGGCGCCGCAGGCGGCACCATGGCCCTGGAGCAGGCGCTGCAGGCGGCGCGGCAGGGCGAGCTGGACGTGCTGAGGTCGCTGCACGCCGCAGGCCTCCTGGGGCCCTCGCTGCGCGACCCGCTGGACGCGCTGCCCGTGCACCACGCGGCCCGCGCCGGGAAGCTGCACTGTCTGCGCTTCCTGGTGGAGGAAGCCGCCCTCCCCGCCGCGGCCCGCGCCCGCAACGGCGCCACACCGGCCCACGACGCCTCCGCCACCGGCCACCTCGCCTGCCTGCAGTGGCTGCTGTCGCAGGGCGGCTGCAGAGTGCAGGTGGGTCCGCGCGGTTCGCCAGGGGCACTGAGGCTTCCTCCTCAGGAGAGAGTCCTGGCCCAGAGTCCCCCGGGGCTCAAGGATGGGTGGGGTTTGGCACCTCCTGGCCCAGCTGAACCCTGCACGGAGCTCCTTCCAGAGGCCCTCAGGTGAATGGGTTCCCCGGCTTGCCAGTACTGGGGCAGATGCCCTGGCGAGCCTGGGTGCTCCCTGGAAGTGCACCTGGGTGATGGGAGCCAGAAGGGAGGGGCCTCCGTGGGGCTTGTGGTTACTAGTATGTACCGGGAGAAGCAAAGCACTGATCCTGTAGTCCTGGGAGTGGGTGGGACGTGAGGCCTGGGCAGCAGAGCCAGACGCCCGTGTCCTCCAGGACCGGATCTGAAAGGAGGCTGGGCAAAGTCCCACAGCCCACCCCAGGCTGAGATTCAGGTGTCCCAGCCAGGGTGTGGGGGAAGTGTGATGAGCTGTGGTAAATGGGGGTCTCCCCATAACCCAGGCTGACCCCAGGACATCAGTGCTGTCAAGCTGTCAGCTGCTTCTCCAACCCAGGCTGATTCTTGCTGCCTCCAGACCCCACCTGGTCACTCTGAGCAGTGACCTCCAAGGGGAGTCCTGGCTGCCGAGAAGCAGGTAGCCAGGCAGTGGTGGGACAGTTCCAGGCACAGGGAACAAGAAGCGCAGAGCCCTGAGGCGTGGACGCTCCTGTCGTGTCAGAGGGCCAGCCTCAGGCAGCATGTTCAGAGTGGGTGAGGAAGGGAAAAGCTGCCAGGGCCAGGCCAGAGAGTATCATAGGCCGAGGTTGGGGATTTGGATGAAATTCTGGTTGTGGGGGCAGCCATAGGAGGGAGGAGCCACAGCTGGTTTTCCAGTTAGACCCACTGGGTGAGCTAGAGATGGAAGGGGAGGAGTCAGGGTAACTCTAAACTGGCTTACTATGCCCCAAAGATGGCCAGGCCACCCCCACCTTCTGCCTTCAGATAGCAAGCCCCCCTTCCCACCCTTCTTGGGAGATGGCCCGCCTGGTATCTCTCAGTGGGCCCTGTTACCAGGGCTTCCTGGCCACGGGGCCCATGCCCACTCTTTTGGGCGGTGGCGTGCCTCCCTGATCCAGTGTCCAGCCCTGGCCGGAAGCCTCCCTGGCCAGTGCAGAGGAGCTGGGAGAGGCAGGTGGCCTTGGGCCCAGCTTATCAAGTCTCCTGCCCTCTGGGCTGTGCAGGCTTGGTTGCGGGGGGAGAAAGTGTGGGGGGGATGACCTGGATCCTTGGGCTTGCCCAGCCCAGAGAGATAAGCTGCTTTAGGGTGTGGTCCACCACACATGAGGCTCCTGGGGCCTGGACAGCTGGACAGCCTGGACAGGCACAGGCCAGAGCCCAGAGGCCCGTGGCCCTCTCCTTACAGTTTCCACCACTTAGAGGCCCAGAGCCAGTGGGACCCCTGGAGCTTCAGACCCACAGTCCCCAAGGCCAATAGGAAGGGAGCGCCTTTCTCAGGAGCTGGGGCTTAGGTCACATTTCACCATAGTTCTGCCCGGGTGCCCGCTAGCCAGTCCCTACCTTTGGGCTCAGAGGGGACAGACTGAACCAGTCTCTGGTCCCCCCACTCCCAGCTTTCTAGCACACAGGAGGGGCCTCGGTGTTGTCCTCAGCTTCCTATGGGCCATCACATTCTCTGCCGCATCTTCCTGCCTGACTCCTTAGCAGGACTGCCAGGCCATTGCCCCACCCTGCAGGCTGCCTGAAGACCCTACCAGTGGCCCCAGGGCCCCCAGCTCCCTCCGTGCCCTCTTTTCCTTGCATTTCTCACAGGAGCCTCAGAGGTTCTCTTCCCACTGTGATTTGGCTTCCTGAGGCCCTGAGGTCTCTTGCCAGCTCCTGCTGCCTCTGCCAGTCTGTAACCACAGTGCCCTCTCTCTGGGCAAGGCGAGGCAGAGAGGCTTTACTCCCTGATCCTAGTGAAGTGTGTCCACTGCCTCCTGCAGCCACGACCCTGCCCACCCCCTCTGTCATCCTATGTGCTTGGTGCTGGGAGGTTGTTCTGTTCCCGAACCAGTGCCCACTCTGCCAAGTGCAGCAGCCTCTGTGTCTAGATGTTCCCGGGGAGTCTCCTCCCAGCACAGGTCCTGTAAGCACTCCCCTCCAGCCCCTTTCTCAGCAGACATACACAATGGGGTGTGCACTGATGACACATTCAGCAGTTCTGGGCCCAGACCTCTGGCCCCACCCGCTCTGAGGTCCCTGGGGGGAGTTTTGTCCAAGCCCTCCCACAGGCCACCACTAGCCTGCACCTAGCACCCCTGGCTGACTGCCCCGGACCCGCCCACCAGTACCCAGCAACTTCCACCTCCACAGGGGCAAGAACACAGGCTGCTCCTGTGGCTGGGCACTGGTGAGGGGAGGGGGCCAGTTTTCTGCACTGAGGTTGGGTTCCTGGAGGCGCACCAAGGCGGAGGTCTCTGTCCCACATGACACCTAGGAAGGGTGGAGAGATCGGGGGCAAGTGCTGGATGCAGGGGGTGACCCCCAATCCTGATGCTAGCTTGGTACAGCCCCACAGCCCCCCTTCCCAGCCCTGCTCAGCCCAGTAACCCTGTGTCACTCCTTCAGGCATTCCGGGAGCCCCTGGGAGTCAGGGCTGTGGCCCTGGGCCTGGAGCCAGTCTCCTGCTGTGACAGCCAGGTGCCTGTCGTGTAGGCAGCTCACAGTCAGGACCTGCAGCCTCTGAAAGCCCTGCACGGTGCTGCCTATTGGCTACGGTTCAGAGAGGGCCAATTAGTTGCCCAAGGACAGAAGCAGGACTCAAACCCAGGATCCGCTTGACCCAAAAAAAACATTGCTGAGTGAGGCCTGGCCAATCCCTCCAGGGAAGACAGAGAGCACAGAGCTACCTTCCAGGCCTGTGGGAGTCTGGAAGTGGCCCAAGCCAGGGGCGGGGCAACAACAGGCTTTAGGACTTGAACCGGCTCTCCTCCCACAGGACAAAGACAATTCTGGTGCCACAGTCTTGCATCTGGCTGCCCGCTTCGGCCACCCCGAGGTGGTGAACTGGCTCTTGCATCATGGCGGTGGGGACCCCACCGCGGCCACAGACATGGGCGCCCTGCCTATCCACTACGCTGCCGCCAAAGGAGACTTCCCCTCCCTGAGGCTTCTCGTCGGGCACTACCCTGAGTAAGATCACCCCTCTTACAGGGTCCTCTGGGTGGGCTGGGCCAGGGCTTTGGGGGAGGCCTGGGATTTTCCATACCTCTCTGGCACTCCAGGGCAATGATCCCTCCAGTGGCCATCCTGGGGCCAGAGGGCCAGGCCAGAGAAATGGCTCCCACTCAACATGAGATTTTCCCCTCCTGGAAAACCCCTTCTGGGGCTGCCCCCAGAGCCCTGCAAGCAGGTGCTCCCAGCATCCTCAGCTGCCCGGCCGCACGCAGCTGGACCTGGGAGGCTGCGCACACAGGCCAAGGTCACCTGTTCCCCTTGGGCTGCTTCCGCCGCAGGGGCTCTCTCTGGCTCGGGCTGTGCTCATTTGCAAGACTGTTCAGGATGGAGTCGGGGGCAGCAAGGGCAGGAGCGCCTCCTAGGCCCTGGTCAAACAGGCAGAATGGGAACCCCATCAGTTACCAGGCAGTTAAGGGAGAAAGGCCCCTCCCAGACCCCCACCCCACCTCCTGGCCGCAGAGCCCCTGGCTGGAGGCCATCCAGAGGCATCTCGTTATCTCCTGTGGCCCCTCAGCCCGTTCCTACTATCAAGGGAAGCATGGGGATCCCAAACCTCCTGGGGAGTGGGCTGGGAGCTCCCCCGGGTGGGGTGGGGGGGGGTCGCACAGAGCAGGGGGCATGTGTGAGTCTTGGGGAGAGAGGGAGGGACTCAGGTCTTAGGTGCGCCTGGGGAGGCAGGGATCCTGGGGAAAGCTGCCCAGGGCCTGTCTGAGAGGGTAGGGTGCCAGATGCCACAGGGGTCTGAGCGGGGAGTGGGGTTCTCTGATGGGTGACCCTCGTTAGTCTAAGTGGGAGCCTGAGATGTAAATGTGAATGTGGACCCAGCCTCAGGACGAGAGCAGCTACGAGATGAGAGGGTCTGGCCTGTCCCCACCACTGGTCAGTTTCTGGGTGTGCCTGCAGGGCCCTTGGCCACCAGGGAGCAAGCTGGAGGCGAGATGAGAGGGTCTGGCCTGTCCCCACCACTGGTCAGTTTCTGGGTGTGCCTGCAGGGCCCCTGGCCACCAGGGAGCAAGCTGGAGGCGAGATGAGAGGGTCTGGCCTGTCCACACCACTGGTCAGTTTCTGGGTGTGCCTGCAGGGCCCCTGGCCACCAGGGAGCAAGCTGGAGGCCAGTTCTGGCCATATGGCCATGTGGCAAGGTGGCCACAGCTGCAGCCTCTTGGGCCCAGACACACTGGCGTGGATGTAGGGTGGCCCTAGGACCCACCAGGCTGGGCTCCAGTGGTCCCCTCGGCCCAGGACAGGGGAGCTGGGCCTGGTTCCATCCTTGCTTAGAAGGGGCTCCCTGGTTTGGTTAGTGGGAGACCCAACAGGCGGCACCCCGAGGAGGCGGCGCTTCACAACCAGCCCTGCCAGGCCTTCTTGGTGGCCGCTTTGGTATGAATTCACTGCTTCCAAACAAACTAGGATTTGGATCATGTCAAAGTCAGTGGGATTTAGACTAGGAGGGCCCCAGGGACCCTTGAGTAGAGGGTTCCAACTGGCTCCTGTCAGCACCTCTTGGAGGCTGTCCCAGATTCCTGAGTTAGACTCTCCAGGTTGGGGCCTGGGAGCCACACCTGGGACATGTCCCCATCCTCACAGCGGTGATTCTGATGCACCTGTCCCACCCCCTCACTTCAAGCAGAGGAGAAGGACAGGTCTTGAGAGGGGCAGGTGCCCCTGATGGCGGGACCAATATGGCCCAAGTGTGAACTGGAAGACGCTGAGCCCGCCTTCTGTAAGTGCTGGTGGGGACTGCCAGCCCCTGAGCCTTCCTCACTGAGAAGCCATGATCCCTCCGTGAGCTGGATCCCAGGTGTTAGGAAGACTGGCTGTGCTGTGGAACGCCCTCCAGGGCTCCGGGGCTGGGGGACCCTGACCCCCTCCCAGGCCATGCCAGGTGCTGTGTGTGATTGGGCGCTGGTGCCGACTCAGTGGCCAGATGGCCTGGACTGATGAGCTGCCAGCCCCCCAGGAGTTACCATGAATCTCAGGGAGGTGGACAGAGGGCTTGGGCTCCGTTCCCCACAGCAGCGTGTGACTCGACTGATAAGAAGGTGTCTTTGTGTGGTTGCCAGGCTGGGCTCATGCAGGAGGGGCAGCTGGGAATTGGGGTTGGGGGCTGGGGTACCCACTTAACCTCCTACCTTGGGGGTAGGGATTCCTGCTCACCGAGGCTGTGGATATGAGGGCTGGGAACTGGGGAGGGCAGAGGCTTGAGCTGCCCCAGGCCACATGGCCCAATCAGGGGACCCAGGTGGCCCAGCTTCATGCTCTTGTGAGTCTCTGGGGCCTGCTGTGAATCGCTGTGAATTATTCACAAGGCTCAGCTCTCTCGCTGGCGCGTGGGTGAGCGCTGAGGGAGGAAGGGCTCCTGGACCTGCTGGTGGGAAACTCGATCCTGCCCAGGGAGGCTGTGGGTGGCCACGGGACACAGAAGTGACACACTGCAGAGGAGCTGGAAGGCTGGACAGCCTTGGGGAAGCTCAGCTAATTCCAGGGCTACACCTTGGGGTGTTATAATAGAAAGCGCTTGAGATGGCAGGAATGTCCTGCACGTCCCCCACACCTCCCCATCTATCCCGTTCATGGGGCCAAGTCTTCCCAGAAGCAGAGGACTTGTCACACTGACCTCAGGGGCTGCTGCCACATGGGACCCTCCCTCTGAGCCCTTGTAGAAAAGGGATCTCTCATACAAAATTAGCCGGGCGTGGTGGCGCATGCCTGTAATCCCAGCTACTCAGGAGGCTGAGGCAGGAGAATCGCTTGAACCCGGCAGACAGTGGTTGCAGTGAGCCAAGATTGCGCCATTGCACTCCAGCCTGGGCAACAGGAGTGAAACTGTCTCAAGGGGGAAAAAAAAAGAAAAAGAAAAAGAAAAGGGATCTCTCAGTTGGGAGGCATGAGGCTGGCAGGAGCTGGGCTGGGCAAGTCCCAGGCTCTGGATCTCAGGGAGATTGAGTTGGGAGGATTGGCCCTCCTGGCAGGAGTTCCAGTGGCTGATGGAGGGGAACAAGGGGTCCAGACCCCCAGTCAGGGCAGAGTGAGGAGGGGCGAAGAGCAGGTGGCCCCAAGGCCAGTGGCCATCCTCCCAGGAGGGTCCTGGAGCCCAGGAGCTCACTCTGCCCCCCTCACACCTGCTTCTGGCTGCCCCAGGGCCCGAGCAGCTGGGCAGGGCTGTGGGGGTCGGGGAGCTGGGGATCAGCTGGGACCCTGAGGCTTGAGCTTCCAGGCTGGGGAGTGAGGAAGCTCCAGGCTCTTCTCCTGGGCTCGTGGGTGCTGCCAGTCACAGCAAGCTGGAAAACCAGTTAGCCCAGAGATTTTATCAACTTCAGCAGGTGCCTCCTTCCCCGAAAGCCTCCCCTACCCCCGACCAGACTAGACTGGAATGGGATTGGAAAGTATCTGGGGCTGGATACGGTGGCTCATGCCTGTAATCCCAGCACTTCGGGAGGCCGAGGCAGGTGGATCACCTGAGGTCAAGAATTCAAGACCAGCCTGACCAACATGGTGAAACCCCGTCTCTACCAAAACTACAAAAATTAGCTGGGCGTGTGGCCGGACTATGCCTGTACAGGTGGCACATGCCTGTAATCCCAGCTACTTGGGAGGCTGAGGCAGGAGAATCACTTGAACCAGGGAGGCGGAGGTTGCAGTGAGCCCAGATCATACTATTGCATTCCAGCCTGGGCAACAGAGCAAGATTCTGTCAGAAAAAAAAAAAGAGGAACGAATGAAAGAAAGGAAGAAAGGAAGGAAAGAAAAGAAAAAGAACCTGGTGCTGAGTATCTTCTAGGGGTCTGGCACCACCCAGTGTCATCTGAGCCACACAACCACCCTGAGCAGTAGCTATGTAATCAGCCCATTTTACAGATGGACTCATTCAACTAATGTTTATTGAGCATCTTCTATGTGCCAGGCAATATTCTAAATGCCAATGATACACTGGTGAACCAGACAAGCTTCCCTGCCTCGTGGAGCTGACAGGTACAGAAATGGTGTTTTAGAGAGGCTGATTCACCAGCTGTGGTCACCACTGGCTTGCTGTGTGGCCTTCAGCAGGCTGTATCTCCCCTCTGGGTCTCTTGCCCATTCCTGGTCCAGGTCCTAATCACTCAGGGCCTTTCAAGTCCACTGGAGACTTCCCCTTTTCCCTTCCTTTGTGCAAAGCTTCATGGAGCCTGGCTGCTCCCACGGCCCAGGAGTTTAGGCAGCCCCCACCTGGGACAGAAAGGGAGTTTCTTGGGAAGCCCCAGCAGCTCTCAGCTTAGAGAGCCCCAGGGCCCAGGGCTCAACTCTCCCCCTTAGAAGGCTAGAAGCTGTGCCTGGGGTGGCCCCTTTCCCCACTGGGCCCCTGATTCTGCCGCAGGCCGTGGGGGCTCATTCCTTTTTAATCACCAGCCCCAGGCCTACCCTTGGTGTCTGTCAGTTCACCTGGCAGCAGGGCGTGGGGACGGGGCCTGTGTCCGCACTGAGGAGGTGGCTGCCATCTGTGACCCCCTGACCCACATGGAGGCTCTGGGAAAGGAAGGGCCTGGTGGAGTCCAGAGAAGCTCCTCACAGCAGGAGACCATCTCGTGTCTCCACCAGCAGCTCCTGGTCCCAGCTGTCGTCTAATCAGGGCTAGTGCCCCTGCCCTACCCTTCTAAGGGGGAGAGCTGAGCCTTGGGCCCAAGGGCTCTGTAAGCAGCACGCTGCTGGGGCGTCCCGGGGCTTCTGAGAAACCCCCTTTCTGCCTCACGTGGGGGCTACCCGAACCCCTTGGGCTCAGCTGGGCCATGGGAGCAGCCAGGCTCTGTGAGGCTGTGTACTACAGAACAGAAAAGGGGAAGTCCCCAGTAAGCCTGAAAGGCCCTAGCCTTCACCCATCCATGTCCACACGCAGCCTTTGAAAACACAAGTCCTGCTGGGTGCGGTGGTTCACACCTGTAATCCCAGCACTTTGGGAGGCTGAGGCGGGTGGAACACGAGGTCAGGAGTTCGAGACCAGCCTGGCCAACATGAAGAAACCCCGTCTCTACTAAAAGATACAAAAGTTAGCCGGGTGTGGTGGCACGTGCCTGTAATCCCAGCTACTCGGGAGGCTGAGGCAGGAGAATTGCTGGAACCCGGGAGGTGGAGCTTGCAGTGAGCCAAGATCGCGCCACTGCACTCCAGCCTGGGCAACAGAGTGAGACTCCATCTCAAAAAAAAAAAAAGAAAAAAGAAAAAGAAAAGAAAAGACAACGCAAGTCCTGGTCTGGTGCAGTGGCTCATGCCTGTAATCCCAGCACTTTGGGAAGCTGAGGCGGGCGGATCATGAGGTCAGGAATTTGAGGCCAGCCCGGCCAATACGGTGAAACCCCATCTCTACTAAAAAATACAAAAATTAGCCGGGCATGGTGGTGGGTGTCTGTAATCCCAGCTACTCAGGAGGCTGAGGCAGGAGAATTGCTTGAACCTGGAAGGCGGAGGTTGCAGTGAACTAAGATCATGCCGCTGCACTCCAGCCTGGGCGACAGAGCAAGACTCCATCTCAAGGGGAAAAAAAGTTAGCCAGGTGTGGTGGCTCCCGCCTGTAGTCCCAGCTACTTGGGAGGCTGAGGCATGAGAATCACTTGAACCCAGGAGGCAGCGGTTGCAGTGAGCTGAGATTGTGCCACTGCATTCCAGCCTGGGCAACAGAGCAAGACTCCATTTCAAAAAAAAAAAAAAAGAACAAGTCCCATTACAGGCTTCTGGCCACTTCCTTACAATGGCCCAGAGGCTGTCCCTCCTCTGGGCTATGGTCCCCTCCAACAGGCCAGAGCCCCTGCCTTCACAGAGGCTGATCCCTCTGCAGGGATCAGAGATCCCCACCTGCTCCCTGCCTTCCTCCAAGTCTTTGCGCAGACCTCACCTCAGCAAGGCCAACCCTGAGCCTCGCTGAAATTGTCACCCGCGCCCATGATGCCCACTCACTCTCCCACTGGCCTTGTTCCCTGCTGCCCTTTTTCTTTGAGACTTGAGTCTCGCTCTGTCGCCCAGGCTGGAGTGCAGTGGCGTGGCTCACTGCAACCTCCACCTCCCAGGTTCAGGTGATTCTCCTGCCTTAGCCTACCAAGTAGCCGGGATTATAGGTGCATAGGGCACCACACCCGGCTAATTTTTGTATTATTAGTAGAGATGGGGGTTTCACCATGTTGGCCAGGCTGGTCTCAAACTCCTGAACTCAGGTGATCCGCCTGCCTCGGCCTCCCAAAGTGCTGGGATTACAGGCATGAGCCACTGTACTTGGCCTCCTAGGTGCCCTATGGTTGCCTGGCTTTGCGTTCTGTGTGCATCCTGCGTGACAGCCGAAAGCTAACCCCTAGGAGAAGCCCCTGAAACACATTCCGTCTCTTCACTCCCTTCGTGCTGATTTCCGGCCAGGCCCTGCATCACACAGACAGATGTGTGTTTTCATCCTATCTGTCCCTGACTAATGAGGCCAGGGGCTTTGTCTTCCCAGCTCTGTATGCCCAGAGCCTGACTCCAGTAAACGTCTGCTGAATGAGCGGGGTGTGGAATCCCAGGGACTTGTCCACTCTGCCGACAGCTCATCGCATGTGACCCTAGACAAAACTCCCCTCTGAGCATCCCCGAGCCTACCTGGCAAGTGGACCTAACCTGCCCTACCAGGCTGCGACCATGAGTGAAGAGACATCCCCTACTCCTGGCCTGGATGTCCCTTCTCATATTTATTCATTCAACAAACAGCAACTGGGTGCACCCAACTGCCCGGCCCGTCATCACGTCAGCCACACATTCTTCTATCCACGTGTGTATATGGGTCTGAGGAATAGGAGGACAAGATAATTCAGGAGTGACAAGTGCTGTGTAGTGAAATGAGCAGTTTGGTAGGAAGTGATGGGGATGGTTCTTTAAGTTGAGGGGTCAGGGAAGCCAGGCGTCTTTGAGGAGAGGAGAGCTGAGACCCTAATGAAAAGACGGTCGGCCTCGCAGCCCTGCCGTGATGTAACTGGCAGTGATGTGGGGAGGTGTAGAGGCCTCAGGTGGGGTCAAATTTGGCCTAATTAGGGGCCAAGAGGAAGACCTGGGAGGCTGGGAGAGTTGCAGGCAACTGTAGGCTTCTGGAACTATTCCATGCTAGCTGATGGGCTGGGGTGTAGAACCTTTCTCAAATCAGGGCTGCATTTCTTCCCTGGGCCAGGCCTACTTGGGAATCTTTTAACACAGGCCAGGAAGTTTGACTGGAGGACACCGAGAGCCGTAGAGCCAACAAAGGCTCCGTGAATTTCAATTCAAAGCAGTCACAGGCCGCAGCTGGACTGATCCTCGGAGGGACAGCCTCTTCCTGGCCTCCCTTTGGGGAGGCATTACTGGCAGTGGGGAGGGCCGCGGGAATCATTCTTCAGCCCGAGTCTGGCTCCATGGGCAGCTCACTCCCTGCGGCAGCACTGGCAGTCAGCTGGCACCAGTCTCCGCTGGAGATTCCCACAGCCCACACGGGCGACCCATGTTTCTTTTGTGTAATCAGAGGTGACTTAATGAATAGTTACAATTCATCCATAGCATCTTTGTTCCCAGGAGAAAGAAAACAAATCATGATTTATATGATCATCGCCAGGGAGTCTCTGACCTACAAAGAGGGTTTGGGTCAAAGCCAGGACAAAGGGCAAGGGCTTGGTCTGGGAGCACTTTTCTACAGCTGTCACTGTGGTCAGGGCTAGAGCTGGCAGGGGTCTGGGAGTCAGAGGTCTCCCCCAAGACCCATCCTCTCCCCTCTAGGTAGTGTTCCCCACAGCAGAAATGAAGCCCAGCCTGGCCCATACTTGGCAGGACCTGGACACACCAGGCCAGCCATAGACCCTCCTGGTGGCTGGTCCTCCCAGGCACAGGGAAGGATCCAAAAGTTCAGCAATGGCTGTGCGCCAGGCACCAGGCCTGTGCTCAGGGCTCTGCAAGCACTTCTCAGGCCCTCTGCACAAGGTCAGGATGACAACTGTTGCCCCCATTTCATGGATGGGTTTGGGAACACAGAGAGACAAGAAGCAAGACTGTGGCACAGCTCAAAGACACGGGACTCAAGCCAGGTCCTCCTGCAGGGCTGTGCCCCAGCAGCTGGCAAAGAGTGTTCCTGAGTTCCCAGCAGTGAGGTCTGTGGGGAAGGGCAGTGGTCTGTGCAGTGGGAACGAGGGAGGCAGAGGGACAGACCGACCAAGAGCAGAAGGGGTGTAGACATGGCACATTTGGAGTCAGAAGCAGGCTCTGCATCAGATGCAGCCTCAAATCAGGGCTCTGCCTCTTTCTCACAGAGTGATCTTAGCTCTCTGTGCCTCAGTTTCCTCATCTGTACCAGGAGAACAATGCTAACACCTGTCCTGTGGGGTTGTTACAAGGACCAGCTGAGAGAACTCATCACAGTGCTTGAGACAGAGTAATCATTCAGTAAATGGTGGCTGCTATCACTATTATTATTATTTACTATTATTACTTTTATTAATTCCTCTCTCCAGTGATGGAAATTTTATTTTCTTATTTATTTATTTATTTATTTATTTATTTTAGAGACAGGATCTTGCTCTGACACCCAGGCTGGAGTGCAGTGGTATGATCATAGTTCCCTGCAGCCTCAACTTCCTGGACTCAAGTGATCCTCCCTCCTCAGCCTCCTGAGTGGCTGGGACTACAGGTGTGCACCAACACACCTGGCTCATTTTTGTATTGTTTGTAGAGACGGGGGTCTCTCTATGTTGCCCGGGCTGGTCTCGAACTCCTAGGCTCAGGCAGTCCTCCTGCTTTGGCCTCCCAAGGTGCTTGGATTCCAAGTGTGTGATGGGAATTTCATTTTGGTCCTTATGCTCATCCATATATTTGTAATACTCCCCAGTGACTGTGAGAGTGCCCATTGTTCTTCTTGTCCTCAGGCCAAAGTGGAAGGGGATGTTGAGCCAAGATCCCCTCCCACCCAGCCCATCAGTGTATCTGTCCCATGTTTTGGGGTATTCCAAGCTGGAGGCTTTGACTCCATAATGGGGTACATGAGTGCAGATGGTGAAATACTAATAAGAATGGTGATGAGCTCCAGCACTTACTGAGGGCTCATTCTGTGCCAGGAACTTGGACTGGGAGTGCCAGCCAGCGGCCCTGCAGGAGGCTGTGGGTACCACTGCCCCCTGCTGCTCAGATCCTGCTTGGTGCCAGCTTCTCAGACCTTCTCCAGCTGGCTGGGCACCCCTGGGTCATGGATCTCTGCCAAGTGGGGGGTGCTGGGAGAGCAGAGCTCACTGCAGGTCTGGCCCCCCACCAGCTGTGCAGACCGCCGTGGGCCTCTACAGAAAGAACCCAGTGGGCCCCCACCAGCCTCTGATCCCCAAGACCCCAGCACTCACTGTGCCTTGGTTACGGGGTGAATAATTTAGGCCGCTGAGTGTCGGTCATGAAATATTAAACAGCCTGTTCCCGATGCACCAGCATGTGAGTGTGCATGGGGGTGACGCTGGCCCTGGGGTGTGGAGGCTAGCAGCCACGAGCCAGCATGTTTCTGAAGATAGATACGTAGCTGAGTCTTCTGTCTCCCTCATCTGTGTCGACGGGACCCCCTCTGGATCACCAGGCATGGTGCCTGCTCCCCGCACCATCATGAAGTGCCAGGCTCAGCATCAGCCCCAGCAAATGGCAGCCTTGTGTCTAGGGAGTGGGGATGGAGGAGAAATCAGTGAGTGGAGGTCCATGGGGGCTGCAGACAGCCTTGGGGTCTCAGGAGTCAAGGAAGTGGACAGAGAACCAGGGCTTTAGGGACAGGGAGATGCCAGCTGGGAGAGTCTCAGGATGTGTGTGAGAGGGAGGAAGAGGGCACATGTGACAGGGGTCAGAAGAGGGGCTAAGTTGTGTTGGGAACAACAGGATGGATGGGCAAAGGGGGGTAGCCTGGTGCACGTTGATAGGCATGTGGTTGATCTAGGGGGTGAAACACTGGGAGAGGTAGACGGGCAGGATGTGAAGTCCTGTGAAGAATTGGCCTCCTGAGCACAAAAGGTGAATTGGAACCCAATAGGTCGCGGCCCCCAACCTGGAGCTTCTCCTGGGTCTGGGGGGGTAGGTTGTGGCTCCACCTAGTGTCCTTCGGTGGTAACTGCACCCTGGCTGGTCACCTGGACACACCAGGCCAGCCATAGACCCTCCTGGTGGCTGGTCTTCCCAGGCACAGGGAAGGATCCTAAAGTTCAGCAATGGCTGTGCGCCAGGCACCAGGCCTGTGCTCAGGGCTCTGCAAGCACTTCTCAGGCACTCCGCACAAGGTCAGGATGACAACTGTTGCCCCCATTTCATGGATGGGTTTGGGAACACAAAGAGACAAGAAGCAAGACTGTGGCGCAGCTCAAAGGCCCCCTCTGGGCTGGGAGAGCAAGGATAAGGGACAGTGACAGCCGAAAGCTAGGCCCTAGGAGAAGCCCCTGAGACACATTCCAGCTCTTCACTCCCTGCATGGCCATATTGCCGGCCAGGCCCTGCATGCAGAGACAGATGGGTGTTCAAATGCCACTTACCAGCTGTGTGACCCAGGAGAGAGCTGAGTCTGTGCCTCTGTTGTGGGACTATGGGTGATGGCACAGAGTCCCAGCCCCACCTGTGAGCCTCCCCAGCTGCAGCTGCACCATTGATTGAATTCTGATTCTGGCAGGTCCCCTGCTAGGTGCCTTACCAGTGTAATCTCAGTTGATGGTCACAGTAATAGTTGAGGGCCGGACGCGGTGGCTCACACCTGTAATCCCAGCACTTTGGGAGGCCGAGAAGGGCAGATCACTTAAGCTCAGGAGTTCAAGACCAGCCTGGCCAAGATGGCGAAACTGTATTTCTACTAAAAATACAAAAATTAGCCAGGCGTGGTGGCACATGACTGTAGTCCCAGCTGCTTGGGAGGCTGAGGCAGGAGAATGGCTTGAACCCAGGAGGCAGAGGTTGCAGTGAGCTGAGATTGCGCCATTGCATTCCAGCCTGGATGACAGAGCAAGACTCCGTCTCAAAAATAAAAATAAAAAAGAAGAACCTGCTTGCTACTGCCACAGCCCAGAGCTAGCACAGCAGAAGCATTCAGTACATAGTGGACATCCCGAGGGCAGCCAGATTAACAAAAACAGCAACAACCAAACCTAGGACGTTTGACTAGCTTTGAATCTCAGATAAACAAGCTGTACTTTAGTATAAGTATGTCCCATGCAATATTTGGGATATAGAATACTAAAGCATTATCTGTTTATCCGAAATTCAGATTGAATTGTGTGAACTGCATTTTGTCTGGCAACCCTTACCACCCTGCCCTCTGGGTACTCAGTCTTCTGGGGGAGGCAAAGGTCAAAATCAGTTATGGTCAACCAAGCATGACAGGTCATGCTCAAGTGGCCCTGGGCAGTGTGGGGGGAGGCCAGCAAGGGGGAAATAACTCAGGGTGGCCCTCATGGAGGAGGGATGGGTACTGAGTCCTCAAGAGGGAGGAGGATGGAAGGACATTCCAGATGGAGGGGGCACACAATGAAAGGGATAGAGGTCAGACACAGCAGGTGTGGTGACTCATGGTGACAGTGGGTGAGAGGGGAGGAGAGGCCAGCTCACTACATCTTTGTAGACCTCGGTTAAAAAGTGGGACTGAGCCTGGGCGCGGTGGCTCAAGCCTGTAATCCCAGCACTTTGGGAGGCTGAGATGGGCGGATCACGAGGTCAGGAGTTCGAGACCAGCTTGGTCAACATGGTGAAACCCCGTCTCTACTAAAAATACAAAAAATTAGCGGGGCGTGGTGGCACATGCCTGTAATCCCAGCTACTCAGGAGGCTGAGGCAGAAGAATCGCATGAACCCGGGAGGCAGAGGTTGCAGTGAGCCAAGATCGAGCCACTGCACTCCAGCCTGGGCAACAGAGATAGACTTCTTCTCAAAAAAAAAAAAAAAAAAAAAAAAAAAAGTAGGACTGAGGGCAGGGCAGTGCTGGGTGGGACGCCCTCAGGGACCTCTGAGGGAGGTTGGCTCAGGACTCAGTCCAGGGGGAGCCCCCCGGGCAGCAGCGGGCCGGTGACAGGGCCCTCTCCCACCCACTCTCCCTGCCGTCCAGGGCTCCCCGGGAGGGGATGGGGGCGGGTAAGGAGGCCTCGGAGGGGGTGAGGCGCTGAAAGCCCACGGTGGGCGTTGTGTCTCCGCAGGGGAGTGAATGCCCAAACCAAGAACGGTGCCACGCCCCTGTACCTGGCGTGCCAGGAGGGCCACCTGGAGGTGACGCAGTACCTGGTGCAGGAATGCGGCGCAGACCCGCACGCGCGCGCCCACGACGGCATGACCCCGCTGCACGCCGCGGCGCAGATGGGCCACAGCCCGGTCATCGTGTGGTTGGTGAGCTCCGGGCCCGGGCGGGGAGGAGGGGAGGCGGGGCGGAGCCGGCAGGGCGGGGAGTGGAGGGAGCGGGGCCGTCAAGGGGTGGGGCGGGGGACCGGGGGCGGGGCCTGCAGGGGCCTGGCGCCCAGCCCCCGCCCCTCTCTCCCCGCCGCTCCCGCCCAGGTGAGCTGCACCGACGTGAGCCTGTCCGAGCAGGACAAAGACGGCGCCACCGCCATGCACTTCGCGGCGAGCCGCGGCCACACCAAGGTGCTCAGCTGGCTGCTGCTGCACGGCGGGGAGATCTCGGCTGACCTGTGGGGCGGGACGCCGCTGCACGACGCCGCTGAGAACGGGGAGCTAGAGGTCAGCGCGGGCCCGGGGTGGGGGCGCGCGCCCTCTGCTGGCACCGCGCTCTCAGCACGGCCCTGCCCGGGCGCGGGGGTCCCAGCTCGCGGCCGCGACCGGGTCCTCACTACGTGCCCCCGCAGTGCTGCCAGATCCTGGTAGTGAACGGCGCGGAGCTGGACGTCCGCGACCGCGACGGGTACACGGCCGCCGACCTGTCGGACTTCAACGGCCACAGCCACTGCACCCGCTACCTGCGCACGGTGGAGAACCTGGTACGATCCCTGGGCTGCTCCTGTCGCATTCTCTCTTCTCGCCCCTCCACCCCAGTGGTGGGTGTCGTCACCCCTTTTACCAAGGAGGAAGCTGAGGTTCAGGGACGTGAAGCCCGCTACCCCACACGACCTCTCAGTCCAGAACCACTGCCTACTGGGGACTGAGGGATTAGAGGCACAAAGGTTAACGGAAAGAGAACAGGGAAGAACAGAGTCACCCCACGGGGTAAGGCTGGAGAAATCACAAGACCAGGCCCCACTGGGAACAGGCAGGCTCATTCACCTATCCATAGACATTAGCTTGGGTATAACTCACAGCCACTCTCTGCGGAAAAGAGTGTAAGTGTCCCGTTCCACATACGGATAAAGTGGGTCTGTGGGGCACCAAGATGGCATCACCAGTAAGTGGTAGAGTGGAGAACCTACCTTGATGGCCTGGCCAGGAGCCACCTCTCAGCCCCTGCACCATACATTTGCTGACTTCATGGCTGGGTCATAACTGGAAACCCACGCCACTCTTTTTAAATTATGTTATTATGGTGAGACAGCCATGAAGTGATCCAATGGGACTTGAACTCAGCTGTGGATGTCTCCAAGTGCAGGACTCTGCACCATCTGGTACAATGCCTGCTTTGAGGCAATAGGCAGCAAAGAGAGTGGGCCTCGCAGCCAACCCTAAAAGGATGCGGACCAACTCCATGGGGCAGCCTGGCCATGGAGGGGCTGTGAAATGAGGCCCGGAGGGAAGAAGGCAGATGGTCTGTGCCCTGAGCACTGTCTGTCCATCTGCCCTCCCTCCCAGCACAGGGGGATGGTCCTGGCTCTGGGGGCTGCAGAACACAGCAAGGCCCAGAGGCTAGAGGCTGCAGGCAGGCCTGAGGATGAACTTCCCCCTGAGAAAGAGTCTCTGGAAGAGAATGAATGGCCCAGCAGGTAGTGAGCACTCTGTCACTAGGGTATATAAGCAGGGGTGGACACTGGGAAGGGCATTTCTGCATCAATGGTGGGTCCCCTTCAGTTAAGAGAGTCTGTGACTCTGTTGAGGGACCGTGGGGGGTGGCACCTGAGGGCCTCTCTGGATGCAGCTGCTAGCGATCATAGGACAGCAAACACTATTCATTGGATTCTGACTTAGGCAGTTACCCTGCCGAGTGCCTTAAAGGTGTAATATCAGTTACTCTTCACAGTACATTAAAAAAATAGTTGGCCGGGTGCAGTGGCTCATGCCTGTAATCCCAGCACTTTGGGAGGCAAAGGCAGGCAGATCATGAGGTCAGTAGATCGAGACCATCCTGGCCAACATGGTGAAACCCCGTCTCTACTAAAAATACAAAAAAAATTTAGCCAGGTGTGGTAGCACACGCCTGTAGTCCCAGCTACTCGGGAGGCTGAGGCAGGAGAATCGCTTGAACCCAGGAGACGGAGGTTGCAGTAAGCCAAGATCACGCCACTGCACTCCAGCCTGGTGACAGAGCAAAACTCCGTCTAAAAAAAAAAAAAAGGCAGGGCGCGGTGGCTGACACCTGTAATCAATCCTAGCACTTTGGGAGGCCAAGGAGGGCAGATCACAATGTCAAGAGATCGAGACCATTCTGGCCAACATGGTGAAACCCCATCTCTATTAAAAATATAAAAATTAGCTGGGCATGGTGGTGGGTGCCTGTAGTCCCAGCTACTTGGGAGGCTGAGGCAGGAGAATCGCTTGAACTCGGGAGGCGGAGGTTGCAGTGAGCCGAGATCACGCCACTGCACTCCAGCCTGGGCAACAGAGCAAGACACTGTCTCAAAAAAAAAAAAAAAAAAAAAAAAAATTGACAGGCCAGGTGTGGTGGCTCATGCCTGCACTTTGGGAAACTGAGGCGGTGGGTGGATCACCTGAAGTCAGGGTTCGAGACCAGCCTGGTCAACATGATGAAACCCCATCTCTACTAAAAATACAAAAATTAGCTGGGTGTGGTGGCGGGTGCCTGTAATTCCAACTACTTGGGAGGCTGAGGCAGAAGAATTGCTTGAACCCAGGAGGTGGAGGCTGCAGTGAGCCGAGACCGCACCACTGCACTCCAGCCTGGGCGGGAAGAATGAAACTCTGTTTAAAAAAAAAAAAAAAGTTGACAATATGGCATTTACTGGACGCCATGTCCTGGAGCTCAGCAGAGCAAGTAGTGCTGTTATCCCCATTTGCAGATAAAGAAACTTAGGCACAAAAAGCGTAGGTGACTCGCCTGAAATAGCTAGTAAGTCAGGGAGGGGAAGTCTGAAGCCACTGTCCCAGACTGCAGAGCTGGGTGGCTCAGGCCAGGTGCAGTACACCTGCTGTGGCCCAGCCTCTTATCTGCTGCCTACAGGGGTCAGGGCTTGGTGCCCTCAGCACCCACTGCTGTTGGCCAGGTAAAGAGCACCTTCGGGTGCTGCCCACGCCACCTCCTATGGCTCCCCTGACTCCTGCGGTAGGCAGCAGGGCCTGGTGCCCTGAAATGGGTGGGGTGTGTGTGCCCTGGTCCCCTCACCCAAGCAGGCCCAGCTGCAGCAGGGACAGATCCAAGCCACAGAAGACGCTGGCCCAGAAAAGGCAAACACTCCTGCAGAGCCCCTAATTACGGGGCCAATGAGCGCGGCCGCTGAGCCGTTACCTGGTGCCAGGCCTGCCTCTCTCTCCCAGGGGGCCTGTGACACTTCCTAGGCAGGGAGGGGGCACGGGGCAAGGAGGAGCAGGCCTGGGCAGGAGGCAGCGGAGCAAGCGGGCTTGCCGGCAGCAGGGGCAGCATGGGCAATGTAAGCAGGGCCCCCACCACAGCCCCCTCTGCACTGGGAGGGGACAGGCCTGTGGTCAGACGCACAGACCGGGCAGGGCGGGAGAGTGGCAGGCCTGGCAGCCTGAGCTCTGGCTGCCCATCACTGCTCAGCTGGCCATCCAGGCCCCACCCTTACCCCAAGGGCCCCATCAGGAGAGGCCGGGCTGGTGTTGGGAGTCTGCCCCAGGCCCCAGGTCCGGCAAGGAGAGCCGGCTTGCCAGCCAGGTAACTAGGGATGGGCCTGTGCTGTGCCCCTCCCCATGGAGCCTCTGCCGATCCGTGAGGGAGAAGGCCGATCTCCTGGCAGTTCTCCCCTTGGGGTGCAGCTCAAGGCCCCCTCCTCATCGATCTCTCCACCCTCCTAATCAGGGAGGAGCCAGGGGAGGGAGTTTCCCAGGAACCTGGGTCCTGCTGCCTGGCGGGGCTGGGCTTGAATCTTAACCTGGAGGAACCTGAGAGACCCTCTAGTGATGGAGAAGAGACCCCAGAGAGCGGTGTGGCTTGGCCAAGATCCCACAGCGAAGGCATGGCTGAGTAGGACCCTGGCCTGGAGAGCAACGCATCTTGGGGTGCGGTTGCCTTCATGGCCTCCCTGCCGCCCCTTCAGAGCGTGGAGCACCGCGTGCTCTCCCGGGATCCATCCGCGGAGCTGGAGGCGAAGCAGCCGGATTCAGGCATGTCCTCACCCAACACCACGGTGTCGGTCCAGCCGCTGAACTTTGACCTCAGCTCACCTACCAGCACCCTCTCCAACTACGACTCCTGCTCCTCCAGCCACTCCAGCATCAAGGGCCAGCACCCTCCACGTGGTGAGTGTGCCCAGGAGGAAGACGGGGAGGGAGAGCAGACTGAAACCAGACTGCTGGGCTGTGAGGGTTGGCCTTGGGCCGCCCTGCCACAGCCAATATCGGACACTACCCTCATCACTTGCTCTTAAACATGGGGAGGCGACACCCTTTCTGGTGAGAGACAGATGTCACTCATACTTGTGTGTGCTCATCACAAACATACATGTACATCCACATGTACTCTCCCCACCCACAAAATCCACGTGTGCTGCCCACCATTCATTATTCTTAGCTACTCACACACAAAAGCACACACTTGTACATGTGTACATACAGCATACAGATATGAACACACATACAGAGCCATGCTAATATCTGCACACACCCACCTTACACACAAGCACACAATGCCCTATTTCCATACTACAGATATGCACACACAACCATGTCCACAGAGCAGTGCACACACATTCATCAATACAAAGAAGCATGTGCACAAATGCGTACACACTCAAGCATACACAAGTGCACAATTGCCTTGGCAGACTGCAGGCTTGTGTGTACACACACCCTGACCATGCCCTGAGCATGGGCGTCTGTTCACTTGCAATGCCTGCTTCACGCCGCCAGATGGTGGCCTCCAGACCTGGCAGGAGTGCCCTGCAAAGATTGGATGTGGCCATCCGTACTCCCAAGGAGTAGACCCTCCCCTTCCAGGTGACCCTGCCCTCTAGACACACCAAAGCCTCCAGTGCTTCCCCTCCAAACCGGAGTGCCTGGTCTTCCCCCAATAAGTGCTGGGCTGGGGCAGGGCAGGGCCAGGGAGGGGAAGCCCAGCACCACCAGGGGCCACAGCAGGTGTACCAAGTGGTGCCCAGAGCCCACCGTGGCCCTCGGCAAGTTGTTTCCAGGTGGTGGAGAGTCTCAGTCTTGGGGGACAGCCTGTCTGCATGCTCCCAAATCTGGCCCTTCCCTCTGCTTCCCCAGGGCTTTCCAGCACTAGAGCTGCAGACACACAGAGCTACATGGACATGCTGAACCCGGAGCCGGGCCTGCCTCGGGGCACGATTGGGAAGCCCACACCCCCACCACCCCCACCCAGCTTCCCCCCGCCACCCCCACGCCCAGGCACCCAACTGCCCCCACCCCCACCTGGCTACCCAGCTCCCAAGCCTCCTGTGGGACCACAGGCAGCTGACATCTACATGCAGACCAAGAACAAACTCCGCCACGTGGAGACACAGGCCCTCAAGAAGGAGGTAGCGAGCCCTCACCCCCTGCCTGCCTCCCAGCAGGGGAACTGGGCTGATGGGGGCCAGTGAGGCCAAAGGCCTGGCCTCACTAGTGGGCATAGGGTGGGGGTCCCTGGGTCCATGGCATGTTCAAGAGTCAAAGCTCCTGGCGAGTCCCACGAGGGCTCAGGGCTGGACACTGGACTGGGAGGAGAGTAAGAGCAGGTCACTGCCCTCCATGGGAGCTGGGGGGTGAAGGACGCAGGTCCAGACAGCTGTGCCTCACCAGGAACTGGGCCTGTGCCACCTCTTGCACAGAGTGGCCGGGTTCTCATGGAGTTGACAGACAATGCATGGAGACTGCCCCTCCCCAAGCATGCCCCCTCCCCAAGCATGCCCCCACCCCGGCCCCCACAGCCCCAGGCTCAGTCGGAGAGTGTCGCCCAAGGGAGGTGGCTGCCAGGTGGAAGGTGCCAGTGGCATGGCTGTGGAGGTGAGGGCTGGAAGGAGGGTGGGGGGAAGGCGAGCAGGCACTAGCAGGGCTGGGCGCCCACCGGCAGTGGGGGCTGGGAGGAAGTGAAGCTGTGGCTGGTTCCAGTTTAGGGCTTGAGCTCCTGGGGGAAAGGGCCAGGTCTGAGCTGGGAGCCCTGGAGGGAAGCGAGCCAGTGTGGAGAGGATGAGGCCAGGGCGGGCAGGTGGAGTGTGAGGCGCCTAGAGATGTCTGGGGCCTGCAGGCCCCTGGCTGAGGCTCTGGAGCAGGGGTTGGGGCAGAGGTCTGGTCTGAGCAATTCTGGGTATCCTGGGCAGGGTGCCCTGGGGAACACTGGCGTTCTGGCCACAGGAACAGAGCAAGGATGGTCTAAGAGGTGAGGGGACAGCCTGAGGTCACAAGTGGCCAGATGTGGTGTGGCAGCCCCCTGGGGTCCTGCTGGAGCCTGGGACCTTGCAGTTCTCTCTTAAGCCCAAGGCAAAGCCACCCCAGGGCCAATTCATACAAGGTGACTCAGGTCACAAGGCCACTGGGCAAGGGAGGCATGGGAGGGACACCGAACCTGCAGGCCAGCTCCAGTAGCTGCCCTCTTCATGCCACCTTAGACCAAGCTCCCACAGTGGCTTCCCCTTTCATCTCTGGGAGGCAGAGGGGGCCCTGGAATCGCTGAGCTCCCAGCGCAGACTGTGGGCCCCGCCCAAATCCACAGGACAGGTGACCCAGCCAGTGCCCCCTCTCCACCGCTGAGCCCAAGTGCCAGGTCTGTGTGGTCCCCTCCTGGCTGTGTGAGCCCCCTCCCGGCTGTGTGCGTCCCTCCCGGCTGTGTACGCCCCTCTCGGCTGTGTGCGTCCCTCCCGGCTGTGTGCGTGCTGGGCCGCAGGCGCCAGGGCCGGGGCCGGGACGCTCCACAAAGGGCTCTTTGTGTCGCCGCGGCGCCCCCCGCGCGGGTGCCTGACCGCGGGCGGGAGCAGGGTCGTGGCGTCCGAGCCTCCGGGCTGCAGGGGGCGCGGAGCGGGCGGGGTGGCCCAGAAAACAAATCCTGCGGTGTCGCGTTTCCTGCAACGTGAGCCAGGTCGGGCGGGGTGAAGGGTCTGAGGCCACCGCAGGGACGCATGGGCTGGAGAGTGGGGCAGGGGACAGCCCCCACCCGGTCACTCAGTCTTTGGCCCGGCCGCCTCACTCTCCCTCACTGAGCTGGGCCTAGTTGGGGGCAGCTGCGACGGGGCGGGAAGCCGCGCTGTCACCCGACCCCGCCTTACGGCCCCTGAAATCCGAGGCTTGAGCGCGGGTGTCGGTGTCGCTTTCGTGGATGGCGATGGTTTCCAGATGCAGGAGGGGAAGGGTGGGGACGTGAGCCGGAGCCGGGGGCCAAATATGAGAGGCCCCGTCTGCCCACGGTCAGCCCTCTTCCCTCTCGGGCGGGGATGAAGGTGGGGGCTCAGCTCCCAGCTTAGGGAGAGGCGCAAGGGGCGGGGTCACATCTGGCGGGGGGCGGGTGCAGAGCCGCGGCCAGGTGTGACAGAGTAGTTGGCGCCCCCATGGCATCCGCGACGGCTGGGGGTGTTCGGCCTGGGATTGGCGGGCCCCGGGTGATGTCAGGCTGTCGGAGCCCATAGGCTGGCCGTGCGCCGGTGGCTGTAACATGAGAGGAAGTATCAGGTAACGCAGGTGTCGGGTCCTGCCGCCCCCGCCGCCAGGTGCACAGCGGGGGCCACCAGCACCGTGGCAGGTAGGAGCAGCCCCTGGACGGGCAACTGGGGTCCGGGGCAAGCCGGAGCCTCGGAGAGCACAGGCTCTGGAGGGGGCTCCCTCCGGCCCGGGACCCCCAAAGACAGGGCTCCGCGGAGCCCTGGGGACCCGCAGTCCTTCTGACAGCCGAGAGCAGAGTGCGGCCGAGGGCCTGGTGAGGGCTAAGCTGGGAGGTGCCCCTTCTCCAGCTCCCCCTGGCGTCGGGGCTGGGCCACCCCGCCCCTGGGCCCGCCCCTTCTGGCCTCAGTGGGGGCCCCTGTGCCCCTTGGCCGGTGCCCAGAACCCCTCCCTGTAAGGCAGGTGGAGCCTGCCCTTCCACCGAGGCCCCCATGACCCTCGCCAGCTGCCCACTGTGAGAACAGGGGGTCTAGGAAGTCGGCTGCTGCACCCCTCAACGGCCGCTGGCCGCGAGTCCCCAGGAGGTGAAGAGCTGGGTGGGGAGGCGTGGGGGGCGCCTACCGGGCAGGTGCCCGAGCCCCACCGGTCACTGTCTTCCCGCAGCTGAGCTCCTGCGACGGCCACGACGGGCTGCGGAGGCAGGACTCTAGCCGCAAGCCCCGTGCCTTCAGCAAGCAGCCCAGCACGGGGGACTACTACCGGCAGCTGGGCCGCTGCCCCGGCGAGACGCTGGCCGCACGCCCAGGCATGGCGCACAGCGAGGAGGTGCGTGCCCGCCAGCCCGCGCCCGCCTGCTGCCCGCGCCTCGGCCCTGCCGCCCGCGGCTCACTCGAAGGCCCCTCCGCTCCCCCGCAGGCGGCGCTGCTCCCTGGGAACCACGTGCCTAACGGCTGCGCCGTGGACCCCAAGGCGTCCAGGGAGCTGCCCCCGCCGCCCCCGCCGCCGCCGCCGCCCCTGCCCGAGGCCGCGAGTTCGCCACCGCCGGCCCCGCCTCTGCCCCTCGAGGGCGCTGGCCCTGGCTGCGGGCAGCGCCGCTCCTCCTCGTCCACCGGCAGTGAGTAGGGTCAGGTTGAGGGGTGGGGGGCGGCGCTAGCCCTGAAAGGGGAGGGAAATCTAGACACCAGCCCCTCCCCAGCTGTCACTGCCCGGGTCCTTCCTCTTCTACATGGTCTTCCAGCCACCCCTACCCCACTGAGTACTTGGCCATAAGAGAGGGCTCTGGGTTGCTTGAGGTCCTGCCAAAGCAGGACCGGGCTGCACGGCCTGGGGCAAGTCCCTTCCCCAATCTGGGCCTGCCTCCCACCCCCTAGCTGTGTGGCCTGGGCAAGTCCCCTCCCCTCTCTGGGCCTGCCTCCCACCAGCTAGAAAGGGCCTCCCAGCTCTGGGGCTGGTGTTTCCCATGAGCTGGTGCTGGTGTTTCTGATGAGCTGGTACTGGAGGGACACTTGAAGTAGAACCAGCTTCAGAGAGGCCCCACAGCTGGCCGCCCTTCCCCCTGCCCCTGTCTATCCTGAGCCTCTCTTCCTCTCTCCACGTCTTTCTCTTGTCCTTCCAAGCAGCGCAGACCTGAAGCCTTCTTAGATATGCCAGGAACTCTTCCTAGCCAGTTCCTGCCAGGGGCCCTGGGCCAGCCAGGGCCTGGCTATGGGGGCAAAGCTGTGACCCACCATGTTTCCCCCTCCCTCCCCGGTGACTTCCCTAGGCATCCTTTTTTAAGAGCTAAACTGGTGCAGGATTCTTGGGCTTCTTTTCTGTACGGTGGGACAGTGTCCCCCTGCCAGGACACCTAGAAGGCCCAGGACAGGGTGCCTAGATGTGGTGCTCCCATCCCAGCCTGGCTGGGGTGCCTTCCTCACCCAGCCACTCAGGGCAGAGATCATGCTTAGTGGCACCCCTCAAAGCTTCATCTCCCTGACTAGGAGTGCAGAGCAGAGCTTGTCCCCCCTACGGTTCCTATGGAGCCCCAGCCCCTGCAGACCAGAGCCCATGGAAGCATGTCCAGCACCTGCCGAGCTTCCTTCTCCTTCCCTCCACAGCCTGCAGCAGGGCTGAAGCTAAGGGCAGAGAAAAATGTACTCTGGGCTTCCCCAGACACCCCCACCCAGCACAGCCAGGGCTGGGTGCCCTACCCCAACTCAGTGCCAAGGTGGAGGCCCTTGCTACGGGCTAGAGCCAGTGGTGGCCCTGCCCAGCCCTTAGGGGTACCAGCCAAGCCAGGAACTCGATGGACCACCCTCATGGGGCCCCAGAGCAGGCTGAGCCAGGGTCAGATGGACAGAAAAGCTCCTCCTCTCTTCTCCACTTCCTCCCTCCTGCTCTCCCAGGCCCGCTCCCTGTCCCCTGCTGTCCCAGTCTCATCCTGGCCCCCTCTCCCTCCTAACTCCGCTGTCACTTCTCTCCTCTTGGTCCCTAGAAGTGAGAGTCCTGAGGCACAGGAAGAGTGAGTAGCTGCATGCGCGGCTCCTGGCTGAGGCTGAGGTGCGGGGTGGGGGGAAGAGGCAGGAACAGCAAGGCAGGAGGGGCCCAGACTTGAGGAAAGGGCAGGGGCAGGGGCTGGCAGGCGAGAGAACCTCGATGCATGGGTGGGGCCTTGCACCTCATACCTACCCTCATACCCACCCTCATACCCACATATGCACCCAAGCATTCTGCGCCTGGCTGATGGTTTTGCCTAAATAAATGAGCCAGCCACACTGATTTTCCCTTTCTCCTACTCTTCTCCTCCCCGTGACTGCACTCTGGGATCCCCAGCCTGAGAATCCAAGAGCTGTCGGCCCATTTTATTCCTCCCTCCCAGACCTGACCCCTTCTTCGGGGCTCAAGAGACCTCTCTCTCCAAATCTCCATTCGCCTCCTCTGGCTAAGCCGGAAAATGCACACTCTGCCCTGGGTGTTTGCATATTACCCGCCTGCCCTTCCTCCTGGGTGCCTCCCGTAGCCTTAGTAAGGGCTCTGCTTTCCTGGGCCCCTAGAGCTGAGCCGTGCTTTGCCGTAAATGTGCTCCCGGCTTGCAACCAATGTGTCTGCTTGTGCATCTGTCTGTGGGTGTGGTGGGGAGGGAGGGGACCAGGTGGGTACTGGCACTCTGGGGTCCGGACTCTGTATGTCCATGGAGGCCCCAATTGACTCAGTTCAAGGGTCACTGAGGCTTTGCTGATGTAGGGAGAGGGCCAGAGGGAGGCTCCACCCCAGCCGGGCTGAGCCAGGGAACCCGGGACAAAGGTCGGGTGGCTGATTCCAGGTAGTGTTTTGGAGCTGGGCAGTCAGTGGCTGGGCGGGGACATATGCCCAAGAGCCACCATGAACTCCCAGGGGCCTCCAGGCAGGGGCCCTGCATCCCGTGAGTAGGGTGGGGAGGATGGTGGGGTTGCCACAGTCGGGGAACCAAGGGCCCACCTCTGGGGACCCTGAAAGCTGCCTGCGGGACCTGGGATCTGGAGAGCTGCCCACTGGCCCCGAGGATGGGCACCCATCCAATCTTGGCTTGGGAACGGGGCTGCAGAGGGGCGGGAGAGGGGTGGCGGGGATGCAGCCCCACCCTGGCCAGTGCCTCATCTCCTGCCTCTGCATAGGCACCAAATCTTTCAACATGATGTCCCCGACGGGCGACAACTCGGAGCTACTGGCTGAGATTAAGGCAGGCAAGAGCCTGAAGCCGACGCCGCAGAGCAAGGGGCTGACCACAGTGTTCTCAGGCAGCGGGCAGCCGGCCTTCCAGGTAGGCGGGCCCAGCAGGAGCCTGCGACCCGGCTTCCCTGGCCCTAGGCCACCGGGCGCTCAGCCCCACCGCTTCTCCCTGCAGCCCGATTCGCCGCTGGCATCTGTGTCACCTGCACTGTCACCAGTCCGGAGCCCCACACCGCCAGCTGCAGGGTTTCAGCCTCTGCTCAATGGAAACTTGGTTCCGGAGCCGCCCACTACTCCTGCGCCGGGAGTGCAGCTGGATGTGGAGGCGCTCATCCCCACACACGATGAGCAGGGCCGGCCCATCCCCGAGTGGAAGCGCCAGGTGATGGTGCGCAAGCTGCAGCTGAAGATGCAGGAGGAGGAGGAGCAGAGGCGGAAGGTGGGTGGGGCAGGGTGCCCAGGGAGCCCTGGGGTCTGCATTTGGATGCACAGCCCATCCCCCACGCCACCCCCAACCCCAACCTCGGGACCTCCCATTTTCTTTCTTTTTTTTTTTTTTCTTGAGACAGAGCCTTGCTCTGTCGCCCAGGCTGGAGTGCAGTGGCGCGATCTCGGCTCACTGCAACCTTCGCCTCCCGGGTTCAAATGATTCTCCTGCCTCAGCCTCCCAGGTAGCTGGGATTACAGGCGCATGCCACCACGCCCAGCTAATTTTTTTGTATTTTTATTAGAGACGGGGTTTCACCGTGTTGGCCAGGGCTGGGATTACAGGCATGAGCCACCGTGCCCGGCCATTTTCTTTAGGGAAAGCAGGGTGGCACCACCCCGTTTGGGGCTTGTCCCAGTCTCCACACACACCCCCAGCAGCTTGTCCTTGGAAGTGAGACAGCAGCCTTTCTCAGACTCTCCTTCACCTGCCCAGCACCTGGGATCTGGTTAAAAGGCCTGTTCGGATTCAGGAGGTCTGGGCAGGGCTGAGGCTCTGCATTTCTAGCCAGCTCCTGGGTGAGGCTGCTGATGATGCTGGTCCAAGGACCATACTGAGTAGCCAAGAGGGCTTTGGTCTCAGTCTTAGGGACCTGGGCTCCATGGCTGCGCTGCCGCCTTCCAGCTGCCGATACTGAGCCTCATCCAGCCTCAGTTTCCTTCTCTGTAAGGTGGGCTGATCAGCACCAGCTGGCAGGATGAGTTGCCTTTCATTCATCCAACAACTATTCCCCAAATGCCATTTATTTTTATTTTTTATTTATTTTTTTGAGACAGGGAATCACTTTGTTACTGAGGCTGGAGTACAGTGGTGCGATCTTGACTCACTGCAACCTCCACCTCCTGGGTTCAAGCGATTCTCCCACCTCAGCCTCACAAGTAGCTGGGACTACAGATGCCCGCCAACCACACCCAGCTAATTTTTGTATTCTCAGCAGAGATGGGGTTTCACCACGTTGGCCAGGCTGGTCTCGAACTCCTGGCCTCAAGTGATCCCGCCCGCCTCGGCCTCCCAAAGTGCTGGGATTACAGGCATGAGCCACCACGCCTGGCCCCCGAGTGCCATTTATGTGCCCCACACACTGTTATAGCCTCTGGGGATTCATGGTGAACATATCCAGGCCTGCTCTAAGGTGTCTGCGGACATGTGTGCGAGTCACCAAGCACACAAAATGGGGCAGTGTGAGAGAGTGGGTGGCAGTGGAGAGAAGTACCTGGGCTGATGCAACACAGCCAGCTGCAATGGGGAACGCAAGGCACTGGGGCAGCCCTAACTGGCCACCTTATATGTGGGCTGGGGGGTGTGTTAGGGAAGGAGGAGGTGATATCTAAGGTGACACTTGGAAGATGAGTGAGGGGTGGCCAGGAGGAGAGGGGGCTGAAGAGCCGCAGGTGGGACAGGGCGGTCTGGAAGTGAGAGCGGATGTGGCCCTGACTGTCCTGGAGGAAGGGGGGGTCGCTGAGCTGGAGAGACCTCAATGGGGGCCAGACTACCAAGACCTGGCCAGAGGCCCAGAAGAGAACGGACTTTCTCCTGGAGCACTGGGGAGCCGGGTGCGGGGAGTGTTAAGCAGGGAAGAGGCTGCTTCCTATTTGTATGTGGAGAGTGGATCGCATAGGGTCAAGATGAATCAGGGACCTCTGTGGAGGCGATGGCAGGCCCAGGGGGGAAAACTGGACATCAGAGGTGGAGAAAAGTGAGCAAATGAGAATATTACGGCGCCCAGCTGTCCAGCAGGACAAAGGGAGGGGAAGGGTGGGCAGCTCAGTGGAAGCTGCAGCTGCAGCCTCTTTAAGAGCGGAGTGGCCTCTCATTCTGCACAGAAAACATGGACCACAGGGAGCGGGAAGGCTTGGGCCACAGGGGAGCTGGAGAAGGCGTCATGAGTCTGGGAGGAGAGGCCTCACAATAGCCGCCCTCGGATGGGTTGGGGAGGGCCACCGCGCCTCTCAGCTTCAACGCCTTTCGCAAGTTCCTTGGGTGGTGTAATGAGCGAACAAGCCAGGCATGGAGACCCCGTCTGCTGGCCTGTTCTTGCCGCCGCAGCAGCGACCACGACCGGCCGTGCCCCCCGCCAGCGACCAAAGTGGACACTGCCCAGAGCCTGGAGCGGCGGCTCGGGCCGAAGCCTCACCCTAGCGTCACCCCCACCGGCCAGACGCGGTCCCTCCCTGCAGACGCAGCCCCGCGGAGCCATTACACCACCCAGGACATGCAAAAGGTTCCCGGCGACATGGCGGGAGCTGGGCCAGAGGGAGACGCGCCTCCCTCCCCTCTTTTGTCTTCCCCGCCTTAGCTGACGGCCGCCAGCTCGTGCTGCTACCCCCGCGAGGGCTGGAGGTACTCCCGCGAGCACAACGCCATCCTCGGGCCCTTTGGCGAGCTCATGACCGAGGCCGACATCCTCCGCATCGAGCAGCAAATCGAGAACCTGCAGGTGCTGCACAAGGCGCAGAAGCTGGAGGCGCGCCTCGAGCAACTGGAGCTGGAGCTGGAGCAGCTGCTGCCCATCTCCGCCGCCCTGTCGGGGCCGCGCTTCACCGTCGACCCGCGCCGAATGCATGGCCGCGCCGCCAGCCTGCCCGCCTGGTGCAGCAAGATCTCCACGCTGCTCAAGAGCATGGCCACGCTGCTGGCCGCACTGGGCGGCCGGCCTGCGCACCTGGCGGAGCTGCTGACCGCTGACACGGGCCAGCCGCTGGCGCCGCTACCCGACGCACCCTGGCTGCCCGGGCCGCTCTGCCTGGGCCGCTCGCACTCGCTCAGCTGGTGCCGCGAGGCTGTGGCGCGCGAGATCCTCGAGTGCGGCGTCTCCGTGCAGCATCTCCGCGCCACCTACGAGCTGCGCGCACGGGGCGCGGCGCCCGCGCGCTGTCCGCGCCGCAAGCCCCCGCAGTCCGCTGGCGCCCCGGGCCGCGAGCCCATCCTGGAGGAGGACTACGTGACGGCCGGCTCTGGCCAGCCCAGCGCCGCCGCCGCCCACGGCCCGCTGGTCGACGGGGAGCCCCTGGGCACCCTGGGCCTGCCCGAGGTACAGGATCGCCAGGCGGCGCTGCCTGAGCCCGAGCAGCTGGCGCGCCGGCCGCCCCTCTGCACCGAGCTGCGCGGCGTCCAGGACTACCTCGACCTGCGCAAGGAGCGCATCGTTTACCTCTTCCTGGAGCACTGGCGCCGCTGGGCCTTCCGCGGACAAGGCCGCCGCGCCCAGGCGCGCCTACGCAGACAGCTGCCCAGCGTGGCGGCCGCCGATGCCGGCCCGGGGCTGGAGGCCACGGACGCCCCCCGGCTGCCGACGAGCAACGGCGAGGCCCACAGCCCCGACGAACGGCTGCGGCAGCTGCTGAGGCAGCGGCAGGCGGTGGGCAAGCTGCTGGGCCACTGGCGGAGCCTGCTGCGGCGCGTGCCGGCAAGCCCGGGCCTGGCGCACGGCCTGTACTGGCCCCAGCACTTCCTGCCGCCCCTGGACGGCGGCGCACCCCCGCGCTACGACAGCCTCACGCTGGACCTTTTCATGCTCGGCTACTTCCAGCTACTCGAGATGGGCCTGAGCCGCGAGGAGCGCAAGTTCCGCCACCTACTGTGCTACGAGATGTTCGACAGGCTGGGCAGCCACCCGTGGGAGCGCATCCGCCTCTTCCACCGCGTGGTGCTGGAGGAGGTGGAGGCCGGCCGGCGCGGCTGGAGCGACGGCTTCGAGGACCTCAGGCAGCGGTTCTTCGGAAACGGCCTGGAGGCTGAGCCGGCCCCCGAAGAACAGGCGAAGAAAAAGGAAGAGGAGAGGAAAGAACAGGAGCGGACCGAAGAGGCCGCTCCACTTCAGACGGGGGACCCGCCTGAGGGGCAGCCCGAGGCCCTGGCCCCTGCGCCGCAGCCGCCGCCGTCGCCCCCGCCCGCCGCGCCTCCCCCGACCTCAGACTCTCCTGGTTCCGAAGCCCCCGCCGAAGACCCCTTGGAACTGGTGTCTGAGATGGGCGAGTTCAGCAACGAGGACATCTGCCGCTACATCGACCGCAGCTTCTCCTTCTGGAAAGAGAAGGAGGCAGAGCTGTTTGACATCTGAGCAGCGGAATTTGGAATTGGCAGTTCACCCTCCAGCGTCTTAACGTGGGCCTGGACGCCTGTCTGACGCCCTCCAGAGGCTGGAAGCAGCAGGAAGAACCCAGGACTGTGGCCTTGAGCAGCCCGGAGGGCCCAGGACCAGGCTGCCTCAGCCTCTGAGGTCCCATCGTGGCAGGCTGTGGGGCGTTGGTCGGATAGGCAGGGCAGGCACAGAACAAACCAGGTGTCCGCCTCTGGCCCCGTGGCCTTGCTGAGCTCTGTATGGAGCCAGGCAGCAGAAGAAGCCCCTCTGAGTGAGGGGCTGCGGCTCCTCCTTGCGGCAGTGTGGCCTGCTCTTTGGTTTTCCACTGGAGTTCACAGCTACCTCATTGGCTGAGGTCAAGGGAGCCACGTGTACAGTGTTCTGTGTGAAGTGTGCCGTGTACAGACCCTTTCTCCTCTGTAACATTCAGGAAATAAAACTCTTTGCTGTAAACTGCCTACGTTGGACACCACACCTGCCCCTGATGTCATTGTAGCCCCACGATTGTAGAGCCCGTATCCACTCTATTGGGAAGAGGGCAACCATGGGCTGAAGGCCCTTCGCAGGGGAGCCAGGGGCAGCCTGAGTCTCCCTGAGCCAAGAGGCTGGGTGGGGGCTCGCATCTGCGTCTGCCCAGAGGTCTTGGGCCTGTGGCCATTGGCCACCTGCCTCTGTGGGGAATCAGGCTCAGGACCTCTGGGTCCCAGCTACTTGTTCTCTGCTTCTGTCCCACTCAGCTTTGATCTCTCTGGTGCCTCCTGTAGGACACAAGGGTCTGGGTTACTAGGGGAAAGGAGGCCAGCTCTGAGGGGGTGTGTGACCAGGCACCTCCATCCACTTGTCCCACAGAAGTGCATCAAAAGGATGTCTTCCTGTGACCCTGACTCTTTCAGGTCCCGAGGCTGAGGGTGCCCCCTATCTCCCAGCCCCCGCGGGCCCTGAAGTTTTGTGGTTGTGTTTCAGGAGGAGGAGGAGGAGGCCCGGCTGGCCAGCATGCCCGCCTGGAGGCGGGACCTCCTGCGGAAGAAGCTGGAAGAAGAGAGGTGAGCTGGGGGGTCAGGCAGAGGCTGGCCTGGCAGGGTGTCTTGACTGCGTCCCTGAGGTGGAGGTACCAAGTAACACTGTCTCTTTTTCCTTCCAGGGAGCAGAAGCGGTGAGTGCAGGGCTGGCCCCAACCTGCCACCCTTATCCCCACCCAAGTTGCAGAGGGTCGTCCCTTCATCCAGGCCAACTTGAGTACATCCTCCTGTCTCTTGGCCCTTGTAGTACAGCCTCCTTCCTCCCTATAATATCCCAGACCGCTGTCCCCCAGAATCTCTCTCTCATGCTCTGAGAACTTTGTTCCCGGTTACTCAGTCCCTGCCTCCTATTAACCTGCTCTTTTCTACCCTTCAGTGAACCTAACCCCACTATCAATCACCTTGATTGTCTGGTCCTCAGAACGTGCTTTCTGCCCCTAGTAATCTCACCCAGCCCAGTGCTGTCCGATAGAAATGTAATGAGAGCCACAGATGTAATTTAAAATTTTCCAGTAGCCACAGTGAAAATCTAGAAGGATATAGGTGAGCTTAATTTTAGTACTGTTTTATTTGGCACAAAATATCAAAAATATTATTTTGACACATAATCAATTATGAAAATTATTAATGAGATGTTTTATACTCCTCTTGTAAAAGTAAGTCTTCGGCCAGGCATGGTGGCTTACACATGTAATCCCAGCACTTTGAGAGGCCAAGGCAGGGGGACCACTTGAGCCCAGAAGTCTGAGACCAGCCTGGGCAATGTAGTGAGACCTCATTGTGCAAAAAAAAAAAAAAAAAAAATTTCTTTTTTTTGAGATGGGGTTTCACTCTTGTCACCCAATCTGGAGTGCAGTGGCGATCTGGGCTTATGCAACCTCTGCCTCCTGGGTTCAAGTGATTCTCCTGCCTCAGCCTCCCAAATAGCTGGGATTACAAGCGTGTGCCACCACACCCAGCTAATTTTGTATTTTTAATAGAGATGGGGTTTCACCATGTTGGCCAAGCTGGTCTCAAACTCCTGACCTGAAGTGATCCACCCACCTTGGCCTCCCAAAGTTCTGGGATTATAGGCATGAGCCACCAAGCCTGGCCTTTTTTTTTTTTTTTTTTTTTTTGAGACAGAGTTTTGCTCTTATTGCCCAGGCTGGAGTACAATGGCACAATCTTGGCTCACTGCAACCTCTACCTCCTGGGTTCAAGTGATTCTCCTGCCTCAGCCTCCCAGGTAGTTGGGATTACAGGCGCCTGCCAACACGCCCAGCTAATTTTTGTATTTTTAGTAGACGCCGGGTTTTGCCATGTTGGTCAGGCTGGTCTCGAACTCCTGACCTCAGGTGATCCACCCGCCTCAGCCTCCCAAAGTGCTGGGATTACAGGCGTAAGCCTTCGCACCAGGCCTGCAAAAAAAAATTTTTTTAAATTAGCTGCATGGGGCTGGGCGCAGTGGCTCATGCCTGTAATCCCAGCACTTTGGGAGGCTGAAGCGGGTGGATCACCTGAGGTCAGAAGTTCAAGACCAGCCTGGCCAACATGGTGAAACCCCATCGCTACTAAAAATACAAAAATTAGGTGGGTGTGATGGCTCATGCCTGTAAACCTAGCTACTCGGGAGGCTGAGGCAGGAGAATCACTTGAATCTGGGAGGCGGAGGTTGCAGTGAGCCGGGATCACGCCATTTTGTACTTTAGCTTGGGCAACAGAGTGAGACTCCATTTCAAAAAAAAAAATTAGCTGGGTGGGCTGGGCTCGGTGGCTCATGCCTGTAATCCCAGCACTTTGGGAGGCTGAAGCAGGTGGATCACCTGAGGTCAGGAGTTCAAGACCAGCCTGACCAACATGGTGAAACCCCGTCTCTACTAAAAATACAAAAATTAGCTGGGCATGGTGGCGCGCTTCTGTAATCTCAGCTATTCACAAGGCTAAGGCAGGAAAATCACTTGAAACTGGGAGGCGGAGGTTGCAGTGAGCCGAGATCGTGCCACTGCACTCCAGCCTGGGTGACAGAGCGAGATTCTGTCTCAATTAAAAAAAAAAAAAAAAAAGCTGGGCATAGTGGCACACACCTGTGGTTCCAGCTACTTGGGAGGCTGAGGTGGGAGGATTACGTGAGCCCAGGAGGTCGAGGCTGCAGTGAGCCATGATCTCACCACTGCGCTCCACCCTGGCAACAGAGCGAGATCCTGTATCAAATAATAATACAACTTAGTCTTTGAAATATCATGCACATTTTACACCTGCAATCCATCACAATTTACACCAGCCACATTTCAAATGCTCAGCAGCCACATGTGCTTAGTGACTACTCTGTCAACAGGGCAGATCTACCCTCTATGTTCTAATAACTGTCTCTAATTCTCAGTCCCTGTCTCTCAATTATATGGTCTCTCGGCTCCCCAGCAGCCCCACCCCAGTCCTCAATACTTCATATTGACAGCTCCCGAACAACTCAAGTCCTGGTCCCAGTAATCTTGCCGCTGCACCCAGCAATACCACCTCCTCACATGGTACCACACAGTGACCCAGCACCTCTGTTTCCAGTAACACCCCAGCCCACAGTAATCCAGCCTCAGCCTCCCACTCGCCCAACCCCCCTGTGCTCCAGTAACCCCCTTCTGCCCCCAGTCTAGCACCTCTGTCTTCAGCAACCCAGCCCCTGCCCTCAGTAACCCACCCCTTGCATGGGTGACCTGGCCTCTGCCTGGTACCTGGCCCCACCCTTTCTGCCAGCGTGGGTATCTGGCTCCAGACTTCACCGGGTCTGCCCCCCCCCACCCCCACCGCCTCAGGAAAGAGGAGGAGCGACAGAAGCAGGAGGAGCTGCGGCGGGAGAAGGAGCAGTCAGAGAAGCTGCGGACGCTGGGCTACGATGAGAGCAAGCTGGCGCCCTGGCAGCGACAGGTCATCCTGAAGAAGGGGGACATCGCTAAGTACTAGAGGCCGCAGACTCCTGCCCGCAGCCTCGCAGCTCCGTGGGGCCCCCCCACCCCAGCCCCAGCCAGCCAGGCCCCGGTGGAAGGGCTGAGAGCCGCACAGCCCTCCCCTCCTGCGCTGGAAACCCTCCCTGACCCCCCACCCCGGCCCCCGCGTCCCCAGCCCTTGGCAACACTGGAGTGCACACGCCGCCCCGGTTGCCCAGAAAAAGTGCCCAAGCTGCTGATGCAAACAACAACAAATGCTGCTTATTTGCATGCCGACTTACATATATTTGCATGTTCGTTGAATATCAACGAGTGCAGCGCTCTCCCCAGCCCCGTGGGTGGTGACTTTGTTTTCCTGCGGGGCTCAGCCCCCTCCAGGATGCAGCCCCCTCCCCCGCACCCCGGAACCGGCGTCGCTGGCGCATCCTGGGTGGAGGCAGGCCCCGAGCTCGGGGAAGGGGTTTTCCCTTCCTCTCTGACCCAGATCTGCGCACGGCCTAGCCCAGGCCTCATTTCTTATCCCCGCCAAGGGTTTCCTCTCAGTCGTTTGTTTACCAGAAACATGAAAACTGCCTGTCTGGCCGGGCTGCAGTTGCGGCCCCCGGGACCCCACCTCTGGCCCCACCTCCCTCAAGTCTGCGCCCCGTCCCCAGCCAGACCCACTCGCCGCCGGGACCCTTTCACTGCCCTGGTGGAGTGAATGGAGGATGAGGGGCCTTGACTCTGTGTCTCCAACTGCTGCACCCCATCCCGACCCTGTCCCCGCCACCTCGCAGCCCCATTAAAGCGCTCTCATCTGGGCTCCGGTTCACTCACTCGCTGTGGCCGCGACTTGCTCTCTCCTTCTCGGGTAATTGGGCCAGAGTGTACTCGGGAGGGGCAGGCTTGGGAGCTAAGGCCACACTGGACTCCACCATGGGTGCCAGACCCCGGGGTGACAAGATTCCCGTCCCCTTCGACTCCCTCGAGAAAAGTCCAGGCCACTTAACACCGCAGGCCCGCAGAAACGCCAAGAAGCTGTTTTTGTTTTGTTTGTTTTGTTTCTTTCACAGATTTAATACCGCGATCTCAGCCAAACTCCGGCCGAGAAACTGAGAAATGTCTTGACCCCCTCTCGACATTCGTTCGTGCTGCTTCGCCTTGGCTGGAGCGATAGGGGCGAGCAGGGGTGGGGCCGGCTGGTGCTGCTACGCAGGGCCGTGCCAGCGGCTTAATAAGTGACATAAAATGTCTACACGCATAAGTAACGGTACTTAGGGCTTCTGCAAGGGCCACCAGAGCGCCTAGGTGGCAAGTGGGCGCCGTGTCACGGGCCGCGCTGCAGGCGGCTGCGCAAGTCCTCCGCGCAGCCGTCCAGCCCCATGCGCTCCAGGGCCGCGTAAACGGCGCCCAGGCCCGCGGGCTGCTGCTGGCGCCAGCGCTTGAGCATCTCGTACTGCTGGTCTCGGAAGCGGCCGATCTCCACCTCCACGGCTTCGATCTCTGCCTCGCGCAGCCCCAGCGTGCGCACGAACTCCTTCCAGCGCCGCGCTGGGACCGCGTCCATCACGTCGTAGAGCTGCGGGCCCGGCTGCAGCATCATGGCGGGCGAGCCGGCTGGGGACTCTGGCGAGAATGTGGGCGCAGGAGCGGGGCCTGGGGCAGGGCCAGAGAGAGCCAATGGGGTACGTGGGCCGCAGGAGCGGGGCCTGGGGCAGGGCCAGAGAGAGCCAATGGGGTACGTGGGCCGCGGTCGGGAGGCGGAGTCAGAGGCGTTCGTGCGGGTACCCCAGGGCTGAAGCCCGCTGGATCCGGTGGGTCAGTGCACAGAGGGCGGACCCGGTCAGTTAGGGGGCAGAAAAGGAACACGTTGTGAAACCACAACTTCCCACCGCAGACAGGAGAATAGGGTCAAGGCCTCAGGCCACTGATGTCCCTTACCAAGAGCTCTGTTGGGCAACTGGTCCCAGGACCATGTCGCCTGCGGGCAGAGCGCCTCCTGGGTCTCGGGGTAGCCAGGGGTCCAGCTGTTGCCCACCAACTGGACGGTGCAGATCTTCTCACTGCTGTCAGGAGGTGCTAGAAGGGTGTGGGCGCCGTCCAAGGGTGACAGATGGGTGGCCTGGAAGCCAAGGGGGGCCCCAGGTCAGCCCTGCTTGCCAAGTAAGGCCCCTTACCTGCAGTGCCTCTCCAGGAGGGGACAGTCCCTGGTTCAGTCAGCAGACACCCCCGCAATGACACCTCCCACAGTTGGCCCTGCTCTCACTGTAGCCCAGCAGAACTCTTGCTTCTGCCTTGAGTCCCCTGCCCCCGCCTCCTTCCTCTTGTCCCCCAGCACCATGGGGCTCTCCTTCCATTGAACTGTTAGCTTCTGTGTACAAATCTGAACTCCAGCTGACTGAGCACCCCTTGAGGGCAGGCACTGTGCTGGTCTCATCCACTGATGACTCAGCTCCCAACACCTCTGTCCACTAGGGCTACCCTGTGCTGGCCACGTGCCAAGCTCCAGGGATCACAGTAAGGCTTGATCTTCCAGCTCCAGAAGGCAGCCCAGGATCACACAGTGAGGTTCTTACCGGTGGTGGGGTCAGAGCCTCCATCCCAGCTTCATCTGCTGACAGACACAGAGAGATTGCGGTCAGTGACCAGGCAAGCCTCCTGGACCTGGGTGCTGGTACAGCTCCTCTAGGGTTCCTCTGCACCCCGCACTCCCTGCCTCAGTTTCCCCTTCTGTATCAGGGTTGAGTAGACTCTAGGCTATCCATCCTGACCCCAGGCTTCTGGGTGCGTGTGTGGGTGTGTGTACTTACCAGTAACCAGGGGCTTGTGAGGCCAGCAGTGGCGGTATGTGTAGGTCAGCATGGCCCCAAGCAGGAGGGGGACCACAAGGCCAGCCAGGAGCACCTGGACCCAGAACACTGAAAGCAGCTGGTGGGTGTTGGGTGGTTGCCCCCCCTCACCCGCCTCCCCTCGGCCCATCCCAGTTCTCCCACTCGCATTCCCAGCACACCACCTACTCTGCCTCCAGCCACAGACAGCGGCACAGCGCTCTGGACAGCTCCCCAGGGTGCTCCTGCAAGGGACGGGGGTGGCCTGAGGGATGAGGGGGTGCATGCCAGGAGGGGCTCCCTAAGACTGCCCAGCATCTGCTCCATTCTAGAGACCCTTCCCTCCCCAGGCCTCTCACTCTACCCAAGAATGTTCCTGTCATTTTGTCCCTGGTAACAACCACAGACACTATTCATTGAGCTGCTTCTAGACTACATGAAGAGTCACTAGAATGTCAACCCCAAAAGGACAGGGATTTTGCCTATTTTGTCCCCTGTTGCATCCCCAGCACCTAGAACAGTGTGTAGAACATAGCAGATATTCAATAAAGACTTGAATGGAAGCCGGGCGCGGTGGCTCATGCCTGTAATCCCAGCACTTTGGGAGGCCAAGGCAGGTGGATCACGAGGTCAGGAGATCAAGACCATCCTGGCTAACATGGTGAAACCCCATCTCTACTAAAAATACAAAAAATTAGCCAGGGGTGGTGGTGGGCTCCTGCAGTCCCAGCTACTTGGGAGGCTGAGGCAGGAGAATCACTTGAACCCAGGCGGCAGAGGTTGCAGTGAGCCAAGATCGTGCCACTGCACTCCAGCCTGGGCGACAGAGCAAGTCTCCATCTCAAAAAAAAAAAAAAAAAAAAAAAAGACTTGAATAGATACAGAAAGTCCCTTACCTCTGATCAAAGGCCTGTGAATAAGCTGCTAACATCCCATGTTGAGAAAGGGACACCACACATCAGAGACGTGAATTCTCTGAACTTGCCCAAGATCCCCTAGAGAACTAGCAGCACAGTCCTGACTCTCAGCCCTTTGTATTTATTTATTTAATAGATTTAATATTTATTTAATATTTAATAGATTTAATATTTATTTATTTATTTAATAAGTCTCACTCTGTTGCCCAGGCTGAAGTGCAGTGGCACGATCATAGCTCACTGCAGCCTCAACCTCCTTCAGCCCAAGTTTTAAAGCTATATCAATGTGACTCTCTGTATAAGTGACAAATCATCTGTAATATCTGGCTAGAAGGATAGCTGGGGGGAATGCTGGCTGAAAGTGAAGGCACATACCCTTATTTATCTGGCTAAGGTGGATCCAGATTTCTCTTTTACCATCTAAGTTTGCCTGAAGTGGGGCCCACCCATCACAGGGCCAAACTCCCTCCTCCCTATCCCCTCTTCCTATTCCTGAACCAGCAGCACCTGCCCCACCCCAGGCCCCTGCCCTGCTCCCAGCCGCCCTTCCCTCCATCCCACGACAGCTAGGAATTACGTGGGGCAGGACACGCAGCCATTGCCGTGTTCATAGAAGCCAGGCAGGCAGGTCCCACAGTCAGTATCTCTGCGGGAACCTGCAATCCAGGAGAGGCGTGCGTCACCATGGGACAGGAGTGGAGCAGGCAGGGAGAAGGGGGTCTGGGAGTAGACAGCCCTGGGTGGGGGTACTCACAGAGTAGCCGTGCGTGGCGGTGCAGGGCCCCGCAGTCTAGGCATGGTTGGCAGTAGAAGGGTGAACTGCTGACACATTGGCTGACCTGGCACTCCACAAACCAGCCTGGCTTACAGCCACAGTGGGTGTCGGCCACTGCCGAACAGTTCTCCAGCGCCACCTGGGAGGCTGGTGGGGGTGCAGGGAGATGGGGAGTGGAGAGTTAGGGCCAAAGGCTCCCATGGAGAGGCAGAGGCAGACCCCCGCCCCCAAGATAATGGAGACAGAAGTAGGTGAAAGAGAGACGGGTGCAGGGCTACCCTAAAAAAGAAGCTCAGAGATTGAGGCCGACCAGAGACCAAGGCACATGGAGAGATGGGAAGGTCACCAGGAAGAGAGAAGGGGCAAGGGCACCCTAAAGGAGGATCAGGGTGGAGGGTTCTGGCAAGGGTGGGTGCAGGACCCTCACACCCCAAGTTTGGGCCCAAGCCAGCCACTTCCTTCAGAAAGGCCTGTCCTTAGGAACTCCCTGCCAAGCACTGAGAAGCCCCTCACCCTGCTCATCACAGGCCTGGCAGCGGGCACATTCAGAATTATGGTGGTTCTCCCAGGCCAAGAAGGTGTCTTGGGGACACAGAAGGCAGGTGGAGTTGCCACAGGGCTCCGTGCAAGGGGCCTTCAGGTAGTGCCCTGTGGAACCAGGCAGGGGTCAGGCAGGCAGAGGGGCTGCCCAGCAACCCCCCCACCTGCTTCCCAACCTGCCCTCCCTCCCTCTTTCTCTCCAGCTCCCCACTTCTCTGCCAGCCTCCCCCCACCTCCCCTGCCAGCCTCCCCCCACCTCCCCTGCCAGCCTCCCCCCACCTCCCCTGCCAGCCTCCCCCCACCTCCCCTGCCAGCCTCCCCCCACCTCCCCTGCCAGCCTCCCCCTACCTCCCCTGCCAGCCTACCCCACCTCCCCTGCCAGCCTCCCCCTACCTCCCCTGCCAGCCTCCTCTTACGTCCCTGGCCTGCCCGCCACCTCTCCAGCCCTGCCTGCCCCATGTCTCTCCCAGTCCTGTGGCCACTTACCCGCTGGGCAGCCTCTGCAACAAAACAGACCAATCTTCTTGTGGAAGTCACCGGCACAGTCACACCTGGGGCTACGAGTGCCGCCCTGGGCCCGGGCCCCCAGCAGCACCAGGAGGAGCGCCTGGGGGACAGGTGCCGCTGACTCTCAGCGCAGCTGCCCACGTGGGGCCTCTCCCTGCCGCGTCTCCTCCATTTCAGAGGCCCCAGCATTTGCCCACAGAGCAGCCCACTTCCCAGGCCCCGGGCAGAAGGGGTGCCCATGGGTGGAGAGGAAACTAACTTCCTTCCCCCTGCGCACACACCAGGCTTCGGAGGGGGCGCTTGCCCCCTCACAAGTTTCCCCTCCACCAGAGCAGGGACCCGGCAGCACCCCCACCCCCACCCACGCTTTCTATTGGGGGAGGGACATTGATAATGCTCTGCCTGGGGCCCCCAGACCCTCCTGGGAGGGGTTTCCTCTCAGTGGAAGGGCTACGCCCTGGCGGAGCCTCTAACGAGGTCGGAAGGGGCGGCCAACCCAGCCCCCAGTGAGGCTTGGAGTGGAGACGCGCCCGGGGCCCCTTCCTTCACCGAGGCTCTTGGGACAGGGCTCAACGCTGCCCCTCGCCTCCTGCGTCTCAACTCACCGCAGCCACCGCCGCCGCCGCCGCGCAGCCCCGCGGCCGCTGCTCCATAGCCCTCCGCGCCGCGCTGGGCCCTCCGACGGGCGCCCAGGGGCTTCCCGGCTCCGTGCGCTCTGCCCGTCGTGGTTCCGCCTTCAGCCCCGCGCCCGCAGGACCCGCCCCGCGCCGTCGAGAAGGGCCCGCCTGGCGGGCGGGGGGAGGCGGGGCCGCCCGAGCCCAACTGAGTCCGACCGGGTGCCCCCTCTGCTCGGCCTAGACCTGAGCTCATTAGGCGGCAGCGGACAGGCCAAGGGGAACACGCGAAGCGCTGGGCTGCCTGCTGCGACCAGAGGCACAGGATAGAGCTGCATCTCGGTCCCCACCCCGAGTCTCGCCCCAACCCTGAGAACCACCACTTCAAGGTAGAGCCAGGGCAAGTGACTTCTCTCTCGGCCTCCGCGCCCCCAGCCATGGAGGAGGTTAGGTCAAAAGTACCGCAAGGGGCCAAGCGCAGTAGCTCAGGCCTGTAATTCTAGCACTTTGGGAGACAGAGGCGGGAGGAACACTTGAGGTCAGGAGTTCGAGACCAGCCTGACCAATATGGTGAAATGCCCTCTCTACTTAAAATACAAAAATTAGCCCGGCGTGGTGGTGCACACCTGCAGTTCCAGCTACTAGACTGGCTGGGGCGGGAGAATCGTTTGAACCCGGGAGGCAGAGGTTGCAGTGAGCCGAGATCACATCACTGCACTCCAACCTGGGTGACAGAGTGAGACTCTGCATTTAAAAAAAAAAAAAAGTACCTGAAGGGACCCCCATGGAGGACCCACCTTCCCAAGAGGGCTGGCCTGAGTGTGGGAACTGGGCAGATTCAGCCCTGAATCCCCCGGGGGGCACCTGGGGAGAGGCTCTGATGGTGGCTGAAGATGGGGAAGTCTGGGGGTGTTGGTCTGGTGGCACCCCACATCCCGTTACTTCCCAGTGCTTCCCATGGCAAGCTCCATCCGTGGCCCATCCGTGACAAGTGGAGAGGCACAGGAACACAAGGAGGCCGCCCTGAACTCAAGTGCCCCGAGTCACTGGGCCCCAAAGCAAAGGACTCTTCCCAGTGGAGTCTAGACAAGTCTTTATAAAAGAACCAAAAGCTCAATAAATACGTAACTTTACAGAACCCAGCCCAAGCCAGGGGTGGCCTGTGGGACTGGGAAGGTGGGGGCAGGGCAGGAGCAAATCCCACTGGAGGCCAGTGAGGGTAGAAGTGGGATGGGCAGCCTGGGAGCCCAGCCCTGAAGACTCGAGCTGAGCTGGTAACTTCGGGGAGTAGGTGACGAGGGGCTGCCTGGGCAGGTGGGGTGGTACTGTGGCCTGGGCCTCCTCCACTCCATCCAGTCTGGCAAAGCGCAAATCGGGCCCGGGCGTAGGCAGGGATCCTGCCCAGCATCCGGCTCATGCACACAGGAGGCAGCAGCTGAAGCAGGTGCCGGCTCGCCCCAGGAGGCAGGCTGTCTGCTGTCTCTTGGTCAATGGCACTCTTGGGGGCCTCCCTCTGCTCAGACCTCCCTACAGGGTGGGGAGGGGACAGAGTCCTTCTTTGGCTGACGCCATTCAGAGTGGCTCTGGTCACCCTCTCTTCCCCACGGCACTCCTCAGGCCCCTTCACTGCTGCCCACCACAGCCCCCTGCACCCAGACACTGGGCAGGGTTCAGGCTCCCTCCGCCATGACCCCTCCCCAAATGCGATGCTCCCAGGCATGAGTGGGCCCCCATGCCAGTGCCCTGAGCCACCTGCCCTACCCCAGGCCAGGCCACTCACGAGGCAGTGAGCGTGGAGTTAAGCAGCAGGGTGGTCCTGATTCGGTAGAGCTGGGCCAGGGTCAGCTTCCTGTGCTGGGCAGAGACCCCTGGTGGGGGCTCAGGCTGGACCCTGGGAGAGGCCCCCGAGGGCAGGTCTCCACACCTCTTCCTGTGGGAGCCTGCAGGTTCCCTGGCCAGGCAGCTGACTAGCTCAGGACCACTGCCAGAGCTAGGGGCCCCTCGGCAATCCCAGCTGGGCCCAGCTTCCTGAGGGGAGCCCTGAGTCCTAATACCTGGGGCTGGAACAGCCAGGCAGAGCTCTGACAGGCTGCGGCTGGGGGCAGAGGGTGTCCCATGGGTGCCAGCCCCTGCCAGCAGCTGGAGGAGGCTGGCCTCGGACTTAGACTTGAGCAGGTGGGGCGGGCAGGTCAACAGCTGGACAGGGGTGCGGCGGCGGAGACGGGGCGAGGGTGGAGGGGAAGGAGCTCGTGGGGACTCTGGGGCCCGAGGCACTAGCTCTGCCACAGGGCCTGGGGCCACAAAGTCTTGTAAGGAGGTTGGGGAGAGGGTGCCGTAGGCAGAGTCCATGGAGCAGGAGCGGCCATCCACCGGACCCAGGGGCAGCAGCTCACTGGTGGGCATGGCAGATGAGGCAGTGGTGCTGAGAGAGGTCTCATCAGACTGGGAGCTGAAAGGACCACCGTCGAACTCGGGGGAGGACAGCGTGTCCCCAGACTCTACCACAACCATGGCCAGGGTCTCCGTGGAGCCATCTGAGGCACTGTGGGGCCAGGAGCAGAGTCAGCCCAGACCATGAAACCTAGATGGCCTGAGGCAGCCCCAGGCTGGGCAGTGCACAGTGGTTTATACCATCTGCCCTCCTGGAGCTGGAGGCTCAGAGATGGCAGCATGCGGCAGGTGTGGCAGATCTTCCAGCTCCAGTGCCCACAACAGACCTCAGTAGCGAGCCCAGCACTCTTCCCTGCCAAGGCTGGATCTGCCCTAAGGATCCTCAGCACAGCACCCCAGGCAACTACCACGAATGGATCAGGGCTGGTAGCACATGGAAAGGTGTCTGCCCTCCCCACCTGGACTCTGGGGGAGACAGAGCCCTGCTCCCACAGTGTTCATGACAAGAGGCCATTGGGAGGAAGGGAGCGTGGCTGGGCCTTCAGGAGTCCCGGGCGGGAGTACTTGTCCTGGTTTGACCTGCTGGGTGGTCACGAGTAGACGTACCAGTGCTGAGAGTCGGGGCTGCCACTGCTTTTCCGCATGATGGTAGGGGAGCTGGCAGCTGAAGTGCCACTGTCCTCGCCTTCCTCCTCCTCCTCCTCCTCCTGCTCATCCTCCTCCTCTTCCAGGCTCTGCAGGGTCTGCTGGCTTCCTGGGGGCTCCTGTGCGCGCAGCTGTTGCAGCTGGTTCTGCAGGCAAGGTTGGGGTACATGGGACAGAATGGGTTGTGAGCAGCATCTCCCTAATCTGCCTTGCCCGCCCACTCACTACTCTGCGCTCACCTGGGCATTGTAAATGGTGTCCACCCAGCCACGGCACAAGGCCTGGCCGCTGGCCTGGAACGTGTAGGCCCCTATAGCACTGTGAAACTCATTCAGGTAGATAAGGAGGAAGGACCCTGGTTAGGGAAGGCCCAAGTCAGTGTCAGCAGAGATGGCGGCCCCACCCATCACAGCCCCTGACCAGGAACAGGGGACCAGGGCTCCTTACCAGGGTCCCGTAGCTCCCGGCACACAATCTTGTCCACCAGCAGGGGTGGCCTGATGACCCTGGTCCTCTCTGCCTTCTTCACTGCCTTGGTCACCAACAGCAGATCCGTGAAGAGAAAGCAGTACACATCCATCTGCAGTGGCAGGAGGGGGGGTGGCCAGACAGGCCAGCAGGGTCAGGGCCGGCGACTGTGGCACCAGCCTCCCCTGGGAGCACTCGGTTTTTGTCAAGCACTCCTCTCACCATGAACCTCCAAGTAAAATTAAAATGAGGAGGAAGATGATTCTCTTTCACTGAGATGTATGTTGACGACTTATCTCAATACAAGTTTACATTAAAAAGAAGATTGGTGACTTTGAAGTCACCGTGTGCAAGCTCTCAGCCTGCCTCATGCCTGAAGGGGCCATGGCACGGTAGCAAGGCTCTGGGGTTCCTGGCCCACTTGTGGAATATGGCTGCCCTCCCACCAGGAACCCATGTGGCACCAACAAATTGGCACAACTGGTGCCTTCAAGGGCTAGGACCCTGCTGCTGGATTTGTGAATGGCAGGCAGAGAAGTGTCATTCACTATGACAAGGTCACTGGTTCTTCAGTAACCACCCAAGGGACTGGGGAGCTGAGAACCAGTGACTGGGGCCCAGGAGGTCCCTAGGAAGGACAGGGCAGAGGGGTGGGGTGGCCCTGGAATCACCTTGCTGTCCTTCCCCTCCTTCATCCTCAGGCTCCCCTCCAGCAGCAGCTGCCGCGTCTCCTCCGGGGAGGCGCCGGGGATGGGCGCTGTCAAGTCCAGGTGCAGAAATTCCTTCAGGAGCTGGGGACGGATGACGTGAGTGTAGGGGAGGCCAGAGCCTGACTCCCATCTCAGCTAGGCATCCTCAGTGAGATGCCCAGCACAGCCCCTGCCTGCCATCTTGGCCTTTCTCTCTTCCAGCCGGCAACCTCCGCAGACACACACGCCCACCTTGTCCACTTCGTCGCTGCTGCTTTCCACCACCTCGTAGGCGTCGATGCGGCTCACTACGGCCGCCAGCCGCTGCCGCTCCTGCCGCTGCCGCATGCACGCGTTCACGTGGTGGATGAAGCGCTCCACGGAGCCGATCTAGGAGCAGGCGAAGGGGCTTCAGGCCCAGGGTCATGACGGACCAGAGAGCCAAGCAGGGGAGACCACTCCCGCTGGCCATCAGGGTTACCATGGCGACGACGGCCTCCTTGGCGCGCGGCTCCTCGGTCTTCCTCAGCACCGACTTGAGCAGCAGCGGGTACTTAGTGAGCCGCTGGTGGGGTTTGGCCAGCATGTCGCTCAGCTTCAGCCTCTGGCACTGTGGGTGCTTCTCGGCCCACTGCGGTGGGGGAGTGGGGCGCAGCTCAGGGCAGGCCCCGCCCCACCCGGCCCAGTCCAGGGTCCCGTCCTCCTGCGCCCCCGCCCACGGCGCGCGCGCCCTCACCGTGACGTAGGCCCGGAAGAGGTCGTTGTCGCGCAGCAGGCCGCGCATGTACTCCATGCAGCCCTCCTCCTCCATGCAGTAGCGGATGTAGGGCTTGAAGAGCGAGCCGAACTGGCCCGGGGCAGAACAACCACGGCGCCGGTTACCGCGCGCTCCCTGCAGGCCGGCCCGCGCCAGGCGCTGCGCAAGCGCTTCCTTACTGCACTTGGGCGACCACCCCAAGGGGGCAGCAAGCTTATGATCCCTGTTTCCAGATGAGGAAACTGAGCCTCAGCCAAAGTGACCACCCGCGCGGCCAGGGGGCAGGGGTAGATGGTCAGGTGGAGGCTCAAACCCGGGCGACCGCCTCGTAATTCCTCACCCTTGGCCACAAGGGGTCAAGTGCGGTTACGGGCCCGGGGGGGGGTTGGGGATGCTGGGCAGACCGGATCGGGCCGTGGAGCCTTTTCGGCGCCCCAGCCCTGCTTCAGTGCCCCCGCCTGCGCCCGGCCCCGCCCGTACCATCTTGAAGCCTTTGAGGAAGTCCCCGGGCTGCAGCAGCGCCCGCGTGCGCCGCGCCTTCTCCAGCACCGGCGCCATCACGCTAGCCCACAGCCTGCGGTGCAGCTGCGCGATCTCCGGGATGTTGCTGAACAGGCGCTCCGCCTCCACCTGGGCGCGGCGGGAGGTGCGGTTGGCCACCCCCCTCCGCCAGGTTAGCCCTGCCCCAGGTCCAGGTCCCGCCCTCCTTCCTGGTACCTCACCCGCCGCCGCACCCGAACCCCAGCGCACCTCACACAGCAGCCCTGACTCTTGCAGGTTCAGGAGGCAGCACAGGAACAGCTGTGGGATCAGGGGATGGTGTGGCTGGGGTCGGGAGGCTGTCTCAGCCCTAGGGCCCCACCCGGCCTCAGGCTCCCCTGCCACTCCTTCTCCTTCCCCGTTCCAGGAGGCCCCACAGCAGCCAGGGATAAGGAGGCTGTACCCTTTGGCCTTCGCACCTGGGTAGTCCAGACCCTGAGGAAAGACCCAGCCCTCACAGCCCTCCCGGGGTCACACTGCCCTGGTCCCTCCTGGAGGGAAGCTCGGGGGAGACTGGCCTTGAAGCCACGCCTGGAATTCCCTTCTCCACCTCTGCCCTGGCTTAGCCTCCAGATTTCACCTCTGAGGGTGCTTCCTCCCTCCAGGAAGCTCCAAGCCCAGGGTAGATGCTCCCCTCCCTGAGCCGAAATCCCTACACTGCCAGCTCACTCTGTTCCATCCAGGGTGTGGGCTGCTGGGCACCCAGCACACAGCAAGTGTTGGGAAACAGCCACTGAACGAAAGTGAAAGAATGAGGCCTCACCTGTGCTAATTCAGCTGAACCTGGCAAACTTGCCCAAAGCCCCCCTCCCAGGTTCCTCTAGGAGCAACCTCCTCCCTGGACACAGCCCTTGTCTGACTTTCCTGCCCCGACCTCATTGCCAGGCACCTGCTCCTTCTGCAAAGGCTCAGACTCAGCTGAGGGCTGCCAGAAAGAGGGGGGCAGGGCGGCCACGGGGACCAGCACAGCCCCTACTCACGTTGGTGATCACCCGCAGTTTCCTGATGTAGGAGGCCTCCGTGTGCAGCAGCTCCCACACCGCCTCCTGCTGGTGGCACTGCCGCCGGGTCAGCTTCTAGAAGGAGGGCAGGACGGGTCAATCACGAGGCCTGGAGCACCTTAGGGTGGCCGGGGAGGATAAGCAACCTGCATGCAACTCTCTCATTTTCCCAATGGGGACATGGAGGTCCCAAGAGGAGCAGGGTCACCCTTGACACCTGTGATGAGTAATCACAGTCAAGACACCCAAGATCTAGGCCCTCCTCTGCCATTAAAACAGCCAAGCAGCACACCATTTTCATCTAGCCTCAGTGTCTCCAAAGTGGGCTAATGGTAACAGTGGCCTCTTTGGGGCATCCCATGGAACATGTAATCACTGGGTCCTCCCAAGGGCTGTCCTCCTTTTGGGACAAGGAGGGAGCAGCACTGTGGCCCGCACTCACCTCATGCCCATCAATGAGCTCCCGCCAGCTGTCCTCCAGCCTCAGGCAGGCATTGTCCTCATCCTCGTCCTCATCGTCCTCCTCCTCCCAGGAGTCATGGTCGAAGCGCAGCGTCCGGGGCAGCCTGGGCAGCCCGAAGAGGCTGTAGGTGTGCAGCTTGCCCTCCAGCTGCTCCATTTTGTCTACCTCCTGGAAGGATACCCTGGTCAGGGTCAGGGGTCACGGCCAGCCAGCTGCCTGACCCTGGGCAGATGGGGCCACATACCCGGCCAAAGGCGCTGGTGCTGGGGCCGGAGCTGAAAAAGCCACTGAAGCGACTGGCCGCCCGGTTCTTCCAGCTGTCACCGCTGTTGGTGCTGCCACTGCTGCCGCTGGGCAGAGAGCAGCTGGAGGGCGTGGGCGGCTCCTGCCCGGGGATGCTCGCCTCCCCCAGGAACTCCGACATGTTCTTGCGGCGGCGGCCAGGGGCCTGGCCAGGGAGGGGTGGTCAGGGCTGGGACCCCCTGCCAGCCCCCATGGCCCCACCCCAAGGCGGGTTTCCAGGGCCTCAGGCCAGCCTGGGATGGAGGAGAGTCTCTGCATCTCTACCCTGGGGTGTCCCCTCTCCTGGGACCCAGACATATCTGGAGACTGGAAGGTCCAGACACAGATACGCCCAGACTATCATCCCCTAGTCCCCCAGCTTCAAGCATGAAGCACAGAATTACACACACTCAGGTGCACTCTGGAACACAGCTCTGGGTGGTCTGTAGCCCCAGGCACAAGTGCTCTCACGCACACATGCACACACAGATTCTCTAACCCCTGGCACTAGAAGAGTCTCAGATACAAGCCCTTACCTTGGGCTATGGCTAGATCCAGAGAGAGAGGGTCCCCTACTCTCAGAGCCAACCCCATTTTCCAGAAGGGGCACTTAAAGCCCCAAGAGGGGGCGGTGAGAGACCCAGGGTGACTCCCTCTGAGGAGGGGCCGTGGGCCCAGCCTGGGCCCCTTCCCACCCCCTCCCCGACACACCCCCTCCTCACCAAAATGTCCAGGCTCTCCCGGCGGCTCTGGGGATCCACACGCTCCAGGGCGGGGGGCCCGGTCCCAGCCGGCCGCAGGATCGGCAAACTCAGGGACTTGGAGTCCTTCACGCCCTGCTCCACCTTGCCCTCATCTCCAGGCTTGGCTGGGGCCGCATGTGGGGGCCACAAGAGATCCTCAGTACCCAGGTCTGGTGGAGGAGGGGGTCCCCGGTCCTCTCTCCCCGGAGGATCCACACCAAGGCCTGCCTGCCCTCCCCCGACAGCCCCGCCCTGCCAGCACCCTCCCCTCCCCCAGCAGCACCCAGCAGAGACACCTGTATGCTAATGAGGCTGCTCAGGCCCACGGCCAATGGGAACCTGAGCCTGGGAAGGGCGCCCATCTCCAGGAGGCTCCACCAGCCCCAGCGGCCCCATTTGGCCCAGGCTGCTGCTCACCTTTGACATGAAGGTAGTGTCCCCCGAACCTGTAGGCCTCGAAGGTGAGGGACAGGGGTGTGTTGGACTGGTCCAGGTAGATGTCCACTTTGCCCAGCGCGATGCCCTTCCTTTCAAATACAGGCAGCAGCACCTCCCTGCCCCCAGGACAGGAGGCATGTGTGTTAGAACCAGGCAGCCAGTCGCTTCAGCTTGGGCCCCGCCCCCACGAGCCCCCGCCCCACCCACAGCCCCAGCTGCCCCCACCTTCCCAACGGAAAAGGGAAGCCCGCATGGGATCACACGCAGGTCCACAGACACCTGCCCGCAGAGGTCCTCACACAGGCGCATCTGCACACCACGGCAGACCTGTCACACGCCTGCCCACACGCAGGCCTGGCTCCTGCATACATGATTAAAACGCACAAGTACACAGACCCCGCCATACTCCCTCACACTGGCGTGCACACCCGCACGGGTCTGCCCACGCGGGGACGCGCTCGCTCACGGGCCACCACACAGACACACACACGTCACACCTGCAGAGACCCAGAGCCTGCGACATGGGGCCACCCCTACTCCCAGTCCCACTTCCACCCTGAGCCCCATCAAGCTCTACCCCAGCGACTTCTTCTTCATGGCTGGGACGATCTCCGTCTCGATGTCCACATTCAGGTCAAATTTCAGAGTGAAGCATTCCTTGCTCGGGTCCTGAGAGGATGGTGGGGGTGGGGGCTGTGAGCTTCTCCTCACCACCCTCCTTCCCAACCCTCCTCCCCACCCTCCCTACCCTCTGGTCTCGGGTGGGAACCCCAGCGATCTCCCAGGCCTCTGCAGCCTGGAATGCAGACCTCCCCACCCCTATCCCGGAGGGAGGCCCAGGCTCGGGGAAGGGCGCAGGCTGTCGGGAGCCCGCATCTGCCGGCTCTGGGGGGCTCCTCACATCCGTGTGTCTCCTCCTTGCTTTCTTCTTGGAGAGTTTCAGGCCCGTGCTCTTCCGGTCCCTGCAGGGAAGCGAGGAGGGCAGAGGCTGGAGGTGTGGGTGGCCCTCGCCAGCGTGGGCGGCGAGTGGGCCTGTGGCCTCCCCGCCCTTGGCTCACCCCAGGTGACAGGTAACCCGCGTGGATTCAACCCAGCCGGGCCCGCATGGGGCTGTGCGCCCTCTGGCGGCCAACACGGGAGTCACACCGAACGGTACCTGGTCTGGTGTGGGCTAGGATCCCAAGCGCCCCGGAGGCTGGCCCAGGCTGGGTGGCCTCTTCCCGGAGTCAGGACAGCCACAGGGGTGGGAAAAGGTCTGCCCATCAGCCTTACTCAGGGAAGGCACCAAAGCATCTGGTCCTGAATGTCTGATCTGAGACCCAGCCCTGGGGCCCCCCAGGTATCTCTCTGCCCATTCATCCCTCACCTACCCTTTGCCATCCACAGAGCTCTCCTCCTCCTCCTCCTCCAAGTCCACTGCGGGGCTGGTGCGCGGCGGGCATGACCGGGTGGACACGTTCCGGGCCAGGACAGAGCCTTGGGAGAAAGCAGGAGGGGGTTGTGCCTCCCCCGCTCCTCCTTAGCCTGCAGCATGGCTGCCTCCAGAGGGACCACAGCCTGTTACCCTGGAACCCCCAGATTAAAGGTAGCAAGGGCCCTTCAGTTCTGTGAGGAGAGCGGCTCAGTCATTGTTTTTTGTTTTTGTTTTGAGACAGGGTCTCACTCTGTCACCGAGGCTGGAGTGCAGTGGCATGCTCTCGGCTCACTGCAACCTCCGCCTCCTGGGTTCAAGCGATCCTCATGCTTCAGCCTCCTGAGTAGCTGGGATTGCAGGCGTGCACTACCACACCCGGCTCATTTTTTTGTATTTTTAGTAGTGACAGGGTTTCAACATGTTGGCCAGGCTGTTCTCAAACTCCTGACCTCAAGTGATCCACCCACCTCAGCCTCCCAAAGTGCTGGGATTACAGGTGTGAGCCACCTCGCTTGGCCTCAGTCATTGCTGTCTATCCCCACAGACCCAAAAGGACACAAAGGCCCTGGGATGACACCCATGGTGAAGCTCCACCCCAAAAACAAACTCACCTGTGGCCTCAGTTTACCCTTCTATAAAATAAGGATAAGGAAGCCCTGCCTCTGAGGTTGTTACAGGAAGGGACCAAAGTCCATGGCTCTTTCTTCCAGGCCTCCCCTCCCCCATGCTGTGACCACACCTGAATTCCCAAGGGGCCCTGGCAGTGGGAGAGAGTCTTTTGTTTGTTTATTGTTTTTTAAGACAGGGTCTTGCTCTGTCGCTCAGGCTGGAGTGCAGTGGCACAATCAGGGCTCACTGGAGCCTCCACTGTCCAGGTTCAAGCGATCCTTCCACCTCAGCCTCCGAGTAGCTGGGACCACAAGTGCGTGCCACCACACCTGGCTAATTTTTGTATTTTTTGTATTCCAGACATGAGCCACCGTGCCCAACCAGAAGAATCCTTGTGTTCCTCTGATCAGCTGAGAAAGGACTCAGGGGTTGGCATTTCTCACCAGGCCTGGGTGCCTGCAAGGCACCCCTCCACAGGCAGTTGACGGTGAGCCTGAGCTGGGTCCCTGCTCAGCAAGAGCAATTTCTTATTTCCTGCTACAAGTGCCTCCTGACCTGGCCACCCCCACTCCACACTGCCTCTGCTAGGCCCACAGCCTGGCTTGGAGGACTTGTCCAGAAGTCCCCTGCCCTGAGGATAGGCAGAACTAGAAAGAAAGGGGCCTTCTCTATGTGGGCCACAGGCCAGGGGCAAGAGCAGCTGGGGGAGGTGAGAACCAGTGAGAACACAACACCAGATAGAGAAAGGCCTGCCTCTGGAAGGGGCACGGTCATGGACTTTCTCTCTTGCTAAAAAACATTTGGAACAAAAGGAACCGTGACATACTCGGGTTTCATTATTTACAGTCGACTTGTTCTTATGATGCCCTAGCATGGTTCCAACAGTTACTGAAACACTGCCACAGGAGCTCTGGGGGCCGAGCTGCGGCTCCTGCCTGTGCTCACCTTGTGGGGGAAGGTCGAAGCGGACATGCCCATCATAATGCATGGCGCTGTGGAACTTGCTGTCACAGGCCTCGCAGAGGTTGAGGGGCCCCCGGCGGTGCAGCTGCTGGCAGTCGGCGTGGTGACATACCTGGGGTGGGGACAGAAGCCTTCAGGAGGTCCACGAGATCCACGACATCCCCCGACCCCGGCCCAGGGCTGCAGGCACCTAGAATGAACTGCCCTGCTCCAACCTGGGCCAGCTCTCCCTAATGGATCCATCCCTCGATCCAGGGTGAGGGGACGCCCCCTAGCAGTACCCCCTCTCCCACATCATCAAGTTTCCCCTCTGCTGGATCATTGCCCCTGTCAGCACACCAACACGTGGTTATTTCTCCACCTTTTTCTTTTTTTTCTTTTTTTGAGACAAGAGTTTCGTTCTGTCACCCAGACTGGAGTGCAATGGCTTCATCTCGGCTCACTGCAACCTCCGCCTCCTGGGTTCACGCAATTCTCCTGCCTCAGCCTCCCCAGTAGCTGGGATTACAGGCGCACACCACCATGCCCAGCTAATTTTTTTTTCGTATTTTTAGTAGAGACGGGGTTTCACTATGTTGGCCAGACTGGTCTCGAATTCCTGACCTCGTGAACAGCCCGCCTTGGCCTCCCAAAGTGCTGGGATTACAGGCGTGAGCCACTGCGCCCAGCTTCTCCATCTTTTTTTTCTTTCTTTGAGACAGGGAGTGCAGTTACACAATCATGGCTCACTGCAGCCTTGACCTCCCAGACTCACGTGATCCTCGAGCCTCAGCCTCCCGAGTAGCTTGGACTAGAAGCACACACCACCATAGGCGAGTTTTTGTATTTTTTGTAGAGACAGGGTTTCACCATGTTGTCCAGGCTGGTCTCAAACTCCTGGCCTCAAGTGATCCGCCCACCTTGGTCTCCCAAAATGCTGGCATTACAGGCATGACCTGCCATGCCCAGCCTTATTTCTCCATTTTACAGAGGCCTCACCTCACCCTCCAGCTACGGCTGCCTTTCTTTCCCTTCACAGCTAAACTCTGTAAACAGGTATCAGTATTCACGACCTCCTAGTTCTCTCTTCCCACTCTCTTTATTTTTCCCAAGTTTTGTTTTAAAATATTTCTTTTCTTTTTATTTTTTTAAATTTTTCTGAGAAGGGGTCTCACTCTGTTGCCCAGGCTGGAGTGCAATGGCACGATCTCAGCTCACTGCAACCTCCACCTCCCGGGTTCAAGCGATTCTCCTGCCTCAGCCTCCCAAGTAGCTGGGATTACAGGCACAATCCAAAACGCCCGACTAATTTTTGTATTTTTAGTAGAGACGGAGTTTCACCATGTTGGCCAGGTTGATATTGAACTCCTGGTCTCAGGTGATCTGCCTGCCTCGGCCTCCCAAAGTGCTGAGATTACAGGCATGAGCCACTGCGCCCAGACTTGTTATAAAATATTTCAAACCTACCAAAAATTATAAGAATAGCACATGACATCCACATGCCCTCTGGACTCCCCAAGTTGATATCTGCCACGTCTGCTTTCTCTCCCATTCTCTTCTCAGCACCCCCCTCCCCTGGGGCAGAAATCATGGTGCTGCCTAAGAACAAAGACAGTTTTCCTACAAAACCCCATAGAATTGTCGCACTTGGGAAACTGAACCTTGATATATAGTCTATATTGACGTTTTCCCAAGTGTCTAAATAATGTTCTTACAGATACACTTCCTCATATAGGAACTAATCAAGGTTCACACGTGGCATTTGGTTATGTCTGTTTATCCTTTAAGAATGAATGCTGGCCAGGTGAGGTGGCTTATGCCTGTAATCCCACCAATTTGGGAGGCCGAGGTGGGCAGATCGCTTGAGGTCAGGAGTTTAAGACCAGCCTGGCCAACACAGCAAAACACCGTCTCTACCAAAAATACAAAAAATTAGCCAGGCATGGTGGTGCGTGCCCGTAGTCCCAGCTACTTGGGAGGCTGAGGCAGGAGAATCACTTGAACCCGAAAGAAGGAGGTTGCAGTGAGCCAAGATTAGGCCACCATACTCCAGACTCCTTACTTGTTTTCTGTGGTCTTTTTTGTTTTTTGTTTTTTTTTGAGACGGAGTCTCACTCTGTCACCCAGGCTGGAGTGCAGTGGTGCGATCCTGGCTCACTGCAAGCTCGCCCCCCGGGTTCATGCCATTCTCCTGCCTCAGCCTCCAAAGAATTTCACTGTGTTAGCCAGGATGGTCTTGATCTCCTGACCTCGTGATCCGCCCACCTCGGCCTCCCAAAGTGCTGCAATTACAGGCATGAGCCACCGTGCCCAGCCTTGTTTTTTGTGGTCTTTTATTACATCGACTTTTTTTTTTTTTCTTCAAGACAGGGTCTCGCTCTGTAGCCCAGGCTGGAGTACTGTGGCATGATCAGCTCACTGCAACCTCAACCTCCCGGACTCAAGTAATCCTCCTGCCTCAGCCTCCTTAGCAGCTGGGACTACTAGGTGCATGCCACTACGTCAACTAATTTTTTTATTTTTAGTAGCGACAGGTCTCACTATGTTGCCCAGGCTAGTCTTGAACTCCTGGGCTCAAGCAATCTGCCCGCCTTGACCTCCCAAAGAGCTGGGATTATAGGCATGAGCCACCGTGCCTGGCCGACCTCGACATTTTTGAAGTCTTTGAGCCAGCAGCCTCGCACAGAGCTCCTCACTGTGGATCTCTCTGGTGGTCCTCAGAAAGTTTCAAACTGAGCGTTCAGGTGGGGACACCACAGAGCTGTGTGTTCTTGCTATTTGCCTGTGATGCTGGATCCTCTGGGGACCTCTGTACCTTGTAGAGTCCCTTTTTCCCCTATAATTAATAAGTAATCTGTGGCATGGCACTTTCAGATGTCTTGTTCCCCAGTAATCTCACTCAATCAATTGAGGTCAGGAGTTCAAGACCAGCCTGGCCAACATGACAAAACCCCATCTCTACTAAAAATATAAAAAATTGCCAGGCACGGTGGCTCATGCCTGTAATCCTAGCACTTTGGGAGGCCAAGGCGGGTAGATTGCCTGAGCTCAAGAGTTCGATAGCAGCCTGGGCAACACAGTGAAACCCCGTCTCTACTAAAATACAAAAAATTAGACGGCCGTGACAGCGTGTGCCTGTAGTCCCAGCTACGCAGGAGGCTGAGGCAGGAGAATTGCTTGAACCGGGGGCAGAAGTTGCAATGAGCCGAGATCACACCACTGCACTCCAGCCTGAGTGACAGAGCGAGACTTTGTCTCCAAAAAAAAAAAACAAACAAAAATTAGCCAGGAGTGGTGATGCGAGCCTGCAGTCCTAAGAGCTTTAGCATACATAGATGATTTTTACCTAAATCAATTATTTGATTCTTCTGATGGCTGCAAGGTGGGGGATTTCCTTTTTTTTTGAGACAGGGTCTCGCTCTGTCACCCAGTCTGGAGTGCAGTGCCACAATCTTGGCTCACTGCAACCTCTACCTCCTGGGTTCAAGTGATTCTCCTGCTTCACCCTCCCAAGTAGCTGGGACTACAGGCATGTACCACCATACCCAGCTAATTTTTAGTAGAGATGGGATTTCGCCACGTTGCCCAGGCTGGTCTCAAACTCCTGGGCTCGACTGATCTGCCCACCTCAGCCTCCCAAAGTGCTGGAATTAGTGCTGGGATTATAGGTGTGAGCCACCATACCGGCTTGGGGTCACTCTTGACATTCTCTGTTACACCACCATTTGGTCAGCCCGAAAATTCCACTGGCTCCACCTTTAGTATCTGTGGCCTCAACCCAGCCACAGCTCATAAGCGTGCCACTGCCCAGCCACCTTTTAGCTACATGACAACAATAGCCTCAAAACTGGCCTCACTGCTACCCCCGTCCCCCACAATATGTTGTCCATGGGCAGCTAGAGTGGGCCCTGTTCAAAGAGGAGTCCCACTGTATCTACTCAAAACCCTCCAAGGGTTCCCATCTCACTCTGAATAAAAGCCAAAAGGGGCCAGGAGCAGTGGCGATGCCTGTAATCCCAGCACTTTGGGAGGCCGAGGTGGGCGGATCACCTGAGGTTGGGAGTTCGAGACCAGCCTGACCAACATGGAAGAAACCCTGTCTCTACTAAAAATACAAAATTAGCTGGGCGTGGTGGTGCATGCCTGTAATCCCAGCTACTCCAGAGGCTGAGGCAGGAGAATCGCTTGAATACGGGAGGCAGAGGTTGCAGTGAGCCGAGATTGTGCCATCGCACTCCAGCCTGGGGCAAAACTCCGTCTCAACAACAACAAAAAAAGGCCAGGCGCGGTGGCTCATGCCTGTAATCCCCAGCACTTTGGAAGGCCGAGGCAGGCAGATCACAAGGTCAGGAGATCAAGACCATCCTGGCTAACACGGTGAAACCCCGTCTGTACTAAAAATACAAAAACTTAGCCAGCTGTGGTGGCACACGCCTGTAGTCCCAGCTACTCAGGAGGCTGAGGCAGGAGAATTGCTTGAACCCAGGAGGCAGAGGTTGCAGTGAGCTGAGATCGCGCCACTGCACTCCAGCCTGGGCTACAGAGAAAGACACTATCTTAAAAAAAAAAAAAAAAAAAAAAATCCAAAAGGGTTAAGGTTAGGGTTTTCAGTCTTTTATGACACTGACTTTTTTTTTTTTTTTTTTTAGGGTTAAGGCCACCCCATTCAGGGACCTCCTGTCCTGCTCTTCCATCCTGGCTTACTCCCCTCACCCGCTAGCCTCCTGGTCGTTCCGGGACACACTCCTTCAGGGCAGCTCCCACCTCTGAGCTGTGACATCTGCCAGTCCCTGGACTGAGATGCTTTTCCCCAGATATTGAAATGCATGGCTCCCTGCCTTCCCTCCCCTCCTGCTAGCTTCCCCCCAAGTCACCTTCTCATCCTCCTCATTCGCCCTCCACGCTCCTTTCCTGTCCTCAGCACTTTCCAGCACCTGACAGGTCACATATTCCACCCTGCTGCCTCCAACCTGGTCACATCCGCAAGGACAGAAACATCACTCTGTCTGATTCAGCGCCTGACCTCCGGTCCCAGCTGCTCCATAAATCCTTGTTTAATTTATGAATTAAGGCAGGAGAGAGGCGCTGAAGAGTTTCTGGCTGGTGAAAGCCCGATGAGAGATTTCCGAGATAGGCATGGTGAGGACAGCAGAGAAAGTGACAGACAGGAGGGAGGAGGAGGCCGGGAAGAATCTGAGTGTGTTTTTAATGTGGTCGTCATGTGTCTGGAGTCACACTGGGGGCGTTACATGTGTATCTCATCCCATAAGATAGGGGCTGTTATTGTCCCTATTTCACACAAGAGGAAAGTAAAACTCAGAGAGGTGAAATGACTTGTCTAAGGTCACACAGCTAGTGGATCTAGGACTTGAAGCCACTGTGTGTGGGGCTCTGGAGCACAGATTATTATTTATTTATGTATTTATTTATGTTTTTTGAGATAGAGTCTCGCTCTGTTGCCCAGCCTGGAGAGCAGTGGCACGATCTTGGCTCACTGCAACCTCCGCCTCCCAGGTTCAAACAATTCTCCTGTTTCAGCCTCCCAAGTAACTGGGACTGCACACGCCACCACACCCAGCTAATTTTTGGATTTTGAGTAGAGACGGGGTTCCACCTTGTTGGTCAGGCTGGTCTTGAACTCCTGCCCTCTGGTGATCCACCCACATCGGCCTCTCCAAGTGCTGGGATTACAGGCGTGAGCCATGGCACCCAGCCTGGATCCCAGATTTTAACCACATTCACGCCCTCTCATGGGTATCTTAGGAGGGAGAGGCTGGCCTCAGGTCAGCCGGGATTACAGGGACAGGAGGAAATCAGTCTCAGTTTGATGCAAGCCCTGTTGGTTCTTGTGTCCCTCCGTGTCTCCATCTGACAGGACAGGGAACAGGGCACAGGACTGGCAGTCGGCAGGTGGCACTCCAAGCAGGCCCACATGCTCAGGGAGGGGCTGATCTGCATGGAGCTGGGCCCCAGGCAGGTGGCTGGGGACAGGATGACCCAGATTCCTGAAGGCAGCCTTGAGCACCAGGTGCCCCCACTTGTACACCCTTCAGGAGTGATCTTCAACTGTGCTTGTGGGGCTTGAAGTGAGGGTGATGGGATTGATCCCTCAACCCCTGCAGCTCTTTCTGGTTTCTGTCTTAATCTATTGTAAAAGAAAGTGCAAAAACTCCAGCCCGGGCAACACAGTGAGATCCTGTCTCTAAAAAAAACAAACAAAATTAGCCGGGTGTGGTGGTGCTCTCTTGTAGTCCCAGCTACTTGGGAGGCTGAGGTGGCAAGATTGCTTGAGCCCAAGAGGTTGAGGCTGCAGTGAGCCATGATCACATTGCTGCACTCCAGCCTGGGCGACACAGTGAGACCCTGTCTCAGAAAAAAATTAAAAAACTACAGAGACCACTAAGCTGTCCTCAGCCAGGGCTCTACCCACACCCTCACCCTGAATCTACAGCACACTGCTGAGAGAAACATCAGGCTTTGCAGCTTCTGTGAGCCAAGCCATGTCTCCTCATGAGAATGATCTGGGGAAGGGCCCTGCCCCACCTTGTCCCCTCTTCCTGGGAGCCCCCCATCTGCGGGCTCCGCAGCCCTCTGGCCCTCTGTGCCCAGCCAGCCTGGCAGAGGCTCCCGGCTCCAATCCCTTCTGGGCCTCCTGAGATTTCCTAGTGCCAGTTGGGGCTGCAGACCTGCTCATGACCCAAGCCCTGGCCTCACCACAGGTAGGGGGTGACATGGAAGGAGCCGTGCTAGGTTGGAGGAGTTCTGGGAGGGTCTCTGGGACCCTTCCAGTCCAAGTCTGATTCTGTGCCACAATCTTGTTTTTAAATCAATCCAATATACAGACAGCAGATTTTATACCCTGATTCACTCCTTATAGAAGAGTCAGTATTCAACAAATATGGACTGAGCCCTATGATGCACCCCACCCTGGATCCCTTGAAAGACTCGAGATCAGTTTCCCTGCTGTGACGGTCTGGGTGGCCACTACCATCACCGAGGCTGCTCGACTCCTCTGGCTGCTGCCACGGGCTGGTGCCCAGGCCCGGTTGACCTCATCTGCTTCCCTCCTCTCAGCAGTCCCCAGGCTCAAGGGCACTGGGGGCACAGTGAGGCTCAGCCCCAGGATCTGAACCAGGTGGTTTCCGATTTCATCGAGCAGATCTGGTTGACGATGAAGTTCTGGAAGCCCCCCAGGAGAACCATGAGTCCAACTGAGAAGCTGGGGTGGGCAGAGCCCCCTGGTGCAGTTTCTGCTCCCCATCCTGCCTCACGCCCCACCCCCCAAACCCCAGAGTCTCCCCAGCTCCCTCCAGGGGCAGGACTCCCCCAGCACTAGGGCGGAATGGCTCCTTCTTGAAGCCAGACTCCAGCCCCTTCTCTCAGACCCAACTGCCCCTCCCTCACCTGCCTGCCTGCCCACCATGTCCTGCTTCTGTCCTGCAGGAGGGACACCAGGGTCCAGGGGGGAATGTTTCCAGGTCTCAACCCAAGGGAGGAGAGAGCCCACCCATGGGAACAACCAGCTCCCACCCTCCTCTAACGCCAGGCAGCCAAAATAACAGAGGGGGGGCCCTTTGGGGAACACACGCATGTGAGGATGGGGACAGAGAACCAGGCGTCCATCCTCACACAAGGGCTGGGGCCGGAGGCAGAAGGAGAAACAGAGGCCTCTGGGGTAGAGGGAGGCTGTGGGCAGGGCCAGGGCAGAGGAAGGAAGGGAGAGGGGCGGCCCAGCATAGGGCCTGGGACCCACAGGTGTGTCCGGAGCTGGCCCCAGACACAAAGGGCCAAGAATTGGCGGGGACATCTCAGCCGGCGGGGACACACCCCGGAGTCCGAAGTCCCCGTCACCAGGGTGCAGCTGCCCAGGTAGGGGACTCGGCCGCCATGGGCCGCATCCTTCCCCTGGGGGTCGCGGGGCCCACAGTCACGGGCACCCCCGCCCTGGCCTCCCGCACAGGACTGGGCGGCTGCAGGCGAGAACTGAGCACCCAGCCCCGTTCCCGCCCCGTCCCGGCCCCGTACCTGGCTTTCACCGTCGCGGGCACGACCCCCGGCCCAGGAGGGCTCCGAGTCCCGGAGGGGCAGCCCCGGGCCCGGCCTGGAGGCTGCTAGGCGTCCGGAGACACCGGGTCCTGTCCCCATGGCGGCCGGAGGAAGCCGCGGTCTGCGCCGCCCGCCGGACAAAGCGCGGAGCCCCGCTTCCTGCCATTGTGCGGCCGCGCCCGCCCCCGCCGATCGCGGGGACCCCGGGGAGGGCCGGGCCCGGAACAGCCCCCAGCCCCCCAGGAAGGTGGACACCTCCCTCCCACCCGGGCCCTCGCCACCCAGCCCCGGGGATCCCCACCTCCCCGCCCGGGCGACCCACACACCCCCGCCTCCGCCCGGCCTGGGGTACCCCCGCCTCCCCGCCTCTGCCCAGACCCGGGGACTCCACACCCCCACCTCTGCCCGGCCTGGGGACCCACACACCCCCGCCTCTGCCCGGCCCCCGGGACCCACACACCCCCGCCTCTGCCCGGCCCCCGGGACCCCCGCCTCCCCGCCTCTGCCCGGCCCGGGGTACCCCCACCTCTGCGCCTCTGCGCGGCCCCAGGCCCCTCTCTTCTCTGACTCCCTCCTCAACGCCAATGCCGGGCTCAGAGGGCTCCTCAGAACTTGCTCTTTCTCCTGGGGAGCTCCTTGAATGCTGGAGGCAGGGGGCGCTGGTGACACCCCCCCCCCCACCGTGGAGACTGTGGAGCCCCTCCCCTGGGTGACTCGACCCCTGCCCAGCCCTGGGGGTGCCCACTCTGCTGTGGTCCCCACCTCACCCTCAGCGCCAACACGCACAGTCCCTCCCAGCCAGAAGGGTACCTTCCCTTCTCCCTTTCTCCTGGAGATCCCCACCCCCGCCTCAGAGCCTCAGCCCAGGGGACCCCTTCTTACTCCCAGCAAGGGAGCTCTTAGAATACAGGCACGAGAAGGGGGAGGCCAGGATGGGACACACTCCCCTTGGGGTCCTTGGTCTGGTTCTCCATGTAGCCCCAGGGACACCCCTCTCTGCTCCAACACCAGCTTTGAGCCCCAGTCACACACACACCCTAACCTCACAACCAGCTCTCATCTCAGTCCCTCCCATCAACCTGGAGACCCCTGCCTGAGAGCCTGAGCCCCAGGGACACCCCCTCACACTGACTGCTCACTGCCCAGGTACGGCAGAGGCCGAGAGCCAAAGGCCGGTGGCCTCTGGAAAGGGCCGTGGGCAGAAGGCAGGCTGCTCTGAGAGGCTGTCCTTGGCAGCCCCCAGGAGCTGGGTGAGGTGGAGGCATCAGGAAACCCTGGCGACCCACATGGCACAGCAGCCCAGGTCCCTGCGGCTCTAGGCCAGGTCCCCACCACCAGGGGGCACTCAGCAAAGCCCGAGAGGACGCAAACCCCCAGACTCTGGTGCTGGAGTCACCACTACACGGCTGTCAAAGCGCTTTTACACTGATTCCCAGGAAGGCAGGGCAGGCACCATTATCCCCATTCACGGGGTGGGGGAATAAAGTGACATAAAGAGACATAAAAGTCTACAGGCAAGACTGAAACTCAGACTGTGGCTCTGGGATTCTGGAATGGCCTCCTTGGGACACTCCTCAGAACCCATGGGGGTGAGGTGGCCATGCTCTCTGTCATCGGCCCACCCACCCCTAATTGCTCCTCCTCCACCTGGTTCCATGGGGAAAGAGGGTGGGAAGGGGGCCAGGGTCCGTGAGATGGCTTTGGGAGGGCAGCAGCGGTTTATTAGAGGCTGGGAGACTTCCAGGGCTGTCTCCACTCCCAAAGCCCAGGTCATCCACTGTCTACACCACAGGCAGAGTTGTGTTTTTGTTTTTTGTTTGTTTGTTTTTGAGACGGAATCTTGCTCTGTCACCCAGGCTGGAGTGCAGTGGCATGATCCCGCTCACTACGACCTCCATCTCCCAGGTTCAAGCGATTCTCCTGCCTCAGCCTCCCCAGTAGCTGGGATTACAGGCGCCCGCCACTACACCCAGCTAATTTTTGTATTTTAGTAGAGAGCGGGTTTCGCCATGTTGACCAGGCTGGTCACTAACTCCTGATCTCAAGCGATCCACCCCCACCTTGACCTCCCAAAGTGCTGAGATTACAGGCATGAGCCACCACGCCAAGCCAACAGGCAGAGTTTTGAAAACTAAAACTTCCCATCTTGCTTATATTGAAGTCCCACCATGGCCGGGCTCCCGCCTTGCTCCCAGCTGGTCCGCACAGGGTCCACCTGCCGGTCTTCCTTCTCTCCCTACAGCTCGCCAAGCTCAGCTCAGGGCCTTCTCCTCTGTATTTTCTGTCTGGAATTCCACGTACCCCATCTTCAAACAGCTAGCACCGGGCCCCAACTTAAGTGTTACCTCCAAGACGTCCTTTTCCCTCCTCTTAAAATAAACCACGCTTACCCTCCCACTCTCAATTCCTTTAAGTTAAATTATTTCCTTCTTAGCATTTATTACTATTACTACCTGCAATTCATTTCTTTGTTCACTTTTTTATCATCATTCTTCCCTACTAGACTGTCCTCTCCAGAGGCCAGAGCCTTGGCCGTCTGCATCTCACTGTGTCCTCGGCACTTAGAACAGTCCTGGTGCACAGTAGGTGCGCTTGGTGGGGATGAGATCGGTGAATGGATGAAGGCAGAAGGGCCTTCATGCCACAGAAGGACATGGGGACAGGAAAGGGCTTGGCCAGGATATCCCTTCCTGTGGCCGACGGTCAACAGAGCCTTCCCCACTGCCAGACCGAAGGTCTCTTCCTCCTCCTAGTATCCATGACCTTCGGCCTGCTGGCCCTGGGCAGGTGAGTTCCTACTTCAAATCAGGTGTTCTTGCCCCAGACCTCCACCCCCATACTGTCCCGTAGGCAGATAACTGCATTTCACTGAGCATTCCACGTGCCACCCCTGTCCCAGGAGTTCCGGGCCGTGAATCCCATTCACTCTTCTCAAAGACTCTTAGGAGGAGATACTGTTACGATCCCCATTTAACAGATAGAGAAACTATCTGTTAGTCAACTGACTTGCCCCAAAGTCACCAGCTGCTGCTACGTAGGGAAATGGGTGCCTCAGGCACAGGGCAGGGGTGGGGCCTGAAGACAGCTGAATGTTGGTTTGGGCAACAGGGCCCTGGAGATTGCCTTCCTGAAGACACGGCAGATCCCAAAGCCAGCTTGCGGGGAGCCCACCGGTGTGGGGTAACCAGGTTGCATCAAGTGGAGACCGCCAGGGCTGGGTCAGGGCGGATCACCAGGGGTCACCTGAGTGCCTGGGCCCTGGCCATCCCTGAGTGAGGCTGCTGCCTGGGTACTCGGCAAGGGTGGGGGGACTGCTCCTTAGGGGCAAGAGTGCAGAGCAGAAAGGAGCCCCCAGCCCCTGTACCAGGGCAGTGGGGTGGGCCTGGGCAGGCTCCTGCATTCCCACCTCCTCTCCACAGTGGGGAGCTGAAACAGCTCAGGGGCAGGCCCAAGAAGTCCTGGCCCCCAACTCCCTGGAGAGGGAGCCCCTCCCCAGCCCAGCCCCAGCTCCAGGCTTGTGAGTCAGGGCCGGCTTGTTGAAACTGATACCCAGAAACCAGATGCGGAGGCTGATGAATAATGGAGTCTCCAAGGCAGGACCCCCCCACCCGGCTGTTCTCCCTCAGTACCACCTCCCCCAGCCCCAGAAAAGCAGATGGGAAACCAGGGATCCCCCAGGCATCCCTGCCCCACAACGAGTTGGGGCCCCAGCCTGGTCTGGGTGGGAGAGGGACTTCCCTGTCCAGGAAAGGACGCAGGTCTGGGGCCAGCTCCAGGCTCTGCCGACAGCAGACGGGCCTGGAACCAGGAGTCCGAGCTCTCTGGCTGGAGGGATGTCCTTGCCAGGAGTTCCCACCAGGGCTAAGCTCCCCTGGGAGCCTGCTAGTCCCAAGGCCCCACCCGACACCTTGGAAATCCAGGGGTGGAGACTGCATGCATGGGCAGGCCAGCCAGGGCAGGGTGGCTTTGCCAGGCGGCTCTCTACACTCCACCCAGCCCGCCCACCCTCCTTTCCCCTAGGCCCAGGCCTCACCCATCACCCCTTGGGTTCTGAGGCTCACCTGGAGTCAGAGCCTGACCTAAGGCCCTGCCCTGTGCTGGGCAGATGGCAGAGACACAGAAAACCTCTCCCCAGGCTAAGCCCGCCGCACGGGCCCTGGAAGCCAGGAAGGCCCCTTCCTCCCCAGGGAGCGGTCCTGGCTGGGATGCCCAAGGCTGGGACCCAGTGCTAGCGAGAGAGGGAGGCGCTGCAGTCTGTGAACATCCCCTCCTGCCCATTCCCTGCAGTTCCCAGCCCCAGACCCCAGCGTGTGTCTTCGGAGCACCTGGACTCGGTAACCCCTTCCCTGGTGCCACTTAGAAGGCTCCTTGGTAGGGAGCGGGGGAAAGAGGGCACCTGCCTGGGCTTCAGAAGACCTGGTCCGGAGCCTACGTTCCCCTGCCCTTCCCCCACTGGGCCTCAATCTCCCCACCTGTGCCGAGAGAGCATAGAATTCAGTATCTGGGGATGGCTGCCAGGTCCTAGCGTGTGCCTGGACCCTGGCTAAGGGGCAGGAGAATGGTAAAATAGCCCCGAGCTCCCTCAACTTGAGGAGTTACTGCGCAATCTGTAGGGGACCTTTTGGCCTCCATTTCCCAGACTTCCACCAAGGCAGGCCAGGGCCTCCCCGGATTCACGGGTCTCCCGCATCCCCCACCCCTAAGCGGGTGCCTGGGTCTGCTCAGACTGCCCGAGGCGCAGCCTCTGGCGCCCCCTGCCGGCCTCGAGATGGCCTTTCCGCCTGGGACCGACTCTGGGACTGGCCAAATGGGGAGGGTCGGCCGAGCCTCCCAGCCACGCCGCGCGCCCAGGCCCCTCCAGGATACCCCTGCCCCGCCAATACCCCCCATACCGGGGCCAGGGTCCCATAGACTCCTCACAGCCCTATCTCCGAGCCGACCCACCCTAGAGACACTGTGATGGGGGCGGGCGCTTGAACCCATTCCATCCTCACGTAAATGGAGATACAGCTGGTGAGGGCCCCGTACCCACCCACAAGCCTGGCACTACGTGGGACTCTTGAATCCGGGTTCTGTCCATCGGTTTAGGGGGGTCCTGGGGCCTAGTCCCACCCCCCGTCCGGAGCGCAGCTCCCACTTCCCCGCGACTCACCTAGGAACAGGACCAGGGTCTCCTCCCCGGTGTCTAAGGCTCGGGCCGAGACTGCCAAAGCCTCATGGGGCGCTCGGGGAGAGGGGGACGGGAGCTGCGGGACGGGCTCAGTCGACTCCGCGCAAACTGGGGCGCGGGACGTAGGGGAATTACGGTAGCCGCGCGGGCGCTACCACCTGGACTGGCCGGGATGTACCAACGGCGCCGCCCGGCTGGGACGGGGGAGAGGAGGGGTCCCAGGAAGGGCCCCGCGCCGGAGCCAGGGAGGTGGCTGGAGGCCGGGCCGTGGCTTGGGGTAATCCAGGATCCGGGCTCAGGGACGGGGTGGGGGGGGCGTCACTGTCCCCGAGGGGCCAGCCCTTTGCAGATCTCCAAAAAGTTCAAAGTCCCCGGTCATTAACTTGGGCTTCAAGACGGGAGCTCGCCCATCCCGGAAGGGGGCTAGGGGGGACCAGGGCCCGCGACAGGAAGCCTCCCCGCGACAGAAAAGCCCCGGGGGACCAGGCAGAGAGACCCGCAGGCCTAGCCCGCCCCGGAATCGCCCTGAGCCAGGCGCGCTTCCGCTCTATTGTAAAAAGCTGGATTCTGATCTGTGGCCTCCGCGGTGCCCCAGAAACAGTCCGCTTTTTTCTGGGCCCCCTCTTTTTTTATTTTTTTTTCTGGCCCAGGTGGTATGGCCGGAAAAGGGTGCTGTTCTGCCATTTAGTGGTTCCCAGTTCCCCTCTCCCAGCAGCGAGAGTTTAGAATAACTCTGGGCTCAGGACTGGGAAGGGTGTGGATACAGGGGGCCCACTCGAGGAGGTGGGGTTCAGGTCCACCAGCCTGTTCCGCACTTTCAAGCTTTCTACACCGCCTTCCCCCGACCCCTTCCCAGGCCAAAACCTCCAGACTGCCCCACCCAACCCTTGGGGCTGGGCCTATGCTAGGGCAGCTCCTGGCTGGGCCAGGGATCCCCACGTCTTCACCTGCTCCCCCAAAACTACTTAGCCAAAATCCAGGAGTCCCCTTGCATTGTTTCTCTGGCCCTGCCCCTTTCTTCAGCTGCAGATAGCCCCACCACCTCTCTCCGGGGACCAGTCACTTCCAGAGATGGCCCAAACCAGGGACCAGTCACTTCCAGAGATGGCCCAAACCTGGCCATTCCCTGGGGCATCCTGGTCTGCCGCTGCTCACCCCCAAAGCATTGCCCAGGAGAATAGGTGATTGCCTCTCCCATTATTCACAGCCTGCCCATCCCTTCTCCATGGGGGCCTCAGGTCCACCCTTTCCTCTGCCTGGTCTTCATCTCACCACCCCTCCCTCCACGCACGCACACCCTGACTCATCCCTGCCACCTCACAGGCCATTGTTAAGCTGCAAGGGAACTCTGAAGTCCTCCCATCCAACCTCCACTCCACACTGCAGTCCCCTCTACGCTTCCCTTTCTGTCTCTTCTTGCATATGTCTAGTGATGGGGTGCTCACTACCTCTACTTCAGGGATAGCTCCAGCTGCTGGAAACGCTTTCCTGTAGTGTGCCGAACCCCACCTCCCTGTCAAGGCCCTTGGGAGCTGTGCAGAAAAATTCACCTCCCTTTCCTCCTGAGAGTTCTGAGGAAATGGGAGGCTGTGACAGGCAGGCCTGGTTTGAGTCCTGATCTTGCCTTGTTTGGCAAGTCATTTTACCTTGCCACTCTGCAGGGCCTTCTCTAGGAAATGGAGATGGGGAAGGCCTCACCGCAACGGGGGAGACGGCCAGATGAGGTTCCTGTGCCAGGCGCTAAGGCAGGGCCTGGCGCACAGTACGTGCTGGATCAATGGTGGCTGCTGGAATCACTACCTCCTCCATGATAAACACCCTCACGTGTGGTGCCCAATGTCCCCTGTGGCCCAGGGCCACAAGTGTCCTCCTCCATGCCCCCTTGAGACCTGGGGCGCCCTGACTAGACCTCAAGCAGTGCCCAGTGGAGCCCAGCAGGGAGCTGGGGAGTCCACACACTGTCCCGTGGCCACCTCACAGGAGGGCAGGGGGAACCCATAATATCATCAGTCTGCCTCCATCTCCCAGCCTTTCTCCATCTCCTCACACTCACAGCTCCACCTGTGTGCAAGAAGCTGGGATGGAGCCTGGGAGGTCTCAGATCCCAGGGTGGGTACGGAGGGCACACCCAAAGTCTAGAGGTGACTTTGTTACCCCCACTCCCAGGACACCTTGCACACCTACGCTGTGCTAGGCTCTATGCTGAGCATGCTATATATGGGCGTCTTTTAATCCTTGCTGCTGGGTTATTTTCCAGGTGAGGAACCTGGGATTCAGAGAAGTGTAGTGACTTCCCCAGGGTCGCACAGCTGGAAAAAAGTAGGTTTGATCCTGGAGCTCAGAGGTGTGGACTGCTCTACATATCTTCATCCTGGGGAGGGGCCATTTCTCTCCTGGGGTCTCCATGACACGCAGTCCAGACCCCTCACCTGGACATGCAGGTGCTCCTAGTGCAGCCTGCCTCCCCCTCCTCCCGTCCCCTTCTCCCTGTGCCCCCGGCCTCGCTTGCCCCTTATGGCCCCCAATGTCCCTCCCCCGCTCACTCAGCTGTCCTCTATCTCAGTACCTCTTTAATCCTCAGGACTCCAGCTGCCTCCTCCAGGAAGCCCATCCTGGTTAGCCCTCCTCCCAGTGGGAACTCCAGGGGCAGGAGGTGGGGGACAGATGGCAAATTCATCTCAGAAGCTCCAGCACCCAGGAGAGCCTCAAATAAAACATCAAGGGTGGGCCCAGAAGCCGAAGGGTCCAGCCCTGCCTGAAATTGGTCCTTCGCCAGGGCAGCCTGGGGGGAAGTTTGGCCAGCCAGGGTCACTTCCCTCCCTTCCTCCCAGCACAGGTAGAATGTCACCTCCAGGAGGGCATCCCCTTTGTTCCCTGGAGATCTCCTGGGCCTAGAACTGGGCCTGGCACCGACAGATGCTCAGAGCTGGTCTGGTAAATGAATAAATGAAGTCATCTCCTTCAAAACGCTAGTCACATCCTGGAGAGTAAGAATAGGGCTCTTGATCAGACAAGGCTCACGCAGGCCAGGCTCTGACGATCATGCTGTGTGATGTGGGCAAGTTCCTCTACCTCTCTGGGCCTCGGTTTCCTTACAAGTCATGTGGTCATAAGAATAATGCTGTTCTCCTGAGGGTCTCAAGAGGCTTCACTGAGACAAACAGGAGGGCCTAACGCCCCGCCTGGCATGTAAACATGTTCGGTCAGCAATAATTGTTATTATTATTATTATTATTGGGTATTTTTTGAGGCAGAGTCTCGCTCTGTTGCCCAGGCTGGAGTGCAATTGCGTGATCTCAGCTCACTGCAACCTCCGCCTCCAGGGTTCAAGCGATTCTCCTGCCTCAGCCTCCTGAGTAGCTGGGATTACAGGTGTGTACCACCATGTCCGGCTAATTATTTTTTATATTTTTGGTAGAGATGGGGTTTCACCATGTTGCCCAGACTAGTCTCGAACTCCTGACCTCAAGTGATCTGCCCACCTCGGCCTCCCAAAGTGCTAGGATTACAGGCATGAGCCCCTGCGCCTGGCCTGTTATTTTTGAGACAGGGTCTTGCTCTGTTGCCCAGGCTGGAGTGCAGTGGCACAATCACGGCTCACTGCAGCCTCAACGTCCCAGGCTCAAATGATCCTCCCACCTCACCCTCCCCAATAGCTGGAACTACAGGTACCCACCACCACACCTGGCTAATTTTTTTTTTTTTTTTTAGACGGAGTCTTGCTCTTGTTGCCCAGGCTGGAGTGCAATGGCATGATCTCGGTTCACTGCAACCTCTGCCTCCCAGGTTCAGGCAATTCTCCTGCCTCAGCCTCCCGAGTAGCTGGAATTACAGGCATCCACCACCACGCCCGGGTAATTTTTGTATTTATAGTAGAGATGGGGTTTCGCCATGTTGGCCAAGCTGGTCTCGAACTCCTGAGCTCAGGCAATGTGCCCGCCTCGGCCTCCCAAAGTGCTGGGATTACAAGTGTGAGCCACCACGCCAGGCCTTTTTTTTAATTTTAGTAGACAGAGGTCTCCCTATTTTGCCCAGGTTGGCCTCAAACTCCTGGGCTAAAGCAGTCCTCCTGCCTCAGCCTCTCACAGTGCTGGGATCACAGGTATGAGCAACCACACCCAGCCAGTAGTGGTTATTATTATCATCATCAACAATGTTATTCTTTGTTTCTCTTACCAAATCTGAGTGCCCCTCACCTCCTCTCCACCACTGCCTCTCCCTTCCTGGACTGCCCTTGCCTCTGTTCTGTCTATCCATGTTTTCACATCCATTAAAGGCCCCCTCCTCCAGGATGCCCTCCCTGAATGGCTCTCTCTGCCTCTGATAATTCAGGCATTTCTGCCCCTACAGTGAGTCTGTGCCATTTGTCCCAAAGGGCGTCCCAGTAGTGACAGGGCCCAGACTCTCCCCGTGCAGGCTGGGTGACCCTCATCAGCTGACGCCAATGTCAGCTGTGCCAAGTTCCAGGCAGGCCAGGGCTGGAGGTGAGGTCTGGAGGCTGCAGAGGGACCACACCTACTCTGAGACCAGCTCTCTTCTCCCAGGCCTCACCTCTATGCAGGCTGGGCCATCCCACCCCTGCCCCTGCCTGAGCAGCTTGAGGACCCACCCTGAGAGCAGCTGCCCAGAGGAGGGGCTGGGACAGTGTGCCTTATTGCCCCAGCCGCCCCTTCAGGTCAGGCAAAAGCCTCGGGGCTCTGCAGGCCTCTGGCAGGATGTATATTGCGGGGAGCTGAGGCCAATTTGTTGCCAGGAGCCCCGATCTGGGAAAGAGGCAACCAGCCAACACCAGAGCCCAATGCCAGGCACCATCCGTGCCAGCAGATTGTATCTGACATCACACCGCCCCCCTGCCTGGTGACCACGGCAACTGGAGGCCGCCCCCTCCCCGCCCCGCCCCATAGCAGTTCTCCCTGTTCCCTCACCACGGTCCTCCTGTGCAGAATGAGTGTGTGTGTGTCTGGGTGGTGGTGCGGGAGGGGAGCGGGGGGTGGGGGGGGGGTGGCATTTTACATTTCCTGCAGCTGGCAGTGCTGAGACACATGATGGAAGAGAACACGGGCCCTGGTATGACACAGACCTGGGTACTGGGTTCAAATCCCAGCTCTCCCACTTCCTAGCAGTCTGTCCCTGAGTGAACCACTTCACCTCTCTAAGCCTCAGCTTCCCCATCTGTAAATGAGAATAAGGACAGGACCATCTCAGAAGGCCAGAGGGAGGAGTCAGTGAGTCCTGGTGCCTGGGCCAGATGCTAAGTTGCGCAGTTATTACTATTGTCATGTAAATGCCTGCTGGGAGGGGCAAAACCTGGCTCCAAACCCCGGCTCCATCTCTCATGAGCTGTGGGCCTTGGCCAAGTCACTGGACCTCTCTGAACCTTGGTGTCTTCATCTAGAAAACGGGGTGACGATGCCTTCCCTGCAGAGCTGCCGCAAGCAGTGCATATGGCACAGAAAGCGGGTGGCACTGAGCCCAGCACGTCACAGGCAGAAACACCCAGCCAGTACTATTATCCTTCTTCGTGCCTCCTTTCTCCCTGATTTATACTTTGCCCCACTCCCAGCTCCCGAGCCCTGGCACTCCAGGATCAACTGGCCCCTTCCTCCTTTTGTCATCCCTAGGGCCATGGTCACATCACCAAGTCCCAAAGCATCTCAGACCCATGCCCAGGCCTGAAGAGTGGCCGAGTTCAACAGGAAGAGTGCCAGCTGGGCACTGGACCAGCACCATGGGAGACCACTTCCCCTGGCTAAGCCTCAGCTTCCTCATCCGTGACATAGGGCTACAGCTTCTGTCACCTCAGAATGGTTGGTAGGACCACAGTGCAGCAAAGGGCTTTGGGGTACCCCACCGCCCTGTTCTTGTAGAAGTCCCCCGACTCCACTGTTCCTGAGCCGGGGGCAGGCCCTCTGCCTCCTAAACCAGACACACTGTGGCCCCACCTACACTTGAACCCAGCCCAGCCAGCCGCACCCGTGCCAGGGCTCTGTGGATAGCTGGTGCTGGGATACAGAGGGCAGTTAGAGCCCTGGCCCCTCTGCCCCCAAGTGTCCCCAGGCTCTCCAGCCTCCCTACCTTGGCCGCCCGCCCCTTGTCCATGCAGGCGGGGTTCTGACAGCGCAGTCCCTTCTTTTCCGCGGGGCTCTGGTCGTCTGCAGGGGAGGAGCAGAGGGCATCAGTCAGCGGGGCACCCAGGCTCCCCTGGGCCCCAGTGGCCTCCCGACCGGAGGAGGGGTGGGGCGATCTCCTCAGTCCTCCCTTCAAAGGAGGTCAGCGTCCCTTTCTCTTTTAAATGCCAACTTATCTGCACGGGAATCTGTTTGCAGAGCCCTTTTCTCCTGCAGTCCTCAGGGAAATTATCCAGATTCCACGGGGAGAAAACATCTTTGGAAATACGCTGCTCTCTCCCTCTGTCCCTCTAGTCTGGGGGACAAGTCGGGGAGCGCTCAGTGACCTTTAGGGGCCCCAGACTTCCCAGGGGGTCCCGGCAGGGCTGCTGGGGGGAAGGGGCTCCAAGATCCCAGATCCCTGCGAACCCTAGGCCCTGCATCGCTCCCTTTAGAGACAGAGGAGCCCCCGAAGTTCTGGGGCGACCCCCGTTCCCCGAGACTCATCTCTGACCCTGAATTTGGCCCCCTCCAAGCTGCCTCTCTTCCTGGGGGCTGGAGTGCACCGCGGTGGGGGCAGAGCGGCCCAACCAGCAGGAGGCGGGGTGAGGGAGGAGAAGCGGGGTGCTGCCGAGGCAGGCCCCGACTTGGGGGCCGAGTTTGGGTCCGAGCGGCCCGAAGCCCGGTCGGCGCCCACCCCCTTGCCTGGAGCGGGCCCTCCCCGGAGGAGGTTAGGAGCCGGCCCGGCCCCCCAGGCCCCCGCCCAGCGCCCGCCGGGTCCCCGCCTGCACTCACCCATGGAGCAGGCCCCGGGCCGCGCGGGGGGCGGGCGGCGGGCGGCGGGCGGGGGCGCCGGGAACGCCGGGGACGGGGAGGCCGCAGAGCCGCAGCCGCCGCCGGACCCTCGCACGGGAGGCGGGCGGGGCAGGTGGGCGGGGAGGAGCCGCGGCGGCCCCGCCCCGGGGGCGGGGGGCGGGGGACGGGAGCGCGGCCGGGCCTTGGCGCTGACGGTGTCACCCCTCCCTCCCCGGCTCCCCAGCCCCTGCGCGCTGCGGTCCGGAGGCTGCCTCCACCTCCCGCAGGGCGGGCACCAGGGCGGCTCAGGAAGCGCGCACGGCTCTGGTCTGGAGGGTGCCATCCACGCGGAGGGTGCCTGTCCGCAGGAATGCAGGCCGGGACCCACGCAGAGCCCCCACCCCAGCCCAGAATCGCTGTCTCCGAGGTCAGTTTCCATGGCAACACGGAGGCTGCCCCGCGCAGGGTGGGGGCTGTCACCAGGAGAGACTCGCCTGCCACTGCTCTTGCTGCGTCTCCTCTGCTGGTTCACAGTTTTAAACTTCATTGAAGTGCAAACGCGGACAGAGAAGTGCACCTGTCCTGCGAGCACAGCTCAACACATTTTCAGGAAACTTTCACAAAATAACCTGTGCCCAGACCGAGCTGCAGAGCGTCCCCATCCAGTCCCCAGCCCCCACCACCTCCCTCGTGCCAACCGGTCCCCCCAAGGGCACCACCGCCCTGACTTCCAACACATCGATTCGTCTGCCTGGTCCTGTACTTTATGTAAATGGAATCAGGAGATCGCAAACCCTTTGCGCTACAGAAACAGCCTCAGAGAGGTGGCCAAGAGTCTGCGGCGGCTCAGTGCTCCTAAGCCTGCCTCTGGACCCCCAGCCCACCCTGCACACTGGCACCAGGAGGCATTGGGCCGACAAGACCTAGGTATAGAAGATGCAGCTTCCAGCAGGGCCGGGTCCCTCTCCCAAAGGCTAAGGGTGGACTTCCCTGACTCCTTCACTGGAAGGCTTCTCAGCTGGAGCCTCCCTGCATGGACTCCTTACATGGGCCCGGCCCTGGGACCCACAGGTGACCAGAAACTGGTGCCTGACCCAAGGACTCCTGGCACAGTGAAGTAGCACGGATCCCGGGTCTCCCGAGTTCTCTGGATTCGTTCAGCAAACACACTAAAGATCCTCTGAGGGTCCCCATGAGCCAAGCTCTAAGCTGGGTGCTGGGGACCCATTGGTGACCCTGACAAGCCTTGGGAGCTCACAGGGGGCCTGGTGGGCAGGGTAGCCCTTTGGAGGGCAGTACATCTGCATGACCCTGGGGAGGGGGCTCTCGAGGAGGGGCTGCCACAGGCATCCCGGGTCCTCCAGGCTGAGAGGGAAGTAGCTTCCCCGGGGCCCTGGGCCTCCTCAGTGCACAGCCTGCGGGAACTCTCAGGATCCTCAGGCCCAGCCCAGCCTCACCCCCACACTGTGCTCATTTCCCTCTCTGAGTCTCTGCTCTCAGCCATCCAAGGGGCCAGCGATGCCTGTCCCGCCTCTAGGCTGGAGGTGGAGGCAGCCGAGGCAGGAGATGGCCCTGTGAGGACTGTGGCGAGGTCCCCGCCTGCAGGGAGGAAGCTGACTTGAGGGTGGAGTGGGGTTCAGGGCTCTTGTCTGCTGTGACTCCAGCAGGCCCTCCTCTGCCATCTGCGTTTCCACAGGGACCTGGAGCCCTCAGCCAGCTTTGTGGGAGTTTCCCATGCGCCCAGCCTGGGACTTCTCCAGCTAAGAAGGACAACTTCTGCTGTCGGCCCGGAAAGTTTCCAAGCCCCTGCATTCTCAAAACTCTGAGCCTGGGGTTGGATTCTCACACCCTTTGCCCCAGGGCCTCTGGATTGTAGCCCCATATTCTGAAGGCTCCGGGCCATGTCTTCTGCTGCTGGGTCTGCCTCACCAGCTCCCTAGATCCCCCCATGACTGCTCAGGTCACAGCCACCATCAGGCCTGACTATCCTATAGCCTCTATGCCACTTGGGTTGTGGAATTCCTTTTCCTCTGCCTGGTACTTCCTGGCACTGGGGTCTACCGGCCTGAACTCTCTGGCCTCTGACCCCGGTCTCAGCAGGCTCCAGGTGCTCACCCTGCCTTCTAGACCCTACACTTCTGATCCCCTGGTCCTGGCTCCCCTGGGAGGTGGCTCACTCTGTGCTCTGCTCTAAAGCTGCAACTTCCTGCATTGCGTAGGCGAGCTCCTCTCTCCTGGAGACTGCAGACACGAAGGAAAATCCGTCAGGACCCTGGTACTCTCAGGGCCCAGAGAGGGGCCTGTGGGGCTTGGGGGTGGAGTCAGCACAAGCAGTCCCCACCATAGGCCTGTCATGAGCTCTCCTGCAGGTCACCTATCCCCATCTACAGCCTTCGAGGAAAGGGTGGGCCTGATAAGGGGAACATATTGTATCAGGTGATAGCGTACCCTGGACATAGCTGGGTTTTTCTTAATTTAATTTAATTTAAAATTTATTTTTTGAGACAGAGTCTTGCTCTGTTACCCAGGCTGGAATGCAGTGTTGTGATCAGGGCTCACTGCAGCATCGACCTCCTGGGCACAAGTGATCTTCCCACGTCAGCCTACCGAGTAGCTGGGACCACCAGTGCACACCACCATACCTGGCTAACTTTTTAATTTTTTTATAGCAAGGGAGGTCTCACTATGTTTCCCAGGCTGGTCTCGAACTCCTGGCCTGAAGGGATCCTCCTGCCTTGGCCTCCTAAAGTGCTGAGATTATAGTTGTTGAGCCATCTACATGGCCTGGCTGAGCCAGTCAGATTTGCTCTCCTGAGACTATGAATTGAGGCAAGCCTGGGAAGGAAACACGATTCCGATCCCCTTCCTGATAGGAGCCCACAGGCAGGACTCCTACTGGGCCCTGGAGCCTTGAGTCCACTGAGAGTCAGTCCAAATAGGTACGATGCCCCAAGATTGTTGGGGAGCAGGAACAAGGGGAGCAGCCACTCAGTGGAAACCACCCCAGAGCAGACAGGGCAGGAGAAGGCAGCTTTGTGAGAGTGGGCAACTCTCGGGGGCGGGGGGGGCAGCCTCCTCTGCCTGCCCTGGGCTTCCCTTGGGAGCCCTGCCTCTTTGTAGCAACCCCTCTTATGTGGACCAGCCTGAGCAGTGTCTGCTCCTCGACCTCAGCCCGACCCTAAGCAGACCTGGAACCCTGAACTCCCCCCTCCCCTAAGCAAACCTGGAACCCTGAACTCCCACCACCCCTAGCCAGACCTGGAACCATGAACTACTCCCCTTGAGGTGGACCTGGAACCCTGAACTCCCGCCACTTCATGCCAGACACTGCCTCCCCACGTCTGCAACAGCCCAGCTGCCCTCCTGGCTCCCCCACCTACCGTCCCAGGGAGACCAGGACCCTTGGCCAGGCAGAGGACCCTACTCACCAGTTCTCCCCCTACCCTGTCTCAGTCGCAGGAGGCCACTTTGGCTTTGTCCTGAACATGATCTCTACCAGAACCGGGCCTCGGGGCGCGGGCAGAACGGCCGGCAGACATGTTTTGTTTGGCTGAGAACAGGGTTTCGAAAGAATTTAAATTGGTTGCCAACTTTGAAAAGTCAGGAGATTTCACATAAAAATCCATATTTCTGGCTTCTCTTGACAAACCAGAGGAGCCTGGCAGCTCTGGACCCATGTTCTGCACGGCTCCAGCTCCCGAGCTGTGTCTGCCTCGGATCAGCACAAATGCTTCCAGCCTCCACAGTCCCCGCCACTCCCTGTCGCCCCACCCCAGGCCCCTCACTCCGCTACTTGCCGGACACAACTGAGCTTCTGACCCCAGCCCAGCCCTTCTTGGTGCTATTCCTTTGCCCTCCCCCAGCATCCTCCCATCGCTGTCTGCTGCCGACCTGCCCACTCTTCAAGGCCCAAATTGAAGGCTGCTGCCTTCAGGAAGGCCTCCCTATTGTCATATATCCCAGTTCCAGGTGAACATGTCCTTGCTGGACTCCCACTGTCTTGAACCTTTGAACCAACACCGACCTGTCTCCCCATCAGACGGCTTCAGGAACAACATACAGTGACCACAGCTCTCACTAGCCAACCACCTGCTGGGAACTCTGCTGTCCATAGATGGTGTCGTTTCACCATCTAACTCTGTGCAGAGGAATGATCGTTGTCCCCATTTTACAGAGGAGGAAACTGAGGCGTGGAGGGTAGAGAGATTTGCCCAAGGTCACACAAGTAATGACAGTAACGAGGCTGTGAGTGTGTAAGCCTCCAAGCCTGCGCTCCTAACCGCCAGGCTACAGTGCTTCCATGGGGCCTGACACAATTAGCTGTCTGGAAAACGTGAATTGGTCTCCCCATCATGACATGAGTGTCCCCTTTCCCCACTGGCCCCAGGCTGACACAAGTGCACGGAAAACCACCTCGTTCTCATCTTCTCCGGGGTAGCCCCTCACCTGTGAACCCTCCACTCAGATGAACCCTTCTGTCTCAAGAAAACAGGCCCTCCCTACCCACCACCTCCCAACCACAGGCCTGGCCATGCAAAGGCTGCCCCTCTCAGGAAGCAGCTGTGGCCTTGAATGTCCCCTCCCGCGTGAGCCCCACCCTCCTGGGCACCGGTCCATGCCTGGGCAGCTGCTGCAGGCCATGCTGGGGCTGGACCTCTTAGCCACAGAAGCCTGGGGAAGGGCAAGATTTGTCCCAAACCTGGCCAAACGCCAGAGAGGCATGTCCTGGGTAAATGGCTGCTAGTCCCAGGACATCCGCCACTACATATGCAGGACACTGGTTGGAGAGTCACTGGAGGCCTGGGAAGGAAATGTGTTTCTGATCCCCTTCCCAAAGCGCCATGGGGCACCTTGGGGCAGGTCAGTGAAGTAGGGACCCAGCTGCAGGGAGGGGCATGGACCACGGCCAGGACACTGCTTCTGCCTACAGCCCAGAACCACCGCTGGCGTAGTCCCTGGGGACCGGAGAGCTGAACACCGCCCTACCCACCCACACTGCTCGAGCTCAGTAAGAAGAGGTGGGAGGACACATTCAGGATTCCTTCCTGGGGCCCGAGAAACTGTCCACACAGCTCTGCACACAGGCCTGGGGCCAGCCAGCCACTTCCTCCGGCTGAGGCTGCTGTGGGCGCCTGCCCATCTGCCCCCTGTGGGCTTCCTCCAGAGGTTCCTCAGAAGAACCGAGAGTGACCAAGGGCGGAACAGAAGCAGGGCTGCAGAAATAGCTATGAGATCCCAATTCCCGACAGTCACGCTCCAAGCGCCAGTCCTGCCCCCATCACAGGCAGGGCTGGCATCGGCCCACCCTGCATGGGCCCCGGCCAGGGTCTGGCTGGCGCAGAGGACAGAGCCCACACAGACAGCCGTGTGCCCAGGCTCACCCACCTGGCCGCCTCAGCTCACGCATGAGAGCTGACTGTTCACGTGCTGTGACCCAGCCACTGTGTGCAGCCCCCCGGCGCCTCTCTGCCGGCCCCGGGGAGAGCTGGGGCAGGCACATGTGGGTGAGCAGGTCTCAGTTCTGGTGCTCAGGCTGAGGGTGTGCATGGTGTATCTGGGTGCCACCACTTGGGATCTCAAAGGCCTCGCCACACCTCACCAGGATAAAAGGGATTCCAAGAATGGCCTTGACTCAGAGACTGGGCATGGATATTCCAGGAGCCTAGGTTGAAAGAGCTTTGAGGCTGGACATGGTGGCTCATACCCGTAATCCCAACACTGTGGGAATCCAAGGAGGCAGAAGGATCATTTTAGTCCAGATGCTCAAGACCAGCCTGGGCAACATAGAGAGACCCCATCTCTACAAAACATTAAAAAACCAGCAGGGCATGGTGGTGTGTACCTGCAGTCCCAGCTACTTAGGAGGCCGAGGCAGGAGTGCTGCTTGAGGTCAGATGCAGCGAGCTGTGATCTCGCACTGCACTCCAGCCTGGGTAACAGAGTGAGATGACCCTGTCTTTTTTTTTTTTTTTCAGACGGAATTTTGTTCTTGTCACCCAGGATGGAGTGCAATGGTATGATCTCGGCTCACTGAACCTCTGCCTCCCGGGTTCAAGTGATTCTCCTGCCTCAGCCTCCCAAGTAGCTGGGATTACAGGTGGCTGCCACCATGCCCGGCTAATTTTTTGTATTTTTTAGTAGAGATGGGGTTTCACCATGCTGGCCAGGTTGGTCTTGAACTCCTGACCTTAGGTGATCCACCCGCCTCGGCCTCCCAAAGTGCTGGGATTACAGGCATGAGCCACTGCGCCTGGCCTACCCTGTCTTAAAGAGAAAAATAAAGAGTGCTTGGCACTGGGTAAGCCCTCTCTACGTTAGCTGTGTGGCCAGTGTGATCGAGGGGCCCCAGAGCTGTGAAACCATAGAAGCAGGAGCCGCCTGTCCCAGAGGCAGGAGAGATAGGCAGCTTCATAGATGTGATTCCTGCATCTGAGCCGTGAGGGCATCCCAGGGGGAGGGACCAGCAGGGTGACTGAGATGTAGAGAACAACTAAGAGAGCCCAGGGAGGGCCTGCCTCTGCAGATGGTGAGCAGCCCCACTTTGCCCCACCCCGCCCAGGGGAGCACAATCTGAGTGGGGTCGAGGGGTGGGACACAGCTTCCATTGGCTGGCCCTGCTGGCTTGGGGCCGGGTGGCTAAACAACCTGGGTCAAGTCTCTGGCTCTGTTGGGTCCTGTAGCACCGTACCTGCCTCAGGTAGGCAGGAAGCTGCCAGGTGAAGAAATAGAGCAGCCTGCCCCCCATCCCACCCTCCGACTCCAGGACAGTGCCCAGCTAAGGGTGGAGGGGAGATTTGCCCCCCCAACATCAGCTGCCACACTCCTCCTCACCCCACCCCCACATCCCGTGCTGCCTCCCGCATCCCCACTGCCTCCACCAGCTGGGCAGCTGGGCTGCCCCTCTCACATCCTGCCCTCCCTGCCTCCTGCGCACATCCCGATGGGGCCTGGAGCTGCTGGGGCCTGTGGGACGCTGTACCTGCCTCTCCTGACAAGCAGCCACATTCCCCCTCCTCCACAGCTGGGGGCTGGTCACAGGCAGGGACGCCTGGCCTTTATGCCCACCGGACATCGTCCTCCCTCCTGGGAGCAGCACTTCCCTTCTCTCTTTTTTTTCCTTTTTTTTTTTGAGATGGAGTCTCGCTCTGTCACCCAGGCTGGAGTGCAGTGGCACAATCTTGGCTCACTGCAAGCTACACCTCCCGGGTTCATGCCATTCTCCTGCCTCAGCCTCCGGAGTAACTGGGACTACAGGCACCCACCACCACGCCCAGCTAATTTTTTGTGTTTTTAGTAGAGACGGGGTTTCACCGTGTTAGTCAGGCTGGTCTCGATCTCCTGACCTCATGATCCGCCCACCTCGGCCTTCCAAAGTGCTGGGATTACAGGCATGAGCCACCCTGCCCAGCCTGCACCTCCCTTTCCAAAACCCGTCACTGTGTGGTCCGCAGGCTCCCTCCTGCCTCCCAAGGTGGACCGCAGGCTGAACCGTCACTCACCCTGCCTCTGGCCTCACAGATGGGCTCAGGGAAGGACCACACCAGCCTGGGGAGACTCTTCCAGGACAGGCTCCTGCTCCCTGGGCTTGTGGCCTGGGGCAGGCCAGCGCCTGGGCCTGAGGGTGAGGCTAATGGAGAAGAGAACCCAGGCCCAGGCCCAGGCCCCGGCCCTGGCCCCAGAGAGTTCCACAGTGCTGGGAGCTGGAGATCAGCGCTCCGGTAGCTTCTGCAGACCGGACTCAAGTTTCTGTCACTGCACCAAAGCTCCCTGACAGAGCCAGGTTCCCAGCTTACAGTGCCGGTCAGCCCACGGTGCCGGTCAGCCCACAGGTCCCCAGCCCACGGTGCCGGTCAGCCCACAGTGCCGGTCAGCCCACAGTGCCGGTCAGCTGAGCTGAGCGGACAGAATGGGCATCCGACAGCCAGCACAGGTGCGCCCTGCCTCTGCCACTGCTGTTTGAAGTCTCCCTGTGTGTCATCCCCATTAGTGCTCTCAGCCCCCCAGTGACCCCCAAGGCATCATTATTCCCATTCACAGTTCCCCAACCTCTCACACCCAGGAGCAGCCCAACATCCCACCCCTCTAAACACAGGCTGCGGGGCTCAGCGTCCCCGAGAGCTCGTCCTGCCTCTTCAGGGGCTTAAACTCCCTGTACCTCTGTTTCGTCATCTGTAAAATGGGGACAAAAGGAGAAATGACCCACGTCCTGGGGCCTGGAACATGAATGTTCCAGAACATCTCATTACACCACCCAGCCCTGAGAAAACACCATGGCCTGATCTTGGGGGCTGGGGGAGAGCAGAGGCAGAGGCCAGGCCTGAAGCCCAGTGCAGGGCCCACGCTGCCCAGCCAGGCCAGCCCTGGAGGAAGGACAGCCTCCTCTGCTGCTTGCCTGCCCTCTGGCCCCCAGGGTCCTCAATTCCGGGCCCCTCTCCTGCACCAGCGGCAGCTCTCAGGAGTGGCTCTGGCCCCCACACCGCCATGGAGCAAGTGACCGTCAGTAGCATGTGTGTGTGAATGGGCTACAGGCCCTGGCTGGGCAGGCCCAGTGCCAGAGCCTGCTGAAAGTCCTCCCGGGAGGTGGGCTCGCACCTACCCCCGAGGTCTTCGATGATGTCCAGGGTGGAGCTCCACGAGAAACGCTCCACCGTCCCTAGCTCCAGCTCGGCCAGGTCGCCGGGCAAGGCCTCCAGCTCATAGGTGCCCCGCTTCTTCCAGTAGAGAAACATGCTGAGGCCAGAGGAGGCTGCCCCGCCTGGCCCGCGCCCTCGGAGGCTGGGTGGCCTGGGGACGGGACGCAGGGAGTGCAGGGGCGCAGGGGGCTGCAGGGACCACTGGGGCTGGCCTCGGCTGGCAGGCGCACCCTCCCCAGGAAGGGGAGCATTCTGGGAGCGGCTGGGGGCCTCGGAGCTGACCAATGGCCAGGGCCCCGGCCCCACACAAAGCGCCTTTCTTCCCCTCCTACAGACATTTTACAAATTTCGCCTTCCCGGCCCCCTCGGAGCCCCCGCCGAGGAGACGGGCTGGCCGTCTGGGGACGACAGAGGCCCGGAAAAGAGTGCGATTGTTTCGTGGTCTCTTTGCTAAGATAGGTTTTCAGAGAAGAAAAATGTGCTGCCCGAGGAGCAATTCCAGCTCCCCACCCCTGACCCGTGACCCCGCTCCCAGCCCCAGTGGAACCCTGCAGGATTTCTCAGTGAGGAATAGAAGCACCTGTGGGGAGGCATCTCTAGGCTGCCCCTAGAGATGTTTCCAGCTCCTGCCTGGACCCTCCCCAGGAAGCTCAAGGCATGTCCCTCACCTCCACTGAGCGGAGGCCCCCAGAGGTCCCCCAGTGGGGCGGGAGCTGTGGGCCAGGCCTCACTCTCAGCCTGCCTGTGAGGTCCGGGCTCTGCTCTCTGGGCTCCCTTTAGGGGCTGGCCACACTTCACCCGGCTGCCTCCTCCTTCAGTTCATGTCGCCTACACCAGTGGCAGCCCAGGCATAGAGCCCTAGGCAGCTGAGCCTCCCGCATCCTCAGGGGAGCCTTGTTGCTCCCGAGCGGTGGGTGGAGTTGGAGGAAGTCAGAGGGCTGGGGGTGCAGACCCTTCACAGAAAGGACCATGAGAAGAAGGAAAAGCCAGCAGACAGGCGGGGAAATGAAAAGCCACTGGTCAGTTGATTCCAGAGTGTTGTCAAAACTCCAAAATGTTCAAGCTAGAAAATAACAACTCAAAGCCTAAGGCGGCCCTCCTGTGGAGAGACCTCTGTCACGGCATCCACGTGACCTGTGCCCCAGCAGGGTCATTGTGGCTTTCCCTGCGTGGGTGGGCACTTCCTTCGTGGCACAGATGAGGAAGCTGAGGCTCAGCTCACAAGGAATAGAACTTGGATTTGACCCCAAGACTGTCTAGCTTCAAAGCCAACTTGGGGACCTGAACAAGCAGCTGGGGGAGAAGGTGGGGCCATGCGGCAGCCCTTCAGAAATCCAGACTTGAACGGGGCCAAGGGCAGCTTGCACTGGGCTCCCCAGCCAGGCTCTGCTGAGCCTCCTCTGTCTTACCCCACCTATACCCCCCCAGCCTGCCAGGTCTGAAGGAGCAGAGCCAGGGCACAGCTGGCTCCCCTACCAGACCAGATGCCTGGCAACAGAGACCCAAGGCCCAGGCAGAGGGAGCTGGCAGCAGAAGGCTCTGTTTCCGGGGGGCGGGGGGGGGGGTGGAGGGGTCACCCCAGGCCTGTGGCAGGGGGTGCTGGGGTGGCCATCCAGGCAGCCTGCACGCCCCCAGCTGAGGGCTAAGGTGCCAAGAGGCGGCTTGAATAATTCGAACCATATGCCTGCCTGGCCGGCCCCTCCCCCGCCGGCACGGGGCCAGGGAGGACAAACGCAGGCCCTTGGCCTTCATCACTGGCACCCACACGACCTGGGCCTGAGCCCACAGGAGCTGGGGGTGTCCCTGGCTCGTGTTCATGTGGCAAGTGGCCAGCCTGGGGGTGTCAGACTGAGGCTTAGGGAATAGGACCATCCATGGCCTGGCCAGCCATCTCTGTCTCAGACCCACCCTAGCAGAAGCCAGGGCCAGTGGGGTGGGTCCTGGAGCCTTTACTCATCCCCAGCCCCTCTTTGTCTGGGCTTGGTGGGAGCCACACCTGGTTATTATTTCAGGACAGCCAACCCCAGAGCATCCCCGCCCGGGCGTGGCAGAGACTCTTTCCTACCCTCAACTGTGGGCTGAGCACAAGGGGATGCCCCTGCTGCAGCGGCCACCTGGGGGGGCCCCACTCCCAGGCGTCCATTTGGGGCTCAGAGGCTGAACCCTCCTGAGGGGCTGCAGCCCTGGATGCCAAGAGGAGGAGGCCGGGCTCCACCCTCCATCCTGACCACACGGAGCATCATCTTCTGTGTTCCCTCTGTCTCCAAATGTGCCTCCTGCTTCCCACCTCCCACCTTCGCTTGTGCTGTTCCTGCTGCCCGGCTGTCCTCCTCTGTCTCCCACGCTCCTTCCATACAAGGCTAGAGGGTACCCCACCCAGCCTCCCGATGCAGGAAGGCAGAGGCAGCCCCAGTGGGTCAGGGGAGGCCCCCCCAGGCCGGTGAAGTAGACCCCCACAGTGCTCGAGGGTGCAACACCAGCCCTTCTCTCTGAGGCAGCAGCTGTCCAAGGCAGGTGGACACACCTGGGCCTTTTCCTAGGGTCTGGGGGAAACCAGGAAACAAGACTGACTAGCTACGCCGCTGACAAACACGGGGGTTGCTCTTGGTGCCTTCAGGGACAGCTGTCTGTTTGCATTCTGCTGTGTGCCCAGCCTCAGGCAGGCACTCCACTTACCATGGCCCAATGCCATACTGAGCAAGCACTATTCACACATCATCTCCAATCCACACTTCATCCCCAACAGCAGGTGCTACTGTCCCCACCACAGAGATGGAGAAGCTGAGGCCACGGACAGGCAACTTGCCCAGGGCCACACAGAGCTAGGAAGAGGGAGAGCCAGGGCTGAGCCCCAGAGCAGTACTCACACTGCTGGCCACACTGCCTACCCCGCTCTAGGCCTGGCCCTCCTCACCCACCTCTAGTGCCTCTCGAAGTCACTGCCGGGTGCAGACAGGGAGCTAGAGGCCCGAGAGAGGCAGGTGGGCCCTCAGCTGGAGGGCTGCTCTCCCACAGCCCCAGACCTATCTCGAGGGACTTGGTCCCCTGGAAGCCTCACGGCCTCTGGACAGGTAGATCCCAGAGGAGCAGAGACAATTGGTTTGTGCCCTCACGTGCGCTGCCCCTGGGGCTGGGAGCTGTGGCCCCGGGCAGGGAGACCCTAAGGTTTGCCTCTCGTCCCACCTCTGGTTCCTTCTGTGCTTCAGTGAGCATCCCCTGGCCTGGGGCTGGAGCCAGGACAGGCAGAGGGACAGGGGCTAAAGACAAGGGCCCGCTTCATCTGGTTCCTGGCAATGGCCTTGGACATGGGAGGGGGCGAGTCCTCTGCAAACCACAGCTGTTTCGTTGAGAGCGGAAGTGCCAAGTGAGGGGGGACCCAAGCAGGGTCCACCCCCGCAAGGTCTCGCTGAGTAAGGGGCCAAAAGAGGAAGAGAAACAGGTGGCAGGACCCGGCCATCGACCCCCACGCCAGGAAGCCACGGCCACCCAGGAGACGTAGGCTCTGGGGCACTTTTCCTGCCTAAGCTCACAGGCCGGGGGCTCCACGGGCCCCTGAACATCCTTTCTCCCCTCAACCATCCTGGATGACCCCTTCCCACTGCAGGGGTTTTCTGAGGGCAGCCCCCCGCAGGGGAGGGCTTGGTTCAGGGTTAGGCTTCTGCCTCCCGAGCTAGGCAGCCTCAGCCGTGACACTTCCCCAGATTCCACATCTGTAAAATGGGTCAAAGAGAGAGCGCCCCAGGGTGTCATCTCCACAAGATCCTGCACACACAGGGCTTAGCAGGGAGCCTGGCGCAGAGTGAGTGCTCACCCCAAAGGGATAAAGACTTGGTGGGGGGTCCCTGTACCCAACAAGAGCCCCGTTCCCCCCCGTCCCCAGGCAAGGCCCACTGTGGCCTCTTGTGGACCCCCAAGGCCCCAGGGACAGGTAACCACATTCCTCCCTTCCTCTCCCGGTGTCTGAGGAGGCCTGTCTGGACCCCCAGGGCAGCCGGGGAGAGCCAGCAGCGTGCATGCGGGGCCGCCATGCCCAGTTCTAGCTACCCGGCTCTCGTGAGAATCACCCAGGCGGCCATGCTGTGGGTGAGTGTTTCTGCACAGGCCAGGCTGCAGAGCCCCGTTATGTAATCTGGAAAGAGTGGGCACTAGCCACTCCCCCTGCCCTCTGGCTCTCCTGTCTCTGTTCTTCTGGCCAGGCCCTCCCCAAACGCTCCACCAGGCCAAGTAAAAAGAAGAATCTGCCTCTGCCCGGCCGGGCACGGTGGCTCACGCCTGTAATCCCAGCACTTTGGGAGGCCGAGGCAGGTGATCACGAGGTCAGGAGTTCAAGACCAGCCTGGCCAAGATGATGAAACCCCGTCTCTACTAAAAATACAAAAATTAGCCAGGAGGGGTGGCAGGCGCCTGTAATCCCAGCTACTTGGGAGGCTGAGGCAGAGAATTGCTTTAACCCAGGATGCGGAGGTTGCAGTGAGTTGAGATCGCGCCACTGCAATCCAGCCTGGGTGACAGAGTGAGACTCTGTCTCCAAAAAAGAAAAGAATCTGCCTCTGCCCTCTGGAGGCACGGGCTGAGGACCTTCCAGGGCCAATACCTGATGGTGACCCTGGGGGTGGGGGCCAGGTGGGGTGGAGGCCAACCCACCAGCCAGCAAGCAGTGGGCCCAGTGTCAGCACCTGCGGGAGGGGTGAACAGGGCCTGGTGTGGGCAGCACAGACCCTTCCTCCAAATTAAACAATTCTGGGCTGGGCACGGTGGCTCATGCCTACAATCCCAGCACTTTGGGAGGCCAAGGAGGGTGGGGATCACTTGAGGTCAGGAGTTCGAGACTAGCCTGGCCAACATGATGACATCCCGTCTCTACTAAAAATACAAAAATTAGCCAAGTGTGGTGGCAGATGCCTGTAATCCCAGCTACTCAGGAGGCTGAGGCAGGAGAATCGCTTAAACCTGGGAGGTGGAGGTTGTAGTGAGCCAAGATCGCGCCACTGCACTCCAGCCTTGGCGACCGAGTGAAACTCTGTCAAAAAAAAAAAAAAAAATTAAACAATTCTGAAGGCGAGATGCGTGGGTCCAGTGCCCCAGCCCATCTGCCAGTCCATTTGTTTGGAAGATGCTGGCGGAAACCCGGGCCACAACCACCTGGCCCCTGGCCAGCCCGTCCTTGAGCTTCAACCAGGCCTCAGCCTTAGCCCCCAACACCCTCCCCTCCCCACAGTCTCTGATGGGCCCTGTCCCAGCCCTGGGTGCTGCTGGGGTGGGGGATGGAACAAAGGGGACAGGCACCACCAACGCCACCAAAGGTCACTGACTCCTCCAGCCTCAGTTTCCTCCTCTGTAAATGGAGACAATCCTAAGCCCCTGACTAGGGTGATTACATGAGGCTGCCTGTATGAAAGGACCCCACTTGGAGCCTGGCAAGCCCGAGAGAAACGTCTGAAGGGGGCTGGCGGTCACCCAGCAGCTGCCGATGCCCACCTCCCCCAAGACAGGAGGGATCCGAGAGGGGACCCACACACTCCTGCGCTGCCCAATCCTCAGGGCCCCCAGGCGCTGGGACTGAGGCATGTGAGATGGGGGATTGAGGCAGCGGGGCCACGACAGGGCTCACAGAGCGAGGACTGGGCCGGCAGAGCCACGCAGTGGCTTCACCTCCAGCCCTGGAGTGGGCACTGCAGGCCGCCTGACTGCAGCCCCCCCCAAGACAGGCTGCCCCCAGCACTGCAGAGAGTGAGTGTGTGACTGCCACTGTGGCCTGGATAGAGGAAGGGGGAGAGGGTTCTGCTGGCAGGAAGCCCAGGGCCGGGCAGGGGAGAGGCCCTCGGAAGCCGGGGAGCCCGAGCCTGTGCTAGTCTCTTCCCTGTGCTCAGGAACAGACTCCTGCTGAGCTAGGGACTCTCTCAGCCCCCTTTCCCTGGCTGTCCTTACAGCAGGGACACTAACATCTGCCGGGGCCCTATGTATTATACCAGGACTCTGGACCAAGGGCCTTCAAGGTGGCATCTCCTTTAATCTACGCAGTGACCCTGTGATTGGATCACCATCACCCCGTTTTACAGAGGAGGAAGCGGAGGCTCCAGACGCCTGGAGAACTGCCCATGTCGCCCAGAAGGAGTTGGGCGCTGCCGCAGGGTCTCTCCACCACCCTCCATACCATTGGCTCCTCCTTCACAGCCGAGATATTCGAGCTCCACATGCTGTGGGGTCGTCCCAGGCTGAGCGAGTGGTCCTTCTTGCTCAGCGCTGTTCAAGCCCTGAGGCCACGTGAGCTCAAGTGGGCCTCTCCCAGCCCCAGATGTGTCCCCTGACTTGGACTCTGGGAGCCCTTCAGGCCTGGACAAACCTCCCCGACCTTCGAGCCCACTGGCATGGGCCCCTCCCCGGGCTACCCTGTGTGTGTGGGGGCAGGGAAGCCAGACAGCAGGGCCCTCAGGCCCACTCGGCTCACCAGCGGGGTGGGAGGCCCAGTCACTGCCCAGCATCTGGCCGGACCATCATCACCCACCCAACCACCAGCCACAGCCTCGGGACAACTGCAGCCTGGGGTGGGCCGACCACAAACCAGCTGCTACGCCATTCTAAGCTCTGTCTCCAGGATGTCTTTCAGTGCCATCAGCCCTGCCCTGCGCTGGCACATCCTCAGGCCACCACCGCCCTGCCTCAGTCCCTCCCCGTCTCACACTTACCCCCTCCAACCCAGCCTCCAGAACCAGCCGGGCTCCCCGGGTTCAAATCCCAGCTCCAGCTCCTGCCGGCTGTGCCATCTCGAACAAGTTGGGCCTCAGTTTCCTCATTTATACAGCGTAGGCCTCACAGGCCTCACAGGGTGGCCATGGGGGGTGAATAAATTAATCCAGGAGAGTGCCCTCCAAACTCGGAGACAGTGGCCAAAAATCACAGCAGAAGAACAGAACGCAAGTCTGCAAATGTCACTGTCTTGATTAAAAGCCTGCCCCCGGCGCAGCCACTTAGACCCTGGGGCCCCGCCCACCCACTGTTCCTGGTGGAATTGTTAGCTCCTCTCACCGACGCCTGGATCCCACTGTGGAGCTCCCCTCGCTCCATCTAGCCTGGGAGCCCTTAGAATCTAGACTCTATCGGGGATGCAGGACCCAGGCCCAGCCTGGCCCAGGGCAGGTGCCAGGGAAATGCTTGTTGATTTGAACTAGAATCAATTCGCAATCAACCGTCTCTCACCAGGGCTGACTTCCAAATACCCCAAGGCTTGGTCCAGCTGGGCTCCACCTCACTCTGTGTGTCAAGGGGGCAGGGCTCCCTGGCATCCAAGTAGGACCGTGCCCAGAGGGCAGCCCACATGCCTGGACGCCCGCCTGGGGTCAAACCTGGTCCCCTTGGAAGAGCTGAGACTCAGACTAAGACCCAGCAGCTGCCACCTGCCAGGGATTTTTCAGCCTGAGGTGAGGGGAAGAGGCGGAAATGAAGGCTGTTCCTCAGGGCTGTCTGCGGCCAAGCCAGCACAGCTACATTCCAGCCTGACTGCCGGCTGCTGGCCACTGCAGACTTTTAATCCTGGCCAGACAAACTGAGAGACTGGGGCCCTCTCGAGGGCCAAGTCTGTCCAAGGAACAAAGGCTCCTGGGCCAGGCTCCCAACCACGGAAAAGACAGGCTGGACTTCCAGGACAGCTAGGATTTCAAACCATCTACCCCATTGTCGAAACACTGGTCCTGTTGGTTGGAAACTGTCACTACTGTCCCTGTGGACATGCCCAGCAGAGACCCAGGCTGCCTCAGATGGGCCCTGTCTGACTGTTGGCCCACAGAAGCCAAGGGCCCTTCCCCGCTAAGCCCAGGACACAGGCCCAGCCTCCAGAGGCAGTTTCTGTGCAGGGCAGCTATGGGGTCTTAACCCATTTCGGCATTACAGAGGAGGCTGTTTCCTGAGAGCCTCCCATACGGGCCTGGAGGGGTTCTGCCTGGATCCTGTTCATTTACATCTCGAGAAGCACAAAGCAGGGACAGGTATGGAGGTTCATGTCTACAGTCCCAGCACTTTGGGAAGCTGAGGCAGGAGGACTCCTTGACCCTGGAGTTCAAGACCAGACTGGACAACATGGCTGAGACCTTGTCTCTACAAAAAAATTAAAAATTAGCCAGGCATGGTGGCACTCACCTGTGGTCCCAGCTACTCAGGAGGCTGGGGTGGGTCTCTGGAGCCTGAGAGGTTGAGACCAGGCTGGGCAACATAGTGAGACCCTGTCTCTACAAAAAGTTTAAAAATTAGCTGGGCACGGTGGTATGCGCCTGTGGTCCCAGCTACTCAGGAGGCTACGGAGGAGGATGTCTTGAGCCCAGAAGGTCAAGGCTGCAGTGAGTTGTGATGGTGTCACTGCACTCCAGCCTTGGCGACAGAGCAAGACCCTGTCTCAAAAAACAAAAAAAGAAAAAGAAAAAAGAAAAAAAAAGAAAATGGCCGGGTGCAGTGGCTCACGCCTATAATCCCAGCACTTTGGGAGGCTGAGGCAGGCAGATCACGAGGTCAGGAGTTGAAGATCAGCCTGGCCAACATGGTGAAACCTTGTCTCTACTAAAAATACAAAAATTAGCTGGGCATGTTGGCAGGTGCCTGTAATCCCAGGTACTCGGGAGGCTGAGGCAGGAGAATTGCTTGAACCCGGGAGGCGGAGGTTGCAGCGAGCCAAGATCATGCCACTGCACTCCAGCCTGGGTGACAGAGCAAGACTCCATCTTGAAAAAAAAAAAAAAAGAAAATTGGCCAGCCACGGTGGCTCAAGCCTGTAATCCCAGCACTTGGAGAGGCTGAGGCAGGTAGATCACCGTAGGTCAGTAGTTCAAGACCAGCCTGGCCAACATGGTGAAACCCCGACTCTACTAAAAATACAAAAAATTAGCCAGGCATTAATCCCAGTTATTCAGGAGGCTGAGACAGGGGAACTGCTTGAACCCGGGAGGCAGAGGTTGCAGTGAACCGAGATGGCGCCACTGTACTCCAGCCTGACGAGAGAGCAAGACTCCGTCAAAAAAATAAAATAAATAAATAAAAAGAAAGAAAATCATACCGAATTTTGGATATAACAACAGCTACAAATAGACAATGTGCTAAATGCTTTGAACATTTAGAGCCTTCAGTAGGGACTCCACTTCTAACAGTGATGGAATCAATAAATCAGACCCACCTTCCCATTTGGGACAACTAAAAAAGCTGGATGAAGCCGGGTGCGGTGGCTCACGCCTGTAATCCCAGCACTTTGGGAGGCTGAGGCGGGCGGGTCACGAGGTCGGGAGATTGAGACATCCTGGCTAACACGGTGAAACCCCATCTCTACTACAAATACCAAAAATTAGCCAGGCGTGGTGGCAGGTGCCTGTAGTCCCAGCTATTGGGGAGGCTGAGACAGGAGAATCACTTGAACCCAGGAGGTGGGGGTTGTAGTGAGCCAAGATTTTGCCACTGCACTCCAGCCTGGGTAACAGAGTGAGACACTGTCTCAAAAAAAAAAGAAAAAATGTATGAGGTTGGGCATGGTTGTTCACACCTATAATCCCAGCACTTGGGAAGGCTGAGGTGGGACAATCATTTGAGGCCAGGAGTTGAAACCAGCCTGGACAACAGAGCAAGACTCTGTCTCAGCAAAAAATTAAATTTAAAAAAAAAGACTATATAAGAGGGTCTTTAGAAGTGGGAAATCTAACCAGAAAGATAAGCAAATTTAATGTAGCGTATCCTCTGGACACCACCCTCGGAAGTTCTGGAGGCATGACGCCAGAGTCCCCTACTGCTGCCCCTGCTCCTCTGCCAAGAGCCACGGCATTTCAGCAATGCAAGGGGACAAGAGGGAAATGCCTGGTGACCACGTAAGGGGTCACCTGTCTAGTCATGCCCCTCATATCTCAGGGACATGGACACGGAAGACGGTGACCACTTACTCTGCTGGTGGGAGAATAAGTGGCTGTCTGGATGACAATCTGGAAATGTCAGAATGAAATTGCTCACAGCCTTCCACACAGAAATTCCACTGGCCTAGGAATTCCCTCTACAGATGCTCTTTCACAAGTGCACACAGACACAAGAATGTCCACTATGGCACCATTTGCAAGAATGAAAAACTGAGCTGGGCTTCGTGGCACACACCCAGCTACTCAGGAGGCTGAGGCAGGAGGATTGCTTGAGCCAAGGACTTTCAGAGACTAGCCTAAGCGATATAGCAAGACCTCGTCTCAAAAGAAAAAAAAAAGAAATATTGGAAACAATCCAAAAGTTCGCTATTAGAGGCATAGTTTAAAATTTCAGGCATATCCATGTATATCGTGAAGCCATTAAAAAGGATGAGGAGGCCAAGCGCAGTGACTCATGCCTGCAATCCCAACACTTTGGGAGGCCGAGGCGGGTGGATCACCTGAGGTCAGGAGTTCCAGACTAGCCTGGCCAACATGGTGAAACACCTTCTCTACTAAAAATACAAAAATTAGCCGGGCGTGGTGGTGGGTGTCTGTAATCCGAGCTACTGGGGAGGCTGAGGCAGGAGAATTGCTTGAACCTGGGAGGTGGGGGTTGCAGTGAGCCGAGATCACGCCACTGCACTCCAGCCTGGGCAACACAGTGAGACTCTGTCTCAAAAAAAGAAAAAAATTAAATAAAAGATGAGGAATGTTTTTATGTATTGGCAAGTTTTTTTGTACTGGCATATATATATATATATATATACACATATATATATATATATATTTTTTTTTTTTTTGAAATAGAGTCTCACTCTGTCACCCAGGCTTGAGTGCAGTGGCACAATCTTGTTCACTGCCACCCCTGCCTCCCAGGTTCAAGCGATTCTTCTGTTTCAGACTCCCGAGTAGCTGGGATTACAGGTGCCCCACCACCACACCTGGCTAATTTTTGTGTGTGTTTTCTTTTTTTTGAGACGGAGTCTCACTCTGTCGCCCAGGCTGGAGTGCAGTGGTGCAATCTCGGCTCACTGCAAGCTCCGCCTCCCAGGTTCACGCCATTCTCCTGCCTCAGCCTCCTGAGTAGCTGGGACTACAGGTGCCCACCACCACACCCGGCTAATTTTTTGTATTTTTAGTAGAGACGGGGTTTCACCATGTTGGCCAGGCTGGTCTTAAACTCCTGACCTCAAGTGATCCGCCGGCCTCGACTTCCCAGAGTGCTGGGATTACAGGTGTGAGCCACCTTGCCCAGCCACAAATGTATTACTTTTACAAGCAGAACAAAAGTACACATGTGGGCGGGCAAGGTGGCTCACGCCTGTAATCTCAGCACTCTGGGAAGCCGAGGCGGGCAGATCACTTGAGGTCAGGAGTTTGAGACCAGCCTGGCCAACATGGTGAAACCCCATCTCCACTAAAAATACAAGAAAAAGGCCAGGTGCGGTAGCTCACGCCTGAGACCCCGTCTCTACTAAAAATACAAAAAAATTAGCCGGGCGTGGTAGCGGGCGCCTGTAGTCCCAGCTACTTGGGAGGCTGAGGCAGAAGAATAGCATGAACCTGGGAGGCGGAGGTTACAGTGAGCCGAGATCGCGCCACTGCACTCCAGCCTGGGTGACAGAGTGAGACTCTGTCTCAAAAAAAAAAAAAAAAAAAGATACAACCAAGCATATGCTGAGAATAGGTGACCATTCTCTGCTGTTCATGGGGTAGGTATAATACAGGGGACACTCCAAAAGGTCTGTAACCCCCAGTGTCACCCACACCTGGATGCAATCTCTCTTCAGTAAATAAGCAGGGCCAGGCTTATTTAATTAAGTGGCCATTTTATTATGTGAGTGCTAGGGGCTCACATATCAACATGCTGTCACTGTCACTGTGGCCCACATAACTCTATATTCCCTGAATACTAGCAGGGGATGAGCTTGTGGGGGTGAGCGAAGGAAGAAAAAGTCAGCAGCTCAGATTCCTTGCTGGGGAGGGGATGGCCCTGGGAGGAATTCTCCATGACTCGCTGTCAGCTTCATAAATCTGTCGGGCCAGTCATCAGGGAGACAGAGATAAAGGTTGGAACAGGCTCAGATCTGACAACAACCAGAGGGGTCCGTGGCCCAAATGCCCCGAGGCCAGGCCAGGCCAGGCTATCCTGCTGGGGCCGGGATGTTTCCCAGACCAGGCTCCAACTCGGGTAGGAGAATGTTACTGGATTTCATGAACGCTATTCCTGACCCCGACTCCCAAAATGAGTCATGGCAGATATATATATATATATATATTTTTTTGAGGTGGAGTCTCGCTCTGTCGCCCAGGCTGGAGTGCAGTGGCTCCATCTCGGCTCACTACAAGCTCTGCCTCCCGAGTTCACACCATTCTCCTGCCTCAGCCTCCCGAGAGCTGGGACTACAGGCACCCGCCACCACGCCCGGCTAATTTTTTGTATTTTTAGTAGAGACGGGGTTTCACCATGTTAGCCAGGATGGTCTCGATCTCCTAACCTTGTGATCCGCCCGCCTCAGCCTCCCAAAGTGCTGGGATTACAGGCGTAAGCCACCGCACCCAGCAACCCTTTGGCATATGGAGTCTAGGTCTTTCTTCTGTCAGAAGTCTTTCTTCTGTCTGCTGCTCTGGCTGAGCGGCAAGGCCCCCTCCTCTGCCCTCATATCAGAGCTGATAGCTCAAACTGCAGGGCTGAGAGGGCTTAACTTACTGATTAATGGATGAATGAGACAAAATGGATCCAGCCTGCAAGTGGCTCTTAAACCATCCGGACTAATTCAGTGAGTGTGAGTCCTTGGAGCCCTCCAAGACCTGCAAAGCCCCTCCTTTCACTGTGTCCTCAAACCTCCTTTCTAGAAAAAAGAGATAGAAAACATACTCACCGGTTCCTGAACAAAGGCTGAGCCAGCTTCGAGGTGGAGACCCATGTTTTGTCAGGACTGAATTCATGCTTGACTTCTGCAGTGGTGGCACCCTGCCTGGACCTCCAGCCACATGCCAATGCCACAGGCCTCTCCAATCAGACACACAGGTCTCCGTCCTGCTTTGCCCAGTTGCCGTCTCAACATAGAAGGCTTCTCCCCGACTCAGCCCCAGTCTTAATTTCTGCAGCTGAACCTGTCTGCACAGAAATCCAAGGCGCTCTCAGCCCTGCCAATTTGTTCCCCTTCCAACACAGGTCCCCTGGGCGCTGTATATTTGAAGGCACAGACTTCGCAGCCGCCGCTCACACTGCATTTCCTTGTTGGTGGTTGGTTCCTTCTTGGATTTTCCATTCCCGAGTGCCCATTCGCGCCCTGGAATGGGCTCCCACACTGCTGGCTGCCCTGGAGGTGCCGTCCCTCCTTTCCAGGAAAGCAACGCCACAGAGACCCTGGCCTCTGCAGTCCCAGCAGCCAGCAGCAGCCCCTCTGCTGGGATCCTTGGCTACCAGGAAGGCCTTAGAGTTTGGTGGCTTTCCCCTGCCAGGCAGAGGGGCTGGTTACAGCAGGAGATCAAGTTAGCCTCAAAACATTAGAAAAACCCAAGCCAGTCTGCAGAGCACCACAGCCGCCTCAGGGCCGGTTACCATAGCTACCCTTGGCTTCCCAGCCCAGCACCTGTCTGCCCAGCTCAACTCTGCTGATTCGCAAGACTTTGCTTGCTCAGCTCCTGGCACTGCAGACTGGACCTGCTGCCCCCCAACTTGGGGGGTACCACTCTTCCTGGCAAAGCCTTGGGAATACTTAGCAAGGTCTTTCTGAAAAGGCCCTGAACATCACGTAGGCTTCCCCACTTACTGCATAGATGGCCCCCATATTTATTTTAGCCACTGTTCAGGCTGGGCTTGTCAGCCAAATCTGTCTCTCTGCTAGGCCCAACCCTATGAGGTGTGGGAAGATAAGGGATGAGTCCTCGCTGCCGAGAGGCAGTTTTATCGGCACAGCACTAGGTAGGGGTTTGTTTCAGGTTTTTTTTGTTTTCCTTTTAAGTAGACGGTGTCTCACTATGTTGACCAGGCTGATCTCAAACTCTTGGCCTCAAGTAATCCTCCTGCCTCAGCCTTCCAAGGTGCTGGGATTACAGGCATGAGTCATTTTAGTTTTTTAAAACTTGAACTCTTCCAGGAGCAAAGCCATTTCCTTCTAATACACTCCCAAAGACAGCCCAGAAAGAATGTAACATCCCCTTTTTACTTGCATATGAACCAAGACAGGAAAATTAAACTCCCACTTGAGCTTCAAGTCAGTGACAAATAAAAATTAAAAATACTGAAAAAATAAACTCCCATTGCATTCAATACTTCAATGGTTAAAAACAACAACAACAAAACAGGCCAGGCACAGTGGCTCATGCCTGTAATCCCAGCACTTTGGGAGGCCGAGGCGGGTGGATCACCTGAGGTCAGTTTAAGACCAGCCTGGCCAATATGGTGAAACCCTCTCTCTAGTAAAAATACAAAAATTAGCTGGGTGTGGTGGTGCCTGCCTGTCGTCCCAGCTACTCGGGAGGCTGAGGCAGGAGAATCGCTTGAACCTGGGAGGTGGAAGTTGCAGTGAGCCGAGAATGCACCATCGCACTCCAGCCTGGGCAAAAGAGACTCCGTCTCAAAAACAAAAAAAACAAAACAAACAAACAAAAAGGCACAACAAAACAAACAAACAAACACATCACAAGCATTTGCTGGAGTCTCCAGACTTCATTAACCGCCTTTCAACATTTTTTTTCCTCCCAGTGTTTTTTCACTATAGTTTCTTCTAAGCATTTAAGTGATTGCCTGGAATAAAATGACTTATCTACATAAAATTACACAACTAAATTCATGTTCTCAAAAATATTTAATGATACAAAGGTTCATCTGTTAACTGAAAAGAGCTGAACAGAAACCATACATATTTTGTAAAATACACACACACACAGCAGAACCCCAGCTGAGACACCTCACAGTGTCAGTGATTACTATGTGGTGGTGGGCTGGAGGATCATTTTCTACATGTGTAAGCTGCTTATAAAATTGTAAAAGCAACAAGTGGGGGTTTATGAAAAACTTTCAGGAATGGGTTATCTGTGGTGGCCGTGAAGCTTACTTCCTCAATGGCTTTTTGACCACAGGAAGCTTGGCAGCAACAACAATTTTAAGGTGAACCTGCCAGAGGCAAGATGAGTAAGTAGCTGTGGATTCATTTAGTTTCTGCATCCCTCCAGCATGACCGTGAGTAGCACAGCCGTGGTGCCAGCCTCCTGAGTTTACCATCTCATCAGAGGCTAGCCACACACTAGGAGTTACTGACTGTTTCTACATGCTGGAGACTGTGCTAAATCTCTTATAGACATGACTTCACTTACTCCTCACCTAGGAACACTGAAGGAAGGACAATTACCCCATCTTCAAAACACAAAACAGACTCAGGCTAAGCATCTTCCTCCAAGTTACACCACTGACAAGTGGTAGAGCCAGGATTTGAACTCAGAGCTCTATAATCAAAGCCTGCTGTCTTATCCATGATCTTGCCATCCAAACCCAAAAACAAATGACCTAGGCCGGGCGCGGTGGCTCATGCCTGTAATCCCAGCACTTTGGGAGGCCGAGGCAGACGGATCACGAGGTCAGGAGCTCGAAACCAGCATAGCCAACATAGTAAAACCCCGTCTCTACTAAAAATACAAAAAAAATTAGCTGGTGTAGTGGTGGGCGCCTGTAATCCCGGATACTTTGAAAATTACATCTAAAAATTACTAAGAGGCCCAGGCACAGTGGCTTATGCCTGTAATCCCAACACTTTGGGAGGCCGAGGCAGGCAGATCCCCTGAGGTTGGAAGTTCGAGACCAGCCAGACCAGTAAGGTGAAACGCCATCTCTACTAAAAATACAAAAATTAGCCGGGTGTGGTGGCAGGCGCCTGTAATTCCAGCTACTTGGGAGGCTGAAGCAGGAGAATCGCTTGAACCCAAGAGGCAGAGGTTGCAGTGACCTGAGATCAGGCCACTGCACTCCAGCCTTGGTGACAGAGAGTCCGTCGCAAAACAAACAAACAAACAAAAAAACTAAGGGTTTTTGTAAATAGCTTCAGGCCAGGCACAGTGGCTCATGCCTGTAATCCCAGCACTTTGGGAGGCCGAGGCAGGCGGATCATGAGGTCAGGAGTTCGAGACCAACCTGACCAACACGGTGAAACCCTGTCTCTACTAAAAATACAAAAATTAGCTGGGTGTGGTGGCGCATGCTTGTAGTCCCAGCTACTCAGGAGGCTGAGGCAGGAGAATCGCTTAAACCTGGGAGGCGGAGGTTGCAGTAAGCCGAGATCACGCCACTGCACTCCGGCCTGGGCGACAGAGCTAGACTCTGTCAAAAAAAAAAAAAAGAAAAAAATTGCTTCAGCACTTTTGGAGGCCGATGCAAGCAGATCAGGAGATTGAGACCAGCCTAGCCAATACAGTGAAACCCCATCTCTACTAAAAATATAAAAATTAGCCAGGCATGGTGGCGCTTGCCTGTAATCCCAGTTACTTGGGAGGCTGAGGCAGAAGAATCGCTTGACCCGGGAGGGGAGAGGCTGTAGTGGGCCAAGGCCGTGCCACTGCACCCCAGCCTGGGTGACAGAGCGAGACTCCGTCTCAAAAAAAAAAAAAAAAAAAAAAAAATAGCAGCTCCAATGGAGAACTCCTTACTACCTAATCTGACCCATAACAGACTGTGGGAAATGACAAAAAGTCCAATCTTGTCCTTCCCCTAAATGCCCTTAAAGCCACTGCCACCAGCCAGGTGCAGTGGCTCATGCCTGTAATCCCAACACTTTGAGGGGCCAAGGCAGGTGGATCACCTGAGGACAGGAGTTCGAAACCAGCCTGGCCAACATGGTGAAACCCCTTCTCTACTAAAAATAGAAAATTAGCCAGGCTTGGTGGCGCATGCCTGTAATCCCAGCTACTCGGGAGGCTGAGGCAAGAGAATCGCTTGAACCCGGGAGGTGGAGGTGGCAGTGAGCCCAGATTGCGCCACTGCCCTCCAGCCTAGGCAACAAGAGCGAAACTCCGTCTCAAAAAAAAAGGATAAAAAAGCCACTGCCATCAATAATGGGATGAATCGTCATCCCGGAGAATGGTGCTGCTGCAGGTCTGACCGGCACAAGCTAGAGCTGACAGAGGCCTAGGCTCTGGGTCTCCGAACCTCCTTCCCTAAACCCTGTACAGCTTCCTGGGCCAACTCTAGCCCCAGTTCGGCCACCTGACCCACAGCTGATAGCTCCCTCTAGAGGCAACAATTTTTCTTTACTGATAGGGACTGAAGAAAAAGACTTGACCTTCATACAGGCCGCATTTGAAGCCTGAAGGCAAACCTAGATTAAATGCAAATGCAATTACAGGGCACCAGTTTCATTCCTCCAGAGCCTTGCTGCAAATGACCTCCAGTGAGTATAACTGTAAAGATACAAGGAAGTGGAGAAAGGCAAAACGTTGATGGTGGTGGATTGTCTTAAAATTCTTTACAAGGCCAGCACAGTAAAACATCATATGAATGAGCCAGATTTCAACATAAATAAGGGGCAACTAAGAAGCTAGACTCAATTGTCTCAAAGGTATCAAAACTAATCACCATAGCAAGGTTTCCTGTGCTTATTTTAAGTCCTTTGCTGTTGGGTCTAAGAGGTGCTGAGGGGCCACCATAAAGTACTAAAGACAATGATAACCAACAGTTGTATCTAAGTGTATATGTGTTAAAACCCACACATCCTAATAGTCTTACAATGTGATCATGCGGGGAAGATGGAACTCTGTCAAAGCGGTGGTCACAATACCAGTTTGAACCTCAGCCCCAGGAAGTACCCTGCTGTCTTAAATACAGAAATGATGTGACCTGGTCCCATCACCCGTTGACACAAACCACTTCCAACCTAGAGGACAGAGTCGGAAGCACCAGGGAGAACATGAAGAATGGCAGTCTGGTCACCAGCCTCCGGCACCCCCAGGAAAAAGCTCTAAATGGCAGGGTTGTTCATAGGTGCAAGTTCAGGTCCAGCCTCCCACAGGCAAAAATGGAGCTTTCCCAAGAGCTGGTCTGCCAGTTCTTCTTCCTTCCAAACAGCCCAGTCTCCAGCTCTGCCCTGTGGTTGTCTCTGGCCTCACATCAGAAGTCAATTTGGATAAATCTACTTTTTAAGAGCCCCCGGAAGAGATTTTCTAGATTTTTTTTTTTTTTTTTTTGAGATGGAGTCTTGCTCTGTTGCCCAGGCTGGAGTGTAGTGGCTTGATCTCGGCTCACTGCAAGCTCCGCCTCCTGGGTTCATGCCATTCTCCTGCCTCGGCCTCCTGAGTAGCTGGGACTACAGGTGCCCACCACCATGCCCAGCTAATTTTTTGTATTTTTAGTAGAGATGGGGTTTCACTGTGTTAGCCAGGATGGTCTCGATCTCCTGACCTCGTGATCTGCCTGCCTTGGCCTCCCAAAGTGCTGGAATTACAGGCGTGAGCCACTACGCCTGGCCGTGAGGTTTTCCAGATTTGAAAGAAATTTCCTCAGCATAAAATCTCAGGATTAAAAAAAAGGAAGGGCTCTTGGGTCCAAATTTATATCTATCAAACCCGTTTAAGTTTTTCTTTTCTTTTTTAAAGATAAGGTCTTACTCTGTCGCTCAGGCTGGAGTAGTTGGTGTACTCCAGCCTGGAACTCCGAGGCTCAAGCAATCCTCCCGCCTCAGCCTCCCAAACTGCTAGGATTACAGGTGTGCATGAGCCACCATGCCCAGCCCTATCTATTAAACCTTGATTGAATGTAACAGACCAAGTACAACTGCACCAAACGGATGGGCTGTAACCATCCACACTGGCTCCAAGGAAGCAGACCGCTGGACCCCAGGTCTGCACGTGGCTCAGGCAAGGCCCGTGGCGAGCCCTTGTATCCATTATGCTTGAGATCCTGCAGGTCGGCCTTCTTCCTTCCTTCTCAGTACATTGTTATGGCCCCAGTTTCCTTATTTTTATCCTGATTCTAATAACCAGGTCCTTGAAGAACTTTTTGAGGAATCTCTGTTTTAATGGCACACAAACTGTTCTCTGCTGTTTTACTCCTGAGTACCACACAGAAGACTAGAGCAAATTCTAGCTCATGCAGCTTTAAAAGAGAAACTTAAGACTATTATACGACATTCACGAATTACATAAAAACACTGTTGCTAATGAGGGCACCGTTCATGGCCATGAAGCTCCATCACGTCTCTTGTGGTCAGGCTCGAGACAAAGCTTTCTGGTAGGAAAGTTTCTTCCCTTATTAAAAACGCGAGCATCACTTCATTTTTCGACAGAACTTAGGTCTTCGGTATGGTTTCTCTTTATGTGCCTCCTCAGGTTCTCTTGCTCCAATTTTCTCTGATGCTCCAGGAAGTTTAAAATTGTAATCTGTTGTGACATAAGGTACTGTCCCTTCGATCCCACGCTGAAATGGAAACACAAAGAGAATGCATGGAAACACTCCAGGTCCAGCCCAGAGGGGTTTACAGCACTCTCTCACACCTAGAAGGTAGTGTCATGGTGACGGTCTGGATGGGGACTTCTCACTTTTAAGGCATTTGATCCCTTCTTCAGAGCCCCCTTTAATCAACTGACTCGGTAACAAACGTGCCAAGGCCTCCCTTCTGTCCCATTCCATCAACACAGCAAACGGCGTGAGGCTGAGTGGGGGTGTAGTGCGCGCCCCTTTCAAATGAGGGACACCGGAGGATGAGAATGGTAGGAACATCCCCCGTCCCCAGAGCCCACTCGCAGCCCCTGTGGCTGGCTCTGGGGCACACAGATACCTTGGCCTGGTCCCGTGATGCCTCTGAAGACTGTCCTCAGGAGGGCAAACCTGGGAGGGCCTCTGCTTGCTCCAACACAACCTACTCCTATGTAAAGGCTCCACCACGGGTTGCAGTGAGCCCAGATCGTGACACTGACACCACGAGTGACAGTGATTCATGGTCTCAGACCCTGGAGGTGGCCCTGACACCGTCTTGGCTCACTCAGGATCTACAACAAACTACAGGTTTCCCAGATCACCCATTCCCATGACCCTTGACCCTACTTCAGCTCCTCATTTCTGTGGACCTGAGTAGGCTCCTTCCAGGGCTGTGGCCGGGGTAAAGCTCACCTGGCACTTAAGGACACAATGCGGAATGGCAATAGCTCCAACAAGCAGACAATTCACGGTTCTTAGCTCTTCTGGGGGCACAGGGGTAAGGATGTGGTACAGCCGCTTCTCCATGTCAATGCCTCTACAGATGCCTTCAAGACACGCGCACAACACAAAAATCACCCTTTTGGAAAACATCAAACCTCTCCACCGTTAGAAACTGCAGAATGGTTTTGAACATAAGTCTTGATATCAACTCTGTTTTGTTTTGAAAATACAGAGTTGGCCAGGTGCAGTGGCTCACGCCTGTAATCCCAGCACTCTGGGAGACCGAGGCAGGTGGACTGCCTGAGATCAGGAGTTCGAGAGCAGCTTGGGCAACACAGTCAAACCCTGTCTCTACTAAAAATACAAAAAATTAGCCGGGCGTGGTGGCAGGTACCTGTAGTCCCAGCTACTCGGGAGGCTGAACAGGAGAATAGCTTGAACCCGGGAGGTGGAGCTTGCAGTGAGCCGAGATGGCGCCACTGCACTCCAGCCTGGGTGACAGAGTGAGACTCTGTCTCAAAAAAAGAAAAAAAGAAAATACAAAGAGTCAAGAGACGGAGTCCTTGAACATTGGGACAATTCCTACCTTCCCTGTGTTCAGCCACGAGGAACCAAAATGGTCTACATGCAAAAGTCCTAGATTGGGCTGGCTGCGGTGGCTATGCCTGTAATCCCAGCACTGTGGAGGCTGAGGTGGGTGCATCGAATGAGGTCAGGAGTTTGCGACCAGCCTGGCCAACATGGTGAAATCCCATCTCTACTAAAATCACAAAAATCAGCTGGGCATGGTGGCGCACACCTGTAATCCCAGCTACTCGGGAGTCTGAGACACAAGAATCACTTGAACCCGGGAGGCAGAGGTTGCAGTGAGCCCAAATAGACAGAGAGAGACTTTGTCTCAAAAAAAACCACAAAAAAACAAAAAAACAACAAAAAAAACCCAGCCTGGGCACAGTGGCTCACGCCTGTAATCCCAGCACTTTGGGAGGCCGAGGTGGGCGGATCACGAGGTCAGGAGTTCAAGACCAGGCTGACCAACATGGTGACACCCCATCTCTACTAAAAATACAAAATTAGCTGGGCGTGATGGCGCATGCCTGTAATCTCAGCTACTCAGGAGGCTGAGACAGAAGAATCGTTTGAACCTGGGAGGCGGAGGTTGCAGTGAACGGAGATTGCACCATTGCACTCCAGCCTGGGTGACAGAGCAAGACTCCGTCTCGGAAAAAAAAAAAAAAAAAAAGTCCTTGATTGTTGGTGAGTACAGGCCAGGGGGAAAATCCACCACTAAGGAACATACAGAAGACAACCTGATATCACTGTTCCTCCTTTATAGTCTGTGAAAATGCCTTTGAGAAATACAGTGTTGTCCAAATCTGAAATGTGCATTTAAGGACTTTGCTAATTTGGGATTACTTAGCTCCAGCACCCTTCCAAAACTCCACATTTATTGACCTCAGGAAACCAGGGCAGGTCAAGGAAGTGGGGACCCAATCCTGCTGGGGACTTCGAGCCCTGGTCCAGACCCTGCATCTGAATGATGGGAAGTGCCAGGCTGTGGCACAATTGCGCCTGGGTTCAGGTCATTCCTGGCTGTGGGGATGAATTTTAAGAGAGGAAGTGGAGAGTTCAGTTAAGAAACTTTTCAGTAGATGCCAGTGGCTGACTAGCATGTTGAGAACAGGTAGAAGAAGCTGACATATTTTGAAGAGAGAAGCCACCAGACCATCTAATGGGCTGAAAGTAGCAAATGAAGGCTAGGGGATGCCAAGGAGGGGCCAGGGTCTGACCTGGATATCAGAGTGAATCTTCCAATGGACCAAGTACGAGCCTGGGGTAAGGAGGAGAGGGTGCGGGCAGGAGGGTCCTGGGGGTCCCAGACCTGCATGCCAGTCAGGCACTCAAGTGAAGATGCGCACTGACAAGGTGGGTTTGGAACGCAGATGAACAGCTGTGTTGGAGGACACTGCAAAAAGGGAACACCTAAAGATGGATTTAGAACCCAGCAGTGACTGAGACAGCCTGGGGAGAAGTGTCGACCAAGAAGAAGAGGGCCAAGCCCAGGCCCTTGGGAAGCCTACATTTACAGGAGCTGGCAGACGAAGCAGAGAAATAGCTGCTTCCTTCCTGGCCTCCAGCCCCTAAGGCGTGCTATATAGATGAGTGGGGGTTCTCCTACCTCTGTAGCTTAGACACAGCTACAAGGTCAAGACCAGTCATCTACAGTTGAAGCAGTGGATCTTTTTCAGTAGGTTTATGGATATGTTTTACTCTCAGACTCACCAAAGCCCAAGCAGTCACAGATTGGAGTCTGGGCAAGCAGGATGGGCCCATTCATGTATCCTCTGACGTCATCCTGGATCTTGCAAAGACCAACCCAGCTGGCGTTCACAGCATATAGTATATGGGTAGGGGCGACATCAGAGTGGGTAATCCGGAGTGCAACTGCATTGAAAGGGACCTGGAAAATGAATTTGCATCTCACTCTATTCATTGCTACTTCGAAAGACCACTTAATTTTTACAACTAGATTAACCAGCTATCTAAAGATAGGTCTGCCAAAGTGCCTACCCCAAAGTATCTCTAAAGAATACAAACGGCCAGGCACAGTGGCTCACGCCTGTAATCCCAGCACTTTGGGAGGCCGACGCGGGCGGATCACGAGGTCAGGAGTTCAAGATCAGCCTGCCCAACATGCTGAAACCCTGTCTCTACAAAAAACACAAAATTAGCCGGGCATGGTGGCGGGCGCCTGTAATCCCAGCTACTTGGGAGGCTGAGGCAGAAGAATCGCTTGAACCTGGGAGGCGGAGGTTGCAGTGAGTGGAGATCGCGCCACTGCACTCCAGCCTGGGCGATAGAGCAAGACTGTCTCAAAAAAAAAAATTAATAAATAAAATATAAAAATAAAAAATAAAATAAAATAAAATAAAAAATTCTTTAGGCTGGGAGCAGTGGCTCACGCCTGTAATCTCAACCCACTGGGAGGCCAAGGTGGGTTGATCACTTGAGGTCAGGAATTTGAGACCAGCCTGGCCAACATGGCGAAACCCTGTCTCTACTAAAAATACAAATATTAGCCAGGGATGGTGGTGCGTGCCTGTAGTCCCAGCTACTTGGGAGGCTGAGGCACAAGAATCACTTAAACCCAGGAGGCGGAGGTTGCAGTGAGCTGAGATCATGCCACTGCATTCCAGCTTGAATGACAGACCAAGACTCCATCTCAAAAACAAAAATTAAAAATAAATAAATAAATAAAATACAAAAATTTAGCCAGGTGTGGTGGCGCATGCCTTTAGTCTCAGCTACTTGGGAGGCTGAAGCACTAGAACTGAGAATCACTTGAACCCACGAAGCGGAGATTGCAGTGAGCCAAGATTGTGCCACTGCAATTCAGCCTGGGTGAAAGAGAAAGACTCTGTCTCAAAAAAAAAAAACAAAAAAAACACTTAAATTTAAAAAATAAATGTGGGCCGGGCACGGAGGACACGCCTGTAATCCCAGCACTTTGGGAGGCTGAGGCGGGTAGATCATCTCAGGTCAGGAGTTCGAGACCAGCCTGGCTAACATGGTGAAACCCTGTTTCTACTAAAAATACAGAAGATTAGCTGGGCGTGGTGGCGCACGCCTGTAATTCCAGCTACTCGGGAGGCTGACACAGGAGAATCGCTTGAACCCGGGAGGCGGAGGTTGCAGTGAGCCAAGCACGTGGCATTGCATTCTGGCGTGGGCAACAAAGCGAAATTCCATCTCAAAAAAATAAATTAATAAATGTGAAGTAATACAAGACAGATTAAAGTATCGGCAGATAAATTTCACATTCACTTAAAGAGCACCTCCAGGTGAATAAATGACCCATAAACTAAAACCCCATTAGCAAAGTGACTTAGACTCTCCAGGGGAGATAACTCAGAGGCCTGGAGCCCACGCCACCATCGGGCCCAAGAAACACATCCTTGCTGCCCAGGTCTGCCGCTTCAGCCTATGTGACCTAAGGCAAGTGCTTCCACCTGACAGTGCCCAAGGCTCAAAGCTGTAAATGAAGCATGTCTTAGCCTTTCTCTCATAGGGTGGCCACGAAGTCACTGAGCCCCTCCATGCTTGGCAGAGTGCCTGGCACGGAGCAAGCGCTCAAAACCGGACAGGCTGTGCGGCAGAGCAGACCTGGGCTCAGAGTTGGGCGTCCTGTGGCTTCAGTCCTAGCCTCAACTTTGACTACACCATTTTGGGCAAGCTGACTCCCAGTCCCTGGCCTTGGTTTTACCATCTGTAAAATGGGGATAATAACAGGACCACAGTAAGTAGTGGAGTTACACAGGCTTAGAACAGAGCACTGCAGAGAGTAAGCATTTCAGAAGTGCTACCTGCCGCTAGTTTTGTTTTTTTCATCATCCTGAATCCTAACACTATCATGCTTTCCTCCCAAAACAATTATTAGCAGCCTGGATTCCAAGTTGCAAATACTCTGGTGGTGGAATCTACTTTTGACAACAGTAATGTGAAGTACTTCTTTTTTTTTTTTTTTTTTTGAGTCGGCATCTCGCTCTGTCACCCAGGCTGGAGTGCAGTGTCATGATCTCAGATCATTGCAACCTCCGCCTCCTGGGTTCAAGCAATTCTCCTGCCTCAGCCCCCTGAGTAGCTGGGACTATAGGTACATGCCACCACGCCTGGCTAATTTTTTCTATTTTTAATAGAGGGGGGTTTCACTGTGTTAGCCAGGATGGCCTCGATCTCCTGACCTCGTGATCTGCCTGCCTCGGCCTCCCAAAGTGCTGTGATTACAGGCGTGAGCCACCGCGCCCGGCTAATGTGAAGTACTTTAAGAGTGCTCTCTGGGTGCCAGGTTCCACTGTGAACGCTCCCTGAATCCACACGTTCACTCTCTGAGGCCCAGTAGCACCCCTGCTCTACAGCTGAAAAGTGGAAGTGCTGGAGCAGCCCGTGCGACCAGGTGGGACATTCAAACCCAGTACGGAGCCACACTTATCCTCAGTACAGAACCGTGGCTAAGAGCAGTCACTGGAGCTGAACTACCTGGGCCTGCATGCCAGCCCGGCCCCTAGTGCTGAGTCCCTCAGCCTCTCTACACCTCAGTTTCCCCATCTGTAAAGTGGGAATAACGACACAACCTGTGTCACTGGGATGTTCTGATTAAATGAGCGAGGAGTTATGAAGTGGTTAGAAGAGTGCCCAGCACACAAAAAACCACACAAGTGTGTAACAAAATGAAGACAATTTCTCCTGTAAGTTCAGATTACCTGATAGGGTGTCAGGCTATGTAAAGGAGAAAGTGGTTTGGGCATCGGGGGCTGCAGCTGGCTAAGGTAACTCAAGATGGACAGATCTCGAAGAATTTTGTTATGTGACTCTCTGAAAGGCAAATCACAACAAGGTAAGTAGACATTTCACCCTCAACGGCCACCTCCCACACCTGTCATCACAGAGGTCGCATCTTCACAGAGTACTGGGCTTTCCAACACTGGCCCCCTTGACAGACCCCAACTGGAAAAACAGGAAGCGTAAAGACTCTCCTTTAAGTCAAAGTTGCTGGCAGCCAGAGGTAGGGGACACTTCTGGATATTTCCACTGGGAACATAACAGTTCAGAAAACAACTGGTTCGTCTTTGTAAATGCACAGCTGTGATAGAGACCTGAAGATTTTAGAGGACTCAGGCCTTTAGAGGAAATGAGAATGGCAGGCCTTTTTCAACGGAAGGAAAAATAATTCTTCAGCCAAATGAGGGTTAGTTACCTATTTCTTGGAGTTATTCTGAATGCAAAGTCTGTATAAACACCTATCAGTTTATGTCCAGTGAACTCAACTGGACTCTCTTTTTCTTCATCAGCAAATTCCAAAGCATCTGCAAATGCTGCGAGTCTGAAACGTCGATTTCTCATCTTGGTCTTGCTTTTTGTGTACAAGCCATCCATGTCATCTACATACTGCGGGGTAAGGTCTGGCATGTATTTACTGTGGTCAGAGCTGAACTGAACCACATGGCTGGGAGACAGCAATCGGATCAGATCAATGAGAAGCAGGAGCCCCTGGTCTGTGGGGAAGAGACATTAGTACAGCTGATACGCTCAAGAACAGTGACGCGCTCAAGAACAGTGACATGCTCCTACGACAAATGGGTGCATTTGTTCTAAGACAAAGAAACCATCAATACGTTGGACTTCGGCTGGGCACAGTGGTTCATGTTTGTAATCCCAGCGTGCCTTGACAGGCCAAGGTGGGCGGATCACTTGAGGCCAGAAGTTCAAGATCAGCATGGCCAGCATGGCAAAACCCCATCTTTACTAAAACTACAAAAATTAGCCGGGCAGAGTGGCACACTCTGTGTGCCTGTGGTCCCAGCTACTCTGGAAGCTGAGGTGGGAGGATTGTTTGAGCCTGGGAGGCAGCGGATGCAGTGAGCCGAGATCACGCCAGTGCACTCCAGCCTGGGCGACAGAGTGAGACCCTGCCTCAATTAAAAACAAAAAACAAAACACTGGGCTTTAACGTGGATGTCTGAAACTAACAGTACTCACACTGCCTGTCCTCCCCTTGCAGATGTGCACATGCAGGCTTACCTGAAACCCATCCCATAGTGTTGACGATGAGAGGGGACTCTCTCTTGTAAGCGCTGAACACGTATTTCACTATGTCAATATAACTCTCATAGTTGTTTTTACAAGAAGGTTTCCCATAATATACCATCTTCTGTGGAGTCCTCAGGTGAGTGAAAGGTGGTCCTAAAAAGATAAAGATAAGTAATCAGATGAGTAAGGTGAGTGATCAGTCCTGGCTACTTAAAAGGTGGTGAGGGTTTTGTTTCAGCCGTTATCACTGACAAAGAACCTTAGGAAATCTGAGACCATCCTACCTACAGGAATACTCTAATTCCATTTTTTGGAAATCTAAGCTTTCAACTTAACACAAAGACATGCTCACTTTCACATAAACGGCTAATGCCAATTACGTCCTAACATGGCCATTCATTCAGTGAACACACAAATCTGCTAACTGCTGGGCTTGTTCCAGTGATTGGGACATATCTGTAAACAAAACAGACAAACATCCCCACCCTCACAGGGCTTCTATCCCAATGAAAGGGCAATGAATAGTCATGTGTGTCTTATAGGAATACAGCAATGACTCTGTTCTAGGCCCTTCACATAGAGCCTCTAATTTTCTTTCTTTTTTTTTTTAGACAGAGTTTCACTCTTGTTGCCCAGGCTGGACTGCAATGGCGCGATCTTGGCTCACTGCAACCTCCGCCTATCGGGTTCAAGCGATTCTCCTGCCTCAGCCTCTCAAGTAGCTGGGATTACAGGCATGTGCCACCACACCCGACTAATTCTGTATTTTTAGTAGAGACGGGGTCTCTCCATGTTGGTCAGGCTGGTCTTGAACTCCCAACCTCAGGTGATCTACCCGCCTCAGCCTCCCAAAGTGCTGGGATTACAGGCGTGAGCCACCATGCACAGCCAAGAGCCTCCAATTTTCATAATCCTGTGGCAGGTAGTAGTATCCTCATTTTTACACATGAGGAAATTGGGAAAGAGATCAACTTGAACAAGGTCAGCCAGTCAGTAAACAGCAAGCTGGCTGTTTTACCGGACCCAGAGGGCCCGGCTCCTGTGTTCACACTCCTAATCATGACATATCTCCTCTAGCCAGGGACAGGGAGCTGAGCAGTTCAATGAGGGCAGGGCCAACACAGTCAGCAGGCCAGTGACCAGGACTGTGTGTGACAGGGTCAGAAGGGAGATGGCCTGGGTCACAGTGTGACTACAGCAAGGCCATCTGTGACAGAGACTCAACCGTCAGAGTGGCCACTATGATGGGAGCTGGGAATTCAGCCAGCGAGGCTCCCTTCAAGGTTGGGGCCAGTAAGGGCAGGGATGTGGGGCAGCCAGCAGCAGAGGGAGTGGCCTGTATAGCTGAAAGAAGACTGAGCAAATATGCAAATATATTGTAAATAATCATAGGCAGGTTTCTTCCCACCAGAGAACCAACTTACAAATATGAAAGTGAGGAAGGCTAACGAGAGTGACACCTGGTGTGTTAAGCCAGAATCAGATGAGTCAGAAACTCATGGCTCTCTTTCTCTCTGTCTCTCTCTCTTTTTTTCTTTTTATTTTTTTTGAGACGGAGTCTCACTCTGTCATCCAGGCTGGAGTGCAGTGGCGCAATCTCAGCTCACTGCAACCTCCACCTCCTGAGTTCAGGTGATTCTCCTGCCTCAGCCTCCCAAGTAGCTGGGATTACAGGCACTTGCCACCACACCTGGCTAATTTTTGGATTTTTTAGTAGAGATGAGGTTTTGCTATGTTGGCCAAGTAAGTTGGTCTCAAACTCCTGACCTCAAGTGATCCGCCTGCCTCGGCCTCCCACAGTGCTAGGATTACAGGCATGAAGCACCGTGCCTGGTTTTAATGAAATAGATAGAAAAGGTATCTACAGAAGTATAGATCTATATGCATACATACACATATACATATGTATGTTTGGGTTTAAATATGCAATATATGCTAGCTCTGTGCACTGAGGGGATCTAGAAACAATGACACACCAGAGGCAACAAGCGTGCAAGTACTGAAACTCTGGTTTCAATCTCTCTCCATGAAAAGGAGCCAGGGCTCTCTGGAAAAATAGCTCATTCCAAGGCTATGGAAGAGAAAGTGAAAGATGACCCCAGAACTTCCTGTTTTGCCTGAAAGTTAAGACAGTGCTCAAAAAAGGATGGAGCCATGGAGTAGCCAGGGTCAGTACAATTGGAGGGCCCAGGCCAAGGGTGCAGTCAGGACCTAGGACGTAAGAGGAGCTCAGTAGACAGACAGGTCCTAGGAGGTGGCCAGCAGGGCAGAGCGGCTGCTTATACATAGGGATATTGTACACATAAATTAATGTATTCAGAATAATGAGAGCCAAGTTTTCTTGTTTTCGTTTTTTTTTTTTAAGACAGGGTCAGCTGGGCATGGTGGCTTACACCTATAATTCTAGCACTTTGGGAGGCCAAGACAGGTGGATCACCTGAAGTCAGGAGTTCGAGACCAGCCTGGCCAACGTGGTGAAACCCCGCCTCTACTAAAAATACAAAAAATTAGCCAGGCATGGTGGCGGGTGCCTGTAATCCCAGCTACTTGGGAGGCTGAGGCAGGAGAATCGCTTGAATCCAGGAGGCACAGGTTGCAGTGAGCCGAAATCGTGCTATTGCACTCCAGCCTGGGCAGCAAGAGCGAAACTCCATCTCAAAAAAAAAAAAGTTGGAGGTATCACATTCTCTGACTTCAAAAGCAGTTATAATTAAAAGAGCATGGTCCAGACCGGGCTACAAAGTGAGACACTGCCTCTACAAATAATTGTTCAAAAATTAGCCAGGTGTAGGCCGGATGCAGTAGCTCACGCCTGTAATCCCAGCACTTTAGGAGGCCGAGGCGGGTGGATCACCAGGTCAGGAGATCGAGACCATCCTGGCTAATGTGGTGAAACCCTGTCTCTACTAAAAATGCAAAAAATTAGCCGGGCATGGTGGCGGGCACCTGTGGTCCCAGCTACTCGGGAGGCTGAGGCAGGAGAATGGCGTGAACCCAGGAGGCGGAGCTTGCAATGAGCCGAGATCACGCCACTGCACTCCAGCCTGGGCGACAGAGCGAGACTCCGTCTCAAATAAAATAAAATAAAATAAAAAAATAAAAATTAGCCAGGTGTGGTGGCTAATAATAGCTGTTATCCTACCTACTCAAGTGAGGTAGGAGGATCCCTTCAGCCCAGAAGCTTGAGGTTGCAGTAAGCTATGATCACACCACTGTACTCCAGCCTGAGTGACAGACTGAGATCCCGTCTCAAAGGAAAAAATAAGGCCAGGTGCAGTGGCTCACACTTGTAATCTCAGGACTATGGGAGGCTTAGGTGGAAGGATCACTTGAGCTCAGGAGTTTGAGACCAGCTTGGGCAACATAGGGAGACCCTGTCTCTACAAAGTCTAAAAAAAATGTAGTTAGGCTTGGTGGTGCATACCTGTTTTCCCAGCTACCTGCAAAGCTAGCCTGAGCTCAGGAGGTAGAGGATGCAGTGAGCTGTGATTACGCCACTGTACTCCAGCCTGTGTGACAAGCAAGACCCGGTCTCAATAAATACATAAATATTTTTAAATTAATTAATTTTTTTTAAGTAAAACAGCATGGCAGGATCAGGCATGGTGGCTCTGCCATCTCAGTGCTTTGGGAAGCTGAGGCAGATCACCTGATTCCAGGAATCCAAGGCTGCAGTGAGCTATGACTGTGCTAATTAATGCACTCCAGCCTAGGTGACAGAGTGAGACCCTGTCTCTCTCAGAAACCAAGCACGGTAATGGCATAAAAAAAGACATATCACCCAATGGAACAGCATAGAAAGCCCGGAAATAAACACTGCATTTACAGCCAATTGACTTCTGACAAAGGTGCTAATAACAAAACAAGGGGGAAGGACAGTCTTCAATAAATAAGGCCGGGAAATCTGGTTATCCACGGGGAGAAGAAGGATACTAGATATCTTTATCAAACACCATATACAAAAATCAACTCAAAATGGAATAAAGACTTAAGTATTAAGACCTGAAACTGTAAACCTACTAGAGGAAAAGCTTCATGACACTGGTCTAGGTAACAATTTTTTGGATATGACCCCGAAAACAAAGGTTAACAACAGACAAATGAGATGGCATCAAACTAAAAAGCTTCTGCATAACAAAGGAAAAAATTCCAAAGAGACAACCCTCAGAATGGGAGAAAACGTCTGTAAATCATCCATCTGATAAGGAGTTAATATCCAAAATATGTAAGGAACACAAGAAACTCAACTGCAAGAAAACAAATAACCCAACTGAAAAATGGGTAAGGCACTTGTACTGACTTCAAAACTTAGTGAAAAGCTATAGTGATTAAAACCATATGATACTGGGTCAACCCGATGAAACAGAAATGGAACCAGGAAATAAGCCCATACATATAAGATCAAACAATCTTCAAGACAGTCTTTTCAACAAATGGTGGTGGAAAATCTCAATATCTATATTCAAAAGAAAGAAGCTGGACCAATTCCTTAAACCATATGAAAATATTAATACAAAATGGATCAAAAACCTAAACTTAAGAGTAAAAACTGGGCTGGGTGTGGTGGCTCACACCTGTAATCCCAGCACTTTGGGAGGCCGAGGCAGGTGGATCACGATGTCAGGAGATCGAGACCATCCTGGCTAATTCGGTGAAACCCCGTCTGCACTCCAGCCTGGGCGACAAAGCAAGACTCCATCTCAAAAAAAAAGAGTAAAAACTGAACAAATTCAGGCCGAAAAATTTAAAAATAAAAAAATTTAAAAAGTTAAAAACTATAAAGCTCTTACAAGAAAACATTAGAGAAAATCTTGATGACATTAGATTTAGTAATGATTTCAAGGATATGACACCAAAAGCATAGACAACAAGTGAAAAAATAGATACACTGACCTTCATTAAAATTAAGTACTGTGCATCAAAGGATACTGTCAAGAAAGCAAAAAGACGGCCAGGCGCGGTGGCTCACGCCTGTAATCCCAGCACTTTGGGAGGCCGAGGTGGGCGGATCACGAGGTCAAGAGATCGAGACCATCCTGGCTAACGTGGTGAAACCCCGTCTCTACTAAAAATACAAAAAAATTAGCCGGGCGTGGTGGCGGGCGCCTGTAGTCCCAGCTACTCCAGAGGCTGAGGCAGGAGAATGGCGTGAACCCAGGAGGCGGAGCTTGCAGTGAGCCGAGATCGCGCCACTGCACTCCAGCCTGGGCGATAGAGCAAGACTCCATCTCAAAAAAAAAAAGAAAGCAAAAAGACAACAATCTACAGAAAACATTTGCAGATTGCATATCTCATAAAGGATTAACATAAAGAACTACTATTAATATGAAGAACTACTAAACTCAACAAAAAGTAACAATCCAAATCAAAAACAAGCAGGCTGGGGCCGGATGCTGTGGCTCACGCCTGTAATCCAGGCACTTTAGAAGGCCGAGGCAGGTGGATCACCTGAGGTCACGAGTTCGAGACCAGCCTGGCCAACATGGTGAAACCCTGTCTCTACTAAAAATACAAAAATTAGCCGGGCATGGTGGCGGGCATCTATAATCCCAGCTACTCGGGAGGCTGAGGCAGGAGAATCGCTTGAACCCGGGAGGCGGAGGTTGCAGTGAACCGAGATCACACTACTTCACTCCAGCCTCGGCACTCCGTCTCAAAAAGGAAAACAAACAAAAAACAAAAAAACAAGCCGGCTGGGTGCGGTGGCTCATGCCTGTAATCCCAGCACTTTGGGATGCTGAGGCGGGTGATCGCCTGAGGCCAGGAGTTCGAGAGCAGCCTGGCCAATGTGGTGAAACCCTATCTCTACTAAAAATACAAAAATTAGCCAGGCGTGGTGTAGTTCCAGCTACTTGGGAGGCTGAGGCAGGAGAACTGCTTGAACCCGGGAGGTGGAGGCTGTAGTGAGCCAAGATCACGCCACTGCACCTTAGCCTGGGCGAAAGAGCGAGACTCTGTCTCAGAAACAAATGAACAAAAAAAAACACACAAGCAATATTCAAGGACTGGAATAGACATTTTTCCAAAGAAGATATACAAATGGCCAATAAGCACATGCTCAACATCATTAGTCATTTAAGGGAATGTAAATAAAAACCAACATGAGACATTACTTCACATAAACTCAGACAGCTATAATCAAAATAAGCATTGGTGAGGATACGGAGAAATCAGAACTCTTGTACATTGCTGTTGGGAATGTAAAATGCAGCTACTGTGAAAAACAGTTTGGCAGTTCTCAAAACATGAAACACAGAACTACCATAAGACCCAGCAATTCCACTCCTCGGTATACACCTGAAAGAACTGAAAGCAGGATATGGAGGAGATATTTGAATACCCATGTTCATAGCAGGATTATTCACGAAAGCCAACATGTGGAAAGAACCCGAGTGTCCATCAACAGCTGAATGGATAAACTAAATGTGATATACACATACAACTGAATAACATTCAGCCATCAAAAAGAATTATTATTATTATTTTTTGAGGCAGAATCTCTCTCTGTCACCCAGGCTGGAGTGTAATGGTGCAATTTCAGCTCACTGCAGCCTCTACCTTCCAGGTTCAAGTGATCCTCCTGCCTCAGACTCCCAAATATCTGGGACTATAGGCATGGACCACCAAGCCCAGCTAATTTTTGTATTTTTTTATAGGGACTGGGTTTCACCATGCTACCTTGGTCTCAAACTCCCAGGCTCAAGCAATCTGCCCGCCTTGGCATCCCAAAGTGCTGGGATTACAGGTGTGAGCCATGGCATCTGGCCAGGAATTAAATTTTGATACATGCTACAACATGGATGGATTTTGACAATACTATGCTGAGTGAAATAAGCCAGACAAAGGATAAGTATTGTATGACTCCACTTACATAAGAATAGCCAAATTCATAGGGACAAAAAGTAGAACAGAGGTGAAGTCTCTAGGGGCTAGGAAAGAGGACAAGAGGAGGACAAGAGAGAGTTAAGGGAGTTATTCTTTTTTTTGAGACAGAGTTTTGCTGTTGTTGCGCAGGCTGGAGTGCAGTGGTGCGATCTTGGCTCACCGCAACCTCTGCCTCCCGGATTCAAGCGATTCTCCTGCCTCAGCCTCCCAAGGAGAGTTATTTTTTATTTTTTTTGAGACAGAATCTCGCTCTGTCGCCCAGGCTGGAGTGCAGTGGTGAGATCTCAGCTCACTGCAAGCTCCGCCTCCTGAGTTCATGCCATTCTCCTGCCTCAGCCTCCTGAGCAGCTGGGACTACAGGCGCCCGCCACTACGCCCGGCTAATTTTTTGTATTTTTAGTAGAGACAGGGTTTCACCATGTTAGCCAGGATGGTCTCGATCTACTGACCTCGTGATCCATCTGCCTTGGCCTCCCAAAGTGCTGGGATTACAGGCATGAGCCACCAAGCCCAGCCGAGAGTTATTCTTTAATGAGTATAGTTTTCATTTTGGGATGACAAAAAACCACACCCGACTAATTTTTAAATTTTTTGTAGAGACAGAGTCTCACCATGTTGCAAACACAACAAAACAAGTTGTGGCCAGGCACAGTGGCTCATGCCTACAATCCCAGCACTTGGGAGTCAGAGGTGAGTGGATGACCTGAGGTAGGAGTTCGAGACCAGCCTGGCCAACATGATGAAACCCTGTCTCTACTAAAAATACAAAAATTAGCTGGGCATGGTGGCACGTGCCTGCAGTCACAGCTACTCAGGAGGCTGACGCAGAATAGCTCGAACTCAGGAGGCGGAGGTTACAGTGAGCACGGATCACGCCACTGCACTCCAGCCTGCCTAGGTGACAGAGCAAGACTCCATCTTAAAAAAAAAAAAAAAAAAAGCAAGCAAGGTGGTACTTACTCCAGCAGCACATACACTAAAAAACTGGAATGATACAGAGAAGACTGGCAATGGGCTCTGCACAAGGATAACATATTATTTTTTTAAAGTGATGTAGAATTGTGGATAACTGGTGAATTTTCAATAACATCTATAGACTGGTTAACAGCTTTTTTTTTTTTTTTTTGAGATAGAATCTCGCTCTGTTGCCCAGGTTGGAGTGCAGTAGCATGATCTTGGCTCACTGCAACCTCCACCCCTGGGTTCATACAATACTCCTGCCTCGGCCTCCCAAGTAGCTGGGACTATAGGCACGTGCCACCAAACCCAGCTAATTTTTGTTTTTTTGGGTTTTGAGACGGAGACTTGCTCTGTCGCCCAGGCTGGAGTCAGTGGCTTCACCTCAGCTCATTGCAACTTCCGTCTCCTGGTCAAGCAATTCTCCTGCTTCAGCCTCCCGAGTAGCTGGGACTACAGGCGTGCACACCATGTCCAGCTAATTTTTGTATTTGTAGTAGAGACGGGGTTTCCCCATGTTGGCCAGGCTTGTCTCAAACTCCCTACCTCAGGTGATCCACCAGCCTCAGCCCCCCAAAGTGCTGGGATTACAAGTGTGAACCACCACAGGCGGCCTGATTAACAGTATTGATTCAGTATTAATTTCTTGGTCTAGATAGTTGTACATAAGATGTTGAAATTAGGGAAACATGTGTTTCTAATTTACATAGAACAAAATAATTTTTGCCACCACACCCAACTAATTTCATAAAACAAAATGAGTAGCAGTTCCATTTCCTAAAATGAGAAAGCACCATAGTTTGTTTTTTGGAGGTTAGAGGAACAAGTTATGGAAAGACCATGAGTTTGGTAGGCGCATGTTCACTTTTAATATTTTATACTCTTCTATTTCTGAGTTTTTGTAAGCATCATCGCATATGAATTTCATAAAACCAAGACATTCGAGAAATATGTAATACATACCCAGAACTGGTTCTGTAATATTAAGCAAAGAAATGCAACCAGGAGGGGTAAATTCTGTCTGTCCCAGATCACATTCCAAATAGTCAACGCAGGGAAGACTGCAAATTTTTAAAAAAGAAAAAAGAAAGAAAATCCTAACTAGCTTTACTCGGTAGAAAGGATAATCAGACAGTAAAGATTTCATGTGACACACAGGCATAATCCACCACACAGCACTTTAGAAGTGAAGCCTCAAGATGACAATCGCTGTTTAAAAACGAGTCCAGAGAAATGCAGTGCAGGTGTGGTCACAATGTCCATTTGTAACATGGAGACAACTTACGCTTTCAGATATATATATGTATATATTTTTTTGCAATGGAGTCTCACTCTGTCACCCAGGCTGGGGTGCAGTGTGCAATCTCGGCTCATTGCAAGCTCCGCCTCCCGGGTTCACGCCATTCTCCTGCCTCAGCCTCCCAAGTAGCTGGGACTACAGGCACCCGCCACCACGCCCGGCTAATTTCTGTATTTTTAGTAGGGATGGAGTTTCACCATGTTAGCCAGGATGGTCTTGATCTCCTGACCTCGTGATCCGCCCACCTCGGTCCCCCAAAGTGCTGGGATTATAGGCATGAGTCACTGCGCCCGGCTGAATTTTTTTTTTTTTTTTAAACGGAGTCTCACTCTGTTGCCCAGGTTGGAGTGCAGTGGTGCGATGTCGGCTCACTATAACCTCCATCTCCTGGGCTTGAGCAATTCTCCTGCCTCAGCCTCCCAAGTAGCTGGGATTACAGGCATGTGCCACCATGCCTGGCTAATTTTTTCTATTTTTAGTAGAGACGGGGTTTCACAGTATTAGCCAGGATGGTCTCGATCTCCTGACCTCGTAATCTGCCTGCCTCAGCCTCCCAAAGGCTTGGGATTACAGGCATGAGCCACTGCGCCCAGGCTTTATTTATTTATTTATTTATTTATTTTGAGACACAGTGTCACTCTGTTGCCCAGGCTGGAGTGCAGTGGTGTGACATAGCTCACTGTAGACTCGAACTCCTTGGCTCAAGCCAGCCTCCCACTTTGGCCTCCCAAAGTGCTGCGACTGCAGATGCAAGCCACCATAACCCACCTCTGTTGCTGTTTTCAAGGTAAAATTTCAGATCTGGCATGGTGGCTTATATCTGCAATCCCAGCACTTTGGGAGGCCAAGGTAGGAGAACTCCTTGAGCCCAGGAGTTCAAGACCAGCCAGGGCAACATGGCAAGATCCTCTGTCTACAAAAGCAAAACAAACAAACAAAAAAACTAGCCAGAGGCCGGGCATGGTGGCTCACGCCTGTAATCCTAGCACTTTGGGAGACTAAGGCGGGCAGATAACCTGAGGTCAGGATTTCGAGACCAGCCTAACCAACATGGTGGAACCTTGTCTCTACTAAAAATACAAAAATTAGCCGGGTGTGGCGGTGCACACCTGTAATCCCAGCTACTCGGGAGGCTGAGGTAGGAGAATTACTTGAACCTGGGAGGCGGAGGTTCCAGTGAGCAGAGAACACGCCATTGCACTCCAGCCTGGGTGAGCGAAACTCTGTCTCAAAAACAAACAACTAGCCAGGTGTGGTGATGCACTACTGTGGTCCCTGCTACTTGGGAGGCTGAAGTGGGAGGACTGCTTGAACCCAGGACATCAAGGCTGCAGCAAACCGTGTTTGTGCCACTACACTTTTTGCTGGGCAACACAGTCAGACACGGTCTCAAAAAAAAAAATTAAAAGAAAATTCCCAGGAGTTTGAGAGCAGACTGGGCAACATAGCAAGACCTCATCTCTACAAAAATAAAAAATAAAATAAAAAAATTAGCCAGGCATGGTGGCCCATGGCTGTAGTCTCAGCTGCTCAGGAGGTTGAGGCCACTGCACTCCAGCCTGAGGGAGACCCTGTCTGAAAACACACACACACACACACACACACACACACACACACCCACACCCACACACACACACACACACACCCCAGAACTTATAAATACAGACTCCGAGACCAAGTGTCTCCTCTTGGAAGTCTGCCTGTAGGTAAGGCAAAGTCAGCCCACGCTAGAGCATTGTCACATACTGCAAAGCAGACGGCAGTGAGGACCAGATGCTTCAGCTGGGCAGCTTTAGACCTGTATGTAATCTCTAGCTAGAAGCCAAGAAGCACTCCCTCCAAATCAAAAATCCCACTTCATGACAAAAACCTAGCAATGTGTCAAAGCCATAAGAAAAGCACTCTTACCTATTTAACAACTGGTTAATCAGGTATCTATTAAATGTTGACTTTCCAACATCCTGGGATCCACAAACTAGAATGACAGGGCAGCCATCTACTTCTTCTGAAGGGGAAACAAACATTGATCGCTAGAATTAGCCGTCTTCCTTGGACTCGAATTATGACTAATAATCCTCTGGGGGTTTGGTGGACAGACATTCAGGGTGATCAATGTGTATTACTCACCACAGGAAACATTGACTAACTCTTCCAGGGCTGAAAGGGTACTCTCAGTTAACTGAAGGCCTTTCCTTTTTTTCTCTCTTCTGATGCCAACAGACCTCAAGGCTAAATATTCAGGTTTAATCTGGGGAGTTGGACTCTGAAATCAACAATTTAAACTTTAAGGTGAAAAAATGCACATTTTTTTTCTTCAGTGCTAAAATTAATCAAGCCTCACACAGTTGTGAGCTAGAGAAGATAAATTGTTTCCTCCCTTTGTCTCCTGCCCCAAAATCCAATCCATCAACAAGTGTTGCCAACTCTATTCCTGAAGTTATCCACGTCTATTTTCAGTTTCTGCTTTCTCCTGAGCTGCCATTGCCTCCGCAGGAGACTCCAGAGAAAAAGAAAATGCCTGGTAAGACATGACTGCACAGGAAACATTCAGCAGGAGGCCCTGGCTCTAGACCAGGTGAGTGATGTAGAATCAAGTCAAGGCAACCTCTGAAAACATAAAGCAAAAACACATGGACAGAACATATGCAAACAGAGTTGAAAGGAGGGAGAAGACAGGTCTGTGAAGTCCAGAAGGACTGGGAAAGCAACCCAAGGAAAGAAGAGCAGGCCCCTGCTGAGGCAGGTAAGGCTCAGTTGGAACCAGCTCACCAAAGAGGATGAAGGAAGGGCCCCGCCCATGAGCACATCCTCTTGCAATTCATCAACACTGAGAATAAAGATACCATAAAGAAATGTGAAGCAGGCTGGGCACAGTGGTGCACGCCTGTAATCCCAGCTACTTGGGAGGCTGAAGCACAAGAATCGCTTGAACTCAGGAGCTGGAGGTTGCAGTGAGTCAAGACTGTGGCACTGCACTGCAGCCTGGGCGACAGAGCGAGACTGTGTCTGTGTCTCAAAAAAAAAAAAAAGAGAAGCAGCCTAGTGTGAGGCTTCCTATCGGCAATGCTGGATCCTAGAAAACAACAGAAAAAGGCCTTCAACAATTTGAGAAAAAAGTCTGTTGAACCAACCATTCTACACTGTGTGCAATTATCAATCACTGAGGGCAAAACAAGAACATCTAATAAAATTAGATAACCAAGTTTACTATCTCCCTTATGTGAAAAAACAACTCCAGAATCTACTGACGCATCCAGAGGGTGGGATAGGGAGGGAAGTATCCAAGAAGGAGCGTAAGAAATATGAACAGTGGTGGTGAAGTCCCAGAAAAAAAAAGATAAAGCTGAAAATAAATGAAAAAATGTGGCTGCCCCATAGCATCTGGAACATTCACTTTCAGTAACCAAGGCTTGAGAACAGGCAATTCCATCTCCTCTGCAGTCCTGGTCCAGCTACTGGACTCTGCAGAAGACTAAAAGGCAATCACAACAGTCCGTTTGCTGTCCTGCTCTCATTTCCTCTCTCCTTTCACTTCAAATTCCCCCCACCCACCTCTTATCTATCTGCTTCCCACACAGTGACGACCTTGGTTCCACTTCCCACTGCAGCAGGAAATAATCAGAGGACAACTTCTACTTCCTCTGGCCCTCTCCTAGGGACTTCCTCCAGCCACTATGAATGACCTGGCTGTGCTCCTAAGGCCACATGATGCCGGAACCGGACCCGTCCCTGGTAGCCAACTTACATAGTTCCAGCAGCCTCTCCTCTCTCTGCTGCATGGTTACCTCCCCGCTCCTCTGGATCATTCCCATCTGCCATGTTCCAGCATGTTTTTTTCATCCATCTTAACAAAATTACAAAACTCTCCTGATCATACTTACCCCTGCAACTAGTGCTTCATTTCTTTTCTTCCCTTTACAGCCAACTTCTACCAAAGCAAAATACTTTACTGCTAAGCCCGTGAGTCCCTCTCTACCCAGGCTCTTGACCCCATTCCAATCAGGCTACTTCCCGGCCTCTACAGCCAGCGCTTTCTCAGGTCTCACCTGACCACCAGCAGCTTTCACCACTGCTGTTCAGTTAACTCTTGTTTAAAGACCTCCTGACCTACAGGACATCACACACTGGGTTTTCCACCAAAACCGATGACTATCTGCTGCTCCCTCATCTTCGCCTGGACCTCTTCTTGGAGTGCCCCAGGGCTCAGAGCTGGAACCATCTTGTTTCTGTCTATTCAACTCCATCAGCATTATGATTGCATCTGGTGGCCTGGGTATCCTCTCTGCTGAAGGCTCCCACATTTACACTCCAAACTCTTCCCTGAACTCCAGGCTCACATATTCAACTGCCCACTTGACATGTCCAGCTGATGTCTACCAGGCATCTCAAGGTTAACAAATGGAAACCCACTCCTCCTGCAGTGACCCCATCCCAGTTAATGGCAACTACATGCACCTCAGTCGGTAAGCCAAAAACCTGGTGTGATTCCTTGATTCTTCCTCACCCCTCACATATCCAGTCTGTCTGCCAATCCTGGAGATTAGACTCCACCTACTGGCCCATGGGAGACAATTATAGTAATACAACTTAAGGAAACGGAAAAAAAAAAAAAAAGAACTTAAGGAAATGAATAATACAGTCAGCAAAAATTTAGAGGTGAGGCCAGACACGGTGGCTCACACCTGTAATCTCAGCACTTTTGGAGGCAGGTGGATTGCTTGAGTCCAAGAGTTCGTGACCAGCCTGGGCAACATGGCAAAATCCTATCTCTACAAAAACTACAAAAATTAGCCGGGAGTCATGGCGTGTACCTGTAATCCCAGCTACTGAGAGGCTCCGGTGGGAGGGTCACCTGAGCCCAGAAAGGTTGAAGCTGCAGTGAGCTGAGATCTTGCCTCTGCACTACAGCCTGTGCAACAGAGACTTTATCTCAAAAATAAAAATAAAAGCTCTCTTCTAGGGACGTTGTCTACACAAAGTGAGAATGGTCCAGCATTTGACACATCGTCACAGGCTTTCCTACATCATCATAGGCTTCCTACAATACACCGTCATAGGCTTCCTACAATACACCGTCATAGGCTTCCTACAATACACCGTCATAGGCTTCCTACAATACACCGTCATAGGCTTCCTACAATACATCGTCATAGGCTTTCTACAATACAGCCTCCAACAAAACTATGCTGTCCTGAACCCCTGGTAATAAAATTGTTTGTCTCTGTACCAAGAAGGTTGGGAAAACACCAAAATTTGCATTGGCGTGGCCCAGGCAGGCTTTGAGGGGTCCGTGCCATGAAACCTAAAGTTCTTTTTATTTTTTTTTTGGAAACGGATTCTCACTGTCTCCCAGGCTGGAGTGTGCAGTGGCGCAATCTCAGCTCACTGCAACCTCTGCCTCCCAGGTTCCAGCGATTCTCCCACCTCACCTCTGGAGTAACTGGGATTACAAGTACGTGCCCCACGCCCGCCTAATTTTTTGTATTTTTAGTAGAGATGGCATTTGACCATGTTGGCCGGTCTGGTCTTGAACTCCTGACCTGAAGTGATCTGCCCACCTCAGCTTCCCAAAGTGCTGGGATTACAGGCGTGAGCCACCACGCCCCGCCAAGACCTAAAGTTCTTAAGAGATTGTCCAAAACAAAAAACATGTCAGCAGAGCCTATGGTGGTTCCATGCGTGCTAAACGTGTTCAGGACAGGATCAAGCGTGCTTTCCTTCTCGAGGAGGAGAACATCATTGTAAAAGTGTTGAAGGCACAAGCACACAGACAGAAAGCTAAATAAAAAATGAAGCCTTTTTGAGTAATAAAAATTAAGTCTCGTTAAAAATTAGAGGTAAGGAAAGAGATAAAATATAAGTACATTTAAACTACTCATTCATAATTTAGAGACAATTTATATTATCTCAAATTAATAAACTGAAATATAAAGACAACCATTAAAAACCCCAAAAAAGCCCAGGCATGGTGGCTCACACCCGTAATCCCAGCACTTTGGGAGGCAGAGGTGGGCGGATCACCTGAGGTCAGGAGTTCAAGACCAACCTGGCCAACATGGTGAAACCCCATCTGTACTAAAAACAAAAAAATTAGCTGGGCATGGTGGCATGCACCTGTGGTCCTAGCTACTTGGGAGGCTGAGGCAGAAGAATCACTTGAACCCAGGAGGCAGAGCGTGCAGTGAGCCGAGATTGCACCACTGCACTCCAGCCTGGCAACAGAGAGACACTCCATCTCAAAACAAAAAACAAAAAAACAAAAATTAGCCGGGCATGGTGGCAGGGGCCTGTAATCCCAGCTACTCTGGAGGCTGAGGCAGGAGAATTGCTTGACCCCGGGAGGCGGGGTTGCAGTGAGGTTGAGGTCGCACCACTGCACTCCAGCCTGAGTGACAGAGTGAGACTCTGTCCCAGCCTGAGTGACAGAGTGAGACTCTGTCTCGAAAAAACCAACCAACCAACCAACCAACCAACCAACCAAAAAAGCAGGGCTGGAGCATGGTGTTAATAAAAACCCAAAAAGCACTTAACCAGCTATGATATAAAATGGTGGCTCAGGTATGAAACTAAGGAGGGGAGGATGAACATTTTTCATGATATACCTTTCTATAATAGTTTCTGTATACACGTATTACATTCTGTAGGACTGAGAGCACTAGATAGACCAACTGTTCTTCCAAGACAACATCCTACATAGTCATTTGATATCACTGTTTTGGTGCAAGTAATTAGCAAAACTGAATGAAAACGGGTTCTACCTCTTGCACAAAAATGTAGGATGAACCCGGATAGCTGGTTATGAAGTTTACAGTGGCAGTTTTCAGATGTTCTAGCAACACAATGGAACACTGAGGAGAAAAATTCTGCATCGACCAACGCCTGTCATCTGTAAAGAGAAAAATAAACCACCTTAGAAGCAGTAACTTCATTACATTCCACGCCCTTTAGGACTGCCATCTCCTTGGCTAAACTATAAACTTTAGGAGAGTAGGAATTATGGTTGAGAGCCTTTTGCAGTGGGCCATACTGCATACTAAGAACACACCTGGGAGGAGAAGTCAATCAAGGTTTGCCACAGAATAATTTTGTGGCCGTGAACAGTTTTTCTTGTCAGTAAAATGGTGATAACAATAGTACTTTCACTCTCAGGACCCTTGTAAGGGTTTATATAGATACAGCAACGTCCTTAGCACACTGTCTAGACCATAGTAAGCATCTAAAATAATTTTTTTTGAGACGGAGTCTTGCTCTGTTGCCCAGGCTGGAGTGCAGTGGCGTGATCTCGGCTCACTGCAAGCTCCACCTCCCGGGTTCACGCCATTCTCCTGTCTCAGCCTCCCGAGTAGCTGGGACTACAGGCGCCCGCCACCACGCCCGGCTAATTTTTTGCATTTTTAGTAGAGACAGGGTTTCACCGTGTTAGCCAGGATGGTCTCAATCTCCTGACCTCGTGATCCGCCGGCCTCGGCCTCTCAAAGTGCTGGGATTACAGGCATGAGCCACCGCGCCTGGCCCTAAAAATTATTAATTAGCCTTATTATAGTAGGCCCTCAGTAAATTACCCATTTCTTTTCATTACCAAGGTTAAGATGAGATTTCAGCAAATTCCGGGCTTCCCTTTTCAGTTCCTTCTTGCTTTTCTCAGGCAGTGAGTAATGAAGTGCATGGATACTCAAGGAAGAGTGGGTATACACGGAGAAGATGTCTTGGGCAGGCTGGCCTTGGCTGATGGTAAAACCAAATACCTGCACCTGGCCATAGAGGCAAGTCACACGACAGATCCCACTAAAAGTAAAACCCTAGCAGGGAGAGAAAACAGAAAGAACAAACATTATAGATCGTGTCACTAATGACTGAAACATTTTAAAATCTTTTTTTTTTTTTTGAGATGGAGTTTCGCTCTTGTTGCCCAGGCTGGAGTGCAATGGTGCAATCTCGGCTCACCACAACGTCCGCCTCCCAGGTTCAAGCGATTCTCCTGTCTCAGCCTCCAGAGTAGCTGGGATTACAGGCATGTGCCACCACGCCCGGCTAATTTTGTATTTTTAGTAGAGACAGGGTTTCTCCATGTTGGTCAGGCTGGTCTCGAACTCCCGACCTCAGGTGATCCGCCCACCTCGGCCTCCCAAAGTGCTGGGATTACAGGTGTGGGTCACCGCACCTGGCCAAATTCTAAAATCTTAACTTGCTATTCACACATCAAAAGGCAGGTAAGGCCAGGCACAGTGGCTCACACTTGTGATCCCAACACTTTGGGAAGCTGAGGCAGGAGGATCACTTGAGCCCAGAAGTTCAAGATCAGCCTGGGCAACAGAGTGAGACTTCTCCTTACAAAACATTTAAAAATTAGCAGGGTGCAGTGGCATGCCTCTGTGGTCCTAGCTACTTGGGAGGCTGAGGTGGGTAGACTGCTTGAGTCTCGGAGGTAGAGGCTGCAGTGAACCATAATTACACCGCTCCACTCCATCAAAAATAAACATTGGGACAGGCACGGTGGCTCACGCCAGTAATCCCGGAACTCTGGGAGGAGGTGGGGGATCACTTGAGTGAGGCCAGGAGTTTGAGACCAGCCTGGACAACATGGCAAACCCTCCTGCACCCCACCCCCACCCCCACCACCACCTCTCTACTAAAATTACAAAAATTAACTGGGCATGTGCCTCTAATCCCAGCCACTCCAGAGGCTGAGGCATGAGAATCGCTTGAACCCAGAGGCAAAGGCTGTAGTGAGCTGAGATCATGCCAGTACACTGCAGCCTGAGCGACAGTGATACTGTCCCAAAAATAAATAAATAAATAAATAAAAATTAAATAAAATTAAAAAATTTAAAAGGCTGCAGCCATAAAAAGGGATGAGATCATGTCCTTTGCAGGGACATGGATGGAGCTGGAAGCCGTTATCTTCAGCAAACTAATTCAGCTACAGAAAATGAAATATCGGCCGGGTGTGGTGGCTCACGCTTGTAATCCCAGAACTTTGGGAGACCGAGGCAGGTGGATCACAAGGTCAGGAGATCAAGACCATCCAGGCTAACACGGTGAAACTCCGTCTCTACTAAAAAAAAAATACAAAAAAATTAGCCAGGTGTGGTGGCAGGCACCTGTAGTCCCAGCTACTCGGGAGGCTGAGGCAGGAGAATGGCGTGAACCTGGGAGGCGGAGCTTGCAGTGAGCCCAGATTGCGCCACTGCACTCCAGCCTGGGCAACAGAGCGAGAGACTCCATCTCAAAAAAAAAAAAAAAAAAAAAAAAGAAAATCAAAATATGGCATGTTCTCACTTACCAGTGGGATTTGAACCATGAGAACACATGGATACATGGTGGGTAACAACATACACTGGAGCCTGTGGGGGTCTGGGAAAGGGCATTAGGAAGAATGGATGCTGGGCTTCATACGTAGGTGATGTGTTGATCTGTGCAGCAAACCACCAAGGCACCCATTTAACTACGTAATAAACCTGCACATCCTGCATATGTACCCCGGAACTTAAAAGTTGAAGAAAAATGAAATAAAATAAAATAATTTAAAAAGGCAGCTGATTTCTAAGTAACAGATCACATTGTATTGGGTGACCATAACATACTTTATTTTTTTTTTTTGAGACAGAGTCTTGTTCTGTTGCCCAGGCTGGAGCACAGTGGCGCAATCCTGGCTCACTGCAAACTCCGTCTCCCAGGTTCAAGTGATTCTCATGCCTCAGTCTCCCGAGTGGCTGGGATTACAGGCTCATACCACCATGCCCGGCTAATTTTTCTATTTTTTAGTAGAGACGGGGTTTCACCATTTTGGCCAGGCTGGTCTCAAACTCCTGACTTCCGGTAATCCGCCCACCTAGGCCTCCAAAAGTGCTGGGATTACAGGCGTGAGCCACTGTGCCCAGCTCTCTCTTTTCCTTTTCCTTTCTTTCTTTTCCCCTCCCTCCCTCCCTCCTTCCTTTCTTTCGAGACGGAGTCTCACTCTGTCGCCCAGGCTGGAGTGCAATGGCGTGATCTTGGCTCACTGCAACCTCCAGCTCCCGGGTTCAAGCAATTTTCTTGCCTCAGCCTCCTGAGTAGCTGGGACTACAGGCGTGTGCCACCATGTCCAGCTAATTTTTGTATTTTTAGTAGAGATGAGGTTTCACCATGTTGGTCAGGCTGGTCTCAAACTCCTGACCTCAGGTGATCTGCCAGCTTCGGCTTCCCAAAGTGCCGGGATTACAGGCGTGAGCCACCGCTCCTGGCCCATACTTTATATTTTTAACCTAAGATCATACCCCATGGCAGCTACAGAGAGAGCATGGTGACCGTGAACTCGGCTCTGTGCTCCTGGTTCAGACAGACTCTACCACTCTGTCCTTTTAAAGACCCACAGCTTGCCAAGTCTCTTCCAGAACTTCCTGGGTTTTGTCTTCCCTCCTGCATTAGACAGGGAATCTCCAGGAATGGCGTCCATGTTAAGAATCAGGCCCCCTGAGTTCGACTCCTAGCTCTCCCTCTACTGTGTAAGTTACCCAACCTCAGTCTCTTCGTCTGTAAACACTTAGAGAGGGATAACTACTCCGTAGGAGAGCCGGATGTTTAAATGGGTTCAAAGCCTAAAACACTTGGAACCCTTAAATCGTGGAATTTCTGAGCTCTCAGTAATTGCAATCTTTTTTTTTTTTTTTTTTTTTTAAGCTATTAAAATCCCTTTCAGGGTTCCAGATGCAGTGGTTCACACCTGTAATCCCAGCACTTTGGGAGGCCGAGGCGGGTGGATCACAAGGTCAGGAGATCGAGACTAACCTGGCTAACATGGCGAAACCCCATTCCTACTAAAAATACAAAAAATATAGCCAGGCGAGGTGGCACGCGCCTGTAGTCCCAACTACTCGGGAGGATGAGGCAGGGGAATCGCTTCAACCCGTGATGCGGAGGTTGCAGTGAGCCGAGACTGTGCCACTGCACTCCAGCCTGGGGCACAGAGTGAGACGGTCTCAAAAAAAAAAAAAAAAAAAAGAAAAGAAAAAGAAAGAAAACAAAACAAAATAAAGTCCCTTTAGCTCGTAAGGCCTAGGGACCCCTTAGCAGGGTACCTGTTACCCTGTTGCTCAGGGGAGCCTAGTTGCCACCATCAAGAGGATGGCCTTGAATCCGACTGGCAGCCAGAGAACAGGCCCGGGGGACCACGGTCCTCTCCTACCCTGCAGCTCTCCCGGGGCTGCCTCTCCAGCCCTCCCTGCCCTCGGGGACTACTACCGGCGCCCCCCACCTACCTGCTCGACCGGCAGCAGCAGCAACGCGCGGCCGGGGCCCACTGGCCGCACCGGTGGGATGAGGAGAGGCCGGCGGCAACTCGAGGCGGATTCGAGTTCGAGTTCGGATTCGGGTTCGGAGGCCGGGGTCGGGCTAGGGATCGGGCTGGGGGTCGCGGTGTTGGGTCTCCGGGCCGCCGCCGCGCGCGACACCTGGCGGGCTCCCTCCCTCCAGTCCACGCCGGCCGCCTGGGCTTGCAGTAACCGCCGCCGTAGGCGCCGCCGACCGCACCAGCGCAGGGTCCCGAGCCGGCGGCGGGGCCGGCGGCTGCGGATGAGCTGGGGCCGGGCCTTGCGGGCCCGCAGCCAAGTGGAACGGCAGGAACCCCGCTTTAGCACTAGCCCCGAGTCCGCCATGCTGGATCCTCGGGGCCTACCGCGCGAGAATCTCGCGATATCCCGTCGGTCCGCCCCGCTGCCCGACCAGCTGCGGAAAGGAGCGGCCTCGGAGCCGCCGGCGCCCTCTGCCGGCAACCTCCGGAAGCACACTAGGAAGGTCCAGCCGGACTGGTCGAGGGGCTCCACTGAGGACTCCATTTACATTATGCAAATTCCCCACCCCAGCCGGCCGGAGAGAGAAAGCCAGAAACCTCGCGACCAGCCATGGGCCACCTCTCCGGAAAAACACCGGGATTTTTTTTTTCTCCTGCAGAAAAAGCTTTAGGATTGGCAGTTTAAACAAAACATGTCTATTTGCATACCTTCGGTTTGCATGCATTTGTCTCTAAGTGAGCAACCCTGGGTAACAAGGGGAAAGTATGTGACAATTTGCTCAGAATCTTAATGTCAGAAAACTGGAGACTGGGACAGGGGGGTGTCGACTCAAAGCTGTGTCTCATTTAGTAAACTGAGGCCCAGGTAAAAAGTTTTAAAACCTCGCAACACCCAGAGAAGTTGTGTTCCAGCCTCCCACCTCGCCCCAAAATGCCACAGCTCCTTTTCTAAGCCAGGTGAAGTCACAGAGCGTGGACAGAACCCACAACCGTCCAGAGGAAGGGTCACTGGGTGCCACCTGGTTTGCATCTGTGCCTTTGTCCTGCCCAGTTCCTGAGTGGGACCGCAGGCCCGGAATGTCAAGGCAAACAGTTCTACTTCAGCCACTGGGCTCCAGTCCCACCCCTTTTGGGGGCCTGAAGTTAGGAAGCATCTGGCAGCTGCCTTCTATTTAAGCAACTGGCCTCCTTAGAGGCCACTCCTTGGCCATGCCAGGCGTGGGTATCTGGCCAGCATGCTGCTCTGCACAGCTCGCCTGGTCGGCCTGCAGCTTCTCATTTTCTGCTGCTGGGCCTTTGCCTGCCATAGCACGGAGTCTTCTCCTGAATTCACCCTCCCTGGAGATTACCTCCTGGCAGGCCTGTTCCCTCTCCATTCTGGCTCTCTGCAGGTGAGGCACAGACCCGAGGTGACCCTGTGTGACAGGTGAGTGAGGGGTCAGCGGAGCCACACTTAGTGGGACCCCTGGCTATAGGGCCCCTCTGGCTGCCATCCTCAAACAGGACCTTTCTTCTGCCTTTGCCCCTTGAACTGTCCCCAGGCCTTGTCCATCAATCCACTTGCCACCTAAGTGCTGGCTAGACCTTCCTAGACACTTCGGCCAGTTTCCAGTTATTTCACCCTTGCTGTTAGAATGTGTTGTATTGTAACTTCATTGAAACTGGTTCTTGGCTTTGTACCATACCTAGATGGCCAGGCCTAAGCAAGGGCAGCTTTTTCCCTCTTCTATCTTCTCTCCACTCCTACCCATGTTCAAAGCTCCCTAGAGTCCCAGATGACAAGTATGATTCTCCGTGGTTCTCCATGGGGTGGGAAGGGAAGACACATCCCATTAGATGCTTTAGGAGCTTAACAAATATAAATTAGGTTGATGGCATCATGAAGTCAACAATCTAGGTAGAGGGGAACTACTGCTTTTCTTTTTTATATATATATATAAAAATGTATATATAAATATATAAATAAATAAATATATATATATACACTTTTTTTTAAAAATTTTTTTGAGATGGAGACTCACTCTGTCATCCAGGCTGGAGTGCAGTGGCATAATCTTGACTCACTGCAACCTCCTCCTCCCGGGCTCAAGTGATTCTCATGCCTTAGCCTTGGGAGTAGCTGGAATTATAGGTGTGTGCCACCACACCCGGCTAATTTTTGTATTTTTCGTAGAGACGGGTTTCACCATGTTGGTCAGGCTGGTCTCGAACTCCCGACCTCAGGTGATCCGCCCACCTCGGCCTCCCAAAGTGCTGGGATTATAGGCTTGAGCTACCACGCCCAGTCTGCTTTTCTTTTAAAGAAGACAGTTGCAGCCAAGCATGGTGGCTCACGCCTGTAATCCCAGCACTTTGGGAGGCCGAGGCGGGCGGATCACGAGGTCAGGAGTCTGAGACCAGTCTGGCCAACATAGTGAAACCCCGTCTCTACATAAAATACAACAAATTAGCCGGGTGTGGTGGTGTGCGCCTGTAATCCCAGCTACTCAGGAGCCTGAGGCAGGAGAATCACATGAACTCGGAGGCGGAGGTTGCAGTGAGCCAAGATCACACCATTGCATTCCAGCCCAGGCGACAGAGCGAGGCTCCACCTCAAAAAAAAAAAAAAAAAAAGATGACAGTTGCTTGCAGACTGTGGAAGTCACAGACCCAGAGGCCCAAGAATGCTGCCGAGGCTTGGCTGCAGGATGTCCTACCCATGAAGCACACGAGATGGTTGGCTCAGGAAGAAGTTTCTGGAAATCTAGTGTATGACGACCTACTCGAAGGGCTACAGCTAGAAACCTGGATAAAGAGATAAAGAGAATGGGCTGGGAAGAGAGATTGGGTAGAGCAGGAGGAGGGAAGACATGAAAACTGGCTTCAGATACCTGAAGAATTGTCTCAGGCAGGAGGCACGAACCCTCCTTTGAGAGACTCAGGGGACAGAAGTGGTAGAAACCATGGAAGACCTTCTAACAAGCAAGAGGCTGGAAAATGGAAAAGGCTAGCACACTTTATGTATTTGTTTGTTTATTTGTTTATTTATAGAGATGAGGTCTTGCTCTTTCCCCCAGGCTGGAGTGTACTGGTGCAATCATAGCTCACTGCAGCCTCACTTGGGCCTCATTGAAGCTCAAGTGATTCTCCTGCCCCAGCCTCCCAAGTAGCTGGGACTACAGGCATGCACTACCACTCCTGGCTAATTTTTTAATTTTTTGTGGAGAAGATGGTCTCACTGTGTTGCTCAGGCTGGTCTCAAACTCCTGGTCTCAAGTGATTCTCCAGCCTGGGTCTCCCACAGGATTGGGATTCTAGGTGAGCCACTGTGCCAGCCATTACAAAAATGTTTTTTTGAGCTGGGATCTCACTATGTTGTCCAGGCTAGTCTCCACCTCCTGGGATCAAGTGATCCTCCATCCTCAGCCTCCTGAGTAGCTGGGACTACAGGCATGGGCCACTGTACCTGGCTTAGCCTGCTCTTTAAACGGGGCTGAATCCTGTCCCTGGCTCATTCCTGTTGGGCTCCAGACAGGAGTTCCCGAAGGAGGGGTGATAAGGCATATAGGCCCTCAACACATTCATAAGTGTCCTGGTGAGAAGCACTAATTAAACAAGGTTAAGCAGGTGTAGTGGTTAGTTTTTTTTTTTTTTTCTGAGACAGGGTCTTCCTCTTTTGCTCATACTGGAGTCCAGTGGTACAATCATAGCTCACTGCAGCTTTGCTTGGGCCTCAGTGAGGCCCTAGCTTCCTTACTAGCTGGAACTACAGGCATATGCCACCACTCACAGCTAATTTTTTAAATTTTTTGTAGAGACAGGGTCTCACTACATTGCCCAAGCTGGTCTCAAATTCTTGAGCTCAAGCAGTCCTCTTATAGTGCTAGGCCTCCCAAAGTGCTAAGATTACAGGCGTGAGCTGCAGTGGTGAATTTTGCGTGTCAGATTGTCTAGGCTATGGTGCCTAGAGTTGTGTAGTCAAACATCAGTCCAGCTGTTGCCATGAAGGTATTTTTAATTTATTTATTTTGGCTGAACGTGGTGGTTCACGCCTGTAATCCCAGCACTTCGGGAGGCCGAGGGAGGCAGATCACTTGAGGTCGGGTTCCAGACCAGCCTGGCCAACATGGTGAAACCCTGCTTCTACTAAAAATACAAAAATTAGCCGGGCTTAGTGGCTGGTGCCTGTAATCATGGCTACTTGGGAGGCTGAGGCACAAGAATCACTTGAACTGGGGTGGCAGAGGTTGCAGTGAGCCGAGATCGTGCACTCCAGCCTGGGCTAGAGTCTCCAGCGAGACTCAGTCTAAAAAAACAAAAAATTATTTTGAGACAGTCTCCCTCTGTTGTCCAGCCTGGAGCCAACTGGTGTGATCTCGGCTCACTGCAACCTCCGCCTCCCAGATTCAGGCGATCCTCCTGCCTCAGCCTCCCAAGTAGCTGGGATCACAGACATGTGCCAGCATGCCTGGCTAATTTTTGTACTTTTTTTTTTTTTTGAGATGGAGTCTTGCTCTGTCGCCCAGGCTGGAGTGCAGTGGCGCGATCTTGGCTCACTGCAAGCTCCGCCTCCAGGGTTCACATCATTCTCCTGCCTCAGCCTCCGGAATACCTGGGACTACAGGCGCCCGCCACCACGCCCGGCTAATTCTTTGTATTTTTTTAAGCAGAGACCAGGTTTCACCATGTTAGCCAGGATTATCTCAATCTCCTGACCTCGTGATCCACCCGCCTCGGCCTCCCAAAGTGCTGGGATCACAGGCGTGAGCCACCACGCCCAGCCCCAATTTTTGTACTTTTAATAAAGACAGGGTTTCACTATGTTGGCCAGGCTGCTCTCAAACTCCTGGCCTCAAATGATCCACCCACCTCGGCCTCCCAAAGTGCTGGGATTACAGGCATGAGCCGCCATGACCAGCCTGAAGCTATTTTTTAGATGTAGTAAACAATTAAATCAACAGACCTGAGCTGGGCATAGTGGCTCATGCCTGTAATCCAAGCACTTTGGGAGGCTGAGGCGGGTGGATTGCCTGAGCTCAGCAGTTCGAGACCAGCCTGGGCAACACAGTGAAACCCTGTCTCTACTAAAATACAAAAAAATTAGCTGGGCATGGTGGTAGGTGCCTGTAATCCCAGTTACTTGGGAGGCTGAGGAAGGATAATTGCTTGAACCTTGGAGGTGGAGGTTGCAGTGAGCAGAGATCACACCATTGCAGTCCAGCCTGAGCGACAGAGCGAGACTCCCTCTCAAAAAAAAAAAAAAAGCCTGAGGTTTTGGCCGGGCGCAGTGGTTCACGCTTGTAATGCTAGTACTTTGGGAGGCTGAAGTGGGTGGATCAACTGGGCCGAAGCAGGTGGATTACCTGAGGTCAGGAGTTCGAGACCAGCCTGGTCAACGTGTGAAACCCCGTCTCTACTAAAAATACGAAAATTAGCTGGACGTGTGGGTGCACACCTGCAATCCCAGGTACTCTGGAGGCTGAGACAGGAGAATCGCTTGAACCTGGTGGGCAGAGGTTGCAATGAGCCAAGATCCTGCCATTACACTCCAGCCTGGGCAACAAGGCAACAAGAGTGAAACTCCGTCTCAAAAAAAAAAAAAAAAAAAAAGCCAGGTGCAATGGCTCACTGTAATCCCAGCACTTTGGGAGGCCAAGGCGGGCAGATCACCTGAGGTCAGGAGTTCAAGACCAGCCTGACCAACATAGAGAAACCCCCCCTCTCTACTAAATATACAAAATTAGCCGGGCATGGTGGCGTATGCCTGTAATCTCAGCTACTCGGGAGGCTGAGGCAGGAGAACCCAGGAGGCAGAGGTTGCGGTAAGCCGAGATCGTGCTGTTGTACTCCAGCCTGGGCAACAAGAGCGAAACTCCATCTTGTAAGGTTAGCCGAGAGAAAGAACAAGCAGACCCAAAGTCAGGCAAGCAAGTTTATTAAACAGTTGAGCTGCTCCACAGCAATCAGAGGAGGCAACAGCCCAGGCTTAGACTAGGGGGTATAAGTATATTTTAGGGAGGGAGCAGGGGTGCCTAGGGGCTGTTTCTAGGTAAACCCAATTCCTGGTCGATGGGCAAAACAACAGCTGGGGAACATCTGCCTTGGCGGAGGGCCTGCAGGTGGTGAGAAAAAGAGGGGACAGAGAAACACAAGGGGTGGGGAAAACATCCGCCTTGGCGGTGGGCCTTTGCTGGGTTGGGTCCCTAACATTCCATCCTTTAATAGGTAATAGGAAGGGGTGTCATTGCCTTCTGACTGCTTCTAGCTAAAGAGGAACAATGTTGGCCGGGTGTGGTGGCTCACACCTGTAATCCCAGCACTTTGGGAGGCCGAGGTGGGCAGATCACGAGGTCAGGAGATCAAGACCATCCTGGCTAACATGGTGAAACCCCGTCTCTACAAAAAATACAAAAAAAATTAGCTGGGCGTGGTGGCGGCCGCCTGTAGTCCCAGCTACTCGGGAGGCTGAGGCAGGAGAATGGCGTGAACCCAGGAGGCGGAGCTTGCAGTGAGCCAAGATCACGCCACTGCACTCCAGCCTGGGTGACAGAGTTGGAAGACTCTGTCTCAAAAAAAAAAAAAAAAAAAGAGGGGCGATGTTTATGGAGAAAGGCTGTGGGGTTGGGATGGTTGTTCTTGAAGCCGCTGGTATTCCTGAGGTAGCATCATGTCTTGTACTGTCCCATGGGTGAAGGCTCTAATATGGCCCTGTAAAAACTGGGTAAGGAGATGTAGGAGGCAAGGGCCAAATGCTAAAAGGAGAAAAAGGGTTATGGCAGGGCCTAGGAGGGGCATTAGCCAGGGTGCCTAGGGGTTTCAAAATTATTGGGGCCAGGAGTCTGAAAGGCGCTGCCTGATTTCAGAAGCCCTTTCATTTAACCATCGGGCAGCATCTCATACTAGTCCTGACTGGTTAGTATAGAAACAGCACTCTTCTCCTAAGAAGATGCACAGTCCACCTTTTTCAGCAGTGAGGAGATCTAAACCTCAACGGTTTTGAATTGACACTGCTGCTAGAGTCTATTTGGGGCCGGCCACAGTGGCTCATGCCTGTAATCCCAGCACTTTGGGAGGCTGAGGCAGGCCGATCACGAGGTCAGGAGATCGAGACCATCCTGGCTAACACGGTGAAGCCCCATCTCTACTAAAAATACAAAAAATTAGCGTGGTGGCGGGCGGCGCCTGTGGTCCTAGCTACTTGGGAGGCTGAGGCAGGAGAATAGCCTGAATCTGGGAGGTGGAGCTTGCAGGGAGCCCAGCTCGCACCACTGCACTCCAGCCTGGGCGATAGAATGAGATTCTGTCTCAAAAAAAAAAAAAAAAAGTCTATTTGGGATTGGAGAGTAAGGATGGATTCAGCTATGACTTGTGGGCTGTCTGAGAGATCTTTTGAGAGAGCGTGATAGCAGGACAGAGAGGTGGACAAGTGTTGGGGTGATCACGCCCAACACCAGGCCGTGGGGGCTACTAAGTCTAGCAGAGTCAAAGGAATAAGAAAAGACGAGAGAAAGTGGGAATAAGAAAAGACAAGAGAGAAAGTGGGACCAGGAGGCCAACTCTAGTATGGAGGCTGCGAAGGCCCTGAGCACTGGGAGCCCACACTATTTATTGGTGATTAAACAAAGAAACAGGTGGTGAGGATGTGGGGGTTGAAAGGAAGCGCTGTATCAAGTGAATGAGCTACAGCTGTGCTGGTGTAGCATTTTCTTTGAAACATATGGCTACTTGAGATAATGGGAGTTCTAGAAGCAAGGAGCCAGCAAGTCTAGAGACATTCCAAAGGCCAGGAGGGTTTTTTTGTTTTTTTGGGTTTTTTTGAGACCAAGTCTCACTCTGTCGCCCAGGCTAGAGTGTAATGGCGTGATCTCGGCTCACTGCAAGCTCTGCCTCCCAGGTTCACGCCATTCTCCCGCCTCAGCCTCCCAAGTCACTGGGACTACAGGCGACTGCCACGACGCCCGGCTAATTTTTTTGTATTTTTAGTAGAGACGGAGTTTCACCGTGTTAGCCAGGATGGTCTCAATCTCCTGACCTAGTGATCCGCCCGCCTCGGCCTCCCAAAGTGCTGGGATTACAGGCATGAGCCACCGCGCCTGGCCAGGCCACGGGGGGTTTTAGACCCTGGACCCTGGACATGTTCCAAGACTCTTTTACATTATGTCAGACATGCAAACCCTGCCTCAGCTTCTCTCCCAACACTCAGCTTTTCTCCCAACAGACAAGCCTGCTATCCTTGTTCCTGTTGCAGTGCTAATTCCTAGTCCTATAAGCAGGAGTATTAGCTGTACGGCTCTGCGTTGACGGACTTGAGCTTTAATAGGGATTGGTAAACTCTGATTTCCAGGGGCAATGTCAATTTTGGGGCTTAAGAAGACTAGGGTGCAGGTGCTGGTCCAATTGGTAGGGAAGCAGACATAGGTTGAGGTTTCACACAAGAAAAATACACCTTGGCTGGGCAGAGAGAACTGGTTATGTATATTGAAACAGCATGTGAGTTTATTGTTTTCATCCTCCCACGTGCCTACAGTGCTTGCTAAGGCGGCTCCAGTGAGTGGCTGAAAAGGAGTTGCAGGAATAATTGGAGTGGCTCCTGGTGTTTTATTCTCCCACTGGAGAAAGAATCATTTTGTGTCTACCAGGAGCCATTTGGAAGAGTAATTCAAAGAGGGTATAAAGAGGCATTTGGCAGGGAGGGGAGCCGTGCTGCAAGAGGTCCATGGGTGAGTGGCCACACAGCCTGTATGTCTGCCATTCCAAAATCTCGATTGTTTAGTAAAGAGCTGGTGGTGACTTTTGGGGGTCCTGAAAAGTGGACAAGTTGTTTAAATTGGGCCGTTTGGGTGACCTTAAAATTTTGGTGGTTGTTTGGGGCTTGAAGCTGTAAGGTATGGTTACATTCATGGGACAGTAGGTGACCTAAAGTCAGACCTGAGGGCAGGTTGTATTGGATACACACAGGGGCTTGGAAAGTCAGACCGGTGCCAGTGGTCACAGGGCCATGAATGGGCTTGTCGTTACTTGTATATTGGGTAAGACTGGAGATACAGAAGAGTAAAAGTTGTACTATGTGCCCTGTCAGAGAGTTTTCTGTCATATCTATGATAGAAAATTTAGCCAATGACTGCATGTCTAAAAGTTGTAAGGGGCTTTTTCCTTCATAACAGGGGTGATAGGTTAACTTAGTAAGAACTCAGTCTTTTGAGGGAACGGGGGTGGCAACATAGGAGGTAGTTGATAGGGAGATACAGAGCCAGCAGTCTTTTGCTAGGATGGAGTTGGACTGGTTTAGTGGGGAGGGAGTTAAGCTAAGGGTCTTGTAGAGGTAGCTGGGTACTATTGGAAAGGGGAGGTGTGGCTACGTGGGGCAGCCAAGGGATTAGGAGAGGTAGATAGGCAAAGAGTAAGTAGGAAAGTAAATAAGTGTGTTTCATCTGGGGAGAAGTCACACAGGGTGCCTTGAAAGAGGACGTCATCTATCCACTCTAAAAGAGAGTCGAGAGTGGGAATTTGGGGCTAAAACCAGGAGATGTCTTGGCAAATGGAGAGGATGAAGAGAGTGAAGTGGCAAGGTAGGCAGGAACAGGGCATTTGAGAGAAATCAGGAATGTACTTGCGATTGTCAGGAGGAGAAGGAGGAGTCTTGGAATTGTTTAAGGGTCTTCTTTAGGGACGGGCATGAGGCAGAGTTTAGTTGGGCCAAGGAGAGTACTGGAGAATCGGCGGAAGGCAGCGGGTGGGTCACTTGTAGGCGGATTAGTCGTAGGAGCCCTTTTTAATCTAGAAAGTTGGTACCAAGAAGCATGTCCTGAGAGTTTGGCTGTGGTGGGGATTGTGAGGATGACTTGGAAAGGGCCTTCCCATTTAGACCTGGGGCTGGCTGGGTTGAGTTTTTAAGAAGACGTGTTCTCCTAGAAGGAGAGTCTGGTCGTGGAGCCTTCATGGGGTTTTGGGAGGGCCTGGTCAGCTTGTTCGCGGAGGAGATGGTGGATGAGAGAGAGTGTTGGGAGGTATTCTCCTAGCTGAGAGTTAGAAGGGGGCCTGTTTTGTAAGAGGAAAGGGTGTCCATACATTAACTCAAATGGACTGAGGAAGGAGGGTGCTTTTGGGCTGGCTCTGATGCAGGCTAGGGCTATGGGGAGAAGGGAGGTCCAGGGTTTCTGGACTTCAAGAGTGAGTTTGGTTAACTGAGTTTTAAGGATGCCATTTGCCCTTTCAACTTTTCCTGATGACTGGGGTCAGTATGGGATATGGAGGCGCCACCAGGCGCTGAGGGACTGAGAAACCTGTTGAGTGATTTGGGAGATGAAGCTAGGGTCATTGTCTGATTGTATGGAGCAAGGGAGATCAAATCCAGGGATGATTTCTGCTATAAGAATTTGGGCGACTACTGCGGACTTTTCTGAAGAGGTCGGAAATGCTTATACCCGCCCAGAGAAGGTGTCTATAAGAGTAAGAAGAAATTTTGTCCTCTTGACGGGAGGCAAGTGGGTGAAGTCTACCTGCCAGTCCTCCCCTGGGAGTGTTCCTCTGAGCTGATGTGTAGGGATCGGGGGAGCGGAGCGCCGCTTGGGAGGAAGTAACAGAGAATATACGACAGTTGGAGGTTATGTCTCTTAGTGAGGTGAATAGGTGAGGGGAGGAGAAATAAGGGTGAAGGAGTAGGTACGGGGGCATGCACCGATATGGAAGGATTGGTGAAGAGATGTTAGAATTTCTATGATAACTTCAGGGTTGAGGAGAGGTTCATGGGAGATATTAGGGAAATAAGGCTGCAGGTGATTAAGCATCTCAGTACAGGAGTGGGTGGGAGGAGAGAAAGATACTGCAATTAGAGATACAGGGTTAAGGGGAGCACTTTTGGAGAGACAGAACTCAGGGTTTTCAAGAAAGAGAGCATGAAGTAGTTAGATGCGGGATGGAGAAAGGGCACTTAGTGCTCGGGAGGAAAGAAGATCTTATAGATTATGTGGGCTGTCGGTGGGGTCTTGACCGAATGTTGGTTTTTTGCTTTCTAAGGCTAGGGTGGCTACTGCTGCTAGAGCTCTGAGGCAAGTTGGCCATCCTCGAGTGGTATTGTCTAGTTGTTTAGAAAGGTAAGCTACGGGAGCAAAAGAAGGAGGGTTCCTTTTTGTTGGTCAAGGACACCAAGGGCTATTCCATGGTTCTCGGCTGTGTAGAGAGTGAAGGGCTGAGAAATGCCAGGTAAACATACAGCAGGAGCGGTTACAAGGGCGTTTTTTTGTTTGTTTGTTTGTTTGTTTGTTTTCTTTTTGGAGATGGAGTCTCACTCTGTTGCCCAGACTAGAGTGCAGTGGTGCCACCTCAGCTCACTGCAACCTCCGACTCCTGGGTTCAGGCAATTCACAAGGGCGGTTTTAGGTTTGTGGAAGCTAGGGATTATGTTGTGAGAAGAATTTAGGGGCCCATTTAGAGAGCCTTTGGCTGCTTCATAGAGGGGGCTGGCTAGGAGGGCAAAGTTGGGGATCCATATCCTGAAGAAGCCTGCCAGTCCTAAGAAAGAGAGAATTTCACTCTTAGAGGAAGGTGGGGATAGGCTGTCTATTAAGGCTGCCCGTGCCAGGGTCATGGCTCTGGCCCCAGGGGAGAGTTGGACTCCTAAGTACGTTACTGTTGGGGTGGAGAGTTGTGCTTTGGAGGGGGAGACCCTATACGCTTTGTTAGCAAGAAAGTTTAGAAGGGTAATAGTGTGAGTCTGAGAGTCTTCTAGGGAAGGACTACAGAGGGGGAGGTCACCCACATATTGAAGAAGACAGCTGGGGGAAAGGTCTAAGGAGGTGAGGTCTTGGGCTAGGACTTTCCCAAAGAAATGAGGACTATCCCTGAAGACTTGGGGAAGGACAGTCCATGTGAGTTGCTGTGATTGGAGGGTGTCAGCGTCAGTCCAGGTGAAGGCAAAGAGGTTTTGGGAATCAGGATGTAGGGGAATGGTAAAGAAGTCATCTTTTAGGGCAATAGCAGTGTAGTGGGTGGTACTGGAGGGGATGAGAGAGAGAAGTGTATAGGGGTTAGGGACTACAGGGTGAATAGGAGGACTGCCTGATTAATGGCTTGGAGGTCTTGAACGAGTCGATATGAGCCATCTGATTTTTTAATGGGGAGGATGGGGGTGTTACAAGGAGAGTGTGTTGGTCAAAGAAGACCACGTGAGCAGAGCTTGTTTACGATGGGCTGTAGACCCTTTTGGTGGGTTAGAGAAATGGGGTATTGGGGGACATTGGGGAATTTGGAGGGGTCTTGAGATGGTTTCACTCTGTCGCCCAGGCCAGACTGCAGTGGCACAATCTCGGCTCACTGCAAGCTCCGCCTCCCAGGTTCACACCATTCTCCTGCCTCAGCCTCCCGAGTAGCTGGACTACGGGTGCCTGCCACCGCGCCTGGCTAATTTTTTGTATGTTTAGTAGAGACAGAGTTTACCGTGTTAGCCAGGATGGTCTTGATCTCCTGACCTTGTGATCTGCCTGCCTCGGCCTCCCAAAGTGCTGAGATTACAGGCGTGAGCCACCGCACCCGGCCTTTTAGCTGGATTTTGATGGGGTCATGGTGAGCAGTTAGGGAAGGGATGGTGGTATCCTACACTATAGGGTTAACAAGAGAGGTGGGAAGTGGGTGCTGGGGAGAGGGATCAGGGACTGGACTGGCAGAGAGGAGTAGGAGGGACTCGGGTTTGGGGAGGCAAGAAAATGTGATACAAGCCTTGAATTTGGCTAAAAGGTCTCAGCCTAGAATGGGGATGGGTCAATGAAGCATGATAGAAAGACTATGAGAAAATGGTATTGAATAGGGAACAAGTAAGAGGTCTGGTGACGCGTGGACGTGAGATGATTCTGTCAATCCCCACAACTGAGACTGAGAGGGATGAGTTGGTCCTGAGAATTCAGGCAAGGCTGAGTAGGTGGCCCTGGTATTGATTACAAAGGGGATCGGCGGCTGGGCGCAGTGGCTCACGCCTGTAATCCCAGCACTTTGGGAGGCCGAGACGGGCAGATCATGAGGTCAGGAGATCGAGACCATCCTGGCTAACACAGTGAAACCCCGTCTCTACTAAAAATACAAAAAATTAGCCAGGCGTGGTGGCGGGCGCCTGTAGTCCCAGCTACTGGGGAGGCTGAGGCAGGAGAATGGCGTGAACCCGGGAGGCGGAGCTTGCAGTGAGCCAAGATCGAGCCACTGCACTCCAGCCTGGGTGACAGAGTGAGACTACGTCTCAAAAAAAAAAAAAAGGAGATCGGCTTACCTGATACTAGCAGTTACCCTGGGCTCTGCTGCATTGACGGCAGTTTGGTAGTTGGGGCCGGGGGCCCTGGGCCTCGTCCATCTTCAGCGGCTAGGTCAAGGAGCTGCGGGAGTGTAAGCAATTCTAAACCTTCTGTCTCACTGAAAGGGAGGTGGTTCTGAGGTGCAGGCTTTTCTGTCCATCTGTTGAGAAGACAGTCAGACTTCCAGTGGCCTGTCTGCTGGCAGACTGGGCAAGTGCTCTTCATCACTTGTGGATTAGGACTTCTTTGCCCAGTGGCCTTCTTTGCTGCACTTAAAGCAGGGCCTGGGAGGATTACTGCTATCGGGTCTTTTGTGCCCTTGTGTACTATGGCTAGATTGACAGACAGCCGCAGCTAGAAGCTGGTATTTAGCGTGATCTCTTTAGGCTGTATCTAATTTACTTTGCTCATCCTTATTATTGAAGACTTTGAAAGCCAGATTAAGGAGGTCTTGTTGTGGGGTTTGAGGGCCATCTTCAGCCTTTTTAAGTTTACACCAGGTGTTGGGGATAAAATAAGGAGATAAAATAGGTATTGAGAACAATAGTTCCAGCCGGGAGCTGTGGTTCACTCCTGTAATCCCAACACTTTGGGAGGCTGAGGTGGGCGGATCACAAGGTCAGGATATCGACACCATCCTGGCTAACATGGTGAAACCCCGTCTCTACCAAAAAAAAAATACAAAAAAAATTAGCCGGGCGTGGTGGCGGGCGCCTGTAGTCCCAGCTACTTGGGAGTCTGAGACAGGAGAATGGTGTGAACCCGGGAGGCGGAGCTTGCAGTGAGCTGAGATCACGCCACTGCACTCCAGCCTGGGCAGGAGTGCAAGACTCCGTCTCAAAAAAGAATAAAAAAAAGAACAATAGTTCCTTCTCAGGAGGCAGTGTTGATGCAGGTATATTTTTGGAGAGCCTCTGTAAGGTGGGAAAGGAATTGGGAAGGATTTTTGTCTGTCTTTTGGGAAATTTCTTTAAGTTTTTCAAAATTTACAGCCTTATGGGCAGCTTTGTTAAGGCCTGGATTGAGGCAGGTAATCATATGGTTATGGGATGCCCGGCTGGGGTCTGTGGGTTGGTACTCCCAGGAAGGCTCTTACTGGGGAACAGCAGCGGCTCCTACGGGCTTAGTAGGATCTTGCTGATGAAGATTGGCGGCATGTGCCTGTGCTGCAAGCCACACTCTTTCCTTCTCTTCTGGAAGGAGGGTGGAAGAGAGGATAATGTAGAGATCATACCAAGTGAGTTCATAAGATTGAGTAAGATATTTAAATTCTTTGATATAAGTATCGGGATCAGAGGAGAAGGACCTGAGACGTTTTTCAATTTGGGAGAGGTTGGAGAGGGAGAAAGGGACATGGACACGGACGATCTTCTCAGTTCCTGCCACCTCCCGGAGGGGAAGTGAGGGGGCTGGTTGAGGGGCATGTTGGGCCCGAGAATGGGTAAGGGGTAGAGACGGCGAAAATTCGGAGTCAGAGGCAGGGTGGTTGGAGAGAGGGGGAGAAGGGGGCAGAACAGGAATGGGGATGTAAGGTGGGGGATTGGGGTGGCTTAATGGAGGACCATGATGGTGGCGAGGATGGGGAAAATCGGTGGGGTTAAAAGAAGAGGAGTCATCGACTGGGGCTGTAGGAAGAGTGACAGAGGGTGAGTTGGGTTTGGAGTGGGCGAGGAGGATTTGGAAAGTAGAACAGGACTGGCAGAGAGAAGGGTGGCTATGGAGAGTGAAGAAAACCTGAACATAAGGAATCTCGGACCACTTCCCATTGCAGTGGCAAAAGTTGTCTAAGTCTTTAAGCATGTTGAAATTGAAAGTGCCATTTTCAGGCCATTGGGAGCCATTGTCTAATCTGTATTGAGGCCAGACAGTATTACAGTAGAAAAGCAGCTTCTTAGGATGGACCTCTGAATGGAGGCCAAGGGCATTGAGGTTGCATAGAAGACACCCAAGGGGGGTGGTCTTAGGAAGCATAGAATGAGAAGTTCCTATGGTGAATGGAGTGGGGCAGGCAGAGGAAGAAGAGACTGCCGGTCAACAAGGATGGCGGGAGAGGGCGTCTTGTGTCCCGCAAGCTCTGTCTGGAATAGAGGAGGTAGCCACTGAGACAGGCATCCTTGAAATGGAGGAACCGGAGGCCTGGAGGCCAGAGGAAGCCCTTGGCCCAGCACTGGGTCTTTCAGGAATTCAGAGACAGTCAAGGATTCTGGGTAAATGGCAAGTCTCTTTTACTCACCCTCACAGAAGCTCTAATGATGAATGAGGTTGCCAACAGTGGGAGAGTCTGAGAAATCCTCTGGGTCTTTGGCAGGTTCGGGAAGGGGAGGGTGGCCAGGAGAGAGGTGGGATGAGAGGGGGAAAGGCTCTAGCACACAGCCCGGGAGGAGAGAGGGAGGGAGGGAGAGAGAGAGAGAGAGAGAGAGAGAGAGAGAGAGAGAGAGAGAGAGAAAGAAAGAGTCCTTTAGGGATGCCCGGCCAGAGCCTACCCATTCCTGGGTTTTGGCACCAAAATGTAAGGTTAGCCAAGAGAAAGAATGAGTACACCCAAAGTCAGGCAAGCAAGTTTATTAACCTGCTGGGCTGCTCCACAGCAATCAGAGGAGGCAGCAGCCCGGGCTTACAGACTAGGGGGTGTAAGTATATTTTAGGGAGGGAGTGGGGGCTGTTTCTGGGTAGAGCCACATCCTGGTTGATGGGCAGATGTTAGGGGAAAAAACAACAGCTGGGGAACATCTGCCTTGGCAGAGGGCCTGCAGGTGGTGAGAAAAGGAGGGGATGGAGAAAAACAAGGCGAGGGGAACATCTGCCTTGGCGGAGGGCCTTTGCTGGGTTGGGTCCCTAACACATCTCAAAAAAAAAAAAAAAGCCTGAGGTTTCTGCACAAGGAGGGAATTGAGGGAATTCTGCCTCCAGACCGCCTTAGGACTGAAGAGCATAGTAACATCAATTCTTTACAGAATGTCCAGCCTACTGGCCTGTCCTGGAAAATTTGAACTTGCCAGCCCTCACAATGTGAACCAATTCCTTAAACTAAATTTCTCACTTTCTCTCTCTCCATGGAAAACACTGACTAATGTAGCAGGTTTCTCTGCTCCAGGACCTCAGGACCTTTTCGATGCTAATAAGTTTCTCCATCAGGGCCAGCTTGTTCCTCCTACTGAGCTTCAGAGCCCTTGTTGAAGTTGTGGTTTGGGGGACTGGACCGATGACCTCAAAGGTTCCCTTTGCCCCCAAGCCTCAGAGTCTAGGAGGCCAGACGGTCTCAGCAGGGCCTTGTCCTTCTCAGCTCTCTCTTACTGGCTTTCTCCACAGGTCTGGTAGCTTCAATGAGCATGGCTACCACCTCTTCCAGGCTATGCGGCTTGGGGTTGAGGAGATAAACAACTCCACGGCCCTGCTGCCCAACGTCACCCTGGGGTACCAGCTGTATGATGTGTGCTCTGACTCTGCCAATGTGTATGCCACGCTGAGAGTGCTCTCCCTGCCAGGGCCACACCACATAGAGCTCCAAGGAGACCTTCTCCACTATTCCCCTATGGTGCTGGCAGTGATTGGGCCTGACAGCACCAACCGTGCTGCCACCACAGCCGCCTTGCTGAGCCCTTTCCTGGTGCCCATGGTAAGCTGGAGCCTCAGACCTTTGCCCATCTCCCTTCAGGCAAGTCTGGGTTGGGGCATGTGGGCAAGAGCTGCTGTCCCCCCAAGGCTGCCTGCCCCCCTGGATCTCTTGGGTGGTCACTGGTCTTTAGTCACAAGTCAGGGGTCCCTGCCCAGCATGGTTCCTGCCCCAGCCTTCCTCTCTTTCCAGAGCTGCTTCCAGATCCCTGCCTCCACTCTCATGGGAAAACCCATTCTCCTTGGGAACTACTGCCACTCAGCTGCACCCCTGCTGCCCTCCACTTCCCTCCTCCCTCCAGAGGTTCCATTGCCTTTGTTAGGAATGGACACCCTGGACAGGCGCTATGGCTCATGCCTGTAATCCGTTGGGGAGGCTGGGCAGATCTCTTGAGGCCAGGAGTTTGAGACCAGCCTGGCCAATATGGCAAAACCCCATCTCTACTAAAAATACAACAGTTAGCTGAGAGTGGTGGTGTGTGCCTGTAATCCCAGCTACTCGGGAGGCTGAGGCAGGAGAATTGCTGGAACCTGGGAGGTGGAGGTTGCAGTGAGCCGAGATTGCGCCACTGCACTCCAGCCTGGGTGACAGAGTGATACCTTGTCCCCTCCACCCTCCCCCCAAAAAAGGACACCCTTTGCTTCCGACCCCATAGACTGCTCCACATCATCCCAGTCTCTCCTGCCTGCCTTTCCTTCTTCCCTCCTGGTGCAGAGGTGCTGACATGCCTCACCTTGCTGATGTCAGTCCTGTCTCTGTGCTCATTCTTGCCCTGTACCTTGGACCACAGCCCCTCCTTGGCTTATGGATCCTTCCTCATGGGTTCCTGCCTGGCCTATGGTTGCCCTCATCCCTCTCCCTCCTCCAGGCCCTCTACCCTGAGCACTGACTCCCTGCCCCTTCCCATGGGAGCTTCCTGTTGGCCTCTCCCTGCCCTCATTGCCCCTCAGCCCGATTCTGTCCCCACCACTCTTGCTTTTGCTGTGAGCTGGGCCACCTTCTAGGTCTCCAAATCCTACTTTGCAGTCCTTCTTTATCTTAGGTGACTTGTGATTTTTTTTTCTTTTTTTTTTTTTTTTTCAGATACGGTCTCACTCTGACACTCAGGCTGGACTGCAGTGGCGCAATGTTGGCTCACTGTCTCCCAGGCTCAAGCAATCCTCCCACCTCATACTCCTAAGTAGCTGGGTCCACAGGCATGTGCCACCATGCCTGGCTAATTTTTGTATATTTTTGTAGAGATAGAGGTCTCACTATGTTGCCTAGACTGGCCTTGAACTCCTGGGCTCAAGCAATCCACCTGCCTTGGCCTCCCAAAGTGGTGAGATTACAGGCATGAGCCACCGTGCCCTTTGTGACATTTTTGACCATTCCTCCTATGAGAGTCTTTCCTTGGAATTTATGCCCCCCTCAGCCCCCTGCCCCCACCTGGCTTTCACTTGTAGCCCTTCTCTCCTTTTGCCCCACTTCCTCTGAAAAGGTAGGTGATTCCCCGGAGCAGGCTTCGCCCTCCTCTCCTCCCCTTTTCCAGTTCCCAGGCAGGCTGTGGGCTCGTGGCTTAACCTCCCATTCTCAGTCCCCTCCCCTCTGATCTGAGCCCCTAATGCTGGCCCAACATTGCCACATCACGGACCCAGCAAGGCCCAGATTGACCTTACCTCCCTACACAACAAAAGCCTCTTTTCTTCCTGTATCAGCCCCAACCCTTTGGTAGAGGGTAGTGATGGAGTGGCCATCACCCTGGAGTCCTGCCCACTGCCGCTTCTCCTTGCCCTGCTCCCCACCTTTCATCCTTTCTGGCCTCCTTTTCCACTGCCACAGCCACAGCTGGAATTCAGACCAGCATCACCCCTCAGCTAGATTCTTCCATCAGTGTCCTAAGGCTTCCCCCTGATTCTAGTCTTGAATCTCTTCTAACTTATTCCTCACTGAAGTCAGAGATATGCTCATAAAATGCAAGTCCTGGTCGGGCGCTGTGGCTCACACCTGTAATCCCAGCACTTTGGAAGGCTAAGGTGGGCAGCTCATGAGGTCAGGAGTGGAAACCAGCCTGGCCAACGTGGTGAAACCCCATCTCTGCTAAAAATACAAAAATTAGCCAGGCGTGGTGGCAGGCACCTGTAATCCCAGCTACTCAGGAGGCTGAGGCAGGAGAATTTCTTGAACCCAAGAGGCGGGGGTTGCAGTGAGCCAAGATCACGCCACCGCACTCCATCCTGGGCGACAGAGCAAGACTCTGTCTCAGAAAGAAAAGAAAAAATGCAAGTCCGAACATGGCACTTCTCTGCGGACATCCTTAGGGACTCCCTGTGGCTTACAGCAGTGGCCCCCAACCTTTTTGGCATCAGGGACTGGTTTCGTGGAAGACAATTTTTCTAAGGACAGGTGTCTGAGGGGTTGGTTTCAGGATGATTCAAGTGCATTACATTTATTGTGCACTTTATATTATTACATTGTTTTATACATATATTTATATATTTGTTTGTTTGTCTGAGACGGAGTTTCGCTCTGTCGCCCAGGCTGGAGTGCAGTGGTGTGATCTCGGCTCACTGCAACCTCCGCCTCCCGGGTTCAAGCAATTCTCCTGCCTCAGCCTCCCAAGTAGCTGGGAGTACAGGTGCTCACCACCACGCCCGGCTAATTTGTGTATTTTTTAGTAGAGATGGGGTTTTGCCATATTGGCCAGGCTGGTCGCAAACTCCTAACCTCGTGATCCGCCCACCTCGGCCTCCCAATGTGCTGGGATTACAGGTGTGAGCCACTGTGCCCAGCCATAATGTATTAATATAATAAAATAATTATACAACTCACCATAATGTAGAATCAGTGGGAGCCCTGAGCTTGTTTTCCTACAACTAGATGGTCCCATCTGGGGGTGATAGGAGACAGTGACAGATCATCAGACATTAGATTCTCATAAGGAGCGTGCAACCTAGATCCCTCACATGTGCAGTTCACAGTAGGGTTCTCGCTCCTACAAGAATCTGATGCTGCTGCTCATCTGACAGGAGGGGAGCAGCTGTAAATACAGATGAAGCTTCACTTACTCACCAGCTGCTCACTTCCTCCTGTGAGGCCCGGTTCCTAACAGGCCACTGACCTAACTTTTGCCCTGACCTACACATGCTTCTCTTCTTCCTTGCAAACTGCCTCCAGCCGAAGTCCCTGAAGGTCCCCAAACACACGGGACTATTTCACTCCTATGCAGGTTTTGTCTTCTTTGCTTGGAATGCATCCCCTCACCCCTTGTCCCCAGGCAGATTCCCACCCCTCCCCCAGAACCTGCCCCAGTGGAGCCTTCACAGGTGATTTGTCAGTTTCACAGGATGAGGGGTGCTCTCCTGGTCTCCCGTGCTCCCTGTATCCCCACACCCAGCACAGGGCCAGGCACTGGGGGGGCCTTCAGTGGAGACTGATGCCACTGAATTGGCTGAACGGGACCTCCCACAGATCAGCTATGCAGCCAGCAGCGAGACGCTCAGCGTGAAGCGGCAGTATCCCTCTTTCCTGCGTACCATCCCCAACGACAAGTACCAGGTGGAGACCATGGTGCTGCTGCTGCAGAAGTTCAGGTGGACCTGGATCTCTCTGGTTGGCAGCAGTGACGACTATGGGCAGCTAGGGGTGCAGGCACTGGAGAACCAGGCCACTGGTCAGGGGATCTGCATTGCTTTCAAGGACATCATGCCCTTCTCTGCCCAGGTGGGCGATGAGAGGATGCGGTGCCTCATGCGTCACCTGGCCCAGGCCAGGGCCACCGTCGTGGTCGTTTTTTCCAGCCGGCAGTTGGCCAGGGTGTTTTTCGAGTCCGTGGTGCTGGCCAACCTGACTGGCAAGGTGTGGGTCGCCTCAGAAGCCTGGGCCCTCTCCAGGCACATCACTGGGGTGCCGGGGATCCAGCGCATTGGGACGGTGCTGGGCGTGGCCATCCAGAAGAGGACCGTCCCTGGCCTGAAGGCGTTTGAAGAAGCCTATGCCCGGGCAGACAAGGGGGCCCCTAGGCCTTGCCACAAGGGCTCCTGGTGCAGCAGCAATCAGCTCTGCAGAGAATGCCAAGCTTTCACGGCACACAAGATGCCCAAGCTCAAAGCCTTCTCCATGAGTTCTGCCTACAATGCGTACCGGGCTGTGTATGCAGTGGCCCATGGCCTCCACCAGCTCCTGGGCTGTGCCTCTGGAGCTTGTTCCAGGGGCCGAGTCTACCCCTGGCAGGTAAGAGAGTCCACCCCAGCACCTCCTGTCAGGGAGAACAGCCAATCCTGAGACGAGCAGAGTGGGCACTCTCCGGTCACTCTAAATGCCAAGGGGGGATAAATGCCACTAACTTGAGGTTTTTTGTTTGTTTGTTTGTTTGTTTTTTGAGACAGTCTGGCTCTGTCACCCAGGCTGCAGTGCAGTGATGTGATCTTGGCTCTCTGCAACTTCCACCTCCTGGGTTCAAGTGATTCTCCTGCCTCGGCCTCCTGAGTAGCTGGGATTACAAGCACCCACCACCACGCCTGGATAATTTTTGTATTTTTTTTTTTTTTAAATGGAGTCTTGCTCAGTTCCTCAGGCTGGAGTGCAGTGGCACGATCTTGGCTCACTGTGAGCTCCGCCTCCCAGGTTCACACCATTCTCCTGCCTCAGCCTCCCAAGTAGCTGGGACTACAGGCGCCTGCCACCATGCCCAGCTAATTTTTTTGTATTTTTAGTAGAGACGGAGTTTCACCATGTTAGCCAGGATGGTCTCAATCTCCTGACCTCGTGATCCGCCTGCCTCGGCCTCCCAAAGTGCTGGGATTACAGGCGTGAGCCACCGCACCCGGCCTAATTTTTGTATTTTTAGTAGAGATGGGGTTTCACCAGGTTGGCCAGGCTGGTCTCGAACTCCTGGCATCAAGTGATCCTCCTGCTTCAGCCTCCCAAAGTGCTGGGATTACAGGCATTAGGTCTCTTCTCTTAGACAGATCTTTCTCTCTGATCCTTGCCTTCTCTCACCCACTGTGTCTTGGAAGTGTCAAGTGACAAGATCCAGGGCTAAAACTGTCTGTAAAGGAGGCTTTGTCAGAGGCCTCCTCTCAGGAGGTTGGTGGGGAGGATTGAGGGGCTTCCTAAGAAGGAAGGGACTAGACCTTCCTGATGGGCTGAAACCACCAGGATGGAAACCCAGGAAGGCCCCAGGCCGTTGCTTCTGGGACCATGTGGGTCTGTGCTGTCTATGGTAGCTTCATGATATGCGTTTCTTTCAGCTTTTGGAGCAGATCCACAAGGTGAATTTCCTTCTACACAAGGACACTGTGACGTTTAATGACAACAGAGATCCCCTCAGTAGCTATAACATAATTGCCTGGGACTGGAATGGACCCAAGTGGACCTTCACGGTCCTCGGTTCCTCCACATGGTCTCCAGTTCAGCTAAACATAAATGAGACCAAAATCCAGTGGCACGGAAAGGACAACCAGGTAATGGGGATGTGGCTACTCACCAGGTAACTGCCTTATGGGCAGCCTAGAGCCTGGGGGTGATGCTGACACAGTGTACAGGGAGCAGGAGGGGGACCCCAGGGGGCCAGCTGCCACCACTCTACACATCCTGGCCAGGGAAGCAGGGAAGATGCTCCGTAGGCGAGTGTGCAGATGCGCTGGGGCGGAAGTTCACACAACCAGGGGCCCTGCCCTGGGAGTGAGCCCTGAGGGCAGATGCACAGAGATTCTGTTTTCTGTTCCACATGTGAGCTGTCCTTTGACTTGGGCCCCTATGTGTGGCCCCTCTGGCTTCTTACAGGTGCCTAAGTCTGTGTGTTCCAGCGACTGTCTTGAAGGGCACCAGCGAGTGGTTATGGGTTTCCATCACTGTTGCTTTGAGTGTGTGCCCTGTGGGGCTGGGACCTTCCTCAACAAGAGTGGTGAGTGGGCAATGGAGCAGGCGAGCTACCCAGTACTCCCGGGGGCTGCACGGTGGAGGGAGGGCCTCCCTTGGGCCCCATGTGCCCTGCCCCAGAACCAGGGCCCAGTCACTGGGCTGCCAGTTAGCTTCAGGTTGGAGGACACCTGCTACCAGACAGAATTCTGATCAAGAGAATCAGCAGCTGGGTGCGGTGGCTCATGCCTATAATCCTAGCACTTTGGGAGGCTGAGGCGGGTGGATCACTTGAAGTCAGGAGTTCGAGACCCTCCTGGCCAACATGGTGAAACCCCATCTCTACCAAAAATATAAAAAATTAGCTGGGTGTGGTGGCGCGTGCCTGTAATCCCAGCTACTGGGGAGGCTGAGGCAGGAGAATCACTTGAACCCGGGAGGCGGAGGTTGCAGTGAGCCAAGATGGTGCCACAGCATTCCAGCCTAGGCCACAGAGCGAGACTTTGTCTCAAAAAAAAAAGAAAAGAAAAGAGGCCAGGCCTGTAATCCCAGCACTTTGGGAGGCCGAGGCGGGCGGATCACCTGAGGTCAGGAGTTCGAGACCAGCCTGACCAACATGGTGAAACCCCATCTCTACTAAAAATACAAAAAAAATTAGCTGGGCGTTGCGGCGTGTGCCTGGAATTCCAGCTACTCGGGAGGCTGAGGCAGGAGAATCGCTTGAACCCGGGAGGCAGAGGTTGCGGTGAGCCGAGATTGCACCACTGCACTCCAGCCTGGGCGACAAGAGAAAAACTCTGTCTCAAAAAAAAAAAAAAAAAAAAAAGAAAGAAAGAAACAAAGAATTAGCCAACTGAAAGCCTTAGACTGAGGTGTGTCCTCTGTTAGAGAGCTGTCATCACAACTCCTACAAATGCAATCGTATCCTGAATTCAACCTCTTTCTCTAAATGAATGTAGCTATTGTTCCCTTTGTGCCCTCTTGTCCTACTGTCCCTTCTGTTGCCCATGCCAAAGACAGCTAGCTCCTTGAACAGCTTGGCCTGAATACAGATACTAGCGTGTCTGCAGCAGAGAAAAAAACAGCATTCCCCATCCAGAAATGTAAGGTCAAGAACAGAGAGCAAATCAGGTAGCTAAGGACTCAGGTCCTTAGTTGGTGTCCAGGGGCCACATTCTTTCCTTTCACCATCTCTGTAGGGACAGGAATACTTCCCTTCTGTCCTCAGAGGGTCAGGACTCAGAGAAACCACAGAGCAGCAGCTCAGGAAAGTGCTTCATGGAAATGCTGGCAAGAGAGAGGGGTTAAAATGCCCTCCCTTGGGAGCAGGCTGCTCCCATCAGATCGTAGCCTCTCTGGTATGTGGGCAGAGCTACCAGGTTAAGGTCCTCCCTAGGGTTTGCAAAACCCTCATGGGATCATGAGCCATACAGTACTGACCTGTGTGTCTCCAGAGTCTGTAATTAACACAGGCATTTTGAGAAAATGCTTGGCCTCAGGCCCCACTCCCGGCTACCCCCATCCCACTATGCCTAGTATAGTCTAGCTGCCCCGGTACAATTTTCCCAGTTTCTTGCAGGCCCCTATTTCCTATTCCTACTCTGCTCATCTGGCTCTCAGGAACCTTCTTGGCCTTCCCTTTCAGACCTCTACAGATGCCAGCCTTGTGGGAAAGAAGAGTGGGCACCTGAGGGAAGCCAGACCTGCTTCCCGCGCACTGTGGTGTTTTTGGCTTTGCATGAGCACACTTCTTGGGTGCTGCTGGCAGCTAACACGCTGCTGCTGCTGCTGCTGCTTGGGACTGCTGGCCTGTTTGCCTGGCACCTAGACACCCCTGTGGTGAGGTCAGCAGGGGGCCGCCTGTGTTTTCTTATGCTGGGCTCCCTGGCAGCAGGTAGTGGCAGCCTCTATGGCTTCTTTGGGGAACCCACAAGGCCTGCATGCTTGCTGCGCCAGGCCCTCTTTGCCCTTGGTTTCACCACCTTCCTATCCTGCCTGACAGTTCGCTCATTCCAACTAATCATCATCTTCAAGTTTTCCATCAAGGTACCTACGTTCTACCATGCCTGGGTCCAAAACCACGGTGCTGGCCTGTTTGTGATCATCAGCTCAGCGGCCCAGCTGCTTATCTGTCTAACTTGGCTGGTGGTGTGGACCCCACTGCCCACTAGGGAATACCAGCGCTTCCCCCATCTGGTGATGCTTGAGTGCACAGAGGCCAACTCCCTGGGCTTCATACTGGCCTTCCTCTACAATGGCCTCCTCTCCATCAGTGCCTTTGCCTGCAGCTACCTGGGCAAGGACTTGCCAGAGAACTACAACGAGGCCAAATGTGTCACCTTCAGCCTGCTCTTCAACTTCGTGTCCTGGATCGCCTTCTTCACCACAGCCAGCGTCTACGACGGCAAGTACCTGCCTGCGGCCAACATGATGGCTGGGCTGAGCAGCCTGGGCAGCGGCTTCGGCGGGTATTTTCTGCCTAAGTGCTACGTGATCCTCTGCCGCCCAGACCTCAACAGCACAGAGCACTTCCAGGCCTCCATTCAGGACTACACGAGGCGCTGCGGCTCCACCTGACCAGTGGGTCAGCAGGCACGGCTGGCAGCCTTCTCTGCCCTGAGGGTCGAAGGTCGAGCAGGCCGGGGGTGTCCGGGAGGCCTTTGGGCACCGCAGTCTGGGGTTGGGACGTGTAAGCGCCCGAGAGAGCCTAGACCAGGCTACAGGTTGCCAATAAAGAAGTGAAATGCGTATCTGGTCTCCTGTAGGGGGAGAGGGTGAGGTGTAGCGGATTGAAGTCTGAACCCAGAGCCTGGAAGAGCCTGGCCGCTCAGATTGACGTTGCTAGGCAACTCCGGAGGCGGGCCCAGCGCCAAAAGAACAGGGCGAGGCCTCGTCTCCGCATCCCATTGGCCGTTCTCTGCGGGGCCCCGCCCTCGGGGGCCGGAGCTAGAAGCTCTACGCTTCTGAGGTGCACCTCCTGGCCGGCACGCTTTGACGTCACGTCCGGCGCAGAGACGGTGGAGTCTCCGCACGGTTGGCGGGGTATGCGTAGCCGGGGAGTAGGTTCGTGGGCTGTGGAGGCGACGGAGCGGGGGGCCGGTGGGGCCAGCTCAGGGAGGACCTGCCTGGGTGAGGAGGGCGCGGGGTGAGGGAGGGAGGGGCTGCGGGCCGCCGTGGCTGCCTTCCGCTCGGCTGCTTGGGACTTGTGGGCGCGGCGTGGGCTCCGTTCACCTGTCCGCGGCCGCCGCCCTCCCCCGTCCAGGATCCTCTCACTGTGCCGGGCCAGTCAGTTCGCGCTCATCCCATGTCTCCTTTCCCCAAACTTGGATTTTTCCCACCAGGCCCTTCTTCACGACCCTGGCCCCCCATCAGCATCCCCCCTGGCCAATCCAATATGGCCCCCGGCCCCCGGGAGTCTGTCAGTGTGTTCCAGCCCTCCGCGTACACCCCTCACCCTGACCCAAGCCCTCGTGCTGATAAATGTGATTATTTGAGTAGAGGCCAACTTCTCGTTTCTCTCTCTCTTGACTCCAGGGGCTATCTCTTGCATACCCTTGCTTGGGCTGGCCGGGGTGTCACTTCTGCCTCCCTGCCCTCCAGACCATGGACGGCTCCTTCGTCCAGCACAGTGTGAGGGTTCTGCAGGAGCTCAACAAGCAACGGGAGAAGGGCCAGTACTGCGACGCCACTCTGGACGTGGGGGGCCTGGTGTTTAAGGCGCACTGGAGTGTCCTTGCCTGCTGCAGTCACTTCTTCCAGAGCCTCTACGGGGATGGCTCAGGGGGCAGTGTCGTCCTCCCTGCTGGCTTCGCTGAGATCTTTGGCCTCTTGTTGGACTTTTTCTACACTGGTCACCTCGCTCTCACCTCAGGGAACCGGGATCAGGTGCTCCTGGCAGCCAGGGAGTTGCGAGTGCCAGAGGCCGTAGAGCTGTGCCAGAGCTTCAAGCCCAAAACTTCAGTGGGACAGGCAGCAGGTGGCCAGAGTGGGCAGGGGCCCCCTGCCTCCCAGAATGTGAACAGCCACGTCAAGGAGCCGGCAGGCTTGGAAGAAGAGGAGGTTTCGAGGACTCTGGGTCTAGTCCCCAGGGATCAGGAGCCCAGAGGCAGTCATAGTCCTCAGAGGCCCCAGCTCCATTCCCTAGCTCAGAGTGAGAGCCCCTCCTCCCTCTGTGGGAAACTCAAGCAGGCCTCGAAGCCTTGTCCCCCCGAGGACAAGAAACTCGAGGACTGCAAAGTGCTCCCAAGGCCCTTCGAGGCTGAAGGTGCCCAGCTGCAGGGCGGCAGTAATGAGGTACTGTGCCCAGGGTGTTGGGACTGGGGAGACAAATAGAGGGAATAGACAGTTTTTTGGTATAATAGGGACCCTGGGCTGGGTGTGATGGCTCACTCACTCCTGTAATCCTAGCACTTTGGGAGGCCAAGGAGGGGGTGGATCACTTTAGTTTGGGAGTTCGAGACCAGCCTGGGCAACATGGCGAGGCCTCATTTGTACAAAGAATATACAAAAATTAGCCGGGTGTGGTGGCACACACCTGTAGTCCTAGCTACTCAGGAGGGTGAGATGGGAGGATCACTTGAGCCCGGGAAGTGGAGGTTGCAGTGAGCTGAGATGGTGCCACTACCCTCCAGCCCAGGCGACAGAGCAAGATCCTGTCTCAAAAAAAAAAAAAAAATGTGGACCTTAAGACAATCTCTGTTAATGTGGATTTGGAACAGGCTTTCTCCAGACGAAGCTGGTGACCTCAGGCTGACCTTTCTGCAAGCCCCAGCTGTTCATGGTTGCCACCTTCCTGAGAGGAGTGGGCAGCATCAGGGTTACAGGTGTTTCCTCAGGGCAGTGTTTCCAGCTGAGCTTCCATTTCCCCACAAACACAGCCACTTTCCTCTGAATCCAAGATTCAGATGCTCTGCCTTGGGCCCCTGAAGGAACAGTGTCTGATGAAGGGACTTGTCAGGGTTGGGACTTGGGATGGAACTGAAGCTGGGTCCCTACAACTCCTGCTGATTCATTTGGTGACGCCACCCCCTCCTGCTGCCTGTTGTGCTCTAGTGGGAAGTGGTGGTTCAAGTGGAGGACGATGGGGATGGCGATTACATGTCTGAGCCTGAGGCTGTGCTGACCAGGAGGAAGTCAAATGTAATCCGAAAGCCCTGTGCAGCTGAGCCAGCCCTGAATGCGGGCTCCCTAGCAGCTGAGCCTGCTGAGAACAGAAAAGGTACAGCGGTGCCGGTCGAATGCCCCACATGTCATAAAAAGTTCCTCAGCAAATATTATCTAAAAGTCCACAACAGGTAAACGTTCTGTTTTTCTATTTTCTTTTCCTGTCTGCCATTCCCACGTTGGGGGAGGGGTCCTGCACTTCCCATTTCTGGGTGAGGTAGGGGCTGGGGGATCCATCTCAGACCCACGTAGTGCCTGGCCTTGGCACACCTCTGATAATCAGGAAGTGAGAGCCTGCTTTGGGTTGGATTCTTCTTCCTCGCTGTCCTGTGAGTACTCTGGTTGGAGATGGGTTTGTGTACATCTTGTCAACAGGTTCCACCCACTGTGGACCTTGACCTCCAGCTGGCCTCTGCTAACAGAATGAGAAACCTGTGGCCCCTGTGCTAGAGCTGGGGCCCAACCTTGGGTGTTTCTGAAGCCTGGCAGTGTGGGCTTGAAGCCTGGCAGTGTGAGCTTGAAGCCTGGCAGTGTGGGCTTTGGGCCACAACGCCAAGCCTTGGTTCAGTGCTACCTGCGTTTCCAGGGAAGTGTTCACTCTGGGGTGTCAGTGGGTCATTAAAGTCTATTTGTCTAAACCTTCAGCATCCAATAAAGTAACCAGGAACTCCAGGAGCTATTAAAATTTTTATTTTTACATTTAGTGGAGACAAGGTTTTGCTCTGTTGCCCTGGCTGGTCTCAAACTCCTGGGCTCAATCGATCCACCCACCCTGGCCTCCCAAAGTGCTGGAATTATAGGTGTGAGCCACCATGCCCAGCCCCCAGGGGCTATTTTATGTTTTTTGTTTGTTTGTTTTTGTTTTTGAGTTGGAGTCTTGCTCTGTCACCAGGCTAGAGTGCAGTAGCGCGATCTCAGCTCACTGCAACCTCTGCTTCCTGGGTTCAAGTGATTCCTCTGCTTCAACCTCCCAAGTACCTGGGATTACAGGCAGTTGCCACCACACCCGGCTAATTTTTTGTATTTTAGTAGAGATGGGGTTTCACCATGTTGGCCATGATGGTCTCAATCTCCTGACCTTGTGATCCACCCGCCTTGGCCTCCCAAAGTGCTGGGATTACAGGTGTGAGCCACCACGCTCAGCCTATGTTGTTTTTCATTTTATTTTATTTTATTTTATTTTATGTTTTTGAGATGGAGTGTCAGTCTGTCACCAGGCTGGAGTGCAGTGGCATGAGATAGGCTCACCGCAACCTCTGCCTCCCGGGTTCAAGCGATTCTCCTGTCTCAGCCTCCCGAGTAGCTGGGATTACAGGTGCCTGCCACCACGCCTAGCTAATTTTTGTATTTTTAGTAGAGATGGGGTTTCACCATCTTGGCCAGGCTGGTCTTGAACTCCTGACCTTGTGATCCACCTGCCTCGGCCTCCCAAAGTGCTGGGACTACAGGCATGAGCCACTGCGCCCGGCCTGTTATTTTTTTTTTTGAGACAGTCTCACTCTGTCGCCCAGGTTGGAGTGCAGTGGCATGATCTCAGCTCACTGCAACCTCTGTCTCCCAGGTTTAAGCGATTCTCCTGCCTCAGCCTCCTCAGTAGCTGGGACTACAGGTGCGCGCCACTACGCCCAGCTAATTGTTTTACTTTTTTTTTTTTTTTTGAGATGGAGTTTCTCCTCTGTCGCCCAGGCTGGAGTGTAGTGGCTCCGTCTAAGCTCACTACAACCTCTGCCTCCCAGGTTCAAGCGATTCTCCTGCCTCAGCCTCCTGAGTAGCTGGGATTACAGGCATGCGCCACCACACCTGGCTAATTGTTTTTGTGTTTTTAGTAGAGATGGGGTTTCAGCATGTTGGTCAGGCTGGTCTCGAACTCCTGACCTTGTGATCCGCCTGCCTCAGCCTCCCAAAGTGCTGGGATTACAGGCGTGAGCCACTGCGCCCAGCCATTTTTTTACTTTTTAGTAGAGATGGGTTTCACCGTATTGGCCAGGCTGATCTCGAACTCCTGACCTTGCGATCCACCTGCCTTAGCTTCCCAAAATGCTGGGATTACAGGCGTGAGCCACCGTGCCCAGCCCCCAGGGGCTATTTTAACTTAAAATTTAAAATTAAATAAAAATTCAGTTCCTCAGATACGTTAGCCAAATCTGAAGTGGTGAGGAACCACGTGTCTCCTGGTGGCTGAATCGGGCAGTGCTGACATAGCACATTCCCATCATCGTGGAGAATCCCCTTGGGCAGCACTGCTTTGGAGTCCCTGCAAGGCCTGTGGGGATGGCGGCCCAGTGGCATGCCTTCCAATCTTGCCACTCCCAGCCAAGACATCACTAGTCTATCATGGTGTGTTTTCTTGCCAGGCCAGGTTGGGCGGCACACTAGTAATCACCTGGAATGGGAGCTAGGGGGAAACCTGTTTCCTGTCCCTGTGCACCGTGTTCGGGGCAGCTGCTGCCAGTGGAATGCTGGGATAACTCCAGTGTCAGGGGGGTCCTGGGGCAGCCTGTGTGCTGCTGGCTGCTCACTCTCAAGTAGTCTGCTGGGGTAAGACTCTGGGGCGGTTTCCATTCCTTCCTTGGGCTTCAGCTTGCTGGACTGGCCCTGAGAACTGGGAGGGGATGGCTTCATGAAGTCATTTTGATGGGGGATGAAGATAGTTGCTGTAGAGGAAGAGGATGAGAGAGATGCTTGGCCTCTGGCAGGTGGGAGGAGCTGTCGCAGGCTGCACAGGGGCTCTGAGGTCGAGTTCATTTAGTTCATTCATTCAGCAGTCTACCAGGTGGCCAGCAAGGCTGTGTGGGTGCTTGGGATACATTTAAGGGAACTAAACAAAGGTCCTTGTGCAGCCGACCTGCTTGCCGGGCAATGCAGATAACAGATAAGTCCATCTGCCTGCAGTAGACGGTGAGGAAGTGCTGCAGAAGAAGAAAAAGCAGAGGCGGGCCAAGGGGTTGGGGAGTTGTGGGTGGGGTTCGATTGCGATTTTAAGTAGCCAGGGTCGCTAGGGTCTTACTGAGAAGGTGAGATTTAAGCAAAGACTCAAAGGAGGTGACGAAGTTGACCAAGTGGGTGACTGGGGAGCATCTGGGCAGAGAGAAGAGCCAGGGCGCTTGGGTAGGAGGATCCTGGGGGCGTGACAGGCAGCAAGGAGGCATATGCCTGATCCAGGTGGCCAGACGATACCCTGGGAGAGAAGCAGGCAAGGGGAGGGCTGCCTGTGTCCTGATGGGCCTCCTGGACCCTTTCTCTGAATGAGGAAGCACTGGGGATACGTGAGCCAAGAGGTACTGAGGTCTGCCTTAAACTAAAGGGTCCTTCTGGCTCCTGAACTGAAACCTGTGGGGGAGGCAGTCACAGAGCGGGGAGACCAGATGGGCAGCTCCCCTGGCTACCCGGGAGAAGCTGTTGCCGGCCTCGGTGGGGCAGTGGAGTCAGGTAAGGATCTGGCCATGGGTTTGAAGCTCTGGGAAGACTGAGTTGCTTCTCCAATAGTCAGGACCCAAGATCTGTTTCTGCCTTCAGACAGAATGCGGTCAGCTGGGCCTCCCCGTCAGCCTCTGTGCTGGTCAGATCCACGGCAGCCTCTTAGGACCTGTGTGAGCTTCTTGCCACGGCACTCTCCCTTGCAGAGTCTCCATGCTGGGGGAGGCTTCTGGGCTTGTCCCTGCACCTTAACCAGCTGGTGTCACCTCAGAACACTTGTTCCCCTTAGAAGGGACCCAGAGGGGGCCCTGGGTGAGGGAGAGATGGGAAACCCTCTCAGCACCCCCACCCTGTGGCTTCTCCTGGCAGGAAACATACTGGGGAGAAACCCTTTGAGTGTCCCAAATGTGGGAAATGTTACTTTCGGAAGGAGAACCTCCTGGAGCATGAAGCCCGGAATTGCATGAACCGCTCGGAACAGGTACTTGGGAGCTGGCCCAGGTACTTGTGGGCAGGGCACACTGGCCTCTCTGTCTTCGTGCCATCCGGGAAGGGCCCCAGGAGACTGTCTGAGAGGGGTACTGTAAACTCAGGAAAGCTGTGGGGTCCTTGGATGTCATGAGGTCCATGCCCTGGTACAGGTGGGGACACAGGTCCTGAGGGCGGAAGGGACAGGCATAGGAGGGACTCTGTGGGAGGCATTTGGGGTTGGTTTTCCTAGGCCCCTGGCCCACCTCCACCTTGGCTTTGGAGAAGGGGAGCCTCTACAGGGGATGGCAGCTGGGAAAGGCCCCCTGGCCACCCCCAGCAACCCCACTGCTGGCTTCTGTGTCAGGGCCTGCTGAAACCCAGACCCACTCTTCCTAGAGGCCTGTCAGCAGCCACTAGGGCCAGGGACTGTGGGTGAGGCCACTCAGATCCTGCCCCCCGTCTGTCTGGGCCTGAGAAGGGCCTGGTGTGCGTTGGGCTTGCAGCACTCAGTGATGGTCAGGCCAGGCAGGTTATGTGTTGCCCTCTCCCACCCTAGCGTCCCCCGCCCTCCCCAGGCAGACTCTTTCCAGCAGCAAGCGGAAGCCCGGGCAGAGGCTGCTGTCGTTGGCAGAGGCCCCCGCTGATGCCGGCCCTGCTTGCCCCTCACACTGCCAGGTCTTCACGTGCTCTGTGTGCCAGGAGACATTCCGCCGAAGGATGGAGCTGCGGGTGCACATGGTGTCTCACACAGGGGAGATGCCCTACAAGGTCAGGCTTGGCCTGTCTCCAGGGCCAGGGGTGGGTAGCCCCAGGATCCTTTCTGCTGAGCCGTTTACGTGGGGTGCTATCAGGCACCTCCCTCACAGTAGCTGTCAGGGAGCCTGCCTTCCCTGCCTGTCTAGTGCCCCCTTATCTAGGCAGGGCTACTGTCTGCAGCCTCACCTCCAGGGTCCTTATTAGGCCCTTGTTTCTTTCCACGGAGGACAGGCTTGGCATCCTCTGGGCAGCTGAGCCCTGAGGGCCCTCCTTTGCACCATCCTTCACACCAGATCAGGGGTCCTCCCAGAATCATCTCACCGGGGCCTCCCTCTAATTCCTGCCCTACAGCCCAAGGGTGGGTGGCAGGGTTTCATGGGTGCAGGCCGCCCTGGAGGTGACTGTGGGCCTCTTTTTCAGTGTTCCTCCTGCTCCCAGCAGTTCATGCAGAAGAAAGACTTGCAGAGCCACATGATCAAGCTTCATGGAGCCCCCAAGCCCCATGCAGTAAGTGACAGGGAGGGCTGGGTATGCTTTGATGCTGGCATGAGCAAGAGTGAGCTGTGCCCAGAGTGGGCAGCTGGCCATGTACTTTCTGTTGTTCAGCGGGAGGGGGCTTGTGGGTCTGCTCTTCAGTGCAGGGGTGCTTGTGGGTCTCCCAGACAGCCCTTCCCTGCTCTCAACCTGGCCCTGGTCCCTCCCTCTGCCTGCCTGGTCTGCCTGCAGTGCCCCACCTGCGCCAAGTGCTTCCTGTCTCGGACAGAGCTGCAGCTGCACGAAGCTTTCAAGCACCGTGGTGAGAAGCTGTTTGTGTGTGAGGAGTGTGGGCACCGGGCCTCGAGCCGGAATGGCCTGCAGATGCACATCAAGGCCAAGCACAGGTGCGTGTCACCCGTTCTCTCCTGGGGCCCAGTCTTGCTGCCAGCCCAGGCTTGCACCGGCAGGGAAGACAGAGTTTGCTTTTACACAGATGAGTGTGCCCTCGGCCTCCACCCTGAATCTAGTGCCTACAGCCTCTCTGGGGTAGTGGGACCTGAGGGGCAAGCAGCTCTGCCAGGCAGAGAGGCTGGGGGCAGATGTTTCAGGCTCAGACAAGCCTCTGTGCCCCCGGGGCAGATTCTGAGCTTCCTTAGTTTCCTGTGACGCCCTGCTCATAGATTGTCCTTCTGCTCTCGGGGTGGAGGTGGTGTCCCTTTCCTAGCACTGCCCAAGCCCTCTTTCCACCAGGCATGCTCCTAGCTATAGCAGAGTGAAGGGGTCACTTCCCTTGGTGATGGCCTCTGCCCCATGTCCCCACCTTAACAGGAATGAGAGGCCACACGTATGTGAGTTCTGCAGCCACGCCTTCACCCAAAAGGCCAATCTCAACATGCACCTGCGCACACACACGGGCGAGAAGCCCTTCCAGTGCCACCTCTGTGGCAAGACCTTCCGAACCCAAGGTGAGGTATCCCCATCCCCATCCCCGTCCCCGTCCCCGTCCCCATCCCCAGGCCACAGGCTGAGCTCTTGCCTTGTGCCTGCAGCCAGCCTGGACAAGCACAACCGCACCCACACCGGGGAAAGGCCCTTCAGTTGCGAGTTCTGTGAACAGCGTTTCACTGAGAAGGGGCCCCTCCTGAGGCACGTGGCCAGCCGCCATCAGGAGGGCCGGCCCCACTTCTGCCAGATCTGCGGCAAGACCTTCAAAGGTACCTAGGTGGCCCTGGGAGACCCATTTCCTGCTCATCCGAGTTGGAGGGTCTCTGAGGAGGAAACGCTCCTTTCTTGCCAGTGAACCTCTTTTGTGCCCCACATGGTTAGAGTTGAGAGTGGACCTGCTTTGAAGGCAGGGGTGTCCCGTGCAGTAGTGACTCTGGGTGGCACTGGAGAGCCTGGCAGGGCCTGTGCAGCACTTGTAAACCACTGGTCCACTCCCTTGCTGCCTGTCCCAACCTCCTGCTGGGTTTCCTTGAGGGTCCCGGGGCTCCTGCACGATCCCCTCCGTGTTCTCCCTCCTGCAGCCGTGGAGCAACTGCGTGTGCATGTCAGACGGCACAAGGGGGTGAGGAAGTTCGAGTGCACCGAGTGCGGCTACAAGTTTACCCGACAGGTAGGCCAGGGCCCAGGTCCGTTCCCCTACCCCGGGATCCCTCGAAGTCCTGAGCTCACCCTCCCCGCCAGGCCCACCTGCGGAGGCACATGGAGATCCACGACCGGGTGGAGAACTACAACCCGCGGCAGCGCAAGCTCCGCAACCTGATCATTGAGGATGAGAAGATGGTGGTGGTGGCGCTGCAGCCGCCTGCAGAGCTGGAGGTGGGCTCGGCGGAGGTCATTGTGGAGTCCCTGGCCCAGGGCGGCCTGGCCTCCCAGCTCCCCGGCCAGAGACTGTGTGCAGAGGAGAGCTTCACCGGCCCAGGTGTCCTGGAGCCATCCCTCATCATCACAGCTGCTGTCCCCGAGGACTGTGACACATAGCCTACTCTAGCCACCAGAGCCCACTTGGCCCCACCCCTCAATAAACCGTGTGGCTTTGGACTCGCGTATTTCAGCCTGACAGTCTGTTCCCGTGTCCCGGAGTTGGGGAAGTACTGCCCTCCCACCCATGCCCTCAGGACAGAGTGGTGCCCTGCCTGCTCCTGTGTGGGCCTCAGCTCAGCCGGCAGCTTCCCCTCCTGTCAGGAAACCTCAGCTGAGCGAGGCTTGGATGGGGTTCCTTTGGGGGCCAAACCTCTGGCCTTGGAGGCTCTCCACATCTGTATTCTGTTCCTCGTTACTGCAGGATTTTAGAGTGGGGAACGCTGGCCAGTTAGAGCACCAGTATTCCTATTTTAGAGCTGAGGTGATACCGGCTTCTGGGGATAGAATTCATTACTAAGCTTCTGGAGTTCAGTAGAGTGGTCAGGACCCACGGGGCTGGCCTTGTTGGGCAGAATCAAGGATTGGGCCCAGTTAGTGTAGCTGAGCACGCCTGGGGGTCTGAGGAGGGTGGGGCCCTTCCTTCGAGCAGCCTGGTCTGTGTCCAGGAGGCTTTGGTCCCCACGTTCTATAGCTGTGGGGTACTGTGTGGCAAGGTGCAAATGCACGTGGGCCTTAGAGCAGATTGCTCGTTTAAATTTCTTCCCAACTAAGTTGGCCCTGGGTAAGTTATTGACAGCTTCATTTCTCTACTAAAGATACAAAATTGCTGGGTGTGGTGGTGCATCAGGAGGCTGAGGCACGAGAATCCCTTGAACCCAGGAGGTGAAGGATGTAGGGAGCCAAGATTGCACCACTGCATTCCAACCTAGGTGACAGAATGAGACCGTCTTAAAAAAAAAAAAAAAGGCCCACTGTGGTCTCAACAATGCTGTCCTTCCCAGCCAAGACACTGGCCTCTCAGGTTCAGATGGACGCTGCAGATAGGAAAAACATCCTGAGCCAGACGGCTTGTGTGGATTCACAGCCTGGTTTGGGACTGTATTTGAAAGGCTCCACCTCCCCAGGTCCAAGGGCCATCTCATTGCAGATGGGAGTCTCATCACCACCTGTATGTACCACAACCTCAGGAAGGGCTGTGGGAGCCGGGCCCGGGCAGAGGACCAACAGGCAGAGACCAGCTTTGGAGCAGGCAGGTTTCCTGGGCATCATCCGCTCCACAGCATTTACTTCTCAGGCTTCTCTCTCTAAATGGATACAAGGTCTTCCTGTATTGCTCAGGGTGGTCTTGAACCCCTGGGCTCAAGTGCTCTTCCCTCTTCAGCCTCCCAAAGCACTGGGATCGCAGGTGTGAGCCACCACGCCCAGCCTCTCGGGCATGTCTTTTCCACTGCTTCATCGCTTGCTACAATCTGAGATGAGAAAGGGCCTGGACGGCTGCTGAAGACCCTCAGTGTGAACCCTGGGCTCCATGCTGCCTGTTCCCCCGACATCTGTCCCCAGCCCAAAGGAGTCCCAGAAGACAGGAGGACAAAGGCAATGACTCCAAATGGATAGGAAATACTTTTATTGCAAAAAGTACTGAAGGTACCCTAAAACCTTAAGCAGGATTCTGGACATGGAAGCCTACATAATAGACAAAAATAAATATGTCAACCTGCCCGACCCTCTGGGGTGAACTGGATGTGGACACTGGAGGGAGGGTGTCCTTTATTACATACGCGTCTCTGAAGTCACATAAATATAAAATACCTTATAGTAGGTCAGCATTAAATACCAGTCACTGTGTTTACATAACTTAATTTGTGCTGTAGACAAAGTTCTGTACATGTAACACGTGGCCATGCCCAGGCGTCCCAGCATCTGTCCTGAAGTCAGTGTAAAGACATTCTTAAGTGGTGGGGACATGACAGCCCAGAACCCACAGCAGAGGGGAACTGGGGAGAGGAAGGGGCCTGACCCTGGATCCCCCAGCTGGTGTCCACAGGCTAGAGGGACCCATTGCTGCAGAGGCTGCTGCCTGCTCTTCCCCATACTTGGTCTTCTAAACCCAAAGACGTGGTCCTGATGGTGGAGACCTGGGTAGGTCCGGAGGACAGACGCAGGAGAGGGCACAATCCCAAGCCCAGCTCTCCTGCACTGGCTCGCGCCACAGCCCTCATCTGAGTGGCCGCCACAGGCCCGGAGTACGGCAGCTGCCAACCACAGCAAAGCCACAAAAAGACTGAAAACAGGAACCCAGAGTTCCACAGGGGCAAGGCCTCACAGACCAGCCAAGCCCGAGATGCCCTGTGCTGGCAGTCATCACACACTCTGGACAGCATGTCCTTCCTTGGGTGCCTAGCTCAGTGCCTGGAACGGTCAGGGATTGAGGGCGTAGCCAACCTTGTATGGCCAAACCCGGCCCTTATGCCCCTGCTGACAAGGGAGACAAGCTGCCCCAATGAACTCCAACCTCTGGGTGGGCTCAGCAGCCCCCCAGGAAGTTAAGTGAGCTACAGGGCAGGAGAGCTCCCTGAGGGAGTCTGCACAGACCAGGAGGGGCCAAAGGGTAGCCCCAAGGGAGCAGAGGGAGGAGGGCAGGAACAGGCCCAGGGCACAGGGCAAGCAACAGTGCCAGAGGGCGCCTGGTCACAGGAAGCCCAGCTGCACATTCCACGCTGCCCACAGGACTCCCAGCCAGGCCCCAGCAGCCCTGGACAGTGCTGGACCCCCATCCCTGGCCTTCCCACCAGCACCTGGTGCACAGCAGGTGCTGGAAGATGACCGTGACCCAAGGGACAAGAGCCGCCATGAACTGTGGCCACACCAGCCAGGGCGTTCTAGGACAAGACTTCCTAACCCGACAGCAATGACATCCACAGTGTATGCACTGGGCTCTTCAGGAGCACGAGGAGCCAGGCAGCCCAGTCAGGTGTCCTGGGACATATTAAGGCAACCAGCCATGCCATCTGGCCAGCACAAGGGACTTAAGTGCAATCTGCTAAGTGACAGTGCTAAGACTGTCTTCCTGCTGAGAACATCTCTACAAGTTAGTTCACTAGAAAAGGCAATAAACATTTGCTTTAATCTTCTTTAACGAGGAAAATGCAGTCTAAACGCCCTCTTCTCTAAAAAGGAGGCAAGGACAAAAACTCAAGCCAAGGCTACTTTGGGTACTTTGAGGGGAAACTGACCACTTCCAAGAGAAAACCAGGGGCTGCCAAGCTGCGGCATTCACCCAGGAGCTCCTGTAGAAAGCTTTGGCAATGGGACTTTTTAGACTTGAAAAATCGAACAAAGCTGGCCCTGTAGAGCTCCTTCTTCTCCCACTTCTTCTAAGGTCAAACTGTAAGCATTTTCAACTTTGGAACCAACCACCAAGGCCACCTCCTGCCCAGGACTTCCTTTAGAAGCAGTGGGACTCCTCATGCGCAGGCCCAGCAAGGGCTCGGGCACCCGCAGCTGTCTGCTTGGCTGGGTGTCAATGACCACCTCCTAGGGCCTCCTGGGAAGGAGCTATGATCTGGCGTTGAAACCTCCCCTGGGATTCTGTCCCAGGCCAGTGAAGGAGAGGGTGAGAGGTGAGGACACAAGAGCCAGTCAGGGGGCGGGAGTGGGGGGCTATGGCTGAGGAGGCCCAGCATCTGATAGGGCCACATCCTCTTCACCCTCCAAGCCCACACCCCTGCTGATGTCCCACTGTTCTGAGTGCAGCCTCTGGAGGGCAGCCCTCTGAGGTGTTTTGATGTACGCCCCTGGCAGGGGCCAGGAGCTAGGGAGGCAGGCTCCCCACACCTCTGGACATGGAATTTGGGACCCCACTTCAGCCTGTCTGCCTGGTCCGCTGCTCCAGGTTCAGGCCATCCTCAGCCTCACGGGAGGACCCCTTCTCCCTTCACGCGTCCCTCCCAAGTCGTCGTCCTCTCCCAAGGTGGGATCAAGTAGGTGCAGATGACAGCGACAGGAGGGGTGTGCACCGCGTGGGTGAGCTGTGATCCGCAGGGTGGGGGTGACCTCCAAGACCCAGAAACATGTGCCGGCAGGAAAGTGGCTCTTCCTCAACTGCGGGGAGGGCGTTCCCGACGGCCTCTGATTCAGGCTCTCAAGGCACAGAAACCTTCCAGGTAATGGATCCTGGGCTGGCTCCGCCACCCAAGAGCCTGTGCTCCTCCTGTGAGCCCAACCTGTCCTTGTGCACAAAAGAGTGGGGCACTGCCCCGCAGAGGTGCCAGTTACCTGCACCGAGGCCCGTGCCGGGCCAGACCGGGGCTAGTGCAGCTCATCAGGGTCCCGCGGTGGCCGGGGTCGGCCCGGGTGCATGTCATTGCTGCCACTGTTCAACTCGAAGCCACGCCCACCCGAGAAGGTCTGGGGCATGAACTGGCGGAAGATGCTGACACTGCCATGCCAGAAGGTGGGTTCTGGGAGCCGCCCCACCACGCTCCACGCGCGAGTCTCTGGGTCATAGGCCTCTACCACGTCCGAGAGTTCAAATGTATTGTCGTATCCCCCAGAGACATACAGCTTTCCCCCAAGGACGGCCAGGCTGCCCCCCACGTGTACCTGTGGGCCAAAGGGATGAGCGAGTGGAGGTAAGAGGAGAGGGTGGGGCAGGGCCCCACCTGGGAAACCACTGGAGACAAGGCATGCCCTGTCAGCACCCCAGAGGGGTGGCCTTGGCTCTCTCAGAAAGCAAGAGAGGCTAACCCCTTTCCAACACCCTGCCTAGGAGAACAGGCCTCCCCAGGGGCAGCTGGGCCTTCCCTATGGTGATGAGGGTGCCCGCTGCAGTGCCAGGCCTCCCCACGTGCAGGTCGTGCCGAGCAGCGCTTCCTACGTTCTCTCTCAGAATCTCTGCAGTGGCCCTCCGGGCTGAGCAGTGCTGTTCTCCCCATGTTACAGATGGGAAAACTGAGGCTTGCATGGCTGACAGTGGCAGAGCTGGGCTCCGAACCGCGAGGCTGGATGATTCCTTCCATCTTTCCCAAATTCACTATGACTATGTGCAGCTTACTGCGGGGAAATAGAAAGCTGGGTCTCTTAAACGCAAGCACATTAAGCTGTGATGTAAGCTGGGAGGCTAGATGTCACGGAGTGTAGGTTTGGAAATGTTAACAGACAGGAAAGAAGGCTGTAGGCAATATGATGTGTACCTCAGACTAACACTGCTCACATGGCCAAATGGCACTGAAGCCTCCCTGTCCCATCACTGTCACGCTGGGCACCCCTCTTCTCAACAAGCCCAGAGAGAACGGGTGGACCCTGGTTGTCCTATTCAGAACACACAGCAAGTGCTCAACAGAAGTATGCCCACAGTGGGCTGGGCATGGTGGCTCACGCCTGTAATCCCAGCACTTTGGGAGGCTGAGGCAGGTGGATCACAAGGTCAGGAGATCCAGACCATCCTGGTGAACACAGTGAAATCCTGTCTCTACTAAAAATACAAAACAAAATTAGCTGGGCGTGGTGGCGGGCGCCTGTAGTCCCAGCTACTCGGGAGGTTGAGGCGGGAGAATGGCGTAAACCTGGGAGATGGAGCTTGCAGTGAGCCGAGATCACGCCACTGCACTCCAGCCTGGGCGACAGAGCGAGACTCCGTCTAAAAAAAAAAAAAGTATTCCCACACTGACTTCCTCAGGAACCAGCTGGGCGTGGTGGTTCACGCCTATAATCCCAGCACTTTGGGAGGCTGAGACAGGAGGGTCACTTGAGGCCAGGAGTGTGAGACCAGCATGGGTAACACAGCAAGACCCTGTCTCTACAAAAATTTTAAGAATATCCTTTTGTATCTACATATGAGAAAAAAAATTACTGGGAGTTGTGGCACATGCCTGTAGTCTCAGCTCTTCAGGAAGGTGCGGTGGGAGGACTGCAAGTCCAGGAGGTGGAGGCTGCGGTGATCCATGACTGTACCACTGCACTCCAGCCTGGGTGACAGAGCAAGACCCTGTCTCAAAAATAAAAAAGGTAGGTCACAGACCTCATGCTGACTCTGCTCCGGCCACACTGGCTGCTGGTGTATCCAAGAACACGCCAGGGTGCCCTGCTGCAGGGCCTCTGTTCCTGCCGTCCGTCTCTGGAACAGGTGGCCCCAGATGACAGTATGCCTTGCTCCCTCACTTCCTTCTGCTCTCTGGCTCACAGCAGATACTCAATAAACACTGCTCAAATGCGTGCTAGGCTGTGTGATCCTGGGATATTACTTAACGTCTGTGTCTCAGTGAGCCTCAAGTGCAAAATAAGGGTAAGAGCAGCCTTCTATTGAGATGAGACCCACCCATCATGGCTGTGGATCCCAAACACTCATCACGATGACACTTGGGTTGCACAATCAGGACCAGCCTATGCTTCCAATGCTGGCCCGCCTGAAAATTTACCTGATTCATGGACGGGATCTTGTCCCATTCGTTCCTCGTCGGGTTGTACACGTCCACCTCGGCGGAGTCATCCCTGTGGAGGGGGCAGCAGGAGGATAACTGCTCAGAGCGAGGAGGAAGTGCACACATGCAGGGCTGGAGCGGAGTCCTCCCCTGGGTCACTGACTCCTCCAGTGACCTGGATCTTTCTGATGCCATCCAGCAGCACCCTTGCCAGGTAGGCTCCATCCCCAGCTCTTAGGAGCCAATTTCAGCCCCCTGTGCCCACTCAGCCAGGGCTCCAGGGCCAGGACCCTCACTCCCAAACCTGAAGATCAGGTTTTTGAGTACTTGAAGCCCATTCAGTGCCTCCCCATCACCCAGTACCAAGGTGGCTGTCCCCCACCCCCTAAGCCTACAGTAGCTCCCTTCAGATCTTAAAAAAGGCTCCTTGTTCCACTGTGCATCCCCACAGGCTCTGGAACACTCCCTGCCACTGTCCCCAATATCACTGTGAGCCCCCAACCCTGTCCTGTTCACTACTATGTCGAAGTGCCCCTCACTTTGGGATCAAGACCCTTCAACTTCATCTGACACCCTTTATATCCCAACAGTAAAAGGCTCAAAGGCACAGCCTTGAAAAGCAAAGATGCAGGCCAGGCACTGTGGCTCACGTCTGTAATGCAGCACTTTGGGAGGCCAAGGCTGGTGGAGTGCCTGAGGTCAGGAGTTCGAGACCAGTCTGGCCAACACGGTGAAACCCCGTCTCTACTGAAAATACAAAAATTAGCCAGGTGTGGTGGCATGTGCCTGTAATACCAGCTGCTCGGGAGGCTGAGGTAGGAAAATTGCTTGAACCCGGGTGGCTGAGGCAGGAGAATTGCTTGAACCCGGGAGGCGGAGATTACAGTGAGCCAAGAGCGTGCTATTGCACTCCAGCCTGGGAGACATAGTGAGTGAGACTTCGTCTCAAAAACAAAAACAAAAAAGAAACACAAAGACACAAGACAAACAACAGTAGTTGTGAACCTGACACTGCGGCACAAAACCAGCCACAGACAATGCATAGACACGAGCCTGGCTGTGTGCCAAGAAAACTTTGTGCACGGACAGACATTTACATCTCGTCTAACTTGAAATGTTATTCTTGTCTTGATTTTTTGCCCCCAATCATTTCAAAATGTCAAAGTCACCCTCAGTTTGTGGGCCCTATGGTGGCGGTGATGATGATGATGATTAAACCCTGGAACCTGCTAGGCTGCCCTCTCTTTCCCCAGCAGAGACTTGCAAACCACAGCCCAGAGGCTGGACAGAGCTCTCTGGCATTCCCAGAGGGGGAAACTGTACCCCAGCCAAGGAGCCATCTGGTACCAGAACCAAGGGGAGGGGGGCCCAGGTCATTTGTGGGTCACATGGACAACGGCTGAGGCTGTGGCCTCCCTGAGAATGGCACGTCCTGCCTAGGCACAAGCTGCCCAAAGACAGGTGGTGTTCTGGGCAGAGGAGTATGTGGCTCTTGAAGAGCCAAAGTACACAGACAAGGTGACACTGGGACAAATACCCCAGGGGGACCAGCCCCAAGCAGGGCCCCTGCATGCTTAGCCTTCTCTCTCGGGCTCAAGCAGCCTCCACTCAGGCTGAGCCTGGGCGCCCCTCCTCTGTCCTCAGGCACAGGTCACATTGGTAAGATGAACGGATGCAGCCTTTCCAGAGCACTGCCTCCTCCCACACGTGCAAGTGGCTTAGGAAACCCCTGTAAAGGCTAGCAGTGGGTAGGGGTGGGGGGCAGACCCTCATGCTTCCCTATGGGAAGGTTAACCCAGCAGGCAGACCTCCCTGGGGCACATCTTCACATCTTGCTCTAGGACAGATCGGGGAGGGGAGGGGAACTCTCAAAGGCACTGGGCCTGGAACCACTGCCTAGGGGCCGAAAGGAAGGTTCTGGCGCTCTGATAAGTTGTATTTATAGCCATCTCCACCCCCTCTTTGAAGACACCTTCACAACTTGGGGGAGGGAGAGCTGGGCAAAGGGTCAGATGATGTTTTATAACGGGACCAGAGCTGGCTGAGATTCCAGGGCTTTCTCAGAGCAAGACCGTTGGTTCTGGGCACGTGGTGGTGCCCAGCTACTTGCATGACAAGCAACGCCACCCCTGTTCTTCTTGGTGCTCACTCCAAAAGCCTGGTAAGGAGTCTCCTGTCTGGGGGGACGGTGGGGCAGACGCCAAGGCCAGGGCAGCTCTGGCAGTGCGAGGCAGGGGGCCGAGGAGCAGGGAGCTGACATCCCCCAAGCTCCCCGTTCAAAGCCCCAGAACGAAAGGGCACAGTGGGGACTGTCATTCAGTTCCTCCCCTTCCCTCCTGGACCCAGAGCTTCAGGCAGGCTCTAGGCTGGGAGGGAGCAGCAGGATATGTGAACAAGCAGCGGAGTACAGCAGGCAGGGGCTGCCCCGCGCCATCATTGATGCCCAGCAACCAGCCGGAGGCAGCATTTGGCTGTGACCAGATAGGTCATCAAGGCCAGCAGATACACGATGACCCACAGGCTGCCTGTCTCCGCTCCGTGCTGCCCAGGCTACAGCCTGCTCTTGCTGGAAGAGCCCAACTCCACCACCTGTGAAATCGTGTAAGAAAGCCTGGGGTTTTCCTTAAACCCAAAGGAATGGAACAAGCACTCCGGGCTCCGAAAGACCAGGCCTGGCTGGGTGTGGGGGCTCACGCCTACAATCCCAGCACTCTGGGAGGCCGGAAATGTGGGACGATTGTTTGAGGCTAGGAATTTGGGACCAGCCGGGGCAATACAGCGAGACCCTGTCTCTACAAAAAGTTAAAATGAGCCAGGTGTGGTGGCTCATGTCTATAATCCCAGCACTTTGGAAGGCTGAGGCAGCTGGATCACATGAGGTCAGGAGTTCTAGACCAGCCTGACCAACATGGAGAAACCCTGTCTCTACTAAAAACACAAAAATTAGCCAGGCATGGTGGCGCATGCCTGTAATCCCAGCTCCTTGGCAGGCTGAGGCAGGAGAATGGCTTGAACTCGGGAGACAGGTTGCAGTGAGCCAAGATCGCGCCACTGTACTCCAGCTTGGGCAACAAAAGCGAAACTCTTCTCTTAAAAAAAACAAAAAAACACACAAAAAAACAAAAAACAGGCCGGCGCAGTGGCTCACTCCTGTAATCCCAGCACTTTGGGAGGCCAAGGCGGACCGATCATGAGGTCAGGAGATCAAGACCACCCTGGCTAACACGCTGAAACCCCGTCTCTACAAAAAATACAAAAAAATTAGCCAGGCATGGTGGCGGGCGCCTGTAGTCCCAGCTACCCTGGAGGCTGAGGCAGGAGAATGGCAAGAACCCGGGAGGCGGAGCTTGCAGTGAGCTGAGATTGCGCCACTGCACTCCAGCCTGGGCGACAGAGCAAGACTCCGTCTCAAAAAAAAAAAACAAAAAAAACCCCAAAGAGACAGACCCAGCCTCCGACCCCAGCTAGGCCTCAGTTTCTCATCTGTGGAAAAGGGAGAACAGCCATGATGCGTGCTTAGGACAGGGTCTGGTAAGAGACACCAAACACACAGTGGGGCTCGGCACCTGGAACTCACCTGACAAAGTACATGAGTCCATTTAGAGTCACGGTCTTGGGGGCGAAGGACCAGGGCGGGAGCTGGCCGCAGTCCACCAGCGACCACAAGTCGGTGTCCGGGTCGTAGCACTGCATCACCATGGTCTCCTTGCCGGCCAGGGAGCCGATGGCATAGAGCCGGCCGCGGCACGCGGTGGTGGAGCAGTTGTCCATGGGGTAGGTCATGGGCTGCAGGGCCTCCCAGGAGTCGGTGGTGTGGTCATAGCGCTCGGTGCTGTCGGCGGCCACCACGTACAGCAGTCCGTCCAGCACAGAGGAGCTGTGGTACTCGCGGGCCTTCAGCATGGGCGCCACCTCCGCCCACTCGTTCACGCTCGAGTTGTACCTCCACACGCAATCGTACAGCCGGGAGCCATCGGACCCACCTGCCAGGACGCGTGACAGGCAGGTGATCAGCCCACTCAGGTGAGTCACCCACCTGCACCCTCCCGAACTTCCGCGAGGGCCTCTCCCTTGGAAGGAATTCACATCACTGGGCTTCACCCCAGACGCACATTCTCTCCCCAAAGCCCAGGCCACATGCTGTGGCTAAGGCAAAGCACACGCTGACCACTGCCCAGTGAGATGACTGCTGCCAAGCCTCTACCAAACAAAGGTCCTGAGTGCACTGCTGAAGAATCCAGCAGCCTCCTCTGGACACCGCCCCCCAGCCATGCATATACCTCAGCAGACCAGAGCCCCGGGCCTCGGGACAGTTCTGGGGAGCCACAGAGCTTGTCAGTAGGGCGCACGAGGACTTGCTCACTAACTCCTAGGCTTCCTGGGCACCCTCCAAGCAAGGTACTGCCAGGACAAGATGAGCGGAAACCCACTTCCTGCTGTAAGCAAGAGACCTAACGCTACACCGCGAGGCCACTTCTCGATTCTGGTGCAGGTTACAAAGCTGTGTTTGGTTTAGAAAAATCCATGAAGCTGTGTAAGTATAATATATATATATATATTCTTCTGCCTGTATTATTATTATTATTATTTTTTGAGGCAGAGTCTTGCTGTGTCACCCAGGCTGGAGTGCAGTGGCATGATCTCAGCTTACTGCAACTTCCACCTCCTGGGCTCAAGCAGTCCTCCCACCTCAGCCTCCTGAGTGGCTGGGACAACAGGCACACGCCGCCACACCCGGCTAATTTTTGTATTTTTTGTACAGACGGGGTTTCGCCATGTTGTCCAGGCTGGTCTTGAACTCCTGAGCTGAAGAGATCCACCCACCTTGATATCTCAAAGTGCTGGGATTACAAAGAGCAACTGCGCCTGGCCCTGTATTTTTAATTTCAATAAAAGCTAAGAATAAAAAGTGGTACTGGCTGTAATCATAAATTACACCAGGTCTATTAGAAATCCCAGGACATGAAGGGACCCCAAGCACCCTGGGGCTGTACCCCTTGGCCTCCCAGGCTGGCGTCACAGGACACAGCGGACAAGACATTCTGTTCCACAGCCCTGAGCTCTAAAGGGAGAAGAGCAAGTTCTTGTTCTTAGGAAGTGAGCTCTGCCGGCCTCCTCCCTTCCATGGAGCTGTGTGAAAGGCAGCTGAAAGGAATGAACCAGCCACCTGCCTAAACCCAAGGGATTAACTACTCTGCTGGGACATTTATGGAAGGGTGTGCAGAAAGCTGGGGCCAGTCTGGCCAGTTCTGGGAAGAAATTCTCTGCTCAAAGCCACTGGTCAGACTTTCAGGAGAGGGGAGGGACACGGTCCCCAATCAACTTGGGGACAACCTTGGATTGGAAAGAGGCAGATTCTGGCAGAATCCAGCAGAGGCTGGACTCAGAGCAGCAGGCTGAGGAAGCTGTGGCAACAGAATCCAGCAACTGTCCCACCTGACACCTCAGAGCCCCACTGGAACTCGGAGCACGTCCCAGAGTGGGCTCTCTCGCGAACATGCAAGGCTGGGCACAGCAGCTGTGACATCCCAGTCCCCACCTCCTTGCCTGATAACCGCCTCACATGCCTGCTTGGTGGGTTCTTTCCTTATATAGCAGTCACAGAGACCGCCCTTCCTCACCCCGGCAAAGGAGGTAGCCTCGTGTTTGAACTGGGATTTATCTTTAATAAAAACCGTAGAAGCCCAAACTCAGGCGGACTGGGACCCGCCTACCATGACTCGGCAGTGTTTTGGGGTTTGGGCCAAGTAACTGGAAGAAAACCTCTTAACATGTGACCATGTTTACAGTCTCTGGGGAGTTCAGCCTAAACACCATGTGACACAGAGCCTAGGTGCAAGCCCCAGGGAACCTTGTCACCGGGTGACAAAGAGTGAGTCAGGGGGCCCGGTGTGGCTCAGCAGGGAGGGAGAAATTCCCCGGCTTGTGGGGAACAGATGCCTCACCGGGCGTCGGCCTCCTGCCCGTCCCTGAATTCCTTAACGAGAAAAAGAAAGCACCCATTGTGCGGGGTGAATGCCCCAGTATCTTCCAACCAAGTGGGGAGGCACCTCCGGGGCACGGAGTTGGCTTAGCCTGGCAGCCCCGGCCGCACAGAGCACAGAGACCCACAAGCAGCTACTTGTCCCAGCTCACACAAGGCGCCCTTCTTCAAGGTTGAAAGTATCGCCCAGAGAAATGTAGTCACCAGAGCCCCAACTTGGACTCAGGTGCGGCCCTAGGATTCCAGGCTCTGTGCGTTTCCCCCGCGAGTAGCTCGGCTCCCGTACCGGCGAGGCTCAACCCCAGAGAGCCTGCCCAGCCCCTGGTCCACTCACCCGTCACGTAGATGTCATTGCCCAGCGCCACGATGCTGTAGCCTCCGCCCAGGTGGTCTGGGAACTCGGCCAGGTAGCGCCACTGGCCCGTCTGCGGGTTGTAGCAGTCGACAGTGACCAGCTCGTCACAGTCCTGGTCACAGCCGCCCACGAGCACGAGGATCTCGGCGAGACCGGTGGACGGGCGAGGACGCATTCGGGGGCAGGGTCCGCGGTCGTGGCGGTCGTAGCGCGCCGCCTGGAAGTCGCGCGCCTCGCGCAGCAGGCGCAGGCAGGGTGGGCAGCGCGCCACCAGCGGCTCGGCCTCGACGTGCGCCAACAGGTAGAAGCGGCGCACGAAGGGCAGGCGCACGGCCTCCAGCAGCTGCGGCCAGTGCGCGGCGCGGCGCGGCGGGTCGGCGCGGACCCAGCGCAGCGCCAGCTGGTAGGCGGCCTCCTCCTTGGGCACACACAGCCCGTCGTCCCGCAGGTAGCGCAGCAGGCGCGCCAGTGGCAGCCGCTCCAGCTGCTCGGCGCCCAGCTCGCCCACGTGGCGCAGGATGAACCGCTGCGCCGCGCTCGCCAGCCCCGAGCAGCTGAAGGCCTCAGCGAAGTCCTGCATGTCCAGGCAGTTGGCCAGGTCGAGCTGCTGCTGCAAGAAGGCGCCGCACGCCTCCTTCACGGCCGGAAACTGCAGCAGGTCCGCGGCGCGCAGCAGCGGCTCGGCGTTGTCGCCGCTTACCGCCACGCGGCCAGTGTAGCTGAAGTCCAGCAGCAGCTGCAGCATGTCGGGAGGCACTCCGTGCAGGCGCACCCGTTCGGCGCGGCTCTCGCGCAGCTGCCCCGCGAACATGGCGCGGAAGTAGGGGCTGGCGGCGGCCAGCACCGCGCGGTGCGCCGGGAAGTCGCGCCCGCCCGCCGCCTCCAGGGTCACGTCCAGGAACTTGCGCTCGGCGCGGAGCTGGCTCAGGCCGCGCAGCAGGCTCAGGGCGTGCGCGGGGTCCGAGAAGGGCAGCACGGCCAGGGGCGCCGGTCGCTCCATGACGCCTTCGCTAGGTTGTCGGGGACGCCGCGGCGCGCCAGGCACCGCTGCTATAAATAGGGCGGGGCGCCGCGGCTCTCGAGGGGCGGGATGGGCGGAGAGACGTCTGCACCGCCCCCTTAACCCCTCTGTGCCCGGCGCCACCGCCCCCCGCAAGCGCGGGCTCGCCTGTCCCCCGCGCGGCGCCCGCCCCCGGCTCCGTAGGCTGAGTCACCGCTGTCCGCGGCCGGCTCCCTCCCTCCGCCCTTCTGCGTCTCCCCGCTGACGCCTGGGCCGGGGACAGCGAGTGACAAGTGCCAGCTCCGAGGGCGGCCTCGCCGCGCGCCGGGACCAGGGGCCTCCCGGGGTTGCCCACGACCCACCCGGCCCGGCTGCTGAACCCAACCCGGGAGAGGCGAGCTCGGCCCTGAAACCAAAGCCACCCCTCCTTTCACGCCAGACTTCCCAAGGGAGCCGGCCCAGGTCCCGGGGCGGCTGGGTACAATGGCTTTTTGTTTTGCTTTTGAGTTCCACTAGTTTCAAGGGTTGCTAGTTAACCCCATCACGGGACACATTCAAAGGATAGGCTTTTTACCATTCTGGACCAAAGCAAGAACGCGTATAAAGTTTTTCGGTGACGTTTTTTTCTTGGCGCATTTATAAGCGACCCGGGGCCAGATTCCAGGAGTCTGCCCCACTCCTGTGTTCCTGCAGGAGCTTCTGACTCAACCACACTTAAGTCGGCTTTAGGCGCAGTTGTAGTTTCCGAGCCTGCGGCGCAGCTGCGGGCTCCCGGGCCTCCCTGAAGCAGCTGCTCGGACTCCACGAGAGGGTAACTGGGTCAGATAGGAGTCCGCCTTGAAACTAGGAGATGACGCCACTAAGCACAGTCCCGCCGTCACCTGTACTGTGGTGGGGAATGGTGAAAGAAGGAATCGCCCTTATTTTAGTTCTGATAGCGACAGCACCACTTTGAATGTCACTTGTAGGGGAAAAAGAGCCCTCCCTTGGAAGCCATTTTTTCCTCAGTGGAAGGTAGGCTTTGCTCAATTTTAGAAAAGACCCCTATTTCACCACCAGGACTGCTGCTTTGCAGAGGACACTTGGGTTTGTGCTGTTTTCCAGCCCCCCTACACCGGTGGGCCTTTGAGAACGCATTCCTGAGGAAGGCGCCCGCCCACGTGGGTCCCAGAGCAGGCCAGGCGCATGGGAGCTGGCTATCATTCCCTGGTTCCAGCGAGGTCTAGGGCCGCGTAGCGTTTCCAGAAGACATTTTGTTTTTATTCCACTTCTGAAATGAGAACCGCAGGCTTTCTCTTCTACTTAAGAGTTTCACGTCATTTTGCCATAAGAATGCATCTGGTCTGAATTTCAGGGTGAGCATGGGCAGCACAGGCCCAAATCAGAAAACATTCAGGTACCCAGGCGGGCTGCCTGTTGCCCATAGAAGGACTGTTCACACAGCTATTCAAGGCAGCGGCAGCATTCCTGGGCCCAGGAGCAGGGCCAATAGCTTCCTTGCACAGGCTTTGTGACAAGAAAGGCTGAGTAGCCAGGAAGTGGAATGTTTGTAGGGAAAAGAACTCCCGTCCCCTGGGTCAGCTTACCCATCTTGCATAAGTCCAATGATTAAATCAATAATGTTTCCATAGTTGAGGATTGAGTACGGTTTTTCTGTATTCCCAATAACAGGGATTATTTTTAAACATCATATTTCAGTCTTACTATGCAGCCTTGAAGAATAATGATGTATTTATTGAAATGGAAAGATGTTCGAGCTATAAAGTGAAAAATCAGATTACTCATCGTATGACCCAAATTGATTTATATGTATTCATATGCCTAAAAAAATGTATTAAGTTAACATTTTCGGCCAGGCACCGTGGCTCACGCCTGTAATCCCAGCACTTTGGGAGGCCGAGGTGGGTGGATCACCTGAGGTAGCGAGTTTGAAACCAGCCTGGCCAATATGGCGAAACCCTGTCTCTACTAAAAACAAAACAAATTAGCTGGGTGCTGTGGCGCACACCTGTAATCCCAGCTACGCGGAGGCCGAGGCTGTGGCAAGAGGATTTCTTGAGGCCAGGAGTTTGAGACCAGCCTGGGCAACATAGTGAGACCCAATATTTTGAGTCTCAACAAAAAGTTTTCAAATTAGCCAGGCGTGGTGGCATGCACCTTTAGTCTCAGCTACTTGGGAGGCTGAAGTGGGAAGATCACATAAGCCCAGGTGACAGTGAGCTGTCATTGTTCCACTGCTCCCACTCTGCCTGCCCCACCCCTGAAAAAAAGAAAGAGCTAAATAGCATGTCTGGGTGAGTAGGTTATTCAAAATTCCTGACACAGCTGATAGGTCTAAATCGGTTCCTTTCTTTTCTCACCACATTCCTTTGTTGACTTAGCTATATATATACATGGTTTCACATGCCTGGTAGGCCCGGGTTATCAATGAAATACCTCTTTTCTCAAGATATGAATTCTTAATTTTATTTTGAACTTAAATTAACATTAACAGATAATGTACGTGTAGTACAGAAAGAGAATGCAGGCAAGCAAAAACAAAATGAACATAACCACCTAGGTGAAATGTTTTTTATTTGTTTTTTTGAGACGGAGTCTCACTCTGTAGTGCACTGGCATGATCTGAGCTCACTGCAACTTCTGCCTCCAGGTTCAAACACTTCAAGCTTGAACCCGGGAGGAGGGGGTTGCAGTGAGCTGAGATCGTGCCACTGCACTCCAGCCTGGGCGACAGAGTGAGACTCCATCTCAAAAAAAAAAAAAAAAAAAAAAAATTAAAATTACAAAAATGGTCGTTGCCTAAGTAATTTAAGATAATGTGATTTACCTGAACATTCTGAGACTAAAAATTAAAAAGTGATTTAATGTGTGATGTGATTTAACAAATAGTTATTATTTTAAAAAACAACTTAATTTTAGTATTTAAATTCTAATTTAAGGCAGACAGAGCAAGAGGTGACTAAAATTACGTTACCTTTTTTTTTCTTGAGACAGTCTCGCTGTGTCACCCAGGCTGGAGTGCAGTGGCGCGATCTCGGCTCACCGCAACCTCCGCCTCCTGGGTTAAAACAATTCTCCTGCCTCAGCCTTCCTGAGTGGCTGGGATTACAGGCATGCGCCACCACTCTTGGCTAATTTTGTATTTTTAGTAGAGATGGGGTTTCTTCATGTTGGTCAGGCTGGTCTCAAACTCCTGACCTCAGATGATCCACCCGCCTCGGCCTTCCAAAGTGCTGGGATTACAGGCATGAGCCACCTCGTCTGGCCATGTTACCTTTTTTTGAGGCAGGATCTCCCTCTGTTGCCCAGGCTGGAGTGCAGTGGCACAATCTCAGCTAACTGCAACCTCTGCCTCCCAGGCTCAGGTGATCCTCCGATCTCAGCTTCCCGAGGAGCTGGGACTACATGCGCGAGCCAACACGCTTGGTTAATTTTTTAAATTTTTTGTAGAGATGGGGTTTCGCTGTGTTACCCAGGTTGGTCTTAAATTCTTGGACTCAAGCAATACTCCAGCCTTGGTGCTGAGCCAAAGTGCTGAGATTACAGGCATAAGCCACCACGCCAGACCCTAAGGTCATTTTAAAAGTGGCTGTTTACAGCCTGGCCAACGTGGTGAAACTCCACCTCTACTAAAAATACAAAAATTAGCCAAGCGCGGTGGTGCACATCTATAATCCCAGCTACTCCAGAGGCTGAGGCAGGAGAATCGCTTGAACCCAGGAGGCGGAGGTTGCAGTGAGCCGAGATCGGCGGAGGTTGCAGTGAGCCGAGATCGTGTCACTCGAGCATGGAGGACAGAGCAAGACTCTGCCTCAAAAAAAAAAAAAAAAAAAAGAGCAGCTGTTATTCTTTTTCTTTAAGAATATTTAGGAACACACTCCTTAGCCTTGATTACGTCCACAGCTATTGTGCCTTTTCTTGTATCATACACCCTGATCTTTTCAGATTCCTGGTTTTCTAAGGTATGGTGTATAATGCACTTACCATATATAACTCCATTTTTTTTTTTTTTTGAGACGAAGTCTTCGTGTCGCCTAGGTTGGAGTGCAGTGGTGCAACCTCAGCTCACAGCAACCTCCGCCTCCTGAATTCGAGTGATTCTCCTGCCTCAGCCTCTCGAGTAGCTAGGATTACAGGCATGCACCACAACACCTGGCGAATTTTTCTATTTTTTGTAGAGATGGCATTTCACCATGTTGGCCAGGCTGGTCTTGAACTCCTGACCTCAGGTGATCTGCCTACCTCAGCCTCTTGCTGGGATTACAGGCATGAGCCATTGTGACCAACCTAAACATTTTTTTCTTTAAGGAATGTTGCACTATTCTCTATTTATTAAATGCATTTACATATGTAAATGAGATAGTATAAGTAAAAACATTTAAACAGTGTTTGACATATAGTATTAGTTATTATCTTTTTTTTTTTTTTCAAACATAGTCTTGCTCTATTCCCCAGGCTGGAGTGCAGTAGCATGATCTCGGCTCACTGCAACCTCCACCTCCCGTGTTCAAGCCATTCTCCTGCCTCAGCCTCCTGAGTAGCTGGGATTACAGGCACCTGTCACCATGCCTGGCTAATTTTTGTATTTTTTTTTGTAGAGATGTGGTTATGCCATGTTGGCCAGGCTAGTCTCCAACTCCTGACCTCAAATGATCCATCTCCCTTGGCCTCCCAGTGTTCTGTGATTACAGGCGTGAGCCACAGCACCCAGCCTTTAGCTATTACCTTTGTTTTTTCTTTTTTGGAGACAGTCTTGCTCTGTTGCCCAGGCTGGAGTGCAGTGGCACGATCTTGGCTCACCACAACCTCTGCCTCCCAGGTTCAAGCGATTCTTCTGCCTCAGCCTCCCAAGTAGCTGGGACTACAGATGTGCGCCACCATGCCCGGGTAATTTTTATATTTAGTAGAGACGATGTTTCACTGTGTTGGCAAGGCTGGTCTCTAACTCCTGACCTCGTGATCCGCCTGCCTCGGCCTCCCAAAGTGCTGGGGTTACAGGTGTAAGCCACCACGTCCAGCTTAGCTATTACCTTTGTATTCTACAAGTATGAACTCCAGAAACTCATTTGATTCTTCTATGTGTAGGTCAGATTCACTGTGTGAAACGCTGACAATATGTAGTCTATAAATTAATGATTTCAAATGATTCACACACATATTCATACAGTTTTCAAGTTACTAAAAGCTGAAAAGGAGATTTTGTAAGCTGAAAAGAAGAAAAGAAGAGTTTTTACTTTTTTCCCATCTCCTGGAAATGGAAGTGAGCAAGGCAGAAAACAGAGGGTAAAAAGAATTCCTAAGAATATACTAGGTTGGGCATGGTGGCTCATGCCCATAATCCCAGCACTCTGGGAGGCCGAGGTGGGGAGATCGTTTGAGACCAGAAGTTCAAGATCAGCCTGGGCCATGTGGCAAAATCCCTTCTCTACAAAAAATACAAAAATAACCAGCAGTTTGGGAGGCCGAGGAAGGCATATCACGAGGTCAGGAGATCAAGACCATCCTGGCTAACACAGTGAAACCCCGTCTCCACTAAAAAAATAAAAAATTAGCCGGGCGTGGTGGCGGGCACCTGTGGTCCCAGCTACTCGGGAGGCTGAGGCAGGAGAATGGCCTGAACCCAGAAGGCGGAGCTTGCAGTGAGCCGAGATCGTGCCACTGCACTCCAGCCTGGGCGACACAGTGAGACTCCGTCTCAAAAAAACAAAAAACAAAAATAAGCTGGGTGTGCTGGTGCATGCCTGTAGTCCTAGCTACTAGGAAGGCTGAGGCAGGGGGATCACCTGAGCCCAGGAGGCCTAGGGTGCAGTGACTGTAGTGAGCCGTGTTCGAACCACTGCACTCCGGGCTTAAAAAAAAAAAAAAAAAAAAAAAAGAGGCTGGGTGCAGTGACTCAGGCCTGTAATCCCAGCGCTTTGAGAGGCCGAGGCAGTTGGATCACCAGAGGTCAGGAGTTTGAGACTAGCCTGGACAACGTGGTGAAACTCTGTCTCTACTAAAAATACAAAAAATTAGGCTGGGTGCCATGGCTCGCACCTGTAATCCCAGCACTTTGGGATGCCGAGATGGGCAGATCAGAAGGTCAGAAGATGGAGACCATCCTGGCCAACATGGTGAAACCCTGTCTCTACTAAAATACAAAAAATTAGTTGGGTGTGGTGGCGTGTGCCTCTAGTCCCAGCTACTTGGGAGGCTGAGACAGCGGAATTGATTGAACGGGGGAGGCAGAGGTTGCAGTGAGCCGAGATCACGCTACTGCACTCCAGCCTGGCGACAGAGCAAGACTCCGTCTCAAAAAAAAAAAAAGTTTTAAAAAAAAAAATAATAATAATAAAAATAAAAGATAAAAAATAAATAAATAAAATAAAAATTTACCGGGCGCGGTGGCACGCGCCTGTAATCCCAGCTACTTGGGAGGCTGAGGCAGGAGAATCTCCAGAACCCGGGAAGCAGAGGTTTCAGTGAGCCTAGATCGCACCACTGCACTCAAGCCTGGGTGACAGAGTAAGACTCCCTCTCAAAAAAACAAAAACAAAAACTATTAAGTTGAACAAAAAGCTGAAACATTTGAAAAGCAAACCTTTGGTTATGCTCACACCTGCACTCAAGCACAGAGCTAAAATGGAAGACAGAAAGCTTTCCTGTATGTTCCCTCAAGTGGATGCAGTGTAGCTGCTGAGATTTAGGAAGGTGAAGCTATATTTGGTAACTCAATTAAAATAACCACATTCTCAAGTTACTTACTGGGAAACCATGGTATTCTTAGTATTTTTAACTTGTTGCAACCTGTGCTAACGTTGACTTTTTTCCTTCTCTCCTAAGTAACTATAATCATCTGAGAATTAGTATTCAGCAGTTGGTATAATTAGTTTGTTTTTTGTTTTTAGCAGAAAACAAAGAATCGTAGACTCCAAGATCTGGCTACTATGGTGAATGTTCTTGAACTAATCAAGGAATTTCAGATTCGCCCCCTGCAGCCCAGAAGTAGTACAATACACCTATGAAAAAAACGAGAGATACTGAACAAACCTAATCCTGTCACACAGAGAAAATCAACTGTTTTTTTTTGAGACGGAGTCTCACTCTGTCGCCAGGCTGGAGTGCAGCGGCAGGATCTCTGCTCACTGCAACCTCTGCCTTCCGGGTTCACGCCATTCTCCTGCCTCAGCCTCCCGAGTAGCTGGGACTACAGACGCGTGCCACCACACCCAGATAATTTTTGTATTTTTAGTAGAGACAGGGTTTCACCATGTTGGACAGGATGGTCTTGATCTCTTGACCTCGTGATTCACCCGCCTTGGCCTCCCAAAGTGCTGGGATTACAGGCGTGAGAAAATCAACTTTATTACTCCGCAGCTACATATTATGAGATTGTTTGGGTCAACTACAAGTGGTATAGTCCTTTTTCTGAATTTAGGGAAAGGATGGTAAACATTAATGTCTAAATGTCCTCCAAAGGGCTGTATTTCTAAGGCAAATAGAAGGAAAGACAAAAGAGGTCCTTTTTCGTGAAGTTTTCTCTTTCACTGGAGTAGCAGGAAGATATAGGTCATATCTATGTACTAAAAATTACTGTTTACTAAAAACATATTCAATAAATATCTGGGTGCGGTGGCTTATGCCTGTAATCCCAGCACTTTGGGAGGCTGAGACAGGCAGATCACATGAGGCCAGCCTGGCCAACATGGTGAAACCCCATCACTACTAAAAATACAAAAAATTAGCCGGGTGTTGTGGCGCATGCCTGTAATCCCAGCTACTCAGGAGGCTGAGGCAGGAAAATCGCTTAAACCTGGGAGATGGAGGTTATGGTGAACCGGGATCACACCACTGCACTCCAGCGGGGGCAACAAGAGTGAAACTGTCTCAAAAAAGAAAAAAAAGAAAGAAGAATGAACTCTCAAATTGGAAATGAAGGACCTACTCAGAATAATGGACTTGTTGACAAAACTGAGCTTAGAATTCACGGGCTACTTGGTTACATGGTTACTTGGTTACATGAAGGAAGAAAAATCCCAAACATGGATTGAGTCAAGGGACAGATTTTCAGACCCAAGTGATAACTTCTGCTCAGAATGGGTATTCACTCCAGGCAGGCAAGATAGCTCAGGACTGTAAACTACAATTTGGGAGGCCTAGGTGGGAGGATCCCTTGAGCCCAGGAATTCCAGAACAGCCTGGGCAACATAGGGAGACCCTGTCTTAAAAAAAAAAAAAAAAAAAAATAGGCCTGGCATGGAGGCTCATACCTGTAATCCCAGCACTTTGGGGGAGGCTGAGGCGGGCGGCCATTCTTTCTTTTTTTGAGATGGAGTTTCGCTCTTGTTGCCCAGGCTGGAGTGCAATGGCGTGATCTTGGCTCACTGCAATGTCTGCCTCCCTGACCCATGTCGGTCAGGCTGGTCTCGAACTCCCGACCTCAGGTGATCTGCCTGCCTCGGCCTCCCAAAGTGCTAGGATTACAGGTGTGAGCCACCGTGCCTGGCCCGATTTCTTAATGTGTGTGTATGTGGGGAAAGATTTAATGTTTATTATGTGAAACATTTACCACAGCGGGTAATAATGAGGTGTAAAAAAAGAAAAATTCCCTCTTCTTTCACTTGGGTTTCACCTCTAATAATTATTCTTGGCCAGGCGCGGTGGCTCACGCCTGTAATCCCTGCACTTTGGGAGGCCTAGGTGTGTGGATCAGGAGGTCAAGAGATCAAGACCATCTGGCCAACATGGTGAAACCCTGTCTGTACTAAAAATACAAAAACTAGCTGGGCGTGGTGGTGGGCGCTGGTAGTCCAGGCTACTCCGGAGGCTGAGGCAGGAGAATTGCTTGAACCCGGGAGGCAGAGGTTGCAGTGAGCCGAGATCGCGCCGCTGTACTCCAGCCTGGCGACAAAGGGAGATTCCGTCTCCAAAAAAAAATTATTCTTTTTGGTATTTACATTTTTAAACTACCAACGGGATCAACACCTTAGCAGTGTTTCTTATTCTGGCAAAACGAGTTGCTCCTTGTGAATATGGCCTTGGGCAATACAGGCTAACCTCGGGGCATCTGCTTTGGTCACAGTAACCAGGTAACATTCCAAATCTGGCTAAATCATCTGAATGTGCAATTGTATAAGAAGTTGTTAATCAAGTCTCGATGGACCAAGTCCAATGTCTCTGTTTTAATCATAGTAATTTTATGTTTTATCTTGTAAAGTACCTCAATTTATCACCTCTGGGAAGCCCTCCAATGGACTACGATATTGCAGAAATAATAAAACAACAACAGCAACAACAACAGTAAGCTACCATTTATTTAGCCAGGCACTACGCTAAAAACTTAACAGCTTAGGAAACTGAGGCTCAGAGAAGTATTTCTTTTTTTTTTTTTTGAGACGGAGTCTTGCTCTGTCGCCCAGGCTGGAGTGCAGTGGCACGATCTCAGCTCACTGCAAGCTCCGCCTCCCGGGTTAAAGCAATTCTCCTGCCTCAGCCTCCCGAGTAGCTGGGATTACAGGCGCCCGCCACCATGCCCAGCTAATTTTTGTATTTTTAGTAAAGACGGGGTTTCACCATGTTGGTCAGGCTGGTCTCGAACTCCTGACCTCGTGATCCACCCGCCTCGGCCTCCCAAAGTGCTGGGAATACAGGCGAGAGCCACCACGCCCGGCCGCTCAGAGAAGTATTTCTAAGATTAACACCATCTCCTAACTATTAAATATCTTCATCGGAATGATCATAACCCTTGAAATAGCTGGCTAGCTGATGGAGCATTCGGCGCCTGTCAAATATCTTACTAGTATCTACAAGAGTTCGTTTTCTAATTTGAATTTTAAATTTTGTGTCACTCCCCTTTAACTTCTTCGAAGCTACCAAACAGGTTACTGAATCACCTGCGTTTTGTACTTACCTTTTCCCCCCACTTTCGAATGGTTATTAAAAATGTTCCCGTCAGACCGCCTTTTGGTCACCGCATAGGGGCAGTCCCCTCCATGTCCGGCCAGCCTACCACACGTACAGCTGTCGGATACTCTGCGGTCCAGCGTTTACACACTGCCCATCCCAGTTAAACACCACTAAACAAGTACCAGTCGATGCCAGTACCAAACACCGCGTCTCCGCCTCGCCCTGCGGGCCGGAGGATATTCAGGAGAGTGGGAAAACGGCCGGTCCCAAGATTAAGCTTAGGCGGCAACAGAAAGCGAACTGAACGCACACCTCTTTAGAACACTGACAACGCTGGCCCGGTGTTTTTAATGCACGAACCCGGCCACCTCGAGTGAATCCCGCAGATGCCTAGAGAAGAGCCGGATCCAGTCCCGGCCCCGCGGGCCCGGAGCAGGGAGCCGCACGAAGCCCGCAGCCGCGAAAACAACTTCGCTGAGCCCGGCCTGGAGCGGGGGCCCCGGCGGCGACTCCGCCCTCAGCGGGGAGCGGGGAGCGATGCCCGGGGCGGCCGCGACGTCAGCGTCCCCGCCCCTGCCGCCCCTACTCCCGGCCAGGCCTCGGGGACCCCCGCCCCACAAAGGGGCGCGAACCCCAAGCAGGAGACGAAGAAGGGTAGGTGCCAGCCGCCGCCGCCCTTCGCAACCCGGGCCGTCAGCCCCGCCCCCACCGCCGCAGCGACCCCCGCCCCCGCGCCCGCCGAGACCGAGGCGCTACCGCTCACACTGCCCCTCCCCCCGCGGCCGAGCCGGCGCGGGCCCCCGCACCTCCCCCGCTCGCGCGGACTCGAGTCCAGAAGACCCGCCTCCACACACCGGGCCGCCGCCGCGGAGCCTCATGGGGGTTGGAGTCCCCAAGGCTTTCTTTGTGCGCAGTATTGGCGGGGCCTCGGACTACCACTCCCACAAGGCACCGCGCCCGCCCCCCCCGCGCCACGCCCCCCTCGCCGCTGGCTTCCAGTCGTCACCCAGACTACATTTCCCGACAGGCCTCACGGCTCTCTCTCCCGCCCTCCCTCCCGAGACACGAGCCGAGCTGGGCGTCAGGTCGGGGAGCCGGTCGGGTTCCCGCTCGCCGCCGCCGCCGCCGCCCCCCGCAGCCACTCTCCCGCCTCTACCACCGCGGGAGCTGCATCGTCTACTCCGCTCGGCGGTGGAACCGCCAGTCCGGGGTCACAGAGCTTGAGAAGCGACGCGCTGAGCCCCCCATCACCTCCAGCCCGGGCGACCCCTCCCGGGTCCGCCCTCGCCCTGCGCAGCCGCCCGAGCCCCCAGCCCCGGGCGGCCCCGCTCCCGCATCCCAGCTCCTGCACTCTCGCAGCCGCCGCCCCCCGCACGAAACATGGACTCTGACTCTTGCGCCGCCGCCTTCCACCCGGAGGTGAGTGAAGCTGTGCGTCCGAATCGCCCCCGACCACCCCCTCCGCGATCCTGCCCTCCTCAGGCAGCCGGACCCCGGGTCGCCCGGAGCGCCGCCCTCCCTTCCCCCGCTTTCCCCTCGTCGGCCCCCCCGGGAGCCCAACCCCCGCCCCCTGCTCGGGCCCGCGCTCGGTCCTCCCCGCCGGGCCTCGCCTCCGCGTCCTCCCCGCGCCCTTTCCCCAGGGCCGTTGCGCCTATTTCTCTCCCCCGGGCCGCCCCTCTCCGGCCTCGCGTCGCCCTGGGACCTGTCGGCGCCCCCAGCCCCTCCCCGCCGGCCTGCTTACTCTTTCCCCGCCCCCGGGGACGCGGTCCGAGCCGCCGCCCGCCCCTGGCTCCGGTTGCTCTCGAGGAGTTTTAGGCCCCCCTCGGACCGGGGTCGGCTCCCGAGGCCCCCGGCCCCCCGGGCCCGGTGGCCCGCGCCCCGCCCCCTGACTCCGCGCGCGGCCCAGTCGCCCCCGCTCCCTACGGCTCTCGGGGGCTGCGTCCTCCGGGGGCCCCACCCGCTCTGGGGACCCGAGTCCTGCCCCCACCCACCGCCCCCCGGCGCGCTGGCCTCCCTCTTCGGGCCCCCGCCCCCCGCCCGCGGGGCTTTGCTGGCTCCGCCCTGGCTCACTCCCCCTCCTTCCGGGGATCGGCCCTCGGGGCTCCCGGCCTTCCCCCGGCGCGGTCCCCTCCCCCCAGCCGAGGCTCGTTGGGGTCGGGTGTGTGGGTCCGGCGACCGCGGGCGGGTGGGGGAGGGGAGGCGGCGCCGGAGCCCGCCGGTCTCGCTGCCGCCCCCGGGGGTTCGCAGGGCCTCCCCAGGCCTGGCACTCCGGAATCCTGCCTGGCGCCCCCCCCCCCACATACCCGCGGGATGGGCCCCGCACCTTCCGGGGCCGAGTGTCGCGCGGGGCGGCTGCCGCGGGAAGGCGGGTGGGGGCCGCTCCGCCATCTGCTTTCCGAGGAGGCGGCCGGGGGGGGCGGGCGGCGTGGGCCGTGTGGGGGCGGCGTGGAGCTCCCCCAGTCCCCGCGCCGTTGCCTCCCGCGCGCCCCCGGCCCGAGGCTGTCGCTGCCCTCCACTTGGCATTCGGGTTTTTGACCCACTTCTGCTGGTTCCCCGCCGAAAGAAAAGTTCTTCGCGGGAGTTGGAGGCCCAGGTGGCGGCCCGCGGTTCCCGTGGCTGGGCAGGCTCGCCAGTGCGGGGAACGCGGTCAACGCGGGCCTTCGCCTCCGCTCCGTGGGCGGCCCTGGGGTCCAAGGAGGGGGAGAGGAGGAGGTTTGCTTGAACCAGGTTGAGAAAATAATTTTCTAAGGGGACTGACTTTCTGAAAGAAAACCCGCGGGCCGCACGCCTGCTCCTCGCGGCGGGAGGGGCGGCCCGAGACCCCTGCCTCCCATTTCCCCACCGGCTTTCCCCTAGCAGAGCGGCGGCCGGGTAACAGCACCTCGGGAAGGATGGGGGTGGGTCGGACTAGGCACTGGAAGGAACCTCAGGGAACGTGCCGAGCGAATAAACAGCTATACGGCACATTTGTTTTGCTTAGGAGCAAATAAGAGCTCCATTTCTCCGTGCTCCTCTCTCAGGAGAAAATCTCTTCTTGTGATGGGTGTTTGTAGATTGAATGGGGCTGGGACCCGCGAGCAAAAACCTCCACTGTTACGTTTAAATGTAGGACTAAGCTTCGCAGTAAGGTTCCTGGTTTATTGTGAGTTGAGACAGTTGGGTGCCTGGCATCCCGAGTGCTGGGAGAGTGGAGGGGACCCTTTGAGCACGAGAGAAGGGTCCTCAGGTAGCGCTAGCTTGGCAGGGTCAGCCAGGAATGAGCTCCAGGGTCCAGGTCTCCGAGAGCTCTGGAGAATGAGTGGTTGATTTTTTTTTTTTTTTTGGAGACGGAATCTTGCTCTGTCTCCCGGGCTGGAGTGCAGTGGCGCGATCTTGGCTCACTACAACCTCCGCCTCCGGGTTCACGCGATTCTCCTGCCTCAGCCTCCTGAGTTGTTGAGACTACAGGTGCACGCCACCACGCCCGGCTAATTTTTGTATTTTTAGCAGAGACGGGGTTTCACCATGTTGGTCAGGCTGGTCTCGAACTCCTGACCTCGTGATCCGCCCGCCTCGGCCTCCCAAAGTGCTGGGATTACAGACGTGAGCCACTGCGTCCGGCGAGTGGTTGATTTTTGAAATCACTTAACATACGTCAGTTACAGCTGCTGCAGCAGTTCATACTCAGAATGGAAAATCTGTAGCAGAAAAGTAGTTATTAGAGCTTTTCCTGATAGGCCTGTGGAGACTAATAGATAAAGTCAGAAAATGCCACATGAGCACTAAGAAATAGACTTTTGTACAAGTTTTTATCTCCCAGCTGATTTCCCAGCATTCTTTGCATAAAGTCTTAATACTCCTCTTTCTGCTTTCTGAAAATGGTGTTATTTCTTGACCTGAACTTACCTTAATCTTGTTTGTGGACCGTGTAAATCTAACGGTATTTTTTGAGTGGTTGACTACAAAAGTTCCAGCTTGCTTCCTTTTGTTTCTGTGATTCCGCCTAGAAGCCTCTCCTTCAAACACATTCCCTCTTCTCTCCCCTTAATAGGAATACTCCCCCAGTTGCAAGAGGCGCAGGACCGTGGAAGACTTCAACAAATTCTGCACCTTTGTCTTGGCCTATGCTGGCTACATCCCTTATCCGAAGGAGGTAATCATTTGAGTTTCTGAGACCTTTCTTGATGAGTAGTCAAACCCAGTGCCTCCACCGCAAGTTTGTGGGCTTCTGACTGGTCACAGGGTCAGTAGATTTGGAAGGGGCTGCTTGTGGTGACCCCAGTCACTAGTCTGGCAGAAATCTGTTTCTTGAGAGTTTGAATTAGCTGGGGAAATGGTTCTAAAACTCTGGTAAAAACTCTGGTAGAATATGCAGGCTTGTCTAGAAAATGGTTTAGTAAACTTTCTTTTTTGTTTTTGGAATGGAAACTTGCTCTGTCGCCCAGGCTGGAGTGCAGTGGCGTAAAACTCCACCCCCCGGGTTCAAGGGATTCTCCTGCCTCAGCCTCCTCAGTATCTGGGATGACAGGTGTGCGCCACCACGCCCAGCTAATTGTTTTTTGTGTCTTTAGTAGAGACAGGGTTTCACCTTGTTGGCCAGACTGGTCTCGAACTCCTGACCTCAGGTGATTCACCTGCCTCGGCCTCCCAGAGTGCTGGGATTACAGGCGTGAGCTACCGCCCAGCCGGTTTAGTAAACTTTCAGTTTATTTACAAATGAAATATGTGATATTTGCTTGCTTTTTTTGTTTGTTTGTTTGAAATGGAGTCTGGCTCTGTCACCCAGGCTGGAGTGCCATGATGCAATTGTGGCTCACTGCAACCTCCGCCCCCTGGGTTCAAGCGATTCTCCTGTCTCAGCCTCACGAGTAGCTGGGAGCGCCACCACGCCCAGCTAGTTTTTTGTATTTTTACTAGAGACGGGGTTTCACTGTGTTGTCAAGGCTGGTCTCGAACTCCTGACCTCATGATCCGCCTGCCTCGGCCTCCCAAAAGTGCTGGGATTACAAGCGTTGAGCCACTGCACCTGGCTGTCTGCTTGCTCTTAATAAGGGTCTGTAGTTATTGATTGTTGACCATGGCTGGACACTATTCTTGGCCTATGTAATGCTATGAGGTAGGTGCTATTTTTTATTTCTAGTTTATAAGCTGAGGAAACTAAGGCATAGAGAGGGAAAACTTTGTCTTAGGTCACCCACTAATTAGTGGTGGAGCTTGGGGTTCAACCAGATGGCTGGACTCAGTGCACACGCTGCCTCTCTCTCAGCTCCCTGGCTGCCTGAAATGCGTATTGTCTTCAGGGACTCGTGGCTACAACTTGATGTAGATGAAGGAGGTTTTGTTTTTTACTTGCTGAGAAAAGGCCAGGACTGGAGGAGAGCTGCTGTGGTGCTCAAACTTCAGGCCTCTTTCGTATTCTATTAAGTTCAAAATTGAACAATCCAGCCTTTTTTTTTTTTTTTTGAGACAGGTCTTGCTCTGTTGCCCAGGCTGGAGTGCAGTGGCACGATCTTGGTTCACTGCAGCCTCTTTCTCCTGTGCTGAAGTGATCCTCCCACCTCAGCCTTCCAAGTAGCTGGGACTACAGGCCCACCACCACGCCCACCTAATTTTTGTATTTTTAGTAGATACAGGGTTTCGCTATGTTGCCCAGGTTGGTGTCAAACTCCTGGCCTCAAGTGACCCACCTGCCTTGGCTTCCTAAAGTGCTAGGATTACAGGCGTGAGCCACTGCGTTTGGCCGTAATTTTATTTTTTGTAGAGACAAGGTCTCGCTGTGTTGCCGAGGCTGGTCTTGAGGTAGTGATCCTCCTGCCTTGGTCTCCCAGAGTGCTGGGTTTACAGGCACGAACCACTGTGCCCAGCTGCATTCAGTATATTTCTAGCAGGCAAACTGCCAGCATTGGTTTATTTCCATCTGCTACATAGGTGGCTAATGCCTGCTTTGTTTTCTTCCTTTTTTTCTTTTTTTGAGACGGAGTCTTGCTCTGTGGCTCAGGCTGGAGTGCGGTGGTGCGATCTCAGCTCACTGCAACTTCTGCCTCCTGGGTTCAGGCAATTCTGCCTGCTTCAGCCTCTCAAGTAGCTGGGATTACAGGCGTCAGCCATCATGCCCAGCTAATTTTTTTTGTATTTTTGGTAGAGAGGGGGTTTCACCATGTTGGCCAGGCTGGTGTCGAACTCCTGACCTCAGGTGATCCACCCACCTCAGCCTCCCAAAGTGCTGGGATTACAGGTGTGAGCCACCACACCCAGCCTAATGCCTGTTTTCTAACAAGACAAGGAGAACATTGCCACTGTTTGCAAATGATATGCTTGTGATCTGAAGGAACCATAGAGTTTACTTCACTGCTTTGGGGCAGTAATTACCTACTTGGATTCTGCAATATTTTGGAATGTCTCGTTTTTTAAGAGTGTCAGGAAATTCTCAAAACTAATTTAAATTCACTTAAAACAGTATATCTCTTGGGAGGGCAAATGGAAGGAGAGGTTTTACAATCAGGGAATGATGAGCAGATAGGAGTGGGTGTCCACAGCACTCTTCCCACAGACACCTGTTGCACACTGATTAATTTTCTGTCTCTAAGATGGGGCTGAGGGTTCAGCAGGGAGTTTCTCTCCTTATGGCATCACATTAAAGTCATGGCACTCATGGCACTGGGTTTTTTTTGTTTTTTTTTTTGACACAGAATCTCACTCCTGTTACCCAGGCTGGAGTGCAGTGCCTCACTGCAACATTCGCCTCCCGGGTTCAAGCGATTCTCCTGCCTCAGCCTCCCAAGTAGCTGGGACTACAGGCGCCACCACCGCGCCCAGCTAATTTTTGTATTTTTAGTAGAGACGGGGTTTCACCATGTTGGCCAGGTTGGTCTTGAACTCCTGGTCTCAGGTGATCCGCCTGCCTCGGCCTCCCAGAGTGCTAGGATTACAGGCGTGAGCCACCACGCCCAGCCAGAACTCGTGCTACTGTTGCTTCAAGTGTGATGCTGATGGGCAGAGAAGCTCAAAGTTGTGCAGGTGTCTCTGGAGGTCTGACATGGTTGGGTGGCTGGGGATGCTCTGCTCTGGGCTGGATCTTGTCACCAGTAACTGGAATCCACCACCTTTGTCTTTTTAGGAACTCCCTTTAAGGAGCAGCCCCAGCCCTGCCAACAGCACTGCTGGTACCATTGATAGTGACGGTTGGGACGCGGGTTTCTCAGACATCGCGTCCTCAGTGCCCTTGCCAGTCTCTGACCGCTGCTTTAGCCACCTGCAGCCCGCTCTCTTGCAGCGAGCCAAGCCCAGTAACTTCCTGCTGGACAGAAAGAAAACGGACAAGCTGAAGAAGAAGAAGAAGAGGAAGCGCAGGGACAGCGATGCGCCTGGGAAGGAGGAGTACAGGGGGGGCTTGCTGAAGCTGGAAGCCGCTGACCCCTACGTGGAGACCCCCACGAGTCCCACCTTGCAGGATATCCCCCAGGCTCCCAGCGACCCCTGCTCGGGCTGGGACTCCGATACTCCCTCGAGTGGATCTTGTGCCACTGTGTCACCTGATCAGGTCAAAGAAATAAAAACTGAAGGCAAACGGACTATCGTCCGGCAGGGAAAGCAGGTGGTGTTCCGAGACGAGGACAGCACTGGCAATGATGAGGACATCATGGTGGACTCAGGTGAGTGGTCCCTGAAGGATGATGACCCTTGTTGGCTTGTGGTTAGAAGAGAGGTTATTTTATTAAGTGGTCATCTCTCTGGGGCAGAGGGTCTGGTTCCTTCCGTAGAGTGTGACAGCCCCACTGTCCAAGGAGAAGAGCTGCAGGAATGTGGATATCGAGATGTTTAGGAAGGGGTTGATTGCTGCTAGAGACAGCTGAGATTCTAAGACCTCAGAACATAAAAAGGGTATAGTTCTAAGTAAGCATCCAGGTAAGCATCCAGGCCGGGCACGGTGGCTCTACCAGTAATCCCAGCACTTTGGGAGGCCAAGGCGGGTGGATTGCTTGAGCTCAGGAGTTGGAGACCAGCCTGGGCAGCATGGCAAAGCCCTGTCACTGCAAAAATACAAAAAAAGGCTGGGCACGGTGGCTCATGCCTGTAATCCCAGCACTTTGGGAGGCCAAGGTGGGCAGATCACGAGGTCAGGAGTTTGAGACCAGCCTGACCAACATGGTGAAACCCCGACTCTACTAAAAATACAAAAAAAAAGAAAAAATTAGCTGGGCGTGGTGGTGCGCGCCTGCAATCCCAGCTGCTCAGGAGGCTGAGGTAGGAGAATTACTTGAACCCAGGAGGTGGAGGTTGCAGTGAGCCAAGATCGCGCCATTGCACTGCAGCCTGGGCGACAACAAAACTCTGTCTCAAGAAAAAAAAAACAAAAACAAAAACAATAGCCGAGTGGTGGTGGTGTGTGCCTGTAGTCCCAGCTGCGTGGGAGGCTGAGGTGGGAGGATGGCTTGACTGCAGGAGTTTGAGGCTGCAATGAGGTATGATTGCATCACTGCACTCCAGCCGGGGTGACAGAGTGAGACCCTGTCTTAGGAAAAAAAAAAAAAAGTAAGCATCTCCTGGGTAATACCTGGTTCCTACACATTTTGGAGCCCCTTGTGCCTTTTCAGAGAGAAGTGTCAGCTTAGAGTGGCAGTTGCAAGTGTTCTCGTCAGTAGAGTTAATGGGTTTCATGGAAGCCCAGCTGATGGCGGGAACGAGGGGAATTTCTCTTCCCTCCTTAAGAGTATCTTTCCTTCCAGATGACGATTCCTGGGACCTCGTGACCTGCTTCTGCATGAAGCCATTTGCCGGCCGCCCCATGATCGAGTGTAATGAGTGCCACACCTGGATTCACCTGTCCTGTGCGAAAATCCGGAAATCCAATGTTCCAGAAGTGTTTGTCTGCCAAAAGTGCCGGGACTCCAAGTTTGACATCCGCCGTTCCAACCGCTCGCGGACGGGCTCCCGGAAGCTGTTCCTGGACTGACTGCTGGCTGGCAAGGAGGCTGTGAGCGTGGAATCGGAAGCGACGGTGGGCTTTTTTGCCCTTCTCTTAGTTGAGCACAGAACCCTCAGCTCTGGTGCGGGCAGATCCCTGCCATTTAGGTGCCTAAGCAAAAGGATAGGCTGTCCAAGGTAGAAACTATACATAGCTGGTGACCGAATGCGACCTTTGCCGGCCAGCGCTGCTGCCAGAGCTGCGTTCCCTGCAGTGGAGGTGGACTGGACACCCACGTGCAGCGGGTTTGGCTCATTTGAAAATGAGGGTCCATGGTAGCTGTGCGTTTTGCTATCATTGCTAAGAGATTCCCGCTGATTGAGCTCAGTGCCAGCTGTTACTCTGCTTCCACTGTGTTGGGGAGAGGTGTTCAGTTTCCCCGGCCTGTTAATGAACAGCCATACGTGTAAGCTTTTTCTTGAGTGTTAAGTCTTTTACCAAAAGTGTCTGTACAGCAGCCATCCAAGTTGCCCCTACTTAGTGGCTTGCCCTCTGCCTGCCTCAGCTGCTGCCTAGCCAGCTTGGGGAGACACTGGCGGGAGGCCTCGGGCTCCCCTGGAAGGGCACTGGGGTGGTGGGTCAGCTGGTGGTTCTTAGGTTTCCTTCTGTTTGTTAAAAGGGACAATGTGGCCACTTCTCTGTGGAAAGGGGGTTGGTTGGGGGGTTGAGGTGGCCCGTGTTCATAACTCAGTTTCCTGTTTTGCACGATGTAAAAACCCTGTCTTTTTGCACGATACAGCCAAAAGTATTGGCTGATTTCTTGCTGAGCGCCCTCTTAGTTGGTGTGTGAGGTCTTGGTGGGGCCCAGGCCAGCTGTTTGCGAGTGTGGGAACTCGTAGGTTCTGTCCTTGTCTCTTCCTTTCACCTCATTCTGGTAGCAGCATAAAGGTTAGGCAATCACTGGGACCCGCATGGTGTTCCTCTAAAGAATAGGGTAAAGGAGAGCTGGGAGGGAGCCCTCTCCGTTGGGTGACTCTTGTGTGCCCTTTAGACAGGCTGGCCTGCCAGTTCCACAGGGCAAGGTTAGGACTTGAGTCCTTCTTTTTCTGTTTTGAGTTGGTGAGTGAGTGATAGGGTAACATGGGCCTTCAGGATGACCCCTTGGAACTCTGCCGAGTTCCTTAAATCTCAGCTGGGATCCTGGACCTGGGAGGCCCCTGTGAGGGCCAGCTCTGGAGAAACCTGGGAGTTGATGCCGGAGGCTGTGGAAGAACTCTGCTCGAGGGCAGGGTGCCCCGGAACACTGGTAGTTCTGGGGCTGGGAGGGAGAGGGGCTCCGGCTTTCTCTGAAATGAACACTGCTCTTCGGCAATTCAAGTACTTGTTCTCAAAACGTTTTCTAATTGACTGGTAGGTTTTCATAAGCATTATTTCTTTAAGGCATGGAAAGGGAAAAATGCTCAAGTGAGTCATGTTTGTTTTCAGCGGGATGGGCCCGCGTTCTCCCTGCTGGGGGCTTCCCCTTCATGTGGCACCTTTGTGCCAGGCCACCAGGCAGACTCTTCCCACCTTCTCCCACTGAAGCACCAAGGGGCTTGAACCGTAATTTGGCTAATCAGAGGCTTTTTTTGTCCTAGTATCTTTCACACTTGTCCAACCGTCTTATTTTTTAAAAGTTCTGTTGCTTGTATTAACACGAAACTAGAGAGAAATAGTTTCTGAAGCCAGTTTATTGTGAAGATCCCCAAGGGGGAGGTTCGGTAGAGAAAAATAGTAAGCTGGTTTAGAAACTGACGAGGGCAAACAGCCAGGATGCATTGGAGAGGAATTTGCCAAAGATCTGCCCTGAGATAATGCCTGTCCAGTGTCTTCACCATATGAATAACCAAAGCTCCAAGGTGTTTTTCTTTTTAAAAAAAAATTCCACAAGCTTTTAAAGGTGCATTTAAGAATCCATGTGACTTTAGAGTGGAACTGCCAGCCCTGGCAACTGTCATGTGTGCTAGAAGGTTCGATGCCTCTGGAATGCATGTGATACTCATCTCCATTTTGTTTCCTTGATTGCATTTTTGTTCTTTTAGCAGATCTGTCCCTGTGAGTGGTGTCTAAGAAGTCGGACACCTTGGTTTTTGTGTTAGATTGAGCTGGGCAGCTGCAATCAGCTTCTTTATATGCAAATTAGGCACGACCCATCTGGGGTTCCTGGTTGGTGGCTAATGAAGTGAGGGGAGGGAGGGATGTCACCCCAAAAGTAGGCCCTCCCATCGGCTTTGGCCAGGCCAGACACTTCACATCGTTTACATGGTTCTGTGTAATTTTAAAGTTTATGTGTATAAAGCGAAGCTGTTTCTGTGAAACTGTATATTTTGTAAATAAATATATTGCTACTTTGAGGTTCATGATTCAAGGTTCAGGTGATTGCGTTCTGTGCTGAAGGACAATTGTGTTTCTTTTCTCCTTGCTACCTCCCCAAAGCATGATTACATCAAGTCTCTGGGAAGGCAGCGTCTCAGTGTGCACTTAGCAGGATGGAAAATGCCCACGGTGTTAAGGTACCTTGCTGGTGAATTCCTCAGAAACAAACCACAGGACGAGTAGATGTGAATGGTTTTCACAGTTTCTTCATCAGATTATGGATTAGCTCAAGCTCCAGTGAGTGGTTAGCCTACTTTTGATTTTTTTTTTTTTTTTTGAGACTTGAGTTTTGTTCTTGTCACCTAGGCTGTGAAGTGCAGTGATGAGATTTTGGCTCATTGCAACTTCTGCCTCCCGGGTTCAAGCGATTCTTCTGCCTCAGCCTCCTGAGTAGCTGGAATTACAGGTGCCCGCCACCATGCCCGGTTAATTTTTGTATTTTTAGTAGAGATGGGGTTTCACCATGTCGGTCAGGCTGGCCTTGAACTCCTGATCTCAGGTGATCCGCCTGCCTCGGCCTCCCAAAGTGCTGGGATTACAGGTGTGAGCCACTGCGCCTGGCCGATTTTTTTTTTCTTCTCACAAGATCACAAGATGACGCCTTCCCTGTAGCCTGCTTTGAGAAAGCTGCAGCCTCCTCGGAGTTTCTGCAAGGCCTGAACAGGAATCTCCCTCCCCTTGAGTTGCCCTTTTTGCCTCTTCACGTTTGGGGGTTCCCTGTGACCAAACTTAAGGCAGTGAGCTGTCTGGCCTCTGAACTGACACCACCAGTGGCCAACTAGTACCACCTCCAGTGACGTCAGAGGAGTCCAGACCTATTCACAATTCAAAGCCCTAAAACACTGAGGGGTTAGCCGTTGGTTTCCAGTTGTCCAAGCCTGTGAGTGGCTATGTGTCCTGGTTGGGTGCTTAAAGCAAGGAGGTGAAAGGCGATCGGCATTGGCGAATGGGGTAAGACTTGCACAGGCCCAAGGCTAGGAGTTGGGGTTTCGGGCCTGAATTGGGGCCTGGAGCACCCCTTGACGTGGCGCCCCGGGTCCCGTCCGACCCTGGGGAGACGCGGGTGGCTGGGATGGCAGGATGAGCGCGCCCTGGAGCCGCGCCAGGCCCGTCACCACCTCTCGGCGGCCCCGCCCCTCCCCGCAGGTCCCTCCCCTTTCCGCAGGCCCCGCCGCCGCCATCTTTGTTGGGGGCAGCCGGGCCTGGCTCGAGATGCCGAAGTCGTGCGCGGCCCGACAGTGCTGCAACCGCTACAGCAGCCGCAGGAAGCAGCTCACTTTCCACCGGTAAGAGGCGGGGACCCGGGGGCGCGGGAGGCCCAGACCTGGGGTCCGCGGACCGACTCTGAGGCCTTGGCGCGCCGGGCGGGAGCGCCTGGGAGGCCCGAAGGCGTGCGGCCGCTGGGCCCGGGGACAGGCCAAGGTCCTGGGCCCAGAGGGGCTGGCGCCGCTGCGCCCGCCGCGGGGATGCGGGGAGGGGCGGACGGAGGGGCAGCGGCGCACCTGGCGGGGCCGGGGCCGGGACGCGCAGGGAGCGGAACAGGTGTCTGCTGAACAGACTAGCGGGCAGCGGCCGGGGTTTGCTGTGTCCCTGGCCCCTGCAGCTCCCGCCGCGCGCGGTCCTGAAGGGAGCCCGGCACCTGGGCGGTGCAGTGGAGGAGTGGAACCCCCGGGGCGTCCCGGCAGTGGGAAGGGACTTTGCAGGGTCGAGGGAGGATGCTGGAGACTTTGGAGTCTGCTCCTGCACTCGCCCGGCCCGGCCTGGCCCGGCCCAGGAGCAATCGTCCTTGGTTAAAGTTGCGCTTTCTCCAAGGTCCAGTCACGGCACCATTTCTCTACCTACTTTTGGGCACATCTTCGAAGGGCGGCTTGTGCTCATCGTTCCCATTCGCTCTGCTCCCATTGCTCTGTTTTGTGATAAATGCTTTGCTTGAAGTATACGTAATGTACATGCAGAAAAATACACGAATCATAAATATACAGCCCGGCGAGTTTTCCCCAAGTGAACGCCACTGAACTGAAACGTTACCAGCTGGGCGCGGTGGCTCAAGCCTGTCATCCCAGCACTTTGGGAGGCCGAGGCGGGAGGATCGCTTGATCCTGGGAGTTCGAGACCTGCCTGGGCAACAGAATGAGACCCTATCTCTACAAATAATTTAAAAAAATTAGCCAGGCAAGGTGGTGTGCCCCTGTAGTTCCAGCTGCTCGGGAGACTGAAGTAGGAGGATCGCTTTAACCCAGGTTCGAGGCTGCAATGAGCTATAATCTTGCCACTGCACTCCAGCCTGGGTGACAGAGCGATACCTTATCTTGAAATAAGAAATAAAACATCACTACCCCCGAGAAGACCCCCCACCTGGACCCCCTCCCAGGTCCTCCTCCTCTCTCCTGCCCAAAGGGAACCCTATCCTACCCGCTATCAGAGTGGATTGCAGTTCATTCGCTTTCGTTGCCACATAATATTCCATTGAATGCAAGTGCCAGAATTTACTGATTTGTTCTACAATTGAAGGGCATTTGGGTGGCCCCATTTTTTGGATGACAAATACATTGTTCTGGAGGCTGGGCGTGGTGGCTCACGCCTGTAATCCCAGCACTTTGGGAGGCCGAGATGGGTGGATCACCTGAGGTCAGGAGTTCGAGACCAGCCTGACCAACATGGTGAAACCCCGTCTCTACTAAAAATACAAAAATTACCCGGGCGTGGTAGCGCGCACCTGAAATCCCAGCTACTCTGGAGGCTAAGGCAGGAGAATCACTTGACCCTGGGAGGCAGAGGTTGCAGTGAACCGAGATCGCACCACTACACTCCATCTTGGGCAACAGAGCGAGACTCCGTCTCAAAAAACAAAACAAAACAAAAAAACATTGTTTTGGCCAGTTTTGGTGGGACTTGTGTTGCGGTGCATCTATCTGTTTTGCCTCCGTCAGGTATGTACCTGGGGATGGAATTGCCGCGCCTTCTCTCTTGAAGTCGTTCCCTCCACTCCCACGAGAGCTCTGTCACATCACTAGTGAGCCTTGTGATGCTAATTGATTGCATAGCATTTCACACAACTAACCCCTGAGCCTGGGTCACTTTTCCTGCATGACGTCTGGTACACTTCGTGGCCACAGGTGTCTCTTCTCAGTCTCCTTTGCTGGATCCTCCTTATTTCCAGCACTAAGTGTTGGAGCCCTGGGGTGTGGGCCACGGCCCAGGGTTGGCTTCTAGCCACACTTGCTCTCCAGGGGCCCATCTCACCCAGGCTTATCGGTTCCACAGGGTTAGTCTCCACACTGACATCTCCAGATGCGTGTGGCTGCCTGTCACCCCAGCACATGGAGAGCCTAAAAAGCACCTCGAATTTAACTCCTGACATAAAAAACAAACTTCTTTTTTTGGAGACAGACTCTCAATTTGTTGCCCAGGTGGAGTGCAGTGGCACAGTCTCGGCTCACTGCAACCTCTGCCTCCGTGGTTCAGGTGATTCTTGTGCCTCAGCCTCCCAAGTAGCTGGGATAACAGGAGTGCGCCACCATGCCAGGCTAATTTTTGCATCTTTAGTAGAGATGGGGTTTCACCATGTTGGCCAGGCTGGTCTTGAACTCCTGAGTTGAGGCAGTCTGCCTGCCTTGGCCTCCCAAAGTGCTGGGATTACAGGCGTGAGCCACCATGCTCAGCCGCTACAAAACAAACTTCTGATCCCCTTAACCTGCCGTCCTGTAACTTAATTTTATCTCAAACATGAAACTCCTTCCTTCTCAATTTTACCATCTACAGGCAAACCTTACTGCATGGCTTTCAAAATACATCCAAATCTGCCCTCTCATTACCACTTCTGCCAACGCCTGGTCCCACAGCAGCCAGGGTGGACTCAGGTTCCATCTCACCTCTGTCTAGAGCCTCCAGGGACTCCCCCAGCTGCTCAGGGCCCTGCGTCATGCAGTCCCCACTCCCTCTTGCTGTCTCAGCTGGACCTGCGTGAGTGGCCGTTCCTGCTGTCCCTTCTGAAGCCTGCATCGCTTGTGCTGCCACTTCCTGCGGTCTGTGCTCAAACATCACCCCTTCAGCTGACTCTCCTCACCACCCCAGGGCTTCCCTCTGTCTGTTCTCTGGAGCAGCTGTCATCCCCAGAAGACACCGTCCACATCTGTGTGGCTCATCGCTGTGCCCCCGCTCCAGAATATCATTACCCCCCATCCCTAGCACGAAGAAGAGGGCCCGGCTCCTGGTAGGCTCCTGGCAAATGTAGCATCAGAAACAGCTCACTTGGGCTCTCTGGCCATGCTCGTGGTCTCGGGTTTCCTATTAAGAGTGCTTCAACAGCTGTGACAGAAGCTTCCAGAAATTAGATGTGATTTAACAAACTGAGAGGACTAAACGTCCACAGCTGTCCAGGGAAGTACTCTGCAGTGATGTGAAAATTCCGAATGACTCTGAGGCGCTGGGTCCAGCTTTGCTGGGCCTCATACCCCCTGCCTCTGCCCTTAGGTTTCCGTTCAGCCGCCCGGAGCTGCTGAAGGAATGGGTGCTGAACATCGGCCGGGGCAACTTCAAGCCCAAGCAGCACACGGTCATCTGCTCCGAGCACTTCCGGCCAGAGTGCTTCAGCGCCTTTGGAAACCGCAAGAACCTGAAGCACAATGCTGTGCCCACGGTGTTCGCCTTTCAGGACCCCACACAGGTAGGAGGGCACTGCGCCTTCTGTCTGGTCACATCCAGCCTGCATTGTTTACCAGTAGTTGGGAGCAGTGTGGGTGGCGGCATGTGTGGGAAAAGCCAAGGCCAAGAACTACAGTGACAACAGCACTATCACGCTTCTGGGATCCACAGCCCTGTGGCCCTGCTGGCCATGACCTCGGCTTTAAGAGAAGTCATAAATTAAAGGCACTTTAAAAATGAATTATTTTATGGCTGGGTGCGGTGGCTCATGTCTGTAATCCCAGCACTTTGGGAGGCAGAGCTGGGCGGATCACCTGAGGGCAGGAATTCGATACCAGCCCGGCCAACATGTTGAAACCCCATTTCTACTAAAAATACAAAAATTAGCTGGGTGTGTTGGTGGGCACCTGTAATCCCAGCTACTTAGGAGGCTGAAGCAGGAGAATCGCTTGAACTGGGAGGCAGAGGTTGCAGTGAGCCAAGCTTGCCTTGGTGGCGGCGGGATGTGTGGGCCTGGCTCAGGAGGGGGCTCACGAAGAGTTGGATGCTGAAGCCTTGAGCTCGGATGAGAGGCCACGGGGCACCCACGTGGAGTGGGCAGGCAGAGCAGTGGCGGGACAAGCCACAGGCCAGCAACTCCCTGCATTGGTGGATTTATGGGGAGAGGAAAGGGATCCATGAGTGGAGAGTGGAGCCGATGGGAAGAACAAGGCGGCCACGTAGCAAACACACCCAGAGCGGCCGCCTGGGAGCTCCTGCCCCATCTGTCCTCCCCAGCACCCTTCCCAGATAGCCTCATGCAGTCTGCCTCAACCTCTTCAGGTTGGCAGTCCCTTCCTTCAGGAAGCCCTTCTGGACCCTCAAACCCCCGCTTGCCTCCGACCCCTTCCTGCCCCTCGGTCTTCCTGGCCCCTCTGGCCCCTGCTGTCCTTCCTATTTCCCTCATTGGTTTTGTCTTCTCCCCTGGAACAGAATCTCCATGAGGGCAGGGGCTGCCTTCCCTGCCTCAGGCCCCACACCCAGGATGCTGCCTGGCACAGCCCAGGTGCTCGGGGTATGTGTCCATAGATGAGCACTTTAATCACCTTCATGTATTTGTGATAACGTTTGTCCTGGAAAGATGACACCTGAGCCACTGGGAGTGGGGACGTTTGTCACTGTAGCCCTCAGTGCTTCCAGTGCCGGGTTGGTGGGGACAAGCTGGGTACGGCCTCTGCCAACTCTGCTTTGTGGGCCCCACCCCAGTGTGGCCCAGGGGCTGCAGGTTCTGCGTCAGTGGCACCTCGAGTGGTGAGCTGGGCTTCTGCCGCTTGCTGGCGGTCATGGGGCCAGGTGCCAGGCCCTGGGGTGACACATAGGAAGTAGATGGGTCCCTAGCTGTACAGGGACCTATTCAGGGCACTCTGACCGTGATTTGAGGGCATCTTTGGAGAAAGAGAAGCACACCAAGTGGGCAGTGTGAGTTGGGTTGAGCTTCAGGTCAGTTTCATTTAGTAACTGTTCGTTGACTGTGGCGCGCAGTGGGCCGAGCAGCGGGACAAGCATGATGCCCGAGGCCTGCCCCGAGCTCTGAGGGTTCTTGGGGTCTGCATCCACTCTGTGTGTGTCTCTTGCAGCAGGTGAGGGAGAACACAGACCCGGCCAGTGAGAGAGGAAATGCCAGCTCTTCTCAGAAAGAAAAGGTGAGTGCACCGGGCCAGGTACTTGAACGTTTAAATTATGCTGTGGGTTGAGACAGGGAGGCGGGATTTTCCCAGCAAGGCCGGCCTGCAGGGCTGTCGCCTTTCCTCATATGCCAATTTGGATTCCCTGTTTTTCTGGAGGGAAGGCCCAAACCTCTCAGCTTCCTTCTTTTCAATATCAAAGAATCTCAGTTGCTAGTAGGGATGGTGCCTGATTCCCTTTTTCTTTTCTTTTTTTTTTTTTATTTTTTGAGATGGAGTCTCGCTCTGTCACCCAGTCTGGAGTGCAGTGGTGTGATCTCGGTGCACTGCAACCTCTTCCTTCCAGGTTCAAGTGATTCTCCTGCCTCAGCCTCCCAAGTAGCTGGGATTACAGATGCCCGCTACCACGCCCGGCTAATTTTTGTATTTTTAAATAGAGACGGGCTTTTACCACGTTGGCCAGACTGGTCTTGAACTCCTGACCTCAGGTGATCCACCCACCTCAGCCTCACAAAGTGCTGGGATTATAGGTGTGAGCCACTGCGCCTGGCCCCCACTTTTTTTTTTGTAGAGATAGCGTCTTGCTATTTTACTCAGGCTGGTCTCAAACTACCGGGCTCAAGCCATCCTCCCACCTCAGCCTCCCAAAGTGCTGGGAGTATAGATGTGAGTCACTGCGCCCAACCTTTTTCTTTGTTTTTGAGACAGGGTCTCACTCTGTTGCTCAGGCTCTGTACAGTGGTGCAATCATGGCTCACAGCAGCCTCAACCTCCCAGGATCAAGCCATCCTCCCACTTGAGCCTCCCAAGTGGCTGGGACCACAATCATGTGCTACCATGCCCAGCTAATTAAAATTTTTTTTTTTTTTTAGAGATGGGGTCTTGCTGTCTTGCCCAGTCTTGGATTCAAGGGATTCTCCTATCTTGGCCCCGACAAAGTGCTGGAATTATAGGCGGGAGCCACCGCACCTGGCCGTGCCTGATTGCTTAAAGTTCAGTTCCAGGGCCGGGCGAGGTGGCTCACGCTTATAATCCCAGCAGTTCGGGAGGCTGAGGCGGGTGGATCTCTTGAGGCTAGGAGTTTGAGACAAGCCTGGCCAACATGGTAAAAACCCCATCTCTACTAAAAATATAAAAATTAGCCGGGCTGGGCGCAGTGGCTCGCGTCTGTATTCCCAGCACTTTGGGAGGCTGAGGCAGGCGGATCACCTGAGGTTAGGAGTTCGAAACCAGCCTGGCCAACATGGTGAAACTCCATCTCTACTAAATATACAAAAATTAGGCTGGGCGTGGTGGCTCACACCTGTAATCCTAGCACTTTGGGAGGCTGCGGTGGGTGGATTGCCTGAAGTCAGGAGTTCGAGACCAGCCTGGCGAAACCCCGTCTCTACTAAAAATACAAAAATATAGCTGGGGCATGGTGGTGGGTGCCTATAATCCCAGCTACTCTGGAGGAGAATCACTTGAACCCAGGGGGCGGAGGTTGCAGTGAGCTGATCGCACCACTTCACTCCACTCTGGGCGAAAGAGCGAAACTCCATCTCAAGAAAAAAAAAAGTTAGCCAGGTGTGGTGGCAGGTGCCTGTAGTCCCAGCTACTCAGGAGGCTGAGGCAGCATTGGTTGAACCCGGGAGGCGGAGGTTGCAGTGAGCCGAGATCATGCCACTGCACTCCAGCCTGGGTGACAGAGTTAGATTCCGTCTCAAAAAAAAAAAAAGTTCAGTTCCAGGGTGTGTGCTAGGGAGATGCTGGTTGTGGAGGGGCACAGACCCTGGAGCTGGTCCCTGGCTGTTGCCACTCCCCTAGAGGGACAAGTAGCAGCTGCAGGAGGGCCCTGCATCTGCAGGGCTGTAGTGCCTGACTCCACCCTGCCGTTCCCAGGTCCTCCCTGAGGTGGGGGCCGGAGAGGACAGTCCTGGGAGAAACATGGACACTGCACTTGAAGAGCTTCAGTTGCCCCCAAATGCCGAAGACCCCGTAAAACAGGTAAGACTGAGTGCAAAGGTGGTCTGTGGTTGGACACAAGATGACTTGCTCCAAACAAAATGGAAACCAGTGAGCACCCACCATGAGACCTGTGTGGCCGAGGCAGGGTGTGCAGCCTGGGTTTCAGAGCTCCCCAGTCAAATTCTCCACCATGGTGTGGGCACATCTGGATTTTGGGGGAGCAGCCAGGAGCGTCCGGCTGCCCTGGGGTTGTGCTGGGTGCGTGTCTGGTGGCCTGCTCACCATGGCCCGCCTTCCTGCTGGTGATGCAGCTCTCGGCTCTCACTCCCCTGTCCTCAGGTCTCACCACGGAGGCCGCAAGCAACAGAGGCTGTTGGCCAGCCGACTGGCCCTGCAGGCCTGAGAAGGCCCCCCAACAAGCAGCCATCTGATCACAGCTATGCCCTTTTGGACTTAGATTCCCTGAAGAAAAAACTCTTCCTCACTCTGAAGGAAAATGAAAAGCTCCGTAAGCGCTTGCAGGCCCAGAGGCTGGTGATGCGAAGGATGTCCAGTCGCCTCCGTGCCTGCAAAGGGCACCGGGGACTCCAGGCCAGACTTGGGCCAGAGCAGCAGAGCTGAGCCCCACAGGCTCCGGACGCAGAGGTGGCAGTGGCACCAGGGCCGGCAGGGCTTTGGAGCTCTGGTTGTGGACATTTTTGTCTGCTGTGGACACTGAGAAAGTTGGCCATGAGGCCTGCTTGGCCGGGGATCCAGACAGTAGCCAAGCTCCCCGGCGAGAGCCCCGACGCCGTCTGGGGGACGTTTAGAGGCGTGGCACTAGGAGTGCACATCTGTGAGCATGACAAGCTTATCCTCCCATGGTAACAGAAGTCCAGGCTGAGGCTGATTCTGGACGCTGTCCTTTCAGCACACGCAGAGCGAAGATCGTTGGAAGCCCCAGTGTGGGAGATGCTCCTCAGGGAGGCCCCTCTTCCATCAGCCTGGACAGCCGCTCGGGGTTCTAAGGAGTGACTGACTCCTGTTCCGGCCTGGTGTGAGTGGGCAGTGTAATAAAGTATCTTTCTATACGGTGTCGCTCCCATCATTTTCTCTAGTACCGTGATTCCTTCTGCTAAGAAGACTGACTTCCATGGCCGGGCACGGTGGCTCATGCCTGTAATCCCAGCACTTTGAGAGGCCGAGGTGGGGAGATCACTTGAGGTCAGGAGTTCAAGACCAGCCTGGTCAACATGGTAAAATCCCATGTCTACTAAAAAGACAAAAATTAATTAGCCAGGTGTGGTGGCACACACCTGTAGTCCCAGCTACTTGGGAGGCTGAGACAGGAGGATCAGCTGAACCCGGGAGGCGGAGGTTGCAGTGAGCCGAGATCGCACCACTGCCAGTATTGTCACTGGGTGACAGAGTGAGACTCCATCTGAAAAAAAAAAAAAACTGACTTCCTATTTTGTCTAATTTATAGCTTTAGTGAATTAAAGAAAAGTTCTAGCCTGATTTCCTAACTTGGGGTCTATTTCTCAGGCAATGTTTAATGTAGAAAATGGAACCCCAGCTTCACGTGAGGCCCTGTGGTTGAGTGAGGAGTGAAGGATGGGGAGGCCGCCTCTGGGGAAGGGGTTCCCTCCCTCCTGAAGATGAACACACAATACACGGAAGAGCGCCAGCCTCTGCTTTCAGGAAAGGTTTATTGTGGTGAGTGCCTTCTGTACAGTCGACTGCAAATGAAACGCAGAGGATGGGTGCCCAGAAGCACCTGTGGCAGAGGCGCACGGGAAGCCCGGGGCCCAGGCTCATGCAACACGACGCTCACCGCGGCTCGGGCCGTGGGGCCGTCAGAGAAACGTTTTTTAAAAATGGAGATGAATGTTACAGAATTGGACAACCTGAACTGCTTTTCAAAACCAGAGGAAGGAGGTTCTTAGCCGTTACTCAGATACCAGTGCTGGGAGGGAGGCGTGACTTTAGCAACAGCTGTGGGTGGGCTGGAGGCCGGCGCAGCTTGGGGCCCCCCGCGCCAGCTGTCTCAGCCACCACCTGTGCAGTGCTTGCTGGGAGGGGTCAACAAGAGCAACTGATGGCTGCCACTTCCAGGACCCGTGAGACAGGCCTCACGTAACTTTACTGCAGCCGAAGCCCAGGCCGTGGAGGGGGTCCTGGCTCCGCCGCATTCTGCATCCCAAGTGGGCACGTGGAGGAAGGGTCTGAAGGAAGGCTCCGGAGCACAGGCCCTGGTGTTCCTGTGAGGACGCTGGACCTGCAGGAGCGGGGAGCTGCAGTGCCACCCACCGCGTGCCACGGGCCAGGCCTGGGGTCCACGCCTCCGGGTTGGGTGTGTCTGATGTCTTGCCAAGCGCCTGGTCCTGTCCTCTTGAGCTGCCCTTGCCCAGCACTGCACTCCGGAGGTGGGTGGTGCAGGCGGTGGAGGGACACAGGCCAGCTCAAGCCCACTGGTGGCAGGGCGTTTTCCCACAGGGATACGGGAAGCCACCTGTGTCAGGGCTAGGCCCTGGGATAGGGAGTTACACTACCCTGTCCCAAGCCGAGGGGGCCGGTGGAATGATTTGAGCAGCTCTGGGAGTGGGGAAAAAAGACTAATTTCCAAACCCGTTTGTTCTCAGATAAAAAGCAGTTTTATAAACCCGCAATCTGCTCCAGATTCAAGCAGTAATATTTCAGCAGGAGGAGGTGGTCGTGGGAAGTCAACGCAGCAGAGGCTCCCTGACCTGGAGGCCTGCCTGCTTTTCAGGTTGTTTCGCATGTTCAGCGTGGACTTCAGAAGTGGCTCACGCTCCTGTGGTGAGGGCAGGGTGTTCCACAAACACCTCCAGACCTAACCAAGAACTACAGGGCGGCAGGCTGCGGTCAGCACGCGTGCTCAGGGGACCCAGCAGAGTCAGGGCCAGGGCCCTTCCCTCCAGGAACTGGTCCTTGGGAAAACAGCCATGGGCCAGGCTGCAGTCTGGTTTCCAGTGGGGCTGCCTCAGTCCTACCCCCAGCACCCTCAAAAGCTGGGGTGTCCGCATGCCCCTTCACATAATTGATAATGGTGCCACCTCCTATAATAATAATATAAAATAAAAACATCTGATGTCGGGGTTTTTTCCATTTCCAAATTTGTAGACTCCCAGGAAAAGATTTTTTGCAGCCTTTTAAAAATCTGGTTCTTGGCAGTTTATCCATCTGTATCGATCCTGTGGGCTGTAAAGGAAAAGACAGACACAGGTGATCAGAAGGTGGCCGTTCCCATGCACCTTTCTACTGATGGGGCTCAGCAGTCACCTGGACCAGCAGCTGGCTGGGCCCAGGCGAGGCAGAGCACCCGCTGCTGAAAATCAACTGCTTCTGGAACATGGAGGTCTGCTTTCATCCCCCGCCACTCAAGCCGCAGTTTCCAAAGCGCTCACTCTAATTCTACCTGTGAAAGGGCCCCAGCCCCCTTTTTAGGGCACAAATCATGGGCTCTGAGTGAATCACGGATCAAGGGCTAGTTGGCGTCTCTGCTCCCAGGCGGGCAGCTGAGGAAGGTGGCTGGCAGCCCACACACTGAGCAGCTGCTTCGAGGTCCCCGCCCCCGTTAGCTGGTGACTGCGAAGGGACGGCTACTCACACTGCTTTGGTATCCGGAGGGCCTCACTGTCCAGCACCATCACCTGATGCAGGACGCCCCGGAACTGATAGAGCACTTTCAGGTTCTTCTCTTCCCCCACACACGGGTCATAAAAGCCAGGCAGTCCAGCCTGTAACAAACAAATTGCTACTCTCAATACTCCAGATGGTCTAAGACCAGCACTCCTCCTTACTACCACCAGAGGGGCAGTGTGCACAGGCTCTGACATTCCCTGGGGAGATGCAAACTTTGGGGCTTGAAGAAAAAGAAACAAGAATTTGAAAAAGTTGCCAAAACTCGCTTCTTAATAAAGGCCCTATCCTCACACTAAGACAGGGCCACTAGATGACTTCTAGGGTGCCAGGAGCTCTCTGGCCTGAGCTAACCTGCATTTTCATCCTTCTGGATGGTCCATGCCCCAGGCCCCAGAGGCAAGACTCACACATGTTACAAGTGAACTCATGCTTTCTGGAATGAGGCAAAAATAAACAGAATCAAATGTCATGAAGGCAGGCGTGTGTTCTGTTTGCTGGTGTGGCTGGCACATACAGGGGCTCAGTAAATCCTTACTGAGTGAGTGGTGAAAGAAATGACTGAATGAAGCAAATAGCTCCAACGTGGGTACTACTCAGGAGCTGGGCAGCATCCCATGCAGTAGATGCTGATGACGGCAAAGATCCCACTTTAAGGGGCCAGGCTGTCCTTGTCAGACTGAACCTATTCTTCAAACCACTGTTTGTTTGTTTTTTTTGAGACAGGGTCTTGCTCTGTCACCCAGGCTGGAGTGCAGTGGCACAATCACAGCTCACTGTAGCCTCAACCTCCTGGGCTCAACCAATCCTTCCGCTTCAGCCTCCCAAACAGTTGGGACAACAGGCGCATGTCACCATGCCCAGCTAATTTTTTCTCTTTTTTTGTAGAGATAGGGTTTTGCTATGTTGCCTAGGCTGATTAACTCCTGGGCTCAAGCAGTCCGCCCACCTTGGCCTCCCAAAGTGCTAAGGTTATAGGCCTCAGTCACTGCACCCAGCCTGTTCAAATCTGTGAGCACATGGCAGGTGGTGGCTGGTGCTGCTGTACCTTGGAGGCTTCCGTGAGGATGAGCTTCGAGTCCTTCACCAGGCACTGCAGGGGCACAGTCACGTCAATCACCTTCACCTTCTCACTCTTCCTGCTCTTGTCATTGACAAACTTCCCGTACCAGGCATTGACAATGATGAGGCCTAAGGACAGACTCCGAGTAGAGGAAGGCCTCCTCCAGGCACCTCCTTGTGTGGCTTAGAGACCCCCAGTGCCCACCCTGGACCAAGAGAGGACACATGTTCTCACCCATTCTGGACTCTTCTGCCTCAATTATCCTTCGGACAGATTCCTGCATCAGCCGGACCTGCCAGAGAACAAGGATGACACAGTCAGGGCCCCACCAGGCCTGCTCCACCTCTGGTCAGAGGGCCACAGGCAGGCAGTCTTGTCCACATCAACATACCTGCTCAGGGCCTGGAAAGGAAGGGAATGGGCGCCCTGACAGCTCTGCTACCCAAGTGGCTCACTCTGAAACTCCTAGACCTAGGGCAGGCAGCTCTGGGTCAGAAGGTGAGAAGCACCTGAAACGGCATGACCCTCCCGTGGCCACCGGTGGGAGCTCCCTTTCTAGGGATCATTAATGTGTGGGTGGGATTTGTTGACCCAATAAAAAAACACTGAATGCGTTGTCAGCTTTAAAAATAAAGAGATTTCACAGGAGAAGCTGGAATCCCAGCTCCTCTTGAGAAAGGACCTGTGTTCTCCTGTGGTGCCATTCTGCTGGGTATAGCTGTGCCGCCCCCTCAGACAGGCATGTGCTCACCAGGCCACGCACACGGCCCATGGCCACCTGGCAGTATGCTCGCCACTTACCCAGGAAGCCTGCTCCCTCCTGCTCAGTAAAAGGCAGAACACTCAGAGGGAAGAAAAAGAGGCCAATACTCACCACTTTAAAAAAAGCCCTTGTTATGCCTTTGGAGGGTAATTATCTTCAGGGCAGGGACTGCAGAGCCCAGCACCGCATCCCACAATAGAGACTAAATAGAGAGCCAAGTTGCTGGAGAAGAGAAGTCTGCCATCTAAGGCCCTGAGACCAACATGTGGGGTGTGGAGTGTGTCCCCTACAGCCCTCGCTTAAGAACGGCAGGGCAACACTCACAGCGGACTCCGCCTCTTGCTTCTTCTGCAGCACATCGGTGGCGGCGCTTTCCCTCTGCTTCTCCAATTCCCTTACGCGAGAGGAACACAAGCCCCACGTTAGCGTGGTGCTGCCCAGCTTCCAGCCAACACAGCCCCTCCCGTGCTGGACCCAAGCCCAGCAAACAGTCTGTGATCTTACTGGAGTTCAGTTCTAGAACTTTAAAAAATATTCCCACGACAGTCTCAGGCAAGTCTGTTAGTCACAGGCTGGCAGCTTTCATTTTACCCTTAGATGTCTCTGCCCCACCTCCTCACCGAGCTGACGGAACACCGACTGTCAGTCTCTTTGGAAAGAAGACCCCGCCACATGAGAATTTCAGGAGATCCCACCAACCTTGTGGGATTATTATTTTTTTAATTTTAATTTTAAAATAGAGATGGGGGCCTCACTATATTGCCCAGGCTAGTCTCGAACTCCTGGGCTCAAGTGATCCTACTGTCTCAGCCTTTCAAAGTGCTAGGATTACAGGCATGAGTTGTTAAGTAACACTTTTGGTAGGAACAACTAATACCACTTTAGACACATAGATCTGCTTTCCTGTAACAAAGTATGGGCCCTGGGGTCAGCATATGCCTGTCCTCCCTTCTGAGAGAAGGCTGGGCCAGCACATGTCTTGTTCTAAGCCTCAAGCCTCCTAGGGAATTAGGATTTTGAATCCAAAGGCCAGACGGGCCCAGAAGAGGAGATTCATTCCTTTATCTGAGATTCTCTAAGTGCAATGCTTTACTAAATGAGATATTATAAAGTAACAAATCTATACCAGCTCCCAGTTTTCTGTAGAGATGCTTGCACTAATAATTTAGGTTTCATGGCATGCCCCAATGGATCATCTAAGAAACTGCAAAAAAACTGCGTTTCTATGACTTTCAAGACTATAGTTAATGCAGGCCCCTCATATAAGAATCCAGAACGCATTCCTCTTAAACTCAGTGCCGGGAAAGGAAAAAGGAAAACTTTTTATTTCTTGAGGCCATGGTTTAGAGGTTCAACACTTTTTTTTTTTTTTTTTTTTTTGAGACCGAGTCTTGCTCTGTCACCCAGGCTGGAGTGCAATGGTGCGATCTCGGCTCACTGCAACATCTGCCTCCCAGGTTCAAGCAATTCTCCTGTCTCAGCCTCCTGGGTAGCTGGGATTACAGGCACATGCCACCACGCCCGGCTATTTTTCTATTTTTTAGTAGAGACAGGGTTTCGCCATGTTGGCCAGACTGGTCCTGAATGCCTCACCTCGGGTAATCCACCTGCCTCAGCCTTCCAAAGTGCTGGGAATACAGGCGTGAGCCACCACGCCCAGCCGAGGCCCAACACTTCTATAAACTCCAGTCCTTTCTAAGAGTAAGAATTACAAATGAAGAGATAACAGCAGTCCAACTACTGACAATGATGAGAAATAGTTAACATTTACCAATCGTGGCCCAGACATCAGCCTAAGCGCTTTACAGGCATTAATTAATTCAGGTTTCCTCATCACCCGACGCAGGATGCTCTGTTATCCTCTCCATTTTAAGGGTGAGGAAACTGAGGCACAGGGCTGGCTAGTGACATGCCCATGACGTGTCAACTCACTTCTCTTTCTGAGCCCTGAGGTATGGTTTGATGATCAGACGGTGCATGGCAAAGTAGACCACTAGAGGCCCCATGGTGGCATAGAACACGGCGCTGGGCAGAAGCTGGTCCGTCAAGTGAATAGGGAAGAAGTATGTCTGACTGGCCCTGTTGAGCCTGGGGAAAAATACAAAAAAAAAAAAAACAGCCAAGATGAATCAGGTTTTCCAGGGAAGGGCAATGGGGTGTCAGCCACAGGAAGAGAACTTGTGCTGCGTGCAGCCGTGAGTTAAAGGAGCCTGCAGTCTGCTCCTTTCACAGTCCACCGCCTTCTGCTGGCCTCCCGTTCCAAAGTCTGGCTGATGGATCTGACACTGTGACAGAAGAAAGATCCCAGGGTCTGCTGACCTCAAGCCAAAGCAACAAGAGGAACACTTCACAGGGTCAACATCCCCTACAGGTGCATTTAGTCATAGGCTGGAGAGGACAGGAATGGGCTCCTCCAGATGTCACTGGAGAGTCACATCTCAGTCCTTAACTGAGGTTTCCAAAGAAGTTGGTGAAGACTTCAAAAGTTAGTCAGTTAAGGAGGTTCTGCTTCCAGTGGTGGCTGAGTAGCTCCTATTGGACCAACGTGTAAACTCTGGACCACATATAAAAAATTTGGCCAGGCGTGGTGGCTCACGCCTGTAATCCCAGTACTTTGGGAGATTGAGGTGGGCGAATCACCTGAGGTCAGGAATTTGAGACCAGCCTGGCCAACATGGTGAAACTTCATCTCTATCAAAAATACAAAAATTAGCCAGGCATGGTAGTACCTGTCTGTAGTCCCAGCTACTCGGGAGGCTGAGTGAGGCGGGAGAATCGCTTCAACGCAGGAGGCAGATTGTACCACAGCACTCCAGCTTGGTCAACAAGAGGAAAAGGACTGGGGACGCATGGACAGAATCTCAGAAACCCGTGGAAGAGTGTTAAGTTTAATATATTGGTAATTAGAGCCCCAGTGAGGAAAAGGAAATTTACAGATGCAAGAAGTTTAGGAAACCCCAAGCATGATAAATACAACAAAATCCTTATCTATGTACATCACAAACTACTGAAAAGCCAGAAAAAGAAAACATGTTGAGTAGCCACTGACAATACCTGACCATACTTTTCCAGAATAAAAGCAATTCCAGAATTGATAAAGAACACTCAAAACTTGGCCGGGCGCGGTGGCTCACGCCTGTAATCCTAGCATTTTGGGAGGCCGAGGCAGGCAGATCGCTTGAGGTCAGGAGTTTCAGACCAGCCTGGCCAACATGGTGAAACCGTCTCTACTTAAAATACAAAAATTAGCTGGGTGTGGTGGTGGGCGCCTATAATCCCAGCTACTCAGGAGGCTGAGGCAGGAGAATTGCTTGAACCTGGGAGGTGGAGGTTGCAGTGAGCTGAGATTGTGCCAAATGCACTCCAGTCTGGTGAACAAGAGCGAAACTCCATCTCCAAAAAAAAAAAATATACACACACACACACACACACACACATAAACAGAGATAGGTTAAATGTGAATGGGCCAAAAAAAAATAGTAAGCATAAGAAGGTTAAAAAAGCTATATAATAACAGATAAGGTAGACTTCAAGACAAAAAGTTTTTTTTTTTTTTTTTTGAAGTGACAGGGTCTCACTCTGTCATCTAGGCTGAGGGGCACAATCACAGCTCACTACCACCTTGAGCTCCTGGGCTCAAGTGATCTTCCTGTCTTGGCCTCCCAAAGTGTGTGCGCCACCGTACTGAGCCTTCAAGTATTATCTGAGGAGAGACGGCTGACACCAACTCTAATCAAGGTAAGTGATTTGGCTTTTGTTTCCAAAACTGAGCTGTGATCCACTTTTATTCACTCACTGAGTTCCTCTCAAGTACTACGATGGGTTTTAGGTTCTAGAAGTGCAGGTGAGAATAAAATGGACCAAGTCCAAGAGCTTGTCTGATGAGGAGTGGAGAAGATGGCCCTTCAGATGGAGACTGGTTCGCTGGAGACTGAACATGGTAAACATGGTGGGGATCACCTGGGGCAAGGGGAAGGGCTACTATGTTATACAAGGTGAATTAGGGGACATTTGAGCAGAAAGCAGATACTTACAGGGAGTGAAGGAAATGGCTACATATTTATCTGCAGACTGAGAAATAGCAAAGCCACCTCATAAGCAGGAGGGGGCCTGGTGTGTGCCAGGAATAGCTCCAGGGGGTCAGGATGGCTGGAGGGGTAGACAGGAATACTACATCACAGAGGGCGTTGTAGGCTCCAAAGTCTCTGAAGGGCTTTGGCCTCCGCCTGGAATTGAGGGAACCTCTGAAGTTTTAGGCAGAAGACAGACGTGAACTGCCTTCAATTTTAAAAAGGACGCTCCCTATGGAGAGCAGACACACAAGGAGGGAGACGGGTTCAGTGGGGAGGGTGCTGTGGAACTAAGACAAAGATGTTGGCCGCGGTGAGGCTGAGAAATGGCCAGATTGGGGATACGCTTTTGGAATACATGTTCAGGAGATGATTTTGAGATATGTCTGATTTGGAGTGTGGGAGAGAGAGAGATCGAGGCTGACTCCAAGGTTTTTGGACAGATCAAGTAGAAGGCCGGAGCTCTCGTTTACTGAGATAGGAAAGGAGGCTGGGCGCTATGGCTCACACCTGTAATCCTAACACTTTAGGAGGCCGAGGCAGGAGAACTGCTTGAAGCCAGGAGTTCCAAGCCAACCTGGGCAACCAAGTGAGACCTTGTCTCTATAGAAATAAAAAGAGAGAGATGGGAACGACTTCGGGCAGAGCAGGTTCTGAAGGTTCTGCGTTTCTGGGGGCACAGGGAGGGATCGAGTTCTGTTTGGATACGTGACATTTGAGATGCTGTTAGGTATCCAAGTAGAGATTAGGAAGAGAAAGCTGGACGAATATATAAGCTGGAGATTGAGGGGGTGGTCCAAGCTGGCGCTTGCAACGTGAGAGTCCTCAGGGCATGAGAGCCATGAGGCTGGACATGACTGCTTGGGAGTGAGTCTGGAGAGAGAAGGGCTGTGCCCTGCAGTGGTGCTTCCATTTAGGAGTTTGGGAGACAGCAGCCATCTGGTACAGAAAGCCAGAGCAGGGCGTGGTATCCTGGAAACTCAGGGCAGAGAGGCCGTAAGGGCAGGAGGGAACGGCCACCGAGACAGCAGGTGCAGAGACCAAATGAGATGAAGAAGAATCACCCTCTGATCTGCCACAGGAGGGAGGGTGCCCCACTGATGAGGTGAGAAAGGCTGATTCTGGAAAGGGCTGGTTTTTCTGGAGAGGCCTGACTGGAGCAGGTTTAGAAAGAAATAAGACGGATGTAAGCGAAAACAGACAACCTTTTTTTTTTTTTGAGATGGAGCCTCGCTCTGATGCCCAGGCTGGAGTGCAGTGGCGCCATCTCGGCTCACTGCAAGCTCTGCCTCCCGGGTTCACACTATTCTCCCGCCTCAGCCTCCCGAGTAGCAGGGACTACAGGCGCCCGCCACCACGCCCCGTTAATTTTTTGTATTTTTAGTAGAGACAGGGTTTCACCATGTTAGCCAGGATGGTCTCAATCTCCTGATCTCGTGATCCGCCTGCCTTGGCCTCCCAAGTGGCTCCAGTGAGCCAAAAACAGACAACTCTTTTGAGGAACTAAGGAGAGGACAGTGACTAGACTCAGGTGGAGCAAGGGTGTGTGTGCCAATGGAAACCCCTGGTGAGAGGGATGAACCGACATGGCAGCTGCTACTGGAGATGCTGTGCCCAGGTGATACCTGCCAGGCCAGTGACTCCAGGAGGCCTGGGCTGCTAGGATGCATCCTGTGACATCAGGCGAGGCTGCTGGAGCTCAGACGTACACCTCACTCACTCGGTGTTGGAACTATCCACTCCTTGAAATTCGCTTACTCAGCAAAGACACAAGCAACTGTACTTTTTTTTTTTTTTTTTTTTTTGAGACGGAGTCTCACTCTGTCGCCCAGGCTGGAGTGCAATGGAGCGATCCTGGCTCACTGCAAGCTCCGCCTCCTGGGTTCAAGCGATTCTCCTGCCTCAGCCTCCCGAGTACCTGGGACTACAGGCACCCGCCACCACCCCTGGCTAATTTTTTGTATTTTTAGTAGAGACGGGGTTTCACTGTGTTAGCCAGGATGGTCTCGATCTCCTGACCTCCTGATCCACTGCACCCGGCCGAATTTTTTTTTTTTTATATTTTTTGAGACAGAGTCTCGCTGTCCCCCAGGCTGGAGTGCAGTGGCACAATCTTGATCTTAGCTCACTGCAACTTCCGCCTTCAGGTTCAAGCAATTCTCCTGCCTCAGCTTCCCAAATAGCTGGGATTATAGGCGCGTGCCACCACATCTGGCTAATTTTTATATTTTCAGTAGAGATGGGGTTTCGCCACGTTGGCCAGGCTGGTCTCGAACTCCTGACCTCAGGCGATCTGCCCGCCTTGGCCTCCTAAAGTGCTGGGATTACACGCATAAGCCACTGCACCTAGCCAAGCAACTGTGTCTTTAAGAACAAAATTACAATGCAAAGGCTATTTCAGCCTTAAACTTGGGTAAAGCCTGGCTGAGTGAAGGTGACAGGCATTCCTTGACCAGAAAGGCCTAAGTTCAACTTACTTGACTTTCAGAGAAACGCCCTGTGGAACTCCAATGCTGACAGCTGCACCCAAAACGCTATGCCTGGAGATCTTCCTCTCAGCTCCATACTCCACCACCGTCCCAAAGAAGCCTGCTCTGCAGGGAGAGAATGCGGTCTGTGCCTGTGCCCCCTCATTCATCACTTCAGGGGCAGCTGTCATTTGAGAAGAGGCCAGGTACCTTCCCTTTCCTCCCTCCAGCCTCCTCGACCCCCAGCGAGCAGATTCGTGACAGAAGAAAGTGGGGACACCCATGGTCTAGTTCTTCCACAACACTCTCTAAGCTCCTCAAGGGCTGGGACTGTAGTGTTAAATCCCCCACAGCCTCAAAATAGGAAGCTCTCCAAAAATGTCACACACACGTAGATATTCACATGAGCAACGTATCTTACACCAACTGGTTCCACTGTGAAGACCCGCATGCAGAACCAGTGTGCTTCCATTTTAGCCAGGCCAGGACTTACTTGAGGGATCCTTTCACACGAGTCTGATCGTCATCTTGGAATTTGTGCTGATAGCTGATCAGTGCAAAGGAGTGAGGGATTCCCAGCTGGGGAGACAGAGGGTGCAAGGATGCGTGGCTAGGGCGTGAGACTCCATGGGGAGGTGGGTATCTGCCCTCCCACTAGCTCTGGGCATCTGCTGCACACAGGCCTTTAAGGCAGGGGTCACGGTCTGGCAGCCGCACCGAGTGCACCATGATTTATTAGCAGCCAGTAGTTAAAAACTGGGAGACTTCACAGAAAACCCAGTTTTCTAGCTTCTCACAAGAAATAAAAAGCTCTGGCGACACTGAGCCTACGCTCCTAGGTGGCAGCGGCTGGTGAGAGCCAAGGAGCAGTGGCCCGTGTGGGGCTTCTCATGTACTAGCCCTGGTGTGGCCACAGGGGCGTCCGAGGGCAAGATTCTGCTATGGGGCTTCATCTGCCCGCCCCTGATTCCATGGGCGGCTCCCACCAGACATTAAGATGTTGTTCTGCTTTAGGATGATCCGACAAAGCTGCCCCAGGCGCCTGAAGGCAACTGCATTTCATACTCCAAGGTTCCACCAGGTCACTCGAGTGTGAGCACTGAGAGCCTGCCCCTCAGGGCCCTGCGTGGGCTTGGACTTAGTGGTGATCAGGACACAGGATTTAAGGGGCGCACTGAGTGCTTGGGAGGAGGGGGCCTCCCAGAGCTCTGTCTGCAGGAGATGATGGCTGCTGGGCTCACCTGCAGGGCCACAGTGAAGTGGCTGGTTTTAGTGTCCCGGACGATGCTAGTGTTCATGGCTGACTGGATACCCCATCGCCACTGCAGGTAGCCCACGGTGTTCTTGTCTAGGTTCCGCGCTAGGACAGTGGTCAGGCCGGGTCGGATTCCACGGGATGAAAACTGCAGAGCACAGTTTGTTGTCACAAAGCTGGAGAGACACAGAGACAGAAAAGGTCCTGGATGGCACCTGCTTTCAGCTGCTCTCTGTCACTTCCTCTCTGCCTGGCTAAGACCTCACTTACTGTCACGTCTATGCATCCCTGGGCCAGCTCCCAGTAAAAAAAAAAAAAGCAGGAGGTCAGGCCTCTATCCACACAGAGAGGGGGAGGGTCCTAGCCAGAATCTTCCCAGTAACCTCCCGACTCCCCTCAGCCGCCCTAACTTTAGCTACAACCAAATAGGCACCTGACTGTCTGCATCCCTAAGCCAGCAGGGGCAAGCCCACTCAAGTTAGAATGCATGGCGGCCGAGGAGCGCAAGTCAGAATCACCTACGGAGGGTCTCAAATTAAGCAGTCCAAGACAGTGGTGCTCAAACTACTGCACGCTGGAATCACCCGGCTCATCCACAAATCACGGCTGGCTGGCTTCTCCGCCGGCATGCTGATTCCTTCAGTGCGGGCTTGGAGTGCGAAGTGTGCCAATGATTCCAATGTGCAGTAGAGAGTTTGAGAATCACTTACCTAGAGGACACCCCAGACCTATGAAACCAGAATTTCTGGGTGGAGGCATCAGTATATTTTTGAAGCTGCTGTGTGATTTCTGATGTACTAGTGACCACAGCTGGGTACTAGTGACAGAAACTACAGGCAAAGCGAGCACACGAAACCAGTTCCTGAAAAGAGCCTCTGCAGTTTCTTTCCAAGGGAGTCCAGCCCCATCTTCTGGTTGAAAAGGGGTATTTCATTTTACTAACAGAAATTCACTTCATTCAAGGTGCTGAAGGGTAAACTAACAGCTGGTTTCTTTAATAAAGAGCTCAACATCAATGCCTAAGTTTCTTTCTCTCCTTTCTAAGCTCTGGAGGTGATGTTTATGCCATTAAAATAACAGTAGGCAGGCTCACTGGCTCACACCTGTAACCCCAGCACTTTGGGAGGCTGAGGAGGCAAATCGCTTCACCCCAGGAGTTCAAGAACAGCCTGGACAACATGGCAAAACCCCCATCTCTACAAAAAATACACAAAATTAGCTGGGTGTAGTGGCACGCCCTGTAGTCCCAGCGACTCTGGAGGCTGAGAAGGAAGGCTCACTTAAGCCTGGACAGGTCGTGTTTTTGTTTTTGACGGAGTTTCGCTCGTTGTCCAGGCTGGAGTGCAATGGCGTGATCTTCTCAGCTCACTGCAACCTCTGCCTCCTGGATTCAAGTGATTCTCCTGCCTCAGCTTCCTGAGTAGCTGGGACTACAGGCGCCTGCCACCATGTCCCGTTAATATTTTATATTTTTAGTAGAGACGGGGTTTCACCATGTTAGCCAGACTGGTCTCAAATTCCTGCCCTCAGGTGATCCACCTGCCTCAGCCTCCCAAAGTGCTGGGATTACAGGCGTGAGCCACTGTGCCCAGCCAACAGGTCGATATTTTTGATTTAAGATGGCTTATTAGGCCGTAACTCCATCGTAAATCAAGGAACATCTGCAACTTGATCCGAGGATTAGAGAACCCTGGTTAGCAGACATCCGTAACTAATCTGGTCACTATATATTAAGAAACTGGGCTAGTAGGCTGGGCGCGGTGGCTCACGCCTGTAATCCCAGCACTTTGGGAGGCCGAGGTGGGTGGATCACAAGGTCAAGTGATTGAGACCATCCTGGCCAACACGGTGAAACCCCGTCTCTACTAAAAATACAAAAATTAGCTAGGCGTGGTGGCGCGTGCCTGTAGTTCCACCTACTTAGGAAGCTGAGGCAGGAGAATAGCTTGAACCTGGGAGGTGGAGGTTGCAGTGAGCCAAGACTGTGCCACTGCACTCCAGCCTGGTGACAGAGCAAGACTCCATCTCAAAAACAAAACAAAACAAAACAAAACAAAAAAAAAGAAGCTGGCATCCTTGGTCACACATCATCCCCCGTGATCCCCCTTGTTTATAAATCAGTCGTCCTTCCATTTAAATCTGCTCAAGTCTAATAAGCTCTGAGTAGCAGAACTAAATTCAATTTCCAAACCTGTAAATGCTGATGATCAGTCCACCCCAAACTCCTGGTGACCACTCAATGAATAGACACTGAGGCTCAACCAGAACAAAACGGCCGAAAGATTTTCCTTGATGAAGTGTCTCCCAAGCTGTGTGACCTTAAGAATCACCTGGGGCGCTTGAAACACCTAGATTCCCAGTCCCCTCCCTCATAAGACCCAAAGCAGCATTTTTTTTTTTTTTTTTTAAGACAGAGTCTCGGCTCTGTCACCCAGGCTGGAGTGCACTGGCACGATCTTGGCTCACTGCAACCTCTGCCTCCCGGGTTCAAGCAATTCTCCTGCCTCAGCCTCCCAAGCAGCTGGAATTACAGGTGCCCACCACCACGCCTGGCTAATTTTTGTATTTTTAGTAGAGACAGGGTTTCACCATGTTGGCCAAGCTTGTCTTGAACTCCTGACCTCAGGCGACCTGCCTGCCTTGGCCTCCCAAAGTGTTGGGATTACAGGCGTGAGCCACTGCACCTGACCAGCATTTCTTTTTTCTTTTTTTGAGAGAGGTCTTGCTCTGTCACCCAGGCTGAAGTGCAGTGGTGTCATCATGGCTCACTGCAGCCTCGACCTCCTGGCCTCAAGCGATCTTCCCACCTCAGCATCCCAAGTAGCTGGGACTACAGGTGTGTGCTACCACACCTGGTTAATTTTTATATTTTTTGTAGAGTCAAGGTTTCGCCATGTTGCCTAGGCTGGTATCAAACTCCTGAGCTCAAGTGATCATCCCACCGGGCCTCCTAAAGTGCTGGGATTACAAGCATGAGCCACCACACCCTGCCCCTGAGGCAGCTTTTAACCAGCATCTGGTTAAAATCTAAGTAGACAGGGTCAGGACAACACTGATGTGTATACAGATGCTGTTTCCCTGCTGTTCTCTTCTAAGTATGACTCCCAGTCCCCTTCTCAGACCCAGTAGGTGAATCCAATTATGTAGAGCAGGGGCCTGTGGAGCTGTGTTGTGAGCAGCACCCAGGTGGTGCCCCATGGCAGCATGTCCCGCATTCCTTCCATCTTCAAAAAAAATTTTTTTTCGGGGGCAGTCTTGCTCTGTTGCCTAGGCTGGGGTGCAGTAGTGCAATCTCAGCTCATTGCAGCCTCAACCTCCCGGGTTCAAGCCATCCTCCCACGTTGGCCTTCCAAAGCCCTGGGATTGCAGGTGGGATCACACCAGCTCCTTTCCTCTTTGTGTGTCTGGAAGCACTGCTTTTTTTTCTTTTTTTCTTTGTGAGACGGAGTCGCCCAGGCTGGAGTTGCTGCCCAGGCTGGAGTGCACTGGCGCGACCTCGGCTCACTGCAAGCTCCGCCTCCCGGGTTCATGCCATTCTCCTGCCTCAGCCTCTCGAGTAGCTGGGACTACAGGCGCCCACCACCACTCCCGGCTAATTCTTTGTATTTTTAGTAGAGATGGGGTTTCACCGTGTTAGCCAGGATGGTCTCGATCTCCTGATCTCATGATCCACCCGCCTTGGCCTCCCAAAGTGCTGGGATTACAGGCGTGAGCCACTGCGCCCAGCCAGGAAGCACTGCTTTGGTGCCTAAGTGGCCTCCGCCTGCCCCACGGGCCACATCCTCCTGTTTTGCAGGCTCTCTCCCAACTTCTCCTGCTCTCCCTACAACAGGCTGACCTGCAAGCCTGCCTGGGTTCTCTGCCCCATGCCCCACAGACAAACGACCATACTAGTGGGCAGGGATTAGGTCAACCCCTGCAGAGCCTGGCAGGCACACAGATACATGTCTCATTGGAAGTGTAATAACTTTTTTTTTTTTTTGAGACAGTCTTGCTCTGCTGCTTAGGCTGGAGTACAGTGGTGTGATCTTGGATTATTGCAACCTCCGCCTCCCGGGTTCAAGAGATCCTCCCACCTCAGCCTCCCAAGTAGCTGGGACTACAGGCAAGCGCCACCATGCCTGGTTAATTTTTGTATTTTTAGTAGATGGGGTTTCGCCATGTTGGCCAGGCTGGTCTCGTACTCCTGTACTTGTTTGTACATGTTTGTACATGTTTGTACAGCCTACGGTACATGTTTGATAAGAAAGTTATTCATGCCACTGTACCTGCGCATGGTGGCTCACGCCTGTAATGCCAGCACTTTGGGAGGCCAAGGTGGGAGGATCACCTGAGGTCAGGAGTTAAGAGACCAGCCTGGCCAACAAGGAGAAACCCCAACTCTACAAAAATTAGTCAGGCATGGTGGTGCACACCTGTAGTCCCAGCTACTCAGGAGGGTCACCTGAGCCTGGGAGGTTGAGGGTGCAGTGAGCCAAGACTGCACCACTATTCTCCAGCTGGGGTGACAAAGTGAGACCTGTCTCACAACAAAAAACAAAACAAAAAACATGTACTCCAGGCTTGGTGAAGTGGCTCATGCTTCTAATCTCAGTGCGCTTTGGGAGGCTGAGGTCGGAGGACTGCTTGAATCTAGGAGCTTGAGACCAGCCTAGGCAACATAGAGAGAACTTATCTCTAAAAAAAAAACTAAACAATGAGCCAGGCATGTTGGCACATGCCTGCAGTCCTAGTTTTTCGGGAGGTTGAGGGAGGAGGACTGCTTGAGCCCAGGAGTTCAAGGCTGCAGTGAACTATGCACTCTAGCCTGGGCAACAGAACAAAACCTCGTCTCTAAAAAAAATAAAGTAAAATAAAATAGGCCAGGCGCAGTGGCTCACGCCTGTAATCTCAGCACTTTGGGAGGCCGAGGCAGGTGGATCACCTGAGGTCAGGAGTTCGAGACCAGCCTGACCCACATGGTGAAACCTCGTCTCTATTAAAAATACAAAAATAGCTGGGCGTGGTGGCGCACGCCTGTAGTCCCAGCTACTCGGAAAGTTGAGGCAGGAGAATAGCTTGGACCCAGGAGGCAGAGGCTGCAGTGAGCCAAGATCACACCACCGCACTCCAGCCTGGGCAAGACAGAGCAAGACCCTGTCTCAAAAATAAATAAATAAATAAAATAAACTCTGTGTGCTCCATTCTAGGACTCCTTCAGCCATATCTTCCTCTGGAAGAAAGAGGTATTATTTACCCTCCACCAATTCTTTTATCTGAGCTCACACAGACATCACTGCCCCCGCCATACAGGAAATGAAGACACTGCTGTCGTTCTAGAAGGGACAGGGATATATAGTTCTAGGAGTGTGACATGGCAGCAGCAGAGACAACAGGAAGCAGAGGCTGGCTGGGGACTACATCTCTGGCATATGTCAATCAACCCGATGACGAGGCAGTCTGTCATTCTCTGGGACAATGGAACGATCCATAAGTCTGTTAAGTGTTTCGGTCCACTGACCAACTCTCCCTGAAGGCACTCTTTCTGTGTGGCCTCATGGCATAGGTAAGGGAGGTGCGAGTCCTGGATGGTGCAGCCTGGCTGGGGCTGGGACAAGGGTCCGGCCCCTGCAATCCCGCCTCTTCCCACCTGCACACTGCCTGGGCTTCATGCCAGTGCTATAGCTGCCCTTGATGTACGCAGTGACCTTGTAGGACAGACAAGATAGTGCCAACCACTGTGATAAAAAGAACACACAGTTCTAGTCTCCTAAGACAACAAAGACCACCAAAGAGGAGCTGCTATCTCTCATATTTACCATCTTGGTGTGAGATTACGGAACAGCTTGAGACCGAACAAAGGCCCCTGTAGGTCTCCGGCTCCAAATTCCAACTGTTTGAAAAGGAAAAAGAGAAGGCATTAATGGTGTTTTATCTCCTAGCAGCAACCAAGGCTCAGGTATGTACCTCTGGGTATAATTCCTTCATTCAATTCACTGGTCTTGCCAAGGCTCTAAAAGAAGGGGGTGGAAGCTTGTTAATGTCTCATCTTAACCTTTGCCAAATGGAGCCGTCTGCTGCCACAGATCCAAAGGAGACCCAGGCTTCAAAGGCACATGTTTCATTGGTGTCCCTCCAAAGAAAAAACTGCTCACCTCTGATCCTTGCCTCCCAGGCTGAGGTCAGGAGACCAGCCGGCTCCCCCTACCCCTCCCGGCGCAGCCCCCGCCACCTGCAGAGCACCGACTGCGGTCAGGTGTGCCCCCCCACCCCCGCATGCATTGCTGACTCCTTTTCATTTTCATCCTGCACCAAATGTCTCCCAGGTCACTGAGGTGGTCCTCAGGGGCCTGACGTTAAAGCCCAGCAGCAGTTCCACACTCGCACAGCCTTGGAAGTCACAGCTGAGCCTGGCTGCCGTGTTTACTAGTCTGGGTGACTTTCAAGCAACTCTTCAATGTTAATTTGATGCAGCTCAATTTGCTTGGCAGAACTGGCTGTTAAATGGCCACCAATCAGTGAACTATCACGCTGAAGAGAGCACCTGCCTTCTGAATTGTGCAGGAAAAACAGCCCACAGGCTTTTTGCTCAAAGGGAACAAACACACTGAGTTTCAGAGGGTGGATTTCTAGAAGTTGGCATCTCATAGGAAACCTTGTTTTTCTATCCTAATTTTAAACTGTGAGGAAGACTGACAGGACTTCTCAGCTATGAGACCTATTTATCTTTTTTTTTTTTGAGACGGAATTTTGCTCTTGTCCCCCAGACTGGAGTGCAACGGCGCGATCTTGACTCACTGCAACCTCTGCCTCCCGGGTTCATGTGATTCTCGTGATTCTCCTGCCTCAGCCTCCCAAGTAGCTGGGATTACAGGCAGGTGACACCACGCCCTGCTAATTTTTGTATTTTTAGTAGAGATGGGGTTTCACCATGTTGGCCAGGCTTATGAGACCTATTTTTCTTTTAGGACAGTCAACTTATGGAAGCTTGACACTTGGTACCGTTGTTACACAACAACAGGGCCCCCGGGGTGAGTTTGAGGGTGAGCTTTGAGAGTGTAAATGTTCAGAAATGAGGCTTTGCACGGACAACACAACTCAGCCAATGACATTCTTACCTCTCCCCATCCCTTTGCCGAAGTTACTCGTCTGAGCGCAAAGTTAATGGAACCTCCTCCATTTCCATTCTGGGTTGAGAGGCTTCCAGAGAGGATGGCTGTGTCTGTCGCTGTCAAGGGTGCCTAAAAATGGTATTTGCTGGTAATGAATGAATCAAAACAACAGGAAGTGCCAATGGCAGCAGCCTAAAGAACGCACTGTGAGCCCAAGGCCAAAGGTGCAGACGATTCCTCTGTTCAGAAGCACACATGGATGCAGAACTGCCGCATCAGCTTCACTTTTCTTCCGCTTTGTTATTTGGTCTGCATGTGACCATGAGGGTAATACGCTTTGCAAAAGCTTTAATGGGCACATTTCACAACACCAGGGGAAACATGGGGCTGCATGTCCCACTGGTATCAGATAGCACAGTGACTTCACTGTGTGCCTTCCCTCTGTGGTTTGCCATCAGGGTTCCGAGGGGACTGAAGACCTTCCCATGGCTGTATTCTGTATCAGCTGACTCAGGGAGCTCCAAGAGGGGGCAAATTTCCCCAAGTTAGGACTCCACGTTGTTGGCTGATGCAATGGAGAATAAATTAATGAGCTGAGGAGACAAAGACCTACTATAAACGCTCAGGAGAATGACCTGACCTCGCCACATCCAAATAGTAGGCAGAATGGTGACATTTTCGTGTGCCCAGGGCTCAAGATGAGAGCTGCTATAGCCTTGCGGCACCTAGCAGAATTTGCCTTAAAACTAAAACCGGTTGTTAGAATGATCCATGGAGGTCTGCCTTCTCTCCCAGAACCCCATGACCTTGGGTATCTACTTCTCCCAGACCATTAACACCCTCTGCTGGAAAGGTCCAAGACCTTGGGAGCCAAGTGCCCCAGCCCACACTCCTGCTGGCTCACATGCCAGCACAGCGGTAACACACGGCTGGGACTGAAGTGCTTTCTTTTTTAAGTGGCTAATTGCAGCCTTTCATAAATAAAGATGAGAAAAACCCTGGGCAGACTCTCATTCCAGCTGCTTGGTGTGCTGTGCCTCATTAACTCAAGCCCTTGCTGTACTCGGAGAGGTGGTTGTGTGCTTTACCTCAATGGACTGGGATATGTGCATTTTATTAATTTCAATCTGCGGAAAGCTACTGCCGGACACATCTTCATACTCCTCATCATAGCGATCAAAAAGGTCAGTGGCATCTACTCCAACGCTGATCGTTCCCTGGGGCAGAAAAACAAACCGTCAGCAGAAGGGGTGGTATTTGTGGAATGAAAGACAATGCTACACTTCAACAGCCAGCTCGCTTTAATTGAACAAGTCATTTGACTTCAGGGTTCACTGGGTTTAGGTAGGACACTCCACCAGGAAGCCCACAAAGCATGAATGTCACAGTCCGAACCAAACTGCAGAGCACCACAGACGTCCAGAGCTAGAAAACATCATTTGACCAGGAGAGCCGGTCCGCATGTCTGCAGAGCAATGACACACCAAAGACAAAAGTGTTAGTCAAAGGAGTAAGAGCTACGCAGTTTGATTTTCAGAGACCAAACAGGACCCATGAATGCACAAAACAACCTAGAAATGAGCTACATGGATTAAACATTTTTTGGTAAACACCCTTATACCACAAAACTACCCTAAAACTCTTTAAATAAAAATACCTTCAAAGATAAAGCAGCACAAATTATGAACAAATGGGAGACTTTAAAATTAATCCACCTTCTCAAATTAATGAGAATTAAGTTTGAGAAACAGAACACTGTATTTGCTCAAGGAATTCTAAGCTAAAATTTTGCTGATAAAAATGCTTGTTACTCAGAAAATCAATGTTTATTATTCTTTTATAGTCACAACTTTAAAAACGGACATATATCTTAATCCAGTATATAAAACCATGGCCACATACATTTTTTAAACTAAACTTTTTGCAGCCCATTGAAACAATGTTTTTTGCTAGCTTTTTTTTTTTTTTTTTTGAGATGGAGTCTCGCTCTGTCACCAGGCAACATTAGCCATTAGTCCAGTGCAGTGCAGTGGCACGATCTCGACTCACTGCAACCTCCGCCTCCTAGGTTCAAGCGATTCTCCGGCCTTAGTCTCCCAAGTAGCTGGGACTACAGGCGCACACCACCATGCCCAGTTAATTTTTGTATTTTTAGTAGAGACAGGGTTTCACCATGTTGACCAGGATGGTCTCAATCTCTTGACCTCGTGATCCACCCACCTCGGCCTCCCAAAGTGCTGAGATTACAGGCGTGAGCCACCGTGCCCAGCCGGTGCTAGCTTTCTACCAGATGCTTCAATCTGAAAATGCATTAACCCTAATAAGTACTTGATTTCTGTTGAGGGTGAAACACCTGACATTATAAATGCTACTATAAACTCAATTAAAAAGTTCCACATTAAAGGTAAACGTGTTTGTTTTTGCGGTGATATTCAAATACCAACTTGGAGGCAGTATAGTGTTATGGTAAAAAATTTTCTTATTAAATCAAGAAACCCATGGAGTAGAAACATCCTTAGAATTAGTTGTAGTGATACACATAATGTATAATTGTGTCAAAACAAGCTGCAGTATTCTACCCATGGAAAATGAAGTTGTAGTTGCCAAAATTTACAAATTTTTTATATTCACAGAGTAACAGCACGAACACATCTCTGTCATGACGATGATTCTGAATAATCAACAAAACTGCATGGCAGGATATGAACAATTTGTGGCCAGGTGTGGTGGCTAATACCTGTAATCCCAACACTTTGGGAGGTTGAGGGAGAGGGGATCACCTGAGGTCAAGAGTTCAAGACCAGCCTGGCCAACATGGTGAAACCCTGTTGCTACTAAAAATACAAAAATTAGCCAGGCACACGTCCCAGCTACTGTAGAGGCTGAGGCAGGAGAACTGCTTGAACCTGAAAGGTGGAGGTTGCAGTGAGCCAAGATTGCATCACTGTACTCCAGCATGGGTGACAGAGCAAGACTCTGTCTCAAAAACAAGAACAGGCCAGGTGAGGTGGCTCCCTGCCACCTGGGATTACAGGCCTGTAATCCCAGCACTTTGGGAGGCCGAGGCAGGCGGCTCACGAGGTCAGGAGTTTGAGACCAGCCTGACCAACATGGTGAAACCCCATCTCTACTAAAAATACAAAAATTAGCTGGGCGTGGTGGCGCGCACCTATAATCCCAGCTCCTCAGGAGGCTGAGGCAGGAGAATTGCTTCAACTTGTGAGGCAGAGGTTGCAGTGAGCCAAGATTGTGCCACTGCACTCCAGCCTGGGCGACAGAACAAGACTCCGCCTAAAAAAAAAAAAAAAAAAAAAAAAAAAAAAAAAATTATAATCACTGAAAATAAAGCTTGTAATGATGAAAAATAATCTGAAGTTGATCTTTCTAGGGGGAAAAAACCCATACAAAATAAATAAGAGTTCAAACGGTTTATGAGATATAATTTTGAAATTCCATAACGGCATTTTGGAGTATCTCTATTTTGGGTAGGAATCTTGGTGGAGCTGTCATGTTTAATTGGGTAAATTTTTATTCTGTTCTAGAATGAAATGGAATTGAAAAGGTCTACAGTTTTGTAGCATCTAAATTCGATAAAACATTCAAAAGATCATAAAGATGATTTAGAAAAATGTGTCAAAGAAGACTGTTGTGAATAAAGTTAAAAAGACAATACCTGTCAAAATACTTGGGCCAAGATATATTTATGTTCTAATATGAAGAAATTTAGAATTGAGAGAATATTTTCTAAATTAAAAATATGATATACAGAGACGAATCAATTAAATGTGTCAAAAATTTCGGCTGGGTGCTGTGGCTCACTCCTGCAATCCCAGTACTTTGGGAGGCTGAGGTGGAGGGATTGCTTGAGCCCAGGAGTTCGAGACCAGCCTGGGCAACATGTTGAGACTGTGTCTCCACAAAAAAACGAAAACTAAAAAAAAAAAAAAAAAAAAAAAAGAAGAATATTAGCTGGGAGTGGTGGTGTCCGCCTGGCGTCCGCCTGTGGCCCCAGTCACCTGGGAGACTGAGGTGGGACGATTCCTTGAGCCCGGGAGGCCAAGGCTGCGGTGAGCTGTGACTGCATCACTGCACTCTAGCCTGGGTGATACTATGAGACCCTATCTCAAAGTAAAATAAAACTTGCTAAATATAAATGCAACTTTCATAAAGATGGTAGGCAATGTTATGAAAGAAAAAGACACTGGAAATACACTCTTCAAAAAACAGTGTGACACACTGTGGAGTTAGATCAAAGGCCTCCTAAGGAACCATGCCTGCGGGTACTCACGCCCCTGTACAGAGCCCTCTCCTTGATCCTGAACCTCTTAGGTTCACAAAAGCAACTCTCAGACTTGCCTTTGTCCAACAGAATGCGTGGATGTGATGGTGCTGACTTCAAGACCAGCTCACGAGAAGCTTTGCAGCTTGGCCCAGGTCTCTAAAATGCACTATATGGGGGACACTAGCTAATATGTATTAAGTTCAATTACCCAGAGACTGCTGTTGGCAAGGAAGCCTGAGCTGGCCTGGGGAGAGGTTGCCTAGAGAGACAGCGATGCCAGCCACCTCCGCTGAGGTGCGTGAGACATGAATGCAGAAGCCACTGCTGACATGCAGACCAGCCAGCCTTCAGAGGACGAGACCCAGCTGCCATGTGACTGCAACCCCTGTGAGCACCATCCCATCACAGTCAAGTCCCAGCCAATCCACAGAACTGTGATACAGTATGGAATTATTGTTGGAAGCCACCAAGTTTGGAAATGGTTATACAGCAGCACATAATCAGAACACTGATACTGGAGATAGACAGGGTTGGTGAACAGACTAAAGTCTGTGGATACATGCCCCAAATAATGATTCCTACTCTTTTTGAGACGGAGTCTTGCTCTGTCGCCCAGGTTGGAGTGCAGTGGCACGACCTCGGCTCACTGCAAGCTCCGCCTCCTGGGTTCACGCCATTCTCCTGCCTCAGCCTCCTGAGTAGCTGGGACCACAGGCGCCCGCCACCACGCCCGGCTAATTTTTTTGTGTTTTTAGTAGAGACGGGGTTTCACAGTGTTAACCAGGATGGTCTCCATCTCCTGACCTCGTGATCCACCCACCTTGGTCTCCCAAGGTGCTGGGATTACAGGCGTGAGCCCCGCGCCCGGCCAGACTCTGGGATATAAAGATAACCAAGTGAAAATAGGTTTATCAGCTAACTTATGTCATGTTTCAAATCCTGTGTTGTCATTTCAACAATGATCACAGAATCTTCACCAGGACTAGGTTCCATCTCAAGAAACCACCGTCTCTGTGCATCGATACTCCTCATCTGCTCCAGCTTGATCATGAGATTGCAGCAATTGAGTGACACCTTCAGACGGGATCTGGGGACTGAGGGCTCCGGGATGCCACTGAGATCAGAATGAGCGACACAATACCTGAAGCGTCTAATGAAACTGGGAGGAACGTTTCGGCTCTGACAGAGAGTCTGGAGATGACTTTGTGACAGATTTATAGAAAACTAATCAAAGGAAACAAATAAGACAATTACTAATATCACAGAGGAAGAAGTGTTAAGAAAGGCTAGGTCATCCTGGTATGTGATCTGGGTCAACTGAGTAATTATATGGTCACCGCAATGTATATAGTGAATATTAATGTAATCCAATTATAATTACACTGGGTGGACTGAAAGCTGAAGAAACTGAGAGAACCATGTAAACATGTCAGAAGAAACAGCTCCAAGAGCTGGGAGTGGCTGCCTCAAGGGAACAGGAGTCAGGAGTAGAAAGGGGGGAGCGGCAGGGCTTTTCTTTACAAGTCTAGTAAATACCTGACTTTTGAACCTTGTACACATATTATTCTGACAAAAAAAATTGAAAAAAAAAAAAAAAATCCCCATATCTTAAGGACTTCCAAACAAAAAGCTACCTAAAAACTTACTTCATAGAAAAGTTCTTTATAGGCATATTTTTAAATTAGTAGAGTTCTTGTGTCCGTAAATCTCAGCTGTTTCTCACTTGGGAGGATCCAACATAACCATATGACATCAATACTCACAGGCCAACTGCTGCCCCCCTGGCCAGCAGATGTCATCAATGGCCCCAATAATTCCTGATCCAAGTTAATCTAGCCTAGACAGGAGCAATGCCTGCCGGCCCTGGGTCTAGTCCTGCACTGGCTCTGCAAGTAGTCTATAAGACTTGGTTTTTATTTAAATTACACACCCATCCCACCCACTGCTACCTGTTGGAAGACGGAGGCCCTCATCACACTGTGTTCATGACTAGACAGTGGATCGAAGCAGTTTCCATGAGTCCCCAGCAGCCCAACTTGCTCAATGTTCCTTATATTAACCCCAAATCATCTCCCAGTAACACTGACTTATTGCTATTGGTTCTTGTCTCTTGAACCATCACACATTAAGCCTGGTCCCTATTTCACATTGGGGAAATGGAATGTCTTCAACTCCTACTAACGTCTTCCCTCATCGTTCCAGACACGCTGGCGTCTTTGCTGTTCCTTGAACATACCAGATTCACCTCTCCATTTTGGCTTCTGCGTTGGCTCTGCCCTGTATCTGCAACACTCTTCACCAGATGGCCACGTGGCTAACTTTGTCATCTGCTTCCCATCCTTCCTCCAGTGGCACCTTTTCAGTGAAGCCTGACTACTCTAATTAAACTGCAGGCTGGGCATGGTGGCTCACGCCTGTAATCACAGCGCTCTGGGAGGCCGAGGCAGGTGGATCACCTGAGGTCAGGAGTTTGAGACCAGCCTGGCCAATATAGTAAAACCTCGTCTCTACTAAAAACACAAAAACATTAGCCGGGCATGGTGGCATGCACCTGTAATCCCAGCTACTCAGAGGCTGAGGCAGGAGAATCGCCTGAATCCAGGAGGTGGAGGTTACATTGAGCCAGGACAGTGCCACTGCACTCCAGCCAGGGCAACAAGAGTGAAACTGTCTCAAAAACAATATCAAGGCCGGGCGTGGTGGCTCACGCCTGTAATCCCAGCACTTTGGGAGGCTGAGGCGGGCGGATCACAAGGTCAGGAGATCGAAACCATCCTGGCTAAATGGTGAAACCCCGTCTCTACTAAAAATACAAAAATTAGCCAGGTGTGGTGGCAGGTGCCTGTAGTTCCAGCTACTTGGGAGGCTGAGGCAGGAGAATGGCGTGGACCCGGAAGGTGGAGCTTGCAGTGAGCCGAGATTGCGCCGCTGCACTCCAGCCCAGGCAACAGAGCGAGACTCCATCTCAAAAACCAAAAAAACAAAATCAAAACAAAAAAACTGCAGCCTTCCCCACTTTCTTGGCTTTATGTACCCCCCGCATCATTTCTCTCTCCTTCTAATATATATATATATATATATATATATATTTTTTTTTTTTTTTTTTTTTTTTTTGAGACTGAATCTCACTCTGTTGCCCAGGCTGAAGTGCAGTGGCACGATCTCAGCTCACTGCAACCTCTGCCTCCCGGGTTCAAGTGAGTCTCCTGCCTTAGCCTCCCAAATAGCTGTGACTACAGGAGCAGGTCACCAAGCCCGGCTAATTTTTGTATTTTTAGTAGAGATGCGGTTTTGCCATGTTTGTCAGGCTGGTCTTGAACTCCTGACCTACATGATCTGCCCACCTCGGCCTGTCCAAGTGCTGGGATTACAGGCATGAGCCACTGCACCCAGTCTTAATACACAATTTATATATTCCATTTACTGCAGCTTCTCTGTCCCTCAACTAGATCATTAAGCTTCATGGCGCGATTAGGTTGTCTGTTTTATTCTCTGAGGAATGTTCACATTCCTAAAGTGTCTGGCACATTACAGGCACCCAAATTAAATTACTTTATGAATAAATCAACCATTTTTACCCACCCCCAACCCACAAAATTGCTAATATTAAACCAAGTCAACGAAAGATGACCATTTTCCCTGATTCCCCCCTTTCGTAGCTAGCACATTTCTCCCGGTTAAATCTTATTTTGTAGTTTAATCCCTTCATTCTTGTTCACTGGGCTCTTTTAGAACCTTCTGCCTTGGGTCAACTGTGAATGTGATAAACACGTCTTCACTGACATCACTCAGAAATTCTGAGCATGAGTTAGAGCCTTTCTCCCACAATGAGAAACTTCTTACCAGGTAGGAAATGATGTATTTGTACTCGTTGAGTAGAATCAGTTGTTTATTCAGCCACGAATGTACCATTCTAAATTCTTTATTTTTTAGTTTCAAATCTTCTTAAAAAAAAAAAGTAAAACATTTAACTGACAAATAGAGACTGCACACGTTCCTGTTGTACAGTGTGCTGATTTGATACATGCAGACACTGTGTAGTGATGATCACAATCATGTTAACACATTCACCACCACCCAGGCGGAATTATTTTCATGTTTATATTTATCTGGCCATGAGGGTAACATAAGAAATTTCTGTCAACTGCAATCTCAAAAGGAACTCTTTACTAACTGAAAATTCCACCAAAAGAGGTGATACGAGGCAATGTGAAATTCACCTGTTTTATAACTGATGAACCCAGCATGGCACTCATGACAGTTCCCACAGAAAATCACTTTATCTCAAATGGAAGTCAGAGCCTGTCCTCCCTGTATAAACAGTAGTCTTTAATTCTGAAACCTTGTTTGTGAGTGATTATGCTGACATGAGGGGGTGAAACAGCCCTCCAACGGATACTCACTTCAAGACAAACAGCTGTTTTACCTTTGAATCCCTCTGTGCCTTCTATCCCGATTGCCAAGACCACTCTTCTTCTCCAGGGTTTCAGTTTCATTATCACAGAGCTTTCCCAGACCTGATTAACCAGGCTTTGGTCCCTTTTCTTCCTTACAAGACAACTTCCCACGTTCTCCAACTGCAACAGCAGCCCATTTCTGCAGACGGTAAATTGCCCCTTCCTGCCACTACGCACAACAAACATATGGCTTAAACAACCCTTCTTCTGCCCCATCATCCTCTCAGCCAAGTCCAGGCAGTTTTATGACATCAGAATCACTTCCGCAGAACAGACTGAAGTCATAACCACGGGCGACTTTGCTGGCTACGGTTATTAGCCAGGGCAACCCCAACATCCTTTAAAAATAATCAAGTGATGCATGCTTACATCTTTATGAAAACATTTTGGCATTTAAAAATACTTTTATGGTTATATGCCTTCCTTGATACATTATTCAGATGGGGTCTCTCTCTGTCACCCAGGCTGGAGTACATCTTGGAGGCTGTAGCCAGGCTGGCACGATCCTGGCTTACTGCAACCTCCACCTCCAGGGCTCAAGCATTCCTCCTGCCTCAGCCTCTCGAGTAGCTGGGACTACAGGAGCACGCCACCATGCCCAGTTAATTGTGTGTTTTTTTTTTTTTTTTTTTTTGTAGAGATGGGATTTCACTATGTTGCCCAGGCTCTTGATACATTATTTTTATTTATTTATTTAGAAACGGAGTCTTGAGCTTGTCGCTCAGGCTGGAGTGCAATGGTGCGATCTCGGCTCACTGCAACCCCCGCCTACCAGGTTCAAGTGATTCTCCTGCTTCAGGCTCCCAAGTAGCTGGGATTACAGGCGCCTGCTACCACGCCTGGCTAATTTTTGTATTTTTAGTAGAGATGGGGTTTCACCATGTTGGTCAGGCTGGTCTCAAACTCCTGACCTCAGATGATCCACCCACCTCAGCCTCCCAAAGTGTTGGTGAGAGGTGAAGCCAGTTGGACTTCCTGGGTCGGGTGGGGACTTGGAGAACTTTTCTGTCTTACAAAAGATTATAAATGTACCAATCAGCACTCTGTAAAAACGCACCAATCAGTGCTCTGTGGCTAGCTAGAGGATTGTAAATGTACCAATCAGCACTCTGTAAAAACACACCAATCAGTGCTCTGTGGCTAGCTAGAGGATTGTAAATGCACTTATCAGCTCTCTGTAAAAAGCACCAAACAGTGCTCTGTGGCTAGCTAGAGTATTGTAAGTGCACTAATCAGCACTCTGTAAAATGGACCAATCAGCAGGACATGGGCAGGGACAAATAAGGGAATAAAAGCTGGCCACCCCAGCCAGCAGCAGCAACCTGCCTGGGTCCCCTTCCACACTGTGGAAGCTTTGTTCTTTTGCTATCCACAATAAATCTTGCTGCTGCTCACTCTGGGTCCGCACCACCTTTAAGGTAACACTCACTGCAAAGGTCCACGGCTTCATTGTTGAAGTCAGTGAGACCATGAACCCACCAAAAGGAATGAACTCTGGACACATTGGGATTACAGGTGTGAGCCCCCACGCCTGGCTGATACTTCATTTACATTTTTTTCTAATAAAGCTGAATTGTGTTTCTCAGCAATTATACAAACCATGCTGATGATAGAGTTTTCTAGATAGAGAGGTCTTGCCAAAGAGTGTATATAAACCTCTGTAATAGCAAAAATGGCCAGGAAATAACGTAAATCTCCATCAAACTATTTTGTCATAGGGTCAAAAAACTAAAGCAATATATGCCCGCAGAGACAGTCAAGCTCCTTCGCCCCCACACCCCCAAACAAACCTAACTTAATCATCTGCTCCACACAGGATCTAAACAAGTTCACGAAGGAGGCAGCAATGAAGTCGGACAAGCTGCCTGGGATCAAGTTGCCTTCTAAATATGCTCAAAGTGGCTGCCCTCCACAGAGGGAGAAGATTTATGGGTATTAAGGAAAAAAGGAATTAAAATAATCAATACGAAGTGAATACAACACAGAACGACACTGTTACATGATCTTAGGTCCTTAAAATGCAAGAAATGTGGATGGATTATGCAAATAAAACAGAAATCTGAAGATGGCAGGAGGATGCCCAGGGTGGTCCAGTCGGGCTCGTTTCGCATACTGCTCTCAGGTATGAACCCATGTCCTGCCCAGCCACCAATACTCTCCCTGATGCCAGTTCAATGTGGAGGGCCCTAAAGTCACTGGGACCCCAGCAACCCAAGGGTGGCGTTTTCCAGCAGGACACACAGACAGGAATTTACTCCCACAGGACAAAGCAAAGGCAGAAAACAGGTGATTAGAGCTAAGGACTGTGGGGTCCAAAGACTCAACCCAGAGAGCGGGCCTCCCATTTCATGGAGGCGGAAACTGGACTAAGAATATGCAGAAGGGACTTGATCAACGGCACAGACAGGAAGGTGGAATCTGAGTCTGGACGCAGGGCCCTGGACACCAAGTCCAAGGCTCTCCCATGCCGCCTCCCACACACGGATGTGCCTGTGTTCGTCTGTGTGTGTGTGTGTGTTCGTGTGTGTGTGTGTGTGTGTGTGTACGTGTGTGTGTGTGTGTGTGTGTGTGTGTGCGTGCGTGTGCATGCACGCGTTTCATCAGCTGGAGCCACCAGGCAAAGTGGACACACCCCGGGGCTGGGGATTCTACACGTTCCTTCCTGGGCACCATGGTGCCTGGTAAGGCACATTCCACAGAGGTCCATATCACAGCCAGCTATACTGCAAACAGCACCGGGCCTGGCAAGGCTGTGAGAATTGTTCGAGGGCCATTTTCTTTTCTTTTCTTGTTTTTTTTTTTGAGACAAGAGTCTCACTCTGTGGCCCAGGGTGGAGTGCAGTGGTGCGATCTCAGCTCACTGCAAGCTCTGCCTCCCGGGTTCACGCCATTCTCCTACTTCAGCCTCCTGAGTAGCTGGGACTACAGGCGCCTGCCACCACGCCTGACTAATTTTTTGTATTTTTAGTAGAGACGGGATTTCACCGTGTTAGCCAGGATGGTCTCGATCTCCTGACCTCGTGATCCGCCCGCCTCGGCCTCCCAAAGTGCTGGGATTACAAGCGTGAGCCACCACACCTGGCCTCAAGGGCCATTTACAAATCCCAACTCACAGGTCCCACCATTCCTGACCAAGCCAAGAATTTCCTCCTCAGTGTTGAATGAAACATCACCACCACATTTAGTTCTGAACGTCATTTTCGTACCAGTACCACTTTGCATTTATATAGTAAGATTATCTTTCCCTAATAAATTAACATCTATTTCATGTGTTTTCAGTCTTTTCACAACTTGGCATGGTAGTCAGGGCAGACGTCCTCATTTTACAGAAGAGAAAAGGGAGCACTGTCAAACGGCTCACTGTGTCCTGCTTCCTGCTGGCAGCTGTACCTTCTAACCTGGGCTTTTCCTCACTAGGCCTTTTTGCTTGGTAGATACATCAATCTACTTGAAATCCCTACCTAATCTGCTCTTATTGATGAAAACAGAGAGAAATATGCACCCGCGTTTCGGGTGGCAATATCACGCAGCCTGCAAACCCCTCTGAGCTGAGGTCCTCTGTGGGGCGTCCAGCTGACAGGCTGACCTCTAAGTCATCAAAAGTGTTCTTCCGTTTTTGTTTAAGACAGGACCTTGCTCTGTTGCCCAGCTGGAGTGCAGTGGTGCAATAACAGCTCACTGCAACCTTGAACTCCTGGGCTTGGGCAATCCTCCTTCGTCTGCCTCCCAAGTAGTCTGGACTACAGGTATGTGCCACTGTGCTCAGCTAATTTGTAAATATTTTGTAGAGATGGGGGTCTTGTTATGTTGCACAGGCTGGTCTCAAACTCCTGAACTCAAGCAATCCTCCTGCCTTGGCCTCCCAAAGTGCCAGGATTACAGGCGTAAACCACTATGCCTGGCTTCCCCATGGTCTTTTTTTTTTTTTTGAGACAGGGTCTCACTCTGCCACCCAGGCTGGAGTACGGGGCGCAATCTTGGCTCACCGCAGCCTGGACCTCCCAGGCTCAAGTGATCCTCCCATCTCAGCCTCCCAGGCAGCTGGATCTACAGGTGCATGCTACCATGCCTGGCTAATTTTAGTATTTTATTTGTAGAGATGGGGTCTCACTATGTTGTCCAGGCTGGTCTCAAACTCCTGAACTCAAGTGATCTGCCCACCTTGGCCTCCCAAAGTGCTGGGATTACAGGCGTGCACCACCACGCCCACCCTCCATGGTCTCCTTAAAGCGGAGATCACCCCTTTCTTCTCAGGACAAGGGTTTTTGCTCATCTTGAAAGGCAAAAAAAAACCCTCAGAAATGGAATGAAAGATATACCTCAAATCCTCTCCTTAAAATGCTGGACAGCCAACATCTGGTTATCACTCAATATTTCTGATTAGAAAATGTTTTATTTATTTGGAAGCAGTTTTATGGAAGTAGCAAAGTATAGGACATTTTAAAAATCACTTGCGTGCCTGTGTGAGATGGTCACAGCTGTGCTCCCTCATTCCACAGAAACATGGCCTGCAGACACATTTGCATAGAGTCCCAATAAGCAACTGCCACACACCCCCAGATGGCCGATTTGATCATAGGACACGGACGCAGGATGATAGTGAGGTTCTCTTTCCCTTTCACTGCTCCTAACACAGCAAACCTCCAGCCAGAACAGCAAAAACACCAAAGGAACAGCCCGCTCCTGCCAGGCACCCCCACCTCCCCTACCCCACCTCCATCTGCCAATGCCGACCTTCCAAACCAGACCTCCCTTGGGCACCTGCTGGGAGATCCAAGCAGGAATCATTAGCACAGCTCAGGGCACCTCGGAGATTTTCAACTCTCCCAATCATCCCAAACTCCCCGGCTTGGTTCACCCAGGCTTTTGATTCTCTACTTCCATCTGACCAAAAGGTAACCCTGCACTTCTGAGGTCCTCACCTGTTGAGGGAGAGAGTGAGTAGATGGGAGCGGAGGCGTTACCATTTTCAAATATACATTTTTCTCCAAGAGAATTAAATCATTTATTGATTGCACATGATAATGAGTGATACACAAGCTTCATTCCCATCCATAATTTTATCTGGTCAAATATACTTTGAAATGTGGGATTCAAAGAGATGGACATGTTCTGGATATATGGTCCTTTAAATGCTGTATGGGTCTTGAAAAAACTGCTTTCTGGAATGTATTTCATCAGAGGTTTATCTTACTATGCATCCCAGTTTAAGCCAGTATTTGTTTTTTTTTTCTTTTTTTTTTTTTTGAGACAGAGTCTCACTCTGTTGTCCAGGCTGGAATGCAGTGGCATCATCTTGGCTCGCCACAGCCTCTGCCTCCCTGGTTCAAGCTATTCTCCTGTCTCAGCCTCCCAAGTAGCTGAAATTACTCGGGAGGCTGGTGGCCATGCACCACCATGCCCGGCTAATTTTTTTGTATTTTTAGTAGAGCTGGGGTTTCACCATATTGCCCAGGCTGGTCTCGAACTCTCGACCTCAGGTGATCTGCCCGCCTCTGCCTCCCAAAGTGCTGGGATTATAGGAGTGAGCCACCACACGCGGCCTATTCTTTTCTTTTACAAGGTTTAAAGAAAATAATAATGCTTCTTATAACTTTGTATGGCTTCTGCTCTCCTTCCAACAACGTTGATGATTTGACACAGATCATAGGAGAAGAGACTGATGGAAGACTGGGGAGCTCCCAGCTCCTTATCATGACAGATACAGGCTCTCTGCCAGGCCATCCTGGCCACACTGATAGGGTCTGGCCACTGAGCCCTCTTTTTAAACACAGCTGAACAGTACACCGGGCCATGTTTCATTAGCCGTTCAGTACAACTGGAATCTCAAAGTGACCAAGCTATCCTACTTGCCACAGAGCTGGGGCACACATGCAAAACAACCTCCCCAGCAAACTGAAAGGAAAAAGAGAGCATACTTAGCATTGAAAAGTAACTCTGACTCAGTAGTTAAAGGACTTAAACTCCATCAGTGATCTGGGACACCGATGCTGCTCAAACAACCCAGTGGCCGGTGGTCACAGCACCAGTGCCCTGGGGTGATGTGAGCAGGGCCTTCTGCTCAAGGCCATGCGGACATGCCCTGAGCCCTCTGCATTATTTGGCTCTCCGTATCCTAAAGGGTAAGCAAGGACTTCTGCTGCCTCAACGCTTAGGTGGTTAGGTGGCTGTCCTCTGCCCTGCCTCTGTCCTCTAACTGATTTCCAGTGTCAAGGACTTGGGCAGCACAGTCGGAGGAAACGGCCTTCAATGACTAGCCTGTATATCTGCTTGGCAAAACTCCGACTTCTGGAAAAAACAGGGGACTGGTTTTGTCTTCCCTCCACATGGTACAAAACCTTCATTTCCTGGAGATCAGCAGCAGCGTGGCTGATGGCTACCAGGGAGGTGTTTTCCAGAAAGATATGACTTTGACATAATATAAGCTAAATTTTGTCCCACCAGCTTGTATGTTTTTAACAATCCACCAGCATCTCATTATTTCAGACCTGGCTTCTAGTTATGAGGCCTTTTCATCTAATGTCCTCATGAAACCTGGCCCCTGGCTTACCTTGGGATTGGTTCGCTGCTGCAGCCTCCTCTCTTCCCTCTCTCTCTGCAGCCGCTCAAACTCCTCTCGAATTTCAGCAGGGGTTCTTCTCCTTTCCACAACCTATGCACAGAATCAAGATGGGAAGACAGCTGAGGACCCAGGAGGTAAGGGAAACGTACACAAAGAGCTGCAGTTATTGATTTTGGTGTGTGCATGCTGCCTAGGGTCCGGCCACAGCCTTTCCCCAGGAAGGACCCCAAACCATGAGTTCCACCATCCGATGGCTCAGGCCTGGGTGAGGGAGAGCTCACTGCCCTCCTGGCCCTTCCCAAGGTTGAAATGAGTTTTCACTCCACTCTCCAGAGTGACTTAAACATTCTTTATTTTAGCAACTTATCTCTGAGGCTGCAGAAATCTTACAAGGAAAATGTCACCTTATGAATTTCTTTTTTTTTGTTTGTTTTTGTTTTTGAGACGGAGTCTCGCTCTGTCACCCAGGCTGGAGTGCAGTGGCATGATCTCAGCTCACTGCAACCTTCACCTCCTGGGTTCAAGCAATTTTCCTGCCTCAGCCTCCCAAGTAGCTGGAATTACAGGCACCTGCCACCACATCTGACTAATTTTTGTATTTTTAGTAGAGATGGCGTTTCACCATGTTGGCCAGGTTGGTCTCGAGCCCCTGACCTGAGATGATCCCCTCACCTCGGCCTCCCAAAGTGCTGGGATTACAGGCGTGAGCCACTGCGCCAGGCCGGAATACCTTATTTTCTCAGATTTGACATTACTCTGCGTCCCCGAGTTTAATGAGGACTGCTGTGTGGTACCTGAGTATTGTTACGCCAGCCTATAACTGACAGCCCACATTCTAAGGTTCATATACTGTTATAAGAAGAAGAGTCCCATGATTCTGAAAACACTCAGACCTACCAGACATGGCGGCTCATGCCTGCAATCCCAGCACTTTGGGAGGCTGATGTGGGAGGATCCTTTGAGGCCAAGAGTTTGAGGCCAACCTGGGCAACATAGCAAGATCCCATTTCTACAACAACAGAATAAAAACACCCAGACCCGACAGCTCGAGATCCTTGGTCCAAGAAGCTCAAAAGGAGTCTCTAGCGATTGTCTCAGACCACCAGGGAGAGCCAGCTTGCCTTCGTCTTGATATTTAACATTTGTTATCTGAGATTCATTAGGAAATTTACACTATGAAATTTAAGGTAGGTCGGCACAGTGGCAGAAAGAAAAAAGAAAATAAGGTATTCCAGGCCTGGCGCAGTGACTCACACCTGTAATCCCAGCACTTTGGGAGGCCGAGGCGGGTGGATCACCTGAGGTCAGGAGTTTGAGACCAGCCTGGCCAACATGAAGAAACCCTGTCTCTACTAAAAATACAAAACATTAGCCGGGCGTGGTGGCGGGTGCCTGTAATCCCAGCTACTTGGGAGGTTGAGGCAGGACAATCACTTGAACCCGGGAGGCGGAGTCTGCAGTGAGCCAAGATCACGCCATTGCACTCCAGCCTGGGCAACATGAGCAACAAACTCCGTCTTAAAAAAAAAAAGAAAAGAAAAGAAAAGAAGGTATTCCAATTCCAGCTCAGCCCTCCTTAGCTGGTCATGAAAGGAAGACCATCTACTCGACATTTCAAAGAAGTGGAAAGGCCACTGTGAAAGAGGCAACCGCACTGCACGATTTCTAAGGGTCCTGTTTATGGTGTGAAATTGTGTGCACCGGTGAGAAACACACAGTGTGGGAAGAGGACAGAAAAAGTGGTTACTCTTTTTCTATCACGACCAGATGGATGGGGGAGGGGGCAGGGGTGTATGAAAGCAGATTCCGCCCATCGGTGGGAGAAACACAGGGGAGTCTTGAGTTGCTGCTCACAGACTATCTAAAAAGGTGTGATGTGAGAAAGTTTCCTTGGAAATGTCACGTTTCAAAAAATAATTTTTTTTTTTTTTTTGAGACGGAGTCTTGCTTTGTCACCCAGGCTGGAGTGCGGTGGCGCGATCTCAGCTCACTGCAAGCTCCGCCTCCCCGGTTCACGCCATTCTCCTGCCTCAGCCTCCTGAGTAGCTGGGACTACAGGCGTGCGCCACCATGCCCGGCTAATTTTTTTTTTGTATTTTTTAGTAGAGACGGGGTTTCACCGTGTTAGCCAGGATGGTCTTGATCTCCTGACCTCGTGATCCACCCGCCCAAATTATTTTTAAAAATACAAGCTTATAGCAAAAAATCAATAGAACAGAAGGATAGGAAATAAAAAGTATGCGACTCCCCTTACCCATATTCCCTCTTCTCACACTCATCTCACACTCATCTCACAGGCTCACACTCATCATCTCACAGGCTCACACTCATCTCACAGGCTCACACTCATCATCTCACAGGCTCACACTCATCATCTCACAGGCTCACACTCATCAACTCACAGGCTCACACTCATCTCACAGGCTCACACTCATCTCACACTCATCTCACAGGCTCACACTCATCATCTCACAGGCTCACACTCATCTCACAGGCTCACACTCATCATCTCACAGGCTCACACCCATCTCACAGGCTCACACTCATCTCACACTCATCTCACAGGCTCACACTCATCTCACAGGCTCACACTCATCTCACAGGCTCACACTCATCATCTCACAGGCTCACACTCTTCTCACAGGCTCACACTCATCTCACAGGCTCACACTCAATTTTTTTATATCTCTTCCTAATTCTCTATACATGCGTATGTACCTACATATGTGCCCATGTGCACGCGCACACACACATACACACATTCAATATAAATATTACAGGCTTTGTGCAACTTGATTTTATTTTTCAACAAATAAAAAAAAAACACACAAAAACTCATCCAAAAAAATCCTAGGAACTTGTCCACTACTTTAAACATTAAAAATAGTGAAAACATTTTCTTCTCTAATAACCCAATATAAATCAATAATTACTAAAAAGGGGGAAGTGGTTATTTTTAAGGAAGCTTTAAAATAAAAAGATTGTTAAAATCATCCAAGAACAAACTAAAGGTCCTAAGTGGCGTGACAGTGATTGCTCCGTGACCTCGCAAGGGCATTCTGGGTTCTAGTTCATGAACAAGATGCGTTCCCGCTGCCCAGGCTTAAAATTATCGAGGGCGCGTCACCTATCTACAGCACTCTCACTTTCCAATACCACCCGTCCTGACATAGACAAAAGCAAGGTACAATTTTTCAAAGTTTCCATTATCTTCTCAATCTCATGTCAGCCCCTCCCTGCATCAGAAGAAAATAAAAATGAAAGAGCTTCAGGGAAATGTAGGTAATCAACTATTCCATGTAAGTTTGAAGATCCAGAAAATATGCTTTAAAATACTTTAAAAATTATTCATGACTTTACAGCCCAATTCAGTGGACCTGGACCTGACTGTGGAGCCACAGTTTCTCTGGACCCAGCGGATGGTGACTTAAGTGACCATCCCAAGGACAAGGAGGTCTAAGTGTGAGGCTGTCTGAATGCAGACAGTTCCTCTACGTAGCCCAGAGGACGCAGGATGTTCCAATCTGGATAAAGAGATTTGATTTGATTTGATTGATTTATTTATTTGAGACAGAGTCTTGCTCAATTTATTTATTTATTTATTTATTTATTTATTTGAGACGGAGTCTTGCTCTGTTGCTAAGGCTGGAGTGCAGTGGTGCGATCTCGGCTCACTGCAAGCTCCACCTCCTGGGTTCACACCATTCTCCTGCCTCAGCCTCCTGAGTAGCTGGGACTACAGGCGCCCGCCAACACGCCCGGCTAATTTTTTGTATTTTTTTAAGTAGAGACGGGGTTTCACCGTATTAGCCAGGATGGTCTTGATCTCCTGACCTCATGATCCGCCTGCCTTGGCCTCCCAAAGTGCTGGAATTACAGGCGTGAGCCACTGCGCCTGGCCATTTTTTTTTTTTTTTTTGAGATGGAGTCTCGCTCTGTCACCCAGGCTGGAGTGCAGTGGTGCAATTTCAGCTCACTGCAAACTCCACCTCCTGGGTTAACACCATTCTCCTGCCTCAGCCTCCTGAGTAGCTGGGACTACAGGCGCCCGCTACCACGCCTGGCTAATTTTTTTTTGTATTTTTAGTAGAGACGGGGTTTCACCATGTTAGCCAGGATGGTCTCAATCTCCTGACCTCGTGATCCACCCACCTCGGCCTCCCAAAGTGCTGGGATTAGAGGCGTGAGCCACCACGCCCGGCGATATTTTATTTAATTTTAATATTTTATTTTTTTGAGACAGAGTCTTGCTTTGTCGCCCAGGCTGGAGTGCAGTGGTGCGATCTCAGCTCACTGCAACTTCCGCTTCCAGGATTCAAGCAATTCTCCTGCCTGAGCCTCCCGAGTAGCTGGGACTACAGGTTTGTGCCACCATACCCAGCTAGTTTTTTTATCTTTAGTAGAGATAACATTTCACCATGTTGGCCAGGCTGGTCTTGAACTCCTGACCTCAAGTGATGCACCTGCCTTGACTTCCCAAAGTGCTGGGATTACAGGTGTGAGCCACTGCGCCCGGCCTGGATAGAAATTTTATAATTGAGTGTTCTATTCAACAGGATATTAGTTTTAAAAAATGCAGATTTTAATGAAAGTTTGATTCTCCATAACTTTAATCAGTGACATAAGCAAGCCCATGAATATGCCCATATACTACTATTTTTTTCAGAAACAGGTTTGCAAGCTGCTGAGAATTAAAATCCTGGACTCAAACCCTGTAGGAGAAAACAAAACAAAACAAAACCTGGAAAGTGTGAGGCTTCACAAAGGCTGCAGCAGGAAAAGATTCATTTTCAGGAATTTTAGCTGTTTAATCTTTGAAGACTGAACTAACAGCTGAAAATTACTTTCTCTCTGTTACATTCTGTGATGAATTACAAAGGCAAATAATCCAAAGGTGGCAGATCATTCCATTTTTAGTCATATTTTACACAAGTTTTGCAAATAGTTGGTGCATAATCAGAGCTAACAGCAAAGCCAAAATGGCCAGCCTTTCTGGAGCGGTGAAGACACTTAGCAGGGCAGGGCACTTCATTCTCAGCTCCCACAGGCCTCTGCCAGCCTTGATTATTTATATCTTCCTTTAAACAGAATACATGATGCCAGAGAGGGGAACAGGACCAAGCCAGCTGTGAGCTGCTCTTCTCCTTATCAGCAACCCTTACAGACAGAGGCATCTGGGAACACAGTATCCAAAGCTGCATGACAGTTGATAAATACCAGACATTTTCAATGTTTCCCATGGACAGAGTGTATCACATGCAGCTCATGAATCCATATAACTGCTGTTCACCGGAGCATTCACCAACTAGGTCTATCCCTATGCTAACCAGAAAACTGACTGAGCGGCCAGGTGCAGTGGCTCACCTGAGGTCATGTGTTTGAGACCAGCCTGGCCAACATGGCAAAACCCTGTCTCTACTAAAAATACAAAATTTTGCTGGGCGTGGTGGTGGGCGCCTATAATCCCAGCTACTCGGAAGGCTGAGGGAGGAGAATCCCTTGAACCTAGGAGGCAGAGGTTGCACTGAACGGAGATCGTGTCACTTCACTCCAGCCTGGGTGAAAGAGCGAAACTCCATCTCAAAAAAAAAATAAATAAATAAAATAAAAAATAAAAAGAGAAAAGAAAACCGACTCAGCCCAGGAGTTCCAGACCAACCTGGGCAACATAGTGAGACCCCATCTCTGTAACAAAAAAACCACCACCAAGAAGACTGACTTTATTGATGAAAGGAATGAGGAGATACCCAAAAGCTAGGTGGCATAATGGAAGGAGGACAGACAGGACCTCAAACCTCCTGGGAGACCTCAGGCAAGTCACCTTTCTAAGCTTCAGTTTCCCTGCTATAAAATGAGGAGGGTTAAGCGACATCATTTGAAAAGTGTTATCTGGTTCTAGCTAGTAAACTTTTTATTCTGGGGTAATTTTAGAAAATTATTTAGAAACGCTACAACAACAGTACAGAAATTTCTAGTATAGCCTGCACCCAGGTTCCCCCAATGTTAGCACCTTATATAACCATGGAAGATCTCTGAAATCTCAGAAACCAACATTAATACATTTCTACTAATTAAACCTAGGGTTCAGATTTCACTAGATTTTCTACGAACATTCTTTTTCTGTTCCAGGATCCAATCCAAGATTCCACGTTGCATTTAGACATGAGGTGTCCTTAGTCTTCTCTGCTCTGTGACAGTTCTAAACCTTTGCTAGTTTTTCATGATCTTGACCATATCACTGCTTTTAATACAGGCTGACTTTCTCATATACTATAAAACCGATGTCAGAGACAGGGAAAAGTAAAATATAAATAATGTAAAGGACCGCAGACAAAAACCAAACTGCAGATGATCTGGGCCAAAGGATGCAACTCCGGGTGTAATCTAACATCTGAAAGTGACATCTGCAGGAGATGAGTTACGTGGTTTCCACAGCAGTTGCCAGCCATTACCAGAATCAACACTGTCAAAGCATTCACAATTCAAGGTTAGATTTTTGCCATTCTGAAAAAATGATCAGTTTCGTTTTCAATGCGGATATCTGCACAAACATCAGTAACCAACCTCAAGAAGTAAACAGTATGGCTGATTTTATAAGTTGGGAATGGTTACATCTCATTCCTTGGGAATCCTCCCAAAGAATAACAGTCTCTAGAAGCCTTAAAAAAAAAGTGGGGGGGGGGGCGCTGGGGACGGTGGCTCACATTTGTAATCCCAGCACTTTGGAAGGCCAAGGCAGGAGGATCACCTGAGGTCAGGAGTTCGAGACCAGCTTGGCCAACATGGTGACACTCTGTCTCTACCAAAAATACAAAAATTAGCCAGGCATAGTGGTGCGCACCTGTAATTCCAGCTACTCAGGAAGCTGAGGCAGGAGAATCACTTGAACCCTGGAGGCAGAGGCTGCAGTGAGCCAAGATCACGCCACTACACTCAGCCTGGGCAACACAGCAAGACTCCGTCTCAAAAAATAAAAATAAAAAAATTAGCGGGGCGTGGTGATGCATGCCTGTAGTCTCAGCTACTTGGGAGGCTGAGGTGGGAGGATGGCCTGAGCTGGGAGGTCGAAACTGCAGTAAGCCACCATCACGCCACTATGCTCTAGCCTGGGTGACAAAGTGAGACTGTCTCAAAAAAAAAAAAAAAAAAAAAAAAGATTGAAAATTTATCTAATGACTGACAACTGGGCCAGTATTTTGTACATTCTAAAGAAGCTCCAGTGGGTTGGGGAGTGATTTCTAGCTGGTGGAGTGCTTTGAGATCTTTGGATTAAAGGCATAAGACACTCAGGATACCAACAATCAATGCCCTTCACCCTTCACTGACTACCCATACGGTAGACTAATAAATATGTGGTAAATGGATACCCTTCAGCAATTGAAGAGGTTTAATAGTCTAAAAATACCAGCAACAGCATGAAAGGAATACAGCTTCCTCCCTGCAGTGAAAGCTATTATTGCAGTGAGAGAATCCTCATATGGAACAATCCATCCAGCTGTAGGAATTCCTTGAAGGAATGCTGACGCCAGCTTCGTGGAATGTGCTTGAGTTCAATGAGACTTTCTGTGTATTATGAATAATGGGCTCAATTTTCCTATTGGATGTTAAGCACTAATACATCTCTGAGTAAATATCTGGGGAGGTATCTTCATTTAGTTTTCTTTGAAGGCATTTTTATCTTGCAGCGAAAGCTTAGTATCCACATGAAAAAAAAAAAAGCCAATTCTGATCCATGAGAACCTGACTTCCTTAGTTTACTAAAAAAATATGAAAATAATGTTTAACCACTTGCCACCCACGACTGTGCACATATTTTTATTTTCATTTATTTATTTCATTTTTTATTTTTTGAGACACAGTCTCACTGTCACTCAGGATGGAGTGCAGTGGTGTGATCATGGCTCACTGAAACCTCGACCTCCTTGGGCTCAAGCGATCCTCCCACCTCAGTCTCCCAAGAAGTAGGATTACAGGCACTCGCCACCATGCCTGGTTAAGTTTTTCATTTTTTATCACTTGTAGAGATGCGATCTCACTGTGTTGCTCCAGCTGGTCTCGAACTCCTGAGCTCAAGTGATCCTCCTGTGTCAGCCTTTGAAAGTACTGGAATTACAGGTGTGAGCCACTGCACCCAGCCCTACATATTTGTATAACCACCATTTTGTGTGTGGATTTGCTTTGTTTCTAATGGGAAGATAATCTGGTTTGATGAGAGGAAACCATACAATATTTTATCAGCAGACCCCAGTGCTCCACTGATTGGGATAATGCTGCTGGGGACTAAAAACCTAGTCTTTGAAGAGGGAATATGTAATGAAGTCCTACAGCTTTTCAGTGACTCCAACTGCTGACTTGAAAAATTGTAGCCAACCCACATCTTAAAAAAACAAAGAAGCTTTAAGGAGTGTATAAAGAGTGAGGGGGAAATTGAATAAATACAACAGAATTCTATTTTCCTTTTTGGATGAGAAAATGCTAAGTTATTTGGCTTAATACCTAGCTGCAATGAACCAATGCGACAGGAAGCACTGCTATTCCCATCAAGCCAGAGGCCAAATACCAACCGCCCACTGGAGCCAGGAGGACATGCAGATGAGAAGAGCCAGACATAACGCAAGGGGGAGTGGTGGGGACTGGAACAAATTGGACAGCCCAGCCCCATCTGAAGGGCAAGGGCTCCTCAGATCCAGTGTTATCAGATCTTCAGACGTTTCAAGAAAAGACAGAAGACTGAATTATCATGCAGAACCTCCCAGGTTTGAAATCTTAGCAACTAGAATTCACTGTGTGAGGCAATCAAAAAATGGCAACAGGCTGGGCGTGGTGGCTCACACCTGTAATCCCAGCGCTTTGGGAGGCTGAGGTGGGAGGGTGGAATGAGGCTAGGAGTTTGAGACCAGCCTGGGCAACATAGCAAGACCCCATCTCTATAAAAAATTTAAAAAACTAGCTAGGCATGGTGGTGTGTGCCTGTAGTTGCAGCTACTTGGGAGGCTGAGGTGGGAGACTCACTTGAGCCCGGGAGGTTGAGGCTGCAGTGAGCCGTGATGGCACCAATGCACTGCAGCCTGGGCGACAGAGCATGCGCGTGCTCTCTCTCACAAACACACACACGCACACCAAAAAAGGCTATTAGTGGAATATGGCCCACAAGCCGCCAATATGAAGCAGTAGTGGAAAGGCAGGAAAGGAAACAGGATCCTCTTTTGCTTTTCTTCCACTCCTCATCTGAAGGCCTTTACAAGGCTTTGATGCTAGAACTGGAAGAGACAGGCACGCATGCTTGAGACTAAACATTGAATGAACTTTGGTCAGGTGTGGTGGCTCATGCCAGTTATCCCAGCACTTTGAGAGGCCGAGGTGGGCGGATCATCTGAGGTCAGGAGTTCGAGACCAGCCTGACCAACATGGAGAAACCCTGTCTCTACTACAAATACAAAATCAGCCGGGTGTGGTGGCGCATGCCTGTAATCCCGGCTACTTAGGAAGGCTGAGGCAGGAAACCACTTGAACCGGGGGAGGCAGAGGTTGTGGTGAGCCAAGATTGCACCACTGCTCTCCAGCCTGGGCAACAAGAGCGAAACTCAGTCTCAAAAAAAAAAAACATTGAAGGAACTTCAAGGGAAATCTTACATGATGGTGAAAACATAACTCAATGAAGGTCAATTCAATGTTATTAACAAACTAGCAAAATTTATTGGGCATCAGAACCCAGTTTCTTTCTTTTTTTGTGAGACAAGGTCTTGCTCTGCTGCCCACGTTACAGTGTAGTGGCGTGATCATAGCTCACTGCAGCCTCAACCTCCTGTGCTCAAGTGATTCTCCCATCTCAGCCTCCTGAATAGCTGGGAATACAGGTGTGCTCCACCAAGCCTGCCTAATTTTTTAAAAAAAAGTTTTGTAGAGACAGGGTCTTGCTATGTTTCTCAGGCTGATCTCAACTCCTGGCCTCATGTGATCCTCCCAGCCTGGCTCCCCAGAGTGTTAGCATTACAGGTGTAAGCCACTTTGCCTGGGTCGGAACAAAGTTTCTTTAATGATACCTATATATCCCTGTAGCAACTTAGAGTTTCACAATTAATCTTCATATTCATTTTTCAGATAGTAACATGGAAGCACTAGTAGCCCAATGACTTGCCCAAGGCTCTACTGCTAATCAGTGGCAGTGTGAAAGCAAACAAATTGTCTGGATTTTAGTGACTGCTCTCCCACAGCATGGCTGCCCAGGGCGACACATTTGCTATATATTTTGTTTCACTCATCACATTTGACAAAGCTTGAATATTATAATACATGAGAATTGAAAGGGTCATTACAGGCAATGCAACCCCGGCAACTCTGCTTCCATTGTGCTCACGTGCATAACATACTCCCATCTGAAATATTTCTTCACCGCAATTATTCAGAACTGAGGTGTAGAGAGGCACAGAACTGTGGAGGGTGGAAGGGAGTGTATGTGGAGACAGAACTGCACCCTTGAAGAAATTGTCTCCCATCAACCCCCTGCTCCGCTTGCTCCTGCCCCACACCTGGGTTAAAAACTACTGGTCCAGTCCATCCCTCTTCCATTTTACTTGACAGGTTAGGAAACGAAAGACAACTCAGATGAGTGGCTGGCCCAAGTTCAGAGTTACAAAGTGGCAAAGCCAAGTCCAGAACTCAACCTCTAAAATGAAAATACAGGGCAAGGAAGGGGGCTCTAATGGTTTTGAATATTCCCAAAGACATTATTACGGATTGCAGGGTTTTGGGGAGATGTTCTGTAACTGTTTAATGACTTTTCTGGGACACCAGACGCGGTTTCTCTTACCTCCCATCCTTCCATTTCCAGTCCTCTCTTCCCATATATATCATAGATGGCCCTGGTTTGGGGGTCACTAAGCACTGCAAATTAAAAATTAAACATGTTCATAAAATACAAAATTCACCTTCAGTCCTTCCTGAGAACACTGACGTCATTAGGTAAGCCCATCTTCTGTTCTTCCTGTCTGATCACAATCTTCCTAGAGACCCCTTTCATTTTCTACACATCTTTCCTCCCAACTGCTTTTTTGATTCAACCTAGGATTTGTTTATTGACTTATTGACTGACAGAGTCCTTCTCTGTTGTCCTGGCTGGAGTGCAGTGGTAAGATCATAGCTCACTGCAGCCTTGAATTCCTGGGCTTAACTAATCCTCCCGCTCTAGCTTCCCAAGCAGCTGGGATTACAGGTGTGTGCCACCATGCCCAGCTAATTTATTTTTTGTAGAGATGGGGTCTCACTATGTTGCCTAGGCTGATCTCAAATGATTCTCTTGCTTTGGCCTTGCAAAGTGCTGGGATTACAGGTGTCAGCCACTTCACCCAGCTAATGTAGGATATGTTTAAAGGTGGCTACAAATGAGAAAAGTCAGATTTTCCAGTACCCAAGTTACTCTTGATTGGAAGGTACAGGTACAAGGTGTACAAGGTGCACCATGCAGGAAGCGGCACTGGCTCCTGCATTGGGAAAGGACATGAACATTGTTTTTAAAATAATTTGGTAAATTTCTGCCACGGTGTATAAAAGTACACTGACTTGAAAGAGTGGGTTCCAGTTTCTAAAGAAGCTTGCTATAAAAGTAGAAACAGGCTCAGATACTAGAAAAAGCTGATTTGTTATTTACTCTATAGAGTTCTGTTAACTCCAAAGACAGGCTACATTTCTTCTGTGCACCTCTCCTCTCTATTTGTAAATAATTTTAAAAGACAAAAACACCTCTTACCACGTTGTTAGCCACATCACCCAAAGTACATCAGAAAAGGATTTCTCAGCTAAGGGTGAGGGCTGCTCAAATGATATCCCAACTGAACGATATCCCAACTGAACTCAAATGTCAGCAAGGCCAATGGTCATTCTCTTCCCCCTCTGCTTCACCAATTTCTGCCAAGACCTTTGGGTCTCTTCCCCCGACAGTTCCCATATATTTGTAGGCCTAATTTAAAAACCACATAAATGATCCTATGCATAATCAAATCTAATGGGAAAGGAAGAAATGCTGGCCCCTGGAAAACACAGGAGCCAAACTTGTGTTCCTCTCCAGCATTTAATAAGGAATTATTCACTCACTATTTTACCTGAGTCTCCCTTTAGGCTAAACATGAGGCCAGGTCTGCTGTTGTGGCACTTTCACTAGCACTGCTAGGGTTTTTCTTTAACTCTTCCCCAGGTCTCCAACACAATACAAGCAAACTATGTGGCTAATTTAGACAACAGTAAAATTAATGCACCCATTTAGGTAACAGAATACAATAAAAAGAACAGGCTACTCTTCACAACCGCCATGCAAATGATCTGAATAGAGTTAAATTTGGTAATGACACTATACCGACTGTACACATTTATCACACACTGCAGCCTGATTTTCACTGGCCATTAAAATCTAACTTTTTGGTAAAACTATAAAGTGAAAAACACTACAAGCTATTACGTATACAGTGAGATGACTTTATGATTTTATAAAGAAACACATTATCTAATTTTTGGTCTAAGGAGGAAATCACCAAATGGTTCTGGAACAAATAACTTATTGTACTTGATGTATATAACAGTGATTTAACATTTTTTTAAATTTAAATTTAAAAAATGGTGGTAAAATATACATATAATATTTACCATTTTAACCATTTTAAAGTATATGATTCAATAGCATTAAGTACATTTACAATGTTGTGTAACCATCATCACTCTCTATTTCCAGAACTTTTTGCCATCCCAAACAGAAGCTCTGTATCCGGTCGTGACTTTAATATTTTATAAACAAATATATCACAGAATGTTCTTTCTGACATACATAAGACATAAGTATAAAAATGTGAATCACTTGGTTCTATTTCCTAAAAGCCTTCTTAACATCATTTTCTTTCTTTTATTAGAACCGGTAACTGAATGCTTCAGAACCAATAAAATCACTTTTGGATGAAAAAATGTCCTTGTATCTTCTAACAAAAAAGAGAACAAAGAAACCTTCCCTGTAACGATCAGCCTTTTACCTATAAGAGTTCCCTTTAGAAGAAAACTGGTAAACGATTTAAAACTTGAGTATTCCCTTGCAATTGAGACTCTGTCTATTACTTCACCCAGTCTCTCATTTTCTACTTACTGGACACATATTGATTTCCAAAGCAAAATACTACTCTTTCAAAGGACCCTGTCAGTGAAAAGTACTACACTAACCACCTGTTTTATATACCTCTAAGGACTCTCTTTTTCTATCCTCTACAAATTACACCTCCTAAAAATCGAATATCTGCTACCAGGATGTTTCTACAAAGTCCAGCCCTCCGCTGACCTTCATAAGCCTGGTGAACAAGGTTAAACAGTCGTTCTGCCTGTGACTTGAGCTCTGGGTCTCTGTGCTTGTCTGGATGGTAGAGCATACACAGCCTCCGGTAGGCAGCTTTCAGCTCTTCAGAAGAGGCCTAAAGAAAGAAAAATTCAATTAGAGAACAATCAATGCTACTTAAACATTATCATTATCAGAATCAGCCTTGAAATGGGGACCCATCAGCCACGTCCCAATGTGTTTGCTCTCGACATACAGGATGTAATGAAGTTAGGTTTATTACCTCAACAAGGCTTCTTTTTGCCAGTTAATAAAGTGATCAATTACGTACATCAATGGGGACTGGGTTTTGCTGGGAAGTGCTGCTATCCGATGAATGAACGTTTGGGTCTCTGGAATGGCTCAGTGTGCTCTGAGCTGAAACAAAAATGTCATAGAGATGTGCCAACTCTTTGACTTCAGTTATTTGAAGTAAATCATGCCAAGGCACTCTCAACAGAATAGGTTCAGGCAAAGAAAAGCTACATACCATTAGTCAGAAATGACATCAATTTAATGACATAACGAACATGAATCCTTGAAATTCAAAGACAAACTTGTAAGGCCCACGTGCACTCGAATGCAACCTCTAATTCCAGAAGGCAGCATATTCAGTGGCAGAAATGCTTCCCTAACCTGTAGTAACCAACCCTCCCCAAAACCCCCAGACCCCCTAAAAACCAAAAGGCATCAACTCTCCAATTCTACACAGAACATCCGAAGGGACGGCACAAGGCAGACGGGCTCTGGTGTGCTTTAACCACAGTGGGGGGCGGGTGCCAACGAGGCAAACCCACATTCACTGTGGCCTGCCTCACAGCCACCAAGAGGGTCTCTAGACAGGGCCCCTCAGAGGCCTTGGAACACTAGGCGGGCTATGTGGCTGGCCCTGCAGGTCTGCTTTTGGGAAGTGTTATGTTTGATTCTAGAGGCTATTTTGGCCTGTCAGGGGTGGTATTGGATGGGCAGTTCTACCCTTTGGTATATCAGTTAAAGAACATTTGATTTGGGGACATATCCCCACCATTTTGACAACTGAAGCACATTTCTGGGTCACTGACAACATGCTAGAGGGGCCCCAAAAATCTGCCAACTGAACAGAATAGGCCCAGGTCCCAGGAGGGGATGTGAGGATTGACAGTCCTCTAGGATGAGGGCCTGGAACACAGATCCTCAAAGAAAGAGGTCACACAGACATAGTTGGTCCTGGGACCATAATTACAAAAAAAAAAAAAAAAAGATGACCCTGTATTCTCTGTTACTTCCACAATTTTTCAATATCTTTCAGTCCCAGGACTAATGAGCTTCTTCACCAGCAAAAAAAGTACAATTTTACTGTACTTTAGTAATAACTTTTGGCCCAGAATCTAAATATTTTCTACAGGATTAAGTTATTCAGATGTTAGAAAGCCAGGGTATTTGTGCGAGTTTACCAGGGGTTCTAAACAAGGAATTCTGAAGGACTCCAAGAGGAAGACAATAAACGTGACTGGAAAGACGTGCAGAGGACAACGGCCCATCGGTCCCATGTGCCTGAGGGGGCAGCGGCAGTGGTGCTGGGGCCCGGGTTCTGCTCCCTCAAGCCCATCTCCTCAGCCCTAGACCAGGCTCAGGCCAGCTTCATCTGAGGAGTAGGTGATGGCGTGGGTGACCTCCAGGAGCCTTCTGGCTCTAACTTTACTGGATTCTGCTATCCAGAAAAGAAACAAGGCTGGACGCAGTGGTTGACACGTGTAGACTTAGCAATTTGGGAGGCGGAGGTGGGCAGATTGCTTGAGCCCAAAAGTTCAAGACTAGACTGGGTAACATGGCAAAACCCCATATCTACCAAAAATACAAAAATTACCTGGGTGTGGAGGCGCCTGCCTGTGGTCCTACCTGGAAGGCTGAGGTGGGAGGATCACCTGAGCCTGGGGAGGCTGAAGTTGCAGCGAGCTATGATTGCACCGCTGCACTCCAGCCTGGGTGACAGAGGGGGAAAAAAAACTAGCTAGACCCAAGACATTCAGCTTGCCCTTTAAAGCAGGCCACAGAGAGCTTCCCGCTGGTTTGGAGAGAGGCAACTCTGCTGCATGCCATTTTAAATCGGGAGCTCCTTGAAGGTTCCATGAACTACTGTGTCAGAATAGGGTCAAGGATCTTGCTGAATGAGCAGCTCCTGGCCTCTGAGAACTGGTGAGACCCCACTCCATAGCAAATCTCTTTCTCCCATCTTCCCTTTGGTGCAGCCTTCAGGGACAGCACTGCCAAACAGGGGCTGGCTGCCTGTCTTCCAGCCACGCCCATGTGGTTCGCTCTGGGGCAACACAGCCTTCCATTCTGCTGGTTGAGAATGCAGGTGTGGCAGTCAAACGGCCCATGTTCAGATGCAGGATCTGTCACTTCCAAGCTTTGTGACCATGGCAAGTGAGATTTCTGGCCTTTGGTCTTCTCCTCCATAAAAGGGGATGACAGCCCTTGCAGGGACGGTGTGAAAATGAAACCCGACAGTGACTATGAAGTGCTTCACACAGTGTCCAACACACAGCAAAAACTTAGGAATTATAGCTCCTTTAAGCCCCTTTCTGTTTCCTCACCTGCAAACTGTGGACAATAGTGCTTCTTTCTGAGTCTGAGGCATAATTGAGATAATACAAGCACGAATGCTTAACAATGTCCAGCTCATACTAGGACCATAACCACTTTTGTTATTACCATCATCACAATTAGTTGTGGTATCTTTTTGGCGACAGGAGTACTGAAACTGGAACAATTCGGAGGGCACCGCCCTGGTGCCTGGATAACGGAAACATTCATTTATGAAACAGTCCTGCTTGTGACAATTCATTGTGCTGTATATTCAGGAGATGACCACTTTTCTGCATGTATATTCTATTTCTATAAAAATACAAGGTTCTCTAGAAGAGGTGGGCCTCCATATTTCCATCTCTGCATTTTCTCCTTTTTCTTCTTCTTGCTGTAGTGTTTTGTTTTCCTCCCAACTTTTAATGCATTTCTTGCTACACTTATCAATATACCACCTGTACCAAACCCTGGTGTTTCAAACATAAATCATGGGAAAATAATCTTTTCCAGGTAGGTTTACTTATGTGATGATGTAAAAGGGGCTTATTTTTTTTCCCACACGGCCATTACAAATTATTTTCTTTTTTTTTTGAGATGGAGTTTCACTCTGCCACCCAGGCTGGAGTGCAGTGCTGTGATCTCGGCTCACTGCAGCCTCCGCCTCCTGGGTTCAAGTAATTCTCCTGCCTCAGCCTCCCAAGTAGCTGGGATACAGGCACACGCCACCATGCCCAGTTAATTGTTTGTATTTTTAATAGAGATGGGATTTCATCGTGTTGGCCAGGTTGGTCTTGAACTCCTGACCTCAGGTGATCCGCCTGCCTCGGCCTCCCAAAGTGCTGGGATTACAGGCGTGAGCCACTGCACCCGGTCACAAATTATTTTCTTTGTGCAAATTTTAATTGTCCTTTTCTGTATCTCATAAAGTTACAAGTACTGGATTAGACAGATTTAACTGACTCTCAGTTAGACTGCTATTTCCTGGTTATTAAAATTAACCTAGATGACAAGAGAGTAGAATATCTACTCTGCAAGACATTCTTTAATCTTATTAATAAATGGCTTAATATGCTATTGATTAAGTAATGTAAATAAGATGTTTCATTTTTAATAAATATCACATTCAATAAAAGGTTAGATTGGTCCTTTCATTATAACTGAATAGCTAAGGTCACTGGTTCGATATTTCATAAATGAGAACCTCTTTCACTCTCACAGAAATACTGTTATTTCAAAATGCAATGAGATTATCATTAAGAATGATACCTAAAGGTACATTCTTATCCTAAAATTCTGTAATAAAAATTAAGAAATGTATCATACTTTAAGTCTATAATCTTTCATCATCTCAATCACCTGGTTATATTTTCTGGCTCGACTATACGTTAGGTCCCAAATTAAGTCTCAATAGACTATAAAGACTGACATCATACAAAATATCTTCTCCTACCACAAGAGGATGAAGTCAGAAATCAATAACAGGGCTGGGTGCAATGGCTCACACCAGTACAGTAATCCCAGCACTTTGGTATCCCAAGGTGGGAGGATCGCTTGAGGCCAGGAGTTCAAGACCAGCTTGAGCAACATAGCGAGATCCTGTCTCTAGAAAAAAATTTAAAAAAATTATCCAGGTGTACTTCCAGCACCTCAGGAGGCTAAGGCAAAATAAGCTAAAACATGTCTGGATAATATGTCTGTACCACGACTGCATTTGGTTAGGATAGGCTAGATCAGTGGTTCTCAAAGTGTGGTCTGGGGCATCCCAGGAATCTCTGAGACCCTTTCAGGGATCCACAAAGTCAAAACTATTTTTCTAATAACACGAAGCTGTTATTTGCCTTTTTCACTCTCATCCTTTCTTGAGTGTACAGTGGAATCTTGAGGTTACAGGACGTGTGATGATCTTGGGAACAAACATGAGCCTAAAAGAGGCAATCCTTCAAGATGGATCCTGAGATACCTAAATTTAAAATAGTCAGGTGGCCTTTTGCTGACTAGAGGTTGCACAGTTTTCCAAAATCCACATCTTTTTATCTTTGGAGCTCACCCACCTCAATCAATCCAAGCTCATCTGCCCCAGCCAATCAGGACTCACCTGTATCAACCAATCAGAGCTAAGCAAGTTTCAATCCTTCATTTACATAAATGGACCTGATTGGGAACCCACGCAGGAACTTTGGCTATAAAACCTGAGTTTTCCTTTTGTTCTCTGGAACCCACCTTTGTTTTATACTGCAGGCTGGGTTTCCCCGGTTTGCAAAGTATTCACTGGAGTAAAATCTCTTTTTTCCAAATTATCTTTCAGAGAACTTTTAGTTACAATATCATTGTTCTGATGTTTAATGGAATGTGTGTACATGTCTTATGTTTTCTAGAAATTTCTAAGGTTGGTATAAATACAAGAGTTTAAATAAATACAAGAGTTTTGAGATTAACTCAATTAGCCCTCAGTTCCTTGACTGTGCTATCGTTGGTTATATCTGCTGTGATGTCTGTGTATCTATAATCTCGTTATTGTCCAATACAGTCATTTTAAATCCTTAAACGTTTTCCTTGTGCTTCTGCTGAAATACATTTGTATTTGTGTCTTGTTTTACAACAATATTTTAGCAATTACTCAGTTTTAATTTCTGACTAAATATCAATAGCTATAATTCACATAAACAAAAGCTCTTTGGGATCCTCAATAACTTAATAACTTAAGCATGTAAAGGATAACATTAAGAATGTAAAGGAATAACTTAAGAATAACTTAAGAATGTAGTAACTCAAGAATGTAAAGAAATCCTAACACCAAATAACTTAAGAATGTAAAGGAATCCTTATGTAAGGAATAACTTAAGAGTGTAAAGGAATCCTAACACCAAAAAGCCTGATAACTGCTGGGCTAGATGATACTGCAGTAACAAACAATCCAAAAATTTCAATGGCTTATTTCTCTCTCACTTTACATGTCCATTTGACGCCAGCTAGTATGGTTTGGCAATGTCTTCAGGTCCCAGGTTGACAGGTCCCAGGATGACAGAGCATTCATCCTGTGCCAATCACCAAGGCAGAGGGGAGAGCAGGCTCCCTGGCTCACACTGGCATTTAAATGCTTGGACCTAGAAGTGACACACCTCACTTCCACTGACATCACCAGCTAGAACTAGTCCCAAGGTCGTCTTGCTTGATCACAAGGACACTAGCAAGTGCAGTCCTACCATGTGCTGGGCAAGCAAAGAACCAACCACATTGGGTGAACGGTACTTATACCTACCATGATGATGATATTTAATTTGATACTTTGAAGACTGAATAGAGCATGCAAATAACAACTTAATAATACCTCATATTTATATTCACTTTGGGAATACTAAAGCCACCAGGTTTTTTGTTGCTTTAGCCTATATTTTCAAACTCGAACTTCCAGGCGATGTATCTGTATTACTAAATTTCACCAACCAAGGCTCCACAAACTATATTCTACTGATTTCGGGAAGTTTGCCTGATTACCACAATTGAAGATTCATTATTGTCCCTATGTTCCCCAATAATCTGATGGAAAGAAACTGCATCAGCTCATAAAAACCTGCAGTGTTTATTATGATAGTTGGTGCTTATACACTTTAAAAGAAAAAGCAGATTTCAGAGCTAATTAACACCAAGACAGCACGGGTGCTTTGTGCTGAGTAAGAGCTGTTCTATGGAGAGAAAGAGTGTCATATATTATTTGGTGTCATTTAGTAGATACTGATTATACTAAGAGAGCAAGCCACTTACTTATCAGGCATTAAAAAGCAACCACTTAACTGGACTTGGTAAAAAAAAAAATTCCCTATTTCATTTTGTAAAGGTTCCAACCATATAGCCTGAAGCTTTACACAATACAGTCCCTCTTTTTTTTTTTTGAGACGGAGTCTTGCTCTGTCGCCCAGGCTGGAGTGCAGTGGCATGATCTCGGCTCACTGCAAGCTCCGCCTCCCAGGTTCATGCCATTCTCCTGCCTCAGCCTCTTGAGTAGTTGGGACTACAGGTGCCCGCCACCATGCCCGGCTAATTTTTTGTATTTGTTAGTAGAGACGGGGTTTCACCGTGTTAGCCAGGATGGTCTCAATCTCCTGACCTCGTGATCCACCCACCTCGACCCCCCAAAGTGCTGGGATTACACGTGTGAGCCACTGCGCCCGGCCATAGTCCCTCTTATTCCCAGCTCCACCATATTCTGATGGCATTTTTCCTGCTCAACCCCCCCCTTCTCTCATTTTCATTCACATGTAGAATATCTTTGGAAAGTCTGGAAATATGGGATTCATCCTCAAACAGAAATAAACCCCAATGATATATTCGGAATCATACTACAACATCAAGCACTGTGTAGACTGGAGTAACTCATTCTGCCTGACTGATCTCCACAGGAACAATCCAAGTAGAACAGGATTTAACGTGAGACTAATCTGTATCTACGGTAAAAATGCAGTTCCATTTAATTGACCAAAAAAAAAAAACAAACAAAAAACGACCAAATACCATACAAAAATATATCTGATCCATCTGAAACTTATTTTCTTTTACAAATGTTATTAGTGTTGCTAGTGCGAAAGATGATAAAGTAACCTTTTCCCACCTCAATAAGAAACATAAGAGGAAGATAATCAGTATCTGCCAGATGCAAAGGACAAGCCCAGCAAAAGGGAAAAGCCGTCGTTTCATCTTCTGGCATGCTATTCAGTCCTGGACTGAGTCTCCATAGGCCTTGACTCACTCTGGAGCCTGAGCATAAAGGCATATGTTTGAATTTGCTCTCCTCCTCTTGTACCTGATTTAGATTTATCAAATTAACAACAAATAAATTCCTTCCAATAATAAGTTCCTCTAGAATTTGATTGCTAAAATTGCAATGTATTCCTCAAGAATACCAGTAGACAAGGTGAGTATGTCGTTAGCAAATACTTATCACTTCAATCAGTAAGTTTACTGAATGTCAACTGGCTTTAGAACCCACTAGGGGCACAAAAGAAATACAACATGGTCTGTAGCTCAGAGAAATTACACATAGATCCCTATCTATTTCCTATTCCCCACCCCCCCCAAAAAAACTCCATGTAAACATTGATTTAACTAAACAATATAAAACAGGAATGCTAACATTAATGATACAGAAAGAAGTTCACAGAAGTCAGAATGCAAAGAAAACCTCATGGAGGTGGTGAGACCCCAATGAGAACACAAAGGTGGACTCTGATTTACTTTGGGTATCCAAGATGGGCTGCGGCATTTCAGGGGAAAATAACACCCTGAGGAAACAGGCCGGTGTTGGGGACAGAAACACTGACCAAACCAGCAGGCGTAAAGGGGCATAAGAAGGCAGGAAGTAGGTAAGAAACTAATTTGGACACCCAGCTGTCTGCTCAATGTATTCAGCAAACATTTGTTAAGTACCATTATGTGCCTGGCACTGTGCAGGGGATATAATGGTGACTCAGACAGCCACGGCCCCTGACCACACGGTGCTTCCTCTGCAGTGGAAGAGGGCAGAACATCACCACAAAGTAGCCAGAAAATACACAAAACATCTAACTTACACAGGGCTTTAAAAATGGAGCCAAGGAGTTTGACCCTGACCCAAGAAATAAGAGGAAGTCATACAAGGTTTCTGGGTAGAGAAATAATGTCACCAGTATTATTTGTTAAGATTAATTTGGTACAGCTTGACTGAAACAGACAACAAACAAACAAAAAAAACCAGAGAGAGCTAAGGAAACAGCAGCAGAAATTCAAGGCTACGGTTGTGCGGCCAGCAGCCTGGAAGCTGAAACAGAAATGAAGGATCAGAGTCTGCTGAAGTCCTAGAGGATTCACGGATCTACGGGACAGTTACTGAATGTGAAATGGAGAAGAATCAACGAGCATTCCAGGGTTTTGGCTCGAATATGGGTTAGGGAGAAATTAGGAGGTAGTCAGGCTTGGGGCAGAGGTGAATTTGAACACCTAGGTGGCGTGATGTCCAGAAGGCAGATAGAGATGCAGGGTTGAAGCAAGAGACTTAAAAAGGGGGCTCACGCCTGTAATCCCAGCACTTTGGGATGCTGAGGCGAGCTGATCACCTGAGGTTGGGAGTTCCAGACCAGCCTGACCAACATGGAGAAACCCCGTCTCCAGTAAAGATACAAAAAAACAGCCAGGCATGGTGGCGCATGCTACTCAGGAGGCTGAGGCAGGAGACTTGCTTGAACCCAGGAGGCGGAGGTTGTGGTGAGCTGAGATTGCACCATTGCACTCCAGCCTGGGCAACAAGAGCAAAACTCCGTCAAAAAAAAAAAAAAAAAAAAATCCAAGGAGGTGAGGACTGAACTGGAGAAAGGGCTATGTAAGGAGGACAGGGAATGTGCAACTGGCAAAGTGAAAAAGAAGGACTGAGAAGCATCACAGAGCTTTAAAGTCGTGTCAATGGTGTCACAAATGCATTTATACAGATTTACAGCTAACAAAATAATTCCACTATTTCCTCACTTAATACTTTAATACTCAAAACGCCTTGAGGTTGGTATCAGACTCCCATTTTACGGATAAAAATCCCGAGGATCGGAAAGATCAAGTGACTTATTGAAGATGGAGGAGGAGTTTATTTGGTTATGGACCCCTAACCTGAAAGATGGTTAGAAACTAATAATGTGTAGCCTAACTCAAACCAAACTTCAGTTCATGAAAAGTGAAAGGCAACATAGAAGGAAGAGGCATTTACTATATATATATATACCAGATCAACAATTCATCCAAATTATATAACTAACCAATAAGAGCCTTCCTTATTAATGGCTATGCTCATGACACTAATAGAAATACATGGCATTCATGTGACAGTCGCATGTCCACTGCTATGTCAAGCATTTCCATGCACTCCCACTTCATTCCCACAAAAGCTCTACGACAGTAAAACTGTCTGGATTTTATGGATGAACGGGCTCAGACAGGTTAGGTAATTTGCCCCCCACAAAACCTGCTAGAAACTCAAACTCGGATCTGACTCCTGCGGCTGTGCTATCTTCACAATGACCCCTTCTGAAACTCCACCACTGTCCCAGGACATTCAAATCATCACCAATGAATGCTCCTTGATGCTTAAACATGCAAGGGGTGGGCTAGGTGATTTCAGTTGTCCTTCACTTAAAACCCCTGAATTGCCCAGGCGTGGTCGCTCACGCCTGTAATCCCAGCACTTTGGGAGGCCGAGGTGGGTGGATCACGAGGTCAGGAGATCGAGACCATCCTGGCTAACACAGTGAAACCCCGTCTCTACTAATAATACAAAAAATTAGCCGGGCGTGGTGGCGGGCTCCCGTAGTCCCAGCTACTCAGGAGGCTGAGGCAGGAGAATGGTGCAAACAAACAAAAATCCTGAATTCTACCACATCTTTGTTGAGGACAGAGGTCAGGCTGACCTCCACTGATTTTGGAAGTTTGGCTCCTACAGCCATTTTAGATTTCACTTTGGAAAGAGCTTAGCAGAGAAATAATCAAACCACAAACGAGTCAGAAAAGCTGAACAAAGAGACAGATAAAACAATTCTAAAAAGTTTCTATAAATAGGAATAATTTTTGAAACTTAAGTGAGTTCTACTTAACACAGAGTTAAGGAAAAAACTTACAAAACTCACAAAACACAATACCTCCAAGATGGCAATATAAATTTGAAAAAAAGATTACACAATTAAGTAACAACAGAATCCCAAATACTGAAAAAAAAAAAAAAAAAAAAAAAAAAAAGGCAGGAAGCACATCACCTGTAAGGTTTACGGGGCAGAGGAGGAATCGGGTCTTGCAGCACACATCTCGGCTACAATCATAGAATTCAAGAACAAATGGGCCCAAGGAGCAAAAATCCTGACTCCTAATCAGAGGTCATTCCAAGGGCTCAGGAATTCTTTTGCTACCATTGTACAACTTGGTTTTCATTACTCTTCCTGGTCATGTTCATATATTTATTTGTTGCCCTTGAGACGAATAGAAAATAAAAAGGCCCTAGTCTCTAGAAACAAGCTCCAGAGTTGCACCAAAATTGATGGCTCAGATCCTATCCTTACAGTAAGAAATCGGCTTATTTCTCCCTAAAAGCCTGACCTTATACCTTCTGTCATTCGTGTTCATCTGTTATACCCTGCCTACTCATGCAGACTTCTTGTGGTTGATCTCTATTGGCTTGGCATTTTACTGCTGAAGAATTTTCTGGCTCCTGTCAACTAGGGAGGGTAGGCTGCACACTCAAAACATGCAGAAGTGGTTCCAACAGTCCATGAGCCAAACAGGAATCCAGCTGTCAGATTTTCATCTCGAAGGAGGTTCCACTCCAAGCTGCAAGCTCCTTCCAGGGACTGTGATCTGTACCAGGCACATGCCGTAACAGTGGTAAAAAGCAGCAATGTTCTCAATTGTCTTCTTTTTAAGAAATGTGTGTCTCCTTTAAAAAATATATGCTATTTTATTTATTCATCTGTTGTCTTACATCTTTTCTTAAACAAAGGTGTAAATAAGTAAAATTAAAATGAAAGGTTAATAAAAAGCAGACACTAAAATTCTACAGCCAAGCAAAGCATGTTGCTATCATGTCCCCTATTTTATTTTCTGTTGTTTTATTACTAAATTCACAGCAAATACAAAAGTTTTCCATTGAATTCTCTTTAAGAAAGAAAATAAAAGAGGTGTTTTGGTAGATAATGCAAAATTAGAGCATTAACATTACAAGAAGCAATTGTCTGAAATGCCCAAAGCAGAAAATAACTGGCTTATAGATCATTAAAGAAACACACTGTAAAATGTAACCTCACGTTTGCCAATCACATTATGAGATGACACTGGAAGTGGTGGGGCGTCCTCAACAGCTCCCTCCCCGCGCACAGGCAGCTTCTCTAAACTCCACTTCCCGGGCACCCTCTTGAGCCCACCCCCGCCCCCAGCTCTGCCTCCTCTCTGCTTGGCTCACAACTATCCTATCTTTACTCCAAACACCCAAAAAAGGTTATCCTTGAGCCTGCACCCTACTCCCATGCTTAGCCCCAACTTCCAGGAAAGCTCCCTATCCCCATGTCAACTTTCCAGGAAGCACAAGTTCAGAGAGATCACTGTCTTTTAAAAACAACAAACTCAGTGTTTTGAACAGAAAGTAAAAAATGCTTCAGGAATTTCTTTCTTTTTTTTTTTTTGGAGATGGAGTTTCGCTCTTGTTGCCCAAGATGGAGTGCAATGGCACGATCTTGGCTCACCGCAGCCTCTGCCTCCAGGGTTCAAGTGAATCTCCTGCCTCAGCCTCCCATGTAGCTGAGATTACAGGCATTTGCCACCACGCCTGGCTAATTTTTGTATTTTTAGTAGAGATGGGGTTTCTCCATGTTGGTCAGGCTGGTCTCAAACTCCCGACCTCAGGTGATCTGCCCGCCTCAGCCTCCCAAAGTGCTGGGATTACAGGCATAAGCCACCGCGCCCAGCCTCTTTTTTTTTTTCCTTTGACAAGAGCCTTGCTCTGTTGCCCAGGCTGGAGTACAGTGGAGAAGTGGCTCACTGCAACTTCTGCCTCCTGGGTTTGAGCAATTCTCCTGTCTCAGCCTCCCAAGTAGCTGGGATTACAGGCGAGCACCACCACGCCCGGCCAATTTTTTTTTTTCGTATTTTTAGTACAGACAGGGTTTCACCATGTTAACAAGGCTTGTCTCAAACTCCTGACCTCAGGTGATCTGCCCGCCTCCGCCTCCCAAAGTGTTGGGACTATAAGGCGTAAGCCACCACGCCCAACCTCAGGAATTTCATAAACTAATGCTTAGCACACATTCTAGCACTATGATTTTTAGTAATACTACAAGTGGATAGCAAAGTTCATCCTTAGCCAGGATGAAGCATACCAAGGCTTTCTATGTACACGTATGTCTTTCACATTTTTAAATTTATTTATTATTATATTATCGTTTAGACGGATTCTTGCTCTGTCACTCAGGCTGGAGTGCAGTGGTGCGATCTTGCTTCACTGCAAACTCCATCTCCCAGGTTCATGCAATTCTCTTGCCTCAGCCTCCCGAGTAGCTGGGATTACACGCGCCCGCCACCACACCAGGCTAGTTTTTGTATTTTTAGTAGAGACAGGGTTTCACCATGTTGGCCAGGCTGGTCTCGAACTCCTGACCTCGTGATCCGCCCGCCTCGGCCTCCCAAAGTGCTGGATTACAGGCATGAGCCATCACGCCCAGCCTTTTATTTATTATTTTTATAGACGGAGTCTCGCTTTCTATAGACAGAGTCTCGCTCTGTTGCCCAGCCTAGAGTGTGGTGGTGTGACTGTAGCTCACTGCAGACCCAAACTTCTAGGTTCAAGCAATCCTCCTGTAACCAAGTACCCCCATTTTTCTTTTTTTTTTTTGAGTCTCACTCTGTTGCCCAGGCTGGAGCACAGTGGTGTGATCTCTGCTCACGGCAACCTCCACCTCCCAGCAGAGATTCTCCTGCTTCAGCCTTATGAGTAGCTGGGATTACACGCGCCTGCCATCAAGTCTGGCTAAGTTTTGTATTTTTAGTAGAGATGGGGTTTCACCATGCTGGCCAGGTGGGTCTTGAACTCCTGACCTCAAGTGATCCACTGGCCTCGGCCTCCCAAAGTGCTGGGATTACAGACAGGAGCCACCATGCCCGGCCCCATTTTTCTAAGAGATAGTTTAATTATTTTCTCCTCTCCCCCTTTCCCTGGTATCCTGTTTCCTACTTAGCCCTTTAGAAATGCAAATATAACCTTTCCCCTCCTCCTCACCAGACATCCTCTATGGGGCAAGTTCATCTAACTAGGTGCTCCAAGACGGATCTCTTGACAGTGGATTTGCAGACCAAATCATGTCCCCATGGCCACTTTTACTTATTTCTGCCCAGGAAGGTGCCAACTCAATTGCCAGGTAGATAAAGTACCCAGATAGCAGGGGGACCCCTGCCCTTGCTCATTTCCTCCTTATAAAAGTGCCTGCTTTCTGCTCTAAAAGTGAAGCGGTACAGCAGGACATCGTGCCCCTTCCCCAAGCTGACTTCAGAGTAAATTCACCGGCTTTGTATGCGCCTCACTCTTGTTAGCTGGACTCCGCATGCGGTAAACAACTGACCTGCTTTTTGGCTGTACTTCCACCTTAGGCTGGACTACAGCTTACAGCGCACACCACCATGCTCGGCTAATTCAAAAAAAATTTTTTTTTGGCTGGGCGCGGTGGCTCACACCTATAATCCCAGCACTCTGGGAGGCTGAGGCGGGCGGATCACAAGGTCAGGAGATCGAGACCATCCTGGCTAACACGGTGAAACCCCGTCTCTACTAAAAATACAAAAAATTAGCCGGGCGTGGTGGCGAGTGCCTGTAGTCCCAGCTACTCAGGAGGCTGACGCAGGAGAATGGTGTGAACCCAGGTGGCAGAGCTTGCAATGAGCCAAGATTGCGCCACTGCGCTCCAGCCTGGGTGACAGAGTGAGACTCTGTCTCAAAAAAAAAAAAAAAAAAAAATTTTTTTTTAATTAAAGATGGGGTCTTGCTATGTTATGTCACCCAGGCTGGTCTCAAACTCCTGGCCTCAAGCTATCCTCCTGCCTTAGCCTTCTAAGGTGCTGGAATTACAGGTGTGAGCCACCCCCTAATCCTTATGTCTTTTTTAAAAATAAGCAAAACTTCAAACTTATAAAAATCCAAGAAATAACAATACGTATTAACTAAATATCTACTTATGACAGGCAATTTATATACATCCTCAGCACCTAGCAATGCACATACCACACAGGTCATCCTGGCCTACAGTAAGGGCTTAAGCCATTGTTACCTGTTACCTACATTCCAACATTAAAGAAACTGACGGCCAGGTGCGGTGGCTTATGCCTGTAATCCCAGCATTCTGAGAGGCTGAGGCAGATGGATCACGACGTCAGGAGTTTGAGACCAGTCTGGCCAACATAGTGAAACCCTATCTTTACTAAAAAAAAAAAAAAAAAAAAAAAAAAAAATTAGCCGGGTATAGTGGTGTGTGCCTGTAATCCCAGCTACTTGGGAGGCTGAGGCAGGAGAATTACGTGAACCCAGGAGGTGGAGGTTGCAGTGAGCTGAGATCGCGCCATTGCACTCCAGCCAGGGTGACAGACTCCATCTCAAAAAAAAAAAAAAAAAAAAAAAGAGAGAAATTGAGAAGCAGAAAGGTTAAATTACTAGCCTTTAAGCATAGAACTTCCAGAAGAGTAAAATGGGATTTGAATACTGGACTCCAGCTGCAAAGCCCTACATGGTGGTCTCCCTCTGTCCCATTGTTAACTAAGAAGTACTGGTGCCTCCATTCTGCAGGTAAGTAGAGGCTGAGGTTAAATGACTCACTGAAGGTCACACAAGAGGCAGGCAGCATGGGCTGAAATTCTTGCTCCTCAGCCTCTTGGCTTACAGAACACCCTATGGAATGCGGACATCTGGATAACTTGTTTTTGGACAACCAAGGCTTAACTCTATGTGCCTGAGGCACACATTTAACTGGAGTCATTATAAATATCAAACTTTAACATAATGTAGTAGATGGAAAATGAAGGAACTGACCTTTTCAGAGCCATCTTTATTTCTCTTATTAAGAAAAAATTAACTGCCCATCATGAGGTTTGATAAGAAAGCAATGAATGTGTAAACACACACCACCTCACTGCTTTAGGGATTTGAGTGGCTCAAATTGGCATAGTTGAGCCGTTTACACGTCAATTTCTGCAGATGGCTGAGTCAGTGGTCCTGATTGGAGGGTCTGCTGCCTCCTTCTTTGTGGGTGACTTTGACCCTAGGACAATCTTGAGAGTGACCAGGGGACCTTCCTCTACTCTTCTAGCCCTTTCTTTCAATCTGCAGTTCAAACTCAACTGGTGGGTCTTACTCTGTGGCTGTAACCTGCAGCTAAAGAAACCCCGACAACACAAAATTGTGAAAATAACGATCTACCCTGTACCAGAGAAGGAATGAAAATGCAGGGACTTGAGGTAAACTTTTTACTGGTAGGTGACACTTTTGTACTTCTAGTTTCATGGCTGTTCTGGAAGGATGAAGATCTCAGAACACTGACCTCCATATATGGACTGCAAGAAAAAAACTTTATTAACAACTTCATTTTTTACTTAACTGCGTTTTTCCAAAAGTGTCTAAAACTTGAAAAGGAGGATGGCTCCTTAAGGTTAAAACAATTGGGACCAGAGATCTTCAAACAGGTTACAAACACTGCAAAAATGAAATTCTTTCAAAGACATTGATAAAGTTAGAACTGTAGCCATTTGTCTTGGGAATAAATTAGGTTTGAACTGTGTCAATTAAAGTTCCTAATTAATGGATCAGGTAAATTTAACTCTGATTTACAGTTAAGGAATCCTTTCTCCAAATAAATTCTGGAAAATCATCCTGGAAATCTCAGAGGAGTTAGATTTTAGGCACCAGATGATGCTTCTAACACTAAACCAGAAAACCAGTCTGGTTTTGGTGTGCCCAGTTAATGATAAATTACTCCCTCCTCTCAATGTGAGGCAGGCATGACAGATGATGGCCCTGCTCTGTAAACAGGAAATCTAGAAGGAGAATCATTAAAGATCATGGGTCTTGACATAGGAGAATGGGGGGTCCTGTCCAGCTGCCTGCTTCACTCTCTCCAACAGTGTCAACAGCGGGGTCTCCAACCTTTTAGCACCAGGGACTGGTTTCATGGAAGATAATTTTTCCACAGACTAGTGGGAGTGGAATGAAACTGTTCCACCTGGGATCATCAGGCATTAGTCAGATTCTCATAAAGAGCACCTAACCTAGATCCCTTGCATGTGCAGTTCCCAATAGGGTTCACGCTCCTGTGAGAACCTAATGCCACCACCAATCTGACAGGCAGAGCTCAGGTGGTAACGCTTGCTTGCCCAATGCTAACCACTTGCTTGCCCGCCACTCACCTCCTGCTGTGCGGCCCAGCTCCTAACAAGCTACAGACCAGTACTGGTCCATGGCCGGGGGTTGAGGACCCCTGCTCTAGAATACAAATTTAAGGGAATATTTTAAAGTTTAAAACCTGGAGAGGGAGATTCTTCAGCTGATTTTTGACATTTCTATATTAATCCAATATATACCTCTATTATGTTTATAATTTTTTTTTTTTTTTGAGACGGAGTCTCGCTCTGTTGCCCAGGTTGGAGTGCAGTGGCGCAATCTCGGCTCACTGCAAGCTCTGCCTCCTGGGTTCACGCCATTCTCCTGCCTCAGCCTCCCGAGTAGCTGGGACTACAGGCGCCCACCACCGCGCTCGGCTAATTTTTTTGTATTTTTAGTAAACACGGGGTTTCACTGTGTTAGCCAGGATGGTCTCGATCTCCTGACCTCGTGATCCGCCCGTCTCGGCCTCCCAAAGTGCTGGGATTACAGGCATGAGCCACGCGCCCGGCCTATGCTTATAATTTTAAAGTAGGATTCCCTGGTTTTGTCTGGAATTGTTTCCATTTGAGATTTCTGAAGAAAAGTCTCTGAACTCTACTGAACATTGAGAGTTTTGAGGACACTCTTTTGAAGGTACTTTGAAGTATCAGTGGGAAGAGGGCCTTGCCTCTCACAGCTATACTTAAATGGCAACTACTCTAGAACTGACAGCAAACACACAAACAGGTATTAAGATATTCTTCCAACCACACATTAAGATTTAAGATTACCCTGACTTTTTTCCAACTAAATCACGTTATTTCAACTTCACGTTTGATTTCACACAAAAAATTCCAGTAAATATCAAGTTCAGACATCACCTTCAGAGCTTCTAGAGGAATCCCGGGACGGAAAACCAGCACACCACACCTGAGTATGACATTTAACACCGAGTTTGCTGACGAAGACAACAGAAAGTGACTTCTGCAAGGGGGCATGTTTCATATGGATTTAACCTATAGCCATATAGCCATAAATATGCAAAGTGCCTTCACTCATTAGGAGAAGTAAAAAAAAAAAAAAAATTTTAAGAAATATTTCTTGGCTGGGTACAGTGGCTCATGCCTGTAATCCCAGCACTTTGGGAGGCTGAGATGGGCGGATTGCTTGAGCTCAGGAGTTTGAGACCAGCCTGGGCAACACAGTGAGACCCTGTCTCTACAAAAACTACACAAATCAGCTGGGTGTGGTGGTGTGTGCCTGTAATACCAGCTACTCTGGTGGCTGAGGCGGGAGGATCACCTGAGCTGGGGAAGGTCGAGGCTGCTATGAGCCACGACTGCGCCACTGCACTCCAGCCTGGGTGAAGTCTACTTATATATAAAAATACATATATTTTTCATCCTTGAGTCTAATAACAGTGACAGGCCTGGCCAGGCATGGTGGTTCATGCCTGTAATCCCGGCACTTTGGGAGGCAGAGGTGGGAGGATCGCTTGAGCTCAGGAGACCAACCTGGGCAACACAGAGAGACCCTGTCTCTACAAAAGATACAAAAATTAGCTGGGTATGGTGGCATGTGCCTGCGGTCCTAGCTACTAGCGAGGCTGAGGTGGAAGCACCTGAGCCCAGGGAACTCAAGGTTGCAGTGCACCGTGATCCACCTCTGCACTTCAGCCTTGGCAACAGAGCGAGACCCTGTCTCTAAACAAACAAACAAAATTTCTTTGGCTCCCATCCGTAAGTCCAAAAACAATGACAGGCTCTACAGTTTCAGCAGTTTCAAGGTATACCTTTGACAAAATGTTCACCTAGGACTCTGGCTAAAACTATTATTCTAGACCTGCTTGATCATCTGCACCAGCTGCCTACAGTTTATCAGCACGCCTGATAAATGGCTGCTCAATTACTGACAACCCAGACTAAGTAGGAATGATTTCAGAAAGGCTGGCTTCATTTATTGCTTGACTTATAAAAACTGGAAAAAAAGTATAACTAGCCAGACATCTTCATTTAAAGGGAAAGAGACTGAAGGCTAAATAAATGATTAGCCCATTAAAACCCAGATGACAGGTTGATGGGTGCAGCAAACCACCATGGCACATGTGTACCTATGTAACAAACCTGCACGTTCTGCACACGTATCCCGGAACTTAAAGTATAATTAAAAAAAAAAAAAGAAAAAAAAGAAGTGATTAGCCCAAAGTGTTGATTAATGAGAACAAGAACCCCCAGGTGCCCTATGGCAGCCTAACAAAATCTGCAATTCTCAAAGATATTTCACTGGACATTCTCATAGTACAGTGGCCCATACATTCGAGGGATTCTTTCATGAGGTGCTCAGTGTCAAGCCTCTGAGCCCAAACTAAGCCATCATATCCCCTATGACCTGCATGTATACATCCAGATGGCCTGAAGCAACTGAAGATCCACAAAAGAAGTGAAAATAGCCAGGTCCTGCCTTAACTGAAGACATTCCACCATGGTGATGTGCTCCTGCCCCACCCTAACTGATCAATTGGCCTTATGACAATACACGCTCCCCGCCCTTGTGATAATGTACTTTGTGATATTCTGCCCTCAAGAAGGTACTTTGTAATATTCTTCCTGCCCTTGAGAATGTACTTTGTAAGATCCACCCCCTGCCCACAAAAAATTGCTCCTAACTCCACCGCCTATCCCAAACCTATAAGAACTAATGATAATCCCACCACCTTTTGCTGACTCTCTTTCCGGACTCAGCCCATACGCGCCCAGGTGATTAAAAAGGTTTATTGTTCACACAAAGCCTGTTTGGTGGTCTCTTCACACGGACACGCGTGACACTCAAGGATACAGTACCAGAACTAGCAGCTTTGTAGTCCAAGGACTGGTAAGTTAAGGTGACAGAATAGCACGGAGCTCACAAGCTGGGCTCCAGAGTCAGACTGCCTGGGTTGAGTTCACGCTCTTGCACTTTCTAGTAGTGTGACTTTAGACACACTACTTAATCTCTCTATGCCTTGGTTTCCTCAAGTGTAAATCAAGGGCTATCATAATACTTACCTTAAGAGCTATCCTCAGAATTAAATGAGATAACAGTACAAACTTCATTCAGCATAGTGGTCCCACACAAAATAAGTTCGTATTATTAACACCACATAGACCAATATTTACTGACAACGCACACTGAACCCGCTTTGGTTAGCATAACCAAACTTGGCTAGCTTTCATTACTACCGGAAAACCTGAGAGATGGAATTAGGAATTCTCTGGCAGGGCTGAAAAGTCTGGACCCATCGGCTTAAAGAAACTGATCCACCTTATGACCTGACCCTGGAAGCCTTCTCGCCCTTCACACCTATCTCAACTCCAGACTAGTCATGAACAAAGGAGTATAGTGGGGCCCTACCACTGCCAGATTATGTGAGACTCTTTCATGTTGTCTTTTATTCGTTGAGGAGACAGGGTACAAGTGCTTGGTGTGAATGTTGAAGCTGTTGTTAGGGCACCACTTTTCTGGCCTAGGACTTCTTCCTAATCTGCAGCCTCCGAGCCGAGGGTCTGTGTCCCGGAGACTCTGCCTTCAATTTCTGGACAGCGGGTCCAGGGGAATGAAAGAGGGCACGAGACGCGTGCCTCTGAGGCTGGACCCACTTAGAGGCAGGGCGTCCCCACGAAAGACTCGGGGACCGGAAAAAGCCCTAAGGACGTTCCCTAGTGGCCTTGACCTTGGTGGGTGAGACTCAGTTTGCCATCCTGCTGGCGGCGGGCGATGACACAGCCCCTCAGCCAGGACGAGTATGTGGGCTGAGCGCGAGACGGGGTCTCGGAGGACTGCGAACCCCACTACGGTGGCCTCCTCCGGGCCCCCGTTTCCTCCTGTGGGTGCGGGGTCTCTGGCCCTGCCCGGACACAGTGCACGCGGCGCACTGGCCTCCAGGAGCTGGGGCGGAGGCCGGCCCCGGCACACCCGGCGGGAGGGTCTGGGCGGTGGGGACGGCTCCGTCGGCCGGTTGGCGTGCACGTCGCCGGGGTCACGCGGCCTCCCCGCCGGACCCGAGCCTCCCGTGGCGGGGGTGGGGCGGCCGCCGCCAGCCCGGCCCTCCCGAACGACCGGGCTCGGCCTCAGCCCCCAGAGCGTCCAGCCGCTGGCCTCACCTCCCTGCGCACGTTCAGCAACGAGTAATAGTCTTCATTGTCCAGCTCCTCCTCGCTCAAGGCCGTCGCCATCTTCGCAACCTTTCACCCCGCCAAACCGGCAAGGCCGTGCTCAAGAGGGGCCAGTGATCCGCGTCAGGGACAGCGCGGGCCAGCCCGGCTGCGCCACAGCGGTCCCTGGCGGCCCGGAGCCGTCCGCGCCCGGCAGGAGTGCGCCTGCGCTTTGCGCCCCCGCTCGGCCTGGGGCGGGACGCGGCGCCTAAGCAGCCCCGGCGGGGTTACCACGGGGGTCTCTCTTCGTGCTCCCAGTGGACGCGTGGCGCGCGGTGTGGCTGCGTCCTCGGGGGCCTGAGATCCAGCCAGGACTCCCTAGGGCTTTTCCTGTACTAGAAAGGGAAACTTTGCCTTTTTGTTTTGTTTTGTTTTGAGACGGAGTCTTACCCTGTCGCCCAGCCTGGAGTGCAGTGGCGCGATCTCGGCTCACTGAAACCTCCACCTCCCGGGTTCAAGCGATTCTCCTGCCTCAGCCTCCCGAGTAGCTGGGACTACAGGCGCGCGCCACCACGCCCGGTTAATTTTTTTCTATTTTTGGTAGAGACAGGGTTTCACCATGTTGGCCAGGCTGGTCTGGGACTCCTGATCTCCCGAGGAGATCCTCGGCCTCCCAAAGTGTTGGGATTACAGGCGTGAGCCACCGCGTCCTGCCTAGAAAGGGAAACTTTGAAGTCACCTCCAGGAGATTGTCATCCTCTGGGAGACAAACCCCTGTGACACCACCTGTTACCCCACTGGCCCCAAACTCCTGGAAGAAGCGCGAGGTGCCCAGTGCAGGGCGCATCCGGATCCCAGATATCTCCTAAATGAGATTTGTTCCTACCTCCATTGTCTTTTCTCTTGGCCACCCAGAAGCCTTCCTGCCCAGAACATGCCTCCTCATTTTAGTTATTTGTTATTGCTCTAATTTAGGAGCACCTGGCCATCTTTTCTGCTGCTTAAATGACGAAGCAATAACTATTTGGTTCCCCGATATAATTGTCTCTGGCAGGCGTGTGTACCTGCAGTCCCTACCCCAGAGCCATTCTCCTGTAAATTTCTCCCTTATAATTTATCAGTGGAGTCTAATTGATTTCAACCTGGTGCCTGCTGTTTGGTGCATTATTAAAGATGTCTTGGTTACAATAATCTAAATAATTTAAACGTCTTCGAAATGATGCCATTGTCAAGGGAAGGTGGACAGCAGCCCACTCTTGCCACCTGTTTGGTTCCCGCTGACCTGCGCAAGTCTCAGAAACCTTTGTTGTTCCTTTACTAACCACCAGTCCGTAGCCATCCCCGTTGCCCTTCATAAGCAGGTCTCCTGGGAAGCCCCGAACACCTGTCTGTGGATTTGAGAGGCTGATTTCTTTCTCTTTCTAATTTTTGGCCAGATGTGCACCATCTGGGCCTATGTCTCATCCCTTCCAAGTTGCCCAGCCCTCTTAGGATCTTTTGGCATGAGACACTTAGGTGTGCTGAGACAGATTGTTCGGGTGGGTTGAGTCAGCCTGAAACAAACTGTCAGCCCAGGTTGTATATTAAGGGCTATTTCTTTAGTTGTGTGAAGCTTCTTCACAACAGCTTCCATGGTCCATCAGCTCTTCCAGCAATGTTAACAGGCTTTTCCTTTTTCTCCTTTGCAGAGAAAAGAGCTGTGGTTAGGGCCAAACTGCATGCTGACATTTGACAGTCTTTAAGAATTTCTTTTTTTTTGTTTGAGACAGAGTCTCACTCGGTTGCCCAGGCTGGAGTGCAGTGCCACGATCTTGGCTCACTGCAACCTCCACCTCCTGGGTTCAAGCGATTCTTCTGCCTCAGCCTCCCAAGCAGCTGGGACTACAGGCATGCGCCATCACGCCCAGCTAATGTTTGTATTTTTAGTAGAGACGGGGTTTCACCATATTGGCCAGGCTGGTCTCGAACTCCTGACCTTGTGATCCATCTGCCTCGGCCTCCCAAAGTGCTGGGATTACAGACGTGAGCCACCGCGCCCGGCCAAGAATTTCATACAGAGACTGAGGGTAAAAATGACAATGTTGAGACATTCCTTTTTCTCTTAGGTTTTGTTTTGTTTTGTTTTGTTTTTTGTTTTTTTGAGATGGAGTCTCGCTCTGTCGCCCAGGCTGGAGTGCAGTGGCGCGATCTCTCTCTGCTTGCTGCAAGCTCCGCCTCCCGGGTTCATGCCATTCTCCTGCCTCAGCCTCCTGAGTAGCTGGGACTACAGGCGCCTGCTACCACGCCCAGCTAATTTTTTTTTGTATTTTTAGTAGAGATGGGGTTTCACCGTGTTAGCCAGGATGGTCTCGATCTCCTGACCTCGTGATCCACCCGCCTCGGCCTCCCGAAGTGCTGGGATTACAGGCGTGAGCCACCGCGCCCGGCCTCCTTGGGTTTGTAGACATTAATTGGGCCATAATGCTTACTTGGGTAGAGAAGTTCTTTGCCATCCCTCCTCTGCTTTGGAAAACACAGCCTCTAGGAATTATATAAATGGAACATAACATATGTTTCACTACGCCCAGGTCTGTGTTTCTATGATTGAGAATGACCTGGTTTTTATCACCACTCAAACAAGATAAATAGTGACTCAGGAATGCTCTGTGGCTGTCCTGTCTTGGGCCCACGAGATTTTGTGTTATGGTTACTTGGAAAGTGGTGGTGATAAATAGAAAGCTAACTCAGATGCACCACAGGCTTGAGGAATGCATCTATTTCTGAGGCTGGCTCTCTCATTTCTCTCCTCCAAAACCCTAATCTTCAATGGGCAAAATAATGGAAACCAGAGGCAGTACAAATTTATAAGTTAAAAACGCACATCCAACAAACTACTCACGCTGAGCAACCGACAAAACCCAGCTGCTTTAACTCATGCCTTGCACTTTGTTTTCTTTTTCTTTTCTCTTTTTCTTTTTTTTTTGAGACGGGGTCTCACTCTGTCACCCAGGCTGCAGTGCAGTGGTGCAATCATGGCTCGCTGCAGCCTCCACCTCTTCAAGCTTAGGTAATTCTCCCACCTCAGCCTCCAGAGTAGCTAGGACTATAGGTGCCCACCACCATACCTGGTTAAGCTTTGTATTTTTTGTAGAGACAGGGTCTTGCTATGTTGCCAGGCTGGTCTGGAACTCCCGTCTCAAGTGATCTGCCCGCCTCAGCCTCTCAAAGTGCTGAGATGACAGGTGTGAGCCACCGTGGCTGGCCTTTTGTTTTCTTTTTGTTGGGTGAAACCACAAAACAGTCTGTAACATAGCTGTAAAGCAAAACTTAATAGGTAATGTTTAAATATAAACTTATGTAATATATTTATGTAACGATATATACATGGGCATAAGTATTTTATATTTATGCAAATATTATATGAAATATACACATTTATGCAACTGCTAACAGATTCTCTCATCTTTATTTTATTTATTCTTTTGAGACAGAGTCTCACTCTGTTGCCCAGGCTGGAGTGCAGTGGCATGATCTCGGCTTACCGCAACCTCTGCCTCCTGGGTTCAAGTGATTCTCATACCTCAGCCTCCTGAGTAGATGGGATTACAGGCATGTGCCACCATGCCAAGCTTATTTTTGTATTTTTAATAAAGACAGGGTTTTGCCGTGTTGGATAGGCTGATCTTGAACTCCTGACCTCAAGTGATCTGATCACCTTGACCATCCAAAGTGCTGGGATTACAGGTGTGAGCCACTGCACCCAGCCAATTTTTTTTTTTTTTTTTTTAGGTGGAGTCTCACTCTGTCTCTCAGGCTGGAGTGCAGTGGCACAGTCTTGGCTCACTGCAACCTCGGCTTCTTGGGTTCAAGCGATTCTCCTGCCTCTACCTCCCAAGTAGCTGGGATTACAGGCGCCTGCCACCATGCCCAGCTAATTTTTGTGTTTTTAGAAGAGATGGGGGTTTCGCCATGTTAGCCAGGCTGGTCTCGAACTCCTGACTTCAGGTGATCCGCCTGCCTCGGCTCTCCCAAAGTGCTGGGATTACAGGCTTGAGCTACCATACCTGGCCCCATCTTTAAATAGTAAACATAAGAATATTTACCTCCACCATGATTCATATGCAGAATGACCCCAAAACATTTTGGCTTCCAGCACAGCTACTCTGTGTAGCCGCTCAGGAAGATTTCTCTGTTAATGGCTCAGTCCAGTGCTGGGACCCCCCGTTTAGTACTGGAGGTTAGGGTTGCCAGATTAAATACACTATGCTCAGTTACATTTGAATTTTAGATGAACAATGAAGAATTTTTTAGTATAAGTATACCAAGGACTGGGTGCAGTGGCTCATGCCTGTAATCACATCACTTTTGGAGGCCAAGGTGGTCAGATCTCTTGAGCCCAGGAGTTCAAGACAAGCCTGGGCAACATGGTGAAACCCCCAACTCTACACAAAATGCAAAAATTAGCCAGGCATGGTGGCACATGCTTTTGGTCCCAGCCACTTGGGAGGCTGAGATGGGAGGATCACCAGAGCCCAGGGAGGTTGAGGCTGCAGTGAGCTGTGACAATGCCACTGCACTCCAGCCTGGGTGACAGATTGAGACCCTGTCTCAAAAAAAAAAAAAAAAATATATATATATATATATACACACACACACAAACATTGTATGGGGATGTATACATATACTAAATAACTACTTTTCTGGGAATCCTGCTTTATTATTTATTTTATTTTTATTTTTTGAGATGGAGTCTTGCTTTGTTGCCCTGTCTGGAGTGCAGTGGCATGATCTTGGCTCACTGCAACCTCCGCCTCCTAGGTTTAAGCAATTCTGGTGATCAGCCCGCCTTGGCCTCCCAAAGTGCTGGGATTACAGGCGTGGGCCACTGTACTGGCCAGAATCCTGTATTTTGATTTGTAACCCCAGCTGGAGGCCTTGCAGCCCTTCCCCCTTTTCCTGAGTAACGCTCCTGAGAGCAGAGGTGGGCAGCCTGCCCCACCCCTTCTACAGCCAGGCTGAATCCACACCCTCTCTATAATTCAGGAGGAAAAATTACCTATAATCTTTTTATTACTCCTTTGTCACTGAGTCAAGACTGGGATTTAGTGCATGCTTGCCATTCATAGCCTGCCCTTCCTCTCCCTCGTGAGCTCTGACAACCCTGTTAAAGGAGATAGGGAAAAAAGATCCTTTGCTTAAGGAAAGAAGGGGAACTTTGCCAGCATTCAATAATTAAATTTTCTTGATGTTATCTTCTTTCTGAGTATTCACTGACTAGTCTTTAGCCAAGATGATCATTACAGGAGGGTCGGGATACCCCGGGGGAAGAGCCACACCTGCCTCTTCGGAGATAGCCGCCCAGAGAGGCTGAGAATCTAACGCCACTCAGCATTTTACCTGCAATGTCATTCTTCCGTTGTGCCTGTGGGACTGGTTTTCACTGCTTGGGACTTTAGGTCCTTAGTCTCTATGTATTGATCTATCAAAATCCGTCAGATCTCTTAGGGGCACCCCATTCCAGTCTGCTTTCTTGGCCGTTTCAGTGATGCAGTCCTTTGTCCTTTAGCTCTGCCCAAAATTTGTGTTGTCTCTGTTGTCAACCTTTCTATTCCCTCCCAGGCTGTCAAGAGTAGGTGAAGAAAGTCTTGGAAAATACAGAGTTCGTGCTATCTAACTTCAACTGGACTGCAGTGTTACCTGGCAATCTTTTCATTTTCATCTCATATTAATACGCTATACATTCCCCCCACCCTAGTGTCTATTCCTCTTATCCTTAAGTTTGAAGACAGAGTCCTGAAATGGGCACTGGAGTTTCAGCAATTCACAAGAGAGAAATGGGTGCTATGCTAGTGAAACTAACACTCAAGGCCAGGCACCACATTAACACTCAATGTGGCACGGGGGAGGTGCAGACAAGAAACAAATTAGTGAATACACAAGATAATTTCAGATGATCGGTGCTGTAAGTAAAATACAACATAGTGATGTGATGGTGGAACATCTCCGGTGGAGGAAAGGTACCCTACATTGGTTGGTCTGGGAAGATTTATCCCAGGAGGTGATTTTGAACTGAATGATGGGAAGGACTCAGCTTTGCAAGACCAGGGGGAAGAATCTTCCAGGGCAAAGCCTTTGAGGCAGGAACAAGTTTGGTGTGCAGGACCAGGGAGAGAGCAGGTGAGCACAGAGCTGACGAAGGTGGAAGAGCGATAGGAAAGGAGGTTAGAGAAGCCACACCAGGGCGGGATCACCAGGGGCCTTAAACGTGGTGCTCAGCAATTGAAATTTCATTCCGGCAACAATGGGAAACCACTGAAGGATTTTAAGCAGGGAAATGACATGGTCTGATTTTTGTCCTTCCTGAATGATCTCTCCAGGGAGATTGGATTCAAAGGAGCAAGAATGGAAGCATCCCCTCACCCCTACCCCATCAGAGGCTATTGCAGTGTTCCAAGGAAGAGATGACCGTAGCCTTGGACTTAGACTCAGTCAGGAGCAATGGGAATGGTCACACATGGACCACACATTGGACAGGAGGCAACAGGAATTACTGATTGATTGGGCTTGGGGAATAAAGAAAAGAGAAGAATTGGTGGTTACTTCTATATTTTGGCTTGAGTTACTAGGTAGTAAGGCTGTTTGTGGAGCTGAGGAAGACTGGGGAAGAGGCAGGCTTGGGAGGGGAGTGACCAAGGGTCCTATTTTGGAGAAGTAGAGTTTGGTCTTTGTTGGACTTCTAAGTGGAAGCACCTACTGCTTCTCCTTCCTTTACCACTCACTCTTGGTGTTGTTTTTTTTTGTTTTTTTTTTTTGAGACAGCATCTTGCTCTGTCGCCCAGGCTGGAGTGCAGTGGTGCAATCTCGGCTCACTGTAACCTCTGACTCCTGGGTTCAAGCGATTCTCCTGCCTCAGCCTTCCACCATAACTAGCTAATTTTTGTATTTTTAGTAGAGATGGGGTTTCACCATGTTGGCCAGGCTATTCTCGAACTCCTGACCTCAGGTGATTCCCCCACCTCAGCCTCCCAAAGTGCTGGGATTACAGACGTGAGCCACCATGACTGGCCACCACTCACTCTTGAATTCTTTGCTCATCCCATCATTTCATGAATATCACCTTCTCAAAGTTTCCTATGACTTCTTGAACCCAGTGGCCTTGTTCTCTTGCCATCTGCCTGGACTAGGCATTATTTAACAATATCACCTGACTTCTCTTCATTGTAACCTCTCTGTCCTTGGCTGTTGAGCTTTTTCTCTCTCTTAACATTTTTTATTTTATTTTATTTTTAGGAGATGGGGTCTCACTCTGTCACCCAGGCTGGAGTGCAGTGGCGTCATCATAACTCACTGTAGCCTTAAACTTCTGGGTTGACGTCATCTTCCCGCCTCAGCCTCTCCAGTTGCTGGGATTACAAGCATAAACCACCATGCCTGGCCTCTCTTAACTTTAATATTTCTCCAGCTATGCTCCCCTTTCTTCTTCCTCCTGCCTGGGTTTTAGGATCCTTGTTGATCTTGGTTCACATATTTTCAGCCTTATACCCTCCAGCTTTCCTTTACAGATCTTTGGTTCTAGTCAGAAAAAATATATCGCTTATTCTCTGAACACTCCTTGAACGTCTTAGTTCTTCATTCTTTGCTGCGTCTCTGAGCTTCCATGTGGAGGTCATTGATCTTCAGCCCAAAAAACACCCTGTGGAATTTGAGTTGGGGAGGCCTGCTCTTGGAGAAGTCTCTCAGCTTTTGCTAATCTGAAAATGTCTTTTTCTTATTTTCATTAATAAAGGATATTTTCTCTGGGTAGAAAATTTGTTTTAGCAGTTATTTTGTCTTCCAGCACTTTGGTGATATCATTTCTCTTCCTTTAGGTTCTGTTAGAGCTATTGGAAAGGGATTCTTTCTTCTCATTTTGGGACTCCAAAAAAACACAGTAGACCTTTTGAGCATGTCATATCTGCTTTTTATTATCTCTTCTGTATCTTGCTTCTTTTTATTTATATGGCTTCTTTGTGGATAGTTACCTCTGACCAATCTTCCACTTCACCAATTCTCTTGTTTTCCTAATTTTTTTTTTTTTTACTGCTTTATTGGTATAAAGTGTGTCAACCGCCGGGTGCAGTGGCTCATGCCTGTAATCCCAGCACTTTGGGAGGCCGAGGCAGACGCATCGCTTGAGGTCAGGAGTTTGAGACCAGCCTGGCCAATATGGCGAAACCCCACCTCTACTAAAAATACAAAAATTAGCTGGGCATGGTAGCGGGTGTTTGTAATCCCAGCTACTCGGGAGGCTGAGGGATGAGAATCACTTGAACCCAGGAGGCGGAGGTTGCAGTGAGCTGACATCATGCCACTGCACTCTAGCCTTGGTGATAGAGCGAGACTCTGTCTCAAAAAAAGAAAAAGAAAAACAAAAGTGTCAACCTAAATAACAAGGAGAGAGAAGTTCTCCGAAAGAAAAAGGTATTATTTGGGAATAGAGCATTGCAATGGAAATATGCATGCCGTGGTAAACTATGTGCATATTCAGACAAGAAGACACATTGTTTACAGGAAAAAATGAGGAAGAGACGGGGTGCAGTGGCTCACGCCTATAATCCCAGCACTTTGTGAGGCCGAGGTGGGCAGATCACCTGAAGTCAAGAGTTTGAGACCAGCCTAGCTAACATGGTGAAACCTTGTCTCTACTAAAAATTAAAAAAAAATTAGCTGGGTGTGGTGGTGTGCACCTGTAGTCCCAGCTACTTGGGGAGGCTGAGGCAGGAGAATCACTTGAACCCAGGAGGTGGAGGTTGCACTAAGCCAAGATCGTGCCACTGCACTCCAGCCTGGGCGACAGAGGGAGACTCCATCTCAAAAAAAAAAAAAAAAAAAAAAGAGAGAAAGATTACATAATTGTTTTGAAATAATTATCCTTGCTACAAAGATCAATAACAAAGGTTATTGTCTGAGGCTGGACAGGCAATTGCTGAGCAGATGTCCTTGCAGAAGTATTTTTTGTGTAAGGTTGGGATGGCTGTTGCACTAGGTTGTGTTTTTTGCAACATTTGTGATAGTGTTTTATGAGGCATACAAGCATGAGAACCCTTTCTTCAGGACCTTCCCTGACTCATTTATCAGGGTTCGCCTTTTATTGTTGTTTTTTATTTTTTATTGATTCTGACAACTTTACTCTGATTTAAGGTGCAATAAAATGCATATATTTAAAGTGAACAATTTTATGAGTTTTGACACATGTACACCCATGAATCCACTAATGTAATTAAAATAATGAACATTTCCAGCACACTCAAAAGTTTCCTCATGCTCCCTTATAATCTATTCCTCCCTTCACCCCCATATCCAGGCAACCACTGGTCCACTATCTATTATCATAGATTAGTTGCATTTTCTGGAATTTTATATATGGAATCATATGGCCTGCTCCAATCCTGTATCTTCTCTATACCATCACTGTAGGATAACCCTTTTTCTCTCTCCAGTATTGGCATCCCTGTTTCCTGAATGCTCTGTTTCCTATTCTTTTGTCTGTTTTATTCCATTGTTTTGATCGACCAAATCTTCTCACAATTTTTTGAGAACTTGGATATTTTTATTCTACCTGTATATTTGATAGTTTGATAGGTAGATTGTGTGGCTGGGTATAAAAGTCTAGATTGCAAAAATGTTTCCACAGACTTTTGAAGACATTATTATACCATCTTCAATTTCCCAGTATTGTTAGCACTAAGACTGATTCTGTCCTAGGCTTTGTAACTGTATTTTTCTTTCTTTCTTTGGAAGCATTGCTTTTATTCTTGGTGCTCTGAAATTCCATGTGATGTACTTTGTATGGGCGTTTTCTTGTTTTTTTTTTTTTTGTTGTTGTTGTTGTTTTTTTTGAGGCAGAGTCTCGCTCTGTCACCCAGGCTGGAGTGCAGTGGTGCGATCTTGGCTCACTGTAACCTCCACCTCCTGATTCAAGTGATTCTCCTGCCTCAGCTTCCTGAGTAGCTGGGATTACAGGCGTCTGCCACCATGCCCGGCTAATTTTTGTAGTTTTAGTAGAGACGGGGTTTCACCACATTGGCCAGGCTGGTGTTGAACTCCTTACCTCTGGTGATCCACCTGCCTCGGCCTCCCAAAGTGCTGGGATTACAGGTGTGAGCCACCACGCCCGGCCATGTTTTGGTCTTTTTTTTGTGGGCGGACTTCCCTCAAAGCTCTAGTAGTCTTTGGCTGTCTATTCATGACAGCTCCATGTGTACATTCGAAGCTATTCTTCTGGTGAGCGTCATGAAGAGTCATAGGTCAGGTCCCCAGATGTTAGATCTGTAGATTTTCTTCCCCCTTGGGTGGATCAGTTTTCTTTCTTTCTTTCTTTCTTTTTTTTGAGACGGAGTCTCGCTCTGTCGGCCAGGCTGGAGTGCAGTGGCGTGATCTCGGCTCACTGCAAGCTCCGCCTCCCAGGTTCACGCCATCCTCCTGCCTCAGCCTCCCAAGTAGCTGGGATTACAGGCATTCACCACCACGCCTGGCTAATTTTTTATATTTTTAGTAGAGACGGGGTTTCACCTTGTTAGCCAGGATGGTCTTGATCTCCTGACCTCGTGATCCGCCCGCCTTGGCCTCCCAAAGTGCTGGGATTACAGGCTTGAGTCACCGCACCCGGCCGATGGATCAGTTTTCCCAGAGAGTTTTCCTCCTTTCTCCTGCCTGGGGAAGGTAAAAGCCCTGCAGGGGAAGGATCTGGGAATAGCATCTCAGTACCCAAATGTTCACAAAATTCCCTTTTTTGGAACAATATCTGGTGTCTAGCTATGTTCTGATATTGAGGCTCCAAAGTCTTCCTTTGGAGTTAATAAACTTGCTGTAGTGGTGGAGGTGGTGTAGTTGCGTGGCTGCTTGGGCTGGGAAAGGAGATCTGGGGTTCTTACCTATTCTTTTTAAAGACTATCATCAACACTGCTGCTCAGCCTCCGATTCCTGACCACTCCTGGGTCCCGCAGCACAAACCAGCTTATTTTCCAGGTGGCACGGGCCCCTCCATTTTACATCTTCCAAAATTTAATTGCTGTCTTTTGTCTGATATCATCTTCTCTTCCATTCCTTTTGCCCATAAGCATTTATAAATGTTTGAGATTTCTGGAGGGAACAAATGTAAGCTCCGGCATGAGTTTTCATCAGGAATAATGAAAGTCCCTTTGTACAACATAATATTATGCCACTTGTCCATTTGTACAACTTATATTTCATTTCCAAATTTCCATCATTTAGAAATTTATTTCTGGGCTGGGCGTGGTGACTCACACCTGTAATCCCAGCAGTTTGGAAGGCTAAGGTGGGTGGATCACCTGAGGTCAGGAGTTTGTGACCAGCCTGGCCAACATGGCAAAACCCCATCTCTACTAAAAATACAAAAATTACCCAGGCATGTTGGCAGGCGCCTGTAATCCCAGCTACTTGGGAGGCTGAGGCAGGAGAATTGCTTGAACCTGGGAGGCAGAGGCTGCAGTGAGCTGAGATTGCGCCACTGCACTCCAGCCAGAGACAAAATGAGAACTTGTCTCAAAAAACAAACAAACAAACAAAAACAAACAAAAAACTAAATTTATTTTCTCATTAGATTATAAACGCCTTGAGAAAAGTGGTTGAAATATTTCTATTTCCAGCAGCATCGTGTGCCTAGCATACAACCAGTTCTTCGCGCACGTACCTGAAGGAATGTATTTAATGTACATAGTTCCCCTTCATCCACAGTTTCACCCTCTCAGGTTTCAGTTATCCATGATCAACTGCAGTTTGAAAACATTAAATGGGCCAAGCATGGTGGCTCACGCCTGTAATTCCAGCCCTTTGGAAGGTCAAGGTAAGTGGATCCCTTGAGTCCAAGAGTTCAAGACCGGCCTGGGTAACATGACAAAACCTCATCTCTGCAAAAAATACAAAAATTAGCTCGGTGTGGTGGCGTGCGCTTGTAGTCTCAGCTGTTCGGGAGGCTTAGGTGGGAGGATGGCTTATGCCCAGGAGGTGGAGGCTGCAGTGAGCTCTGATGGTACCACTGCACTCCAGCCTGGGCAATGGAGGGAGACCTTGTCTTAAAGAAAGGAAAAGAAAAGAAAAGAGAAAAGAAATATATATTAAATGTGAAATTCTAGAAATATTCCATGAGTTTTAAGCTGTGCACCATTCTGGGCAGCGTGATGAGATCTCTCGCTGTAAGCTTGATCTCGTCTGCAACGTGAATCCTCCCTTTGTCCAGCGCATCCAGGCTCTACCTGCTGGTTAGTCACTTAGCCATCTTGGTTGTCAGAGCTACTGTCGTGGTATCACCGTGCTTGTGTTCAAGAAACCCTTATAGTACTTAACATTGGCCCCAACTTGCAAGAGTAGTGATGCTGGCACATTATGAGAATAGTCCTATTCATTATTACTTATTGTTCATTTCTTACTGTGCCTAATATATAAATTAAACTTTATCACAGGCATGTAGTCTGTAGGAAAAAACAATGTATATCGGGATGGGTACCATCTGAGGTTTCAGGCATCCGCTGAGGATCTTGGACCATATCCCCTGTGAATAAGAGGGAACTACTGTATGCTAAAACTGGGAGGAGAGAAACAGCTGGAAACAAAAAAATGATGGAAGTGGAGAAGCCAGGAGGTGTTTTCATTCACTGATAGGCAGAGGAACAGAGTTCAGATGTGAGTACCAAGGACCCCCCAGGAGCAGAACATTGCCAAGGAAAGCCCTAAGTCGCTCTTCCTGAACTGGGGTAGATCAGCCTTCTCCTCAGCATCGCTGATCTCGGGAAGCACATGGCTCTGCCATTTGGTAAGCTTCATGTCTTAGTCCGTTTGGGCTGCCATAATCAAAGCCTATAGATTGGGTGGCTTCAACAACAGACGTTTATTTCTCACAGTTCTGGAGGCTGGACAACTTCAAGACCATGGCGCCGGCAGATGTGGTGTCTGGTGAGGGCTGGCTTCTTGGTTTACGTCTATCTTCTCACTGTTTCCTCATATGGCAGAAGGGCTGAGGGGCCTCCCCAGGGCCCCTTTTATTTATTTATTTTTTAATTTTTATTTTTAGTGACTGGGTCTTGCTCTGTCACCCAGGCTGGAGTGCAGTGGCATGATCATAGCTAACTGCAGCCTCCAAATCCTGGGCTCAAGCAATCCTCCCACCTCAGCCTCTCAAGTAGCTGGGACTATAGGCGTGCACTATCGTGCCCAGATAATTTTAAAAAATATTTTGTGGCTGGGCGTGGTGGCTCACGCCTGTAATCCCAGCACTTTGGGAGGCCGAGGTGGGCGGAATACATGAGGTGAGGAGTTTGAGACCAGCCTGGCCAACACAGTGAAACCTCACCTCTACTGAAAGTTCAAAAATCAGCCAGCCATGGTGGCGGGCACCTGTAATCCCAGCTACTCGGGAATCTTGAGCCCAGGAATTTGAGACCAGCCTGAGTAACATAGTGAGACCCCATCTCTACAAAAAATGTTTAAAAATTAGCCGGGTATGGTGGCACATGCCTGTAGTCCCAGCTACTTGGGAGGCTGAGGTGAGACGATCGCTTGAGTCCAGGAGGTTGAGGCTACAGTGTGCTATGATGGCACCATTGCACTCCAGCCTGGGTGACAAAACAAGACTCTGTCTCAAAAAAAAAACCAAAAACAAACAAAAAACCTTCTGGGTTTTTGTTGGTCAGTTTGTGTTTTGTTTTGTTTCAATTTGTTTTTCTGTGAGTATTTTATCTTATGAAAAATATTGAGAGTCCTTGGGGTGGAAAATGGAGGTGTTCTTGTCTAATGGGTATAGGGTTTCAGTTTTGCAAGATGAGAGTTCTGGATATTGATTTCACAACAATGTGAATATACGTAGTGTTACTGAACTGTACACTTAAAAATGGTCAAGATGGTAGGTTTTATGTGTATTTTATTATGATTAAATATATATATATATATGGAGCCTTTACCCCTTGACTTTGGGTGGCTTTTTAATCCAGAGACTTTGCTTCTATTTTTATTGTCATCTGGAAAGCCAAGCTGTAAGCAGAGATGCTACTGGTTAGTAAGAGATAGAAAGTTCTGGAACTCAGCAGAGTCACCATTGCTTAGTTCCATACCTGTTCACAGTACTCATAGCTGGCATTACCAAATGAGTTTTCAACTTTAGAGAAGCACAGCTTTGATTGTATACAGTGGCTGGCCAAGGACTCAGGTCTTCAATGTTAAAGCTGAAAACGCTTCTTGTGAGGCCAGAGACGGTTCCCAATCTCAGCACTATTGACATTTTGGGCTGGATAAGTCCTTGTTGTAGGAACCGATCTATGCATTGAAGGATATTTAGCAGCACGCCTGGCTTCTACTCATTAGATTCTAGTAGCACCAGTCCCCGGTTGTGGCAGCCAAAAAATGTCTCCAGACATTGCCAAAACCCCCTGGGCACACAAAATTGCCTCTGGTTGAGGACCGTTGGTGACGAAGCTGTCGGTCTCAATACACACTTCTCTTCTCCAACACTGGCTTTTCCTACTGCGCCACTGTGAGCAAAGATTTCTAGCTTCTAGAATAAAATGAATTGAAAAGAAAAATATTTAAGCTAACACTTAAAGCAAGCTTGTCCAACCTGCGGCCCGTGGGCTGCATGCAGCCCAGGACGGCTTTGAGTGTGGTCCAACACAAATTTGTAAACTTTCTTAAAACATTATGAGATGTCTTTGCTTTTTTTTTTGACGGAATCTCACTCTGTTGCCCAGGCTGGAGTGCAGTGGCGTGATCTTGGCTCACTGCAATCTCTGCCTCCTGGGTTCAAGTGATGCTCCTGCCTTAGCCTCCTGAATAGCTGGGACTACAGGCAGGTGCCACCATGCCCAGCTAATTTTTGTATTTTTAGTAGAGATGGGGTTTCACCATCTTGGCCAGGCTGGTCTCGTACTCCTGACCTCAGGTAATCTGCCTGCCTCGGCCTCCCAAAGTGCTGGGATTACAGCCGTAAGCCACCGTGCCCGGCCTTTTTTTTTTTTTTTTTTTTTTTTTTTTTTTTTGCTGAAGCTCATCAGCTATTGTTAGTGTTTAGTATATTTTATGTGTGGCCCAAGACAATTCTAACAATGCGGCCCAGGGAAGCCAAAAGACTGGACACCCCTGATTTAAAGAATGTTTACAATGTGCCAGACACTGCACTGTGCTACCTGATGAATGATCTCATGTCATCTTTCCAACAATTATCTGATGTAATTATAGACAGCCTCATTTTACAGTTAAGGAAACTGGGATTTAGAGAAGTTGAATAACAGGGCGAAGTGGCTTATGCCTGTAATCCCAGCACTTTCGGAGGCTGAGGTGGACAGATCGCTCAAGCCCCAGGAGTTTGAGACCAGTCTGGGAAACGTGGCAAAACCCCGTCTCTAAAAAAATACAAACTTAGCCAGGTGTGGTGGTGCTTGCGTGTAGTCCCAGCTACTTGGGAGGCTGAGGTGGGAGCTCAGGAGGCGGAGGCTGCAGTAAGCTGAGATTGCCCCACTGCACTCCAGCCTAGGCAGCAGAGTCAGACCGTGTCTCAAAAGAAAAAAAAAAAAAAAGAGAAGTTGAGTACTCGTTCCAGCTCGTGGAGCTAGTAAATAGAAAGACCAGGATTCAGACTCAGGTTTCTATCGTTCAATGACTGTTTTTATGTTTCCTTGGTTTATTTATGTTTTCTCTTTTAGATTAACTTATATGATGATGTTTCAGAGGACTTTTAGCCATAGGTGTGATAACACCAGCTTGATTTTAGAATTCCCTGGGATATGCGGCATGTAGATGTTATCTGTGACCCATGAAGGTAGAAAATGTTTTATCGGCCACTCAACAGCTGTGACTCTTAAGATAAAGTCTCTGTGAGTTAGGAGGTAAGTACATTACTGCCTACATCACTGCCCCTCTGGGAAAAATGTCGGTTAAGGGGCCACAGCACTGGTCCCCTTACCAGTTGTAATAATGCTTGCATGTCCCTTAACCAGCAGAGGGCAGACTTGTGGTCCCAATGAACAGAAGTGTACAAAGAAACTGCACTTGAAGGTTTAGAACAGGAAGGGGGACGTTTCAGGAAAATGGCGCTCCCATCACCTGCTTGTGCAGAAGCAGGGCTGTTTTGTGGACAATGTGTTTGATTCTCTGGTTCTTTTCTTTTTTCTTTTTCCTTTCATTTTTTTTTTGAGACAGAATTTTGCTTTTGTTGCCCAAGCTAGAGTGCAATGCTGCAATCTTGGCTCACTGCAACCTCCGCCTCCCGGGTTCAAGCAATTCTCCAGCCTCGGCCTCCCTAGTAGCTGGGATTACAGGCATGCGTCACCGTGTCTGGCTAATTTTTTTTTGAGACAGACTCTCACACTGTCATCCTGGCTGGAGTGCAATGGTGTGATCTTGGCTCGCTGCAACCTCTGCCTCCCGGGTTCAAGCGATTCTTCTGCCTCAGCCTCTTGAGTAGCTGGGATCACAGGTGCCCGCCACCACGCCCGGCTAATTTTTTGTATTTTTAGTAGAGACGGGGTTTCACTATGTTGGCCAGACTGGTCTTGAACTCCTGACCTTGTGATCCACCCGCTTCGGCCTCCCAAAGTACTGGGATTACAGGCGTGAGCCACCGCACCTGGCCTCTCTGGTTCTTTTCAAAAGTGCACTACCTCCTTCCAGAAGGCTCACAATAAGTGGGCATACCAACTTAGCTCTGTTTTCCCAGTCCTGGTTTATCTTTTTGTATTTTTTTATTTTGAGACAGTGTCTCTGTCACTCTGTCAGGCTGGAGTGCATTGGTGTGATCTTGGCTCACTGCAGCCTCCACCTCCTGGGCTCAAGCAATCCTCCCATCTCAGCCTCCTGAGTAGCTGGGACTACAGGCACATGCCTCCATGCCTGGCTAATTTTTGTATTTTGTGTGGAGACAGTGTCTTGCTATGTTGGCCAGGCTGGTCTCAAACTCCTAGGCTCAAGCCATCCGCCTGCCTTGGCCACCCAAAGTGCTGGGATTACAGGCATGGGCCACCACGCCCGGGCCTAGTCTTGGTTTTTCATTTTGAAGATGATCCTGGGCCTGAAAGTATTCTAGGAGCAAAGCCTGTTTCTGCCACGTGGGACACCATCAAGGACAGGGTTTTCCTCTGCCTCCTCCTTTTTGGTAGGTTCTCAGGGGTTCAGTGCCATGACTGCAAAGTCAGACCATGTGTTCAGGCCCCAGCATGCTACAAGAGGCCCCAGCACGCTACTGGAAACAGGATGCTGGATCTAGAAGGTGATGGATGTATTAACATGAGGAAAGTCACTCAGGTTTTTACTTGATGTAAAAGGAAATTACCAAGAGAATCTGCAACCAAAATCCTGTCCAGACTGAAACTCTGATGAACTTACCCAAATCTTCCCTTTCCCAGGCTTTCCTGGAAGATTCCAGGCTTTCCAGGAAGATTCAACAAAAGCCATGGCTTCTCCGAGTTTGTTGTTTCCTGAAGAAACAAGCTTTCACCTGCCACCTGGCCCTCTGCAGCTCCTCGTAACTACAGACATGGGTGGCAGAGTCATGCCAATCATGATAAGCTGTTCATACAGAGGCTTTTCACTCACTGTCTGTGTTACCAACAGTATCTTAGTAGAGTCAAGAGTTTTGTTTTTATATTTTTTATTTAATTTTAAAATAAAGATGAGGTCTCACTAGGTTGCTGCAGCTGGTCTTGAACTCCTGGCCTTAAGTGATCCTCTCCCACCTCGGGCCTCCCATGTTACTGGGATTACAGGTGTGAGCCACCACACCCAGCCTCAAGCATTTTCTTTCTTTTTTAAAATTTATTTTTATTATTTATTTATTTATTTTTTGAGATGGAGTCTCGCTCTGTGGCCCAGGCTGGAGTGCAATGGCATGATCTTGGCTCACTGCAACCTCTGCCTCCCGGGTTCAAGCAATTCTCCTGCCTCAGTCTCCTGTGTAGCTGGGATTACAGGCACACACCACAACACTCAGATAATTTTTGTATTTTTAATAGAGATGGGGTTTTGTCATGTTGGCCAGGCTGGTTTCTAACTGCTGACCTCAGGTGATCCACCTGCCTTGGCCTCCCGAAGTGCTGGGATTACAGGCTTGAGCCACTGTTCCTGGCCTCTTTTTTTTTTTTTTTTTAATTATAGAGACGGGTTCTCCCCATGTTGCCCAGGCTGACCTCGAATTTTTGAGCTCAAGTAATCTACCTGCCCCAGCCTCTATAAATGCTGGGACTATAGGTGTGAGCCATTGTGCCTGGCCTCCTTCAAGCATTTTCAAAATTTCTTCTGAATAGGAGTGGTGGAGGGCAGTACTGGAGCATTTCTTTTCTACCTCGTCTGTCCTCCTCACTCTCAGATATGTCTGATTATATTGAAAGTTTAAGGTTGTTGCTAAGCCTAGTACGGTGGTCATTGGGGAGAATCCCAAGAACGTCACAGGTGCTGTTTCTTCAATGAAGGCAGAGGGGAGTTCTCACTCCAAGCAATGAGCTTACTCTAGAAACAGCCTATCTGTTGGATTCCTGCATTTCATATGAGGTTTGAGTAACTAGTTCCTTGCAAACAATATGAAAAGACAAAAGTTTCAAGGTTTAGAATCACCATGGCAACGCCCCAGATTCCCTGCCGTGCCCAGGTCTTGGAGTGGTAGGAACTGCTCATGCAATTTTTCCGAAATTGGCCAAAGCTTCAAGACCTACGGGGTTTCCCATTTAGTGCTCAGAATGTGATTTTTTTTTTTTTTTTTTAGACAGAATCTTGCTCTGTCGCCCAGGCTGGAGTGCAGTGGCATGATCTTGGCTCACTGCAACCTCCGCCCCCTGGGTTCATGCAATTCTCCTGCCTCAGCCTCCTGAGTAGCTGGGACTACAGGTGTGTGCCACCACGCCCGGCTAATTTTTTTTTGTATTTTTAGTAGAGACGGGTTTTCACCATGGTAGCCAGGATGGTCTCGATCTCCTGACCTCATGATCTGCCCACCTTGGCCTCCCAAAATGGAATGTGAATTTTTATAGTTGCCAGGGCAAAGTCTCCTGTTATATGGGTATAGTGGGTTGAATCGTGGCTCCCAAAAGTGATGTCTAAGTCCTAACCCCCAGAACATGAGAAAGGGACCTTATTTCGAGAATGGGTCTTTGCAGATGTAATGAAGGATCTTGAGATCATCCTGGGTTGAGGATGGACTCTAGCTCCACTGACAGGTGTCCTTATGAGAAAAAGGTAGATGGAGATTTGAGATACAGACACAGGGGAGACGGCCATGAGAAGACAGAGGCAGAGATTGGAGTGAAGCAACAACAGGCCAACAAGTCATCGATACCAGAAGAAGCAAGGAAGGAGTCTGTCCTAGAGTATTCAAAGGGAGCGTGGATCTGCTGACACCCAGATTTTGGACTTCTGACCTCCAGAGCTGTAAGAAAATAAATTTCTATTGTTTTAAGCTGCCAAGTTTATTACAGCAGGCTCAGGAAATATACTCTAGGTGACTTCTGCTCCTCCACCCCATGCCTCTGCATGCTTGGGTTACAACAGAGAGTGCTTTCCCCTTGGTTGAACAACACTTTTTTTCTTGAGAAAAGAAAAGAAAACACAAGGGTAAAGCAGTTTTTGGAAGGGTTACTCAGCCAGCTAGATCGTCAGAATCAACTCTGGGAGGAGTGGGCTGTGCCTGGGCCACAAACATCCATCCTAGGGCATCCCGAGAGAGTCATTCTCCCTAACAATAGCTCTGGGCATGGCTCTGTATTCGTCTGTTCTTGCATTGCTGTAAAGAACTACCTGGGACTGTGTCATTTATAAAGAAAAGAGGTTAAATTGGCTCACGGTTCCACAGGCTGTACAGGAAGCATGGTTGGGAGGCCTCAGGAAACTTACAATCATGGTGGAAGGCAGAGGGGAAGCAGACACGTCCCATGTGACTGGAGCAGGAGGAAAAGAGAGCGAAGGGGGAGGTGCTGCACAAGTTCAAACAACCAGATCTCATGAGAACTCACTCACTATCACGAGAACAGCAAGGGGGAAGTTTGCCCCCATGATCCAATCACCTCCCGCCAGGCCCCTCTTCCAACATTGGGGATTATAATTTGACATGAGATTTGGGCGGGGCCACAAATCCAAACCACATCAGGCTCCACATTTTGTTTGGTTTTTTTTTTCCCTGTCCTTCCCTCTACCTGAAGCTCATTTGAAAGCTAGTTTCCATTGCTGCTATTCCTTCCTTACTTTGGTCAGAATCCTCTTTTTGTGGTATCATAAATGGTTTCCATGGAAACAAAAGGTTGGGATAGAACAGTGCCAATGTGCATGTAAACTTCAGAATTAAACAAGGGCTGTTGTTTTTGCCTGTCATGGAGTTCCGTTCATTTTGAACATGTCACCAGGGACTTTGGAATGTGTATCCATAACTCCCTGATTTTCAACCACATTCCAGCCTGCCTGACTCATGAAGCGTGGAGCGACCCAGGAACATCCCAGCTCCTCATGTCCCACATTCTTCAGGCTTTCTCTTAGTTTTGGCATGTGCATGTAAATGTCAACAGGTGAGGTGAGATTTGCTGTAAAGAAGCAGATGGTCCCACAGGGTAGGCTGTGGGAGAGATGGAAATTCTAGCAGGAGATATCACAGCCAAAGACTAGCAATCTAGGCTTATCGTTTGTTTAGTGCGTCAGAACCAGTGAGTCGAGGAGGAAAGGAGACCCAAGGCTATGCAGTTGCCCTCACAACCGGGAGTTTACATTTGCTTCCTGCCAGAACCAAGGACATAGTGACCGATGTGCACAGACTTCTCCAAGGTTGTTTAGTCATTGGCAAAAACAGGCCTTCACCCATCCTTGAACTGAGTCCAAGTAACTGAGATGTGCCCCTAGTGGAGAAGCCCAGGTGGAGGTTCTGAGTCCCTGAAGTTCTGCATCTTTACTTTACAAGAGATGCTGCCTGGGAGTTCTTACTTCAGAGTAAGAGGGGTGGCCATGTTATCACCCAGACTAGAACACTTTTCAGAGTGTGAAGAGCCACTATTAATTATAGGGCAATGGCTAGAATCTGGTCTGTCCCTGGAGAAGAGGGACATCTGACAACCCTATCTTTATTTTATTTTTTTTAGATGGAGTCTCGCTCTGTCACACAGGCTGGAGCACAGTGGCGTGATCTTGGCTCACTGCAGCCCCTGTCTCCTGGGTTGAACTGATTCTCCTGGCTCAGCCTCTCAAGTAGCTGGGACTACAGGCGCCCGCCACCAGGCCTGGCTAATATTTGTATTTTTGTAGAGACGGGGGTTTCACCATGTTAGCCAGGCTGGTCTTGAACTCCTGACCTCAGGGGATCTACCTGCCTAGGCCCTTCAAAGTGCTGGGATTACAGGCGTGAGCCATCATGTCCAGCTGGCTGTAACCCTATCTTTAGGCCAACTTGTACCCGGCTCCACTATGGAACTCAGTGTCGAAGTGCCCTGGCTTCCTGCCCTGGTTCTGGAGATGGGTGGTGACAATGGCTGCACAACAATGTGAATGTACTAATGGCCACAGAACTGTGCCCTTCACAGTGGCTAAAATAGTACATTTTACGTTATGTCTATTTTACCCCAATGAAAACAAATAGCGAACGTTCTGATATTCCCTCCAAACCTGCTGCTTCTGCTGACTCCTCGTCTCAATTAATCGTGGCTCTGTCTTCCGTTTGCTGAAGCCAAAGACCTCCCCGCTCTCTCAGAGCCCACGTCTGGCACATCAGCGAATCTCGTTGGCACTGCCATCAAACACATCCATCTAGGATCTCCCCGCACCTCGCGCCACCCACCGCGCTAGTCCGTGGATCCCTGTTTCTCTCGTGGATGTAGTAATGGTCACATAGCTGGACTTCTGCCCTGGCACTTCTTCAGCCCCTTGTTAGAGGAATCCTGCTAAATGTTGGATGATTTACCCCCCACCTCCCACAACCCCTGTCACACACACATAGGAGCTCCACTGGCTCCTCATAACTCTAGGGTGCCAGCCTGTCTCTGCCATGACGAAAGCCCCCCGTCATCTGTCTCCTGCCCCTCCCTCGCTGACTCTATCTGCCACCCTTTCCCTATTGTCCACGCTGCCCCAGCCCCACAGGCCTCCTCCTGTTCCTCAGACTCCCCAGGGATGCTCCTGCCTCAGGGCCTTTGCCCTGGCTATTCCCTCCCGCTACAACACTCTTCCTGAATCTGCATGATTCGATGCCCACTCCCCCATTCTCAGCCTGTCCCCATATCTCAGTGAGCCCTGCCTGGGCCACTCTGGAAAATCTCAGCATCCCAGGCTGGGCGTGGTGGCTCATGCCTGTAATCCCAGCACTTTGGGAGGCCAAGGCAGGCAGATTGCTTGAGCTCAGGAGTTTGAGACCAGCCTGGCCAACGTGGCGAAACCCCGTCTCTCCTAAAAATACAAAAGTTAGCCGGGTGTGGTGGTGTGCACCTGTAATCACAGCTACTTGGGAGGCTGAGGCAGAAGAATCGCTTGAACCTGGGAGGCAGAGGTTGCAGTGAGCCGAGATCGTGCCACTGCACTCCAGCCTGGGCGACAGAGCGAGACACCATCTAACACACACAAAAAAAGCTCAGTATCATCCTCCCAGCACTTCTTGTCCTCCTTGCTTCCCTTATTTATTTATTTTTTTCACATTCACACATATGACGATCCAGCATTCTACATATTTTATTTATCTTATTTATTTTCAGTCTTCTCCACTCAAATGTATGATATTTAAGGCAGGGGTTTTAAAATGTCTTGTTCTCGGCCAGGCATGGTGGCTCACACGTGTAATCCTAGCACTTTGGGAGGCTGAGGCAGGTGGATCACCTGAGGTCAGGAGTTCAAGACTAGCCTGGTCAACATGGCGAAACCCGTCTCTACTAAAAATACGAAATTAGCCAGGCGTGGTGGCGGGCGCCAGTAATCCCAGCTACTCAGGAGGCTGAAGCAGGAGAATCGCTTGAACCTCAGAGGCAGAGCTTGCAGTGAGCCGAGATCACACCACTACACTCCAGCCTGGATGACAGAGTGAGACTCCGTCTCAAAAAAAAAATAAATAAATAAATAAAAATAAAATGTCTTGTTCTCTTTTTTCCTCCAGTGCCCAGATCAGCGCCTGATGTATACTTGGCACACAATAACTACTCTTGAAATTCATGAAGGAATCTGGACATTTAGGGGGTTCCTCAGAATCCGCCGCTTTTAGGGAAGATTCTCTGCCTGATGTGTGAGCACTCTAACCTCTTCATCTGTGTTCAGTCCCCTTGCAATGCTTCTCTAAGGTCGGCCTACATTTCACTTAATTCAGTGGCTGTCCACTGGGGGCGCTCTTCCCCTTGCAGGGGACATTTGGCAATAAATGAATAAATGGGGACATTTTTGGTTCTTACAAGGGAGGGGAGAGGTGCTACTGGCATCTAGCGGGTAGAGGCCTGAGATCCTGCTATTAATAAATACCCTATGGCATGCTCTGGAAAGCTTCCCATAACAAAAAATTATCTGGACAGATGTCAACTGTGCCGAGGCTGAGAACCCCTGATCTACGCTGATCATATTAGGAATGATCTAGTCTGCATTTAATAAGAGGGAAGTCTTTTGGGGGCTGTTATGGGTTGAACTGGGTCCCCCCAGTTCATATGTTGAAGGCAAGTCCTATGCCCAGGACCTCAGAATGTGCCTGTATTTGGAGATAGGGCCTTTGAAGTAATTTAATTGAAATCATTAGGCTGGGCACGGTGGCTCATGCCTGTAGTCCCAGCTACTCAGGAGGCTGAGGCAGGAGAATCACTTAAACCTGGGAGGTAGAGGTTTCAGTGAGCCAAGATTGCACCACTGCACTCCAGCCTGGGTGACAAGAATGAAACGTTGTCTCAAAAGAAAAAAAAAAAGAAAAAGAAATCATTAGGGTGGGTCCTAATCCAATATGACTGGTGTCTTTTTTTTCTTTCTTTCTTTTTTTTTTTTTTTTTTTGAGATAGAGTCTCGCTCTGTGGCCAGGCTGGAGTGCAGTGGTATGATCTTGGCTCACTGCAACCTCTGCCTCCTGGGTTCAAGCATTTCTCCTGCCTCAGCCTCCCAAGCAGCTGGGACTACAGGCACCCATCACCACACCTGGCTAATTTCTGTATTTTTAGTAGAGATGGGGTTTCACCATGTTGGCCAGGATGGTCTCGATCTCTTGACCTCGTGATGCTCCCGCCTTGGCCTCCCAAAGTGCTGCGATTACAGGTGTGAGCCGCCATGCCTGGCCTTGGTGTCCTTTTAAAGAGGGGAAATTCGGACACAGGTGCACACAGAGGGAAGATGATGTGAAGACACAGGGAGGAGACGGCCACCTTTTGGGCATGATGATGCGTCTGCAAGTCGAGGGATGTCGAGGCAACCTCTGCAAGCTGCAAAGACAAGGAAGGATCCTCCCTTACAGTCACCAGGGAAAGCATGGCCTTGGGGATGCCTGGGTTTGGATTTCAAGCCTCCAGAACTACGAGAGAATATATATATATGTCAGTCTCTGTCACCCAGGCTGGAGTACAGTGGCATGATCCTGGCTCATTGCAGCCTTGACCTCCTGGGCTCAAGCAATGCTCCCACCTCAGCCTCCCAAGTAGCAGGGACTACAGGCACATACTGCTATGCCTGTAATTTTTTTGTGTGTGTATTTTTTAAAATATTTCTCTTGGAGATGGGGGTTTCACTATGTTGCCCAGACTCAAACTCCTAGCCTCAAGTGATCCTCCCGCCTTGGCCTCCCAAAGTGCCGGGATTACAGGCATGAACCACTGTGCCCCACTGAGATTTCTGTTGTTTTAAGCCACCCAGACTTTGGTACTTGGTTAGGGCAGCTGGAGCAAACTAATGCCAGGGCAGAGCCAGTGCTAAATCCAAACTTGATACTAATGGGCTCTATACCCTGTGATGATTAAGGTGTCTTGGATAAAGAAAGGGTCTTACCAGGACAGTGGTTAGATACTCCCGTGGCAGGAGAGGCCAGAATGTGTAGTCTGTTGGCCATCATGAGGCTCATGACCTGGAACTGGCCAAGAACACTTGTATAATAAATGTTCAAAGCCACCAGTCATCAAAGCCTTTCATGGGTAAATGACCCCAGCACAAAGTGTTTTTTGCTAATGTTAACTTTGGTCCTATTTCAGATCAATAAAGGCAAAAACCAGGAGATCCCATAAATCCCGCTGAGCCTGTCATAGCTATCAAATTATACCCAGATAAAGCTTCTGGTGGCTAATGACATGGCCATCACCCAGCGTGGACGTGGGCAGGAGGGGCTCTCCGGGAGCATCTGGTCTGCTGTGGAGACACTTGTCATCTGGAGGCTCTGTGGCTCTAATGGAGGGTGATGCTTTGAACGCGATTATCTCCCCCATAAAAAAATAAATAAATAATAAGGATAATTTAAAAATAAACAAAGATCTGGATTTGCAGGCTACTTACTGTCCCAGGACCAAGATTAATGGCCAGTGGCAAGTTTTCGTGAAGATCTTCTGTAGACCGATTAGCCGTGCTGGGAGTCCAGAGAGATAATGTCTTTTCACATATAAAAGATCCTATTGATTTCCTGTTAGTATCATCCTGAAAATGTGCAGTGTATATCTATGAAGCAGAGACAATCTTCCATCACTTGTTTTATGGGAAGAGAATGGTTATTGTATCTCTTCCCATAAAATATAATCTCTTTTTCTCTTCCAAAAATCTACTCGTCCCTCTGGGAATTTCCACTTGTAATCTGTGGAAGTGAATTGATTTTTTTATTTTGTTTTATTTTTTGCATGTGCCGGTATTTTTATATTTGGCTTCTCTACATTTTCTCATTGTTCTCTGGAGTCTGGCTTTTCTAGATTGTTATTTGAGGTTGTCTAAAAATAAGTAAAAAAAAAAAAAAAATCAGTCCCATTGAAACACGCACGGCCATGTACCCGACAGCGGGTGTCAGGTTCCTGTGACTGCTCCCACTGCGGCGCCCCACCTTTCTCCCCCGTCGGGGGCTGGCGTTTGTAAGTTCCTCGGAGGGCTTCAGAGGCAGTAAGAGGTTGCCTGGTGGGTTCCAATAGAATGCCGATGCAAAATACCAAGTCACTGAATGAAGGAAGTGCTCTTCCTGCTGACTGGGGTTCTCAGCGTTATGTCTGGGCATTTCTTCAGGATCAATTAAGACGCAAGGGCAGAGTCCTGCATATTTAAATACTGTGCCCTGAGTAGCGGCTTCCTAAGCTAATGAGTTTGGCTGAGAAGACCCCAGCAATGCAGTCCTGTCCAGACCTTAAATAGAGAGCTTTGCAAACTGGAGCTCCAGCTATGAAGCCAGTCCTTGTGGTTCTGCCTGCACCTCTTTATTAAGGTAGCTCCCCCTTAATTCTCCTACCTACGACCGCCCCATGCTTTGAGGTCCAACCCCTCTACAAGCCTCTTCCACACTTTCTGCCCGCCGCCGATTTCTTTCCCTTCCCTGAGCTCCTGTGGTAGTTAGGGATTGCACCATCCTGGCCAGCATTTAATTACAACCACCTTTTATTGCTCTCCGCTTATTGCACCTGTGCTATTTTACAGCGCTACGTGCTGCATCTTCCAGATTCACCTTGTTTTCACTCCTTCCGCTTCCACACTATGCCTGGGGCCTATCAAATTTATTTTGCATGATTAACAGATGATTTTTAAATATATATATAATATTTATATTGTATAGCATAAATATATATTATAAATTATAACATAAGTATATTATATTAACATATATAGTATATATTATAACATGAATATATAAGGTAAATGTAAATCTTGATGCTATGTTTCCCCAAATTCATATGAATTCATATGAATTGTAACCCCTAGTACCTCAGATTGTGACTCTATTTGGAGATAGGGTCTTTCAAGAGGTAATTAAGTTAAAAGGAGGTCATTAGGGTAGGCTGTAATCCCACATGACTGCTGTTTTCACAAGAAGAGATTAGGGCCGGGCAAGGTGGTTCACGCCTGTAATCCCAGCATTTGGGAGGCTGAGGCGGGAGGATAACCTGAGGCCAGGAGTTCAAGAACATCCTGGCCAACGTGAAGAAACCCCATCTGTACTAAAAATACAAAAATTAGCTGGGTGTGGTGGTGTGCGTCTGTAGTCCCAGCTGCTCGGGAGGCTGAGGCAGGGGAATCACTGCAACCCAGAGGTGGAGGTTGAAATGAGCTGAGATCACACCACTGCACTCCAGCCTGGCGGACAGAGTGAGACCCTGTCTCAAAATAGCAACAACAAAAAACAAAAACCAAAAACAATAAAAAGGGGTTCTGTGGGGTAGCAATGAGGCTGGAGAACACTGAAGTTCTATCCCAGATGTAATGACAACAAAAAGTTCAAAAAAGTCACACAAAGCTAATGGTCCTTGCTCAGGAAACACTTAAGCCAACAGAACCCATAACGCTTTTATCTAGACTTCCTAGAACTGTACTCATTGCTAGGGATAAACTCAATTATTAAAACTCATTGACTCTGAAATGTAACTTGCATATACTGCTGCCCATTCCAATTCATCAGATAGGCAGCTGTTCCACGGTTAACGTAATCACTCCTTGCCACGTTATTAAACTGTTTTCTAAGTATGAAAGGATGACAGTGTGGGTTCTCTGATGCAAATGTGGACATTTGCCAGGTCACATCTGGCCAGGGGTTTGTCACACCATGACTTCATGAAGAAATCAATTCCCGTTTCCTTCAGCTGACCTTAGGGCCATCTTCACAGGCTTGATTTTCTCAATTGTAATATAAAAATTAAATTTCAGCCCATATGATTTATGCAGTGTTATTTCTTTTTTTTTTTTTTTTTAGACGGAGTCTCACTCTGTCGCCCAGGCTGGAGTGCAGTGGCGCGATCTCGGCTCACTGCAAGCTCCGCCTCCCAGGTTCACGCCATTCTCCTGCCTCAGCCTCCCGAGTAGCTGGGACTACAGGCGCCCGCCACCATGCCCGGCTAATGTTTTGTATTTTTAGTAGAGATGGGGTTTCAACATGTTAGCCAGGATGGTCTCGATCTCCTGACCTCGTGATCCACCTGCCTTGGCCTCCCAAAGTGCTGGGATTACAGGCGTGAGCCACCGCGCCCGGCCGCCTATGTGCTATTTCTTTCAGAAGTTAACAGCACATAGTGCGTGTTCACAAGGTCCCCACAAAGCAAGGAGGGGAAGGTCTGTAATTCTGTCCAGCTTTTGTGTATAGAGACGTTCATAGAAAGAGGAAGAGCTGGGCATAAAGTCCTATCCATCCATGCCTAGGGTTGCAGGTTACTCTCCAATCCACGTTAGCAGAAATGCCACTGGGCCAGGGCTAATTGCCAAGCAATCACACCCCAGGCCTTTGCTGGGGTCTTGTGCATGGCATATGTCTCTCCTAAGTCTGTGAGAATTAAGCTAAAGTCCAGGTGGGCATAGCGGTGCATGTCTGTAGTCCCAGCTACTCGGAAGGCTGAAGCGGAAGGATTGCTTGAGCTCGGGAGATGGAGGCTGTGGTGAGCTATGATTGCACCACTGCACTCCAGCCTGGGGGACAGAGCGAAATCCTGTCACTGTCACACACACACACACACACACACACACACACACACACACACACACAGAGAGAGAGCTAAAGTCCTGCTGCAAAGTTTGGCACAAATTTCCTTGGACCTTTTTTGCTTCAGAGGTCTGGGCAGAGGGTTCCTCAAACACGGGACTTTACCGCTTTCTTAAATGTGCCTTTCAATATTCAACATCAATCTGTGAATCCACAGTAGATTTTTAAAAATTTTCGTTTTGGCCGGGCACAGTGGCTCACGCCTGTAATCTCAGCACTTTGGGAGGCAGAGGCGGGCAAATCATGAGGTCAGAAGTTCGAGACCAGCCTGACCAACATGGTGAAACCTCGTCTCTACTAAAAAATACCAAAATTAGCCAGGCGTGGTGGCATGCGCCTGTAATCCCAGCTACTCAGGAAGCTGAGGCAGGAAAATCGCTTGAACCTGGTTTTTTTTTTGTTTGTTTGTTTTTGTTGTTGTTGTTGTTGTTTTTTGTTTTTTTGCGAGGGAGTCTCACTCTATTGCCCAGGCTGCAGTGGAATGGTGCGATCTCGGCTCACTGCAACCTCCACCTTCCGGGTTCAAGCGATTCTCCCGCCTCAGCCTCTGAATAGCTGGGATTACAGGAGCACGCCACCACGCTAATTTTTTTCTATTTTTAGTAGAGATAGGGTTTAACCATGTTGGCCAGGCTGGTCTCGAACTCCTGACCTCAAAGGATCCACCTGTCTTGGCCTTCCAAAGTGCTGGGATTATAGGAATGAACCACCTTGCCTGGCCTTACAAATTTTTTTTTTTTTTGAAACAGGGTCTCACTCTGTCACCCAGACTGGAGTGCTGGGGTGCGATCATAGCTCACTGCAGCTTTGAACTCCCAACCTCAAACAATCCTCCCACCTTGGCATCTCAAGTTACTGTTACTACAGGCGCGCCACCATACCTGTAAAATTTTTTTGTAGACCAGTCATGGTGGCTCATGCCTGTAATCCCAGCACTTTGGGAGGCTGAGGCGGGCAGATCACCTGAGGTCAGGAGTTCAATTCCAGCCTGGCCAACATGGTGACACCTCGTCTCTACTAAAAATACAAAAATTAGCTGGGAGTTGTAGTGCATACCTGTAGTACCAGCTACTCAGGAGGCTGAGGCAGGAAAATCACTTGAACTTGGGAGGGGGAGGTTGGGTGACAGTGAGACCCTGTCTCAAAAAAAAAAATTTTTTTTTTTGAGACAGCTGATCTCAAGCAGTCTTCCCGCTTTGGCCTCCCAAAGTGTTGGGATTACACGCATGGGCCAGTGGATATATTAAATGCCCATGAGATAAGTGAATCAAGAAAGTGAGGCTAAATTTTCCCCAACAGAATATGCAAGCTCTTCATCATTACATGCCTCCTGCCCGTCCCCCAACTTGTCAACACACACTGAGATTTTGGGTCTCAGATCCCTATCTATTTTCAGAGAAAAAGGTGATTCCCTTGGAATCCTGATGCAGATGGATGTCGTGTTGAGATGTGGGTCTCCTGCTTCTCTAAAAGTACAATTCTTTTTCTTGTAAGGTTCCATAACTAGATTAATGAGTCAGTATCATCTAGTCGGATTATCTGTTTCGTCAGAGATTCGTCATAGATTTCCTATGTTTCTGATCAGTTACCATGGATACTGCTTTTGTTATCACAGTTCTCCGTAACCAAAGGCTGCACTTTTGTGGGCTTCACCCACCGTAAAAATTAATCTGTGCAAAGCTCTCAGGATACACCTTGTTTGTTTGTTTGTTTTTAATTCTTTTTAATAGAGATGGAAGGATTGCAGGTCCGGGGTAGTGGTAAGGAGGGGAGCTGAAATAAATTTCCCATATGCCTGTTCATTATCAAACATTTGCATCTCATCTTCAACTCCAAGCATACATTTCCAGTGTGGTTTATGCTTTGGAGACATTTGGCTCTGAGGATGCTAGGGTTTGGAGACAATCATTTCCTTCCTCCTCCTCTCATGCTCATCTCATCGCAGTAGAATTACTTGCTTAGCTGTCTGTCTTCTTTCTTCCCTCAATAATACTGTGGATTCAAGTTATCATTGTCTCCCCAAAGTGACTCAGGGCACAGAGAGTTCTCAACATGCGTTCAGCGAATGAATGGCTCTTTTCTTGTATTTCTCTCCTCTTACTCAGCTGAAAAGTGCAGTTACATCTAAGATCCCTGTTTAAGACAGGACTCTTCTGGTCGCAAGAAAAAAAACAGGCTGGGCGCGGTGGCTCATGCCTGTAATCCCAGCACTTTGGGAGGCCGAGACGGGTGGATCACGAGGTCAGGAGATCGAGACCATCCTGGCTAACACGGTGAAAGCCCGTCTGTACTAAAAATACAAAAAATTAGCCGGCCTGGTGGCGGGCGCGCCTGTAGTCCCAGCTACTCAGAAGGCTGAGGCAGGAGAATGGCGTGAACCCGGGAGGCGGAGCTTGCAGTGAGCCGAGATCGCGCGCCACTGCACTCCAGCCTGGGTGACAGAGCGAGACTCCATCTCAAAAAAAAAAAAAAAGAAAAAAACAAAAGACACTCAAGCAACGAGAGCCTGGTGGGTGATGAAGGAGATATCCAGGCACAGGAGCCCAGGAAAAGCCGGACAGGCGGATTGAAGTCTTGGAGCCGCAAAAGGACACTTCTGGATTCAGGGCTGCCCCAGGGGCCGCGGGAGCAGGAGTCTGTGGGTTTCACTCGGGTGTTCTGCCCTTGACACCGTCACACAGTCATGGGCTCCTCCAGGCCTCCTGTTCCCTGCTCTCTCCTGCTGTGTCTCGCCTGTCAGTCTACATCTACTTTATACATTCATCCCATCCACATTTCTTCTCCTTCATAACTTAAGTTGCACAGGGCCCACTGCGGCCTCCCTGGCTTCTTTCTAAGTTATAATGTTTAAAGGTCAACTTTTTTTCCTCCAAGTTTTATTTTAGATTTGGAAGTACCTGTGCAGGTTTGTTACATGGGAATATTGTGTGATGCTGAGGTTTGGGGTACAATGGAACCCATCACCCAGGGAGTGAGCACAGTACCCAAGAGTCAGTTTTGCAACCCTGTCCCCCTCCTTCTCCTCTCCACTCCTCTCTAGGACTCCCCAGTGTCTTTTTTCTTTTCTTTTCCTTTTCTTTCTTTCTTTCTTTTCTTTCTTTTTTTTTTTTTTTAAAGACAGGCTCACTCTGTTGCTCAGGCTGGAGTGCAGTGGCACTCTGGCGAACTTCCCAGGCTCAAGTGATCCTCCCACCTCAGCCTCCCCAGTAGCTGGGACCACAGGCGTGCACCATCATGCCTGGCTAATTTTTTTTTTTTTTTTTAAATTTTTAGTAGAGATGAGGTCTTGCTATGTTGCCCAGGCTGGTCTTGGTCTCCTCAAGTCAAGCAATCCTCCTGCCTCCACTTCCTAAAGGTCTGGGACTACAGATGTGAGCCAACATGCCCGGCCCCCCAGGGTGTATTGCTGGCATCTTTATGTCCATGAGTACCCAAATTTTAGCTCTCACTTATAAGTAAGAACATGTGATATTTGGTTTTCTGTTCCTTCGTTAATTTGCTTAGGATGATGGCCTCCAGCTGCATCCCTGTTCCTGCAAAATATATGATTTTGGAAGATGGAACACTTGAGGCCAGGAGTTCGAGACCAGCCTAGTCAACACAGTGAAACCCCATCTCTACCAACAATACAAAAAATTAGCTGGGTGTGGTGGTGCGCGCCTATAATCCCAGCTACTCGGCAGGCTGAGGCAGGAGAATCACTTGAACCCAGGAGGTGGAGGCTGCAGTGAGCTGAGATTGTGCCACTGTACTCCAGCCGGGTGACAGAGTGAGACTCCATCTAAAAAAAAAAAAGACATGATTTTGTTCTTTTTCATGGCTGCGAATATCAACTTTTAACATTAACTGCCCTATTCTCTCAAGCTTACGGTTTCTTCCTTCAAATGCCCCAGGCAACAATCTGATTGGTCCAGCTCATTTTTTTTTTCTTTTTTTGAGATGGAGTCTCACTCTGTTGCCCAGGCTGGAGGGCAGTGGCACTATCTCGGCTCACTGCAACCTTCTCCACCTCCTGGGTTCAAGTGATTCTCTTGCTTCACCCTCCCGAGTAGCTGGGACCACAGGTGTGTGCCACTACGTCTGGCTAATTTTTGTATTTTTAGTGGGGACGGGTTTCACCATGTTGGCCAGGCTGGTCTTGAACTCCTGACCTCAAATGATCCGCCCTCCTCAGCCTCCCAAAATGCTGGGATTACAGGCATGAGCCACTGGGCCCGGCTACCTCATCTTTCTAAACCAGGGTGATGCACAGTCCCTGGATTGGCTGTTCTAGGTCAGGAGACCCACAGTCCTATCAAATATGGCTAAGGGTCAATGTCATATGCTACAAAACATGGCTGCCCATAGACAGTTTTCACCAAAGGATAAGGCGGGTCATGGGGACTGCCATTTAGAGTGGTGGGCAACAATCTCTCCATCGTGCAGCAGCAATGTGGTGCAGTGGTTTGACCCCAGCTGGGCGGGGAGGGGGCTGCTGAAGTCAATCAAGCTAATTCCACACCTTCCCCTTGCCTGTTCTTGGTCAAAGAATCCGAGGTTGGGCCAGCAAGTGGCATTCCTCTGTGACAGGGAGAGGTTCAGGGATGGGTCTGCAGATCAGTTTGATGTTTTCTCAAGGACATTGTTGGGAAGGAAATGTGCTTGTTTTTAAGGAACGGCCGTAGGGAGAAGGGGTCTCTCTTCCTTTGAACATTGCTGTGCACAAATAAATGGGACAGCCCAGAGCTGCAGCAGCCATTCTTACTTCTGCCCCAAGGATGACATCACCAGCTCAAGAGGGTAGGACTCAGAGCATGGCAGGGAAACTGAGGCAGAGCCAGTGGAACAGCCAGGTCTCAAAGCCCACCCTTTCTCTTGGCCTCCAGTCATTTGATCCAATAAATGTCCTTATTGTTTAAGCCAGTTTTGGGCTTCTGTAATTTGCAGCTAAAAGCATGGCTGGGAGTAGGGGGCAGGTTGGGTAGGGGGAGCCTGTGAGCCTGGCGGGGAATGTATAGGGTGTGATTTCAAATGGTGAATTCTGAATATTATGCAGGGGGCAGGCCAGCTCCATAAGCAGACAGCCGAGAAGTCACAGAGGGCCCTGTACTTGGCTTAATGCTTTGCTGTCTTAAAATTCCTATTAAATTTTTTTTTAAATTTTATTTTACAGATGGGCTCCAGCTCTGTTGCCCTGGCTGGAGAGCAGTGGTGCGATCATAGCTCGCTACAGCCTTGAACTCCTGGGTTCAAGCAATCCTCTTGCCTCAGCCTCCCAAGTAGCTGGGACTATAGGCGTGCACAATCATAGTTGGCTAATTTATTTATTTTGCAGAGATTGGGTCTCAGTATGTTGCTCTAGCTTCTCTTGAACTCCTAGGCTCCAGTGATCCTCTGACCTTGGCCTCCCGAAGTGCTGGGATTACAGGTGTGAGCCACTATATCCAGTTATACATTTTTAACAAGGGGCCTGCATTTTCATTTTGCACCAGGCCCTACAAATTGTGTAGACAGTCCCAGGCAGGTGACAGAACATTTCGAAAAGGAGTGTGTAAACTGTAAAGCACTATACAAAAGCATCCTGTCCTTCTCCCCAGGGACAAAAGATACTATGTGAGCCTCCTATGCCTAGTTTCATGGGTCTTCCTGCCAGCAAACCTCCCATCCATACTCTCCAACTGTCTGCTGCCTGACCCCTGATAGCCTGCACAGACAGCGGGTCAACTCCGACCCACTGTGTTCCCATAGGAATGTGGAGAGGTAGGTAGAGAATTCATTATCCGTTGAAGTTTGTTTTCAGTTTTTGGAAGTTTTGGGAAGTATAAGACCAAAGTTAAACTATTTAATTAACAGCTAAACAAATAAGTAAAGCAAATACACACACAAACACACACGCACACATACACACACACACGAACTACTATGTTTGCTGGGCCTGAATTAAAATCTATTGGTCTGGGCCGGCCATGGTGGCTCATGCCTGTAATCCTAGCACTGTGGGAGGCCAAGCCGGGCGGATCACCTGAGGTTAGGAGTTCAAGACCAGCCTGGCCAACTTGGTGAAACACCATCTCTATTAAAAATACAAAAATTATCTGGGCGTGGTGGCGCATGCCTGTAGTTCCAGCTACTCGGGAGGCTGAGGCATGAGAATCGCTTGAACCCGAGAGGCAGAGGTTGCAGTGAGCCGAGATTGCAACACGGCACTCCAGCCTGGGACTCTGTCTCATAAATCTATTGCTCTGTTCGGAATCTTCCTCTGCCTTTTAGGGACCTACTTTAGACTCATGGGCCCAACTATCCTACCTTCATCTTTGTGTGCATGTGTTTTTCCCACTGAACGTGGGCTCATGTGTCGCAGGTGAAAAGAATGGCTGTCTGATTCAGCCTGTCCCTTCATCCTGCTAATGTGGTTCCTGTGAGTGAGTGTTACTTCGGAGATAATGAATGCATCCCATTTAGTGCAAAAATATACCTTGTCACCAGTCACATGGCAAATGTAACCACAAAAAGTTTAAAATGCCATTATTTAAAATTTATTTTTTCATAAAAAATGGTTCCTGAAATGATCATAATTTGAAGAACTTACTTCATAGTTATAATACATTATGCCCGGGCCCAGGCCTAAGGCTGGTAATCTCAGAGCAAAGGGGGAGATCTCAGTCCTGGTTAGGACTGGGTAGCCTAGGTTCCTACCACCCCTTCCTTTACAGAGCCTCCACTCCGTGTCTGTTTCATTTATGTCAACCCAAAATTGTGACTGCAGATGAGCCCATTTTACACTATTGCCTCCCCATTCCCAAAATGGCTTTTTTTCTTTTTTTTTGAGACAGGGTCTCACTGTCGCCCAGGCTGAAGTGCAGTGCTGCGATCTCAGCTCACTGCAACCTCTGCCTCCCAGGCTCAAGCGATCCTCCCACCTCAGCCTCCTGAGTAGCTGGGACTACAGATAGGCATGCACCATTATGCCTGGTTAATTTTTTTTTTTTTAAGAGAGGAGGTTTTGTTAAGTTGGCCAGGCTGACCTCAAACTCCTGGGCTCAAGCAATCCTCTTGTCTTAGTGTCCTGAGTAGCTGAGACTGCAGGTGCACACCACCATGCCTGGCTAATTTTATTTTATCTAATTTCTTTGTAGAGACAAGGTCTTGCCACATCATTGCCCAGGCTGGTCTTGAACTCCGAGGCTCAAGTGATTTTCCTGCCTCGGCCTCCTAAAGTGCTGGGATTGCAGGTGTGAGTCACGATGTCTGGCCTCAAATGGCATTGTGTGTGTGTGTGTGTGTGTGTGTGTGTGTGTGTGTGTGTGTGTGTGTGAAGTTTGCAGGTTTAGAGACTTTTCTCCCAGTGGACTTTAATTCTCTTAGGTAAAGGAAAGGGCATGATGCTGGCTGGAATCCTCAGGACGAATGTCCCCTTTGTGCTTCATCAGTGGTTCCTGATCTTACTTTGGGGACCCCTCCTTCCCCCACTCCAATGATTGTCCGACCTGAGAGTCATCGAAGTGTGTGGATTCAGGAGGTCTGTGGTCACCATTTAGTGATCAGCCATGGTATGAGAAATCTCCATTGCTTCTGGTGCAGGGGACGGTGGGGGGTGCCCCTGATAGAGCAGCACCTATGTTCCTGACAGTAATAAACATGCTTGTCCCTGCTATGCATGACATGGCACAAGCCTGCTAACAACTGCAGCTTAAGGAGAGCAGGGTTCTGTGCTGGGAACCCTGCAGATGCATAATTTCTTTTCTCTTTTTGACCCTGTGCTCCAAGATGCATAATTTCATTATTATTATTATTATTATTATTATTATTATTATTATTATTATTTTGAGACAGAGCTGAGGCTGGAGTGCAGTGGCACCATCTCAGCTCACTGCAACCTCCGCCTCCTGGGTTCAAATTATTTTTCCTGCCTCAGCCTTCGGAGTAGCTGGGATTATAGGTGCCCGCCACCAAGTCTGGCTAATTTTTGTATTTTTAGTAGAGATGGGGTTTCCCTATGTTGGCCCAGGCTGGTCTTGAACTCCTGGCCTCTAGTTATCCACCCACCTCGACCTCCCAAAGTGCTGGGATTACAGGTGTGAGCCACTGCCCGCTGCCAATTTCATTAATCTTCGTAACTATCCTGTGGGAAAATATATGCGTTTCCTACTCTTGTTATAACCAATGATCACAAACATGGTGCCCTAAAACAACACATCCATTTATTATCTTACGTTATGGAGGAAATGGGTCTTACTGGATCAAAATGAAGGCGTTGGCCGGGCGCGTTCCTGCTCTAGGCTCTGCAGGAGAATCCCTTTCCTTGCCTTTTCCCCCTCCCCCAGGCTGCCCACATCCCTTGGTTTGTGGTCCCCTCCTCCTCCTCTTCAAAGCCAGCAGTGCTGCCTCTTCACATCTCGCTCTGAACTTGGCGGTTGTGATCCCATCTCCTTCTCAGACTCTGACTCTCATGCCTCCCTCTTCTAAGGACTCTTGTGATCCCACTGGGTCCACTTGGATGATGTAGGAGAGTCCCCATAACTCACTCAACATCTTTCCATTTCATCACATCTGTAAGGACCCTTTGTGGACCGGGTGAGGTGGCTCTCGCCTATAATCCCAGAGCTTTGGGAGGCCGAGGCAGGCGGATCACTTGGAGTCAGGAGTTTGAGACCAGCCTGGCCAACATGGTGAAACCCTGTCTCTACTAAAAATACAAAAATTAGGTGGGTGCGGTGGTGCATGCCTGTAATCCCAGCTGCTTGGGAGGCTAAGGCAGGAGAATCACTTGAACCTGGAGGTGGAGGTTGCAGTGAGCTGAGATCATATCACTGCACTTCAGCCTGGGTGACAGTAAGACTCAGTCTCACCAAAAAAAAAAAAAAAGACCCTTTGTGATATGAGGTCACACATTCACAGGCTCTGAGGGTTAGGAAATGTATTAATACATGGTTGTGGCCATTATTCTATCGGTCACAGAAAGGTGATAGATAAATAAACAAACTGAGGCTCAGAATGACCTGCCCCAGGGCACGTGGCTGATGTGGAACACCCAGGATTTAAATCTACGTGTGTCAGACACTGAGGCTTACTCATTTGGGTCAGCGTGTGCCCTTTCTGCAATGACACTCTTTCCCCCGTGGTTAGTGGGTGCCTGTACTCCCCAAACCCACTTGGCAGCACCCAAACTGAGTAACATTCTTTCACACCTGTATTAGGGTTCTCTAGAGGGACAGAGCTCATGGACTATATATTATATATATATATATATAAAAACTTAATACTTAAACTCCCCTTTATATATATATAACATATATATTATATATTATGTATAATATATATTTATAGATTATATATTATGTATAATATATATTTATAGATTATATATTATGTATAATATATATTTATAGATTATATATAATATATAATATGTATAATATATAATATATTTATTTATAAATATAAATAAATATATTATATATTTTATATAAATTATATAAATATATATTTAATAACATATAATATATATTATATATATTATATGATATATATATAAAGGGGAGTTTATTAAATATTAACTCACACCGTCACAAGGTCCCACAACAGACCATCTGCAGGCTGAGGAGCAAGAAGAGCCAGTTCGAGTTCCAAAACTGAATAACTTGGAGTCCGATGTTCGAGGGCAGGAAGCATCCAGCACGGGAGAAAGACGTAGGCTGGGAGGCTAGGCCAGTCTCTCTTTTCACATTTTTCTGCCTGCTTACATTCTAGCCTCGCTGGTAGCTGATTAGATTATGCCCACCCAGATTAAGGGAGGGTCTGCCTTTCCCAGCCCACTGACTCAAATGTGAATCTCCTTTGGCAACACCCTCGCAGACACACCCAGGATCCCTACTCTGTATCCTTCAATCCAATCAAGTTGACACTCAGTCTTAGCCATCACAACACCTAATACAAAGTCACAGGCCGTTGGCTTTCATGTCTACCTGTATGGTAACACCAGGATTCAGAAAATGTCCCTCAGTCCCCAAACCAGGACCTCACCACACCCGAGTCACCACTGCCAACCCCCAACTCCCATCCCTATTTGCCCTCTGTGCCTGGCGGGGGGTTGGGGGAGTTTGTTTTCTTCCTCAAAATGTGGTGCATGGGCCAGCTGCGTTGGCATACCTGGGCACTTGATAGAAAGGCGAAATCTCGGCCCCACCCCAGATCAGCTGAATCAGAATCTGCATTGTAACCAGAGCCCCCCACAGTGAGTCACGTGCCCAGTGGAGTTTAAGAAGCTCTTCCCTGGAGGACCATGCTCCTCCTGGGCTGCCTTCTCACACCTATTTCTCCTCTTCTTCTGCCCCCTCCGCAGATGTCTCGGCTTGGATTCCTGCAGCTGGGGAGGACGCATTAGGGAATTATCTATGTTGCTCTTTCTGCCTTAGCTTCTTAGAGTTGGCAGCAGAAGAGGCCCCTCCTGGCAGCGCTCGGCTGGGCCCTGCAGCTGGCTGGGGGAGGCCTCTCTGTGGACACACGCCTGGGGTCTGGGCTGGTTCCCCTTGCTGCTGCCTCTCTCCTGGGTGGACAGTGGTCTAGAGCTGTGCTGGAGGCCCCATCCTTCCTCCTGTGCACCAGCCTCAGCGAGAGGCAAAGGCGAAGGTGTGAAATGACTTTGACCTTGGTGTTTAGGCAGATCCCTCTCACTCTGAAAGTGCTTCAACATGTTGGCCTGGTACGTTCCGAGCACTGTGGAGTTTTGGCAGAGTGGCCGATAAGTATTTTTAGTTCCTTCCTCCTTAATGTTTGCCAGAAAACCACAGTCATTACTCATGAGGAGGAGAAGTTTCCTCCCTCCCAGGCTCCAGAAGAGTCCGGGCTTGCCCTCAAATGCCCACTGAGCTGCCCCTGCCTGGGCTTCTAAGCTGTCTTTGAAATCAACATAATGCTAACACCTACAATAAAGCAGGATACCATATATTTTTTAATAGACTAAGACCTGAGCTTTTTTTGTTAATTAATTTGGTGGTTTTTTTTTTTTTGAGATGGAGTCTTGCTCTGTTACCAGGCTGGAGTGCAGTGACGCGATCTCAGCTCACTGCAACCTCCACCTCCTGGGTTTGAGCAATTCTCCTGCCTCAGCCTCCCGAGTAGCTGGGACTACAAATGCGGACCACCACGCCCAGGTAATTTTTTGTATTTTTAGTAGAGATGTGGTTTCACCATGTTGGCCAAGCTGGTCTCGAACTCCTGACCTCAGGTGATCTGCCCACCTCGGCCTCTCAAGGTGCTAGGATTACAGGCATGAGCCACTGCACCCGGCCTTTTTTTTTTTTTTTTGAGACGGGGTCTCACTCTGTCACCCAGGCTGGAATGCAGTGGCACCATCTCAGCTCATTACAACCTCTACTTCCCAGGCTTAAGTGATCCTCCCACCTCAGCCTCCTAAGTAACTGGGACCACAGTCATGCGCCACCAAGCCTGGCTAATTTTTGCATATTTTGTAGAGATGGGGTTTCATTATGTTGTCCAGGCTGATCTTGGACTCCTGAGCTCAAGTGATCCTCCCTCCGTGGCCTCTCAAAGTGTTGGGATTACAGGTGTGAGCCAGCTTGCCTGGCCCAATTTATTTGTTAAAATTCTAGTAAAATATACATATCATAAAGTGTACTATTTTCATATTTTAACCACTTTTTTTTTTTTGAGACGGAATTTTGCTCTTGTTGCCCAGGCTGGAGTGCAATGGCGCAATCTTGGCTCACTGCAACCTCCGCCTCCCGGGTTCAAGCGATTCTCCTGCCTCAGCCTCCCGAGTAGTTGGGATTACTACTCCAATTACTCCCGAGTAGTTGGTGGGTGGTGTGCCACCACGTGCGGCTAATTTTGTATTTTTAGTAGAGACGGATTTTCTCCATGTTAGTCTGGCAGGTGTCCAACTCCCAACCTCAGGTGATCCGCCCACCTCGGCCTCCCAAATTATTGGAATTACAGGCATGAGCCACTGCTCCAGGCTTATTTTAACCACCTTTAAGTATACCATTCAGTGGCATAAGTATATTCACAGTTGTGCAACTATCACCACCATCCATTTCCAGAGCTCTTCATCTTGTGAAACTGAAACTCTGTACCCATTAGACAAGAGCTCCCCATTCCCCCGCCATCCCCTTATCCTCTGGAAACCACCATTCTACTTTCTATGAATGCTATGACTGTAGGTCTGTCACATGAGTGGAATCATACAATATTTGTCCCCTTGTGACTGGTTTATTTCACTTAGCATAATGTTTTCAAGTTTCACCCATGATGTAGTGGCCTAAGCTTCTTAAAAGAAAAGAAAAGGCCGGGCGCGGTGGCTCACACCAGTAATCCCAGCACTTTGGGAGTCCGAGGCGGGTGGATCACCTGAGGCCAGGAGTTCGAGGCCAGCCTGGCTAACATGGCGAAACCCTGTCTCTGTTAAAAATAACAAAAATTAGCTGGGTGTGGTGGCGGGCGCTTGTAATCCCAGCTACTTGGGAGGCTGAGGCAGGAGAATCACTCGAACCCGGGAGGTGGAGGTCGCAGTGAGTCAAGATCACGCAACTGTACTCCAGCCTGGGCTACAGAGTGAGACTCTGTTTCAAAAAAAAAAAAAAAAAAATCACCCATTTAATTGATAGAGGAGGCTGGGCACAGTGACTCACGCCTGTAATCTCAACACTTTGGGAGGCAGAGGTGGGAGGATTGCTTGAGCCCAGGAGTTTGAGATCAGCTTGGGTAATATAGCTAGGTCCCATCTCTCCAAAAAATAAATAAATGAGACAGGCATGATGGCGTGTGTCTGTAGTCTCAGCTACTTGGTGGGAGGCTGAGGTGGGAGGATCACTTGAGCCCAGTAAGTCGAGGCTGCAGTGAGCTATGATCACACCACTGTGCTCCAGCCTGGGTGACAAAGGGAGACCTGGTCTCAAAATCAAAAACAAAAACAAAAAACCATGATTGCATTTTTTTATTTTAGGCAACCAGTTTCTGGTTAGTCCTAGCACATCTGCTAAGGTAGGGCAGCATTTGCTTTCAAAAAAGGGATGGCAAACCAGAAGCACGCCAAAGGCAGCTCCCTACCACTTCTGCTCCTTTGGAATGGTCTGGGGAAAGCCAGCTGGGCACCCCTCCGTTCTGCTCAGGAGAGTGAAGAAATCCACAGGGTTAGGGCTTAGACAGCTTTGCACAAACTCAGGGACCCCCAATTCCCTCTGCCAAGGGCAAAGTTCCTGCACCATCAGCATCTTCAATCATAAATAGTTCCCTGTGTGGATCTTAGTTTTAATGGCGGTACCTTCTAGACCACAAGGGACGGGGCTCCCTCAGAAAAATCTCACCATTGATGGAGGGATAATAGCCTTAAGGATCTAGTTCAGTAAACACAGGATTCTTTTGTGATGTGCTTTCCAAACGAGGCACACACTTTGGGATTAATTAAACTCTTTTCTAGCTGCTTGCCAGGGTAACCTTTCTTTTATGCTTCTTAGGGGGGCACACAACGTACAAAGTCAAATCTATTATGTTCATGACTCGGAGGGAAAGATCTGGGACAAAATTACCTTACACACCATTTTTTTTGGTTGTTTTTTCTTTTCTTAAATTTCCTGAGTACTGGATCAAATGGAGAACCGTCTGAGCTGTGTGCTAGCTAAGCAACAGAGTCAACCCAAGAGAGGAGCAGTTTGGAATTTAAGCGATAGAAGCTCGGGGTGGGGGGGGTGACACTGATGACAGCATGAACCCCCAATTTCTTGGCACGCTCTTGGGGGGACAATAAAGAGGTACTTGGGAGTTGAGTGCTGACTGTTGAAGCCTTGACCCATGTTCTTATTCCAGGCTTGCTGCGTTTTAGAGTGCATGACATTTAATTAATTTTACAGTTCATTCTTTTCACCATTCCGTTTTTGACAGTGTCACTCTCCGATCTCTCAGCTGGTTGGGAAAAATCTGTATCAGTCATTACCCTTGCTGAAGCCCAGACTGGGTCATCTGGCCACAGCAGAAGATGCAGCGGGGGAACAGCAGCAGGAGATGCAGCGGGGAACAGAAGCAGGCATGGAGCTGAGACAAGATTTCACTGTGCAGACAGTTTCCAGGAAGAGGCTGGGTCCGAAGCTGCATCTCCATGTCCCAGGAGTACCTTTCAAAGCTTCCCCTGTCCTGGCCTCAAGCTCTAGGAGCTTTGAAAAAATGCTTGCATTTTGGGCTGGGCGGGGTGGCTCACGCCTGTAATCCCTGCACTTTGGGAAGCTGAGGCGGACAGATCACTTGAGGTCAGGAGTTTGAGACCAGCCTAGCCAATATGGTGAAACCCTATCTCTACTAAAAATACAAAAATTAGCCAGGTGGTTGTGGCTCAGCACCTGTAATCCCAGCTACTTGGGAGGCTGAGGCAGGAGAATCATTTGAGCCTGGGAGGCAGAGGTTGCAGTGAGCTGAGATCATGCCACTGGACTCAGCGTGGGTGACAGAGTGATACGCTGTCTCAAGAAAAAAAAAAGTCTCGAAAATATGCTTGCATTTTGAATATATATCTCTATCTATCTATCTATCTATCTATTTTATATCTGTAAAAGAAAAAATATTCAGGACTCTCTAAATTTATTATGCCATGTGGGGAGTTAAGCCCTGGAAACTGACACAGCATGTATGCAACTTCTGCTCTTAGGTGATAGTTTAACTCTCTTCCTCATTGCTCTTGTTCTGTAAATGACTGGGAGAGACCAGAGACCAAACCTCCTCCCCTTCCAATCACTGATCTTTGTTGTAGATGAACTGCCTCGTTTATTGTCCCGTGCCTAACTTAGACCAGATGGGGCAAAAGACCCCATGTCTATTACATCTTTAGTGTGGAAGGTTAAATATACCTTTCCCAAAAGGAAAAAGACTACCTCAACCAACCAGATATTGTAATTATGCATTAAACCTTATATAGAAAGACGTTGAGATTCTGTTACGCTTCCCCAAGCTTTGTCTATATAAAGAATCGCAAACTTCTACACTTTGGAGCACTGACTTCCATTCTTTGGAATCTGTGCTTCCCAGGCAGCTCATCTTCAAACTTTGTGCCTGAATAAACTCCCTTTAAACAAGATTCTGACCATTTTGATTATTTTAAGTTGACATACCAAAATAATATACATACAATAACAAGTAAAAAAAAGCAGAAAGATAATAATGTTGAAAAGCGGCATTCTCACCCCAGTCCCCAAAGCAATTTTAACTGTTTCTTTCTTTAATTCTTCTGGAATTTCCTCTGCTGTTCTATGATCATACCTCTTGATATGGTTTGGTTCTGTGTCCCCACCCAAATCTCATCTTGAATTGTAATTCCCACATGTGGAAGGAGGGACCCGTGATCCCCACGTGTCAGGGGAGGGAGGTGATAGGCTCATGGGGACGGTTTTGCTCATGTTTCTTTTGAGATAGGGTCTCACCCTGTTGCCCAGGCTGAAGTGCAGTGGTACTTCTCCTCTTCTCCTCCTTCTTCTCTTCCTCCTCCTCCTTCTCCTTCTCCTTCTTTCTTCTTTCAAGATAAGGTCTCACCCTGTTGCCCAGGCTGAAGTGATATTGAGTGAGTTCTCACGAGATATGATAGTTTTATAAGGGGCTCTTCCCGCTTCACTTTCTCTCTCTCTCCTGCTACCATGTAAGACATGCCTGCTTCCCCTGCCGCCACGATGATAAGTTTCTTGAGGCCTCCCCAGTTACGCAGAACTGTGAGCCAATTAAACCTCTTTCCTTTATAAATTACCCACTCTTGGGTAGTATCTTTATAGCAGTGTGAAAACAGACTAATACACCTCTCTGATTTGATTTATCAGTTTTGGACAATACCTTCTGACTCCTAAATAGGAAGATGAAGATTTAGCTCAAACATTCTACCTCTTCTCTCTCTGCCCTTTTCTCTCTTTTTATTTTTCATCACTGCTTTAATGAGATATATAATTCACAGGTCATAAAATTCACTCTGTTAAAGTGTACCATTCATTGGTTTTTAGTACACATATCCACAAAGTTGTGCAACCATCTCTAAATCCACTGTGCACCATTCTCTAAAACCAGAACATTTTTGTCCCTGCAAAAAAGAAACCCCTATCTTCATTGGCAAGGACTCTTATTATTCCTTCTTCTCAACCCCTGGCATCCTTACCAATACTTGTTATTTTTCTGTCTGTCCTTCTCCTCTTCTCCTTCTCCTCTTCTCCTCCTTCTTCTCCTCCTCCTCCTTCTTCTCCTTCTCCTTCTTTCTTCTTCTTCTTCTTTTGAGATGGGGTCTCACCCTGTTGCCCAGGCTGAAGTGCAGTGTCATGATCACAGCTCACTGCCTTCAACTTCTCAGACTTCTTCTTCTTCTTTTGAGATAGGGTCTCACTCTGTTGCCCAGGCTGAAGTGCAGTGGCATGATCACGGCTCACTGTCCTCAACCTCTTGGGCCTCTTCTTCTTTTGAGTTAGGGTCTCAACCTGTTGCCCAAGCTGAAGTGCAGTGGCATGATCACAGCTAACTGTCCTCAACCTCTTGAGCCTCTTCTTCTTTTGAGATAGGGTCTCATTGTGTTGCCCAGGCTGAAGTGCAATGGCATGATCATGGCTCACTGCCCTCAACATCTTGGGTCCAAGCAATCCTCCCACCTCAAACTTCCTCCTGAGTAGCTGGGGCCACAGATGCACACCACGATGCCTGATTATTTTTTTAAAAAAATATTTGTAGAGATAAGGTTTTGCTATGTTGCCCAGGCTTGTCTAAACTCTTGGGCTCAAGTGATCCTCCTGCCTTGGCCTCCCAGAGTGCTGAGATTACAGGCATGAGTTACCTCACCTGGCTGTCTTTCTTCTTATAGTCATCATGATGGATGTAAAGTGGTGTCTAATTGTGGTTTTGATTTGCATATATCCCTAATTATTTTGAGCTTATTTTTTCACGAGCTTATTGGTCATTTATGTATTTTCTTTGGAGAAATGTCTATACAAACCTTTCAGTCATTTTTAAATTGGATTGCCTGTTTATTGCTAAGTTGTAACAATTGTTTACATATTCTGGATACTAGACCCTTACAGATATATGATTGCATATATTTTCTCTCATTCTATGGGTTATCCTTTTTATTTTCTTGAATGGTGTTCTTTACATGACCAAAGTTTAAATTTTTAATGAAGTTCAATTTATTTTTTCTTTTGTTACTTGCACTTTTCGAGATGTTTCTAAGAAATTATTGCCTAATCCAAGGTCGTGAAGATTTTTTACTCCTGTGTTTCCTTCTATGATTTGTATAGTCTTCGCTCTTACATTCAGAGCTGATTGTGCCATGTGGGGAGTTAAGCCCTGGAAACTGTCACATAGCATGTTTGCAACTGCTGCTTCTTAGGTTATAGTTTAACTGTCTTCCTCATTGCTCTAATAGGGATTGTGCTCAATCTGTGGACTAATGTGGGGAGTTGGCATCTTAACAGTATTGTCTTCCAGTCTGTGAACATAGATTCCATTTATTTAGAATGTTAATTTCTTTCTTTCTTGATTTCTCTTTTTTTTTTTTTTTATAGAGGGGCTTGCTGTCTCCTCCAGGCTGGAGTGTAGTGTCACAATCATAGCTCACTGCAGTCTCTAATTCCTGTGCTCAAGCAATCCTCCCGCCTCAGCCTTCTGAGCAGCTGGGACTACAGGCATGTGCCACCACACCCCGTTAATTAAATTTTTTTTTTTTGGTAGAGGCAGGGTCTTGCTGTGTTGCCCAGGCTGGTCTTGAACTCCTGGCCTCAAGCGATCTTTCTATGTCAGCCTCCCAAAGTGTTGGGATTACAGGCATGAGCCACCATGCCCCACTATAATCTTTTTTAGTTGTTGTTGTTGTTTTTGAGACGGAGTCTTGCTCTGTCGCCCAGGCTGGAGTGCAGTGGTGCGATCTTGGCTCACTGCAGCCTCTGCCTTCCGGGTTCAAGCCATTCTCTTGCCTCAGCCTCCCAAGTAGCTGGGATTACAGGCGCTCACCATCTTGCCCAGCTAATTTTTGTATTTTCAGTAGAGACGGGGTTTCACCATGTTGGCCAGGCTGGTCTCAAACTCCTGACCTCACATGATCCATCTGCCTCAGCCTCCCCAAATTCTGGGATTACAGGCGTGAGCCACCGCGCCTGGCCTATAATCTTTTTTATATGGATTCAATTTGTTAGTATTTGATTTGCTAGTATTTGCTGGATTCAATTTGCTAGTTTGTAGAGCTTTTTGTGTATCTTCACAAGGTCTATTGGTATGTGATTTTCTTGTGATGCCTTTGTATGGTTTTGGTACTAGGGAATACTGGTCTTAGAGAATAGGTTGAGAAGTATTCCCGCCTGCTTTAATTTTTGGGAGAGCTTGTGAAGGATTGTTGTTAATTCTTCTTTAAACATTTGGTAGAATTCACCAGTGAATTCTAGGCCTGGGCTTTGTGTGTGTGTGTGTGTTTTTGTGTGTAGAGGAAGGTTTTTGATTACTAATACAATTTGCTTACTCGTTATAGGTATCCCCCTCCCCTTCCACTTCCCCTTCCCCTCCTCCTCCTCCTGCTCCTTTCTTCTTCTCTTTTTGAAACAGAGTTTTGCTCTATCACCCAGGCTGGAGTGCAGTGGTGCAAGCTCAGCTCACTGCAACCTCTACCTCCCGGGTTCAAGAAATTCTCTTGGCCTGGCACGGTGGCTCACATCTGTAATTCCAGCACTGTGGGAAGCTGAGGAGGGTGGATCACCTAATGTGGGGAGTTTGAGACCAGCCTGACCAACATGGTGAAACCCCGTCTCTACTAAAAATACAAAAAATTAGCTTGTTGTGGTGGCAGGTGCCTGTAATCCCAGCTACTTGGGAGGCTGAGGCAGGAGAATTGCTTGAACCCAGGAGGCAGAGGTTGCAGTGAGCCAAGATTCTGACATTGCATTCCAGCCTGGGCAACAAGGGGGAAACTCCATCTCAAAAATAAATACATAAATAGTCAATTTTCAAGTATGATAAATCTGAGTACTGGCAGCCAGCCTGCGGATGTAGCAAACCTGATGGCTCATGCACCTAGAAGTTCACGATAAGCGAACAGAATGTAGAGGAGGGGTCAGCCCATAAAAAGGAAGAAAGTTTCATTATTGGGAAATCAAAACTTTAGCAGGGAAGGGGACCTGGGTCTGACCTTAAAGGGGGATAATGAAACTTAGGTGACGTCCAGGAAGACTGTAACCCCATAGTACTAGACCAATGAGCAACTGGGGGAGGGACTGTGTGCTAGGAGATCAATTACCTGCTGTAGCTGCCCTGGCTGTGCCTGCCTACCAGACGCCCCATCTTGCAAGACTTCCATTAAAAGTCTCACTTCCACTGTTCTTCGTGTCTCCGAGTCCATTCTTTGGGTTTGAAGGAGTGAATATGTGTTGCTCACACATGATGATTAGGTTTTCACGAGCATATGTGAGAGTGCCTCCCTCAAAATGAGTTACGACATCAGGATGTTACCCATCTGACATGAAATAAAGAAAAATAAAATAAAATAAGAAATCAAAATGTAAGCCTATTAAAAGTTAGAAAGGTGATGGATAGAATAATTTAAGTACTGTAATAATATAAATATCAACCATTAAGAGAAGGGGAAAAACTCAAGAAAGGATTCAAGAAGAAATAGAAAATCTGGCTGGGCACAGAGGCTCATGCCTGTAATCCCAGCACTTTGGGAGGCTGAGGCGGGCAGATCACTGGAGGCCTCCCAAGGTGCTGAGATTACAGGCATTAGCCACCGCACCCGACCAAAAATGGACCATTTAAAACGTTTTTTCACATTATGCTAATGAACTGCAAAAGGATCTATTTTGATTTCTTGTATATCCACTTTCCACAATTTCACTTGATCAGACAAGGATATTCACACCCCATTTTTCCTCCTCTCCTCATCGTAACATCTATCAGTTTCACTTTTTAACTTTTTCACGTGTTAGTGCTTGTTAACATTTGCATTCTATTTTGCCAACACAACCAAGTCTTGGGTGAGATGTCTGCAGCTTGACTTTAAAAGTCAGAAACCCATGAACGGCTTCCCATTATGATACCATTCTCAGGAGTGTTTGTTGCCTGGCCCGGTAGTGAGCTGTACGCCATTTTCCCAAATGTGAAAAAAAATCTATCATGTTCCACCTAGTGCTTAACATTATGACACATTTCATTTGCTTCATTTGCGGGCCATTATTTCTTGTATACGCTTGTTTTTCCTAGAGTGTCTAATTGCCTTTCTTTTCCTTTTTTTCTTGCATGACTTGTGTTAATCCTTTCCTTAATTATGTTTTAAGCTCTCAATTATTCCATCTATTCTATTAAGTCTCCTTTTTTCACCAGAGATCTTTCTCTGAGCACGCTCTGCCTTCCTGATCTAAACTGGATGGATGGTTGCTCACTGGCTTTTTTTTTTTTTTTTTTTTTTTTTGAGACAGGGCCTTGCTCTGTCTCCCAGGCTGGAATGCAACAGTATAGTCACTGCTTACCACAGCCTCGACCTCCTTGGACTCAAGCAATCCTTCTGACTCAGCCTCCTGTGTAACTGGGACTACAGGCTTGCACCACTGCACGTGGCTAATTTTCATCTTTTTATTTTTAGTAGAGACAAGGTCTGGCTATGTTGCCCAGGCTGGTCTCAAATTCCTGAGCTCAAGCGATCCTCCCGCCTTAGCTGCCAAAAGTTCTGGGATTACAGGCATGAGCCACCACACCTGGCTGCCAGCAGCTTTCTGAAAGCAATTTTCCTTCTGTCTTATCCCCAGTCCTTACTCTCTCCTTGGGCAGGTCATCTCAGCTCCTCTGAACTCTGGTTTTTCCCTCTTTCCTGGTTAGTCTCTTCCTGAATCATTTCTTCTTCTGATTATTACTCCTGTCATTATGTAATTTTGCTTAACCTCAGTTTGCCCATCTCTAAAAGTAGCCTAGATCTTTCCAGAATATAACTTCAGCAGAATTTGGAAGAAGGTGATGGGCTCGTATTGAAAATGTGCCTCAGAATTCCCAGAATGTGACATAAAATGAAGGGATTGATTTTATTGTTAATTTATTCTGACTTTTCCCTGGTTTTGACTAATTATCCATCCTGCGGGCAAGGTTAATTTTTGAATTTGATATCATTGTATAGGGTTCAATCAGAAAAAAAGATAATCAAGGTTAAATTGCTATACAATTAAGTTGTAGTTTTCTTTCCCTACCTAAAGTGGAAATATTAAGGATTTAAGTCTTTAACATTAAAATTAATCCAAATACTGATAAATCTATCAAAAAGTTTTTAAGGGAGATAATTTAATGCATAATCCCTGCTGGGTGCTTATTAAACATGAGGCTGCATATTCCAGGGCACAGAATTTGTGTTTGAATCAGGTGCTTCATTGGAAATATTTTGGCTTAATTCAACACATTTTTTAAAAAGGAGAAACAAATTGGATGTGCAAATCTTCTTTGTAAGAAGAGAGGAAAAAATCATTTTCTTATGAGCGGTAAATCAAGAAATCAAGTTCTTACATCTATGAGTCCTTAGGGGCAGACTGAAACATCTCATGGTATCTCACTCCATGTCATGAAGCAAATGGTGGTGGGTTAAGTTCTAAATTTGCATGAAAAATTCAGGGCAGAAATAAATTAGGGTAAATTGAGGGATGTCAAAATCATATAAAAATTAAGATGAGGCCAGGTGCGGTGGCTCACGCCTGTAATCCCAGCACTTTGGGAGGCTGAGGCGGGTGGATCACGAGGTCAGGAGTTCGAGACCAGCCTGGCCAACATGGTGAAACCCTGTCTCTACTAAAAATACAAAAAATGAGCCGGTCAGGGTGGTGTGCGCCTGTAATCCCAGCTACTCAGGGAGCTGAGGCAGGAGAATTGCTTGAACCTGGGAGGCGGAGGTTGCAGTCAGCCAAGATTGCATCACTGCACTCCAGCAGCCTGGGCAACAAGAGCAAAATCCAGTCTCAAAAAAAAAAAAAAAAAAAAAAAAAAAATTAAGATGTTTGGCAACTGTTAAGATTTTTTTTTTTTTTTTTTTGGAGACAAAAAGTCTCACTCTGTCGCCCAGTCTCAATCTTGGCTCACTACAACCTCTGCCTCCAGGGTTCAAACCATTCTCCTGCCTCAGCCTCCCAGATAGCTGGGATTACAGGTATGCGCAGGCACACTGGCTAATTTTTGTATTTTTAGCAGAGATGAGGGTTTTACCGTGTTGGCCAGGATGGTGTTGAACTCCTGACCTCAGGTGATCCACCCACCTCAGCCTCCCAAAGTGCTGGAATTACAGGCGTGAGCCACTGCACCCAGCCCCGACTTTCAATGTTTTTAAGAAGTATTTTTGCCTTCATCAACACGAACCTTTGGACATAGGTGCAAGTAACTACAAGAAAAATTACCAGTTCATTAAATGTTTGACTTGCCTGCCATTCTGTCACGTGGTAAATAAGGAAGAAAACCTCTCTCTTACCACCTTCCCAGAAGAAATAGCTCATAGTTCTAGGCAAGTCGGCTAGGAGCTGTTTGTGAAGCAGAGCTAGGTACAGACAGATGCCATCCCAACGATAATGCTTATCACTTAGAACTTGAAATTGACAGCCGGGTGCGGTGGCTCACGCCTGTAATCCCAGCACTTTGGGAGGACGAGGTGGGTGGATCACCTGAGGTCAGGAATTTGAGACCAGCCTGACCAATATGGTGAAACCCCATCTCTACTAAAAATACAAAAATTAGCTGGACGTGTTGGCATGTACCTGTAGTGCCAGCTACTCGGGAGGCTGAGACAGGAGAATTGTTTGAACCTGGGAGGTGGAGGTTGCAGTGAGCCTAGATCGCGCCATTGCACTCCAGCCTGGGTGACAGAGCGAGACTCCGTCTCAAAAGAAAAAAAAAAGAACTTGGAATTGACACATCATGGGCTTCCCCCCTTAATTTATAGTGCAATAAAAGCAGTAATAAATGTAGGTGCACTTCACCCTTGCAAAGAATTACCATTTTTACGATTTTGACAAGTTTACACTCCTGGTTTTACCTTCACACTATCCCAGGCTCAAGTATTTAATATTTAACAATCTGTATTCTATAAATAATAGATGTGCCTGTCCTCACAACTGAAGATCAGCAGCAGATTTTATTGTTGACAAGAGTGATAATGTTCTCTCACCTGCTTAACTTTTTATGTTACTGTTAATTTCCCCTTTGTGGCCGAGAGTACAGGGAGGGGTTTGGGTCATTCTGGAGAGAAATGGGCTGTAATAAGGCACCTGGAACCAAGCATTTGGAGAAGCATGGATAACTCTATGATCATTTCAGCAGCCTGAGGTCACAGACTCATGCAAATGCTGGAGTTGGATGGAGTCATCCTCTGACTTCCTATGACAGTGAGGCAGCTGCAGGTCTCCATCCAACAAACACTGGGCTAATGCCTACTAAGTGCAAAGAAGACCCTGTGGGACAGTTGTCTGTGAAGGGATTTGGCCAAAGTCAGACAGCTAATTCTTGGAAGAGTGAGTGAAATTCAATTCAGTTCAATAAATGGTTGGAAAACATTAAGAAAGAGAGTCCTGGCTGGGCATGGTGGCTCACACCTACAATCCCAGCACTTTGGGCAGCTGAGACAGGAAGGTTGCTTGAGCCTAGGAGTTCAGGACCATCCTGGGCAATATAGATAGACCTCATCTCTACAAAGATTTTTTTTTTTTTAATTAGCTGAGCATGTGGCACACACCTGTAATCACAGCTTCTCAGAAGGCTGAGGTGGGAGGATTGTTTGAGCCCGGGAGGTTGAGACTGCAGTGAACCAGATCATGCCACTGTACTTCAGCCTGGGCAACAGAGGAAGAGCTTATCTCAAAAAAAAAAAAAAAAAAAAAAAAGAAAGAAAGAAAAGAAAAAGAAACAGAGTCCTGGCTCTCAAAAAGTTTAGATAATATGAGTTCTCTGCTGAAAATTTCTACAGATGGATTTCTGCTACATTTATAATAAAACCCAAACTCCTCATCAGGGCCAAGTCCCTTCGAGTTCTGACTTCTTCTTCTGCGTTTTTTTTTTTTTTTTTTTGAGATGGAGTTTTGCTCTCTTGCCCAGGCTGCAGTGCAGTGGTGCGATCTTGGCTCATTGCAATCTCCACCTCCCAGGTTCAAGCGATTCTCCTGCCTCAACCTCCTGAGTAGCTGGGATTACAGGCACGCACCACCACGCCCAGCTAATTTTTTCTTTTTCCTTTTGTTTGTATTTTTAGTAGAGATGGGGTTTCACCATGTTGGTCAGGCTGGTCTTGAACTCCTGACCTCATAATCTGCCCGCCTTGGCCTCCCAAAGTGCTAGGATTACAGATGTGAGCCACCATGTCCGTCCGAGTTCTGACTTCTTTCATTCCTGTCTGTGGTCCTGTCAGTCCCTCAAACTAAGCTAACTGCCTCCTCAGGGCCATTGTACAGGCTGTTCCCTGTGACCAATATGCTTTTCCCCTCAATATACACACAGCTCCAGCTAAAACAACATCCCACCCACCATTCCACTCACTCAGCGAGGCATTCCCTATCCCATTTCCCGGCTTTGTTCACTTCAGAGTGTCTATCACACAGGAAACCATTCTACTTATTTATGTTTTATTTTATTGTCTGTCTGCTCTACCAAAATGTAAGCTCTCATAACCGTAGGAACTTGTCCCTGTCCTTGACTTGCCCAGTGGCAAGAACAGTGCCTGAGCCTGTATAGAAATGCAGGCGATGCACACATTTGTGAGGGTCAGCGAATGACTAAATAGGGGACAACTGGCCTGAGACAGCCGCAGTACTGTGGGATGTTTCTGCCCCATCTGGCTTTTTTTTTTTTTGAGACAGGGTCTCACTCTGTTGTCCAGGCTGGAGTGCAGTGGCATGATCTTTGCTCACTGCAAACTCCGATTCTCAGGCTCAAGCAATCCTCCTGCCTCAGCCTCCCGAGTAGCTGGAACTACAGTTGTGTACCATCACACCCAGCTAATTTTTGTATTTTTTGTAGAGACGGGTTTTTGCCATGGTTTCCCAGGCTCCCATCCAGCCCTTGAGGCCCATCTTGACCAACTTTCCCAACGTCCTTCCATGGAGGTGGTGTCTCCTCTGTCTTCCTCAGCGCTTAGTACGCACAATCCTTGGAATACTCATAATGGAACTCTGTGGTTGTCCTTTGGTCTCCCTTGCTGGAGGGCAGCTTGCAGTTCCTTCTCTAAGCTTAATACCCAGCAAAATCCTCAGAGGATTTTGAGAAGTCAGTGAATGAATGAAGATAGCTGAGTAATGGAGATGAGTGTTTGGATATTGAAAGCATTTCTTCTTACAATTCCTGAGCCTATCATGGGTGACGCTATTCTCAGGCCAGCCCAGGTGTTATTTATAAGTTAGATCTACCCTTTACTCATAGGTAAGCGTGCATTTCCTCCTTGCTTTCAGAACCCAGTGTGGAGGCAGTCTAGTTGCATTAGTTTGGCCTAGTGGGTTAGTGGGTTAAATAGGCTTTGTAAGCACAAACAGGAAATAACATAGAAAAAAATTAAACACTATGTGTTTTGTAAGTCTCCATTTAAGTCACCAGGGCTTGCTTTCTTAATTCCTGCAACTTCAAACAAGGGTACTGCGATTTACAATGAAAATAGGGCTGTGCCTAGTGGCTGATGCCTGTAATCTCAGCACTTTGGAGGCCAAGGCAAGAAGGTTGCTTGAGCACAGATGTTCAAGACCAGCCTAGGCAATTTAACAACAACCTGTCTATACAAAAAACAAACAAATTAGCCAAGTATCATGGCATGTACCTGTAGTCCCAGCTACTCAGGAGGCTGAGGCAGGAGGATTGCTTGAGACTGGGAGGTTGAGGCTGCAGTGAGCCATGTTTGCACCACTGCACTCCAGCCTGGGTTACACAGTGAGACCCTGTCTCAAAAAAAAAAAAAAAAAAAAAAAAAAGAATAATAAAGTAAGCCCGGCATTAGTGGCTCACACATGTAATCCCAGCAATTTGGGAGGCTGAGGTGGGCAGGGTTGCTTGAGCTCAGGAGTTTGAGACCAGCCTGGCGAACATGGTGAAACCCCATATCTGGGCTGGGCTGTGGTGGGAGGATCACTTGAGCCCGAGATGTCAAGGCTGCAGTGAACTGTGTGTGTGCCACTGTACCTCCTAGGTGACAAAGCAAGACCCTGTCTCAAATAAATAAGTAAATAAATAAAATGAAAATGACTGGCCAGATACTTAGAGAGCTGCTTCAGAACTGTCAATGATAAAGAGCAAACAGCAACTGTTATTATGCCTTCCAGTTCTAGAGTATCTTACGTTTTCAAAAGAACTTTTACAAGTTTTCTCTGACCTTCATGACAACTCGTGATCTGCCACAGTAGGTATTATATAATTTTTTTTTCTTTTTTCTTTTTTTTTTTTGTTTTTTGAGATGGAGTCTCGCTCTGTCGCCCAGGCTGGAGTGCAATGGTGCCATCTTGGCTCACTGCAACCTCCGCCTCCCGGGTTCAAGCGATTCTCTGCTTCAGCCTCCTGAGTAGCTGGGATTACAGGCACCTGCTACCACGCCTGGCTAATTTTTTTTTGTAGTTTTAGTAGAGACAGGGTTTCACCATTTTGGCCAGGCTGGTTTTGAACTCCTGACCTTGTGATCTGCCTGCCTTGGCCTCCCAAAGTGCTGGGATTACAGGAGTGAGCCACCGCACCCGGCCTTATGTACATTTTTATGTAAGGAAAACAAAGCTCGTAGAAGCCACGACTTCCCCAATGCCACCGTGTACCATTGGCAGAGGCAGGACCAGAGAGAACCCAGCCCCGGCCATTAGTCCAGCGCCTTCCTTAGGATGTTCCCAAATTGGAAAGTAAGGCTGGAAACAAGAACGAAGGAAGCCAAGGAGTTTCTGCTGATACCATGATACTGACGGCCAAATAGGAATTTGGAAACAAACTCCAATTCCCTCGCCTATTTCCTTTTCCCTCTTGCATAGTTTACTGCTGACTATGCAATGGTTGGAAGAATTAGGCTCGATACCGGCTTCAGCCCGTCATCATCCTCACGGCTCTGAGGATCCCAGATCTTGTTAAATAATCCTCTGTAGCGTTTAATTGTGTCTTTGGGGAGGCTTGGATGAGGGGAGGCAAGCGAGGTGCTTCCAGTGCAGACTGTAAGGGGGTGCTCAGTCTCCTGCTGCGCACACGCAGCGTGGGCACCCTCGAGTGGAAACTTCTGGAGACGCTGTACCTGGCTTCCTGGCTTCCTGGCTTCCTGGCTTCCTGGCTTCCTGGCTTGCCTCCCCCAGTCCTGGCTCTGGCCTTGGGTGCCCACCAAGCCTGCTGCTGGGGACGTGCTAGGTGCGGGGAGAGTGGTGTGGAGCTGAGTGTTCCCACCTTAGGCTCGCCGTCATTGCGCCTCCGTGCGCGCACAGTCTCGTTTCTTTTTTTTTTTTTTTTTTTTCTTTTTGAGATGGAGTCTCGCTCTGTCGCCCAGGCTGGAGGGCAGTGGCGCGATCTCGGCTCACTGCAAGCTCCACCTCCTGGGTTCACGCCATTCTCCTGCCTCAGCCTCCCGAGTACCTGGGACTACAGGCGCACGCCGCCTCGTCTGGCTAATTTTTTGTATTTTAATAGAGACGGGGTTTCACCGTGTTGCCCAGGCTGGTAGCGGACTCCTGAGCTCGGGCAATCCACCCGCCTCGGCCTCTCAAAGTGCTGGGATTAGAGGCTTAAGCCACCACGCCCGGCCCACAGTCTTCTTTTCTCTTTACATTCGAGCCTCCCCTCCCCGCCCTGTGTCCAGCAGCAGACTCGGTTTATCCCCAGAAGACAGAGAGTTCCCACAGAGGAATTCTCTTCCCCTTCCCAGGGCCTGTCATTGCAACTCAGGGGCATTTTCACCCAGAGAAAGGGGCCTCAGGGGAGTAGTACATAAAATGAGGGAATTCTCTCCCTGCTTTCGCCACAGCCTCTGCATGTTCACTGGGGCAAGTGGCTTCTCTTTCCCATCCAGGGTTTCTGGCATTGGAAATTGGAAAACAGTCAGGTGACGTGTCTCATCAGGCCTGTAAGAAAATATTATCTGCTGGCAGGCATGGTGGCTCACAACTATCTCAGCACTTTAGGAGGCCAATGCGGGAGGATTGCTTGTGGTAAGGAGTTCCAGACCAGCCTGGACGACGTAGGGAGACGCTGTATCCACTAACAAATTTAAAAATTATCCAGGTGGTGCAGTCCTGTAGTCCTAGCTACTTGAGAGGCTGAGGTGGGAGGATCGCCTGAGCCCAGGAGTTTGAGACCAGCCTGGACAATACAAGGAGACCTGGAGTCTCTACAAATACTTTAAAAATTAGCTGGGCATGGTGGCGCGTGCCTGTGGTCTCACCTACTTGGGAGGCTGAGGTGGGAGGATCACCTGAGCCCAGGAGGTGGAGGCTACAGTGAGCCGTGATTGTTCCATTGCATTCCAGCCTGGACTACAGAGTGAGACCTTGTATCTAAAACATAAATAAATAAAATATGATATACTAAGTCAACGCTAACTCAGCACCCATTGCTCATAGGAAATTCCTGGCCATTGCCATTTTCTTTCACATTGCAAGAACAGGCTGGGTGCGGTGGCTCACACCTGTAATCTCAGCACTTTGGGAGGCTGAGGCGGGCAGATTACCTGAGGTCAGGAGTTCGAGACCAGCCTGGCCAACATGGTGAAACCCTGTCTCTACCAAAAACACAAAAATTAGCAAGGTGTGGTGGTGGGCGTCTGTAATCCCAGCTACTTGGGAGGCTGAAGCAGGAGAATTGCTTGAACCCGGAAGGTGGAGGTTGCAGTGATCTGAGATGGCTCCACTGCACTCTAGCCTGGGCGACAGAGCAAGACTCCATCTCAAAAAAAAAAAAAAAAAAAAAATTGCAAGAACATATCAACGAATGGCAAGACAATCATGTTAGATGGATGGGCCACCAGACTGTAGGAGTGGAAGAAGGGGCTCCTCCATGTGGTTCTGAACACACATTTGGTAAACTTGGCAATGTCTCACTAAGCATACAGCTGGATTGCTGTACAGACTCAAACTATTATTACAAAAAAGGAAAAAAGACTGGGCACGGTGGCTCACGCCTATAATACCAATGTTTTGGGAGGCTGAGGCAGCAGGATTGCTTGAGCCCAAGAGTTTGGGACCAGCCTGGGCAACATGGCAAAACTCTGTCTCTAGAAACAATACAAAAATTAGGCCACTACGCTGGCTCACGTCTGTAATCCCAGCACTTTGAGAGGCCAAGGCAGCCAGATCACTTGAGGTCAGGAGTTGGAAACCAGCCTAGCCAACGCAGTGAAACTCCATCTCTACCAAAAAATTAAAAAATTAGCCAGGTGTGGTGATGTGTGCCTGTAGTCCCAGCTACTCAGGAGGCTGAGGCGGGAGAATTGCTTGAACCCGGGAGGCGGAGGTTGCAGTAAGCTGAGATCGCCCCACTGAACTCTAATCTGGGCAACAGAGTGAGACCCTGTCTCAAAAACAGAAAAGAAAAGAAAAAAAAATTAGCTGATTGTGGTGGTGCGTGCCTGTAGTCCTAGCTACTCAGGAGGCTGAGGTGGGAGGAACACTTGTGCCCAGGAGGTCGAGGCTGCAGTGAGCCATGATGGTGCCACTGCAGTCCAGCCTGGAGTGCAGACTGAGCGAGACCGTCTCAAGAAAAGGAAAAAGGGGCCGGGCGTGGTGGCTCATGCCTATAATCCTAGCACTTTGGGAGGCCGAGGCGGGCAGATCACATGAGGTCGGGAGTTCCAGACTAGCCTGACCAACATGGAGAAACCCTATCTCTACTAAAAATACAAAATTAGTCGGGTGTGGTGGTGCAAGCCTGTAATCCCAGCTACTCAGGAGGCTGAGGCAGGAGAATCGCTTGAACCTGGGAGGTGGAGGTTGCAGTGAGCTGAGATGGCACCATTGCACTCCAGCCTGGGCAACAAGAGCAAAACTCCGTCTCAAAAAAAAAAAAAAAAAGAAAGAAAGAAAAGGAAGAGGACCAAGTTTTTATGCATTTGAAGCTTTAAGGTAGGCTACCATTTAGAAGGGTTTTCCCTGCACTGTAGTTAGAAAGAATCATCACTGATACATTAAAAGATGCCACGCCAAAAGAACAGTTGGTTTGATCTCAGTCACGCAAACATTGGAAAAGCGAGCCTCGTGTTTGACTAGTGTTTAAAAAACAACAACACTTGGCATCTTCGCCACTATTTTCCTCTGCAGAGAAACTTTGTACAAGAGGAGAAGGGTTTCAATATTGATGTTCTAACCATTAGAAATTGTGTAAATCATCTGGTTGTGTTACACTTGCCAGAGCAACTGCACATGTGTGCATGGAACTGGTGGAATGCCTGTGATGAAACGCTTGGGTGTGATCCTCGCTGTTTATATGTGTGCATAATAAATAAACATAGACAATTTTTTTTTCTTTTTGTAGAGATGGGGTTTCACTATATTACCCAGGCTGGTCTTAAGCTCCTAGGCTCAAATGATCTCTCACCTCTGCCTCCCAAAGTGCTGGGATTACAGGTATGAGCCACCGTGCCCACCCTTAGAGCCAATTTTTTTTTTTTTTGAGACAGAGTCTTGCTCTGTTGCCCAGGCTGGAGTGCAGTGGTGCGATCTCAGCTCACTGCGACCTTCGCTTCCTGGGTTCAAGCAATTCTCCCTGCCTCAGCCTCCCAAGTAGCTGGGACTACAGGCACCCGCCACCATGGCCAGCTAATTTTCGTATTTTTAGTAGAGAAGGGGTTTCACCATATTGGCCAGGCTGGTTTTGAACTCCTGACCTCAGGTGATCCACCCACCCCCGCCTCCCAAAGTGCTGAGATTAGAGGTGTGAGCCATGGCACCCGGCCAGGAGCTGCATTTTTAACAAGTTCCCAGATAACGCTGATGCAGCTAATCCAGGGACCCCCACTTTGAGAACCACTGACCTAGAGACATATCCCACCAGAAAGGGGTGTACACTGCATTACTCACTTAGGGACACTCCGACTCCTGACACATCTGATTTCTCAATGTTCTGGAGGTAGACAGGTATTTATGAAACTGTCCACATTTAGCAACAACAAAAACCTTGAAATCATCGCTTCACTCTCTCCTTCTGGCACCTAAGCCACATTGCCATTGATCCTGAAAGTGTCAGGGCGTGTTTCGGCTGCCTTCTAGCTCTCTAACAGAAGTCAGTGGCTACCAAATTATCAACCAGGTCTATTCTTGATCTTCCAATGGCAGAGAAAATGGAAAGTACACTCTTGATTAGCAGCCTTCTGACACAGTGAAGCAGCTCCAAGGTCACGTTTGTCCTGAGTGAAGAAGGAAGAACCGTGCTGGGTAGGGTCAGGTCACCAGGGAGAGAGCTGGCCCAAGGGACCATGTGATGCCTGCCTTCAACGGCAAGCTTAATCTTCCCCCCATAAACATGCTTCCCGTTCTCACAATCATTTTCTTTCTTTCTTTCTTTCTTTTTATTTTTTCCGAGATGGAGTCTTGCTCTGTCGCCCAGGCTGGAGTGCAGTGGCGCGATCTCGGCTCACTGCAAGCTCCACCTCCCGGGTTCATGCCATTCTCCTGCCTCAGCCTCCTGAGTAGCTGGGACTACAGGCGTCTGCCACTGCGCCCAGCTATTTTTTTTTTTTTTTTTTGTATTTTTAGTAGAGATGGGGTTTCACTGTGTTAGCCAGGATGGTCTTGATCTCCTGACCTTGTGATCCGCCCGCCTTGGCCTCTGAAATTGCTGGGATTACAGGCTTGAGCCACCACACTTGGCCTCTTTTTAAAATAGAGATGGGGATTTTCAGTTTGTTGTCTAGGTTGGTCTTGAACTCCTGGGCTCAAGCAATCTTCCCACCTCGGCCTTAAGTGTTAAGTCAGAACACTTAATTGCATTATAATGAGAGGCAAAAACTTTCTTTCCAAACATAAAGCAAATACCCAGTTAAAACTTTCTTCCCATCAACCCGCAAACAGAACTAAATGCCTGCCATCTTTGAAAACAAACAAAAAAATCCTTGATTCTCTCCCGTCCCACCCTATCTTTCTCACCCCACCTTGCATGGCCCCCCACCTCGGGGGCTTTGCTTTCTTACTCTTCGGTCATTCCTTGATCCCCTGGAGTTGGGCTTCTGTCCTTTTTACTTTTTTCTTTTTCTTTTTCTTTTCTTTTTTTCTTTTTTTTTTTGACAGAGTCTCACTCTGTTGTCCAGGCTGAGTGCAGTGGCACAATCACAGCTCACTGCAGCCTCAACCTTCCAGGCTCAAGTGATCCTCCCACCCCAGCCTCCCCAGTAGCTTGGACTACAGGCACATGCCACCATATCCAGCTAAGTTTTTTTTTGCAGAGATGGGGTCTCTACAAATGTTGCCCAGGCTGGTCTCGAACTCCTGGACACAAGTGGTCCTTCCTTCTTGGTCTCCCAAAGTGCTGGGATTACAGGCGTGAGCTACCACGCCTGGCCTTCTGTACTTCCTTCTCCACAGAAACTGTGCTCATCAAAATTCCCAGTAACACCCAGGTTGGATACACATGTGTCCTCTAACTTGATTTTTAAGAATACTGTGGTAATATACTTAACATAAAATTTATCACTTAAGCCACCTATAAATGTGCAGTGTGGTGGCATTAAGCACATTCACATTGATGTGCAACCATTGCCACCATCCTTCTCTAGAACTTTTTCATCTTCCCAAATGGAAACTCCACACCTATTAAATAATACCTCCCCATTCTTCCCTACCCCCGGGCCTTGGCAACCACCATTCTATTCTCTGCTTCTGTGAATTCTACCTCTCGTTAGGTACTTCGTGTAAGTCGAATCATACAATATTTATCCTTATCCTTTTTTTTTTTTTTTTTTTTTTGAGCTGGGAGTTTCGCCCTTGTTGCCCAGGCACCATCACGGCTCACTGCAACTTCTGCCTCTCAGGTGCAAGCGATTCTCTTGCCTCAGCCTCCCAAGTAGCTGGGATTACAAGCATGCGCCACCATGCTCTCCTAATTTTGTATTTTTAGTAGAGATGGGTTTCACAATGTTGGTCAGGCTGGTCTTGAACTCCTGATCTCAGGTGATCCACCCACCTTGGCCTCACAAAGTGTTGGGATTACTTGGCCTCACAAAGTGTTGGGATCATTGAACACTCTCACCAACCCTATGAGGTAGGTTCTAGTATTAATCCCATATAGCCATTGAGGAAACTGAGGCTTCAGGAAACACCTGGTTGATATGGTTTGGATTTGTGAACTCATCCAAATCTCACGTTGAATTGTGATCCCCAGTGTTGGAAGAGGGGCCTGGTGGGAGGTGATTGGATCAAGGGGGTGGTTTCCCTCTTGCTGTTCTCGCGATAGTGAGTTCTCGTGAGATCTGGTTGTTTAAATGTGTGTAGCACCTCACCCTTCCCTCTCTCTTCCTCCTGCTCCAGCCATGTGGGGCGTGTCTGCTTCCTCTTCACCTTCCACCATGATTGTAAGTTTCCTGAGGCCTCTCCAGCTATGCTTCCTGTACAGCCTATGGAACCGTAAGCCAATTTAACCTCTTTTCTTTATGAATGACCCAGTCTCAGGTAGTTCTTTATAGCAATGCGAGAATGGATGAATATGCTTGCTGAAGGTCATACAAGTGGTGAGTAAGTTTGAAACCAGACTCAAACCAAGCCCACCCTAGTCCAAAGCCCACGTGTTTCACCACACCCCACCCCTAACCCCTTTATAACCATCTACTGACTATTCCAGACTTTGCATTTCTTATTCTGAGTTGTACTTATGTGTTTTCTTCCCTGTCTCTACCACTGGAATAGAATGTTTGAGGACAGGGGCAATACTTTTTATTTTTATTTACTTTTATATTAACAGGTCTAAGCATAGTGTTTGGTGTCAGATAATATATCTAACTAGTGTTTGTTTAATATATGAATGAATGAGTGAACTGCATGCATTTCATACTATTATTCATGATCCTGTAATACCAATTTCAATGTTAGACATGCATGTCACATAAGCTTCTATTAAAGAAATTAATATGTTTCATCTTTTTGTCTTAGAGATAAACTTTTATGATGAAATGTTATTTATGGGGAGAATCTCACAGGATGAGAACTGATGCATTTTTCCTCTCTGGACGTGGGTAGAAATGATAGAGAAACCATTCTCAGATGCTAAGGAGAGTAGAAATTTAAACTTTTAATTTCACTATTACTCAATTACTATGCACTATTACTCAAAATATCTAATAATTATTGTCCAATATTTTGTGTTTTTCTTCAGCAGATAACTATCACTTAAATGATTTTTTTTTGAGACAGAGTCTTGCTCTGTTGTCCAGGCTGGAGTGCAGTGGCATGATCTTGGCTCACTGCAACCTCCACCTCCCGGGTTCAAGCGATTTTCATGCCTCAGTCTCCTGAGTAGCTGGGATAACAGGTGCGCACACAACGCCTGGCTAATTTTTGTATTTTTAGTAGAGATGGGGTTTTGCCATGTTGCCCAGCCTGGTCTCGAACTCTTGAGCTCAGGCAATCTGCCCGCATTGGCCTCCCAAAGTGCTAGAATTTCAGGCGTGAGCCACCGCGTCCAGCATGAAGGATAACTATTTTATTATTATTATTTTTTGAGATGGAGTCCCTCTCTGTTGCCCAGGCTGGAGTGCAATGGCGCGATCTCGGCTCATTGCAACCTCCAACGCCTGGGTTCAAGCAATTCTCTTGCCTCAGCCTCCCGAGTAGCTGGGATTACAGGTGACCACCACCACGCCTGGCTAATTGTTTTGTATTTTTAGTAGAGAAGGGGTTTCCCTATGGTGGCCAGGTTGGTCTTGAACTCAGGTAATCTGCCTGCCTCGGCCTCCCAAAGTGTTGGGATTACAGATGTGAGCCACCGTACTCAGCCAATGATAACTAATTTTAAAAGCAGAACTACTGCTTTTAAAAATGATAGATTTAACAAATATGTAGTGCATGCATGTTAAAATAAATACTACAGAAGGGTTGGTGGTGAGATGCCTCCTTCCCATCTGGTGTCTTGTCTCCTTGTCCCCAGGTCTTTAATTCAGACGCAACTCCTTTAACGTGCATTTCATCCTATTATTCATACTATATATTCGTACTATTCCTTTAACAGTTTCTTTTCTTTTTTTTTTTGAGAAAAGTTCTTGCTCTGTCACCTATGTTAGAGGGCAGTGGCATGATCACGGCTCTCTGTAGCCTCAAACTCCTGGGCTCAAGGGATCCTCCCATCTCAGCCTCCTGAGTAGTTAGGATTACAGGTGCAAACCATCACACCTAGCTAATAATTCTTTTTTTTTTTTTGTAGAGACGGGGTCTCGCTATGTTGTCCAGGCTGTCCTCAAACTCCTGGGCTCAGGTAATCCTCCTGCCTTGGCCTCCCAAAGTGCTAGAACTACTTGTGTGAGCTATAGCACTCTGCCTGTGGTTTCTTATGTATCAGCCCAGGGTATGCTCTGCACTCACAAGTATTTATAAATATCTCCCCTCCCCTGCTTTTTTCTAAAACAAATGGTAACACCTGGTTTTGTGCTTGGATTTTTTTTTTTTTTTTTTCCACTTTGTGCTAGATCCTGGCAATTGTTCCATGAGCACATGGAGGGAAGCCTCATGTGTCTTCACAGATAACCAGCACTGCTCCAACTTTCCTATCAAAGCACCTGGAATGAGAGAAGCACACAGATTGCAGCAAGGACATTTATTTGAAATCTTCAATTTTATTTGCATTTCATGCCAACTTTCTATTCCACTTCCTAATGCATTTGTGCTTATTTTAATATAAAAATCATAGTTTAAAACAGATGCTCTAGGCAGGTGCACCTTGTTTATCCTGAGGCTTACACCCCTCTGCAGGCACGTGCACCCTGGTTTAAGAAGGACAGACACGTGAACTGATGAGATTATTCCAGTGATACCGTGAGGAAGGCAGGATAGGAATCATCAACCCCTTCTAAAGATGAAGAGCCTGGTGATCAGTGATGCTAAGTGCCCTGCCCCAGGTGCCACAGCTTGTGAAGATGCAGCCAGGAGGACACACGGCACTGCTGCTCTGTCCTGATAATTGGTCACACTGCCTCTCAGGATACAGACTCATAAATGCCATGCCCATACATGCAAACTAAAGAAGACAGAAATGCAGGAGCTTGAAGGATCAACTGCAGCAGGGTTTACATGGAAGAGATACTTGCATTAAATATTTCGCCGATGGTCAGATGAAAGGCCTGGAAAATGTAACCTTCATGGGTGTGGCAGGAAATTGAATTGGTACTCTTTTGCTTTAAAAACCAAACTTGCAGCCGGGCGTGGTGGCTCACACCAGTCATCCCAGCACTTTTGGGAGGCCGAGGTGGGCAGATCACTTGAGGTCAGGAGTTCGAGACCAGCCTGGCCAACATGGCGAAAGCTGTCTCTACTAAAAATACAAAATTAGCCAGGCATGATGGCACGTGCCTACAATCCCAGCTACTTGGGAGGCTGAGGCACGAGAATCGCTTGAGCCTGGGAGGTGGAGGCTGCAGTGAGCCTATATCATGCGGCCGCACACCAGCCTGGGTGACTAGAGCGAAACTCCGTCTCAAAAAAAAATTAAAAATTAAAAATTAAAAAAACAGCAACAACAAATAAGAACTAAACTTGCCAGCACCTTGATCTTAGACTGTCAGCCTCCAGGGCTGTGAGAAAATAAATTTATGTTGTTGAAGCGCCCTAGTCTGTGATATTTTGTCATGGCAGCCAGTGCAAACTGATACAATATCCATCCAAGGGGTACCTTTAATTCTTTATCTATTTATTTTTAATTTTAAATTTTTTTTATTTTTTTGAGACAGTCTTGCTCTGTCGTCTAGGCTGGAGTGCAGTGGCGTGATCATAGCTCACTGCAGTCTTGAACTCCTGGGCTCAAGCCATCCTCCTGCCTTGGCCTCTCAAAGTGCTGGAATTACACGTATAAGCCACTGCTCCTGGTCCCTTTAATTATCTTCTGTGTGAATCTCCTACTCCCAGAGCATTCTGCTTCCTTTGGACAGGGCTGGGCTGGGCATTCATTCATTCGTTCATTCGGTATTTATTGCATACTGTCATGTGCCTGTCCTATCTAAGCACTAGGTACACAACATTGACTGTGACAAAGTCACATCATGGAGCTACTGTCTAGTATCCCACCTCCAAAGTGACTGGCTCCTCAGTGTCCTCCCCAAGTAAGATATGGTAAACATTTATCAGGCAAAAAAGAGAGAAAAGGTACATTAAAAATTAATTAATGGGAGGTGGGCACCATGGCTCACGCCTGTAATCCCCGCACTTTGGGAGGCTGAGGCAGGTGGATCACCTGAGGTCAGGAGTTTGAGACCAGCCTGGCCAACGTGGTGAAACCCCGTCTCTACTAAAAATACAAAAATGGCCGAGCGCGGTGGCTCATGCCTGTAATCCCAGCACTTTGGGAGGCCGAGGCGGGCGGATCACGAGGTCAGGAGATTGAGACCATCCTGGCTAACACACGGTGAAACCCCGTCTCTACTAAAAATATAAAAAAATTAGCTGGGTGTGGTGGCGGGCGCCTGTAGTCCCAGCTACTCGGGAGCCTGAGGCAGGAGAATGTCATGAACTGGGGAGGTGGAGCTCTCAGTGAGCTGAGATCGTGCCACTGCACTCCAGCCTGGGCGACACAGACTCCGTCTCCAAAAAAAAAAAAAAAAAAATTAGCCAGGCGTGGTGCGTGGTGGTGTGCCCGTAATCACAGCTACTCAGGAGGCTGAGGCAAGAGAATCGCTTGAACCCGGGAGGCGGAGGTTGCAGTGAGCTGAGACCACACCACTGCACTACACCCTGGGCGACAGAGCAAGACTCCGTCTCAAAAAAAAAAAAAATAATAATAATAATAATTAATTAATGGGCTGGCTGGGTGCAGTGGCTCACGCCTGTAGTCCCTGCTACTCGGGAGGCTGAGGCGGGAGGATCACTTGTGCCCAGAGATTGAGGCTTCAGTGAGCTGTGATTGCACCACTGCACTCCAGCCTGGGTGACAGAGTGAGATCCCGTCTCTAAAAATAATTTTAAAAAATAAGATAAAATAAATTAATGATACAAATCATGACTTACAGATGGTTCCAAATGGTTTTTTGCTTTTGTGTTCTTGCTTTTAAACACAAGCTTCTCTTGTAGATTGCCTTGCTTGATAAGATATTCAAGAAAAAGTGGCCGAGGTGGGTTCATATCAGGCTTCCGTAGGTATGCAAGTGGTTCCAGGTGCCTGGCATAGCCAGTTTGGAGGCTCAGGGCTCTGACAGCGCTCAGAACTATTGCTTTCCCAGGATGTGTACTTCCGGAGACCACCCAGATTCAGAGAAGGGCTCGGATTCTCCTAGTGCTGTTAGCATTGTTTCACCTCTTGTCAGGGAGGATGAGGGGTAAGGCTGAGTGGTCAATGCCTGGGGGTGGTGGGGGGCGGCTTCCCAGGCCCTCTAGGCTACTGGGTTGCAGAGAGTATTGGAGCCGCTGTGGATCCCAGCTGTGACTCATCCGCCTCCCTAAGTTTGCTCTCAGAATGTGCTTTCTGGACTTTTTCAGGCAAGTCTGAGTGGCTCATTGCAGATACCCATCATTAACGTGCCTTTCACGCTCCTTAATTCCCTCCAGAACTTTAACAATCATCGCAAACACGGAAAGGGTATTCTTCCCAGAGAAACACATTCATCATGACTGTACCCAACCTGCACTGTCTCCAGTGCAGGAATTGCTTCAATTGCCAATGGGGAGACAGAGCCAACAGGTATTTTTAAAGAGGCTCTATGCACTGGAGGCTCGAAAAGAAAATATCCCCTTTGAGCATTTAGTCACACACATCAAAGGAAACAACAGTTTCCATCTTCATTTGCATTGTACAGGCATTAGATGTGGTCCAGTTACACCAAGCTCTGCTTGAAAAGGCAGAAGTGCCAGTACTTTTCAAGCCTTGACTGAGACAGAGAGAAAATGCAGCCAGGCAAATAATATATCACCCTGCCAAGGCATTTTCCATTTTTAAAAGGACAGAACAATTTTACATTATTTCTGGAGCCTCTTTGCAGCAAATATCCCTTGACATCTGTTCTAGCACCCAGGCTGGCCCGTCTAAAAGCGCTGGCTGGTCCCAGCCTGCTGCTCCTGGGTGTGCGCCGGGGACCACATTCTGCCTTGTGATCTTGAAGCTCCAGACGTAAAGGAGCAGGTGACCTGTTTTTTTTTTTTTTTTTGGAGCACAGGCAGACCGACCTCGGCTCTGCAAAAGTGGCCAATTAAGGCACCACCCTGGTGGAAAGAACATGGCGTTTCAGGTCACTTGAAGAGGCTGGATGGAGAATCAACACTGAGCTTTGAGCCGCTGCAATGAAAATATGCTTGGGAGGGCTTGAGGTTTTTCAGTGAAGCTCCCAGGAGGCCCAAGAGGGTTCAGAAATAAGACAATGAATTGTGCTCAGCCTTGATGGTGAGACCTCATGGGGAAGGGAGAAACACACACCACTTCTGGAATAAATTAGCACAAGACACCTAGTGAAGGTGACAAATAAACAAGATTTGGCACATCTGGAGAATCAAGATTGGGCTATTTGGTAAAATTTCCCATACTGTTCCTTCCAAGGAGGCCTACGATCCACTTCTGGCCAAGTGTGAGATCCTTTTGTTAGAGGGCGAACTGTGAATTTTATTGTTTCTAATCCTTAGCCCTGGCTGGCCTGAAAAATCTCAGGGTGCTGAATGATTAATTCCAACCTGCCCTAGAAAACGTTAGTCAGCTGGCAAAAGGAAATAGCCCAACTCTAAGGCAAAAGAGCAAATTGACTTTATCTGGGAGTGATTGTGTTTGACAAGAGGAAAAAGAAAGACATCTTTTTTCACTGAAGAAAATTGTGCTTTGAGAAATCTTTGCACAAGTCTTAAGGCTGTGCTTTACACAGCTGCTTGAATTAACATGGAAATAATCCCAGCACCCCCTTTGCCCTCCCAGATAGAGAGCAGGGAAACAAAACTACATTTTCATACATTTACTACAGCAGAGTTTTAGAAATCAGGAGTTCCAGGTCTACTCAAGAGCAGCACTTTCATCAACTAGGAAATTCTCTTTCAAGAAAACTATTTTTGAATTGCTATTTACTACTAAAATTTTAATTTTTCCTTTAAGTATTGTCACACAGGCAGCCTGATTCTTTGTGGGTGGAAAAGCGAGGCAGATGGGCGTCTCCTCCCATCAAAAAGGAGCCAATTTCCATTCCAAAAGGGTAAAAAGATCAGTATTGTTAAAATAATTCTTCTGGTTTAACATTTATCTCATGCCCACAGTATCCCAGTATGCCTAGAACTTGAAAGAACACGTCATAGGCAGGAAAACAGATGGTTTTGACTCAATCTATGATATAGATTTTTGTTTACATATTTTCCCTTTATCAATTACAAAAAATTAACCCTCTTTTAAAAATTCTAAAATCTTGCTGGGTGCAGTGGCTCACGCCTGTAATCCCAACACTTTGGGAGGCTGAGGCGGGCGGATCACCTGGGGTCAGGAGTTCGAGACCAGCCTGACCAACATGGTGAAACCCCGTCTCCACTAAAATACAAAAAGTAGCCAGTGTGGTGGCAGGTGCATGTAATCCCAGCTATTCTGGAGGCTGAGAGGCACTAGGATCGCTTGAACCTGGGAGGCAGAGGTTACAGTGAGCCGAGATTGTGCCATACACGTGGCTAACTCCTTCACCTTCTTCCACCCTGCTCAAATGCCAATTTCTTTCTTCTTCTTCTTTTTCTTTTTCTTTTTTTTTGATACAGGGTCTTGCTCTGTCACCCAGGCTGAAGTGCAGTGGCATGATCATAGCTTACTGCACCCTCGAACTCCTGGCTTCAAGTGATCTTTCTGCCTTCGCTTCCTGAGTAGCTGGGACTACAGGTGCGCGCCACCACACCTTGCTAATCTTTTATATTTTTTTGTAGTGACGTCTTGCTGTGTTGCCCAGACTGATCTAGAACTCTTGGCCTCAAGTGATTATTCTGCCTCGGCCCCAAAGTGCTGGGATTACGGCATGAACTACTGGGCCTAGCCCTGCCCCGTCATTATTTTTTTTTTTTTTTGAGACAGGGTCCCACTCTGTTGCCAGGCTAGAGTGCAGTAGCATAATCATAGCTCACTATACTCTTGAACTCCTAGGCTCAAATGGTCTTCCCCCCTCAGCCTCACAAAGTGTTGGGGTTACAGGCATGAACCACCACGCCTGGCCTCAAATGTCAATTTCTTGATGACATTTACACTGACTATTCCTATTTAAAATTGCACCTCCCAGGCTGAGTGAGGTGGCTCACGCCTGTAATCTCAGCACTTTGGGAGCCCAAGGTGGGTGGATGGCTTGAGGCCAGGAGTTCGAGATCAGCCTGAGCAACATGGCAAAACCCTGTCTTTACAAAAAATACAAAAGTATGCCAAGTGTGGTGGTGCACGCCTGTAGTCCCAGCCACTTGGGAGTCTGAGGTGGGAGGATCATCTGAGTCCAGGGATGCAGAGGTTGCAGTGAGCTGTGGTTGTGCCACTGCACTCCAGCCTGGGTGACAGAGCCACACCCTGTCTCAAAAAATAAAATAAAATCGCACCTCCCCAACTCTGGCACTCCTGGTCCTTTTAACCTGCTAATTATCTACTTTTATTTTTTCCATTCTACCTATGGCCTTCTTACATACTATAGAACCTGTTTATTACATTTATTTCTCCCCACTAGAATGTAAGCACCAGGAGGGAAGGAAACTGTGTTTTGTTCCTACTTTAACAGCACAGATGGTGCCTGTCACTGCATAGGTGCTCAATAATGTTGAATGACAATGTCAGAAAAAGTTGTCCAAGGGTTAGGAATGAACAAGAGATTACTGGGTGACCTTTCAGCAAAGTGCCGAGAGGATCCTCCAGGGAGGATCTGATTCTACAAGGGTGAGCACCTTAAATTGCCTTTCTATAGACTAGGTGGAAATGGAAAACAGAGAGCAGTGCAGACAATTCTTGGCCATAGATGCAACTATTTTTGCCCTGTAGAAAAAGATACTCCCAGAATGAAACTATATTGCACTACAGGATATGAGCCAATTTTGCATCTTTTAGCACGCTTTCTTTTTTATCTTTAATATACCTTTGTTCTTCAACTTCTCATTTGACCCAGTTTTAACATCTTACCGGTTTCCTCATTAATTAAATAGCTGAAGATAGTTTTTTTGTTTTTGTTGTTTTTTTTTGGATATAATTCCTTACATGTACTCACTTTATGTTTGTATGAGACTCATGATTTTTATCTCCTTAAAAATTATGATGAGGTAGGCCAGGCATGGTGGCTCACGCCTGTAATCCCAGCACTTGGGAGGCTGAGGCAGGCGGTTCTCGAGGTCAGGAGTTCGAGACCAGCCTGGCCAACATGGTGAAACCCCGTCTCTACTAAAAATACAAAAATTAGTCAGGCATAGTGGCACGCGCCTGTAGTCCCAGCTACTTGGGAGGCTGAGGCCGAAGAATCACTTGAGACTGGGAGGCGGAGGTTGTAGTAAGCCAAGATTGGGCCACTGCATTCCAGCCTGGGTGACAGAGCGAGACTCCATCTCAAAAAAAAAAAAACAACAAAAAACTTATGATGAGGTAAAATTGAATTATACTCCCTCCCCTAGGAAATCTTATCTAGTCTCATGGTTTCATTTATTTATTTATTTTTGAACACCTCCCGGGTTCAAGTGATTCTCGTGCCTCAGTCTCCCAAGTAGCTGGGATTACAGGCACGTGCCACCACGCCTGGCTAATTTTTATATTTTTAGTAGAGAAGGAATTTCGCCATGTTGGCCAGGCTGGTCTCGAGCTCCTGACGTCAAGTGATCCGCTGGCCTCGACCTCCCAAATTGCTGGGATTACAGGCATGAGTCGCCGTGCCCAGCCTAGTCTCATGATTTTAGATTCCACTGAATGCTGATTAATCCCAAATTTGTACGTCTAGCCACAACGTCTCTCAGGTGAATATGTATGTCAGATGCATATATTCAGATGCCTTCTTGATTTCTCCACTTGGATATCTAATAGGCATTTCAGCATTAGAATGTCCCAAGTGGAATTGTGGATTCCCACCCACTCCTAATTCTGTTCCTCCCCCAGTCTTTAAATGCAACACCATTAACTCAATTGTTCAGGCCCAAATCCCAAGAGTCAAATCTTGGCCCAGTGCATTTCTTTCTATATCTCACATTCAATCCTTCAGCAAAACCTGAGCAATCATTTCTACTTTCAATATATAGCCAAATCCACCTACCTCTTAACACCACCACACCACCATCTTAGTCTAAGACCTGGACTCTGTGAATAAAGTTTTATTGGAACATAGGCATGTCCCCTCTCTGCCTTTTTTTTTTTTTTTTACATGTTGTCATGGTTGCTTTTGCGTCACAATGGCAGAGTTGAGAAGTTTTAAAAATATTTACCGTCTGGCCCTTTACCGCCCTTGATGTGGTGGGCTGAATAATGGCATGTAAGATACCAAGTCCTAATCCCTGGAACCTGTAAATATTCCCTTTTTAGGAAAAAGTCTTTGCAGACATGATTAAGAATCTTGAGATGGGGCTGGGCATGGTATCTCTCACCTGTAATCCCAGCACTTTGGGAGGCCAAGTTGGGCAGATGGCTTGAGGCCAGGAGTTCCAGACCAGCCTGGCCAACATGGCAAAACCTCATCTCTACTAAAATTACAAAAATTGGCTGGGCGTGATGGCACACACCTATAATCTCAGCTACTTGGGAGGCTGAGGCACGAGAAGCGCTTGAACCCAGGAGGCAGAGGTTTCAGTGAGCTGAGAGCACACCACTGCATTCCAGCCTGGACATCAGAGTGAGACTTGAGGTGGGAAGATTATCCTGGATTATCTCGGTAGGCCCTAAATGCCATCACGTGTCCTCTTTAGAGAGAGGCAGAGGGAGATCTGACACAAACACAGGGGAGAGAGGGCAATGTGAAGATGGAGCAGAGAGAGATTTGAAGATGCTAGCCTTGAAAATTGGAGTGATGTGGCTACAAGCCAAGGAATGCCAGTGGCCACTAGCAGTTGGAAGAGGCAAGGAATGAATTCTCCCTAGAGCCTCTGGAAGGAGTGTGGCCCTGCCAACATCTTCATTTGGCCCAGTGAAACTGACTTCAAACTTCTGGCCTCCAGAACTGTAAGGGAACCACTAAGGTAATTTGTTACAGCAGCCACAAGGAACTAAGACCCCTCATCTAAGCCACCATCAAGTCTTGATGTCTAATAATGTCCTAACTAGTCTCTCTGCTTCTCTGGCCTCCTTAAAGTCTGTCCTCCACATTATGGCATAGCGATCCTTTTAAAACACCAGGGAGATAACATTCCCAGCTAAATACCTTACATTGTTTTCCTATCACCCTCAGAGTTAAATCCAAATATTTCGCTATGGAGTTGGAGGTCCTGTGTGGCCTGCTGATTCCTCCCTGGATTCACATGTCAGCAGTCCTTCCACACCTCCCTGCAGTTCCTACAGGACACTGACTGTGCACCTGCCACCCCACTCATAACTGCGTGGCTAGCTCCCACTTCCTTCAGGTCTCGGAGAGAACTTCCTGACCCACTCTTCTAAAATAGCCTTCTTGGCCGGGCACGGTGGCTTAGGCCTGTAATTCCAACACTTTGAGAGGTCAAGTCGGGCGGATCACCTGAGGTCAGGAGTTTGAGACCAGCCTGGCCAACATAGTGAAACCCTGTCTCTACTAAAAATACAAAAAATTAGCCGGGTGTGGTGGCAAGCACCTGTAATCCCAGTGACTCAGGAAGCTGAGGCAGGAGAATCGCTTGAACCCAGGAAGCGGAGGTTGCAGTGAGCTGAGATCGTGCTGCTGCACTCCAGCCTGGGTGACAGAGTGAGACTCCATCTCAAAAAAAAAAAAAAAAAAGCCTTCTCATCATCTCACCCTTTCACATTATTTTTCTTCAAGCATTTATCATTATCTAAAGTTCAAATGTATATTTGTTTGTCTCTCCCACCTCCACGTGAGCTCCACAAAGGCAGAGATTTTTGTCTGTTTTATTCACTGCTGTATTCCCCGCACCTAGAATCAGTATCTGGTATGTCATAGGCACCCAATAATTATTTGTTGGATAGATGCATATGGTAAAAACATTTAAACCATATCAAATGAAGAGTAAGGGTTTTTTTTTTTTCTGCCCCATCCTCAGAGGTAATAGATTCCTGTTGTCCTTCCAGAAATCTTTTCTGCATATAGAAGAATATATATACAATAAACCTTGTATCCATTTTTCACATCCAGAGGAAAATAAATACATTATGTTGTGTGGCTTACCTTCTTTCAGTTAAACGTTTAAGCTGGAGATCTTTTCATAGCAGCACACACTGATTTACCTTTACTTCATTTTTTTTTAAATTTAAGACAGTTTCGCTCTGTTGCCCAGGCTGGAGTGCAGGCTGGAGTGCAGTGGTGTGATCTTGGTTCATTGCAACTTCCGCCTTCCAGTTCAAGCAATTGTTGTGCCTCAGCCTCCTGAGTAGCTGGGATTACAGGTGCATGTCACCATGCCGGCTAATTTTTGTATTTTTAGTACAAATGGGGTTTTGCCATGTTGGCCAGGCTGATCTCAAACTCCTGACCTCAAGTGATCTGCTCGGCTTGATGTCCCAAAGTGTTGGGATTACAGGCGTGAGCCACTGCACCTGGCCATACCTCCATTTTTTTAAATGGCTGCATAATATCCCACAACTTCATACTTAAAGAAAAAATAAATTGCTTGCCCAGTTTGAAAAATGGAAAGCCTAATGACAGTGAAATGCCTCTGCGCCGTAGATGGTAGCGGTCTGGTTTTCCTTGGGTGCTCCTCAGTGGTTTCCAAAGACTACGATGGGACAACTCAGCAGCGTTTCCCTTCAGGCACTTTGATAGGTCATTTTATTTTCAACAACTAAACAAAGTTTCCTGGGAAGACTGAGAGTCAAAAGAAACTACATTTGAAAGTGTGGCGTAAATAAGAAAACAAACAAAACAAAACTTGACTTGAGCAGTCTTACAATCTCCCTAAGCTGCGTGGAGTGCAAGTGGGTTTGCTGTGCAGATGCTAGAGTCCCCTGGACCCCTCCCTCCAATCAGATTACTGCCCCAAGCTTTCTCTATACAGAGATTTGGGGGGTTCCACTACTGAGGTCTCTCTGGGTCTCAGGAAGTAGAGGGGCGATCCTGGTCTACGAAATGCATTAATGTCCTCTGTCATGAAGTTCTTTGTATTTGTCCATCTGAACCAGCAAAGCCCAATCTCTCCAACCTTTTCTCCCTTTAGAAAATAACCATTTCGGCTGGGCATGGTGGCTTACACCTGTGAGGAGTGAGCACTTTGGGAGGCCGAGGTGGGAGGATCACAAGGTCAAGAGATCGAGACCATCCTGCCCAACATGGTGGAACCCCGTCTCTACTAAAAATACAAAAATTAGCTGGGCATGGTGGCACGCGCCTGTAGTCTCAGCTACTCGTTAGGCTGAGGCAGGAGAATCTCTTGAACCCGTAAGGCAGAGATTGCAGTGCGCCAAGATCATGCCACTGCACTTCAGCCAGGGTGACAGAGTGAAACTCCGTCCCCTTCCACCAAAGAAAAACCAAAACAAAAAGAAAAGAACCATTTCTTCGATCATGGATCCAAATGCAATAAAAACTATCAGGCCGTAATACCAGAAGGCTCAAGAGGGAGTGGAAAGCCTCCAGTTTCAAAGGGAAAGTCCAGAAAAAACTGGATTGATTCTTAAAAGTAGTGTATGAAGGTGAGATACATTCCACTGAAGGCATTTAGGTATCACTCCAAGGAGGGGTCTCTGGAGAGCAAGTGCACTCGGGCGTGTTTTATGTAATAGCTGGATGATGAGGAAAGTTTTATGATTATAACTATTGCTTAAATAATATCTCCTGAAACCCCAATGAAAAAAGATAATGCTCTGTTCTAGGTTCTAATTGCTAAAAGGAAAACAAAACTGTCATTTGTGGTGTGGTTGGTTCTCAGACCTACTGCTGTCAGTAAATACTGAACAAATGAAACTACAGATTCATTTCAAAATTTCAACAGATTCCTGGGCCACAAACAAAGCCTTTCCCTTTCGTGTTCAAATGATATTTCTTTATTTTTATTTTTTGAGACAGACGTCTGCTCTGTCACCCAGGCTGGAGTGCAGTGGCTGGATCTTGGCTCACTGCAACCTCTGCCTCCTGGGGTCAAGCGATTCTTGTGCCTGAGCCTCCCGAGTAGCTGGGACTACAGGCGTGCGCCACCACGCCTTGCTAACTGTTATATTTTTAGTAGAGATAGGGTTTTGCCATGTTACCCAGGCTGGTCTTAAACTCCTGGCCTCAAGTGATTTGCCCAGCTCGACCTCCCAAAGCGTTGGGATTACAGGCATGAGCCGTCTCACCTGGCTAATATTTCAAGTAAGTTGAAATTCAGGCCTACTAGGCCCAAATATCTCATTACATTTGGGGTATCCAACAAATCTTTACTCTTGCATATTAACAGTAGACATTCTGAGATTATAATGCCTGACATAATTGGGATGCAGAGAAGAGGAAAGGTGACCATTTGCAGTATAGGAAAACAGGGACCATCTGGTGAAGGGTTGGTTCCAACAAAGTCCACAAGTTTTCATTGTTTCATCTTGAAAAGGCAAGGGGACATAGGAGCTCTCTGTATGATTTCTTATCACTGCATGTGAATCTAATTATCTCAAAATTAAAGCAATAGTTAAAGACAAGGGGAGAAACTTTTTGGAAATGGAACTTTTGAATATTATTACTTTTAACCATGCAGCCCCTTGGTGGCTAAATAAGGCACAGGTTTTTTGTTGCCCTGTGCAGGGGTAAAATAAGCTTGGGATGATGAGCTTCTCTTTTATTTATTTTTTTGAGATGGAGTCTCGCTTTGTCTTCCAGGCTGGAGTGCAGTGGCACAATCTTGGCTCACTGCAACTTCCTCCTCCCAGGTTTAAGCAATTCTTCTGCCTCAGCCTCCCCAGTAACTGGGATTACAGGCGCGTGCCACCATGCCCAGCTAAGTTTTGTATTTTTAGTTAGAGATGGGGTTTCACCATCTTGGCCAGGCTGGTCTTGAACTCCTAACCTCGTGATCCACCCGCCTTGGCCTCCCAAAGTGCTGGGATTACAGGTGTGAGCCACTGCGCCCAGCCTGAGCTTCTAAGTGTTTAAGCTTCTGAAATGGGTTTACTCCATGCTTTCCTCTCCCAATCCAGTAATATGGAAGCTTCAGTAACTTCCAATTTAAGGAAGCAAGTCCAAGCACTTTTATTTTTATCACCACCAGTAATATAAACAGCCACTTTACTTTGGAAAGCTGACCAGGAAGAAGACTCTTTTGCACGTCTTTGGAGTCAAAAAGTAACAATTTAATATTCCCACTATTTCCCTTATAAGTTCTGTTTCTGGACAGTAACATTCTTTCCTTGAAGGACATTAGGGCCAAAATGGGCAAGGATTTCGAGATTGATGCATCGAGCGTTACCTTCCAACTCTCTTTTCTAAATGGGCTCATTTAGTAATGCAGGCTGCTTCCTTTACTTGAAATGCCTATCTCTTGGTTACCCTCCCAAGCAAACAGAAACACCAACCAGCCAGCCCCAAAAAGATCTCACTCTGTAGCCTAGTGGTTCCCAAACTCTTGAGTCTCAAGATCTTTTTTTACACTTAAAAATTAAGGATTCAAGCTGGGCGCGGTGGCTCACGCCTGTAATCCCAGCACTTTGGGAGGCCGACGGCAGTGGATCACGAGGTCAGGAGTTTGAGACCAGCCTGACCAACGTGGTGAAACCCCGTCTCTACTAAAAATGCAAAAATTAGCCAGGTATGGTGGCGGGTGCCTGTAATCCCAGCTACTCAAGAGGCTGAGGCAGGAGAATCGCTTGAACCCAGGAGGCAGAGGTTTCAGTGAGCTGAGATCGCGCCACTGCATTCTAGCCTGGGCAACAGAGCAAGACTCCGTTGGAGACCATCATGGACAACGTGGCAAAACCCCATCTCTACAAAAAATACAAGTGGGCATGGTGGCGCCCACCTGTATTCCTAGCTACTCAAGAGGCTGATTGCTTGAGCCCAGGAGGTTAAAGCTGCAGTGAGCCTTGATTGCATGGCACTCCAGCCTGGCAACAGAGTGAGACCCTATCTCAAAAGAACAACAAAAAAGAGAATAAACCCATTACATGTTAACATAAATCCTATTTTTATGAGAAATACCTACATTTTCTAAAACAAAATTAGTGGTAAGTGTGGGATTGTTTTAGTTTTGCAAATCACTTTAATATCTGACAGTAGAAGACTGCTGGATTCTTCTCTGCTTCTGAATCTTCTGCATTCAGCCTGTTGTGAGATCACGTATCTTGCAGCCTCTGGAAAACACTGCACGCAGAGTGCAGTGTTGGGAGAAATTGACATATTATTGCTATAAAAATAGTTCTGAGGTCAAGTGTGGTGGCTTATGCCTGTAATCCGTGCAATTCAAGAGGCTGAGGTGGGAGGATCACTCGAGCTCAGGAGTTTGAGACCAGCCTGGGCAACAAGGTGAGACCCTGTCTCTACAAAACTTAAAAATTAGCTGGGTATGGTGGTGCATGCTTGTGGTTCTAGCTACTGGGGAGGCTGAGGTGGGAGTATCACTGCAGCCCAGGAGTTTGAGGCTGCAGCGAGCTTTGATGGCACTACTGCACTCCAGCCTGGGCGACAGAGCAGGACCCTGTCTAAAAAAGTTTTGACTTTTGGGTCCCTTGAGTCTTGGGGCTCCCTCTGCTCGACCAAGGTCCCTAGAGAACTACTGTTTTGAGAACCACTGTTGTGGCCTGAGGCTAAGGTAATTTCAATGGTGATGGTGTTGAGGCCCAGGTGATGTTTGTGACCTTCTCCGGTGTTCCCATTGCACCTGTCCTGCTGCTGCTGCTTATGTTTGTGAACCCGGCCAAGTTGGGAGTCTCTTGAAGGAAGACACTCAACTTTATTCACCTTTCTTTCAAATTAAATAAGTGTTTTAATGATAAAAGTAACATAGAGGCCAGGCGCGGTGGCTCATGCCTGTAATCCCAGCACTTTGGAAGGCTGAGGCAGGCGGATCACTGGAGGTTGGGAGTTTGAGACCAGCCTGACCAATATGGAGAAACCCCGTCTCTATTAAAAATACAAAATTAGCCGGGCACGGTGGCGCATGCCTGTAATTCCAGCTACTCTGGAGGCTGAGGCAGGAGAATCGCTTGAACCCGGGAGGCAGAGGTTGCGGTGAGCCGAGATTGCGCCATTGCACTCCAGCCTGGGCAACAAGAGCGAAACTCCATCTCAAAAAAAACAAAAAACAAAAAAACAAAAAACAACAACAAAAACAGCTATATTATAGGAAATAGGCAATTAAAAAAACTCACTTATAATCCCCCATATGTGATTTATTTGGTGTATGTATCAGTCTATTTTTTTTTTTTTTGAGGTGGAGTCTTGCTCTTCACCCAAGCTGGAGTGCAGTGGTGCGATATTGGCTCATTGCAACCTCTGACCGCTGGGTTCAAGCGATTCTCTTGCCTCAGCCTTCCAAGTAGCTGAGACCTCAGGCGTCTTCCACCTTACCCACCTAATTTTTATATTTTTAGTAGAGACGGGGTTTTGTCATGTTGGCCAGGCCGGTCTCGAACTCCTGGCTTCAAGTGATCTGCCCACCTTGGCCTCCCAAAGTGCTGGGACTAACAGGCATGAACCACCGCACCCGGCCTGTATGGGTCTTTTTTTAAAATGCAGTTTTTTTAGACCTATCATCTCACCTCATAAATGAACACCATAATTTTGGGTATTGCCCCCTCTATCTAGCAATGGGTAAGATTTTCTGTTTCTGATGTCTATAACTAGCATAATATTCCCCTGTGTCGATGTAACACAATTTACTAAATACCCAATATTAGCACACGTAGGATGTTCCCAATTTTTTGTTGTAGTAAGTACAGTGATCCTGTGAAGAATACCTTCACACATACAGCTTTTCTGGCATTTAGTGTTATTTCCTTAGAACATATTCCCAGAAGTAAGATTACTGGGTCAAAAGATGCAGACATTTTTATGGCTTTTAATACACACTGTAAAATTGCTTTTCGAATATACTAATTTACAATGCCACCAGCACTTTTAAGAGTCCGTTTCTCCACACAAATCGTCATCATAGGTGCTATTAAGAATGCTAATCGATAAAATATTGTCCCCTCGTTGTTAAAATTTTGCAATTTTTGAGGCTCATAAAATTAAAGTTTCTTGAAGAATGAGTGTGTAACACAAAACATTCTTTTGGGACATCTTTATTTCTGGAAAACCTAAGACAGTCTTACTTGTGAAGACCAGAAAAAGAACACATGTTGTTAGGATTGGCACAGAATTCAGTGTGACAGTCAATCTTAATGCCAAAACACTTGAACGAGGATTTTTCACTTATTTTGCTAGTTGTCACCAACAGTAGCAAAAGGAAAAATAAAATGCGGAAGAATGAAATGTTCTTACTGCAAACCGTACAAGACCACATTGAGGGGCTGGAGCTCTTACATTCAACTTTTCTTTCCTTTTTCTTTTTTTTAACAATTTGCGATTGCGGCCTCTCCTTTTGTTTCCGGTATTACCTGCCCAGGAGCAGAATCTCTTACTTTCTCCGGAGAGAGGCCGGTCCCTGGGAGCGCTGCCCAGCCACCTGCACGCCTGGCCTCCCCGAGAGCCGCACTCAGCGGACCCAGTTCCTAGGCTCGTTCCCGGGGCACCTGGCGGGCGCCCACCTCCCGGGGGGCACGTGCTCCCGTACGCAGCGCGAGGGCAGCGGGTGCCTGGCTATTTATTAGGAAAAGCCCCGCGCGGACGCCCCGGATTGAGGAGGGTGGGAAACTCGGCTGCCCCGCGCTCCACCCGGGCGGCCGGGGCTGGCCCTTCTCTGCTTTCGGCCGGCGGCCTCATCCTGGGACAGGCATCCATGAGTCATCCGCTCCGCGGGTCACATGGGCAACGTGACCAAAATAAAGTTTCGGTATTTTAAGCCGCCAGAAAAGGGGACAACGGAGCTCACCGGGGGCGGGTACAGGAGGCGGGCGCAGGCGGGCGGCGCCGGGGCCGTGTGGACGCGTCGTCGAGGGGGCGGGGCCTGGCGGGAGGCTCGCCCCTCCCCCACGGCCGGCAGCGACGCCCGGACTTCTAGGCAGCCGGGCTCCAGGGCGCGGCGCCCCGGCGGACCTCAGCCCCGAGGCCCCCGGCGTCCGGCTCCCCACCGGCGGCGGCGGGCTGCGGGATCCCGGAGATCCCGGCGCGTCCCCCACAGCCACCGGGACCCCACGCGCCAGCAGCGGCTTCCCCGGGAACGTCCTTCAGCCCCGGGAGCACGCGGGAAAAGCCCCAACGTGCCAATGAGCGAGCGCCTTCCTCATGACGGTCACGCTCGGGGGCGGGGCTTCCCTTCGCCGCTCCCGAGTTCCGGGAACCCCCTTTGATTGGTCTGGACGGCCTGGGAAACACTGTAGTGACGCCCAATCAAAACGCCACGTCTCGGCCTCGAGGAAATATTCCGTGTCGGGCCCGTCCTGATTGGACAGTTCTTTCGGATTCTGGCCACTAGGAAGCTTTGTTTAGGTCCGGAAGGCGGGCTTTCCTGGGAGTGGGTGGGGAGGGGGCGTTGATTCTTGACCAATGCTTTCAGTCCGTTGGGTGGTGACCGGCCAATGGGCCGGATGGATAGGACGCTCCTCCCGGAGAGTAGTGAGACCCCTGGTGCGGGGCGATTGGCGGCGGAAGCGATGAGTGGCAGCCGCAAGGCCCAACGGGCGCTGTGCGTGGGCCGTGGGGCGGGGCCAGGGCGGGTGCGCGGCGGCGGCGGGGTGGCTGGGCCGGCGGCGGCGGCGGTACGAGGCGCGCGCTCGGGGTCCCGGTCGCGAGGAGGAGGAGGATGTGGCGCGCGGAGGGGAAATGGCTGCCGAAAACAAGCCGGAAGGTAAGAGCCGGAGCGCGAGGGGCTGGGGGGCGGCGCGGCGGGCGGCGGGACCCGGCCCCGCCGGACATCCCGGGCATCGGCGGCGCCGGGCGGGAGCGCGGGGGCGCGGCGGGCGGGCGGGCGGGCGACCCGGCCGGGGAGGGGGCTGGCGGGGTGGGGGGGCGGAGCGCGGCCGAGTCCTGAGGTGACTCGCGGGGCCGGCGGAGCGCGGCGCCCCACACCCCACCCCCGGGGGCGGGCTGGGGCCGGAGGGGGCGGGGGGCTCGCGGGGCGGGGACCGGGCCCAGCGAGGAGGAGGAGCCGGCAGAGGGCCGGCGCCTCCCCCACCCGGACCGGGCATCCCCGCCGCTCCCGAGCCCGCTGCGCGGCCCCCGCACCCCCGGCGCTGGGTCCAGGGTGGGGGCCGCGGGGCGGAAAGTTTATCTGCCTCGGGTCCTCCTGGCCCCGCGCCCCACTGCTCCGGGCCGGTCCCCGTCGGGCGGCAGCGGCCGGCGCTCAGCCCTCGCCGGCCCCCTGCTCTCCGGCGGGCAGGGCCAGACGTACTCTCTCCGGCACCCTCTTCAGCCCCGTGGACGCCTCCCTGAGCGGGCGGGGGGTCCCCGAGCTTCTCCCCGCCAGGGGGACCCCGTCCTGCCGAGCGTCCCTCGGCCGAAGGGCCTCGTGTGACCCCTCCCCCTTCGCTTCCCGGGAAGGGAAGGGGGCCTGCGTAGCATCCCCGCCCCTCGCAGTCGTTCACATCCTACTCTTGCCCTTGCACCCTCACAGCCAGGAGGGTGGGGTCTCCGTTTCTATGGCAAGTGAGGATCTCCACACTCCCTTGCCCTTTACCTTCCATGACCCCGATCCTTCCTTGGCACAGGGGTCCGTCTGATCTGCTCATCTTTGGAATCTTTTGGGGTCTCTGCACACTCTCCGTTGACCCTTTTTGCCAGGACAAGGGGACTCGGGCTGCCCATGTTCTTCTTTCCTCACCCAGTGGATAGTGGGGGCTTGTGCAGCTCTGAAGTCATTTCTAAATAGGAAAGCAGACACTTCTTCCAGATCATGCATACTCTCGTACACTTTGCTGGGTTAGGGCGAGCTCATTTCCTAAATACCCTTTGAGTTGCCCTCCTTTTCTTGTGGAGACAACTGGACGTTCACCGTGCTCCTTTCCCCATTTGTGTGTCTACACTGACTTGTTCTCTCTTCTCGGAGTTCCTTGTCGGGGTGAGAGTGGGCGCCCCAATAAGATGTAGGGCAGGGCTTCCGTTGTGCCTAGTGCTTGAGTGAAAAGGGGCCACACTAGTTGCTCCTATGTCTGAGGAAGACCGGGGTATATTTTTGCTTGCACTTGACTCTTGTGTCTCAGGAGGGGGCACCCTTCATCAGTTGACACTACCTCACTGGGAAAAGGGTCATGTGACCTTGTTTTTTGATGTTTTGATTACTGTCTTCTGTGCAGTGAGAACCAGACTTTGTCCGTCCCACACTCAAGAGTCCTTGAACCTTTCCTGGATATAAACTTCCCGATTGTTTCTTGAGAGAACTCGTATCCTCCTCTGTGGCTTCTGCCTCCCAGGCAGCCATATTTAGTGAGCCTGTTACTTTGACTTTTTCTAATTTTCTCAAATTGTATTCATGTTGCCTGGGTAAGGAGAAGCCATATGCCTTTCCATTCAGAAAAGGGAGTGTAGACACCCGTGTCGCCCACATGCCATCCTGGAAGAGGTTGCTTGTGTGCTCCTTGTGTACTAGAACCTTCCTTTGGCTCTGGTGTTGTCTCTTGTGGGATCCAAACATTTCTTTAGATCTTGTAGCTTTCAGAAGGGGAAATTTGAATGGTTTCTGTTTTTTGCTGTTCCGGTTCTGTTTTGGAGAACCAGATCATGATGCTATATTCATTTGTTTACATATACATACATGTAGGTATACACAGATGAAATCACATTCGTTACATATACAGTGCACAGGAAGCTGGAAGGGTCAGATGACTAGCTCTACATTTTGGGTGCATATGGGGACCTTTATGTGTAATGATACAAATAGATATTAATGTTGTTGGTAACTCTTCAGGCTTAGAAGCAGCAGCAGAAGAATCACTGATAAATGGCCAATTCTGACCATTCTTTGGTTTGTAATGTGTACTGTACTGAATAAGCAGAACGACATCCTGCATGTTCACCAAGTCCCTGAATGTGCGAAGCGTACAGTGCCTGCCCATACGCATCGCAACTTTGGCACTCTGAATTTAGGGGGGTATTCGTTGCTTGATTCTGCATAGAGTGAAAAGTTCTTGATTTCTTTACTGCAGTGTAGGGGAAAGAGATTTCGTGTGTTTGGGCAAACGACAGGAGATGGGTGAGAAGAATATGTTTTCCTGTGACAGAACTAGGAACGAATGACCGTAAATATGTCCCTTTTGTATTTTGGCCATTTAAATAATTGAGAGAGGTTGTGAAATTAGCAAAACGTACCTGTGGAAAGGCCCTTGACGCTTCATGAGAGGATGGGGGACGTTATTCTTCGAGTTCTTTTCTCTTGGGCAGGGGAATGATTTGAGCCCTGTTGGCTCTAGTCAGGTGCTTTGCCTCTTCAGGTCTCCCTCCCTCCCTCCCTTTCTCCCTCTCTTTCTCCCTCCCTTTCTCCCTCCCTTTCTCCGTCTTTCACGAAATTCAGAATGGCTGCTAGCCGCTGTCACTCAGCAGGGAAGTCTTACTCTTTGACAGGCTTGGTGTGGAGACTCATCCTCCCCAACAAGTTCCGTTGGGCTCTGGGGCTTTGGCCTTTAAAGCTCTTTTCTAGCTCAGAGGCTTGCTTTGCCTCAGTTTACCGTGTAAGGAGAAGTGGCTCATCGGAGATTTGGTCAGCGCTGGTCTGTGACTCTGGACTTTGCCTTTCAGTTAGCATTGAGTCGTCCAGTGGGCCTAATTCCCAATGTCAGAAAGTAGAGCTTTTGAGCTCATTTTCTTGTTTTTGGTTTTAAATGTTTTTATGCTGTTCGTATTCTGGGTCTGTAGTCAGCTTGATGGGATTGTGTATTTTTAGGGGGTGTTATTAGGGAACTTCGGAAGAATGAAGCGTTGAATACCTGCTGTAGATGGTGTAGACTCAGCGCAGTCATCCCGTCTCCAGTGGTGGTTCTTCCTACCTTTCCTGCATGGCCGCATGGAGACTTTGGGAGTTTTCCCTGGTAAGCAGGGGGCTCCGTGCAAGGCGCAGTGGAAGGCAAAGTGGTAGAGGTTGGTTGGAAGAAGACACTTGAGGTTACTGTCTGAAGCTGGGCCCTTTTTCTTGAGTTTAATGTGGTTGTGTTTCTGTGTCACTGGTCGCCACAGATGATTGGAAATTAGCTTTTTCCTCTTACCCTGTAGTGCAGAATGCTCTGTTGCAGTTGGGCAGACTAGACGGGTTCTCTGAACCACATAGTTTCATCTTTCTGTTCGACTTTCTGTTAAGACATGACTCTTTCCTCTCCTTCACCCCTTACCTCCAGTTTTTGGGACTAGGTTGGGTGACCTCTTCCTCCTTTGTCTTCTTGAAGACCTTACTTATCCTGCTTCTGCAAATGTTGGGTTTCTCCATCTCATCATTGAGTGGATTCAAAGTGTTGACATACACAGAGCAACCTCTACTCAAGGTCAGATTGGGTCAGCTTTTCCTTTTCAAAAGAGTAGTGTTGCTCTTACTTGCTCTTTGAGACATATTTATGCATCCTGCTCAGCTGTGTTTTCTATTTCCTTAGTTTTTAGGCTCTGGCGGTTTTAGGCTTTCCCCCAGAAATAGCCTATTCTTTAGAGAGTAGTGTTTAGTTTAGTCCCCTGTTTTTGCTGGATGTCAGCCCATGTGTCCTGCTCGGTTTTTAATTCTTTGTGACTGATTTTGAGGTAGCCCATCTCAAAATCTTAACATTTTTTTCCCACTGTTTCATTACTTTGAGCCATTCTTCCTTTCCTGTTTGGGGGAAATACCCCTTTGTGTGCAGTTGTACTTCTTTCTCCCTTCCTTATGGAAAAAGCAGTAGAAGGTGATTCTCTTATTTTCTTCTGTTCCCTTCATAGTTGTGTCAGTTGCCTCTTTTGTGGAACCTTTGAATTTGCCCTTCTGGGGAGAAGTCATTTTTATATTTATACTCCCATGACTGGAATCATTCGTTCAGGAGACCTTTACCGAGCTTCTGTTATGTACAAGGAGCTGTAGGGGGTGATGTGACTTTGCTTGAGACCATATTGGATCTTGTTAGCCTTTTATATTAATGACATTTCAGTGTATCTTCTTTTTTTTTTTTTTTGAGACAGAGTCTCACTCTGTTGCCCAGGCTGGAGTGCAGTGGCACGATCTCGGCTCATGCAACCTCTGCCTTCCAGGTTCAAGCGATTCTCCTGCCTCAGCCTCCCAAGTAGCTGGGATTACAGGCCTGCACCACCATGTCCGGCTATTTTTTTTTTGTATTTTTAATAGAGATGGGGTTTCACCATGTTGGTCAGGTTGGTCTTGAATTCCTGGCCTCAAGTGATCCTCCTACCTCAGCCTCCCTTGCCTCAGCCTCCCAAAGTGCTGAGATTACAGGCACAAGCCACCACACCTGGCCTTCGGTGTGGTGCTTGTCTTAATGCTTGTCTTAATGCTTGTCTTTTATATAGTCTTGTAAGGAATTTTTTTTTTCTGATTTTTAAGTTTTTGGATTGTTAACTTACAAAGGTATAGTGTAATAGTGTGCTATCTTGTTGAACTTTTTTTCCTCCTCTCAGCAGGAGTGGGGGTGGTGAAGAGGGTGGGAGGGTGGACTGGGAGAGGCATTTAGCAGCTTTCCCCCAGACTGTGTGCAGTGTGTGTGTGTGTGTGTGTGTGTGTGTGTGTGTGTGTGTGTAGACAAAAGTAAAGTCAGCCTTCTTAATCTGATTGTGTGGGCATAACTTTTAGGTCGTTTAGATACATGATTGGTTGGAATGCTTATTTAATATTTGAACGGCAGCATCGCACTAGGCATTCTGTAGAACATAGAGTCAAATGTATTTTTTATATAAGGAAGTGGTAGAAAAATATTTTTCTCTTCTGATTAACTGATATGGTTCATATTAGATAGTGAGAACTGTATGGGCTGCTGTTACATTTTCACTGCCACGAAGAATTGTATCCAAATTTAATACCTAATTGATGCTCATTCTTAGGCTGGTATCTGATATAATTATCACTTTTATTATGTGACTTTTAATTTGTGCTTTTTAATGGTATTATTATTTTTGTAAATTGCCTCAAATTCTTTGTGGGTACAGGTTAGGTATAAATAATGATAATAATAAAAATTACTAACAATTTGAAATGCCTGTTTTCTTTTTTCCTCTATTAAATTAGATTTACCATCTCCACAACGTATATAGAAACCAATTCTGCTAGTATTTCACTCTTGTGAAAACTCCTGTGTGAGATTTGTAGTATGTGGTTTGGCAGTATCCTTTGGTCATGTGAGTATGTGACTGAGTGTATTTTGTGTTGACAAGTGATGTGTGTGTTTCTTCTGCGTTTCCATGATACAGATCTTTTCCTAAGGTGTTGTGTATCTTCTATAATCATGTACTATGTCCTTTTTTTTTTTTCAAATGTTCTAGGTGACTTAAATCCGACCTCCCTTTCTTTTCTTCGGCCTTTCCTTTTATTTTTTGTCCTTTCCCACATAGAGAGGTTTCTTCACTGCCCTGTCATTATTATAAAAAAGTATTTGTAGATGTACTGTATTTGTAGCCTTTTAGTAAGAAGGGGATGCCCACCATCCCTTTGTACTGTAGCACAAGGCATTGCTTCTTCTTGTTTCCCTAAGAATAGGTAGATGGAATGAGATTTAAGCCACAAGGCCGCTGGTAATAGTATTTGTAACTAGATAGCATCTATAGATAAAACACTGGGTCCTTCCTGCTCTGGGCCTCCCCATGTAGGATTTTGGAAATTTATTTTTGCTGCATTTAGCCAGCTTCTTTCTGTCTCTTTGACTTGATACAATAAATTTCTTTAAGCACAGCCAAGTATATTATTTCATTTGGAGCCTTCGTTTACGAGGAAGTATGGGGGCCTCTCCTAATGTTCCTTTGCCTGTTATATATAGTACTGCCTTTAGTTTTTGGTGTGTTTGAGAGTGAGAGTGAGAGGCATTCTTGCTCTACTACTTTGTCTGTGTAACTTGAATAAGAGTGTACGGTCATTCACTCTGTTTTCCAGATAGTGTATAATCTTTCTTTTTATTTTTCTTGAATACCTAATCAGGTTCGAGCTAGAGGTTGATCCGACTATCATATCCTTTTATTTTGTGCCATCCCTGGATATAGTGTCCCTTAGTCCTGTGATTAAGCCATGTTCCTATTCTGTCATTAGAGAGAGAGACTTATAAACATATAGATGGTCTCCCATGATAATTGTCATGCATTTATAAGGAAAGTGTTTCTTTTCTTTTTTTTTTTTTTGAGACTGAGTCTTGCTCTGTTGCCCAGGCTGGAGTGCAGTAGCACGATCTCGGCTCCTTGCAACCTCCGTCTTCCAGGTTCAAGCGATTCTCCTGCTTCAGCCTCCCGAGTAGCTGGGATTACAGGTGTGCACCACCATGCCCGGCTAATTTTTTTTTGTATTTTTAGTAGAGACGGGGTTTCACCATGTTGGCCAGGTTGGTCTTGAATTCCTGGCCTCAAGTGATCCACCCACCTAGGCCTCCCAAAGTGCTGAGATTACAGGCATGAGCCAATGTGCCTGGCCGGAAGTGTTTCTTTGTATAAATTGACAATGGAGAGCATTTCACGTGATGGGACGAAGTAAAGGGTGAGTAAAGTGTGGTTTTTTTTTTTTTGGTTTTTTTTTTGCCATCAGTATGCTAGCTGTATATTTCTAAGGTTGTATTGCATCCTTCTGCTTTGAACACCATTGCTTATAGAAGGTCATGGGCCTCCTGTGTAAAGGTTGGTACTGTTTCCTGAGCATTTTTTTTTTTTTTTTACCTCATTACCCTGGACTTACAGAGAAATATTATGTACCACATTGCAAAGAGAGGCCAATGGTCAGCCACATTATTTCCCCTTTTGCTCTTTTTTTGGAGGATTGTTCATTTACTTTGAACTGATTGACATGGCATAAGATGGAATGACTAGAGATTTTTTTTTTTAAAGGTTCCTCCATATTCAACCTCAGTGTTTGGCCCTTTCCTGACATAGTTGCTTGTTCTCCTGTACATGAATCCTTTTGCAGTGACTTTCTTGTTTTTGTTTTTCAAATTTAGCCAGGACTTTCAAGTCACGTAACATATCCTTTCCTGAGACTGTGAGCCGAAGGTAACTTCGAGGAAGATATGGTTGTTTGGGGCTGTATTCATCACTCTGCTCTCTACGTTTTTGTAGTTTTCATGTGTACAAAGTGACATTTCTTGAAAGAAACGTTTGGGGCTGTGTTCTTAATAGTTTTAAACATGTTATTATGTGGAGACTAAGTGGCATAGGTCTCACCCCAACTTCATTTCTTCATACCATCTAAAATACATCCCCCACCCCATATATATCTCCCCTCCCCCCCAATCCCAAAACAACAGTCATAACAACAGAAAAGCAAAACCTTATGAAGCCCAGCTCTGATTGATTCTGCTGTGCAGTTCAGTCACTAGTTTTGGACAGGTGCATAAGCAGATAATTTTTGGATGCGTAATATTCTCAATGGGGCTGATGTGTGACTTTTGGGACATAGAGCATTCATTTGTTCAACAGACCATGCAGGATCTCTTCCATTTTTTTTTCCCTTATCAGTTACCACAAGGTAAGATTATGTATTCAGTCACTTAAAAACACTTGCAAAGTAGATTTTTCTCCATTTATTCCCATCTAACCATTGGAATAAATGCTGACAATAGTAAATTACCATGTCCCTATTTTTGTGTTCAACATGTCTAAGAGAATGGGGAGCTAACTTCCAGTAAGGGCAGTACAGTCAGTCATGACTCTTTCTCCATGTAGCCTGTGCATTTTGCAGTGGTGATTTATACTTTCAGCTAAATTTAGTGTCTATAACAAGGGATACATCAGATGTTTAAGTTCATTTAATCTTTTTTACAGTGTACATTCAACAAGGTGTATTTGTGTTATATTAGAATGATGTACAGATACAACCAGAGGTATTCTTTCAACTTAAAGAGAGAGAGAGAGAAAGCCTTTCTTTTTACAAGTTTTGAAGAAAAGTTATTGTCTATTTTTCCTTCATGGTGCTTGATTTAGATTGCCAGGAGTCATTTCTGAAGGTATATTAATACAATCAAGAATTAATCTTTTTAAAACTTAGATTTGTTTTTTAATCCTTTTCTGAAAAGTCATTTCTGAGGATATATGTGCCCTGTTGGTTTTCTGGGCACTTGGATATCAAATCATTTGGGAGTGATAATAAGAAATTGGTACAAAGTGTGAAATTATCCGATAGAAAAAAGATGTTATAGTGGAAAAAAATTACTCATTTATGATTAAAAATAATCTCAAAGTGATGATTGGAAGTATAAATTCAGATATTTGAAGAAGAAATGGAATGTTGATAGGGTTATTGTATTGAATCGACACATGTACACATATAAATAATGCTCCCCAAAATGGGGACGCTTAGAGGACAAATAAATTGATTGGATTGGTTTTAAGAAAAATATTAAGTTTGTCTTTTTAAAAAGTAATTGAAATAACCCTTCTTAGTGAAGAAAATGAAAACTTTGGTGGAAGCTCAGCAGAATGGAATATTTACAAAGATTCAGGAGAAGGATTTTTTTATTGCGAATCCACAAGGGGGTAGTGATGTTCTTTCAAAGATATTTGTGGTGGCAACAATGTGAGATGATCTCTTCATATTTTAGATTTACAGATAAAACTGGCATGTTTGCATTTTAACTTAATAAGATCTTCTTTTTAAAATGTTTATTGGCAAAATTGTTTATTGCTTAAATTAAAAAAAAAATCCATTTTGGGTGAATGGCTACTTTAAGCCATATGAATGGTAAAGAAGAGAGAATGTCCTTACAGTTTTGTACTTTGGAGAGGTTACCAAGGATGTGAGGGTCACTGTTATTTTCTAAGAATGTAATAATCTTCAATTCCCTGGGAAACATTAGACATCCAGGAATCAGTTACTTAAGCGTCCTGAATAAAAGGATTTTAGTAAATTGTGTCTAAACTTTACAGAAGTTTGTATTATTACTTGTATTTTCAGTGCTGCCGAGAGATGAAAAATATGAACAATCCATGCCACTAGCCACTTTCAATAGTTCTAAGTAAATCAAATTTTTATAATCTTTCTTTTTTATTAGTTTATATTACATCATTAGATAAAGGCTTTTTTTTGTTTTGTTTTGTTTTTTTCTTCCCTCACATAAAAATTCAGGAGCTTTCTTCTGGTCACTGAGTTCCACCCCATATTATTCAGAATTACTTAAAATCCGGTGTGGTATGCCTGTGCTGGGTCATTTTCGGTGGAGGACTGCCTGGCTGTATTATGCACTCAGTTTTGAAAGTTATGCCACGTGGTGGGAGAAAGATTTAAAGTTGGGGGGGCGACTGTGTCCTACTTATTTAGAGACACAACTAGTCATCACCTGTAAAAAATGTTACTTCTTTTAAAACTTATTTTATCTTATTTTTTTTTTAGAGACAGGGTCTTGCTCTGTTGCCCAGACTAGAGTGCAGTAGTGCAATCCATAGCTCACTGAAGCCTTGGCCTCCTGTGCTGAAATGATCCTTCTGCCTCAGCCCCGAGTGACTGGGACTACAGGTGTGTGTCACCATACCTGCTTAGGTTTTTTTTTTCCTCTTTTTCGTAGAGATGGGGTCTTGCTGTGTTGCCCAGGCTGGTCTTGAACTCCTGGTCTCAAGCAGTCCGTCTGCCTCAGCCTCCCGAAGTGCTGGGATTTACAGGTGTGAGCTACCATGCCCTGCCTAAAAAATATTATTTCTAACAGTAACACGAAATAATTATGTGGTTTAGAAATTATGATAGTTTGTGCCATATACCTTGTATATTTTTCATTTTTGGTTCGTGGAAAAGGTTGTTAATTGAGCTTTTCTCTTTTTTTCTCCATTCCCTCATTCTGAGCAAGGAATGACTTTTTCTTTTATTTCCTTTACGAAATGACTTTGGTGTTTTAACATTCCAGAAGATACACTGTTTTTTGTATGCTACTCTAAACTCTGCTGGGAACCGAACTATGACGTCAGCATTTTCATTCATTAATGTGATTCTTCTAAATTTTTTTCCTGTTTTGTATTCCTGAGCTGACTTCTGGCACATGCACAAATCAGTTTACCATTAGTCAGCCCATAAATCACTGATAAAAGGTAAAACAAAAGATAAGATACTGGAGTTATTTTGATAGTGCTATAGTTCTCATGCTGATTTGCATCAGTACAGTTTGGATAAGGTTTCTGGCTAAACAGATTGAAACCTAAAAAGTCAATTTAATTATCTCCTGATTTTGTGACTTGAACTGTGTTGTGAACATATCGGCACAATATTTTTGTTCTTACAGGAGGTTGAGAGTGCTGTGCTGTGGCTCCTTTGTTATAAAATAGCAGTTCTTTTTTTTTTTTTTGGAGACGGTCTCACTGTGTCACTCAGTCTGGAGTGTAGTGGCATGATCTCTCTCGGCTCACTGCAGCCTCGACTTCTTGGGCTCAGGTGATCCCTCAGCCTCCCAAGTAGCTGGGACTACAGGCATGCGCCACCATGCCTGCCTAATTTTTGTATTTTTTGCGGAGATGGAGTTTCGCCGTGTTGCCCAGGCTGGTCTCCAACTTGTAAACGCAAGTGATCCACCCACCTTGGCCTCCCAGAGTGCTGGGATTACAGGCGTGAGCCACTGAGCTGGCCTAAAGTAGCATTTCTTGTATAATTTGATTAAGTTGGAAGATTATATTATGCTTTATCTCAGAGAGGTTAGGCCTAGAGATTAAATGATGTTTTATTCAAATTATCTTTGTAATGGATTTAGATTTTTTTTTGGAGCATTTTCTTGCCTTTGACGTATTTTAAATAACTTCATTTTTTGATACTTTTATTTTAGTATATTATTATTGTGATGGAACTAGCATAGTATTCCTTGTATTGGACTTAGGGTGCATCTACCCTGGATTGTGCACTCGTGTAGCTGTTGACTCCAGTTTCTTCTCTAGGGAGGTCACTGCTTGCAGTTTAGTACTACGTTAGAACAGTTCCTGAAGAAATCTTATTTGGAGTTTTCTTCTGCAGGCCAAATTTCAGGCTAAGCCTCCGGCCCATAGTATCTTTCAAGCCTGCTGTAGCTGATGAATGGTGAGCCATAAAAAAGTTCATTTTCTCTACTTTCGTGGGGTATTTGCTGACTTTCTGGATACTCAATTGCCAAGAAACATTTAGAAATAAAACGTGTTATATTTAGGAATCATCATTTTAGCTAAATAATAATTCATGATTAGAATTGATGATTCAAGCTGCAATCACTTTGATTGATAGCCAGTCTTACTCTTGAGATCACTTTTTTTTCTGAGACGTTCTTGTTTTGTCATCCAGGCTGGAGTGTAGTGGCATGATCTCGTGTCACTGCAGCCTCCACTTCCCGGGCCTAAGCAATCCTCCTGCCTCAGTCTCCCAAGTGGCTGAGACTATAGGTGCACGCCACCATGCCAGGCTAATTTTTGTAGAGACGGGGTTTTGCCGTGTTGTCCAGGCTGGTCTCATACTACAGGGCTCAAGTGATCCTCCTGCATCGGCCTCCCAAAGTGCTGGGATGACAAGCATGAACCACCACGTTCGGCTGAGATGACTTTTTATTTTTTATTTATTGGGGTTTTTTTTTTGAGATGGAATCTAGCTCTGTCACCCAGGCTGGAGTGCAGTGGCGTGATCTTGGCTCACCGCAACCTCTGCCTCGCGTGTTCAAGCAATTCTCTTACCTCAGCCTCCTGAGTAGCTGGGATTACATGCACGCACCACCATGCCTGGCTAATTTTTGTTTTTTTAGCAGAGACGGGGTTTTACCATGTTGGCCAGGCTGGTCTCAAACTCCCGACCTCAGCTGATCTGCTTGCCTTGGCCTCCCAAAGTGCTGGGATTACAGACGTGAGCCACCGCGCCCGGCCTGAGATGACTTTTTAAATGCCATAACAACTCACAGATCCTGTGTCCCCCCATTCTTTAACTAGAGCTTTGTGTTCTTTTAGGTTAAACTAAATTATCTAATAGGTAACAGAAGAGTGGTCTTTTAGCTGGCTTTCTCCTTTCAGTAGATTTGCTAAAAGAAAGGAAATAAAAGCAAGTAAACTGTGAATAAACATTGAAGATGACTTAAATGACATTGTTTTCCCTAATAACGAAATAATTTATATATATTTAAATATAATTTCTATAAAAGAATCTATTTGCAAGTGACCATTATGAAGAAAGGAATTTTTTTTTTTTTTTGAGACGAAGTCTTGCTCTTGTCCCCCAGGCTGCAGTGCAGTGGCACAATCTTGGTTCATTGCAACCTCCGCCGCCTCGGTTCAAGTGATTCTCCTGCCTCGCCCCCCGAGTAGCTAGGATTACAGGCGCTGAACACCACGCTGGGCTAATTTTTGTATTTTTAGTTGAGACATCATGTTGGCCAAGCTGGTCTTGAACTCCTGACCTCAGGTGATCCACCCACCTTGGCCTCCCAAAGTGCTGGGATTACAGGCGTGAGCCACCGCACCCAGCCTAAAAAAGGAATATTTAATGTTAGAGGGCTCTGTAAAAACCCCCTAATTTTCAAAGCCATGTGCCACTGTAGTATTTATGAAAAGTTATGGGCTGTTATTATTAGGTTTCAAAAAGTCTGGAATACTGGCGGTAGCATCAGCATTATTTATTTATTCATTTATCTTTTGAGACGGAGTCTCGCTCTGTCGCCCAGGCTAGAGTGCAGTGATGCAAGCTCCACTTCTCAAGTTCATGCCATTCTCCTACCTCAGCCGCTTGGGTAGCTGGGACCACAGGCGCGCGCCAACACACCCGGCTAATTTTTTTAAATTTTTTTAGTAGAGATGAGGTTTCACCATGTTAGCCAGGATGGTCTTGATCTCCTGACCTCATGATCCGTCCGCCTCTGCCTCCCAAAGTGCTGGGATTACAGACGTCAGCCTCCGTTCCTGGCTAAAGCGTTATCATTTTTATCTAACCCTGAACCAATCAGTGATTGCTTAGTTCTCTAGCCGTGAAGGCTTTGCACTTCCTAGACAGCTTTTAGAACAAGCCCACTTGGATTCCCAGCTCAAACTCTTTCCTTTTTACTATTTGTTTATTTATTATTTATTTATTCGTTACTTATTAATTAAAAAAATTTTTTAGAGACAGAGTCTTGATCTGTCACCCAGGCTAGAGTGCCATCACAGCTCACTGCAACCTTGAACTCTTGGGTTCAAGTGATCCTCCTGCCTCAGCCTCCTGAGTAGTGAGGACTACGGGCGTGTGCCACCACACCCGGCTAATTCTTTTTTAATTTTATGGAGAAAGGGTCTTGCTATGTTGCACAAGCTTGTCTTGTACTCCTGGCCTCAAGCAATCATCCTGTCTCAGCCTCACAAAGTGCCAGGCTTACAGGCATGAGCCACTGTGCCTGGCTTGTACTCTTCTTTCACTAGCTGGGAATGCTGGTGAGCAGGACTCAAGGATCGTAGCAGAGCTGCATTCTGTACTGTCTTTGCTGCCACTTAGGTGGACCAGGAGCTAGAAGCCTTTCTCTCCATGGCCTCCATACCTTCTTTTACCAGATGGTATTTCTGCATTTATCACTCTTGATTCCAGCACAGCTTTTCCTCATCTTGCTTTTCTCAGACCTCAGCTCTTATATAATGAGATAGTTGGTAGTCATTTTGAGGGGATTCATGTATTGGGTAAAGGGTTGTCCTAGTGATGACCTCGAAAGTTCCTTCCCATTAATAATAATTACTATTAATAATTAATAGCAGTAACTAATGATAAAATAGAACAATTGCAACAATATACTGTAATAAAAGTTGTGTGAATGTGGTCTCTCTCTCTCTCAGATTATCTTATTGTACCATACTCACCTATTTTTGGACCTTAGTTGACCGCTCGTAACTGAAACCATGGATAAGAGGGGGACTATTGTGTAAGGAAATGAAGTCGGAGATATGGAATTTCATTTCAGGGCTTGCTTTCCTGATATTCAGCTATTCTGTATAACTGTATCTTTTCCTTTTGAGGTCCTTGCTCCAGGAAATAATATGTTGACTCGAGCTGTATGGGGGGATTTGAACTACAGACACTCAGATGTCTCTTTTCTGAGGTACATAGAGGGCTTAATTTTTTAGGTCTGTCTGTTTAATATACTATATTTACTTTAAAAAACGTAGGCCGGGTGCTGTGGCTCACGCCTATAATCTCAGCACTTTGGGAGGCTGAGGCAGGAGGATTGCTTTAGCCCTGGAGTTCGAGACCAGCCTGGGCAACATAGTGAGACCTTGTCTCTACTAAAAATAGAAAAAATTAGCCAGATGTGGTGGTGTGCGCCTGTGATCCCAGGTACCTGGGAGGCTGAGGTTGGAGGTTTACTTGAGCCCTTGAGGTCAAGGCTGCAGTGAGCTATGATCGCGCCACTGCTCTCCAGTCTGAATGACAGAGTGAGACCCTGTCTCAAAACAAACAAAATGTAAAAAAATTTAAAATTATTAAAAAAGATGTACAACACCAACATATTCATAGTTATTCTGTATGGCAGATCTGAGGTCTTTGTTCAGACATAGATGAGGGTGCCTAGTTTTGGAAAATAGACTTAAATAATATATGATTACAGATGAAAAATATTTGCTAACCTCAGACTTTTTATGTTTAAGGTAGTATTTATATTCATTTAGTTGTACTTTCTGGAGTTGATTAATACAACCGTTATTAAAATCTGTCGATTCCCAGTAATTCAGTAAATGAAGACTCTTCCTATTTAGAAACTCGTGTGGATTGGGGAGTTGCTGTGGGCCCACTGTCATTGATCATATCACATCTTCACTTGAACCTACACCCTGGGCTACTATAGGCCTCGCATTTGGAGAGGCCGTGAACATAATTTATTTTTGTAAGTTTCTTTCATTTTTAAAGATACTGAGAGGCAAGTTGAAGTTCCTGGTGTTCGTGTAAACATTCCCTGCCTTATCCTTTCCATCTCAGCCATTATGAAATATTCTGGCTGAATCATTTGGTTTCACAAAGCTTTGATGGAAGTTTCTTCCTCATTTGGTTTTATTGATAGAGGCTGTTGTGCTAAAAAGAAAGCTATAACAAGTTAGAAAGGTGGAGAGTGGGTACTTAACATTTTTGAAGTACCTGTCTTTCTTCCTAGGGGTCCTCCAGAAATTGATCATAGATAACTTGACCAAATTCAAGGCCCAGAGATTTATTCCAGGCATTCTGGGAGGGAAGAAACATCAGTTTTTCTATACTGAATCTAATTATTCTAAATATTTCCCACTGCAGCTTGTATGAATGTTGTCTGATGCAAATATGGTGATAGTGGCGACCTCTCTAACTGGGCTAAATATCCTTGACAGCTTTTTATCTGTCCTCTCCAAGTATTTTTAGTCTCTTTAGCTTCTGTGGCCATGTCTGGAGGAACTGAGGATGGATTTAGTTGCTTTGGTGCTGCTCCAAGTTGTTGTGGGTGCTCTTTGCTACCTTCGTCACTGTCCTGCTACAGTCCCGCCACTGATGAGGCGCCTGGTCCTTGTCATTTGATGAGGGAACATAAACACTTGTTTAATAAAAATAAAAAAGTCATGATTTTCAGAATGCTTTGAAAATAAGCTATGGCTAGTGGTGATACACAATGGGAATGTCCCTTAATTTCACTAAATTGTATGCTCAAAAAGGGTTAAAGTGGTAAATTTTATGTTATGCATATTTTACCATAATTAAGAAAATAAAAACTTCAAATGGATTTGAAGCTTAATGAGAAAACTAGTTATAATGTCCTAACAGTAAATATATGGCCAATATTTTCATGACCCCAAGGTGGGAGGCTGTGCCTTAAATAAACTGTCAGAATCACACATTAAAAAAAAAATAAATAAGTGATGGTAATCAGGCCCTGAGGTTCATTGATACAGAAAGTGATTTTTAGGTGAGATTTTAATATTTGCAATATTTATATTTGTAAAGAGGATTGGCTATAGCTCATTCGGAAAAGTCTGAGGTTCTTAATGAACACTAGGAAACAGATGGTTTGGGGTTGATGTCAGGGAAGGTAAGCAGGCCCTGCTTTAGATTAGAGCACTTTTGATTGCAAGTCCCGTAAGCCACACAGTTTAGGCCAAGTGAAAGCAGTTTTAGTCTAAGAAGAGCAGAAGCAATCGTAGCCTCCCGGGACAGAAACTGAAGTGCAGCTGGGCTGTAGGAACTGGATCTGGAGAGTCTGGAGTACATGTTTTCTCTGGAGCTAGGCTTTTTCCGTTCACATGTAGCTTCCTTGCTTAAGGTACATGTAGTGGCCTTAGTCATGGCTCCTGCATGTGACTCTAGTTCCAGTGCTCACATCATCTGACTCCCATTTCTGTGTCTCAGTACGGAAGTACTCAAGACTGGGAGACTGGGCATTGGGCTGACTCCTCTCAGCCAGTTGCTTTGTTTCCACCGGCCAGGTGATCATCCCACTCCGGTCGACTATGAAAGAAGGTTGGTTAGATCCAGCAGCCTGCTGATCATTTAGAGGGTCTTAGAGTGAGAGGAGATTGTGTGAGAAGCTGGTTATCATAGCAGGGGGTCCTGGCACCTCAAACTCTGTCACCATCAAACAGTGTAAAAGAAAAGATATTGACTCCTAAAGGAGTGTCTTATGTTCAGATGCTATAGTGTTTTGCAGAGAAAGTGTTCAGTGTAGCTACAGATAGGAGGCCGAGTGTCCTTGGTCAGCCAGCCTGGGTGTGTGTGGAGTAAGTTAGTGGTGGGTGTAGTAACTGTCTCAAAGCTTTTTCTTTGTCTGTCTGTCTCTCTTTTTTTTTTTTTTTGAGACAAGGTCTTGTTCTGTCGCCCAGGCTGGAGTGCAGTAGCACAATTTCAGCTCACTGAAGCCTCGACAGCCTGGGCTCAAGTGATCCTCCCACCTCAGCCCCCCAAGCTGAGGACTTAGCTGGAAAACACAGGCATACGCCACCATGCCTGGCTAATTTTTATGTTTTTAGTAGAGACAGGGGTTTCATTATGTTGCCTAGGCTAGTCTTGAACTCTTGGCCAGCTCAAGCGATCCACCTGCCTCAGTCTCTCAAAGGGCTGGGATTACAGGCGTGAGCCACTGTGCCCGGCCCCAGAACTTTTTCTTTGAATAGTGGAGAAGCAGAACACCTTGGAATGCTAAGGTCTTTGCAGTCTTTGCCCTGTGGGTGTTCTCAGGTAGAATCGGGCAGTTTGGGTGATGTCAGTATCATTTGAGGTCTTCCACAGTTCAGCTATTTGGGTGGGCTTCCCCACTTTTCCCCTTGTTTTGGATTGGTAAACATAAAAGGATGGAGATGTGTATGTATCCTTAGTAAGAAAGGGAGACATTGCCTTCAGAATGGGTAGAAAGCAGAAAACAAGCGGGGAAGAAAACAGAAAACAGCCTCTCTTTAAGTGTATGTTGCTGCCTGTGTGCACAGTCCTTCACCTTTTCCTTAGTATGTCCCTCCTGCCTCTGATCTCTTGTTCTTGATTTTTCATGGTAGAAGGAGGAAACAAAATTATAGAAGACAGGTGGAAGACTGTGAAGGAATAGTAGTTTGGAGATAACTATGTAAAGGGCTAATAGCCTGCACACCATTGAATTCTCTGAATTTACAGCTGTTTAGTAATTGATGTTTCATAGTGTTAACCTTGAGTAAATTCAGAAAAGCAATACTGAGTATGTTCTGCTAAACAAAAGAGGAAAGTATATGTTTTTAAAGAAACAACCTTCACAGTAGTTTCAGTAGTTAAAGGGATTTGGTTCCTTTTAAAATTATTTTATTTCTTTTTAAAAATGGTCTCACTCTGTCATCCAGGCTGGAGTGCAGAGGTGTGATCATAGCTCACTGGAACCTTGAATTCCTGGGCTCAAGTGATCCTCCTGCCTCAGACTCCCAAGTGGTTAGGAGTACAGGCATGTATCACCATGCCCAGCTGATTAAAATTTTTTTTTTTTTGGCCAGGCATGGTGGCTAATGCCTGTAATCCCAGCACTTTGGGAGGCTGAGGCGGGTGGATCGCCTGAGGTCAGGAGTTCCAGACCAGCTTGGCCAACATGGGTGAAACCTCTTCTCTACTAAAAAAAAATACAAAAAGCCGGGCATGGTGGTGGGTGCCAGTAATCCCAGCTACTTGGGAGGCTGAGGCAGGAGAATCAGTTGAACCCGGGAGGCGGAGGTTGCAGTGTGCCGAGATTGTGCCATTGCACTCCAGCCTGGGAAATGAGCAAAACTCTTTTTTTTTTTTTTTTTTTTTTTGGTAAAGACAGGGTCTCAATATGTTGCCCAGGCTGATCTTAAACTCCTGGCCTCAAGTGATCCTCCAGCCTTGGCCTCCCAAAGTGCTGGGATTGCAGGTATAAGCCACTGTGCCCAGCCTGATTTGTTTTTTAATAATAGCTTAAGATGTAATTCATATATTGTAAAATTAACCCTTTTAAAATATATAATTGAGTGGGTTTTCTTTTGTATGTTTACATGTTTTGTGCAACTGTCCCCACTCTCTAATTCCACATTTTCATCACTCCAAAAAGAAAATCTCTACCCATTAGCAGCCACTCCCTGTTGCCTCCTCCTCCTCCCAGCCCTAGTCAGTTACTAATCTGCTTTATTTCTTTATGGATCTTTATGCCTAGTCTGAACATTTCATATAAATAGAATCATGTAGTGCTTGTCCTCTGTGACTTGACTGGCTTGTTTCCCTTAGCATAATGTTTTCAAGGTTTTTATCTCTGTTGTATGTAGCATGTACTGTTACTTCATCCTTTTTTTAAAATTTTAAAATTTTTAATTTAATATAATAGAGATGGGGTCTCGCCATGTTGCCCAGGCTGGTCTTGAACTCCTGGGCTCAAGTGATCCTTCTGCCCCGGACTCCCAAGTGCTGGGATTACAAGTGTAAACTGCTACACCTGCTCACTTCACTCCTTTTATTTTTGAATAATCCTCTGTTGTATAGATATATACCACATTTTGTTTATCCATTCACCAGTTAATAGACATTTGAGTCATTCCACTTTTTGGCTATTATGAAAAATGCTGCTGTGAACATTTGTGTACAAGCTTTTATATGGACATATGTTTTCATTTCTGTTGGAAAGATACCTAGGAGTGGAACTGTGGTGTCATAGTTAACTCTGTTTAACTTTTTGAGGAACTGTTTTCCAAACTTTTCCAAAGTGGTTAGATCATATTACATTCCCACCAGCAAGTATGAGAGTTGTAATTTCTCCACATTCTTGCAAACACTTGTTATTGTCCATCTTTTTGATTATAGCCATTCTTGTAGATGGGAAGTGGTATATTATTGTGGTTTTGATTTGCATTTCCCTAGTGACTAATGATGTCGAGCATCTGTTCATGAGCTTATTAGCCATTTGTATGTCTGCTTTGACAAATGTCTATTCAAATCCTCTTCCATTTTTGAATTGAGTCAATGGAATTCTTGCTGTTCAGTTGTAGGAATTCTTTATATGTGTTCTAGATATCAGTCCCTTATCAGATACGTGAATTCAAATGTATGATTGACATGTGATATGTGATTTTTCTCCGATTCTGTGTGGGTTGTCTTTTCAATTTTGTTTTTTGAGAGAGGGTCTCATTCTGTCACCCAGGCAGGAGTGTAGTGATGCAGTCATGTCTCACTGCAGTCTTGCCTGCCTGGGCTTAAGCGGTCCTCCCACCTTAGTCTCCTGAGTAGCTGGGACTACAGGGGGGCACCACTCGTCTGGCTAATTTTGAAATTTTTTAATAGAAATGGAGTCTCTATATTATATTATGCCCAGGCTGGTCTTGAACTCCTGGGCTCAAGTGATCCTCTTGCCTTGGCCTCCCAAAATGCTGGGATTACAAGTATGAACTGCTGTGCTAGCCTTTACTTTCTTGATAGTGTCCTTTGAAGAACAGAAGTTTTAAATTTGATTGTGTCCCATTTATCTGTTTTTTTTTTTTTTTGGTCACTTATGCTTTTGGTATCGTAATAAGAAACCATTGTCATATCTAAGGTCGTGGAGGTTTACACCTGTGTTTTTTTGTTAGAGTTCTGTAGTTTTAGCTCTGACATTTAGTTCTCTGATAGATCTTCAGTTAATTTTTGTATGCGGTGTGAGGTAGGCTTCCAGCTTCATTCTTTTGCATGTGGATATTCAGTTGTCCTAGCCCATTTGTTGAGAAGACCATTCTTTCCTCACTGAAGTGTCTTGGCATCCTTGTTGAAAATCAACTGACTGTAAATCTGTGGGTTTATTTTTAGAGTCTTGATTCTATTCCATTGATCTGTGTGTCTATCTTTATGCCATTACCACAGTGTCTTGATTCTGTAGCTTTGTAGTAAGTTTTGAAATCAGGAACTGTCAGTCCTTTAACTCTGTTCTTCTTTTTCAAGATTGTTTTGGCTGTGCTAGCTCCCTTGTATTTCCGTATGAATATTAGGATCAGCTTGTTAGTTTCCACAGAAGAGACAACTGAGAGATAATGGGGATTATATTCAATCTGAAGATCTATTTGGGGAGTTTAAATTCATTTTATGGATTTGCTGTATGCTTAGGAAGTCCTGGCTAACTCAGACACCCAAGCATCTTGCCTTAAAAACACACAATTTTGTTTTAATTTATTGATGTAGTAGGCTGCCTTGGTGAAACACTGTAATTCACTGTTAGACTGGAATTGGACTTTTCAGGTTCCAAGAGAGCAAACAGCTCTTCCACATAGCCTGTAGGTTGACTTCCTGTAGTAAATGTTTTTTTGATGTGAAAGTTTGCTGATGCCTTGCATGTTTTAAAAATAAGGTGGTATTCTGGTTAATGTACATTCTGGTTAATAGAGAACTAGCAGATTACATACATGAATATTTATCAAAGAATTAGGATATGTTACAATAAAATTGTGACATTAAAATTTATGTAATTGTTATTATTACTGGAGGAATCAGAAGATATTTTGGGACCTTGTAGTCCTTCAGGGGCCATGTGAACATCGGTTATTGTTATACTTTTAAGTCACTTCATTTACTCAACAAATAACAAAGTGCCTATCTGTGCCAGGCACAAGGAAGGACAGACCCAGTCTGTGTCCTTTTGGAGCTAAGGGGGAGATGGACATTAATCAAGATGCCATATGAAATTTCAGCTGGGACTCAGTGCTGTGAAGGTGCGTGCAATATGTCATAAAGGGATTTGACTAATCTGCAAGGTTGGGGGAGGCTTCTTGAGAGCTCTGGAGGAAAATGGGAATTAATTGTGGGAAGAATTAAGGAGAAAAGTTCCAGGTAATTGGATGAGTTTGTTAGTGAGCTGTGTGGAGATACTCTGGTTATAGCCTATTTATCACTTTTGGGAAAGAGTGTCTGAACACTTGGCTCTGGTCTTTACTCTGTCCCTTAAATGCCTTGTGGCTGAGCAGATGCTCTTTCTGACTTGTTCACATACTGTTTTTTAAATTTCTGTAGCCATTTTTATTTGTAGATACTTACATGAAAACATACAGAAATCTAGGCTTTTGGTTGATTGTTTTCATATAATTAAAAAATCATTCACTTTGGGAGTCCGAGGCAGGTGGATCATGAGGTCAGGAGATCGAGACCATCCTGGCTAACACGGTGAAACCCCGTCTCTACTAAAAATACAAAAAATTAGCCGAGCGTGGTGGCACGTGCCTGTAGTCTCAGCTACTTTGGGAGGCTGAGGCAGGAGAATCGCTTGAATCCAGGAGGCGGAGGTTGCAGTGAGCTGAGATCGTGCCACTGCACTTCAGCCTGGAGGACAGAGCAAGACTCCGTTTCAAAAAAAAAAAAAAAAAAAATTATTTCTTTGTGACCTTCCATGGTTAGCTATTTAGAACTGCTTTAGTGGTAAATTGAATACTTTTCTGAACATTTTTCCTAGACTTTGAAATTAGGAGTCATTTCTGTTTACACATACTTCAGAAGCCTGTCAGGGACAGAGTCTGTAGTGACAGAAGTCTGTAGGGAAGCAGATATGGATGTAAGTGATTCAGGACAGGTCATAATGCTTTAATAAGGCTTTGGAAGGGAAGATGGAAAGACTTCCTGGAGGAGGTGGAATTTGACCGGAAATCATTGACAGGCAAACATGGTAGTTGGAGGAGAAATTCCAAGCAGAGGAAATGGAACAGAGGCATAGAGCCAGACGAGTACAGGGAGTGGGTGGAATTCATGTGCATATGGGTAGGTAAGCCTCGGAAAGTAGGTAGGGGTCATGTTGTTAGGGGCCTGAAAAGTCAGACCGAAGAATCTGGATTTAATTCTCTGCTCAGGAGAGGCTTTTAGCAGTTTTTTTTTTTTTTTTAGTAGAGGAATGGAATTGATTGGATAAAGTCGATTTTCCTGAAACAGGTGCTAATAAGGGCCACCTAGTTACTTCTCCAGCTTCCTCTCTACAGTCACGTTACATTTTTTAGACTCTGATTGTTCCAAGGTCCCACCGTGTCTAGTGGTTTTAGGCCTCCCACATTGCTGTTGCCTTGATTTAGAAGTTGCACCTGCCTCAGGAACACAGGCACACACGCTCACCCATGCTCTTGCTGACTTTCTGTGTCTTCTGTGTTTCAGCTTAAATGAAACTTCCAATAGGAGAAGGCTTTTTGACCTTGCCTCTCTTTTCAGATTGGATCGGATGCCCTTCCTGTGTGCACCATAGCACTACGTGGTTTTCCTAGTCATGGCACATTTTAGTTTGCATTGGAGTTGCTTGTTTACTTCTCTTTCTCTCTCGATTAGATGTGCATTTCTGGAGGTAAGAGGCTTGAGTACCTAGACTTAGTAAATGCTTGTTGGCTGAATGAATGAATGAGCAAATAGGAAGGACTAGAGTCGGGAGAAAATCACTTCTGGCAAGAGTTGTCTGTAGAATTGGGGTGAGGAAAGAGCTAGCGTGGCTGAGGAGTGTGTGTGTCACACACACATACAATTTTGTGACTGACTGAATGTGGGCCTTGAGGGAAGGTGACTCCTAGGTTTTGAACCATAACTGGGAATTTAGTGAGGCCAGACTGAGATAGGGAAGACAAGGCAGGTATATTTGGGGAGAATGGCTGCAAAGGTACCACTGTTTTTCTTCTTCTTTTTTTTTTTTTTGAGATGGAGTTTCACTCTTGTTGCCCAGGCTGCAGTGCAATGGCACGGTCTCAGCTCACGGCAACATCCACCTCCCAGGTTCAAGCAATTCTCCTGCCTCAGCCTCCCGAGTAGCTGGGATTACAGGCATCCGCCACCATGCCTGGCTAATTTTTGTATTTTTAGTAGAGACGGGGTTTCACCATGTTGGCCAGGCTGGTCTCGAACTCCTGACCTCAGGTGATCTGCTCACCTTGACCTCCCAAAGTGCTAGGATTACAGGTGTGAGCCACCGTGCCTGGCCGGTATCGCTGTTTTTAAGGTGTCATTGGGTAGCTTTAGAATGTGTATATACAGCGTGACATTGGAGATGTGGGTCAAAGATTAGGGAGTCATTCATATCACCCTGCTTTTTTTCTTCATTGTACTTCCAGAGGGCAAGGGAGCCTTGGTGCTGGAGTCCTTAGAGGTCAGCCCCCTGGGCATGGGGCAGGGAGAGAAGGGCTGTGAGGAGGTCTGGAGGGGCAGATGCAGCGGCAGCAGCACAGCACAAAAGGTACAGACAGTACCTTTGGTTGAATGAGTGAATTAATCAGTTCAAAACAATTAGAAGTCACAGTTGTGAGTGTGATTGGAAGAGGAGCAGAGAAGGGGCCTGAGGGCAGAAATGTGATGAATACTTACATTTTAATGCCACCAGAGGGGAGAGAACCGGCAGAGGCTGAGAAAGAATGGTTGGAGAGGTAATGGAACAAGCAGAATATGAATTCAGGGTTGCTGAGTGTGGAGGGTTGAAAGGAGGTTGTCAGTCGTAATGCTGCAGAGTTGAGTAGACTGAAGACTAAGGAAGGGTATTGGTTTTGTCAATTCGATAATGAGAGAATAAAGGAGTAGAGATAGGGTGGATGATTATTTCAGAACCGTGGTGGCATATACAGAGTACTGGTAGAAATGATGGTGAAATGATTGATCCAGTCCAAGATGAGAAAAGAAACCTGATGGGCTGTGAGTGTATTAGTTATCTATTGCTGCTGTAACCAATCATCACAAACCCAGTGGCTTCAAACAGCCCAGGGTGGAATCTCCTGGTTCCCATGGGTCAGGCATTTGGGCAGGGCAGGGCTGGGTCTGCTGGATTGGGACTGCTGAGCTGCGATTGAGGTGCTGGCCAGGACTGGGCTCACCTTGGAAACCTCTGGTAGGGGAGGATCCACTTCCAGGCTCCCTTGGCCATTTGAAGGACTCTTTTCTTTGGGCTGTTGGGCTGAGGGCTCAGCTTCTCGCCAGCTGTCGGCCCGAGGCTGCCCTCAGTTCCTGCCCCAGGGGCCTCTGCAACACCATAGCTTGCTTCATCAGAGCCAGGAGGGACAGTCTCTAGCAAGACAGAAGTCACAGTCTGCCCATTACCTTTGCCATGTTCTGCTGATTAGAAGCGACTTGCTAGGTCTAGCCCACACTCCGGGGGAGGGGGTTACACAAAGCTGTTAACATTGGCTGGGCGCGGTGGCTCATGCCTGTAATCCCAGCACTTTGGGAGGCCAAGGTAGGCAGATCACGAGGTCAGGAGATAGACACCATCTGGCTAACACGGTGAAATCCCATCTCTACTAAAAATACAAAAAATTAGCCGGGCGTGGTGGTGGGTGCCTGTAGTCCCAGCTACTCGGGAGGCTGAGGCAGGAGAATGGCGTGGACCTGGAGGCGGAGCTTGCAGTGAGCTGAGATCACACCACTGCACTCCAGTCTGGGTGACAGAGCGAGACTCTGTTTCAAAAAAAAAAAGCTGTTAACATCAAGAGGTGGGGATCATAGGAGGTCCATCATAAAGTTTGTCCTCCACCGTAGAGGGGCGGTGATGGGATTAGAAGACATTATAACAGTTCTTCAGATGAGGCCTTGGAGGATGCAGATGGAAGAACGGGAGCTTTCAGAGGCGGAAGTTTTGAAAGTGCAGTTCCAGTTGAAAGTTGGGATAGTCAGGTGGTGACGCTTCTCAGGAGGCCTTCTGTGCCCTTTGTCTTCATGTGCCTTCTATGTACTCTCTCCTGTTAGACAAATGAACATTCTGTGTTATAGTTGCCACCGATAAATCCATCTGTCTGGCTAAAATGGAATTATTTACCAGCGAATTCCTGGCCAGTGGAGGTATCTGCCCTCTTGCCTTATGGTTTTGTTGAGGATCAAATGAGGTAATTCATATGAAGTGTTTTATAGACTACAAAGTAATATGCAAACAGAAGGTATTAAACGGTGCTACCTTTTTCTCTGTGTTAAGTAGAACACATGGAATTTAACTTACATTTTCCTTAATAACTTCGGTTCATTACGTTGTATGTAGCTTATTAAACTGGGCTTTATTTAACACTGTGATTTGGGTTTTTTGAGTAGAGAGTTTACTTTTATGATAAATGACCCCAAACTGCTATACCTTTCAAATCCTTGTGTCCGATTTTTATTGTTTAAAAAAACAATCTCACCTTGCTGTTGCCTGTCACTCTTTTGCTTCTGTGTGTCAGTTTTGAGCAACATTTTTTTCCCCTCCGATTTGTTGCATTTGTTGCTTCTGATCTCTGGGCTTCGCAACCTGATAATTAAGCATATTAGAGCTGTGAGGAGTTTTATAGTAATCCAGCTACGAATGTGGGTCGGAGAAACTCGTCTCACAGTAGAGTACATAAGCTTTTGTGCATGGACTTCGTAAAATTCACTTTTGGCCTTCAGAGTGTTCTTGGCTTCCTTCCTAGTTCTGGCTGTGTTCGAATTAAGGGAGGTTCCCAGATAGCTGACTTCCATTCTGGGGCTGTGGCTGCCATTTTCTTGGCGTCCACCTCATTGCTCTGTTACGAGAAACAGTGTCATTCTCTTCTTTAGTTTTGATGAGGTTTTAGTTCTTTGGGCAGTAGCAAGTAGTGATAGGTGATGGTGGTCTGTGGTTCATGGACCAAAAAATGTTTGAGGGGCATGGAGGATCTTTAGATAAGATCAGCTTCTAGGTGTATGTGGTAGCATTCTGTTCCACCGCTCTCCTCTCCTTCAGGATGTCTCCCTCCCAGCTAAGCTGCTCGGTGTTCCTCAGTGGGAGCGTTTGCCTTAGCTTTCTCTCAGAGCATCTTACTTACTTTTTCTGCCCACATTTTTGCATTGCTGCTTTGTGGAGAAGCATTGCTGCATTATTAGGGAGAGAACCGTGTTTTCTTGTGGAAATCACACAGTAGTATGGGAGAACTGGTCTGGTTCTAATTCTGCCCCGTCCTAGCTCGTGGCCTTTGCCCAGTGCCTTGTTAGCCATGTCTTGGTGTCTCCATTTCTAGAATAGGCTTAATGTGTGCTTTGCTACCTTTTAGGATTGAAATAAGATTTTATATATGAAAATGCTTGTTATACGTACATAACATTGAATAGAATGCCTAGTTTGTTGGGTTGATTTTGTTGATATTTTACAATGCTTTCTCTGAGGAGTTAAACAAAATTATCATTAGTATGAGTAACAGTAAGTACTGCTAAAACAATATTTTAAATTTTATACAGTTTTTTTTTACTGAATGTATTCTAGTTGAATCTATTTGTACAGATGTGGACATTTAGTAAGTGCTCTTTGATTATTTTCAGACTTTGAGTATACCGGCTTCCAAGCCAAATTAAATTTATGAAAATTCTAATGATACTGTGATTCATATCTAGAAAGAATAATTTAAAAAAAATTGTGAAATCACTTTAAACATGCTTTACATGCATCTCTGGTAATAGAGAATCAATTAATCTGATTTCTCAGGCCATAAATCTGGCTTGATATATTGTAATATTAGTTCCTGTGTCAGCCTCTTAGAACTTGAACTGTTTTGTAGTCTGTTCAAGCTACTTGTTTGCTTTTGAACTCAATTCTAGGTGTTGAACTCAATTTGAGAGCCTAAAATGGTTTGTGCCCCAATTACCTTAGAGGTTACTGTTTCATTTTTTTATTTAGCCTGCCCCAGGAGTAGGAAGTCGGCTACCTACCAGACTTTTTCCTTTTAACTTGACTGTATACTTTAATTTTTGTCTCTATCCCATGGGGGAGTTGTGAGGGTTATTATAGTATAGTAGCACTTAATGGCATATTTTAAACTTCTTGAAAAGTGGTAATACGTGAGCACATAACATTTTTGTACTGTAGCATATAATTTTTTCCCACACTAACCTTTTGTGGTTCAGAAAAAGAATAAAGTTACTTGGGCTTGGGGTGCATGTTGAATTGCCCGTCTCATAAAATCATTAACCTGATTTTAGGGAGTGTCTCTGAAACATGTCTTTTGACAGACCTTGTGCTGTTTTTTATTTATTATTAATAAATTAATATTTATTATTCATAAATTAATACTAATTAAATAATTGTGCTCTAGCCCCCAATTTTAGTTTGGTTTTCTTGGTATCTGTGAAAACTGTTGAGTATTCCCCCTACTCCTAAGTTTTTTTTTTTTTTTTTTTTTAGCAGGTTTAAAGTAGCTTTTATCATATTGCTTGATTTCTCAAATGAATAGAGGGATGAGATTCCTTTCTTTAAAAATATCTGCAACATTGCTGGACTGAGAGGTCATATCTACAGTTTTTTCTTTTTAAAAAATTTTTTTAGAGATGGGGTCCTGCTCTGTTGTCCAGGCTGGAGTGCAGTGGCACAGCTCACAGCTCACAGCTCACTGCAGCCTTGAACTCCTGGGCTCAAACAGTCCTCCCGCCTCAGCCTCCCAAGTAGCTGGGACTACAGGTTCGAGCCACTGCTTGTTCAGTCTTTTGCTTTTGTCTCAGTGGCACAGTACCAAGACACAGCAAATCAAAGTGACCAAGAGGATGAGTGGCAATTCGGTGGCCTTACAGGAAGAGATGTGCTTGAAAAAGACAGAAGGCTTTTTAGTAAATTCCACCACCATCACCAGGACAAGAGATAGGACCATTCTTTTTCCTTTCCATAAACTTGGGGGCTGGTTATTAATTTATGAATTCTATAAGTAATTTGAGCTTGTGTTATGTACCAGACATTGTATTAAGTATTACTGGAGATACTGGGAAGAACAAGCCAGACATCCTTTCAAGGATGCATTTGATAAAATCTCATTTCGAGTATGTTAGGAAAATATTTATTGGAGAAGGAAACCTCCTAGATTGGTTTTAGATCCCGAATGGCCTTAGGGATTGAAAATGGAGTTGTACAGCTCCGAAGAGACAGCGACCATCGGGAGCGGGCCATGAGGACTATGGCGGTTTTGTTGAAAAGAAGGTGGGGAAGTGTGGGGAAAGGAAGGTGAGATCAGATTGTTGCTGTGTCTGTGTAGAAAGAGGTGGGCATAGGAGACTCCATTTTGTTCTGACTAGGAGAAATTCTTCTGCCTTGGGATGCTGTTGATCTATGGCCTTTCCCTCAGCCCCGTGCTCTCTGAAACATGTGCTGTGTCAACTCAGGGTTAAATGGATTAAGGGTGGTGCAAGATGTGCTTTGTTAAACAGATGCTTTGAAGGCAGCATGCTCTTTAAGAGTCATCACCACTCCCTAATCCCAAGTACCCAGGGACACAAACACTGCAGAAGGCCACAGGGACCTCTGCCTAGGAAAACCAGAGACCTTTGTTCATGTGTTTATCTCCTGACCTTCTCTCCACTGTCATCCTATGACCCTGCCACATCCCCCTCTCCGAGAAACACCCAAGAATGTCTTGTTTCTTTATGTTAAGTCTTTAAATTGAGTAATTACTCCACCTTTATTCTTATTTTTCAAAGTTGCTTTAGCTATTCTAATTTCTTTATCTTTTCATATAAATGTATAAGTTTGTCTATGCTGAAAAAATAAATAAATAAAAAAAGAAAATGGAGTTGTAGGTTAGCAGAGGACATTTCTGAAAGGAGTGACTATTTTGTAATTAAAAAGCAGTTTACAGAAGATACTGTGGCAGAGACTGCTAGCTGATCATGAAACCCATCTCCTCCTCTTCCTCCTATTCCTGGGCATTTTCCAGTCCCCCTTGGAATCGTGACCAAATTCTAGCCAGGGGGGTGAGAGCAACGAAGTGTGCCACTTCCAGACTTGGCCCCTGAAACTCTTGGGGTATGGGTATCATGCCTTTTCCTTATCTGGCTTGATGCAGAGGGCCTAGTGACCTAGAAAGTCTTCTGCCACGAGGTAGAAGGAGCACAGGCAGCAGAGCCACTGCTGCGAGAACAGTCTGCCCACCAGGAGCACCTGTTTTGGACTTTACCTGAGCAAGAAGTGAACATTTATGGTATTTGAGCCATTATACAGTTAGCCTCCCTAACTATCTAGGCACGATGCCTAGGATGCTAAGCAAAACTGGACTGAGAGATCATATCTACAGTTTTTTCTTTTTAAAAAATAGTAAAGGTGCTAAGATTCAGGCTCGGCTTTAATTCTGTGGAGACCTAAATATTCTTTGTCTTTATTTCAAAGAACGGTAAATACAGTTTTCATTATGCTGTGTCTCTGTTCCAAAGCCTGTAATCACTTCTTACTATATAGCATCTTGTTTCATTAATCCATCTTCCAAAAACTCTAATATATGTATATATTATCCATATACAATGAATGTGCCTGTGTGTAACATCCTGATCTAGGTTCTCTGAATGGAGACAAAATGAATAAAACATAGTCCATGGCTTCAAAGAGTTTCTGCTTGATAGCCAGGTAGTTACTGAATTTCCATACTGCTATCATCTGTCCCTTGTTTTAACCTTCAAGTCATATATTATTTTTTCATTACCTTTTTTTAAAAGTATTGTTTCAATTAGATAGTATACCTTTTGAAAACAGGGAATATATATTATAGAGCTCTGCATCTCTCCTCTTGGGTATTTCTATTTTTTTTTTTTTTTTTTTTTTGAGACAGGGTCTCACTCTTGCCTAGGCTGTAGTGCAGTAGTGCTGTCATGGCTCACTGCAACCTCGATCTCCCAGGCTCAAGCAATCCTCCTGTCTCAGCCTTCCGTTTAGCTGGGACTGCAGGCACACAGTACCACACCTGGCTAATATTTTAATATTTGTAGAGACAGAGTCTCGCCATGTTGCCCAGGCTGGTATTGAACTCCTGGGCTTAAGCAGTCCTCTTGCCTTGGCCTCCCAAAGTGCTGAGATTACAGGTGTGAGCCACCATGCCCAGCCTTCTTGGGTACTTCCAGCAGAAACTGGGCACTATACTTGAGTAACCATCCCTAGAGTTTCTACTGATTATCTTGTGTGGATATTCTGGTATAGTTTTGTATTATGTACTAACAGATGAAAGTACTTTTAAAATCTTCTAGGAATTAGTGGAATTATGCTGTTGAGGAATGTTAGGATTGGAAGGATCTTTTATAGATCATTTGTCTAATTCCCGATCTTTTCGGTTGATCATCTGATTTCTGATACTCAAGGTGTGGCCATTAATTGCAGCATGGGCATCACCTGGGGGCTTGTTAGAGGCAGAATCTCAGGCCTCCCTCAGACCTGTGAATCAGAACCTGCATTGAAAGAAGATCCTAAGATAACCCACATGCACATTACATTTGGAGAAGTTCTGCTCAAGGTCAACTACCCATTTGACTCTTGAGAAAATTGGGAAAGTCAGAGAGTTGCCCAGAGTCATACAACTGTTTATTTTAGTCGTTCTCAACCTTGGATACATCTTGGGATCACTTGGGGACCTTTAAAAAAATACTGAGGCCTGGGTCCCATCCCCAGACATTCTGACGTAATTGGTCTGGGCATCAGAGTTTTGGAGATCTCACTAGATGACTGGCTAAGGCTGAGAACCATTGATTTGATTAATGATGGAATCCAGGTTTCTTCATGCTCTAATCAAGTATTCCTTCCAGTCCACCATGACTGTACATTCAGAAACAATGAAAAACATCCTCCCAAATGTTTACAGTAATGCACCACTCCATTTCATTTCCTTTATAGGAATTTACCCCTATTGGAGAGTGTCCCATTTACCATCTGTCTTTCCCCCACTAGAATGTATCTCCAAGAGGACAGGACCCTTGTCTGTCCTGTTCAGTGCTGTGTCCCAGCTCCTGAACAGTGTCTGGTACATGTTAGGTGCTCCTTTAATAGTTGTAGAACAAATGGAAGGAGCTACCGTAAAGAAGAGTGTGTTCTGTGAGAGGAAAACACAGGCTACTCTAAAGGTACCCTGTGGGCGAGAGGCTTCCCGAAGGGTGAGGGGTCTGAGTTGAAGTGCAGAGTCAGCGGGGGAGGTGCTTGAAGACCTGCTTCTGAGGAAGGACTTGAACCCAGATCTGACTTGAAAGCTTGTGCTTTTCCATTCCACTGTGTTGTCCTGTGGACAGAGTGGCTCACTGATTTGCCCAGACTTCTTAGCAGTGAGTGGTGGACTGGAACACACCACCGCGGCTCTGCAGGTGCTTAAGGCCAGCCCGCCTCCTTCTATGGCAGAGCCGCCCCAGTATTGCAGACAGGCGCCTGGAGGGCGATCAAAACACGAAGTTGTGCTGTGAAAGTTCCTGGCCCAGTGTCTGGCACAGGGGTATCTAGTACAAGGTAGCCCTTTATCATCATGGAAGTTTTTTTGTGCTTTGGCTTGTTTTGAGAACCTATGGTTTTCAAAGATAGAATGACTTGATTTCAGTTTTAACTTTGGTTTCTTTCCTAGTTAACTATGGAGACTTCATTATGCAGTGCTGTGGAGACAGCGTGATTGGTTTTTGTCTATTATATTTCTGTGTCATATGTTATTTTAGTGCCCAGTTCTTCCTATTATTTCAAATATTCTGTCACTGATTTACTTATTGTCAGACTTTGAAGTTGGGTATAAAAATCCTTTCTTATGAAGCTCTTCATTAGTGCGTCCCACTGAACCAAAGTGCTTTTTAAAAACTTTTCACCTAAGACCATTGTTAAGATATCTCAAATGGTAATCTTATACCGTCGGTTTTTGATAATAGGAAGCCAGGAAATGTTAAGCCGTGAATGTAAGACATTATTTTTAACATCGTGAAATTTCAAGTTTTAATTCAGAAACTAAAATGAGATATTACATTCATGTGATTAGTGGGCTATTACTGGCGACTCTTAAAGATGTTACAAGAAGTCACCGTGCTGCTGACTTTTCCCCTATTGGAGATCTTCCCATGAACCATTTTTCCTAAGGTACGCTAATTCCATGCTTACAGTCATGGGTAGAAAGTAATGTTGGATTTTCCAAAGGATACATGAATTCCGAGCCTTGACTAGTTTATAGGGTGAATCCTTGGACATGACTGTTACCACAGATGTTATTATAGTTAACTACTTTTTTTGTTTTTGTGTCAGGGTCTCATTCTGTCACCCAAGCTAGAGTGCAGTAGCATGGTCATGGCTCACTTCAGGCTCAAATTCCTGGCTCAAGTGATCCACCCACCTCAGTCTCCTGAGTAGCTGGGATTACAGGCATGAGCCACTGTGCCTGGCTCAGTATACTACTATTGGTTAAATTGGAGAGGGAAACGGTCCTAGAACAAGAATTTTACAGAAATAGAAAAGAAAGAATTAAGGAGCTCATGGTTATCCTGGTAGCTAGGAGTCACATTATAGAGAAGGACTTTATTTATGTGGACCCTGAAAACAATTTGACTTCTGAAGCACTTGATCACGGACATAAGGGAAAGGAAAATTAAAAATTCATGGAAGTCAACTTTAGTCAGATTGCAACATTTTTTAGCATAAAAAACTCAGGCATGGTGGGTCACGCCTGTAATCCCAACATTTTGGGAGGCTGAGGCCGACAGATCATTTGAGGTCAGGAGTTCGAGACCGGCCTGGCCAATATGGTGAAACCCCGTCTCTACTAAAAATACAAAAATTAGCCAGGCGTGGTGGTGGACACCTGTAGTCCCAGCTACTCAGGAGGCTGAGGCAGGAGAATCGCTTGAACCTGGGAGGCAGAGGTTGCAGTGAGCTGAGATCCCGCCACTACACTCCAGTCTGGGCAACAGAGTGAGACTCCGTCTCAAAACAAACAAACCAACCAACTCAACAACAAATAAATAACTCAGGCAATCCTGTTTGTTCTTAGAAAATGTTAACATTGTTAAAGCTCACCCTCATTAACCATGGTAACAATAGTGTTTTGTATTTGTGTGGTACCTTTGAATTGAAAGCACTTGGGTATGTGTTATCTAATCCTCCTCTTGCCTGAGAGAGAGGAGAGAGAAGTATCCACCCTCCCTTTTTGGATGAGGTAATACAGAGAGGTTGAATTACTTTCCTAAGGTCAGCTAGTAAATTAGAACTGAACTCTTTATATTTTATTTTATTTTAATTAATTTTTTGAGACAGGGTTTTACTCTGTCATCCAGGTTGGAGTGCAGTGGCGTGATCATGACTCACTGCAGCCTCAACTTCCCGAGTTCTAGCAATCCTCCTACTTCAGTCCCCCCAAGATATCTGGGACCACAGGTGTGTGCCACCATGCCTGGATAATTTTTGTATTTTTGGTAGAGGTGAGGTTTTGCCATGTTATCCAGGCTGGTCTTTACTCCTAAGCTCAAGTAATCCACCCGCCTTGGCCCCGCAAAGTGTTGGGATTACAGGCATGAGCCACCAAATTTATTTATTTATTTATTTATTATTATTATTTTTAAAGATGAGGCCTTGCTGTGTTGCCCAGGCTGGAGCAGGGGTGTAGTGGTGTTAACATGGTTCACTGCAGCCTTAAAAGTCCTGGGCTCAAGCGATCTTCCTGCCACAGCCTCCTGAGTAGCTGAGACTACGGGCACAAGCCGCCATGCCTGGTAGCTTTTAAATATAAAATGTTGAGGGTGGTTGTTGAACTTGTAAACTATCTTTGGTTTTGTAAGTATATAAATATGGGGTTTATAATGTAGGATGAATAATCTAAAATTTTATTTAATACTGCAACCAAACAAAAAAGATATTTTTAGGACTGAAAATAATTGGCCGTCAAGATTCAAAAAATTTTTTCTTTTTTTTTTTTTTAAAGTTACCATTGTGTAGGTTTTATGTGAAATCTTTAATTTTATCTGAGTGAAGCAGCATGAGAGCCAGAGACCTTGTTTCTTTCTTGTTAACGGAATTCCTCTTGACTTACTTCCCATGCCATAATACTAGTTGGCGCTCTGCACGTTTTTTGGGTGAGTTGGGTGTTGGGTTTATTGTTGGGAAATGGTTAAAAATGTTGTTGGTGTTGACTGAGCTTCAAAATGAATATGACATTGGTTCTTAGCAAAAATTTCCTCTATGTACAGCACACATACTTCCCATTTAAACAAATTACACAAGTTATGCATGTTCATCAGCACAGACCTTTTCTCACATATGTATCTTAAATTTTGAAGCAGCCTTAAGCTTGCAGTGCAAAGAACGGTTTCCCCCTGAGCCATTTGAGGATAAATTGCTGATAAGTTCCATCACTCTCGAGTACTTGATCATGTACTTCCTACAAACAAGAACATTCTCCTCCATAACCACAAGAACAGTAATCACAACCAGAAAGTTAACACTGAGACATTCCTACTCTCCAGTCCTAAAGTCCTGTTGTTGTTTGCCAGTTGATCCAGCAATGGCCTTTGTAGAAAAACATCTAATCAGAACCTTGGGTCATAACCGGTTGTCTTTTCAGTCTCTTAATACAGAAGAGTTTTCAGTCCTTTTTGACTTTCATGACCTTGACACTCTTGAGGATTGCAGGCCAGTCATTTTGTGGAATGTTCCTCGATTTGGATTTGTCTGATGTTTCCTCATGATTAGATTCAGGTTTTGCATCTTGGCAGGAATATCACAGAAGAGCCAGATTATATCTTTTTGAAAGATTAGTTTTACATTTTATTTTCTGTTTCCTTAGAGCGTTTCCCAAAGTGTATTCTGCGGAACTAGCACCTACTGTGTTCTCAACACCGTGCCACCTATAGAAGGTAGGATTTGAAAAAGCTTTTGACTTACAGGAAGGGGTGGGCTTGGCAGTAGCAGTAATTATCATCTAGTGCAGTGGAAACAGCCTTCAGCCCACACTCAGAAGACCTGGGTTCTGCACTTAACTGCTGTGTGATCTTAGATGAGTTACTTAATCCTTCTGGGGTAGCAAAAAGAATGCTTTCCTCTTAAATTAAATGAAAGAGTGCAATGTAAGATCCTTTCTGGGTGCCTGATACACAGTAGAGTCCCACAAATGTTTACTCCCTGATAAATAATGGAAAATAGATTTACTTAATCACATGTACCTCCAGTTGGAATTGAATGAAGTAGAGGAGGAGAGAATGTCCCAAAACCCAAATTGAAGTGATGGTTTACAGGGCTGCTGTGCCCTCCTCACTTTGTCTCTTCCCTCCTACATATTTTTAGATTGAAAACGTAAATGTAGATAAACAGTGAGAAGTTTATTGAACCTGAGTTATGATTTGACCTAAGCCTGGACCCGAGATTTTGTAATATGATCAATAGGAAAAAGGTAAATCTGGGCTACCTAAAAATAGAAGCGGTAAGTTGATCATCACACAACTCTAAGAACAAGAAGGGGATTATTAAATAGCAAAACTAATTATATTTTTCTACTTCGAAAGCTGTTAGTTTCTGTTTCTTTAACCTTTTAAAAATCTTTTGTAGAGTTACTACTGGGCTTAATTCACTTTGGAGACTTTGAAAAAGAATAATGCAAAATCAGATCAATGTTTGGCACATAGTGCTTAATTAATATGTATTTTGGATATATGGTGATTTGAAGGTCTTAGGTTAGTAATGGCAGTATTTGCTGCTGTGAGCATTATGCTGACTTGAATATAACAATATATGTTTATGTTTTCAGTTCCTATCCTACTAATTAAATCTAAGCACATAATAATTAGAGCTAAACAGAAAATTGTAGAGCTTCCTTTTGATTTTACTACTCCATGTTGTTGATCAAAGATATTCCCAATAAGATTTAGCAATTTGATACACTGTTATACCAAACTGTTTGAGCAGTTTGGTTTAGAGTTTGAAAGATTAATCGTAATCAACTTGAATGAATAACAGTGTTTGTCATTATTCAAAGAACCAACATTATTTTTTATTATGAATCAAAGTAAAATGAATGTATCATTTCTAGGTTAGTCAATATAGTTATAATTTACCTTGGCAGAAGTCACAGAATTTTCGAAGGAAAAGGTCAAATACATTTCTTTGGATGTAAGTAAAGGATTTGGCAATGTGAATCTCATTTTTTTGAAACAAAACATGAAAACAGTAATTCTGCTTTTTGCCTAAGTGAATGAGCATTTTTTTGCATTTTGGGAAGTTATACTACGCCTTGTAGGTTGACTAGAAAGGATGGTTCATTCTTTAGAATTAGAGCTGTCAGCCAAGCAAATCATCTGTCAATTTCAAGAGCCTCACTAGTTATTTTTTTATTGTGAAGTAGGTTAGAAAATTATTTTGTAAAGTCTAATATCATACACGTATATTTGGTTAGATAATGATAATGAAGTGTTTTACTGTCATTTGGTTGACACTCCCACTTGTCAGTGTCAAAGTTTAACTATTTGTATTGACTGAATAATGTAGTTGAAACCAGCATATGCCTTAATTTTACTGTTCACTCAAGATACTATTACTAGGATTTAAAAACTGGTGCATGTGTTTAGTTATTTTATCATTTTTAGTTATCCCAAAACATTAAAAAGCAGATTTTAATTTAAAAACAGATTTTTATGCAGTATAGCCATGTGAAGTTCTTTTCCAGTGTAAAATCAAAGTTTCTCTTTATCCCACTTCACCTGTAGAAGCACTGAAATTTAAAAATATGAGTTTTAACATTTTGCCTATTTGAAATTCCAGTAATTCTTTTCTCAGTATTAAACTCGCAATCCTTATAATGTAGGAAAATTTACCCATTGTTATGTTTCTTAAAAACATCCAATTTATATTCAGCATGAACCTAAAATTCTGGAAATGGTACACTTTAAAAACTGATCAAGGGGAACCCATTGGCCAGTCATATTCCTATTCCTTTTGACTCCGTGGCCACACCTCCGTGTAAAGTGTAATGTTTAGGAACTAGATTGAGAGAGTGCTTACACAGCCCTGCCCCTTTTCCTCTTTGGTCACATTTACCACTGCCTGATTTGGTATCAGAGTGGAAGACTGAAGCCTTTTCTATAGCAGTTAATTGTGCTGTTGAGAAGAGTACCTTTATTACATAAATACCACACACACATACACAACACACACACACGCACACACACTCACACTCTTTATATACCGCACAGTAGCTGGGTTCCTCAAAGAGGCTAAAAGAACAGAAAATTAACATCAGATTGTGATCATAAACATAGAAGCTGGGGTTTAATACTCTGCTCGTAAGTGTTCAGAATTGTACTTCAAGCTGATAGCTTTCTCAGAGGTATGACTATTCATATACAGTTTGGAGCAGGCACATCCATTGAGCAACTAGTATAGTGCCGTTTTCATAAAACGTACCTGTAAATGTTGAATATTTGAATTGAGTATAGATTTTAGGATTTCACCTCTACTTTCAGAATTGTACATATCATGGGGGATTTTAAAAAATGGGAATAAAACTACTTTAGGGGAAGAGAGAAGAGAGGTAAAGGCTCATGTGATTTGGTATTCTCTGCTTTAAAGTTTTATGGCCCATGGTACCTCCCTCGGGAGGATGAAGTGCAGGGAGCATGCATAAGCACATAAAATTACCAAGGTTTTATAGTGTGTAATTAATACAGAAATTTCTATGAACTTTCTTTTAGTTGAACAGCTTCCTTTTGGTTTCACAGGAAGATTTTTTGAAAAGTTTAGTCTTATTTTCCTATTAAATTAAAATTTGAGATTCTTGAAAGCAGTCAGTTTTTAGGTTTTTAAAGTTTTTATACTGCTTATAGAAATAGAGGATGGGTATTATAATTCAATTGGTTATGTAGTTCATGGACCAAAAAAGATTTAGTATGCTAAAACTCTCTTAAGTTCATCTCCATAAAATCTTCTATATGATGTAGTAAATTTTTTAGACTTTATTTCTATGCCCAATATTTTCCTTTTAAGATCTTTTCCTTGAGAAGAAATGTGTTACTCAGATGAAAACTGTTTGGAGAGGATTTTGTGACCTTAGAAAATATTTTTTGTTCTTTGATGTTTTTCACCTGTTCAAAAAAATAGACTGTACTGAACAAAGCCATAGTAAATAACTGGAAAAAGATGTTGTATTTCACTTTTAAGATTATTAACCAATGCCTGTATACTTATGTAAGGTTGCTTAATTGTAAGGCCTATTAAATTATTTAATGACAGTAAATTTTATAGGGATTTGTGTCTGGAGAAGAATTAGAGATAATCTAATCTTGTTGATTTGGGAAAACTGAAACTATTAAGTAACTTACCCAAGGTCACACAATTAGAAAGTAGCAGAACTGGGCCAGATCTTGGACTCTTGACTCTGAGTTCAGTGTTATAAAACCTTATTATATCAGGAGAAGTTGTTTCAACTGTGACTTAACTGGAGCAGATTAAGTCTTTCATGTTTTAATGTGCTGCTCCTTAGTACCTAGTTATGTGTACCCTTTGTATATTGGGGCTCTTATTTAGCATAAAAAACCTGGAATGAATAATTTGTAACTTTGAACTAAATGTGCCAAAGCTTGCGAGAAATTTTGAGCCAGGCAAAGAAACTTTGTTATAGGAGTGAAAAAATAAGTGATATGTAAGCAAATAAATGAGTGAAATAAATGTTATATAAAGGAAATGATCTCTTCTAGAAATCATCAGGTAGACTGATGATTAGGTGGTCAGACATACCATCTAGTCTGAAAGTAATTATTTTTTCTCTAACTCATTTAGAAGAGTTACATTTTGATGAAATACATTAATTACGTAGATATGTATATGTAAATCAAGTTAATTAAAATGATGATTTTATGTTCAGACCTAGAAAGGCCAGCTTCTGTATTACCTGAGTAGCTAACTGCAGGCTTAAATCCCTTATATTTATAAGATTTGTGATTTGCTTTTGAAAGGATAAATCTCTTTTATAGTCTAGGGGATGAAGTAGTATTTACGAACAAAATAGTCATATATTACTATAATTCTTCTTACCTAAGAAACTTAACATTTTTTCAACTGCTTAATAAAAGATTTTTGGGTTTTGTGAGGTTAATTTTATAATTTTTATGTGCTTCATCAAGACATGGGGAAAGAACCTTTAAAAATAACTTTCGGTTATGGGCAGCTGCGGGGATTTTCCCTGTTCACTCACATGTCAGGGAGCACAAGCCCGATCCTGTTTTAAATCCTCTTGACCAGATTCCTGCTGCCATCTCTCTGATAAATGCGTAAATGAGTATTATTAACTAAGAGGAATAGTGGGGCCTCTGATGCTCTTGGTCTCACATTGACTAAACTGAGCTGCTATTTCTGACTTTGTCAGCATACTTTAAAGGAGATTTTATCTATTATTTTCTCTAAATTTATTGTTTTCTTCTTTATAGATGATCATGGGAACAGCAATAGTAGTCATGTAAAAATCTTTTTACCGAAAAAGCTGCTTGAATGTCTGCCGAAATGTTCAAGTTTACCAAAAGAGAGGCACCGCTGGAACACTAATGAGGTAGATAAGTTTCTTTTTTTAAGGGTATGATTATTTTAGGGGCAAATTTTTTAGGTTGCTTCACATAGTCCTACTTTATATTAGCTTTAAATTTAAAATACTGATCTAGGAAATTGTAAATGACATTATTTAATCTGGATTTGACAGAAACCAGCCAACATGTTTTTTGATCTGTCTCTGATCTGCTTGGCTTGCATTGAAAGATACACAATGTGCACGTTGACTTAACTAAAGTAGCATGAGTTTCTGTCTGTGTTTTCTTGCATTTAGTGGTTAACCCTGCCTGCATGCCAGTTAAACATTAGTTCTTATGTCTTCACGAATTAATAAATACACAGTCCCAGTGTTCCACAGAATGTGTGGTGTCTTGACAGTGTGAATTTCTGTAGAGTTGGAAAGGGCAGGCTTCATAGGAGTGAAACAGCTTTTCGTCCTTTCTAATGAAGAAAGTTTGCTTAATGCTAAAAATTTTTATTAAGATTGAAGGCTGTACAGTAGATTATGTATTTAGCATCCAATCAGAAAGTAGATTTATGAAGTAGAATGAAAAAAGTTAATCATCTTGGGTGATGTTTCCTTTTTTGGTAAATTTTAATCCAGGAGTCTTACTGTTAGGAGTGGATTGCTTTGTCATCTTTTTTATTTTGAAATCTGAATATTTCAATTTAAGGTAATACCCGTTTAGTGTGGTGATGAGAATTGGGTATATGTCCATCAATTTGGGAGTTATATTCCTTTAATTCAGATGGCTGGGGTTGCTGGTTTTGCCAAGTTCCATTTGTGTGCCTGGCTCAACATTGATGTCCAAGTTAAGGCAAATGTAGCACCCTATCCTTATTGGACACTCAGTTCTATTAAAAGACACAAGAAGAAAATAGTGCTGCCTATTGAGCCTTATTTTTTAAAGATTCTTTGGCGCTAACTACTTCCTGATTCAGAATGCTTTTGTTTTGTGTGGTGGGAGGTTATGTGGATAAAAGTCTCTTTCCTTATCACAGGTTAGATTTAAATACTCACTGGAACCTTACAGCTTTGTTAACCTGTCTCAACTGATTGTAAAATTCTTTGAAGGTCTCTGTGTTTTGATCATTTACATAAATTACATTTTCCCCTCAGACAGAATGTTTTTGCTTTGACAAATGTTTGCTAGTTTAGAGGCCTGCTGTTTAACCAGTTATTTATTAACTATTTCAGACATTTTTAGACATGAAAATGAAGTAGATATGCTTAAAATTAGTCTTAATCATAGTTTGTTACTCTTTCAGCAAAATAGTATTATATAATTTGGAAGCCATTTAATAAGTCAGAACTTGATTATGAATTATTTAAAAACTCAGTTATTTCTTAGTATTCCCTGAAACATAGATTTGATACCAAATTATTATACACATTAGTTCTAGTTTATTTATAAATGTAACCCAACCCATAATAAGTATGTATTTTTCCATATTATATTTCCTGTGGAATTGGCAGCTTATTTTATTTTTTCCCATGGACCCGTGTCTTGTGGCAGTTTATTTTAACTATGATTTGACATTATATTTGAAACCAGAGATTGCTTAGTGAATTAAAATCAGTGGCCTGAAGAGTCTTATAAAGCTGGATGTAGCAGTGCTGGGAATTTAGTTGGTAGATTATTTCAATCAGTGGCTTCAAAACTTTTTGAAACTTTTCAGCATAACCCTTCAACTTTCACGTTTAATAAAACCTCTATATTATTTACATGTTGCACCTTACTAGTATATTAGATACATTTTAAAGCATCCAATAAAGAATTTTTATAGAGGATGAGGTTAAAAGAAAAAATGAGAAGTTTTTCCTTATTTTCTTTCAGGACCTCAGTCCACATACTCCCTTGGAGGCCAGAGGCTGCCATAGTTCAGATTACAGAGAGGAAAATGCATCCCTTTCTCTCACTGGTGTAATGCAAAATTGAGGATCTAGATGGGAAAATGCGGATTGTTTTGTATCAGCTATCACTCATGCTGAAATCTAGGTAGAGGAGCATATGTTCCGAAGGGTGGAGGCAGCAGGAGGTGGCACAGCTGATGGATGAAGCCATGCAGCACCCTTTCCCTTGGGATGGGCTGTTCTTTCAGTTAATTGTCAGCTCAGCTGACAAAAGCTCCTACGAGGGAACTGAATTTACAGGTTGACTCATTTCTCTGTAGAGGACCTTGACTTTTTTCCTGTTTTATTTTTTGGCTTTGGAAAAATAGAAGAATATTAAGTGTGACAGCAGAAGACTTACCCCACGAATTTAATTCTGCAGAATGTTATGTGGCGATGATAACCTGCTATTTTTTTTTTTTTAAACTGGCTTGGGTAATAGGTGGAATAAAGCAATCAGTGGTGTTATTAAAGCACTTCTTTGATCTAGCTGGGTATTGGCATTTTCTTACGTTCTTCAGCCTGCCATTCTTCATGTTGACACGAAAACCTGAAGGAAACGTAGTTCAGTGGACTTGTTTCTCATTGGGGCTTTGTGGTCCTGTGTAATGCTAAATCATATTTAGTCAAAATTACCTGTGAAATCCCTCGACTTGCTCATAAAGTAAAGTTTAGTCAGACTGCCCTTATTAAGAGCCCGTTTTCCTTCCAGAGTTGGAATAGATTTCTGTGTTTTGGATGAGGACCACATGAAGTAGTTGGCTTGTATTTAGAAGCTGTGTTGTACAAAAACTCTATTTCTTAGATCCCACTTAAGGGGCTCACACTGGAAGAGGCGTGTGGGAATGTGCGCAGTTGAGAGCACAGTAGATTTGTGTTTTCCATCTCACTCCCTGTACAGCATATGTTCACAAAGTAAGACTGGTGGCTGGAGCTGCCTGTATGAAATGTCAACTGTCATCTTTCTCTGTTTTCCATGTTCGTGTGTGCTTGCTTGCTCTCTCTGCTGGATGTGTACGGTTGAATTTCTGAGTATAATGTGACTCCTCTATACTAATAAGGAATTCCTTTACTCACACCTGTGTTTAAATATTTGTGATTGTTTGAAAAAACTTTTTATACTGTGTGTGTTGTGAGTGAGATTGTGCTCATTCCATCCTTTTTTTTTTTTTTTTGAGGTGGAGTCTCACTCTTTCACCAGGCTGGAGTGCAGTGGCATGATCTTGGCTCACTGCAACCTCCGCCTCCCGGGTTCAAGCAGTTCTCCTGCCTCGGTCTCCCAAGTAGCTGGGACTACAGGTGCGCGCCACCACGCCCAGCTAATTTTTGTATTTTTAGTAGAGACAGGGTTTTACCATGTTGGCCAGGATGGTCTCCATCTCTTGACCTTGTGATCCGCCCGCCTCAGCCTCCCAAAGTGCTGGGATTACAGGCGTGAGCCACCGCGCCCGGCCCCATCCTACCATTTATTGAGCAGCTGTTCTTTGCTAGTGACTGGGTACTTTATATAATTATTTGTAAGCCTTAAAATAGTATTGCAAGGTGGGTAACATTTCCTTTTAGAGATGAGGGAGTGTACGTAGAAAGTAGTTATTTTTTGGTCAAGAGAGCATACTTGATAGAGCCTGTCTCTGAGCTTAATTGCTTCTGTGTTGCTTGTTAATTCTTAGGAACTTTCATTCTATTGTTTACTCTCCAGGAGTTTAATCAAAGGCCTACAAACCTAAACTACAGCAAGTCTATTCTGTAATGTAGTTTTTTTTTTTTTTTTTTTTTTTTTTTTTTTGAGACAGAGTCTCACTCTGTTGCCCAGGCTGGAATGCAGTGGTGTCATCTCAGCTCCTTGCAACCTCCACCCCTCAGGTTCAAGTGATTCTTGTGCTTTAGCCTCCTGAGTGGCTGGGATTACAGGCATGTGCCACCACACCTGGCTAATTTTTGTATTTTATAATTTTGTAGAGATGGGGTTTCGCCCTGTTGGCCAGGCTGGTCTCGAACTCCTGACCTCAGGTGATCTACCCGCTTCAGCCTCCCAAAGTGCTGGGATTACAGGTGTGAGCCACCGCGCCTGGCCTGTAAAGTAGTTTTGAATTAAAAAGAGTTAATATAGGCTTAGTATTGTGAATTCATATGCAAATGTTTGGTGAAGCTGAAAGTCACTGAAAGGAAGACTCTAAGAAGGTAAGAGAGATCTTTGGACCTACTTAAGCTACTTTTAACCTTTTCTAACCCATTGGAATACCTAAAATCCTTTCCCTTCTTGGATGTTATTTGCAATTGCAGAATAAATTAAATGTTACATCTGAAACCAAATCAATTTTAGATTATGCTCCCTCAGCCACCAACACTGTTCCTCAGGTGGTAAAGATGACACAAGGAGTGAAGGCGATGATGGCTGCACTAATTATGGAAGCCAGTATGTATTGAACATCCTTTGTATGCTAGGCACTAGTGAGTCCTTTACATGAATCATCACATTTAATCTTTCAGTTAATCCTATGAGATAGATTATTTGACTATCCTCATCTTATAGATGAGGAAACCGAAGCCATGGATATGTTAACTAATGTACCCAGAGTCAGAGCCGGGAAGTGGGGGACGGGGGAGTTCAGCCGCTGCAGCCCGACTTTGAGTCCCATAATCCCTCATTTTGTCCCACAGAGCAATATCAAGTTGACTTTTCCAAGATCTTGTAGCTATTTAGTGACTTCTAATCCTTTAGTTTTATAGAATTGTTTGGCTTCTTCATTTGATTTTAAAATGTTGTAACAAACTTAATCTATTTTTGCATGATGATTTTTTAAAAAGTGGCAGACACTCATTTCTTAGGAAAGTAGTTTTGATTCCTTTTTTTAAAAAAAGTTTTCTCCTACGTGTATTTTGATAGTTTTGCTTCTTTTATTTATTTTTATTTTTTATTTTTTTTTGAGACGGAGTCTCGCTCTGTCGCCCAGGCTGGAGTGCAGTGTCGCGATCTTGGCTCACTGCAAGCTCCGCCTCCCAGGTTCACGCCATTCTCCTGCCTCAGCCTCCCGAGTAGCTAGGACTACAGGCGCCCACCACCATGCCTGGCTAATTTTTTATATTTTTAGTAGAGACGGAGTTTCACCATGTTAGCCAGGATGGTCTTGATCTCCTGATCTCCTGACCTCGTGATCCGCCCGCCTTGGCGTCCCAAGATGCTAGGATTACAGGTGTGAGCCACCACACCTGGCCTTGTTTTTTTTTTTTGAGATGGAGTCTCACTCTGTTGCCCAGGGTGGAGTGCAATGGCGCGATCTCAGCTCACTGCAACCTCCACCTCCCAGGTTCAAGCGATTCTCCTGCCTCAGCCTCCTGTGTAGCTACGATTACAGGCATGCGCCACCACGCCTGGCTAGTTTTGTATTTTTAGTAGAGACAGGGTTTCACCACGTTGGTCAGGCTGGTCTCCAACTCCGGACCTCAGGTGATCCGCCTGCCTCAGCCTCCCAAAGTGCTTGGATTACAGGCGTGAGCCATGGTGCCCAGCCTAAAACAATTTATTGAGGTTTAATTTATGTATTACAATATAAACTGCACCCATTTGAAGTGCACAATTCAATGAGTTTTTGACATGTATACGCTGGTGAAACTGCCTCCAAAATCAAGACACGGCACATTTCTATTACCCCATAAGTAGCTTGAGAGAGTGTTTTTTTTTTGTTTGTTTGTTTTGTTTTGTTTTTTTGAGATGGAGTCTTGCTCTGTCGCCCAGGCTGGAGTGCAGTGGCGTGATCTCGGCTCACTGCAAGCTCCGCCTCCCAAGTTCACGCTGTTCTCCTGCCTTAGCCTCCGGAGTAGCTGGAACTACAGGCACCCACCACCACGCCCAGCCAATTTTTTGTATTTTTAGTAGAGATAGGGTTTCACCGTGTTAGCCAGGATGGTCTCGATCTCCTGCCCTTGTGAGCCGCCCGCCTTGGCCTCCCAAAATGCTGGGATTACAGGCTTGAGCCACCGTGCCTGGCCCAGTAGTTTTGATTCTTAATGACTGTTAGTATGCGGACTATGGATAATGAAAAAACTATATTAAAAATAGAAATTTTGTACCTGTGTGTAACTTGAGCATTAGGCCTGACTTTTATATTCAGGGCAAGGGAGAAAGAATGTATTAAACACAGAGCACATTCATTAAAGAACCTCCTCTTGTTTCATAATCAGTTTGGTGTTCACATCTTCATCAGGTGAACTGCTATAAGGTTTCTGCATTTTAAGTTAGTATTTTTAAGGCCTAGAGCCAGAAATAATTATGCTAACGCAACTTTCTGAATTCACAAATGACTATTTCATAATTACGTATATTAGTACTCCATATATATTGTCCAGACTGAAAATTCTTTTGTTTAGTCATTAATTAGCTGTTTGACTTAAAATATAACTACTGCATTCCCTGGTCTCTGGATCTAGATTTCACTTGGCATTCTTCCAAAGCCAAACTAATGCAGCACCATGAACCTTTTTTAATGAAAATGTTCTCCCTAAATATGTTCAAATCACTTTTATGTGTTACTATTTTCGAACTAATGTTCTTTTTTTGTTTTTCCTGTAATACACAGTTTCTCTAGAGTAAGCAAACAAAATAGAATTCTAGTTTGTACTGATCCTTAAAGAAAGTTTCATCAGATGTTTTTTAGTTGGTGGTAGCTTTAGAGTGTCATATTAAATGCATTTTTTAATGGTAAAAATGTCTATGTAGAGAGCAGTATAGGCTGATACATTCTAAGCCACACCAAAGAGTCTGCAGGAGAAAAAACAGAACAAAACTTGAGTAATAATTATAATGCTTTTTATAGGAGGAAACTTACTCTTTAAAAATCTTGAGTACTTTTTCCCCCCAACTTTTTATGTTTAGGTAAGAAAAATGGACTTTAATACTGTAAGAATTATTAAATAATAATTAATTTCAACTATTTTTAGCATCAAGCCACCTTTTTTTTTTTTTTTTTTTTTTTTTTTTGAGGCAGGGTCTCACTCTGTCACCCAGGCTGAAGTGCAGTGGCACAATCTTGGCTCACTGCAACCTCCACCTCCTGGGCTCAAGCAGTCCTCCCATGTCAGCCTCTGGAGTAGCTGGGACTATAGGTGCTCACCACTATGGACCTGGCTAATTTTTTGTAGAGACAGGGTTTCACCATGTTGCCAAGGCTCATCCAAACAACTGAGCTCAAGCAATCTGCCTGCCTTGGCCCCTCAAAGTGCTGGGATTACAGGTGTGAGCCACTGCACCTGGTTACCTTACCTTTTACAAAATTTATTTAATCTTTTTTTGGTGTCGGTACATAATCTTGAGTGTTTTTTGTGTTTTTAATTTTTTTTCCTTTGTGTAACTTTGTGTTAGGTCTAGGGCTGTAATTTTTCAGTGATTGGTTTTTCTAGTGTATTTATATGTTATCTCTTTGAAATATAGACACATTTTTGGGGATCATTTAAGACTCTTCAGACTTCCTAAATGTGAGCTAAGCTGAAAAGCACCAGTACTCTAATCATAAAGGCAGGTGAGATATTTCAGTTTTGATGACTTGGAAAGTCAGTTAACCTTTAGGTAGAGCTTGGTTTTGTTTAGCTTTTGGCAGGGCTAGTGGTTTGAACGGTCCCAGATCATTTTGTTCCAGGCAGGGCTTTTCTGATTAAATTGCAAAAATGAAAATGCATATAAACAACACAGAGAGCCAAGTTTTAAGAGTGACATTATGTGACTTTTGAACACAGTATATGGTACGAAGTTTCAAATTAAATGTGATACTTGTGTAGCAGTTAGGTTAAATATAGTTCCTCTGTTTGCTTTGCTAGTGTGAAGTGAGATACATAATACTGAAATCCAGGTAGGCACAAGCCTGGGGATCAGACAGCCTGTGTCAAGTGCGCAGTGCCTCAGCAGCAGCAGCAGCACTCCACAGGATATATTGAAAAGCTGGGGCGGAATGTCCTCCCACATAGGTGAGGGGAGACAGGTGAAGGCAGGTTTGACACTGAGGAATAGTAAGAGAAGTAAATTGCACCCTCAGAGTACAGCAATATTTATAGCGTTTGAATAAGATGTTAAAGAACATTTTCTTTTAAGGAAGAAATTCCTGTGGGTCTTTCTCAGTTTCAATCTAAACTAGTTTTATTATACTATTACTTCAGTATGTGGCACTTACCTGGCCATTGTCAGTGTTCAATAAATATTTGTTGAATGAATTAATTACGTAAAAACACAAAAAACTCAGTATAAAATTAATTCTTGGAGTTCTTTTGCAAATATAAAACTCAGATATATGCATTACATAAAACGAAATTACAAAACTAATAAAGTTTTATATTAACAGGGTTAGTTAAATGCAATAGATGATGTTTTGCCAAAACTAAATTGTCTCTTGCAACATGAGTATCATACTGACTGTTCTCAAGCAGGTTCTTTTGAATTTGGCATGCGGTACTATCTTGTGTCCTGCAATTATTTTATACTGAGAAGCTGTTTTTTACACAGCAAAGCATTTGTATAAGTCTGTCATTAGGCCTTGGCACAAATACATCATTTAGTTTTAAATTCACTTCTGGTTTTTCTCATTAGCCCAAGAAAAATTTAAATGACACTACTGGGTACTAGGGGAAATGTAACCACAAATCACAAACTTGAGCAATGAATTTGTGTGTTAGAACACACTTGGTTCAGGTGTTACTTTTTCAGACTATACAATAAATTAAGATGCAAAGTTAAAAATTTTTTATGGACTTACAGCCCCCTGATAATACTTCCACAGAGCCTCAGTTGAGAAGCACTGCTCTCTTGGAAAGGGTGCAGAGCTGGTGTCAGAAGCAGATTCGAGTCTTGGCTCTGCTGCTACTCAGCTGAGTGTTGAGTAAAGCACTTAACCTACTTGGCGTCTCTTGGGTCTTAGGTGATGGTGCTTGGTGACCTTTGAAGATTTGTCTTTGAAGATTATTGTTGCTTTTGAAGGTTTTCTTTAGGAATGTTGGACTTTCCAGGGAGGCTTGGGTCCAGCTTTGGAGTTTATTTGATTAATTTTTTTTTGTTTTACTGTTAATCATCTTTTTACTTACTTTTAAGTTGTACAGTTTAGTAGTTATTTTTTATTTATTTATAAATTTAAAAATTTATTTTTTAATTTTTATTTTATTTTTTGTTTTTTTAAAAACCAGAACATTTACTGCATGACTAATTGTTGAAATTCTTAAGCTGATTGAGGTGCTCCAACAGCTGCCCTCTTTGGTTTGGGTGTTGTTTCCTCATGGAATCCATGCCTGAATCTGTGGTGTACAATTTTTAGGTGCCTCGTTCGGCCAGTCCTGGTGGCATTTTGTCTTTTAGCCTTGGCACTCCAGTTACACGTCCTCCTGCACTTGGCGGGGTAGCCACATTTGCTACAGGTCAACTTCTGAAGGTGGTAGCCCTTTACGCCACAGCGGTGGCACAATGTGTGTGTCCTATTGCAACGCTTTCTGAACGGTCATCTTGCTTCTGCGGCTGAGACCAGAGAGACCTTTTTAATTTTTTGTTTGAGACAGAGTCGTGCTCTGTTGCCCTGGCTGGAGTGTAGTGGCGCAATCATAACTCACCGCAGCCTCGACCTTCCGGGCTCAAGCTATCCTCCCACCTCAGCCTTCTGAATAGCTGGGTCTATAGGCGTGTGCCCAGCTAATTTATACATTGTTTTTGGAGATGGAATCTCGCTCGCCATGTTGCCCAGGCTGGTCTTGAACTCCTGGGCTCAAGCAGTCTTCCTGCCTCAGTCTCCCAAAGTGCTGGGATTATGGGTGGGAGCTCCCGCCCACACTCGGCCAATTCAGTAGTTTTTAATACATCTACAAAGTTGTGTAGCCGTCGCCACTACCTAAGTTCAGAACATTTTTCATCACCCCGCAGCCTTCTGGACTGAGTGGAGTCAGCACGCTCAGGGGTTGGCAGCATCTTTTCAGGGGGCTCGAGGTTCTTCTTTGGTATCTTTTCAAGTTTCTATACCTGTCTAGTACTGAAGCTGGAATTTGGAGATTGACCTTTTGTCCAGGTCATAACTTAATATGCTGTTTCCTGAAACTGCTTTTAAGAAATGTTAAGGTGCAAATGAGGATCTAGTTTGGGCCCACATTTTTCTAAGTTGGATGAAGAGCAGTTGAGTGGAGTTTCTGGTTGCACTTGAGACTCTATAATGTGCAGACAGTTTATTGGTGGAGTTGCCTCAGGATAAAAATACCCAACTCTTTTCAGTAGTGGGTGGGAGACTTTGGGTGATGGTGATTTCCGTAAAGGAGAGGCTGAGCCTGGTTGGAAGGAAAAAGGAAGAATGTACGGAGAGGTTGGCATTCTTTAGCTGAGTGGATTCAGGCTTGAGCTGGAGTCAGAATCACCTGGTAGGCTTGTTCAAACACAGGTTGCTGGGCCCCATCCCCAGAGTTTCTGCTCTAGTAGGTCCTGGGTGGGGCCTGAGAATGTGCATTTCTAACAAGTGCCCAGGTGAAAGCCCACTTAGAGGAAGAATCTCAGCCTCCTGGAAGTGTGCTCTAATTAACTTCACTGGGCTGTAGGCTCAGCTTTGCTGTCCCCATACCACTCATGCATGTTTTGATGTGCTTTGCTACATAGGTTACAGTTGAGCTTTCTAGAGCTTTTTTCTCATGTCTTTAGCTAGTAGGCACCTAAAAGTTGTGGAATGCATAGGTTTTATTTTTGGTATTTATCTGAAGTATCTGTTCATGTCTTGACATACAGGAAGCTCTTTTAAAGTTTGGGTGGCACTGGAGAGGGCATATAGAAGCATATTCTAATTTTTCAATGTTTTTTGAAAAGGTAGCATGAACAATAGTCCCCCCACTCCTTCTTCATATCCATTTGGCTCAAGTAGCTGAAAACAGCAGAACCCTAAAGCTGAGTGTCACAGTCTGCCTGCCTACCTGCCTGTCTGCCTATCTACCTGCCTACCTAGCTACCTGCCTACCCATCTTCAAGTCTTTTCAAATACTGCCTCCCCCAGGTTTCTGATGATAAATTCTGTTATCTTGGTAATTATGAAGTTCTTTTGAAGGTTTTAAAAGAAGCTCCTAAAAAATAACCTAAGTTTTACAGTATTAGTGCTTTTAGAAAGCTGGAAGAGCAAGTGAAGAAACAACAAAAAGAAATCCTTTCTAGATGGATGAGAAACCACAGATGGTTTGGGGTGAATGCGATGAAATAGAAATGTGTGTTTGGGAGAGTGTTTTCTCTGTAAGGAAGAATATTCTCTGTAAGGAAGGCAGGCTATGTGGCTTTCATGAGGTCTTCTTACAAGCTTCTGTGGTAATGTTCACTGGTCTGGCGAAGGGGGTAGACTTGAAAAAATTGTAAAATGGCGAGAACCTGGAATTTACATTTGGGGAGAAAGCAAACTGGGAGGCCCTTCATCTCTGGGGAATTGGACAAGGTGAAGCAGGGTCCACACGTGTGTGTATGTGTGTGTGCATGTGTGCGTATGTGCATGCATGTGCACTCATCCAGGTGGGGCATCTGCGGTAGCACTGAGGTGGATTCTGAGGCAAGCTTCATTTGGCCCTGAGTTCATTTTATTGTGACTCCAAAGAAGTTCATGGGGGAAATAAAGGCTCTTATGTGCAAGAAACAAAGAAGCAGAAAAGTCACTTGACCTAGGCTAGAAAAGGTGGCCACCTCTAGTCTATAGTCAGAAGAGAAGCAGCTGTTCAGAGGGGCTGAGACAGGTAATGCTGGTCCCAGGCCAAGCCTCCTGAGGAAAGAGAACAACATTCCGAAGTTCTGTGTGTAGCTCATACCCTGAAGGAGTTCTCTCTCTGTTTTTTTTTTTTTTTTTTTGAGACGGAGTCTCGCTCTGTCGCCCAGGCTGGAGTGCAGTGGCGCCATCTCGGCTCACTGCAAGCTCCGCCTCCTGGGTTCACGCCATTCTCCTGCCTCAGCCTCCCAAGCAGCTGGGACTACAGGCACCCGCCACCACACCTGGCTAATTTTTTTGTATTTTTTTAGTAGAGACAGGGTTTCACTGTGTTAGCCAGGATGGGCTCGATCTCCTGACCTCATGATCTGCCCGCCTTGGCCTCCCAAAGTGCTGACCGCACCTGGCTGGAGTTCCCTTTGAAGATCACTGTGTGTAGCCCTGTAGGAAGAGTCAGAAGGTCAAGGACAAGGCGCCGAGGTTCCCACCCTTTTAGTGCTTTGTGTTGGGGAGTGGAGGCTGTCCAGAGAAGCCGGCCAAGGGGAGGCTCCCCCTGGGAAGATGGGGATCTTTTTTAGGAGGTGCTGCAAAGGGACACTTTTTCAGAGAGACAAGGGGAAAACACTTGCATATATTTACTTCTTTAAAAGTTAAGAAAGTTAAAAGAATGGGAAAATGCCATCTGCTTCCCATTTCTGAGAAAGGGTACATTAAAATAGCTTGAAATTAAGCAGAATCTATAAAATTAACGTCTGAGTATAGTCATTTCCCGTTTTTCCTGACACATCTTTCAGCTGTGTAGCAACAGATCCGCATTCCTGGTGTCAGAAGACAGTTGTTAATGTGCTAGTTAAAATTTTATTTTATTTTTGTACTGTTGAGCAAAATTTAGACTTAACTCTGTTTTATTTAAGAAGCATTTTTGTTAAATGCTTTAATTATTATTAATCAAATTTTTTTGTATTTAAGCAATTTTCAACAATCTATTCCTCAAGCAATTCAGAGAACCTGCTGTGTGGTGATTATGTATTTTTTATTTCATAAATGAGGGTAGTGAGGCATAAGTGTTTTGGAATTAGCATTTGTCATCATCTAATATACTGTGTAAATTACATCTTTTCACTGTGTATTGTCTGGCTGCCACTGCTAGACTCTTAAGTTCCAGGTGGACAGGGATCTTATGCCAGGTGGACATGGCATACATGTATGTATGGCAGGCACTGTTCTAAGTATATACAATAGTCCCTGGAGTGTCCAGGGACTGTTCATTGAATGAATGAGTAAAGACTTCTATCAACAAATATCATTTAGTCTAGTGCTCAAGTGGGCTGCTAATACTCTGTTTCTGAATTAAACAGTCTGGCTTGGTGATAGTCACTGATAGCACCAAACAGATCCATGGGAGCTACCCCAGAAAAGCTTGTGATGCAGAGGAGAGGAGCAAAATATGCGCTCCCTGCGTGCGAATGGATTCCCACAACCACGGAAGGGAGAACTGTGGCAGACATGCTTGGTTCTTCATCTCAGACTCATCAGTCAGGGAAGTCACTCCTGTTTAAGGGGTGAATGAGGGTGAGGCAGGAAGCCAGCATGTCCGCTGTGAAGGAGCTCTTTCCAGGTAGAAGCATGAAGCCCAGGAAAGGCAATTTATACAGCACATCACCAATAGAGAGATGGCCAAACCACTCCGAACTCTACCATCTGAAGTCAACAGTTCCCAATTGTGTATCTTTAGATTTTTTTGTTTCAGATTTCTTTCTGATATATGTATCTACAGATATTTCTCTGTGCCAGTGTGGGCATTTTTTCTATATTAACCCAGAATAGGTTTACTGTACATGTAGTTCTTATAACCTGGCTTTTCTCTTAATATGTTATATATATGTTAGGCCTTTTTTGACAGTGATCCACAGCATCATGTTTGTTTGTTTCTTGATTGACTGAGACAGATTCTCTCTCTGTCACCCAGGCTGGAGTGCAATGGTGCGATTATAGCTCACTGCAGCTTCAAATTCCTGGGCCCAACCCTCAGCCTCCTGAATGGTTAGGACTACAGGCATGGGACACCATGTCTGGCAACGTTTTTTATTTTTTGTGGAGACAGGATCTTGCTGTCTTGCCCAGGCTGGTCTTGAATTCCTGGCCTCAAATGATCCTCCTGCCTCAGCCTCCCAAAGTGCTGGGATTACAGGTGTGAGCCAACATGCTCAGCCAACATCATGTTTATTGACTGTTTATTAATATTCCATTTAATTTTGGCTGGGTACGGTGGCTCACGCCTGTAATCCCAGCACTTTGGGAGGCTGAGGCGGGTGGATCACAAGGTCGGGAGATCGATACCATCCTGGCTAACATGGTGAAACCCTGTCCCTACTAAAAATACAATAAATTAGCTGGGCGTGGTGGCATGTGCCTGTAATCCCAGCTACTCGGGAGGCTGAGGCAGGAGAATCACTTGAACCCGTGAGGCAGAGGTTGCAGTGAGTCGAGATCGCGCCACTGCATTCCAGCCTTGGTGACAGAGCGAGACTGTCTCAAAACAAAAAACAAAAAACAAAAAAACCCCCAAACATTCCATTTAATTTAATGCCATCATTTATGCATTCAGCAATATTTTTGAGGCTCTACTATGTGCCAGGCACTAGTTGGAGTTGCTGAGGGTATAAGATGAGGTTCTAGTTCTCATGGAGCTTATCGTTTAGAGGGAAAACAATACAAAAGTAAACAAGTAGGTGAGGATTTCAGAGCATGCTAAGAACAAAGTAGAGCAGGGTACTGAGGCGTGAGCATATTAGTAGATTTTGTAGGAAAGGCCTTTCTTAGAAAGTTATATTTAAGCTGAGAACTGAATGATAAAGGAAAGCCAGCTGCTTGAGGATCTGGGGGAGGAATATTCTAGGCAAAGGTAATAGCCTGTGCAAGGGCCCTGAGGCAGGAATGTGCTTGCTTTGAGGAAATGTGAAAAAAAAAGTTGTTGATTGGAGCAGTGTGGGGATCTGGCAGATGAGCTGGGTGAGGCAGGTAAGGGCTAGATCATGTTGTGCCAAGTAGGCATAAAGAGTTGAGATTTTGGGTCGGGTGCAGTGGCTCATGCTTGTAATCCCAGTACTTTGGGAGGCCGAGGTGGGCAGATCACCTGAGGTCAGGAGTTCAAGACCAGCCTGACCAACATGATGAAACCCCATCTCTACTAAAAATACAAAATTAGCCAGGCGTGGTGGCACATGCCTGTAATCTCAGCTGCTCGGAGGCTGAGGCAGGAGAATTGCTTGAACCCGGGAGGCAGAGGTTGCAGTGAGTCGAGATCGTGCCATTGCACTCCAGCCTGGGCAACAGGAGTGAAACTGTGTCTCAAAAAAAAAGAGTTGAGATTTTGTTTTAAGGGCAACACGAAGCTATTGGAGGATGAGCTGTTAGGAAGTGAGCAACATAATATGGAGTTTATGTTCAAAGGCTTTCTTTGGCTACTATGTGGCAGTCAGGGGAAGCAGAGAGACCAGTTAAAAGTCTGTTGCAGTAACTGGTGATCTTGGTAAGAAATGACGGTGGGGGTGGAGGGAGTGAGAAGTGGATGTATTTCAGAGGTGGAGCTGTCAGAGTTCATGGGATTGGATATAGGGGGTAAAGGAAAGGAGAAATTTTGTGGCCTCAGCCACTGCGTTGGTGCTGGGGCTCGTCATTGAGACAACGAAGTGGAGATCAAGGTGTTCTTCTGGGATGTCCTGGTTGTGAGATGTCTGTTAGACACCGGAGTGATGATGTTGAATAGGCAACTTCCAGAAGTCTGGGGAGGGGTCCTGTCTGGAGATAAAAATCGGAGAGCCGTCAATGCACAGGTGACATTTAAAGCCATAGACTAGGTGAGATCACCTGGGATGCAGAAGATAGATGGAGAAAGGGAGACTAAGCCCCGAGCAGCACAGGAGGAGCCAGCACCGGAGGCTGCAGGGGAGCCAGGGAGGCAGTGCTGAGGCAGGCAGGTGTGAAGTGGAAGCTGGGAGAAGGACATGTTTAAGGAGGGTGCGTCACTTTTATGTTTGCTACTGTAACCAGTTATCACAAATTTAGTGGCTTAAAACAACAGATTTCTTAACTGTTCTGTAGGTCAGTCATCTGACATGGGTCTCACTGGGTTGCCATCAGGGTGCCAGCAGGGCCATGTTCTTTGTTGGAGGCCCTAGGGAGGAATCTGTTTCCTTCTCTGTTCCACCTTCTAGAGTCTGCTTAATATTCCTTGGCTTGTGGCTCCCTCCTCCATCCTTGATGCCAGCAACGTAGAGTCTTTGTGACCCTGCTTTCTTCTCATTCACTCACTCTGACCTCTTCTGCCTCTTTCTTCCACTTTTAAGGACCCTTTTAATATGCCGAGTCCACCTGCATAATCCAGGATAATTTTCCTATTTTAAGGTTAGCTGATTAACAACCTAAATTCTATCTTCAGCCTTAATTCCCCTTTGCCTTGTAATGTTATTTATTTACAGGTTCTGGGGATTAGGGTGTGTATATCTTTGGGGTTCCTGTTCTTCCTTTCACAGAGGGTATCACAAAGGTTACTGGGAAGTTGGGTAAAATGACGGAGAAGTCGTTGTTGGATTTGATCAACTGATTAGTAACCTCAATGGGTGGTTCCAGTGGAGTGTTAGTGTGGTGGCCCATTGGGAGTGAGTTGAAGAGCCAGAGAGGTGAGGACATGGAGGCTACACATCTTAATGGTTCTTGGTGGCAGTTTTGCTGTGAAGGAAAGTAAATAGTGGCAAGAATTACAAAGGAAAAGCACAGAGGACAGCTCTGAGAGGATGAAATGGGAGACGGAATGTGGAGCAGAGGTTCAGGGACGACTGCTGGAAGGAAGGGGCATTAGTGTAGCGTCTACTGGAAGAGATTAACTGGATGAAGAACCTGGAGTGAAACCAAGAAATGGTTTATAGAGATGGGGACATATGAAAGTGGAATTCACAGGATTATTTTTAATAGAACAGCAGAAGGTACTGATGACTCCTGTTGCTTGCGCCTGGGTCAGTGGACAGGATCCTTGTCGGCAGCCACTACAGGACCCACAAGCCCACCTCAGATGCTGTCATTCCATGGGTGGTTGGCCAAATCTTTGAAGTCAGTGTAGAACCTCTGCCCTTTCTTCCTGGGGAACCTGGATCAGCCATGATCTTGCCCAGACTCAGCACCATGGTGGAGGGGGCATCTCCTTTCCTCTCCTGCCCCTCAACTACTTCCCTTGCAGTTCTACTCTTCTCTCCTCACCTGCTAAATTGTAGGCCTGCCTCCATTTCTTTCTTTACTTTGTTACGTTTTAATAACATTTATTCACTCCACAACATGCTCACAGAGGTGAAGACCAAGTTAGTGCAGACCCATTCATTCCTGGACCCAGTGGCTCTCAAGTGGGGGAGGTGCTGGTCTTAAAGGGTATTTAGGAGCAAGTGGGCGTCATAGTGAATGTAAAAACGCCCCCGCTGTGAGGCTTAGAAGAGCCAGGCCTCCTCCTGCTCCTAGTCCAGTCAGTGCTCCTTCTTCATATGGGTGGTTCGCAGCCCTGCTGCATGTTAGACTCACCGGGACAGATTTGTAAACATATCACGGCCTGGGCCCTACCACAGACTAATTCAACTGGAGTCGCAGGGATAGGGCCCAAGCTGAGGATTTTAAAAAGCTCCCTAGGAGATTCTGAAGTGCAGCCAGGGCTAAGAACTACAGCCTTAAATCTACTGTTGACTGCTTTCAAAAGAAGTCTTCACTGTGATTAAACAAATTGTGGTTAAAAGTAAGCAAAAGGGCCAGGCGTGGCGGCTCATACCTGTAAATCCCAGCCCTTTGGGAGGCCGAGGCAGATGGATCACCTGAGGTCAGGAGTTCGAGACCAGCCTGGCCAACATGGTGAAACCACATCTCTATTAAAAATACAAGAAAATTAGCTGGGCATGGTGGCGCATGCCTGTAATCCCAGCTACTTGGGAGGCCAAGGCAGGAGAATTGCTTGAACCTGGGAGGTGGAGGTTGCAGTGAGCCGAGGTCGTGCCATTGCACTCCAGTCTGGGTGACAAGAGCAACTGTCCATCTCAAAAAAAAAAAAAAAAAAAAAAAAAAAAAGAAGGAAGCAAAAGGAAATCTGGAGGGGAACATTTGTAATAGGCAAGTGGTCATTATTAAATGTACAGTTACATTATTAAAATGTAGATCATTTGACACGTCTGAATTTGGATTAAAACTCCTAAGCAGTATAAGGTACTCAGAGCTTGGTATCTGGTAGGGCACAGTTTGTTCATTTCTGTTTTTCATGTTGCCTTCTTTAAGTTCATTTCTGTTTTTCATGTTGCCTTCTTTACACTTTTTTCCTTTCTGAATAGCCTGATACGATGAAGCAGCTATTTGCAACATGTGGGAATTATTTTTTCTTCTTTTCCTCCCATAGTCTGTCTCCATCTTTTAGCTGCTGTTCTTTCTACACCTTAAGGTTCTTAAATCTCCATTCCATTCCCTACCCAGTCTTGGAACACTGTGAGATGAGCATTCCTGATAAGTAGTCATCCAATTTGGAAAGACACAGTATTTTACAAGGTGATCAGTTTCTGAGGAATTTCAGTTAGAAAACTTTGTATTTTTGGTTTGGTCAGGGAAAGATCTAGAAAAGTGATCAAGAGGTTAGTTCAAACCTGATATGGGGAGTTCTCAGAATAGAGATTGGCTGTTAATGGTCTCTTATAATTTTTTCCTTGAGGATAGTTTTATTAGTATGAGAGTAACTTAACCATCCTCATTGTACATTTCCAAACTTCTTTTTTTTTTTTTGAGACAGAGCCTTGCTCTGTCACCCAGGCTGGAGTGCAGTGGTGTGATCTTTGCTCCCTGCAACTTCCGCCTCCTGGGTTCAAGCAGTTCTCCCGCCTCAGTCTCCCAGGTAGTTGGGATTACAGGCCTACAATTTAGCGGGTGAGGAGAGAAGAGCAGAAGTGTAAGGGAAGTGGGATTACAGGTGGGGCAAGCACCACCATGCCCCGCTAATTTTTGTATTTTTGGTAGAGGCAGGGTTTCACCATGTTGGCCAGGCTGGTCTCAAAGTCCTGATCTCAGGTGATCCACCTGCCTCAGCTTCCCAAAGTGCTGGGATTATAGGCATGAGCCACTGCGCCCGGCCCCAAACTTTTTTATACTTCTCTATGACATTGACATACTCCCACAACAGCTTCAGTATACTTTGAAAAATATTTCATGATGGTTAATCTCACTTTGCTTTCTAACTTTCCAAAATAATTGTTTTCCTCTTACTCTACTTACTGATGTACAGTTTTCTTACTGTTTGTTTTTTTTCATACTATTGATCTGTACCATTGAATTGCTTGTGATTTTCTGTAAACTGATGCCAGTCTTAATGTTTTAGGCCTGCACCATCCTACTGTTGCATAAGATTGCATTGGAAATAAAATGTAATCTTTAGTCAGGTTGACTTCTTTAGTTTTTTAGTTCTTTAGTTTTTGAAATGAGTCAGAAATGTTATATGTATGTGGGTAAATGTTATATGTATGTCAGGTATCTATGTATATGCATGTTATATGTATATGAGTAACATGTTATATGTATGTGCACGTTCTGTGTATATGGGTAAGCATTAGATGTGGCTGTAAGAGCACTGTAAGAATTGTACTCTTACAGTAGTGTGCACAATTTAGTGTACAACACTTAGGGTTGTAAGGGTCTGCTTGCTGGATCTGGCAGCCTCTCCTCCTGTTCAGTGCACCTCCAGTGCCTTCGAGTTAGTTACACTTAGTTTTTTTACGATGGTTTGGAGAATTTAATGAATTAATGTACCTTTAGCAGCTGATACACCTACAGCATCTAATAGGACACATTGCACAATGTTAGTTCACTTGCCCCGTGTTGATATGTGTAGTAAATAGATACACTAGATTTCATTAAAAGAACTGTTTATCTAAAGACACCATTAAGTGAATGAAAAGTCAAGTCATAGAGTGAGATTGACCAACATAGGCTTATATTCAGACTATTTTAAGAAGTTCTACAAATCAGTGAGAAGAAGACCGACAACCCAATAGAAGAATGAGTAAGAGACTCAAACAGGCACTTCACGGGTCAGTAAACTTAGGGAAAGGTGCCCTACCTCATTGGTCATCAGAGAGATGTAGAGTGTATTCCACAGTTAGATGCCCTCATATATCTGCGGCCAAATTAAAAAAGACACCATCAGGTGTCAGCAAGAAAGAGAGCAGGGGGAGCTTTCATGTATTGCTGATGGGAATCTACATTAGTTTAACCACTTTGGGAAACTAGAATTATCTATGAGAGTGGAAGATTTGCACACCATAAAGCCCAGCAGTTCTACTCCTTATGTATATTCTTGACAGACTGTACAGCTGTGAAAACTAATGAATTGATGAGTATTCAAGAAGCGAGTAACTCTCACAAACATAATGTTGAGAGAAAGAAACCAGACACTCAGAATATATATTGTTTGATTCTGTATACAGGTTCAAAACAAAGGCAAAATTAATTTATGGTGTTGCAAGTCAGGAGTTGTAGTTACCTTTGGAGAGTAGGGAGGATATATTAGCAGGGCTGCTGGGGTGTTGGTAATGTTCTTTCTTGATGATAGGTGTGTTACACATGCACACATACACACAAATGTACTTACAATTTGTGCTGTTTCCTGTTTGTATATAATATTTTAATGAAAAGTTCACTGAAATGGGGCTGGGCACAGTGGCTCGCGCCAGTTATCCCAACACTTTGGGAGGCTGAGGCAGGCAGGCAGATTGCTGGAGCCCAGGAGTTCAAGACCAGCCTGGGCAACATGACAAAACCATTGCATTACCAAAAAAATGCAAAAATTAGCCCAGCATAGAGGTGCGTGCCTGTAGTCCCAGCTACTCGGGAGCCTGAGGTGGGAGAATTGCTTGGGCCTGGGAGGTGGAGGTTGTGGTGAGCTGAGATTGTGCCACTGCACTCCAGCTTGGGTGCCAGAGTGAGAGAGACCCTGTGTCCAAAAAAAAAAAAAAAAGTTTACTGAAATGGTATATGGTGTAAAATAGATTATTGAACAGCAGTGAGAAATGAGCAAAATACAGCTACATGCAGCACCATGGAAGATTCTCACAGAATGCATACGATCAGATTCTAGTTTTCTAAAGTTCAAAGAGTCAATGCAGTTATTGTTTAAGGACACATAAGTAACTTGTGGATATCAGTCAGGATTCAGTCAGGGAAGCAGAACCACTGTATTATGTAATAAGGGATTTATTTTTTATAGCAATAAGATATTTTACAACTGTGGGGAAAAGCTGGAAAAATAACAGTCTGGAAGGAGGAATTAGAGGACCAGAGAAGAGTTGCGAAAGCACCTCTCCTGAAGCACCTGCATGGGTGGCTGAGTTAGAACTTGTGGGAGGCTCCAAGAAGCCAGGCATGAACAGCTGCTAGAGCGGAACCACAAAGGATAGCTGATGAAAAAGTCTATGAAGAGCTATTACCTCTGCGTAGCAATCACTTCTCTAGGTCTGCTGTCCAGCAGCTGATGGTCCAGGGGCTTCCGTTCGCTGACAAGGCCGGCAGTTGGGGGAAGAAGCTAGTGACAGAAGCAGCACGTGGACAAGCTGTAACCCTCTGGCATCTCCGTTTATATCTGCTACCACCTCTAACTACCTCGGCCCTCAGGAAGTAATGGTGATTTTACTTTTCGCTTTTTAAATCTTGTCCAGATTCAGGGAAGGGAATCCTGAGAAAATTCTAGCTTAACCAAATCGAGTTAAAAACTGCCATAGTGATGGTTGCACAACTCTGTGCATATATTAAAAAATATACTTTAAGTGGGTAGACTTTATGATTTGTGAATTATATCTCAATAAAGCTGTTATTTACTTAAACAAAACTGCCACATGTTGAAAACTTTAAAGAAACGATGTTACCATGGATGATTTAAGTGCTGCTTCTTGGAGATATGGAAGTTGCAGTTTAGTAACTGCTTCTTAGCAGGTTGTATCTATGTTACTCTACACTGCTATTCTTTGGAAAGCTAGAGGGTAGTAACTGTGATCTGTTTGTTAATGACAGACCTCAAGGTCTCCTGACAGGTCTGGGAATAAGTTTTGAAAATAGGTTAATGGGATATTCTATTAGTCTGTTCTTATGCTGCTAATAAAGACATACCCGAGACTGGATAATTTATAAAGGAAAGAGGTTTAATGGACTCACAATTCCACATGGCTGGGGAGGCCTCACAATCATGGCAGAAGGCAAAGGAGAAGCAAAGGCACATCATACATGGCAGACAAGAGAGAATGTGCAGGGGAACTCGCATTTATAAAACCATCAGATCTCATGAGACTCATTCACTACCATGAGAACAATATGGGGGAAACAGTCCCCATGATTCAGTTATCTCCACCTGGCCCCGCCTTTGACACATGGGAATTATTACAGTTCAAGGTGAGATTTGGGTGGGGACACAGCCAAACCGTATAAGATACATTTTCTCACTTTTCACCGTGTATATTTGGTTTTAAAATTTGAACTAGGATTTCTTTGCTTATACTTCAAAGTAGGTTTTTCAGATTCATTAAAACTTTCATATCAAATCTGTTTTGATAATCTGAGATATTCTCATCATCTCAAACTATTGGAAAATGCCCTTATCTACTCTCCATTTACGTGGAGCCACTTTTTATTTGAATGTTTGTTATGGCTCTTTTTATTCTCTTTATAAGGAGACGATTGCCCAAATAAAGATATGCAGCTTTCCTGCCTGGGGCTGTAGTTGTACCATGGTAAGGAAATGGATATGAAGGTTTTTTTAAAGTTCAAAAACAGAGTAGCTTGTACCCTTTATATGCAAAAACTGGAAACATTTTTAGCTGTAGTTATGAAGACTTCTAGCTTTTTGTCAATTTTTTAACTAAAAGGAGTCCCAAAACACAGGTTATTTTTACATGGATTAAATTTATAATAAAGAATCATTAGTATTACTAAACCACATTGACAGAATTCTTGCTAAAACTAGGCTAGACAGACAAGGATGGATACTGAAGGTTGACACTGAAGGCCTAGTTGGGAAGAGGATTCAGAGGAGCTTGGCTAGAGTTTGGTCAAGGAGACCCTCTTGGTCAGTATGTAAGTCTGGTTAATTGGAAGTAAATAAAAGGCAGCCATAGTCTTGGAGGGAAGACAGACATAAAAAATGATTGCAATATGGTATGATAAGAGGTATAATAGAATTATAAAGTATGTATGTATAAGATATATCTGCGGCAAAAAGGAGGCAGTGATGGTCTGCTTGAGCACATGAAGGCTGGATTTTTTTTTTTTTTTTGGAGACGGAATCTTGCTCTATCGCCCAGGCTGGAGTGCAGTGGTGCCATCTTGGCTCACTGCAACCTCTGCCTCCTGGGTTCAAGCTGTTCTCTTGCCTCAGCCTACCGAGTAGCTGGGATTATAGGCTTGTGCCACTACACCTGGCTTATTTTTCTACTTTTTAGTAGAGATGGGGTTTTGCTGTGTTGGCCAGGCATGTCTCGAACTCCTGGCCTCAAGTGAAAGATGGATATTTTTAAAAAAAATGACACTAAAGCTGTATTTTGAAGATGATTAGGAAGTTTACTAGGCGGACAAAGAGAATCAGCAAGAAAACTTTCTGGGCTGAAGGTACTACGTTTAGTCAAACTATTAATACTTTCCTTCCTGTGCAAAGGAACGAAAGAAGGAAGTAGTTTGAATTGCTTGGATAATTCACTATGGCTAGTTTAGGGTTTAAGGAGAGAGATGGTTGAGTTAAGGTTAGAGAGTAGCAGCTAGATCATAGAAAGCTATGTATGTCACATTGGGTTTAAATTTTTTTTTTTTTTTTTTTTTTTTTTTGAGACGGAGTCTCACCCTGTCACCCAGGCTGCAGTGCAGTGGTGTGAGTTCGGCTGACTGCAGCCTCTGCCTCCTGGGTTCAAGCAATTTTTCCTGCCTCAGTCTCCCTAGTAGCTGGGATTACAGGCGTGCACCACCACCTCCAGCTAATTTTTTTTTTTTTTTTTTGAGATGGAGTTCCCCTCTGTCGCCCAGGCTGGAGTGCAATGGCGGGATCTCTGCTCACTGCAACCTCTGTCTCCTGGGTTCAAGTGATTCTTCTGTCTCAGCCTCCTGAGTAGCTGGGATTACAGGCACGCATGTGGTGCCCAGCTAATTTCTTTTTTTTTTTTTTTTTTTTTTAGTAGAGACGGGGTTTCAGCATGTTGGTCAGGCTGGTCTTGATCTCGTGACTTGTGATCTGCTGCCTTCGGCCTCCCAAAGTGCTGGGATTACAGGTATGAGCCACCGCGCCTGGCCTAAGATTTTTATTTCTAGTAGAAAAAGAGTTTCACCATAGTGACCAGGCTGGTCTCAAACTCTTGACCACAGGTGATCCACCCGCCTCACCAGCGTGCTAGGATTACAGGCATGAGCCACCACACCAGCCTGGGTTTACATTTTAACAGATTTTTTTTTTTGTCGTTTTCTTTGAAGGTCTCACTCTGTCTCCCAGCTTGATCATAGCTCACCATAGCCTTCAACTCCTTGGCCTCAAACAATCCTCTCATACCTCAGCCTCCAGAGTGGCTGAGACCACAGGGGTGCACCACCATACCTGGCTAATAGTTTTATTTTTATTTTGTAAAGACAGAGTCTCCCTACGTTTCCCCGGCCTTGAACTCCTAGCCTCAAGCGATCCTCCCATTTTGTCCTCCCAAAGTGTTGGGATTATAGGCATAAGCTACTGCACCTGGCCTTTTACCACAGTTTAATCAGAAGAGGAAAATGAGCAGATTTTTATTTTATGCAGTTACCCCGTGGACCATGTAGAGAATGGTTTGGAAGAATGCTGGGAGTCTGGTGAGGAATCCATCCCAGAGGTAGTAACTAAGACCTATTTTTAGGCATTGGCAGTAGCGAAGGATCTGATTTGGGAGGTAGAGTCAGTAGCATTTATGTGACCTCTAAGATGTGATGGCTGTCACACTTTTTCTCTACTCTGTTAGGTTCAGTACTTGGGGGCCTTTGAATTAAACTGACAAGTGATAGGTTAGCAAGAGAAAAGGTAGATTTTAATCTTGTAAATACTTAGGGGAGTTCACAAATAAATGTGACTGGAAAGAGTTGTTAGAATTTGGGGTTTATGCACCATCTTAATAGATGAAGAGGAGAGGGAGAAAGGGTATTTCCGGGAAAACAAAGAACTATTTGGAAAGATAAATGGGCCCTTAGGAGAATAAATGGAAGCTATATATTTTTGTGACATTGTCTGTTTGGTTGTCTTCTCATCTCAGATGATTAGAGTTGCCCCTGTGGGAAAGGATTTATGACAATTGAGTTCTTTGAGTTCTTTTGGGAGGCTCTGCTTTTAGGCAGATAAGGGGTTTCAGGAACTCAAATGCCTTCAGCTCAAAATAATTTTTATGCTATAGTGGCTTATTCTGGATCCTTCCACGGTGAAGGAGAGGAGAAATTCCTGAGATTCTGGCTTGAGTGATGGTGGTACTGTAGATAATGAAATACATAAAGAAGAGCAGGTTTCAGGACATATTGTATTTTTATTTGTATGGTTGAGCTTGGAGCACCTGGGGAACATCTTAGAGATCCTAGAAAGCAGGTGGATGTAGATTTGGGACCTAGAGAGAGCTCAAAGAAACTGAGAGTACAGATAAAATTTTCCTTGGAGAGTAGGAGAATGAGAGAAGAAAGAGCTTCTAGAAATGAACTAAAGGAGGCTGGAAAATGAGAGAGGATGAATGAGAGAGGGGACATAGAAAGGAAATTGAGCTTACAAAGGAGACTAAGAAGGAATAGTTGAAGATAAGGGGAGCTGGGAGAGTTACAGAAACCAAGGAAGGACATAGTAGCAAGGAGAGTGAGTAATAGGGATCAGCAGTGCCAGACTGCAGAGTAAAATTATAGAAGTGTTAAGAAAAAAAAAAAAAAAAAAAAAAATATATATATATATATATATATATATATTTAGTATATGATAAAGGTACAGTTTTGAGGAGAAAATGGAGGGCTGTTTATTTAAATGGATTTGTGACAATTGGCTTACCACTTAAAATATATTAGGTTAGGCCGGATGCGGTGGCGCATGCCTGTAATCTCAGCACTTTGGGAGGCTGAGGCAGGAGGATCACCTGAAGTCAGGAGTTCAAGACTGGCCTGGCCAACATGGCAAAACCCCGTCTCTACTAAAAATACAAAAATTAGCCGGATGTGGTGACGCACGCCTGTAATCCCAGCTACTTGGGAGGCTGAGGCACGAGAATCACTTGAACCTGAGAGGTGGAGGTTGCAGTGAGCCAAGATCATGCCACTGCAATCCAACCTGGGTGACAGAGCAAGACTTTGTCTCAGAGAAAAAAAAAAAAAAAGTTAAGTCCCCACCTCATGCCTTATACCAAAATAAGTCTAAAAATTAAATGTAGAAATTGAAAATAGTAAAAATATTAGGAGAAAATATGGGTCAATATTTACTTTGTGTTCAAGTTAGGAAGGACCATACCCATTCTAATCATAACAGAAAGAAAAGACTAAGAAATTTTCATGTAAATCCAGCATGTCTGTGTGCTAAAAATATCATAAAATTAAAGTGTAAATGGCAAACTGGGAGAAGTATTTGCCACATATTTGACAGGCAGAGGTTTAATATCCTTCATATCTAAATGATCTATCAAAAAAATGAGTAACTGAAGGTTTCTGGTTAAGTAGGACTGGTTAAGTAGGACTTCTGGTTAAGTAGGACTCATTGAAGATGTCTTTATCTTCCATCCTTCCAAAATTTTGATAAAATAAAGGAATAGACCCACAAAGAGTGAAAAAAGAAGAGTGGGAAAGATTTTTCTGGTTGATGATAGACTAAGTTGTTGGGCCTTATTTCCTGCTGAGAACAAGTCGAGATGATGGACAAAATTTAAACAAAATTTATGTGAAGGAAATGGAGAGTTAACAAAATAGTGAAGATTTGTGGGTGTAAGAGGTGGGGCGTGGTGATGGGGTAGGGAAGCTCAAGATGTGAGACCAGCATTTGCAGCCATTTCTTTCCCAGAGGAATCTGCTGATTCCAGAAGAATTAGGCAGATGAGAAGCTGGACAGCTGAACAGAGTTTTTGTTAGACTCAGAGGGCGGAGGACAAAAATTGGAGTTTGGCACAGATCAGGGAGCAGGAAAACTTCTTAGGCTTTGAGTAGGAGACCCAAAAGCCTGTATCTTAGGGATAGTAGCTCCTAACAGGTATTGAAGTCCAGCTCCAGACCCTCTCAGTTCCTGACTGGATCAAGGTGTTCTGGAAAGAAGCAAGTATAATTCCTTTCATTAATAGAAGAAGATAACATCACTCATAATCTCAGATGAGCTCTATGTTTATTTACAATGTTTGGCACTCAGAAATCACCAGGCAGATGAGGATTTAAGACAATGTTACTGAACGCCAAGAGAAACAACAGACTATGGAAGTGGATGGACAGGGATCTAGATAGTGAAGTTAATAGAAAAGGGTAATGTATGTAGTATGTTTACAGAGTTATAAGATTAAGAATAGGGAAATTGGAACCACACCACCCCCTCCCCAGTAGAAAAACCAAATGTAAACTGTAGAGTTAAAGGACCGTAACTGAAATTAAGATGTCAGTTAATGGGTTTAGCAGTACATTAGTAATACTGATAAGTAGAAAACAAATGTTCAGAATGAAACATGGAAAGAAAAATGGGCTGGACATACATGAAAGAGTGAGTCTTAGGGATTCTGTGGAGAGGTCTAACCAACATGTAATTGAAATCCTAGTAGGAAAGGAAGGAGGAGTGCTGCAGAAGCAGTATTTGGAGTGATGATAGCTGAGAATTGTTCATAACAGACAAAAGCCATCTCATCACAGATTTAAAAAATACTACCAGAAATCTAAGATAAGGAGAACATTTTAATAGTAACCAGAGGCCAGGTGCAGTGGCTCACTCCTGTAATCCTAGCTCTTTGGGAGGCTGAGGCGGATGGATCACTTGAGGCCAGAAGTTTGAGACCAGCCTAGCCAACGTGGCAAAACCCCACCTCTACTAAAAATACAAAAATTAGCCGGGCATGGTGGTGCACGCCTATAATCCCAGCCACTTGGGGAGGCTGAGGCACAAGAATTGCTTGAACCCAGGAGGCAGATATTGCAGTGAGCCAAGATCGCACCACTGTACTCCAGCCTAGGCGAGAGTGAGACTATGTCAAAAAAAAAAAAAAAAAGTAACCAAAGAAAAACTACATACTGCCTTCAAAAGAGCAATGAGATTGACAGCTGATTTCTCAGTAGATGTAATAGACAGTGCATCCTTACCAGAAGGCAATGAACTAATGTTTTAAAAATGTAAAAAAGGTAAACAGTGAAACTAGAATGTTATACCCAGCAAATATATCCTTCAAAAGTGAGGACAAAATTATCACTTCTTTAGATCAACAAAAATGAGAAGGATTTAAAAGAAAAAGCCAAAACCCCAATTCTCTTTCTTCTACACTCACAAAACTTCTCATACCAAATGTGTAGGGGTTTTTTCATATCAACCAATTCTCCAGTTCTCTGTGGACTCCAGGTATTCTGCAATTTAACTTAGTTTGGATACTAACTGCCTGGAATTACTTGCTTCACAGGTTGAGAGCTCAGCCTCACAAGATTGCTTAGAAACCAATTGCAAGTCCAGGTCTCTGATATTTCTTACCGACTGCTATGAAGTGATTCCTGTAACCCCCTCCTCAGATTCAGTGATTTGCTAGAATGGCTCACAAAACAGGGAAACATTTACCTAGGTTTACCTGTTGATTATACAGGATACAATTCAGGAACAGCTAAAAGAGAGATGCATAGGGCAAGGTATGGGGAGGAACTCAGAACTTGCACACCCTCTCCAGGTGAGTCACCCTCCCAGCTCCCCTATGTGTTCACCATCCCAGAAGCTGTCTGGACTCTGTTGTTTGGGTTTTTATGGAGGCTCTACTATGAAGGCATGATTGATCAAATCATTGGCCATTGGCCATTGGTTATTGAACTCAGTCTCTAACCTCTCTCCCTTCCCAGGAGGTGGTGGGGTGGGGAGCAGAATGACAGGGGATGAAAGTCTGAATTCTCTAATCACATGATTGGTTGCTTTGGTAACCAGTCGCCGTTCTCCCAAGAGTCCTCTCATCATAAACTCAGGTATGTCTGCTCTTCTTATTACCGTAACTCAGGAAATTCCAAGAGTTTCAGGGCTTGATGCCAGGAACTTGAAATGAAGACCAAATATATGTTTCTTATTATATCACAGTATCACAGAGTTAATTACACCAGACCTGCACTAAAGGGAGTAATAGAAAGATTGGTCTTTGGCAGAAGAGAAATGATCCTGGATGGCAGCTTTAAGATGCGTGGAAAAGTGAAGACCAAAGAAATGAGAAATAAGATGGTAAATGTAAATGAACACTGTTGGGTAAAATAATTATTTGTGGTTTAAAATATACATAGAATTTTAAAATATAATAGTAGCATATAAATTGTGGGGGTGTTAAATAAAAGTTAGTATCTTACGGTCTTTTCATTGCCCAGGAAGTGGTAAAAATATTAATTTACTTGAGACTTTGATAAGTCAAGGACACATGCTGTAATCTCTAGGATAGTCATTAAAAGAGTAGTAAAATATATTTAATTAACAAATTAATAGAGGGGAAATATGGAATAGTAACAGCAGTAGTAGTAGTAAAACTTGATTAATCTGAAAGAAGGCAAGAAGACCAAAAACAGAAACAGAGCATGTGGGAAAAATAGGAAGTGAACAGTAAGGTGTTAGATTTAAACTTAGTCTATCAATAATTATATTAAATAAAAATGAACCAAAATTTCTAATTAAAAAGCAAAGATTGAGAAATTGGATAAAAAATCAAAGCAGATCACAACTCTGTACCGCTTTCAAGGATGCAGAAAAGTTGAAAATAAAATGGTAGAAAAGACGTATTACTCAAACATTAAAAGAAAACTGGTGTACCTTTATTAATAAAGTAGACTTTAGGGTAGAATAATTACTTGGGATAAAGACATACATAATGGTAAAATACTCAGTTCAGTTCTCCAGGAAGTTACAATAGTTCTACCTCTGTATGTACCTAAAAACACTATCTCAAAATACATAAAGCAAGAATTAACAGAAATGACAAAGAACAGACAAATCCGCAATTCATAGTGGAAAGTTTTAATATACCATCTTTATTAACTCAGAAACAAAGTATCAGTAAGGACATAGAAGATTTCTATAACATAATGAACAAACTTGACCTAAGTGAAATCTCAGTGGGTTTATGTGTAATTTAGACATACTACTGTCCTGTGCTTCATAATGATGTTTCAGTCAACAGGGGACTGACTATATATATGATGCTGGTCTCATAAGATTTTAATGGAACTGAAAAATTCCTGTCTCGTAGAGATGTCATAGTGTCATAGTGTAACACATTACTGTTTCTGTGTTTAGATATGTTTAGATACAAATACCTATCATTGTGTCACAGTTGCTTGCAATATTCAGTACAATAATATGCAGATTCATAGCCCAAGGGCAATAGGATATACTACATGGCTTAGGAATGTAGAAGGTTGTACTATCTAGGTTTTTGTAAGTACATCTGTGTGTAAGTATATTTGTGTAAGTACATTGTCATCTTTGCACAATGATGAAATAGCCTAGTGATGTATTTCTCATAATGTAGCCCTGTTGTTAAGCAACAAAAGACTGTTGAAAGTAAGATACATTCAAAATGAAATATGGAATATAATGAAATATGAAATACAACACTGCACCCAATAACTGTAGACTGTACATTCTTTTCATATGCATAGGGAACATTGATCAAAATTGTTGATTTATAGAGTAAATCTCAACAAATTTCAAAGGACTAAATTCAGAATATCATACTTATAAAGATAGGTTTAATATTTGAAAAATTGATCAGTATAAATCACTAATAGAGTAGAGCAGAAAAATCATGATAATGTCAGAGGTGCAAAGATTGCCTTTGGTAAAATCCAATACCCATTCAAAATGGAATCTCTTAATACATTATGAATAAAAGTTAACTTCCTTAATTTGATAAAGATTACTCAGAAAAATCCGATAGCAAACACCATGTTTACTGGTGAAATGTTGAAAGTTTTCTTTTGAGACTGGGAAAGAGAAGTTGTCTTCACTGTCACCAATTCTGTTTATTATTTTACTGGAAGTCCTACCTAGTTGAGTACGGCAAGAAAAATAGTACAGGGATGAGAAGGGGAAGAATAAAACTGTGATTTTGTAGATGACATGATTGTATATGTAGAAAATTAAAAACCTCTTTATAACTTATTATAAATAATAAGCTAGGTTGCAAGATTCAAGGTAATTCTGGACACAATTGCAATTTTATATACCAACAACAAACACAGATTCCAAATTTGTATCAATCTGGATCCAATCAGGAGAGAGAAACCAGTTGTATTAGTTTGTCCTCACAGTGCTATAAAGAAATACCCAAGACTGGGTGATTTATAGAGAAAAGAGGTTTAATTTGCTCATGGTTCCACAGGCTGTTCAGGAAGCATGGTGCCGGCATCTGCTTGGATTCTGGGGGAGGCCTCAGGAAACTTACAATCATGGCAGAAGGCGAAGGGGAAGCAGGCTTGTCTTACATCGCCAGAGCAGGAGCAAGAGAGAGAGAGGAGGGGAGGTGCTACACACTTAAACAGTCGGATCTCGTGAGAACTCAATCATGAGAACAGTACCAAAGGGACGGTGCTAAGCCATTCGTGAAGGTGCACCCCCATGATCCAGTCACCTCCCACCAGGCCCCATCTCCAGTACTGGAGATTACAGTGTGGACATGAGATTTGGGTGTGGATACAGATTCAAACTGTATCATCAGTAAATTGAAAGCAGCATTTAATGTGGATAATTACTAATTATAACAGGGAATCGAAGTAAGGAGGGATTTGGTTGGGCTAGTGAAAAGTGAAGAGAATTGTAAAGAATATGAAAATAGCAGATAAACAGAGCAACTGCTGCCCCTGGGGCTGAGGTAGAGTACGCAAGGAAGAGTCCCTCCTTCCCCAAGGACCAAGATCCAGACCTCATCCAGAGGGCATGGCTGGTTTACTGCATGGCCAAGAAGTTGCTGGCATGTCATACTAGTGGAACTTAATGGAAATCCACCCTCTGATACCTGCCAGAAGTTGCTCACTAGGGCGCCACACAAAAGCTCTTCATGGGGAGGTGTCTCACTGGAGGTACCGTGCTACAAAACCTCCAGAGTGGGATGCTGGGGGGAGTTGCTGGCTGCTGGGTATGGCCTGCTGTTGTGTGCTGTAGTCTCTGGAGGCTGGAGCAGCTGCAGGTGCTTGTGGAGATGGGTACTGGAGAAGCCACCTGCATTGCAGGAGCTGGACGCCATACAATTAACACAATGTAGAGCAGTCTGGAAGGCTGTATATATCAAGGTGGCCAAGATGGAACCAGTGTTTTTTTTTTTTTTTCCCTGTGACAGAATTATGATGCTTCCCCCTGCTGCTTTTTTTTTTTTTTTAGTATTCATTCAGCATTTATTTAATAAATGTTGAGTATTTTCTCTATTCCAGACAATGTGTTTGTTATGAGATAGATAACAGCAGACAAAATAGACATTGAACTTGTTTTTGCAGAGTTTACAGGCTAATAGGACAGTCAGTCATTCATCTGAGCTCTTTTGTGCCAGGCACTGTTCTAGTCACTGGGGGATAGATAGATAGATAGATAGAATTAAATAGATTGGTTAGATAGATTGGATGGATGGATGGATAGATAGATGGATCAAAACAAAATCTTGCTTTCAAAGGGAGACAGTCATTATGCAGATAATTATAAGAATGGGTACATACTTACACAGTGCTCTAAAGGGTTAAGAAGGAAAAATCAAGAGAGGACAATGTAATTCAGATGAGAAGCCAGGGAAGACTTCTCTTAGAAAGTGATATTTTTATGATGGAAGTGATGAGGAGGAGGTTAGCTTGGTGAGAAGAGTGATCTAGATGGAGGGGAGGCTTGCGGGCAGACTTCATGATGGGAAGAGCTCGGCATGTCTGAAGTGAGGAGTGGGAGGTCTCTAGAGGGTAGGGGGAGGTAGAGAGTGGCAGGAAAGAGGCCACAGCAGGGGTCATGCTGCTCACAGCCATAGGCCACCTTGGAAACTGGGATGTCCCTGTGAAGGGTTGCCCGTGATAGACGTCTGAAATAGGAGATTCTTGGACTGTTTTGCTATTTACAGCCACCGTGTGGGGTGCTGAGTGGTCAGGGGATTGGAGGCAAGAATGGCGGTTGAGAGACCACTGGGTGCAGTTTGCAGGAATCCAGTGAAAGTTAACGGTGGAGGTGGCGCCAAGGCCCAGTAGTGGAGCTGGAGATAACTGGATGACTTGGAGATGGGGTTTGGAAATAGAATCATTCAGAACTGGTGATGGATTGAGTGTGGGCTGGGAGAGACAGGGAGACATTGAGAGTAACTTCCAGGTTTCTGGCTTAAGTCATTACATGGCATGTGATGCCATTTTCTGTGTACTTTTGTAGTGAATACGAATTACTTGTTCAATTAAAAAAGTAAAATAAATTTGGATTTGCAGATGAAGAAGGCTTTGGTGACCAAACAAACAAAACCAAAGCAGTTGCAGTGAAAGTGAAGAAGTGAAGATAGTTGGTACAGACTACTGCAGTTCTGCATCTTCAAAGAAGCTAGAAAGTAGCAGGCAAGGTAGGGTCGGGCTGTAGGACAGAGGACATGTGTTTTGTTTACAGAGTAGGATAGATGTGAGCAACTTTCATTGGGAGAGAGAGCTAGACCATAGAGGGAAGAGAAGGCATTCATTAACTCAACAAATATTTGAATGTCTGTATGACAGGCAATATTCTAAGCTCTTGGAACATACAAAACATAAAAAACATTCCTGTCTTCTGGAGCTGAATGTTCTAAAGTGGGGACACTAAAAATCAAATCATGTGCCGAGTGCGTTGTAAAAAGAAAAAAAAAGCCTATTAATGGGGAGATGTAGGGATGTTGAGGTGGGATGGCCAGAAGGTTGCAATTTTATGTTGTGGGTGGCACTGATGGATTTGATGCCACTAGAATGCAAGATATGCCAGGGCAGAGATTTTAGTTTTACTCACTGCTGCATCTCCAGAGTTTAGAGTGGTGCCTGGCACATAGTAAATGCTCAGTAAAGAATTGCTGTGTGAATGAATTAATGATTCAGGATCCCAGGAATGGGAAGGAATGAGGAGTGGGATACTGAAGAAAGAAAGATAGGCCAGTCATAAATGAAGACATATTGTAGGGATGTTAGTACTGATATCTCCAATTCAAATTACAGCTGTTTTTGCTTTTAAAGGATTTTAACTGTTCAATTGTATTTTGAGTTCTTTGAATTAGCTTTGTTTCATGGCATTCGTTTTGTTTACTGTATGTTTCTTAGATACATTAATATAGTTTACAGAACTACTTATCCTTAGGGACATTACCCACTTAAGAAGTGACTGTTTTCGGTATTATTACAATAAAATTGAGATTACATATCACTTTGTATATTGAGGTTCTGTTACAGCCTGTCTTGTTTTCAGCATTATCCTTACTTAAAGTGGTGTGTGTGTGGTGGTGGTGGTGGTGGTGGTGTGTGTGTGTGTGTGGGCGGGGGGTGGGGGTGTTGTGATTGTTTTATGCCCATTACAGAAACCAGTTTAGTTGGCATTATACAGGTGTGGTTATATATTAAATAAGTTAAATTTCTTGCAGCTACTCTTTTAATCAGTTAATTGGTCTGATCCTATAGTGAGTATTTTCATGGGTCTCTGCTAGGTTTAGCCTCACAGTGATCATGTGTGTCTGAAATCGTATTGACAGGCTATAGCTCCTTCTAATTTATACATGCGTAAAGGAGATTGTCCTTTATTTCCTGAGTCTTATGCTTTGTATATGAGGACCCCAGTGTCATAACTTTGCCATAACTCAGAAAGATCTAACTTCTGACTGTTCAGTATAGAGCATTCCTTTGTCTAAAAAAAAATGGATGTTTTAAGACCATTCAGTCATAACTGGAAGCTGCCTTATAGTTAAAGGACTTTACATATTAATGAAGAAAGGGAGCATACAAATCATTATGTCCTTTTTGCCATAGATTTCTGTCCACTTCCATAGAAATTGTCTTATTATATTTTATTACAACAGTGTATGTAAAATATATACTTATAAAAGTAATAAATGGTCTTTGAAAAACTCTAATAACAGGAGTGTAGAGATTATAAACTGACTTTATCCTAAAATTGTACATCCTAGGAGATAACCATTGTGAGCAATTTGATTTATATCCTTTTTTGGACTTTATAAATGCTTGTGTAAATCGTGTGTGTGTTGTATGTATATATGTTTGAGTATACATACAAGAGGAATCGTATACAGCTTCCCTGTGTTTTCCTCCCCATTTATACAATATGTTGTGGACATTTTTTGTGTCAGTGCGTATGTGTGGGTATGTATGTGCATAAAGACATAGCATGGATGTGCCATAAAAAGTTTTAAGCCAGTCCCTTATTGGTTGTCGTCGTATTTTGCTCTTATAATAAGTGATGCACTTAACATCTCCAGTTATCTTCTAGGACAGGAGTGCTTGTCAGAGTGTAAATATTTGACATATGCCCTTAGAAATGTTGTACCAGGCCAGGTGCAGTGGCCACTCCTGTAATTCCAGCAGTTTGAAAGGTCTGGGCAGCAGGATCACTTGAGCCCAGGAGTTCAAGACCAGCCTGGGCAATATAGGGAGACCCGGCTTTACAAAAAATAAACAAAATTAGCTGGGCATGGTTGTGTGTTCCTGTGGTCCCAGCTGCTCGGGAAGCTAAGGTGGGAGGATCACTTGAGCCCAGGAAGTTGAGGCTGCAGTGAGCTGTGATCGTGCGACTGCACCCCAGCCTGTGCAACAGAGTAAGACCCTGTCTCAAAAAAAAGAAAAGAAAAGAAATGTTGTGGAATACCAATTTGGACTCTCACTAGCTAAAAGTGAGAGCATCCATTTCCCCAAACCCTTACCAATGGTAAGTGTTGTCAGTCTTTTAAATCTTTCCTCAGTCCAACAGATAGAAGACTCAGATCTCCTTTTAATTTATGTTTCTTTGTATATTCCTGCAATTTAGCATGGTTTGACCATTTATGCTATTTTTTTTGGATATGTTACTTTTTATAATAGTCTTCAGTCTTTTTTTCTAGTAGGTTCTTCGTTCTTTTTCTTTCTCATTTCTGTTTTTCTTTTAAAAGAAGTGTGTATAATATTTCTTCCGTTAGTCATCTGTATTTCAGTCTTAGTTTTCTTAACTCATTATGTCCTCATGCCAGTCCTATGAGTCATGCTCCCAAACTTTGAATTTTTTGGCCTTGATGGCATGTGTACTTAGTCTTTCCCACACCAGTAATTAAGTATTCTCCCTAGATTTTCTTCTTTGTTTTGAATTTTTATCCTTAGATGTTTAATATAGCTAAACTTTTTTTATATGTGAATGGGATGAGTTAGAGCTCTGATTTCATTTTTCTCCAAATAAGATGGTTATTATTGAGTCATTGATCATTTTCTACTGATTTGAGATGTTGCCATTACCATGTGCTAAGTTTCCACAAATACGTGGTTTTTTACCTGAACTCTTTGTTCATTGATCTGTTTATTCTGTGCCTACAAAATTACCACGTTGTTTTTTCTTTCCTTATACACTGATTTAGTTTTTGTCATTCTAACATATTGTAAAGAGGAAAGTATTGCTCCTATTCTGTTCTTAAAGGTCTATCAGGGCCGGGCGCAGTGACTCACACCCGTAATCTCAGCACTTTGGGAAGTCGAGGTGGGCGGATTACTTGGAGGTCAGGAGTTCAAGACCAGCCTGGCCAACATGGTGAAACCCCATCTCTACTAAAAATACAAAAAATTAGCCTGGCGTGGTGGTGCATGCCTGTAATCCCAGCTACTTGGGAGGCTGAGGTGGGAGAATTGCTTGAACCCGGGAGGCAGAAGTTGTAGTGACCCCAGATTGTGCCATTGCCCTCCAGCCTGGGTGACAGAGTGAGACTCCGTCTCAAAAAAACAAAACAAAAAAAACAAAAAACTGTCAGAAGTGGAGTGTGACTTACTTTTTTTTTTTTTTTGGGTCAGAGTCTTGCCCTGTCACCCAGGCTGGAGTGCAGTGGTGTAATCTCAACTCACTGCAATCTCCACCTCCCGGGTTCAAGTGATTCTCGTGGCTCAGCCTCCCAAGTAGCAGGCACATGCCACCACGCCTGGCTAATTTTTGTGTTGTTGGTAGAGACGGGGTTTCACCTCGTTGTCCAGGCTGTTCTTGAACTCCTGACCTCAAGTGATCTGCCCGCCTTGGCCTCCCAAAGTTCTGGGATTACAGGCATGAGCCACTGTGCCTGGCCGTGGAGTGTGACTTTACAGTAGAGATTCATTTGTCTAACTGATCTCTGTTACTGGTTTCAGTAAGATCACATCATCTTTTTTGTCCTTTGGCAGCAGAAGTTGTAGGTTAACGAAAACTAAAGCAACTTTTCTTGTCACTGAGATGGAATTGAAATGATCTCTAACCCTTATTTCTTCAGCCATGACTTCTCACATCTTAGAACACATTAAAAATAAGAATATCTGTAGGACGTACTGGAGAATGAATGAGTATCCTTGAGGTCAGAAACCACTGGTCAGGGGTTGGAGTGGCTTAGTCCCCCTCACAAGGCCCGTGCAACCCGTTTCCACTGAACCGCACGTCGGTAGGAAAGCGCTTAGGAAGTGCTGCTGTGGGCCAGTGTTCTTCAGCTTTACAACTTTCTCATGGCAGGTCATTGTAGCTTGATATGGATTGGCCAGACTGCTTTAAAAAATTTTAAATTGTGGTAAAATCTACATATATAAAATTTGTTGTCTTAACCATTTAAACATTCACATTGCTGTGCAACCATCAGCACCATCCATCTCCAGAACTCTTCTCATCTTGTAAAACCGAAACTGTGTACCCAGTCAACAGTAATTCCCCATTCTCTCTACCCTTCGCGCCCGGCAGCCACCCTTTTACTGTCTGTCTGTATGAATTTGACTATTCTAAGTACCTCATAAAGTGAAGTCATATAGTATTTGTCTTTTTTTTTTTTTTTTTTTGAGACGGAGTCTTACTCTGTCGCCCAGGCTGGAGTGCAGTGGTGCAATCTTGGCTCACTGCAACCCCTGCCTCCCGGGTTCAAGCGATTCTCCTGCCTCAGCCTCCTGAGTAGCTGGGATTACAGGCGTCTGCCACAATGCCTGGCTACTTTTTATATTTTTAGTAGAGACAGAATTTCACCATGTTGGCCATGGTTGGCCAGGCTGGTCTCAAACTCCTGACTTCAGGTGGTCCACCTGCCTCGGCCTCCCAAAGTGCTAGGATTGCGGGAGTGAGCCACCGCGCCCAGCCTAGTATTTGTCTTTTTTTCTGACTGGTCTATTTCATTTAGCCTTATATCATCAAAGTTCATCCATGTTGTAGCATGTGTTAGCCTTTCCTTCCCTTTGAAGGCTGAATTCGTTATGTGCACACCACATTTTGTTGATTTGTTCATCCATCCATGGGTGCTTGGGTTGTTTCAGCCTTTGGGTATTTTGAATAATGCCATGAACATAGGTGTAAAATCTGAGAGCCAGACTTCTTGAAAGAGTTTTGTTTTTTTTCTTTCATTTTTTAACCATTCCAATTTGAATTTAGCTTCCGTTATTCCGCCGAACCTTCTTTCTTAGATCACTGTTAAGTAGAAGGAACATTTTTCCTTTTTAATGATTTTTCAGACATACTCACCCACTTTGGCTGTGCCTTCCCCCCTTGGCTCTTGGGATGGTGCATGCCCCCTGTTTCTCTCCCACTTAGGAGATTTCCTTCGTGACCCTCCTCTCGCATCATTTAAAGGTGGAATTTCCCCAGAGCTTGACCCTGGGCCTTCTGTCTGTGACCATTAAATGTGGGTATTTCTCAGCAATTAGACCGAGGCTCTTTTCCCTTGTTTTGGAAAGAAGAGAGTCAAAAAGGCTTAATCAAATAGTCTCATCTTTTACCCGAAAAAGATAACTATTTTCTTTGGGAAAAAAGGTGACAAGAATATAAATCATCAGAATTACACTAATTTGTTTCTGAAGGAAATGGTAAACTTTCCCCCAGCTTTGTTGAGGTATAATTTGACAAGTAAAAGGTGTGTATGTTCAAAGTATACAACATAATTTGATGTGTGTATACATCGTGTAATGATTAGCACAATCAACCAGCACATCCCTCACTATACGGTGTTACTGTGTGTGTATGGTGGAGGAGAGGAGTGAGGACACTTAAGATCTGCTCTGTTAGCAAATTTCAGATAAACAATACAGTATTATTAGCTATAGTCACCATGCTGTACATTAGAGTCCCAGAAAATATTCACGTTATAACCAAAAGTTTATACCCTTTGACCGCCATCTCCCCATTCCCTCCCCAACCCCTGTGAGTTCAGGCCCTTCTCTATATTCATTCTTACTCTAGGTGACCCCCATCTGCTTCCAGAGATCCAATCTGCTGATGGCTCCTAGGTTTGTTTCATGAGGTCAGAGCTCTTTGCTGAGCTCCACTCCAGAGCTGCCTCCCTGCTGTCTCTGCTGAGTGTCTGATGGGTGCTCCAGCCTCATGTCTGAGATGGAGCTTCATGATTTTCCTCCCATGTCCCCTTCTGTGTCCTCAGTGAAGGGTACTTGAGCCTCCCAGGCGATCAAGTCAAATTTCAGGGATCAGTTTTAAAGTAAACTTTTAAATTTAGGATAGTTTCAGAGTTACAGAGATGTCTGAAGAATATTAAGGAGAGTTCCTGTGCACTCCACACCTGTTTCCCCTGCTAACATTACTGTGGTACATGTTTCACACCAGTGAACCAGTACCAACACATTATTTACACTAAACTCTACACTTTATTCAGATTTCCTTAATTTTCCCCTAAAGTCTTTTTCTTTTTCGGAATTCCATTCAGGATGCCACATTACATCTAGTTGTCATATCTTCTTAGGCTCCATTAGACTGACAGTTTATTAGATTTTTTCTTGTTTTTGTTGACCTTGACAAACTAGGTATTTTATACAGTGTTCTTCAATTTGGATTTGTCTACTGTTTTTCTCGTGATTAGACTTGGATAATGGGTTTTGGGGAAGGAAGACCACAGAGGCAGAGTGCCATTCTCATCACATCATATCAAGGGTGCCTGCTCTCAACATGATTTACTACTGATGGTATTAACCTTGATCACCGGCCGAGGTAGTGTTTGTTAGATTTCTTCACTGTAAAATTACTGGCATTTTTGACACTTTCCTCTTCTTTTTATCTGTTTTGAATCCAAAACAATTCCTGCTGGTTCTTTTTCCCAAGTAAATTTCCATTCTGTCCAAGTCACTCTTTGCAGCCACTGCTGCAGTCCAAGCCACAATTGCCTGTGTGCAGATGGCATTGAGCGATCTTCTGACTCATGCCCTGCTTGTGCCCTTGCCTTCTCCAACCCAGTCTCCACCCAGATGCCAACGTGGTCCTTTTCAAATGCCAGTTGGTCAGTGGTACTCTTGTTCCCAAGCCTTTGAGCGGCTTCCTGTTGTACTTGAGATACCACCCCACCTTCTAGACACAGTCTGCCAGGCCTGCGTAAGCTCGTCTCTGTCACCTCTCTCATCTCCTGCCAAGCCCCTCTCGCCTTGTCCTCTGTTCCAGACACCGGTTTCTTGCCCGAGTCCCTTCAACACTCTCAGCTCCCTTAGACATGTCGTTGCCTCTGCTTAGAATGATGGTCGCCCTCCACCTTGGTTCCCTTGGGATCCCAGCTTACATGCCATTTACATGTTGTTTCTTCAGGGGACATTTCCCATCCCCTTGCAGGGTCCATGGGGCACTCTTGCCGGCTGTTTCTGGAGCATGCCACACTGTACCCCTGTTGCAGGGAGTTACTTGTTCTGTGTCGGAATTGTTCCTCAGTGCTGGGGTGGACAAGGCTGAGAAGTGCCTCGGCATGTCACTGTGTGTCCCTGTTACCTGTACCGAGCCTGTGCCACAGTGGATGCTTGATAAATGTTTGTTGACTGGGTGAAATTTTTTAAAAATTTAAAAATTTTTAATAGAAATGGGGTCTCACTATGTGGCCCAGGCTGGTCTGAAACTTCTGGGCTCAAACTTCTGGACTCAAGCAATCCTCCCTCCTTGGCCTCCCAAAGTGCTAGAATTACAGGTGTGAGCCACCGTGCCCAGCCTGAATGGGTGGATTTTATCTTTTGAATGGAAAACACTCTTCATTTTTAGCATGCCAGTATGCAAAAAAGTACTTGAATTTATTTTTCTTAGTCCATTGATTTAAATCCCACATGTATTCTTTTAAATGTGTCACATAAGGTGCTGTGGTGGGTACAGTAGTGGATCTAGAAAGTGTGTTCAGCCTCTGCCACTCCTGAGGACCCATTCATTCATTCTCTCATTCAACAGACAGTTACCGGGAACCTGGGTCTGCCAGGCCTAGTGCAGAGTGTGGGGATATGAGTGCTTGTGAGTGAGCCTGTTGAGGGAGAGGGAGAAACTTACAGATCCTTCAGCATTCCAGTTGTGGTTAGGATAGATCTGGGCAGATTTCGTTTGAATTCTGGCTTTAGCATTTTTAAGATCTACACTCTTGAGCTTAACCTCTACCCGTCTGCAAAAATGTGGACAGCAGTGTCTCCCTTGTAAGTTGTGGAAAGAATCCGCTAAGAAAAGGAATGTAAGGTGATCAGTATAATCATAGCAATCACAGAGCTAATGTTTTTTGCTTTTGAGGTCCTGAGTACTAGCCTAAGTAGTTACATTAATTATTTTTGTTTATTCTCACAGCAACTCTGTGAGGTAGGGATGTTACTGTTCTCATGTTGCAAATGAAGAAAGTGAGACCTTAGTTGAAAAATTCAATACTTTGTCCAAGGCCACAGAAGTAGTAAGTGGGAGCCCAGGTTCAAGGATGGCGTGATTTTAAAGCCCAGAAAGGACTCCTTACGTTCTGTGTAGCTACCCCATCTTGCAGTGTGGCTTTATTCTTTAAAGTTGTAAAGACTTCTTAGGTATCTTGGCATTTAAAAAAATGTAATAGTCTTTAGAGGGACGATTACCTTAAGCTGTTATCAACTTGAATTTGTTTCTTAATTTACATTTTAGCAGCTTTGACGTCTGTGACTTGGTGCCTGTGTTGAGGAGAGAGTGTATATGTTGGGACTGGAGGATGAAGTTTGAAGTTAGACCCATCTGGGCAGTATTTATCTTAAAGGATAAATACTGTTCACAGGATTGTGAACTTGTAATCAGACTCACCTGGAGGATTTACCAAAAATGTGAATTCCTTAACCACTTTTTTGGTACCCTACATTATAATCTCTTAGGGGTAGGACTTAGAAAACATTTTTGCAAGTGATGTTATTTAGATAGTGGATTCTTTTTCATTCTGAAGTTTGAGAATCAGTGAATAGAGGGAATGGGAAATGTCAGCTTCTTGATGATCCAGACTGCCCTACAGGAAGCCAGTAGAAAGATGAAAGTGAACCCTGGTATGCCTGGCTAGTAAGTTTAAAAACAAGTAATGTGGAAATAAAATCAACAGTGGGTGAATTTGTCTCCCTGTTGTTTTATTTTTTATATTATTTGTGTTTGGGAGGAATTTGATTTGTATTTTATGATCATTTTTCCCTAGTGGGTAGTGGGGTAGCATGAGAAATGAGTGGGTCTAGACTATGATAGAGTTGGTGCAATGCAGCAGGCCAATTGGAAGAAAAAAATTTAAGCATATTTTGTGGATTAGCATGTCAGTTGCAAAAATAGAAGTATATCTAAAGCTGATTTCAGATAGTCTCTTTTTAGAGAAACTATGTCAGACTGTGCCCGGACTTTTGCTTTGGAAAATATGGTAATTTCAGGTTTGTGGCTAATTTGAAAATTAGTAATCAATACTAAGGGTTTTAAATATGTAGCATTTATGTGTTTATTATGTATTTCTATATTCATAAACATTGAGGATTCTTTTATTTTCTCATGTAAGAAGAAGACAGGCAGCTCAGGGATGGTGGCTCCCGTGTGCTTCTCCATGATCTCTCAGCTTCCTTTGTGTGGATGGCCACAGCATGGCTGCGTGCCTAAAGCACGCAGAGAGGGCAGCGTTCTTGTCTCAGGCTCCCCACCTACCATTCTTAAGCAGCTTTATTGAGGTGTAATTGGCATACTAAGTTGTGCATTGTCTTGTACGTTTTGCAAGTGTGTATCTGTATACACCACACAACCATTACCATACTATGATAATGAGCATGTTATCACTCTCCAAAGTTTCCTGGTGCCTTTTGCGATTCCTTCTGCCCACCCTTCTCCTCCTTTTGTGAAAGCTTTGATGTTTTTAGGGAAAAAAGTTACATTATTGAGGATAAAATACTAGGTAGAAAGATATTTAACTTGTAGTTTTTGCTTTTTGTTTCTTTTTGAGGAGTATTGTGGAAATAATATGATTGTAGGTATAGGTTGCTGTAATATTTATAGAAAGTTTTGAGAAACAGATTCTCTGAACAGACCATCTTGGAAGAGTTTGACAGGAAATATATTTTCAGAAAGGCTGGAATAGAGGTGGAGATGGTCCCTGCTGGCAGGAGAGGGAGAGAAAGGAAGGACAGCACCTGCCGGCCGCTTGCGGATGAGCTACAGACATGAAAGCCAAAGGCTGCGCTTTTCTTTGGTTTTTCAATAGATGGCATTTTTATCATGCTAGAAAGACTAACATGAATTCTAACATGAAATGTAATAAAAATGTAATCCCCACTAACTGTAGTGTATACTTAGCTCAAGTGCATTTTTTTGTTGTTGAATGGCATGCCGGTGATTGATTTATTTATATTTATAGATTAAAAATAATAAACTTTGCCTTATCATTGTAATCACCTCTTTTTTTTTCTTTTCTTTTTTTTTTTCCCCTCCCCCAGAGACGGGGTCTTGCTCTGTCACCCAGGCTGGAATGTAGTGAGTGGCACAGTATCAGCTCACTGCTGCCTCCACTTCCTGGGCTCGTGTTCCTTCTGCCTCAGCTGCCTAAGTAGCTGAGACTGCAGGCATGCACCACCACACCCAGCTAATGTTGTTTATTTTTTGTGGAGATGGGGTTCCCCTATATTGCCCAGGCTGGTCTCGAACTTCTGGGCTCAAGCGATCCTCCTGCCTTTGCCTCCCAAAGTGGTGGGATTATAGGCGTGAGCCACAGAAGCGTGCCTGGCCTCGGTAGTTCTTTTTAATTGTTGAATATACTTGCTGAGGTTAGTTTCTGCTGCAGAAAGCATTATATAATGTTGAGTTAACAGCGATTTTGTAAAGAGTTAGTAGAATGTATAAAGTTTTACCTGGGAGGCGGAGGCTGCAGTGATCCAAGATCTTGCTACTGCACTCTAGCCTGGGTGACAGAGCAATACTCTTTTTTAAAACAAAAAAACAAAACAAAAAAAAACCCAAAAAAAACCCGACTGTATAGGGTTAAAAAACGACTGTATAGGGTTTTATTTTAATGCGTTTCTTCAGCTGTCTCCTTCTAGCTTCTGTGACTCTGCATTTTCTTGGCTCTTTATTTTTCATTTCTTTACAGTTCTTCCATGTATTTTGTTTTGAAAGTAACATGCCTGAGGTGAAAATGGCGGCATTTCTGTCATGATTTAACCTTACTAGAAATGACATTCTTTGTTCTTTGTCTGTTTAGTTGAGAAGTGAACTAATTCCCTGTGCTTAAGTACTACTCCTTGGTGTGAGGCGGGGAGGGTGGGGGGAAGATTTTTAACATAGAATACAAATTGGGTTTGTTGGAAAAGGTATTCCTATAAAATGTTATCCAGGTAGTTAGAGCTTAATATGGGTGATAATTTCCCTAGAAGAATATTCTTTGCTGTAACACTGATGACTTGATGGACTTGTGAAAGTGAAACTTGGTGTGTTTCTTCTTTCAGCTTCCATGTAACTCACAGATAGGGCAGCGTAGAGTAGATTTCCAGTTTTAGATTAAGGATAGCTTGTATCCTATGCAAGGTTTTGGGGGTTGGTTAGGGTCTTTGAGTATTTCCTGTCTAATTCACTTACGAGTTACAAAGAGACAAGCTGTAATGTAAAAAGTCTTCCTTGAGCTAGACTAGCTTTCTGTACTCTTTGATGTAAAAATACCTGGTAGTTCTGCCAGTTGGGGATTTGTTTGGGGTGAATGAAAACCCCTCAGGCTCAGTCTGTTCATGCACTGGTGTGTATTAATTCAGTCCATTCATAGTCATGAGCTGACTGTGCCTTACTGAAGAAAGGGAGCCTTCTGAAAGAGAGAGGAAGATGGATAATCTTGGATCCTCAGGCACTGCTGCTGGCGCCTGGGAGTGGGGCAAGAAGACATGAGGTTCTGAAGAGAGGGCTTTGTATCCAAAGTTAAGACTTACGCCAGCCCTTGATGGGGCGAGAAGCTACTCAGGCCCAATAACCTCAAATAGTTCAGGTTAAATCGACAGTTGTCAAGTCTAATTCCTCTTTACAGCATTATTTCTGTGGGAAAATGTGTGTGGCTCATATACTTGCCTCAGCAAACAGACTGGACTCAGAATCAGCTCTTTGTTTTCATAATTTAAGTGGAATTAGTTACTCCCTAGGGTTGCATTGCCGCTTGGATGGCTTCTAGCCTTCTTTTTACTTATTAAATTATATTCCAGGTTCCTTGACTGTGAGGGACATAGTAAACTGCTAGTAGCCTTTACCTTCCCTTCCCTAAATAGCAAACTCATGTAGAAAACATTAGCTAAAATCCTTTGTAGATTTTTTTGAAATCACCTAAAATGTTATTATTGGCACCATTTCATTTGGAGCCATTTTGTCAGAACCACTAAGTATTTAGGTGAGGCGATTGATTTCATTCCCACGTGGGAATTCGGTTGGTTGTAACATTCAGGCACTTAGAATGATTACTGACTGGACATCATGTTCAGGTAGTCTGGTGTCTGAAACTTTGCAGAGATTAAGCTGATAGAAGATTTGGGCTAACATTTTTGTGTGTGTGAGTTGGTGAATTTTAAAGATGATTTAGAAGACTTTAAAAAAGCATCTGTGAGTACTGCATCATCTTGATGTCAAGAAGAGATTGTTATTTAATACATGTTTTAGTAATGAAGGAGGTACATAGAGATAGTTGATTTGAACAGGTTTACTTTTTCTCCTTTTTAATACAAAATATTTTTGAGAAACAAAACTTGACTAGTGTTACACTACTTGCTTCTTGTTTTTTGTTACAAACATGCTGAAATGGTCTAAGTAATGATGCTACTAAAACAACATATGCATTGTTTTGATGGAGTATTGATTCCTTCTATAGTGTTCAAAATTGCTTGCATGCCTCCGAGCAACAAACACGTATGTGACAGACTTTATGTGAGACGAGCATTCCAGAGAAATGAAATGCAAGTTTACTTTTCAGTAGCTATGCAACTTAAAAAAAAAAAAATTGTGTTTTTTGAAACATGGCTTTAGGGCACTAACACTCAGACCGAGTGCATGAGCTCTGCAGGTTATTTTAACAAAACCTAATCACAGGAACAAACATCTGGCATTTATAGAGTTTGTTTATTTATTGATTGCCATAAGCCTCTAGAAAGAATATTCTGTTTCTTTTAATAAAATCCTTTTGGAAGTTGTCTATATTTTAATATCTAAGTGTTTTTGGAATTTAATTTTAACAAGGTTAACTCAAATGTTAAATATTGTGGGCTACAACTAAGTAGGAGAATGTAAGAAGAAATTGCAAGTGGGGACTCTTGTAAAAAGAATGGTAACTAAGTTCTTTTTACTGGTTGTGCCCCTCCCATTTACTCTCCTGTATTGCAGGCCATTATTTACACTGCTTTGTAGAATCTGCTGTCTAGTAAGCACTAAGGAATTTGGATCCCTAAACCAGGGAGCATATAGCCTGCTAAAGCTTAATTTTCAGACAGGAGACACTAAAGATGATTGTGTTATGATACTGTTCATTTTATATACTAGTGAAATGAATACTGAAATTATTTAGTATAACCATTAATTATAGTGCTTACCATTACTGCAAAGTTTGTCATGATTTGGTTGGTAGCTTCATGTTTCAAAACAAAACCTTAGGTCTGTCCTTTTAAAAAACATAAACTGCTTTAGTTTGTTAATGGGGAAAGTGAGTAAATAATAACATTTATTGAAGAAATGAAGCCTATCAGATACAGGAAAAACAAAACAAAAAACCCTTGTAGATAGTCCTCGTGTCAAGCCCCTATTAATTCTGTGTAGTTGCAGTAGAACTAGCAAGTTATTTTGCTTAAAATGTCTTTTTTTCCCCTGTGCAGTGAAAGTTGAATGTGAGAACAGATCTTAATAGATACAGTTACACGGTTTATTTTATCATGTATCACTTTATTGCTGTCTTCTAGAACATTGTTATACTAAATGTTCCAATAATGGAAATTTTATGCAGCTACTTCAAATGAAACAAATTTGCAAAAACTCAATTTTGGAACTCATTCCTTGAGGAGAGGGAAAAACTCACCATGCTGTGACCACATTAGATTTCTGATGTGTTGGCAACTTATCAAACACTGTCATTTCCAGAAAACAGGTTATGGGGTCAAATTGAAATATCAGCACTTTTGGTCACTTTCAGTTGAAGATATTGTAGGATTTTAGGTTTTAATGATTGAATGGTTAAATTAAAAAAAATTGTTGGTAACAGGTAATGAAAGTGTGGTTTTGTATGTAAATAAAAATGGCTCTACACGACATCAGGAATGATGGGGTTCAATTACAGTGGAATCTTTTCAAGAGCTTGATTTTAAATTCTCAGAGATACTAGTTTTACTTACTGGAGCTCCTTTGTTTTGCAGAGATCATGATGCAGCCGTCCTTTTGGATTTCTTTTTAATAATGTGTGACCCTTCACCTTTGATCCCCTGACCTGCATTACCTTGGTAACCATTTCATTTTTTAATTTAATTTCATTTTTTAATTTTGGTGTACAAGCTGTAACATTTCATCTTTCAAAGTGTAACACGCTGATTTCCTCAAATAGAGATACCCCTTTGAGCGATAAATTTGCAAAATGCTGTCTTCATTTTCCGTATTAAAATTCATTTCAGTTTTAAAATAAAGTGTAATCTGTGTTTTCATCCTTTTAAAATTTAAGTTTAATGAGTGTATTTCCCCATACAGTATATTTCCTTTTTTATTCGTGTTTTGCAGAAGCTGAATTAACTTGATATTTACGTATAACTTACACACACCCAGGACACCCATACCTCTTCTCTACTCCCAAACCACCCAAACCATTGCCCCTCACCTTCTCACACATACACCCTCACCATCACCATCACCACATACCCCTTCCTCTGCAGAGTAACTTACCTTTCTTTCAGAAATAGTAGCAACTTGAATTTATTAGTCTTAGCTGCCGTAGTATACATCTTCAGATTATATTTTGTATTCTGAAGTATTTTGGGGAGAAAAAGCTTAGACTTTTAATTTTAATTTCATTTAAGGACTAGAAAAATACAAAGTTGCCTCATTACCCAAATTCACCTTTCCCCACTCTTCTGATATTTTATTTCTTTAATTTTAGGCATAAGTTAAGAACAAGCAACAATTTTAACATGACCAAAAAATGTACTTTTGTCTCTGCCAAAACCTGGTCAGCCAGCCCTGGTGGTCTCAATACCAGATTGATTTCTGCCATATGCAATTTCATGACTGTTTTTCAAACAATGCATTTTTATTGTATTTCTCTTTTCAGAAAATTCTTAATCTAAAGCAAAACAAACCAAAACCAAAAGACAGAAACCAAACTTGAGTCAGTTCTTTGAACTGGCAAGATACTCCTTAGAAATCATGTCCTTAAAAAAAATCATGTGAATTCTCTCAGCATGGCCCACTGAAGCACAGATTACTTTTTAAGTGTCTCATTATTTTATTCTCTAACATTTAATGCTGATGTTTTAATTGCACACAGCTGAAGCTGCTAAATGAGCACTGAAATGGATTTAAGTCCTCTTTGAGCTTTGTTGATACCTATAAAAGTTTATATCATTCATTAGAACCACAAATTAAAATTAGTCGTGGTTAGCTGTTCGCTGGCGATTGGAACTCTCACGAACACTTTTGTTCAGGCTCACGAGCTTGTTCTTGCCTAGTATACTTGGATACCTGAAAAGCTGCCTTTGGCCTGTTGGGTATGTTTTCTTTTCACAGAATTGCAAAATATCAGAGCTGAAAAATACAAATAGGTAAACCATCCTATGATTATAAAGCCCCTGTGATTTATAATGTCCCAGTAGTCAGGAGCAACTTTTTTGCTAAACCTTGAATTTTAAGGTGATTTTTTTTTTTTTTTTTTTTTTTTAAATAATGCTTTTCACAGTTGTGCTGGCGTGTTTTCCAGATCCCCAAAGACTTTTTTGCCTTAGGTATGTCCTTTATTTGTTCCTTTGATGCCATGTCCTTCTAGCACTAAAGGAATGGCATCTGGCTCAGTGGATGGTACATGGAAGCCATGCGGGGGGTCATGACTGCTTGTTGCCTCCATTCCTCTTGCTCAAGCAGCCCCAAACCGGCTGACCCCTGAGGGATGAGCTGGTTGATGGTACCCAGGAGAGTCACAGCTCCCTGCTGATGGAATCGGCTCCCCTGGGGCTCCCATCTGCCTTTGAGGTAGACAGTACTTTATTTGTAAGTCCAGTAGGAGCTGAAGAGAAATTAATAGGTTAAGACGAGAAAAGTTTTTATTCTCTTATTTTATTTTATGATTAGATCAGTTAGATTTTCTTTAAAGTTTTCTGCTTAATACATTTTAAGATAACCTCATTTTTCTAAGAGAGCTAGTACATGGACACATTTATGGCTTATTTCCAATGAGCATTGTTTATTTGGTTAGCATTTAGGGACATTTAGTAGACTGTAAGCCAATGGATGTTTTTGTAAACGTGATTCATTGAGAAAAACCTTCATTTGAGAGTCAGATAACCTGCTTTGGACGAGCAAAGTCTCTGGATATGTTTCTGGTATCTGTTGAGGTAGTCACACAAAACTGAAATACTCCAACAGAAAGACTTCAGAAGACTTTCATTTTGGTGTAAAAACAGTGAAATTAGCTGTTTGACTTAAAATATAGGAGTTGTAAGACATTTCATTGATGCTACTTCTGTTTTATCCTCTGTGAAATGTAGATACTGTGTGTCTCCCACTTGCTTTTTAGGGTTGTTGGGAGGATAAATGAAACTGTGTGACAGACACACTGGGAACTCAGAAGAAAGGTGCTTTTGAAACTGAACCTCATCCTATGGCTGTGCTGTTGGCAGGCATAACCGGTGTGCTGAGAGGCAGTGGTAGTGAACCCCGTGGTGAAAGGCCAGGACCATGGGCTCTGGAACCAGGCTGCCTTGGTTCGAATCCCACCTCGACCTCTTGCAAGTGGTCTGACCACAGCAAATCACCCAACCTCTCTGTGCCTGAGTTTCCCCCTCTTTAAATTGGGGATGATAATAATAGTACCCACTAAAGGATCCTGGTGAGTTTTAGCTGAGCACATGTCCACAAAGTGCTTAGGGCAGTGCCTGCCATGTAGTGTGGCTGATCCTCACACCCAGAAAACCCCAGCAGGGGGACTCACACCTTACAGAAAATCAGATTTGAAACCATTCCCCAGTAGTCTTCTAACATTGACTTAGAGACCCTTATATGTTTAGAGAGAGGAACTGAATAGTTTATGGTAATTAAGCACCTTTAAAACAGATGCAAGTTCAGGTGCATAAAGTTAAATCTGGGTTTTTAATCTCTTAGGAAGAAAAGTTTAGATCACAAAGAGCTCCATAACCCTTTGTTGATAGGTTCTTTTAACTGTTTTTGGCTATGGAGGGACAAGGAAGGAAACCTGAGGGACAGACCCACCTTTTACCTGCTTAGCCTTTCTCGTTCCCTTTTACGCTTGGTAAGGTGTCTAGGTAGCTTTGAAGGAGTCAGAAGTGTTGAACTGTTTCAAGGTTTTTACCCAGCTGCATGAGGCTTCGTTGTCCTCTTGAGTGAGGTGGAAGGGACATCACTGCCTTTCCTGAGTGTGTAAGAATGCCTGTTACATATTCATCCCAGGGCTTTCCATACATTTTAATCCACATTTATCTACAAGGTGAGTGGTATGTTCACCCCATTTTGCACATGAGAATGCTGATGCCCAGATAGGTTAAATAAATTCACCCAGGCTCACACCCTCAGTAAACTGCCAAACAGGCCCTTAAATCCAAGTGCCACTCATATCACGGCACTGCTGCCTTGCATTGAGCTGCAAACCTGGCTGAGCCATTCCCAAGAAACGGTTTTGCCCTTTTAGTTGCAGGGACCTCAGCTGTACGCATTATCATCCTTCAGCCATCAGACCTTTTTTTGTTTTTTGTTTTTTTTTTTTTGAGATGGGTTCTCGCACTGTCACCCAGGCTGGAGTGCAGTGGCGCGATCTCGGCTCACTGCAACCTCTGCCTCCTGGGTTCAAGCGATTCTCCTGCCTCAGCTTCCTGAGTAGCTGGGATTACAGGTGCCCGCGACCACGCCTAGCTAATTTTTTGTATTTTTAGTAGAAATGGGGTTTCACCATGTTGGCCAGGCTGGTCTCGAACTTTCCTGACCTCGTGATTTGTCCACCTTGGCCTCCCAAAGTGCTGGGATTATAGGTGTGAGCCACTGCGCCTGGCCCAGACCTTTTAATGCAACAGCGCCCCTAACTTCTGAAGGCCCCTAGCTGGCTTCAACAACCGCCCGTCTTCTTGCCCCCCATGGTGGGCTCTGTCATACATGTGTCAGTTTTAGGGACTCTTATTACCAGTGGCTTCCTCAATCCTGGCTGCACATCCAGAATCCTCTGTACAGCTTTTAAAATAATTCACTTTTTAAGAAACACTTGCCCCATCCCAAGACTCTTGTTCTAGAGAGATGGATAGGTTCAGAAATACAGGAAGTTTATTTTGTAAACAAGAAAACAAATAGGTCCTTAAATTGTGCACATATGGATCTGTGCTTCTGGAGTGTGGGCCAGTGCTATTAATTCTGTAGTTGACTCCATTGTAAGGTAAAATGAGTTTTATGGGCCAGTCTAGTTGTTCAGCCAACAATTGTTAGTACTGTTTCTGTAGGAAAAGTTCCTGGCATCCACCCTGTAGAATACCATCTTCCATGAGTGAGCACTTGATCACCACAGAAGCCAGGTTTGAATTTAGTTAGAGTGAAATGAAGTAGAGGGCCCTGCTTGCTTTCTTGTTCTTTCATTTTTTTTTTCTCTTCCTCTCTTTTGTGGGTTTATTTTTCCCTTCTTTTCTTCTCCTCCATAGTTCCCTCTTTCCTTGTTTTCTCTTTCTTCCACCATCTGGCATATGTTTACAATGTATCTGTCATCAGACTGTGAGGTCCCTGAAATCCTTCAGGTGCCTACCACAGAGTTGACGTGCAAATGTATGTTTCTTTATTTTTTAATTTTTTTTTTTTTGAGACGGAGTTTTGCTCTTGTCGCCCAGGCTGGAGTGCAATGGTGTGATCTTAGCTCACTGCAAACCTCCGCCTTCCGGGTTCTACCGATTCTCCTGCCTCAGCCTCCAAAGTAGCTGGGATTACAGGCGTGTGCCACCATGCCCAACTAATTTTTGTGTTTTTAGTAGAGACAGGATTTCACTATGTTGGCTAGGCTGGTCTTGAACTCCTGACCTCAGGTGATCCACCTGCCTTGGCCTCCCAGAGTGCTGGGATTACAGTGGTGAGCTGCTGCGCCTGGCCAAATGAACATTTCTTAATTTGTCTTAGTATCTGTCTTTCAAAGAAGTAGGTACTGCCCGTTATTAGCTTGAAAATTATCAGATTTTGTTTGTGATTGTCTGTCCTAACTTAAGTGGTTTATCTTGAAGAGCTTAGGTAATTTAGCCTCATAGATTTAGATAGATCGAGAAATGGCAGGCTTCAGTCACTGAATAATACAGAATGTTGGGCAATAAGATGGATTTGGACCATTCAAGGGAGAGCTTATATCAGGCTTTTAGCATATCTGCTGCATAGTTTTTAGAGCTGGAAGGTCTAAGATCATCTGGGTTGGACCCTTCATTTTTGGTGGTGAGGAACCCACTCCTGAGAGAGAAAGGTGCTTCTTCAGTGCCTGCCTCCAGGCCAGGACTTGCCTCCTTCTCCTCTGTGTCCTTAGCTGAGTGAGAGTTGGGATGGCAGAGAGCAGAGGCAATGTGACAGCATAGCTGCTGCGATTAACTGCCTGCCTCTAGACATGTTGGAGAAACAGTCAAAGTAATCCTCCTTCTGTGCTCCCCCTCCCATGGAAACAAGTGATAGAAGGTTAGGGCAGTTTTGAGGGCAAGCGGCGGACTTCCTCACTGTGAAAGTTGGGAAGCTTTGGGTGTGCCCTAGACCCTGTCCTGTTGACCTTGGCACCACCAAGTGGGCTGCTTTAGGTGTCCATCCTGATGGTGTTTAACCCTGCTTGAGGCTTTTGAGGACACTAAGAAACACATGGTGAAGGTGTGGAAGGATTTTTTGTCATTCCTCAATGAAGATCTGCCCTAGGTAGAAAGGGAGTTAATGAAGGAGAAGTAGGCAACACTATTGCTGCACGGTCAGGAAATAACAGAAAACATCTCCCATTTGTTCTCATTTGTGGTGATTGTTTCCCTGGGAAACTGTGGCTGTGGTTACCATCATGCTGTGTGATGCACCTCAGAATCCTAGGATTAGACTAGATTTTCCACTTTCCACACACCTTCAGGTGGGGTCGCAAATGCTCCATATGACAGACTATCGCATACACTGGCCACAGAACTTCAATCATTCAGGTTTGGATATCCAGCCCCTTTTCTCTCTTCTGTGTGGATACTTTTGAGTACTTTATACCTCTAAGCCTTTCGTATTTCCAAAGGAGAAACCAGAATGACTTTTGTCACTCTTTTGTAATGGTGGGAAAAGGACTGGTAGGGGAAACTACCAAGGTTTGACCTGGGATCTACTTTACCTGCTCTAGTTCACCTTGGAGCATCTGACCATACATAGGTCCTTGCACATAGTAGACACTCAGCAAACATTAACTGTCTTTTCATTTCTCATTAGCACAGGTAATTAGGAACAGGAGTTGATAGACTGCACGTATCTGTGCAGAGATATATCTGTAATTGAAGTTTTAATTAAAGAAACACCAGACCAGGCAGATGGTTCTTATCCCTGCATCCTGTAAACCAAACAGCCGTGGCTTTTCGATCTTGAAAACATGCAAAGCTGAGAGTAGCAACATTCGTGGTGGTGCACCAAAGGGAATAGGTTGTCTTGTAAACTAACCATAATCTAATTTTGGTAGCACTCTATGTGATGCCAGATTCAAGGATAATCATTGCAGTTTGAAATGAAAGACAATACATCAAAGTTATGTCCCAACCAAAGCTTTTAAGCCTCAAGTCAAGGGCATTACCATAGCCCAGCTCGTAGATCACAAGACGTGTGGTTTTGTGCTAGATCACGAAAGCTGACAAGGTGTTATTTAGGATCATCAGCTAAATACAGTATTAAATTAGAGGGCTATCATTCTGATTTTTCAGGCATTGCCACCATATAGCAGTACAGAATTGAGAAGTGACTTGTACCTGCCTGCCTCATGCAGATCCTCTCAGCCGTGTCACAGTGACCTTAATGGTCAGTCGAGTGCAGAATTAGAAAAGAAAAACCAAAAACACCCACAAACAGTGACAGAAGAAGACTTCTCTCACATCTTAGCACTTCTCCAGGAACCGCTCCCCCAAGGAACCCCAGCCATTTGTTCTAGTTACGTCGCCATCAGCAGGAAGCTGGAGCAGTAAGGGGCGTGGGCAGACGGTAGAGTCCATGGCAGTTCACCATGACTGCTTGGGCTTCACCCATTCCAAAACCCCCAGTTTCTTACCCCTCCTCATAACCCTTCACTTTGTCACACATGTCATTTTCAGGCATTCAGTGCAGATAGGCAGCTGTGCAACAGGATTACATACTAGTTGATACAAGTATGTTTTTACCACCTACATCTCACTAATTCATTTTCTACTTGGTAGAACCAGTACTGAAGATGTTCATTTCTTTTATCACAGTGAAGAGTTTTAGTTTAGAGGCTAGGAGAGTAATTTCTACTTTGCTGAACAGTGAATTACCTTACCATCCCTGCACTTCTTTTAAAGGAAGTAGAGTTTCCGCTTGAAAAAGAGTCCATGTCATACCAAGATATATATAAGGATCTTCACATTAAAAAATATGTCATCAAATGTAGAGCCTGGAAGTATTTTATCTTAATACCATCTATAAAACTCAGTTATCCTAGGAGAAATGTGTATGTGTAAGTGTAAGGAGACATACCAAACCCACAAGACCCTGTGATGTGCTGTGAGCAAAGCCTGTGTCTTGCTGGTAGACAGAAATGTGTCCATCACTTTCTGGCTTGGGGAAGACTTCAGGTATTTGATGAGATGTCCTTTGGTTTCAGAAGTCAATTAAATCTTAGCTGCTCTGAGTAAACAGCCATTTGTGGTTGTGTTTAGAAAATACTGTAAGATCAGAATTGTGCTACTAGGTATTAGGTTGGCATTTTACATGTGGAATTTGAACCTGACTGTGAAATCTCTTTCTTCTCTAATTTGGTTCAAGACCTGAACATGTAACCTTTGAGTATACAACACAGGTTTAGATTATAAAGGCTTTTCTTTTTTTTTTTTTTTTTTTGAGGCAAGGTTCTTGCTCTGTCACCCAGATGAAGAACCCGCCCACTGGAGTGCAGTGGCATAATCATGGCTTGCTGCAACCTTGAACTCCTAGGCTCAAGCAGGCCTCCTGCCTCAACCTCCCGAGTAGCTGGGACTACCTGTGCTGCTGCGCCTAATTTTTTTTTTTTTTTTAGTTTTGTAGAGATGGAGTCTCTGTCGCCCAGGCTGGTCTCGAACTCCTGGGCTCAAGTGTTCCTCCTGCCTTGGCCTCCCAAAGTGATGGGATTACAGGTATGAGCCACCATGCCTGGCCCTGTGGGAGGTTTCTTATAAAGTGAAACGACTTGTTACTCAGAACAGCATTATGCCTCGCTTCAGGGTGGGAAATAGAGAAGCATCAGCAAACCCACCTGGAATGGTAGGCTTTTTATTTCTCTTTCTCTAGTAGGGTTTTAAAAAAAATTTTATTTATTTTTTATTTTTATTTTTAATTTAATAGAGACAGGGTTTTATTCTGTTGTCCAGCCTGGAGTTCAGTGGCACGACGATCATCACTGTGACCTCAAATGCCTAGGCTCGCCTCTGGAGTAGCTGGGACCAGAGGTGCATACCACCATGCCCTGCTAACTTTTTTGTTTTTGTTGTATAGACAGGGTCTCGCTATGTGTCCAGGTTGGTCTTGAGCTCTTGGCCTCAAGTGATCCTCCTGTCTCAACCTCCCAAGGTGTGGGGTTACAGGCGTGAGCCACCATGCCCAGCCTCTAAAAGTGTTTTTTTTTTAATTTTTATTTTTTAGACAGGGTTTCACTCTGTTGCCCAGGCTGGAGTGCAGTAACATGGTCTTGGCTCATGGCAACCTCCACCTCCAGGGCTCAAGCAGTCCTCCTGCCTCAGCCTCCTGAGTAACAGGGACCACAGGGGCACGCCACCATGCCCAGCTAACTTTTTGTGTTTTTGTAGAGACAGGGTTTCACTGTGTTGCCCAGGCTGGTCTCAAACTCTGGAGCTCAAGTGATCCGCCCGCCTTGGCCTCCCAGAGTGCTGGGATTACAGGCCTGAGCCATTACGTCCGGCCTCTAACAGATTTTAAGGAAGCTTTTGCTCTGTCTGATATCTGTATGATCATGGGAGGGGAGTGGAGTGTTCTGTCCACCCCAGAGTGACTTAAATTCAAATATTCATTTGTTTGTTCAATAAATACTTATTGAATACCGAGTACTAGGCACTGTCCTAGGTGTATCTAGAATGAAGCAATAAATAAAACCATGTTATTCGCCTCGAAGAGCTTATTTTCTGGTTGGGAGAGAGGAATAATAATAAACAATAAACAAAAATAACAGTAATTGAGTGCTTATATATGCCAATTACATTTATTAACTCACTCTTCAGAATACTGAGGAAGTAGGTGCTGTCATTATCCCCATTTCATAGACAAGGAAACCGAGATACAGAGAAGTTGAATTAACTTGCTTAGCGTCACATAGCTAGTAAGTGGTGCTGTTGCATTCCTGTCCAGGTCATTGGACTCTAGATTTCATGCCCTTAATCACTGTGGTATTTTGTTTCTTTTTTTAAAAACTGCCCAATCTGTTTATTTCTAAAGAAGGAAAGAAATGTCAGTGATAGTGTGGTGAACAGTGCAGCAAGGTACACAGTGAGAGGGTTCTTGCATGTCTGTCTGTGGGTGCTATTCTAGTGTGACTGAGCGGGTATCTCTCATGAGGTGAATTGAAGGAAGCAACACTGTGACCACTTGAAGGAAGCAACACTGTGACCACGTAGGTGTCTAGAGTGAGTATTCCAAGCAGAGGGAGCTGCAAAAGCAAAGGCCCTGAGATAGTCAGAGATAGATTTGGCAATGGCGAGAGAGAAGCCAGGAGAATGACAAGGAGGCCTGTGTTGCTGTGCAGAGCGTGGGAAGGGGCAGGGGAGGTGAGGAGCCAGGAAGTAGTGTCCTGTGCGGCCCCGCAGGGCTTGGCACTGTCTTTTGGTTTTGCCGAAAGAGAAGGAAAGCCACCTGAGGATTTTTGAGCAGGAAAAAGACATGACAGAAAGGATCATTCTGGGCCGGGCATGATGGCTCACGTCTGTAACCCCAGCACTTCAGGAGGCCAATGCGGGCGTATCTTGAGGTCAGGAGTTCAAGACCAGCCTGGCCAACATAATGAAACCCCGTCACTACTAAAAATACAAAAAATTAGCTGGGCATGGTGGCGGTTGCCTGTAATCTCAGCTACATGGGAGGCTGAGGCAGGAGAATCGCTTGAATCTGGGAGGCAGAGGTTGTGGTGAGTGGAGATCGTGCCACTGCGCTCCAGCCTGGGAGACAGTGCGAGACTCTGTCTCAAAAAAATAAAATAAAATAAAAAATAAAATAAAATAAAATAATCACTCTGAATGTAGTGCAGAGAGTCTTCCAGGGCAGGGCCAGCAGACCACAGCCCATGGCAGGATCTGGCCCACTACCTGTTTCTGTACAGCTAGCAAGCTAAGAACGCTTTGTATGTTTTTAAGTGGTTGAAAAAAATCAGTATTTTATTTCACATGAAAATTATATGAAATTCAAATTTCAGTGTCCAGTTCCAGTTCTATTGAAACAGAGCCACACTCTTGTGTGTATTACCTGAGGCCGCTTTTGAGCTGCAACAGCCAAGCTAAGTAGTTATAACAGGGAGCATATGGCCTGTAGAGGCTGAAAGATCTATACTGTTTGGCCCTTTACAGAAAAGAGTTGTTGATCCCCTGGTTTGAGATAGAAGTAGGGAGACCAGTGAGGAGACTGTAGTAAGAACTGATGGTGGCTTGGACCAGAGCAGAAGAAATGGTCATATATGGGATGTGTTTGAAAGGAAGAGCTGGTAGACTGTATTAGTATAGGAAGAGTCAGGGATGATGGCTGTGTTTTTGCACTGAGTAACCTTACTGAGATCAGGAAGACTGAGAACAGCAGGTTGGGGAGGAGGGGTGAAGAGAATGTAGGTTATGTTTTGCACCTGTTGACTGTAAGATCAGGTGGAGATGTTGAATAGGCAGTCGTATGTTTGAGTTTGTAACTTCAAGGAGAGGCTGAGGCTGGGTCTAGATTTTGAATGTTTTCAGCATATAGGGGGTTCTAAAAGCTGTAGGACTGGCTGAAGTTTTTTAGGGAGTGTGTACAATAGAGAAGTCCAGACATGGAGCCCTGGGACACCCAATGTTAAGGGGAAGCGGGTAGAAGGGAAGCAAAGGAGAATGAGAAGCAATCAGAGAAGGAAGACAGGGGACGGGGGTGTCCTGGAAGTGCATGTTTCTCTTTGCTTTGCTTTGTTTTTTTGAGACAGAATGTCCCTCTGGTCTCAGCTCACTGCCACCTCTACTTCCCGGGTTCAAGTGATTCTCTTGCCTCAGCCTCCCGAGCTGGGATTACAGGTGTGTGCCACCATGCCTGGCTAATTTTTTTATTTTTAGTAGAGATGGGGTTTTGCTGGGTTGGCCAGGCTGTTCTCGATCCCCTGACCTCAAGTGATCCACATGCCTTGGCCTCCCAAAGTGCTGGGATTACAGGTGTGAGCCACCGCGCCCGGCCAAGGAAGCTCATGTTTCAAAGCAGAGTGATCATCTGTGTCAGATGCTGCTAAAGCTGGAGCAAGAAACAGATGGGTTTCACTGTGGGCTTGGTAGCGGGGAGATCGTTGGTGCCTTTGTTAAGAGCTGTATGAGTGAAACGGTGAGAATAAAAGCCCAGTTCCAGCTGGTTCAAGCAAAAACAACTGGATAGGGAGCTGAGCTGGTGCTCTGAAGGAATTCTGCTTTCGGCAGCCTAAGTGTAGGGCAGGAGAGGGCAGGGAGTTGGATTTAACCTGGGATTAGGATTTTGCCAGGTGAGTACAGTGGAGGGAGGAGGCATAAGAGAGTTGAGCATTGCGCAGAAGAGTCAATGTGAGGATTGAGGATAGACCATGTTGTCTAAGCCAGGCAAGGAGCCAGGAGGCATGAAGGAGCTGAGGGTCAGTAAGAAGTCATGGGCTCAGTGGATTCAAGGAGTAGGATCAAAGAGTTGTTGGAGTTGGGATAGTCGAAGAGTAGAGGGCTTGAAATCGGTATCATGGAGGGTTTTGGTTACATCAAGGTCAAGGGCTCTGCTGTACAGTAGCAGTGTCAGTGAGTCACGTGTAATTTTTAATGTTCTAGTAACTATATTTTTAATAAGTAAAAATAAACTAATTTTAGTAATATATTGTAATATATTTTATTTTACCCAATAAGTCTACATTACATGACCACGTAGTAAGTATAAAAATTGAGATGTTACTTTTTTTGGTATGAAGTCTTTGAAATTGTTATATATCTTATATTTCCATTACCTTCTAATCTGGAGTAGACACATTTCAGGTGCTCAGTGGCTGCCTTACTGGACAGCTCATGGGCTAGCCATGGAGTGTAGTCCAGGATTATCACAGGGGAAGTGTTTAAAGGAACAAGGAGGCCATGGTTCATGAAGGATTGGCCGTGTAGATCTAAAACCACTTCTGACTCCTTCTGAGGGGAGCAAGGTTGAAGAGGAAGGAGGGGACACCATGGCGATTGGTAGAGGTCACGTGCTTCAATGGCTGAACCCAGCAGCCTTTTACCATGCAGATAATTTAGAGAGAATTTAGCTTATTCTCTAGACACACACACACACACACACACACACACACACACACACACAATTTTGTTTGGCTTTGATCCACACAATGTGTTTTTAAAGATGAATAAAAATTGATAATATCAGGTATTTTTTAGCCTTGTAGGCCAGGAAAAAGTAAAATATTTTGAAAGAGTGAACAGGAGTGTCTCAGCAGCATACATGTTACTTTTCATCTTAATCACTTGAGCCTCTCATGAAAGCCTGCAAAGAAGAGGTTAATGGATGCCCCAATTCTGTACCTTTACCAGGTTTAAGCTTACTTCAGTTTCCCTTTAGTTTGTTGCCTGCAGTATCATAATTAACCAAAGAATTCTTCTCAAAAATTACCCTCAAAAATCCTACAAACTCCACTGTTAGGAAGCGAGCCCATTTTGAGGACGTATTTGTGAACCCTGTGTTCTTGGATGCCTTATGTGTTGAAGGAATAATTACTTGTTCATTTTGTAGTGCTAAAATCCTGGGAATGCGCAGTCTAAGCAGTCTAGAGCATGTCAGTGTCCCACCTTTGGAAATCTCCTAAGAGCATGTAGAGACTCTGGTTTATCATTAACTGTGTTGCTTTCCTATCTTTTACACAAAGTGTTCTCCTTCCCGCACCATTGTATTCACATGACAGAAAGCTCAGTTAATGCCATTTAGTAATAATGAAAGCTTACTCATTACATACATTTTCTTAAACTCTTTTTATTCTAATTAAAATGTTTCCATCTGATGAGGAAGTGTATGGATACCAAGAACTGGAAATTAAGCAAGAAATTAAAAGAATATTAATGGCTTTCTTGTAATTTGTTTTGAGGTTTTTCTTCCCGCTAAATGGTGTTTTGCTTACAGAGTCACCCCTCACACAGAAATCTTTATGATGAATGGACTAGAATATATCCCAGCAAAAGAAGAGCTATTTTATGATACCACTTGTAAATTACAACACATGTTATGGAAGTATTTGCTTTTTTAAAAATATTAGCTTTTTAAAGGCATTGTTAGTATAATTAATTTGGCACACACACAATTCTAGTTTCTTTGAAAGTGAAGGTCAGTGTGTATGTGTAGGGGATTAAGAAAGAGAGAGTTCTGACATTTAAAAAATTATTTTCTATTTATACCTGAGTCATTAGAATGCTCAAACCATCCAAAGTATAACATTTAAACTTGTAATTCATTCATTCCTTCAGAGATTTGCTGCTGAAACTTAAACTTTAACCAGCATAGCCAGCATAGCCTTAACCAGGGCAGGTATTTGGTCTGCAGTAGGCAAGCCTTTGCCCCCATCCCTTGTCTTCAGGCCACAGAGTCCACATGCATGCCATTGCTCTGGCGGTTCTTTTTCTGGTCATGTGGACTTGTCTCTACTAATAAAGTTTTCATTAACTTGAAGCTCCTGCCTCTGAATGTAGATGCAGGTGGAAGCAAAGAAACACCGAACCCACCCCTTCCTGATCAAGTGCAACGTGCCCCACCCAGCTGCATCTCACCTTCCCCCTCCCCTCCCCTCCCCTCCCCTCCCCTCCCCTCCCCTGCCCTCCCTTCATGTGTGGACACTTTTTCTGTCCGTTCCTACTTGCTGTTCCCTTCTCTGCACGAGCTCTTCCTCTGGAGGGCAGCCCGCATGCCACTCCTCTCATGCACCTTTTCTTGGGAACTGTGTTCAGCACAGCCTGTCCTTTGGTTCACTCTTACCCTGGGCACTGCTTCCCATGTCCTGTGCAGGCCCTTGCCATAGCATATTGTGATTTATCTCTGTTGGTGTCTTTACTCCACTCAAGTGGGAGCTCCTTGGGCAAGGGTGCTGGGCCTCCCTTATTTTTGTTTCCCTTGAGCCCACCATCTGCACGTGGTTATGGGTGGGTGGATGGGGGAAGTGACAGTGGGGTAACATACCTTCAAGCCCAAAATGTAAACTTAATAAGTGTTTTGGAGGAAGAGAAGAATAAATACTGTTTTTGTTTATACAGGTCTTAAAATTTTGGTAGCAGAAAGCAAATGTGCAAAGAGCAATGGAAAACAAGTCAGAAGCTGCTGTCTGATTCCAGAGGAACTCGTATTTTATGTAAAAAAAAATGTAATTGACATTTGATTGCCTTGAAATCTTCAGTTTGTTGTGCTGATATCTTAAGTAACTAATTATTTAGTTGAATAACTACTAGGGAAATAGGCCATAAATGTCACTCGTGCTTTCCTTGTAAGAAGCCCACAGCTCTTTTCACAGCATGCTCTTTTCAGTACCTGTTCTAGGCTTGTGAAAGTCACTGGCCTCTGCACATTGGACACAGGCCTGAATGTGATGTTTTACTCACATTTTGTCCACTGGAATTAAACAGCTGTGCTGATATTCAGTTGATTTGAGGTTTGGTTGGAAATCAGTCCCAAATTTGGGAAGCAAATGAGACAGAACCCTCCACACCCCACCACATGCTTCCAGCTCATCCCGTGAAAATTCATGAGCACAGTGTGGAGTGTTTTATCTAAAGCCACTCCCTTTTTGACCTTTCCCCCAAAGTAGTGAGGGAGAGAAATGAAAGAACAGATCTGGGGCTTGCCTTCAGCTTCACTGTGCATTTTTGGTCATTTTAGAAGTCATCTTTCAGTTGTTAGGATGTTACATTAATTAGGAGATGCTAGTCATTTTGTTCATGGAAACTGGAGTATCCCTTTGAAGTATTATATTCTTCTAATCTATGAAACTGGCCCAGGAAGTAACAATGGGAAGTGCTGGAAAATGGAATTTAAGAAGTCCACCTTCTTAGTCCTGTGCTTAAGCAGAGAGTCTCTAGCAGGGAGCCTCTGGAAGCATTGTGTTCTGTTGTATCAATATGTACTTAGACGTGTTAATCTGAATTAGGGAGTTGATTGTACATAATGACTCCCCTGGGATGCTATGTTAGAAGAAAACCCAAAACTTAAGTAGTTTGCTGAATATGCATAGTAAGTAAAAAAATTCTTCCAAAATTAGTGTTAATTGAATCTGAGCCTTGATCTTCTTTGAACCTTTTTTTATTTGATCTTTTAAAAAAGTTTTCTGGCCTCTTAAAGATAAAACCTACAACCCAATAAAAGTCATGCTGTAATGATTGCAAAAAGACCATTGTATGAGACCCGTTTTGGATTATCATAGGTGAAGAAGTCAGACATATATGGTTGTATATACATGTGTATAGTATGTGGGTGGGGGTAGATACATACCTGTTCATCTGTATACGTATGTGTGTGTTTAATATATACTTTAGTTTGCCTTTACCCAGATGTCTCCTTCTCTCTCTGCCTCTGGAAATGGAGCAAATTTTCTTCAGTTAAAAACAGAAATAGAAGCGACGGTTTTGACCCATTTTACACCTATTTATTTCAGGCTCTCACCACACACTTGTTCATGGGCGCAGCAAAGAAGAGGGATCCACAGAGCTGGAGCCGTGAGGGCTGACACATTGGAATGAAAGTTGGCAGAATTCATAGGGAGAGCTTTCCCATCCTGCCAGCCCCATGTCTGGCTTTAAGACAGTTCTATTAGTGAATTAACTGTTCTCAAAACCCCAAATTAATTTGAACCGAATGTTACTAAAAATGAAATAGAATAAAGTGACCTACTCTTGCCTCATCCGGAGTTATTACGAAGGAGCTCCGCAGCCTGACTGAGCTCTGGAGAGCAGGGCTCTGTGCACATGCCTCCTGGTCCAGAGGCCTCCGTGACCATCCATGATGCCACTCTGTCCCTTCAGCAAGCTGCCTTTTTCTTCCTAGCACCTGCCCCAGCGGTGGTATGTTTTCCTGTCAGTTACCACCTGTCTCATCAGAATGGAAGCTCCATGAGAGCAGGGCCTTTGTCTTGTCCCCGTGTATCTCCAGTGCATAGGACAGTGCTGACACAGTGCAGAGTCTAAATAAATGCTGTTGAACGAATGTGTGGGTCACTTGCGTCGCATCCTTTCTGAACGTTTTTCCTTTAACTTGCCATTTATATATACCTTTTCCAATGATAAAGCAGTGAAAGTTTGGAAAGAAGCATAAAGCTTTTGTTGTGATTGAAGTAACTGGAAGCCTAGTTCAGGGTGCTGTGAGAGGCTGGAGCATATCAGGACTTTGGAATTATGAATTACAGACTTACTATATGTGATGGTATCGGTGCCTCCTGAAGAAGTAGAAGACAGAGATGCATAGAAACATGAGTCATGTCTCTGGAATACTGTAATATCGACATCTAGTGAGAGTCTAGAAAGAAACATGGAGAAATAAAAAGGAGGCAGGAGACAGGCAAATACTTAGTGGTTCTCAATTATTTAAGATAAATTTTGGTATCAAGTAAACAAGATAAATCAAAATATTTTCTAGATCAAGTAGGCATTAACAAAGATATAGAGGAAACTTGGAGGCAATTACTTAGATAATACTAACAGAAGTACTTTTGTTCCAGATACCTCCACAGATGCCATGGTTACCCCGTCTTTATTCGTTGATATTCTTGGCGTAGGCCAGAATACCAATATTGTTCTTAAAAACCTTTGAGGAAGTTTTTCTTTTTTTCTTTCTTTTTTTTTTTTTAAGCAAAGAACAGAAACAAAACCAAGGAGACAGTATCCTGTGATGTAGGCTGTTATCTCAAGGTGAGTTTATTTGTAGCACTAACTTGTGACGAATTGTCTAAAGAACTGAAACTTCTTTTTAGGTATAGCTTATTGGTCAGATTTTGTTCATTTCAGTGTAAACTTCAGTTATTTATTACACACTGAGGGAAATCAACTAAAATCAGGAAAACCAACGTCCAATTGAACTTGAGTTATTTTGCATAGAGAAGTAACCAATATTTCTGATCAAACTATTAAAGCTGTTTCAGTTCCTTTTAAATAAAAGCAAAGGCTAAATTTTTTCGCATACCACAAAGCAAAATAAAACGAAAAAACCTTTGGTCATGATGCATTTTTTATTCAACTGATTGCTGAATTATTTTGATTATATAATCTTACACTCTTATGAAAGTATAAGAAGTATAAATTCTGGGGTGAAGAAATAAATGTAGAAAGCAGTTAATGAGGCAGAACTCACAAATCTGTATTTATAGTTTCATGGGCAAATAAATTATAAGCAGAGGATACAGATGTAAAGAAAAATTCTTGATTGCATTCAAGAAATGCAAGGTTGAACTAACTTTTTACTAAAATGGAATGGTATCGCCGCTCAGAGGGATGTGGGGAGTAAAGTAAGTGTGATGTGCTTAGAACAGCAAGCTAGGCTGCAGTGCGCACTTGTCAGTGTCTGCTGCTTATCTTACGAGGATTCTAGCACAGAAGATTAAATCATGTTTTAATCATGCTTAATATATGGTACTGTAGTTTTATTATGGTTAATGCCCACTTCTAATTCAATGAAGAGTGGCTTTTTAAAGCAAAGGAGAAATCAACATGTTTTTCTTGGGGCTCTTATATTGTGTGTGTGTAGAAGATGCTGGGATGGGTTATCCATACGACAGCCCCTGTGACCAGAGATGCAGGAGCACATGCATCACTCTTAGTTTTATTTTATTTATTTTGTATGTTATTTTCATAAATCTGAAGGTTTGATCAGCTTACTGTTTTTAGTATATTCTGCTGCTGCATATGTGTACCTTTAATTTTTGTGGAATTAAATTGAAAATTTTGACCAGTAAATGCTTAAAGCCACTGTCAAAATTACATACTTAGCACTTCATTGATTTGAAGGCTAGTTTTCATTCAACATTCCTGCAGTTTGTGTGTGACCTGATTTTAAAGAGCAGTTCCATGAGTTAGTGCCCTCTGGTGGCACACAGAGGACATCAGGCAGAGAGGGACTCTGACCCAGGAGCCTTCTGGAGGCTCTGCTGAAGAGAAGCCAGTTTATGACTGGCCCTGTAATTTCATATTTTTTCATGTATTCACTGCTTGTCAGTTTCCTACTCCATTAAGCCATGGCCCTGGCATTGACTCAGTAACAGCTTTATAGCAAGTCTTTAGCAGCTTATGTTGTGAGGGAATTTCCAGGTGGATTTGCTGTAAGAAGCGTTTACCAATGTTGAGATTTCCCATGAGGAACCAGGACATCCATTTTTGGATGCATCTCTTAACTCCCTTTTGAAGAGCAGACCATGTCTCTTCCTGGGTTAAGGAAGGAAGCTCCCTGATGGCGTTTGAGTGACTGACTGGCGCAGCTTGGGGTGGGCCTTCAGTGGGTTTTAGTCTTTGATAGGCCTTTGTTTCCCATTTTGGTCTTCCCTGGAGGGCAGCCCATCTTGTCCACTTAGGCTCTTGGACAGTTTTCTTTTCTTTTTTTTTTTGAGGTAAAGTCTCACTCTGTTGCCCAGGCTGGAGGGAGTGCAGTGGTATGGTCACAGCTTATTGCAGCCTTGACCTCCCGAGCTCAAGTGATCCTCCTGCCTTAGCCTCCTGAGTAGCTAGGACCACAGGTGGGGGCCACCATGCCTGGCTGATTTCTTAATTTTTCTGTGGAGTGGAGATCTTGCTATTTTGCCCAGGCTGGTCTTGGAACTCCTGGCCTCAAGCAGTTTTCCTGCTTTCCTCCCCAAATGCTAGGATTATAGGTGATGAGCCACCCTGCCCAGCCTGCTTGGCCAGATTCTTTACTCTTTAGGCAGACCAAAAACTGAATCCTCTCATCACTCTGAAAAGTTGTGGGACCTCAAGAAAGTCACTCTTTCATGAGTTTCTTTAGCTGTGAAATAGTCACAGTTTCTAAGCTGTCTTTTGAACCTGTGTCAAGAGAGAGTTGTGAGGATGATGTGAGATGATGTGTCTGAGAGTCCTGACACATTGACCTATGCAGACTGCTGCTAAAGACATTTCCCTTTCCTTCCTCAAAGGCAAGCCTCACCACCTTGATTAAAAGGTCATTAAAAAGGAACTTTATTTGACAATAATCCCTTATTTATAACAAAGTTGCTAAGATAGTTTGGAGTGCCCATAGATCCCTTACCTAGTTTCTTGTGCAATCCCCACTTTTATACTATTGAGTTTCCCTGATGAGTTTTCATATCTATGATCTCTGTGAACTTGGATCAAATTTGGCTTAAATGCCTATTTACCACTTTGCTAAGACAGAAACGTTTGCGCTGAGTCCCTGAATTCCATTGTAGATGTGTTGGCATTTGCTTCCAAACCATCCTTCTGGTTTTACCTTGCCCTGTGTCTGTGGTCATTTGACATTAGAATAGCCTTCTGTGATTTTCCGGGACCTTAATACCTAAATATTTTCCCTGCTTGTACAGCTAATGAGTTGTGCAGCCTAAGGAAACACGGGGTAGTCAGTTTTCATCAGTATTTCAACTAGGCATTTTTGCCATCTCATGGCTACTTCTCAAGCAATTACAATTTAAGTCAAGGTAGTATAGCACCTGCATCTTCAAAAAACAAAACAAAAAGTTTTTTATCTTCAGAAGTAAGGAAAGAAGCTTATTGGACTTCGCAATAGAAAGTCCACCAGCCAATTTTAATACATAAATAATCTATGATTAGCATTAGTATATGAAAAAAATAGCAGCTCAGATTTTATGTACTTCTGCAGTTTAAGAAAGTGATGCCACAGACAACATCTCATTTGGTTTCTTAGCAACCCTGAAAGACCGGCAAGGAGAGCTTTGTCCCTCCCTTTTCATGAACCTGAATGTTGTAAGGGAGGCCAAGAAGTGGCCTGGTGAGACTGCACAGCCAGAGTTAGAGCCCAGGTCCACGTGAGTCACTGTACAGACACATCCTGAGCACCAGCCCACGCACTTCTGCCATCAGGAGGCTTTGAAACTGCTGTGGTTCCCCTTTTAAAATGGCTAACCTCTACTTCAGCAACCTTATTTACGCATTCATATGCATCATAATTCTTTAATGTCTAGTAGACAATTTTCACATTTTGTTTCAGCCCAGATCTTTACTAAATTTTGTGAGATCAGCATTGTTGGGCTTGAAATAACCAAACCTCACCATGCTGTGCCTTCAGAAATACCAGATTGGGCGGGTTGTGAGTTCATCTCATCCTCCCTGATGTTGACACTACCAGCACCATCAGCAGGCTCTGGGATAACTGCAGCTCCCTCTGAGAGGCTACATCTTGTTTGCGATCTGTGGGTTACATATTGTGCTAGAGATAAACCTTGACAATAGAGACATGTGTGACATATTTTTTACAAGAGTCACTGAGATATTTGAATGAGAAGATGATGTAGTTTGAAAAAGTGATAAATGGGCCAGGTTCTTGAGAAGCTAGCAGAATGTCTTATTGAAACCTTGGGATCCAATCTGAAAACAGAAATGAGTCTCCCAAGCAAATTTTTTTCTTTTCTTTCTTTTTTTTTTTTTTTTTGCAAATGTGGTGGGGGAAGATGCTTTTATATAAATTCTATACCTGTGTCTGTGGTATAAAAATCAAAATTTTGTCCTCTTGTGCCTCGGTTGGTTGGTTTCATTTTCGACTAGGTCTCCGTTTCTAACAGCATCTCAGGTAACTTTTCTGAAAAATATGGGTTCAGAGGAGCTCATGTGCTGGTGGCTGTAGTGGCAGCTAGTTCCAGACTATGAGATCTCAGTGACCACTTTGGTGGGTGTTTTGTTTTAAATCAATAATAGAGGTGAATCTGTACTACAAAGTAAAATGTATGAGTAGATATGTTTTCATGTTTTGAAGTTTTTTATCTTCAGAAATAAGGAAACAGCCTCATTAAAGAACTGTTAAAAAAAAAAAAAAAAAAGCTGTGGCCGGGCGCGGTGGCTCACGCCTGTAATCCCAGCACTTTTGGGAGGCTGAGGCGGGTGGATCACGAGGTCAGGAGTTCGAGACCAGCCTGGCCAACATGGTGAAGCCCTCGTCTCTACTAAAAACACAAAAAATTAGCCGGGCATGGTGGCGTGCCTGTAATCCCAGCTACTGAGGAGGCTGAGGCAGGAGGTGGAGGTTGCAGTGAGCCGAGATCGCGTCATTGCACTCCAGCCTGGGCGACAGAGCAAGACTCCATCTCGAGGAAAAAAAAAAAAAGAAGAAAAAAAAAGCTGTTTGTCTGTTCTAGCCTGGCACCTATGAGTTCTGGAGCAGCACCCAAAGCCAGTTCCTGCTGGCTTGCCTAGGAACCTCTTTGGCATGGGTGGGCGAGCTGCTCCCTTGCAGCAGTTTCAGATGTCACTTGAGAAAAATATTTGTTGTTGTTTGGTTGCCCTCTTCAGTGGTGATGCTTTTAGGAAGTTAGGAAACAGATGAGACAGTCTGGCTGGAATAAGAGGGTGGGTAACCACTGATCTGAGATCATCCCTGTTGATAGGTTTGCAGAATTCTAAATGGAGATTTTAGCTTCACATGCACACTGAGGGGGTTGTGCATTTTCATAGGCTTATGTTCCATCAGGGGTTCTGCATGATCTTGGAAGAGAGAGAATAGGTGTGGTTCTTGGCTCTGTTGGCTGGTGGGTTTAGCTGTGGATCGCTTAAGAGACCCATAATCCTTGCTTTTTGTACTGTTCTGTATTCCGTTTGTCAGGCTGAGAGGGAGGGGGGTTTGTGTTAATTTGTAGCTTACTGACCCTGACTGGAAAAGAGAGTAAGATTTTGGTTGTATAATTTACATAAATGACCAAAAATATCAAGCCCACTCCTCACACAGGTGACCCAGGCATCCAAATATTTACTCCAATGATTAGTCTTCTTCAGCCGTGGATGGGCACTTCTTTCCTTTCTCCTCTCTCTTTTCTTTACCCACCAGATAGATTCACACTGAAAGATAAAACAGGCTCCAGGATTTAAATGCTGAAAATGAAGATTGATGCTTTCAGGTGCCTTGTGGCAAGCACAATTAAGTGAACGGAGAACTGGGGCAATTGTTTATTTGAAGATTGGTGTGACATATGAATGAACTTATTTTTTCAGTACCCACCCATCTACCCTGAACTGAAATAGGCATTTGGAGTAGGTTTTGCATTTTAAGTTCAATTTTAAGAACCAGCCATTCACTGTGAAAGCGAAGTTGCTGGGAAGTTTGTTTTAAGGATGATGCCACCCTCTATTTCTGTGAACCCAGTAAAAATAGAATGGAATAAAATTTAATTATGCTATACTGAATATTTCATGTGGAATTAAGGGGCAAAAGCTGCCTTTAAAAAGCATTAGGTTTGGAAAGAATAAAGGCTTTGTAGGTTCTTTGGAAGATACTATAATTAAAAGATTTGCTCAAATGTATTTTTCCCTTTTTGAAGAATTTAAAGAAATCCATCCCTCCCTTCCTAAATTGATTACCTCTCAAGCGTCAGCCCTTCTTGGCAGTAAATACGGTGAAGCTGCCGCTGTGCTGATTTGACGGCTTCTTTCTGTTAAATGTAAAATAGTTTTTTAATCTTCTGATTTAGATGTTTAATAGAAAGTAAATGTTTGACTTGCTTTGGTTTCTGCTGAACCTGTATTTAAATCCACACAAACAGTTTGAATAAAGTGAAAACATCACTGGACTAGCTATTTTAAACATTTCAGGATATAAGAATGCTAAATGGGGGTTCCTTTTAAAAATAGAAATGGCGGCTTGCATTTACATAATTACTGCTAACTAGCACAACATTTTAAATGGTGACAAACTCAGGGTAGAAAAAGTATCTGTTTTAAAAGCCTGGTAAAAGGAAGCAGAAAATGCTCTGTGAGCAGCTGCTTCAGATGGAGGGTCTTTGCAAAGCCAGGAGACCAAGACTTTTCAGTAGGAAGGGCGAGGTCAAGGGAGGAGGCAAGACGTAGCTCAGGCAAACTTCTTACAGGCCCTGAGCCTCAGCCACCGTTCATTTTGGAGCATGATTGTAAGTATTAACACTTAAATCTGCCTTGGTGTCTGGACAGGGTGCAGTGTTCTCTGTCCGCTGTTAGAAGGGGTCAGGTGAGGGCTGAAGTCCAAAGTTGGTGAAAGAGCGTGGAAGAATATTTATGAACATGAAGGCTGAGATTGACTTAACACAAACTCCTCAGTAGTTCAAGCCAGAATCTCAGGCCTGTCCTTGATTCTGCCCTTTTTTCCCCATCCCAGACATCCATCTTTCTCCTTCCAAGATATATCCATCTTTGCACATCTCTGCTAGTACCACCCTAGTCCAAGCCACCTTCTTTTCTTTGCCTGGAGATCTGTCACATTTTCCTGTGTGGACTTCCTGTCTCCAGTTTGCTCCCCTTGGAATAGATTCCCCATGCGCTAGCCAGGGCAATCTATGAAGAATGTAAATAGGATTCGCTCACTAGCTTAAATCCTACAGTGACTTTCTATCCATTTGGAGTCTGGTCAGCATGAATAATCTGGCCTCTGCCTCTCTGTTTCCTACCAGGTGCCCCTTCCCTCTAAGCACCCTTCCCATACGGGGAATCCATCAAACATGATTCTTTTTTGCATTTGCTGTTTTCTCTGCCTAAAATGATTTCCTCTCCTCCCCATCTTTGTTTGCTGGCTCCTTTGTGTCATTCAGGGCTCACCTCAAATGTTATCTCCTCAGAGAGACCCTCCCCCGATAGCCTGATGACAGGTGATAGTCCCCTGTCACTCTGTCATGTGGCAGTGTGGTTTTTTCATAGCATTTATTACTGTCTGAAATTGTCTCTTCTTTTTCTTCTTTTTGTCCTCAGCTCTTCCCCCTCCTACAAGCTCTTTTAGGGCAGGGGGCCCTGTCTGTCTCCTTTTCAGCTATGTTCTGAGCAGTTAGATGTACCTGCAAGTGCCTAAGTATCCATTGATTAAATCAGTGCAGGAGCGGAACCCTGCAGATCACTAATGCCCAAGGAGAGCTCCCACTTGGTGGAACTAGCTGCCTAGAAGCTGCTCCTCAAATTCTTGCCCACATTTTTTTTGAACCGTTTGGGAAAAAACTGCTCTAAACTTTGCCTTTTAGGGTTGAAAGTTGAAATTTGGGGATTCACAGAATGCTTGTACTTAAACAGAATCAGCCTGTGTCCCTAGAAGGACATGAAATTCCCCTAGTTCACCCCAAATGAGGTGAAAAGATAATTTCCTAGCATTCTTGGTCCATAGTAGAAGTTCACCAGTGGCAATCTGCCTCTGTGTCCTTCCTGGGGCAGTGGGATGGCACTGCTTGCCTTTGCTGAAGACTGAATTTGAATTCCCTGAGACCCAGCCTTCGGAGCCAGATAGCATTTTCTGTGATTTCTCCTGTGGCGTGTCTGGCCAGGATGCTTTCCGTGTCGAATGTTAATTTTGGGGTTAGGTAGCAAATCTGTTAAGATAGAGATATTTGCAGAAATCTAAACTTTGGTCAGCCACTTTTCGTTTCATTGGTTTTCCACCTGGCAACATCCAAGGGTTCAGGAGGAAAACATGGTAATGGCTACTGATACCTAGGCAGTTGTGATTCTTTCCTTCCCTAAAGAAGCTGACGCAGAGGGTTCAATTAACTACTTCCGAGGAACCCTTTGCATCAGCTTCCTTAGGGAAGAAAAGAATCACGTTTCCAACTCACTGAGTCTCAAATGTATTATGCCACTCCAAGCTGTATGTTGAAGTATTTACTTTGGTCTTGAATATACTCGTTGGGGACTGGATTGTAGAACTCAGGAGACCCATCTGCTTGGCAAAAGCTCCCCTGTGCAACTTTTCATTCTTGTTGCTGTCTTTATCAGGGCATTATTACAGTGATTGGGTTGTGCAAGGAGAAACAGTAACTTCCCAGTTAATTTATAGTGAAATGGACCTTTTTAGAACTGAGACCTAGAGATAAAGCCGTGGAACTGGAGGATTTCAGTTGCTTTTGAGTGAGCATCAATTCGTTAGACTAGTTTTAAGAGAACCTCTCCCTTCTCATGTTTGACCAGAGCTGAAGATGCCTCGACTCTGCCTGGTTCCCCACTTGCCCAAGTAGAGAACAGGTTCAGGCAGGAGGGAACAAACAGGTTGAGCACAGGCAGAGTCAGGAAAGGGCCTGGCCTGTTCAGGATCAAGATGTGTGAAATGAAGGTGGGAAGATGGGGGTGGAAAATGGGTTTTGACCAACATATGGATGGTCTTGTGTGCAAGAAGCATGTAAGCACAGCAGATTGTGTTCCCATGGTGACAAGCTGCTGAGCCAGTGTGTGTTTAGGGTCAGCGTGGGGCGGGGAGTAGTGTTGGAAGTCCATGTCAGTCATTGGTTTCCTAGTTAGTGCAAACTCAATAAGCCTGTATTTACTGGAAGCCATTTTTCTCATAAGATTAACACGATGAGAAACCGTCTACTGTATATACACCCCCAGATTGTTTATCGCTTTTCTGATTTGACTTTTTGGCTGATTGCTTTTGAAGTTAATGTGGTTTAGTCAACTGAATGTTCTAAACATCTCCCTTTACCTACCTGGTCGGTACTCCTGGTGAGTTTTTGAAAGGCAGTGCCTTTCCCACCGAGATTAATTAGAAGTTGGTGTGTGCAGTACACTTGACCCTATGTTTGACACACATTCAATATATGGTGGTGATTATTTAATTGTTTGAAAATGAAACAGGGCTCTCTGATGGAACCTGAAGAAGTGAGATTGGCACTTCTAGATGGATATACGGGTTGTGTTTAACTGCTTTGAATGTTAGTAAGGGAAAAGTATCCACTTACTATTGTTCATTTCTTTTTTCCCAGCCTTAAGAGCCAAAATGATTTTCTGCCCACAAACGTCTTGGTTTTCTTTTTCTAGCCTGTCTTTTCATGGCTAAGATATTTGCAGAAATTTCTGGCTAGCCACCAGTCCATAACTTTTTCTCTTCTTTGCAGACACTGTGTTTAGTGGTATCTGAAAAACCCTATGAATCCAAAGTTGTTTACCCTATGAAAGTTGAGATTCCGGTTCATTTGCTAAGCTGCAGTTTCTTATTTCTTGTCTTGGTACTTCAGTTGGCTCATTAAATGTTTCTTAAAATTGGTTGAGGAGCTTAAATATTTGTTAAAATTGTAGTGTGTCCTGATTTAGAGAAAACTAATTATTATGTACATCTTACTAGATCCATCTGTTGCCCATTCCTCAGATACAGTGATAGAAGGAGATAGAAATTCTGGGCCGGGCACGGTGGCTCAAGCCTGTAATCTCAGCACTTTGAGAGGCCAAGGCAGGCAGATCACGAGGTCAGGAGATCGAGACCATCCTGGCTAACACGGTGAAACCCTGTCTCTACTAAAAATAGAAAAAATTAGCTGGGCGTGGTGGCGGGTGCCTGTAGTCCCAGCTACTCAGGAGGCTGAGGCAGGAGAATGGTGTGAACCCGGGAGGCGGAGCTTGCAGTGAGCTGAGATTGCACCACTACACTCCAGCCTGGGTGACAGAGCAAGAATCCGTCTCCAAAAATAAATAAACAAAAGGAGACAGAAATTCTGTCTCCAGGCAGATAAGTTACATTCATAGAGTGTGAGAGAATGGGCTCATAACAGAACAGTTATCCTGGGTGGAGTTGGTGCTTTGTGATGGTACAGATGCTTTCCAGGGGTGGTATGCTCAGGAAAGATACTGGAAAGAGATTTTCCTAAGTATCATCTCAAATGAGCTTTGCTTTGCTTCAACTGGCCTAACTCAGCAGGCCCAGCTAGCCTGATTCCAAGAAGGACCTCCAGCCTCTCGTTGCCTAGCCGACCTCCAAACAGGTGGCTGGCCAACATGGGGCCCCCTGGTTTGTTTTATTTTGTTTGATTTTTTTTTTCTTTAAATGGAATAGATGATCTAGACCTAGCACCAAGGTGCCCCTGTCTTCCATCACCTTCGTGTACCTGAGTACCCACAAGCTCGCCTGTGGATCTGTAGGAAAACCAGGTAAGTCTCTAGGATCTGTGAGGTCGTCTGTACCGTGGATGCTTCTTCAGGGTGGGGAGGGTTTGCTGCCATTGACAGCCCTGCACCATCATGGAAGCGTGCCCAGTCTGCTTCTCCATCTTTGATGCACTGTGGATGATAAATAATCATCACTGCTGTGTGATGGCTGAGAGGGATTCCAGCCAGTGTGTGCTAGGTTATAGTGTTTTCCTGATGGATGGAGCCTATTCTGGGAAGCAGCTTATTGTCTCATGTGAACAGGCTTTCTAAAATAAATGACTGCTTTCTTAATATTTTGAATCCTTTTCTTCAGCACATGTTTTGTTGCCGTGGTTTGAAAGCTTGCCAAATATATGTCTTTGCACAACTCCCTGTAGGGCTGGGTATACAATCAGACCAAACAGTGTGATTTAAGCTTGAGCATAATTGGGAATTCAGCAATCACTTGCCTTGCATTTGATGGAATGGCAGTGGAGTGCTTGAGAGTTACTTCGCTGTTAAAAAATTATATGTGTATAACACACACACACACACACACACACACACACAGTTTCACTATCTCATAATAAAGTTGTACCTGAAACCACTGGGCAAAAATAACACTAGCATGATAAATAATTGCTTGATTTTTGTGATGGAGGCAGGAATTAACTTCAACAAATCATAGCAGTTGATACTGTAGATATGACTGAGGACTTAAGTTATATAAGGTTGTGGAATGGAAAAAAATCATGTGGTGGCAGCAGTACATTTTAAACACAAGCCCTTGTCAAGTCCTTCATCGGTTGATCTGTTTCCTTGTTTCTGTGTACTTTAGTAATTGAGCCATAAACTTGGTGAACTTGGTGTTGCCTCTCTCTTATACAAGCGTCTTTGGATTTTACATTGCCAACACTGTGCGTGTTTGTTGCTGTTGGATTGTGAGTTACCCATAATTGAGACCTTTTCGTGTGTCTCTTTGCTGGTGGGAAAAATGCTGTCAACAGCCCCACTCCCTGGAGCTCTTTGAAAAGTCACATGTGAAACCCAGAGTTTGTTTACCAGGCTGAAAGAGATCACTTTACCAGAAGCTTACAGTAAATATCCAGATGATAGAGCCTGGAGATACTAAACATCTGCTACTTCATTGCTTGGTACATTGGTAGTCATCAGGCCTGCCACAAGCACTGCAGACTGCACAGGACACAGAGGTGGTGTGTGGAAGGGATAACTTTGAAACTGTGTGTAAGTTATCATAGCCACCAGAGTTTCTTGATGGTGGCCTCCCGTTCCCGTGCAATGAGACAGCCTCCTGTCATCCCTTGTAAGATGGTGTGAATCTGACAAGAAAGGGAAGTAAAAACTCTGAGGTCAGAATTCTAAGTTTTTTTTTCTGGAATTTTGGACACCTTCTAATAATTGAAAAGCACCTGTCTTTTGGAGTTTTAGACAGTCAAATTAATCTAACTCCAGAATTTAGCCTTTATTTGCAAACAACGTGATTATGAAAAACCCCATGGAATCTATATAAAAAAAAACCCAAGCAGCTATGAGAATAAATGAATTCAGCAAGACAACAAGATACAAGATCAATTGTATTTCTATATATTAGCAACAAACAATTGGAAGAGGAAACTTAAATATCAGTACCATTTACAGTAGCTTCAAAAACTTCAAATACCTTAGAATAAAACTAAGAAAATGTGTAAGACCTCTATGCTGAAAACTACAAAATGTCTGTGAGAGAAATTAGAGAAGATCTATATAAATGGAGGGCTATACCATGTATTGAAAGACTAAATAGTAAGATGTCTGTTTTCCCTAAATTGATTTATGAATTCCGTGCCATCCTACTCAAAATCTAGATAAACTAATTGCAAGGTTTTTATGGAAATGCAAAAGATCTAGAAAGACCAAAGCAATTTTGAAAAAGAGCAAAGCTAGGAGATAGCCTGATTTCAAGACTTCCTGTAATGCTACAGTAATCAAGACAGTGTGGTATTGCAAAAAGGTGGACATATAAATCAATGGAACCAAATAGAGAATCCAGAAACAGATCCACACATAGATGCTCAATTGATTTTTGACAAAGGTGCAAAGGGAATTCAATGGAGAAAGGATAGTCTTTTCAACAGATTGTAATGGAACAACTGGACATTCATGTGCAAATAAAATGAACCTCAACCCATACCCCATACTGTATGTAAAAATTAACTCAAAGTGGATCATAGACCTAAGTTTAAATCTAAGCCTTCTGGAAGAAAACATGGGAGAAAGTTTTCATGACCTTGGGTTAGCAGTGATTTATTAGATATGGCACCAATTGCGCAATCCATAAGAGAAAAAACATTTGTCAGACTTCCTAGAAATTAAAAAATCCTGTTCTTCAAAAGGTACTGTTTAGATAATGAAAAAACAAGCCACAGACTGGGAGGAACCTTTGTAAAACATATGTCTAATAAAGGATCCATAATGTATGAAGAACTTTAAAACCTCAAGAATATGAAAACAACCCAATTTAAAAGTGGGCAAGAGAGTTCTATAGACATCTTAGGATACACAGATGGCAACTAAGCACATGAACAATGTTCAACAGTGTTATTCATCAGTGAAATGAAACTAAAAACCACAATGAGATACTGGTACACAGTTACTAGGGTATCTTCCCAAAATAAAACCAAAAAGACCCTGGTAATACCAAGTGCTGGTGAACATGTAGAGAAACTGAAACTCTTGCCTGGTGTGGTGGCTCACACCTGTAATTTACCCAGCACTTTGGGAGGCCAAGGCAGGTGGATCACTTGAAGTCAAGAGTTCAAGACCAGCCTGGCCAACATGGTGAAATCCCGTCTTTACTAAAAGTACAAAAATTAGCCGGGCATGGTGGCGGGCCCCTGTATTCCAGCTACTTGGGAGGCTGAGGCAGGAGAATAGTTTGAACCCAGGAGTTGGAGGTTGCAGTGAGCAGAGATCACGCCACTGCACTTCAGCCTGAATGACAAGGTGAGACTCTGTCACACACACACACACACAAACACACACACACACACAATAAAAAATAAAACCTCTTGTACTGGCTTGTAGGAATGCAGAATGCCACAGCCACTTTGGAAACAAGATTGACATTTTCTTATAAGTCTACACTTAAGAATCTTAGAAATCTGCATTTACAGCATGACCCAGCAATCCCACTTCTAGGTATTTACCTAAGAGAATGAAAAGTTATACACCTACAGAAATTTGTATGGGAACATTTACAGCAGCGTTACTCATGATGTTCAAAAGCTGAAACAACCCAAATGTCATTCAACTGGTCAATGAATAAGCAACTTCATTGGAGTACTACTCACCAGTGAAAAGGAGCAAAGTGGCACAACATGGACGAGTCTCGAATGCATTATGATTAGTGAGAAGAAGCCAGACTCAAAAGGCCACATACTGCCTGATTCTGTTTATGTGACCTTCTGGAAAAGCCAAAATTATATGAGAAGAAAACAGATCAGTGGTTGCTGTGGACTGGGTTGCTGTGGGTGGGTCGATTACAGAAGAGCACAAGGGAACTTTTTGAGGTGATGGAAATTTTCTGTATGGTGATTGTGATTGTGGTTATGCAGCTCTGTTTGTCAGAATGTATGGACCTGTGCACTTTGAACAGGTAGTTCACAAAAGAAGTTATACACATGGCCAATAAGCGTGTAGAAAGGTGTTCAACGTCAGGGAAATACAAGTTAAAACCACAGTGAGATGCCATCTATTCTTAGAGTGGCTAAAATAAACAAGATCAACATGAAATGTTGGTGAGATTGTGGAACAACTGCAACTCTCAAACATTGCTGGTTGGTGTATGAAGTAGTCCAACCCCTTGGGAGACTTGATTGGCAGGTTTTCTTTCCTGAAATTAAACATACATGTACACCATGATCCAACAGTTCCACTCTTAAGTATTTACCTTAGGAAAATGAAAATATGTGTTCCCAAAAGAACTTATATAAGAATGTTCATATAAAGCCAAAAGTAGAAACAGCCCAAATATCCATCAACTGAAGAATGAATAAATTATTACAGTGCAATACTGCTGAGTAATAAAAAAGAATGAACTACTGTTAACAACCATATGGATGGAGCTGAAGAACAGAAGGACATACCCTATGAATGCATTTAGATAAAATCCAAGAACAGATGAGACCACTCTATGGTGATCAAAAGTGTTTTCTTAAGAGTAGGGAGGGGAATTAACCGGAAAGAGGCAAGGAAGCTTTTGGGTGGTGGAAGTGTAGGCTCAGTCCCATTTTGGGTAGTTATTACGTGTTTATACACTTGTTAAAACTCATCCAACAGATTAAGATCTATACATTTTATTGTATGTTAATTATACCTTAATTAAAAATATATTTAAAACCCACTTTTACAGCTGTTTTATTGAATCCTAAGTTTATTTAGAACCATTTATTTTGTTGGGTCATCATTATGTACATTTTGCATAACCCAAGTTTCTATGTGGTGCATCTTGTTGGCATTATCCAGTATTTTACTGAAGCATGAGGAAAGACTCAGCTTGTGATTGTGCTCTTGGACATGGCTCAGAGCTTCAGAATATCAAAGGAACAGGTGAGTAACCCATGTTTCTGACCCTGGGTCCTATAGGACCTGCCTTTATTTACCAGTTCACCATCTGTAGAACCTCAGTGTTACGAAGAAGTTGAAGACTTTCCATATGCCTAATCTTAAGGGGCAACCCCTTCCAGAAACTAATGTAGCTGGAATTCATCATTATGGATTGAGCTGGATGGGTGGGAAGGAAGGAACGGTGTGGACAAAGGATTGGAAGAGAGGCCCTTACTCCAGTTTCCTGTGGACATCGCAGACCTTCTTTTTATCTGTACTCTCCATGGGCAGTGTCATCGTTGGGCAAGACTTCTATCATTACCACTCTGTTGATGATTCCCAAATTACCTACAGTTTATCCCCCTCTCTCGAGTTCAAATGACATATCCAGATATTTATTCTACCTTGCTCACTCTACTCAGCAATGTGCTGCCATTCTCATTTTGTGTAAGTTTCTCCTGGCCCTTCCCTGGCACTATTTTCTCTCTCCATTTCCCTTCCCATTCTTTCCTTCACCACAGAAATTGTGCATCTGCCTCCTCATTCCATTCAGTAGGCACTTCTCATGTTAGAATTCACTGAACACTCTTAGTTATTAAGTCCCATGGCCTCTTTTCAGCCCTCATCCTTCCTGGCTTCTCTGTAGCATTTGTTGATGTTAGCTGTGTCCTTTTCTTGAAAGAAGACCTGTCTCTCCCTCAGCCCTGGGACACTGCTCACCACCTGGTCCCTGCCCCTTTCATGGGCACCCTCTGAGATGGCTCTCCTGAGCTTTATATTCTTGGCTCTCTTTTCTTTTACTAAGAGCTCTCTGGACTTTTCTGATTTAAATTTCTGTTTATCTGCCAATGACACCCACATCTATATCTTTAGGCTCTCCTCCCCCTGAACTTTAAGCCTTTTTTTTTTTTTTTTTTTTTTGATTTTTGAGACAGGGTCTTTCTCTGTCACCCCAGGCTGGAATGCAGTGGCATGAACATAGCTCACAGCAGCCTCAAACTTCCAGGCTCAAGCAATCCTCCCACCTCAGCCACTCAATATCTGGAACTACAGGCATGCGCCACCATGCCCAGCTAGTTTTTTTTGTTTGTTTGTTTTTGTTTTTTTAATTTTTGGCAGCGACGAGGTCTTGCTGTGTTGCCTAGACTGGTCTCAAACTCCTGAGCTCAAGCGATCCTCCCGCCTCGGCCTTCCAAACTGCTGAGATTACAGGCATGAGCCGCCACACCTGGCCTATGCCTTTGTTTCATATTGCACGCTGAACACTCCAACTTGCTGTGTGTCCAAAGCCAAACATTCTTTCTCCAACAGGTTATTTGTGTGGTTTGGTGTGTGTCCTGAGGCCAGTGGCCCACGCTTGCCACTCTGGGGTCCGCCCTGTTGCTGTTTGGCACTCCCTGGAGTCATGAATGAAGATCCATAAATTCTGCCTGTGAACTTCATGTTTTCTCCCATCTTTTCCATCTCCACTGCCCCAGCTTGGGCCCTCGTGAGTCCCTGAACTATTAACTATTTCTGGGTCTCCTTGCCTTGTTCCTCCTTTTTTTTTTTTTGAGACGGAGTTTTGTTCCTGTTGCCCAGGCTGGAGTGCAATGGCGCAATCTCGGCTCACTGCAACCTCCACCTCCCGGGTTCTAGCAATTCTCCTGCCTCAGCCTCCCGAGTAGGTAGGATTACAGGTGTGCGCAACCACACCTGGCTAATTTTTGTGTTTTTAGTAGAGACAGGGTTTCACCATGTTGGCCAGGGCTGGTCTTGAACTCCTGACCTCAGGTCATCCACCTGCTTCGGCCTCCCAAAATACTGGGATTACAGGCATGAGCCACTATGCCCGGCCTGCTCCTCCTTTCTTTACCATCCACCTCTGTCTTGCCCCACCCCTGCCACCAGCCCTGCTTCCCTCTCATAATAAAGCTTCAGCTCCTTAGAATGACAGTGGAACCCTTTGTCCATGCAGTCCCTTGGCCCTTCTGCACTTGGGTAAAGGCTTCACATTCAAGTTTCAGTTAAACTCTCCCTCCTCTCTGTATTGTCCGTGCCCCTGCCCCCTGCTTTGCGTTTGCATTGTGCTTGGTCTCTTATTAATAGTTCATGCAAGTATCTGTCCTCATACGTGGAGCTCTTTGGGGATAGTGCCTGCATCTCTTACTGTATGTTCTGGGGCCAGATGCAGGGCCTCATACACAGAGTGTGCTCGGTACAGGGTTGCCAGAGTGCAGAGTTGCTGCTGGTGGACCCTATGAGAAGCGCTGCTTCATCCTCCCTGGAGTGGCTCCTGCTGCTGGTTCTGTGCCTGCAGCTCCCACACACGCCTCTGCTCCTTCAGATAGATGCCCTAAAGGGATGTGGAGCTGGTGTTGCCTGTGGGAACGTTGAGGCTCTGGTCACAGGAGCCCAGCACCTGCTTAGGATCGTGAGCCCTCCAAGTCGCCCACGATCTTTTCTGACAAGCCAGGAGCGACTGCTGTTTTATCTGGAAGCCTTCCAGTGTGTGATGCTAAGAAGAGGGATTTCCTCTTTCATGTCATGTCAAAATGTTCTTGGCGATTGATACTCCCAGGTCCTCCTCCTCCTGGCAAGATGAGGGAGGAGGGAGAAGAATGGGGAGAAACCCCCTGCCAAGGGGTCTCTCGGGAGATAGAGGTGCCAAATTTGTATTAAAGGACTATGTCTTCCCAATGCTGAGCCCAGTGCATTTGTTGTGACTAGGCTACTGATGCTAGCTACTTAGAGATGGCAGAAAAGGCTCTGCTTTTCCTTCCTCACTGTGGCAGGGCCGTGGGTAATGGCCCTTCTCCCAGCCTTAAATCAACCAAAGAAGACGCTCTATCCTAGACTGGCCCCACCCCACTGACACAGAAAATCAGGGTGGCGGCAGGTGCTGCAGGCAATGGCGGGAGATGTGCCAGGGACTTGGCCATGGGAGCAGTGGAGTTGGGCACTTTTAATTGATACCTTTAATAATTACTGTTCAAGCAACAGAAGGCAAAGTGGAATTGTTTCAAAGGCAAATTGGAGCAACAGGAGCTTGGAACTTGGCTCAGAAATGTGTGCCTCCCTTCCCCACTCTGGCTGTTGTTCGGATATATTTTTCCTTTAAGTTTCCCTCCCCCTCATTTTTGAGTGCAGCAGTCTTTTCCCTAAAGGGAGTGAAAGAGGAAGGTGCTAAATGAAATATTCTCATATAGTTATTATTTGCCTGGGGCCAGTTCAAGTTTCTAAAGTAAATCAAAATATGCATTTTAGCTATAAGTTGAAAACCTTTCTGCCTTAGCCACGTGGGCAACTGAGGAGAAGCAGTTGTGACCCGCTGTAGAGGTGGGAGCTGTTGCCTCTCCCATCCCCTGCATCCCAGCCCTGTGACACGGCCTTTGTTCTCTCGCGGGGACTCTCGGGTCTGAAGAGGAAATTGAGATCCATCTTCGGGATAGGCAGACATCATTTAAGGTCTCAATATTTAAATATAAGTGATTTGTCTGTTCTAATTGCTTTTCAGTTTTGTTTGCTTTCTAAAAATCCGGTGTGTGGTTTCCACTGTGTCCTTGAGTTGGTAAAACAGTAAGAATTATAGGATGTCCTGGAGGCCGAGCAGCATCATCAACATTCAGTGTTTGCTGAGTCGCCAGACATCTGGGCTCTGGGATGGATGGAGGGACATAGTCCCTGACCTCTAGGAACTTTGTTGTAAGGAGACATGGCAAACGAACTTGCAGTCTCAGCAGCAGCTCTCCTGGTGCCCCCTCCTGCCCTCCCCCCGCCGTCCCTTAGTTCTGCGCAAGATGCATGCAGAGGTTTTCAAGTGTGAGTGGGTTGCTGCAGCTTGACTCAAGAACACTTCCCCAGCAGGGCATGCTGCTGGGGGAGTTTCAAATGAAGGCAACTGAGGAATTCTGGCTTGTCCAGACCGCTGCTCTATGACCTTCAGTGAGCCAGGCACTGTTCGGGGCTTCGTGGGACTCCTGCTGAACGGTGGTCCTGCCAGTGGTCCCCTGGGTCCATAGTCTCTTCCCAGTAAGACTGAAGGTTCTGAGTCGAGCAGCAGGTACTGGGCCAGCCTGCCCAGGGAGTAAGGACAGCCACCCCTGGCCTGGGAGGAGTGCTCTCAGCCACTCCAGAAGTAGCGTGGGCACGTGCCCCGTGACTGGCAGACCAGTCAGCCCTCGGTGGGGCCCTTCCTGTCCAGCCCTTCTGCTCCTGCCCCACCTGGGAGCCAGTGTGGTCTTCAGACCTGGCGCAGTTCCAGCCACTCCCACCCCGCTGTCGTTCCTGGCTGCCCATCACAGTGCCCACAAAACCCAGAGGCCTCCCAGCCCTATTGCCGTGGTGGTCTGCCTTCCGGCTCCCTCGCCAGCCTCATGGCCTCATGTCTTGTCACTTTTTCCTTGCCTACTGGAGCCAGGCTGGCCATTTTTTCTCCCTCAGACGTGCCAAGTAAGTTGCTGTCCCTTCTGCCTGGACCCCCAGACAGTGCCCACCCTGTGACCTGAGAACCCCTTCTTTGCTCATCACCCTTTATGAAGAAGACATCCCATCCCTTTCTGCCTGCGTCATTTTCTTCCAGGCGCTTAATGCTATCCGTCATCATCCCACGTCCTGTCCCCTCCAGGGCACCAAGGCACACGCAGAGGGGCCCTTACTCCCCCTCACTCCCTTCGCGCCTCTTGTCCAGCAGTGCCCACGGCAAGCAGGCCGACAGGCCAGGGTTCTTGCCTTGTTTCTCCACCATGCCCTCTGCTCTCAGTTTATCTCCTGGCTCTGGAAATGCCGCCCGCTGCTCGCTGCAAATGTGAAGCCAGAATATGCTTTCCCCAAGAAAAGGTTTTCATGTCAGTGAACTGGCAACGCGATCACCTCCTGACGGTCTACTATCAACTGGAGGCTCTTAGGAAAGCGGCTCTGTCACCTTCTCCAGGGTTTGGTGCAGCCCAGGTTCATAGTTGTGAATTATAGTCCTCGTTCCTTTTCTTGGGGTAGAGAGTTAGGGAAATGGACATGAAAATTTTTAAAAATATGCTTGGTTCAACTTTGATAAAATCCCCTTCATGAGACTCTGGGGGTATGGCATTGTGAGCTCAACCCCAGAGCTAGGTAGGAGTCTTTGTGGAAATGCTCCTGGCTTCGCCTCCCCTGCAGCTGCTCAGTGGGATAGTCTGTGCCAGGGCTCCTGAATGTGCAGTTCTCCACCAGGAGTTGTTATTGACAAGTAAGTGTGCAATATTAATTTAGCCAGATTCTGGCATCTTCAGAATCACACATGAGTATTGAGAAGTCATGGCTGAAACTGCTTGATCAATTTAAATTTAATTAAAAAGCATCGAATCAAAGAATAACATGGCAAAGTACAATAATAACCACAAGCATCTGCATCATTTTATATCATAATCCTTTTAAAATTTTTTTCCAATGGTGACAGGTAGGATTAAGCAGGCTGACTTGCTACATTCTCTTCTACCCCTCAAGAAAACAAGGATTTCCTGGCCTCTAAAAGAAAACTCAATTTATTTGTCTGCTTTGATTATCTGAAGTATTGGATGTGGACTGGAGAATCCTTGGGACTTTTAATAATTTAGATGAAAGGACACACAAAGTCACCTAATACTAAATAATACCTAATACCTAATATTTGGATACAGTATTTCTGAATTACTTCACAATACTTGTGAATTTCTAAGCAAAAGTATAGTTATTTCATTCTCAGGAACACCCTAAAAATGACAAAGAAGGGCTTCTGGCTTCACGAGCGAGGTTGGAAGCAGGCACAGTCTGGAAATTCAGAGCCAGAAAAGGCCCATCTCCAGCAGGGGAACAGTTCTCAGGTTGGGGCGGGGGGCCTCTACCCTGCAGTGGGCTGTACGGCAGACCCTTGGGCTGGCAGACACAGCAGGCGGGGGAGCTGTGCCTCGCAGGGATTTGGCTGTGTGGGATTGGCGCAGCTCATGGGGTGTGGAGGGCTCTGGTCTCCTAAGGGGCCTCTGCCTGCCTGTGAGTTTGCAATGTGGGACTAACTGGAGCAGGTGGGGTGACCCACAGGAGGTGGCCTGGGTACATTCAGTTCTGTCCTGGACTGATTCTGTGACCTTGAGGATGAGCCAGATACAATTAATCTGTGTGCACAAAAAGACTTGGGGAAAAGACTACTGAGTGAACTTCCTGGGTCTCCCGGTTTTCAGGCTCAGCTCTAAGCAAGGATAGTGGTGACTTTTGGCTTCGACCCCTCTGGTGTTAAGCTGAAGCCAAGGAAGTTTTCCTGCCTCTGCATGTACTTCGGCTGGTTGCCCCCAGGGTGGCCCAGCCTGTATGGAACTCTCTGGAGCAGCTAACCTGGCCCAGGTCACCAATCCTGAAAATCATTTGGCCTTTCTCACAATGTGCCATTGTGGAATTTGCAGCAATCCTTGTTTGCTTTTGGCTTTATCTATATATTGACTAGGTGTTTGGGTCCAGGCCAAGCCACTTGCTGTCCTCTTGGAGTTGACATGCTAAGGCACTAGTACCCGTTATAGGGCCCAGGTGGCTGCCCAGCAATGCAAGGGGCACTTTGTTTATTGTCCTCCTGCTGGGTCATAATTAAGGTTCACTATTCAGATGATTCCAAAGCTGTCATGGGCTTGAACTGGGTGACCTGCTGGGTTGAAAGGAGAAGCTGTAGTCTCAAAACAGCAGTATGGCAACTGTTTTTTTCTTCTTTTTACCCCAGTTTTCTTCCAGCTTCTGCATAGGCACAGAGTCACCTGGGTGGCCCTGAACTTCTTTTTAGCCAGGCTGGAACGTAACTTTGCAGGGTTCATTCCCTCTACAGAAATGTTTTTGCTACATTGGAGACTCAGCTCATTTTTTGAGGGGAGCAGGGTGGGGAGGGAAATGCTGGTCTTGTTTCTTGAAAGGAAAATGCTAATGTAACTTGACTTGGGCCTGAGCTGTTGGAAAGCGGGTCTCTGCATACCTTGAGTCCCTCCAACATGTCACTATCTGGGAAGGTCATTGTGTCCTTGCAGTCCATCTTGTGCCTTTTCTGTTTATAGAGCACAGCAAACAGGGTCAGGAACCCATGCTGAATGTTTAATGAGGAAATATTTCAAAGGCGGAGTTGTGCTTGCCTGTCACCTAGTGGGGCTATATGTGGGAACCCAAGGTTGCTGGATCCGTGGAGCTTTGGGCCCAGGCCGTGGGCTGCCAGAACCCTGTGGCTGGACTTCAGCAGCTCGGAACCTTCTGCTGGGGGTGCTTTGTTCATAATTGCTCAACAGTGAGGAAATGGAAGTGGCGGGCAAGGCGTGGACTTGCCAGGGAGCTGTGTGTCCCCATTGCTCGCGTCCGGGATGTCATCCTAAATTGCAGTACATCTGCTAATGAGGAGACAAGGTGTTACCTTCCGTTTGGAGCAGCTGCATTAATTACATCCTCTCAGACATCCCCTGTGCCTATCACTCCTGGCCAGCTTCGTTTGTTTTAAATTAATAGACCAAATTGGAGGGAAAGAGGGGAGGGTGTCCCTGGAGACCAGGTGCCCTCTGCTCCTTGAACGTGGTGAGGACGTTAGCTCAGGACCGGGAGCTGGTGGCAAATGGCAGGCTGGCTCTGTGAGGTGGTCCTTGGAGGGAGTTGGGGCCCCGGAGGCCACCTGCATGAAGGAGCCCACTGGAGCTGAGAGGATAGTACCTGTTGTCAGCTCCTTCGACCTCCCTGTGACCTTGTGGGGGATGAGGAGAGGGGGCTGAGCCATCCTCCTGCCTGTGAGTAATTATCGTCAACACGGAGAATGAGGTATTAGCCACAAAGCCAGAAACCAGAAAACAAAGCCCCTGTACAGTGTCTTCATGTGTTTGAGCCATCTCTGTAAATGATCTTCATGTTTGAGCCATCTCTGTAAATGATCTGTAAGACAGGTAGACCATCATAGGGCTGAGAAGCCCCCTGTTCGAGGCCAGATCCACCCCTCCCTTTACCAAGTCCCCCAGAAACCCCGCTGGTAAGGTGCTGGCTGAGCTCCTCATCTGAAAAATGGGAAGGCCGAGAACCACCTCTGGTTTCTTGTGGAACCTAAATTAACAACTTCAAGTGATTCCCTCTTGTGTTTCCTCGTTTGCTGTCTGCGGGCTCTGTCCCTCGAGCCCTGCATCAAGCACATTCCTGGCACACACTGAGGGCATGGGAGATATTTGATGAGCAGCTGAATGTGACAGTGATCTGCACAATGCTAGCTGCTAAGATCAACTCCCTTTGTCTTCCTGAATCCCTGTTCTTTCCCTTCTTTCTCTTATCTTTCCCTCCCCTTCCTCCTCCCTTCCCTTCTTTTCAGGCTATAGCCGAAGGGTGGAGTTTGTAGGATCCCCGGATTGGTGGGTGGCTCTAGTGCCACGGGCCTGGAGGGCTGAGCAGTGTGAGCCTGGCTTAAGGAGCATAAGACAGACTTGCTTTACTTTTGCAGCTCAATTGCTTGACTTTCAATCCCTGGATTAGTGGGTTTCATAGGAGCCTCCCCAGGAAGTCTTGCACAATGGAGTTCATTGGCTTGAGTAGCTTTAACCCTGAAGGTCAAGTTCTTTCCAGCTGGCTGCTTCAGGATGCTTAGCAGGCCAGCGGGGTAAGCAGCAGTAGCATTCCCCTTTGTTTCTGAATGAGAAATTATTCCCAAGAAGTCACCAAGTGTGAAAATGTGTGTTGTCTTGCTAATGGGACACTAATGAAATATTAAAGTGGCTTTCTTCCTGTCAGTCTCCTGGGGACCACTGTATCCTCTGGATTTTCGTCTGTCTTTACATAAAGAGCCCCGGGGAATTAACATTTCTTGGTACTTTTCAAAATAACCTTGGTCTTTCTCATGCCATAGTAGAGAAGTTCTTGTTTCCGTTAGATAACCGTCTGGCTTGGGGAGGGGCTCTGTCCCTCCACAGGGGAGGAGGATTTTGGTCGGTCCTCCCAGCAGCCTGGCCTCCGGGTGGATGCCTGCTCCCAGCTCCCTCATGCCCCACCTCTGCCTCCCTCTCAGCAGAAGACTACCCCAGTTCACAGGGGAGACGCTGTCATACTGCCCCACACTGAGCTTGGGCTAGGAGCCAGGCGTGCTGCCCGCCTCCACGCCTGTCACTGAATCCTCCCACTACCCAGTTGGCAGCTGGGAGTTGTTTCTGTTTCCACTGTGTGGGGAGGGAAGCTTGGGCACCAGGAGGTTGTGTGGCCAGTCACAGAAGCAGGATTTGAACCCAGCCCAGGCCCTGTGAACTCCAGCGCCCAGCGTGGAGTTATTGTCTTGCCAGCACCTCCCTGTTTTTGGCTACAACTTGGTCTCCCCAGGCTGCCATCAGCATGCCGTGACCTTGAATGATTTACATGATCTGTGCTCAGGTTCCTCCACTCTAAATAAATTCCCTAAGTGCTTTCCTTCCTCTTCATGTTTGTAAACACCTCTGGGGACAAAAGGATGTGGAGGAAGGGGTCGTATTTTAGAGGCCAGTTTCTCCTTTAGGTCCATGCCCTGTCTTTGCTCTGGTGGCCACTGCTTGGCCCCAAGTCCCCTTGGCCTGGAGGGTGAGTTGGCCTCCCCACCCTCTGCTTGCTCTGACCCAGTGTGGCCAGACTGTTTCCATCAGGACAGTCAGAGCTCTGCTGAGGAGCCTGCAGAAACCTCCCAGATCTGCCTGCTTTTGGGGTTCCCTGGCCCTCCAGCCTTGTTGGGGTGCCCTCCCCAGCAGAGCCGTCGTGGTAACAGAGGCATTCTTCCCCTAGCGGTCAGCACCCTGCTTGATCCCCTGCGTGGGGTACCTTGCCTCCCTTTCCCCCTGCCCCCAGCTTCCTCCTGCATAGACTCAGATCGACTTCTTCCCAGAAGTTTCTTCCTGCTGTGGGTGCTGATCTCTTCTTTTCCTGAGTATTTTCAAGTAGCTTTATGGATGAGCATTTCTGTTTGATTCAGCACAAACTGTGCCATGCCAGGCCCTGTGCTCAGTTCCAGAGACGGTGCTGAGGAAAGTCCTCAGGAGAGAGATTGTGGGAGGAGAGGACTACTAGACGCATCACAAAAGAGGCAGCATGGATGTGGGTTCTTAAGGCAGAGTAGGATGTTTGAAAGGTAGAGATGGGGGGCCTTACTGGTGGAAGGGACTGCATGAGTACAGGCGTAGGAGCAGGTAATGATGAATTTGGAGGCAAATGAGTAGTACTTTTTGTCTGGAGCACAGGATTTCCATCAGTGTCCTGAGAAAGGAGTAAAGAGGCTGCAAGGCTAGCCAGCTTCTTCACTCACATCATCTTGTACTGCTTTTGGGACACTGGGCACAAACATACCTATCTATTTCTAAGATGATCCATTTGAGCATCTGCCTCCCTCACATTAATGTAGGTTGCAAAAAGGCAGGGCTCATCTCTTTTTTTTTTTTTCTGAGATGGAGTTTTGCTCTTTTTGCCCAGGCTGGAGTGCAATGGCGTGATCTCAGCTCACTGCAACCTCTACCTCCCAGGTTCAAGTGATTCTCCTGCCTCAGCCTCTCGAGTAGCGGGGATTACAGATGCCTGACACCAAGCCCAGCTAATTTTGTATTTTTAGTAGAGATGGGGTTTCACCATGTCGGCCAGGCTGGTCTTGAACTCCTGACCTCAGGTGATCTGCCGCCTTGGCCTCCCAGAGTGCTGGGATTACAGGTGTGAACCACCATACCTGGCCATCTCTGACTTTTTCACTGTCCTACCTCTGTGCACTTGATGTATTTAACAGATGCTAGATAAGTCAAATAAATGAGTATGTACTCTGAGAGGAGGCAGATTCTCTCACAGGCACATGCGCACATGGCTGTCGGCTGCCCTAGCTAGTGGCCATGCAATGGCCATTTTTTGTGGCCTCTGACTAGTGGGTAGGCTGTGTGGGGTGCTGTTTACCCACTGGCGGAACCTATTCCCAGGCAGGCCCCTAGGAAGGGGTGGCACGTGTACATGGTTGGGACAGAGACCTTTTCCCTCTTTAAGGCCAGGCCTGGCTTGAACGAGCCAGGGGCTTTTAGTTTAGCTGGGCTGAGGCGCTCATGTGGCCAGGGAGTTGCTGGGAGCCTGCAGACTCTGGGATGTTGCTCTGCGTTTTTTTCTCGTCTCCCCAGAAACACGTTTTTGTCTCCATCTCACCAACTTTTTAATCTTAATTTATGAGCCTGCTGTAGCACCAATGAAGACATACTGTACTGCCTGAAAGAAACACAGCTGAATTCTAATTCTTTGCGATTCAAAGGCATGCCTTTGGCCGGAGCTGCTTCAAAAATAAGCAAAGCGGGAGACTCGGCCCTGCTCTGGCTCCGTGGGCTTGTCAGGAAGCTTTGCCCTGGCTGTCTCTTACTGGCCTCAGGCTTAATTAAGCCTTCTGATTTATTTTTCAATTCATTATTTTTTGAAAAAAGAAAAGCCGCTTTAATGGAAGCTTTTAAAATCCAGGCACTTTGGATTCCTCTACTTTGTCAGGCAAAAGTGGATTCATCTAAGTAGTTTTATTAAAAAAGAAAAGCACATATTTATGAAGGTTTCAGAGATTAGATTTTTTACTCCTTTCACTCCAGGAACCTAAAAGCCAAACTTGGAAAATAATTTTTGTGGTCGGGTATGTGCATTCACTCAGCCAAGAAATCTAGTCATTTCATAAGTACCCTGGATTTCTGCATTTTCTAATTTCCCTGTCCTGTCTTCTTGGTAACTTGGGTTTTTTAATTCTTTTCCTGCCCAGCTTCCTGATGTGGGGGCATTGGTTCAGCCTGTGGTTTGAGAAATTTCACAGGAAGAGAAGAAGCCAGGCCAGGAGGGTTTTAGTGGAGCCAAAGTGTTCAAGAAGGTGGGAGCAGTGCAGCCTGAAGCGAGAGAGCGTGGACAACATGGTCTTGAAGGAGAGGACTGTGGGAGGGAGGGCTGTGCAGTGGAGGGCTCATCACAGGGGCCTGCCGGAGAGGGAGGAGAATCACAGCAGAAGCAGCAGCCGGCCTCTGGTTTCCAGCCCTGTCAGCCATGGCCACTGGCGTGGTGAGGAAGATGGAGTCAGTAGCATTCATGGTCTCTAAGCAAGCAGTGATCCTATATGCTGGCGAAGCCTGTCTCTCTGACTGGGGCCTGCAGACAGGGGTGGCCCTGATGACTTCTCCAAGACCGTCCGTCCTACAGCTGAGTCTCTGACCCCACCATCGGTCATTCTTAGACTTCAGCATGGGGGACTGATCCCCTGGGGTCTGTGCATTAGGAGCCCTTGAATGTGCCCTAGCTGCTTTCTGGTGGGTCCCTGGCACTTGGAGTGGGTGGTGGAGCCCCGAGTCTCCTGGGCATGCCCGTGAGTGCTGTTCCCGGTCTGTTCCCAGGTGCAGACATCTCAGAGGCGACCAGGCTGCCAGAGAAGGGGGCGAGAAGGGAGCCAGGGGCACGTGATGTCTTTGTGTTCTTCCTCTTTGCTTTCTCCTACTATTGGGTGGGGATCCTCAGGACCACAGAGACCTCCGGGTCTCACCCTGCCTGGGCTGGATTCAGCTCCACCACCTGTCAGCGCAGAGCCCAGGGCGCTTCCCGGGCATCACAGAGTAGAAAGCTCATCCGTTTTCCAAGAAAGGACGCTAAGAGGGATGGCCAAATTGAGTTAGGAGTGCCAGGAATCCAGATCCAGGAGCCGCCGGCCGAGTTCCTGTAAGGCCCGCCCCATCTCTGAATGACAGTTGCTTTCCGAGTTTCTGCAGGGAAACCAGGCTGCTCTCCCCCAGCATTTACGGCAGCTTGATTTACAGGCCCGCATGTTTGCTGCACACTCCACATCAATTCTTTCTCCTTCTTTAAACTTTTATCACTTTGCTGTATGAATAAGGCCACTGATTTTCTAGGTTCCATGTGCTTTTATATCAGGATTTTTCTTTCTTCTCTCCTACTTTCTCCACAAGCTTGTTCTGAACACCTGCTCTGTGTGAGACCCGTGGTGGGCTCCCTAGGCGTCCAGAGATGAACTGGTTGTGGTCCTGGGCCTCCAGGAGTTGGCACTCTAGGGAGGGATGGGGAAGTAGCCTCACATGTAGATACGTTTTCTACTTTGTTCACCCACTGAGCAGATAGATACATCATGGACACTTATTCCGTGCAGATGTCACAGCACGTGCTGAGCTGTACAGGTGATGAACAAGACCAGTGTGGACCTGAGCTCGCCGTGAGCTTCCACTGTAGGGAGGCGGAGGCCTGTTGAGGTGCATGAGGGGAGGATTACAGGCCATTCTGGAGCTCACAGAAAAGCCCACGTAGTCTGTGTGGGGTGAGTCAGGGAAGACTTCTCTGAGCAAGTGGTGTCTAAGCTGAGACATGAAGGATAAGTGGGAGTTAGCCAGGTGAAGGGGGCCAGGGAGAGAAAGATTGTTCCAGGCAGAGGGAGTTGCCCTATAAAGATATGGCATCCAGGGAGAGCATGGCATGTTCATGACACTGGAGGAAGCCAGAGGGTTTGCAGTGTGGGGAATGAGGGTGTGGCTGGTGCAGGATGAGGGTGGAGTTGTGTGCAGGTGGGCGGGATGCAGGGCCTGGTAAGCCCTGGTGATTTAAATGAAGTGCCGTGGAGGGCCCAGGAGAGGGCCAGCTGATGACTTGGAGAAGCCCAGGGTGGCAAGATTGGATGCGAGGAAACTGTTAAGAGACCAAGAACTTGCAGTTATTAACCCAGGTGACAATGGGCCCAGAGTGTGGCAATGGGGCTGAAGAGAAGTGACAGATTCAAGAGATTGGTAAAAAAGGAATCTGTAGGACTTGGTCATCGATCAGACATTGAGGGTGGGGGGAAGGGAGGCGTTAAGGACAGCCCTGAGGTCTCTGTCCTGGCACCCACTGCCATGACCCAGGAGGAGCAGAGGAGAGTTCAGTGGGAGGCCGCCCTGAGACAGCCAGGTGCGGCTTTGCAGTAGGATTTATGGGCTTGAAATCCAGAGCCAAGGAAAGCCCAGGAAATACAGATTTGGGAGTAGAGAGGAAGACTCACAGGAGAGGGCAGAGTGGGGTGGGGGAGGGGGCCCCGAGAAAGACGCAGCAATGAGGGGAAGGGCAGAAGCAAAACCCATCCGGGGGACATCTGCATGCCATCTTTGGTGCTTTGAACAAGGGACAGTATTTCAGCAGGTGGAGGTCATGGGTCACAGCGAAGACGTTCCAGGTAGCTGGGCCAACATGACCAAGGTGGAGAGGCAAGAGGTGTCCATGCTGTCTGGGACCTAGGCTGGGTGGGGCTGGGTTAGGCCTCGCATCTAGAAGACCCCAAATACCCAAGTTCTTGGGCCTTGCTTGCTTGTCTCTAACTTTCCTTCTGTGCCTCCCATGCTCCTGTTTGGGAAGAATTATGCAATTATTCCTAAATAGAGTGCATGTCAGCAGCCCTGGCACTGAAGAGGGAAGACATATTGGAGGAGGAGAAACCTTTCACCCAGCCCTAAACCAGCTGCTTCTGGAGAGTACTGAAGAAGAAGAATTTTTTTTTAATCTAAAAGAACTTTACATTTATGCTTGACTGACGCACAGACCACATTTGTCCTGGGAGCCAGTGAACAGCCAGAGTTTGGGTAATCTATGCAAAGGCCCCTCAGCTGCCCTGCATCCATCATCCCAAGTGACAGAATTTACATCATTAATCATTGGTAGTAATAGAAAAGTCATTGGAATAGAATGTTGTCACAGGATAAATGTCTCCCAATTGCATATAAATGTCTCGGCTTTACTATTTGTGCTTGAGAAATACTGCGGCTTCAAAACAGTATTTATCTGGCATTGGGAAACCATCAACGCCAGCCTGCCTTGCCGACAGCACCTCCCGAGGAACTCAGAACCTCTCCCGTGGGCCTCAGGCCCAGGGTCGCCGCACATCTCTGCCCATGACAGGAGTTGGGCAGAGGGAGGGGAGGCTGGGCTCCTTGGGACTTCCTGGTGGACAACGCCTGGGGAGTTAGAAAACACTCAAGTTCAGTCATGCCCACCGCGTTCCCCCAGCCTGTCACTCTGTGGCTGGAGGGTGGCTTGCTGCCACTTGATGCAGAGAAGAAAGGAGGGTCTGAGTCAGGCCCAGCAGAACTAGCCGCTCTCATGGCCTCAAATTCAAGGGTGTGGCCGCTCCAAAGGCACCACAGGCCACAGAGAAAGGAGAGGCGACCCTGCAGGCTAGAAGCCAAAAGAGCTGAACATTGGAAGGCCTCCTTACCGTTTTAGAAATGAAGCCCACAGTGGTTTTTGGCTGGCGTCTTTCTGTTTTGTGACCTGAAAACACTCTGTTTTTGGAAAGTGCAGATCTGCTGACACCTTTTTCCGGAGGTTTGTGTGTTTCTCTCCATGGTGAGCCGCCCTGCCTCTGACAGGGCCAGATGCTGGCAGGAGGAGGGACATGGCTTAGGGAGCAAGGCATTTTTTGCTCAGGTTTGAAGGAATTCTTTTTGTTTGATCCTTCACCTCTCTATCCCCTCAGGGGTCCTGCAGCCCTGCTGGGCCCAGCCGGAGGAGTGGGCCCCAGAGGCAAGGCAGGCAAGTCAGGGGTTCTGAGGCAGGAGGATGCTGCCTCCAGTGGATGGGTATGTGGGGCTGTGTTAAGGGCGTGCGACAACCATGACCAGTGAGCTGCTGGAAACTGGAGCTAGGTGTCTGAGCTGACAAGCCAGGGCAAGGTTTTGTAGAGTATATTTTAAGAGGTAGATCTCCTCTTTCTACAGGGAATTTCAGAAATGTCCACTTCTCAGATGTGGAAGTGATCTGAGACCAGCTAGCCGGGTGTTCCCAGACCTTGATGATGAAGACCGGTCAAATTTCAGAACGCTGGTGGGTGTATTAGTCTGTTTTCACACTGCTGATAAAGACATACCCAAGACTGGGCAATTTATGAAAGAAAGAGGTTTAATTGGACTCACAGTTCCATGTGAATGAGGAGGCCTCACAATCATGGCAGAAGGCAAGGAGGAACAAGTCACCTTATGTGATGGCAGCAGGCAAAGAGAGCTTGTGCAGGGAAACTCCCCCTTATAATGCTGTCAGATCTCAGGAGACTTATTCGCTATTACAAGAACAGCATGGGAAAGACCCACCCCCCAATTCAGTCATCTCCCACTGGGTCCCCCCAGTAACATGTGGGAATTATGGGAGCTACAAGATGAGATTTGGGTGGGGACACGGAGCTAAACCATATCATTCCTCCCCTGGTCCCTCCCAAATCTCATATCTTTACATTTCAGAATCAATCATGCCATCCCAACAGCCCCCCAAGTCTCAGCTCATTTCAGCATTAACCCAAAAGTCCAAGTCTAAAGTCTCATCTGAGACAAGGCAAGTCTCTTCTGGCTATGAGCCTGTAAAATCAAAAGCAAGTTAGTTACTTCCTAGATGCTTTGGGGGTACAGGTATTGGGTAAACACAGCTCTTCCAAATGGGTGAAATTGGCCAAAGCAAAGGGGTTACAGGGCCCATGCAAGTCTGAAATCCAGCAGGGCAGTCAAATTTTAAACTTCCAAAATGATCTCCTTTGACTGCATATCTTGTGTCTGGGTCACGATGGTGCAAGAGGTGGGTTCCCATGGTCTTGGGCAGCTCCGCCCCTTTGGCTTTGTAGGTACAGCCTCCCTCCTGGCTACTTTCACAGGCTGGTGTTGAGTGTCTATGGCTTTTCCAGGTGCACTGTGCAAACTGTCAGTGGATCTGCCATTCTGGGGTGTGGAGGATGGTGGCCCTCTTCTCACAGCTCTACTAGGCAGTGCCCCAGTAGGGACTCTGTGTGAGGCTCTAACCCCACATTTCCCTTCTGCACTGCCCTAGCAGAGGTTCTCTGTGAGGGCCCCACCCCTGCAGCAAACTTTTGCCTGGGCATCCAGGCATTTCCATACATCTTCTGAAATCTAGGCAGAGGTTCCCAAACCTCAATTCTTGACTTCTCTGCACCTGCAGGCTCAACAGTGTGTGGAAGCTGCCAAAGCTTAGGGCTTCCACCCTCTGAAGCAACAGCCTGAGCTATACCTTGGTCCCTTTTAGTCATGGCTGGAACGGCTGGGACATAGGGCACCAAGTCCCTAGGCTGCACACTGCACGGGAGCCCTGGGCCCGGCCCACGAAACCATTTTTTCCGTTTAGGCCTCTGGGCCTGTGATGGGAGAGGCTAGCATGAAGACCTCTGACAAGCCCTAGAGACATTTTCCCCATTGTCTTGGGGATTAACATTTGGCTCCTTGTTACTTATGCAAATTTCTGCAGCAGGCTTGAATTTCTCCTCAGAAAATGGGATTTTCTTTTCAATTGTGTTGTCAGGCTGCAAATTTTCCAAACTTTTATGCTCTGTTTCCCTTTTGAAACTGAATGCCTTTAACAGCACCCAAGTCACATCTTGAATGTTTTACTGCTTAGAAATTTCTTCTGCCAGATAACCTAAATCATCTTTCTCAAGCTTGAAGTTCCACAGATCTCTAGGGCAGGGGCAAAATGCCACCAGTCTCTTTGCTAAAACTTTACAAGAGTCACCTTTACTCCAATTCCCAACAAGTTTCTCATCTCCATCTGAGACCACCTCAGCCTGGACCTTATTGTTCATATCACTAAGCATTTTTTGTCAAAGCCATTCAGCAAGTCTCTAGGAAGTTCCAAACTTTCCCACGTTTTCCTGTCTTCTTCTGAGCCCTCCAAACTGTTCCAACCTCTGCCTGTTACCCAGTTCCAAAGTCACTTCCAGATTTTCGGGTATCTTTTCAGCAATGCCCTCTACTGGTACCAATTTACTGTATTAGTCTGTTTTCACACTGCTGATAAAGACGTACCCGAGACTGGGCAATTTACGAAAGAAAGAGGTTTAATTGGACTCAAAGTTCCACGTGGCTGGGGAGGCCTCACAATCATGGCAGAAGGCAAGGAGGAGCAAGTCACATCTTACATGGATGGTGGCAGGCAAAGAGAGCTTGTGCAGGGAAACTCCCCCTTATAATCCCATCAGATCCCATGAGACTTATTCGCTATTAAGAGAACAGCATGAGAAAGACCCACCCTGCTAATTCAGTCTTCTCCCACTGGGTCCCTCCCACAACACATGGGAATTATGGGAGCTACAAGATGAGATTTGGGTGGGGACACAGAGCCAAACCATATCAGTGGGGCTGACCCAGGATGGCCAACTTCTGATTTGACCAAATGAGGCCATTAAAAGCTAGTTGTCAGCTACTGTATCATCATTTCATAAAATGAAATAAAGGAAAGAATATTTTGACACCAACAATATAAGAAGGCCATCATTTCAAGATACAAAATATTTCTTCAGTTGAATATAATTGGCTTTATGAAGGATTTGCTCCACTATACCTGTTTTTTTAACTCCCCTTTTTTCCTTATTTCTCTTTTTTTTGCCAAAAACTCACAAAATTCTGTTCTGGGTCCCCAGGCCTCTTGTTTCAGATGAGCAAAAGGAGGTGCAGAGGGAAGGGACCTGGCCAGGGTCCTACAGCTAGTGAGATTTGTGTATTGTTCCAGTTATTTCTGGCTTCATAACAAATCTCTCCTGACTCAGCAGTGTGAAACAACAGTCATTTATTATTATCACCTCTCTTGGTTCTGGGGCTGGCCCAAGCAGCTCTCACTTGGGGTCTCAATGCTGTTGCAGTCAGATAGTGGCTGGGCTGTCATCTTAAAGGCTTCTCTGAGTGGGTCTGGGAAGATGCAAGCATTTGGGGACAGAGCAGCCGGGGCTCCTCTGGCATCCCTTTCTCCATGTGGTTTCCAGCATGATGGCTGCAGGACAGCCACATTTCTCCCCTGGGGCCTCAAATGCATGTCCTGAGAAAAGCAGGTGGAAGCTGTGTTGCCTTTCATGAACTGGCCTTGAAAGTCACACGGCATCCCTCCTGCCGAGTTCTATTAGTTACAAGTGAGCCATTAAGGCCAGCCTGTATTCAGTGGGAGGAGAATTGGCCTCCACTTCTTGGTGGGAGGAGTGCCAGAGGATTTGCAGACATGTTTTAAAACCACCGTGTGGATCCAATAGGCTAAGTCCAAAGCGCCCCAGGGAGGGCCAGGTTTTAATTTGGAGCGCTGGGATCTTGGAACACACCCCCTTCCGTTAAGTGTTCCAGGAATGCGTTTGCTGGAGGATCACTCCGGTGACGGTGGCAAGCTCTGCTTCCTGGTCCCTGCTTGCACTTGTATGAAGTGATAAATTTCACGAATAAGGTAGATTCCATCAAATAAGTATCAATTAAGCTGTTTTATCATCTAGTTGAGATGATGAATTAAAGTCGATTTAGATAAATGATCAGTAAAAGAACAGAGACTTCAGGAAGACAGCATAAACTCTCTGAATTGCAGGCACTCTTCATCAGAAAGCAGCCTCCCGCACTTGTGCACTTGTTGAGCGCTTGCTGTGTGCATAGCACTGGCTGGTGCTGTCCAACCAGTGATGGCTGCAGTGGTGTGTGGAAGTGAGAGGGGTCCCAGTTTGCACTCCTGAGTATCTGTGATCCAATTTGGGTCATCCCTGTGCCACCCTGTTAGGATCTGAGTGTGGGAAGGGGTGAGCACTGATCTTTTTTCAATCCCCATTCCTGGGTGTAGGCTACCTGCTTTCAGCTCCAGGGAACAGAGATGCTCTCAAGGTTCCTGTTTACAGGGGTTTATTGTAAGAGTTCTCTGAAAGATGAGGAAGAGAACTAGACCATCCCAAAGCCGCGAGGCCCAGCCCCTGGCTCAGTGCCGGCAGCCCTCCTTGTTGCTTCCAGGGAGGCCTGGCTTATTCAAGGTCCACAGGTGTGAAATGGAGGGTGGCGGGGCTGGAGGCGGCGGGGCTGGGGGCTTCTGGTATGCAGGAAGAGGGCAGCCACACTGGCGGTTTCCTGTGGCGGTGAGCTGGGGGTGTTGGGGTCAGCCTGGGAAGCGGGGAGTCCATGTGAGTGACTGATGTCCTAGATCCTCTCCTTCTTTCATGGGTAGTAAGCACCTGTCCTGTGTCAGGCACGCCTCTAGAGACAGGGCAGTGAACAGATAGACACCTTTACCTTCCCATATGACTGCCAAGAAGGTGGTTTCTTCTCTCTGAATCCCCTAGACCTGCCAATTTGGTGGATAATTGTTTTCTATCACAGCTCTTGGCAAAAGGAAGGGGAAAAACAATTCCCCAAGGTATAGAATTCACCAGAGCCAACCCCCATTACTCGCCCAAGACTACTAGGCTGGTCTGTAGCTTCCAAAATGAAGGGGCTACCTGGGTGTGTCCACAACAAGAAAATGGAGGCTTACCCAGAGTCAGTAAGAGACTGTTAGGAATGCAGGCTGAGCCTGGCTGGCCACACGGCATGACTTTGTTCATGTCATGAATATTTATTGAATGCCTGCCACATGCCAGGCACTGTTCCCGGGACTGGGTATGAATAGTGCACAAGAGGGAAGCCTGCCTGCTCTCTTGGCGCTTACCTTCTAGCTGGGGAGACTGGAAACATAAAGATGGTGCAAAGGCCGAGTGGAGAAAAACCCAGCTGCCAGGAGGGGCTCAGGCTGGGGAGGGGGTCAGGCCAGCTGGGAGGGGGTCAGGCCAGGTGGGAGGGGGTCAGACCAGCTGGGAGGGGATCAGGCCAGCTGGGAGGGGGTCAGACCAGCTGGGAGGGGGTCAGGCCAGCTGGGAGGGGGTCAGGCCAGCTGGGAGGGGCTTGCTGAGCGGACCTTGAGCAGCCTCCTGCAGGGTCCTGGAGTCAGTGGTGCCCACCCCACCCCTGAGCTGGGGCTGAGGGCTCCACGACTTTCATCCCCTTGGGGCGCAGGGAGGTGACCAGGGGCGGCCCTCCCTGGCCTGGCTTCTCCCTCTTTCACCCACTGAGTGTCGACTCTGCCTTTCTGATCTGGGTCCCTGTGAGGAGGAAATATATATTTAGACTCTTCTGTACTTTCCGTGGTAACAGCCGCTTTATTCCTGGTGAAGAATGAGGAAAATGGGTCAGCTGTATTTACTAAGAAGCATGTTCCAGCTTCTTTTCCGAGGCTATTTATAAACTTTAAAAAATGCGAGCTAAGTTTTTGCATCTTATTGGAAGCCGGAGTGCCTATGAATACCCTTTCTATTACTATACCGGGGAATCTAGCACTTCGGAATTGAAATGCGTTGAGTAGGGCAGATAGGAATCTTGCAAATAGTGATTTTGATGAACTCTGGCAGCCCACATTTGCCTCTTGGTCTGATTTCTCTGGGAGTTTTTTCATGTGACATTGGTGTAGCTTTCTTGGATATGGTGGGGGGGACTGTGCTGTGGCTACAAACAGCTGACTGGCTATGCTGGGCCCTTCACGGCCGGTGTGCTGACAACTTTATCTGGCCTTGGAGCCTTGAGGAGGGGCTGCTGCCAATGACTGGGCCCTGCTTTTGGCCAGCCTTGCACACCGGGCAGTGGGGCAGGGGGCCTAAGGGCAGAAGGGCTTCCTGAGCATGGGGACTCGGAGAAGCCATTTCTGAACCTGCTCCATCCCTGCCTTGTCTCTAGGGGGAATGGGGCCATGAGGCCTCTAGAAGCTTCCCCTTGGCCCACGCCTCCTTCCCACATTTCTTGATGGGCCAAGAGCCGACAGCAGCCCTCCTGTCTCTCATGCCTCCCCTGCGCATCATGGGGTTACACGTGTCCTCACACTGTGCCCCATGTGCAAAAAAAGGGTCACTTCTCTCTCTCTCTCTAAGTGGCCTGACCTCCCTTTCGAGGGGGAAAGGCTTGGGGGTCCTACATGTTAGGCCCACTCTGGTGAATTTAATCGAATGGCTCAAATTGCCTCTTGAGGTAACCTGTGTTGAGGCTATGCTCGATCTTTCCAAGTGCCTCCTCTCCTGCTCCTCTCTGCGCCTTGGAGTATGGGGAGGAGTGCGTCCCTGTAGCCTGGAGGTAGCTAACGGAGGGGTCTCTGCCCTCCAGCCACTCCTTGATACCCTCTCTGGTTCCTTCTGCAGAGAGGCTGGACTATTGAGCCCCAGGAGCAACTAGCCCCATGTAGACTTTGCAGGGGAATCCTGGCATCCACTGTTTATCTTCTTGGCTTTTCAATACCCCTTCCCAAGAGGCACCTCCATTCTGACCACATGAGGTCACTGGAGCCTGCAGGCCATAGGGCCCTAAGCTGCCCACTGGCTGATCCATCACCAGGAGGCAGGGTAGTAGGGCAAGAGGATAAGCATGGGCCCTCCTCCCTCTCCCGGCTCCAGCTGTAACCCTGAGGACCTGACTTCCTCTCCTTATGCCTCCATCTCCTGTGGGTATCATGTCCATAATCTAAGTCACAGCCACCACCACTGCCACTTACTGAGCACTTAACTCTGTCCCAGGCACTGTTCCACCCTGTGTCATCTATGAACTGATTAAATCCACAAGGCAAAGAGGGCTGTTAGGAGAATGAAATAAGTTACTCAAAGCCACTTGCTCAGGACAGTGCTTGGTGGTCGTCACTAATGATCACTCTCATCGTGCCTGTCTATCTGCCCCACGTTGGGAGGGGATGGGCCAAGTTCTCCCCAGAGCAGAAGTTCCCAAACTTTCTTGCATCTTGCACTCCAAGTGCCTCAGGGACCTACCTTCCTTTCTTTTTTTTTTCCTTTCCTTTCATTTCCTTTCCTTTCCTTTCCTTTCCTATCCTCCTTTCCTCCCTCCCTCCCTCCCTCCCTTCCTTCCTTCCTCTTTCTTTCTTTCTCTGTCTCCCTTCCTTCCTTCCTCCCTCCCTCCCTCTCTCTTTCTTTCTTTCTCTCTCCTTCTCTCTCTCTCTCTCCCTTTCCTTTCCTCTCTCTCTCATTCTTTCTTTCTCCCCTCCCCTCCTCTTTTTCTTTCTTTCTCTTTCATTCCCTTCCTTCCCTCCTTCCTTCCTTCTCTGTTTTCTTTCTTTCCTTCTTTCTTTTTTTTTTTTTTTTTTGAAACAAGATCTGGCTCTGTCACCCAGGCTGGAGTGCATTGGCTTGATTGCAGCTCACTGCAGCCTTGATCTCTTGGGCTCAAGTGATCCTCCGACCTCAACCTCCCAAGTAGCTGGGACTACACGAACCTGCCACCACGCCCAGCTAACTCTTTAAAATTTTGTAGAGATGGGGTCTTGCTTTGTTGCCCAGGCTGGTCTCAGACTCCTGGGCTCAAGCAATCCTCCTGCTTTGTTCTCCCAAAGTGCTAGGATTACAGTAATGAGCCACTGCACCTGGCCTCAGTGATTATTATTTTTTTTAATTTTTATTTTTAGAGAGTGCAGTGGCACAATCATAACTCACTGCAGCCTCAAACTCCAGGGCTCAGGTGATCCTCCTGCCTCAGCCTCCCAAGTAGCTAGGACCACAGGCATGCACCACCATGCCCAGCTAATATTCATTCATTCATCCATTTATTTTGTAGAGATGGGATTTTGCCCATCAGGCTGATCTTGAACTGGCCTCAAGCAATCGACCACGTCAGCCTCCCAACGCGCTGAGACTGCAGGTGTGAGCCACTGCACCCAGCCGCCTCAGTGATTCTTTTTCCTGATGTCCCTAGGCCAAAATAAATATCTAACAGTTGTTTATTAAGTAGTTAGATATAAACACCTTAATAAACATTTGTGTCCTAACAACTTAATAGCTGTTTGAAAATATAATGCACATAATTTTAAAAATTCCATTCTTAAATAACCAAATTACGATTGGGATATGTGTGCCTATCAGGCACCGGACAACTGAAAAATCCTGGGACCAGATTAGACACCAGTGCCCTCATTTCCTGTTTCGTATTGATTTTCGTGAGGTACTCACTTTTTATTTCAGCAGCCACCAAAAGCCCAGCTTTACCATGGCCTGACATCCTCAGAAGGCATGCAGGCCAGTCTAATGGTGAAACTGTAAACTGCCTCCAGCTACTGGTACCAGTGGTGTCCGGCAGATGTTAAGTATTGCTTGTTTCCCACAAAAACGTAAATATTCCTGCAGGTCTCCTGTGAGTTAGCAGAGGCTCCCCAGGCAGCCTCGGTGTACAGTTTGGGAACCGTGTTTCTAGTGACTTGTGGCCTTCCCCTAGCTACCCAGGAAACTGGCCAATAGGCCTGAGGCTCTCAGACTCCTACTTACCCATCTGGCAGGTGCAGGAGAGACGACAAGGATCCAGGTGTCCTGACTTCTTCCTGCTTCCCCGCTCCCACAATCTCTCAGGACAGGAGGGGCCAGGCTCCACTCTCTCCCCTTCCCTGCATCCTGTTCTCCTTCTGCCTAGGGCATCAGCCTCGGGACCCAGCCACCAGCGCTGGAAGGGGCATCTTCTTTGTGGCCGAGGAAGAATTCGGTGATCTGAATCCTCTAGGATGTGGATTCAGAAAATCCTCCCTCTCAACAGAGCGCTTTCAAGTCTGTGGGCACGCTGCTGATGCTAACAGAAATCAGTCTTGCCGTTCAGAGCAGAGAATTCCCTTTGTTGTTTTGGTGCGTACGTGCCCTCTGCCTGAAGTACTGAAATCATTGCTTTAAAGGGCAGGGAGCTCCCGAAACCACTAGACTTAATAAGACAGGGAGTCTGAAGAGATCAGAGAGAGAATCAGGTGTTCAGTGCCTTTGTGTTCAGCAGGTGCCTACGTCTTAGGGACAGGTCGATTGTAAACTCAGGTGTCTTAGGACAGGTGCTTCTGCTGTTCTAGCTCCCACACAGCCCCTCCGCTTTACCTTTATTCCCATCTGCCCTCCCCACCCTAACTCTCCCCTGGGGAAGATGCCTCCAGCTGCCTGTTCCCAGAGAGCCCCTTACCTGCAGTTTCAGAGCCTGCTGCCTCACTCCTCCTCCCTTGCTGACTTCCGTCAATTCGAAGATCTCCCAGCTCATCCTTACCCCAGGACCTTTGCACTTGCCATTCCCCCTACCTGGGGTTCCATTATCAGGCCCTTCCTTGGCTTGCCCCAGCTCATTTTCCAGGTCCCACTTTAAATGTTAACCTTAAACAGCCCAGCCAAGAGCACCCTGTCTAAGGCAGGCCCCCAGCTCCTCTGTTTGCTCCTCATGGCCCTTTAAATGCAAGCTTCATCATGCAGGCAGAGACCACGTCCATCTGCATCCACCATGTTCACTGTTGTTTACTTAGCACTTAGCCCTGTGCCTGGCCCATCGGAGGCGTCAGCAAGCGTGTCTCTAGGAGTGGGGCTTCCGCAGGACAGTGCTGCTTTTTATTATTATTTTTTTAAATAGAAGGGACTTAAGGGCCAATGACTTTTAATTCTGCTGAGTAAGATGTAAAAAAATTACAGCTACCATATATCATCAACATGTTGTAAAAGTTGGAAGGACATACTCTTAGAATAAAGAACAGTTCTTTTCTTCTCTTTTTGTTTCGTTTAGTTTCGAGACAGACTCTTACTGTGTCACTCAGGCTGGAGAGCAATGGTGCGATCTTGGCTCACTGCAACCTCTGCCTCCTGGGTTCAAGTGATTCTCCTGCCTCAGCTTCCCAAGTAGTTGGGACTATAGGTGCATACCACCATGCCTGACTAATTTTTTTTTTTTTTTTTTTTTTGAGATGGAGTGCTGCTGTGTCACCCAGACTGGAGTGCAGTGGCACAATCTCTGCTCACTGCTAGCTCCGCCTCCTGGGTTCATGCCATTCTCCTGCCTCAGCCTCCTGAGTAGCTGGGACTACAGGCGCCTGCCACCATGCCTGGCTAATTTTTTGTAGTTTTAGGAGAGATGGGGTTTCACCGTGTTAGCCAGGATGATCTTGATCTCCTGACCTCGTGATCCACCCGCCTCGGCCTCCCAAAGTGCTGGGATTACAGGCGTGAGCCACCGCGCCCAGCCTAATTTTTGTATTTTTAGTGGAGATGGGGTTTTACTGTGTTGGCTAGGCTGGTCTTGAACTCCTGACCTCGTGATCTGCCTGCCTCGGCCTCCCAAAGTGTTGGGATTACCGGCGTGAGCCACTGTGCCCGGCCCTTAAAGGACAGTTCTTTAAATGGCATAACTTTAGCACTATTGAAAACCTGCTGTGTCGTGCCTCTTCTCACCTCTTGGAGGCTGGATGAAAATTCTCCTTCGGTCTGTGAGCACCTAGGAGGTGCTGCATTTGCCCTTGGTGGAACTTAGTAACCCATTCAATGTGGTCTTGACCCTGCTCTTGTGGTGTTTGTCTCCTACACCAGGCTGTAAACGCTGTGGCAGGACATGGTGTTTCAGGATGAGCCTTTGCACCAGGCTGTAAACGCTGTGGCGGGACACGGTGTTTTAGGGTGAGCCTTTCTTCACACATGCTCTTCCTTCTGCCTCCAGTACCTTGTTGGTCTCTGGGTACCTCCAAGTTCTGCCCAGACGCCCTCTCCTGAAGCTTTGCAGGACTGGCTTTGCCTCCCCTCGATCCTCGGTAATCACTGTCGACTCGCCTGCCTGCTGGGATCCAAGTCTCCTCTGTTTTGGACCAGGGTGCTGGCGTGCCATCTTCCCACCGTTGTACACCGTCATATGCTGAAGGATGAAGGATGTTGGCTGGTGGTGACTTTGAGGATGTGGCAGAAACAGATAGGCCACTCTCAAGGACTCTACATGGAGCCCACTCTGTCTTTCTGTAACTGATTCTAATTTCTACTTCAATCTTTCATTCCACCAGGTTACAGAAACAGAATCACATTTAATTGTGGGTTTTCTCAGCCAACAGAAGGTTCCTCCAGCCTCCTGGGTTTGCCGGCATGTGAGGAGCTCATGGGGGTGAGGGGTTCGGCCCTCATCGTGTCCGTTCCCCAGCTCTCTGTACCCCTGTGCAGGTCTGTGCTGTACCCTGCTTTGTCCTAATTGTGGGGTCTTTGAAGGGAAGGGTGAGATCCTCAGCTGCTTCCACACCCCTCTTGGGGAGCAAGGGACCATTTGGCTGTCCCCTGAACCCTAGCAGCCATCTCTGGTCTCTGGGACTCACGGAAAAATGCTCATTGGCTCTGCATGAGAAATAAGGCTCGGCCCCTGCCCTGGAGCTTGGGCCTCTCTGGAGTCTTAGCCCACTCTTCACCAGGCGTGGGAAGGAGCATCTGTTTCTTTCTTCTCCCTCAGCCTGGCTCTGAGCAGGGAGTGGCCCTCGCTGGCCTTGGCTCCCCCGTGTCTCCTCTGCACACATCTGGGCCCTAGCTTTTGAAATTCTAAAGCCACGGCTTTGATTCTTCTGTTCTCTGGTTCCTCATAAGGGCCCTTCCCTGGGACATAGATGCCTCGGTCTGGTTAGAATAAAAGGCTACAAGGAATGGGGGCAAAAAGAAACCTCCATTCATGCCCCCAGTGGTTAACCTGCAGCTAGCTGCGTATCCGAGGGAAGCAAGAGGGTGTGGGCTGGGCACCCCTAGGGAGCTTACCTTTAAAATGTGCCTGTGAGTGTGAGTAAGTAAATGCAGAAGCTATTTAGCATTCTAGCTTATTTGGGTATTTTTATTTACTTAAAAATTTTAATTTTCAGAGGTAATATGTGTTCAGCGAGGAAAGGAAAAACAGGAAGGTGAATAGAATCAGAGTCACTTATCTCAGCACCTGGAGATGCCCTCATTACATCCTGGCATGTGTCTCTACAGGTAGCGTAGTAATAAAAGTAGTGGTAATTATAGTACTAAATGGAACACATACTTATTGAGGGCTTGCGAAGCGCCAGGCATTTTTTTAAAGAATCACACAGATGATAACTTAGGAGGAGCCTTTGTACATCCTCTTCCTTCTGCTTCCTTGTTGATCTCTGGGTACCTCCAAGTTCTGCCCAGTGAACTAACAACCCTGTGATGTGGATATTACTGTTTTCCTCACTGTACCAATGAGGAAGTTGAGGCATTAAGCATTCATGGGATTTGCCTACGCTACGTGGCTGGGCTGCCTGGCTGTGCACACATACCCCCACATGCCTGCAGATGTGCACATTAATGGCTGAGGTATAGAATCAGGGTTCCTGTTGTAGTTTCTTTTGGGAGAGAAACCATATCTTTGTTCCCTGGGGACTTGGTACCTCATTTGCTGAATGAATGAATGAGGAGAGGGGGATGCTTTTGAATTTGGATGCAAGCTTTTCTACCACCGGTCACAGGCAAATTACCGTTCCTTTTGGCAATTATTATTTTTCTTTCCTGGGCTTATAGCACCTGTTCACACTGGTGCCTCCTTGCGTGACCTCAGGGAACACCATTCACATTATATTCTTTTCTGAAAACAGCTTTATTGAGGCATAATTGACATATAATAAATTACACATATTTAAAATGTACAACTCAGTGAGTTCTGGCATCACCATTGCCAAATCAAGATAATGAACGTATCCATCACCCCAGAAGTATCTTTGAGCCCCTTGGTGATTGCTTCCTTCAGGGCCTCCCCGCTCCTCGCCAGGCAATCACCACTCTGCTTTCTGTCAGTATATGTTAGTTAGCATTTCTAGGGTTTTATATAAATGGAGTCATACAGCATGTTGTCTTTTTTTGGGGTCTGGCTTCTTTCAGCGTAATTATTTTGAGATTCATCCGTGTTGTGTGTATCAGTAATTCATTTCTTTTTATTGCTGAGTAGTGTTCTGTTGTATGGATATAAGACAATTTGTCCATGTACCTGTTGATGGACATTTGGGTTATTTCCACTTTTTACTTTTATAAATAAAGCTGCTGTGAACATTTGTGTGCAAGTCTTTGCATGGACATATGCTTTCTTTTCTCTCGGGTAAATGCCTAGGAGTGGGATGGCCAGATCATATGGAAACTGACAGGTTGCTTTGCAAAGTGACCACGCTGTTTTCTATCCCCACTGCGGGGTATGAGAGTTCCAGTTTCTCTACATCCGTGCCAACCCTTCCTACGGTCAGTCCTTGTCATTTTAGCCAATCTAACAGGCATGTGGTATATCTCGTCATGCTTTTAATTTGTATTTCTGTAGTAAATAATGATGTTGAGCATCTTTACCTGCATTTAGCCATACCCATGTATCTTCTTTAGTGAAGTGTCTATTTGAATCTTTTGTTCTTTAAAAAAGTTGGGCTGCGTTCTTATTATTGTTTTGAGAGTTCTTTATATATATTCTAGATAAAGTTCTTTATCAGATATATGCTTTGCAGAGATTTTCTTCCAGTCTGTGATTTGTCTTTTCATCCTGTTAACAGTATCTTTTGAAGAACAGAAGTTAATTATGATAATGTCAGTTTTTTTAAATCGTTTTTTTTTTTTTCTGTTTTTAGGAATCATGCTCATGGTGTTGTATCTAAGCAATCATCATCATCTTTTTTTTTTATTATTAAAAAGGTGTGGGTCTTGCTATGCTGCCCAGGCTGGAGTGCAGTAGCTATTCACAGCCTGGAACCCCTGACCTCACATGATCCTTCTGCCTCAGCCTCCTGAGTAGCTGGGACTACAGGTGCATGCCATTGTGCCTGGCCATCTAAGCAATCTTTAGCTAATGCAAAGTCACAAATATTTTCTCCTATGTTTTCCTTTTTTTTTGAGATGGAGTCTCTGGAGTGTAGTGGCATGATCTCAGCTCACTGCAACCTCCACCTCCCACGTTCAAGTGATTCTCCCGCGTCAACCTCCCGAGTAGCTGGGATTACAGGCATGTGCCACCAACCCTGGCTAATTTTTGTATTTCTAGTAGAGATGGGGTTTCACCATGTTGTCCAGGCTGGTCTCTAATTCCTGACCTCAAGTGATCTGCCCACCTTGGCCTCCCAAAGTGCTGTGATTACAGGTGTGAGCCACTGTGCCTGGCCTTTTCCTAGGTTTTCTTCTCAGAATTTTATAGATTTTAAAATTTAGGCCTATAGTCTATTTTCGGTTAAAGCATATGGTGTGAGGTATGGGTTGAGGTTCGTTTTACTTTTTTTTTTTCTTTTTTTGCATGTAGACATCCAATTATTTCAGCACTATTTGTTGAAAAGACCCCTCTTTCTCCACTGAATTGCATTTTGCCCCTTTGTAAGAAATCATTTGTCCGTATATATGAAGGTCTATTTCTGGACTCAGTTCTGTTCATTGATCCAGTGGTCTGTCTTTAAACCAATACCCCACTGTCTTGACTAGTGTGGCCGTATAACAAGTCTTGAAATCCTGTGAATCTAAGTCGTGTTAGCTCTGCAACTTTATTCTTTTTCAAGTTGTTCTGGCCACTCGAGGTCCTTTGTATTTCCATATGGATTTTAGAATTGGCTGTCAGTTTCCAGCACAAAGCCTGCTGGGATTTTGATTGGAATTGAGCCTCACATTGCTCTCTGCAGATGGCCTCTTCTGGAGCCATGCCACCTGCTGTCCTGCCACACCGGTGGGTGTAGGACCATGTGAGTGACTGAGGAGCCAGCGCCCGTGGTCGGCAGGAGGGGAGGTTATTGGTATTTAATAAGGCATTTTCAGAGACACTCTGCGTTGACCTTAGGGTTTCAGGATGGGATGCTTTTGGCTGAGCCCAGGTGTCCTCTGAGAAATGTGGACCGGAAGGATGAGGCATGCTCCCGGAAGTTAGCATTGCTCATGGCCCTCAGTCAGGGCATGGCAGAGGAACCACCCCTCTTTTAAAAGAGGCACACACAGCCCTCCTGCTGTAATCTGCCCCATGTCACCTGCTTTAGGCATTCATATTTGAGGCTCCACAGATGTGGTGAATGGGTGCCCTGGGAGGATGGGTAAGGGCAGGTGTGGGAGGAATTTCCTTTCCAGAACATTCCTTTGAGGAGGAGAGAAAAGGAACTTGGCCACTGTGGACCCGCTTGGGCTAGCTGCGTGTCTCCGTATGTTGCTGGCTGTGACAGGTACTGTGGAATCCTCGCCTTCCAGGGGAGACCTGTGGCCAGCAGGAGCTGTCCGAGACCCCGGGGCAAATGCCTCCCCTCCCTTCACCGCCACCCCCTCCCCTCTCTCCCTCTTCTGCCCACACCATGGCTTTACCTAGCCCTGCTCTTCAGTGATGGTATCTTGCAGAGGGCGTATGGTTGGAGAGGAAGGCAGGGCTCTGAGGACGCTATGATGTGCCATTTCTTTGGGCTTTTCCGAGGACTGCTCACTTGAGGCTTCCCCTGGGGAGAAGGAGCTGTTAAACTGTCAAAATAAAAAGTCCACCAAACTCCTTAGGCCAATCGAAAGCACTTAACTCAGACCACAGGCAGCAAGAGCAACAGATATTCCCTGCAATATGTTACAAGGGGAAGAAAAGACTATTGGGGAACTTGAAGAAATGCAGGAAAAGTTTCAAAGTGGGAATATACCTAGTCAATCATACATTAAATTTGGGATTCATAAAAAGAAATTGTGGTGAAAATCTTCCCAAATAAGTTTTTATTCTAGAATTTGATGACAAATCTCTCACGGCGCTGGTTATCCCGTAGGTGTGGTATTCTGAAATACAACCTGAGGCATATATATTGTCAAATAATAAAGTATTATGAAACCAATCAGCTGTGAGCTCCCCACTTGGCAGTTTGGAAGTAAAACCCTTTCTCCTTTACAAGGCCAAGTGACTCTTAATTCTTCCCAGGAGATTTCACGTTAAAATGTGTTCACTGCCAGCTGACAAAAGAGGCAAGTCCAGATTTATTACCCTGGCACCTGCAGCAAAAAAAAAATGACAGATGATGAAAATATATTTAATTATCATTCCATGCCACATCTCTGTCTGCTCCAGTCGCGAGGCTGCAGCTGTTGGCACACACTTTATTTTAAAGTCAATGTGCTTATCTGGAGAGAAGGCTGCTCTCTGAGTAAATTGACTTGTGGGAGGAAGGAAATGGCGATCTCCTCCAGACCCAGCTGAACAAATGCAGATTTGTATTCTGTGCACCTACTTTAATTGTCTAATCCGCCCCACATCACATCAGCTCTGGGATTTGGCTTTTGTAAAGAAAACATTTGCAAAAAATAAACTTTTCCGTGGTTTTCTTGAGCCAAAATGAATGATTTTACTTCCTGGACTGGAAAGTGCTGGCCGACAGTGGATGCTCACGTTTCTGCTGCAGGCACGGAACTCACTGTTAGTTGCGTCTCAGAATGGAAGGAGCCCTAGGCAGTCCCTGGTGGACCCTCTCCTTCACCAGATGGAGACCCCGCAGAGTCTGGAGGGGTGGGCTCAGGGTCTCAGAAGGTGGGAGGTCGGAAACTGGAGACCAGAACTTCTGGCTCCCAGGAAGCCACTGTGTTCTTGTGACTTGAGGCTGTTGGAAGTCTAACCGTTTAAGGTTATGCACCTGAGCCTAGAGGATGGCCTCACAGAATTGCCTTCCTCTTTCTCTTCCGTTAAAACCTTCTGGAAAATAAAAGATTGGGATGGAGCAGCAGTGCCCTGACTGAGGTGGAAAGCATCAGATTTCTTGGAGTGAAGTCTGCGGGACTTAGGTTGGCTGCCGAAAGTCTGTGCCATTAGTTCCTGCCTACGATGTGTTGTTTTCAACAAAAGTAGCCCAGATAATAGGCAGTATCTAATGTGGCAATTTTCCTGTATCTCTTCTTATCAGGAGAAGCCACTTGATGTTTTGTATATGGTGGGATTTAGTACAAAGTGATGGCATTTCCACTGAAATGAAATACAATCACTGGTTTAGCAGTTAGGATTTAGGGAGGAGAGATGATGCTGAGTGTTTCTGGTGGTGCCTGGTGTCACTGGTGGCCAGAGGCGGATGCCTGTGGATGGGGGCAGGAGGGGGATGAGGTTTCTGTAAATGGAGCTGACTCGGGGGTTGGGGGAGAGGGAGGCTCATTTCTCCTGACCTTCTCTTTGATGAATAAGGATTCAAGATTGTATCTGCTGAGCCTGCAGGACATGAGAACTGGGGGAGGAAAGAGAGCTCTGGCTTATGGATTTGGGCTGTGACCAGAGCTCTTTTGCCACCAAGCTTTTTGATGTATTGACCAGAATTTGCCATAAACCAGAGAGAGGGCCGGGCGCGGTGGCTCACGCCTGTAATCCCAGCACTTGGGGAGGCCGAGGCAGGTGGATCACGAGGTCAGCAGATTGAGACCACCCTGGCTAACACGGTGAAACCCCATCTCTACTAAAAATACAAAAAATTAGCCAAGCTTGGTGGCAGGCGCCTGTAGTCCCAGCTACTCGGGAGGCTGAAGCAGGAGAATGGCGTGAACCCGAGAGGCGGAGCTAGCAGTGAGCCGAGATTACGCCACTGCACTCCAGCCTGGGTGACAGGGTGAGACTCTGTTTTAAAAAAAAAAAAACCAGAGAGAGGATTCCACTGCCGTCTCCATCATCATCACCACTGTCACCATCATCACCATTGTCATCACCACCATCACCATCATCACCATCATAATCATCACTATTATCACCATCATAATCATCACTGTCATCACCATCACCATTCACCACTTACCATCACCATCACCATTCACCACTTACCACCACCATCATCACCAACACTACCACCACTACCACATCACTTAATTTATATATCACTTCTTATGTACCAGACCTTTGGAGAAATCCCTTAAATTGGTCATCTCCTTTAATCTCAGGGGGCAGATATTCTGCCTGTTTTACAGATGAGAAAACAGAAGTCTAGGACTTGAAGCCAGGACTTGGAGTCCACTCTCATAGCCATATCTTTTTATTTAAGGACTTTAACTATATATAGTACTGTTAAGATTTTATGGGATAAAAGGACGAAAGGAGACGTCAACTCTATACTTTTGTCAAGAAAAATGTTTGAGGATGCAACAATTTTGAGTTTGAAGACTGGCCCATGGGATTTCCTTTCCCATGTGGCTGGCAAATGGGAAGAGAGGTACCCCCTCAGCTCTGGGGACCAGGGCGGCTGAGAGACTGGTTGGCTGGGGTCAGGGCTGGGGTGGGGAGGATGGAGGAGGTGCTGCAGAGTGCTGGCCCTGCGGACTTGGTCGTGTCACATCAGGAGGTGGGGAGCAAAGGGGAGGTGCCAGGCTCTGCTCCATGCTGGCAGCCCTGGGGCCACGACAGCAGGGGAGGGATGCGTCTGGGGCTCTTGAAGGCTTGGCTGGTGGGCCTTGGGAAAGAAGTCAACCATGCTGTCCTCCCAGGTCTCCTGGGCTATGTGAGCAGCAGCATGGCCTGTTCTGCTGTGTGTTTGTCCTGTTGGGTTGCCTTGTTTTCACATGGTCAGTCGGAGCTAGTAGGCTGGCCCAAGTGGTTCATACTCTGATCCCTCTGTCTTGGCCACACAGCCTTCAGGAAGCCTGAGCTTTCTTTTTCTGGCCTTTCATGATCTCCTCTGGCTCCCTGTGGCCTATCTGGGACTCTGGGTTTGGTGCTTGACTGCACAAACCAGTATTATGGCTTCATGCTTCTTGGCTGAGCTGCCCAGACACATGACAGGACTGTGGCCACCAGAAGATGGAGACGTGTCCCATTCTCCTCGCTGCCCTGCGGCTCCACTGTTTACATCAGTTCCCAAGACGTTTGGGCCTGACAGATATGAGTCTCTCAAAGAGCAGCTTTTAGCAGATATTTGTCATGTGTCCATTGTCCACCAGGCACAGTCCTCGCCCTGGGACCCAGAATGGATGTGGCTTGGGAAAACTCAGGGAGTTGCCATGACCCATAGGGCTGACCCACACACTCACATGTGTTGTTATGAGACCCTAGGGCCTTCAGGATTTGGGTTCGTAACCAGAGGAGCAGGCGTGGAGTGTCAGAGGTCAAGGCGATGGACATGTCATCACTAGTTCAGCAGGGGAACTGTGGGCAAAGAAATTAATACTGATTTTATTTCCAAGTGAGGCTGATGACGCCCCTTTTTACATTAATTTTTATTAAGCATTTTATGTATTATTCCAAAACCACATACTATGCAGAGACAGTTTAGAACACATTATGGGTTGTGCATTTCGTAATTATCATATGGCCTCAGTCCAGAATGTAGAAAAGAAAATAAACACAATCATTTTCCAATAGAAGGGAATCATTGATAATATGTGGACATGTCTTGGAGCCGCCAGCACCGCCCGTGGGCTCTGGGCTCAGGACCCAGCACAACTCCATGCACGGGAAAGTGGCTCCAACCTGTCCTCCTGCCATGGCCTCCTGTCCCCTTTGTCTCCAGGCTGCAGGGGTCCTGCTCAGCCTGGTCCCCTGTGGCGAGAGTTCTTCCTCTCCACCCTCTGCTGTCTGGACCCTATTTATTCCCTGGGGCAGGACTCAGCACAGAAGCCCTTCTTGCTGCTCAGATCTCACCTCAGAGAAGCCCAAACCCAAGCAAACCCCAGTTACCCTTCATCACAGCGCAGGGCTCTGTTTTCATCTTGGCACTTCCTCTCCAAGGCTTCTGCCTAGCATCTGTCTCCCCGCTTCAATGCAAGCTCCATGAGAGCAGGCACCTTCTCTGTCTGTTCACCCCAGCACCTCATGCAACTGGGTGAGTGCCGGGCACAGAGCAAGCATGAGCAGATGTTTACTGGATGAATGCATGCATGACTGTGCGTCTCCTCCCCTGGACTGTGAGCTCCTCCAGGGCAGGGACAGCTCTACTTGGCCACATGGCCAATGCCAGCATATCCGTGTCTAAGCAGAAGTGTGTTGAGTCCCCCCCTGTACCTGTGAAACCTTCAACTAGGCGCTGGGATGGAGTTTGTATTAGTCAGGGTTCTCTAGAGAAACAGGACCCCTACTATATATATGAGTGATATTTATGTGAGATTTATAAGGAATGGCTCATGAGATTATGGAGGCTGAGAAGTCCCATCATCTACTGTCTGTGAGCTGGAAACCCAGGAGAGCTGGTTTTGGAATTCTAGTCTGAGTTCACAGGAACACCACTGGTGTAAGTCCCAGTTCAAGGTCAGAAGACCAAGGCCCAGCTCCAGCAGGCAGGCAGAGAGAGGGTTCTGCTTCCCCTCACCTTTCTGCTCTACTCAGATGCTCAGTGGGTTGGATGATGCCCCCCACATTGGGGAGGAAGCCCTGCTTTACTCACCCACTGATTCAAAGGCTAATCTCATCCAGAGACACTCTCACAGACATACCTGGAAATAATGTTTGGCTGAGTGTCTGGGAACCCTGTGATCCAGTCAAGCCGACACCTAAAATGAGCCATCACTGAGTCCCTGCTGGGGACCCAGTGCCAGGCTAGGGGCTGTGAATCGTTCAGCGGAAAAGAAGAAATGGGCCTTTTGGGGGCCAAGGGTCCAGAGGAGTGACACTTAAGGACTCTAGGGGTCCTTAGAAACGAGGGCCTCAGTGTGCACTGGGGATTACTAGAGCCCTCGGAGTTGAGGGAGGCCAGAGAAGGATAGATGGCAGGTGTCCACACAGCCCCCTTCCTCACCAACACCCACCTCTTCATCTGCCAAGGCCAGGCCCAGCACCATCCCCCATTTGTGATGGACTCTGCAGGGTGTCCTGACAGGTAGGCACTGTGCTCACAGGCAGGGGGTCCTCACAGGGAGGGGGATCCTCACAGGGAGGGGGGATCCTCAGAGGGAGGGGGATCCTCACGGGGAGGGGGGATCCTCACGGGGAGGGGGGATCCTCACGGGGAGGGGGATCCTCACGGGGAGGGGGATCCTCAGGGGAAGGGGGATCCTCAGGGGGAGGGGGATCCTCATGGGGAGGGGGATCCTCAGGGGGAGGGGATCCTCCTCACGGGGAGGGGTGATCCTCAGGGGGAGGGGGGATCCTCACGGGGAGGGGTGATCCTCAGGGGGAGGGGGGATCCTCACAGGGAGGGGGATCCTCAGGGGAAAGGGGGGTCCTTGCAAGGTGGGGGGATCCTCGCAGGCAAGGGGGGATTCTTACAGGGAAGTCGTGTCCTCACAGGTAGGAGGGACCCTCACAGGTAGGCATGACTAGTCTCATTTTCTGCTGAGGAGCGTACGTGGCCTGGAAGTGCAGAGCAGGGATGGAACCGAGGTTCGCTGACTTTCAGTTCCTAGTGTTTACCTCGTCCTGTCTGCTGCCCCTCTGGTACATCTGAAGCTCCCCATAGCTCTCAATAGCTGCATGTGGAGTTCCGGCGTGACTGGGAATTGTTTTCAGTTGTCTGCGGGGCACTGGGCACAGCCGCACTTGAAGTCGTAGGACACCATTGGGAGACCGGGCTGTCTCCAAGAGAAAGATGCCCAGTGGCCCCAAAGCCTTCTTGAATCGCACACTTACCCCAGCTCTCCAGCTTTTCCTAATCCGAGTCCCTTAGAGGCCAGGCACTGGTGTGTTCATTTAGCAGCAAGGAAGCCATGACCGGGAGAGTGCGGGGACTTGGTGCCTGCGTGTGGCTCCCCTAGAAACTGACCCGAGGCACAGATTTCGGTGTGAATGGCCTGTTTAGGAGGTCATCCCAGAAAACAAGTCAGGGAGGGTGGGGCTCCAGTCAGCCCAGTGTTAATGAGCAGGTTAGCGCCGTGGGCAATTGGGGCCCTTCAGTGACAGCCGGGAGCACACCTCAGGGTGTCCCCCTGACAGGTGAGGAAGCGCTCATCCTTCATGGGTGAGAGTCACTCCTGAAGTATTAGTACCTAGCACTTCTGGGCAGTCCTGCAGTGCAGGTGACCTCTGGAAGGGTGGAGGTCTGCAGTTCTGCTCCTGTGCCTGGCCAGCAGTGCCTGGGATGGGCTAGAAGCCCGCGTGTCCACCATAGGCATGGCCAGGGCTCTTTTCCATGACTGCAGAAGGAGAGGTGGGAGCCTTGGGTTGGTAAATGCAGCCACTGAAGAGCCTGAGAACCAGGGAAACTTGCCAAGGAGGGACAACACTGGCCTCGCTCGAGTGAGTCAGGGCTGTGCTGCTGTCCTAGGAAAGCTTCACCCCCGGGCTTCATGCAAGGCTGCCTCTGTCTATGCCCTGATTCTCTTTTTTCTTTTTTTAAGAAATCTCATTTTACAAATGGTTTTCTGCACATTCCAAGTACTGTTCCCAGCATTTACACCCTGCTTCATAATTGGCCTGTACAATACACCCTGTTCAGAATTTTTAATCAACCATGGCAAGTTGTCCCAGCAATTTAAATAAAAATATATACATGAATTTAGTATTTTAATATTACAGTGACATTAACCTTATATATGTACTTAGCAATTTTGTACAGTATTCCAATTTTATAAAATATTCTTCATTTGGCTGGTGGATAAACCCCAGAGTTAAACCATGGGCTCACTTGGTACCGTGGCTCATACTATAATCCCAGCACTTTGGGAGGCTGAAGCAGGAGGATCACTTGAGTCCAGGAGTTCGAGAGCAGCCTGGGCAACATAGTGAGACCCCTATTTCTACATAAAAATAATGGTAAAAAATTAGCTGGATGTGGTGGTGTGTAATCCCAGCTACTTGGGAGGCTAAGGTGAGAGGGTCACCTGAGCCCAGGATATCGAGGCTGCAGTGAGCTATGATTGCGCCACTGCATTCCAGCCTGGGTGACAGAGTGAGACCCTGTCTCTAAAAAAATAAAAAACAAAACCAAAACAAACCATGGGCTCTTAGTGCCACAAGCAGAGAAGGGAGCTGAGCCAGTTGGGAAGAGCACAAGCTGCAGCCAGGTCTGCCCTGAGAGGCCTGATGGTCTGAGTGGCCCTGTACCCCGGTGAGGTCAGCGTGGCCAGTCGTGATGGGCAGCACGACCAGACACGATGTTTGCATGTTTAAGGACTTCAGTCTGTGCTTGGACACTCTCACTCAGAGTGGCCCCTGGGCAGTCTGCTCTGGGCCGAGCAGGGCATGAGAAGGTGCCACAGGGCAGAACGAGAACACGAATGCAGAGGCCCGGGCTCCAGCTTCCAGTGATTTCTGTTGGGGGCCTTCAACGTCCTGGGCAACGTGCTGACCACTCTGTACGCACTATCCCTGCTCAAGGTCACCAGCGACCTGCTTGTGGCTGGTGCTGTGACTGGCCCTCATTCCTTATCTCATGGGACCCATTAGCAGCGGTTAACACAGCCACTCCAGCCCTCCTCCCCTCCTCCCCTCTTCCCCTCCTCCCCTCCTCCCCTCCTCCCCCCTCCCCTCTTCCCCTCCTCCCCTCCTCCCCTCCTCCCCTCCTCCCCTCCTCCCCTCCTCCCCTCCTCCCTCCTCCCCTCTTCCCCTCCTCCCCTCCTCCCTGACCGTCCTCACCTGGCGTCCAAGGCATCATGGTTCCTGGTTTTCCTCCCTCCTCTCAGCCTCCTCAGGGCTCAACTGTGGTCCCCTTGTCTCCCATTGTCTACCTTGGGGCTGCTACAGTCAGGAGCATTGAGGGTCCCTGTGGCAGAGGGGAGGAGGCACCTGATTTCAGAGAGCGGGGAAGTGCAACCTGTCCTGCACCAGAAATAGGTGGCGCCCCACACCTCCTCACTTATTTCCCAACTCTGCCCTTTCCTCCCTCAGCCTCTTCTCAACACGGCAGCCAGGGATTCTGCTTTCCTTTTTAAAGTTATTTTAAATTGTGTTAAGTACACATAATGGGGCCAGGCGTGGTGGCTCACACCTGTAATCCCAGCACTTTGGGAGGCCGAGGTGGGCGGATCACGAGATCGGAGTTCAAGACCAGCCTGACCAACATGGTGAAACCGCTGTCTCTACTAAAAATACCACAATTAGCTGGGTGTGATGGTATGTGCCTGTAACCCCAGCTACTCTGGAGGCTGAGGCAGTAGAATCGCTTGAACCTGGGAGGCAGAGGTTGCAGTGAGCTGAAATCGTGCCGTTGCACTCCAGCTTGGGTGACAGAAGGAGTCTGTGTCTCAAAAAAAAAAAAAAAAAAACACACACACACACATAACATAGAATTTTAACTATTTTAAGTGTCCAATTTAGTAGCATTAAGTATATTCACATTGTGGTACCATCACCATCTCCATCTCCAGAACTTTGTTATCTTCCCAAACTGAAACTCTGTTCCTGTTAAGCACGAACTCTCCATCTCCCTATTCCCCCAGCCGCTGGCACCCCTGCATTTGAATTTTTGTCTCTGTGAGTCTGACTCCTTTTAGAGCCTAAAATGAGGGAACACATACAGTATTTGTCCTTTTGTGACTGGCCTGTTTCACTTAGCACAAGGTCCTCAGGGTTCATCCATGTTGTAGCATGTGTCAGAATTTCATTCCGTTTGAAAGCTGAATAGCATTCTATTGTATGGATGGACCACCTTTGCCTGTCCACTCGTCTGCCCAATGACACTTGGTTTGTTGAGAACTATGCCACTATGAACATGGGTGTGCAAACAGAGTGACTCTTTTAGAACACAGGTCAGTCCGTGACAGTCCTCTGTTCAACCCGGGCCTTCCTGTTCTCTCAGCGGAGAAGCCCAAAGCCTTTATGATGGTCCCCAGGACCTGTACACCCCACCCCATCACCTCCTGCAGCCACACTGAGCTCCTGCTCTTGCTCAGACACCTGGGCACACTGCTGCCTTACGGCACAGGCACAGGCTGTTCTCCTGTCCCCTCTGCCTGGGACACCCTTCCCCAGGAGGTCCCATGCTGTCCTCTACCACCCTCCAGTGTTTGCCCCAGTGAGTGCACCACCTGCCCCGGTCTCCCTGTGTCCATTGCGTCATAACCCTCCCCTGCATTTCAGAGCCCCTACCTGTTTCTCTCGTTTAAAATAACATTTGTCACTTTCTGACATACTACAGACGGTCTCTGACTTGCCATGGTTCGTTTTGCAGTTTTTCCACCTTACCAATGGTGAAAGTGATACGCATTCAGTAGAAAACGTTCTTTGAATTTTGAATTTTGATTTTTTCCCAACTCTAGGCTAACGGAAATGCTCTCAGCATATTTAAGGTAGGCATAGCTATGGTGTTTGATAGGTTAGGTGTAGTAAATGCGTTTCTGACTTAATGACATTTTCAGCTTACAGTGGGTTTATTGGGACGTGGCCCCATTGTACGTCGAGGAGCACCTGCATGTGGTTTGTGTTTTTATTGTGTGCATTGTGTGGCTCCTACTCTGAGAGGGCAGGGATCTTGTCTGTTTTGTTTACTGATGTATCCTGTCCACCTAGAGCAGTATTTGGCACATGATGGGTACTCAAATACTTGTATGAATCAATGAATCTTTTCTGATAACAGCTTTATTGTGATATAATTCATATAGCTTACAATTCACCCATTAAAATGTATAGTTCCATGGGTTTAGTGTATTCAGGCAGTTGTGCAACCATCAGCACAACCAATTTTGCAACACTTTTTATAACCCACAAAGGAAACCCTATGCCCTTTATAATTTTTTAATTTTAATTTTTTTAATTTTTTTTTTTTTTTTTTTTGTGACAGGGTCTCACTCCAGGCTGGAATGCAGTGGTACAATCACGGCTCACTGCAGCCTCAACCTCCTGGGCTTAGGTGATCCTGCCACCTCAGCCTCCCAAGTAGCTGGGACCACATGTGTGCGCCACTACGCCTGGATAATTTTTGTATTTTTTTGTGAGATGGGGTTTTGCCAGGTTGCTCAGGCTGGTCTCAAACTCCCAGGCTCAAGTGATCCTCCTGCCTCGCCTCCAGGTGCAGGGATTACAGGCATGAGCCACTGTACCCAGCCAACCCTATGCCTTTTAGCTGTCACTCCTGTCTCCCCGGGCCTAGGCAACCATTTTCTGTCTCTATAGATTTGCCTATTCTGGACATTTTATATAAATGGAATCATGAGATATATGGTTTTTTGTGCCTGGCTTCTTTTACTTATCATAATGTTTTCAAGTTTCATCCATGTTGTAGTGTGTATCAGTACTTCATTCTTTTTATTGCTGGATAACATCCTGTTGTATGGATTAAGCCAAATTTTATTTGTTCATTCGTTAGTCGATGGACAATAGGTTTGCTTCCACTTTTGGGCTATGATGAATCATATTGCTTTGACCCATTTTGTATAATCCCTTTGGTGGGGATGCATGTTTTCAGTTTTCTTGGGTATATATCTAAGAGTGAAATTGCTGGGTCACATGGCAACTCCATGTTTAACCTTTTGAGGAACTGCCAGACTGTTTTCCAAAGCTGCTGCACCATCTTAAATTCCCACTAGCTGTATATGGGAGTTCCAGTTTCTCCACATCCTCAGGTGATATTATTGTCTTTCTTTCTCTTCTTCTTTTTTTTTTTTTTTCTTTTTTTAGAGACAAGGTCTCAATCTGTCACTCAGGCTGGAGTACAGTGGTGTGATCATAGCTCACTACAGCCTGTATACCTGGGCTCAAGTGATCCTCCTCCCTAAGCCTCCTGAGTAGCTAGGACTGCAAGCACATGCCACTATGCCTGGCTAATTTTTAAAAGATTTTTTTAGAGATGAGGTCTTGCTATACTGCCAAGGCTGGTCCTTGAACTCCTGGCCTGAACTCTTGTCTTAGCCTCACACAGTGCCAGGATTACAGGGATGAGCCACCTTAGCTAGACCTACTGGGTATGAGGTGGTATCTCATTGTGGTTTTGATTTGCATTTCCCTGATGATTAATGACGTTGCATATATTTTTATATATATTTGTGTATCTTCTTTGGGGAAATGTCTATTAGATTCTTTGCCCATTTTAAAATAGTATTTGTCTTTTTATTATTGAGTTGTGAGAGTTCTTTATATATTCTAGGTACAGGTCTCTTGTCAGAGATAGGATTTGCAAATATTTTGTCCTGTTCTGTGGGTTGTCTTTTCACTTCCTTGACCATGTCCTTTGAAGCACAAAAGTTTTACATTTTGATGATGTTCCGTTTAGTTTTTCTTTTGCTGTTTGTGCTTTTGGTGTTATAACTAAGAAACCATTGCTTAATCCAAGGTCATAAAGATTTACTTCTATGTTTTTGTCTAAGAGTTTTGTAGCTGTAGCTCTGACGCTTAGGTCTTTGATTTATTTTGAGTTAATTTTTGTATACAGTGTGAGGGAGGGATCTAACTCCATTCTTTTGCATGTGGATATCCAGTTGTCCCAGCACCATTTGTTGAAAAGACTCTATTTTCCCCCATTGAATTATCTTGGTATCCTTTTTGTAAATCAATTGGCCATAAGTGTGAGGGTTAACTTCTGAACTCTCTATCTCTGTGCAGTGATCTGTATGTCCACCCTTATGCCCGTACCGCATTGTCATGATTACTATAGCTTGGTAGTAAGTTTTGAAATTGAGAACTATGAGTCTTCCAACTCCTTTTTGCTTTTTCAAAATTGTTTGAAATCTTGTTTCAAGACTGTTTATTATTTGTATATGGGAATGCATCCCATGGAAAACATGGGGTGTGTTTCCATTTATTTCCGTTGTCTTTAATTTTTTTTTTTTTTTTTTTTTGAGACAGTCTCACTCTGTTTGCCCAGGCTGGAGTGCAGTAATGCAATCTTGGCTCACTGCAACCTCCACCTTCTTGGTTCAAGTGATTATCTCATTTCACCTCAGCCTCCTTAGTAGCTGGGATTACAGGCGCGTGTCACCACGCTTGGCTAATTTTTTTTTTTTTTTAAGTAGAGACATGTTTCACCATGTTGGCCAGGCTGGTCTTGAACTCCTGACCTCAAGTGATCCGCCCACCTCGGCCTCCCAAAGTGCTGGGATTACAGGTGTGAGCCACCACCCCGGCCTGTCTTTAATTCCTTTCAACAATGTTATGTAGTTTTCAGAGTATAAGTTTTGCATTTCTTTTGTGAAATTTTCCTAAGTATTTTATCCTTTTGATGCTATTACAAATGGAATTATTTTCTTAATTTTATTTTCAGAATTTTTCATTGTCAATATATGGAAATGCAATTGATTTTTGTTTGTTTATCTTGTATCCTGCAATCTTAGTGAACTTGTTTATCAGTTCTAATAGAGTTTTCGTGGATTCTTCAGGATTTTCTACCTATAAGATCATCTCATCTGTGAATTGAGACAGTTTTACTTTTTCCTTTCCAATATGGATACCTTTTGTTTCTTTTTCTTGCCTAATTTGTCCAGCTAGAACCTCCAGTACAATGTTGAATGGAAGGAATAAATGAATCTAAATCCTCACGTCATGTCAGTAATTATCATGTTTATTCCCATTTTACAGATAGGCAGACTGAGGCTTAGAGTGGGTAAGTAAGTTGCCCAAGGGTGTGTTACAGCCCAAGAGCTGCGGGGCCAGGCCAGAATTGCTGTGTACAGTCTGCTTGCTGCAGTGCCTTTCCCCCAGCTGCCATCTTCATACATGGTAGGCATTTGGGGGAGGTACCAGCCAACCTGGTGGATGACATTTAGAGTTTAGCGAGAAGCTCTGGAAGGCTCACTGGTAACACTAAGCTCCTCTCTGTGTACCGGCTGCTTCCCATATGTACATGCGTAGGTAAGAGCAAAATAGAAATGACAGCACTTGTACATTCCACTGAGGGCTTTCTCATCAGTGTCTCGTTTCATCCTCTTAGCAACCCTGTCAGATAAGAAAGATGAGTTTTATTGTCCTCCATTTACCGATGAGGAACTGGCACTTAGAGAGGTCGAGTGACTTTCCTGGCCTTCGGGAAATGTTGGCATGGTAAGGACAGGGTGGGGCATCATGTGTGTTGATTATCTTCCCTATGTTAGACACTATGCTGGACAATTGCTGTATGGTGTATGGCTTAATCCTCACTCAGCATTATTATCCTCTTCCTACAGTTCAGAAAGTTGATGCTTAGAGAGCTTAAGTAAAGTGCTCCATGTACTCAGCTCAGAAATGGCAGGGTCTCCCCTCAAACCCAGGCATTTGACCCCCAGATTCTACCTGCTTTCCTTGGACCACAAGACCTGAGGTGATCGAATAAATTTATTAAAGGGAAACAAAGATGGATAAAAGAGCAATTCCCACGAGGCCAGCCTTGGCAGGTGCTGTTGCTCCCTGACATGTGTCTCCTTGTGTGTCATCCCCCACTTTAGGGTTTAACTGTATCTTGAGAGGCGGGATAATCTTCCAGGGAAAAGCAGAGAAGGGGACCATCTGCTGAGGCAAGGGACCTGTTCAAGCAGACTCCTGTCTTTTCTGAAATAAGTCTGACTAATCCAGTCCTTGTGACTAATCCACTCTGAGACTTTATCTTTAGAACCAATGATTAATTTAAATAGGCTAAATTGTTCCATTTCAGCCCCCATACTTGAGTGTTCTGGGGGAAGTGGGGTTAGGGCAGGAGGGTGGTGCCTGGGAGCTGTGAGGGTCCTTGAACTGTTAGAATTTCAGAGTTTCTAGCAGATAGGGCTGGGGCCAGATCCCACGTGGGAACTGCAGCCCTTTCTGCTGACATCATGGGAGATCCCGCTTTGAATGCCCTCGAGGGCAGACATATGCAGGGGGTCCCCATTCTATAGACCCCGTGGATCATGCTGTGCGTGAGAATCTCTGGAAGACGATGTTAGCCTCTGTGACTTTCCTTTCCTCTTCCACCCCAAGAGCCAGTATTTTCCTCCAAGATCACAGAACTCCGGCTGAGCGTTGACGAAGCTGTGAAGTGCTCTAGAAAGGCTGTTGGCGAGGAAATTCACCCATCCAATCCCCCTTCAGACCTCACCACCTGAAGACCTGGATTGGAGAGGCTAGAACCCAGATGCCAGAGTCAGACCCCTGCAGCTCGCTCTCTGAATGACCTTGGGCAAATTTTTTAGTAGTTCTGAGCCCCAATCTTCTCACTGTAGAGCTAACCTGGTCCAACAAGTTCATTTTTCAAAAGATGACATTAACGTCACATCCCCAAAGCCACACAACATGTAAGTGCAGAAGGGAGGGCAGTGACTGGGCCCTCTGCCCTCGGCACGCCAGGCCCTTCCGCGTCATCATCTCATCTGGTCCTCACTGCCAGCCTCCGGGATGCTGGCTGCATCCCCATGGGACGGGAAAAGGCACTAAGACTCAGATGCTTGGGTCATGCTGCCAAGCCACACAGCAAAACGTGGCAGAGCCAGAATGGGCTGTACGTGTGCCTGATTCCAGGCCCCATGCAGGCCCTATGACACCCAAGGATGGGTGAATCCGTGGGCCTTTCTCTCTGCTGGCCCTTAGTTCAGCCTCTGGCCATTGCCTCACGGAGGCTGAGCAGAGGTCTCATCTGCCCAGGGGCAGGGGATGGTGCTGGCTGGGCGGAGGCAGCAAGGAGGGGGACGGCCTTCTCATGTTCCCAGCCCACCCTTCTCAACACGCCCTTGCTTTGCACACAGGCCTAATTACCAAGAGGCGTCTGGGGCCCGTGGAGGCTGTCAGCTCCCGCAACATCACAGCAGCCTCTTATCTTGATGGGTGTGTGCTTTTGTTATATTTTTAAATTACAGACAGTGAGAGTATTCCCTTGGCATCCAGAGCTGAGCGCTTTGGGACTTTGAATGGTGGAAAAGGAACCCAAGTGCCTCTGTGCCAGGCTTCCTCCCAAAACTCATATCAGAATAGACTATAAGAAGCAGCAGCCCCATAGCTCAGTGGATTAAAACAGCAGAAGGCGTTTTCTCACTCCTGCCACATGCTCACTGCAGGTGGGTGGCCAATCAGAGACCTGGCTGATAGAGTATTGTTGGTCACTGTGCCAGAGGGAACGTGGAGTCCTGGAGGCCTTGAACTGATTAGTAGGTATCCCAGGCAGAAGCAATGTGCTCCTGTGCAGCTCACTGGGCAGAACTGGTCCCATGCACCCCCACCCCCCACCCCCACCAACCAACCACAGTGCTACCGAAGGAGCACTCCTGTCATGTACCACAAAGGAGGGAGAACAGGTCATAGCACTAATGACCGACAACTACCACTGGGGAGAAGTAGGACCAGGATGCTCTACAATCGGATGCCCAGGGAGGGGCTTCCTGTCATGGGCTGGCCACCAGCAGGAGGTGTCCAGCGTGTGTTCTGAGGCCTGAGCTGGGCTTCTGCAGGGCATCTGTGCTGTTTCTGCTGATGGAGACCTGAGGCAGTGGCCTGGCCTCTGCCTGGAGTGGAAGGAGGAGGCTGCACAGTTGACCTCCTTTTGCTTTTCCTTGTGGTTTTGGGCTGGGAGTTGCAGACAACCTTTCTATAGCTGATTTGGGGTCAGGAATCCCCATAGGACCCAAGACAGGTCCTAGAGGAGGGAAATGTGTTTGCTCCCACTTTTTTGTGGGGTCCAGTGGCGAAAAACTCACAGTGAAAACAGGAGTCTGACATCTGTCTGCTGGGGAGGCCACAGGTGGGGGATCTGGATCAGATGGGATTCGTTCCCTCATTCATTCAATAGGTATTGAATCTGAGCTTTACATCTGTGTAAAGTGACTTTAGGTAAGTCACTTAACCTCTCTGAGCCTTAGCTCTCTCATCTCTAAAATTTGAGAACTATTCCTTATCTCACAGGGATATTGTGGGGATTGAGTGGGATAATGGATGGAAAGTCTCTGGGAGAAGCCTGGCACATATTGGATGCAACAGATTCCTGTTTAAGGAACAAATGTCTCCGTTTTCTCCTCCATAAAATGAGGGTTATAAGAAGCATCTTTATTCCCTGGGACTATTGGGAAGAACAAAAAAGAGACCATTTCCATAAAGCTCCAGCCCCCACAGACACTCAGGAGACCCCAGTCTCCTCTTAGGTTCCACGGGTGGGAGGCTCTAGGGGGACCATTCTCCCGCCTCCTCGGCCGTCGGGCTATAGCTCCCCAGAGTGGGTCCAGGGTCTGGAGCCTTCCTGGGCCCTGTCAGAGGCCCAAGAGCCTGTCCCCTTTCCTGCTGAGGCTGGAGCAGAGAGAGGATAGCCCCAGCCTGGGAAATGCCTCTGTTGTCATCCTGCGGAGGTCCAGGGTGAGGGTACGTGCAAACTGTCAAGTGCAGTAAGACTGTGAGACATGCCGTGCAAACTGTGAGGTGCTGGATGAGGGTGAAGTGTTGCGTTCCGTCTCTGGGTCTGGACTGGCTTCTGCTGCTCCCTTGAACCACAACCCCAAACCCCATCTCCCACCTGTGCAGCCTCTGCCCAGCGAGTCCCACTCTGCCAGCCTGCTGTCTGCACCCCACCGTGCCTTCTGTCAATGGTGACAGTTGTGTAGAGAAGGAAAACAACACTGGGTAGTTCAGATGTTTCTGGCATCAAATGGGATAACAGGCTGGGCGCAGTGGCTCATGCCTATAATCTCAGCACTTTGGGAGGCCGAGGCGGGCGGATCACGAGGTCAGGAGATCGAGACCATCCTGGCTAACATGGTGAAACCACGTCTCTACTAAAAATACAAAAAAATTAGCCAAGCGTGCTGGCGGGCACCTGTAGTCCTAGCTACTCAGGAGGCTGAGGCAGGAGAATGGCGTGAACCTGGGAGGTGGAGCTTGCAGTGAGCCAAGATTGCGCCATTGCACTCCAGCCTAGGGACAGAGCGAGACTCCATCTCAAAAAAAAAAAAAAACAAAAAAACAAAAAAAACACAACATAGTGAAAAGTTTTCTTTGAGAATAAATATTATTTAAATATGTATTATATTTTAGCACAATCAATTTCAGCTGTAAAAACAACTATTTGGCCAGGTGTGGTGGCTCACGCCTGTAATCCCAGCACTTTGGGAGCCGAGGCAGGTGGATCACTTGAGGTCAGGAGTTGGAGGCCAGCCTGGCCAACATGGTGAAACCCTGTCTCTACTAAAAAATACAAAAATTAGCCAGGTGTGGTGGCGGGCATCTGTAATCCCAGCTACTAGGGAGGCTGAGGCAGGGGAATGGCTTGAATCCAGGAGGCGGAGGTAGCAGTGAGCCAAGATAACGCCACTGTACTTCAGCCTGGGCGACAAAGCAAGACTCCATCTCAAAAAACGAAAAACAAAAATAAAAACAATTATTAATTGCAGGGAACTTGGAACACACAGAAAAGAAAAGAATTAAGAGGAAAACCGGGATCCCCCCGGATCTCATCACCCAGAGGCCACCGCGGTGGACACTGGGGTCTGTTCCCTTCCCGCCGCCTTCCGAACCCCAGGGCATATGTGTGTTTTGTTTGTTTCATAACATCGGGATCATATTTTTTGTAGCTTACTTTTTCACTTGATACCATATCGTGAGCGTTTCCCTCAGTTATTAAATATTCTTTGCAAACATGATTTGTAATGTTTGCCAGATAGCCTGTCCTGCATCTGTCCGGTTGTTTTCTCTCCACATCAGTGTTGCAGCTTCCAGGGATTCAGTATAGATTCCATTCGTGGAGCCGAGCCCAGTCTGAGACCTAGAACAGATTCTAGAAACTGTCGAGAGCTCTCTGTCTTCGCCATGCATGTCCCTGGCCCTTGTGAGCCATGCGGAGACCTGGAAGGACTTGGAAGGGCCAGGATCCAACCCCGGGAACATGGCCAAGATCTCAGTTGGTCTTTGTTCTTTCTCGCTGCGTGAGTCCCCTGGTAGCTGCGGTGGGGGTCCTTTCACCATCATACCCGGAGGCTGTGGCTTCAGGCCTGGGTCTGGATCCCACCTAGCAAGTCCTTCCTTGCTCAGGGCCACCTTGCTCAGGAGGGCTGTCTTAGGATCGAAGCCCAGGCCCCGCAGGGAGCCTGCCTGCTCCCAAATTTCCCATCTTCCTGACCTTGGAATCCACTTTTCTTACCTCCTTGTCACCTCCTTATGCCCAGAGTTGGCTTTGATTGAGGGACTCTCTAATATAAGATGGAAAAACCCAAGGGTATGAAAGTCACTGCACTTTATAGCCTTTTAAGGGCCTTTTAAAAACAATGTTCATTCAATTTTTTTCTTTTTCTTTTTTTTGTGAGCTTTCTGGTACGTACAGCACATAATGCTACATAAAATGGCTGAGCACGACACTGGCATAAACACCCGGTGATGGGGTGGAAGTCCGTGAAACGACGGGTTTGCCTCTGTGGGAGAAGCCGCAGTCCTTCAGCACTGAGCAGGCTCCGGATTCCAGGGCTGGGGTTGCCGGGTCTTCTGAGTGCTGCTGACCTGAGGGCGGCACTCCAGGGCTTGCGTCCTTGGGGAGGGAGGCTCAGGCCCCTGCCTGGGGAAGGAGGCCTGCGTGGCTTGAACCCTGACCTCTACCATCAGCCACACATGCCATTTGGGACTTGTCCTTTTTCTCATCATTTCATGAAAAGCTTGTGTTGCTTTTGCCAGCCAGCCAGCCAGCCAGCCAGCCGGGAAAGCTGGTCCCACATCATGGCTTTCTAAATGATGCCCTGGCTGGTTGCCTGATGATTCAGCAGGCCATGGTTAAGGCTCTTGACAGCACGTCCAAGGGCCAGGTGCCCCGTGGAAAGACTGGAGCAGGCTTGATGGCAGGTCCCCCGCTGTTGTGGGGTTCAAGGGGATTTACCCTGCAAGAGTAACGCTCCTATTGCTCGAGCTGTTGGGATGTGGGCGGGGGAAGCTCCAGCTTATTTATCCTCATAAACCATAGCGCTATCCCCTTTGTCCCACAAGTTCCAGTATTTCATTATTCAAAATGGATCTCCTAGGCTGCCTCCAAATTGCACACAATGATTTTGTCAGATCTCGAGGTCTGAGTTTTCCTTTGCAGAATAGGAAGAGTCAGTCTGTCCCAGCCTTGCACCTGGTACACAGTAGCCCCAGTGGTGGGGAGTCTGCCAATGAGATGATAAAAGACTCTCAGAGGTTAAGGCACTTTCTCAAGGCCACACAGGAGACAGGCTCTGAGCTCGGAGGAGCCTGACCCTTAAGACTAAGTCCTCAAGGACCGTGAGTGTCTTTGAAAGCCCTGCCCCGCCACCTGGGCAGCTGGAGTGGGAGCCACGCAGGCAGGCGCTTGTTTCTGAGCACAGCTGAGCTGGCGGGGCCCTGCCACCTCCTTGGACGCCGCCCTCCCTCTGCTTGCCTGGGACGGGCTGGGGAGCAGCCTCGTCTATGGTGCAGCCCTCCCCTTCTCAAGACCACCCTGACCTTTCTCAGCATGTGCCTGTTTTCCAGGTCACCGTTTCGATTTCTCTTCACTTCCTAGTCTTTATTCTCCTCCGTTAGAAGAGCTTCGTGTTTATTGATTGTTGTCTCCGGACCTTCAATTTTTGTCCGTGGCTCTGGCAATCTGGAAATGAGTCTTCCACCTTTGTTAGCCGCCCTATTCTGAAGAGCATCTGACCTTTCCCCTAATCAGTTCCAGCTAATCATGGCCAGTGGCTTTGGATGAGCTGGGGTGAGGGGTTGGGGGAGCAGGGACAGGGGTTGCCAAGAGGCCCACAGGACCTCCCTTGGGGGTAGACGATAGTGATGGTGATGATGATGATGTCAGCACCGGGCATGCACCCTGCTACACTCTCACCATCTCCCCTCACCCCTCCACCCCTCCTCTTCCCTGGGGCCAGAGGCATCTGACCCTTAGGAAGCTAGGGGCTGCAGTGGGTCAGAGTGAGAACCAGGGTCAAGCTGAGGGGCCCCTGCTTGTCTATAGCCAAAGGCCAGGTCCAGGAAATAGTACTTGGGGTTTGGAGTCGGGGGCTTTGACTTAGTTAGATCTGGGTGGAGTCCTGGCCTTGTGGCCCTGGACAGGCTATTTACCTTCTCTATAAACTGGGGATAACAAGAAAGCCTCAAAGCTTAGGATGCTGCCAGGTGTGTGGTGGCAACCAGCATTACTACTATTGTTGTGACTGTCGAGTCAGATCAGGTTTCTCCTGAAGGCCCTACCTGGAGTGATGTCACTGTGCCCGGTCCCTAGCTCCGTGCCTGGTAAGATGTTCATGGGGCTTAGTGAACATGTGTCTAGCTGAGCCCCACTGAACTCTGATGGGGGCATTTTGTTGTCTGTGGAGAAAGAAGCCATTTGGATGGGGCAGAGGTTGGCCGCCAGGACTGTGTGGCCTGACCTCCATCCTGTACCATGCCCAGCAGAATCAAGGCTGTCAGAGGGATTTTCTCCCGCGGGTCTTCCTGTGCAAATCAATAACCCTTCAGGCAGCAGCAGGGAGGGAAGCATGCACTGAGGAGGCGAGGGTCAGGGCTGTTCCTGCAGCTTCTGGCAACTCCTTTGCAGGGTTTTTCAGTGTCTTCCGCTCAAGCAGGTGCTGCAGCAGGGCCTCAGATACGTACTGAGCGTCGCCTCGGTTTCATGCACACCGCTTGGGGCTCCCCAGTCCCTGAGTCCAGAACCACCTGGAGGTCTATTGCATTCTGGCCCTGGCAGCTCTCCATGGAAGCAGAGATGAACCAGCAGGGCCAGAGGCTGCTCGCTATGGTGGGGTCCCTGATCTATCAGCACCCCAGTCTCTAGTAGGAATTTGGGAGGCAGAAAATATTCCCCCCTTCCCTCCAGGTGAATACTCAGGTGCATACTATGTGCTTGAAGCTCCTGGCCAACCTCGGAGGCTGATGGGGCCATGTGGGCTTTCTGGAGAGCTCTGCAGGGTCCCAAGTGTCATTTCTCCCTTGCCCCTGCTTGATGCATGGTTTGTGAGTACTCTCTTTGGCTGGTCCTCTTCACTCTCTTGTTTACCATTTGCTGTTAACAACAGTAATTACAGTATAGTTGTGAGATGAAAACATGACTAAATTATGACACTGCTTGTGTAACAATCTCTTAAAACTGACTCAGAAGGCAACAGCTGCACAATTAGGCTATAAATTCTCTTAAATGAACTTGTCGGTGGCAGCAGTACCTGTGTGGCGGTGTTGTGTAAGAGATAACCAGGCTTAATGGCCTTGGAGAGGGAGCACCAAGGATGGCCTCGTAAAGAGGGAAACTTTGTTCTTTGTCATAAACCACTTGTTCTCTTATAAAAACAAAGGGCTCAGTGTTGGCCCATTAACTCCCTCTGTCTGTCGGGACTGTGGGAGCAGAGCATCTGTCTGACAAGCTGACACCAGGGATGCTCTCTGCCTTGAGGTGTGGCTTTGTCTAAGGCTCCTCCACCCTCACCCTGAGGAGGCATGGCCAGCAAGAGGCCTGGGTGGGATTAGTTAGTTGGTAGCAGTCGGGCCAGCATGGCCTTGGTGGGGGCCCAGTTGAGCTGCTGCAGTCTTCCCAATTGGGCTGCAAGGCCTGCTCTTCTTATGCTAAATACCAAAATTCAAGACAAAACCCACGAATCAGAGCACCTTGGATGTGGGGCTGGGACCTATGAAACCACATGATTCAACAGAGGGATGATGGAGGCTTGCTTCAGATGTGCTCTTTGGGAAAGAAGCATGTATGCCACAGATCTAAGGGGAAGGATGCAACTGATGAGTTGTTACGGGATGCTCTTACTGCACCCCAGCCTGAATGTGGCCAGCACTGGGACTGGTGATGCTGACATTGGGGGCCCTGCTGTCTGCCTCCAGGTCAGCTCTTAGCAGCGTATTCACTTTCTGTGGCTGCTATCACAAACTACCATAGACTTGGTGGCTTAAAGTGACACAAATGTACTATCTTGCAGCTCCAAAGGCAGAAGTTGGGTCTTGATTTTGGCATGGGTCTCAGTGTTTTAAAATCAAGGTGTTGGCAGGGCTGTGTTCTATTCTGGACTCTGGGAGATAATCCGTTGCATTGGCTTTTCCAGCTTTCAGAGGTCGCCTGCATCCCGTGATTGGTGGCCCCTTCCTCTGTCGTCAAAGCCAGCACTGGCAAGTCAAGTCTCTTTCACATCATAGTTCTCTGACCGTCTCTTCTGCCTCTTCTTTATCTTCCATTTGTAATGACTCATGTGATTCCATTGGGTACACTAAGGTGATTGTTCCCATCTCAAGATCAGCTGATTAGTTGCCTTAATCACATCTACAGTCTTAATTCCCTTTCACCATGTAACGTAGTATATTCACGGGTTTTGAGGACTATGACGTGGACATCTTTAGGGGCCATTATTCTGCCTGCCACAGGCAGGTGGAGAGTAGGGCTTTGAGCCAGCTTGACTTTTGTGCCCTCTGAGCTGGGCACAGGCAAGGATCAGACTTGAGGAAGCAAAGCTGAGCTGGTCCTACAGGAAATCAGAGAGAGAACAGCCTCTCTGTTCTCTCCGGCCTGTCAGCACCGGACTCGGCCTGCACCTCAGATGTCACTTGCATTTTCTAGGGGCTCCCAGTCAGAGACAGGGTGTGGTCTTTCGTGAACAAAACCCAGGAGTGGACGTACCCCATGGCTTCCCAGACTGTATGGGAGTCTCCCTGAATGAAAATGGTAAGTGTGCACCCTTTCCTTCCTGGAGAACCTAGCATTAGCGTCCGCCTTTCCCCTAGGCCCCTCCCTGGAGAAGGTGCAAATCGGGAAGCCTGCTGGTATAAGATAAAGTTCAGCTTTAACAGTTTTCAAAATAAACGAACAACACACAAACTCCAGACACTGCACAAACCCATCAGCAGGGAGTCATGGCTGCAGGTTTTGAAAACTTTCACCATTCTGGGACTGCAGAGCGTCTCATCTGCAGTCCTGGACCCCCTGGCCACCTCTGCTCTTTCATCCCAGCCTGGCTGGGAGGCAGCTGGACTCTCCTCTTGGACAGCTTCTCTGATGAATTTCCAGGCATCTCCCTGGACCTGTCCACACAACAGATTTCTGGAGCGCGTCCCCAGGGACCTCCAGCTCCAGGCCTATTACTGAAGTCCGTCACCCAGAAAATCTGTTGACGGAACCCTTCTCCCTGAACTGCAAGCAAATTGGGAAATTTGAATGTGATGCAATAAGCCTGCAATAAAACAGAGCCTCCAAGAAGTGCGCGAAGCGAATCTCCTCCCAGCCGAGTCTGCCGCCCCTCTGCAGCTTCCCGAGCTGTCATCCTCCAGGGTGGCCACATACAGTATTTATTTTTTTTAATTAAGCTGCGTTGCTGTGTGGCTCACCCTCCACAGATGCTTTATAAAGCCCAGCCTTGTAAGTTGCTGAAAGTTTTTATTTTTTTTAAGCGGATAGTAAAATTAAGCAGTTATTAGTATTCACGAAAAATGCTCGTGGCAGGCTTCACACACGTAATGAGAAGCCACCTGCAGTTCAAAGCAGTACTTGATAATGCTGTAATTAGATTTGAGATGCAAAAAAGCTCATTAAAATTAAATAACATATTTGTCACTGTTTTAAGAGGTACAGATTGCCTAGAACCATGCTGGTCTCTTGACCTTGAGTATTTTGGCAGAGTCCTTGCTGCCAACAATTCAAAAATAACATCAGCAATTCTGCAGAGTCCCGAAAACATGCTCATCCTTGGTTCAGTTTGTATTGAAAAAAATTATATAGATATCCAGGGGAAATCACAGATTTGTACACAGTGTGTTCTGGGAGAAAAGGGTGGCCACAGTCCTCTCTGAACCAGTAGCTCAGACACTGCGAAGAAGAGATGGATGTGTGCCTGTGGGAGGCTGGGGCAGGTGGAGCGGTCCCCCATAGGACGTGGGGACACTGTGAGGGAGTTTGCAGGAAGCAGTGGCCTTGGGCACCACTGCTTACCACTAAGCCGAGCTGGATGAAGCCACTTGCTCAGAGCAGGCCCAGGGCAACTGGTAATCAGATTGTCAGTCAGTGTTTCCCAGGTGCCTACCGGTGTACTGGGTCCCGGGCAGGGGACGGTGGGGCCGCAAGTGCCAGTGAGATTCACCTCAGGCTGCAAAAGAGGTTGTAGCCTCATCACGGAGATGAGGCATAAAGTCAGGTGCCAGGAAAGTATTTATTGTTAATAAAAGTAGCTAATGTTGACTGAGCGTGTCTTTCATAGTAGGTACCCATTGCGTGGCATGCATTATCTTAGGAATCATCTCCATAGTCTGGGAGACAGCCCTGACTGCCCCATTTTCCTTGAGGTTATGTTGCTTGCGTGAGGTCACTTCACTAGTAAGTAACTAGTAAGCCCAGAGCTGAGTCGGGTTCAGATCCAGGTCTGGCCTTCTGCAGCACCCCCTCTGCATGAATCACAGAGTCACTCAGGTCCCATGGGCAGAGCAGAGAGACCCAGGGTGGGAGGGGACACACATGAAGGCACTCACTGAGGACCCACTCTTCCCCAGATCCTGCTCTGAACACAGTTGTGTCCCCATAGCAACCCTGCGATTCCATTTTACAGTGAGGAAACTGAGGCAGGAGAAATTAAATAACCAGTCCCAGGTCACCAGGTAGTTGGTAGCAGAGTTAGGATTAAGCTCTGACCTTGACCTGTTATTCTATGTTTAATTTTTCTTGAAATCTGTAAAGCATTTTATAAAGGTAGGATGTAATTTAAAAGCAATTATGATGATTTTTGTTCTTGGAGAAATAAAATGCAAGTTGCTTTCAAGGGGCAGAGACCAGAGGAGTTTTCCTGGGGGCAGAGAGCAATTAAAGGAGAGGTGAGTGGAGGGGGGCAGATGGAGGGAAAATGAGGCCAAGTTAGAAACAGAGGCCTGGCCTGGGCTCCAGGGACAGTGTGGGCCCCATTTTGGAGGAGCTGCATGTCCTCCAGGGCAGGGAGTCATTGGGAAGGCAGTCTGGGCCGACTGCCTCTCCTCCGGGGGGCTGGATTGATTTTCCAGGCTGACTCTCTTGGCACTGGGTCCAGATTTAGTTCTGTGGAGAGCTCGTCTTTCAAAGTCCATCTCAAATGTCACCTCCTCGGCAAAGACTCCCCCACCGCCCGAAGCAAAATTAATCACTCCTCCTCCGTGTCCCACAGCACTCTGTTGATACCTCCGGAATAGTCTTATCACATCAGACACGGATTTATGTGTTTACAAGTCTGTCTCTCCAGCTAGACAGCGACTTCTCGAGGGCAGAGCCCACTCTGCCTTTGTGTCATTGTGCCTGGGGCAGTGCTGCGTGTGCAGTGGGTGCTGAGGAAATGATGAATACATGGAGGACCAGTGGATGGTGTAATTTGATTTCAGTGACCAAGCACAGAGCTCTTACTTTGTGCAGGTCTTGTTCTAAGCTCTTTACATACGTGAAAGGATTTAGCCTTTATAACCCCATGACATCAGTTAGTTCTATGATGAGCCTATTTTACGGGTGAGGACACTGAGGCTCAGAGAGGTTATGTAACTTCTCAGTATCATACATCTGGTAAGTGGTAGAGCTGGAAGTTTTAAACCCAGGCAGCCTGGAGTGAAAACATCTGCTTAAAGTGATTTTGTAGCTATAGATTGTATATAGTGATTCTTATTAGGGGAGTTTCTGGAATTAATTCTCATTTCACTCTTCTTTTCCCTAACTTGTCTGAATTTAGGAAGGTTTGGAGAAAGCGATTGGGCTGTGATGCAGTTCAGTTTCCTTTGTTGTAAGCCGTGGAAACCAACTCTGGCTAAATTAAGCTAAACAGGGATTCTATTGTGAGGATCTAAGTAGCTTGCAGAAGGAGCACACTGAAGGAAGGGCTTTGGGGAGGCCAGAGGGACTGACCTAGCGGGAACTGAAGGACAGACTTGCTGGGATGAGCTCTGCCCATCACATCCCTCCCAGTTCAGGCACCACCATCGTGACCGTGTAGGGAATTGGGGTGCTGGTAAGACCTTGGGTGCTGGGCCGGCAAGAAGGTGCGCTGCCTGCCGACCACCATGCGTTCCTGCTGGCCATTGCTTGGGTCCTGTGTTCACCCTGGGCCCAGTGGCAGCCTGGGCTGAGCGAGGGGCCGTGAGAGCCCAGGGCTCTCAGTCATGTTTCCTTGACACATAGTTCTGGAGTTTGGGGCGGGTGGGGAGGGTGATGCTTCTGAAAGGAATATTCACTGGCAGTGACCTTTCTTAGGTTTTTAACATTTTGAGGGGATTGATTGAATTGATCCAAGCCCATTCATTCTCGGTCTCCAAAGGACATGAATACCGCGGGACCAGCCCAGCTTGGACGTTTGAAAACTGGGTACAAACGAGGACTAGATTGATTCTTTCTCACCGGGCTTGCCCCCAGCCTCTAAACTAGAAGGGGCGTCTGGCTGGGTGTCCCTGGGAGGACGGCCAGAGTGCGCCTTGCTCAGAGGTTGTTGCAGGGAAGCCTCTTTTCCTGGGGAGGGAGGGAAGGCGCTGTGCATCACTCCCCGTCGGCCAGTCCAGCGTCTTCCGGTATGGCAGTCCTTTGCCCTGTCGGTCAAAGCCAAGCCCCCTCAGCCTCCGGGCTGTCCCCAAACGTGTCTCCCTCGCGGTGTCCGTGGCGCGAAGGAGCCTGGGGCCTGCTGCTTTGGGCCTCACGCCTCTGCCTTATGCCTCTGCCGGGGCCCCTGATTTATTCAGGACATACGTGTGCTCCGAGTGCCAGATACATGGTGGACCCCGACAAGTTACGCAGGTCTCAGACAAACAGGTGACGCTGTGTCCCCGGCCTGTGCAGCGGGGACACCCACCTCATTTTACTCCGCCCAGGTCAGCTGGTCCTTGCTGGGAGGCTGGTCCCTGGGGCGAGGGGCCAGGGGCAGCTGGAGGAGAGCGCCTGCCCCTCCCCACCCCGCCCCTCCCCCCTTCCACTCCCCGTCTGGGCCCGCCCTCCTATTTGGCCCCTTCCCCGGGCCCACCCTTCCTATAGCCCCACCCTTTCCGTTTTGGTTCCTCTCTCCCTGCCAGCCCCGCCCCTCAGAACCTACCCCCTTTCCTTTATGGACCTGCCCTCGTCTGGCCCCACCCACCCATCTTGCCCCGCCCACACCCCGCCTTCCCACCTGGCCCCGCCCCATCTTTGGCCCCACCCCTCTTTGGCAGCGTTTCACCCGCCCCGCCCCTCTGGACCCACCCCTCTTTCCTCTATGGACCTGCCCCTGTCTGGTTTCACCCACCCACGTGGCCCCACCCACTCCCTGCCTTTTATCCTGGCCGTGCCCCATGGCTGGCCCCATCCTCCATCCCTTTTGGTCCTTGCCCACCGAGCTCCTCTGGACCCACCCCTCTTTATGGGCCCGCCCCCATCTGGCTCCTCCCATCCATCTGGCCCCACCCACTCCCCTGCTTTCCATCCTTGCCTTGCCCTGTGACTGGCCCCACCCTCCATCCCTTTTGGTCCCTCCTTGCCTGCCGAGCTCCTCTGGACCCACCCCTCTTTCAATTGGGGCCCCGCCCTCATTTGGCCCCTTTCACCCGTCTGGCCCTGCCCATTCCCACCTTCCACCCTGGCCCCGCCCTGTGGCAGACCCCGTCCTCCATTCCCTGTGGCCCTTCTCCTCTGGACCAACCCCTCTGTCCATTAGGGCCCCGCCTTCATTTGACCCATCCCACCCTCTGGCCCCACCCACTCCACCTTCCATTTTGACCCAGCTCCTTGGCTGGCTCCAGCCTCCATCTCTTTTGGCTCCTCCTCACTCGCCCCGCCCCGCCCCTCTGGACCTACCCATCTTTCCTTTATGGGCCCCGCCCCACCTGGCTCCTCCCACCCACCTGGCCCCACCCACCCCCCTGCTTTCCATTCCGGCCTTGCCCTGTGACTGGCCCCGCCCTCCATCCCTTTGTCCCCTCCTTGCCCGCCCCGCCCCTCTGGAGCCACCCCTCTTTCCAATCGGGCCCCACCCTGTTCTCCTGGCCTTCAAGCTCCCGCCTGGCGCCACGCAGCGGCGAGCGTGATTTATAGGCCGTCTGAGCCGTGACCTATAAACCCTGTTCTTCAGGGGGTGCCTCTCTTGGATTAAATGCCTCTAAAGGAGCCTCTGTCTCAGAAGTGTCATGTAGAATGTTTCCGCTGACGGAGAACATGACCTTTAAAACCCCGAGTAAAGGAAGCAAAGCTGCCAGGGGAAGCATCGGGCAAGGCGGCGCCTCAACCCGGCTGCACCTGTCCGCTCTCCGACCCCTCCCCAGGCCTGGTGGGGCGGGCTGCGGACCTGGCTGGGGGGGCGCGCTCCGGGGGCCTGGGGGCTGGGCGCGGCCGGGGGAGCTGCACTTTGCGGACTGGAGGTGGCGACCGTGCAAGCAGAGACGCCCCTCACCATGGGCCAAGAGCCCTGACCCTAACAATGGGAAAGGGCCAGGGCCGTTGTTCCACTTCAGTTTCCTTCCCTTTGTGCCCTGGGGGACACTGGGTCCTGCTAAAGGCTGGGGCGCCTGTCGCATAAGTCCCAGTGTCCTTGGTGCTCTGGGTGAGGCACAGCGTCCTGGATGCCCAGGTAGGGGTGCAGAATCCTGGGTGCCTGGTTAGGAGTGCAGAGTCCTGAGCGCCTGGGTAGGGTGCAGTGTCCTGGGTGCCTGGGTAGGATACAGAATCCTGGGTGTCTGGTTTGGTTGCAGTGTCCTGGGTGCTTTGGGTGGGGGAACAGTACCTTGGGTGCCCAGGTAGGGGTGCAGTGTCTTGAGGATCTGGGTAGGTTCAGTGTCCTGGGTGTTCATGTTGGAGTGCAGGGGTCTGGGTGCCTGGGTATGGGTGCAGCGTCCTGGAGGTCTGGGTAGGAGTGATGTGTCCTGGGTCTGTGTAGGGGTGCAGAGTCCTGGGTGTTCATGTAGGAGTGCAGTGTCCTCGGTGCCTCGGGAGGGCGCAGCGTCCTGGCTGTTTTGTACAGGGGCACAACGTGATGGCTTCTCTAGATGTTCCATCTGCAGTGTCTCAGAGGATGTCATAGAACTTGGAAGAACTGTGCCTAGGTCCCACCTTTTATCTGACACTGCAGTCTTTGTTTCTTGGGTGGAAAAGCCATGGCTGCCTCTCTCCCAGGTTGGAGAAAGCATATTTCTGGTAGCAGTCACTCTGTAGGTCCATGTGGACACTTTATACTAAGGAGGCCACATTTTCTTATCCTCTTGCCCCCACAGGCTAATGTCACAAGTAGAAACGTGACCAATACACTCATTCTTTTGTACACTTTTGTAAGAAATCCTCGCAGACGCTGTTTTGCTTTGGTCCCTTTGAGGTGTTTAGAAGGGTGGCTGGATTCTCCAAGGGGCCTCATGCAGGAGGCACTCAGTATATGTTGCTTGTGAGATGCCGCCAGGGATTCTCTGGAAGGAGGACCAGGAGATTTCTGTGGAGAGACGAGTCAGCTGAAGGCCTTTGTGGATGGAAGCAGGGGACTGTCTTCCACCGTGTCTTTTTTGAGAGCTGGGAAGGAGAGGCCAGGTCGGCTGGGAAAGAGCTGTCTTGTGTTGGAGGGGCTTTGAGCCCTCCTCCAAGTGTCGCAGAGCAGCAGGTAGAGAATTAGAGACTGCTAAAAGAGAGGGAGGGTCTTGTCTGGGAGACTTGCCTGACCCTCTCTTACGTGGGTGCATGGTGCTGGCAAGGAAGAAGCAGGGCCAGCGGGAGGGCTGTATTTCTGGTGAGATGTATTAATATGTGAAAGCCACTTTGGGAAAAGTAGTGAGTGTGGTATGAGCATGAGTGTGTGTGCATGACTTTGAGTATGTGCTTGTGTGTGTCTGTGCATGCGTGCATGTGTGTGGGCACATGCTCCTGGGGGCATGCACATGTTTGAGTGTGTGCTTGTGTGTCTGTGCATGTGTGCATGTGTGTGGGTGTGTGTGTAGGGGGCACGCAGCCAGCTCTGACTTGAGCAGAGGCATTCTGTTGTTATAAATAAGGCTGGTTTTTATATTCCCATTTGACCAGGGAGTGCAACCAACAGACCAAAGGTAATGCATTTCAGCTGCCCGTCGGGGAAGGTAAATGTGGTTTATTAGCCCCCCTAGCTCAGAGGGGGCTGGGCACTGGTAGCAGCTGAAGCAAGGCGGCTCCAGATGGAGGGAGGGGACAGGTTGGTGATTGTATGCTCTGGTTTCTCTAAAGGAAAAAAAATGGACGTGCCGCCTGTTAGCTAATCAACAGTGAGGAGAAAGTCCTGACAACAAGTAAAGAAAACTTAGCTGGCAATAAAATAAGGGACTTTTTATGGTGGTTTTTATGAGAACATTTTCACTTTGGGAGTTATTAGAGTTAGTGCCGGTTGTGACAAAAGCTGCATTTGCATATCGCCGTGATGAGGTCTGGATGGAGCCTGAATGCGGCATTAACTGCATATCAGAGACCCTTTCAGAAGCCAAACAGGATGACATTTATTGCAAGCTCGATGCCGCGTGTCTGGCATTAGTTACTGCTTGTTGTGTCCTGTGGAATCTAGATTTTCTGTCCTGGGATCTTTCTGGGACTGGTCGCAGCAGCTTCCTAGGTCAAGAGCAAGCTAGGGCTTTGGGAGTGTGTGGGGGATCTGCGGGGTGGGGAGGGGACACCATCGGGAGAGGAGAAGGAGTTAGGCTTCACAGGGCCGCGCGCTGGCCAGGTGCCTGTCACAGGCTGACGTAGACGAGACTGCCACTCTCAGATTCAAGCCCCACACCGGGACAAACAGGAATTTCTCCCACTTTTTTTATTTTTAAAATTATGATGTAATTAACATATCACACAATTTACTCATTTTAAGTATTCAATTCCATGATTTTTAGTATATTCACAAAAACGTGCAACCATTGCCCCAGCCTATTTTAGGACATTTGTGTTAGCCCAAGAGACACCCCTCACTTCTTAGCCGTCACCCCAACCCCCTCATCCTCCCTAGCCCTAAACGACCATACATCTACTTCTGTCTCTATTGATTTGCTGCCTCTGGCCATTTCATATAAATGGAACCATACAGTATTTTTCCTTTTGTCTCTGGCTTCTTTCCCCCAGCAGAATGTTTTCCAGGTTCATTTATGCTGTGGCATGTGCCAGAACTTCATTCCTTTTTATGGCCGAGTAATATTCCACCGAACAGATACGTTCTATTTATGTATTCATCAGCTGATTTTCCCCAAACACTTTTGAAACCTTTTTTTTTTTTTTTTTTTTTTTAGAGACAGAGTCTTGCTTTGTTGCCCAGGCTGAAGTGCAGTGGTGTGATTTCGGCTCACTGCAACCTCTGCCTCCTGGGTTCTAGCAATTCTCCTGCCTCAGCCTTCCGAGTAGCTGGGATTATAGGCACATGCTGGCATGCCCAGCTAATTTTTTTGTATTTTAGTAGAGACTGGATTTCACCGTGTTGCCTAGGCTGGTCTCGAACTCCTAAGCTCAGGCAATCCACCCTCCTTGGCCTCCCAAAGTGTTGGGATTACAGGCATGAGCCACCGTGCCTGGCCAAAACCTTTTTTATTGTAAAAGATACTCATGAAAAAATTCATGGTTGAGGCCGGGCACGGTGGCTCACACCTGTAATCCCAGCACTTTGGGAGGCCGAGGTGGGTGGATCACCTGAGGTCAGGAGTTTGAGACCAGCCTGACCCATATGGTGAAACCCCGTCTCTACTAAAAATATGGAAAGTAGCTAGGTGTGGTGGTGTGCACCTGTAGTCCCAGCTGCTTGGGAAGCTGAGACAGGAGAATTGCTTGAACCCGGGAGGTGGAGGTTGCAGTGAGCCGAGACTGTGCCACTGCACTCCAGCCTGGGTGACAGAGCGAGACTCCATTTCAAAACAACAACAACAAAAACAACAACAAAAAAAACAAAAAAAGAAAAATCATGGTTGAGCTCATTGGAACCCACCTGAATTTTTTCAGAAAATGGAGTTCTAGATTGAGGGAGACATAGGGGGTTGATGAAGGGAGTAGGGTGGGGTCGGGGGTGGAACTGCATTTCCTCTTGAAAACATAGAGCCCATGCTTTGCACCTCCCAGGTCCCCATCCTCGAATGTGGCCTCAGGGCTGACTCCAGGATTGCTGCTGGGGTCTTGGGAGGGTCTTTGCTGCTTGCCATTCAGAGAGCATTCTCTATCTCAGGGGACCTTCAGCCATTAGGTTTGAGGATTCCCAGGGGATGTTGGTGTGGTTGAGGGTTCTAGGGCAGCTTAGGCTGGTGGCCACATGTTCCTGCCTTACATCCGCTCCCCTCCATGAGCTCTGGCTGTGCCATGTGGTTCAACCAGCATTTGAAAAGTCTGGGCTGAGGCTGCTGAGGAGAGGAAGCAATTGTGCATTTCATAGATGGTGACATGCATCTCTGCTGAAGGCTGAGAGTGATATTGGAGGAGGCACAGTGGGCTTCTGCCTGGCTCAGATTTAGGGAGAATCTTAGGGCAGGGGGTGAAGTCAGAATGTCCTATTTTTTCTCTTCCAGAAAAATCGGTAGGATCCCTGGGTGACTAAGCTCTTAGTCTTAATTATGCTGCTATGTAAATATTTCTGAGGTCTCTTGGTTTTTTCAGTTGGCATTATATCACCGTTAATAACCAGAGGGCACATTATAAATATGCAAACTAGTAATAATACATTAACTCGAAGAACATCGATAAATTGCCAAACTGAGCTGGCAGCATTCAGCAGCTCGTTCCCTTTGCTGTGGAGATAGCTTCCTCTACTCCTGCATCATGGAACCCACGCATTCCGTTGGCCCCTCCCTGCCCCAGATGGCACCCTCAGGAGCAGTCGGCTGTCCGCTTGGTGTGCCGAGAAAACGGCTCTTAATGTGGCCCCGGGTGTGTTTTCCAGCATCTAGAGATCTCCCGGAGAGAGCAAGGCATGTATCGTGGCTTGCCCTCTGCTCTTTCTGTGCTGGGACAAGATCGGAAGTAGAGTCTGGAAGGATGGCCCTCGCCCCTCTCCCATCCTTTATTTGGTTGGAAAGATCATAGCCCCCATGGTGGAGATACCGCCCGACTTCTCCTCCCCGCTCCCTGCCGCGTATGTAGCCTCAGGAAGTCGCGTCAGCTTCTTCATCAGAAATTCATTTATGTGACAAATGTTTACTGTGTGCCTACTGCGTGCCAGGTGCTGTGCTGGGCAGTGCATATGGTCCTTGTCCTCATGGAACTGATGTTGGGATAGGAGAGACAAGCAGGCAGTAGTTAGGATTGTGATTGATGTGTGTCTCGGAAGCACAAGGGGTTACAGGAGCACCTGTTCAGGACGTATCATCCATTCCTGGTGGGTCAGGAAATTCTACTGGAAATTCTACCATAGCAGGTGCTATCTAAGTGGAGATCTGAAGATACCCTGGCAAAAGGAGAGGGATAGAGAGAGTGGAGGTGGGGGCTTGGGGGATGCGGGTTACAGGGAAGAACATCCTGGGCAGAGGGAACAGAATGTGCAAGTGCTTCAAGGAGAGAATGTGGGATGTGACTAGGGAGCTGCAAGTCGCCAGTGTGGGTGCAGCATGGAGCTAGTGGAGGAGAGGTGTGCTGAGGTGGGCTGCAGAGGCATGGGGCGAGGGGGAGTCTGTCTCCAAGGAGCTTGTCTGTCTTGCCAAGTTGAGGGACATTTAAAGGGTTTGACTTTATTGGGACAGAGAGGGGCCAATCTTGCCTTAGAAAACTCCTGGCTGTGTTGAGTGGAACAGAAGAGGTCAAGAATGGCAGCTGAGATCCACAGGGGTCCTTGCTTGGCCTCCATGGGCATTTGCAGTGAGGGCTAAACCAGATGCCTTGTCTACTGCAAAGGGCACTTGTCGGATCAGCCCGAGCCATGCTAAATCAGGCAGCTTCTGAGCAGGATGCAGGTTGGGGGCTCTGAACTTGGAGTCTGGGCAGGAATGAGGTGGTGTTTGTGGTTTGTGGAGGCGGCAACGGGATGCCTGTGACCTGAATGGAGCTAGAAGGGGCAGGGAACGCTGCAGAAGTAAAGGCGGTCAGGTTCGGGGAGTGAGCAGCCAGGTTGGGGAGGGTTCCTGGGCTCCAGCTGTTGGACTGCTGCTTACCCTGGAACCTGGTCCGGCTCCTCACCTGGATGATCACATCTGCTTTGGGGCGGTGAGGAGGGCCCAGATGATGCAGTGGGAACTGGTGGTGCCCAGTGAGATGAGCTTTTGCATGCAGGCCTTGGACTTCAGGCTTGTTCCAGCTCAGTGCACTTTTCCTGCCTCAGCTTCCTCATCCGTGAGATGGGCACCTACCTTTGGGGTTTCTTTGCAGGCTCTGTGTCTTCCCATATTTACAAAATAAAGGTTGGATGGGTGTTTATTGGCCTTCAAAGCCAGTGTAGGCCTACGATTTAAACTTCATCCACATTCCTCAGCAATGGGTGTAGACCATAGTTAGATGTATTTTAAAATTTTTATTTTGAAATTTATTTATTATTATTACAGGAAATTGCAAAGACAGTTCGGGGGCCTCATGTAGCCTTGGTCTCCTTTCTGCAATGGCTTCATCTTACCTAACAGTATCACAGCCAGGACCCAGATATCGATACAGTGCACATATGCAGTTCTGTGTTGCTTCATGTTACACGTTCAAATTTATGTCACCACCACCACAGTCAAGGTGCAGAATCATTCCGTCTCCACAGACATCTTCCCACCAACCCTTTGGGGTCAACTCACCCTCTCCCTCCCAGGATCTCTAACCCCAGTCAACCACTAATTTGTTCACCATCTCTGTAAGATTATTTTAAATTACAAATGTATTTTTGTTATAAAATTATATAATAATCTTCCAGAAATTGAGGGACATGGAAAGAAAACATTTCCATTTCCCTACCACTCTCAGTGATTTCAGCGCATCTCTGTGCCTTTTTTGGTCCACATGCATATATTTAGTGTATCTGTAATCCTAATGTGTACGGGACCTTATGTCCTGCTTTGCTTGCACGACGTGCCATAAGCATCCTCCGTATGTATTGGAGCCGTGGAGTGCTCACACACAGCATTCCAGGAGGCGGAATGGGTGGCAGGGAGTGGGAGGCAGCAGAAGGAGTGGAGGCCGGTCCCAGACCAGCATCGGTGAGGAGGTAATAGGGGTTCTTGCCAGGCCAGGGACTCTCGGCTTGGAGGGGGTCACTCCAAGGGCCTGGCAAAGGATGTGGCGACAGGACCCAGGGACTCCGCGTGAGGCCTGAAGGATACCGTGAGTCTGAAGACTCCATGGAACTGATGTTGGGATGGGAGAGACAAGCAGGCATAGTTAGGAAAGTGATCGATGTGTATATCAGAAGCACAGGGTGGCTACTGGAGCACCTGTTCAGGATGTATCATCCAGTCCTGGTGGGTCAGGACATTCTACTATAGCAAGTGCTATCTCAGTGGAGATCTGAAGATACCCTGGCAAAAGGAGACAGATAGAGAGAGAACTGAACAGACCCAACGACCTCAGGAGAATGAACAGCCAGGTGTTCCCTGAGGCCAGTGGCAGTGTCTGCATGGACCATTGCTGGCTGTGGTCCTCTGCAGGGACCACTGCTGTGTCTGTTTCCAGCCTCTCCTTTCCTAAACCAGGCCGGCCCTGTCAGCCTGGCTCCAAACTTCACTCCCTGGCCTTTGGAGGGAAGACCCTCTGGTTCGGGCCTTCCTTCCTTCTCAGGGCCTTGGAAGCCCCTCATCTTTCCAAAGGGGCTTGGCTTTCTGTCACCCAGCAGCCAGCTCCATTGTGGTCCTAGGAGTGTCAGCGAGCACAAAGCAGACACAGAAGAAACCTTGAAGTAATTAACAGAGTGAGCACGAGAAGTTCCTGCTGGAGAAGAGCACACAATGGGCCTCGCTCCTCATGCTCCCCACTCCTGATGAGTAATTACACGTGGGTGTCTGGGAGTGGGAGTATTTATAGCAACGCCTCTTTTGCTGGAGTGCTGAACTTTCTTCTTTGTGGCACCACACTTATAAAAAGGTAATCAAATAGCAGACGATCGGATTGTATCCGTGTCATTCTGCTGCCACTTTAATGAGGACTGAGAATAAATAGAAATCCTGAAATTGTGCTATCCAAAACTGTTTGCAAGCCCCTCAGTGGGGGAGTCCGGTTTGATTTGGTTTTGTTTTTACCACCCCCACCCTCACTACTAATTTTACATTGTCTTTGGAGTTGCTCAGGGGCCAAAGTGCCTTCTGGGTAAGTCTCTAACTGAAGATCCACAGGCAGGCCTTTTATTAAAAGGCATTTAATGACTCTGAATTCCTTGTTGTGTTAGAGCTGATTTGGGGCAGGATAATGGTGTCTGTGGCTGGGATAAAAACCCCCATGACCATCCTCCATGGTTATTAGGTAAGTGATTGGTGTGGATTCCTGCTCTCAGAAGGAAAAAGGAAAGAGAAGAAAAGGCCAGGCCTGCCTATGGCTGCCCCCGGGTCTCAGCGATGGCATTATCCCTGCTAACCCAGGTGTGACTTGGCTCCGCTGCCATTGGCGTCAGCAAGGCCCGTCAGCCTCCCTAAAAAGCCAGAGCTGGCCTGGAGAGAGGAGAGGAGAGCATCGCGGGCAGGTGCTGAGAGTTGGCCTTCTTGTGTTCTGGACAGGCCGTGAGCAGGAGACTGATCGTCTTGATGAGGTGTGCAGGGCAGGACTTTGTAATTTGACATTGTTGGAGAAGGAGGGGCGGAGGTAGAGTGAAGGCCCCGGAAGGAGAACTGGGTCAGAAGTGTCCTTTGCTTCTCATTTTCCTCCCAACAAGGGGCATCCCTGTTGGGAAGGTTTGCTAAGGCAGGGGGGTTATTGTGCAGAGAAGGGGGTGACTGCCCTGTCACCCCAGTGGTGAGGGAACTTGGCTTTATGACATCTAAGATTGTGAGCCTATGTAAATTGCAGGGAAGAGTAATAAGTAACTGAAAGTGCCGTGCGTGCTCCTAGTGACACACCTGGCCGGTTGCCTTTAATAAAGGCAGAAAAGCCTCCGTTAAGACATTTACTCATGCCTTTGAGTAAATTAATATTGATTTGACATTCGACAAGTGTTTGAATTTTTACTTCTTTTTTTTTTGCATCTGGAGAAAGGATCTGTGTTTAGTAAGCACTTCTGTGTGCTGATTTCTACAATTAGCCTTTATTCATCCCTTGCCTGCCGTGTGCCAGGCTGCTGTTTCCCAGCATCAGGGTGCTGACCAGGCAACATGGTCCCTGCCCTCGGTGAGCTTATGTTCCAGGAGAATGCTGTCGAGGCAAAGAGGGAAGTCCTATCTGGCTGTCTTAGGGGCTGGCAGTTGGCCAGGGAAGTGCTGATTAGAGGGGCCGAAGCCTGAATTCTGCCTGTGCTTCCTGGCTTAGTGTGGAGTCAGTGTAGACTTCATTCTGTCTCCAAACACAGCCTGAACCTAATTGGTTCTTTTACTATTTTTTTTAATTTATTATTATTATACTTTAGGTTTTAGGGTACATGTGTGCAATGTGCAGGTTAGTTACATATGTATACATGTGCCATGCTGGTGCACTGCACCCACTAACTCGTCATCTAGGTTCTTTTACTATTATTATTGTTTTGGTAAGAATGCTAAACATGAACTCCATCCTCTTAACAGATTTTTCCTTTCCTTTTCCCTTTCCCTTTCCCTTTTTTGAGATGGAGTCTTGCTCTGTTTGCCCAGGCTGGAGTGCAGCAGTGTGATCTCGGCTCACTGTAACCCCTGCCTCCCAGGTTCAAGTGATTTTCCTGCGTCAGCCTCCGAAGTAGCTGGGATTATAGGTACCCGCCACCACGCCTGGCTAATTTTTGTATTTTTAGTAGAGATGGGGTTTTGTCACGTTGGCCAGGCTGGTCTTGAACTCCTGACCTCAGGTGATCCATCCACCTCGGCCTCCCAAAGTGCTGGGATTACAGGCATGAGCCACCACGCCTAGCCGTCTGAACAGATTTTTAAGTTTACAACATGTGTTGCTATCTTTAGGCATGGTGCTGTGCGGCAGATCTCCAGGACGAACTCATCTTGCATGACTGAAATTTTATACATGTTGAACATCAACTCCCTATTTCCTCCCCCATCTAGCTCCTGACAACCACCATTGCAGTCATTGCTTCTAGGGGTTTGACCATTTTGGATACCTCACATAAGGAGAATCATGCAGTATTTGTCTTTCTGTGACTGGATTCTTTCACATAGCATAGTGTCCTCTGGGCTCATCCGTGTTGTCACATGCTGCAAGATCTCCTTTTTGAAGGCTGAATAATATTCCACTGTGTGTATATCCCACGCTCCCTTTATCCACGCATCTGTTGGTGGACATTTAGGTGGCTTCCACATTTGGGCTTTTGTGAATAGTACTGCAGTGAGCATGGGATTGCTAATATCTCTTTGAGATTCAGTTTGACTTGTTTTGGATAAATACTCGGAAGTGGGATTGCTGGATCATATCCTAATTTATCTTGACAGCGGCCACCATTCTGAACCTCTTTGGTTTCGTCATCTGCTGGGTGACACCGACCTCGTAAAGACTCAGCCCTCACCTGGACCGTGGCAGTCTTGGTACCATGGCTGTTCGTGTGGCCCTGAGAGCGAATGAAAGTATCGCCTCATCTCCCTTCTGCAGTGGCTGGTGGGAGGTGGAAGCTAGCGCTGCCTCCTGCCCCACCTTCCCACAGCCGGGGAAGGGGCTTTCCTGTCTCTGAATCTCAGTGCCAAAAGGAACTTCCTCTGTTGGGACCCGCTTTTGTGGAAGCCTGTGTGAAATGTGATCCTCAAATCCAGCTTGAAGCTGCGGCTGAATTTTTGTGGGGTTCTCATTATTTGACATTTGGCCCAGAATGGCGTCTGTCTGAAGACAGACAGAGGCTGGAGCTTACCGGGGGCCCACACAGTGTGTGGAGCTCGGCCTGGGCTGCTCTGGTTTGTAATATATTGTTCTCAGTGCCAGGAGCTGCAGCAGCATCTCCAGTGAGGAACAAGGAGAGGGAGGAACTTGGGAGCAGGAGGGGAAACCCGGAGTCGGAGAATCCAATTTTTCACACAGTAACAAAACAATACAGTTGTGTATTCCCATAATATCCCTTCAGTTTCTTGGGGTCTAGAGTTGCATCTATTTTTAAAAACACTTGGACCAATAATTCTGCTTTATGCAGACCAACTGGAGGGTCTCTGGCTTGGAGATTTAATGTAAAATAAACTCTAAATGGGGTGGCACACAGCATGGTGGCCTGCAACAGTAGACAAGCAATTTTTCTTAAACAAGCTGAGGGATTGAAATAAATGATGGTGGTGTTCAGTTCCATCCCAGAATTGGGAGTGAGGCGAGGCCAGGGAGATGGAAGAGCCAGGCTTATCCAACCTCCTGTGCGCTCCCTGTGAATATGGGTCGGGCAGGGAGGCTGCTCGGAGGGAGTCTTTGAGGAAGCCGACTCCTCTTACCTGCCGCACGGACGTCCTGGAAGACAGTCTGTGCATTCAGATTGGGGTTTCCTAGCACTTTGGAACTGGGCTCAGAAGGCTTCAGTTTGGCAAAGACGCATTGCATTTTGCAGATTCCTTTGATCACGGCCCAGGTGGGGCCACATCCCCTGAGAATACTTTTTTCTGTCTTCCTCCCGTGGGCTTAGACGGCCTTTTGCCATCTAAAACCTGTCTGCTTTTGGAAGAGATTCGTCCACAGAGAATCACATCCACCTGCTTACGCCCTGGCAGCTGAAAAGGGTGTGTCCCTGAGATCCCTGCTGGAGGGTCCCCCTGCCACAGGCTAGCCACAGGACTGGCTCAGTCCTCTGAGGTTACCAGTCAGTAAATTGTATTGAGCAACTCATCTTTTTTTGAGTGGTACTTTAAAAGTTGCAGGGCTGTTTCTCATTCATTTATAATAGCATCTCCACTCTGTTCTACGTCCGGCTGTTTTTTCTTGAGCATTCTGTCATCTACTCCATGTCTGTCTATACCAGGGTTTGAAATCTTTTCCAGGAGACTTTTAAGCTCATTCTTTTCTTCCTTCACCAGGCTCCCTGAAGCAGCAGGAACTTTTGAGAGACCACACTTTTCTCTGCCCCTGTTCTCTGATAGTTCTCTGGTCACTATCTCAAAAAAGAAAACATCAGTTGTCTCCAAGTCCAGGAATTGTGCTTGGCCAGTGAGGCAGATATGAATTAATCATCTCAGAGAATCCCCCTAAAATGTCAGGTTGGAACCATTCCAAGACACTGGGAATGCAGGGTAGGTTGCATTTCTTCATTTAAATGCAATTGAATCCAATTTAAGGCACCATCTGCCATGATTAGAGGTTGGTCCCAAACCAGGAGTTCTTGAGAGCTCCCCACTCCAGGTTATTCAAGTATCTCAGGACTTGAGTCCAGAGAGAGCCCTCTGTGAGTGGCCCAGGAGGAATTCTCTTGCCGAGGTCTGCCAGGGCCAGCAGAGGGGCCAGCAGAGGCCACTGGGGTCGGGTGGTTCCCCTGGTGGCTCCACTCCTCGCCAGGCAGGGCCACTGGGAGCCTTGGCTGATTGCGAAGCAGTGGCATTTGGTGCCAGGTCCTTGCAGGCCCCGATACCCCTCTGAGGTTCTGCTACCTCAGTGTTGCTGTATCTGACCAAGTGCAGGTCTCTGCCCCCCGAAACCCTCCACCTTTGTCTTCTCCAGATCACAGGGGAGCCAATCCCCACAGGTGCAGCTTCTCTCCTCGCTGACCCAGCCCCAGGAGTCTCCCCTTCTCAGGAGTCAGCTCAGAGACCTTGGAAATGCAGAGACATATGCCAAGGAATATTTCTTCAGGGCAGCTGGACAACTCTTTCCAGCCCCAAAACAAGAAGAGAGTGATTTTCTCCACTGCAGTGGTGAATAATAATAATAAAAAATTTATCTGACAAATATCAAGTATTTGTTGGAATAAACATAAGGCTTGTCATCTTCCTCGGACAAGGGGAAAATAACTCTCCTTCACTTCTGACGAGTTTACAAGATACAAGTTAATTTTTGGACAGATTATCCTGCCAACTTAAATTTTCAATAAATCACCCTGCCACCCATGGTCCTTGTCGTGAAGGAGGCGCCATCTCTGTTTTCTGGGGGAGGATGCTGCAGGGCTGAGATGACGGGGCCTGCCTCAAGTCACACCAGAGCTGGAAGGTGGCAGAGCTGGAAGCTGAGCATTCCACACTCTCTCCCCGCACCACCATCAGTGTGAGCCTTGGGGAAAAATAGGGACGTTCAGCATGTTGTCCCTGCTTTTGCAGGGCTCAGGATCTTTGTAAGAGGAACAGGGAGTAAACCCTGAAAATTTCGGTAGCAATTAAGAAGCAGCGGAGTGGCATGGTTAGCATCGCTGCATGCAGATTGTCCTGTGGCTTGCTGCTTTGTTTGTTGTTATTGTTTGTTTTTCATCAGACTGTGGGCTCTTGGGGATGCTCCTCTGTACGCTCTTTGCTGTGGAATTCCTAGGAGGGATGGTCATCGTTTGTTGACTGCAAGAATGAACGAATGCTATGGGAGTTTGGGGAGCTGGGCCTTGAAGGATGGGCATTTGTTGGGCAGGCTGAATGCAATGACAGTCATTCAGGCTGGTGGGGAGCGTGGCAGGAGAGGAGGAGGTGGAGCCTGCTTGGAGCATAATAACGGCTTCATTGAGACCGAATTGTAGGCTTTAGATGGGTACAATTCACTCATCTAAAGCCTACAATTCAGTGGTTTTAGTGTATTCACAGAGTTGTGCAACCATCACTACAACCGATTTTAAAACATTTTAATCGCCCCAAAAGGAAGCCTTGTACTCCTCAGCTAGCACCCCCAAGCCCCCAACTTCCTCCCAGCCCTTGGCAAGCACCAGTCTGCTTTCTGTCTCTATGGAGCTGCCTATTCTAGACATTTCATGTAAACAGGATAGTGTAGTATGTGGCCTTTGGTAACCACCTTCTTTCACTCAGTGTCACGATCTGTTCTTCCCTGCCGCGGCGAGCGTCAGTACTCCCTTCCTTTCTGCTCCTGAGTGACACTCTGCGATGTGGACAGAGACCAGAGAATCTTGAATGCTCACTCGAGCCAGGCACCAGGATGCCTAAAGCAAAGCTGTTGGAGTCAGACTTTGACCTAATCGAGTTGGGGTTCCAGGAAGATCAATCTGACCATGGGACAAAACGAAACAGGCAGCGCCTGGAGGCAGAGGCCCCGCGGAGTCTTTCTTGGGCTTCTTGGAAGGAGGCCACAAAGGTCAGGACCAGGAACGGTGGTGAGAAGTGTGACTGCATGCATGTCAAGGAGAACTCATCAGTGGGACCTCCTGCTGTGTGTGTGTGTGAGACGGGGCAGGGAGACGGATCTGGCATTTCTGGCCTGGAAAACTGGGCCTGGGGTGATGTGTGTGGTGGCTGATGGGAAGGGGAGAAATAGGCGTTTCCACCTGCGCCTTGCCTTTCAGAGTGTTGGCAGGCACAGAGTTCAGTTGGCTGCTGGGCTGTGCAAGGAGGACGTGGGAGACAAGGGATCCCACCGAATCCATCTTTATGGAATCCGCCTTTCAGAGAGAGCAGATCCACCTGAAAGCCAGCCTCTCGGGAGCAGTAGAGTATCTGTGATGGACCCTAGGTGAGTGGGTTGCCCAGGAGGAGAGGACATGGGCCAGGATGATCCAGGAGGGCTTTTCTGAGCCAAGCTCTCCCTGAAGGATGGATGGGCCGTGCATTAGCAGAGGAGGGAAGAGAATATTCCAGACATGTCAGGCAAATAGCAAGCACAGGGTGATATGGTTTGGCTGTGTCCCCACCCAAATCTCATCTTGAATTGTAGCTCCCATAATTCCCACTTGTCGTGGGAGGGACTCAGTGGGAGGTAATAGAACCATGGGGACGGGTCTTTCCCATGCTGTTCTCGTGATAGTGAATAAGTCTCACGAGATCTGATGGTTTTGTAAAGGGCAGTTCCCTGCACATGCTTTCTTGCCTGCCGCCATGTAAGACATGCCTTCTCTTCTCCTTTGCCTTTCACCATGATTGGAGGCCTCCCTAGCCATGTGGAACTGTGAGTCCCTTAAACCTCTTTCCTTTATAAATTATCCAGTCTCGGGTATGTCTTTATTAGCAGTGTGAGAACAGACTAATACACAGGGGCACTGGATGGGGGAGAAGGTCGTGTGGGTTGGGTCCTGCTGTTGGGAGTTGCAACCTGCAGAGGACATTGGAGAACAAGCTGGGCAGGCTGGGTGCTATCAACAGATGCCGATGCCCAGCACAACAGTAACTACAGCTCTTGCCGCATACTTCTGTTCACTCGGTGCCAGTGGGGTTATGTTGGAGCCAAGTACTGGGCAAAGTTTTTCTTTTTTTTTTTTTAATTTGAGAAGGAGTCTTGCTCTGTTGCTCTGTCGCCCAGGCTGGAGTGCAGCGGCGCAATCTCGGCTCACTGCAACCTCCACCTCCCAGGTTCAAGCAATTCTCCAGCCTCAGCCTCCCAAGTAGCTGGGATTACAGGTGTGTGCCACCACACCTGGCTAATTTTTTGTATTTTTAGTACAGACGAGGTTTCACCGTGTCAGCCAGGATGGTATCGATCTCCTGACCTCAGGATCCACTCGCCTCGGCCTCCCAAAATGCAGGGATTACAGGCGTGAGCCACTGTGCCCAGCCTGGACTAAGCTTTTTTATGAATGTCATGTCATTTACTCTTCACAGCAGCCCACTGGGTAGATTGGGTGATTATTACAGTTTTAGAGGTATGGAAACCAAGGTTTAGAGAGATTGAGTGCTTAGCCTAAGTCACGTATCTAAGAAGTGCTGAACCTGGGTTCTTAAAAAATTTTCCTTTGAGTGTAAACAAGCCAGTAGTATGTGGTATTTATACACAACAGAGTACCATTCAGCCATAAAAAAGAGTGAGATCCTGCTATTTGCAACAGTGTGAATGGAACTGGAGGTTATTATGTTAAGTGAAATAAACCAGACACAGAAAGACAGTCTTCACATGTTCTCACTTCTTTGTGGGATCTAACAATCAAAACAGTTAAACACGTGGAGGTAGAGAGTAGAAGGATGGTTACCAGAGGCCAGGAAGGGTAGTGGGGGTGTGGTGGTGGTCAGGGAGCTGGAGATTGGCTAATGGGTTAAAAAAAATAGTTATAATAGAATGAATAAGACCTGGTATTCGATAGCATAACAGGGTGACTAGAGTCAATAATAACTTAATTGTACATTTGAAAATAACAAAAAAAGTATAATTGGATTGTTTTAACACAAAAGATAAATGCTTGAGGGGATGGATACCTCATTCTCCGTGATGTGATTATTATGCTCTGCATGGCTGTATCAAAACATCTTATGTACCCCATAAATATATACACCTGGTCGGGCGCGGTGGCTCACGCCTGTTATCCCAGCACTTTGGGAGGTTGAGGTGGGTGGATCACCCGAGGGCAGGAGTTTGAGACCAGCCTGGCCAACCTGGTGAAACTCTGTCTCTATTAAAAATACAAAAATCAGCTGGGTGTGGTGCCAGGTGCCTGTAATCCCAGCTACTCGAGAGGCTGAGGCAGGAGAATCACTTGAACCCAGGAGTTGGAGGTTGCAGTGAGCTGAGATTGCGCCACTGCACTCCAGCCTGGGCAACAGAGCGAGACTCCATCTCAAAAAAAATACATATATATAGTTAATATTATATTTTTATATTATATTTTTATATTTTATATATTGTAGATATTTATATCTACAATGCACCTACAAAAATTAAAAATTAAAGTCAGTGATAATGACCGCATGTTTTAGACAGGATGGATGTAATTCTATTGGTGAGTCTAGGAAGTGTCTAGAGATGAGATTTCAACTCAACAAACATTAATTGCTCGGTGTTTGGGATACAGAGCTGAGCGGGACACCCTGGACCTGGAGGTCCTGGATGAGCATAGAAGAGACACCCATCCCTGTCTGTCTCCACACCCGTCAGTAAATGCTTGTGCGGTGGATGCATCGTGAACAGGCAGGTATTAGCCTGGGGAGCTCGCTCTGCCTTGCACCTGGCTGAGTGGGCATCTGAACAAAGACACAGAGGAGACAGGCTGGGGTGAGGTTCAGGACCCCCAGTGAGTTGTTGGTATGGCTGGAGAAGGGAGTGCAGAGGACAGCAGGGGAAGGAAAATGAGAGGGAAGCTAGGATGTGGCTGAAAGAAGTGGGGGAGAGCTGGAGGGGTGGACCAGGCCTGGCAGGGCAGCCCCATCCCTGCCCTGTTGGAGGAAGTTTCCTGAACTCTCTCTGCCCCTGCACAGGGTCTCCCGCACAGGGGGGCTTCCTAGGTGCTGCTCCCTCTCCCACTCTGCAGGCAGCTGCCACCTCCTCCAACTCCTGGGCCTATTTTGCCCAGTCAGGGCCATTCAATTCTGCATCAAGGCGCTAAATGGGTCTCCAGCAGCTCCAGAGAAAGATCCATTTAAACCGTGTACATATGGGGAGGAGTCTCTGGGAAGAGCAGCCCTTGTTGAGTTCCTGCATTTTGCAGCCTTCTGGAACTGAGCAGCTTTTAGAATTTCAAGCCACAATTTGTATTCAAATGAAGGTCATTTGAAAGGTATAACATAGTAAACAGCCATTATTTCATTTTGATGGTGGCACTAAAATTATAGTGTTGGTTGAATTATTTTAGTGTAGGACCATTACCATCTCCCTAAAACACTTAGAGGGGTTCTTAGAACGCTGCTACCATCCTAAAATTAGAAGAAAACTAAAAATCATGAAGCTGAGCTGGTGGTGGTGTAGCTGGGGGAGAGGACCCCCGGTGTGTGGGACACTGTCCCCTTGTGGTGGTGTAGCTGGGGGAGAGGACCCCCAGAGCCTGGGACACTGTTCCCTCATGGTGGTGTAGCTGGGGGAGAGGACCCCCGGCATGTGTGACACTGTCCCCTCATCTAGCTTTCCCGGCTCTCCACAGCTGTTTGAGGGCTCAGCCCACTATGTGCACGTGAAGACGGGGGAGTCTCAGTGCTGTGAATTGTGGGACATTGAAAAACACACCCCCCTCCCACCTGTTCCTCTGTTATTCAAGTCCTTAAAATCTCACTGTTGGGACCTTACCCCCATGAGCTTTTCTTTCGAGAGAAGCACCCTTGGAGGGCGTGCCTCTTACTGACAGCCCCGCCAGGAGCACTTACTGGAGAAGCTGTGAGTCCTTTGCTCACCTGCAGCGGTGCTGAAGGCTTGCCTGTTGGGGGCCTACAAGTCGGGGTGGAGTCGAGGGCAGGTGCTGTCTTGCCTGATGGGCCCTTACCATTCTGCTACCATTGGACATCCAGAATCCTCTGTCTTCCTCCTTAGGCCCGGGGCTCCTCTCTCTTGCCAGCCAAGGATGGAAGTGGCTGGTATTAGGTGGGCTGGAGGGATGGGATCCCCTTTAGGGACTCTGTACTGTGTTGAAGTAGCACCGGGAATCACGAGCCCTTGGAGTGACAGACCCAGAGAGACTTACAGATCTTCATTCTTCATGGGGCAGATCTGGAAATTGATGTCCCAGAGGGACGTGACTTCTGTTGGGTTACACAGTGATTTGGTTTGTCTGTGTCCCCACCCAAATCTCATCTTGAATTGTAGCTCCCATAATTCCCATGTGTCCTGGGAGGGACCTGGTAGGAGGTAATCGAGTCATGGCAGAGGCGGGTCTTTCCTGTGCTGTTCTCGTGATAGTGACTAAGTCTCAGGAGATCTAATGGTTTTAAAAAGGGGAGTTCCCCTGCACATGTACTCCTTTGCTTGCCATCATGCAAGACGTGACTTTGCTTCTCCTTTGCCTTCCGCCATGATCGTGAGGCCTCCCCAGCCATGCGGAACTGTGAGTCCATTAAACCTCTTTTCTTTATAAATTACTCAGTCTTGGGTATGTCTTTATTAGCAGTGTGAGAACAGACTAATACACACAGCAAGTCATAGAGGACACGAGATTGAGCCTAGAGCCTTGGGCTTCCTTTGCTGTCACTGGGTGTGTGGTTCCCTCATCAGAAACCCTTGGAGTCAGTTCTGTTACAGAATTCAGAACTCTCTGGATTCCAGAGGAGTAACTGAGGGTGCGTGCTGGCACAGTCTCGGTGGCTCTGAGAACAGCCCCCGATGAGCAAACACACTGATATTTCTGCAGTGAGACGTAAATACACCAAGTGGGACCAATAAGGGCAATAGGTGATGTCCGTTCAGATTAAATGTGGCCACCAAAAGGTGCCAAGATGAAGAAAAAGACACTGGATTCCTGGAACTTTTAGGATTTCAGAATTTCCAATAAAGGATGTGGCCATGTCTAATAGTAACATGTGCTCCTTGAAGAAAAGCTGAAAAATTCAAAAAGTACTTTAGAAGATGGTAGTTCCTCCACATTTTATCAATTTATAGATTTTTACTTACGTATTTTTACATAGCAGAATTTCTTACTCTGTACAATTTTGCACTCTAATTCTCATTATTATTTTATTTATTTATTTTTTTGAGGCAGGGTCTCACTCTGAAACCCAGGCCGGAGTGCAGTAGTGTGATCATGGCTCACCGCAGCCTTAACCTCCTGGGTTCAAGTGATCCTCCCATCTCAGCCTTCTGAGTAGTTGGGACCATAGGCATGCACCACTACACATGGCTAATTTTTAATTTTTTTGTGGAGACAAGGTCTCCCTATTATGTTGCCTAGGGTGGTCTTAAACTCCTGGATTCAAGTGATCCTCCTACCTCAGCTTCCCAAAGTGCTGGCATTACAGGCATGAGCCACCATGCCTGGCCTGTTATTATTTCTGAGACAGAATCTTGCTCTGTTGCCCAGGCTGGAGTGCAGTGGTGCAATCACAGCTTGCTGCAGCCCTGACTCCTGGGCTCAAGTGATCTTTGTGCCTCAGCCTTCCAAGTAGCTCAGATAACAGGTGCGCACCACCATGCCCCACTAATTTTTAAATTGTTTTGTAGAGGCAGAGTCTTGCTATGTTGCCCAGGCCTCTCTTAAACTCCTGGGTTCCAGTGATCCTCCTGCCTCAGCCTCCCAAAGTGCTGGAATTACAGGCATAATGTATTTTTTTTGACATTTAATACATGATGTATTTTTAATTGCATTAGATAATAAATGCTTTTCCATGTTTTTAAAGAAACATTTGGATGGCTGCACAGTGTTAGGAAGCGGGCCTTCTTGACTCTCAGCCTGGTGCTTTTCTCCCTAGAGCACATGCTGCTTCTCTAGCTAGTTATACTGTAAACCCGCAGAGCACTCTCTGAGTGTTCTCTGGTAGGTGCGCCGATGGTCAGTGTCTGGGAGATCCCCTAGGAGTCATCCCAGGAGCCTCCTGGAGCAGCACTGGGGAGAAGAGTCTTTAGGGCTGCAGATGATGGACAGAGCTCCCAAGCTGTGCCCAGGAAGTGACATTTCCCTCTCCCATGCTGGCCACAGGCAATTGGGAATCCCATCAGCTTGGAAAATGAGGGCAATCCGGGAGAGGCACCTCTCATTGCCTGTGACATGGAGAGTGGGAGGAGGGGCCAAAGTGGGGGCCTTCAGCAGGCTCCTTATGGGGGTGGGTGGCACAGCCCTTGGAACAAGTGTTTCCTGCCTGCATTTCACCCTTGGGAGGCCCTTAGCTACTTCCTAAGTGTCCCAAGTACTTGTCTCATGATCTAGCGCCCTTCCTCAAAGTCACAGGCAGCATGGCCCCGGGCTCTGGCTCCCTGTCCCCAAGCGGTTGGCAGAGCGTGGCTCTAGGCTCCTCAGTGCTGCCTAGGACCCCCTCCTGGTCATCTCCCCCTTCACTCCACAGGGATCCTCGCTCAGCCCTCTGTGCGTAGTGGCTCTGGGTGAAGGTGCTGGCCGTAGAGGGGTGGGGAGGGGTGGGGAGCAGGAGCAATCCTGCCTCAGTGGCCCAAACTCATAGGGCTTGGTGGGGACCAGGCCAATGCAGGACAATTGGCCCTGGTTTGTGGGCCTCCTTGTCACTCTCCCATGAAGGGGTGAGTGGGGTGGAGGGGGGATTATTGGGCTAGGAGACTCTGGAGTCCTTTCTGGAGTGGGCAGCCTCTGAGGCTGACCCATGTAAACTTACCTTGATGATTCATGCTCCAAAACTCTGGTGGTTGGGAACAGTCACCAGGACTTACAGAACATTCCAGATTGTGGGTCCTCTGTGCTGTCTTTATCCTGTGTTACTCTCCCCTCAGGCAGATTGTCCAAATGTAAATTCCAGAAAGAATCCAAGAGTGTGTGGGGAGAACCTGACTTTCCTGGAAACTCATTCTATCTTGGTGCCATGGTCTTAGAAAATATATTCATTTTCAGAAAGAGCTAGTGTCTGTGTCCTGTGGAGCCCTCTCTACTTCTACCTGCCTTCCCTCCACCACGTTCCAGCTGTACTGGCTGCCTTTCAGCTCCAGATGCTCCAACAGTCAGGGCTGTGGCACCTACTCTCCCTCTTCCTCCCCTTCCTCATCACTCTTACTAAGTCTCAGTTTAAATCTCAACCCCCTAAACCTACAGGCACCCCTGTCATAATCTGTTGTCATACTATATGCTTTTCCTTTGTAATACTTATCACAATTTGTCTTTATATATTCATGTTATTTTTTTTGTTTTATTTCATATTTATCTTCTTCACAAAGCTTCATGGAGGCAAGTTCTATAACTAATTTGTTTACTTCAATAGCCCAGTAGCTGGTACAGAGCAGGCACTCAATAATTAGATCTATTATTTGATGGAAGGATGGATGAGTGGGTGAGTGGATGGTTGAATGTATGGGTAGGGGGATGGGTGGGTAGATAGAGGGTTGGGTGGGTAGATGGATGGTTGGATGGATAGGTGGATAGATGGTTGATGGATGGATGGATTAATGCATGCATAGGTGGATGAATGGGTGGGTGATAGATGAATGGGTGGGTGGATAGAGGCTTGGATAGATGAATGGGTGGATTGATGGGTGGGTGGGTGGGTAAATGGGTGGATGGGTGGGTGGATAGAGAGTTGGGGGTGGATGAATGGTTGGGTGGATGAGTGGATAGATGGATGGATGGATGGAGGGATGGGTGGTTGGGTAGATGGATGGATTAATGAATGGATAGATGAATAAATGGTTGGGTGGATGGGCGGATACATGGATGGGTGAGTGGATAGGTGGATAGAGGGTTGGGTGGGTGGATGGATGAGTAGGTGGATGGGTGGCTAGGTGGATGGATGAATGGATGATGGGTGGATGGATGGGTGGATGGATGGGTGGATAGATGGATGGGTGGGTAGATGGATGGGTAGGTGGATGCGTGGATAGATGGATGGATGAATGGATGGTTGGGTGGATGGATGGGTTGGATGAGTGAACGGATGGGTGGGTGAATAGATGGGTTGGTAGATGAGTGGATAGAGGGTAGATGGGTTGGTAGATGAGTGGATAGAGGGATGGGTGGGGTAGATGGGTGGGTGGAAGGCTGGGTGGGCGGATGGCAACATCAAGTACTTTGGGAGGCCAGGTACTTCTGCATTGTAAAAGTGCATAAAGGGGTTTCTTTCTTTTCATGGAGAAGATTTCTGTTCTGAAAATGGCAGCACATTGCCTGTTGCAAAGCCAACACTTTGGGAGGCTGAGGTGGGCAGATCACTTGGGGTTAGGAGTTTGAGACCAGCCTGGCCAACATGATGAATCCAGTCTCTAACAGAAATACAAAAATTAGCCAAGTGTGGTGGTGCGGGGCTGAAATCCCAGCTAGTCAGGAGGCTAAGACAGGAGAATCACTTGAACCTGGGAGGCGGAGGTTGCAGTGAGCCGAGATGGCGCCATTGCACCCTGCCTGGGTAACACAGTGAGACTCCATCTTAAAAAAGAAAATACCCACAAAAAACAACAAAGAAATGTCTCCTGGGTGAGTAGGCTTCAGGCAGGACCTGGTCCAGGGGCCGGATGGCCATTGACTCTCTCTGCACGTTTTCCCTCTCTGTACATCTGCATCATCTTTCCTCAGCTGCCGATGGCTGGGTTCTGCTCCTCAGTCCATCTGCCAGACACCGAGTTCAGACGCATCAGGTCAGCTACCTGAAGAGGTGACTTTCAGGGCCTCAAATCCAATGCCAAATTCCTGGGGAAGACAGTCTGGAGTAGTCTGTTACCAGGGCGCTGGGGTCACACATTCGGACTGTGGGAGGACCCTGCTTCCCAGAGAAAGAGGTCGTTGTATCTGCCACACCAGTTTTACGTAGACTACCTATGGGTCTGACTTCCAGTTTTGGCTGAAGTTCTCACATCCCATTTCATGACTGCCTGGCCAGATGCCTGTTGGGTCCCAGGCCTGGAAGCCCACACCGATTGCAAGGCTGTCCCCTAAGCTGCAAGCCCGGGAAACCTGCCCATTTGGAGCTGTGAGTGTAGGGGGCGTGGGGCTGACTTGCAGAGCCAGGCCAGGCTGGCTGTTGGAAGAGAACTGCAGCCATAGCTACGGGGGCCCCTCAGTAAAGGCGTCTGGGGTTTGCCCAAGAGAGCTGATCCCTGGGCCCGTCAGATGCCCACTGTGAATGGGAGGAGCTGGCATCTGAGCCTGACAGATGATCTCTGCTCCTCTCCACAGCCTGGCTTTGCAAGAGGCAATGTGCTGCCATTTTCAGAATAGAAATTTTCTCCACGAAAAGAAAGAAGCCCCTTTATGCACTTTTACAATGCAGAATCTAATTTAGGTTTCAATAAGGGAAGGAACCATTATATCACCCTACTTCAGTGCTTTTTGTCATTACGTTATATTTTTTAAAATACTTTCATCGGGGACCCGATATACACTTACAATCTCTCTGCATTTATTTTCTTTTAAGAACACATATAATAAAACTCAAAGTTAATAGCATGAAAATAATTTCTACAATAACAGTTGTAGCAAATCTTCGAATTGCCAGGGTGAAGGTGTCTAGACAGAGTGAGGCAATTACGTCTATTATTAGCAGTGCACGGGGAGGATTGATGTACAGTGGGCTGTGTGTGAGCAGAAGCCTTCAGACGTGAACTACATTTTAATAGTGAAATTCTCATAGATTATAACTCCCTTCATTAACATTTTCACACATCGCTGACTAACAAATGAGGAGAGAGGCCTTCTGCACTCGTAGATTTATTATGCTTGGGATGCTCTCTGCACCTCTGTGTATGGGCAGGAGCTTTGTCTTCTAACCTCTGACTACTGGCGATTAACTCTTTCCGGGCCTACCTGTTTCCTTCAGGCATGGGAGAACATTCTGGAAACACTGGCTTTGTACTTTAAGACTTTTACAAGGTGGTTCCTCAGGACAGCCCCCCCGGCTGCCCCCTGCCGTCTTTCTGTGCCTTTCCCCTGTTGCCCTGCAGGTGGGTATCGGAGGACAGAGGGTCTGGGGGAATGAGTCAGGCCAGATCTGGGGTCCATCCATCTGCTGCCATGTCTCTCACCAGGAGAAGCAGAATCTGATCCCTGCTCAGGTACTTAAGTTGCCAGGTGGGGTAAGGCAGCTCTGAGCATCAAAGGATGGTTGTTTGACACAAATATTAGATTTCCTAATAGCAAGAGGAATGAAGTGGTCTTCTGTCCCCTGCGAGGCAGGGGATACCACCCAAGATGTGACAGAGGGAGTTTTGGGGAGGGCTCACTGGGCAGAGAAGGGGAAGTGGGCTTTTCTATCAGGATCCAGGTGAACTGATTTTCCATGTGCAGAGCCTTGTCCTAGGAGAGGATGAACGATTTACAAAGGAGTCGGATGCCAGTGCCTGCTCTGGAGGGATTTGAGGTTAAGGTGGGAAAATCTTGAGGAAGGGACAGTGTTTTTAGGTGATTTGCCAACTGTCGTCAGTGGTTGTATCCGCACTGTGAGGTGAGTGCTGGGGCTTGCGGAGAAATGCCATCTTCTGGTCACCCTGGGGAGGCTTAATGGAAAATTCTGCAAGTACTGGAGCTCCAAGATGGTGGTTCCTGGTGTTGTCTGTACCTGGTACAAAGTGGGTTAGAAGGGTGCTGTGGACGTGAGTTAATGCAGGGAGCAAATCTCCCTGGTTTGGAGCTGGGCGTTGAGTTTCCAGCCCATCCTTCCTGATGACACACTCCTGCTGCTTTCTTTTGGGGACACAAAACCTTGGTGACTTAGGACCCAATATTCTACAAGTTTGCTCTTGGGCATATCTTGTGATGTTTATTGGGCCCCCAATGGCATATGAGACCCCCTAGGGCCAGATTCCCCCACCCTCGCCCCCACTTCCCATGCTCATTTGTGTGTCTCTGAGTGAGCGTATTTTGGTAAACTCTTCAACAAGATTGAAATTGAACCCACGGGTTTTCAGTCCTGTCTGCATATTGTCATCACTGGGTAACTTTTAAAAACTAATGCCAGGGCCCACCCTCAGAGACTTTTTTTTTTTTTTTTTTTTTTTTTTGAGACAGAGTCTCACTCTGTTGCCCAGGCTGGAGTGCAGTGGCACAATCTTAGCTCACTGCAACCTCTGCCTCCCAGGTTCAAGCGATTCTCCTGCCTCAGCCTCCCAAGTAGCTGGGACTACAGGCACGTGCCATGATGCCTGGCTGATTATTTTGTATTTTTAGTAGAGACGGAGTTTCACCATGTTGGCCAGGCTGGTCTCGAACTCCTGACCTGAGGTGATCTGCCTGCCTTGGCCTCCCAAAGTGTTGGGATTACAGGCGTGAGCCACCATGCCTGGCCAAAGACTCTTTTAAATGGTCTGGGTGGGGCTCTGGCATTGCCATTATTTAAGAGTTCCCAAATGATTCTAGTGTCCAGTCCAGGTTGAGGACCACCAAAACCGTTTGGCAGGTGATCTGGCCTTTAGATGAATTAGCTGGAAGGAAGAAGTTCTGACAAGAACAAACGGTGAGGCTGTGGGCAGATGGGGATGCATTTATAAAACCCCTTAGTTTTCCTTTCTGTCTTTTGCAACCTGCAGATACTCGTTGCTATTGGGTGCAATGCGGGAGGCACAGGACTAAATCCTGTAGGTCATTGAGGAAAGGGCCGCTTTGCTTTTGGTCCCGGGAATTCAGGTTCCCCTTCTTCCCCATCACTCCTTCCTTCCCCCTCCATCCCCAGCCTGTGCCATGTGGTGCCCACCCCAGCCTCATGGTCCCTGGGTGGGCATCATCCGCAGCAAGAGCCGGCGTCTGTCATCTTTGATCTCCTCCTGTAACTCTGTAGGGCTCAGCCAGCTCTGCTTGACTCCAGCACCAAACCAGCAGCAGGAGCTGCTCTGCTTCCCATCCCTCTTCCCTGGGAACATTATCCCTTAAATAAAATCAATAGACCTGGGACATGCTTGGGATCTAGAAGCTAATCTTTCCTAAGTTCCGTTTTCATGTCAGAGTTCTCCTAGTGGCCACCATTGGCTGTGCAGTGATGGAATGTGGGAATGAATCCATGGGGGCCCCCGTGCAGTCTGGGGAGGTGGTGCGGGTGTGCTGGATGGTTCTGCTGGGAGAAGGGCTGCGACGCTCTGAAAGCTGGTGCTGGGCTTCCTTCCACTGCACAGGGCTCCATCCTGCATCCCGGCACCCCACCAAGTGTTAGGGAGTGCGGGAGGCAGACCTAATGAAAACCCGGTTTCATTTTGCATAATCAGGCACTATTGAAACGAGCCTTTCAGTGCTGCTTGCTGCAAATTAACAATCTGACTTATATACAATAAAAACCCAAGTATTGTACAAAGTGATACTTCTTAGGTGGTGGATACACAGATGGAAATTCATTTAATGAACTACAAGTCCCTGAATGGATTCTAAACTTCTTGTAATTACCCTGGAAAGAACCCTGGTAGAAGCAGAAAAAAGCCTTTTGTATTCCCCCCCACCCCCTACCCCTGCGCCATGGCCGTCGGCTTTCTCCATCCTTCAGGTTGCTTTGTTGGAAATGAGCATCTTTCTGTGAAGAGTACTTGGAGGCCCGTCCAACAGGTGGGGTTGGGCCGCATGCGGATGAGCAAACCTCATTCCCCCTCTCCAGGTTCTGAAAACAGTGTGATTTGTAAAGGTTTTGGTGCTGAACCAAATGCATCTTAAATGGTATCGTAAAGAGTTTAACCCATCACCCCAGCATCAGCCAGTGAACAGTCTGGCTGGCTGCCCGAGGGACTGGGGAGACCTGCTCTTTGTAGCACTGGACTGACTGAGTGTAGACTGAGCCAGTCCGAGGCAGAGACTCAACCTTGCTCCTGGTAGTTTTCTTTGAAAGATGTTGTTCCAATGGGGAGGCCGTCAGAAGAGTTCCACTAGGCCAGGAGTCATTTTCCCCTTTGATAAGACAGGAGGGGCAGGAGACAGGACAGGGCAGAAGTTCCTTGGGCAAACCAGAGCAGAGCCAGGTTCCAGCCCTCAGGTGAGCCATCTCCCACCTCCACCACCACAGCCTGCTGCAGGAGCCATTTGGGACCTGCCTCTTCCATGGAGACAGTTCCATGGGAGGGGGTTAGGGACGGATGTGGCATCCACAAGGAGTGCCACACTCGATAAGTATCCCAACCTGTTCCATATTTATTATGGGCAACAATTTGACTAACGGAGAATTTAGATTAATAATATTCAGGCCAGAGAAGTAATTTCCTTTGAGAAAGCGATTTACATGCGCTCTGCCAGAGAGAGCCGTGGCCGCTCTCATGTCGTGTCAGCTCAAATAATGAAGTTGAAAATAACATGGAAGGTTAATAGGTCCAACTTATCTCTTTAGAACTGAAAAGGAAGATTTACAGTGTGGAGGCTGTTTTGCATATTTCCAATGGGAATTGAAAGTTTTTTTTCCCCAAACAAGATTTATGAGAACTCACGGTTCAAGGTATCTGCTCTGTTATTGCTCCTAAGTGAGGCAGTAAACCTCTTCCTTTGGGTGGATGCCCCGGGCTTTAAAGATAGCTGTCTTCCCCCCACGTCACTGGCAGGGGTGTACTGGAATGCTGGCATGGAGGTGCTACCTCGGGAAGAGTTTAACTTTGAAAGGAGAGTCAACTGCTTCTGACTCTAGGAGGTCACATCCTTTGTTTGTTAATGACTAGAGAGAGGATTAAATATTTCCATTACCTAGACCTTTCAAAACATTTCTTGGATTTATTTTGCCATTATTTACTGACCTTGGGGGATGAGTCCTGGGCTGGAGGAATAGAGGGAAAGGGAGCTGGGTCAGAGCAAGGAGAATGGGGGAGTGGGGTAGCAACATGACCTCTGCATTCCAGGCAACAAGTGGGTCTTTCAGGCTCTCACTTGCTTCTTAACTGGCTTCCCTGGAAAGCTCACCCAAGCCCTTCTGCTAACATCTCACTGGCCAACTTCATCTGCAGAGGGGCTGGGAGGGGCAATCTTTTGCTCAGCACTTTCCTGTCCATAATGAAATTGGAGTGTGTTATTTAGGAAGAATGGGAGAATGGATATTGGTAGGTCACCAGTAGTCTTTAGCTCAAGTGTTTAGTTCATTTATTTTCAATCTTTCTTGTTTTCTGTTAAATGCAAACTATAAATTGTCCTTTAAATACTGTTTTAGCTGTGTCTCACAATTTTTTTTTCTTTCTCCCAAACATTATACAGAAAAATTTCAAACGTAAAGAAGAGTTGAAAGAATTAGATATGATATATCCATCACTTTAACAATTTGCTGTATTTGCTTTATCCCATATTCATCCATGTATCAATTCATCAATCCATCTTGGTTTGATATATTTCACAGTAAATCACAGCTAACAGTACATGTCACCTCTAAATATTTCAGCATGCATATTATGAACTGTTTATTTACTTTTTAAGGTAAAATTCCTACAGTGAAACACACAATCTTAAGTGTGCCGTGCGATGAGTTTTTAAAGAGGTGTCTACCCATGTAACCCAAACTTCCATAAAGACACAGAACATTTCCATCACCCCAAAAGGGTTCCTCTGGTCTCTTCTTAGTCAATGCTCTCCTACCCCCAGGCAACCAATGTTTTGATTATTTTCACCATTAGTTATTTTTGCCTATTCTGGAACTTCATGAATTCATATAACATGTACTTTCTCTCTGTCTCTCTCTCTCTCTCTTTCTCTCTCTCTCTCTATATATATTTATATATATGTGTGTGTGTGTGTGTGTTTTAATCTCAATAGCTTTTTGGGGGTACAAGTGGTTTCAAGTGGTTTTGGTTACATGGATTAATTTGGTGAAGTCTGAGATTTCAGTGCACTGGTGACCGGAGGAGTGTATATTATACCTAATACGTAGCTTTAAACATGTCCTCTTTTAGGCAAGGCTTCCTTCATTCAGCATGTTTTTTGAGATTCATCTGTGTTGTTGCAAGTATCAGTAGTTTTTTTTTCCTTTTTATTGAGAGTAGTATTCCATTGTATGAATGTACCATAGTTTGTTTATCCATTCATTCATGGACATCTGGTAGGTTTCCAGTTTTTGGCTATTATGAATAAAACTGCTGTGAATATTTTGTACAAGTCTTTTTTGGGGATGTGTGTTTTTATTTCTTTTGGGTAAATGCCTAGGAAAGAATTGTTGGGTGCTGTGTTTTCTCTTTTTTAAAAGAAACTGCTGGACGTTTTTTTCCCCTAAAGTGGTTGTACCATTTCCACCAGCAATGTATGAGGATTCCAGTTGCTCTCCATACTCACCAACTTTTAATGCTGTGACTCTTAATTTCAGCCATTCTGATGGGTGAACAGTGGGATCTCATTGTGGTTTCAACTTGCATTCCCTGATGACTAATGATATTTTGCATGTGTTTATTAGTCATCCATATATCTCCCTTTGTGACATGTCTGCTCCAATCTTTTGTCCATCAAACATCGTGGATTTTCCTTTTGTTAGTGGGAGCTTGTAGTTTATATATTCTAGATACAGTTCTTTGTTAGCTATATGTTTCACAAATATTTTCTCTTAGAATGTGGCCTGCTTATTCATTTTTATTTTTATTTATTTGTTTATCCATTCATTCATTTATTTTGAGACAGAGTCTTGCTCTGTTGCCCAGGGTGGAGTGCAGTGGAGTGATCTTGGCTCACTGCAGTCTCCCCTTCCTGGGTTCAAGCGATTCTCCGGCCTCAGCCTTCTGAGTAGCTGGGATTACAGGTGCCCGCCACCATACCTGGCTATTTTTTTTTATTTTTAGTAGAGATGCGGTTTTGCCATGTTGGCCAGGTTGGTCTCAAACTCCTGGCCTCAAGTGATCCACCTGCCTCAGCCTCCCAAAGTGCTGGGATTACAGGTGTGAGCCACTGCACCCGGCTTTTGTTTATTTTTATAATGGTGTTTCTTTATGACCAGAGTTTTAAATTTTGCTGAAATATATTTTTTATGATTTATTTATTTATTTTTGAGCTAGTCTTACTGTGTCACCCAGGCTGGAATGCAGTGTTGCAGTCATGCCTCACTGCAGCCCTGACCTCTGGGGCTCAAGCAATCCTCCCACCTCAGCCTCCCGAATAGCTGTAACTACAGGTACACACCACCAGGCCGGCTAATTTTTGTATTTATTTTTGTAGCAATGCTGTCTCACCGTGTTGCCCAGGCTTGTCTTGAACTCTGGGCTCAAGTGATCTACCTGCCTCAGCCTCCCAAAGTGCTGGGATTACAGGCATAAGCCACTGTGCCCAGCCTGAAGTTTATCATTTTTTTTCCCTTTATGATGATTTCTTTCCATGTTGTCTCTAAGAAATCTTTGCTTATTGTGAAGATATTCTCCTATGTTTTCTTCTAGAAGCCTTATAATGCTAGCTTTTACATGCAGGTCTATTGTTCATCCATTCTCATGTTACTACAAAGAAATCCCTGAGACTGGGTAATTTATGAAGAAAAGAGGTTTAATTGGTTCCTGGTTCTGCAGGCTGTACAGGAAGTGTGGCTGGGGATGCCTCAGGAAACTTTCAATTATGGCAGAAGGGGAAGCAGGCACGTCTTACATGGCCGGAGCAGGAGGAAGAAAGTGAAGTGGGAGGTGCTACATACTTTTAAACAATCAGATCTCGTGAGAACTCACCTGCTGTCATGGGAACAGCAAGGGGGAAATGCGTTGCCATGATTCAATCACCTCCCACCAGGCCCCTCCTGCAACACTGGGGATTACAATTTGGCATGATATTTGAGTGGAGACACAAATCCAAACCATGTCACCATCTCAAATTAACTTTTATGTATGGTGTAAGGTAGGAGACAACATTGTTATTTTCCATAGTGATGTCTAGTTGTTCAGCACCATTCGTTAAAAAAAGACTTTCTTTTCCCCATTGGATTGCTTTGGCACCTTTGTCTAAACATTAATTAACCATATGAGGGTGGATCTATTTTGGTTTCCATTCTTTTCCACTAATCTATTTGTCTGTCCTTATACCAGTACCTCACTGTCTTGATTACTGGAGCTTTATAATAAATCTTGATGTCAGTTCTCCAACTATACTTTTTCAAAATGGATTTGGCTATCTTACCTCTTTGACATTTTCATATAAATTTTAGAATCAGCTTGTCAATTTCTCTTAAAAAAAACCTGCAGGTATTTTCATTAGTATAGTGTTAAAGATATAGATTATTTGGAGAGAATTGTCATCTTTAAAATATTGAGTCTTCCAGTCCATAAAGGTGGTATATCTCTTATTTAGGTCTTCTTTAATTTCCTTCAGCAATGTTTTATAGTTTTCAGCGTGGAGATTTTGCACATCTTTTGCTGAATTTATTCCTAGGCATTTTATGAGTTTTTAGACACTATTACTAAAATCCCCAATTGAGATAATAGGTCTATTTCTCTTTATTTCTGTCAATTTTTGCTTCTTGTCTTTTGAGGCTCTGTTATTAGGCACATGCACAATTATGATTGTAATGCCTCCCTGATCAATTGCTTCATTTTTCACTATGAAATGTCTCTATTTCTGGTAAACTGTTTGTCTTGAAGTCTACACTACATAGCCATTTCTAGCCTTCTGATGTTTGTGGTTTACATGGTATATGTTTTTGCATCTATTGCTTTCTTCGTCTTTCTATTTAAAATGTGTTTCTTGTAGACAGCCTATAGTTTGGTCTTGCTTTTTCCTACATTCTGACAGTCTCTGTTTTTAAACTGGAGTGTTTAGTCTATTTATATTTAATATAATTATTGATATGTTTGGATTTAGGCCTACCATGTTGATATATATTTTCTGTTTATCTCACCTGTTTTTCATTGCTCTTTGGGTTAATTGAATGTTTTAAAAATAATTTTAATTTGTTCATGCCTCTTTGCATGCTTTGCATTTTTTGGTGGTTGCACTAGGGAATGTAATGTATATTCTTAACTTTTCACAATCCACATGTAGTTAATATTTGTATCACTTTATGTAAATTATAAGAATCTTGCAACTATATAGTTTATATCTCAATTTCTTCATGCTATACTTGTTACATGTATTATATCTATATATGCTATAAGCCCCATAGTGTATTTTTTCTTTTTTTGTTTTAAACAGCCACATGTGTTTTATGACAGTAAGAGAAGAAAATGGTATCTTTTATAATCATATTTTGGAAGATCTTTGTTTCTTCCTGAAATCAGAGCTCCCATTTGTATCATTTTCCTTTAGTATGAAGAATTTCATTTAACTTTATTTCATAGGGAAGATTTGCTAGTGGTGAATTTTCTTATATTTTATTTTTCTTAACATGTCTTCATTTTGCCTTACTTAATGGTGGATTTTTCACTGGGTGTAGAATTCTGAGTGGACAGTGTGTTTTTCTCTCAGCACATTAAAGATGCTGTTCTCTTCCTTCTGGCCTCTTGTTTTTGATAAGGAGTTCTTTAGCATTTGTGTTGTTCCCTGCGGAATGTGTCCTTTATTTCTAGCTCCTTTCAGGATTCTCCCTTTATCTTTGGGGTTATTCACTTTGACCATGATGTGCCTAGGTATTGTTTGTTTTGTTTTGTTCATTTTGTTTGAACTTCTTTTTTTTTTTTTTTTTTTTTGTGAGACAAGGTCTGGCTCTGTCGCCCAGACTGGAGTTCAGTGGCATGATCTCAGCTCACAGCAACCTCCACCTCCCAGGCTCAAACGATCCTCCCCCACCAGCCTCCTGAATAGCTGGGACTATAGGCATGCACCACCATGCCTAACTAAGTTTTGTATTTTTTCTAGAGACAGAGTTTTGCCATGTTGGCCAGGCTGGTCTAAAACTCCTGGGCTCAAGTGATCCACCCGCCTTGGCCTCTCAAAGTGCTGGGGATTACAGACATGAGCCATTGCGCCTGGCCCGAGCTTCTTGATTCTGAAAATCTGTGCATTTCAACAAATTTGGGAAAATTTTGGCCATTATTTCTTCAAATTATTATTCTGCTGTATTCTCATTGTCTTCTTCTGGGACTTCAATTATATGGATATTTGACTTCATGTTTTTGTTTTTTTAAAAAAATAAATCACCAAAGCTTGTTCATGTTTTTCAAACTCTTTTTTTTTTTTTCCAGATAGATCAGTATTTATTCATCCCAGCCCCGTTGAATTCACTTGAGTGCAGTTACTTTAGATCCTTTAAAATCTTTTTTTTTTTTTTTTTTTTTTTGAGACGGAGTCTCACTCTGTCGCCAGGCTGGAGTGCAGTGACACGATCTCAGCTCACTGCAACCTCCGCCTCCTGGGTTCAAGTGATTCTTCTGCCTCAGCCTCCCCAGTAACTGGGACTACAGACCTGCGCCACCATGCCCAGCTAATTTTTGTATTTTTAGTAGAGACGAGGTTTCACCATGTTGGCCAGGATGGTCTCGATCTCTTGACCTCGTGATCCGCCTGCCTTGGCCTCCCAAAGTGCTGGGATTACAGGCGTGAGCCACCGCACCTGGCCTAAAATCTTTGTCTTCCAATTTCAACATCGTTTTAAAATACAAATCATTATTATTCAGGTATGGTATGACCAACAGATCGGGAGATGATTGCTTTTGAAAAGAAAGCTTGTTACAATTCCAAGAGGAAAGGGCACTGCCTGCTACAGGGGCACATGGGAGAGCACCAGGAGTGGTCAGAGGCCGAGGGAGCAAGGAGAAGTGTGGATCAGAGCCTTTGCTGTGGTTTCTGTGAGAAGGGCAAGGCAAGGCAAGTTAGACAGGCATAAGACTGGCTAGTCCAAACAATTTTGGTGGGTTCTGGGCAAAGGGGCTGTCTCTTGCTGCCTGGTGCCTGGCCCTGGGACAATTAGGGCAGGGGAATAGTGGTATGAGTGAGAGCCCACCAAGGGAGGCGGGTGTGGCGTGGGCTTCAGATTGGTTGGTTTGCACATGAAAGGGGCATTCCTTGGCAAGGCATTTTCTATCTGCAGGAATTGTCTAACCCTGGGAAGTGCGGTCCTTTCTAGAGTTAGCAAAGCCCCAAGATGTCAGAACATCAGAATAAAAAGACGTCTTCATACAAAAATTTGTGTCATCTCAGAGTCCATTGATTGATTGCGTTTTCTCTTGAGTATGAGTTGCATTTTTCTGCTCATATATCTTGTAATTTGGGACTGGGTTCTGGACCTTGTGAATATGTCATAGAGACTTGGGATTCTGTTATGCTATTCTGAATAATATTGAGTTTTTGTTTTAGCAGATACTTAACTTCACTGAATTCAAACTATAAACTCTGTCTTGTCTCTGCTGCAGCAGAAATATCTGTCCAGGTGTTTAGGCCTTAGGTGGGCTGCTTACAGTCTATTCCATGCAAACATAATTCCGAGATTAGCCAGAGATTGAGGCAGTTTGTGCACAGATTTTGGTGTTCGCCCTCTGTGGCGCTCTCCTTTTAGGGAGTCCCCCTTTCATTTTCTAGCTGCTGTGGTTAACCCAGACTCTCCTCTGATTCTACAAAAAGTAAGACCTCAGTTTTCTATCTGAATATTAGCTGCTCTGTGACACTGACTGGGGCCTGCCTCAGGCAAAAAGCTATTAAAAAAAAGAAAGAAAGAAAAAAAGAAAGAAAAAAAAGTCACAAACCCTCAGAAACTTACCCAGTCTTATTCCCTTCTTTCTATTGTCCAAATCCCACCCATTTCTGCCTGCCTTTGGTCTCTCTCTATTGTCCTCTGATTAAAAAATATATATATTTTAAATTTTGGAAGGTTGGTCCAACAGGAGCTACTTCTCCATTATTGAAAGTGCAATCCCTGTGTCTCATGAATTTTGACACATAGTGATTTAACTATGTTCTAAGTGTTCAAAAATTTCCCTTATGATTTTTTCCTTTAACAAGTATCAGTGGAATGTCTTTTTGCTTCCACATGTGTTGATTTGCAAGCGAACCTTTTGTTGGTAATTGTAAGCATTCTTATGTTACAATCTTACGTGTGGTTCCTAGGATGATGATTCTTTGGCATTCACCGAAGCTTCCCTTATGGCTCAGTGCGTGTTTAATTTTTTTGTGAATGTTCTACATGTGCTCAAAAAGGATTTGCATTCTCTGTTGGATGAATTTTCCATGTATTTATTAGTTAAACCCTAATAAATTCCTTCATCTTTGTTTTTTGCTTTGTGTGTGTGTGAGCCATCAGTTTCTGAGGGGATGCATTAAAGTCTCCAACCAAACCTCCTGATTTATCTATTTCTTTTTGCAGCCCTGTCAGATGTTACTCTGCATTTTTTGAGGCCAAATTCCGAGGTGCATATCTTTTCAGGATCATAATATCTTCTTGTGTTAGTTCCTTTCAGAAGCATGTCGCGTCTCTCCCTATCTTACCTGTCCTTTGGCTCTTTGGGCAGCCTCTCAATTTCAGGTTTTTACATCTCTCTCTAATTCTGGGAAATTTTTGGTTATTAGTTCTTCTTACAGTTTCCTCCACTCATGTTTCTGTCCTCCTGGGTCTCCTGTGACATGGATGTTGACAGGTCATCTTCCGTTCTCCATATTTCCTTTCTTTTCTTTTTTTTTTGAGACGGAGTTTCGCTTTTGTTGCCCAGGCTGGAGTGCAATGGTGTGATCTTAGCTCACTGCAACCTCCGCCTCCCCGGTTCAAGCGATTCTTCTGCCTTAGCCTCCCGAGTAGCTGGGATTACAGGCATGCACCACCACACCTGGCTAGTTTTTTGTATTTTTAGTAGGGACGGAGTTTCACCATGGCCAGGCTGGTCTTGAACTCCTGACCTCAGGTGATCTGCCCTCCTTGGCCTCCCAGTGTGCTGGGATTACAGGCGTGAGTCACCGTGCCCGGCCTCCTTTCATTTATTAAAAATTTTTTTTCCATCTCTTTATCTTTTTTTGATGCATTCTGGTAAGCTCCCTGATGTGCTCTTAACCTCACTGAATTATTCTTTGGCTACATACTGAGTGCCTTTTTTTGTTTTGTTTTGAGATGGAGTCTCGCTCTGTCACTCAGGCTGGAGCCCAGTGACGCGGTCTTGGTTCACTGCAACCTCTGCCTTCTGGGTTCAAGTGATTCTCCTACCTCAGCCTCCCGAGTAGCTGGGACTACAGGTGCGTGCCGCCACATCCAGCTAGTTTTTTTTGTATTTTTAGTAGAGACAGAGTTTCAACATGTTGGCCAGGCTGGTTTGACCTCAGATGATCCGCCCATCTCTGAGTGCTTTCTTCTAGGAATAAGATAGAATAAGTCTGCACCTCCAGCAGGCTTCTTCCCCTCATCTGAATCCAGAGGGAGCCCTGGAGCTCTGCGTGCTCTCCGCATGTGCCATGCCACTCCCTCTGCGTCACATGTCCCTCTGCCACCAAGATCTGCTTTTATCCCTGTGCTCCTCAGTCACCAGAGGGAGCCCAGACTCCCAAGCCTCTCCCCAGGGAGACCTGCCCTCAGGGTTTCTTTGGGAATCCACTCCCCATGCACTTTGCCTTCTCCATAGCACCGTCTGGTGCACCCTGCGTTTCGTCTCTCTTGCCAAACATAAGAGCTACGGAGGCAGCACTTTTTGTCTCTTTTGTCCTGTGACATATCCCTGGCATCTTGCTGTGGTATCTGACATGTGGTAGATGCTCAATAAATATTTGAAAAATTAATCAATAATTATACCATAGTTTTTATTTTACCTATTACGTTTCTTTTCATAAAGCTACCTTTTATTGGACATCTATGTTCAAAAGCAGTGTTAGGATCTTTACATTTATGACATTATTTAAATATTCATTTATTCATTTCTTTCTACCTTTTTTGTATTGTAAAATACACATAACATAAAATTTACCATTTTAAACTTTTTTTAGTGCACAGTTCAATGGCATTAAGTACATTCTCATTTTTGTGCAGCCATCATAGTCTCCAGAAGTTTTTCATTTTCCCAAACTGAAACTCTGTACCCACGAAACAAAGCAATTATGATTCCATAGCCAGCGTTTCCAGTGGGTTCTTCCTACGACTGCCTCTTCCCACTCTGCATTACCAGTGTCTTCCCTGATCTCTTTGAGGATATCTGCTTATTTTGAATTCTTGTTCTGGGTTGCCTCTTAATTCTGCTTCCTGATATAGATATAGGGTTTGTCTTTGTGTTAACGCTGTTCTTGCACTGAGATAAAGAAATGCCTGAGACTGGCTAATTTATAAAGAAAAGGGGTTGAATTGGCTCATGGTTTGGCAGGCTGTACAAGCATGGTGCTCATCACTTGGCTTCTGGAGAGGCCTCGGGGAGCATTTATTTATTTATTTATTTATGAGACAGAGTCTCGCTCTGTTGCCCAGGCTGGAGTGCGGTGGTGCCATCTTGGCTCACTACAACCTCTGCCTCCCAGGCTCGGGTGATCCTCCTATCTCAGTCTCCCAAGTAGTTGGGAATACAGGTGCATGCCAGCATACCTGGCTAATTTTTGTGTTTTTTGTAGAGACGGAGCTTTGCTGTGTTACCTAGGCTGGTCTCGAACTACTGGGCTCGAGTGATCTGCCTACCCCAGCCTCCCAAAGTGCTGGGATTACAGGTGTCAGCCACCGCACCCGGCCGGGTCTTTTTTCTTCGAGCGGTTGTACTCCTTGGATGTTTGGTTATTCTTCCCAGTGAGCCATAGCTGCCTTGGAGGGTCATACAGGTCTGGGTCAGGGGCAGGGCCTGCACCCTCACTTGTGCTCTTTCTGGTGAGTTCTAGAGAATTGAGGGTGGGGAGTGAGGATAATATGTTGGTGATAAAATCTGGTCTTGATCATTCCCTGATTTCAGTCTGCTTTTTCCTTCCTCTAGTGCCCTGGCCAACCTGACCCTGACAGGTTCTTTTCTGAGAGCTGCCAGCCTCTATTGCAAGTCCCCCAACGAAGGGATGGAGAAAGAGAATCGAGTGTTCAGGGGCCACCCTGCTGCCAGGTTCCATTGTGATAGACTCTCCGCGTTGTCTGGGCCCTGGTACCAGCTGGTGCTGGGTGAGGGGCTGCTGCTTCTGCTCTTCTGCGGTCCTCGCTCTAGGGACAGGATGGGAGATGAGTGTCCAGGGCAAGATGGCGCAGGGAGCTGGGCCACCGAAAGCTGGCTTCCCTGTAGCCTGCTCACCCTGGAGCTGGCACCTCTTTCACTTCCCAGTCCTGCAGCCCGCTGAGTGGGGAGGACCCACTCATCCTTGTCTTCCCCAGGAACTTCTCACTATTTCTACCCAAGACTTTCCTCTTGTTTGGGGGCATCTCTAAAACATGGGGAACCAGCCCCTGCGTCAGCCACTGTCTTGCTAGCTACCTTTGTCTTTTGAAGGCCACTGGTCAGGGAAGTAGGTTTAAAATGGCTCTGCTTAGGGTGGGAAGTTGAAGAGGCAGGACAGGAGTGAAGTGGGGAGCATGTCTTGTGGAGCGGGGCCTGGAAAACAAGCAGCGGAACAGTCTGGCTGTCTCTCCACAGCCCGTGGACCAGTTCAGCTTATGGGGCTCCTATCCTGAGAGGGAGCAGGTGCCTTGGCCTGTGGAAGTCCAGGGTTCTGCATGATGTGGCCTCTCTTGGCTCTGACTTTGGGTGCTTTTGACTTGTTTACCACGTTTCCTTTCAAGTCCATTTTTCCACATTCCCACCCTTACCTGTTAACCTCCCCCAATTCCTGCTCCTCTTTTTGTCTAATGAGCTTCTGGTGAGTTCTAATGGGCACCTTATGTTTTAAAGTGGTCAGATGTGTTTCAGAGAGAGAGACTTTGTGGGAAGCCACAGACATGTTTTTATAGAATCCCAGTGTCTTTGAGCAGAAAGGGGCTTTAGAGGTGACAGATCCCATTGCTCTCAGATTATCTTATATTTGACTCACTAATTACTCATTTAAGAAACTCAGTTCCCACACCAATAGGAAAAACCCTACCCTTTTTTTCAGTTGTCACTTACATATTTACAATTGTCGTTATATTTTTAATTTCTTTAGTTTTAAGGCCGTGAGTATTGGAGTAATGGTGATGGGAGAAAATTTGCTGGGGAGTTCTTAATTATCGTGAAAATCCCACGTTTTCAAAGCACTTCTCACCACTTCAAAACCACCAACTCTCTAAACTCCATTTTCAAAGCACTTCTCACCATTTCATAATCACCAACTCTCTAAACTCCAGGAGGATAGGATTTTGTCTTTGTGTTCACTGCTATCTCTCCAGGTCCCAGGACAATGCTCTCTACGTATTTGTCAAGTGAACAAATGACACCGTTAGTAACCCTACCTCTGAATCCCATCTCTTAGCTCCACCCTGCACTTGAATATTTTCAGAGCTGAGGAGCTCACCACTTTGCACGCTGACCTGCTGTTTCTGCAATAGTATAAATGGTCAGCAAGTTCTTGTTTTTGCTGAGTGTAAATTATTCACCTTGACTATACATTATTAGTCCTGCTTCTGTCCCCTGGAACCACAGAGAATTCCATGAATTAATCTCATCCACGAGGGCGTTTCTGATATTGACGACAGCCAGTGTGATCTCCCTAGGATGTCTCTAACAAGCACATGTCCCGGATTTCACATCTTCTTCAAAGGATGCTGGTCTTCACCACCTTTGTCATCCTTTTGTGAGTGAGCCCTTGTTTACAGCACTGATTTTATATGTGGTAACGACAACTAAACACTGCACCACCAACGTGGCTTCTGATCAGAGCAGAGAGGAACGGCTGTGTCACCTTCCTTCTTCTTGACATTATCCTCGATTAATGCAACCAAGCTAATGCCTTCTGAGTTTGCACTTAATTACAACCCCTTTTCTTTCTTCTTTTTTTTTTTTTTTTTTGAGACGGATTCTCCCTCTGTCGCCCAGGCTGGAGTGCAATGGCACTATCTCGGCTCACTGCAACCTCCGCCTCCCAGGTTCAAGCAACTTTCCTGCCTCAGCCTCCTGAGTAGCTGAGATTACAGGCGCCCACCACCATGCCTGGATAAATTTTTGTATTTTTAGTAGAGACAGGGTTTCACCATGTTGGTCAGGCTGGTCTAGAACTCCGGACCTTGTGATCCACCTGCCTCGGCCTCCCAAGTGCTGAGATTACAAGTGTAAGCCACCGCACCCGGCCTAAAACCCTTTTCCAAATAGATTCTCCCCTGTTCTGTACCCCAATCAGGAGTAAAAACCCCATGTTTTGAACCGAGGTACAGTGTCCTATACTTGCCCCCAGCACTGTGGGATACAGGAGTTAGGAGACCCACCTGCATTACAGACTGGTGATGAACATAAAACGGTGCAGTGGGAAAGTGCTTTGAAAGCCATGAAGAGGTCTAAGGCTGCCTATTATTGCTGTGTAGCTGGTTTAATCTATCATAAACCTATTGAGGTCTGTTTAAATTGTGTGTTGGCCCACCAAAATATCAGCATCCTTCTCAATGTTTTTATTCATGGGGTCTAATAAGAATACTTTCTATGACTTCATTTAAGCCATTGCTAGAAATGACTGACAAGACAGGGCTGAGGGCAAAACCCATGGCACATACTTGGGGGGTGACGTGGATCTATCACATCACTCCATCCTTTGCTAGTTCAGTTACTGAACCGACGGTGCGTCTCCTTGATTGTACTACCATCTAGCCCGTATGGCTTCATCAAATTTACAAGGATAACATGACGGCCTTTGCTGGCTGCCTTGCTGAAATCCAGAGACACTGCCGTCTATGGAAATGCAGGTTCTATCAAAAGAGGAAACGTGCTGGTTTGCCATGACTCACTCTTGTCGATGCTGAACAGGCTCCCGGAGGCCACAGCTTCTCCCTAAGGGCTCCCCAAACCTGTAATCACCAACATTTCAGCACAGAGGACAGCGCAAAAAAGCCATGAAGACTCCTTGAAGGAACATGGTAAAGAGCATGGTAAATTGCTGTGCTCTGACTCAGGGTTTCTGAACCTTGGCACTATTCACATTCTGGTCTGGGCAATTCTTTATTGTAAGAGTTGTCCTGTGCATTGCAGGGTGTTTAGCTGCATGCCTGGCCTGTGCGCACCAGATGCCAGGAGCATCCCTTGCCCAGTTGTGACAACAAGAAATGTTTCTAGGCATTGCCAATCTGGGGGCAAAATTGCCCCTGGTTGCAAACCACTGGTCTAACTAAAGGAGAAAGGGACAGAAATATTTAGAACAGTGATACCTGCCCCACCACCACTACCGCAGTTTCTGGATGTGCCTTCAGAATAACATAGATTTGTTATATCCGAATTGCATTTTGCAGAGATTAGTATGGAAATGGGTTTGTATGCTTTGATTCTGCTCCGTCAGTGTAGAGTGATGTGGCCCAGAATCATGTTTGGTGGCAGCGGGGGTGCCAGGCTGGGAATGATCCCTGTGGCATAGATGGCTATGTTAGTAGATGGTCCACGTGAGAACATGTGGAATTTGACACATAGGCTTAGTGGGGAGGTGCTGATGGAATCCCAGCACTTATCAGTACATGCCTAGAGCGAAGGAGCTCCTGGACTTTATTATTATGGTCTGGAGCAGCAAAACTAAATGAAAGATAATCTCTCTTGGGTCTCTGGTTTTAAGGAATCACTCATGCAGGTAGATTGGTGATCATGGGAGGCCACAGAGGTACTTTGTTCAGAAGTTATTGTTTCCATTAGAAAGAGTAATGATTTTCATATACCAGCAAGAACAAACCCATGTTATCATAGGCCGGGGATGAGAATAACAGGAAATCTCCAAGTTTACGGAAGTATCTGGTTTATGCCCTAGGAGGTAATAGGAGTTGTGAGAGGTGGGTCAAGGCCTGCCAACACATGTCAGACAAGAGATTATTCATCATTGTTATTTTTATTTTGAAAATTAACTCCCCAAAAGGGTCAGGTTGTGCTGTGCCTCTCAAAGGTATAATTCCACTTTAAACTATAAGCTGTTTTGAGATGATTTGAGCACAAGAATGTGTTTGGTTATAGAAAATGATTTCCCCAGCTTTCCTTGAAATAAAAAATTGCCCAACATGCTTAGGAAATGGGAATTATGGTGGACACAATATTATTTTCTAGATGGATCACCTTATAAACGAAAGTTCCGTCATCCAGTTAATGGTGAAAAATTGTCTATTTGAAGAGAGAATAATTGTCAAGGAGCAGGGAGGCCAGTGTTATTGTTTTTTCTTTTATTTTTTTTTCTCAAAAACAGGGGTTTGATATTCATTGCATTTTAACTGCATTTGGACTTTTGCATGAGGCAGCTAGGATCCCAGCCAAAGAACCTAGGTCTGGAACCTGAAAGTGGGTTAGGAAGAGGAGGCGGCTGCCCTGGGTTGACTTCTGGAAGGTTGACCTGGGGCTTGGCCAGTCAGCTGGGCAGAGCTCAGGTGGTCCCATTTTATTGCTAGAATGTTCTCATAATCCTACGGAGCCTTCAGAACTATGTGTTCTGCTTGCTTTTTTTCTTTTTAATTTCAAGTCTGTTTGTTGTGAAATAAAGCATATATACAAAAAAGTATACTAAATGGAAATATGCCGATCCATGACTGAAAGTATGAAAACCACTTAATTCAAGATTATATCATGCCAGCACCTCAGAAGACCCCCCTTCATCCTTATCCCCCATCCTCCTCAAAGACAACCACTATCCTGATTTCCAACATTATACTTTTTCAATGTTTTCTATTTTAAAATTTTATTTATTTATTTATTTATTTGAAGATGGAGTCTCTTTCTGTCGCCCAGGCTGTAGTGCAATGGCACGATCTCGGCTCACTGTAACTTCTGCCTCCCAGGTTCAAGCAATTCTCCTGCCTCAGCCTCCTGAATAGCTGGGACTACAGGCACATGCCATCACGCCTGGGTAGTTTTTTTGTGTGTTTTTAGTAGAGACGGGTTTTCACCATGTTGGCCAGGCTGGTCTCAAACTCCTGACCTCAAGTGATCTGCCTGCCTTGGCCTTCCAAAGTGCTGGGATTACAGGCATGAACCACCATGTCCAGCCTCAAAGTGTTTTAGTTTGAAAAAGTTGTAAACCTACAGAGAAGCTGCAAGATGATTATAATGACACCTGTCTACCCTTCACGTAGGTGGACCAACTGTGACTATTTGCCACATCTACTTGATCTCACCTGGGAAATTCTTAGCCACCCACCTTGGAAGCTGGCTTTTGGGCCATCAAGTGACACTCTGGCCGGTTTTCCAGACAGCCACTCCATTTGCTAAAATCCGACCGGTTCTGAGTGGCCATGAAAAGACTCCTGGTAAAATGAGGAGGGCTACATCCCTTTGGAACCTCCCAGGAGTCCAGGTTCAGTTCTTTGGGAAAAATAATTTGTGAATCCACCCGTTAATTCATGCATTAATTTCTCCCCCTGCCTTTCCCTCCCTCCCTTCTGCCTTCTTTTTCTTCTTGCTTTTCCCTTTCAAGAAATACTCCCTGATCACTGCAGGCCTCTGTGGCAGGTGCTGAGGATGTGCTGGTGGGCGAGATGGTCCTGTCTTTGCCTTCACCATCTATCTGCTGGTTGTGGGGGAAAGCTTGATTAATATCTAGGCAATGACAAAAAGTGGTACACAGGGAAGTATGGGATACAAAGGGAATACGTAGGTATTTCCTACATACATAGGTATTCCCTCCAGTCTAGGACGGCTTGGGAAGGCTTCCTCGAGGCAGGGAACCCCAATCCAGAAGGACACAAAGAAGAGAAAAGTGGAAAAGTTGTTTCTGGCTAGAGCTACTTTGAGTCCTGTGTACTTGGAGTACCAAATGAATGTGGCACTGAAACACATACAGCCATTTGCAGAATCCAAGTGACTCAACAGGGTCTGGAGGGGTGGCCCCTCAGTGGAGGGATTGCTGCCCCAGATCTGGCTGTACGGAGTTGGTGTGGGATAGACCAGGGCAGGGTCTGTTGGCGGATTTTGGTGTTGGAAGAACAGAGAGGACAGGGAAGGTAGCATTGGGTGTGGAGCATTTGGAAGGATGCAGAAGCAGGGTGGGGTCTGTGCCAGTCATGGTGGTTCTGGGCTTAGCTAGATGTAGAGGAAAATGGGAAGGGCTTTGTAGACCTGCCAGTAGTATTTGGGTTTGGAAATTTTCCAGATTTAATTCTAGTCTTTCCCTGGGCAGTGGGATATCTTCAGATTCTCCCAACTCTATCCTTAAAATCCTGGATGGTAAGATCTGGTAGGCAGAGAGATTTTTAAGAATAGAGTTTACTTTTCCCCATTAAAAACTAATATATGCTTATTATGGAAAATTTATAAAGTACATAAAAGCAGAAAGAAGAAAATAAGAGGTGGTATTTTACTGGATTGTGGATTAGTCCTAGAAATTCTATGGAATGGGGGGTGGCCAGATTTATTCCATTCATTGTTTATTTGATAGGAAAAAAACCCAAACAGCCCAACCCTGTACTGTTTTCAGAATCACCCCAAGGCCTGGGTTCAGAATATTAGCTTGTTAATTATCAGGAAAATGATAGAGCTGAGAAGAAATTCACCCATCTCTAAGGCCAGCTGGAGAACCCAGTTGAGGTGGGCTGAGATGGAAATGACCTTCTCCAAAGCACTGAGCCCCATGAGTCATCCCTGGGGCACCTATTAGCTGTGAGCTCCATTCATCCTTCCCGGAGGACTGTCCCCACCTGACCAGTCACAGCTCACCCCAACCCAGAGCCTCTGAGGGCTGGAGCCTGCCTCCATCTGAGCCCCAAGCTTCCTTTTCCCCTTGTTCCCCACACTAACATTCTATGATTTCTCCCTTAACCTCTTTATGAAATCAGTGAAGACCTTGTATGATTTTTAGAGTTCTTTTTTTCCCAGTTGGAGGACTTATTTATTTACTGTGGTTGACATTCTGCTTTCTTTTGGGAAGGATTTGTGAGAGCCTAGCATAAAATTCACTTTCTTAACAAGAATGTCAGATGGAAGTAAAAAATATATATATTAATAAGAATTTTTGGAAACGGTATTAATAACGTTACGGAATGGGCTTTCGGTTTGGCCACAGGTGTCCCAGTAGTCAGGGCTGAGGGGATGGATGATGGCTTGTGGTTGTTTGGTGGGCACCATGCTACCTCTGAGAAGAGAGATGCTCTGCTGCTGGCCGTGGCAAGGAACTGATCACATAGGATCTCACATGTGGGACATCGACCAGGAGAGGGGTCCACGTTGTCACAGCAGCTTGGCGCATGGGAGCACACATATAATCATCACTTAACTAAAGCTGAGGCCAAATAGAGGAGATTTGGAAGTGAGGGACCCGAAAATGGGAACCCTTGCTAAGGACATAGGCAGCTGTACGCCAGAGCCTGTGGGCCGCCCCGAGGAAGTGAGCCCTACGAGCCAGCCTTGTAGGGCAACAGAATGTCACACCCAGGTCCTTCCCTTGCCTCAAGACCCCCAAGTGAATTCCCACTTCCCACAGGAAGTAGTTCAGACCCTTGGGATACCTGGTGTGGTCCTCCTGACCGGGACTCAGTTTACCTCCTGCTTCAGCCCTTACTTGCCTCCTCCAATCCCAACCTCCTCCCATCCTCAGGTGACCTGGTGCTTGACCCAGGCCACCAAGGGGTGGCCGGGCCCTGTCTGTGCTGCAGAGATGGGCTCCTTCCGCAAGGACCCCCTGTGGGGCTCCCGGGGCGTCACTTCTGCTTCTTCCAGTGCTTTCTGACCCTGTGCTTTTCTACCGACTTCTGGGCTGGGTCATCCACTCCTCCAGGAGAGAGGCCAGGGAGCATTCCATCAGCCCCACCTCGCCAGAGGCCCGGCACAAAGTTGGCACTCAATGGTTGTAAACTGGATCCACCTACAAAGCCCCTAGAGCTCGTGAGACCTGGGAAACAGCGTTGCATACAATTGAGTGACAGAGCCCTGCGTGGAAAGGGAAGCCCCGGTTGGTGCCCTGTCCTCATCCAGGGGGAGGGGAGGAGAGACCTGAAAGGAAGATGGGAGTCCCACCCCAGCCTGCGTGTTTCTCTGGGAAACAGGTTTCAAGTGCAGGGAGGCGGTGGAGGGCTGACTTCATGGCCAGCACTGTCCTGGGCACCCTGGGTCGTGGAAGGGAGGTGGAGCTCGGTTTTCCATCTGGGCCTCAGGTGGACTCAGAGGAGGTTCTTAGAGAACCATACGAGGGCGTATCAGGTAAGCACAGGTACGTAATGCAGAGAAACAGTGCTCGCTGCAATTAGAGGAAGCAGAGAAATAGGAGCTGGAGTGGTCACTAAAGGCACGAATGGCCTTGACGGTGGAGTAGGGAGAGGCAGACACATTGCCGGCACAAAGAGCTTGCTGGATGACAGGTTTCGTGGTTTGTTTGTTGCTTTAATTGATGTGGACAGGGGATTCCAGGTAGGAGAATCCACGCAGGCTAGGAAGGAGCTTGGCTCTGCATGGGGCATGAGGAGATGTGCTGCTCTCAGCGGAAGGTCCCCAGAGGAGGGGAGGCTCAGGGTCCGGCAAGGTGGCTGAGCCTCGAGCACCCTCCACAGAGCACCCTGCCAGGGGCCTAGGGCGCATGTTGTAACCCGGCTGTCTACACCAGATCGGTAGAACTTTCACAGGTTAATGGCTTCGTCTTGATTGTTTAAATTTTGTAAGGCGTTGGGACCCCTTACGAGTAGCTCTGAAAGGAAGTGGATTGCTAATAAATGCAAACTGTAAAATATTCATTTGAGATGATTATTTTATATTATTGCATAAGTGCAAAATGAATGAACTTTCTGCTTACTTATGGTGGAATACACAACTATCTGAGCTATTTAGTGAATGAAGTATTTAACCTAATTTCTATGCCTTAAGTGACCTAAGGATAAATGTTATAGTTTAATGTTTTAGTGTTAGAGAAGGAACTAAGGGAAATAAACAGACTTCGAGGCCTCCTGCCGGCTTCTGATGGGGAAGGAGCATCTCCTGGGCGAGGAGTCCTTGGGAGCCTCCAGCAGCTTCCCGCCCCTCACAGAGGGTCAGCGGCCATGCACAGCCGTGCTGCCAGAACCTGGGGAGAGCAGTACCCTCAGCCCTCACTCTCAGGAGCTCTGGGCTGGGGAGGGGACAGCAGGGGTCTTGGCCCTGTTCCTTCCCTTTCTGGGCCCCGTTTGCTCCTCCAAACAAGGCAGGCTTGGACCAGGAACTCCTGGGGCTCTGTCAGCTCCAGTGTGGCAGAGTTGTGGGTGCTGGAGGCTGCTGGGAGGTTTCTGGGGGGCTAGGACTAGGATGGCTGCCAGGACTTGAGGGTGGAGGCAGGGACAGAGATTCCCCAGAGGCGGCTTCATGGGTGGGGAGGCAGGAAACCCGGGTCTGTGTCCTCCTGGGGCAGTGTGGTTCCAGGACCCAGGTCCAGCTCAGTGGCTGAGGAAAGCCCTTGCCTGCCTGGGCCTCTCTGTGCTGCAGCGTCCCTGTCCGGCCCCCTCTTCACTTTTGCATCCGATGCATCTGCACTGCCAGGGCTGCCAGGTGCCCTGTGTTGCCATAGCCCTTGAAGATGGACCACCGCAGCCTCAGAAAGGGGCAAGCATCACACTGCGGCTGCTTCACGGGCACCTGCAACTCCAGGAAGCTCGGGGGCGAGTGTGAGCCATGCTGCTTCTGCCCACCAGAGCCCCGGTCTAGGCTGCACTCCCGACCTTGCCTCCCAGCTTGATGTGCACTGCTGATGAGTTGGTCTGTGCAGAGCCTCTAAGGCAGCTTGGACATGGGGAGCTGTGGGTTTGGTCCTGCTTTGTGCCCAGGGCTCTGGGTCCAGGTAGCCAGTGCTGAGCCCTCTGTCACTGCAGCATGGGGCTGCTTTCCCTGCGGTCCTCGTGCTTGGGCTCTAGCTTGGTCCAAAAGGCTTTCCTCAGGGGCTCCCCATTTGAGCTCTGGGCCTTGGCGAGGATTGGAGCACCATCCCTTGGAGGTGTTGGCGCTGTCCAGGTGCCGGCCAGTGTGGAAGGAGCTGGCTCCTGAGGATTTACCAGCCCCTTTTGGTTACCAGGCTCAGGCACTTGCCAGGGGTTGGTTGGTTTGTTTCTTCTGGATTTGGATTTGTTCCCGGGACAGACGTCCTTGGATCTTACCAGGAACCATGGCCTGCAGGACACTGCTGCGGGGAGGGCTTCCTGGAGCTTGGGGAAGCTTCAGTCCAGAGAAGACAGGGGACTTGACTGAGCTCATGGTCAGGGAGTGTCAGAACGAGGACCAGGGCCCCAGGTCCAGCTCCTGGGCTGCCTCCTCACTCGGCGTCCAGTGCTCAGGCCTCTGGGCTCTGGCCCTTGCTTGGGTGAGCTCAGCTGTGCGCAGTGACTTTGGGCCATGGGCTGTGGCATCACGTCCTTCAGAGCCTTCTCTGGTCACTCCCAGGTCGTGTCAGTCCTGAGGATGCCAGGAGACGCTTTCTGAACAGTCTGCGCCCTTCCTTATTTTTTGTTATCTTGGCTGTTTGACAAATAGACTTTGGAGGTGGAAAGACCTGAGTTCAAATCTCGGACCCACTACTGACCAGCTGGGTGACGTTTCATTATCCATAACATAGAGAAGATACTGAGAGTCCACGAGACACCACACAGAAGGCTCATAGCACAGGGCCTGGCACCGAATAGGTGCTCTTTACGTGATAGCTTGTATGGTTGGCTCTCCACATCCACCCTCACTGCCACCCCCAGCCCCAGCCTTCCTTTGTGCCTGTTTCTGAGTAGTAAGATTTCTTACTAACAGTTTCTTGTATTCAGCTTCCCCATCACCTTCCTTCCATTTCAGCAGAACCCTCTGGAGTGGAGCAAGCGATGGGAAATGCTCTTATCAGGCACCTGGGACCTAAGCAGGTGCCCTAACCAGCAGCAGCTGAGCACTGAGCCCCGCGAACACCTGTGCCCAGGTGCAGGTGCTGGCGAGGGTGGCTGCCACTGTCCAGCTCTGATCTCTGGGGCAAATGAATGTTCCAACCCCAAACATCCCCACAGCGGTCCCGACAGACGCCTACTGGTTTGGCATGCACTGTCGTGTGTGGGAGCTCTGCTTACTGGCTTCTGTCTTGGCATGGTCTCTGCAGAAGGAAGCCACCGCAGACTTGGTGGCTGGTCTTCGCATTGGGTTGAAGGGTGATTCAGTGTTCCAGTTTGGATTGTAACTGCTTTATTTTTTAATTATTTTTTTGAGACGGAGTCTCGCTCTTTTCGCCGAAACTGGAGGGCAATGCTGTGATCTCGGCTCACTGCAACCTCTGCCTCTTGGGTTCAAATGATGCTGGGATTACATGCATGAGCTACTGTGCCCTGCCTGGATTGTAACTACTTTAAAAAACCCTTCCAATGCTCCTCAGTGCCCTTAGAATAAGCTTCTAGACCCTCAGCCCTGCCGGCATGCCCATTCCCATCTTTCTAGCGCCCTCGGAGACCCTTCGCCCTCCTATCCACTCTGAAGATGTGGAGGACCTACCTTGACCTTCCCCTCATGCCATGAACATGGGTAGGTCCCCTCTCCTCATTCCAGACCCAGCTCCAGCATCACTCCTCTAGAGGTGGTACCAGAGCATCCATGTCAAAAATCCCCGTCCCAGTTCCCAGCTTCATCCCTGTCTACTTCCTTCATGACATTTATCACAGTTAATAGCTATTTTATTATTTGTTCCTTTCCTTTTTGGTCCATGTCCCCCACTACAGTGTTACCTCTACAAGGTGGGAAACTCTGCCCACCTGTCACTGGTGTGTCCGCAGTGCCAGCTGAGAGGCTGGCAGGCAGAGCCGCTCATTAATATATGCTGGCTGTGACCTTGCCATTCCCAGTAGTTCCGATACCTCCAAATTCCGAGATTACAAACATCCCACTCTTCAAATACCACATCCAACATGTCTCTCCGCTCCACTCCTCCAATTTCCCCTGATGCCCCTGAGAATACAAGCCCCCAGTGCTCAGGGGGCCCCTTCCCAATCCTCAGACTTTCTGGCCCTGTCTCACTTCATCATGCTCACTGGGGGAAACCACAATGCTGGGGAAACCCAGTCCTTGCCTTGCCCCTTGTCCATACCTGTGCAGCTGGAGAGACACCTGCGGGTGTGCTGATGTCACGGTTCAAGTTTTCAACCTCATGTGGGCCCATGATACTGCCCGGCCAGGTGCTGGTGGTCCCCGTCCACACTTCCCATTCTTCAAGGTGACTCTTAAGTACCTTCATCCTCTCTCAAGCCCCCAACACTCCTCCCGCCCTCTCTCTTAGCTGTTGACCTTGCCAGGTAGCGATAATTGAAGGAGAACTTCCTCCAGCTTCTCCTGCCAGATCTGCCACTTTCTTTCTGGTCCCTGCGAGGCCCTGGCTCTGTCCACCGCTGCTCTTGGTCCTGCGTCCTGGGTTCCTGGCACCGGGTCTTTCTCTCCTCCCTGGATCTTCCTGTCAGCACACAAACATGCCACGATTTCTCCCATCTTAAAGACCCTCTCTAGACTTCTCCCTCTCCCAAGCCAGGCCCCCTCCTCTCTTTCTCATTTACAGGGAGACTCTTGGAGAGCCATCCACAGGGCTGAGTGCTGTGGGCGCTTCTTAGTCCTCGCCTTTGCCTGTCAGCAGCCTGTGACGTGGCTGATTGCCCCTCTCTGTGACACACCTCCTTCGGTGCCCAGGCTGCCACCTCACACTGGCTTCCTTTCCTCTCACCACTGGGGCTGCCCTTTTTCTTCCTCAGTTTCCCTCAACTCTGAATTCTGTCGTGCTCCTGGGCTCTGTCCTTGGACTCCCTGTCTGCCACTTGTGCGCAGACTCACATCTCTAAATGTAGCTTCCCGCCATATGCCTGCGGATTGGACTTCCCTTCTGAGCTCCCAACTCACCGTCCAGCTGCTTCTCGGGAACCTCCACTTGTCTCGGGTATAGAACCTGAGTGCCTGTAATCTCTCCCCACATCTGATCTGGCTGCTGCTTCCCAGTAATGCCAACTTCATCCTGCTAGTGTCTCGGGCCAAAAGCCTTGGGATCATCCCTGAGTCCTCTCTCTCTTGTCTCCACATGTCCAGACCTTCAACAAACCCTGTGGCCGTGACTTCAAAACACACTCGTCCCTCATTGCCTTGTGCCGCACCTCCTTGGTGCCAGCACTTCTCGCTGGGGAAGTTGCAGACCCTTCTATCGCTCTCCAGGCCCTGCCTTTGCCCTTCTTTTTATTTTATTTTTTTCAGACAGAGTCTCACCAGCCTGTTGCTCAGGCTGGAGTGCAGTGGCATGGTCTTAGCTCACTGCAACCTCTGCCTCCCAGGTTCGAGATTCTCCTGCCTCAGCCTCCTGAGTAGGGATTACAGAAGTGTACCACCATGCCCGGCTAATTTTTGTATTTTTAGTACAGATGGGGTTTCGCCATGTTGACCAGGCTGGTCTCGAACTCCTGGTCTCAAGTGATCCACCCACCTCAGCCTCTCAAAGTGCTGGGATTACAGGCGTGAGCCACCGCACCTGGCCCCTTTGTCCTTCTTGAGTCTTTTCTCAACCCGGTAGCCAGAGCCATTCTGCTAAGATCAGGCCTGGCCATCCTCAGTGCTTAGGTAAGCAGAGTGTGGCTCATCTGTGCACTGTTCCTGGCTGCAGGTAGCAGAGGTGGAGTCAGAGATGGAGCCAGGAGTTGAACTTTGGAGTGCTGGACTCACCGCCCCCCTGGTGTGGACAGGCCCCTCTGTGATCTGTTGGTTCTACATTGTGTTCTTGGTGAGGAGGGCAAGGATACTTTTGCAATTTTCAACTTCTGGGAGCTGGCGGAACTTCCCTTCCTGTCTTGCCTCCACTCCTCAAGGCCTCAAACTATCCCATAATGCTCGGCTTCCTTGTGACTCCTCTTCTTCAACCCCAACGACAAGCAGCCAGCTGAGAGCCTCCTCCAAAGTCAGAGACAAGGAGCTTGGCAGTGGACCTGCTGCCAGAGGCAAGGCCGTGATCTTGGAACATGGAAGCCCAGCACATTTGCTTGTCCTAAAAATACAGTTCTTAAAATAGACCAGTCCATGTGGGAGATAGGGAACCTGTCGAGTGTGGTTCTGAAGGGCTTGCTCCGCCAAGGGGACCGGCTGGCTAGGGCAGCGCCCCGGCAGGGCTGTGTGCCTCAAAGGGTGTCCTCAGCCCTGGCAGAAGCCACAGCCTGGGTTTGGGGTACCCTGTCTGGCTCTTGTTCTTAAAACCCCATCCAGAGGCAGGCCATTCTCTTACCTGCTAGATGTCTGCACATAGGGAAATCTGAATTGAAGCCGAGCCTTGGGCTAGGCCTTGCAAAAGCTGCAAACAACAGTTTGTGTTTGGGGTGTGAGGCTATAAATAGCCCAGGTGGCCCGAGGGGGTTGGTGATTTAGTCAACCATGAACAAGCTAGAGACAGGCTCCTTCTTCCTGGGGATCCCAGCGCCCACTACAAATGTGAACTCCTTTTTGCTCCCTGTCCCAGCCTGCCCCAGCCTGCCCCAGCCTGCCCCATTAGACAGGGCATGGTGAGGCGAATGGCTGCAGGGACTGAGGCCTTTCTGTAACTAAAGCCCAGCCTAAGTATAGGGAGCAATGGCCGAGCTTCTGTTTTAAGGAAGCAAAACAACGTGCGAGCATGGTCCCTTAACACGGAGTCTGGAATTGTTTCTCATAACCCAACACTTGGCTCAGTTTCAAAAAGGAAGCCTCTCCTCTCGGGTATCATGACCAGGCTCCTCGTAAGAGGTGGGACGCAGCCGAGGGGGGCCGTCTAGAGGTTACACATTCTGAGCTACCTTTCGGGGTCTGTGGACCCTTTCAGACCCTGCGGCGTGTCGGGGGCGGGGTGGGGGAGTGGGTGGTGGCATCAGTGGGTTTCTGACGAATGCCTGGAGTTGTTTGCATAATTGGGGCTCTGTGTGTCTTTTTCTGGAGGAAGAGCTTCTTTCACATTCCTAAAGGCTCCCTGACTCAAAAACCACAAGCTAAATGATCTGTAAATTTTCCTCCAGCTCTGAGAGCCTCTGATCCTATTATTCCAAGTCAAGAAATTTTGAAAATTACAGGATAGAATTCTTTCTCAGAACAGATGCTAGGGATTTGTAAGTTTCCATTCCCTGTGCTGCTCTGGTTTGCTGGATGGATGGATGTCTTGGAATTTCCAAGACCTCCAATCCTCAAAGAGGTTCTCACCTGCTGTCCTGGTGAGCTGCACGGGCCTCCCTCCATGGTGACTTGTGTTTTTGGACCGAGTGGGATCAGTTGAGCGGGAGGCGCTAATGACCGGATTTCCTACGTTGTCCCCTGCTCCCCCGACTCTATTCCTCACTGAGCCGGACAGACTCACCCCTTCCAGTGTCTGTGGCATGTTCCCACTGTCCACCTTCACGATTCACGTTTCTGGAATGTTCTGCTCTTCCCCCTGTCCAGGTCCTGTGTGTCTTCAGGGTCTGGTCAGATGTCTTCCGGTGGGGCTGCAGCTAAACTTAGCCTGCCTAGCCTGCCTCTCCTCTGAGTGCACATAGTGTTGACATTTTTTTCAGTTAAAAAAATTTATTTTAAAAATGATCTTACAGTTAAACTGACGTTTTTGGGGCTGTGCCGTTCCAAGACTTTTAACCCATGTTAGCACTGCCACAAGTAAGGGACAGGGCAGCTCCAACACATCCTGCAGTATATTTGTCTGTTCTCACATTGCTATAAAGAACTACCTGAGACTGGGCAATTTATATAGAAAAGAGGTTTAATTGGCTCACAGTTCTGCAGGCTGTACAGGAAGCGTGGCTGGGGAGGCCTCAGGAAACTTACAATCATGGCAGAAGGCGAAGGGGAAGCCAGTGTGTCCTGCGTGGCTGGAGCAGGAGGAAGAGGGTGAAGGGACAGGTGCTGCACACCTTCAAACAGCCGGATCTCCTGAGAACTCACTCACTATCATGAGAACAGCAAGGGGAATCCTCCCCCATGATTCAGTCACCTACCCCGGGCTTTTCCTCCAACATTGGGGATTACAGTTTGACATGAGATTTGGGTGGGACACAGAGCCAAACCATGTCACGCAGCCACACCCTGCCCCATCCTAACCCCCGGAAATCACTCATCTCTGCTCTGCCACCATGGGTTGGTCTTTTCGAGAATGTCAGATGCAGGCTGGCTTCTTTCCCTCAGCCTGACACCTATGAGAGCCGTCTGAGTTGGTGTATGTGTCAACAGTTGGTTCCTTTCAGTGGCTGGGTACGCGTCCATTCCCATAATGTCTTATCCGCATGTTCTCTTGGTGAATTTTGCCTCATTGTGTGCATGTCCTATGTCACTAGATGTAGGGAGGCAAGGGCAGCATGTCGTTCATTTTTATAACCTTTCAAATGCTCTGCAAACAGTAGGTGCTCAGCTGTCGAATGGGTGAATGAATGGACCACAGCGAGTAACAGGAAGGGGAAATTAATTTTATAGAATTTTGTATTTCCCATATCCTAAAAAATCTCCAGTAAACATAACCCTTAATTTCCTGAATTAAAAATGATTCATGCTGGGTGCAGTGGCTCATGCCTGTAATCCCAGCACTTGGGGAAGCCAAGGCGGGTGGATCACTTGAGGTCAGGGATTCAAGACCAGCCTGGCCAACATGGGGAAACCCCATCTCTGCCAACAATACAAAAAATTAGCCATGCGTGGTGGCAGGCACCTGTAATCCCAGCTACATGGGAGGCTGAGACAGGAGAATCACTTGAACCCAGGAGGTTGGAGGTTGCAGTGAGCTGGGATTGCACCACTGCACTCCAGCCTGGGCGACAGAGCGAGACTCTGTCTCAAAAAAAAAAAAAAAAAAAAAAAAGATTCATTGTCTCTCTGTATTCTGTTAGTAGCCGAGACAGGAGAAAAAGCAATCAAGGTAACCCAATGACAGGGATTTCCTTCTCCAGACTCCCTCCCTGCCTACTTTCTGTCTCTTTTTTCTGGTAAGTATTTCCCTGGCCATGTCCTGGGACCTGTACACAGGTGCCCACTTCTTACACCCCACCATCGGGAGTCTTCGACAGCTGCCACACAGAAGAGGAATACCGTGGTCCTGGAAGTTGCTAGGTAGGCCCCGAGTCCCAGTTGTTTCATTTCTCAGGACCTCCTGGTGCTGCAGGAGAATGAAACGGGCTCCAGACTGGAAGCTGCCACACATGCCTTGTGATCCTGGCTCTGATGGGCCTTGCTGTGTGATCTTGCTTAAGTTGCTTCCCCTTTTTGGTCTTTATTTTCATTACCTTATTTTGTACACATCGGTTAAAAGATGAATCTGAAAGAGGTGGTTTCTATAGTCTCTTCAAGCTCTGAAACAATATGATTTTGTGAACTCACATACTCATACAGACATAAACACAAGGAGGATTTGCTAATGAACTTCTTCATTCTTTGCTAAATATAAATGCCTTGCTTGTTACTGCAGAGGTTCAGGTGCTCCATCAGCGAGTATTTAAGTGCCTACTATGTGTGGGTTTCAAACTTGAGGCTTTAAGTGTTTGTAGGAAATGGAAACATTATCTGATGTCTTTCTGTTCTTTTAATGAGGAGTGGAGAGGGAAGACGTGTGTGTTATCACGACCCTGTCTCATTTGTATGCATCATTCCTCTTTTTCTTCTGCTTCCTTTCCTGGGATCGCCACATTCTTGTTGGTGTCTTACAGACGAACCTGTTGAGGACTGAATGACCAAGTGCCCCAGAAACATGGGTTGGTGTGGGTGGTGCCCAAGCCTGACCCTGCCTGTTTTCTCATACACGGTTCACGTTGCCCCCAGCAGAAGTGGAGAGTAAGGGGCTCACTGGCTATTTCTCCAAAATGCGTTGGTTGGTGTGGAATTGGGTACTACCTGGTACTTTCTGTGAGTGTCGAGGGCCTGCTCCTCCAGGCCATGGGCCATGCCTTCCAAGGTTTGTTTTTTTTTTTTTCTGAGACGGGGTTTCCCTGTCACCCAGGCTGTAGCACAGTGGTGCGATCTTGGCTCGCTGCAGCCTTGACCTCCAAGGGCTCAAGCCATCCTCCCACCTCAGCCTCCTGGGTACCTGGGACCACAGGTGTGTGGCACCACGCCTGGCTAATTCCAGGGCTTTTTAACAGATGGTCTCAGGAGTCTCCTTTGTGGAGGTTCAGGTCACTCTGGGGATGGATGGAGTTGGGGCCTAGGACTCCTCTCTCGACTCCTGGGTCAGAAAGTGACTCCATCAAACAGGCATTTTTATGGTCTCAAATGGATTTAACAAGGAAGAAGTCATGGAGGCAGTGAACGAAGACACAGTTAGTGAGGGACATGGTGGACCTACTGGTGGCTCACAGTGCTTATGATGTAGAGGTGTGAATGTCTTTTGTCTCCAGCAGGCTTGCCTTGAGGAGAGACACCATTTTGCCATCATCTTTACCCCCAGAAAGAATAGGTGGGGAGGAGATTTGTGTAGGACTCTTTTTCCCCATATGGAGAACTCTATGGCCATTTTACAAACATTCCCCATCCTTCCAAATCCTCTCTCCCCCTTCTCCTTGCCAAATTTACACTGCCAGTTATACTAGACTAGCAACAAGGAGCTTGGAGAGAAAGGCTGCTTTTAGAGATGTCGTTCCAAGTGCTAACAAGGTGTTCTCGATAACCGGAATCAGCACCGCCCTCCTTCCGGTCATGTAGCCCTGGTAACCACAGAGCATGTTTATGCTCGGGGAGTCTGTTTCCCGTTGTTGGGGGTCGGAACCATTCCTGGAGTCATTTCTTCGTTTTAATGCTCATCCTTTCCCTTTCCAGCCATTAAAGCTTCTGGCCTAGAAAAGCCTGTCTGGCTGGCCTGACCTGGTGCTCCGTTTCTGTTATCTCTGATCAGCAGCGGGGAGGGCGCTGTGGACAGAAACGTGTTAGAGAAGGCCCCTCTGCAGAGGGACCCGAAGAGACCCAAGGACACCCTCCTGGCTGCAGGGGGCCTGTACCCTCCCTGGCTCTGTGCACCTCTATCCTGGCAAGAGGGCCTTGGTGGGCAGGGTGGATGCCCGCATGCTTTGGTGCTACCATGACAAGGTGGCCCTGGCCCGGGAGTGGAGTGGTGCCTGGGTTCCCCGAAATGCCTCAGAGCCATGACTTTCTGCTTCTCACAGCTTCTTTAACTCAGTCTCTTAGTCTTCCCCTGAACTTGCGGACACTTGGGTTCTCTGACCAGCATGTTAAGGAGTTGGGCTGGGCAGCCTCTGCAAAGGTCTTCTTTATGGTCAACTTGAACAGTTTCCATAAGGTTGTGTCGGGGACATCTAGAAATAGGTTCCTTTGAACAACAGTATGCTCGTTGGCTACCAAGACCTTCCAAAGGAGTGAGATTGTGTTGGGGATGGGATTTCAGGCTGTGTGTGTAAATTCAGCATAATCCTCCGTGTGGAGAGGAGACACGCTGGTGAGGGCAGCTCCTGGTGGTGGGGCAGGGGTCACAAAGCTCTGAAATGAACAGTGAAGTCCTGGAGGGGCCCTTTAGCAGAACGCAGGATCGGGGCACCAGTGACCCTTTCCTTCCCAGGGGGAAAGTGGTTCACTGTCAGAAATGCTTTAGAATCGTTAGAGGACATTAGATCAGCCACACAGATGATGAAACTGAAAGCCAGGGTCTGTTTGTTCTGCTGCTGAGCAAACTTCGTAAAAATGTTCATCGAGATAGAAAACAAGAACACAGACACACTGTGAGCCCTTTGACCTTTGCCTTTGACCCTGAAACCTGACTATTTCCTGAAGAAAGCGAGTTTGCCTGTGTCCCTGCGCCTGTGCCTGTGACAGCCCCGCCCGGCTCCCCGGCACCTGCTCCGACTCCACCTCTCATGGAAGTAGTGTTTTGCGATGAAGTCTTGGAAGCCAACAGCTCTCCTTTCTCCTCTTTCCCATGTGTGGTGTTTGTGATTCCAGAAATAAGTTGGGCTCCACCCTCAGAGTGGCAAGCATTGATGGTTTCTCATTCAGGGGCTCACTGGGGATTGCCTGAAGCCAATGCTGGCATGGCTGGGCAGCCTGTTTCTCCAGGAGGGCCGTGATGGCACATTTGTGTCAATATTACTTGCAGAAGAACCTTGCATCTTTTATAACAGGCAATTCTGTTCAGGAGTATGAATTGGAGCCAATTAGGGCTAAAAGTATATTCCAAAATATATACAGTTATATGGCATATTACAATGTTTTGGTCAACAACTGATTGCATATACCACAGTAGTCCTATAAGATGCTAACACTATATTTTTACTGTACCTTTTCTATGTTTAGATATGTTTAGATACACACATACTTACCATGTGTAGCAGTTGCCTACAGTATTCAGTATAGCAACACGCTGCACAGGTTTGTAGCCCAGGAGCCATAGGCTGGATGACTCTAGCCTGGGAGGGTAGGAGGCTATCCCATCTAGGTTTGTGTAAATATGCACTTCGTGTAAGTACACTATGATGTTCACACAATGACAAGATCGCCTAATGACACATTTCTCGGAATGTATCCTTGTCATTGTGGGACGCAGGACTGTATAGGCAACAAAGAGATAAATTGACAAATGATTTCTGACCACCCCATACTGTAGGCTGAGGGCTCAGGCCCCTCTGAGGGCTCCTGTAGGAGGCTCTCCTGCCTCTGACTCAGTGCTGGGGACAGAGGGGGGCTGCAAATTGTGGGCTTAGCCTTGAGCTGCGATATGGGGCAAGATGATGACATGGGGAAGGATGATGATCAGAGACAGAGCTGGAGAGGGACCGGGGCTGACCCAATGCCACAGGAAGTGGCTGGAGTTGTTCTCCCCTGGAGGGACCTGAGCTGGGGCTTACTCTCACCGGGCTGTTGCACAGAGGCAGGTGATCCCCTGATTGTCCCCACTGGGCCACCAGGCAGCCCTCACCTGTCCTTGGGCCAGAAGAGCACTTCTCCATCCCAGGCTCAGGCAGTGCTTGTGCATCCTGCAGGGGCGTGGGCCACCCCGGCCTCGGCGCACCCTGCTTTTGACCATTCTTTGTGCTGGAGGCGAGGAGTGAGTCTGGGGACCTGCCCGGGGGCTCCATGGCTGACACAGCCGGCCAGACAACTGCAGGTGTCAGAGATGTTTTGAGAAACTCCCTTCAGGGCAATCAAGCCCTTGCCAAGTGGAATCACTCTGCATTTACATGGGTGGCTTCTGAACGTGGCCGTGATGAATTGTGCTCTGGCAGGGCCATGACAGTGAAAAATGGGGCAGTGAGATGGAGTAGGAAGGCGCAGGGTCTCTGCTGGGCTGGAGCCTGCACCTGAACCGGGAGTCTGGAGTCACTGGAAACAGTGGGTGCCTCCGCTAGCCCCAGGGGAATGCACAGATGTGCCCTCATCGCTCAGCTTCTCTCTTTGTCTCTCTGCTCCCTTCATGTGCATTGTCTTTCTCCGATTTTCCCTCTGTCTCTCCAGGCTGAAATGCAGCATCAAACACACGCTCTCCTGCTTTCTTGCTTTGTCTCTCTTACACTTCTCTTTCCTTCTTTCTTATTTGATTTTTAAATTATAATCAAAACCACTGGACAGTGAGCGGGGGCAGGAGGGACATTTGAAGAGGGTGGATGTGTCGCTGTCTTGATTGCGGTGACAGTTTCCCAGGCGTGCACATGTGTCAAAACTTAGTGTTGCACACCTCAAATATGTGCAGTTCATTGTATGTCAGCTGTACCTTAATAAAGCTATATTTAAAATCCCCCACTCATTTTGAGTAGGAAAGCAATGAGAAAATGTTTTTGAATATTTAACTTTTAGAAAAGCCTGTGTTCTGCTTCCCTGTAAAGTAGAGGGAGACAGAGACCCAGCAGGGGGCATTTCTTTCTGGGGTTTGAGCACTGGAAGATCATTATTAACAGTGCAACAGCCACCGCCGTTCAGTGAGTGGTTTAATCAGTAGGACAAGCCTATGCAACAGCCCTTGCATTTGTCCCAGAGACCCAGGGAGGGTAAGCAAAGTGATCTGCCCAAGGCCACGCAGCTGGTCAGGGGCAAAGCTCTGCTTCCCTGCAGGTCTCCGGAGCATGATTCCCCTCCAATACCAGTTGTGGGATGGGACAGATGCACCTGGGAGTGGCTGGCAGAGAGTGTGTTGGAAATTGTTTAGCACCTACCCTTAAGATTTAGTTTGAGATTGAAGAAAAGATGGTCTCTGCTTCTCTGGCTCACAGGCAGTCACCCCCTTCCTTTCCTCCCTCAGCCACTTGTGCATTCCCAGCAGGACACCTTTGGTGCTGGGGGAAGGACCCTTTATGATCCCTTCCCTCCAGACTTTGGCTGGTTGGAAAGGCCACAGGATGACTCTGCCATGGGTATCGGGTGGGCCAGTGGTACGGGCTAGCTGTGCAATCAAGGGGCTATGAGGAGTGAGGTTTCCTCTTGGGTTGGTCTTCTAATTAGTCTAGGATGACATAAAGTAGCCTCTCTTTTAAAAAAAGGCAAATTTGGTCAGATCTTGGTTTCCAGGGTTTTGGAATATCCAGGCAAAATTGCCTTGGCACCTTCTGAAATCCTAGAGAGGTAGTGTAGCCCACTTGCTGGGGCTGACTTCTGTTGCCAGCGCCTCACCTCCATCTGATTGCAGGGTATTGGTTGGCCATATGCTTCGGGGATTTGAAGGAGGGTTAGCTATGTCTAGGGCTTAGCGTGTTCTTGGAGAATATTGGGCAAGAGTATGATTCCCTGAGTCTGGGGGAAGGAGGAACTCCAGTGGAACTTCCAGTCAAGATGCCAACTACGCATATGTGGGAATCTCTATTCTCTCACTCTAAACCTATAGAAATGTTGGATCAGTTATAATAGCAACAAAAACATAGTTGAATTCAAAGGTGAGGTTGAGAGATTTCCAGGTGCCAGAAGCCAAGATGAAATTTAGAGTTGAAGCCAAGTGGCCTTATTGGAGTTTCCACAGTAAACCCCTTAAGGGCTGAGGTTTCACAGGCCCTAGGGAGCTGGAACCAAGTTTCTTGTACAAAACTGGGAACAAGAAGGGACTGTCTTTTCTGTCATTAAAAAGTAGAAAAATTCTTCCCATTGGCTCAGGAACATGGTATACCCCAGTCCCCCAAGCCGTAGCTTCTAAGAGTTTCCTTCAAGAACGAGGGATACCAAGCCTAAGCTGTATACAGATATGAGACCAAATCCTGCACTATCAACATGGGCAGAAACTCTGAGCTGAGAACCTAACATAAAATTTGGTCCAGAATTAGTGGTACCCTTAAAGCTGTGTCAGATGTAAGCGTAAAACTTGTTATGCGGGATGATTCCTGAACACAAGGCACACATGAGATTCCCAGGGGAAAAACTGGGGGACTCCCAATGTAGATAAGCCCTTAGGCAAAAATTACAAAGCAGACTAGCAAATTGACCACCACGGGAGATAATCCACAAATGCTGTGAAAGGAGAATTTATGTCTCAGAAACTATAGACAACAGAGCAATCCGAGAAGGCTGTTAGATAGACCAAATATGTGTAAAATGTTTGAAGAGACAAAATAAGAAATAAAATCCGTAAGACTTGAATAGGAGATAATGGGATGAAACAAGTGGTTTTTTTTAAAAAAAGAATCAGTTATTCTAGAAATAAAACATGTAATAATTGCAACAAAAACCAAACAAGATGCCAAACCCTTCTAATAGATGGGGGTAAACAAAAGAATAGACATATTGCTAAAGAAAGAGTTAGTTAAGGCCAGGCATGGTGGCTCATGCCTGTAATCCCAGCACTTTGGGAGGCCGAGTCAGGTGGATCACAAGGTCAGGAGTTTGAGACCAGCCTGACCAACATAGTGGAACCTTGTCTCTACTAAAAATACAAAAATTAGCCGGGCGTGGTGGCAGGCGCCTGTAATCCCAGCTACTCAGGAGGCTGAGGCAGAAGAATTGCTTGAATCTGGAGGACGGAGGTTGCAGTGAGCCAAGATTGTACCATGGCACTGCAGCCTGGGGGACAGAGCGAGACTGTCTCAAAAAAAAAAAAAAAAAAAAAAAAAAAAGAAAGAAATAGTTAAGCATAGGGTGGTCCTGACGAGATCCACCGAACTGTGGTTTAGGGAAGTAAAGGCGGAAAATGTGCACATGAAGGTCCAACACATATCTAATGGGCATCTCAGAGGAGAAGACAGAGACAACAGGAGGGAGGCATGCTTGAAAGTAATACGGCTGGAGGAATAAAGACAGACGTAAGCCTTCCTACTGAAAATGAACATGGAATTGCAGGTGGAATAAATAAAAGCAAAAATCCTTGTGTGGGCACATCAGGGTGAAACTACTGAACACCAGAGATAAAGAGATACCTTAAAAAAACCACCAGGAAAACAGCGACAGTGAGACCTCATTATTTTGGGTAAATATAAAACGGGGAAAATGCAAGATAAGGGCTGGGCTGCTGTCTGTATTTTAGTATGTCTTCCTTAAGGAATAAATAGGGTAAATAGGATACTTTTGGTTCTTCAGTCTGCAATCAGTCTGCACTAGCAGTGTGATGCTGGCCTTTAAGAACAAAAGCATCTGTGTGTATCTGTTCCAGTGTTTTTGAAGTATTGTTCACCTGATGTGTTTCTAGGGCCGGGTCTGCTCCATCGACACCTTTCTGGGATAAACCTTCAAACATGGGCTGTGGGCCTGGGATCCCCTTGACAGGTGCTGCCAAGAATGAAAATGTGATGTTTGCAGGGTGCTTACCTCCTATTAATAAGGAAAAAAGCAAACTAAATTAGTCTTGGGAAGTAAAGTGCCATATGAATCAGCTTTCCTCACTCTGAAAATAACTTGCTAAGAATTTATAGATCCCCTAAGTTCTGCTGATTTTTTATATTGTTTACTTTCCTCTCCAAAATATCAAATAATTCACAGGTGGTATGTATGGTGGCTGTATGGATAATTTGAAATGAGAAATGGACAGCAAGAGAAATTTCCTTCTAGGGGGTCAGTGCTGGGGTGACTCCCTAGGACTAATGGTGCTGGATTAATAACCTGGGGCTGCTTCAGTATTCATGGCTTGTTCCCTCTGAAGGCTGGGATATTTCCCACTTTTATGTCCTGCACAGAACTGTAAAGCAAAGATGGTTTCATTGCAGCTATGTGCGTAATGAGATGCGCAAGAGCTGCTCTTGCCCATTAATCAGCGTTTGGGGGAGGCTTCTGGAAGCCTGACCTATTGCCGCGGTAGCTGATCTGAATGCAATGATTTTTCCCCTGTGGGAGCCGAGGCTGCAGGACCTGAGAGCTGGCTCTGGCAGCCTGGGGGCCCTGGCCATGAAGTTGTACTGCAGAGAGGAGGGATGGTCCCATAATCAGGGCGCACAGGCCAATGGCTGGGGTTTCTTAAATGAAAAGGCTGCAGGGCCTTGGAAGGAATCACAGGATGTATGGTTTGCAAGAGTTCACCTATTTCTGGGGTCCATCTCGCCAGCCCCTCTGGCCTTACTGGGGTGGGGGAGGTAGAGGAGGGTGGATGTAGCTACATTCAACAGGGATTTGAGTGCAACTCTGTGCCAGGCACTTGGCCAGGTGCTGGGGAGACAGCTGAATAATTCAGACATTCCCTCTCCCATTAAGGTGCTCTCAGGGGTGTGGGGGGAGGCAAACTGCTGATTTCAATGAACTAGACTGGCGAGGTGGGAGAGATGTGAGCAGCACACAGGTGACTACTACTTACCAGCTTTGGGGATGGAGGGTGGGAAGAGGAGCATTGTGGTTTGAGAAGGCTTCCGGGAGAAGTAATGTCTGAGCTAAATCTAAGGAGTAATTATTATTTGGCCAAGAGTCTGGGTAAAATGGCTCATGCCTGTAATCTCAGCACTTTGGGAGGCTGAGGTGAGCAGATTGCTTGAGACCAGGAGTTAGAGACCAGCCTGGGCAACAACATGGCAAGACCCTGTCTCTACAGAAAATACAAAAGTTAGCTGAGTGTGATGGCGGATGCCTGTGGTTCCAGGTACTTGGGAGGCTGAGGCAGGAGGATTGCTTGAGCCCGGAAGATGGAGGCTGCAGTGAGTTGTGATTGTACAACTGCACTCAAACCTGGGCAACAGAGTGAGACCCTGCCTTAAAAAAAAAAAAAAAAAAAAAAGAAGCAAAAAGATTTGCCCAAGAGCAGGAGAGCAAGCCCATGAAGGTGGAAGTGAGATGTTTATCCTAGCAAGGGGCCTGCAAGGGGTGAAGCTGATGGAAGCACAAAGAGTGAGGCAGGCAGCAGTGAGGCCTGCGGAGGCTGGGTAGTGGATTGCTGCTCAGGCCCTGTGAGAATTCTGACTTCATCATGATATTCCTCTATGTCCAGTGGGGCAGTCATCTGTGGCACGGCCTCATGTGTGATTCAGAATGTATTGTGGGAGTGGCAGGCCTGGTGAGAGAAGGGAAATGACTCAGGAGAGCAGGTCTGGATTTCCTGCTACCTGTGGCTCCCCTTGCCAGAATTATGATATAAACCAAGACTATAAAATTAGTTTCAAAAGGTTTTAGAGACCTTCATGGGGGCTTTCCAATAACAGGAAAATAAGGACTGTGAGGAACTTTTTTCTAACTTTAGACCCAGAAACTAAGGGCTGGGAGGATGGGTAGCTGCTTTTTTTTTTTTTTTTTTTTTTTGAGACAGAATCTGTCACCAGGCTGGAGTGCAGTGGCGCGATCTCAGCTCACTGCAACCACCGACTCCCGGGTTTAAGCGATTCTTGTGCCTCAGCCTCCCAAGTAGCTGGGACTACAGGCACGTGCCACCACACCCAGCTGATTTTTCTATTTTTAGTAGAGATGGGGTTTCATATGTTGGCCAGGATGGTCTCCATCTCCTGACCTCATGATCCATCCACCTCGGCCTCCCAAAGTGGTGGGATTACAGGCATGAGCCGCTGTGCCCGGCCAGTAGCTGTTTTTACCTTTTCCGGCGTGACCTTTTTCTGGCTACTTTAATGTTCCTTCCCAAAAATGTCTTATCTTTGTGGTGGTGGCTTTTCTTGAGGAGTGGCAGAGTCAGGCCTGGGCTGGACTCCTCCCCTGGGATTCATGTGAACCATGGTTGAAGTCTGTGCTTCAGGGCTCCTCCATCCTTCTTAGATGGCTTGAGAAGAGGGTGGGAAAACAGTTGAAGAAGGGTCAGTGATACAACGTTATCTTTCTCACCTCTGGAGATAAAGTAGAAAAAAAAAGAAATGCCTTTGGTTTGTGTTTGGATACACACATCACTCACTAGCTGCTGAGATCCATGATAGCATCATGAATATCAGCATTAAAAGGCTGCTTTGAGGATCAATAGCAATGCTTGCACTGCATTTAAATATCTGCAATTAAGGTCGAAGCCTGAAAACACGACTCCTGGGAGGCCCACAAGACCTGGGGGAAGGGACGAATTGAACCTTAGTTATATATTTCAATGACCTAGAGATCAATATATGCCAGATCACATTTTCTTATCTGTTCTTTAAATCTCAATCTTCACTTGGGTCCACATTTTCAGGGTACTCTGTCAGCTTGGTGTTTTTGGTGGCAGATGCGGTGACGCCCTGGCTAGTAGTGTTTGAACCTGGTCTAAAGGACATCTGAGTGAGAGTTCAAAAGATGGAAGCATGGCGGGGATATCTGTGCTGATACGCAGAGGGGAAAATTGGCACGACCCCTCATGCAAAGCTGAAAAATGTGGGATAGATTTAGTCTGACAGTGGGTGTGGAGGGAGATTCTAGCAAGTCTTTAATGTGGGATGCAGCCATCTGTCTTCCAGAGTTATGAAGGTTGGGCATGGATACAAAGACCCTTAGACTTTTTATTTGTTCCCTTCAGTAGTAATGCTTAGATGTTCTTTTACTGCCAACCAGAGATATTATTTTTTTTTCTTTTTTTTTTTTGAGACGGAGCTTCACTCTTGTTGCCCAGGTTGGAGTGCAATGGTGCTATCTCGGCTCACTGCAACCTCTGCCTCCCAGGTTCAAGCGATTCTCCTGCCTCAGCCTCCCGAGTAGCTGGGACTACAGGCACGTGCCACCATGCCCAGCTGCTAACTTTTGTATTTTTAGTAGAGATGGGGTTTCACCATGTTGGTCAGGCTGGTCTTGAACTCCTGAATTCAGGGGATCTGCCCACCTCAGCCTCCCAAAGTGCCGGGATTACAGGCATGTGCCACCACCCGAGATATTCTTTAGTATATTTCTCCCTAACACTTTTCTGGGCCCAAGTTTATGGCAGAAACTAAGCCAAGGAGAAAAAGAAATAGCTGTCAGGCATTTCATTGTCTTAGTTGTGGAGCACAGATATTAGTGTCAGTGAGTCTCTGGGTGGTAGAGCTGGTGGTCAGAGTGGACTTATAGCCAGAAATCATGGCATGAGCCAATGAAACTGCCGAATATACTCAGCCTCTTGGTTTCTCCAACTTCTGAGGCTGTCTCTAGCACAGGTGTCTTCATGAGGTCCCTGGTTGCCCTCTGAAACTATGATTTGATTTCCTGCATGTTCTCCTTCTTGCTGCCATCCACGAATCCGAGACCTGTTTTCATGGTTATCCTTTCTCCTGATGTTTCTCTGATCATCATAACTCTTGGCTGTCATGCCCCACTCTGGCCTCCCTGGAGCACTGTCCATTCACAGGCACAACCTGTTGAACAGAGGATCCTTGGTATTATCGTGAGTCATTTTGTGACCCCACAGCCCTACTTGGGAGTATTTCTTCTTGCCTGTCCTTTGCACATGCTCAGTAAGTGTTGGACTGTCAGAGGTAGGTGGATAGACAAAAATCTCTGCACTCATGGTGTTTATATTCTAATGGAGCAGAGAGACAATACGCAAGTTGTATATCGTACAAAAATGCGGCTTGTTGTCAGATAAGTACTAAGAAGGAAAATATAGCAGAGTAAAAAGACGGAGAGTGATACGGCACAATTTCAGAGAAATTTGAAAGTGGGAAGTGTTATTGATTTGGAATCAGGTCTAGATTCAAATCCCGATTCCCTTACCCTCTAGGACAATTAATTTAACCCCTATGAGCCTCAGTTTCCTTATCTATAGTATGTAAATCATGTTTATTCTTTAGGGTTGGTAGAGGGTAACAAGGATTATAGTTTGAGTATGGTTCCTGAGTATGGGCGTAATGCATGTGAGCTTTCATTGCTCTTATGAGCACCATTATTTTTGTTACTATAAAATCAAGGGCTCAGCTGGGCACGGTGGCTCACGCCTGTAATCCCAGCACTTTGGGAGGCCGAGGCGGGTGGATCACAAGGTCAGGAGATCGAGACCATCCTGGTTAACACAGTGAAACCCCGTCTCTACTAAATATACAAAAAATTAGCTGGGTGTGGTGGCAAGTGCCTGTAGTCCCAGCTACTTGGGAGGCTGAGGCAGGAGAATGGCGTGAACCCGGGAGTCAGAGCTTGCAGTGAGCTGAGATCAGTGCCTGGGTGACAGAGTGAGACTCTGTCTCAAAAAAAAAAAAAAAAAAAAAATCAAGGGCTCTACTGGTCAGCTGCATTGAACAGGCTATTGCTTAGCTTGGAATCTTCTAGTGAGTTTGCAAATATCAAGAAATCTCTCTCTCTCTCTCTTTTTTTTTTTTTTTTGCATAGACTATGAGCAACTCAACTTCTCTAGAACAATGTTTCTTGAACTTTTTGGTCTCAGGACCTCTCTTACACTCCTAAAAGTTATTGAGGAACCCAAAGAGCTTCTGCTCATGAATTACAGCTATACTATTTACTGCATTAGAAATTAAAACTGAGAAATTATTAAAATATGCAAACTCATTAAAATTACAGTAATAAACTCGTTTTATGTTAACATAAATAACATATGTTTAATGAAAAATAACGATACTTTCCAAAAACAAAACAAAATTTAGTGAGAAGAGTAATGTTTAACATTTTTGCAAATTTCTTTAATGTTTGGCTTAATGAAAGACAATTGGATTCTCATATCTGCTTCTGCCTTAAATCTGTTTTGGTATGTTGAAACAAATGAAGAAATTTAGCTTTACACAGATGTATAATTAGAAAAGGAAGTAGTATTTTAATAGCCATTTCAGAGAATCGTGAATATTTCTCTGTTACTATATCAAAACCCTACAAGCGGTACTTTCTTAGATGTTAGTTGCAGCGCAGAATCTGATATATGCTGTCCACAGAAGCCCACCTTAAATAAAAAGACAAAAATAATATTTTTTTTGTATACAGTTACATTAAAATCCATTGGCCTATCCTTTTTTCAAGGGGATATATTTTAATGTGGATCTTGGAAAGATCTTTTATCCTGGCATTTTGTCACAGCAGTTGTTTTGAAAATATTGGTTCCCTGAGTTATGCAGATCTTCCACATGTTGACACGTTTTATTATACAATACCCCCCACCCCAAAATGGCTTTGTTATTATCAGTACCAAAGTCCTCAGAAAAGTCTTTACATTTTGCAAGTTGTCAAGTTCACAATGGTGAGCACAAGTTTTTCCCAATTCTAATTCTCACTTAAAAACTCACATTTTATCATTGGCAACAAATATGGTCAGTTGAAGTGATAGTCTGCCAAATACCTGTCTGTTATTATTAATAATTTCTAATTTAACTCCATTGTAGTCAGAGAATATACTGATAAATGAATTCCTTTTTTTGTGAATTCATTTAATTCTTTTAAATTTATTGAGACATTTTATGGCTCAGAATATATGTTGGTAAATGTTCTGTGTGCATGTGAAAAGAATGTGTATTTTGCTGTTGTTAGAATGTTCTACAAATGTCAACTAGGTCAAGTTGGTTGATAGTGTTGTTCAAGTCTTATACATTCTTAATGTTTTTTTTTTTTTTTTGAGATGGATCCTTGCTCTGTTGCCCAGGCTGGAGTGCAGTGGTGCAATCTCGGTTCACTGCAAGCTCCGCCTCCTGGGTTCACACCATTCTCCTGCTTCAGCCTCCCGAGTAGCTGGGACTACAGGCGCCCGCAACCATGCCCAGCTAATTTTTTTTTTTTTTTTTTTTTAGTAGAGACAGGGTTTCACGTGTTAGCCAGGATGGTCTTGATCTCCTGACCTTGTGATCCGCCTGCCTCGGCCTCCCAAAGTGCTGGGATTCCTTAATGTTTTATGTCTACTTGTTTTATTGATTATTAAGGGAGGGATATGGAAATCTCTAATTACAGTTGTAGATTTGTCTATTTCTTCTTGTATTTCTATCAGTTTTTACTTCGTATATGTTGAAGCTCTGTTGTTTCATAAACATTTGTGACTGTTATGTCCTTATGACTAATTAACTTCTCTATAATTAACTTCTCTATTATGAAATGACTCTTTTTATCTGTGGTAGTATTTTTTGTTCTGAAATCTGCTTTTTGTGATATTAACATAGCCATTGCAAATTTCTTTTTATTAGAGTTGCAATGGTATATCTTTTTCCATTCTTTTAGTTTTAACTTATTTTTGTCTTTTCATTTAAGGTGGGCTTCTGTAAATAACATATAGTTTGGTCTTGCTGTTTAATCCAGTCTTGCAGTCTCTGTCTTTTTCTTTTTGAGACAGACTCTCACTCTGTCACCCAGGCTGGAGTGCAGTGGTGCAATCTTGGTTCACTGCAACCTCTGCCTCCCGGGTTCAAGTGATTCCCCTGCCTGAGCCTCCAGAGTAGCTGGGACTACAGGCGTGTGCCACTATGCCCAGCTAATTTTTTTGTATTTTTTAGTAGAGATGGGGTTTCACTGTGTTAGCCAGGATGGTGTCGATCTCTTGACCTTGTGATCCGCCCACCTTGGCCTCCTGAAGTGCTGTGATTATAGGCATGAGTCACCACGCCTGGCCCATCTCTGTCTTTTATTTGAAGTAGTTAGACCACTTACCTTTAATGCAATTATCAATATGGTTAAGTTTCTATTTGTTTTCTGTTTCCCCATCTGTTGTTTGTCCCCCTTTTCTCTTATTTATTTATTTATTTATTTTTGAGATGGAGTCTTGCTCTGTTGCCTGGGCTGAAGTGCAGTGGCATGATCTTGGCTCACTGCAACCTGCATCTCCCGGGTTCAAGAAATTTTCCTCCCTCAGCCTCCTGAGTAGCTGCTATTACAGGCACCCACCACCATGTCTAGCTAATTTTTGCATTTTTAGTAGAGACAGGGTTTCACCATGTTGACCAGGCTGGCCTTGAACTCCTGACCTCAAGAAATCCACCTGCCTCGGCCTCCCAGAGTGCTGGGATTATAGGCGTGAGCCACTGCACCCGGCCCCTTTTCTCTTTTTCTGCCTTCTTTTGGATTAACTGAACATTTTTTAATCATTCCATTTTATCTCTTTTGTTGGCTGGCTTATCTATAAATCTTTGTTATTTTAGTGCTTGTTTTAGAGTTTTTAGTGTCCATCTTTTACTTATAATAGTCCACTTTCATGTGATGTTATACCACTTCATGTATAGTATAAGAACCTTATTATAGTATAATTTCATTTCTTCCTCCCCATCTTTTTTTAAATTCTTCTCATACCTTTTACTTATAGATTTGTTATAAACCCCATGATTTATTATTTTGCTTTAAGTAGTTGCTTATCTTTTTAATAGATTTAAGGAATAAAAAGTCTTTATATATACCCACATTGCTACCATTTCCAGTGCTCTTCATTTCTTTGTGTAGATCCAGATTTCCATCTGCTATTTTTTTCCCTTCTGCCTGAATGAGTTCCTTTAATATTTCTTGTAGGGCATGTCTGCTGGTCATGAATTCTTTCAGTTTTTGTAGCTATAAAAAAGTATTTCACTTTTGTTTTTGAAAGATATTTTCAATGGATAAAGAATTCTAGGTTGATAGTTTTTTTTTTCTCTTAGCACTTTAAAGAAGTTTCTCTATGTCTTCTGGCTTGCTTGCATAATTTCCGATGAGAAGTCTGCAGTTATTCATATCTTTGTTTTTCTCTGTACAATGCATCCATTTCCTGTGGCTGCTTTTAGGATTTTTTCTTTATCACTGGAGTTAATCAAGATGATTATGATGTGCCGTGGTGTAGTTTTCTTATGTTTCTGGTGCTTGGGGCTTGTTGAGCTACTTGGATGTGTGGATTTATAATTTTATCAAATTTGGAAAATTTTGGCTGTTAGTTTTTCTATTTTTTTCTGTCCCATCCTGTGCATAGGGAACTTTTACATATATTAGACTGCTTAAAGTTGTTGCGGATACTCTATTCAGTTTTTTCTTTTTCCTGTTTCATTTGCTGTCTTTAAGTTCACTAATATTTTCTTTAGTGATGTCTAACTGTCTGTTAATTACATCCAGTGTGTTTTTCACCTCAGACTGCATCTCAGGTTTTCACTGCAGTTTGCATCTTTAGAAGTTTTACTTGGATCTGTTTAATTCTCCCATATCTCTTTTTAATGTTTAATCTTCATACCCACTAATTTTATCAGTGTATAATTTCTGGTTTGGTTGTGATTGATTTTTCTTATTATTATGAGTCATGTTTTCCTGCTTCTTTGTATGCCTGGGAATTTTGTCTTTGATTCCAGACATTATGAATTTATCATATTGGGTACTGTGTACATGTTTATTCTTGTAAATATTCTTTTTTTTTTTTTGATACAGAGTCTCACTCTGTTGCCCAGGCTGCAGTGCAGTGGCCGTGATCTCGGCTCACTGCAACCTCCGCCTCCTGGGTTCAAGCGATTCTCCTGCCTCAGCCTCCTGAGTAGCTGGGATCACAGGTGTATGCCACCATGTCTGGCTAATTTTTGTATTTTCAGTAGAGACGGGGTTTCACCATGTTGGCTAGGCTAGTCTCAAACTCCTGACCCCAAGTGATCCACTCCCTTTGGCCTCCCAAAGTGCTGGGATTACAGGCATGAACCACTGTGCCCGGCCTATTCTTATAAATATTCTTGAGCATTGTTCTGGAATGTGGTTACATTATTTGGAATTAGTTTAACCCTTTCACATTTCGCTTTTATGCTTTGTTAGGTGGGTACAGAACATCACTGAGTTCAGGGCTGATTTTTTTTACCCACTACTGAGGTAAAACTCTACTGAGTACTCTCCCCTATACCCCATATATTATGAAGATTTTACTCTTGTTAGTGGAAACAGGCACTATTTCAGGTCCAAGTGTGAGCGACAGTGATTGTTGTTTTGTTTGTTTGTTTGAGACAGAGTCTCGCTCTCTTGCCCAGGCTGGAGTGCAGTGGCACGATCTTGGCTCACTGCAACCTCTACCTCCCAGTTTCGAGCAATTCTCTGCCTCAGCCTCCCAAGTAGCTGGGATTACAGGTGCCCACCACCACAGCCAGTTAATTTTTGTATTTTTAGCAGAGAGGGGCTTTCACCATCTTGGCCAGGCTGGTCTTGAACACCTGACCTTGTGATCCACCCGCCTCGGCCTCCCAAAGTGTTGAGATTACCGGCATGAGCCACGTGCCCAGCCGATTGTTGTTTTTAATCCTGTGAAAAGGTGTTACAAGGCCTGAGATAGTTTCCTCGTACATGTGCACTGATCCATGTCTATTTGACTACTTGAAGTAGCCTCTGCACAGCTCTGGAGTTCTCTGTGTGTCTTTTTCCAACACTCTGCCCTGTGACCTCCAGCTGCCTTAGCCTTCTTACATTCTTAGTTCCTTCTCAACTCAGGAAGATTGCTCGACTTGGGATGCCCTCCTGTGCCATGGTTTGGAAACTCTCTAGCAAGAAAGCTGGGGCAGTCCCGGGGCTGACCTCGCCGTTCTTCACTCCCAGTTGTCCGATATCTAGAGAACTGATGTTTCATAAATGTTGTCGTTTTTTAGTTATTTTACGCAGGAGAGGACCTCTAGTCCTTCTTACTCCATCTTGGCCAGAGGCAGAAGCCCTGCCAAATACCTGCATCTAAAGAACCATAGTTTAAAAAAAAAATCAGTTGTTTTTTTTTTCAAAAAAAAATTGGCATTCCATGAAAAAACTTGCTCATTTAGCTTGTAACTCAAACAGTCACACAAATGCTTTTCTTCAAGACAACCATCATACTTTAGATTGCAGCAGAAGTGTTTTAAAAGCGCATTAGAAGTGATGGTAAAGACCACAGTTACTTTTGCACCAAACTAAAGAATAAAAGCTGTTATTTTTGGCTGGAGGCGGTGGCTTATACCTGTAATCCCAGCACTTTGGGAGGCTGAGGCAGGTGGATCACCTGAGGTCAGGAGTTCAAGACCAGCCTGATCAACATGGTAAAACTCCATCTCTACTAAATGCAAAAAATCAGCTGGGTGTGGTGGCACGCGCCTGTAATCTCAGCTACTTGGGAGGCTGAGGCAGGAGAATCATTTGAACCTGGAAGGCGGAGGTTGCAGTGAGCCGAGATTGCGCCATTGCACTCCAGCCTGGGCAACAAGAGCGAAACGGTCTCAAAAAAAAAAAAAAAAAATCTTATTTTGATTGCTTCATTAAGGAATTCTAAAGTAAAACTGGCAAAGCATGTGTGCATGTGTGTGTGTTTTTCTGTAAGCACGTGGCAATGAAGAATATGTGATTACCAGTACAGTTGGTTGCTACTACCTTGATTTGTGGTGAGGCCCCAGCAGTTTTACCCATGGTTGCTTTTGCTCCAGCAGTGCAAATGCCAATACAGTGAAAAAGGCAAATCACTTCTTGGTATTTTACAAAAATGGTTGTGACCTCTCTGTCTCCCAAAAGGATCTCTTAGGGATGCCTGAAGGGTCTGCAGACCACATTTGGAGAACTGCTACCCTACAGACACCCTTGTGTCTGTGCAGAGACATGAGCAAGAATGTTCTGTGTTACAATGTTTACACTAATAGAAATTCGGAAACAATTTAAATGTTCATCAGTAGTAGAATGGGCAAATAAATTGCAGTATTCTTATATAATGAAATAGTATATAGCAGTTGAAATGAATAAGCTAAGGCTGTGTGTATATATGTATAAAGATCAAAATTCAGTGGGGAAAAAAACAAGTTGCAAAAAGAAAGGTACAGCATGGTACCATTTATATAAGCTTAAAATGTAAAAAATATTTGTTGTTTATGGATGCCTACATATATAGTAAATAAAAACTAAATGGAAGATAGCAGCTGCCTCTGAGAGGGAAGGAGGAGAATGAGATGGACAGGTACAGAGTAGCTGCAGTTATATCTGTAATTCTTTTTTATTTCTAAAAAATAAATTGGAGGATATCTAGTGAAATATTATGACTGGAAAATACGATTGGTTGGCACGCAGGTTTTTATTATATTATCCCCTATAGGTTTTGGAAAGCTTGAAGTCTTCCATCATCATCATCATCATCACTGAGATGATGTGATGATGAGAAGAAGAGAAAATGTGTGAACACATGATAGATTCTCAGTTCTACGTGAAAACTGCTAAATGAATACTAGTTGGCGAGCCCACCACGATTATTATTATAGCGCTAACAGCTGCCGTTACGGAGAGGGTGCGATCAGCCAGGGACTTCACCTAGTTTCATATTCAGCTTTATTATCACCTATGAAGTAGGACTTACGATCCTAATTCCACAACAGAGACGACTAGCGTTCAGAAATGTTAAGTTACATGCCGATGTCATGCGGTGAGTCAGTTATGCAGTCACGATTGGAAACTAGGCCTTTTGGGTTCAAGGTTTGTGCTTTTTCCGCTCTGCTAACATCTGAGGTGATTGGCTTGTTATCTGAAGTTACTCTGTTTTTATTTCTCTTTCAGCTCTTCTTCCAAACCTATTTTCGGGCGTAGTTTGTTACGTTTCTGCTAAGCGAGTTGGCTCTATCAATTACAGTATTTTTGTCGCCACAGCATCAATAATGCAGCCATATCATTAGGTATCACTACTGTTTCGTTCTGCTGTGAGCTTCAGCCAGGCGGGTGCCCTGCTATTTGCGGAGGTCTCTTTTCATGGCTGTGGCTTTCTTGTCTTCGGGGTTAATTGCGTGGAGGCTGTGTTTCAGTGAGGCCTTGGAAGTTTGGGGCTGGTACTACAGCCTGCTCTAGGAAGACTTCTTCATCGGTTTTATAATGGGATCATTTATAATGTTTTAGGTAATAAAACAAAAGAACCTTTTGAGTTTGTTGATAATAATATCCTACGGACACATCAAGCATTGTCTAAAGATTTACTTGAACTAATTGAGTAGATGATGGAAAGAGAGACGATACACTTGCTCATTTGTTTAGTTCTTTCTGCTTGCAGCTGTCTGATAAAGAAAAACGGAGGTAGAATGCTTGAGATTGCATGAATGCTTCTGGGAAGATGGGTTGGGATTTACAGAGTTTAAAAATAGAAGTTTGAGAGTTTCATAGGTATGTTTACCTGCCAGCATCACTGCAGAACCAGGAGGGGTGCATGCGGCAGAGAGGCAGGCGGAGGAGCAGGGAGAGGATCCCACTTGAGGTGGCACGTTGGCCTTTCCCTGTGCTCCGGCTGGAATCAACGAGGCATTTGTTCCCTGCCTAGCCCCATTCTGTGCTGCTTTCTCTCTCTGCTGGGTTCTTCGCATTGGGCTTTATGCTACTTCGAAAAATGGACAGTGTTTTCATTAAGTTTTAGATAAATTTAAAAACAGGCCGGGCACAGTGGCTCACGCCTGTAATCCCAGCACTTTGGGAGGCCGAGGCAGGCGGATCATGAGGTCAGGAGATCGAGACCATCCTGGCTAACATGGTGAAACCCTGTCTCTACTAAAAATACAAAAATTAGCCGGGTATGGTGGCAGGTGCCTGTAATCCCAGCTACTCGGGAGGCTGAGGCAGGAGAATGGCATGAACCCGGGAGGCGGAGCTTGCAGTGAGCCAAGATCGCACCACTGCACTCCAGCCTGGGCAACAGAGCGACACTCCATATCAAAAAAAAAAAAAAAAAAAAAGCACCTTTGGGAAACAGTAACTGACACACACTGTTACTAGGGATATATATTGGTTTGATCTTTTTTTTTTTTTTTGCCATATTTTAAACGCAATGGTTAAAATTACTGGCTCTGGAGTGAAATTGCTATTTTCTGGCTGTAAGACCTTGGGCAAGTTCCTTAACCTCTCGAGGCCTCAGTTTCCTCAACTATAAAATGAGGCTATGTTAGTGCCTACTTAATGAAGTTCTTGTGAGGAGTTTAAAATACATGAAAAGTGCTTACAGTAGTGTCTGCACAGAGTAAATGTGCAGTGGGTGTTAGCTGTTATTATTATATATTAAAAGTCAAAGTGTTGATTTTCTTTAAGTCAACAAATTCATATTTAGAAATTTATCCTATACAAATGCGATCATAAGCATTCAAAGACATATTTACGTGCATATTCATTGTGGCATTGTCTGTCATTGCAAAGTAACCTAAATGTCCACCAGTGGGGACATCATGGTGCACCCATAAAATGGAATCTTGTGCAGTGGTTAAAAAGGATACAGAGATCAATGCCATATTATTAAGTGAAAAAATTAGTTTTTCTGCCATTTCAATTTAAAGATTTCAAACATATTTCAAAAATATAACAAAATTGAAAGAGTTTTGCAATGAAACCCATAAACCCACCAAGTAGCACCTGTGGCTAGCATTTCATTTTACTTGCCTTATCAATATCCACCCTTCTATTTTCATCCATCCATCTTGATATTTTGATTCATTTCAGGAAGGTTGTCCACATCAATACACTTTCTCCCAAATATTTCAACAGGTAGGAATATCATTCATTAGAGTTCATAGTTTGTTCATATTTCTTTTGAAACATTAGTTTTTATAACAATACAGATATCGTATGTACCAATTTATATAAATAACAAAGGCTGGGCATGGTGGCTTACACCTTTAATCTCAGCACTTTGGGAGGCCGAGGTGGGCAGATCACTTGAGGTCAGGAGTTCGAGACCAGTCTGGCCAACATGGTGAAACCCTGTCTCTACCAAAAATACAAAAATTAGCCGGGCATGGTGGCAGGCGCCTGTAATCCCAGCTACTCAGGAGGCTGAGGCAGGAGAATTGTTTGAACCTGGGAGGTGGAGGTTGCAGTGAGCCGAGATCCCGCCACTGCACTCCAGCCTGGGTGACAGAGCAAGACTCTGTCTCAAAAATAAAAAATAAAATAAAATAAATAAATAACAAAGATGTTTTTGTATGCCAAGGGTCATAGCAAACCACTTCTGGTGGTAATTTGCTGGAACAGGGTTACTGAGCAATGTGACTTTTACTTTATGCTTTATATACTTCTGTGTGAATTATGCCATTTAATATATTGTTGGAGTGTGGCGTCATGGCTGCCACCTTCCCACTTTTCTCCCTCCTCCTCCTCCTCCCTTCTTGTTCACTATCATCATCATCAAACCTAGTTATACAAAGCTTTGCTTCCCTTGCAAAGCTACAAAATGCCCAGGCAACCCTTGTAATTCTTGAAGCACAGGGGACAGAAATGGAGCATTCTTTGGATTAGAGAGACTTGTGTTGTCCTTAATTAAGTCTGGGGTCCTTTCTGATACCTTGGTTTGGGGACGCTGAATTAAAATTAATAGCGCTTCCTTTCACATCTGAACCATTGTCCAAGAGCCTCATTTTAGTGAGATATTGAAAAACAAATGGAGATATTTGGAAGACGTGTAGGTATGTGAGGCGATTTATCTCAAGGGGCGTTCTATTCTGTGAAATGCTCGAAGCTAATTGGCATGTGGCTAATGGGAATCGCTTTAAAGTCTGAAACCAAAGTTCTAAAAGGCAGAAAGATGAGGCTCTTAGATTTGTTGCAATTAGGTATCCAAGCGCCTAAACCCACTTGATAATTTTCTCTTCATTTCTGTGGGCTGTGGAGTGTGGGAGGAAAATGGGTAACCTATAGGGGAGTAGGAGTGTGAGTACAGACTTACATATAATTTACTTTCCTGGAAAGATATAGACAAGTCATTTCAATTGCCTTTTTTCTGGGGGCGTGTACCCTACAGATTCTGCTTGGAGTTGGTTGGAGTCCATTAGAAGTGGCAAAACATTTTTTTTTTTTTTTTTTATGGAGGAATTCAGGAACTTTTAGAGCTTTGCAGTGCATATTTTAAAATATGTTAAGTGCTATCAGAAGGCTTGGATACTTCAATCTTCTTTAAATAAATGGATTTTACAATTGCAAAGTGGCGACTTTTCTTTTTTTGGGTGGCAACTCACCACAGCCCCACCTTTCAAGTGAAATTTTAGACACGCTAACTGTGATTTTTTTTTTTTTTTTTGGCTTTTAGCATTTTGGAATAAAGTCGAAAGTTTCAAAAGCTGCCAGCATATTTCAATTTAATCTGCTGCTGTGTTGTCTCTTGATAGCGTAATGCCAGGGCTACAGAGATGTTTTCACGATGTAAATAATTTGTGTACTATAAGTTGTCTAAACACAGCATGCGTGTGATCGGGTACAATCAGATTGCTTGGATATGGCTTTACATGACGGACTGTAATGGTTGCTTCGGAGTCATTAGAGCCTAGTATGTAAATAACCCACATTTTAAAATTGTCTTAAATGTGCTTAGACAATGGATGAATGCCTTCTCTGGATTCATTAATTCCATCAAGAATTCACAGTTCACAGCACCTGAAGGCATCAGCCTGCTTCTTCCCAAATGAGCTCTCGGCACGGTCAGCTTGCCCGTCTCCCAGGTGTACCCATAAGCAGGGAGTGAGGGGTCATCTTTTCACCTTGACACGTGCACGGTCATGACCACAGCCAGGTACAATGCAGAATAAAACCCCAACCTAGGACTTTCTGCCTTGGCCATGGATGTCCCCTCTTTTTTTTTTTTTTTAGACAGAGTCTCGCTCTGCTGTCCAGGCTGGCGTGTGCAATGGTGCGATCTCGGCTCACTGCAGCCTCTGAGCCTCCCTGGTTGAAGCAATTCCCCTGCCTCAGCCTCCTGAGTAGCTGGGACCACAGACATGCACCACCATACCCAGCTAATTTTTGTTTTTAGTAGAGATTGGGTTTCACCATGTTGGCCAGGATGGTCTCGATCTCTTGACCTCGTGATCTGCCCGCCTCAGCCTCCCAAAGTGCTGGGATTACAGGCATGAGCCATGGTGCCTGGCCCGCCCTCTGTTTCTTAAGACAGGTGCACGTGGGCGCAGGAGGCGGAGGGCCCTTATGCTGCCCTGGCGTTTTGGAGGAGCAGGGAAATGAGATAAAGCTGCAAAATGACTCCCTAAAAGTTGGCCCCAAGCCAGTGTGAGAGACGGTGTCAGCCACCCTTGGTTCATTTTCCACACGAGGCCCCACACGGCCCTGGAGCTGGAGCTTCTACCGAAGGGTTGCCCTCTGTCCCCTTCTCGGCTTCCTCTGCAGAGGGGCTCAGAGCCAGTCCAGTCAGACCTGTGAGGCCTGGGCTGTGGCTGCTGTGGCTTCGCCGGCATCTATTGTCTAAGAGGGCTGGGGAAGCTCACGGTTTGAAACACACACACACAACAGAACATAAATCAGAGGCAGAATCTTTTAACATTTACAGTTTTAAATGAAATTCCTGTTGAGAGTCTCTTAAGCTAGATTTATATCTGATTTTGCATTGAACTGTGTCGTTATGTGGGGCTGAGAAACTCTTATGAAATTAAGCATAATGCGAAAACATGCTGAAAAGACAGTTCTGTAGAAATGTGAAACATTATTATGTTATAGAATATTGGAGTGAAGAAATATGCATAAAGGCACAATTACCATGGACATTTTCCTTTTAATGATCCTTGTACAATCCTTGGCAGAAAGGTTTGCTGACGTCTCCTCGTAGATAAAGGAAAATTGAGACAATATTGATATTCTACATCCATTTTGAATTCCAAAGAATATCAGGAGAGCGAACCAGTCTGTCTTCATATTCAAAACAGCAAGGCCTAGACTATCTCGATACCTGCAGGGATCTTGGGAGGATCTGTCATTAGTGTTTGGGGATTTGACTGAAGCCTCCACACTATGGACGGACCAAGTGGTGGCAATAATGTGTGCAGGGGTTAACATCTGAATGCTCTGATCTGGAAGCTTCTAGAAGCTACTAGAATGGGTTGAGGTTGTTGGATGCTTGTCCCTGGAGTTTTTAGGGTTTAAAGCATCTGTCTAGAATGTCTTGAGAGTGTCCTTGGGGATAGGGTGATAGAGGTGCTTGCTTGTGCTAAGGTTTGTTCCAGGACACCCTGTTCAGCTTTGTTTTCCACAGGAGAATTCCCCTCCTCCAGCCTCTGACTTCTGCTGCCCTGGCTTAGGGCTAAGGGGATATTGATCACGGCCCCTGGGATTTTATCTTTCCTTTCATTCTCCAGAATGACTCCCAAAGCAGATGCTGCTTCTCTTGCCTCCTCGTCCCCCTTCCCTGGGCTGCCCTGGCACCATAGCCTGGGTACCCAGTGTACCATGGAGTGTGGGCAGAAACGCTGTTTCTTCCTCTTGTTCCTGGCCGACCTTCTTCTCTTGGCTGGGACTTGTGATTCCAGTGGGGGGAAAGGAGCCCAGTTTCCCTGCCTCTCCCTGTTCAGCCCTGGAGCAGCTGGAGCAGGGCTGGTGGTGGCGCTGAGATCGCAAGCCTTCCAGAAACCCTTCCTCCCCCTGAGCTCATAGCAGGTCCCCTGGCAGGGGGAAAGCTTTTGCTAAAAACCTCCCTGAGCCCGTGCCCTCTAAGCCTGGCATTGAGATGCCACCAGCTGGTCGGGGGAGGGGGAGCAGCAGCCGAGATGCCACCCCAGGTTGGAGCACGGAGGCCTTTCGCCATTTGCTCTGGAAGCATCATCTGAGAAGCCCTAGCGGGTTTTGCTCAGGGTCAGGTGACAGCCAGTCTCCTCCCTTCAGTAGGGCTGGCAGCAGCTCCCAACTCACAGTCCCTTCTCTTCTGCTCTTCTCAGAACCTCTTAAAGACCTCTAGGCATTTGTTACCTAGAGTTGCTTGAAATGAAGCAATTTAATTCTAATTTGGCCGTGCAATGTCTGATTCTTGACCACCAGAGGTCACTGTAATAAGGTAGAAAGCAGGTGTTTCTGAGAGTCTTAAATGTGTGGTTGCCTCAAGAAAACAAAATGAAATCAACCAAACCCCCCCCCCCAAGTTTCTTCACTGGCCTGGGTGTGCTGCAGCGTGCTCTGGGGCATGGACCCGCAGCCCCAGCTTTCTCACTTGTGGAAGGTCTGCCCAGCTGTGGAGCCTGGCAGGACGGGACAGGTGGCCACTCAGGGAACATTTGACTGCCAAGGCCGCTGGCACAGGCCTCTCTGGGCAGGCTTGCTTTCATAGGATGGTGGGTGCATCAGAGGCCTCACTCAGAGGCAGGGGCCCTCCTCTTTCCCCCACCCTATGCGCACCCTGAGCTGCATTCTCAAAGTCCATTTCTGGCAGCAACCTGGGGTTAGATTTTCTTAGGTTAATTAGGCTTGTCTGCCTTACCTTTCTGTGTGTGCACGTGAGTGTGTGCGTGTCTCTGTGTGTGAGTGTGTGTGCACGTGCCTGCTCCGTCAGTTGGGGTCAGTAATAGTGCTGTCCACCCACAGCTATTTGGTGTTAAAAGGAGATGGTGCATGATGTCGGGTGCTTAAAAGCACAGGGCTTGTTTTCCAGCTAGTGTCCAGGAAATGTGAGCCATCAAAATTCTTATCCAGAGGCTCAGCGGAAAACATTCACCCCGTTGCAGAATCGCTTCGACTCCTCAGACCCACCCTTCCTTCCTCTTTGGTTGGTCATCTTCCTTATATGGTGACGTTTTTCAGTAGAACGTAAGAAACGCCTGCCTTTATTAGCAGTGGCTCCTGAAGGTTGGTTCCAGGGAAGCTGTTTTCGTCTTCGGTGGGTGGCTCACGGGAGAACATTAGGGCCTTGGGGGTGCAGTTTGGCAGGCTTTGCATTTAGCAAATACTCGGGCCCTCAGGCTAGAGCTTTTGTGAGACTGCTCACGCACTGGTTTCTCTTCCAGCTCTAAATCCCCGAGTTGCCGGAACACAGTGAAATTAGAGATGCATGTGATCTCCGCAAGGGGCCAGGCAGCCAGGGGAGAGGGTGGTTCTGGATGCAGGAGCTCACATTCCTCACTGAGAACATTTGGAGGATATATGGGTCTAGGGGAGGGTGACTGTATTACCTGGATCCTCCAGAGGGCCATTAGGGCTGCCAGCGGAGGTCAGGAGCAGTGATCTACGGGAGATGCTGCCGCCATCCCCTTCAGTGGGAATTTCTCCTGGATGTCTCTGCAGAAGGCACGTGGGTGTCACATACGCACACACATGCATGCACAGCGCATGGCTAGGGCTGCATAGCAGGCGCCCCAGTGGCATGGACCCTGTGGCCACAGCTGCTGGGCCTGTTCACACACGGCTGGGACTGGCCAAGGGTCTCACCCAGACTAGACGGGAATGGGGGAGACCCAGAGAGACGCAGAGCAGTGCTGCTGGGGACCCCGGGGACGCAAAGCAATGCCGCTGGGGACCCCGGAGAGGCAGAGCAGTGCCGCTGGGGACCCCGGGGACGCAGAGCAGTGCCGCTGGGGACCCCGGGAAGGCAGAGCAGTGCTGCTGGGGACCCCGGGGACTCACAGCAGTGCCGCTGGGGATGCCGAAGACGCAGAGCAGTGCCGCTGGGGACCCCGGGAAAGCAGGGCAGTGCCACTGGGACCCAGATCATGCCCCTCTGCATGTAACCGATGGCACAAACACCAGGCCTTCAGCAGGGCCATAAACATCTGAGGCTAGGAAGGCACATGCGTGATTAGCAGATGGGTGATGGGGCCTCTAGCGGGCAGACTCTGTGGCGGCGCTGAAAGAGGAGACGTCTTCTCCGACCTTGGAGACCTGGCATTTGGAGCCTGAATGAGCCAGAGACAGGAAGCCTGTCCCTCCCCTCTCTGGGCGACCTTCCGAGGCATCAGCTCTTCCCTTGCTTTGGGAAGGGAACTTACCCTGCGTGCAGTCCTCCTGCCCCCCTGCCTGGCGCATCTTTCCCCCTCATGTCCTCTCCGCCACTCCCTCCTCCTCCCGCCTGTGGGTTTCTTTCCCATTCCTGTCTGCCAGCGGTGCCTCCTCTCCCCATAACATCCCGCCATTTTGATTAAAGAAAGAAATCCCCCAAAATAAAAACCCATACTTGTTTCTATGGGCTTCCTATGTTTCTTTGGAAGCAGCCTCTTCATAAACCCAGTGAATAAATCTCTTCAATTGTTGAGACTCCTGTAAGAGAGTCTGGTGAAGTATAGCTTGTACCTGAACACTGCGCAAATGAGTCTATGCTGTTTTTAATCATGGGCCAGAACCAAGCCAATGTTTTATGTGCTTCTCTTTTAAAATCCTCCTAAGGACCCCGAGAAGCCAGCACTAATATCATACCCACGTTTTAGATGCAAAGCAGTTCAAAGTGTTTAAAAGATAACTTGGTGGTGGTCACCCAGCGAAAGGTGGCAGAACCCCAAAGCTTGCTCCTCATCCACTGTGACTTGGCCTCCAGGATGAGACCAACCTCTCCTGGAAGGGCATTGCTGTTGCTAGCCACACCTGCCCGTCTGGCCCCCTCCTGCTGTAGTTGGAAGCATCTTTCTGTCCTCAGCTGAAATAGCAAACAGCTGGTCACCATCCGGCACCAAATACCCTCAATACCTGAGACTGCATGTCTGACTAGTTATTAACTTGTACTCCCCAGCAGGCCAATCTCAAACTCTTTAAACTTTAGATATATATCTACATTTGAAAGACTATTTTTATTCCATTAGAACTGTTACATCCTTATTGTAGATGCCCTTAGCAAGAAGGGTTTCTGGAAGGGGAGGCCCTAGAAGGTGACTATCGGTACTGAATCCTGGTTCTTTTGATTCCGGATATGAAATTGGCTTTTAGAGCACATTGATTGAGCCCAAATAAAACCACATGAGTAGATTTTAAAAGTCTCCTCTTGAAGACGTCCTCTAGCATCTGTTGTTGGATTAAATGTGTGGCTGATAAGGGCTTGGAGTTAAGCACATCCTTCCTTGATACTAGTTCTCTCTTTCCATTAAAAAATGCAAATGCAGAGGCCTCGAATGTGCCCGATTTAGATATTTTGATACTGAAAGGTAATGTTATTAAGGGCATTTGGCAGTGATGCACTGAAGAAAATAAAACAGATGCATGGTTTAGGTTCTGCTGTTCCTTCCCAAACTGCTTTTCCAGGCATCCAAAACCCACCTGTTCTGAAAGGGCCTGGGGTTCCTCCAGTGGGTGCCTTGGTTGGGAGGGGACCCCTTCATGAGAATCTCCCTCTTCTCTGACCTCTCTCAGTAGAAGTGCACAGAAAGTCTGATCTCAGATCTGCCTCTGCATATTAATAGCAATATTATGTTTAAATTGAAAATTTCATTTTTCTTGCCTGGTGTGCAGGCAAATAATTGAGACCTAATTTACTTTATTTAATAAGCTAGTAGCCAATGTAGTTAAGCCCACACTGATAAAAACTTGGAGGGCATTTGTTGACAACCTCCCACATTTTTCTGGCTGGCTTGCTTGGGCCCAGAACAGCAGGAGGCCAGGATACCAGAGCCTCCCAAGTCCCAGAGAACTCCCAAAGGGTCTTCCAGCTGCCGGAGGCTTCCAGAGGGAGGGAGTGCCACATGGGAGCTGTCCGTGGTTCTTGTGGCTGAAACTGGCAGAGCTCCATGGTGCTCACCGGCAAGGGCTGCAGCAGCCTGAGGCTGCCGTCTGTGTTCCATCCCGGGATGCAGCTGATGTGCTCACTCTGCAGACATTTCTTAGTGCCTAACTCTGCTGGCCAGGTGAACAAGGCCCTGTTTTTCCCTTGAAGAACTCATGGTCCAGTGGGAGAGACAGTGGGAGAGAGGAGAAAGTGACTAACTCCACTTAGGAATGTGTGTGGTTTAGGGGCAAGAGTGTGAGTTTTGGACTCATGTTCTTAAATGCTGACCTCAATAAATACATTTAAATTCTTTGAGCCTTGATTTTTCTTATCTGTAAAAATGCAAGTACAGATAGTAGAGCTTTTCTTCCAGCTTGTTGTAAGGAGAAACTAGAAAACCTAATGTGAAATGCTGCCATGGAGCAGTGACCATCACAACTGCTTCTGGGGTAGACGTGGGAGATAGCCTTAGCACCGATAGTTGATATTTCTGTTTCTCCTCCTGGGTGCCCATGGTGGAACTCTTCCTCCCTGCCCCCTTTGAAGTTAGGAGTGGTTGTACAACTGACTTTGGCCCACGCAGGGTGAGCAGAAGTGACATGTGTGGTTTGCTATGTGCCCTTCTCCTGACTCAGTAATCAGGGCTGCTTGTGCTGAGGTGGAGGCTCCAGCAGCCTGGATCCCTGAGTGACTACATGGAGTGGAGTCTCCTCCCCCACAACATGCAGGGGATGTGTGGTGTGAACAAGTGGCTTTTTGTTGAAGCCACTGAACTGTTAGGGTCGATTGTTATTGTTACTGCAGTATAACATCTTGTCCTGACTAAATGTTCAAGAGGATAGATTTTCTCCCTTCGGTGAGAAGGAGGGTACTCCACAGACAAGGTTACACTTCAGCACAGTCTTAAATCAGGACTCTGCATTCTCTGGATGCAGGAGGGGAAAGGGAATTTCAGATGGAGGAACTGGCACACGCAGGACCTGAAGGATAAGGTCTCTGGCTGTCAAGTAGATTTACATTTCTCCATTGTCTCTCCCTCCTCTCTTCCGCTTACCTTTCTTTCTCTCTTCTCCATTCCTGTCCCCACCCTTCTTCAGCTTCCTCCCTTTCATTCTCTTTTCTTGCCAGGTGTCCTGAGGCTCTGAGTGACCCTAGAAGTTGCCATTTAACTGGCCAGTGTCTCCAAAGCAGTTGCATGTCTCAAAGGTCTTTGCAGCCTCATTTCCTCCTGCTCATTGGTTGGCTTTGGCTCTCTCTGTCTCTCTCTCTTTTTTTTTTTTGGAGGTTACTAGGATTAGAGATTGAAGCTGATAAGTGCAGCTTCTCCACTTGGTGGGTGATGATGGTGGTGGAGCGTCATCTGAGCAGGGGATATGCCTGGATGTCATCCACCCAGGCTGAATGCCTTCCCAGCAACAGAGCTCTGTGACTTGGGGTGGGTTCTGTATAAACCCTGAAGCTTCTATCACCAGGTGACTTTTTCTAGTGTTCATTGACAAAGAAGAGATTTTTAGGATATCTCTCACCCTACTCCCTAGCTGATTCCCTGTTTAGCCAGTTGGTGAAGTCCAGGCTGAGTCATTCTGAGAGCAGAGGAAGCCCTTGGTCATAATGGTGCAGCCTGTCTGGCCAGGCGAGGGGAGGGTGGTGGTCGTGGAGGATTTCAGCGGGGAGGGTGGAGGCTTCCTGGACTTGTGGGGATCAAGATTTTCCCTTTTGCTGGCTGACTGGCCCTAGAGCTGTGCTTTATTAAGATCATTTGAATATTATGGCTTTAGGAACAGAACCTATTAATAATTGTGACAAGGAGAAATTTTCGAGCATGGAAAAAAAGGGAAAAAGAGAGAGTCACTCCAAGGTAAAATAAACCACCACAATTGGAAAGTCCAGGTAACTACCAGAGTGAGACAAATACTACCTAGAGAGTCACAGTGGGAGACATTTGAAAAACAAAGTACAATTAAAAGTTTAATTTTTGATGGAATTAGTGAATTAAAAGTTTCAGGAATGGGTCTTCTCAGGAGAGGGGAGTGTCTGCTGTTGGCTTTGGTGTGGCTACGCCAGCTGGGCCCTAATCTCAGCCTTTGCCCAGAGAGATTCTGCAGCACCTGCTGAGTGAGCAGTCCTCCCATATGAGCTCTGTAAGAGATCCAGCATTCCTCTGGGAGTGTCCTGAGCACGCCCACCACCACCTGTCCCTGAGCCTTCCCTTGCCACAGTCTTGCCTTCCTTTCATTCTCTTCTCAGCTGGTCTTGAGTCAGAAGTGGGTGGCTTCCTTTGTCACTTGGGAGCTGCAGCTTGCACCGCACTCAGGTGTAAGGACCTGCAGGTGTGTGCAGACACAGACGCTTGAACGGTCTGTGTGTTCCTCAGAAGGGATGACCACTTGAAGCACAGCTTTGTGACGAGGCCTTCCCCAAGTGCATCTGAGAACGTTCACAGGACTTTTGAGACTCTAAGATGAGCCGTCAACCTGTGTTGCAAATCTCCTCCAGCTTTAGGAATTAGTTTAAAATTAAAGTTACAGACAGGCCAAATCTCCCCAGACTCAGGCCGACTTAGGAAAGTACAATGCGTGGCTTCATTTTAACAAGTAGCTCCCTGATATGGTACATGAGGAAAATGCTGCTGAACGTCAGCTAATTAACTTGAGGACCCAGCATCAGCTGTTCTCTGGATTGCGAGCTCAGCTTGTTTCAAGTCTGGGAGTTCATATACGAACTACAGGCTGGTTCTGGGGTCTCAGCCTAAGCTGAAGATCTGGCGGGGACCAATATGGACAAAGCATAGAGGAAACTGCCCAGTCAGAAAGGCAGTGAGCTGGAAGCCAAGATATTCCTTAGGAACACCCGGGGAGGGAGCAGCTTCAAGGCCAGGGGGTGCAGGGCCTGCCAGCTCCCCTCTCTCCCACCTTCACGTACATCCTCAATTCTGGGAAAGTGTGATTGATCCTGCTATGCATATTGTTGCATTCCATCTTCATTTTGTGTCTCTTGATTGTTGGGGTTTTTTGTTTGTTTGTTTGTTTTTTGTTTTGAGATGGAGTCTCGCTCTGTTGCCCAGGCTGGAGTATAGTGGCACAATCTCTAATAACTGCAACCTCTGCCTCCCCGGTTCAAGCGATTCTTCTGACTCAGCCTCCTGAGTAGCTGGGATTACAGGCGCCCACCACCACACCGGCTAATTTTTGTATTTTTATTAGAGATGAGGTTTCATCATGGTGGCTAGGCTGGTCTCGAACTCTTGACCTCAGATGGATCCATCCGCCTTGGCCTCCCAAAGTGCTGGGATTCCAAAGTGCAAGAGATTCCATGCCTGGCTCTCTTGGTTTTAAAGAAACAGCAGCTAATAAGTTCAGATGCTTTTCTAAGTGTTTATTCATCCCGTGACTTAGTGTGTGTCAGGCACTGTCCTGGACACTAGGATGTGGTGGTTAAAGCAGCCCAGAGTCTCTGCCTTCAAGAAGCTGATGTTCTGGTGGGAGGAGGGAGTCGGGAGATCCTCAGTGATGAATAAATGTCACAAGCCTGGAGGGAAAGTGAAGGAGGGAATGGGGTCCAGCGGGGGAAGGGAATCCCAGGGACATCTGGGGAAAGACGTTCCAGTGTCCTTGGGGTGGGGTTGCACTGGGAGTGTTTGAAGGTCAGCCAGGAGATTGCTAGGCAGGAGCTGGTGGAGGGAGGATGTGGAAGGAGGTGAGGCCAGGGAAGTGACTGGCAGGGCCACGGAGGACTCAGGCGGCTGTTCCCGGCCTGCACCCTGGTCCTCCATGGTGGTGAAGGGCTGTGGGTAGCACCAGAGCCTCCTTGTCTTGCCTTCCTGGGGAGATGGGGCAGGAAGAGAGTCTATAGACAATAAGCTGCCTGCACCCTGAGCTACTCCAGGGACGGCATCTGTCTGCTCCGGGGCCAGGGCAGAGAAGCCTGAAGCTGAGTCCCTGGGGTGCAGGGCCCACACTCTGGCTGCTCATTGCCACTCTGGGTCCCGACCGGGTGTGGGTTCAGATGAAGACTCTCAAACAGGCCTTGGCTGCATCAAACACATCGCGGGGGTGTGGGGTCTAGGGCTGAAGTCATGGGGTGGACTTCAGACTTCTGCAAATGTCACCTGGCAGTGCCCAGTTGAGATATCTGTCTCGGCAGTGCCAGGCTATTTGAACATGTCGTTGTAGGTTTATCACCAAGGTAGAAGAGTTCATTGTCTATTTGTTAGGTGAGGGACTCCAATTTGTGGAGGCAATGGTGGGGGTAGGGTGGGTGGAGGAGAGAGTATGATGGGGAGGGAAAGGAGCCACAGGGGACTTGGCCTCCATGAGTTTCTAGTCCTTGTCAGGGTGAGGCAGGTGGAGAAGAGGGGACTCTGGGAAGGAGAAATGGGAACATCACACTGGGGTATTTATGGGAGCTGTGCATAGGAGCACTGGCCGTTCGTCTTGAGGCCCCGCTGCAGGGAGCAGTGCTGGAAGCCCGGCCTTCTGTACTGTGTGTTCCCAGGCACAGGGAAAATGACTGTGCTGCCTCTTTCCGGGGTGTAATTTGAGTTTGCATGTGGAACGAGGCCCTGGCCCCCAAGTCAGCCCCTTTATGTTTTGGTCGTGATTGGTGAGGCGCTGGGGCAAGGTGCCCACGTCCCTCTGGTGATCTGGAGACACGGTGAACAATGTTGACATTGAACATGTTGCCAGGAGCGCTTAGCGGAAGGTTGATACAGCACCTCGAGTCTGAACGTTCTCTCCCAGTGCTTATGAGCTGAAAATCTCAGAATTCAGGCAGGCAATTTCTGAGTTCATTCAGAACGCAGTGAGCTGGTCGGGAGATGGCCACGTGCAGAGGCAGACGGCGGCTGACGCAGGCTTCTCCGGTGACACAGTGACCGTTCAGCCCCAAGAGAAGGCAGTAGGGAGATTACCTACTGCTACTGCAGACTCCTTCCCAGGCAGACACTTCCAGACCCGCTCTTTACTACATCCTGGAGCTGCGTGGGGTGGGCAGGTGGGGCTGCACGGACTGAGGCCTCTGGTTCCTCTTGGCCCTTTGGCCTCCCACTACCCAGCGCTGTGAGCGGGGTCTTCCAGTGGGTCCTGACTGCCAGGTCTTGAGCCGCTTCAAGTGCCCCCAGCCTGGGTGTCCGAGGTGGTTGCTGATGCACTTGGGGGCTCAGTTGCTGTTGGTGCTTCGATAGACTGTCCCTTCTGAGGAAACATCCCTGTTTGCCAGGACAGACTCAGGACCGCAGAGGCTGCTCCCTCTGGATTATATTCATTCAAATAGGTGGTCCCGTTAAACGCAAGATGGTGCTCTGTGGTGTCCCAGTCAACCCCTGCCCCTGGACTCCAGTTCCTGTAGGGCTCCGTACACCCCCTCTCCTGACCCTCCCACCCCAGCTCCTGGAACATTCTGTGTTTCCTTGGGAACCTGCTGCACTTAGCAAAGCCCCCTCTCCGCAGCCTCCCTCTTCTTCCATTCAGGGGCTCTGGCTCTGCCGTGGGGACACTGCTGCCCTTCAGCCCTTTCAAGTGGAGGCTGTGTTCTCCTCTCGGCCCGGGTGTTACTGGGGCTTGGCATGGGGTGGGGGAGTGGGTATCCTTGGTCCCCAGGTCCACTTCTAGTTCACTGTCCCCCCTTGTCCTTGAGTCTGCATCCTCGGCTGCTTCGGGCCCCACTGCTGCTTGTGGGGCCACCCCTGGGCTCTCGGGCCATTCTTTTTTGTTCCCTGATGGTTGCTGGCGGGCTCCTGTCCAGCCCTTTCCTGTGTTGTGGTGTTTTCGTGTCGTTCTCTCCGACGACACCTTGGTTTCTCAGTTCCTGGGCCTTCTCCCCTCCAAAGACCTCCTTGTTCAGTGACTCATCCCTCTGCCCTGGGTCTGTTCTCCGTGGCTTCCTACTTTACCATCTCAGGTTCCAGAAGCCCATTCAGACTACCTGGCCTTCTCTGCCCACTCCTCCCAGTGTCTCCAGTCCGGCCACGCCTCAACACCAGAATCCAGGGACCCTCGGTGTCTTTGTGCCGCCCCAACCGTTCCTGGTCTCACACCCTCCCCAACTCAGCTCAGATTCCACAGGTCCTTCCTCACCCATGTGCCTTCTGCTCCTTCCTCACCCATGTGCCTTCTGCATTGGGCCCCTTTCCCTCGCTGTCATGACCAGGTGCGTGGCTCGTCCAGCTCTACTTATACCTGGTTCTCCTCTTGGGCTGTGCCCACACCCACCCGATACCTGGTCCTCCTCCTGGGCTGGGCCCACACCCGCACAGCAGCCTGACTGGCCTTCAGTTCCCAGCACCAGCCTCAAGTGCCCCCTTGGCGCCGTCTGATCCTCCTCCGTGCTGTCCTGCGACCCTCCTCCGTGCTGTCAATCCATCCCTGTCTGGCTCTCTGGTCTCTTGGGCCGAGCCGTCCCCTCTTCTCCCTCCTCCACCCCGCTCCCCTCCCCGCACTCCTCGCAGCTGCTGATCTGCTTTCCATCTCCCAGAGCAGAGGAGACAGGGGCGGTCAGAACAGCACTGATACTGCCCTGGCTGCCCCCTGCCAGCCTCGCCCTGCCACTCTGCTGAGGGAATGGGAAAGAGCGGACACAGCCATGCGGGGGAGGAGGGAGCTCGTGGGGGTGGCTGGAGGGATGGGCCCTCATGCTCCTTGCCAAGGGCAACTCTTCACTCATGAACTTGACCCTGTCCCCTTGGCCAGTTCCAAGTGTTTGCCGCTGCAGCGTCCCTTCCCTCTCCTGCGGTGGCAGCTTCTTTTCCGTCCTTCCTGGTTCTTTCCCATCAGTGTCTGCGAATGCTCCCATCACGACTCACTTCCCTCCAGTTCTGACTGTTTCGAGCTTTTCCTTCACAGCAGAGCTTCATCGAAGCTCTATGCCCATCACCAGTTCTGCTGTCTTCTTGCAGCGAGGTGTGATGCAGGAGCGTGGCAGCCCCCTCTCTGGTCTCCCGTGTCACTCCTGCCTCTAAGCCCTTGCTCTAGAACCTTCTCCACATGGCCACTCAACAGGCCTTGTTAGAATGAGCATCAGATCATGGCACGTCTTTGCTCAAAGCCTTCCAGGGCTCCCTTCTCACTCAGGATAGATGCTGAAGTCCTCACTGTGATAGGATCTGCCCTCCCACCCCCCAGGGCCCCTCTGAGCCCATCCCCTTCCCCTCCCTCCCTCACTCCACTCTGGGGACACAGGCGTCTTGGCCACTTCTCGAAGCAGGGCCTTTGCCCTTGCTGGTCTTGCCTGCAATGCCCTTCCCCAGGTATCTGCCCGGCTCCCTCTCGCTCCCATAGAAAGGAATTTTTAGGTTTTGCTGTGTCCTGCCTGGCACCTGGTGGTTGCTGAGCATGTCTTTGTGAATGAATGAGTGAATGAATGCTGGGTGCAATCTGGAGTCTTCCTGGTGAGAGACAGCCCTTAAAGCAGTATCCCTGGCACTGTCTCTTCCCCTGTTAGCCTTAGCTGTCCTGGCCTGCCCTTGCCCGTTTTGGGGACTTGTTGCTCCTGCTGCCTCTGCTGCACATGTGTCCTGGGCTGGGGGGTCCCTGCGGTTACCCCTCTCACCACTTAGCACAGACCATTGTCCTCACTGCCAGCCCGGCCTCTGACTTAATTTCCACTGGAACTTGGGTTGCACAAACAGGGGTCCCCTGGGCCTGCCCACTTGATTTCCTGCTGGGAGACCAGCAGAGGCTGTTCTCACCCTAAGTTTAGCTGAGATGTGGGGAGTGGTGGCTTCCCTGCTGGCCCATGGACAACTCTCCTTGGGGACAGCTCATGTCCTCCCCCACGAGGGAGGAAGGAGAAGAGAGGCCAGGCCGCCTCTGCATGTCTGGGTTTCTATGACGAGAAGCAGCCTCCTGGGTCTTTCCTGACGGGTGAATTCAGGCTTCATTCCTGCTGGTGCACATCATGCACATCTTCACCTTTTTGTGATTCTCTATTTTTCTCTTTCATTTTTGCATGGCTCAGTGGAAGCAGCTAATGGGGGCTCAGCAGCAAGTTCTCTCCTCTTAAAGATGGGCTGAGCCTGACCTGCAGTTGCTTGAAGAACTGGACAAGCCCTGGTGGGGCTGTTCATGCCGGTGGTGAGGGGGTCGTACAGGAGAATTTTCAGAAGGGATGCCTCCTGGCAGAGAGCGACTGAGGGGAACAGGCAGTAGCGTGACCTTGGAGTTGGGCTGTGCCACACTTGAGTTACATGGACACCACTTCTGGCTCTGTGACCCGGGGAATCAGCCTCTCTGGCCTTCAGTGTTCTCATCTGCAGTGTGGGATGGTATGGGAGTCCACTCTTGCACTGCTCTAAAGAAATACCCTAGACTGGTAATTTATAAATAAAAGAAGTTTAATTGGCTCACAGTTTGGCAGGCTGGACAGGAAGCATAGTGCCGGCATCTGCTCAGCTTCTGGGGAGGCCTCAGGAAACTTACAATCATAGTAGATGAAGGGGAAGTAGGCTTGTCTTCCGTGGCTGGGACAGGAGTAAGAGAGAGAGTGGGGAGGTGCCACGCACTTTAAACAACCAGATCTTGTGAAACTCACTGTCACAAGAGCAGCACAGAAGGGATGCCACTAACCCATTCACGAGAACCCTACCTCCATGATCCAGTCACCTCCTACCAGACCCCACCTCTAACACCAGGGATAACAATTCGACATGAGATTTGGGTGGAGACACAGATCCAAACCATATCAGATAGTAATAGCACCTAGCTTGTTCAGTTGTTAGGAGATTAATGAGAATGTGTGACCAGCACATACAGTATTAACTGGTGGCTCTTACTAAATTAAGGAAAGCCCCAGAATTAAGAGCCAGAGCCTTCCCTTTACAGCAGTGTTGAGCATCTGTGCACAGCACCTCCAAGTCCTGGGTTGGTTTGCCTCTGCCTCTCAGTGGCTCCAGCCTGACTTAGCATCCCTGAGTCCCCACTTCTTCCTTCAAGGAAAGGGGGCTGTCCTCAGGAACAGATGAAAGGACACACAGAAGAGACTCCCTGAACTCTAACACACAATACATGTGTTAGACTGTTGTTACCTATTCTTATTGATTTCATCAGCAAGCATTCCCTGTGTTCCTTCTGTGCTGGATGCTATGGGAAGTGACAGTGGCCTGGATGGAGACCTGGCCTCAAGGTGGGCCACCTGAGTGTCCTGTGATACTTTCACCTGGGTGGCTTGGCCCTTATCAGGAGGCTGCAGCAGCATCACAGTGGGAGGCCCTCTGTCTCCCGCCAGCGGGCCCCAGTCTGTTTGCTCACTCTTTTCTATCCCGGAGTTTACCTGCCCAGGCATACCGGGGGCCCAGGCCACGTTCTCCCCTCCCTGCCATGAGTCTTGATGAAGTGCTTCAGGGCTCAGCAACTTTTGGTCAGAGGTGCCCTTCTGCAGAGCCCTCTGAGTTACAGCGAGTCCCCTGCCCCTTCCTCTGCACAAGGAGGGGCTGGTCAGAGGTGCCCCTCTGGTGAGTCCTCTGAGTTACAGCGAGTCACCTGCCCCTTCCTCTGCACGAGGAGGGCTGTGTCTTCCTCTCACCTGAAGATTCTGTGCCTTTTGCTGTTCTCTGCACGACTCATGTGGGGCCTGGGATTCTCACTACACTTGATATGGGTGGGAGATGAACTTATAATCAGAAGAACACAGAGCTGGTCCCCGGGGCGAGAGGCTAGGAGTGACAGCTCAGGTGATGTGGGTTACACAGCTTTAGGCTCATTCCTCATCTGGAGTCAGCCAAGAAAATCGCATTTCACACACACGCACAGTTTTATGGCCTCTTTTGATGTTTCCTGGGTAATTTTGAATATTTAAATTTATATTTTCAATAATTTATTTTTAACCCCTCAAGTAACTGAACCTGCCACGAGAAGACGCCGCCCCCAGGTGGGAAAGGGGCTCATGAGCCGACCCATCAGGCTGAGGCCTTGTGGGATCACCTGAGAGGTGTTTTGGAGTAATTTCCTCTCCAGCTCTTTTTATTTTAAAAAATAAAAAATGTACTCTGTTAAAACAGTGACATAAGACAATGGTACAGAATGCCAGCTGTGAGGTTCACTGATGGATGAATTTAACCCATGTTTACGGAGTGTCATGTCTTCGGTGCCGGGAAAAACAGAGAGGGTGACTTAGTCTCCCTCCTCAAGGGAGGAGCTCAGAGTCAGGGGACGGGGAGGCAGACCTCCGAGGGACTCCCAGAGCCCACCCTTGAAAAGGAGAGGTGAGTTGGTGGCGGGGGGAGGTGGGTGCCAGGAGCCTTGGGAGATGGGGCCTGCAAGAAGCTTGTGATCTTTCAAAGGAGTTTCAACAGGTGACCAGACATAGATAGATGGTGGCTTTCCCTCCCAAAGCTATAGGGACCATGAGAGCCGATCATCTCATCTCTGGGTGGTTCCACTGGGACACCCCTCAGAAGACTCTTGGTTATGAACCCCAGTGTCAGCATCCCCAGCACTCATGGTTCACTGGTTCTTCCCTTGACCTTGACCTCTTCTCCTCCCGCCTGCATGGCTTAGGGCCGGGCCCTTCTCTCGGGTGGGGAGGAAAGTGAGAGAGAATGAGCCCCTGGCCCTCTGCTCTTCTCCACCAGGCCTGAGATGGGGGTCTGGGCTCCTTTCTGTGTATTTGCAATCCAAGGTCCTTTTGGGAATTCACCTGTTTGGAAGACGAATCCTATCTCCAGTTTTGCCTTTGGGTTTCTCAGCTTGGAGGCACATGTGCGCGGCAAGCTCCCGTCCCGGTTCCCCCGGGTCCTGCAGTGCGTACAGGAGCAGCCCTGGGATGGATCTTTCAAAGCACCTGCATCGCAGCCAGAACAGGGTTTTTAAAAAGTCAACTTTACAGGTATTTAAGCAGGGACTAGAGTGGATTTTATGGCCCTCTGTGTGGCAGGCAGCAGGCTTGGCTGATTCTCAGGGCGGTGGGGTGGCCCTTGCTGCAGTTCAGGTCACAGTCTGTTGCGGCTGCATTCTGTTCTTCCCAGAGAAAAGGCCAAATGTCAGGGGCCTCCTAGGTGCCTGGGAAGATGTCCAGCTGCCCAACGGACTAGTCTGACCCCGAGAGGCTGAGACCCTGTCATGGGGCTGGAGGCATCCAGGTCAAGTGGTCCACGGAGCTGGCATTTCGTTTACACTTACGTGAGGCCTTTCTTTGAGCCTCTTAGACGGTTAGTCCTGACAACATCTGGGTTGAAATACAGATGAGGTTTTAGCATTGCAAGTCCCCTGGCCCAAATATAGTCACGGTTTGCTGTTGATCCAGTTAGGAGACCTCCACTTTGGCCATACAACCTTCCCTTCTGAGCTGGGATGGTCCACCAACTTTTGGAGCCAGAGCTGGTAAGGAGACTTCCTATCTGAGGATGCCCCCTTCTCTGGACCCCCAGATCCTGACACCAAGCCAGGCCAGGCCAGGCCATTTTGGTGCTGCAGAATGTGTGGTGGGGAGTAAGAGCAAATTTCTGTTCCAGAGGCAGGGAGGGGACACAGAGCACAATCCTGGCTGATAATGTCCAGGCAGGACGGAGACCGGCTCCTTCCTCTCCTTCCCCTCACACCAGATGGCTATGGCCCTGCAAGACATCGGGGCTGTGGGCTGCTCAGGACCCTTTCCCCAGCACCCCTGCAGCACGACGCATCTAGAATGTCCAGGACGTGATTCTCCTGTGGACTCTGATGTCCACCCCCATTCCCCCTGGGGCTGAGAGAGTTCCTAGCCATGCAGATTTGTTTTACACTCAGGATGTATTTCTTGGCCAGGCATGGCTTAGGTTTTCTCATTTCTGTCTCTCTTTAAGAGAAAAAGCAGAAAAAGACATCCAAGCACTTTGCTCATGGACCACTTTCCTGCCTATGGAATCATCACCTGGCATCCTTGTTTCTGGGCTGGTAGAAACCAGATGTAACTCATTGCTCTGAGTTGGTGCGACTGCTTGAAAGGCCAGGGCAGGTGCTGATGTAGCTTTTTGGTGCAGAGTGATGCCCAGTAGGTGTCCATGGAATGAACAAATAAGCAAAGAATGAACAAGTGATGTTTAATGAATAGGGAGGAGGGGGTGCCTCTGTAGGGTGTTGGAGTTCCAGGCACAGAATCCACTGAAGGCCAGGCTCCCCTTTGTCAGAGGTGACGTCTGGATGGGCAGATTTGCCAAAGTTCTAGGGTCTGAACATAGAGGCCAGGACTTATTAAAATCTGCTCCTTTCCTTAAACTAGCACATTCTAGCTGTTATCCTGGTGCCATAGAAGGATGAAAAGTATTTCTGAGAAATCAGACAACTTCTGATGACTAAAGCTAGTCTAAAGAATGGTGTACGCACACATACACACACACACAGACACACACACAGACACACACACTCTCTCTCTCTCTCTCTTTCCTGTTGGGTGTTTTCAGGCCATTTCTGTGGCTCTGTAGACCAAATTCTAGACTCTAGTGAAAAACCCAGAGACCCAAGTTCGTGGGCTGGCAAGCTACATGTTTGGCTCATCTGAGGTCCTGGAGGGTGCAACGTCTGGGCCACCATCTGGGTTCCTGGGCTCTCCTTTCCATCCTCATCAGGCTCCTTGGTGCCTTCCTTTCCCACCTCAGGCTGCTGCTACTCCTCTCATTCCCAGATGTTTCTGTCTCTCTAGACAGGTCTGGGAGAAGGACTTCTTTGAAGTTCCTGCTTCCTTACTGACCCCAAAGACTCAAGAATGGTTCATTAAAATAATTTTGTTTGTCAAGGAGGTGGTGGGTAAAAGAGGTGGGGGTAACAAATCTGGGGAAGTTAGAGGAGTTTAAGAAATCTTGGCCGGGCATGGTGGCTCATGCCTATAGTCGCAGCACTTTGGGAGGCCAAGGCAGGAGGATGACTTGATCCCAGAAGTTTGAGGCCAGCCTGGGCGATATACCGGGACCCCATCTCTACAAAAGATTTTAAAAAATTAGCTGGGCGCAATGATGCACACCTGTAGTCCCAGCTACTTGGGAGGCCAGGGCAGGAGGATCGCTTGAGCACAGGAGGTCGAGGCTGCAGTGAACTATGATCATGCCACTGCACTCCAGCCTGGGCGACAGAGCGAGACCCTGTCTCAAAACAAAACAAAAAAATGAACAAAAGTTTACGATATGATCACCGTCCTGGTACCCTTGTTTCTTAAGCCTTATTCGAAGGATGACCTCTTTTCTTCTTAGGGAACTTCGTACTATTTATGCCTGAAGCAATCAGGGAATCAAGTGTGTTGAAAATAGAATAGAAATGGTGGTATTTGTTGAACTTTTTATTGTGCTGGGCACTTATGCTTAGTGCTTTAAAGATATAATGGGATCTAAATCTCACGAAATGCTGAGAATCAGATGCTGTTATTACCCTGGTTTCAGAGAGGAGCAATCTAAGGCTCAGACCACGTGGCAGATGTGCTGAGGAACCCAGATTTCAACCCAAGTCACCAACCCCAGCCTGGGCAGCCGCCACAGCTGCCCCTAGACCGGGCCTCAGATCCCTTGGGACTTCTGGTATAATTTTTATGTGCCTAACCTACAGGCCTGTGAGTCTTAAGTGGGTAATTTGCATGATGGGGACCTTAAGACTGGCAAAATCCTTTCCCTGGGGGGTGGTATGAGTATGCTGCGGCTGCCATAACAAAGCACCACAAACAGGATGTAAACAGCAGAAACCAACTGTCTCACAGCTCTGGAGCCCAGAAGTCCAAGCGCAAGACGTCAATAGGGCTGGGCTCTCCCGAGGCCTCTCTCCTTGGCGTGCAGACGGTGTCTTCTTGCCCTGTCCTCATGTGGCGTTTCCGCTGTGCACACGGCTCCCTGGTGTCTCTCTGTGTCCTCATCTCCTCTTCTTGTGAGGACACCAGTCATACTGGATCAGGGCCCACACTAATAGCCTCATTTTAACTTAGTCACCTCTTTAAAGACCGCCGTCTCCAAATCTAGTCACATGCCAAGGTGCTGGGAGTTAGGGCTTCAACATACGTATTTTGCGGGGGACACAGTTCAGTCTGTGACAGTTCAGTCATTTGCTTCACATAGGCGGGGTCCCCTTAGGGTGGTTGCTTTTCTGCCTGTACACGTGTCTTAGACCCCTTGGGAAAAGCACAAGCCCAGAGCTGCCAGTGCAGGCGCCTCCGAGGTGCTCACGGCCCTGCGGCCTCCTGTCCCTTGACTTGCTCCAGCAGACATTCTCTTCCGATTGCGGAAAGTTTTGAGGCCTCTTGTATAACATAAGACAAGCCTTCTGCATTGAAATTGTTCAAGAATTGGGTTCCAATTTCCCAGGAGCACGGAAAGCGTTGCCAGGAAAGCGGAGTTGCTGGCGATTTATGTCGGTTTTTCTGACATAACGAAGATTTCCCTTTGTTTTTTTGGAACCGACTGGAGCACGCTTGCCAAAAGAGCGGCCTCAGGAGGAGCAGATCATTTTCTCTTGTTCTTCTTCCTTCTTTTTTTATTCCCTCTCAATTTATTTTCAGGTCAGAGCTTCATGAGGTCGCTGAAGCTGTGAAATCTGACAGACTCACCATCTGAGCAAACAGACTGTCCAGGAACAGGTTTTATTTGGCTTGCTGAGGAGATGTGACAGTCTGGGAAAATCCTCGGTCTCTGTGTTTTGTCTTTGCCCAAAAGAGTTTGGTTCGGTTTGACAAATGTTAACCAAGCTACCCCCTCCACGCCAGGGGCGATGCCAGGCACTGAGACCCGGTCCTGCCCAGAGCAGAGCAGAGCCGCTCACCCTCGAGGGGTGCCCTGTACGACTCCACAAATACGTGTCCACCATCCTGCTGGTCGCCAGCGCGCGAAGTTGCTAATCCGTTGAAACACCTCTGTGGCTGCTGGCGAGCGGGTGTCACCCAAGCTTCCAGTGCCCATGCTGCGCTGGCCTGCATCATTCTGAGTAGTGGCGTCTGTGCCAGACCAGTTGTTAAACATTCTGAATGTCACACCTGGTGGAGGGTGTGTGGATGAGAGGGGCTCGGTTGAGTACCAAGTGTTGGGGAAGGCCTTTTGGAGGAGGTCAAGACCAGGCCAGATTTTGAGCAGGAGCTCAGCAGACAGGCCAGGGAGGAACAGGCAGATAGTCACTGTCTGCGGAGGAAACCAGCTGTGCAAAGGCCCTGAGGCAGGGAGAGCAGGGTGGGTTTGGTGTGGTGGTGGCAGAGGAGGGGGTGGGGTGGCGGGGAGAGGGGGCAGCGCCAGGGTGGAGAGAGGGGCTGGAGTAGGGGCAGTGGCAGCAGAGCAGGGGGTGGTGATGGCAGAGGAGGGAGCTGGGAAGAAGAGCAGGACTCCCTTGGGGCTGCTATTTGCTGCCAAAGGCCGTGAAGAGTGAGCAGAGGGCTTTAATTTGACAGTGTATGAGGTCCTATTATATTAAATTTTATTTTTTTGAGACTGAGTTTTGTTCTTTCGTCCAGGCTGGAGTGAAGTGGCACGATTTTGGCTCACTGCAACCTCCGCCTACCGGGTTCAAGTGATTCTCCTGCCTCAGCTTCCCGAATAGCTGGGATTATAGGCGCCTGCCACCACGCACGGCTAATTTTTGTATTTTTAGTAGAGACAGGGTTTTGCCCTGTTGACCAGGCTGGTCTCGAACTCCTGACCTCAGGCGATCCACCCGCCATGGCCTCCCAATGTGCTGGGATTACAGACCTGAGTCACCACCCCCGGCGGTCCCATTATATTTTTAAAGTATATATATTGATTTATATTCCACCTTTGTCTAGAATGGGTTTAGGTTCCTGAGACATAGATAATAAAGATTGTGTCATGAGTTATATATTTAGGGTAAATTATAAGGAAACATAGATTACAGTCAGCTAATGTAAACGTTTCTAGTGTAAAAAGTGAGGAAAAAGAAGATAAGATGAGGCAGGATCAAAGCACAGAATAAGTGACAGGGAATGGGCTGCTTAGCCAGAGGGTGAGTCTCGAGCGGCCGGTGCCAAGAAGGTTGCACAATGGCTGGGCGCCGGGGAGAGGTGTGGAGAAAGGGGCTGAGGGCTTACATGGACAGGCACGGGCTCCAATGAGCAGCCGCGCTAAGGAGGTGTGGGGTGGGGAGCCGTGGGCCCGGGTGTGGGGGCTGCAGAAGACGGAGGGTTGCAGGGCGTTCGTTTACTGCGTCTGCCTCAGCCATGAAGTCCCATAAATTGGGTGGCTTTACCCCACAGAAATGCACCCTCTCATAGTTCCCGAGGCTCGACCTCCAAGTCCAGGTACCGGCAGGGCCAGGCTCCCGCTGGGGCTCCGGGCGGATCCTTCCTCACCCCTCCTAGCGTCTGCTATTCACTGCCTGCAGCTGCTTCGCTCCCATCCCTGCTCCATCTTCACGCGGCCTCCCCCAACCTGTGCGTCTCTGTTTTCACGTGGCCTTCTTGCGAAGACGTCAGTCACATTGGATTGGGGCCCATCCTACTCCATTATGACTTCATCTTAACTAGATGACATCTGCAAAGCTCCTATTTCCAAATAAGGGCACATGCGTGGGTACAGGGGTTAGGACTTCAACATATCTTTGTGGGGAACACGGATTTATTTTTCTCACTCCCCTAACAAAATATAAACTGCAGGAGGCAGAAAATGTCTCCGACTTACTCACCGTTGTGTTCCCAGCATCTCTGGCAGGATGCTAATTGAATAACCAGTGCCCGAAAAAATGTGGTTGTTGAATTTGCTCCCACTTTCTTCACCCCCTAACAGCAGGTCAAATCCGGTGTAGAATCCCTAGTGGAAAGACAGGGACGACTCTTCGGCAACACCTCTCAGACCCGTCAGTGTGCTGAGGTACAGCTTCCCAGAGGGAGGTGTCATCTGCAGCGCTTTGCTCACCCATTTGACCAGGACACCACCCCATCTCCCTGCCCTTTATCTTAGCAGAGCATCTCTGGAGAGAATGTTCTGTGGAGCACACCTCGGGAAACACTAGTTTAGCTGCATTGCAGATTGGAGGCAGGGGCAGACTACCTTCTAGACAGAACTTTCCAACTCTTGAAAGATTTCTTCTGAAGAATTATGGCTATATCTCCTTCCCTATAGCCTCCCCTGCTCTGCCCTCTGCTTTTGGTCTTAAAGCTATTTTAGATCTGAAATACCTTCCCTGGACCTACCATTTGCATTTGGACTTAGATTATTAGACATTTTCTTCTTATAAAAACCAGCAAGTTGTACCTACAAAGTGGGAGCAAGTTCAACAACCACACTTTTTCAGGCACTGGTTGTCCGATTAGCATCCTGCCAGGGATGCTGGGAATACAGTGGTGAATAAGTTGGAGACATTTTCTGCCTCCTGCAGTTCATATTTTGTTGGGGGAGTGAGAAAAATAAATTCATGTACTAGTCTGCTCAGGCTGCTGTAACAAAATACCATAGACTGGGTGGCTTTAACAGAAGACTGGAGGCTGGGAAGTCCAAGATTAAGGCACTGGCAGGTTCGATTCCTGATGATGGCTCTGGCCTGGCTGCCAGGTGGCTGCCTTCTCATATGGTGGGAGCCTTCGCCTTCACCTCCTCCTCTTCCTCCTCCTCCTCCTCCTCCTCCTCCTCTTCCTCCTCCTTCCCTCCTCCTCCTCCTCTTCCTCCTCCTTCCCTCCTCCTCCTCTTCCTCCTCCTTCCCTCCTCCTCCTTCTCCTCCTCCTCTTTCTCCCCTTTCCTCCTGCTCCTCCTCCTGCTCCTTCCTCTTGTTCTTGTTCTTTTCTTCCTCTTGTTCTCTCTCTCTCTCACTCTTCTCCTTCCCTCCCTTTCTCCTTATGAAGCCACTAATATAATCATGAGGGCACCTACCTTCATGACTTGTCTCATATTAATTAGCTTCTGAAGATTTCACCTCCAAATACCATTGCATTGGGGGTTGGCGCTTCAACCTATTAATTTTGGGGAAATACAATTCAGTCCATAGCAGTCAGTAAAAGATAAAGCGAATTTCCCGGTGGGAAATGCTGCAGAGGAAGAAGTGCTGGGAGGAGGGTGATGGTTGGGGAGGGAGGGGTAGTCCCTGAGGAGGCAGCAGTTTAAGCTGAGATGGGAAGGGAGAGAGGAAGGTGGCCGGTGGAGGGCCAGGAAAGGAGGATTTTGGGTGAAGAGAACGGCGACAGCAAACAGATGGGAAAGAGCGAAGCGTGTCCTGGGACTGAAGGAGGTAGGGGGCTGGAGTCCAGAGACTGCAGAGCATGCTGGTACTGGAGGGTGGGGGAGGTGGTGGGAGTCCCATTCGGGGCATGGTGGGGGCTGTAGGAGGACAGAGGAGTCCATGGATGTATTCTGAGGTCCTGCTGGTCTAGGAGCTGGTTGGGTGACTCCTGCTGCCGTCCAGGCAAGACATGGCAGCCACTTAGATGAGGATCTGGAAGGGGAGAAGAAGAGAAGAGGACAGCTTGGGGATCTCCCTCAGAGTTAGAACCAACAGAGTTTGGAGGTTTTCAGCTTCAGTACCTAGGTCACAAGCAGTGCCATCTACTGAGAAGGCAAAGCCTGGGGAAAAACAGGTTTGAGGAGGCAAATAAAAAAATCTCTGTTGCACACGTTACATGTGGGATGCTCATTATACAGCCAAATGGGGAGGCCACATAGGCTGGCGGATCCTGGGCCAGGAGCTCCCAGAAGGACCTAGGCTTGAGACCTGAGTTTGTAAGTCATCAACAACATCTGGCAGGGCTCAGGCACTTAGAGGGCAGGGGAAGGAGGAGGAGATGGTGATGGGGCAGAGGAGAAGGGGGAACCAGGTGTTGCAGGAAGATGGATAGCCCATGAGGTTTCCCAGAGGGCCTGGCCACTGAGAAGCTGAGATAAGAGAATGGCGTCATTGGATTTGATGACCTAGAGGTTCAGAGTGGCCAGCAGGAAGTTTTGTAGTGAATATAGAGGAGACAAAAAAGAATGGGGATGGGAATGGAGGAAGGAGAGAGGGCTGGAGGGAGAAAGGAAGAGAAACTAATTTTGACTGGTCAATTATGTAGAAGAAAGCCCACTTTAGGAGTGAGGTCCTGGAGGAGGGGACAGGAGATGGGATCCAGGGTGCAGCTGGGGGGATTCTACTTGGAGCAGGTGGGGGTGCTTATTTCGTGGCCATAGGAGGGAAGAGAGAGGAGACAGGTGCACCTTGTTGTTGGAGTCCATGTCAGCTGATTGGAAGAATCCAGAAAAGGGAGATGGGTCTGTGGATAGGTGGAAGCCCTAGGTCAAAATATCTGACTGCAGAAAAGACCAATCAGGGAAATAATGATTTTTCTTTCAATCTGGTAAAATAGTTTTCTCCTGTCAAAGAGCAAGTGGCCTGTAAGGCATGTTTATCAATGTCCATTCCCTTACATTGTGAAAGAGTAAAGCAGTCTTAAGACTGGGTGTGAAATGGAGAAGAACGCAGCACTGGCTTAATCTTGACTGTGCCATTGGCGCTTGCTGGCAGCAGCTGAGCCTCAGGCACCCTGAGCAAGCACAAGGCAGAGAAATGAGACCTGGTGCTTACACCAGAACTGACTGGCAACTGGGAGGGGCTGAGCCTGGGATCTGGGGTCACTTGAGCTTGACCTCATACCTGTTTAGGTCCTAATTGCTTGCTTCCAGTTCAGCCCCTCTTCTCTGAGACCACCCTCTTTGAGGGGTCTTTTCTCTCTGGCCCTTTGATGCTCTACAAATCGTCTCCTCCTTTCTAGTGGTTCCCTCTTCTTCTCCCAGGGCAACAGCATCACAGGGGCATCCCTGGATCCTGGGGCTGCAGCTGTTGGCCGTGGCCCACGCTTAGGCCTTCCCACACTCAGTGTCTCATCTCAGGTGGGCTGGCTATGCGCCACCCCGGGATCTACAGTGTGGGACAAGGCACACACACTTTTGATTGATAAACGGTGTGTCATTTAAAGAAGTTGAGACAGATTTTTCTGGTCCCTGGTCAACACTGACTTAGATCTAAGAAAATCTATAGATCAGATTTTATTGCTTTCAAGATAAACGTGCTTACATTTTTGACACAGAGCATCAGTAACCTCTGAAAATGAAATGCTTCCCCCGTTTCCCATGTTCTGGATGGATTTGGTAGAACTTGCATCAGGCTGCAAAGTGCAGGAAGTTGAAGCTGACTTCTTGCTTAAAGAGAAAACATTAAATATTAAATGTCCATTTGTCTGTTAAGTAAACAGCTGCATTCTTTCAGAAGTCCTGATGCTAACAACATCTGCGACACGGGACAGTCAGCTTCCCAAATGGCTGTGTTAGCCCCATGTTCAGGGCCTGGACTTTTCCTGAATAATAGGTAAAGCCAAGGGAAGGAAAGTTTTACTTCCTTTCTGGGCTAAATTGTCATCTGGGAAGCATCACAGGCTCAGTTTAGAGGAACATGGCATTGTCCTTTACCCAGGTGATTGTATTTGCTATTTTACATTGGTTTGATTAGATCAAGTCAGGACATTTGTTATCGCTGACTCTCAGCCTAGAAGCAGCATCTGATTTGTAAGCAGTTGACTCCTGTTGGATGGGCACATAAACTGGGTGTCTCGTTATTAAGATGTGGTGAAGGGTAGACATCTTCCCTGTGCTTGGAATGCCCCAGTCCCCACATGGGGCACCCCCTTACCCATAGCACCGTCTCATCAGAAGTTGGCTGGAGTGTTGGGAATTGGAGCAAAGGCAGGGAGGTTGTTGGTAGGGCTGGTAAATCCATGGCATGGAAAAGGTGGAGGAGTTATCTCTGCTTCCTAGGGACGAAGGCCTCTCCCGGGGCTGGGAAGTTCCTGTCCCTTGTACTCAGGGTCTCTCTTCCCTGGACAGTGCTAGACAAATAGGGCTCCTTTAACTCCTTGGGAAGTTCCCTGTCTTTAAGCATTGTCTTTCTTTAAACAGGCTTCAATGCAACCAATTAGATTCTTCCTTGCTGAATTCTTCTTCTTGTCCTGCTTCTCTGAGATATGAGGGGGGTTTGAATGATCTTGAATCTATTCCCAGCCAGCCTCAGCCAGCCTCTTGGTTTAATTCCAGCATTCATTCATTCAACAGATATTTGAATATCTGCTGCATGCTGGGCACCATGTTCCTTGCAAGGCATACGGCAAAGAACAAGGTAGATAAATTCCTCTCGTTTATTGTGTGTCTATTTGTCTAGCTTAACCCAGAACATCTTCTGAGAGGATCAGTTTTACCAGGCAAGGGCAACTTTTGATGGTTTCCCCAGTAGCATTCCCCTCTTATTTCTTGCCAACAGGACCTTGATTGTGTTCAGGTGTCAGTGGCCAAATTCTTGGGGAGATGCCAGGGCCCTCTTCAGTCCCAGGGGATAAACCTAGATCTGTCTAAGCCCATCATTGTCAGTGATTGGTTTAGTGGCGGCCTCTAACTCAGTTATTGCCAGTGAGATGGCTAGGGACTTCTAGGACAATTTCCTGACTCTTAAAAAAGGGTGTATGATTTCTGTCTTCTGGACTTTGGAAAATGTGATGGTTGTGGGAGGCTGCTATGATCACCTTGCAGCCATGTGGGTCCAGCCCAAGGTCATAGCATGGTTGAGCCGAGACAAGGAACCCAGCTGACATCAACCCTACCTCCAGACTTCTTGTGACATGAGATGATACATTTTTCTTCTTCTTTAAGGTAATTTAGGTTGGATTTTCTGTAATTTTGCAGCCCAAAGTATCCTACTTGAAAGCAAAAGACATCTGCCCTGGTATTCATGCAGGGGTGTGGTTGTTTTAGCCTTTCTCCAGGCTTATTGTGTTGTGCTCAGTTTTGTACACAAGTACTTTCTTTTCTAAATGGCAAGACACTTAAGATGCTTGGATTTCCTCTTCCACCGCCTCTCTCCAGCACAGCACTGAGCTTAATATCTTGTATGTCATGGGATATCAATAAATGCTTATTGAGTTGAATTTGAGTTTTACGGACATGAGTTTAAATTTAGTGACTACCCACGGGCTTCTGAGAAATTATTGAAAGCCAGTCTATGGCCCAAAGAGAGGACGGCCTGATCAAGGCATGTACTATTGGGCCAGGCAGACCGCGATGGGGATGAACGTGCCCTGTGCGAGGTGCCAGAGAAAATCCATCACGCATCCTGAGCTCTGTTTTTTATTGAAAAATCCATTTATAAATAATCTGGGCAAATAAAGTAAAAGGCACTTTATTGGGATTCAGAAAAATTCATGGCTACTGAACATCCGGCCAATTCAGCTCCCAGCTCCCAATTAGCCTGCCAGGGCCTCTCTCAGTGGCAGGGGCCCTGCCAGCCACTCCAAAGGCTACCCTGGGACTATGAGTCATTTTCTTATTTCTTAGCATGCTGGGAGTGAAAATCTTCTTTCTCTTTCTTATTACATGCTAGCACTTACCGGGTGCTTTGGCCAAGCAGATTTATCAGCATGTTTTTGTGCAGATAACTGACAGCGGAGCAGGAAGACACACTCCTCTAAGTTGCTCCCTCTCTTTGTTCACTCACTTGCTCGAGAACCCAGGGACGGTGGGAGGAATGGCCAAGCTGGACGCAGGCCTGGCCTCCGCAGAGCTGGCGAGCAGGAAAGGCAAGTTTCAGACACCTCCCGCCATGCCCTTGACCCTGCTGGGCCCCTGGTATCCTAGGAGTGTTTTCCCATTTCTGGCCATGTCTTTATTTTATGATTGTTCCCTTAACCCAAAGGCAACTGGGAAAGATTGTCATCCTTCACGAAAAGCCGTTGTCACTTAGTACCTGCTGCATGCCACATGCTATGCAGAAGGTGGTTGTTGCTTCCTCTCACCTAGCCCTCCCAGAGACCCTCCTAGAACAAATATGAGACTCAGAGATGTTAACTGACTTGCTCAGGGTCACACAGCTTGTAAGTGGTGGAACCAGAATTAGAAAATGCAGTTTGTTTTTTTGGAGCCTCACCTCCTTCCATCCGGATCACAGTGATCGTATTTTCCAAACTGAAAATGAGATGCAGGGGGCCTGGCACGGGGTAACGGGGCAATCGGTAGTTGCTGGGAGAATAAACACACGAATTGAGCCAAGGGTCAGCCAACGGGACAGGTCTTTTGTCAGTGGATCGTTTGGGCTGTCTGGTCCCAGGGACCACGGGGTCTGTCTGCCTCTCTGTAAGGTGGGCTGTGGGTAGTGGGGTGACTGTGAGGGGAGAAGAACAAGAGAGCCTGGACAGCAGGTTCTGGGGGTGCTGTGGCCTCTGAGAGCGGAGTGGGAACAGGGGACTGGCAGAGGAGCTGGTAGCGGGGGCTTGTGTGTGGCTGCTAACTGGGTCCATTTGCCAAATCAGCAAAGTCTGGAGCTGAGACTCCAGACTTACCCTGGGCCTAACTTGGGAAAATATTACGCAGTACAAAATAAAATTAAACAGTATTAACCACAGGCCCAAATTGCACCTATATTTTAAAAAGCATTGTGCAGCTGAGACTTATAAAACCCGGCACCAGCGTGAGGCCATCTTGGTTAATGAGAGCTCTGCGCCTGCTACTCCTTGCCGCGGCCTTCTGGTTCACGTCCTGTCGCCCTCCTCCGCTGGGGATGTGCGGTGCCTCGGGTGAGCCGCAGCTCCCTCGGAAGGATGCACCCTTTGCTCTCTGGAGCAGGACGGGCTCTTCTGAGAGGCGGGGCCTGGAAATGTCCGGAGCCGCCAGCCTCAGGGGCTGCACTGGCCTCTCCTTTCCTCTGCCCGCACAGAGAATAGCAGCATCAGATGGGGGCGGGCTCAAAAGGGCTTCATAGGCGCCCCGACATCGCAGCTACGGAGGGGCCAGAAAGGAGGCGCGGATATTGTACTGCACTTTCTGGACTTTCACGGGAATTCAGGAAAGAGCCTGAATATGCAGCGGCCACATCTGGTTTTATTTCAGCTGGGACACTAATTCATGTTGGGTCCCGTAGTAAATCATTTTTCATTCAGTTACTTGTTTTTCCTCACTTGAAAAATGGGCGTGATACTGGTGGTCGCTGTTGTCTTCCCGCAGCGATAGAATGAGGCTCTGCAGTGATTTCCTTCCGAAGTCGAAAGCTCCTCTGGCTTTGCACAACCTTTTGAGCACGACCTTCTCTCTCATCACGGTGATGCCTGTTGCCCCCTAGTGGTCACCAGCAAAGGGAGTGGTTGAGCCGACGATCCCAGGTTGCAACTCAGACCCAGGCCTGGCCCTGAACCCAGGTCTTCGTGCTGGCTCCGAGGCATCTCTGGGCAGGGTGGGTTATAGGGAGGGGACCAGAGAGGGAGTCCTCCCAGTGGCCTCCACCAGGCAGCCCTCCAGCTTGTCAAACTGTCGCCAGCAGTGTTTTCTCAGCATGGAGATTGTGTGTGAGTGTTAAGTCTAGAAAAATCACTCAGGCAAGGTAAAGACTTGCTTTGGTGCAGGGGACTAGAAAGCAGATGTGCTTTTTCTGGCTCTGAACACCGAGGGGAAGTGAGCTTTGGAAGAGAGGCGCTGACTTGGTGTGTGTTTTGGGGCAAGAGGAAGTTTAAAGAGGGACAGTCTGAGCTTGCTCTTTGCAGGGGCTCGCTTGGAGGCCCATAGGCTGGCTGAGCACGAGAGGGAGTGTGCCTTCAGAGCCCGCAGACTGATGACTTGCTTAGGAGTATGGACTGGAGCGAGCCTCCCCCTCCTCCTCCTCTTCTCAAACAAGGTCATCAGTGACAAATGCACAGGAGTTGGTAAAGGTGGATTGGGGAGGATTTGGACGTGTTTCTTCTGACCTTGATGGGGCCATGTCCCCTCTGTTTGTAATCTTGAGCTAGAACAACTGACAAATGGCCTGATAGGAGACAAAAGCAAACAATAGACTCACTTGAAAGATACAGTGAATAGAATTTAATTGAATTTTTTTTTGGTACAGACATTGATTTGACCCTGTAAGATGTATGGAGTAAATCATTAGGGGAATTAATATACATTAAAATGTAGTTTATTATCATGAAATTTTTATTGTGCTTGTAGTTGTGTTTTTAATTATCATCTTAATGACTTTCTATATTTCAAATCGTGATAAATGTATTCTATTTTTTAAAAATAAATGGACTATAGTTTTACAAGGTGATGTGTAGTGCAGAGCTGTTGATGAGTATTGCTCCTTCATTAATGAGAACGCACAGATTAGAAAGACTAAAAATGGACCGATTTACACACTTTTAAAAAAGCCAATTAATATCTAACCATTAAACACAAATGTTATAGATTAGTCTCACTATCTTATCTACTCTCTGGGCTCCTATTGGATCATTCAGAGATTGACTCTTTAAACCAAGTAAGGGAAGGAGGCTCTAAAAGTGGAAATGCCTGGGACCAATTAAAACAAAGGATTTGGGCCATAATGTGCTGAAAACACCCGTGCCCTCCTGCCTGGGGGACCATTATCCAAATGAGCAAAAAGGACAGAGGTGTTTGTCCAAGCTGTCTTTGAGGGATGAAGCAGGGGCTGTTGGCTCTGCTGGTAGGATCAGGGTTTTGGGTGATTTCCCCAGTGGTGAAGATGGACTCGTGCTGGCTTTTCTGCATTGCATCTCCTGAGCCTTCTTGGAATCAAGGGCAAATCCTTGTTCTGTGCTTTGTGGGGCTTTGTGGGTACCCCGCTCTACATGGAAATCAGCCCTATGACCACTCTCAATGCTGACCTATCCCAGCTGAGCTGAACGACACGTGGTTTTACTGTCATGACAATATGTCCTCAGTTTTCCAATTCAAACATCTTATTTCAGATACTTGGTTCCATTAGCCACATGGGGGCTTATACCATCTTCCTCCCTGGCTGTGTGCTGGTTGGCTATTTCTGACTTTTGAGGTTGTCAGGCAACATGTCTGGGCAGCCAGAGGCAGGGGTGTATGGATGCGAGGTGTGTGGGCTCCGGAGACACGCATCCCAAATCTGAAACCTGGCACCAGCATTTATTGTGCGACCTTGAACAGATTTACTTGCTCATTCATTCATTTATCCATTCATTTCTTCATTCAATATTTATGAAATCTGGGTGCTGTTCTAGGGATTGGAGATATAGCAGTGATCAAAATGGAGAAAAATCTCTGCATTTCAGTGAGGACTAGAGAAAGGCATTCAACAAATAGTATAGCAAAATGCAGAGTACACTGCAGAATGTCAGGCAGGACTATCGACTTTGGAGAAAAAAGAAAGTGGGATGGAGGGCCAGGCAGTGTGTCAGGGGATGTTGCTATTTCACAGGGTGGTTAGGGAGGCCTTACCCAGAAGGGAGCATTTGAGCTGTGACCCAGAGGAAGTGAGGGAGTGAGCCGAGTAGGATTCCGAGGGAAGAGTTTCTTCTAGGCACAAGGGATGCAGGTGCAGAGGCCCTGGGGCAAGAGCCTGCTGTCTGTTCAGGGAGTAGCAAGGGGACTGTGTGGCTGGGTGGAGGGAGTAGATCAGAGGAATCATGGGGCCAGATCATGCAGGACAGATAGGTCATTGGGAGGACCTTGGCTTTGACTTTGGGTGATATGGGCACTCTTTAAAGAGTCCTCCTGACTAGTGTGAAGAAGCAAGAGTAGGCAGGGAGATTCAAAAGGCAGATGCAGCCATCTAGATGGGAGGAGGTGCTGGTAGCTTGAACCAAGGGGGCAGCAATTAAGATGGGAGAAGTGTTGGATTTTGGCCATATTTTGAAGGTAGAGTGAACAGATTTGCTTCTAATGTTTCCAAAGGAAAGGGGAAAGGATCAGTCTCAGATGTCTGGCCAGAGCCATGGCAGGGTGGTGCTGTCATCTACTGAGATGGGGGAAGCTACAGAAAGAAGGGGTGTGAGTGTGGGTGTGATGGTAGGTTCATGTGTGAAGTATGTAAAATTTAAGATCCCAGAAGATCTTTGGATGGAATTGTTTAATAGGCAGCTGGATATAGGAGCCTGGAGTTCAGAGGGAGAAGTTTAGGCTGAAAACGTAAATTTTGGGGTAGTCAGTGCAGAGATGACGTTTAAAGTTCTGAGTCTGGGTGAGATGACTGGGGAGGGAGTGGAGATGGTGAACAAGGCCCAGGGGAGATTTGGGGCAATCTGATGTTTAGAGGACAGGGGGATGAGGAAGAACCAGCAAAGGAAACTGAGAAGCAACAGCCAGAGAAAGCAGAAGGTCAAGAGAGAGTGGGCTTGTTAGAGGCTAAGTGAAGATGACATTTCACTGAGGAGAAAGGGTTATCAAAAGATGCTGGTAGGGCAAGTAAAATTAAGATTAAGAATTTGCCATGGGCTTTGGCAATGTGGAAATCATTGATGACCTTGACAACAGTTGTCTTGATGGAATAGTGGAGGTAAAAATCTGATAGGAATGGGCTTGGGAGAGAATGGAAGGAGAGAACTTGGAGGCAGGCAATATAAACACTCTGCAAAGGAAGTTTGCTTTGAAGGGGAGCATAAGGATGGAATAGTAATGTTTCTTAACTCTTAAAATTCTATTTCCTGATCTGTAAAATGGAGACAAAGACAACACCTCTATCATAGAGTTACCAGGAAGATTAAATGAGATGTTATTGGAAACTCAGTGCTCAACACGTAGTAAGGGCTTAAAAGGTTTGCTGGTACTGACTGCAGCCTGTCTGATTGCGGAGTGGGCAGGAGGATCTGCCCTGGTGTTTCTGTGTCCTGGGTTTTTGAAGGTAATCTCTGTTAGTCTACCCTCCTGGGGTTGGAAGTCAATCAAAAGTTTGGGTAAATTCCCCATTTTTGGCAGTTGTGAAATGACAGAAAGATCAGAAAGTCAGAAATCCCACACCCCTGCTAAGTGGTGGCTTATCTGTATGACTGTGCAAATGAAGCACGCTGCTTCCCTCATTCCTGTATTCAGTTTTATTGCTTGTCTTGCAAAATGGCACATTTCAAGATTAAAGCCATTTTGACTTTGAGTTACCGTCTTTGAAGTATAGGATTTCCTAATTATAAAAACACATACTAATTGTAGAAAAATAGGAAAATAGAAGAAAATATGCAGAAAAGAAATTTATCTAAGGCCTCCTACCCAAATCCAACTGCTGTTAATGTTTTAGTGAATTTGCTTCCAATACTTTTATGAACTCTTTAAAAACATATTTCAGATAATACTGTTATATAGTGTTGTATCTTGCTTTTTCTCCTCAACGTTGTTAGTGTAAGCATTAAATTCTTCATTAATGTTTTTAATGGCTATGTGCCATGGAATCTTTACATTTTCCATCTCAACTTATATCCAAGTGAAATGGTAGGCATAGTTAACCCTTTTATAGCATTCACTGGGTTCCGGGCCCTGTTTTAAGTACTTTATGTAAATTAGCTCATTTAATCCTCATAACCTCCTTCTCACATAGGAACGATCATTATTCCCAGTTTACAGTTAGAGCCTTTAACACACATTAAAGCCCTTCATTGGGTGTGAGGACCAAGGATGAAGGGACAGACACCCTTTAGCAGACAGTGTTGCCTCCCATGTGAGGGCTCTGGTGAGCTGGCGTGCAGTCATGTTCTTCTTGAAACCCCTGTGGAGCTGGAAGTAGAGCTGGAGACATGCGTCCGACTTCAACTTTTCAGGAAAAATATCCCAACAGTTTTGGTAACTGTTAAGTGAAAACAACAACAACCTATTCCCAGCTCTCCCGTCACAATCTCTTAGTGGTTCTAATTCTGTATTTCTCTTGATTTACATCTTGTGTTCTCTCCTACCACTGCTTCTTGGTCACAACTTTGGTCATAATTCCTGCAAAAAGTAGTTGGGAGTCTTCAGTGTCCAAGGGTGGAAAGAAAAAACTGGGCCCTAGAGCAATGGTTTGCCAAAGCTATGTCCTTAGCAAGTCGCCAGAAATGTTATTTCATGTTGTAACCCAGAACACATATACATATATTCATTTATGATGATAATATCTGAACAGAAGTTTCAGGAAATGATATTACCTATGGTGCACTTTGATACTTTCCACTCCACTCCATTCCATTTGATTAAAACCATACCAATTTCCTCTTTAAATTGGTTTCAGGACTCACTGGTTACAACAAACTCCAGCAGTCAAATTGCTGCCCTGGAACACAGCATTGGTTCAGGACCAAGGACAGCATCCCACTGCTCCCTTCCCGGCCCTGTGCTCTCCCTTCCCTGCTGTCACATTTTGGTTCCTTATTCTGACTTCTCCAGCCTGTGTTGACCTGGCTCTTCTTTGACTTCCCGTAGTGCACTTTCAATCTCAGTGATTTTTTTTTTTTTGAGACGGAGTCTTGCACTGTCATCTAGGCTGGAGTGCAGTGGCACTCTCTCCACTTACTGAAACCTCCACCTCCTGAGTTCAAGGGATTCTTGTGCCTCAGCCTCCCGAGTAGTTGGGATTACAGGTGCGTGCCACCACGCCCGGCTAATTTTTATATTTTTAGTAGAGACGGGATTTCATCATGTTGGCCAGGCTGGTCTTGAACTCCTGATCTCAGGCGATCCACCCACCTCGGCCTCCCAAAGTGCTGGGATTACAGATGTAAGCCACCATGCCCGGCCCAATCTCAGTGATTTTAGACCCTAACTTAGGTGTTTGGTCTTCCTAGATCATAAGCTTATTGGAGAGAAGACCTAGGTTTTCACTGTGGCTTATGTTCCCTTTAATGCTTGACCTAGATCTCCAGGGAATTAGTGGAACTTTAAAGATGAGGATAAGGATAATGCATCAGGGTTCCTCTCCTGGGAGTGTCACTGGCTGCAGATCTGCTGGGACTGACTTTGTAGACTGTCATCACGTTGGACAAGAAGGGCCTCCCTTTATTGGAACCTCTTTCTTTTTTACATGACTAGAAAAAAAATTTAGTCCTCCTCTCTTGCTATTGCTCTGTTGTAACCCTTTGAAAAGCAAGCTCCCTTTTTATAGCTTTGACATTATGTGTATCACTGCATCACAAGGTTTTCAGGAAGATATATTTGATTGTGTTTTTTCCCTGCAGCCCATGCTGCTCTTCAGGTGACACAATATGAGCTTTTGCGCTCCTTATCTTTCATCTTACTCCTTGATAACATCAAGGAGCAAGAGAAGAGGAATAAGATATCTCTTCTTTTCTTTCTAATAAAATCTGAGGTTCTAAGGATAGGGCCCATCTGGTTAAAGGGAAGACTGATATAGACTTATCAGTGGTCAGTTTTTTGACACATCCACCATTTTTAGTTTGAACTGAGTCCTCACGTGGACCCAGGCTCATGTCTTTGGGAATGGGGCACTGGTGTGATTGATTAATAATATGTGAGTGTTGGAGCCCAGTCCCATCCTGCTTTCCCAAGGGATCTTTGCAGTGGCAACATAGCAGCGGGCCTTCTGAGTTGTGTGTCAGCTAGGAGGGCTGTGCTCATGCATATGTTAAGGTCTTCTGAGACCGACCTCTACTCCTCTTCAAAGCAGGGTAGAACAATTACCTCTGTAAAATTCATGAATTCTCCTTCTGTTTACTCTTTAATTCCAAAAGCTCAAAGCTGGGGTGCTTGTTTTTCATGTGGGATTCATGATCACAGGTGTTAGCAAATAGAGGTGGTGACTAATCTGAACTTGTCTTATGAAGGCGGGTTATGAAATTCAAACACTATTGAAATCCAAACACCTTTCATCTATTAATGGCCACCAGTGGCCTATAATCAAGTCACACTCTGTTAGCTACACAATTAACTTGTTTGTTTGAAGTGTGAATTAAGGATTTGAGGTATTTGCTAATGACTCTTACTTGCTCCCTACTTTGGCTGAAATCCCTGTGTTTTCCAAATGCAGGCAGTTCTGGAATTTAAGGAAAGGTTTTTTTTTTTTTTTTTTTTTTGGATCCTATTTTCTCCCTATGTGAAAGAAGCTTCTGTTTTGCTTTTGCACAGATGGAAAGAAGCAGGCTCTCACACCCTCCTTTCCCACTGGACTCTGCCTTCATTTCATTCTCAGTTTTGTAGCTCGTGGAAAGTGCCTCCCCCTTGCTGCAGTTCTGATGGCTGTCTCTGTTTGAGTGTTGTACCCCTTGTATGGGAGCAGAGGGGAGTGGTGGAATCCCCCTGTTTGCCAGCCTCCTTTGATTCTCTCTTTGTTTGTGACTCTCCTCTGGAACGAGTTTCTTTTGTAGATAATGGGATTCCATTATGGGGTGTTAGGGCTTCTCTGGTGCCGTCGGCTGTGAGGGAAGATAGGAGGTTTTGATCAATGGTTTCTGCTTGTATCTTGGATGTGTTAATTTTAAGATGGCTCACTTCTGTTTTTATTAGTTTTATTGGATTTGTGTTGGGGGAAGGGTTGGGATGAGCATTGGTGTTGTTCTGCAAGGAAACGTGGTTGCTCGGAGTTAGGTGGCTCTGCTGTACTTGGAAGCTGGAAGGGCCTGGAGCGAGGCAAAATGCCCACTTCTGCTCTGTTCCTGTAGGCACCAGAGCTGTTGTCTGCTACCATGAAAGCCTTTTCTGACTTCTTTGAATGACTTACGACCCATTTCCAAAGGGCTGTATTGGTTAATGTTCTAAAGCAGAGGTGTTAGTTGAGCTTTTCAGCATTGTGGGTGGGGTTATTTATGGGTGGGAAGAACGTGCATGCACACACACACATACACACACACACACTCTGATATAAATTCTTGATTTATTTAGCCATGGATTCAGAATTTATCTCAAAGGGACGTGGCTACACAAAGACCAAGTGGATGCAGCATATTTTTGCATAGCTTATCCCTTGTCCTTAGTTCTTAATGGGAGTTGGCAGTGTGTGGCTGTCAGTGACACTTTCTACGCACATAGAATCCTGCCAAGGTTGAAGAAGAAGCCAAATTCTTGCAACACTACTTCTGTTTTATATTCAGGTTTATATCACTGTTCTGGAAGGACTTATAACAACAATCTGTGCTCTTTTAGGCTCTTCTGATTCTTGAACTGAACCTTCAGATCAGCAAGTCTGCATCTTCATCTGGGGGTAGAGGTGAAGGGGGATTGGTGTTAAAGAAGGCAGAATCAGTATTGAGTCATCCTCAAACACTCTCTCTCCCTCTCACTTTTTGTTATTTGAGAAACTCTGTATCCCTACAGGCTTATGACAGCCTATCTCTGAGACAACAATGGCACCCTCAAAGTTTTAACCCTGTTTCTTTAGGCTGGCTATGTCCTTCATTGAAAGATTGCTGACCTCTCAAAGAATAAAATAAAAGTCTAAAAATTTACGATGAGACTTTTGCCACTGGCTGTGATGGAATAACTAGGACTATATTCATCCTCTCGCTACAATTATAAAGCTGGATAAAACCTGTGAAATAAATATTTTCAGCTATTAGATGATAGTCAGAGTAGGACTGTGGTTGCTAAGAGAAGACTGTAAACCATACAATCACTTTGTATTTCTGCATGGAGGCATTTCAAGACTGTATCTTCAGGGAGGTATTCCAAGAAGAGTACAGTGATCTTGTTGAGCTGAGGAAACAGATGTCAGAGTTTGGAGAGGTTGATACATCTAGAATTTGCGGGGCAGAATATCATACAGGAGAAGGCCTGGCAGACAAAGTGCTCTAGAAACTTTGATGGCTCCCCTGGGATGTTCTGTTGAATACTAAACCATTGATGTGTGAGGTGAAACTCCACAAAACTGGACAAAATGCACATAGGGGCTATAAAATTCACAGAGCTCATATAGGACTCGGAGGTATTTGCATTCTGACCAGCCCGATTGGGGAGCTGTCCTTGAATATTTGGGACATTCAGTAGAGACTCTGGAAGGAAGAAGCAATAATAGTAGGGTAACAACATTTCTGGAGTAAAACGTGCTGTAGACCCACCTATACAGAGATTAAAAATAAGCCTGGAGAGGGTCAGGCTGATCCACAAGTAACTTAAATGCCTGCCAGAGTAAAGCCTAAAGCCTAATGCTCTTTATTTAAAGATATAATTGCTGAGAGTTTTCCAAACTTGACAAAAGCTATAAACTCACTGATGTGAGAAGCTCATCACACCCCAAGCAACGTAAATACAAAGAAACCACAGAATGGCACACACAGTGTAATCAGATTTCTTCAAATTAGTGATACAGAATTTTTTTTTCCTTTTTTAAAGACAGAGTCTCACTCTGTCATGCAGGCTGGAGTACAGTGGTCAGTCTTGGCTCACTGCAACCTCTACCTCCCAGGTTCAAGCGATTCTGGTGCCTCAGCCTCCCAAGTAGCTGGAATTACAGGCACACACCATCATGCCTGGCTAATTTTTTTTTTTTTAAGTAGAAATGGTTTTCACCATGTTGGCCAGGTTGGTCTCAAACTCCTGACCTCAAGGGATCCTCCCAACTTGGCCTCCCAAAGTGCTGGAATTACAGGCATGAGCCACAGTGCCCAGCAAGAAAAAAATCTTAAACTCAGCTAGAAGAGGGGAAAAAGACAAATTATAGAGGACAAAGATAAGAATTTTTGCAGACTTCTCATTAGAAGTCATGCAAGCTAGAAGACAATGGAATGGGATCTCTTGAGTGCCGAAAGGGGGAACAGTCTGTCAGTGTAGAATTCTGTATAGAGTAAATTATCCTTACATGGTCCTGGAAATTGTTTTACATCTTGAATATGGTGATAGATACATAATATATTTATTTGTTAACATCTACTGGACTATACATTTAAAATGGGGTACATTTTATTATATGTAAATTATACCTCCATGATGCTGATTGAAAATAGGTTTTAATCCCTGAAATACGGGATAACACAATTGTAGTAAATGAAGTAATATGTATAGATTCATGGCACACATTAGAGGAAACTGAGGTGCAGAGATATCACATGACTTCTCCCAAATCATACAACCAAAGGGAGATGGAGTAACTTTTTCTATTCTAAAAGAAATGTTTTTTATCTCTCAAAATAGGTAGATTCAGGTCTTCTCACAAACTAAAAGATAGGACATATATTCCTCCAGTGCCTTTCAAACTATGATCTGGCTTGCATCTAGGAAACTTGCTATAAAGGCCTCACTGGGGCAATTTGATATTTCCTCCCAAATACATGCTGCTTCTCTTTCAGGTATTTTTTCATTCTCCCTCTACCTTTTAGTGTGTTTTCTAGGATTACACATCAGTGAGACTGTAAACATCTTCAGCACTGTGGATTTATTATTATTATTATTTGAGACAGAGTTTTGCTCTGTCACTCAGGCTGGAGTGTAATGGCACGATCTTGGCTCACTGCAACCTCTGCCTCCCAGGTTCAAGCGATTCTCCTGCCTCAGCCTCCCAAATAGCTGGGATTACTGGTGACCACCACCATGCCCGGCTAATTTTTGTATTTTTAATAGAGATGGGATTTCACCATGTTGGCCAGGCTGGTGGATTATTCTTATATCAGTCAGGATCCTATCAGGAGACAGAAGCCATGTTTGGTTATTTGAACAGAAAATTTAATATGTAAAGACTTTCTAGCTAGTAGAAGGGTGGTTGATTACTAATGGAGATAAGAGAGAATTCTAAGCGTTTCCAAAATATCAGGGGTAAAGCAGCAGCTGCTATCTCTAGGCTGAGGAAAAGTAGACAACAAATAAAATAAGGACTAGAAGACCCTCCCTGACATTGGCCAAAATTCAGACCTCTTCAAAGAGTGCATGGCTACCAAAGGAACACACTGCCTGCCAAAGGGCCTGGGCTGGAAGTGGTCTGTAGAAGTGGCTCATTGTCACTTGTGGATGTCAATTAGAACAGAGCTGGTCTAAAGCAGCCTGCCAGTGGAGGGACTGTCTCCTGAGGATGCAGCTGGAGCTCATCTTCATGGCCACTGGACTCCACTCTGAAGAATAGTGATGATTGTAATAATAATGATGATGGTAAGAGGTCTGCAAGGGATGTGTCTTTGCCACTATCATCTTGCAGGTTCACATCATTGCTGTCTATTGATGAAGCTTCACATTCTGCTATGCCAGCAAAGGAGAAATATGTACAGGGCCCAGCTTCAGTATCACAAAGAAGGACAAAGAAGGGTGAAATTGGAACTCAGAGATAATAATAAACTGACGACTGGAACAATATCAAAATAGAAGTTGGGGCAATCTTGGGTCTGGCTTCATCAGCACATGTCACTGTATTATGGGGCAATGAGTGTTCTGGTTAACATTGCACTGTTTTAAAATCTATTTCTTTCTGGTGTGTCTATATTGGTTCATGGTCTTACAATGCACCCAGTTTCCAATGCCATAAATATCAGAGTAGGGGCCCCAAGGTCAAGGGCCTACAAATCCAAGTCGGCCATGACAGTGAAGAAAGCCAGCAGGTTGAGGTGGTGGTCTTCTGAGCTCTCAGGCCCATCCAAATGGACAGCAGCTTCTCAGCGCCAAGCAGTGGATGCTGTGCAGATGCGGGCCTGGGGTTGCCAGACTTTATTTTTCAAGAGAAGCTGGAAATCCCTGACCTTCAATCTTTAAACATTGGCAGATAAGCCAAATGGGAAGACTGTGTGGACCAAGCAGGCACATCTCTGGGTGGAGTCAGTCCTTGGGCCGCCAGTTCGTGACCTTTGCTTCTGAGATGTCCTCACTGCCTCTCATTTCCCCAGCCAATTGGTTTCAAGCCCCATTTACCTTGCTTTTGAAAACATTCAGCTTTATTCCATTTTCCCCACTCCCACAGCCTTAGTGCAGGATCCTATTGCCTCTATCCTGGGCTGTAATCATAGTCTGCGATCAGCGGCCTCTTCTCTACCAGGCCACCACCAGAGTGATGTTTCTAAAAAGCACAGCTAGCCAGCCATGGTGGCTCACGACTGTAACCCCAGCACACTGGGAGGCCGAGGAGGGCAGATCACTTCAGGTCAGGAGTCTGAGACCAGCCTGACAAACATGGTGAAACCCCATCTCTACTAAAAATACAAAAATTAGCTGGACATTATGGTAGGCACCTGTAATCCCAGCTACTCAGGAGGCTGAAGTAGGAGAATCTCTTGAACTTACAAGGCAGAGGTTGCAGTGAGCCAAGATCATGCCACTGCCTTCCAGCTCAGGTGATGGAGCAAGACTGCATCTCGAAATAGATAGATAGATAGATAGATAGATAGATAGATAGATTAGATAAATTAGATAGATAGACAGACAGGCAGACAGATAGACAGATAGATAGACAGATAGATAGATAGATAGATAGATAGATAGATAGATAGATAGATAGATAGCACAGCTCTTTGTGTGGCTCCCATCTACTTAAAAGCCTTCCCCTGGTTCTTGGGGATAAAACTCCATTGCCTGGCATTGAATTCCTCCACAGTTTGGTGCCTCCGCCTCCACCTGGCTTTGAGTTCTGCCTTTCTATTCGTTGTCCTGTGGACTCTCATTAGTTTATATTACTCAGATTTCCCTGAACACATTTGCTACTCCCATTTTCCTGCCTTCACTTATGCTCTTTCCCTTCCCTGATACCTTGGCCACTTGTCTGCTGGGCAACCTCCTACTCACTCATCAAGACCCAGTTGAAATGTTAGCTCCTTGACACACCCTTCCTTCTCTTCTCAGTATGGACACATCGTCCGTGCTGCTAATTCAGCACTCCTTGTCTGTTTTGCACTTGAATGTGATAGCCCTGGATCCTGCACCCCTATCTGTCTTCCCAGCTGTATTTCCCAGGGCCGTTACTCATGTGTCTTTGTATTGTTGGGGCCTTGCATAGTGCCTGGCATATTGTAGGTGCTCAATAATTCATCGAATGATTGAACCAACGAGTAGATAAATGAATGAAAGACCGGGAGAATTGCTTCTTTACTGACTCAGTCTGTGGATGTTTCTGTGGTGACTCATTGTTTCTTCACTGATTGGTAATTTGATAGTCATAAGAATGCTTTACTATGTCTCAATAACAGACAGCCAGTGGGGCCAGGCTTCATTTCAGAAGTCCAGGCTGTGAGGAATTTATTCTGAATTGCTGGTTACCATTTTGTAGACAGTCCTCCAGACACCCTTGGATCCTTACAGTCTTAACCACTGCCACTTTCATAAACTGTCAGAGTAGAGCTACGTTGCATTCCATGCAAATAAAAAAAATACAAACCATTTTTCTATATGCTAACATTTGATGGCAAGAGCTGGTCATTTTGAAAGCAAGATTGGGGATGTTGGTTTAGACCTGTGAGTGGGGGGTCCGGGACATCCTGTGCAGGATGTTGGCTTGGCCAGCTGGGTGCTTGGGAGTACATCAGTGGACAGGGACACGAACGTTCAGACGGGAGCCCTGCCCTGTTGGACCTGGGTTGGACTATTTATCATGGGGGAGGGCCTGTCGGCTTCATGCACGGGTGCCCTGGAGAAAGCCGGTGGGGAAGATGTCACTGGGAGAGGGCAGGGCCTGGTTATTTATTTATTTAAATTAAGGCCAATTATTTTTTGTCAAGTGCAGCGAGTGGTCGATTCTGGGAAAACTTGCTTTCACCGTAAACATGTTGGTTAGAAGTCATTAATATGACATTCACACATCCCTAATAAAGTATATAACACAGAGATCTGGCACCACTGAAATACCCAGAGGACATTAAGTATGAGTCTTAAAACCAAGAGGATTGGAAACAAGATATTTTTACTTCTCGTTTGGGAGTAATATAATTGCATTTTGTGGCTCTAGCAGATGCTGGGGCCAGCTGCTAGGGGAGCCTTGGCTTTTTTTTTTTCCCTTTTTTCCCCCCTCAGCTTTGGTCCCTTACAGATAAAACCCTTGTGCAGAACTCTCATAAAAACCAAACTTTAAGAAATTATACTTTGGTTGAAAATCCATGTTTCTGTGTGCAAAATATATCTGAGATTGTATAGACTATAGAGAGATTTTTATTAGTTGAACTCAGGAGATATTTGTATAAATACATATATATATATAAATATATGTACACACATATATACATTTGTTGTTGTTTGTTTAATTTGTTACAGTGAGCACTAAAGACTTTTCTCCCTCCCTGACATTGAGCCTGTATCTTGAAGACAGATGGAGGACGGACTGTCTGAGAGACCTATGGGGGACTCTGCTTTTTCTGAGGGCTGCTCCAGGGGAAGTTGTGGGAGAGGCGGCTGATCTTTCTGGGCTGGACCCTTCTGTGGGGTTGAGGCAAAGCACAGCCTGTAGTGCATAGCTCCTTCTGGGGAGGGAGTGGGGGCAGCAGAGAGAGCCGGGGCTGAGAAGTTGAGGTGAATCCGGCCCCTCTGAGAATTGCGTAGCCCTCCCTGCACAGATGGGAGCCTCCCCACACACTGGAGGGGACACGGCTCGTCACCTCAGAGGTGGACCGAGGTAGGCAGGGAGCCCTGCTCTCCTTGAAGCGTGTGCTATGGAACAGCTTCCTTCACATGTGGGGCTCAAGGTCAGCCCCTGGGGACACAGAGGGTGCAGTGGGGTGGCTGCCGTTGGCTCCAGAAGGCATATGTGTTTGCGGGTTCCTGTGATGTCTGCATCTAGAGCTGGCCATCCAGTACGGCGGCCACGTGCGGCATCAAGCACCTGAGACACAGCTGAGCCCAGCTAGAGGGGCTGGCTGTCCGTGGGAAACACACAGGGACTTAGTAGGGAAAAGAGTATGAGATAGCTCGTGACTACTTTTTAAAAAATTAGTAAACTCATACTCTCTTGGATATATTGTGTTAAAGTATAAAATATTATTAAATTTTCTTCTCTTTTATCTTTTAAAATGTAGCTTCTAGAAATTTTTAAAATATTTTTATATTTTACTTTTAAGTTGTGAGATCCATGTGCAGAACATGCAGGTTTGTTACGTAGGTATCCATGTGCCGTGGTGGCTGGCTGCACCCATCAACCCGTCATCTAGGATTTAAGTCCTGCATGCATTAGGTATTGCTTCTAGAAATTTTAAAATGACACACGTGCCTTGTGTTGTGGCTCAGGTTCTATTTCCATTGGATGGTGCAGCTCTGGCACTCACAGATTGGCCAGAGCTGCCTCCTGAATGAGGGGCACTTAGAGGAACAGTGCTGTGCGACCTCTCACGTAGGGCCCGAGCCTCGATGGCAACTGGACCTTTGTGCATGGGAGGCTCAGGCGTGGGCTCGTGGGGTAACATCCTTTAGAAGAGCACTTCGCAATCTCTCCTTCAGCTCTGCTGTGTCACCTTCGGACACAGAACCTGTGCGCGGCTCTACAGTGACAGACGGACTGAGACGCAGATGGACTGAGACGCAGACGGACTGAGACGCAGACCCTCCCCGAAGACTGAAAAACCAGGAAGGGAGAACCAGCACCCACACAGAGCTAGCAAGAGCAAGTCTGAGCAGTGCAGCCATTGCCGAGAAAGTTCCAGAAGCTGCAGTGCACTGTGGAGGGAGACAGCAAGGGGGACTCCCCTGGGAGGGGCTGGGCGATGAACAGGACCTGACAGGTTATGTGGGTAGAGCTGGCACATGGGTGCTGAGGCGTGAAGGGCAGGAGTCAGGTTGGCACAGCAATGCATGCTCACCTGCCAGCTTCTGCCATGACCCTCCAGCCCTGCTGGCTCTCAGCTGGCCGGCTCCTGACATGGGCTTTGCAGTCCTCTATCAAAACCCATCAGCTTGGGGACTGGATGGTGGGTGACCATTGCCTCTGGGTGGTGGAGATGGATGCATGGCAGCATGGTGTGTGACAAGGCAGTGACACCAGGTGCAGCATTACAGCCCCCAGTGCTGCCCAGGCCTCCCTTCCTGATGTATCTTGTTTGGGGCCTTGGGGAAGGGCCCACCTGCCTCCCTGGTCTGCAGGCACCAAACTGTATCTGCTGAACAGATATAGAGGGGCTGTCTTGGACCCTGTCAGTTTGTTCTCCCAAGCCCCTGCAGCACACAGACACCATACCTTGGTGGCAGTTTTTCTACTTGAATGTCCAAAGGACAAACTAAACATTTAAAATCGGCAAGCTGGACAGTCTTTGCTTTGGAGCCTGCAGCGAATTTCTTCATCTTGACAGTCGAGTCATTCTTCTCAGCATCGATGTGGTATTTAGGATACAGGAGGAGGAGGAAGCTAAGGGAGCCAGGGCACTGGGGAGGCCGCCGGGCACACACACACGTGGTCCTTCGGGCTCAGGGGCTGTCTGCCTGGGTTGGACGGCTGGAATTTCCTTCACCCCAATGCCACATCTGGCTGGATGTCGATGCCTCCTTCTTTTTATTTTTATTGTGGTAAAAGACACATAACATAAAATTTACCATCAGTGGTCATTAGTACATTCACGAGGTTGTGCAACCATCTAGCTCCAGACATTTTCATCACCCCAGAAGGAAACCCAACACCCATTAGCTGTAAATCCCCATCACCCTCTTCCCCCAGCCCGTGGCAACCACTAATCTCCATGCTGTTGCTATGGATTTGCCTATTCTAGATATTTTATATAAATGGCACCATGCAACACAGGGCCTTCCGTGCCTGGCCTCTTCCACTTCGCATCATGTTTTCAGTGTTCATCCATGTAGTAGCCGGTATCAGAACCTCATTCCTTTCTATGGCTGAATAACATGCCGTTGTACGTCTGTGACACATTTTGTTTCTTCATTCATCCATCTGCGGATACTTGGGGTAGGTCCACCTCTTGGCTACTGTGAGCGATGCTACTGTGTGCATGTGTCTGTATTTTGTTTGAGTACCTGTTTTCACTTCCTTTGGCCATGCTTTTGCCCCAGCCTCCTATGAATCTTTCAAGCCAGACTTGTGTTTGAGGGGCCGCAAGTGCAGGGGAAGGAACATGCACGCCTGGAGAGTGAGGAGTCCTGGCCTGGCTCCGCCATGAACATGCTGAGCTTGGACAAGTGCTTTTCTGTTCTATACCTCGGTTTTTTTCCTCCGTCAAGATGAGATAGACCAGACCTGTGTTTTCATCTGCTGTCTTCAGGGTCCTAGGTTTGTGGACCTCTGGGGGAAGAGAGAGAGGTCAGACAATTGAGCTAAAAACCTTTCTTTTCACAACTCCTTCCCTTCCTCGGCGGGAGCATCTCCAGCTCTGTGTGTTGCTTTTTCCCTGCTTCCTATGATGTTTTAAGCAAAGGGCTCCATGGAGACAAGGAATTTTGCCTATCACTGAAGTCGAGGATCTTATGAGTTGAACTAGGCTTTTGGGGTGGCAGTGAGCTTGATTCTGCTGGAAGGAGAGAATCCCCCTGAAGGAGATTCAGTCTGGACTCCTCCTGGTCCACTGAAGGGAGGTGGGGCTGGGAAGTGACCCTGGGTCAGTGGGGAGCAGGGAGCTGTCAGCCTGGGCTGGGAAAAGTTCAGTTCTTCACTCATCCAAGCACACTGTGGCTGTCCTTTCTGAAATTCAGAGCAGTGGTGCAGAATGCGAGCCTTGGAGCCATTCTGCATGGGTTTGGGTTCCGGTTCTACAGGTACTGGCCATGTGACCTTAGGCAAGTCACTTAACCACTCTGTGCCTCAGTTTCCACACCTGTAAAGTGGCCATGGTTCCTATTTCATAGTTTGTTATGAAGATTAAATGAGATGGTCCCACATAAGTCCTAGGGCAGTGCCTCCACCACCTTAGCATTGGTGACATTGATGGCAGCAATGACACAGATGGTGAAGTCCTTCTCCCCACAATCACTCTGAATTTGGATGGCTTTTACATGGCTCCATGCCATTTAGCACCTAATACTTTGTGTGGTTTTTGTTCTTTAGCGAATCTCTCCAAACAAGTTCCTGAGCTTTTGCAGGATAGGCTCACCTGTGGTCTGCCCATCTGGTGAGGAGGTGGCCTGGGGAAGGGCCATGGGCTGGGAAGGCTGGGCAGCAGGGGCCTGGCATTAGACGGGTAACTCAGACACACTCCACCCAGCCAGGTTCGTGCAGCAGCATGGGACAGTCGCTGGCGGGTGGGTCCAGCTTTGGGGCCCAGCCAACCTGAGCACAACAGAGATGGGAGCTTGGGCCTGTGTGTCAGCTTCCTTGGAAAGACTTCTCTCAGAGGGGCTCTGTGTGGGAGGTGTCCTGGATTGGGAGAAGCAAAATTTACCTTTGGGGTGGAGGAGGGAGTGGCGGGTGATGTAGGTAGTTCCTACATCAGCGTGATTTCCTGGAACCTCTGCTTGCTTGAGAGAAGCTCATTAGACATGAGGTGGCCCCCGCTAAGTTTGGCCACAGAGGTGACCCCGTAACAGCACTTACACACACTATTGTGTTGACTTGCCTGTACCCATCGCTCGGCTGTGAGCTCTTTAACTGTATGCTTCAAAGTGGTCCTGTTCCCTTTCTGGTATACAGTAGATGCTCAGTAAGTGCTTGTAGAGTAAACACAGAAGGCAGTAAGTGGTGCCAGGAGTTTTTCCCCTTTGGCGGGCCATAGCAGTAGGAAGCCCTGTCAGACTGGGGTGAGCATTGGCTGAAGGATGCCCATGAAAGTCTTCTTTGGATGTCCAGGGTTTTGGAACAAATCACATGTTTAGCGGTTGGGATCTACTGCACCTCCCATCCCCTGGGCCACTAAGGGTCACTTCTTTTGGCATGGTCCTGGGCAGGGGCATGGATCAGGGGATTCCAGCTGGCACAGCCTATTCCTCTGGATACCAGATCTCCTGAAGTTCAGGTAGATGAGCTGATGCACGTGACAAGTGGCTTAGTAAATCCACGTACTGACTCCAGCCGCGGTGTGCTCTGGTTTTGTGAAGCCAAATGGGAACCCAATCGACAAACCAACAACTCTGAACGGTCATTCCGATGTTACCATTCATTGTCTGCAGGCGTGGGCGTGCGGTGGTGTCCGGGGTGGTGGAGGTGACAGATGATGATTAATCCAGCAGTGGTGGCAGCCTCTGACCTGGACCATTTTGATACCTATGACCTCATCGGGCTGCTAGACAGGTGGCTCACACCACGTAGATCTTATAGTGATTCATAGTAGCTATTGTTTGGGGCTTGTCCTCTGCCAGCCAGTGTATTTAGAATGATCATTCCTTAGAACTACCTCATGAGCTGATAGTCTCCCAGTTTCATAGGAAACTGGTCTAGACAGGTTAGGTAATGTGCTCAAAATGAGACAGCTAATAAGAGGCCACGCTGGTCCCCAAAGCCAGGGCACTGTTTGCTTCCAATGCATGTGCTCTTAACTGTGATACTATGTTGCCTTCCTACAGTGACATAGAGTTAATTAAATAATTGGCAAAGTAGCCAGGAACTGCTGCATTTTGCTGCTTTTAAGCTCTTGTGTCAGCTATCTTCAGTGACACACACACACACACTCACTCACGTGTGTATGCATATTTACTTCTGCCATGCACATTTTTCCTACCCCCATCCCATCCCATCCCACCCCACCCCACCCCACCCCACCCCACCCCACCCCACCCCACCCCACCCCACCCCATCCCATCCCATCCCATTCCATCCATCCATCCATCCATCCATCCATTCATCCATCCATCCATCCATCCATCCATCCATCCGGCCATCTGTCTAACAAACACTTATCAGGTGCTTCCTGTGTGCCCCAGGACACTGTTAAGTCCAGGGGATGTGTCAGCAATAACATGTTCCGTATCCTTCTCATGCTCCAATGGGGGATGTTATCTGAGTAAACAAGCAATTAGAATGCAGAGTGATAAATCCTGCCCACTGGGGGAAGGTGCCAGTGCCACCCAGGCAAGCAGGAGGGATAACTGATGCCATCATGAATAGTTAGGGAGGGCCAGCCAGAGGAAGGATCTATCTACAGTGAGACCTCAGGGAAAGATTTTTCTAAGGAGAGGAAATAAAACGTGAAAAGGCTCAGGGATGAGAGAACAATGTGCTGGTTGATCAGCTGCTTATTTATGATTTCTTCAGCTGCAGTCAGTGATAGAAACTTGCACAGTGAAGCAACTCTATTTTTGCTATAGGCTTCTGCTTCCCAGGTTCTTTGTCAGGTCCAGGCTTCCGGACAGAGGTGGCTTGGGCTCTCAGTTCCCAATCACTGGCTGCCTTGTGGTGGTGGCCGGCTCCATGGGATGTCAGGCCTTGATCTCCACTCTTGGCCTGTGGCGTTTGGACCGCATGGCATCAGGGGCATTTTCTACTCTCACCTGCTCTGCTTACCGGGCTTCTCTTCCTTCTCAAGGCCAACTTTAGCATCTCTGGTCACAGGTGTCAACTCCATTATGTCCCAGCTGAAAGAGGCTGCTCGCCTCCAGGCAGAGGGGCTGCCGCCTTTCCAGGAGCCCTCTAGGAACCCCGGCTGCAGAGAGAGCTGAGGTGGAGGCCTCCCCTTTGAATTTTCCTGATAGTCAGGGCAGCAGCTCCGTGTTGTAGCATCACCAAGATCAAGGGAAACGTGTACTAGTCCAACCTTAATTTAACTTACAATCCCTGCCAATTTCATGTTAGCAGATCCTTTCGGAGGTGGAAGTAATGGGCCATATCATGCCTCGAGCTGGAGCAATGACTTATGTTGATGTCACTCACTGGCTTTTTATGGAAATTATTAATAAATCAGTAATTCTAACTGCAGTGATGTTGTTGTGTTTATAAATATTTGATTTACCTTCAGGTGCCCACATTTTCCTCCTCTTTACCTTAAACTCTGCTGACGTTGCTCTTCTTTTGGATGTGCCGCTCACTAGATTTAAGTTATCAGTAGTGGGAAAGATTAAATTATTTCTCCCCCCGCTTCCTCTCTGGAATATGGCTTTATCGTGTCTTTTCTTTTTCATCTTTGTGTGATTTTTGGCTCAGGTGGTTGGGGATGAAGCTGAGAGAATGCGACGTCTCTTGTGACAGAGATGAAAGATTCGTCCAGCCTCAGAAAAGGACGAAACTTTCCAATTATGGTCTCGCGTCGTGGAGACTTGTTGTTGGCATGTGTTTCTCCCTCCCTAAATTAATGACATTTAGAATCTGAAATGGTGTCTGATGTCTTCCTCCCACAGAGAAATATTTTCGTCCTTGCCACCGACTCATCTTTTGAGGCCCAGTGCTTTGATTACTACCGTGTGACAGGTTGAATGGAAAGGACTTAAAAAATCAAAATAGAAACAGAGTCCAAGTCGAGTATTTCTCTAGCAGGGATGGAGTTCCAGGCTCGCAAATGAAAACAGCAGCTGGGAAACAGCAAAAACTTTCTTACCTCTCAGGATCCAACGTGAGCTAATTGTTGTTATTATCTTTTTATTCTTCTGTTTCAGGAAATTGCAGCTTATTTAATAACATTTGAGAAACACGAAGAATGGCTAACCACCTCCCCTAAGACAAGGTAATATCCCAGATCTTGCAGTTTTTCAAATGTGTATAGTAAGTGGATTGATGTGCATTGATTACCTGATTTGACCAGTCAATTCATGGGCAACGAGTTGAAAATGCCATGTTGTGCTGGATGGCTTTCGACACTGAGGTCTCATTCATTAACATAAGACTGTAGCAGTGAATACGATCAGATGGATTAAAGAGTGCAAGTGCCATCCGCCAGTTGGAACTTTTAACCTGATGGCTGGATCCTTCAGCCGGGTGCTTGGAAGCCTTCACAGGCAGGAGCCTCAGGGGGAGTTTATTTTGGGAAATTGCTTGCCTGCCACTAGTGTTCTCTAGAAACGTGCTTTGAGAAAAGAGAAACCAGCTTAACTGCCCACTTTTATCTCAACATGTCTTACAAACTGAAAGTCAAGTTCTTGATTGGTGGTAAAGAGATTCCCCCCAAATCAGAAGCAATGGCTAAGCTCGCAGTTTATTATGCAGTAAATGTCCTTGAACCTGCTAACTGCCGCAAACACTTAGCTTCTCTCATCACTTGGGAATAGAGGGAACTGGTGAAAATATAGCTGACCTGCGTTCCGCCAGCACCAGTGATGTTAGCATCTTGTGAAGAATGGTGACGTTGGGACTTAGGGTTGATTTTAAAAGGCAGACTCTTTTTGTCCTCTCCAACTGTAGGTTTTTATTTTTGGAATGTTACAATCTAGAGCTTCGGAAATACATGGCCACTCTCTTCCAATTGCCGTAAGTTTTCTGTTAGCAGTGACAGGACCCAGGTGTTTATTAGCTGTCGGGGTGGTAGCTGGAGTGTGGTTTACACAGGATGCCTGGACTGCAGGCTTGAACTGAAGTGGTGGAATGTCCAGTCGGTTTCACGTTGGACAGAAGCCCCAGAGTCCCCAGGTTTGTTAGCTAGGACCAGGGAAGGGTTGAGTGTGTCCTCTGTGCCCGTGGCCCATCAGCTTGACCTGTTCATGCTTCCTGAGTCATGGGAAAGGTCATCCTTGGGAATGTTTATTCATTCTAGAAGGTATTTTAAAATACCACATTATTAGGCTTAGATATTTACTGGTTAGCATCTTTTAGGTGAGGGCACAATCCTCCCCTTTGAAGGAGGCTAGAGGGCATTGTGGAAGGAAGGTTAGTTATTGAGGCTCCCTTCCCCAGGTAGCTCTGATTGCTTTACCTCCAGCCTGAGAGTGGGAGGAGAGTCCCCCCACAGGAGTCCCCAAAACCTCAGCCTGCTGGAACCATGATTTTTTCTTTGCTATAAAATCAAATAGTTTATATCAGTCAGCTTTTGCTGTGATAATTCTGTGTAAGAAACGACCTGCAAGCTTAGTGACTTTAAACAACAAATCTTTATTTTCTGCTCATGGGTCTGTGGGCTGCCTGTGGCTTTGGGTTAAGGTCAGGTCTGCTGTGTGCATCATTTTGCTGTGGGACCTAGGCTGAGGAAGCCCCCTCTGCCTGGGAAGTTAGCATCTCCCAGAGGAGGGCAGAGGCTTACAAGCCCAAGGCAGTTGATGCAGGTGCAGTTGAAACTCCTGCTCAGATGTGGCATCATATGTCATGCCTGCTGATAAATCCACTGGCCAAAGCAAGTCCCTTGGCCAAGCCCATTAAGAATGGGGCTGGGAAGGACATCCCTCCACAGAGTGGGGGCGGGGGGGGCAGTGGAGAGGATGGGAATACAGTGTACTATTTGGTGAATACGGCCATGTGAAACTAGAGAGCCTGACATGCTCATCTCCCCTTTCTTCTGCGGCATCTTCTTGGAGGACATCATTCTCAAACTTGAGCAGGCATCAGAATCAGCTGAGGGCTCATTAAAATGCGGGCCCCACTCCAGGGTTTCTGATTCAGCAGGTGCGGTGCTGGGGGCCTGAGCATGTGTTATTTCTAACAAGCTCCCAGGCAGTAGGATGTGGCCGGTCTGGGACTGTACTTTGAGGGCCACTGGCCTAGTTTTCTGGGGGAGAAGGAGGCTTATCTGATTTCTGCCTCTGGACCATTTCCTGACTTCCAAGGGTGGCCCTTATCTCAAGCAGCCGCCAGCCTCTCCGTGCGCCCTTCACTCTCCGCTGAAACACTCCTTGAATCTAAGTGGAAAGAGAAGAGCTCCTCCTTAGCCAGAGAGGGAGCTTCCCTGGAATGTGTCCCAGGCCAGACATCTGATTTCAGGTACGCAGACACGTGCTGGGTTTCAGCCACCCTTTGACGGCAGAACAGTAGAACATTTCAAGGCAGCGGTTTTACCTCGAGTTTCAGCCTTTGGAATTTGGGTTACAATTGAAAAGGGGATGTCACTCAGGGTCATGCCTGACTCTCATGACTTTCTGGAATATACATAGAGCCAAGAGACCCCACCCCAAGGCACAGGGGTGTGCCTGGCAGAAGAAGGAAGGTGGGTTTCAGATGTGGTCAAATCCAGGTTTGAGCCCTGGCTCTGTCACTCAGTGGCTTTGCGACTGTGAAAAGGTCATCTTAGCTCCTTTAAAAGCCCTGGTTTTTCTTCTTCATAGAGAAAATGGAGTCACTGTTGATCCCGCCCTTGCTGGGTCACGATGAGGACCGAATGTGGTCATGTTTCTCATTCTGCTTTGCATGCAGTGCGGGTCTGTCCATGCACGGGTGTCACTGTGCCTCTTATCTGTGGCGCAGTCCCCAACCTGCTGGACGCTTTGACTTCAGCAGGCATCTGCCAGGATTTCTCCAGGCTTTGGAAGGACAAATTTCTTTCCTAAAGGCAGAGGGTGAAGACGGAAGGTTTCCTATTAGTATTATAATATCCACTCCGTGTTTACACTTGAAAGCTTCTTGTCCCAGGAGAAGCAAAACTTGCTGTGGTTGTTCAAGGACCTTCCTAAATTAGTTGTTGAGTTGTGTTTGGATCCCCACCCCCACCCCATCTCTAGTATTGAAATTAATTGGTGCAGTTAACTGCTGAGTTCATACAAACTGGCCTCCTGGTATTAAGGAATTAATGACACCAATACTCTGCTGAACGAGAAGGCAATACAACTTCTGTTTGCTGCTGCCGCCGCCACTGCTAATTTCATTTTAGAAAATTAATAAAAATGAATTGCACCACTGACATTTATAGAGTTTCCTAATAAAATGATACATTGTTTGTGTGGAGGAATCCCTATTAAATTAATTGTTGTAATCAGTTCACATATAGATGTTGGTATAGAAGCTGCAGAGGGGCCCCCTGCTTGTCTCCGTGGTTTGCTGCCGGCTGGGGGTTATAAATATAGTCCTTGCTCAGATACTGCCCTAATTACAGAGAAGGCCCCGGGAGCCCCAGCTCACCTGTTTAATAATGAGGTGTGCTACATGGAGGCTCCCAGGGCTGGGGACCCTGGGGGCAGCCGCGGTATCGCAACAGAGCTGAATGCTGAGCGTTCAAACAGCCCGTATTGTACTCTCAGCAACTGGGACCTCCGGTTTGAAAAATCACCCTGCGCGACGTGTTTTTTGGCACTTGCTGTGTGCTCAGTGTGATAATAATACCATTTGGAGACCCCAGGGAACTTCATGTTCCCCACCTTGCCAGGTGAATTGAGAATCTTGGAATGAAGAGTGTCCTCTGTCTAGAATGTTCTCCCAGCTCCTCCTGCAGGCCTTCACTGGGTGTCCCTTTCTCAGGGAGGTGTCCCTGGCCATGCAGTTTAGTCTCACCCCTGCCCTCACCCAGCCAGCCCCTTTCCTCATTTCTTGTTTTACGTTTCTCTGGAGCACTCATCGCCTTCTGACACACTGTGTCTGTCACAGTTGCCTTGCCTAATATATGTATTCATTACTTGACCCACTCCAAAGTGTTAGCACCAAGAGGAGAGGGATTTTTAGTGGGGCTTGTTCATGGGGCACCCCCAGCGCCTTGAACAGTGTGGACACCTCCCAGACCCTCAAGAAATATCCGTAAAATGAACAAAAGTGACATAGAAAGGTGAGCCTGAGTGTTGTGAAGGAAGGGACCTGGTTTTCTCCACTTCAGTTTTTCGGGTATTTCTAGTCCCAGTATTGTCCGGTTGAGCCAGCACTGTGTTCTCGCGCACCGCCCATGGGCCGGATGCTGTGCTTTGAAACCCTTCTGGCAGCTCTGCCAGGTATGGAAGGTACGTGCCCTCCTGGGACTGCATGGTGAGTCTGTGCTAGAACTGGAACTTGAACCCAGTACGATCTCACTGCAAAGCCCATACCCTTTGCTTTTGTGCCTGTGAAGGTTCCCAGGGAGCCCGTCAATAGCTTCTCTATTCCTCTCCGCCTCTCACTGCCGTGAATTCCAAACCATCTAGGAGAACCAGGCTCCAGGCAAAGGTTCCCTTTGTCAGTAAGCGTGGCTCATACGTGCCAGCCAGGAGGGTGTTCTACACTGCCCCCCGAATTGGAGTTAGCCCCCCAGTCACTGGCAGTGTGGAAGAGCGGCACACCACTGCAGGGGAGCAGGTCCCTTTCACCAGAGGGCAGGGAACCGGGCTGAGCCCAGGACAGGCAGACAGCTGCAAAACTGAGCAATCCCAATCATTTATTCCTGCTCCCCTGGGAAATACACAACCTTCCCTGGAAGCCAGGAACACACAAAGCTCAAGACTGAAATAAGAGCATGTCCTTCCCAGGAATCCTGTTTATACCCGTTAGAAAGAGGCTGGAAAAGGCTGTTAATTATCTAATTAATTAATTAGATTGATATAGATAGCACCTCAACACGGAAGCACTAAGGGTCTCATAATAGAATTTTCCTATAATGAACACTAAATGCCTTTTGGTCAATAAGCAATAAAACAGCCCAGTAGAAGGAGGGAGTCTAGAAGGAAAGGAGGAGAAAAGTGAGCCCCGAGTTTCAAAAAGACTCCAGTGGCTCAGAGAGAGCTTCCACTCTCCTCCTCCTGGTTTCCTGACCCCATCCGTCCATTCTGGCTTCAAGTGCCCCAGATCTTTCCCCTCCCTGATGGCGGTGGACACCAAGCTGTGATCCTTTGCTCTTTCTTCCCTCATTCTCCCTTGTGGGGCTCCCAGGACTCCCCGACTCCATGGTCTCACTATCAAGTCTCTGTGGATCATTCCCCACATCCGACTCTGTCTCCCCGGCACCTGCATGACGTATTATGATCTCCAGCTTGCCATCTTCCCCCCTCCTTCCCTCGCTCCCACTCTGCTTTCCATCTTCTGACTTCCCTGGTTCTAGAAGAGCCACCTCGTTTGTGGAGATGCCAGAGCATACAACTTGGACTCCAGGTGGCTCCTTTTTCTCCTTTGTCCCCTGCATCTCATTAGCCACCAACTCTGTCAGTGTTTCCAACTGTAATTCACATCCTCATTTTCGTATGCTTTCCCCCCAGGTTCAGCTGTGTCCTCACTGCCACTGTCACGCTTAGAGTATTGAAATATCTCCTACTAGGTTTCCTTCTCTAAGTCAAACTCCTCCTCCCCATTGGTTTGCCTGAAATATTGCTTTGATTCCATCGTTATTCTACTTGGAAGCCTCAGATACTTCCTGGGAGCTGAGGTTGACTCTCCAGTGATGTCGTTAAGGCCATTCTTCTGTCTCAACCCACCCTTTTCCGTTTATTTTCCTTGACGTCACACCTCTAGGTACTGCTACAGTTGAGGAGCTGCTGGCTGCTCTCTGAATATCTTTCTTGTCCCCCACTTTGGCCTTCACTTGGCATTGCCCTCACCTCGAATGCCCTCATGTCCAATCTGGTCTGCCTCTTCCTGGGAGCCTTCCCCAAACTCGCCAACTCAGGGCGAGCCCTCTTCCCTTCCTGCTCCCGTAGCTGCACGTGCTTTGTCGTCAGTTGTTTGCCGATTCAGCTGTCATGAGTAAGTCTTTCTTCCCCAGTGGGGTGGCGGGTTCCCCAAGGACAAGGTCATGCTGTCCCTTTTATCTCCTCACAGCCTGTGTGCAGGGAGGCCAGGGCTTTGATGGGGTGGAGTTGGGGGTGGACAGTGTGGATGCATTGCACAGCAGCAAGTTTGCCCACGAGGCAGGAGTGCCAGTGCTTGCCATCCATGGGGTTCTTTGTCCTAGACAGCCCTTGGGGTCCTGGCGTGGTGCCAGCCTGTGAGCTGAGACCTCTGCCTAGAAAGCCAGTGTTATCAGGCCCCAGGCTGGTCCTAGTGCAGCGGGGTTTATCTTTGTTCAGCCCCATTGTAAGACCCCTGGCAGTGACCTGTTGGCCACCTTTAAGGCATCTGCTCTTTGGGACAGACAGTTAGAGGAGTTTTCTAAGGAAGCCCCTATTCCTGGTAAGGCTGCTCGAGTGACCGGAATAGAATTGCAAAAACCATTTAAAAATTCCCAGAGCTGGAAAGAAATGCAATTCTGACACCTGCTGCAACCTGGATGAAGCTTGAAGGCGTTATACTCAGTGAAATAAGCCAGACGCGAAGGGCCACACATTGTGTGATCTGCTGACTGAGGGATCTAGAATAGTCAGCTCTGGAGATGGAAAGTAGATGGTGGTTTCCAAGGGCTGGGGTGGAGGCAGGGAGAAATGGGGAGTTAGTGTTCAATGGGTACAGCATTTCAGCTGGGGAAGATGGGTGGCAGTGATGATGGTGGCAGAGTAGTGTGAACTTACACTTAAAAAGGGTGAAAGTGGTACATTTTATGTTACATATATTTTACTACAATTAAAAAAAAATTCCCAGAGTTGCCTCTGTAGCTCTTCCTCAGGTATTCAGCTGGGCAGGATTGGCTAGGGTGGACGAATCATGTGTGTGCGTGCACGTGCAGGGGGTGCTGTTGGTGGCCAGAGTTCGGGAGGGCAGTTTTAGACTTAGAGCATTTTAGGACTCTGTACTTTGGAACTATGCAGGAAAAAGGAAACTGGGTCAGCAGTGGTTTCCATATGGTAACCTTTGCATTATGCATTGAACCGGGGACGCACTTCAAATTAACACAGAGACGTGTCACGTTAGGTGCGTTTCAGCATTTGTGTAATGTATCACAAATCCTTGGCCAAGGCCATCATTGGCCAAAGGGCAACTGCAGGGTGAGGGAGTTGGCAGGTGCCACGTCTGTCAGAGTTCCCAGGGAGCCTTCTGCCTGAAGACTTCCTCGCAGGGTACCTGTCACGTAGTTTTCATTTATTTCCGGGGGTGGGGAATGAGCTGTGGTCTGTATCCTGATGGAGTGTCTGGCGGTGTCTCGACAGTGGTAGGGAAGTCCCCAGTCTCTGCATGGAAATAGGTCTGCCCCGGATTCCAGTTATCTTTATCCTAGTTAATCCCAGAATACCACATGTCAAAGCAGGGGCAACCCACGGAGGCCACTTCCTCACATCCCCTCCGTGTCTAGGAAGTTGGCCGTGGTGGGGGCACTGATGGCCTGGTGGGGGATTGTCACATGCACTGGGCTCCTGATCAGAGGACATGCAAGCCTCATGTGACTTCAGTGGGCTTAGCCACCTGTTGAAATGGCAGCGCCAGTCCAGGGCTCATGTCCCTGGCACAAGAGCTGGGAGTTGGCCTCCATCCCACCCCTCCTCACTTCTTGGGGCCAGGAGTGCAAGTTCCCGGTGTCCTGGAGGAGCCAAGAGGGAAGTGTTGATGTTTGTGTCTCTGATTCCTCCCTGGGTTAGACATCTACGACCTGTGGCCCCTGCCCACCCCCCAACCCCCACGCTTTTTAAACAAATTTTGATATGGAGTCTCGCCGTCAGCCAGGCTGGAGTGCAATGGTGTGATCTCAGCTCACTGCAACCTCCACCTCCCAGGTTCAAGTGATTCTCCTGCCTCTCAGCCTCCTGAGTAGCTGGGATTACAGGTGCCCGCCACCACTCCTGGCTAATTTTTGTATTTTTAGTAGAGACGGGGTTTCACCCTGTTGGCCAGGCTGCTCTCGAACTCATGGCCTCAAGTGATCTGCCCGCCTCGGTCTCCCAAAGTGCTGGGATTAAAGGCATGAGTCAGTGTGTCCGGCCCTCCCTTCTTTTATTTTTATAAAAATTATACATGTACATAGTTTAGTATGTCAAATGGCCCTAAAAAACTTGTAAGAAGATAGCAGCCTCTGCACTACAGCTCAATCCTGTTTCCCAGGGGCAGCTGCTCTCTGGTCTTTTGGTTCTGATATTTACCTCCAGCTTTCTAAATATGTTGACTCTGCTGTTTCTTGATTTGTCAATTTTAGACATCATCTTCCGGCTTCCTCAGATGCTAACTGAGGATTTAGCTTTCTTACTGTGTCCACTGCCTGGCTCTTCCTTACCTGGGGGAGGGGCTGGTTAATGGAGGGAGCCAGCTTTCTGTTGGTAACTCTGAGGTTCAGCATCTCTACATTTTTTCTCTGGAGCCATCTGGGTTCTCCTGAGAAGGATTGTGGATGTGCTGCCTAGTTTGAGCTGGCCTGGCTGCTTGTGGTCTGGGAGCCAGGCAGGGCAAGGGGCTGGGAATGTCAGCATTCGATATGAGAGCTATCACTTAATTCTCCCAGTTTATAGCCCGTGTTTCTTGCCTCTCTTCTGCTGTTTCTGAGTTCGGAGTCTTTCCGGACTCCACCTCTTCAGAGAATCAATGTGTCTCCCACTGGGGCAGAGGCCAGGGGGTGGTTGCCTGTCTGCTCAGTGTAGATGTGGGACCCCGGGAGGGTCTACTGCCCCCTACACAGATGTGTGAGCTCCCTCTGCTTCCCACCCCATTCCTAACTTCTGCCTTCCGTGGCACCTGCTGCTTCCAATTCACAAGTCTTCTGGGGGCTTGGCAGGTGGGTTAGCGTGTTGTTCCTGGGTCCCCTGCACGGCACTGGGGTTTTCGCTTCCTAGATTTGGCTGTGTCAGTTACCAACCCTGCATCTGCTTCCCGTCTCTCCAGAATGTGTTGGCGTCTCTTATCCATGCTCGTCTCTGTTCCCCTTGGCTTTCCCCTTGTGGATTTATACTTGTTTTCATTCCTTTACTGTCACTGGTGAGGACGAGCCATGCTTAGTCCTCCCTGTGAGCCCTCTTTCTTCCTCACTGGTCTCCCAGAGTCGTGCCGAGTGGGACCCCCTCCCCTTGTTTTCTCATTCTTCCTCTCTCTCCTCTTCGTTTTCTGCTCACTGTCAAGCTAACTTGCTGTTTCACTCTCTTGCTTTTTTCTCTTTTTCCAAGTCTTTTTCAGTCTGCAGAAAGAAATGCCTCAATGTGCAGTTTGGAGGTTTCTAAGTGCGCAGCTGCTCAGGGCTGGGAAATCCTGCTGCTGACATGCACACATGCTTCTTGTGTGCGAGGCCCCAGGTGCGCAGCCCGACCCACACCAAGCCCTGGCGCTGGCCTCCTCTCCACCTTCTTAATGCACCATTCTTAGTTTAGAGCCTTTCCTGGCATTGGCACAGGGGCGTGGTGTGGCCTCTCCCTGAGTAGAATTTCAGGGATCTTGGGGACGGCCAGGGCCGTCCACTATGCTGTGCATGTCCCCTAACAGTGGGATCTCAATGGCTTTGTTTTTACACGGTTCTGCATGTGGGACAAAAGCCTTCGCGGCAGAGGCTTCATGCCAGGGTGCCTGTGATGCACGTTGGGGTGCTCTGACACCCCAACAGGAGACTGCCCACCCAGGGTGACACTTGCCGGTGTCTCTAAGCAGGACACCTGGCAGTGATTAATACTTCTGAGAATGGAAAAGCCCCCTGGCACTGTGTCCACACTGATCGATAGGTATTTGCATGCCCTGTCCGTGTCCATTGATGGTCATTTTGTTTTGTTTCTGGCGCCCCCCCAGTTTATTCTTAGCATCTTCAGCCCCCTCTCCTGGGTTTGGAAAATTAGGACTGCCTGGTATTTCTGTCATGGGCGTGGATTGGCATCTGTGGTGTTTCCTCTGGATCAATTCTGATCTAATAAATTGTTGCTCGCTGCCCACGGAAAGGGAAAGGGAGCTGGCCTGCGGGCCTTATGGCGTTATGAGGTGGGAAGGCAAGTTCTCGGAATAAAGGACTTTTTGCAATTCATAAGTTTCTGTGTAATGAGTAATCACCAGATCATCTGGGGGTTCTGGGCTGGAGATTCTCCCCCTGTGCTGTTTGGCTAGGAGGTATTACTGTCTTTGCTATTCTTAGATTTTCCACAGTCCTTCATTATGGAGCTTTCTAAAAAAATTAAAAATAAACCAAAAACAAAGGAAGGAAATCTTTTCTGGTTCTCCAACTCTACTGCATATCCCACTTTCACTTGAGCTTTTGCTTTGCGTGGTGTGTGTGTGCTTACACACATGTACGCACATACACACACAGCACACATGCACACATGTAGACACATATGTGTGTGCTGTGGCACATACAGACATAGAACCATACACATGCACATAGATACACAACTACACACGTACACACGACACATATGCATGAACAAATTTGCAACACACAATACGTGTGTGCACACAGCACACATATACACATGTACACATGTAGGCACATACACACATATGCATGTGCCCAGGCAATACAGACACAGAGGATATACATGCACTTATACACATCACTACACACATGTACACACAACACACATGCACAAGCAAATATTCAACACATAATGCATGCATGCAGCACAGAAATATACATATATATACATGTACACACATGCATAAATACACAACACACACACATACACACACACACAGCTTCCTGTATTGGTCACTGTTCTCTTGTAAGAAGTCTCTGGGAAAATTTTTCTTCTGTTCATTATGTGTCTTAGCGAGTTGAAATTTTTTGGGTAGAGGAAATTTTCTCCTCAAAGAAAAAATTAATTTTTCTATACTGGCTACTCCTGACCTCACCTGGCAGGGAATTTGTTGTTAATTAAGCTGTTTAGTGTGAGGTGACTCTGGTGGGGAAGAGGGAGCGAGAGTCCAGGCCGGGGCAGCCACGTCCGGGAGGGGAGGGTCCTGCTCTGCTGAGGACAGGGGAGCTCACTGAAGCATTGGTAGCTGGCGTTGTGACTTCCCATCACTCCCTCCACCGGGATGATCTGTAGGAATTCAGGATCTGAGTTTTTTCTTTTGGCCTTTACCTGCGCTGGAATTGAATTTGCATGTAGAATGGCAGCTGGTGCCTAGGCCGAGGGATCAGAGAAGTCAGCCCACTGTTAGGTCTGGAGAACGATGTCGAGGCAGGTGATGAAATTATGGAAAGAACAAATGTATGCGCAAGGATGGAGGAGGGAAAACAGATGAGACACTTTTGCTTCTCCCCAGGAGCACAGCCTGCACCGTGAAATGTGCCATTTCCACATATTTTCACACCGAAAATCCACGGCCCTTCCGCCTCCAGTGTCATGAGCTCGCTCTAATTAATTCAGTTCACCAGTGTTGGGCGATGCTTCCCTTCTGATGCTGGGGATTGACCGTGCTCTGTTTGGGGAACGGGTGTCATCTTCTCCCTGGGTTATGAGCGAGCCCTTTTATTCCTGAGCTGCATGACACCGAACTGTCACCTTCTTTAGTTGTTGGTTGGCACCCACTCTTCTCTTTACTCGGTGAATACCTTCCGACTGCTTCCTGTGTGCCAGGCATTGTGCTGGGCATTGGGACATAGTGGTGACAAGACAGATCATTTATAAGAATTGCAACTTTGGGGAGTGCTATAAGGGTCAAGTGCAGGGAGAGGCTGCACCTCTAGTGCATGGGGTGGGGGAGGTTGGGCTGCCTTCCAGAGGGGCTGCTGGGTGCAGTGGGGGTTCCCAGCGGGGTGGGGGGTACCCTTGAACAGGGTGCCTACCTGAGTAGCTATTATTAACACCCTTGCCTGGTTGCCCTGGGGGTGGAGAATGAACTGGAAGTCCAAGGGTGAAAGTAGAAAGAACCCGGGAGTGCTCACATGTCAATGTAGATGCCATTTTATGGATGGGAGGACTGAGGCACTGTCTGTCTGAGATGCACATATACACACAACTACACACATGTACACACAACTACACACATGTACACACAACACACATACACACAACTACACACGTACGCACAACACACACGTACACACAACTACACACATGTACACACAACACACATATGCACACAACTACACACATGTACACACATACACACTACACACATGTACACACAACACACATACAGACAACTACATACATGCACACACAACACATGCACAAGCAAATATTCAACACAATGCATGCATGCAGCACAGAAACACACATACACACATATACATTCATGTACACACATGCATAAATACACAATACATACACACACACACACAAACACACAGCTTCCTGTATTGGTCACTGTTGTCTTGTAAGAAGTCTCTGGGAAAATTTTTGACTTATCCTTGTCCTGTTAGCTGCTGTCAGCAAAGACGCAGTGGAGTCTGACCTTCTGAGTGTGGAGAGCCAGAGGAGCTCTGGGGGAACTGGATCCCCAAAGGCTCCAAGCACCAAGCTTTGGTTCCCCTTGAATGCCAGCTGCTCAGATTTGGTTGATGTCAGACCCACCTGTCCCAGCGTCCCCTAGCACTGTGCTCCTTTTAAACTTTCTCCCCTCCCATCTCTATGTGCTCAGCCCCTCCCCTTCCAATCAGGCTGTCAACTGAGGCTTCAGGAGAGAAAGTGGTCTCTAGGGACAAGGGGTAGTGCTGACTGTGGCCGCTTCACATCACAGGCCCATTTACATGTGAGAAAACTGTGGTTGATGATGATGATGGTGACGGATAATGGAGAGACTGCATGGGGGGAATTATTCTTAGATATAATTGCCAAACTTTGAATTCTTTTTTAGCTGTGATACAGAATTCCAAGGTGAGAAAAAAATCTCTCCCTTCACTTTATGAGTAAGTGATTTGGTTCTGCTCCTTCTAGAAAAATTCCAGCCTTAACCCCATCTATCCCATCAGTGTGTGTCTGGGAATATCCCTAGTTACGCCATTTCTCTGGTGCTTAATTTCTTTACCCAGTGCCAGAGGGTCTGCAAGGATATGTATGCGTTTTGCAGTTTATTAATTTTGCATTAAATAATTAATAGTATGGTTAATTGATGAATTATTCAATTTTCAGGTAAAATGGGATGATAAATATTCATAACTTATTTTATTAAGGGAATTTCCGTTTCTTATGTCATTAAATCTAGATTAACAAAGGCTGATTTTAAATGAAGATTGAAGACAATTGTGCTTTGGAATTAATTTACCAAGTTACGGTCATTGCTTTGTGAGTTTACCCCCTGCCAGAAAGTTCGGGCTCATCATCTGGAAAAGTATCTGAATTCACAGAAGTCACATTGTCATCAGTTAGGAGAATTCCCCAAATTTGCTGGGAACTTCCCATGAAGGACACTGACAGGCCCACGGTGGGGTGGCTCGGAGGGAGGGGCGGATCTGCGGCCTTTTCCTCCATTCCACTGAGCACTGGGCTGTTGCTTTGAGCTGTTTGTTGTCTTCTCAGGAATTGGAACACAGTTTATTATTAACATTAGTTCGTACATCCCAGGGAAGGAATGATAAGGTGCATATGCCTCAAGATTTTAAAATAACTTTGGGGCCAGACATGATGGCTCACACCTGTAATCTCAGCACTTTGGGAGACTGAAGTGGGCAGATCACTTGAGCCCAGGAGTTTGAGACCAGCCTAGGTAATATAGTGAGACCCCCGTCTCTACAAAAATACAAAAATTACCTGGGCATGGTGGTGCACCTGTGGTCCCAGCTACTCGAGAGGCTGAAGTGGGAGGATCACCTGAGCCCAGGAGGTTGAGGCTGCAGTTAGCTGAGATCACGCACCGTACTCCAGCCTGGGCGACAGAGTGAGACCATGTCTTAAAAAAAAGGGTTTCCCCAGAGTTTTAGGAGGTGTATGAAATGATTTCCTATCCACTAATGCTCTTAGTCAAGGGTTAACTACAGTTTCAGTTTTTATTTGTGTTTTCTAGTTATCTTATTTCTTTTAGACCTGGTTTATGTTAATTTGTAAAACTGCTTAGATCACAGACCCACAGAGTGGTGGTGAGAAGTTTCTGAGTATCTTATAGGCTGCTTACAACTTGCAAAACCCTTCAAATCTGGGATCTCAATCCTTTTAACAACCCTGCAAAGTAGGTAATGCCTAGGGATACACTGAGGGAGGGAGGGACGGAGAGAGAGAGAGAGAGAGAAAGAAAGAAGAAGAAGAAGGAGGAGGAGATGAAAGAGGAGGATGAGGAGGAAATAGAGGAAGAAGAGGGAGCAAAAGGGAGGGAGGGAGATGGAGGGAGAAAGAGAGAAAGATCCAGAGCGAGCCACATCTCACATTCAGTCTTCTTTCTCCTGTCCGGCCACTTCCCTCCACTCATGGATGAGGAGACTGAGACCCAGAAATTATGTGACTTACCCAAGGTCACTTCAGCTAATTAGGTACAGAAGTTGGGACCAGAGCCCAGCTCTTTCTTTTTCACATTTGAGTGCTTTTTTCAACTTCGGTGTCTTTCTTAGCGCTTTAAAATAATTTTTAACCGCCCCCGAGTAGTGGAGCGCTTGGGAGTATTTATAGCCCCGTGGAACCGCGTTTCTCTGCTTCACCAAGTGTTCATTATAATTTTCCAGTGAAACTTGTTTGCTCTGAGGAAGTTGATCCTACGGTAAGCCTTCATTTCAGAGGAGAGCATTTGATGTTGCATCTCATGAACCTGCTCTCCTAAAATTATCCCTAATTGGCTTGGAAAGTGGCTTCCAACAAGCAGATGGCTTAATATCTTGACTTTCTGGTGTGACTCAGGGAGGCACCAGGATTAGATCTGGTTTGAGATAGTGGTCTTGTTATTTGGAGGATGAGATGCTATCAGTAACGTGCAGACTGGAGTGGCAGCCTCTGGGGAGATGTCGTGGAAGCCGCCAGGGACAGCTTGTGTCATCAGGGATGTCAGATGGCAGGTGGGGTGGGGAGAGGGGGCCTCGAAATGCTATTCCATAATGTCTAGCGTTAGTCAACAAGCCGTTATTGAGTGCCTGCTGCGTGCATAGGTTTGTAGTAGGCACTGTGGGGTTACAAAGGCAGTAGAAAACATGGCCCCTAATGTAATTGGAAAGACAAGTCACGCATATCTGAGATAACTAGGGAGAAGTTCCCAGACGGCACACGCAGGAGCGCCTGGTGTGCGTGTGCATGTGTGCATGTGTGTGTATGTGTGTGCACGTGTGTGTGTGTGTGTGTGCGCCCACACACAGAGCTGTGGGAGGAATGCAAAACGGGGCTGAGATCAATTGGATTAAATTGATTTCGTTGGGAAAAACAGCACAGCAGCATTTGTACGGGTGAATTTCAATCAGAAAACTGTGAACTTTGGTGGGGAACGGCATGCCCTGATGGGGGACGGGAGAGACAATGCTTGGGCTTTTCTCATTCTTAAGCCACACAGAGAGCAGATTAATTGGTGGCGTTGACATAAATGATGAGAAGACTGGAGGCCGTGGAATGCAAGAAGATAGGACGAAAGCCGAGAATCCCTGCAGGAGCCACTTCCCGGAGGGGCGGGTGCTGCTGGGATGCCTTTTTTGTGCACGCTCTGTGGGAGCCTGGCCGGGTCTCAGCCAGGCAGAGCTGTCTCTCCCAGATCTGCTCCCTGGGCTGCAGGGCTGTCCTCCAGGGCACAGCCTAGCCCCCATTTAGTGAGTGTCTAGATGGGCACTTCGAGGCCAGAGGGCCTTTCCAAGCAGGGACTCCAGCCCATGTCTGTCTATTGAAAGCCTGTTTGTCCCACTGCACCCATCAAGCTAACGGGACCATAAATGGAAGTGTTTACAAGGTCACCCTGATGGGTCACTGGGATCATCTGCCTGCTGACTTCTTCCTACACTTGAGAAGGGTGCCTCTCAACCAGAGACACAACCACCCCCTCCCTCAGTCCCCATGGGACATTTGACAATGTCTGGAGACATTTTTGGTGGTCACCATGGGAGGGGCCAAGCTGCTGGCATCTGGGGTAGAGGTTGTTGATGCTGGAAACCATCCTATGGTGCACAGGACAGAACCCTGCATGAGTGAGTTATCGAGCCCCAAATATTGATAACAAGAAGTCAGTGAAGAGAACTCCTACCGAAGAGCTTGGTGGTCAAGAGCCAGGCTCTGTATATGAAGCCCAGCTCTTCCATTTAGTAGCAGAAAATTACCTTCTCACTGTGCCTCAGTTTTCTCATCTGTATAATGGGAGTAATAAAATACATATTGTTGTGAGGAGTACATGAGTGAAACGTGTTAAGAACTTAGGGCTTAGTGTCATTGGTGTATTCATGATGATGATCTCCCCAGGAATCCGTTCCAAACGGCAGACCCAGATGGACCTGGGCTCTGTATGCACACAGCCCAGTTCTTCCTCACTTCTGCTTTTGTGGTTGTGCAGAAGGACGGCCTGAACTCTCACGTCTTTCTCGACTACCAAAAACGATTCAGCAATCCTTGGGGTGAAAAAGGTTCAGAGAGGAAATAGGGGAGAAAACTCAGAGTCCACATCACAGCATTCAAGAAAGAAGAGCATTTTAAATAGGAGGTGGTGGTTGAGAGAGTCAAATGCTGCATGGGAAACCAAGCTAAGAGCCCAAACTTATTTATTTATTTATTCATTCAACAAATATTTATTGACAATCATATTAGTTACCTATTGCACTAATTTTATTAGTTACCTAATTGCCTCAAAACTTAGTGGCTTAAAATAACACTTATGTACCATTTTGCCCTGTCTGTCAGTCAGGAATCCAGGACAACTTAGCCAGGTCTCACGGTCTCTCTTGGGGCTGCAGTCAAAGTGTTGCTGGGGCTGCAGCCTCAGTTGAACACTCAACTGAGGCAGGATCCACTCCCAAGCTCACTCATGCATCGTGGGAGGATTCAGTTCCTTGTGGGCTGAGCTGAGGGCTCAACTCCTTTCTAGCTGTTGGCCAGAGGCTGCCCTCAGTTCCTGCCACATGGGCCTCTCCAACAGGGCAGCTTGCTTTATCAGAGTGAGTTAGCAAGAGACTACGAGAGGGTGAGCAAGACAAAAGCCAGAGTCTTTTTGAAAATAAATCTCACAAGTGACATCCTTCCACTTTGCTGCCATCTGTTTCTTACAAGTGAGCCATTAAGTCCAGCTCCTGTCAAGGGGAGCTGACCCAAAAGGGTGTGGCTTCCAGGAGCAGGAGTCATTGGGGCTCCCTCAGATGCTGCTGAGGGATCAGTCCTTTCATGTGCATTACACGAAAGGACTGATAAGAGGGACAAAGTGTAGGAAGAACAGGCCACAAACTGGGAGTTCATCATGGCATCAATATGCACTCTCTGGGTGGCAGTGGGCAAAGCATTTTTGCCTTTCTGGGGCTCAGTTTCCTTCTCCTTACAGTGGCTGAATTGGTTCAGGGATGGTGAATATGCATGATCCATCAATGCCCAGAGCAGGCATCACTACCCATGGTACAGTCTTCTGTGAGCTAGGTGCACCCTCAGAATCCCTCCTAACACAGCTCTCGTTTCAGACAGACACGACTCATTGATCAGAGATAGCACTTTGTGTTGAAATCCATCTGCCATCCCTGTGCAATCTGCAAAGAGACATTCTGTGCTTATGGCACCACAGACCACCGATCAAGATGTCACAGTAAAAATGGGCAGATGAATCGTCCTCCCATTGGCCCAAGTGAGAAAGCTGACTCCTTAGTGTTTGAGGACAGGGGGTCCTCGTTCTGTACCTCAGCCCTTTCCTTCCCAGAAAGTACCCAGTGTCTAGATGGGATGATTCAGAGGGGACGCTGCTGAGGAGCACTTGGGGTCTGAAGCCCATCATGGGATTAGCCCCACATCTTCTGTTTGGTTCCTTATGGGGGCAGATTTGGCCTCAGTGGCTCTGCTGCCTATGGTGAGCCAGGAAGTAAGCATGAGTCTTTCTGGAAATGAGCCCGAGGTGGCCTGAGGTGTTTCTGCATTCAATTTATCTGAGTTTCAAGTGATTCATCCTGTTCCTTCCTGGATCGTGTTCCTGGGCTCCAGGTGATGGCTTAATTTGCTTCTGAAATCTGGATCCCACCCATTCACTCTCTTCCAGTAGCTGCTGGGGGCATCCTGTTAACAAGAAGCACAGCACATTTTCTGGGCCATGTAACCCTTTATCCCAACACATTAGAATTTTCAGCACCCCCTTCCCCCCACCCTTTTTTTTTAAGTTTCTTTTCCCAAAGGGCTAGAATGTTCTGAGGCAGCTTAATAGACATCGATTTGCAATGATTTTTAGCCACTGTGCTTCAGGAGAGTTGAGGAGCTGATGATTAATCCTCGCAACAGCTCTTCCCTTTTGTTTTAAAATGACCTAATAGCTGAATTGCCCGAGCAGGCCGGGCCAGTCTGACCCAGTTCAGCTCCTTGCCTTCTGCCGCTTCATTTAAATGAGTCTGCGATGAATTATTCAGCCCTGCTACAGGGGAGAGTGAGTTCTCCTCCTGTAATATTTAATCAGCAACCTGGGAGGACAGCTTCATCTTTACAGACAGCTGCTGCTCACTTAGAGGCAGATGAATGAGTGTTCTTAGAAGCTGGGTCGGATTCCTGGCTTTTCAAGGAAGGTGGCTTGTCCTCTGATCTCAGAGGGATGGCCCTGCTCCTCGGGTTCACCCGTGATCCCTTTGGTTGGTCCTCTTTCTATGTCAGCAGAAAGCAGCCCCCAGGGCCTCCCAGCTTAGGGACTCTGTGTGACCTCGATTCCCAAATGTGCCCCCTTAACAGTAGTGTCCTCTCCTCTATGTAACAAACCACTGAGAACTTAATTGCTTAAAATGACTGGAACGCATTGTCTTACAGTTCTGTATGTTAGACGTGTGACCCAGGTCTCACTGAGCTGAAATTAAGGTGTCAGAAGGGCTGCGTTCCTTCTGGAAGCTCTGGGGGGAGAATCTATCTCTTCACCTCTTCCAGCGGCTAGAGGCCGCCTGCACTCCTTGGCTGTGGGTCCCTTCCCCCATCTTGAGAGCCAGCCACGGAGCATCTCTCTGGCTCTCTCTCTTTCTCTGACCTCCTCTCCTGAGTCCCCCTTCTACTTCTAATGACCTTGTCATTACATTGAGCCCAGCTGGGTAATCTGAAATCATCTCCCCATCTCAAGATCAGCTGATTTGCAGTCTTAATTCAACTTGCCACCTTACTTCCCCTTTACCACATAATCTAACATAGCCACAGGTTTCGGGGATTAGGACATGGACGTCTGGGGAGAGGGGTACATGATTCTGCCCTCCCATACCTACTATTGCCCTGGCTTCATCATCCCTGGTTTTATAGAAATTTCCATTGAGAAGAAAACCTCTGAGAACCTTCCTGAGCACGCTGTCTAATCCAATATTAAGCACATGGGCTCTGGGGACAGACAGGCTTGCACCCATCTTAACTCTGCCATCTGTGAGTTCAGAGAATGGTGTTGGACACATGACGGCTGATGAACAGTGAACAGGTTGCTTCACCTCTCAGAACTCCTGTAAAATGGGTTTATGGCTGGTTGGGGTGGTTCACACCTGTAATCCCAGCACTTTGGGAGGATGAGGCGGGCAGATCATGAGGTCAGGAGATCAAGACCATCCTGGCTAACACGGTGAAACCACATCTCTACTAAAAATACAAAAAATTAGCCGGGCGTGGTGGCACATGCCTGTAGTCCCAGCTACTCAGGAGGCTGAGGCAGGAGAATTGCTTGAACCCGGGAGGCACAGGTTGCAGTGAGCTGAGATTGCATCACTGCACTCTAGCCTGGGTGACAGGGCAAGACTCCATCTCCAAAAAAAAAAAAAAAAAAATGAAGACTGAACTCCCAGGGCTGCTGTAAGATGAACTGAGTTACTGTGTGGAAAGGGAGTGGCTCTAGGAAGCAGCCCATGAGTGGCCACCGTCACTATGGCTGTCACGTATCTCTGTTTCTGAGTGTATGGGTCTCTCTCTGTCCAGAGGGGGGTGTGGTATCTTATTAACCCCTTATCTGGAGCCTTTGTAGGGGAGGCTGTGTGGGTCGCCGGTGCATTTGTCCAGTGGCATGTGCATTTGTTGCAGGACCGCTGCATAGAGCTGCTGGCTGCTGGACTGTCCTCTTTGGTCATCTCTCACATTTGGCTTCCTTCAAACCCATTCTCTTACTTTTAGGACACTGGACTGTATGACCCTTAGAGACATGGATGGACTTTTTCCTTTGTCTCCCTCACAATTCCTGTGGGTAATTTTAATAATACCCATATTTCCATTAGTTCTCCTTGATTCCTCAAAGAGCTTGGCCATTTCACCATGTTTTTCTTCACTATAAGTGGTTAAGATTGAGATGATTTTCCCCATTTTACAGACAGAAGATGAAGCACTAAATGAGCTGCCCAAGGTTCCACGGCTGACACTGGCCGAGCTGAACACCAGCCCTAGATCTGACTCCAAATGGAACGCTCTTCCCTTAAGGGTCCAGCTCCCCACTCTGACAGACACCCAGTGGATGTTGGCTACTTTGGATAAGCCTTGAGGCCTCCTCCCTCCCGCTGTGTGTCCCTCTTCCTTTGTGGGAGCACATTCTGGGGCCAGCAGCCTCCCGCTCAGACTTGCCGTTGAACACAAGGGCAGGGTTACAGTTACACGCTGCTGAATTTTCCCTTCTGGCTTGTGTGTCTCAGGGGCCCCGGGTCTCCCAGGCCCTCTGTCTGCCACTCTGACATTAAAGATCAGGAGGTGGTGCTTTGATCCCACGGGCCATTTGTTTATTTCTTCCACTTTCCAGATCTCACTTCCTTGCACGGAGGTGGGGCTGCTTTGGGCTCAGGCTTCTTGCTTTTTGGGGCTGCCCTGTTGAATGCGTTGATGCATTTTCTCATGCTGCTTCCTTCACCCCATTGGTGGAAACCTTTCCTGGCAGCCTCACGTCTGCTTTTCAGGTACTCTGGTTCCATCTCTCCTGGCCTTTGCATGTGGGGCTCCCAGTTTACCCCCAGAAAGTGTAGCATCAGCAGGAGAAGCAGCAACTTTCTGAAATGCAACGTGTGCAGATAAATTATTCAGTGAAACCCAGTCTAACTTTATTAAGGCCAGAATCATCCTTTTCTGTCAGAAGCCACAGACAGAGGCTGGATCAACAAGAGGCCCCAGGACCTAGACGGCACCCTGGGGCCAGAGGATTGTGCCTGGCCGTGGGCTGGTCACTGGCATGTGGGCTTGGGTTGGGCTTCCCGTATGTTTGCTTGGCCTCGTGCCTGTGTGGCCCTTCTGACCAAATGGGGTGGACGGCAGAGACACAGGTGGAGGAGCCAGACGCGGCCCCCTTGGAGAGGGGTCATCTTTACTTGATTCCCTTGGTCTGGAGAGAAGGATCTGGGGGCCAGAGTGGCTCCCGGTCAGTGTCTAGGAATGCAGAGGGAGGAAGGAGGGTCTCGGGCAAGACCTCCCCCAACAGGCAGACCAGGGCAGTGCCTGTTTATTCATGGTATTTCACATCATAAGAAAGTTAAAGAGTTTGTGGCATTTTAAATGCTTTATAGATTAATTTATATTCTAACATGGTAATGAGGAAGCGGCTTTTGTCCAAGAGGTGAGATATGCAAAAATAACCTTTAAGTTTCCCATAATTAACCTTTAATGATATTCTCTCACTTTAGCAATATATTTTGTGCTTCAAAAATGTAACAGCTAGAAAGGAGTGAGTGCTTCTTACATCCAAATGCCTGGCAAAAATGAAGTCACTTTAGTGAGCGAGGTTTTACTTCTCCGTCCTTTTGGTCCAAGGCTACTGGGAGGGTCAGATCGTGAAAGAAACACAGGAAACCTTGGCTTTGTGGCGGTATTGGTCTTTCTTTGCACCATCGGTAAGCCACTGTTTTGGATTCTTCAGGGCTGGCCTTTCCTCTTCACAGCCCCTCCCACCAGTGTTGTAACCCACGAGCCTGCTGCACGCAGGGCCCAGCCCCCATCCTCTCTTCTTGGCCTTTGGTGAGATTTGACCTTGTAGGTTCATTGACCTTTTGTCAAAATCCTCTTCTGTTGATTCTGCAGAGCACCTAACATGTGCCAAGGCCCTGAGCTGCTGCCCTCGGAGTTATGTCTAGTGGGGGCCTCAGAAACCCAGACCACAGTGGCAGCAGCGGGAGGGAAGGCACCACTGCTGTGACCCAGGGTCCCCTGTATTAGTCGGGGTTCTCTGGAGAAACAGAACCAACGTGTGCCTCTGTGTGTGTGTGTGTGTACATACATATACATAGACCACGGGTGTCCAATCTTTTGGCTTCCCTGGGCCACACTGGAAGAAGAAGAATTGTCTTGGGCCACACATAAAATAGTCTAACACTAGCTGATGAGCTTAAAAAAAAAAAAAAAAAGAGAATCACAAAAAAATCTCATAATGTTTTAAGAAAGTTTACGAATTTGTGTTGGGCTGCATTCAAAGCCGTCCTGGGCTGCATGTAGCCTGTGGGCCGTGGGTTGGACAAGCTTGACATAGGCAAAGAGATTTATTATAAGAAATTGGTTCCTGTGATTATGGAGGCCAAATAATCCCAAAATCTGCAGTCAGCAAGGTGGAGACCCAGGAGAGCTGATGGTGGTGTTCCAGTCTGAGTCCGAAAATCTAAGAACCAGAAGAGCTGATGGTAGTGTTCCAGTCTGAGTCCGAAAACCTGAGATCCAAGAGAGCTGATGGTGGTGTTCCAGTCTGAGTCCGAAAATCTAAGAACCAGAAGAGCTGATGGTGGTGTTCCAGTCTGAGTCCGAAAAATCTAAGAACCAAGAGAACTGATGATGTTGTTCCAGTCTGAATCTGAAAGCCTGAGACCCAGGAGAGCTGATGGTGTTGTTTCAGTCTGAATCTGAAAGCCTGAGACCCAGGAGAGCTGATGGTGTTGTTTCAGTCTGAATCTGAAAGCCTGAGACCCAGGAGAGCTGATGGTGTTGTTCCAGTCTGAAAACCAGCAGGCTTGAGACCCAGGAAGAGTCAAATTTTAGTCTGACTTCAGAGGCCAGAAAAGACTCACGTCCCCATGGAAGGCAGTCAAGCAGGAGAGCATCTTCTCACTCATGGGAGGGGCATCTCTTGCTTTTTTGTTCTACTCAGGTCTCCAGCTGATTGGATGGGCACATGAGGAAGGCAACCTTTTTTATTCACTCTGCTGATTCAAATGTTAATCTCATTTAGAAGCATCCTCATCCACACATCCAGAATCACGTTTGGCCAATATCCAAACACTTCGTGGCCCAGTTAGATTGACACATAACATTTTACCCCACATATAACATGACCTCTTATGTAATATCAACCCTCATGTAACATCACCCTCATGTAACATCAACCCTCATGCCCTCCTGCGTCTGCAAGCCTCTCTCCTTATTACCTTTATGGGTTTTCCCTGTCTTTCCTCTTTGCTTTCTACCCCATGCCTTCAACTACCATCTCTTGGCGGGTGATCTCCAGCGCTTCACCACTGACTCAGCTAGGTTGAGTCATTAATCAGTTAATTTTAAAAAATCACTTAAAGTAGGGAATTGTACTTGTAGGTACATAAGTTAAAAATTTAACTTAAAACCTATAAGTGAGTATGGACTTACCAATCTTTTGAGGCAGGGCAAGGTTTTCTTGGTTTTCCTTAGTGTGGCCTACTGTTTGTGGGTGAGTTCTGTCTCTTTTCACAGATCACCTTGTAAGACCTTGCCTACAACTTATCATTTAGATTTCTTCAACATGGAGGGGCAACTTATGGACACACTGGTGAAGCAATCAGAGAATAGAATCCTTCTAGAGTTTTATGAACCATTCCCCCCAATATTTTATAGCTGAATCCACTCACTCTAATTTCATAGCATTCCTTAAGCAACTCACTTTGAGTCTTGCTAAGTATTTGACTTAGTTTTCTTTTCCTTTTTTTTTTTTTTTTTTTTTATGGAGTGTTGCTCTGTCGCCCTGGCTGGAGTGCAGTGGCGCGATCTCAGCTCAATGCAAGCTCCGCCTCCCGGGTTCACGCCATTCTCCTGCCTCAGCCTCCTGAGTAGCTGGGACTACAGGCGCCCACTACCACTCCCGGCTAATTTTTTTTTTTTTTTGTATTTTTAGTAGAGATTGGTTTCACCGTGTTAGCCAGGATGGTCTCGATCTCCTGACCTTGTGATCCACCCTCCTCGGCCTCCCAAAGTGTTGGGATTACAGGCTTGAGCCACCGTGCCCGGCCAACTTAGTTTTCATAGAAACAACTTTTTTTTTTTTTTTTTTTTGGACAGAGTTTTGCTCTTGTTGCCCAGGCTGGAGTGCACAGTCTCGGCTCACTGCATCCTCCACCTCCCAGGTTCAAGTGATCTCCTCCTGCCTCAGCCTCCCAAGTAGCTGGGATTACAGGCGCCCGCCACCACACCCAGCTAATATTTGTATTTTTAGTAGAGATGGGGTTTCACCATGTTGGCTAGGCTGGTCTTGAACTCCTGACCTCAGGTGATCCGCCAGCCTCAGCCTCCCAAAGTGCCGGGATTACAGGTGTGAGCCACCACACCTGGCCTATCTTTCTTTTTATACTCACATTTCACTATTTTCTATATTTTTTATGTAATTACAATAAAGAGTACAGCCAGCACAGCAGGTTTGGGGATAAACAGAGCTGATTCTCAGTACACATAGAACTCAATTGATGAAGCAAGAAGTGCGTGGCAGCCTGGAGAGTAATGACTACCTGTGGCCCGTGTGCTGGTGAATGCTCAGTGGTGGGGAGAAGGGTTGCTATGTCCTAGCACTTACCAATTTCCATGGGGTAAACACTCCTGCCATGGATGACTTCCAGTTACCAGTGGTTAAATAACCTAACTGGCTCAAAACCCTGAACGTTTAATAACTGGCTCTCCCCAGTGGGCACAGGTGACTCTAGCACACCACTGCCTACTGCCTTCCAGTGTTGAGCAGAGGACTGCCTCTGGCGCTGGCTTTTGCAACTCCTTAAAGATCAGTTAAGGGAGTGTCTAAAAATCAGCATATCTCAGCCATAATTGGTCTTCACTCAGCCACCAGCTCCTCCTCCTTTGTGTTTCTAATTCCTGCTCCCTGGGGATGGCAGACCGTCTTGCTTCTTCCAGCCAATTCCAGTTCTGCTGCGGTCATCCGGCTGTCCCTACCAGGCCTGTCCACTCAGACAGCCCTTTGAACTCTCCTGGCTTTTTATTCTTCCTACAGAACTCCTCTGTTCTGTGTCCCAGCCCTTTCGGGACCCACGAGGCTTTTGGCTGACTAATTTAATCAACATTTTCAGCCGAGGTGTTGGCTTACAAAGGCTTCATTACCTCCAGGCCTGGAGGACAGGCTGACTCATGTGGGCGGTTTGGGTCTCAGAGCATCCATCGCTCAAATCCTCATGCCTGTGGTTGTCTCTATTGATGGGTACAGCCAGCTCTGATTGCTGGGAAAATAGTTTCTAGATCCAGCCACTGTTCTTCTTGTCACCTGAGGGCATTGCCTGACAGAGGGACTCTAGAGTTGGGAGTACAGGAGTGGCAGGGGTCAGAGTGGGACTGCAGATTCTTGGCATCCTTTTTTTTTTTTTTTGAGACAGGGTCTTGCTCTGCCACCCAGGCTGGAGTGCAGTGGTGCAATCTTGGCTCACTGCAACTTCGATCTCCTGGGCTCAAGCGAGTCTCTCACCTCAGCCTCCTGAGTATCTGGGACCACAGGAGTACATCACCATGCTAATTAAAAAAAAATTTTTTTTTTTTTTGGAGAGATGGGGTCTTCCTGTGTTCCCCAGGCTGTTGGCATCCCACAAGAGTGGGATGGCTGTTGGCTAGTACCATTCTGACGCACAGCAGAGAAGTTTGTCTGAGCTTTGATGCTTTTGATTCTACTCAAAAGGTGGTTTTTGGAGTCAGAAATGTTTATGACTGTGTCTCTACACATTGTTTGAAATTTTTCATTGTTAAAAAATGTGTGTCCCGGTGCGTTAGATGAATAGCAGCCTGTTTGCTTTTGCAAACATACACTCTACACCCTGAGTGGGGAATATGGTTTGGTGGCACCAGTACCATTTGTGTGTCAGGGACTGAGGCAGGAGACCTTGATGGAAGGGAGGGGAACACAACGGGAACCTTGCCGTTGAGAGGCTCCGAATACAGACCCGTTTGTATAACAAGCTGTGTTTGTCAGAGGACGAGCTGACTTCAGAAGCTGATTTTTATGCTGAAGAGCAGAGTGCGGCATGTGTAATGAACAGAGTTTATCTTTGTGTGGGACGAGAAATAATTTGCTAAGAGTAACTCCTGTATTTCCCAGATACCCGTGCAGCCTGGGGTCTGGAGAGCAGGAATCGCCTTACTTCACAGAGCTCTCCAAGGACCTCTGATGTCAGTTCAAATTTCAGAAATTAAAGGATTAAATGCTTTCTGTGTTCTCTGAAGACTTGCTAGCACTTGATCTGTTTCATTAAAACGACTCCTTTGGTGCAGTCTCTCCCCAAAACCAATCAAGAGCCACTGCGGCACTGCTGAAACTCCACCTTTCTGTCCAGCTGTTGTCTAAGCCCGAACCCAGATGAACACCAGTGCAGAGGGTGTTGGAGAAGCCTTGAGAGGTCAACATGAGTATTGTATTAAACATGAGAGACACAAACCACAGGGCTCCTAATCTCCCCATACCCCTCCTCTTGCCGAAACTAATATAATCCCTGGAAAGGACAGCAGTGAACAGCGGGGGGCATCATTTTTATTTCTGTCCTGCCCAATCGGAAATCTGGATAGTTAACATGGATGAACCCCTGAGCCGAAAACATACAGAAGAATGCTTATTATTGGCAAGAAATCCTGTTGTTATTAAATTACTCTTGGATCTCTCTTCTGGGCTAATTGGTGGGTAGAGTAGGCAGGATGAGGAAGGGGGCTTGGGAGAGGCCCCTTGATGCCAGACTAGACATGAGTGAATTTCTACCTTTGGAGAATCAGGGCATCTGATATAACAATACAACAGTAACAAAAGATTCAGCTGCCGTTAATGGGAGACTTCCTTGCAGACTTTCTCACCTGGGGTTTCATAAGAGAATTAAGCCGTACAGAAAATGATGTGCGTGGCCTTTTCTCAGTCCTTCTGAGGATGGTGCATAGCTAGTACCATTCTGATGCACAGCAGAGAAGTTAGTTTGTCACCATGGATACCTGTGGGCCAAGTTAGGGCTGAACTCCCCCAAGGAACCCTCATGAGAACCTTTCGACCAACTGTCACATTTAATCCTTACAACCACCCCAAGATAGGTATAATTATTATCACCATTCTACAGATGAGGAAACCGAGGCTGAGTAACTGGCTCAAGATCACACAGATGGCAAATGGAGGAATGAGGACCAGAGCTCAGATCTGTCTGACTTGGTGTTAGTTATCTGTTCCTCTGTAACAAATTACCCCACACTGAGTGGCTTAACATGACACATGCTCCTTATCTCACAGTTTCTGAGGGTCAGGAACCCAGGCCTGGCTTAGTTGTGTTCTCTGCTTCAGTGTCCCTCATGAAGCTGCAGTCAAGATGTCAGTTGAGGCTACGGTCTCATAGGAAGGCTTGGCTAAGGCAGGACTGGTGTCCAAGCTCACATAGGCGTGGCAGGATTCAATTCCTCACAGGTTGTTGGACAGGGGCCTCAGTTCTGTGCTGGCTGTGGGTGGAGACCGCCTTTAGTTCCTGGACATGTGGGCCCTTCAAGGTGGCTGCTTGCTTCATCAGCGCCAGCAGGGGAGAGAGAGCCTGCTAGCAAGACGGACGTTCCCACTGGCTGTATGTGAACAAATCACAGAAGTACCATCCCATTGCCTTTGCCGTTCTGTTGGTGAGAAGCAGAGCTCACATTCTGCCCACATTTGGGGGCCAAGGGACTGCACCAGGGTATGGAGCCCAAGAGGTAGGGATAAGGCAGGGGGGATCTTAGGCTCTCCCCACCACAGATCCCAAAGCCCATGCTCAGGCCTTGCTGCCTCCCTTTGTGGAGTAGAAAAGACCCAACTGGATGATGATTCAAGGATCCTCCCTGTGGGTCAAGAGGTTTAATCGCACTGCCTGCCTTGAGGTGATACAGTTTTCATTGTCTGCTACATCTCTGATGTTATCAGGGATGGAATTAAAATCTCAGAGCCACGCTTGTGATTAATGTATCATTAATCATTTCATAAAGTTATCTTTCAAAGAGAGTCGGCCTTCAGGAGCGATGTCAGGGCCAGGGTTGTTTTGCAGAAGTGCTCTCACTTGTGGCAACTAAGAAGAGCCAGCAATTCTGCCAGTGGTATCAAGCCTCTGCACTGCCTCCTAGGGGCCTGGTGGCCACAAATGGAGGAAAATAAAATCTTCCAAGAGAAGCTGTGTCAGGCACATTACCTGGAGAATCGAATATGGCATGAAGCAAAGCTCTCTGTGCATTTCTGGCCACCGAGTGACCCTGGCTTTTTGCCAGGGCTGGCCGAGGACTGGGTTTAAATGGAAAAGAACATGAGCTATGTGTGTAATTGAAAGAACATAAGCTATGTGTGTAATTGAAAGAACATGAGCTATGTGTGTAATTGAAAGGCCCCATGGGAGCCCAGTAGGGCATTCTGATGGGTGCTGTAGACAGTCATAAAAAATAGCTTAAAATTTCCGATACACAATGGGTGGATAAGGTGGATCAAATCAAACTCTAATGTGGTCATAAGTGAGATGTTCCAATGAAGGGAATGTTCTGGTTGCTAGAGAACAGCCACACACTTTCCCACAAAAACGGTCAGTCACAAAAGAACTGGAGAACTCTTGCAGTCATGGGTGAAGTGCATGGAGGCATACGTAACAGGGGAGTCGTGATAACTGACCATTACCGCACTTTTCTCAGATGATTCAGTAGGCACTGCTGGGCTATGGGAAGGTCAGATCACCTCAGTACCCAGGGGTCTCTGGAAGGAACAAGGCAGGGTCCTGCTCTTCCACTGTGCCTGCTGAGGTAGGGTACACAGCCCGAGACAGGAGCTGGCACGGCGAGTTCTGGCAGCCCTCCGGAGCATTCCCTGGATTTGGCTATTGGTGCTGAGGCCTGGCCAGGGACCCACAGTGGAGCAGGGAGAGCCGTGAGGGCAGTGCCACGTGGCTCTTTGGGAGTGACTCTGTGTCCTGAGTCTTATGGGCATCTGGAGGGGTGAGAGGCTGGGTTCTAGGGGAGGGCACTGCCTTTGCCCCTCTTCCTCTCTCTGTTGTCACCTTCTCCTTGGGGCTCCTATGGCTTGTCAGTCACTCCCCCTGGCTCCTCATCCCTCCAGGGCGTAGGAAAGGCCCTTGGGAATGCCGGCCCCCAGAGCAGGGATGGGCTCGAGGCTGTTTCCAGGAAAGGCCATGGAGTGTTCCGGGGTCTGTGAGTGTCCGAGGGGAAGCTGGTGGTACTGTGCACACTCCTCCCGCCCTCCCTGTTCATAAACGGGACTTCTTCCTCCTTCCACCCTTGTCCTGTTCTTCTTTTAGAAGCATATTAACCTGTCCCCACTGTCCCTGTCATCCCTGTCTTCCTCTTGCCCCCGCCTTGAACTTTATTGGGACGTGCCAGATTATATTTGCACAGCCATGTGCACCCCAGGGATGAGTGAGACGCCACCCCCACCCCCAAGACCTCCAGGTCTGGAGGAAGAAATGGAGACAGCTCACGGGGTGAGATGTAAGGAGTGTGCATATTTGTAGGGGGTGCCTGGCGATCAGAGCACTTCAGGGGATATTTGAATGGATGGTCCCTGCAGGATCCCTGCAAGTGCAGTGGACAGACGGGAGGACACGTGCCCCCAAGGGATGGCATGTAACAAGCAGCAGAGCAGGCAGGCGCTTCGGGTGCCGTTCCGTCCACCAGCATGCCGTCTGAGCATAACTTCCCCTCCGCAACAGGGCTCATTTCCCAGCCAAGTCAGCTCTCAGGAAAGTGTCTGCAGGTAAGGCTGACAGAAGCTCAGGGCTTCCTTCCTCAGGGCTGTTGTTGCTGAGTGTGGCTCCACGTCTGATGCTGGAGTGCAAGGCCACCCCTCCCTGTGCCTGCCATGCCCATCTTCACTCCGCCGCCTCCCTGCTGCTGAAGCCAGAAGCTTGGTGTCACCTGAGTCTCCTCTCTCCCTCCATCACACCTGCCTGGATGCTCTTCTGTCTTGCAGACATCACAGTGGCCCTCACTGGTCTCCCTTTTATACCCATCCCCAGCCATTCTCCCTCTAGAAGTCAGGGCGCTCTGTAAAAGTGTGAGTCTGCCCATGTCACATTCCTGTCGAAGTCCTGGAGGACTCCCAGCTCTTCTGGGATGAAACTCAAGATCCAAACGTGGTCTGCAAGCCCTGCACGCACGTGGGGCTCCGGGCCACCTCGCCAGCCCACGTGATGGTTGGGCACCACGTGTTTCCAGGGGCTGACCTGACAAGGTTCCACATCTGGGTAGCTTCAACAATAACCATTTCTTGCCTCATGGTTCTGGAGGCCAGAAGCCTGTTTCCTTCTTTGGCTTGAGAAGGAGGCTCTGTTTCATACCTAGCTTCTGGTACCCTCAGGCGTTCCTTGGCCTGTCGGTGGCCGTCTCTTTCTTGTGTCTTCATGTCATCTTCCCTCTGAATGTGTCTGCCTCTGTGTCCAATTCTCCCTCTCCATAAGGATGCTGGTCATCTTGGAATAGGGTCCACCCTAATGATCTCATCTTGTCTTGATCATCCGTGAAGATCCTATTTCTCAATATCCCATTCACAGGTACTGGGGTGGGACTTTAACATCTTTGGGGACACCATTCATCCTATAGTAGGTGCCATGTGTGCTGCATGCCCGCGCCCTCTCCATACCTGCTCTCTGCCCTTGTGTGAGTGTGCCAGGATCTTTCTCACCACTCGCCTTCACCCAGGCACACGTGGCAGTCCCTCTGCTTTGGATAAGCCCCGGGCACACAGCCTGGGTAGTACCTTGGCCCCTCTGAGCCCTGGTCACTGACCTCACTCCCGATTCCTTCACTGGGGATGCCTGTTCTGGCCCTTGACTTGTTTGGAGAGCCCTGCTGTCCCCTGCTTCAGCCACTCAATTCTCCTTTGTGGTATTTCCCTCCCCAGCCTGACCCATTCACTGCCAAGTCCCTTTGAGGGCACAGTGAGAACCAAGGCCTTGCAGAGGGAGAGGTCTGTGGGGTTGCATCCAAGTCCAAGGGCAGCCAGGGGAGGTGGCTGCAGGCTTCACGGGGAAAGTGTCTCAGGGGGTTGGCCCAAGGGGGTGAACTTGGGCTGGACATTCCCATGGGGAATGTCACCCCACAGCTTCTCAGCTGCAGGAATGCGTCTTGGCCAGAGGTGGGTTGGGCTCGGGGGCGCAGATGTCTCACCTCACAGCTATAGTGGTGTTTCCAGGTAGCCTGCTGGGTGCCTTGTCATTCTCGGCATTTGTCACTGGGTCCTAGTGAGTGACTCTATTGAGTGGGAGAGACTGAAGCAGCGTCTCAGGTCTGCCCTTGGCAACAAGCTGTTCTGGCTGGGGCCCTCTTCTGTGTTCTGTACTCTTTTCCCTCTCCTGGGACGAATCTCCTCCCTCCCAGACACCTGTCCCCTGTTGTGTTCCCACTGTAGGTGCTACTGACGGGTGCAGCATCCTCTTTGCACACACACTGTCCCTCCCGTTGTGGAAGCAAATTCCCTGCTAGAATATTGTATCCCGCCTTCGAGGCCTGGATCAAATGTTACCTCCTTTCTGATGTTTTTCTCCACATTTGCAATCGGAGTACGTCATTCCTTCTTTGCCAGGAATGTCATGCGCCATGTGGATGGCCCTTCTGCGATGGGAACTTGTGCCCTAGACGCTTATCCTCTATCTGCCCCTCGCTTGACTATAAAGTCGTTGAAGTCAGGACTGATGTGCTCATCGATACGTTCTATTCCAGATGGGGGATGCCCAGTGGATTTGTGGACTGATCTTTCTGGCTTTGCCATCAGGAAACGTTAAGCAGATTCCTTGAAGTTTAGGAAAATGGGTCTCGTTCTTGAGTCCCCACGGCGAAGCATGGCGCTGACGGCAGGAGATGGCTTAGCAGGTGTGCACGGGATGAATGAACTTGTTAGCTGAGAAGATTTAACGTCGCCCTCCCCAAGTTTTCTGCAATTTAGTGGCGAACTCTTAAAGAACAAAGATTTTAAGCACTAGATAAATACCATTTTATTCGTGGAAGCCTAGAGAAGTGGGAGTCAGGAAGGGGAAGGGAGGAGATTTTGTCAGGGGAAGTTTTCCCGGTGCCCTTAAATCCACTCTAAATGCCGTCTCTGCTCTGTCCTCCTAGCTGTGAGCACCCAGGGAGCTCTGAGCCTGGTTTCTGTCATCAGATTGAATATTTGATTTGTAAGAAGTGGAAAGTCCCCATCTGTTGTCCCTGCTCCCTGAGTGGAGTTTCAGGAAGCAACGCCTCTGCGTCTACACCGTGTTAAGATGGAGGAGGGCACACTGAGCCAGGCATGACAATCAATCTCTGACCACTTGAATGGGGCTGCCCTTCCTCCAGGTCACCCTCCTCCATGTCAGCCTGGGGGACACTGGAAGTTCAAATGGATCTAAGGGAGCAGACTGTATTCATTCATTCATTCATTCACTCACTCGCTCATTCATCCATTCATCAGGTGTTGGTTGAGCCCCTCCTGTGTCCCAGGCGCCATGCTGGGTGATGGGGAGACAGAAGTAGATAGGACCAGTTCCTGCAATGTGAAAGTTCGGAGTGATTGCAATAGAGCCAGACAGATCCTGTGTTCAAGGTCAGCCCAGAGACCATGATGGGTGGCATGAAACATGGCAGTCGCTTACCCATCCATAGGCACCTACGGAAACACTTCCTGGAGTAAGGGACAAATAAGCAGAGGCCCCAAGGAGGAGTAGGAACTCACCAGCCGGTGGGAAGGTGGAGGAGGGACGAGGGCATTTCAGGTGGGAAACAGGATTGCAGAGGCTAGAGGAAGGAGAGCTGGCCCCGGGGTGACTGGGGGCTGGCGGTTCAGCAGGAGCAGCGTGTAGGTGAGAGGGGCTGAAGGTTGAGTTCCCCTCCCCTGAGGGCCTCATACATCACCCAACCTGAGGAATTTGGGCTTTGACCTGAAGTGAAATCGCGGGACAGAGGTTCCAGGGGTCCCTCCTTTCCATCTCTCCTCCCCAAAGCCTCAAAGCCCCAATGCCCAGTGCGTTAGTTCATCTTTATGCTGCTGATAAAGACAGGCCCGAGACTGGGTAATTTGTAAAGAAAAAGAGGTTTTTAATGAACTCACAGTTCCACATGGCTGGGGAGGCCTCACACTCACAGTCATGGCAGAAGGTGAAGAGAGAATGAGGCAAGAGAGAGAATGAAAGGGGAAACCACGTATAAAACCATCAGATCCCATGAGACTTCTTCACTACCATGAGAACAGTATGGGGGAAGCTGCCCCCATGATTCAGTATCTCCCACTGGGTCCCTCCCACAACACCGGGGAATTATGGGAACTACAATTCAAGATGAGATTTGGGTGGGGACACAGCTGAACCATGTCACCCAGCAGTCCCACAAACCTAACAAATGCCTGCCTGTCTTCTCATGCCACCTCAGACGGAACGGCCCTGATTCAGGTTTCCCCGTCCGTGCCTTCTACCCCCTCCCTACTTCAGTGTGCTGCAAGCCTCTTTCCAGGCAGCTAATGACACAAGGGTGTTTAATTCTGAACTCTGCAATCTCAAAAGATTAAATAATGGATTTTGTGATCTGCCAGGCTCTTTCCTGGATAGAATGATAAGATGTCAATTGGAAAAATTTAAATATTGATGAGTTTTAACTTTTGTATTGATTGGGCAGTGACATATTTTGAATAGTGATTCACATTAAAAATACAAGGGTTCCTATTGATCATGCAGCATCTGGTTATATTAAAATAATGAATAATCTTTAGAACTTACTATGCTTTTAAAATTTTGTTTTTCCTAGTAGCTGAAGATCCAACCAACGCATAGCTTGCAACACCTATTTGGAACCTCCTGCATCTGTCTGCCCATGCTCTTCTGTCGCTGCTCAGGACTGCCACTTCTTTTTTTTTTTTTTTGAGACAGAGTCTCGCTCTGTCACCCAGGCTGGAGCGCAGTGGCGCGATCTCCGCTCACTGCAACCTCCGCCTCCCGGGTTCATGCCATTCTCCTGCCTCAGCCTCCCGAGTAGCTGGGACTACAGGCACCCGCCACCACGCCTGGCTAATTTTTTGTATTTTTAGTAGAGATGGGGTTTCACCGTGTTAGCCAGGATGGTCTTGATCTCCTAACCTCATGGTCTGCCCACCTCGGCCTCCCAAAGTGCTGGGATTACAGGCATGAGCCACTGTGCCGGGTCCAGCACTGCCACTTCTTTGTAGGGTCAGGCAGCATGGGGCCTGGGAGACAGGGGGCTGAGCCTGCAGACATGGGGCCAGCCGAGCAGCTGGGCGCTATGCAACCCCCAGGGGAATTCTCTGATTGTTCAGCTTTTTCTGGGTGCTTGTGGCTCCAGGGGTGAAGGGAAGGCCAGAGGGGCTTTGTTTTTTGTTTTTTGTTTTTTTTTTTTTGCTAGCTGGAAGCCATTCCCTTAGGATCTACAATGGGAAGTCTTCAACCGTTGCACCCAGGGACCTTGCTCACCCTCCTTGAAGTTACCTTTACTCCTCTTGCTTGGACTTCTGACCGTGTTGTCTCAAAGTTTCCAGGCTGTCTCTTCATCCGCACTGTTACAATCCTGACTTTCTTCACTCATGGCTAAAAATATTTCCCTAGGGCCCTCAAGGAGTCTCAAGACTCAGGCAGTTAATGGGAGTGGAACTGCCATGTGCTGGTGTTGATATGTGCCGGTCACCTTGCCAGCCTCTTTGCATTCATTCACCCTGCATCCATCATTCATTCACCCAGTGCAGATTTATTAAACTGACTCCGTGCCAAGCAGGCACCATTCTTGCCCATAGGAAGCTTAGAGTCTAGAAGGGGACAGATGTTAACAAATAGTTAATGCTTGACTACTAATTCCAGGTGTGATAGAACCGGCACAGGAAACAGGCAAGAGGACCTAGCCTCATCCAGGGTGACATGCAGGAAAGCGCTAACCTAGCAGGCCTGTTGGTTGTCCTCAGAAAGTCCTCAGGCCTATCCTTAGGAAGGCCTCTTGCAACTTTGGCTCTTGGCTGGTGTCCAGGAACTTGATTGGCAAACGGTTCTCTATTCTGACATAAAACCTTCACTAAAGGATTAGAGCGGCTCACTGTGCCTAAACTGCTTGTACAAACCATGCCGTTTATGCCGAGCGCCAGCTTTCCTTCTTGGGGTCTGTACTAAGCAGAGGATGCCTACATGACCCCCAGCAGAGCCCTGGGTGCCGAGTCTCTGATGAGCTTCCCTGGCAGACAGCACTTTGTGTCATCACACCCTGTTGCTAGAGGAATCAAGTGCGTCTGGTGTGACTCCCCTGGGAGAGTAGCCTTAAAGCCTGTGCCGGGTTTCCCCCTACCTCACCCATGTGCCATTCCCTTGGATCATTTTTGTGTCTCCTTTTGCTATAATAAGTCTTCACCATGAGTACAACCACATGCTGGGTCCTGTGAGTCCTTTCAGTGACTCACCAAACCTGGGGATGGTCTTGGGGTTCCCCAACACGGGTGGCCAGGGAAGGCCTCCCTGCTGAGGTGACATTTAGCTAACACCTTAAGGAACAGTAGGTGTGAGATAGCAGGTGTTAGAAAGCGTCCTTGGCAAATCCAAGAGCTTGTGCAAAGGCCCTGAGGTAGCAACAGAAACAGGGTTGAGTGGTCAGGGCTGTTGGTTTGGAGGATTCGGTGTGAGATGGGCTAAGAAAAGTCAGATCATGTCAGGCCTTTTAGCCATGGCAAGGAATTTGGGTTACCTTATTTCTAACTTTTACAGAAGCCCTACAAAGTAGAAAGGATTAGCCCTATTTTTTTTTTTTTTTTAAGATGAAGTCTTGCTGTCACCCAGGCTGGAGTGCAGTGGCATGATCTCAGCTCACTGCAACCTCTGCCTCCTGGGTTCAAGTGATTCTCCTGCCTCAGCCTCCCAAGTAGCTGGGATTACAGGCGTGTGCCACCACACCCAATTAGCTCCCCCTCCTTTTTTTTTTTTTTGAGACAAGGTCTTGCTCTGTTGGCCAGGCCGAAGTGCAGCAGTTCGATCTCAGCTCACTGCAACCTCTGCCTCCCAGGTTCAAGTGATTCTCCTGTTCAGCCTCCTGAGTAGCTGGGATTACAGGCATGTTTCATTACCCCCAGCTAATTTTTGTATTTTTAGTAGAGACCGCCTCACCATGTTGGGCAGGCTGATCTTGAACACCTGACCTCAAGTGATCCACCCGCCTTGGCTTCCCAAAGTGCTGGGATTACAGGCATGAGCCACCATGCCCGGCCTAGCCCCATTTTTAAAGATGAAGACTATAAGGTCACTTGCCCAGGCTCCCACAGCTGGCATGTGGCAGGACTTGCCATGAATTTGGGTCCATCTGGCTTCTATTAGGTTGGTGTAAACTGTGATTACTTTTGCACCAACCTAATAGAAAGCCTGGGTTCTTTCCATCAGACCTTGTTACAGACCAAGGCAGGACTTGAGCCTTCCCGAGAAAGGTTACCGAGAACACTCAAGCCAGGTTGCTGTCTCTCTCTCCTTTTCCTCTGGGTCTGCTCTGTCTCCAGGACTCACTGCTTTGGAATAGTACTTTCCAATAGTACTGCTTTTGGAATAGGGGAGAGGGAGAGTTTTGTGACCAAGAGTCTTGTCCCTGGTGTCAGAAGTTCTGCGCTGGAATCTTAGCTGTGTGAGGCTCTTACTCCAGGCAATACACTTAATTCCTTTTTGCCTCAGTTTCTGTATCTGTAAAATGGAGATATTAATAGTGCTTAATAGTTTGTTCATTTATAGTTTTATCAAGATGTAATTGATGTAAATAAACTGTACATATTTAGAGTGTACAGTTTGATGAGTTTTGATGTCTGTATATAGTCATGAAACCACTACCACGATCAAGATAGTAACACATTCATCACCCTAAAAGTTTCCTTGTGCCTTGTGTAACTCATCCCTTCTGTCCCTCTCCCATCTCTAGACAATCACTTACGTGTTTTCTGTCACTATGGATTAGTATGCGTTTTCTAGCATTTTATAAGTATGATATCAGACAATAGTTGTTCTTTTAGATCTACCTTCTTTTTTTTTTTGAGATGGAGTTTTACTCTGTCACCCAGGCTGGAGTGCAATGGCGCGATCTTGGCTCACTGAAACCTCCACCTCCCAGGTTCAAGCCATTCTCCCGCCTCAGCCTCCCAAGTAGCTGGGACTACAGGCACATGCGCCACTATGCCTGGCTAATTTTTGTATTTTTAGTAGAGATGGGGTTTCACCATGTTGGCCAGATGGTCTTGAACTCCTGACATCAAGTGATCCACCCACCTTAGCCTCCCAAAGTGCTGGGATTACAGGTGTGAGGCACCATGCCCAGCCAAATCTACCTTCTTATAATCAGCATAATTATTTTGAGGTTCATACATATTGTGTGTATCAAAAATTCATGCCTTGTTTATTGCTGAGTAGTATTCCATTTTATAGATATGCCACATTTTTGCTATCTATTCACTTGTTCATGCATAGATTATTTTCTAATTTTCAGCTATTACAAGCGAAATTACATGTACACATGTTTGTGTGAGCATATACCTTTATTTATCTTGGATAAATACCTAAATGTGGAGTGGTTGGATTGTATGGGAAGTATATGTTTAACTTTATATGAAACCATCAAAGTATTTTCCTATGTGATTTTTGTGTCATTTTACTTTTCTTCCAGCAGTGTGTGTGAGAGTTCCCTTTGCTTCACATTCTTGCTAACCCTGGGGTGGTCAGTTTATTTACTTATTTAAAAATTTTTAGCTAATCTAGTGTATGTGTGGACGTATCTCTAATGACGGATGATGCTGACAGTCCTATAAACACACTCTTCCCATATATCTGTTCTCAAGAGCTGATAATCTCTTCAACTATTTGTCTGTTTGCTATCCATATGTCTCTCTTCTGCAAATGAAGTGCATATTCCAATCTTTTGCCTCTTTAAAAAATTGAGATGTATTCCTATTACTGAGTTCTAAAAGTTCTTTGCATATTTTAGATATGAATTATTTGTTGGATATATATTTTACAGATATTTTCTGAGTCTGTTCCTTGCCTTTTCTTTTCCTTTTTTTTTTTTGAGACGGAGTCTCACTCTGTCACCAGGCTGGAGTGCAGTGGCACGATCTCGGCTCACTGCAACCTCTGCCTCCTGGGTTCAAGCGATTCTCCTGCCTCAGCCTCCTAAGTAACTGGGACTACAGGCACGTGCCATCATGCCTGGCTAATTTTTGTGTTTTTAGTAGAGACGGGGTTTCGCCCAGTTGGCCAGGATGGTTTCGCTCTCTTGACCTTGTGATCCACCCACCTCGGCCTCCCAAAGTGCCAGAATTACAGGCGCGAGCCACTGTGCCTGGCCGCCTTTTCATTTTTATAACAGGGTCATTTGAAGAGAAAAGGTTGTAAATTTTGGTGAAGTAAAATTTGTTGACTATTTTTTTATGGTTCGTGCTTTTGGCATCATATTTAAGAAATTAATAAAGGAAGAAATCCTTGTCAAATCCAAGATCATTAAGATTTTCTCCTAGGTTTACTAGAAGTTTAGTAGTTACCTCTTATAGTCAGGTCTATCATAGTTTCAAGTTAGTTTTTACGTGTGGTGTGAGATGAGGGTCAAGGATTGTCTTGTTTTTCTTTTTTCTTTTTTTTTTCTTGCTGTGGCTACCTGATTATTCCTGCACTGTTTGTTGAAATGATTATTCTTTTTCCACTGAATTGCCTTGGCCCCTTCACTGAAAACCAATTCACCATGTATGTGTGAGTCTTTTCCTAAACTTTCTATCCTGTTTCATTTTTCTGTATGTCTCTACTTATGCCAATATCATACTTTATTAATATAGCTTTACAACATGTATTCAAATCAGGGGTGTACATATTCCAATTTTGGGCCGGGCTTGGTGGCTCACGCTTGTAATCCCAGCACTTAGGGAGGCCGAGGCGGGCGGATCACCTGAGGTGAAGAGTTCGAGACCAGCCTGGCCAACATGGTGAAACCCCACTCTGCTAAAAATACAAAAATTAGCCGGCGTGGTGGCACATGCCTGTAGTCCCAGCTACTCAAGAGACTGAGGCAGGAGAATCGCCTGAACCTGGGAGGGAGGTTGCAGTGAGCTGAGATCGAACCACTGTACTCCAGCTTGGGTGACAGTGACTCTGTTACACACACACGCACACACACACACACTCCAATTTTGTTCATTTTCACAATTATTTTGGCTTTTCTAAGTCATTTTTCATTTCCATATATATTTTAGAAATTTTAAAATCAGCTTATCAATTTCTGTAACAAGCCTGATAGGATTTTAATTAGGATTGCATTAAATGTATAGGTGAATTTGGGGAAAATTGACATCTTAATAATATTAAGGTCCCCTTCCTCCTTCCCTTCTTCTTCAACAGAGTCTTGTTCTTTTGCCCAGGCTGGAGTGCAGTGGTGTGTGATCATAGCTCACTGTAGCCTTGAACTCCTGGGCTCAAACGATCCTCCCAATTCAGCCTCCTGGGTAGCTAGGACTACAGGCGTAGTCACCATGCTCGGCTGATTTTTGTATTTTTTGTAAAGACAGGGTCTCACTGTGTTTCCCAGGATGGGGGAATTGACTTTCATTTTACATAATTATAGACTCTCAAGAAGTGAAAATAGAACAAAGAGGTTCTCTGTGAGGTCAGGGTTGGTGGCTCCTGCCTGTAATCCCAGCACTTTGGGAGGCTGAGGCAGGTGGATTGCTTGAACGTGGGAATTTGCAACCACCCTGGGCAAAAAAATAGATTCTGCATGCCCTTTATCCAACTTCCCCCAATAATAACACATTACATAGCTACAGAGTATTATCAAAACCAGGAAATTGACATTGGTACAATACTATCAGCTAGACTAAAAACCTTACTTAGATTTCTGCTGTGAGTTTTTTTCATGAATGGATGTTGGATTTTGTTGAACAGTTCTTCTGTACCTATTAACATGATCATAAGATTTTTCTCTTTTAGTTTGTTAATAGGGTAAATTACCTTAATTGATTTTCAAATGTTAAACCTACATTTTACTAGCCTATGTTACATTATTATTTTTATATATAGCTGGATTTTATTTGTTCATATCTTTTAAATATTTTAACATATGTGTTTGAGGGATATTATTCTGTAATTGTCTGGTTTTATATCTTAGTCTGGTTTTATATCAGGGTAATGCTAGATTTAGAAAATTAAGAGTGAAATGTTTCTTCCACTCCTATATTCTGGAAAGGTTTGTGCTGAATTGGTTTTATATATATATAAATTATAATTGTTTGGTAGCATTCATCAGTGAAATACCAGTTATCTGGGCCTGGAGTTTTCTTTGTGGACAACTTTTTAACTGCACATTTAATTTTAATAGGTAAAGGTCTATTTAGGCTATCTGTGTCTTTATGAGTAATCTTACTACTTCGTGTCTTTTAAGGATTTGTTCATTTAAGTTATCAAATTCATTGCCATAAAATTATTCACAATATTTCCTTATTACATACTTAATGTCTGCAATAACTGTAGAATGTACTGCCTCTCATCCCTTAGATTAATAATTTGTGTCTTCTTTTTTTTCCCTGATCAGTTTTTCTAGAGGTTTATCAATTTTATTGAGGTTTTCAGAGAGCCACCATTAATTCCATTGATGTTTCTGTCAGATGTCACTGTCCTGCACTGTCAGTATGTGAAAACTCTTGTTTCACATATTTGTCCTTTGAGAAAAGTTGTGTAAGGTGGGAAGGTAAATCCAATCCTTGTCCTCCCATCATAGGTAGCAGCCGACGTCCTCCGTGATTTTCAGGGCTATAAAGGAGTTCTGTGGTGAGAGAGTGGGAGAACTCTGTTAGCTCTAGCTGAACCATGTCCTTTCCTGACGTCACTACTCCCCTGTAGCCCTCTCAGATGGTGGATGTTTTCTCTCTCACACTTTTTTGTTTTATTATTAGTACAATGATAGAGTCATAGATTATTTGGTAACAGTTTTACTACCAAATAAGTTTTTAAAATAATGTCAGCTCTTGATTTAGATACTGAGGGTACATGTGCATGTTTGTTACATGGGTATATTGTGTGATGCTGAGGTTTGGGTATGGATCCCACCACCCAGGTGGTGAGCATAGTGCCCAATGGGTAGTTTTTCCACCCACACCTCCCTCCCTGACTCCCCCCAGGTAGTCTGCAGTGTCAACTGTTCCCATTTCTATGTCCATGAGTACCCAATGTTTAGCTCCCACTTTTAAGTAAGATCATATGGGATTTGGTTTTCTGTTCCTGCATTAATTCGCGTAGGATTATGACCTCCACCTGCATCCGTGTTGCTCCAAAGGACACGATTTCATTCGATTTTATGGCTGCATCATATTCTATTGTGTATATGTACCATATTTTCTTTTACTTTTATTTATTTTTATTTTTTCTGAGACAGGGTCTTGCTCTGTCGCCCAGGCTGGAGTGCAGTGGTGCAATCATGGCTCACTGCAGCCTTGACTTCTTGGGCTCCAGCGATCCTCCCACCTCAGCCTCCCAAGTAGCTGAAACTACAGGCCTGTGCCACCATTCCTGGCTAATTAAACAAATTATTATTATTATTATTATTTTAGAGACAGGTCTCACTATGTTGTCCAGGCTGGTTACAAATTCCTGGGCTCAAGTGATCCTCCCACCTTGGCCTTCCAAAGTGTTGTGATTATAGGACTGAGCCACCATGCCCGGCCCACATTTTCTTTATCTAATCTACCATTGATGGACACCTAGGCTGACTCCACATCTTTGCTATTGTGAACACATGGTAGCTAGTAATCCCATTACTGGGTATATGCCCAGAAGAAAATAAATCATCCTATCAAAAAGACACATGCAATTATATGTTCATGGGATTACTAGCTACCATTAATGAGAATGGTAGCTCTGTCAACAGAGTAAACAGAGAATCTACAGAGTGGGAGAAAATATTTGCAAAGGATGCGTCCAACAAAGGTCTAATATCCACAATCCATAATGAACTTTAACAGATCAAGAAGCAGGAAGAAATAACCTCATTAAAAATGGGCAAGAGACATGATGAGACACTTCTCAGAAGACAACATACAAGTGGCCAAAACACATGGAAAAATGCTCATCCTAACGAATCATCAGAGAGACACAAATCAAAACCACAGTGAGATCCCACCTCACACCAATCAGAAGGGTGATTATTAAAAGTCAAATAAGGCTGGGTGCAGTGGCTCATATCTCTAATTCCAGCACTTTGGGAGGCCGGGGCGGGCGGATCACCTGAGGTCAGGAGTTTGAGACCAGCCCGGCCATCATGGTGAAACCCTGTCTCTACTAAAAATACAAAAAATTAGCCAAGCGGGGTGGTGGGTGTCTGTAATCCCAGCTACTCAGGAGGCTGAGGCAGGAGAATTGCTTGAACCTGGGAGGCAGAGGTTGCAGTGAGTTGAGATTGCGCCACTGCACTCCAGCCTGAGCAACAAGAGAGCAACTCCGTCTCAAAATAAATAAGTAAAATAAAAAGTAAAATAATAACAGATGCTGGTGAGGCTGTGGAGAGAAGGGAACAATTATACACTACTGGTAGGGATGCAAATTAGTTCAGCCCCTGTGGAAAGCAGTTTGGAGACCTCTTACGCTCTTGGTGCTACAGGACCCGGAGGCCATGTAGGCATCTTCCTCCCACCTCTTTTTCACTCCCAAGCCATTGTCATCCATCTCATTTCATCTTCCCTGAAAACCCTCCTGCTGCTTTGAGGCTCATGCCTTCACGCTTCTACCACCTGTTGCCTTTTCTCATTGCAATTATTACAGATTGCCTGATTTGCTCTCCCTCATTCCTTGAAGATTTGAGCACCTGAATCGCTGTCTCTTTCTGACTCTCTACCTGTCATAATTCATGATGGTTTTTAATATCCACACAGAGATCCTTTCAAAACCCAGGAGTACCAGCGACATTAAGTAACACTCTGTGCTGTTACAAACCAACCTGGAAATCTCAGTTGCTTAACCCAATAAAAGACGGATTTGTTGCTTGTGCCAAATCCAGTACACCTCTATGGTACTTACCTGGCTACACCCCATGCCTGTTCAAACCCAGCTTTTTACTTTCTGAAGGCTTATATCTCGCAGCCCAGTGTGGCTGGAGAAAAACAGGTACCTGTGCTAGCTGGTCTTATTTTAAATGTATGATCCTTACCCCAGGCCCTGGTGCTATAAGATTCCACACACTACTCTGTCCATACCTGTGCCAAACAATATCACATGGTTCCCTCTTTCACACAGCTCCTCTTCCTCCTCCACACTTTCAGCTTTTGGCCCTGCTTCTTATTTCTCTGGGGGAATGGAACAAATCAGAAGGGAATTTCTGCATGCTCCCAGCAGCATGGCTGCCCACCCCCCTGTGTCTGCACCCACACGGCAGCCTTCCCTCCAGTTCTGTGGATGACCTGTTTGTCCTGGCTGCAACCAGCCCCTCTCCTTATGTGCCAGATCCCATTCCTTCTCTTTTACTCAAGGGCATCACTCTGCAATTATTCCCTCTCCCTCCTTCAACCTTAGATGTTTCCTGTCTATTGGATGATTCCTATCAGCGTTCCTACTGTTCATACCCTATCTATCTGTAGTATTCCCTATCTTGAAAAAAAAAAAAAAAGCCTTTCTTATTGCTACTGCCCGTCTCTCTCCTTCTCTCTGCAGCAAAACAGCTTAGATGTACCACATTGTCTTCTTCCTTTTTTCTGGTTCCTCCCCTCCAGTTCTCTCTTAAGCTGTCTGGCTTTTGCCTTTACTCTATGGGAAAAGCTCTTGTTAAGGCCGCCAAGTGCAATAGTTGAGTATCTGTTCTCATCTTACTGGTCGATGAGTGGCATTTGACATGACTGGCTGCCTCTTCCTCGTGAAACTGCTCTGTCCTGGCTGGTTCCTTCCTCGGGGACTGCTCCTCCTTTGTCCTGCTAACCCCTTAAGGCTGGAGCGCCCAGGGTTCAGTCATCATCTTCTCCGTTTCTCTACCCAAATGCTCCCTGGTGACCTCTTAGCTTTGCACACTCTCCACATGCTGATGACCTCAGCTGTGTAATTCTAGCCCTGGCTTTCCCCTGGCCTTCAGACGCATCTGTCCACCTGAGTGTCAGATGTCTCGGACTTAAGCGTCCGAACAAGCTGTTGATTCATCACCTCTTACCAAGCTGCTACCCTAATCTTTCCTGTCTTAGAAAATGGCAACTCTAACCTGCCCCGGTGCCTGGGAGTCATCGTTTATTGTATTTTTTCTTCTCTTCCCTCCTTTAATCCATCAGCAAACTTGTGGCTCCACCTTCAAAATAGATACAGAAGCCATCAACTTATTCGAAACCTTCACTGCTTTCACTACAGTCTATCCCACCCTCACCTTTCTCCCGAACTGTTGGTAGAGCTGTCTTTTAGGATTTCCTTTTGACGTTCATCACCAAATCGCTGAAAGACCCCCACCAGCTCCTGTTCTACTCAAAGCCTAGAAGACCCTGCTGAGTCTGGCTCTTGCCACCTTTGTAACCTCAGCCCAACAGACCTTACGTCCAGCAGCCCAGTGTGGCTGGAGAAAAACAGGTACCTGTGCTAACTGGTCTTATTTTAAATATACGATCCCCCTCTCCAGGCCCTGGTGCTACCCAGAGATTCTGCACACTACTTTGTCTGTACCTGTGCCAAACAATGTCACATGGCTCCTTCTCTCGCACAAGCATCTCCTGCTGGCCTGCTCTGCTCCAGCTGAAGCTTGAACCCTGCACTCCTGCCTCGGAGCTTTGGCACTTCCTGCTTCCTCTACTTGGGATGCCCTTTCCCCTGATATCCTGAGGCTCCCTCCCTCGTTTCCTTCAGGCAGTGCCTCAAATGTCACCTTCTCAAGGAGGCTCAACTCAGCCACCCTACAAAGAACAGGACCCCTGTCCCCACATCCCTTCTCTCCATCTCCCTCCTCTCCACTGCCCGGCCATCTGGGGGCTGCTGTGTCTTCCCTGCTGGAATATCAGGGGCAGGTATGTGGATGCTGGTTCACTGCCATGCTCCCTGGAGCATAGAATCATGCCCAGTTTGTCATAGGGACTCAGTACATTTTATTTTATTATATTTATTTATTTATTTGAGAGACAGAGTCTTGCTCTATTGCCCAGGCTGGAGTGCAGTGGCACCATCATGGCTCACTGCAGCCTTGACCTCCTGGGCACCAGTGATCCTCCCACATCAGCCACCTGAGTAGCTGGGACCACTAGTGCGCACCACCACGCCCAGCTAATTTTTAAAATTTTTTGTAGAGATGGGGTCTCACTATGTTGTCCAGGCTGGTCTCATCTCAAACTCCTGAGCTCAAGCAACCCTCCCGCCTTGGCCTCCCAAAGTGCTGGGATTCTAGGTGTGAGCCACACTGCTTGGCCCATCTTTGTAGCATGAATACCTTTTAGCTCATGTCCTCGATTAGTAACATAGGAATACCCTGTCACAGGTAGCGTTGGCGTTTAAATGCCCTCCTTTAATATTACGTTTCAGAAATTAAATATGATAACTAAAAAGAATCACAAGATTTAAATATGCATTTTTATGGATAATTAGAAAACAATCGATGCTAATTTTGAAAAATTCAAACTCTACAGAAATGCATAATAAAAAGTGAAAGATTGTCTTTTCCATGTTTTCTCCCATCCCGCCTCCCACAGGCATACACACGTCTTTTGATGATGTTGTGGTAATCATTTCTCTGTAGATATAAAACACATACATGCCAACATTTTTAAGAACTGATGTCTTGTTTTGTATCTAGCTCACCTTTTTTTATTTACTTAAAAATATACTGAAGATCTGCTGGGCGTGGTGGCTCACACCTGTAATCCAGCACTTTGGGAGACCAAGGCAGGTGGATCATTTGAGGTCAGGAGTTTGAGACCAGTCTGGCCAACATGGTGAAACCCTGTGACTACCAAAAATACAAAAATTAGCTGGGTGTTATGGTGTGTGCCTGTAATCCCAGCTACTCAGTAGGCTGAGGCAGCAGAATTGCTTGAACCCAGGAGGCAGAGGTTATAGTGAGCTAACATGGCACCACTGTACTCCAGCCTGGGTGACAGAGCAAGACTCTGTCTCAAAAAATATATATATATAATTTTATATAAATTTATATTTATAAATATATATTTATATTTATTGTTTATTTAAATTTATTATTTATATTTATTTATAAAAGAAAATATATAAATATAAATATATAAAATATTTATAAAATTATATTTATAATATAAATATATAGCTATATAATATTTATAAAATTATATTCATAATATAAATATATATTTCTATTGATAAAATTATGTTCATAATATATATAGATAAAATTATATTCATAATATAAATATATATTTATACTGATAAAATTATATTTATAATATAAATATATATTTATATTGATAAAATTATATTCATAATATAAATATATATTTATATTGATAAAATTATATTTATAATATAAATATATATTTATATTGATAAAATTATATTTATAATATAAATATATATTTATATTGATAAAATTATATTTATAACATAAATATATATTTATAACATAAATATATATTTATATTGATAAAATTATATTCATAACATAAATATATATTTATATTGATAAAATTATATTCATAATATAAATATATATTTATATTGATAAAATTATATTCATAATATAAATATATTTATATTATATTATAAATCTGTTATATAAATATTTTATATACAGATATACAAATATATCTCGAAGATCTTTCTATGCTGGTGCCTCTAGACCTTCAGAAAGCCCTCTCTAAAGCTGTGGGGGTGCCCAGCAGCGATTCTGCTTTGCCCCTTCTCCTTTTTCCAGGGGCATGTTTGCTCATTAAGCTCGCAGTTTAAGAGCCCGTCCCTGGAAAGTCTGGATTCTCAGAGCCTCTGTGACATTCCCCACTTCACACCCTTTGTAGGACTTTTCCACACAGTTTTCCCTTTCCTCCTGTCTGTCTGCAGCCTTGCTGCTTGTGTGCCTGATTCATTGGATGACATATTCCTTGGCAACTAGGTAGTGTGTGTCTTTTGTAGTCTTGTGTCTTCCATAGTTGTGGGCTCAGTGGATGCTTGTTGGGTGGATGGACGGATAAATGGGACAATGAAAAGATGAGCTTCTCTTCTGTTTTCTCCCTAAGCAGCACTTTGCAATGTTTCGTGACTCAAATTGTGCAGGTTTGCTGGCCGGGCGTGAGCCTTCTTATTTTAGTCCATCAGGGAAAGTGGCTGGCTCATTCAGCCACAGTGTAGCACTGGCATTTAAAAATATATCAAGAATGACAATAAAGATTAGTTACCATTTATTGAGTGTTTACTCTGTGCCTAAATGCTTTATGTACATTATCTTCTTTACTTTTTCAACAATCTTGTTTGAATTAGGTCCTATTATTATCTCCATTCTGTAGAACAGGCTCAGAGAGGTGAAGTACTTTGCTCACAAATGCACAGCTAGGTGTCATAGGGAGGTAGCTAGGTGGTAGCAGAGCCAGGATTCGAACCAGGGCTGCTTGATCCACAGCCCAACTTCTCAAGCCCAACCTTGTACTTCTCTGATGGAGAGCCAGGTTTGCATGGAATTTTGTCTTCCTGTAGAGACTGGTTGCATTTTTAATTGCAGAAAACATGCAACCTGTGATGAATAGATTAACATGGCACCTTTTTTTTTCCCCTGAGAAAGTGGTACTTTAATTTGCATATAACATTAATAGTGAAGAGACTGTCTCCAGAATAAGTAGCTCCCTTCCACCCCTCCCGAAGCCCTTATAGGACTTCAAAGGGGTCAACTCCAGCTCTCTCACTGCTTGATTTCTTTGGCTGCTTTTCTGCTTTAGCAATGAGAAGGCAACGGGAAGATGGACTCGTGAGAATTCACCCAGGAGAATCAGCAACTGGGTCTCAAGTGTTTTGTTATGTAAGCAGTAAACACTGTGGACAGCATCATCCACTGTTTGTCAAACTCAGCCCTGGGTTCTACACAACTGAGTTTAAAAGAAAAAAAAAAAGCTATCTGTGGAGATTTTGTTAAAAGTTCCACTTGGTTAGCATGCTTGCAATGCACACTGTAACAAAGCTTTAATATAATTAAATTTTAAATTCCACGTAGAATCTAGTGGGTAGGCAGATGTACCGGTATGTTAAACTTTATGTCGCTTGAAAATGGTTTTCAAGTACATCAGAGGGAGACCATCCAGCTGTAAAATTATCTGCTTTATGATGCTGCATCACAGCTCTGATCTTTTTCTTTTAATTAAAAATGTACCTTAAAGTTGAACCATCCCCACTCTCTGCTACCTTTTCTTCCTTTCTGTCTACCGACAGAAGATGAAGTAGCATGACTGTTCTATGAACCTTCGGGGATGTTTATGCAGGAAATAACTTTTCAATTAAATATTAATTTTTGTGGCTCTTCAGCTGGGCTCAGCCCCTCTGCAGGCCAAAGGGTAGCTCCCTCTGTATATGATGCTGTCCAGGCTGTGAGGTCTTTGGTTGGTCATACCTTCTAACCTCTTGTAGCCAGTTCCAGAAATCAAGAGTCATAGAACCTTGCAAAGGTGAAGAGGTGATACCCCCTGGGCTCTTCCTGACTTGCCAGGTGTGGCCAGCTTCGGAAGGCATCTGTTCTCACAGTGGCATGTCAGGGTCCTGCTCCTGTCCCCCAGACACCTTTCTTACTATAGCTTTCTAATGTCTGATTTCTTTTTCTGGAGAATGTTATCCCTTTAATTTGAGGTCTCATTCTCTGTTAAAATATGGACCACTGGTGGACAGCACTCACCAGTCATTATCCCCTTGTCATGGCTAACGTCTCCAGATCCCCCATGGAAGATATTGGATGCTGGTGCCCAGGAAATGGCCTTGGCAGAGGGAAAAAGACACAGAAGGGCACACTAGGTGCAGGGATTCCCCAAGGCTGGCTCTCGGTGTGGCTAATGAGCAGTCGTCAGCATCAGCATACTCAGCGTTACTTTTCAAATGAGATCAGTCCTACCATGCACCTACTCTGGAGTCTGGCACGAAGCAAGTGCTGGGTAAATATTAGCTATTATTGAGATTATGAATATTTTATTACTCTAATTATAATCAGATCCTGGTAGGTTCTTTTAAGTATCCTTCTGGAACCTGCCAGCTGGCAGAAGGATGAGAGACAGGCAATGGTTACATGACTCCGAAGGCCTATTGACTGGTCATCAGACGGGAATGGAACTTAGGGATCATCTCATTTCATGCTCCTACTTTTGCAGAACAAAACCAGGGGCTTGTGGTAGAGAAGGGCCTCACTTAGGGACACACAGCGAGCCATGGCAGAGTTGGGTCCTCTGACTTCCCCTGCTTTTTTTCTGATATCTTGGCTGCTCCCATCTCACGCCAGCTTCCTCTGTGCTGGGAAGGGCCCTTGCTAAGCTGCTTGGATCCAGCTCTTCTTGGTACCCCTTCTGTTACTTTATGGGGTGAGTGCCCAGATGCTCCCCTGCAGTCTTGGAGAGCCCTGTTCTACTGCCAGCACCCTCCCAGGCTGTGGGCAGAATGAATGGCCAAAGAGGGTCTCCCTGAACCTTAAAGAACCTTCCAGTTTCCAGCAGCCTCTCTGCTTTCTTTCAACTCTGCTAAGCAGCCAGTACCATTCACTCCCTGTAGCAGGAAAGGTCCTTTTTTCTTTTGTGCTGGAATGCAGTTGTGGTGAGGCTATTTGAAAGCAGTGGTCCACGAACTGCAATGATGGGGAGAGGACCACCCAGCTTGGCCTCCAGGTCTGTGATGATGGGCAGGTGATGTCCCCTCTGTGGGCAGAAGGTGCTGCTCTAGTTTGGATGCTTGTACTCCCAAACCTGTTACAATGGGATCCTAATGCTAGAGGTGGGACCTAATGGGAGGTGTTTGTGTCACGGGGCGGATCCTTCATGAATGGCTTGGTGTCATGCTTGCGGTAATGAGTGAGTTCTTTCTCTGTTAATTCCTGTGAGAGTTCCTCCAGGAGCTGATTGTTTTGAGCCTGGCACCTTCCTTCTTTTCCTGGCTTCCTCTCCTGCCATGTGACCTGTACACGCTGGCTCCCTTTATCATTCATCATGAGTGGGAGCAGCCTGAGGCCCTCACCAGAAGCAAATGCTGGAGCCATGCTTCCTGTACAGCCTGCAGAACCATGAGCCAAATGAACCTCTTTCCTTTATAAATTACCCAGCCTTAGCTATTCCTTTTAAGCAACACAAACAAAGACAGGTGCCTTCCCTGAAACATGACAGGCTGGACCCACTGGCTTTCATGGTGCTTTTGGGCCACACACATTGATTCTAATTTGGCATTTTCATGCCTGAGCTGTCTCAGTTTCTCCAGTCTAAGGTTCACACTGGGGAACCTGGATCTAGACTTCTCTCCCTCCAGGCGACCCCAGAGGGAAGACAGGCTGCTGGACTAAGTGCAGGCCCCTCCAGGGACCGTGAGAAGGAACAGGTAGAAAACTGTGCAGAGAAAGCCACGGGGTGCAGCTCCCATGGTGGAAGGTGGGGGCGTCAGCAGCAAGGTGGGGTGGGCCGAGACTCAGGCACACTCCAGGGAGGAATTTTATCTGAGAGCCCAGCCCTCAGAATCCTGGGCTAACAGCCATCCATGGTACACAGGTGGCAGCCTCCATTCTCATCAGATATTATGTATTTGGAAAATGAATCTTATCCTCAAGTATTAGTCACTGCAAGAAGCAAAAACCTTCCTTGAGACACTTTGGAATGTTCCAGAGTCAATGTTGTTTGGAGTCAGATGTATGAAACCAAAATTAATGACATTTTGCACACCCAGACAAACACCTAAGTGCCACCCATTGGCTTTCTCCCGTCTCTGGGTGCAGCCTGCTTTTCTGGTCAGATTATTCTTTCAGGCATTGCAGGATCTCCTTCTGCCAGGAGCTCCTTCCAATACCTTCCAGCCTCCAACTAACACTGAGGTTCTTCTCCCAAAGGATTCAGGATGCCCTGGGTATTGTGTCATACCATCTTCTTACCTTTTACAGTGAGGTCATTGCAGAACTACTCAGCTATATAGCAAACACTCCCTTTCCTAGTGATGGGATAAAAGTATTTTTGGTCTACTTGAAAATGTTGACTTTTAGGGATTCAGATAAAGTAGTTAAATGTCAACTTATACTAAGTGTACTAATTTCATTGTATGAACGCATATAAAGTCATATGTCTATACACTAAAGTATTTGTAGAAATATGGCTTTTTCCCCCATCCTTTAATTCCGTGAAATAGTTTCTATTCAAGTTCTTACTGTGCGTGTTGTCATCCACAAAGCCACTCTGTGTGTCATCAAACACAAGGACATTTTTACTGCTCTGTTGTTTGAGATACACCACTTTTTGAATCTAGGTATGAAATTTCAATCGCACCTGTCTTAGGTCAGGCTGCTGTAACAAAATACCACAGACTGGGTGGCTTAAACAACAGACATTTATTTTCTTATGTTCTGGAGGCTAGAAGTCTGAGATCAGGGTGCCAGCATGGCCAGGTTCTGGTGAGGGCTCTCTTTCTGGCTTGTGGACGGCTGCCTTCTTGCTGTGTCCTCACATGGCCTTTTCTAAGTGTGTGTGTGTGTGTGTGTGTGTATGTATGTGTTTGTGTGTATGAGTGTGTGTTTGTATGTATGAGTGTGTGAGAGATAGCAAGAGACAGAGCGAAAGAGAGAGTCTCTTTTTGTTCTAAGGCCACCAATTCTATTGGATACAGACCCTATCTGACCTCATTTAACCTTAATTACATCTCCAAATCCCTATCTCCAAACACAGTCACATGGAGGCCACTGAGGGTAAGGGCCTGAACATATGAATTTTGGGGGACACAATTCAGCCCCTCATGCTATCAGGACCGATATATATAACACTAGGCAGGATTGGAAGATTTGCCTTGTCGGTGTAGTTTGTGGTTTCAGAGTTGTGAGGACTTACTCTCATTTTCAGAACGCGTTACGAGACTTGTTTATACAGATATTAGGACTTGCAATTTCTGGTCACACCACTCAGAATAATTACTAAAAACTGTGTCAAATGTATTTGCTTCCTTCTACCAGTCCTGTCTGGTGATCTCTATAAGCATCCCAAACTAGTATTGATTGATGTCATTTTAGCTAATGGGTCTTCTCCAAAGAGTACTTTATTATTTAAAGTAGAGCTATTGAGAATGTTCCCTATAATTTGAACAACCCTAAGAATTCAACTTTAAGCTGCTCATTTGTCCCCCACAACTACCTGGTGAGGCAGCACTTGCTTTTTGTTCCCATGTTACAAATGCAGACAGGAAGGCCGAGTAACCGCTCAAGCTCTGCAGCGGTTGGGAGGCTGAGCTGGCCTTGACCTGGATTCGCTTTCTTCCCGAATTGGGTTCCTTTCGCTGCCTCACTCTGTTCTGGGGGAAGTAAGGGAGTGAGGTTCAATGATGGGGCCAAGATCTTTCAGGGCACGAGGGGCAGACTGAGTCCTCTATCCAAGGCCCTTCTCAAAGCCATCATGGATCTCTTGGAAGTATTAACCCCAAGGGGTGGAGATGCCGCCTCTGAGCTCCTGTCACCTTCCCAGGCCCGGGAGGGAGAGCACCTTTCCGCGCCGCTCTTCCGCGGCTTATGTGGGATTCCACGTGCCTCTTTATCTTGCATTAAATAACAGTTTTAGTGGGCTGCCAGCTTATTCATCTATTGTATTTATGGAAACTACTAAAGACTTCAAAAAAGGGTTTAATTCAATGTGAGGTTCTATCTTTGAAGAAATTTGTTTAATAGTGCAGGGAAAATTGGGCTTTTAATACAGGAGGAGCAGAACCTGCTCTGTAACTTCAGAGAGAAAATGGAAATGGAGACGGGAAGTACCAGAGAAGCCACTGGGCTTGGAAGGAGGGTGACTTGGGAATGCGCTGGAGCTGGGCCCAAGTAAAGCCGTTCCGAGCCTTCCCTCGTCTCTGTCTGTGTAGGGAAGGCAAAGGCACAGGAAAATGACAGCTTAGTGTCCAGGACCCTGGGCTGGGTCACTGCAGGAGCTGGACTCCAGTCTGATTGCATAGAGCTGTGGTAACCCATGAGTCTGTGAGCACAGAGGGGCCGGGATGATTGCAGTCATCCGTGTCTCCCGAAAGCACAGTGCCTGTGGCTTCTAGGCTGCAAGCATGAAGCCTCCCATTGCAGAGGGGAAGAGGCTGCCCTTCAGCGAAATGTGGAGTGGGCTGAGGGGATCTTGGGTACGAGGTTTTAAAAAACATAATCCTGGGTTCAAATCCCTGTGCTGCCCTCTATGACCTGTGACCTGGGCCAGTTTCTTTATGTCCCTGAACTTTGGCCTCCTTGTCTATGTGACAGAGATAATCTCAACCATCTAGGTTGTGGCATGCATGAATGGTGGCTTCTATTTACTGAACACTTACTACGTGCATGGCACTATGCCCAGTGCTTTAATTGGATCATTTTTTAAAAATGGGATGATTGTAAAGGCCGGGCCAAGGATCTCCCCTGGGGATGGGCAGTCATGGTGCTTCCCCACCCTGGGCAGCTGCTTATTCCAGAAGTTGCCGTGGGCCTGCGATCCTGCTTGCAACACCCCTCACGGCAGGAGCTTGGCAGCCCCTGAAACCGGTGCCTGCTCATGAGCCAGTCTCTGTCTTGGCTTATGCAGATCAACCAGAGCCTTGGGATATGAGAAGTTAATTTCCACATATCCTGGAGGAGGAAGAAGCACGTATGAAAGAAGTGAAGAGATAAGAATGTGTAGGAAGGTTATCTTTCAATTAAGAAGGGCAGTAATGCTTCCCATCAAGAGTCCTGTCGGGGAAAGTCTGGGAATATCTGTTTCGGTGCTTTGCTGAGAACCAGTTAGGTGTGTTCTGCGGTGGTGGACACTGCCGCCCAGCAGGACACTCACCACCATCGCCTTCCTTGACCCCGGCCACGTCCTGCCGGCTCCTCCTCCTTGAACACCAACCATCAGGTTGCCAGGACCTGTCCCCTGGGGCTGGGTCCTCACTGCTTCCCTGGGACTGGCTGTATAGGGGTTGATGTGGGCAGTCAGAGGGGGTAGGGAGGGAAGGGTTTGGCGTATGCACACACACACACACACAAACATAAACCATGCGCGCACACACACTCAAACATCATGCACACACATATACCACACACTCAAATATACACCATGTGCACACACACCACACACTCAAACATATACCATGCACACACAAACACTCAAACACACAACATGCACACACACAAACATATGCCATGCATACACATACACATCACACACTCAAATATACACCATGTTCGCACACATCACACATTCAAACATATGCCATGCACACACACACAAAGATACAGCGTGCACACATGCACACAAACATGCACCATGCACACACACTCATACATCTTGCACACACACTCAAATGTATATCACACACATGCACACAAAAACACACTCAAAGCTACAGCATGCACACACACAAACACACACTCAAATATACACCACACAGCCAGGCATGATGGCTCACGCCTGTAATTCCAGCACTTTGGGAGGCCGAGGTGGGCAGATCACAAGGTCAAGAGATTGAGACCATCCTGGCTAACATGGTGAAACCCCGTCTCTACTAAAAATACAAAAAATTAGCTGGGTGTGGTGGTGAGCACCTATAGTCCCGGCTACTCAGGAGGCTGAGGCGGGAGAATGGCGTGAACCGGGAGGTGGAGCTTGCAGTGAGCCGAGATCATGCCACTGCACTCCAGCCTGGGTGACAGAGCAAGACTCTGTCTCAAAAAAAAAAAAAAACAACCCAAATATACACCATGCATACACAAACACACTCAAATATACACTATGCACACACAAACACACACAAACATACATCACACACACTCAAATATGCACCGTGCACACACATTTATGCACATGCACACACATCACACACACACCACAAATACACACACTCAAATATGCACCGTGCACACACAGTTATGCACATGCACACACATCACACACATCACACACACACACACCACAAATACACACACTCAAATATGCACTGTGCACACACACATTTATGCACATGCACACACATCACACACACATACACCACAAATACACACACTCAAATATGCACCGTGCACACACACATTTATGCACATGCACACACATCACACACACATACACCACAAATACACACACTCAAATATGCACCGTGCACACACACATTTATGCACATGCACACACATCACACACACATACACCACAAATACACACACTCAAATATGCACCGTGCACACACATTCATACACCATGCACACACACAAACTCAAACATACCATGCATACACACTCATACACCATACACACATGCACACACATGCTCACATACGCACCGTGTATACACACACACTCATACATCACACACACTACACACTCACACATACACCATGCACACACACACACTCAAACATATACCATGCACACACACACTCATACACCATACACACATGCATGCATAGAAATATGCCCCATGTACACACTCAAACATACATCACACATACGCCACACACTCATACACCATGCACATACGCACACAAACACACACTCAAACATACACCACACACATGCACACAGACACACTCAAAAATACACAGTGCACACACACACGACACAAACATACACCATGCACACATGCACACACATGCTCACATACGCACTGTGCATACACACACACTCATACATCACACACACACCACACACTCACACATACACCATGCACACACACATACACAAACATATACCATGCACATACTACACAGTGAAATGTACACCACACACACCACACACTCAAACATATACTACCCACACACATACACACACACCACACACTGAAACATACACTACCCACACATATACACACATACCACACACTCAAATATGCACCATGGACATACCCCAAACACACGAATCCACCCCCACCCCACTGCCCCGCCTCACTCCCCACCATGCTCCCTCTTCTCCCTGTGCTGGGCTTTTGGAAAGAGCCAGGGGGCTGCTTTTGTTCTGAATCCCCATCCTGCTGACTTGCCACCAGGGTGTGTTTACCTATGGGGGGAGTGGGTCCAGTCCCCACGTTGCCACCTTCTGAATGAGCACCAAGGCCCTCCCATTGCAGTTGGATGTGGCCAGCCGGCCCATTCAGTCCAAGTGCCCAGGAGCCCAGTGTGCCCTTCCCTTGGCTCTAGCTCCTCCCTTCCCCATCAGGGGACCACTGGGGCACTAAGTGTGGTGGCAGAGGGCACCATGTGGGCTGTGACCACCTCTCTCCAGGAGACTGGGGGGGAGTCCTGCAGAGCACTGACTGTCAGTGGGTGACATTACTCTCGGCCTGCCTCACCATTGGGCTGTCTGCTCACTTGCTTCTCCCAGCTCAGTTGTGGTCTCTGAGGTAGGTCAGAGCCTGGGCTGGCTTATCACCAGGTCCTGGGCACCTGCTCAGGATGGAGCACAGAGAAGGCCTTGCTGGCGGCTGTCGGGAGTCCGTGTGTCTGGTGGAGTGGAGCTTCTTGCCCTGTGGGCACATTCCTGAGGTACAGGGGCCTGGTGTTTCCACATCATCTACTCCCTTCCAGCTGCCCAGGGATTGGGGTGTTGGGGGGCAGGGGCTTCTCTGGGGGTGGGTACAAGTCCCTTCTTGCCATTCCCCAGCTAAACTGCCCCTGAGTGGAGAGGGCGGCTTTCCCTGCAGGGAATTGGGAGTCCCAGATGTCTCCCTTCTGCGCTTGGGAGGGGTGCTCCTCCCTGAAGGACAGGGTTTTTGCTTCTGAGCACATGGGCCTTTTGCTTCTGAGCAGGAGAAAGACTTTCTGGCAGGGCACCGTGGCTCACGGCTGGAGCCTTAAAGGTTCTGACCCTGCAGGTGGGCTTCAGGGAGACTCTCGCAAGGGACTTTGCTCATTTTCTGCCCCTCTGTTGCCATCAAATGTAGCAGAAAAAAATGCGTGTCCATCTCCAGCCCCTCGCTGTAGGAATGCCAGCTTCGGCTCAGGCTGGTAGTTTGGTTTCGTAACGGCCGTGTGGCCGCGGGTCAGGGGCTTCACCTTCCGGGCCTGGGATAATCATGCCATCTCCTGGGGCTGCTGGGGATCCAGTAAGCTGATTTCGATGAAGGCAGAATGTTGGCGATGTGAGTTTTTCTCATTTGGGTCTGAACAGCTGGGCTAGATTTCCTAGCTAGTCCTCGACACACACTGAGAACAGGAAACGAGCCACTGGGTGCTCGGCTCTCCAAGCACGGCCGTCCCCGAGTGCTGGGGGATGGGCAGGTCCAGCCATGTTCCCGGAATAACTCAGGCCTGGGTGGCGGCCAGCAGGTCAGAGCTGGGCCAGAGGTGCCGACGGTGCCCAGGGTAAGGGGATGCCGGGAAGACGTCGAAGAGAAATGTGTGCCTGTGGGGAGCAGCACGTTTATGGCAATAAAAGTCTTGATAACGATTCACGAATCCTGGCAGCCCTGCCTTCCTTGCCGTACCTGGGGGCTTGTACTGCCAGGGGAGCCTTCGTCTCATTTCCTTCACTGCTGGGGAAGAGATTGCCCAGGACTCAAACAGGAAAACTGAGCCTCGGAGACGTTCGACTCCAAAAGGGAGCAGCAGGCCGCTGCTGTTCGGTCGCCCAGCGGCTTCCCTGGAGGAGAGTCCCTCAGTGATGCCTCTTCAAAGGCTCTGCGTGCTGCCCACGGTCCATAAGGAGTGAGGCAGGTGTGGTCAGAGTGCCTGGACCCGCATCGCCCTTTGCCTCCCCAGCTGCAATCTCACTTGGGGGGCTCTGGCTGAGCTTTGCAGGTTGGCCTGGACCGGCAGGTGGGCACAGGCCCATCGCACCTGGCTGGGTGTGATTAAGGAAACAGGAATGGAAATGCTTCTCCAACTGGAGGAAGTCACAAAGCCACAGCGCATCCTCAGACGAAACCCCTGCTTCCTCCATCAGAGCGGGGGCAAGCCAGATGGGGAGGGGAGATGCTTTTCCTCAGAGACACCAACGCCTCTACACCCAGGCCTCTCCACGCGGGTGTTATGGGCATTCCGGGCTGGATAATTCTTCGTTGTTAGGGCCGTCCTGGGCATGGAAGGATGTTTAACAGCATCCCTGGTTTCCACCCACTAGATGCCAATAGCACCCTCGAGATGTGACAACCAAGTATGTCTCCAGGCATTGTCCAATTCCCTTGAAGGGCGGAATCACCCCTCACCGAGAACCACTGCTCCAACCAATGCAAAGATGTAACTCTCGGCATGTTTAGGACCAAGTATTGGGATGTGCAGAAGGATGTGCAGGACGTAGAACCCTGTGTGCTTGGGTCGTGGCCGTGCCTTCTGGATGCTCTGAGGGAAACGACCTGGGTCCTGGTCAGACATAAAAGTGGGAAGTGTATTTTCCCTCTGATGTTGTCACTACTGGCTGGTGCCGCAGACGGACTCATAAAGCACCGTTTCATTTTGCTCGAGTAAAGAAGGCAGGCGCAGAGTGCTGCTCATATATTGATTGACTCATCAAATGATCCGCTGCAGCTGCCTGCATTTGTTTACAGGGCGAAAATTAATGCCACAGATGTTTACTGTATAATAGGATTTGAAATCTGTTGGGGGGAGCACCCGTTGAAACCATTGGGCCAAGAATGAGAAAAACACTTTGCATAAAGGAGGATTTGGTTCACTAAGTAGCACACGGTGCTTGCTGTCAAATGCTAACAAGAAACATGGGCCTCCTCTCCCTTGGCCAGCGTTGGCGTTCGCCCCGTCTCCCTGGCTTTCTTCTGCACTGTGCTTTGATGTGGCACCTTCCAAAGTGTTTTCATGATGGAGAGGGCTTCCTCTGAAAGGCAGCACCCGAGGCTAATTAACTGATGCGTGATTCTTCATTAGCATCTGGGCAGGCCTAGGGCCCCCGGTTCCCTTTCCTTCTTCGGCTCCTCTTTGCAGTGGGCAACACTGGATTGCCTAGCAAGGCTGCCTGGCCCTTGGGTGTCTGTGTCTGGGGTTCCCCTGGTGACCCCACCAGCTCCTGTTGTATCCCTGCCTTCCACTGCCTGGAGGCAGGTCTCTGAATGAATATAGCCATCCTCCGAGACGGGAGCTGCTTTTTCTTGGCACAGCATCTAAGCCCTGCAACCCTGAGTGTCTTGACGGCACAGCCAATTCCTCACTATGCCCAAGGGCTTTTCCCAGGCATCAGGGCAGACGGGGACCCCCAGTGCTTCTTAGAGCCTCCTCCAGAGGAAATGGCTTTGGGGTGGGTCTCCCAGTTGAGGGCAGAGGACGTGGCAGGCTGCTGGCGCTCCCGGTGACCATTGGGAGGCCCTGGAGGGAGCCTCCTTCCCAGGAAGTTTCCTTCCAATGGGTTCGAGTTTGCATACTCCATTTGTATTTTCACTTTCCTTATGTTTTTCTCTTTAGCCAGCTCTGATTGGATTCACCACAGATTAACATTTTCCATTATATGTTATAATGTGTTTTTTTTAAGCCAAATCTCCCTTCACAGATTGCTGTCTTTATAATATAGGAATTATTTCTCAGTCACTTTAAAAGTCCTGCTTCATTAGCTTGGTGACTGTTTGGTAATTTGCAAAGTCACTTTCGCAAGTTTTAATACTGCCCGGTTGAGGATCACAGCAATAAATGTATTAGGTTTGAATAGTGTTATGATTCTGTCTGAAGTGAAAAAATTAGAATCAGTCATTAGCTCTGACCTCAGCATCAGCCCACACTGTGCAGGAGATGATGCAGATAGATGATGCGATCACAGCCTCTGCCACGGGAAGAATCCTGGGTAAGGCCTTGGAGCCCTTTGTCTCAGCTCTTTGCCAAGACTCAAAGCAATAGCTCCTACATCTCCAGTACCTTTCCCGTTTCTGTTCTCCTTAGAGTGGCTTAAAGCTCCTCCTTCCATATAAGTCTCTCATGTCTAGACTCAGCTCTCCAGGGAAGGCAGATGGAGACTTTGAAGCCCCCAACCTTGGGCTCCCCCTCCAGCTTTTTTGACAGATGATGGTACCTGCTGGGAGAATGTGACCAGAGGCTTTCCTTGGGATTTTGGGGGGCATTCTCAGTTTTCTTCCTCCTCCTGTGTTGAGGCCACCTCTGAGCCATGCTGAGAAAGCAGGGAGGTTGCCAAAGGCAGAGATGTCCAGCCCCTGCTCTGAGGCTGTCAAGCGCCTCCTCAGGGAGAAGGGGAGGGTGCGCATTGCTCGATTTTGCTCAATTCCCAGCAGGCTTCTCCACCTCTGAGGAGGCTCCTCTGAGTCTCTCCCAGCCCGAGACTCTTTCCCTCTGGAAGAGAGGGTGGGCGGGCTTGGGGAGAACCCCAGAGCCTCATGTGGCCTTGTCGTGTTTCATTTGCCCTGATTAATTTGGCATCTGTATGAACCAGAGGGAGTGGTGCTTGACCCTAACCTTTCACAGATGTTCCAGGCCAAGGTTTTCTGGCAAAATCGATTTTGACATTTTGATAAGAACCGTTTCGCTGTGTTCTGTATTTTGAATCTTTGACTCTAAGCTGTTCTGAAAACCAGCTGTGAAGCTAAATCTTGTTTGTAAAATCTGCATACTGCATCAGCAGCAGAAACCGCCAGAGCCTCGAGGTCATTTCATAGACACTTTAAGCAAGTTAGGTGGGATGCGAGGATATTGAATCGTGGTGGTTTATCAGACTTCTGCCATGGGAAGCATTGTGAGAGATGCATAATGAATGTCTTGAACCCTTTTCTGTCTCTTGCAGTGTTTGGAATGCAAAAAAAAAAAAATAGACCTTTAATGGAAAGATTTGATATTCATAAGAAAGACAGAGTCCCTACTACTTAGGAAACTTGGTTGCCTTGTAAAACAGAATGTCTGTATCAGGAGCACAGTGATCTTTTGTCATTTGGTATAAGGAAAAAAATTAAAAATTGGATTGGAAACATTTGAGGTCACTGTGTAAAAGGCACACACCTGCTGTCCAAACTGAAGTTCTCATTTGCAAGCGTTATTTGAGGGAGAAAAGGAGTGGTTTCCAAACTGCCTTAGCTTCCAAAGGAATGGCTTGCTTCCCTGCCTCCCTGCGTATCTGCACTCAGAAGGAGGCTCTGTTTCCTGCTCCACTGTCGGAGACCTCCTGAAGAAATAACAAAAGCCGACGAGGACAAGCAGAGTATGCAAGGAGAAAGGTCCAGAGCCCAGGCGGGAGGGAAAGGACGAGGCGAGTGACTGGCAACCTCCCGCCCGCTCTTTCTCACAGCGGACAGCCAGTGGGAGGTGATCTGGTGGGCGGGGACATTGCAGCTGCCCTAGGGCTGCCTCCGACGTGAGGGCCACTGCAAGTTCTTGACCCTCTTTGTCTTTCTTCCACCGTGGGTCCCTTGCATGACAGGGACGCATTCTAGGTTTTGGGAGCATTTCATGAATGACAGTGGACATGCTGTTAAAAGGCTGGATGTGGCCCCTGAGAAGGCTGTGTGGTGACACCAAACAAAGACCAAAGGAACCAGGAGCCACTAGGCCTGGGCTCTGGCCACGATTCTGCTCCTGGCTTCCTCTGTGATCTGGGCACAGCCATCTCCCCTTGGGGCACTGGGTGTCCTGTGTGTACCTGGGGACAGTGGGATGGATGAGCAGGGCCCTGGAATTTCCGAGTGCCTGTGGCAAGCCATTGTTTTCTCTGGAGCATCACTGTACAGTTAGGGTGGGTTTGTGGCAGGTACTTAGAGAAGTCCTAGTAGGAGACAGCAGATCAAAATACAGGGAGACACTGGGATCCACCCACTTTATAGTTAAGGGGTACCCTTTCTGGAGTCAGAAGATGAACAGATTGACCCTGGAGGTAACCCCCACCTGAGACTCCCATCTGTAGGTGTTGAGGTTTGTATTTGATAGCAGGAAAAGGTGCTATTAAGATCCTGGAGTCATTGATAAATGAGGGGTGCATCAGTGAATGAGCCTGTCTTAGATTTCCTCTCTTTTTCCTTTGTGAGGTCGATGGGGTTTGTCTTCAGCTCTCCAGGCCTCCTCCTCTGTCCCCTTTCCAACCCCGCCATCACTTTCCGTCTCTGGGCACTTAGATCTTTCACTGCTGTCCGCATCCCTCTCTGGCAGGAGAGGATCTGAGAAATTGACTCACACTAAGGCAATAATGAATTTATGTGTAATCTGTCCTGTGTGTGTGATACTTGCTCTAAAGAGAACTGGATGAAGAGGGTAGTGCTTGCCTGAAGGGAAGGGGTGCTGATGGTGGGGTTCCAGGCATATGATACCCACCCGAGTTCTGGGATGCCTTCCTGTCCCCCCACACCAGCCCGAAGGCTGGAAGCTCTTGGGAAAGGAGACCGACCGGTCAAGGGCTTGTGGGCAGTCTCTTTGGGTTTATTGGACTCCAAATCTTTACTGTCCAGGAGTTAAAAGGTGATATTCTTCCTCTCAGCTCCTCAGGGAGTCCGTGGTTTGGCTGTGGGGAGAGCAGGTCTGTTTCTCTGCAGAGCCCCTTCCCACTCCAGCCGGGCTTGTGGGTGCCAGCATGGAGCCTGCAGCCTCTGTGTGTGCACATCCTTCATTAAAAATCTCTCCTGTCCTGTGGGCAGAACATCCCCTGGCCAGTTTGCAGTCTGTCCACACTGGGCCCTTCTCCAGCCAGGATGAGCAAAAGGTACATGGCTGAACATCAATGCCAGTGAGTGAGAGGCTACAGAGGTGCGGAACAGGCTGGTGGCAGAGAGGTCCCTGGGAAGGCCGTGTCGGGGCAAGGATGTGGGGGGCTGTGGGCCGGAGGAGGCAGCATCACTGTGGACAGGCAGGAAGGTGGCCTCGGGGGGAAGGGGACAGGGCAGAATGAGCCTTTCCCGAAAGTGAGACACTCAAAGCCTCGTCATGCCGGGCAGTGCCCATCCCTGCCTACCTGTCCCTTTTGCTGACTCGGAGGGAGCCTGTGGGAGGGAGGTCGAGATCACAGCCTCTGTGAGGGCACTGTGAGGTGGGGATTGGGCAGGGGAAAGAGTGGAGCCCGTAGAGCAGGACACGGAGAAGCCTTGAGCTGGAAATAAGGAGGCCAGCATCTAGGCCTGACCTGTCATTAACGAGCCATGAGGCATGAGGTCTTTTTTTTTTTTTTTTTCAAGAGATCCTCCTACCTCAGCCTCCTGAGTAGCTGGGACCACAGGTGTGTGCCACCATGGCTGGCTAATTTTTAATTTTTTTAGGGAAGAGGTCGCACCATATTGCTCAGGCTGGTCTTGAATTCTTGAGCTCAAGTGATCCTCCTACCTCACCCTCCCAAAATTCTGGGATTACTGGCATGAGCCACCGCAGCCAGTGAGCCATGAGGTCTTGAGCAAGGCCGCCTCTCTGTTAGAAGTTCCCTTCTCTATGCCTCATGGTTCCACAGCCTGGGGTACCCCAGCTCCAAATGACACATCTCCCTGCGTTTGCTATGCACGTGGCTGGGTGTGGGTGATGCTGATTTCTAATGCATTTCTTCATTCATTAAGCTCCACATTTTTGGGGCACCTCTTCTAGAGCTAGCTCTGTGCCAAAAAGGAGATATAAAGATAAATAGACCAGGCGTGGTGGCTCACAACTGTAATCCCAGCACTTTGGGATGCCGAGGTGGGAGGATCACCTGAGGTCAGGAGTTTGAGACCAGCCTGGCCAACATGGAGACATGTTTAATAGAGACATGACCAACATGTCTCTACAAAAAATACAAAAAAAAAAAAAAAAAAAAAAAAAAGCGATATGTGGTGGCGCGTGTGATCCCAGCTACTCGGGAGACTGAAGCAGGAGAATCACTTGAACCTGGGAGGCGGAGATTGCAGTGAGCTGAGATCGCCCCACTGCACTCCAGCCGGGGCAACAAGAATGACAACTCCATCTCAAAAAAAAAAAAAAAAAAAAAGATAAATAGGAGAGGGTCTCTATCTTCAAGGAACCCCCAGCCTAGTGGTGGAAGCAGATAGATACACTAATGGTGAAAGTGAATGCAATGTAGGCAGGACAGTGAGAGAGACATGTGGGATCAGAGAGACAGGCGACCAGCTGGCCTCTGAGGGCCAGAGAGGGCTTCTCAACAGGGAGGTGATGTGTGAACTGAATTCCCTTCAAAATGAGCTCCCTCTGACCTGCACTGACTATTCACAGATATTCTAGGGCTCCTACCTTGTTTGCAAGAAGCTGAGCCACATGCCCTGGTGAATACAAAATAGGGTAAGGAATTTTTTCACCAGTTGCCTGCAGTTTTGCTAATCCTGTTTGAGCATTCTTCATACCAAGACCAAGATTTCAGAAGTATCTGCAGCACGTGTAACTTCTGTCCTTTTGACTGTTTTGGGGACGACATTTAATTTTATGGCAAGCAGATCATTCATGATTTCAGATGACCCGGATCGGCTCGTACTTTGAACAGTTTACAGACAGTCTTGTCTTCACTGCTAGGCCTATTCCTTTCTGCTAAGTCCTCCGCTACCACCGCCATACTCACCCTGACTTGCTCCTCTTACTGTCACCAGTGGGTTATAGGCCAGCAGAAACTGTAAGAGAGGGGCTTTCAGAACAAAAATTCCCAATCACCTCTCTGTTCCCAAGAAAATCAGGGATCAGAAAGAGTTTTTATGCAGAAAAAAGTATTTGATAACACTTAACACAAAAATTAGTAATAACTTTTGGCCAGGCGCGGTGGCTCATGCCTGTAATCCCAGCACTTTGGGAGGCCAAGGCAGGCGGATCACAAGGTCAGGAGATCGAGACCATCCTGGCTAACACAGTGAAACCCCATCTCTACTAAAAATACAAAAAAAATTAGCCGGGCGTGGTGGCGGGTGCCTGTAGTCCCAGCGACTGGGGAGGCTAAGGCAGGAGAATGGCGTGAACCTGGAAGGCGGAGTTTGCAGTGAGCTGAGATCGCTCCACTGCACTCCAGCCTGGGTGGCAGAGTGAGACTCTGTCTCAAAAAAAAAAGCAAAGACAACAACAACAACAAAAAAAAAACAAAAAAATTTTTTAGCAAGTTAGGGATAGAAGAGCCCATTCTTAATCTGATAAAAGGTAGCTATCAAAAGTCTGTAGCGCAGGCAAATGGAAACTGAAACCAGAATGAGATATAACACACCCACCCTACTGGTGAAAATTTTAAAAGACTGAGGATACCATAAGTTGGCAAGGTTGTGGAACAACAGGAAGCTTCATACATTATTGATGGGGATGTAGATGGTACGAACAATTTGGAAAAGTACCTGGCAGTTTCTTAAACTAAATATACATCTATTGCATGACCCAGCAATTCCTCTCTTGGACATCTACCAAGAGAAATGAAAACATATGTTCACAAAAAGACTTGTATGAGAATGTTCTTGGCAGTTTTACTCATAGTCACTGAAAACAGAAAGCAACTCAGGGGTCTACCAACAGGTGAGTGGACAAGTGGAGGTATTTTTGTACAACAGAACGCTGCCCTGCAATAAAGAGAAACACATTTTGGGGGCTGAGCGCAGTGGCTCACGCCTGTAATCCCAGCACTTTGGGAGGCCAAGGAGGGCAAATCACAAGGTCAGGAGATCGAGACCATCCTGACTAACACAGCGAAACCCCATCTCTACTAAAAATACAAAAGATTAGCCGGGCGTGGTGGTGGGTGCCTGTAGTCCCAGCTACTCGGGAGGCTGAGGCAGGAGAATGGCGTGAACCCGGAAGGTGGAGCTTGCAGTGAGCCGAGATCATGCCACTGCACTCCAGCCTGGGCGACAGAGCGAGACTCTGTCTCAAAACAAAAACAAAAACAAACAAACAAAAAACACATTTTGGATACATGCCACACACGGATGAATCTCAAAAATGTCATGCAGAGTAAAAGAAGCCAGAAACAAGAGTACATGTTATATGTTTCATTTATATCAGCTTCTAGATTAGGCAAAAGTAATTGATGGTGCAAAATGATCCTAACAATGGCTTCCTCTGTTGTGGGTGATGGTGTCTGCAATTTACTGGGAAAAGACATAAAGTAACTTTCTTGAGTGACTACAATGCCTGTATCTTGACAGACGTTGGGTTACACAGTGAGGCGCATTTGTCAGATGTGTCCCATGATGCATTTGAGATCCATGCATTTCACTCTGTAAAATTTACTTCAAACAAACAAACTGTGAACAAATATTGAACTCTAGCTAATGATATGCCTTTGGACTTGTACTGATGTTGGCAATTTACTCTGAAATGCATCAAAAAATAAAATGGATCGATGAATGCACAAAAGGATGGCTGGATGGATAGTTACGAGATAGAGCAAATACAGCAAGATGTTAATTATAGAATCCAGGTGGTGGAAACAAGGGTTTCCTCTGTAAAATGCTTTCAGATTTTCTGTATGTTTGATAGTTTTCATAGTAAAATTTTGGAGGAAAACTGAGCAATCTATCTTTGGATTCATGCACATCTGGTAAAACTAGATTTTTAAAAATTATGGAAATTTTATGCACAAAGATCAGGAAGGAGGTTTCCCTTTGGGTTAGGCTTGCTAAGAGTGGGGCTCAAAGAAGTACCCACAGTGGCTTAATGTGGAATATTCTAGTTCCTAAGTTGGGGTGAGGTGGGAGTGGGGTAATGGGTCTTCTTTTATTTAAACTTTGTGCTTTATTTATTTATTTATTTATTTTTGCTTTTTAAAATTATTATTATACTTTAAGTTTTAGGGTACATGTGCACAATGTGCAGGTTAGTTACATATGTATACATGTGCCATGCTGGTGTGCTGCACCCATTAACTCATCATTTAGCATTAGGTATATCTCCTAATGCTATATAAATACAGAACGCACATCTTTCTATGTATGAAGTATTACATACTTTTTTTTTAAAGTTATATGGCTCTGAAGTTGTTTTCTTTTTTTAAAGGAAATAGTGGGGTCTCAGGGGTAGGGCAGTTCTGTTTTTAATAGGCTTTAAATGGTTTGGGCCTAAGATGGGCTGCCTTTCATCACCAGGGTGAGCTAGAGTTCAGGAGAATTTTGACCTTATTTGATTGCAAAAGTTCAAAGTGATGGGCATTTTCAGTATGCTTACTTTTAAATGTAAGTAGAAAAACATACAAACCAGAACAGCTGGAATTTAAACTCTGGTAACACAGACCTCAAGTCCAGTCACCTTCCCTTCTCCCTGTCAGCCAGTGATCTCACTTTCTACTTCTCCAGCCCAAACAGAAGACAGGAAACCAGACTGTCCTCACCCATGCCCCACAGGCTACCGACTTCCCTGTGTGCCTTCTGTTCTCCACCTCCCTGAGCTCTGGATCCCACCATTTTTTCCTCTTCATCTTCAGTTTTGTTTTCATTCTTGTTTCTGTTTTTGAGACAAGGTCTTGCTCTGTCACCCAGGCTGAAGTGCAATGGCGCAATCATAGCTCACTGCAGCCTTGAACTCCTGGGCTCAAGCAATCCTCCCACCTCAGTCTCGCAAGTAGCTAGGGCTACAGTTGCACAGGATCATACCTGGCTAATTAAAAAAATTTTTTTTGTAGAGATTGGGTCTTGCTGTGTTGCACAGGCTGTTCCCAAACTCCTGGCCTCAAGTGATCCTCCTGCCTTGGCCTCCCAAAGTGCTGGGATTATAGGCATGAGCCACCACCCCTGGCCTTCTCGACAAATGTAGAGGATCGCCTTGCCCCTCCGCGCCTACTTCGTAGTATTGTTCTATAAAGATTAGAATGGTTCCTGGCACAGAGTACACATTCAGTAAAAAACTTAACTGTGGCTGGGTGCAGTGGCTCACACCTGTAATCCTTGCACTTTGGGAGGAGGCTGAGGTAGGCAGATCACTTGAGGCCAGGAGTTTGAGACCAGCCTGGCCAACATGGCAAAACCCTGTCTCTACTAAAATACAAAAATTAGCCGGGCATGGTGATGGGTACCTCTAATCCCAGGTACTTGGGAGGCTGAGGCAGGAGAATCATTTGAACCTGGGAGGAAGAGGTTGCAGTGAGCTGAGATCATGCCATTGCACTCCAGTCTGGGCAACTCCATCTCAAAAAAAAAAGCTGTTATTATTAATGACTTAACTCTCCCTATCATATCTCCTTTCTATATCTCCAGCTTTACTCCCCCCGTCCCTCCCCAAATATCCTGAAATTGTCCACAGTGGCTGTCTTTACCTTGTCACCTGGCCCCCACCAACGACCTCCTGGTTGCCATCAGATGTTTCTCAGTCCTCGTTTCTTTGACTATCTCAGCAGCATTGATGGGACACTCTGAGCCACATTTTTTTTCTTGAAACAGACTCTTCCTTGGGCCCTCTAGAGTACCATGCTTCCTGGCTTCCCTTCCAACGCCCTGACCACCTTCTCTCTTCTCTTTGTGACCTCCCATTCCTATGCTCGTCCGTTCTATATTTGTGATGCTCAAGATTCAGTCCAAGGCCCCCGTTTTCCTTACTTTAAAAACTTTCTTTGGGAAATTTCATCTATTTTTATGGATTTTGTTTCAATGATGACACACAGTTCTCTGTCTACAGCCCAGGTAGTACCGCTAAGTTTCAGAACAGTAACCCCGTTTGACTACTGACCACTTCCCCTTGGATTCCCCGCACCGTTTTCCTCTCTCTCCTGACATGCATTTCTCTTGGGTTCTCTTTCTCAGTATATGGTACCATCCATTTGAGTTCTCCTCCCTGCTCCAATCAGTCAGTTGGTCCAGTAGTTCACCACTTGTGTTGACTGTACCTCTGATACCTGGAAGTCACTTCTTTCTCTCTGTCCTTCTTAAGCCCATCTGAGTTCAGGGGTCCATGATCTCTTTCCTGTATTGCTGCAAAGGCTTCTTCCTCTTCTCCTTGCTCCCTCTCTTGCCCTCCTCTACTTCATTCTATAAACCTCAATTCTGTGTATGTCATTCCAATGCTTAAAACCTTTTAGTGCCTTTCCACTGCTCTCAAACAAGATCCAAACTCCTGAACTTGTTCACAAGGCAGCACTCACACTGGTTCTAGCCTCTTTCCCCACGTTCCTTTCACCTCTCTGTGCCCTTTTCCTATGGGCTTTCAGGTCTCTGTTCTCTCTTCCTGCAGCCATCCTTCTCCACCCTGCACTTGGTTAGCTCTTGCTCATCCTCTAGTGCTCAGCTTCACAGTCACGCCACCCAGGAAGCCTTCTGTGATCTCTTTCCTTCACTCATGCAGCAAATCTCCATGGAGGGCTGATATGGTTTGGCTGTGTCCCCACCCAAATCTCATCTTGAATTGGAACTCCCACAATTCCCACATGTCGTGGGAGGTGATTGAATTATGGCTACGGGTCTTTCTTGTGCTGTTCTCATGATAGTGAATGAGTCTCAGGAGATTGGATGGTTTTAAAAACAGGAGTTTCCCTGCACAAGTTCTCTCTTTGCCTGCTACCATCCATGTAAGACCTGACTTGCTCCTCCTTGCCTTTCACCTTCTGTCATGATTGTGAGGCCTCCCCAGCCACATGGAACTGTAAGTCCAATAAACCTCTTTCTTTTGTAAATTGCCCAGTCTTGGGTATGTCTTTATCAATAGCACAAAAACGGACTAATATAAGGGCCCATTCCATCCAGGCACCAAGTGTGGAGTGCTGAAGGAGAGGCAAGGGTCTCATTCCCAGAGCTGACAGCCACAGGGGAAAGGCAGTAAGGGGCAAGCAATGAATCTGATTGGCTCTAATAGTACAATAGCAATGAAGAAAACAGGGCAAGTGTGCAACACCAAGCTTACCATGTGTGTCTCTCTGTGTCGGCAACGTCAGATCCTCTCCCCTGAGAACATCTGAACTCGAACTTGAAGGAGATGAAGAAACTAGCCCTGCAAAGATTAGAGGGAAGGACAGCCCTGGCAGGAGGAACATGTAGAAGGCCATTGGGCGGGGGCGTTTCTTGATGTGTTAGAGGAATAGAGAGAAGGCCAGGGCTTCTGGAGTGTGGTGGGTGCAGGAGAAAGCAGGGAGCTGTTGGGTCCCAACAGTTGGCTGGGGCAAGACCATCTATGGTCTTGTAGGTCATGGTAGGGAGCTAGGATTTTATTTTTGGTGCAGCGAACACCATTGGAAGGTTTTAACCAAGGGAGTTCCACAGTTGGACATAATTCTCATATAATATAATTCAAAGAGTACGGTTTGATGGTTTTTAGTATATTTACAGAGTTGTGCAGCCATTGCCACAGTGTGTCTTAGAACCATAATCAGTTTTCATCATCCCCAAAGGAAACCCTGTACCCATTAGCAACCACTCCCCTTCCCCCCCCATCCCCTCCAGCCCAGGGCAACCACAAATCTACTTTCTGTTTCTATTAGATTGATGTATTCTGGACATTTTATATAAAAAGAATCATACAATGGGTGGTCTCTTGCAACTGGCTTTTTAAACTTATGGTAATGTTTTCAAGGTTTATTCATATTTTCGCACTTATTAGTAAGTACTTTGTTCCTTTCTATGGCTGAGTAATATTTTGTTGTCTGGAGAGACCGTATTTCATTTATCAACTCCTCAGTTGATGGACATTTAGGTTGCCTCCTCTTTTTGGCTAATACAAATAATGTTTCTGAGAATCTTCCTATATGAGCTTCTGGATATGTGCCTTCCCTTCCCTTGGGTATAGACATAGCGGTGGAATTGCTGAGCCATGTGGTGACTCTGTGGCCAATCTTTTGAGGAGGTGCCAAGCTGTTTTCCAAAATGGCTATGCCATTTTATGTTCACACCAGAGGTTTCATTTTGAAGGTTTTGGCAGTTCCAGATCTCTCCTGCCATGGAAAATAGATTGTAGGCAGCAAGTGGGGAGGCAGAAGGACCTGTGAGGCACTAAGGGAGGCTGGATGGGCCTCTCTGCCTTCAAGATTGTGTAACCATAGTCCCTGAAACCACGCTGAGGAGAAGAGTGAGGCTGAGCAGGGATGATGGGGAGTGAATAAACTGTGTGGTTGGAAGTCCTGCTCAGCCCGAGAATGACTGGGTGATAGTCCTGGTGCCAGAGACCTAGAGCCACAGATGCTGGTCCGAGAAGAGGTTTGCAGTGGTGGTTTCAGAGGTGGTGCTGTTCAGTAGTGGTTTCAGAGGTGGTGCTGTTATGGGTGGCTGGAGGTGTGGGTGGCCAGGCTGGGGTCGGGGGAAAGGTCACTGGATGGGGGGAGACCAAGGAGCGGGAGGCCGGGGGGTGGGTGGGTCATCATATGGATGTTGAGGTCATCCAGAATAGTGGCAGGGGTGGAACTGGAGAGGAAGAGAGTGACCCAGGCCTGGCAGAACAGAGCAGGCAGCGTGGCCAGGAGTCCACAGATGGCAGTGATGGGAAGTGAGGGACAGGCAGTGATATGGAATGGCACTGGCTTCCAGGGAACTGGGATTTTGATGGAGGAAGCAGGAGAAATACTTTGGAATTGGTAACAGGGAACAAGGAGGACATCAATTTACCTCTAGGCTCTGCAATACTTGGGGTATGGGAGAAAAGATGGCATTTTGGGAGGCCTAGAGAGACGGGGTCCTTGGGGAATGGCTGGTTTCATCTGAGACCTGACCTGAAAGCAGGTGGACGATGGTGAGCAGTATGTCAATGATCCTCTGCGGGACCCAAAGCAACATGGTCAAAGGATTTGGGAGGGTGCGGGTAGCAGGCCAGGGAGGGACAGTGCCTGTGCAGGAATTCCCACTATATACTCTTAGCACCTGTCACATCCTTATCAAGCTCTACCCTAATTACTGGTGCAATCATTTTCCCTTTAGACCGTACATTTTGTGTTATAGAGAGCATATCTTTTTATTCCCTGCTGTAGCTGCAGTTTCTAGCACAGATATGCTAGCACCTACTATGTGCTCAAAAATATTGGTTGAATGGGTGAGAGAATCCTGAGCTCTTCACAGATGCCATCACAATGCCAGGATAGCAGTTAGCTGAGGTCCAGGGAGGAGGGTGTATAGACTTAGAGGCTTCCCCACTCCCCGCTCCCCACATTTCTTCTCATTCTGACTCTAGTGTAGAAGTCAAGTCCATCCTATATTTTATCTCAGAAGTTTTGGCAAATAACAAGGCGTGCGATGTTGACTAAGAGCCGCCAGGATCCCACAGGCCCCAGCGGGCCCCATTACCAGCTATTTGGAAGTTGAGGCAGACAGATTGAATTGGGTTGTTGAAGGAGTTTGCCAGTTTGTGGTGGGAATTGAGTTGAATTTATTATCATTTTTGCCAGCAATGCTTTGCCACATATTTATTTAATCCAAGGATTCTAGAGAAGGCTAGGGGTTTGATGGGCAGGTGGCTGGATGCCAGCGTGGCCCGTGGTTGGGCTGGCACCCCTCACTCCATTTGGCGCTTTATTCCAAAGCTGTGGCACCCCTGCAACACGCAGCAGCCAGTGTCTCGGGGTCTATGCCCGTGCCTAGGACTGGCCCATCCTGTCATGTGCAGAGTTGGGCATCTGGTCAGATCTCACAGGAAATGCTGAATTTATATTTGCAGCTTTGAAAGCCAGGGAGAAATAGAAATGGACAAATCGTTTGAAAATTCAAATTATTTGTTCCTTGTTTTTGCAGCGTTTCAGCCAGTAAGGTTTGTTTCACCTTCATAAAGGATGATTAATCGAACTAAAAGAAGAGCCCGGTCTAATTGTATGTGGGTGTGTTTGGGGCAGTGTGATCGTTGGAACACCAAGAGAATGATGCAGACAAATATTTATGCCCTCTTTGTTTCCTATTTCAATGGTAACATCATCTGTTACAGTATCGCTCTTTGCAGGAGTATCCTGCATTAGAATGCTCGTCCCTTTGTCCCTTTCGGAATTGTCACTTTTCTTTATGAGAAAGTGTTTGGAAAAGCTTAAATAAAATGTAGCTGAAAAATGTTGAAAGCATGACAATAATAAAGTAGACATCACTGCCTAGAAAAAATGATCTACTTTTAAAAAGAAAAACTAAATTGAAACTGGCCAAATCACTTCAAATGGCTAGATTGCAAAATCATCCCAGGATGGACAAAAGTTATCAACATATAAATGAGTGGTTGGAGATCTTCATTTGAAATGCATTATTAATTACTTCATAAGATGATACCTACAGACAAGCATAGAGAATAACGTAATGTACAGCTGTTGACCCACCACTTAGCTTTCTTGATCAAATCTTACCCTTTGCCCCATTTAATTTGATTTCTTAAAAAGAAATAAAACAATGTATACACATAATCTTGATCTAATTTCCTTCCCTCTGGCCCCGGTGATGTTGTTTTTCACCCTCATGCTTCTTTTCTTTTCTTTTTTTTTTTTTGGAGACAGAGTCTCGCTCTGTCACCCAGGCTGGAGTGCAGTGGTACGATCTCGGCTCACTGCAACTTCTGCCTGGCAGGTTCAAGCAATTCTCCTGTCTCAGCCTCCCCAGTAGCTGAGACTACAGGCACGCACCACCATGCCTGACTAATTTTAGTATTTTTAGTAGATATGGGGTTTCACCATATTGCTCAGTCTGGTTTCGAACTGCTGACCTCAGGTAATCCACCCCTCTCGTCCTCCCAAAGTGCCAGGATTACCGGCGTGAGCCACCACGCCTGGCCACATATTTTCATTCCAAAGTATTTGTAATACTTTTATCACATATTTAGGTATTTATTAATAATACATGGCATTGTTTTGCAGATTTTAAAAGTTTATATGAGACCATCCAGTATTCTCTTGCAACATTGTTCTTAAGTGTTAGATCATTACAGAGTGATGATAGAGAGAGAGATAGGGGTGTGTGTATGTAATAGGTATTATGTATCTTACATACGTATATCATAACAAGACATACATATATTTCTAGTTCACTTATTTTGACTGCTGTATAGAATTTTATTGCATTAACATTTATATGCTAGTGTCTCTCTAAGGGGGGTGTGTATTTACTTGGATACTCTCTTTTTTTTTTTTTTTTTTTGAGACGAGGTCTTGCTCTGTCGCCCAGGATGGAGTGCAGTGGCACCATCTTGGCTCACTGCAAGCTCCGCCTCCCGGGTTCAGGCCATTCACCTGCCTCAGCCTCCCGAGTAACTGGGACTACAGGTGCCCGCCACCATGCCCAGCTAATTTTTTGTATTTTTAGTAGAGATGGGGTTTCACCATGTTAGCCAGGATGGTCTCAATCTCCTGACCTTGTGATCCGCCCACCTCGGCCTCGCAAAGTGCTGGGATTACAGGCGTGAGCCACTGCGCCCGGCCTACTTGGATACTCTCATATTCCTAAAAGTGGAACTGTTGGGTGGTAGAGTACATATACCTTCAGTGATTATCATTGCTGTCCAAGATGTTTGTATTGATTTATGGTCCCAACTACCATAAATGGAGTGTGTGATGGTTCCCATTTCTTCACATTCCCATCACAGACTTTGTCTTCATTTCTACTTTCCTTGCTACAGTGAGGCTGAGCTTCTTCTCATAGAGAGTTATTGGCCATTTGGGTTTCTTCTGTGAATTGCCCATTCTTTTCCTTGCTATTGGATTGTCTGTCTTTTAGTTACTGATTGATTTGCAGGGATTCTTAATATTTTCTAGACCCTGATCTTGAGTTTGTTCTATGCATTACAACTGTTTTCTTCATTTTGATACTTTTAAGAAAGTGTTCCTAATGGTGTCTTGGTGGGTAGAAATTTTTAGTTTTGATGCAGTTTTGTTTTTTTTTTTTAATTGAGATGGAGTCTCACTCTGTTGCCCAAGCTGGAGTGCAGTGGTGCGATCTTAGCTCACTGAAACCTCCACCTTCTGGGTTCAAGCAATTCTCTTGCCTCAGCCTGCTGAGTATCCGAGATTACAGGTACCTGCCACCCCGCCTGGCTAATTTTTGTATTTTTAGTACAGATGGGGTTTCACCATGTTGGCCAGACTGGTCTCAAACTCCTGACCTCAGATGATTGGCCCGCCTCGGCCTCCCAAAGTGCTGAGATTACAGGTGTGAGCCACCATGTCCGGACAATGCAGTTTAATTTAATTTTATTTTTTATGTTAGTGCTTCTTGTTGTTGTTTACTAAATCTTTATCCCAATCCATAAATATTATCTGCTAAATAGTTTAGGAGTTTGGTGTGGCTTTCACATCCAAGTTTTAATCTATCTAAAATTCATTTTGTGTAGGAAAAATCTCCTTTTTTTCCGTGTTGGAAAGAGGTGTCCCATGCATTGGATGAGTCATCCTTTCCCTAGTGATGTGCATATGTCAAGTTTGTCCGTAGATGATTCCTGTCTTATGTCAAGTAGCTGCCTGTGCGTAGATCTGTTTCTGGGCCCCTTATGCCATCACTGTAGTCGTCAGTTTGTCTATTCTTGTCTCAGCACACCATCAGCTCAGTTGCTATAGTTCACTGTAGCTTGGAAATAAGTCTTCACAGGTGGTTGATCACATTCTCCTCTCCCTTCTACCACTATATATATGTTCTGCATTTCACCTATTCTTGGCCTTTGCTGTTTCATGAACATTACGGAAGATAATCTTGTCAAAATCCTCAAATTCCTGTGGGGAGATTTTGATTGGAATTACATTAAATCTGTCAGTTTGGTGAGAATTGACCTATTTAGGATATTGAGTCTTCTTTTTAAAATTAATTGGTTAATTAATTAATTAATTAATTTTAGAGACAGAGTCTTGCTCTGTCACCCAGTCTGGAATGCAGTGGGGTAATCATAGCTCACTGCAGCCTCACATTCCTAGCCTCAAGTAATCCTCCCACCTCAGCCTCCCGAGTAGCTAGGACTACAGGCATGTGCCACCATACCCAGCTAATTTTTACATTTTTTGGTAGAGACAGGGTCTCACTATGTTGCCCATACTGGTCTCAATTTCTGGCTTCAAACAATCCTCCCAAAGTCCTGGGATTACAGGTGTGAGCCACTGTACCCAGCTGAGTTTTCTATCTTTGAATAGAAGATCTATCTTAGATTAAACCCTAATAATTTATTCTTATACACTTTAGCTTTTAAATTGCAATTATAAGTGTTATTTTAAAAAGTACATTTTCTGTTTGTTGCTATTGTATAGAAATTAATTTATTTTTTGTATGTTGACCTTATGTACAGGCACTTTAGTGGAATCTTTTAATACTTCGCCTCTAGATTATTTGAATTTTATGTAGATAATTCACACTCTCAATGAATATTGAGAGTTCTTTCTTCATTCTCAACCCTTAGAGATTTTATTTCTTATTCTTGCATTACTGAGCAGATTAGAACTTCTGTTGTATTAGACTTCTATAGTATTAGAAGTTCTTTTGGTTTATTTGTTTGTTTTTTGAGACGGAGTCTTGCTCTGTTGCCCAGGCTGGAGTGCAATGGCACGATCTCGGCTCGCTGCAACCTCTGCCTCCCAGGTTCAAGTGATTCTCCCAAATCACCCTCCCTAGTAGCTGGGATTACAGGCATGCACCACCACACCCAGCTAACTTTTTGTATTTTTAGTAGAGACAGAGTTTCACCATGTTAGCCAGGCTGGCCTGGAACTCCTGATCTCAGATGATCCACCCACCTCGGCCTCCCAAAGTGCTGGGATTACAGGTGTGAGCCACTCCATCCAGCAACTGTACTGGAAGTTCTAATCTGCACAGTAATGCAAGAACAAGAAATAAACTTGAAGTTCTAGGACAGAGGACAAGAATAGAACTAGAAGTCCTAGTACAACTTCTAGTTGAGTAGAAATATTAATAGCAGAAACTCTTGCCTCATGTCTGATTCTAAAGGAGATTCTTCTAGTGTTTCATGGTTAATAGTAATATTTGCTGTAGGGGTTTTATTTGTTGGTTAGTATAGTATAAACTCTTTATTAGATCAAGGAAGTTTTCTTCTATTTTAGTTTGCTAAGAATTTTTAAAATCACAACTGGATATTTAATATTATTGAATGCTTTTAATGTCACTAGTAAGAATGATCATATACTTTTTCTCCTATAATCTGTTAACATTATGAATTATAGTTATTTTCTAATATTAATCTAACTGTAATCCTAGGATAAACCCAACTTGTTCATGGTATATTATCATTTTTAGACATTACTGGGTTTGGTTTTCTAAGATTTTGTTTAGGAGTTTTGCGTCTATGTTCATGATTTATAATGGCTTCTATATTTCTTTTCTCATGATATTCTTGTCAGACCTAATGTCAAACATGAGTTTGAGGCCATGGAATAATTATGCTGTGGAATAATTTGTGTAAGATGATGATTTGGATTGTTACCTGAATAGTTAATTAGAACTATTTAAATGGTACCATCATCTGGACCTGGTAATTTTTATCTACTGCTTCTTTTTTTGTGTGTTTACAAGAATATTCAGGTTTTTATGTTTTCTTAAGATGGTTTAGATAAGTTTTTTTTTTTTTTTATAATTTGTCAATTTCATTTAGACTTTTTTTTTTTTTTTGAATGGAGTCTTGCTCATGCCAGGCTGGAGTGCAGTAGCGCGATCTCAGATCTCAATTCACTGCAATCTCCGCCTCCCAAGTTCAAGTGAGTCTCCTGCCTCAGCCTCCTGAGTAGCTGAGACTACAGGCATGCACCACCACACTCAGCTGATTTTTGTATTTTCAGTAGAGAAGGGGTTTCACCATGTTGGCCAGGCTGGTCTCGAACTCCTGGGCTCAAGTGATCTGCTCTCTTCAACTTCCCAAAGTGTTGGAATTACACGCATGAGCCACTGTGCCTGGCCTAAGCTTCTAACTTATTGTCATGATATAGTCATATATCCTCTCAATAATTTTTTAATCTTTGAAGCTTCTCTGGTTATGTTCTTTTCACTCCCAATATTATCCTTTTTAATCAGAATTTTGTAAACTGTATTGTTCTTTTCAAAGAACCAACTTTTGACTTTGCTGTTTGTATCTATTTTAGATTTGTTTTCTGTTTTGTGAATTCCGTTTTTATGCTGTTTTCCTAATTTCTATTCTTTGAATTTATTCTACTTTCCTTTTTCTAATTTCTTAAGCAGGAGCATTGGTTCATTAATTTTAGCTTTTCCTCTTTTCTATATGAACATTTAAATTAACAATTCCTTTCTATATATGTTTTAGTGTATGTTCCATGTGTTTTAACATGTAGTATTTTGATTATCCTTCAGTTCACAATGTTTTTTAACCTCCATTATGATTTCTGTTTTGAATTGTATAAAATGAGTTTCTTTTTTTTTTTACATTTTACTTTAAGTTCTGGGATTCGTGTGCAGAATGTGCAGATTTGTTACATAGGTATACATGTTCCATGGTGGTTTGCTGCACCCATCAACCCATCATCTAGGTTTTAAGCCCTGCATGCATTAGGTATTTGTCCTAATGCTCTCCCTCCCCTTGCCCTCTACCCTCTGACAGGCCCTGGTGTGTGATATTCCCCTCCCTGTGTCCATGTGTTCTCACTGTTCAACTCCCACTTATGAGTGAGAACATGCGGTGTTTGGTTTTCTGTTTCTGTGTTAATTTGCTGAGAATGATGGCTTCCAGCTTCATCCGTGTCCCTGCAAAGGACAGGAACTCATTGTTTTATATGGCTGCATAGTATTCCATGGTGTATATGTGCCACATTTTCTTTATCCAGTCTATCATTGATGGGCATTTGGGTTGGTTCCAAGTCTAAAATGTATTTCTTAATTTCCAAACATATAGGGTTTTTTTCTGGGATCTTTTTGTTACTGATTTCTAATTTAAGTTTTGGTCTCTAGTTCACTTCATTGTTATTTGGACAATATGATCTATATGATGCTAGCGCTTTTAAAATTTTTTGAGACCCAGTATTGGTTCCAGCAAATATGGAACATGGAATGTTTTCCATTTTGTGGGTGCCATGTTCTAAGTGTTTGTCGAATCAAGCTTGTTAATCATGTTATTCAAACTTTCCTTATTTTTCCTGATTTTAGTTTCAGTTTGACCTATACTGAGAAAAGTGCCCTAAAAATCTCCCCTTTTAATGGTGGATTTGTTCAATTTCTCCTGGTCTTCCCATCAGAGCTTTCCTTTATTGACTACTTCACTTTTGAAAAATTTGTTTTCAACCTGTTCTCCTGGAACGGGAGGAAAATGCAGCTTGTTCCTTGTTCCATTTGTTCAGTGGCCAGTTCAAGAAAGGTTGGACCCACATCTATCATTTCCATCAGCAGTGAGCTGTTGAGAGTATGTTCAGTTGCCTTGGTTTGGAGACATGGCTGCACACATTTAGGACTCTGGCTTTGCTCAAGCTGTTCCCCTGCTCAGAATGCCTTTAACCTCTCCCTTTTCCCTGCCCCTTGTTCACCTGGTGAACTCTTTCTCTTTCCAGCCCTGCTCAAAGGTTACCTCCTATCACGATTATTTGTTTCCACTTCTGCCTCCGCCAGTATCTCAGGGCCGACGCAGACTGACCAAGTGGTCAACAAGTATTTATTGGACTGAAATAGTTTCTACTCTTAAGGGACTCTTTTCTATGAATTATTCTCCCCTGCTCCCAATCAAATCCATCCCTTAAATTTTAAAAAACTGAGATGAAATTCACATAACATAAAATTACCCATTTTAAAGTATACAACTCAGTGGCATTTAGCACATCCACGATGTTGTGCAATCACCGCTACCTAATTCCAATGTGCTTTCATCTTCCCAAAGTGAAACCCTGTACCCATGGCTCAGGCAGTTCCTCCCTGGTCCCCCTCCTACAGCTCCTGGCAGGCACTCAGCTGCCTTCTGTCTCCATGGATTTGCCTGTTCTGGATGTTTCATAGAAATAGAATCATACAATATGTGACCTTGTTGACTGGCTTCCTTCACTCCTCATGCAGTTTCTGAGGTTTGTCTGTGTTGTCGCATGTGTCAGTGCTTAGTTCCTCTTCATGGTGGAATAATTGTCTATTGTACTGGACCACGTTGTGTTTATCCATTCATCTGCTGATTAATATTTGGGTAGTTTCCCATCCCTGTTCCATTTTTCCTTTTCTCTCACTCAGCCCCATCATTCAACATTTTGCTTTTCATTGTCATGGGACAGGTTCAGGTTGAATCCAGTGGAGGTGGAGATCTTGTCCTGTGACTTCTCTTTGTTTTTTTGTTTTTTTGGGTTTTTTTTTTTTGAGATGGAGTCTCGCTGTCGCCCAGGCTGGAGTGCGGTGGCGCCATCTCGCCTCACCGCAACCTCTGCCTCCTGGGCTCAAGCGATTCTCCTGCCTCAGCCTCCTGAGTAGCTGGGATTACAGGTTCCCACCACCATGCCCAGCTAATTTTTGTATTTTTAGTAGAGACGGGGTTTCACTGTGTTGGCCAGACTGGTCTTGGACTCCTGAGCTCAAGTGATCCACCCACCTTGGCCTCCCAAAGTGCTGGGATTACAGGCATGAGCCACCGCGCCTGGTCCCTGATGACTTCTTAATCCAGGAGAGCTTCTAGGGAGGTGAAGGTATGCGGAGCATGAACAACAGCATGGCAGGCCTTGGAATGATCATGGTGGTCAGCAAAGGGGGCAGGGCATGGAGCGACTTAATGAGCACAGAGAGCCTGAATTTCTGCACACACATCTGATGAGGGATGCCCAGCCTGGGGACGCTCTGTGATCTTTAAACAACGGTTTCACTGGGCAGCTGAGCCTCTCAGCCAGCCTGATGTTTTCATTCTTGCCAGGATTTCCCTGGGGAGACAGGAGGACACTGGACTCAGCAGAAAGAAGGACATTTGCTTGCTAGGACCATGCCCATGATGGCTGGCATCCCCGGGGCCCTGGAGGGTGAGGCGTGAGGGGCAGTGACACAAATGCACCGTCTCCTCTCGTGGTGGGTCTTTGCGGACTCTCCGTCTGCTATCCCCAAGGTTTGGGAGCGGCCAAGTGTTTAATGATCTTCTGCACCAGCAATTTTAGGCTCTCGGAGCTAAAATTAGATCCCTCCCTGGTGCCTCGGGGAGGATGGGCTGGCTGTGTCCATCCATCCCGTGCTGGAGCGTGGCTGGGGACAGGCTGTGCAGGAGGCACAGGGGTGAGGCTCTGAAGCAAGAGCAGACAGATGCTGCGTCCCTCCTGTCCCTTCAGCTGTGCCTTCCTCAGGAGAGACAGAAAGAGCCTTTGGCTGCCCTCTGTCCTCTTGAGGGTCACTATGTCTACTTTTGCATCCCAGCTTTACAGCTTCCCAGTTCTCTGGCCTCAGGCACAACATCCTAAACTGGGCACGATAATCCCCCTGTGGCAGAGTTGTGAGCTGAAATGAACAGAAGGCAGAGCGGGGCGCAGGGCCTGGCCATGACAGAGGCTCCACGAACACTGGCTCCCTTCTTAAATCTTTGTGGAACTGTGGGAACACACAGTTTAATTTTTTTTTTTTTTTAAGACTGAGTTTCACTTTTGTCACCCAGGCTGGAGTATAACAGTGTGATCTTGGCTCACTGCAACCTCCGCCTCCAGGGTTCAAGCGATTCTCCTACCTCAGCCTCCCAAGTAGCTGGGATTACAGGCACGTGCCACCACGCCTGGCTAATTTTGTATTTTTAGTAGAGATGGGGTTTTTCCATGTTGGCCAGGCTGGTCTCTTAATTCCTGACCTCAGGTGATCCACCCACCTCAGCCTCCCAAAGTGCTGGGATTACAGGCGTGAGCCACCGTGCCCAGCCCAGAGCTTAATTTTTTTTTAAATTATTTCTTTCTAGACTTCTTTACGTGATCTCTTGCTTGATGGGGGTTGGGAGGTGCAAGGAGGAAGGTGACAGTCGACTTTCCTTCCTACAAAAACTCAACATGGCTCAGTGGACTGGACCCCAGCAGAACTTAGCAGAACCCAAAAGGGCCCAGTGGAACCCAGGGGACCCACAGGGACTCAACAGGACCCAGCAGGTACCAACAAAACCTAGTGAAACTCAGAGGGGCCTAGCCTTTACCATGGGTTACCTTTGACACCAAGGTTCCCCCACCCCTACCCTTCAAGATACCTGGGTACCTTTCCTTGTCATTGTGACTGTCAAGCCCTCTAATCAGTCCACACGAGAGCCCCTCCACTCCTCACCTCTCACCTCCCTCTCCCTGAGGAAAAACAGCTGATCAGGGAGCAGTGCAAAGCAAGCTCTCTGGGCCTTATATCCCCTGAAGGAGCAGCTCTGTCAGGCTGGGAAAATGGTTGTATTATTCTTCTGCAGAACTTATTAGATTAGAAACTTAGTACAAACAGCCCCAGCTGCAACCGCTATACGCAGTCACTATCAACAAGGAAAATTTATGCTTTAAAAATAAAAAGAAACTCAAGTGCATTAGTCAGAGTGAGGAAGTGTTCACGAAAAACGGTTTGTTCTCCAAGTAAACAGCCACAATGGAATTGTAATCAAATTTCTTAATTATTTCTATAAATCTTGGGAACATAAAAATACACAAGGCCCTTTCTCAAAAAGTCACTGTTTGCAAGTGCCTTGGATGAGAGAAGAGGTAACCGAAACAGCTCTGGCATGACTGGAAGATTCCAGAAGGGGTGAAGCCACGATTCGGGAACTGAGAGCGCATTCCCTCATCACAGACCAGGAGCAGAGGCTGGGGGGACCACTTCTGAGGGGGCGCCATGAGAGCTGCATTTAGGGCAAGTGCAGAAAGAACCTAAGACCCAGTTCTGCAGAGCTCAGCTTCTTCCAGTCAGGAGAGGCCGTGGATGAGCAGGAGGCAGGTGGCCCTGGGGGGCCTGGCAACTGGGAGGAGTTAGAGCTTCTTCTAGGGAGGCGGGAGAAGCTGGGCATCATTGGTGCCCAGCCCAGGCGAGGCAGAGGTGCCCTGTCTGTCCTTGTCAGGCAGGCAGCTTGTGGGTCTGGGACGGATGGTTTTTCCCTGCTGTGTGTCTAAGGCAGAAGAGATTGGCCTGACATCTGGATGCCCCACCATGCCTTTCCCCAGGATTAGGGAGCGGTTCTTTTATAAACTATGTTTGAAACTAATTTAGAAAATTAGAAACGTAAAAAAAAAATGTCATAAGTTATCTTGGTACATCCTGGTGTGTGTGTGTGTGTGTGTGCGCGCGTGTGTGTCTGCATGTGTGTAGGACAGGAAAGTACAGGAGTGGGAGGGTCAGGCAATCTGGCCCATGTCCCCAAGCACACACTTGGATGTTGGCACTTTTCAGGTGTCCAGGTGTTGCCTCTTGTCCCAGTGGACACTCTGGGAAGGACAATAGACAGGGTCGTTGACATCTGGCTGTGGTGCGGCTGGCAGTTTTAGTGCCATAGAATATGTGATGGAGACAGATGCATGTCAATAATATAATAAAGATATTTTTCCATCCACAAATGTCTGATATTGGAATTACTATTCTTCTGTTTTCTGTTCTGCTATAACCTGCTTAACTCTTCAAGAAAGCCACAGTATCTTGTTTGAACAGTTGGCCACACGCTCGCATGATAACACAATTCCATTAAAACGTTCATACCTTCAGCAGAAAGGCACCCCGCCAAATGCTCTATGTGTTGTATTAAGCCATAAGCAGAATTAAAGTGCGGAATCCCAGCCTTTCCAAATTGTGCTTTCCTTTACAATGGATGAGTGCAGGAGTTGCGTGGGGGGCTGCAGGCTGGGGAGGGGCAGGCAACTGCACTGTTAAACCCCAGGTCCAAATCCTGCAGCCACCCCAGCCGCTTGAAGCGGGGTGTCCCCTGGGATCAAACCCTCAGTACATCAAACACTGCCTTAGTGCAAAGCCCTGTCCCTGGCGGAGGCTTCTCCCCTCCCGTCTGGGCAGTCCTCAGCTGAGCAGAGCAGGTGCCCTTGTCCTTTCAGCCCCCAGGTATTTGCAGGTCTTGGACTGACAGGCTTTGCCTGAAGCCATGTGGGTTTCAGAAAGGCTCTTTCCTGCTGATTTACACTGTGACTTCACAATAAGCTATTTTCATGGTCATTGATCTTGTCGGTGGTCCCCCACACTTCCCCAAATCATCTCTAGGCAAACTCTGAAGTGGGTCAGGAAAGCTGCTCCCCCCAGGGAGGGCAGCCTGGAGCTGCTGCAGCTCCCACCACCTGGCCTTGGGGGTATGCACCTCACTTGGGCTATTCTGACCTCAGATTCCTCCTCTTTGGTAATGGGGGTATAGCAGGGATAGATACCTCTTGATTCATGTTAAAACAATGTAATCCTTTTGTAATGTGATGAGCTGCCCCTGCTGCATTTTATCAGATCAGAGTTTTGCAACAAGGACTCTCTTAAAGTGAGACGCACTTGTCACTGCAGCTGGATCTTTCTGTCCGAGCAGGAGGAGCAGCGTGAAGGTGAAACTGAAGGGAAGAAGAACTCACACTGAAGGCATTCTGAGCTCTGTGGTAACCAGAAGCCCTGGGTGGCTGGGGTGCTTGAGGGAGAGGTAGGCTGCTAACTCCTTCCACTTTGGTGTCTGTACAGAGGGAGGGACCTTTTCCAAGGGAACAGTGCCTTTATGTTCTGGAAGAGTAATGTACTGAGCCCACAGGGTGGCTCATAGGGTATCCTCAGGCCTCAGAGTCAGGGGCCTACACATGCTAAACTCCAGCTGCTCTTTGAATCTAGACACTCGCTCCAGCTCCAACTGCTTCTGATTCTCCAGCTCGTTCGCACTTTTTCCTGGTTGTCTTGGGTTAGCCATTGGGATAGACAGATGCTGAGGGCATAGGAGCACTCACAGGTTTCTACTCTGGATCCTTCCATAGCGTATTTAATCAAGACATTTTTGCAAGAATAGATGAATTGGGAGGCAGTATAGTAAAGCGATGACAATGTGAATTGTAGCAATGGTCAGGCCACCCCTGGCTGTGCCATCTTGGGCAGGCCCTGTGACCATTGTCCACAGGAGAGATTGTTGTGGACCAGACCTGGAAGTGGCATGCATCATTTATGCCACTTTCCACTGGGCAGGAGTGAGTCACAAGGCCCCACTAGACTGTGGAGGGGCTGGAAAATACAGTTTAAAAATGTGCCCAGGAAGAGGACACCACATTGCTGAGCATCTGCATAACGGGATGCCTGGGGCTGGCTGGGCAATAGACCGTGCCCCTTCCCCTCACAAGGCTCCTCCTACCCACCAAGGCTCCTTCCCACAGAGGCCCCTCCCACACACGGAGGCCCCTCCCACCCATGGAGGCTCCTCCCACACACTGAGGCTCTTCCCACATACTGAGGCCCCTGTAACACATCAAATCCCCTCTCACATGCCAAGGCTCCTCCCCACACAGTGAGGCCCCACCCACACACCGAGTCCCCTCCCACACACTAAGTCCCCTTCCCAACACAGAGGCTCCTCCCACACGCTGAAGCCCCTCCCACACATTGAGGTCTCTCCCACACACTGAGGCTTCCTTCAACACATCAAAGCCCCATTCACATACCAATGCCTCTCCCCCAACACAGAGGACTCTCTCACACACTGAGGCCCCTCTCGCACACACAAGTCCCACCCACACAGAGGGCCCTCCTACACACTGAGGCCCCTCCCACACACTGAGGCCTCTCCCACACACAAGTCCCTCCCATACTAAGACCCCTCACACATACTGAGACCTCCAATGCATCAAAACCCTCCCCATACAGAGGCCCCTCCCATACACTGAGACTCCTCCTACACACTGAAGCCCCTCCCACACATTGAGGCCTCCTTCAACACATCAAAACCCTGCCCATATACCAGTGCCCCTCCCCACACACTGCTTCCCACACATTGATTACCCTTCCACATACTGAGGCCTCTAACATGTCAAAGCCCTGCCCACACGCCAAGGCTCCTCCCTACACACAGAGGCTCTTCCCACACACTGAACCGCTTGCCACACACAGAGGCTCCTCCCACACAGAGGCTTATCCCACACACTGAGGCTCCTCTCCATACACTGAGCCCCCACCCAACGTGGAGACTCCTCCCACACAGAGGCTCCTCCCACACACTGAGCCCCCACCCAACGTGGAGACTCCTCCCACACAGAGGCTCCTCCCACACACTGAGGCTCCTTCCACACACAGGCTCCTCCCACACACAGGCTCCTCCCACACACTGAGGCTCCTCCCCACACACTGAGGCTCCTCCCCATACACTGAGCCCCCTCCCACACGTGCCGAGGCTCCTCCTATACACTGAGCCACTTCCCAAGCACTGAGGCCTCCTTCAATACATCAAAGCCCGGCTCCCATGCCAAGGCCCCTCCCACACATTGACCTGCCTCTCTTCCTGAGAAGTCCCTCCTGAGGAAAAGGCTTGAACACTTAAAAGAACAAGGAGGTCCGTTCTCTTTACTGTATAGCCTTTGTTCCTCTCTCCGTGCCCAGGGCTGCCAGAACTGGTGCAGAGTGTAGGGCCACAGGAAATGTCCCTCACTATTTCTCCCCACCGTGCTCTATCTCTGCCACTATTTTTAAAATGCTCTTTTAAAGGGTTTGTGAACAGTTATCCCCCGTTTGTCTCTGCCCTGATTTATATTTCTAGTGACTATTAATTACCTACCAAATGAAGGCTCAGCATTTGTAATTAGGCTGGCAAATTCTACCTGACATCTTCGGCTCTGTGTTGGGGCAGGGAGGGAGCATGTGTTAATGGCGTTGAACTAAGCCACACCCCTCCCCCAGCCCGCTGATTAACCCCAGGTTCACTAATCAATGAAGTCTAACTGATTCTCTTTGCATTTACATCCTGCCTTGACTCTTAGCCAAAGGCCGAGGGCTTTGGTTCCAAAATACTTTCTATGCCCAGAGAGGGTGCCTCTCTGCCTTGTTCCTGCAGAAGGAACTCTCACCCTGAATGGGTAGTGTGGGGGTTCTGTAAAGAGCTAGAGGGAGAAGGGCACTTGTGGAGTAGCCAAGCTGCAGAGAGCTCCCTGTAGCTATTCTGGAGAATGAAGCCCTCCTCGGCCTCCTTTATAAGAAGTCTGCCATAATTCAGCTGAACACAACATGGTACCAAGAAGCTGCAACCTCAGGGATTTCCTTGGTTTTCTGTTCTGTTAATCTTTTCAAAACACGATTGGATTGGAAGCATCCATTCTCAGCCACAGCAGGTTGCTTGGCAGTGGCCGTGGAGGAGCTGTCCAGGATGCTGGCTGCGTGAACCAGGGAACAGCCCAGGATTCATGAATACTTATTGGCACAATTGGTGCCCTAAGTGAGGAACACCTGTACCAACATCCCAGGGTGTCTTCGTGACCAAGGCGAAGCATCTCTGTGCCCCTCTGTGGTCATTGCTCCCAAATACATGAAAGGACAAATGATGATATGGGTTCTGCCTTGCCCACAGCAGGTGCTCAATGACTACACTCAGAAAAATGGCTGCTAATAACAATTCAAAAGAGTTATATATCAGTCATGAATATTTATGCATGAAATAACACAGGAACCACCTTTATAAAGCAGATACTGCAAAAGAAACCAGGAAATGCAGAGAAAACCACTAACAGTGGGAAAATTTAACATACCACATTCAGCACAAGGCAGATCAAGTGGAAAAAAATAACAATGGAATCAAGAAGATAGGTATTATGGAGATATAGATATCTTTATGTATACATTTGTGCCACAATAATATAGAATATACGTTCTTCTCAGTTATACATGGACCATTTACAAAAAGTTATATATTAGCTCACAAAGAAAATTTCAGTAAGTTCTATAAGGTAGAAATACTATAAACAATACTTTCTAACCACGATGCACTAAAACTGGACATTATTAACAAAAAGATGAAAATACCCTATCATCTAGAAATGAAAAACAACCTATTAACTCTTGGATGAAATGGGGAAAGCAAATTAAAAATTAAAAAATAATCATAATGAAAACACTAACTACCAGAATTTATAAGATATATTTAAAGCAGTGATCAGAGGGAAATTCATATCCCTAAATGCTTTTATTAATAAAAACACAAAAATGCAAATAAGTGAACTAAGTTCTTACCCCAAAAGCTAGGTAAAGAAACACAAGGTAAACCAAAAGAAAGCACAAGAAAGATAATAGTAAGGTTAAAAGCAGAAAATAATAAGATAGAGAAAGAAAGAACAGTAGACCTGATTAGCAATCCCTAAATATGGGTTTTTAAAACATTAACAAGTGAACGAAACCCTTGCTAGGATAAAAAATGGAGAGAAAACACAAATATATGAAATAAATGACAAAAGAGACATAACCATTGACATAGAAGATATTTTTAAAAATTATGAGATTAGGCTGGGTGCAGTGGCTCACATCTGTAATCCCAGCACTTTGGGAGGCTGAGGCAGGTGGATCACCTGAGGTCAGGAGTTCGAGATCAGCCTTGCCAATGTGGTAAAACTGTGTCTCTACTAAAAATACAAAAATTAGCTGAGCATGGTGTCATGTTCCTGTAATCCCAGCTACTTGGGAGGCTGAGGCAGAAGAATTGCTTGAACTCGGGAGGCAGTGAGCCAAGATTGCACCATTGCACTCCAGCCTGGGTGACAAGAGCGAAACTACATCTCAAAAAAAAAAAAAAAAATTATGAGATTATTTTGTAGACCTCTATTAAAAAAATATGAAAACAGTATCAATTTGGTATAGGAAGCTTAAAGCTTAAATAAACCAATTTCCATAAAAGATCTAGAAAAAATCCTGAAGGAACTACCCCAAACGTCACTAGACTTTTTTTTTTTTTTTGAGACAGGGCCTCCCTCTATCATCCTGAAGTGCAGGCTGAAGTGCAAGTGGTGTAATAATGGCTCACTGCAGCCTCCATCTCCCAGGCTCAAGCCATCCTCTCACCTCAGCCTCCCAAGTAGTTGGGAATACAGGTGTGTGCCACCACAGTTGGCTAATTTTTGTATTTTTTATAGAGACAGGGATTCACCATGTTGCCCAGGCTGGTCTTGAGCACCGGGGCTCAAACGATCCACCTGTCTTGGCCTCCCAAAGTGCTGGTATTACAGATGTGAGCCACCACACCCAGTCCAAACTTTCAAAGATCGGATATTCTTCATTCTTTATTAATTGTTTAGAGAATCGAAAATAAATGAATGTTTTCTAAGTCTTTCTTGAAAGTAAGTACTACATTGACACCTGAATCTGAAAAGGCAAGTACAAAAATGAAATTACAGAACAATAGCACTTATAAACTTATAGACATTGAAGTAAAAGTGCTAAACAAATTATTCATAAACTAACCAATACCACAATAAGAAATCAATGCACCATGACCAAATGGTGTCTTTTTCCCAGGAATGCAAGGTTGGTTCAACATGAGGAAATCTATTAGTGTAATATATTAATGTATCTAAGGAAAAACATCATGATTATCTCCATAAATACTGAAAAGCCTTTGAAAAAATTCAGTACACATTCCTGATATATCATTGAAGAAAATAGGAATAAATAGATGCTTTTTTAACCTGATAAAATATTTGAATCCTAAAGTCAGGATGCTTGTTGATGGGAAAACACTAGAGGCATTTCCACTTAAAGACCAGGATCAAGGAAAGGATATTCATTATCTCTGCTACTATCCCACAATTGTACTGGAGGTATTAGCAATTAGATAAGATAAATCAATTACTGGCATGAATATTAGAAAAGAAGCACTGGAAGTATCTCAATTTGCACATGATACGATAGTATACTGGGATAACCCTAGAGAATCAATGATAAAAGTAAATTAAACAATAAAATCATTATGGTAGCAGGAAAAATTTAACATACAGAACTTATTAACTTTCTTGTACATAAATAAGAACCACATAAATAACCAGTTTGAGGATGCAATAGCAACAAAGAAGATACTTAGGAATAAACTTAGAAAGATATGGGCAAAGCCTTGATAAGAAACATTTTTAAGCTCTTCTGAAAGATGTGAAAGTAGTCTTGAACAAATAGAAAGACATCCCTTGATTTTGGATGGGTTGATTTAACATCATAAAAAAGACAGTTTGTCCCAAGTTAATTTATGAATTTAACATAATCCCAGAGAAAATATCAGTAAGTTTTTTTATGGAGCTACACAACTGACACTTAAGTTCATATGAAAAAACAAACATGCGGTAACAACGATAACCCTGCAAATTAAGAACTACTGGGAGGAATAGCTCTACCAAACATTAAAATGAACTATAAAGCCTCTATAATTAAAACAGTATGGTGAAATTGATGCATGAATATTCAAAATAGCAGTAGAATTGAATAGAAAGTCTTGAAATAGACCCCAAGTTCATATGGAAATTTAGTATATGACAAAGGTGGTATCTCAAATCACTGGAGCAGAGATTACCTTTTCAATACATTGTGTGGGGATGACCAGGCAGCCTTTGGAAGAAGATAAAATTAATGCATAAGTTCCAGTATACACAAGAATAAACTCCAAATGGATTGAGATCTAAATATAAAAGGTGAAATCATAAAAGTACTACAAGTGGCTGGGCACAGTGGCTCATGCCTGTAATCCTAGTACTTTGGGAGGCCAAGGCAGGTGGATTGCTTGAGCCCAGGAGTTTGAGACTAGCCTGGGCAACATGGCAAAACCCTGTCTCTACTAAAAATACAAAAACTCAGGTGGGAGGATCACCTGAGCCTGGGGAGGTCAAGGCTGCAGTGAACTGTGATCGTGCCACTGTACTCCAGCCTGGGCGACAGAGTGAACACCCCATCTCAGAAAAAAAAAAAAGAAAAAAAAAGCACCAGAAGAAAACATGGATGAATTTTTCTATAACATAGATGTAAGAAAAGGTTTTCTAGCAATAACTCAAAATCCAGATGTAGTTAAAGAAAAGATTGACAAGTTTGATTACAAAAACTAAACACTTTCGATGTGGCAAAAAAAAAAAAAAGTCTATGATAAGCACAGTCAAAATGCAAATGACTTTGTAGGAGAAGGTATTTGCAGCATATATCAGAAGTGAAGGGTTAATATCCCTGATATGTAAAGAACTGTTATCATTGAGGAAAGGGTACTTGATAGAAAAAATGGGCACAAGACATGAAAGATAATTCACATCAAGGATATACAAATGTCCTTTAAACAAACGAAAAGATGTTCAACATCACTCATAATTAGAGAAATGAAAATGGCTTTGAGCTGTCATTTTTAATCTGTCAGATTGGCAAACATGAAAAAGCAAGGCTGTGAAGAGACAAGCAATCCCACACATTGCTGGGGGACTCCAAACGGGCTTAGCCCTTTTCAAGGGAAGTGTGGCGATTGTACTCGTCTGTTTTGCATTGCTATAAAGGAATACCTAAGGCTGGGTAATTTATAAAGAAAAGAGGTTTGTTTCGGCTCACAGTTCTGCAGGCTGTACAGGAAGCATGGTGTCAGCATCTGCTTCTGGTGAGACCTCAGGAAACTTTTAATCATGGTGGAAGGGAAGGGGAGCTGGAGTGTCCGATGGCAAGAGAGGAAGCAAGAGAAAGAGGAGGAGGTGTCATGTACCTTTTAACAACCAGCTCTCCTGTGACTTCATTACTGAAGGGAGGGACCAAGCCTTTTTTGAGGGATCCCCCCAATGACCCCAATAACTCCCACCAGGCCCCAACTGAAACTTGGGGACCATATTTCTACATGAGATTTGGAGGGGACAGATATTCAAACCATATCAGCAATATCTATCATAACTGCTTATACATTTACATTTTGACCCAGAAATCCCACTTCTGGGAATTCAACCTTGAAGATGTACCTCAAAAGTATGAACATCCCCACGCACAAGCTTATCCACTGCAGCATTACTTGCAATTCTAAAATATTGGGAACAACCTGAATGTCCAAACACAGTGGGGTGGTTGAATAAGTGCTGGTGCATAATACATAGTACAAGGCACAGTGGAGTACTATGCAACTGTGAAAAAGAAAGAGGAAGATTTCTATGAACTGGCATGAGGTGTATCCCAGGATACACTGGTACATGACAAAGGCAAAGTGCGGAAGAGCATCTGTGGGTGGGAGTAGGGACTGAAGGCAGGTGAGCATGAGGATAGTTCTTGGTGTAATGCTGGTGAGAGTTGCACACTCTATGCTTTCTTAAATCTCATCAGACTGTACACCTATAGTGAGTAAATTTATGATATGAAAATTGTACCTAAACAGAGCTGTTAAAAAGGCATCTTTATTATGCCACTGTTTTATATTAAAGAAAGTAAAATAACCTTATCCACAGTAGCCAAGATTTGGAAGCAACCTAAGTGTCCACCAACAGATGAATGGATAAAGAAAACATGGTACATCTACACAATGGCACACTATTCAGCCATAAGAAGAGTGAGATCCTGTCATTTGCAACAACATGGATGGAACTGGAGGCCATTGTGTTAAGTGAAATAAGCCCGGCACAGAAAGACAAACTTTTCATGTTCTCGCTTATTCATGGGAACTCAAAATTAAACAACTGAATGCATGGAGATAGAAGAAGGATGGTTACCAGAAACTGGGAAGGGTAGTAGGGGCAGTGGGGATGGTTAATGGGTACAAAAAAATAGAAAGAATGAATGAGACCTAGTATTTGCTAACACAATAGGGTGTCTATAGTCAATAATAATTTAATTGTAATTTAGAATTAACTAAAAGAGTATAATTGGATTGTTTGTAACACAAAGGATAAATGCTTGAGGTGATGGACACCCCCTTTATCCTGATGTGATTTTTACACATTGCATGCCTGTATCAAAATATCTTTGTACCCCATGTATATATACCTACTATGTACCCACAAAAATTAAAAATTAAAAAAAGTAAAAAAGTAAAATAAGAAAACATACACATATCTGTGTAGTTTAGTAAAAAAGAAATATAGGAAAGGTGAGTTAGAATCTAATGAGATTGATTACTGATGGGGTTGTTGGGACCAGGGTTGAAAGGATGGGAGGATGGGAAGGAGACAGGAGACAGAAAGTTAGATTTCTCTGAGTGTATCTGTTTATATGCTTTTGACATTAATAATCTTGTCAGTATTTCAGACTAAAAACATCAAGGGCTAGAGATGAAGCCTAATGTGGAATAAAAACAGAAACAAATGAAGGCAGCTGTATTTCAAATGGATAAAAAGCCATGCTGAAAGTTGGGGGCAGCTCCCCAAGTAACTTTTGGGCTGTGTATTTTGGCCATGTACCACCAGTCTAATAAGAGGAAACAACTGTAAAAAAAAATATATGGCTACTGTAGTAGGGTTTGTTTTTTCAAGTGATGTGGATTAGCAGTTCTGAAATGATTTATATTCAAGATTGAAGAAATATGTAAATGTATTGTAAGTAATGGGAGCCATTTTTCCCCCTAAATCAGTGAAGGGAGTTACACATATGGAAAGGTAGAAGGCTAGAATTAGTCCTGTGGTGTTCGGTTGGAATTTGAGGTATCAGTATGAACACATATATACACACAGAGAGAGTTCTAGAAATATAAATGCATGTATTAATGTAGCAGTCTGCTAAGATAGCCTAGAAGCAATGATGTCTCAGTAGTTAAACCTACCACCCTGATTTTTTTCCTAAATATCTTCTCCACTAAAAGATAGCAGGGCGATGTGGTTAATTCTAGGATTAGGGCAGAGACAGTACAAATGAGCTTGGAAAAATTTGGACCAGAAAGTAAAGGGAGAGCTCACACACTCATGGAGATGTGGTAAAAGACATACAGCCAGGCACCTACTGGTCAGAGCTGTAATAATTGAGCGTCAAAATTAATATAAATAAGTGGAAAAGAAGGAAGAGTGTTTCTTATAGTAGGTTGAAAATGTAGAAGGAATTTACATAGTCCTGACATATCTCCCCACAAAGTTCTTACTAATTTCAAAGAGGGAATTACAATTTTACAATGAAGAAATATAGCAGACACTACCTGAATCAAGTGATCAAAAGTAACATCGTGAAACCGGGACAAACACACAGCCGTGGGTCTGGTTTGAAGAATGAAGGACCTGACATCGTTTCTGTGATATTCCTGCCCAAAATGTACAACCTGAACCTAATTATGAGGAAACATTTGACAAACCTAAACTGAGTGATGTCTACAAAATAATTGGCCTGTACTCCAGGAAAAATGTCAAGGTCATGGAAGAACTGTTCCAGATTAAAGGAAACTAAAGAGATACAAAAACTGGATGTTCACGTAATGCTGGATCGGATCCCGGACCAGGCGAGTTTGTGTTCTTTTCTTTAGCTCTCAAGGGCTTTATAGGACACTTGGTGAAATTTGAAGGTCTGTGGATTAGATAATATGTTTTATGTCAGTGTTAATGTTCTGATTTTTAGGGAATACACAGTGAAGACGTACAGGGGCATCGTGGCTTTGCGTTACTCTAAAACAGTTCAGAAAACAATGTGTATGTGGGGATATATTTGTGTGCATGTCTGTAGGTAGAGAGGGAGAGCGAAAGAGCGAAAGAGAGAGAGGGAAGGAAGGGTAAAGGAAGCAAATGAGATAAAGACATTTGGGGAATCTGGGTGAAGGATATACAAAAATTGTACTATTTTTGCCAATTTTCTGTATCTTGAAGTGTTTCAAAATAAAAATCTATTAAAAAGTGGGCTAGTATAGTATCTTTCTTAGTAGTGTTAAGGATTAAATAAGATAATACCTACAGGCGCTAGTGCTGGGACCCAGACATAGGAATTACCAGAGAAATGTTAGCTTTGATGATCAGGAATGATGGCCTGAGGGTATGTGTGATGCTGGCTCTGAGTTGATCTGTTGGAGATGTCCCTTTCTTATTGGGGGATGACAGATGGCAGCCTCCTTTATGGCAAAAGCCGTGATCTGAGAATCTGGTGACCTGGGTTCCCATCAGCTCTGACACCCACCTGCTATGTGACTGCAAGTTGGCAGTCATTCAAGTTTCATTTTGCCGGGGCTGGTGGAGGGGAGGGCGGGGGCGGGTACCTTTTCTTAGGCCTACTTTAGAATGAGTTTTATTCATTCATTATTTAATTTATTCACGCATTAACATCTTTATTGAAAACTATGTGCCAGGCACTATTCCTTGCAATAAGCCAGGTCCACGGAGAATGAATGCTGTAGTTTAGGGGAGAGAAATATACACCACACTAGCAGTGTAGAGAAACGTGCACAACCAGGTAAATATTTCTTGGTGAGGTGCAGTTCAGGAGTCTTCCTGGCGGGGGCGTGAAATTCAGTCTTCCTAGCGGGGTGTAATTCAGGAGTGTTCTGGTGGGTAAAATTTAGAGTCTTCTTAGTAGGGGGTAATTCAGAGTCTCCCTGGGAAGTCAGTGCTCACTTGGTCTGGGAGAAGGGCTGGAGGTGCTCACCTGTGATGGGAGGAATATAGGATGGGCAGTGAAGCCATGCTGGTCACTGTCCTGACAGTATGAGAGAGTGGCTGGGGCACAGGGCAGGGTGGGTGCTGGGGCATTTGAACCAAGATTGAAAACAACTCCAGGTTTGTAGAGAGGAATATGGGCTCAAGAAGCAGTCCCAAACTCAAGAATCCTGACCAGTGCCAGCCTGCAGAGTTGTTACTGGTCTATGGCAAAATATGGGAAATGAAGACAGTGGTGGTGTCTGCATACTCATTGGGAAGGATTGCCAACTGCTGTTTCTCGGGAAGAACTACTTTTATGCCCAAGCTCATTTTTTTAACATAAAATACACATTCTTTTATGAAATTATATTGAAAGCAGATGGCAATTTTTTTAACATCCTTACTTAACAAAATAAAAAGTTGTCAATCCTATATTTGTCTCCCCATTAAATTTTTAAAAACTGGATCATAAAATCTAAACAGCTGGGAACTTAAGCATTCTAGACTTCCTGAATGAAGTTTCATGGTAATTTCTGGTTTTAAAAGATGTATTTTTAAAAATGAATATAATATTTTTAACATACATGAAATTATAGAGAATAAGAGGCACATCAGTTCACCTGCCCTCTGGATTTCAGAAAAACCCATACTTCCTTGCACCAACCTTCATTATCTTTGCATTTTCATTTTCACTGATGATTTGTTTACCCACCCTTTCCCCCTCCAGCCCATTAGAGTGGGACCTGGCTTGAGGCCAGGGCCTGTATTTGCATGCAGTTATTTTGATAGAACTCTTTTGGAGCTCCTTCTTAGAGACAGCTCTTTTGATGCAGGAACATTGGGATGGGCCCTGTATTAGTCTGTTATCACACTGCTATAAGGAAATACCCAAGACTGGGTAATTTACAAAGGAAAGAAGTTTAATTGACTCACAGTTCTGCATGGCTGGGGAGGCCTCAGGAAACTTACAATCATGGTGGAAGCTAAGGGGAAGCAGGCACCTTCTTCACAAGGTGGCAGGAGAGAGAAGTGGGCAAGAGAAGAACCAAACACTTATAAAACCATCAGATCTCACGAGAACTCACTCATTATCCTGACAACAGCATGGGGGAGGGGGGGAACTGCCCCCATGATCCAATCACCTCCCACCAGTCTCTCCCTCAACACCTGAGGATTACAATTCAAGATGAGATTTGAGTGGGGACAGAAAGCCTAACCATATCAGGGCCCAAACAAACCATTAAACTTTTAAAAGGAAATTGTAGTGAAATGCACCTAACATAACATTTACCACTTTAACCATTTTCCACTGTACCATTCAGTGACATTAAGTATGCTCACATTGTTGTTCGACCATAACTACTACTCTTCTGCAGAACTTTTTTGACTTTCCAAACTGAAACTCTGTACCCATTAAACAGTAACTCCCTCCTTCTCCCCTAACCCTGGTAACCATTGTTATACTTTCTGTCTCTATGGATTTGACTACTCCAGGGACCTCATGCAAGTACCAATATATACAAGTATTTGTCCTTTTGTGGCAGACATATTTCACTTAGCTTGTCATCTACAGGGTTCATCCATGTTGTAGCAGGTATGAAACTATCCTTCCTTTTTAAGGCTGAATAATATTCCACTGTATTCCATATTTTGTGTAGCTGCTCATCTGTCAATGGAAATCTGAGTTGTTCTCTACCTTTTGCCTATTGTGAACAATCCTGCTATGAACATAGGTGTATGCATGTTTGTTCAGTTCCCTGATTTAATTTCTTTAGGGTGTATATCCAAAAGTGGAATGGCTGGACCATGTGGCAACTCTATGCTTAATTTTTTGCAGAACCATTATACCATTTTCCATAGCAGCAGCACCATTGTACATTCTCACCAGCAATGCACAAGAGTTCCAATTTTTCCACATCCTCACCAACTCTTGTTTTTTGTTTTTTAATGATAGCCACGCTAGTAAGTGTGAAGTGGTATCAAACCGTCACACTTTAAGCTTCGCATTTTTGTCAACAGGTAATATACAAAGTTGGTGTCTGTTCTCTATCTTGAATCCCATCCTCTCTTTGGCTTCATGCTCTCCTTCAGCCTCAATTATTGTCTCCTGTGCACAAAGTTGTACATGAAATACTTTCTGTGTGGTTTCTAACAGGGAAACACTGTAGAAAGCCTAAATGTCCATCAGAAAAAGCAAGGTTAAATAACGTATGCCACCCAGAGACTGGAAAATACCATGCAACAATGAACAAGAATGAGCTATATCTGTAAGTGCTGGCATTGAGTGAGGTCCATGACATATTGCTAAGTGAAAAAAATCAAGCCATACAAGAGCACATTAAAAACTACATGTGTGAATATCCAGAAACTACAGTGAACTCAAACAAATTAGCAAGAAGAAAACAAACAATCCCATCAGAAAGTAGGCTAAGGACATGAATAGAGAGTTCTCAAAAGAATATATAGAAATGGCCAACAAACATGAAAAAATGCTCAACATCACTAATGATCAGGGAAATGCAAATCAAAACCACACTGTGAACACCTTACTCCTGCAAGAATGGTCATAATCAAAAAAATCAAACAATAATAGATGTTGGCGTGGATGCAGTGAAAACGGAATACGTCTGCACTGCTGGTGGGAATGTAAACTAGTACAACCACTATGGAAAGCAGTGTGGAGATTCCTCAAAGAACTAAAAGTAGAACTACCATTTGATCCAGCAATCCCACTACTGGGTATCTACCCAGAGGAAAAGAAGTCATTGTACAAAAACTTGCACACTCATGTTTATAGCAGCACAATTTGCAAATGCAAAAAGGTGGAACCAACCCAAATGTCCATCAATCAACGAGTGGATAAAGAAACTGTGGTGTGTATGTATATGTGTGTATAGATGGCACCATCTTTTTACACCTAGTAAGAAGGAATGAATTAATGGCATTTGCAGTAACCTGGAGGGGATTGGAGATTATTTTTCTAAGTGAAGTAACTCAGGAATGGAAAACAACATCGTATGTTCTCACTGATGAGTGGGAGCTAAGCTATGAGGATGCAAAGGCATAAGGATGACACAGTGGATTTTGGGGGCTCGGGGGAAAGGGTGAGAAGGGGTGAGGGATGAAAGACTACAAATTGGGTTCAGTGTATACTGCCTGGGAGATGGGTGCCCCCAAATCTCACAAATCGTCACTAAAGAACTTACTCATGTAACCGAATACCACCTGTTCCCCCAAAACCTATGGAAATAAAAAATTTTAAAAAAATCAAGCCACAAAAGAGCACATTAAAAACTACACATATGAATAGATATATGTCTATGTACATATATCTCTGTATGTGTAATACATGTGTGTATTACACGTAGCATATATAATGATGTACTATATGTAAATGATTCTTATATGTGTGTAGAAAATAATCATGACATGTAATATAAATGTACATATAACTTTTTTAAACACACAGAAAGCTCTGGAAAAATAGGCAGAAGTAGTTGACTGTGATTACTTCTGAAAAAGAGACTGAGGTGAGTAGGGGAGGGGAATTTCAATTTTTACTTGTTATGCTTCCAACTGTTTGAGTGTTGTTCCTTTTTTAACAAGAAGTATATTACTTTTGCAATTTAAAAAAATAGAAAAAACAAATATAGTAAGCCCAGCATGCAAGTCATAAAACACAAATCCTCAATCATGGGGCCACACATGTTTTAGGTGCATGTAATGGTAATGCATTATTCTAATGCGTACTGGGAGGCAGACTCCATTCTAAGCACTTGAAATAACCTAGTTTCCCAGAAAACTACACTATGAAGGAGGTTATCCATGTTTTACACATAAGGATATAAGCTCAGAGAGGTGAAGTTACCCACCTAAAGTCACACAGCTAGTGAGTGGTGTATCATTAGTGCTTTAATGTGACACTTCTTTCTTCCAGACAGGTACACTGGTAATTTTTTAGAACATGAATTTTAACTTCTGATTTATTTATTTTTTTACATACTGAGATAGTGCAGGCTGTGTTTGTAAGATTCAAGGACCATTAGGGTCTCGCATTTTGTTTGTTTGGCTTTATTTGAACACAGCTCTGATTATAAGAGCCCTTGGGCATGGGAAGAGTGCCAGGAGCTTGTCAGCCATCTCTATCAGAAATAAATGGTGCCGTGTTTCTATTTTAAATAAAGAGAATTACTGGGTAGGACACCCCATAGCTTTGTTCTGAATCCTAGATGTGAATGGAGACTTTATAGTTTATCCTAAAGTTGCTGTTGAATTCTCTAATTCTGGATATAAGTGTTCTATTGATTTCCCTCTGCACATGCACCATGTATGAATTGCTCCTAGAAGCCTAAGTGGCGGATATGGTATGCCACCTTGCCCCGTGTTATCAATAGTGTTGTGTTTTCAAGAAGCATTGTTTAGTTCCTTTACAAATCATCCTTTTCTTTAAATTAGCTCTCTTGGGTGGCACCATCGTTTTTACACCTAAATGAACAGATTTCACAACAAAGATTCCTAAGTGCATCATTTTGTTAAACTCTTAAAACTGTTAAATTAATAAAATCAGCTTAACAGAACCCTGATTAGTTCAAAATTGCTTTAAATTTGGTCATTAAGTTTCAGGGAACATGTAATTTTCTCCACATCTGGTACAGCTGCAAGGCGTGAGGGATGAGGACACAGTGCTGTAACAAATGCAGAGGATGGGGAAGAAACGCTTTGTCATCGATGGTTTCTGCACTGCTGGTTTGCAGTCCCCAGGAATAAGCTTCCTGAGGAGACATTAGGCCTTGCATGACTTCTCTAAGAACATCCCCTTCCTGCAGCGAGAAGGCCAATGCAGAACCGCTGGGCATCAAGAGATCTGGGTTCACTTTCCGAGAACCCTGGGAACTCACTGTGTCACTAGACACACATTCCTCTCTCTGTGCCTCAACATCCCATCTGGGAAATGGGCTGACATTCTTGAGATCCTCTTCCATTAGCTTGTTGGGGGCTGGGACTGGTGGGGGAATAGTGTCATCTCTTGCTAGGAGCTATTGGACACATCTGAGATGCATTATTTGGATAATCGCATGTCAAGATGCATTTGTCTGTCTTCTTGGCTACAGTGCTCCTGGTTCTTTGGCTCTTCTGGTTGGGACTCCAGGATCAGGTCTGTGAGATGCTGACACTGATGCTGCTTGCGTGGTAGCAGCCAGCCTCTTCCTCTGCATCTTTCTCCACTTTGGGGTCAAGGTTTGACAAGCTCCTCAGCTGACTTGGTGCGCTATGGCGTCTGACCTGGCTGAAGGCCATGACACTTGGCCTTTGGTTGGGATAGCACCACTTGATTCATCATTGGCAGCTGCGGAGGGGCAGGGCGGAGGGAACATGTCAGTACTTTATGGGCAATCCCAACATGAGAAGGGACTGAGGCCGGATAGCCCAGTGGTGGAAATCCCATCATTGTAGAAAGGACGGGATCTCAAATCTGGGCCTGGGATCTCAAATCTGGGAATTTTTGAGTTAGATCTAGAACCTGAAGCTGTAGGCAAGTTGGATGGAACTGTCTGTGCTTGTGGCTGCTGCTAGCCGTTGAGCCGAGTGCCACCTGCAGGAGCAGTGATGATGGGGGTCAGGCCCAGCCCCTGAGTGCACGCTGCCCGCCGGTGTGTGCTGGGCATCACGGCCCCCTCACAACCCTGCAAGGTAAGACGTGTGACCCCCATTTAACAGATGAAGGAGCAAGCCTAGTGGGATTATGTAAGTTACATTGTGAGTCAATGACAGGGTTAGGATTTGAACCCAGGAGTGAGGAGTGAATGCAGCGTCACCAGAAGGAAAAGGAAAGAAGGAGAACTGGAGGATGATCTGTCTCAGGCAAGCTTTAGTCTGAGGTTCTAAGTCATGCTGTGAAGGTCTCTGCAGAGTCACTCCTTGGGTTCATTATGCAGAGAGCTTGTAGCCAGGTGGCACTGGGCAGGGGCTCATCCCAGGTGCCTAAACCCCACGTGCATCAAAACTTAGAGGAGACCAGCATCTTCTGCTGGTCCTTTAAAAATAGTCATTTGGGCCAGGCATGGTGGCTCACACCTGTAATCCCAGCACTTTGGAAGGCCAAGGCGGGAGGATCACCTGAGGTCAGGAGTTCGAGACCAGCCTGGCCGACATGGTGAAACCCCATCTCAACTGAAAAATAAAAAAATTAGCAGGGTATGGTGGCAGGCATCTGTAATCCCAGCTACTCGGGAGCCTGAGGCAGGGAGAATTGCTTGAACCAGGAGGTGGAGGCTGCAGTGAGCCGAGATCGCATCACTGTACTCCAGCCTGGGCGACAGAGTGAGACTCTGTCTCAAAAAAAAAAAAAAAAAAAAAAAGTCATTTGCTCTCTAGTGTCAGTTTCCAAGTCCCAAGTCTCCCATGAAAGCCAAACGCCTGCTGATATTGATGGTACTTCAGCAGGTGACTGCAGCCCAGTTGTATCGGATGTTTCTGATGACAGCAGATAAGTGCCACTGAACAGCTAAGGTTCAGTGGCACTTATCTGCTGTCATCAGAAACATGAGGGGAGGGGATGGGATAGTGGAAGAAAGGACATAGAGAGGTGAAGGATGCAGACCCTGAAGACAGAGTTCTTCCACTCGTGTGCCCACCTGCAGAAGGGGGTGCGGAAGCTTGAGCCACATACGGAGGGTCTGGTCCCAAATGCAGAGAGCCCAGGCAGTGGCTTTTCTGAGGGATAGAATGTGAGCACTTTGGATGTCTGGAATTCTGTGAGAACCCAATGGAAAGAAAATATGAGGTTTGGAAACTTCTCCTCCGAGTGCTCCTTTAGGTGTTCAGGTAGATTTTACAGAAGAAGCTGATGGCCCGAAGCGGAGGCTAGCCATCAGATTTCCATTAATGTCTCCCACCATCTCTGAGGCCTAAATGACAGGGTTCTTGAAGACAGCAACAGAACAGTGGTAACCCATATTTTATTCACTGTCTTTCATGCCCTCAGCATCATATCTCACTGATACGTAGATAGATACATGTGAACGGAAGCATTTTATACATAAACATAGGGATGCGTGTGACCTAAATTTAAAGGATGCATATTAAAAGGAGAATTGTACCGAATAATATGAAGTATTTTTGGCCCGTGACATGTGGCCTTTAGAAGAAGCATGACAAAACAAAAAAACACTTTTACTAAATTCCTTCCCTTTACAATCCCCTACCGTCCTCCTATCTGGTCAAAATATAGCTACTTTTTTGGTACGTTGGTTTTAAAAACAGCTCTATCTTCCAAAGATACGGCAAAGTTTTCTAGTTACTGTTTTTTAATACTTCCTGGTACTCTTAGAGTCCACAGCTTTGAGTGCAGCTGGAAAACATCTATACGGAGGATATGTTTGGACAGGTATTGAATATAATAAACTATATTTAAATATTTATACATGGAATTATTTTTTTTATGGTGCTGTTCTTTAAATCATTGAATGAGGTCCTTTCATTTCTCCAAAAGATATATGAGCACTGTCTTTTGGCATGTAGATCATTTTTGCCTTTGAAAGATGTCTCAGTTAAAAATGATTTCTACAGATGATCTTTTACATACATTTGTTATTGTGGTGAGCATTACATCCTGCTGTTTTACAGCGATACTTGGAGGATTTCTCCTGAAAATAGCCCTTTATTTGTGGCAAGCTGAAAGGGAGAGGGCAGGAAGAGGACTTGCAATATTTCATCTGCCTAGAGCTTAGTAAGGAGAGGAGAGGGCCGTGCAGTCCCCAGTATGACCCTCCTTCCCTGTGCTCGGGAAGCAGCTTGCGGCTAAGAGAAATATTTGGCTCTTCTCTTCTGCTAAGAGGCTTAGAATTCTGTGATTTTTATTTTCCACTTATGCCTGCAAGGCCCTCCTTCTCCTTTGTCAATTTGAAGAGCTCTCTTTCTATTCCTAGCAGTTATCTAGATAACAATCATTTGTTTTTGAGATTGATTCCTATGAAGAGTACATGGAGCCTCTCATGGACTAAAACGTGGTAAATTGTCAAACTTTTCAGAGTAGGAAGATGTCTGCCGGCTAGCTAGAAGGTTTCTGGTTTAATGGTGAAAACAGTCAAACACACAAATAAGCAAACACACACATAAACCACCAACTAACCCAGCCCAGCAGCAGGTGAGGTTTGCTGTCGTCCAGCACGTGCAATAGAAGGGCTGGGCAGCTTGATGGACATTTGTGCCGTCCACCTTGCAGGCATATGGCAGCTCCCACATCCTCACACCATTCGACATTTGGGGTGACCAAGTCATGCATGCTGGCCAGTGAAATGCAAGTGGAAATGACAAGTGCGACTTCATGGCACAGATTGTCGGAGTCCAAGTGTTGCTATCCATGTTCTCTGCTTGTCTTGGCTATTTGGAAGCACATTCAGAGCTGAGCTTCCCTGGGCTTGGTGGCCGAGTGGAGTGAGGAGCCGCAGACTCCCCAGCTGCCCGTAGTGACCATGGGGCACAAGCAGGGAATAGAGCTTTCCTGTTACTGCATCGTGGCCTCACCTGTCCTGACTGATGCAGGTGGATACCAGCAGGCAACAGTGGTTGGCACTGTGACACTCTCCCACCACACATGGCAGACTCACCTTCAGCCAGGTGCCCGCACTGTTCCTGAGACCACTCTGACCCCATGAGGAAGTTGGATTGTGAGTGCTTATATTTAGCCAGTCATTGCTCACAACGGAAGGATAAAGGGGTTCGATTAAGAGAGCTTGTGGGCTGGGCGCAGTGGCTCATGCCTGTAATCCCAGCACTTTGGGAGGCTGAGGCAGGCAGATCACCTGAGGTCAGGAGTTCAAGACCAGCCTGGCCAACATGGTGAAACCCCGTCTCTACTAAAAATACAAAAATTATCCAGGCATGGTGGCACATGCCTGTAGTCCCAGCTCTCAGGAGGCTGAGGCAGGAGAATCACTTGAACCAGGAGGTGGAGGTTGCAGTGAGCTGAGATCATGCCACTGCACTCCAGCCTGGGCAACACAGTGAGATACTGTCTCAAAGAAAAAAAAAATGTGTGATACAGTTTGGATTTGTGTCCCCACCCAAATCTCACATTGAATGGGAGGAGGGGCCTGCTGGAGGTGATTGAATCATGGGGCAGGTTTCCCCCTTGCTGTTCTCGTGATAGTGAGTTCTCAGGAGAAGTGATGGTTTAAAAGTGTGTGGCGCTTCCCCCTTAGCTCTCTCTCTCTCCTGCTCCACCTGGTAAGATGTGCTTGCTTCCCCTTTGCCTTCTGCCATGACTGTAAGTTTCTTGAGGCCTCGCAGTCCGTGAAGCCTGCAGAACTGTGAGTCAACTAAACCTCCTTTCTTCATAAACTGCCCAGTCTCAGGTTGTTCTTTATAGCAGTGTGAGAACAGACTAATACAGTATGTGTGAAGAAAACATACATTCTTAGAGATCTGTTTGCCTGCTCTCACAGAGCCCCTGACCAGTGATGGGACATTCCAGTTAGCAGGAGAGAGGGTGTGGTGGAGCACAGCGTGGCTGGAGGAAATCACTCTAAACGGGCTTCAGTGCACTAACAGATTTTGGAGTGATTTATATGAAAACAGTTTAAAGCATTTACTAGCTGTAAGAACTAATTTCCAATAAATCAGACAGGATTCCCTTAGGAACCAGAAATAAATGAGGGCAAAAGAAATTGCTAAGGGTTGTTGAGCAATAAAGAGATGGGTTCTAGATACCTTAAAATGATATTTAAATGGACAAAGTTGATTTAGCTGTCTTCTCTCATGTCTAGGAGTAAGATTGAAGTCTGTAGCATGTCATTATAACCAGGAATTATTCACCAGGAGACCTGCAGCATTTCATGCACATTCCATTGAATGGCAATTTTAATATTCCAGTTTCAGTCCTCGGTTGTAATGAAAAGGCATTAATTGCTTGGTTTCTTGCAAAGTCTGTAACTAAAGTGTTCCTAGAACAAGTTCAAATTTGGCACACAAGGCAGAACTTTCATGATCTAATGTTAGTCATTTTTTTTCTAATTAAGAATTTTTAATGCATATATATTTTGTGATCTTCAAGTTCTCAAGTAATTATTTCACACACACGGGTCGTCTGGCATCGTGCCATGTGTCCTGGAAAATGCAGAAAAATAGAATATCACTGTGGTCCTTGCACTTCGGAAGTGTACATTTCATAGGAAGTGAAGCTGTGACACTCTCTGAGAACGCTGAAGCCACAGGTGTGTGTCAAATGTGAGGATGGAAGGACCAGCGGCCAGGAGATGCTGACATTGCTTCAGGGAGGTGGAGGCCAAACAAGGGGCTCTGAAGCACCAGCTAGACTTGGCCAGAGTGAGGAGACAGCTTATTGTCCCGGATGAGCAAGACCTGTGGCCAGAGCTGGATGCAGTTTCCAAAGACCAGGAGATGCTCTCTCAGCTGCCCACACAGGGTTCGGGAGATGTCTGTTCTGTTAGACATGGCCATTTCTTGTGGCCAGGACGTAGCATCATTTCCTAAGGAGGTGGGGGCTCACAGCTCTCTGGGACCTGGGGGATGACTGTTCTCTGTTTTAGGAACCTGCATGTGGGATGTTCTTGGGAGAGGTGAAGAGAGAGGAAGGAAAGGACACTCAAATTATTGTCCCCCACCACACACACACACACACACACACACACACACACACACACACACATCTACTTGCTTGTTTATCTGCTCATTTCATTGAAGCCTCCCAACAACTGGGGTATTTTTCATTCCCTTTTCCTAGTTGAGAAGAAAGACTCCGAGAGGGTGGAATCCTACCCTAGGTCATTTAGCTGGAAAGTTGCAGAGTGGTCTTCAAATCCAGGTCATGCCCCTTTTCAGGACACTGGAACATTCCAATCAACAGCAGGGGAAGCCGTATCTTCTCAGTAAGTTCTAGGATATTGGGGTGACCCAAACCCAGGAATCCAGTTTCTGCCCTTGCCTTTCTCTTGCATGAAAGGTTGAATTGTGCCTCATTCAAGTGCGTGAACTTCCCCAGGCCCTGCTCAGCGCATCTAGCAGAGCCAGGATGTCTGCGCTGACCCTGCATTTGGAGGCCTGGAGGTGACCTCACCACAGTTTGCAGCTTAGGCGCGCCCCCACTCCCCTACCCCCGACCTCTCACTGGTCCTGACCCCGACTCTTCTGGAATCACGTGGTGCGAGTGGTACACGAGGCCTCTGCTTGCAAAGCTGGATGCTGACCTGTGTGTGCCCCAATGACTCCTGTGGACCGTGGTTACTGCTGCACTTCAGAAGGTGTCAGGAATGTGTCCCTTCCACATCTCAGCAGCCCTGGGTGCTCCCGACATCACCCTGAGAAACCCCCAGGACCTCTCTGGGTCTCATTTCCAGAGGGTGTCTCCATCACTCATACCCCCTTGGTCATGCTGGCTTCTTTGAGCCTCTGCTAAGAGGCGAGTGGCAGTTTCCACCTCTAGGACCTCTTCTTGCTGTGACTCTGCTCGGGACCATCTTTCCTGATACCCATAGCTTCCCTTGTTCGTTCAAGTCTTTGCTTAAAGTCTCCTTCCTGGCCAGATCTTCCCTGACCCTGGCCCTCTGGTTTGGGACAGATGCCTGCACACCGCTGCTCCATTCCTGTAGTGAGTCTGGGGGAGCCCCCTGCAGGCAGGGAGCCTCGCGGGCAGCGCTGGATGCAGGCAGGAGCACACAGCCCCTCAGGCTCCAGTTCTTCTTCCCTACTCCTGACCTTTTTCTTCTCCAAAGCACTTACTCCCAGTTGACATATTGTGTGCTGGCTTGTTTGTTTTGTTTATTGTCTCGTCCACCGCCTCCCAGGAGGGCAGAGGTGTTTGTCTTCCCCCCAACTTCTCTCTCCTAAGCGCCTGGAGGTTTGCGCGGCATGTGGTGGGTGCTGTCTCCATCTTGTTTACTGATGCACCCCCAACTCCTGTTCAGAGGACAGGCGAGGCCTGGGACTCGGGTTGGAGCCCGCTCCCACGCCTCCGCCCGCTGGGCATCCTGCCTGGAGAAGCCTCCTCCTGTCTGACTGTGGGAAGCAAGCTGCGCTCAGCGGGGCATCAGTTCCAAGCGGAGGGTAAAAGCGAGCCAGGCAGAGACCACTTCTTTTGTTACTCAGTCCATGCGAGGTGGTGCCGTCAGCCCTGCTTCAGGGAGGACGCCTGCTTCTCAGCGTCCCTTCTGCAAGGAGCTGTGGGGACCCCATACTCTTTCCCAGACACGGGCGCCCGACCCTAGGGCTGGGAAGTCATCTGCCCCCATGTCCTGTGCCTGGAGCACAAACCCCTTCCCCTGTCCTTCCCCGAAACACCAGCCGCCGCCTGGAAGAATTCTTCCCTCCCACCCAAGGCAGCGGTGGGCACGCCCAGCCCTTGGTCCTGTTCTCCAGGGAACCCAGCCGTGTGTGCAGGGAGAGTTTCTCAGTGTGGCTGAAATGTATCCAAGGACGCATGGGAACTGGCCCCCCAGTGCGGTCCTGCAGTTGGTGGAAAGGAGGATCGTGGCTGGGGAGGGAGGGTGGGGATTGGGTTTTTAAATTTTAAATGTTATTATACAATATTCTAGATATACAAAAAGATAAATAACAATAAAATGGATAGCCTCATACTCGCCACCATCTTGAGAAATAAAACAGTTATTGCGTACCTGGCCCCATCCTTCCTGGAGGTAACCACTGTCATGAATGTTTATACACCTTTGCTGCATGTGTATATAGATGAGGATAATTTTCTTTCATCTGCTTTAGAACTTTACATAAATGACATTGTACTGCAAGCATGCTTTTTTAATTAAAATTTTTATTTGAAACAATTTCAGAACGTTGAAAAGTTTTTTAAAACATACAAGTACCATTTGTATATCATTCGCCAGATTTCATAGCTGTTCACATTTCACTATACTTAATTATTCTCTGTCTATGTGTGTGTGTATATATATGAAGTGGTGTACATATGTAACATTTTAACACTCTTTTGAAATATTTGAGAATAGATTGAAGACATGAAGCTTCTTACCTCTAAATATTTCACTGTGTGTTTAAGACCAAGGACATTCTTGTACATAACCACACCTTATACATAACCACAGTACAAATATCAAAGTCAGGAAATTAACATCAATGTGATACTATTATTATTTTATCCTCATCCCTTACAGAAATTTCAACAATTGTCCCAGTAATGTTCTTTATAGCAAATGAAAAACAAATGGTTGTTTGAGTTTTGGTCCTGGATTCAATCTGGGATCATGGGGCACATTTAGTTACAGTTTCTTAATCTGGAAGAGTTCTGCCGTCTTTCTTTTTCTTTCTTGAATTGGACATTTTTGACGAGTACAGGCCTGATATTTTGCAGAATGTCCCTCAGTTCTGGTTTGTCTGAGGTTCCGCGTAGATTAGATTATACAGTGTTGTCCAAAATACTACAGAAGCCACGTTATGTCCTTCTCAGTACCTCATATCAGGAGATTTGCGCATTGCTGGTTGGTGTTAACTCGTCGCTTGATTAAGGTGATTGCCTGCCAGGTTTCTCTACTGGAAAGTACTGTTTATTTTTTCTAATTAATAGGTATCTCATAAGGTGGTACTTGGGGACTGTGTGAATATCTTGTTTCTCATCAGGCTTAAAAATTTTGAAAAACAGCTTTATTGTGATGTAATTCACATGCTGTACAAGTCACCATTTAGAGTGTACAATTCAATGGTTTTTAGTGTATTCACAGAAATGTGCTCCCGTTGATTTTAAACATTTTCAAAACCTCAAGAAGAAATGCCATGTTATGTAGCCATGACTTCACTATCTCCCCATCCCCACTCCCCACCACTGGCCCTCTGCAACCATTAATCCACTTAGAGTCTCTATAGCTTTCTCTGTTCTGGACCTTTGTAAGAATGAAATCATATAATATGTGGCCTTTGGTAACTGGCTTCTTTCATTTAGCATCATGTTTTTAAGGTTCATCCACGTTGTAGCATGTAGCAGTGCTTCATTCTTTTTTATGGCTGAATAATATTTCATTATGTGGATATAACTCATTTGGCTTCATTATGTGGATATAAGTCATTTGGCTATTATTAATCATGATGCTATAAACATTTGTGCACATGTTTTTGTGTAGACATTTTTTTTTTCATTTCTTTTTTGGGTATCCACCTGAGTAAAATTGCTGGGTCACATGGTAACTCTGTGTTTAATTACTTGAGGAACTGTTAGACCTAGACCATTTTCCAAAGTGGCCACACCAATTTATGTTCTTGCCAGCAGAGTATGAGGGTTCCAGTTTCTCTGTCAACACTTGTTATTATCTGACTTTTAGATTCTCATCTTCCTCCTGGGTATTAAAGTGTCATCTCATTATGGTTTTGATGTGAATCTCCCTGATAGCTAATAATATCAAGCGTCTTTGTGTGTATATTTGTATATTTTCCATTTGTATTTCTTCCTTAGAGAAATGTCTATTCAGAGTCTTTGCCTATTTTTAAATTGGGTTACCTGTCCTTTTTATTATTAAGTTGTAAGAGTTCTTTATATATTCTAGACATAAGTTCTTTATCAGATATATAATTTGCAAATATTTTATCCTATTCCACAGTTTCAATTTTTTATGGTATCCTTTGAAGCACTAAAGTTCTTTGTTTTGAAGAAGCCCCATGTGTCTATTTTTTATTTTGTTGTTCATGCTTTTGGTGTCATATCTAAAAAATGCTTTGCCAGTCCAAGGCCGTGAATGTTTATACCTATGTTTTCTTTTAAGAATTTTACAGTTTTAACTCTTTCATTTAGCTCTTTGATCCATCTGTTTTGAGTTTATTTTTGTATATGGTGTGAGATAAGGATTCAATTTCATTCTTTTGCATGTGACTAGCTAGTTGTCCCAGCTTCATTTGTTGAAAAGACTGTTTTTTCCTAGTTGAATGGTTTTGGTGCCATTGTCAAAAGTCAATTGATGACAGCTGTATGGGTTTATTTCAAGGCTCTCATTTCTATTCTATTGATCTGTACGTCTGCTTTGTGCTAGTACCACATTGTCTTGATTACCATTGCTTTGTAGTAAATTTTGAATTCAGAAAGTGTGAATCCTCCTACTTTGTTCTTTTCTTAGTATTGTTTTGGCTATTCTGTGTCTCTTACAGTTTCATATGAATTTTAGAATCAGCTTGACAATATCTACAAAGAAGTCAGCTGGAATTCTCACAGAGATTGAATTGAATCTGTAGAGCAGTTTGGAGAGTACTGCCATCTTAACGATGTTAAGTTTTCTGACCCATGAACATTGGTGTTTTTCCATTTATTTAGGTCTTTTTAAATTTGTTTCAACCATGTTTTACAGTTTTTGCAGTGTAAGTTTTGGACTTCTTGTAATTATTCCGAAATAGTTTATTATTTTTTATTAAATTGTGAATGCAATTGTTTTCTTAGTTTCACTTTCAGATTATTTATTGCAATTGGGTAAAAACACAATTATTTTTATATATTGATCTTGTAACCTGCAACCTTGCTGAATTTGTTCATTAGTTCTCATAGTGTTTTTTAGTGGATTCCCCACGATTTTCTAAATAAAAGATCATCTCATCTGTGAATATAGTTTTATTTCTTCCTTTCCAGCCCGGAGGTCTTTTATTTATGTTTCTTGCCTAGTTACCCTGGCTAGAACTTCCAGTACAATGTTGAATAGGAGTAAAAGTAGACATTCTTGTCTTGTTCCTGCCCTAGGAGAAAGCCAGCCAGTCTGTCATCATTAAGTATATTGTTAGCTGTGGGATTTTTGTAGGTGTCCTTTATTAGGTTGAGAAAGTTTTCTTCTAGTTGGGTGTTTAAGCATGAGGATTTAGTCAAATTCTTTTTCAGCGTCTATTGAGATGATTCTGTTTTTTAGTCTGTTGATTGATATGATGCATAACTTAGTTGTTCAGATGCTGAACCAACCTTGACTTCCTAGGATAAGTCTCACTTGGTCATGGTATGTAATTCTTTTTACATGTTGCTGGATTCAGTTTGCTAGTATTTTGTTGAGGATTTTTGTATCCGCACCCATAAGAGATATTGGTGAATAATTTTCTTATAATGTTTTTGTCTGGTTTTGGTATCAGAGTAACACAGGTTTCATAAAGTGAATTGGAACATATTCTCTCCTCATATTTTTTGAAAGAGTTTGTGAAGAATCACATTCATTATTATTTACATATCTGGTAGAATTCAGTGGTAAAGCGACCTGGGCATGGGTTTTTCTTTGTGGGTAGTTTTTTTTTTAAATTGCCAATTCAGTCTTTTCATTTGTTATAGGCATTAATATATTCAGACTATCTTTTTTTTTATTGAGTCAATTTTAGTAGTTTGGGGTCTTTATAGATATTTGTTCATCTAAGCTATCTAATTTGTTGGTGTACAATTGTTCATAGTATTCCTTTGTAGTCATTTTCATTTCTGTACGGTTGATAATACTATCCCTGTTCTCATTTTTGCCTCTAGTTATTTGAGTTTTCTCTTTTTTTTTTTCTTGGTCAGTCTAAAGATTTGCCGATTTTGACATTTTCAAAGAATGAGCTTTTTGTTTCATCAGTTTTCTTTATTTTTCTTTTCTTTTTTTTTTTTTTTGAGACGGAGTCTCACTCTGTCGCCCAGGCTGGAGTGCAGTGGTGCGATCTCCGCTCACTGTAAGCTCCGCCTCCCGGGTTCACGCCATTCTCCTGCCTCAGCCTCCCGAGTAGCTGGGACTACAGGCGCCCGCCACCACGCCCGGCTAATTTTTTTTTTGGTATTTTTTAGTAGAGATGGGGTTTCACTGTGTTAGCCAAGATGGTCTCGATCTGCTGACCTCGTGGTTCGCCCACCTCAGCCTCCCAAAGTGCTGGGATTACAGGTGTGAGCCACTGTGCCAGGCCAGTTTTCTTTATTTTTCTATTCTCACGTCATTAACGTCCACTGTAATGTGTATTATTTTCTTCCTTCTGCTTATTTTTGGATTAGTTTTTGCCTCTTTTTCCAGTCTTAAGGTGGAATATTAGGTTATTAATTCGAGATTTTTCTTTCTTATTTTTTTCTGAGTTCCTTTTATATTTTTGGGGGAGAAGAAGTTTCACAGCATCCCATAAATTTAGGTATGTTGTGTCTTCATGTTTACCAATATTTGTATTTTCTGATTTCTCATTTGATTCTTCTTTAAGGCATTGATTATGTAAGAATGTGTTGTTTAATTTATACATACTTGTGAGTTTCTCGCATTATTTTTCTGCTACTGATTTCTAATTTCATTGTGTTTGGAAGACATACTTTTACTGTTTCTATCCTTTTACATTTATTGAGGTATGTTTTATGGCCTTGCAGATGGTCTATCCTGGATAATGTTCCATGTACCCTTAAGAAGAATGTGTATACCATTCTTGGGTAGAGTGCTCTAGAAACATATGTTAGTTTGTTGGTTTATAGTGTAGTTCAGATCTTCTGCCTTCTTGCCAATATTTTACCTAGTTGTTATATCTATTATTGAACTTGGGCTATTAGAGTCTCCAAATACTACTACTATTATTATTATTATTTTGAGTCAGAGTTTCTTTTGTTTTTTGTTTTTTTGTTTGTTTGTTTGTTTTTTTGAGGCAGAGTCTCGCTCTGTCGCCCAGGCTGGAGGGCAGTGGCGCGATTCTCGGCTCACTGCAAGCTCCGCCTCCCGGGTTCATGCCATTCTCCTGCCTCAACCTCCCAAGTAGCTGGGACTACACATACCCGGACCACGCCCAGCTAATTTTTTTGTATTTTTAGTAGAGACGGGGTTTCACCGTGTTAGCCGGGATGGTCTCCATCTCCTGACCTCGTGATCCGCCCGCCTCATCCTCCCAAAGTGCTGGGATTACAGGAGTGAGCCACCGCGCCCGGCTCAGAGTTTCACTCTTGTTGCCCAGGCTGGATTGCAATGTCGTGCTCTCAGCTCACTGCAACCTCTACCTCCTGGCTTCAAGCGATTCTCTTGCCTTACCTCCCAAGTAGCTAGGATTACAGGCATGTGCCACCATGCCCGGCTAATTTTGTATTTTTAGTAGAGATGGGGTTTCACTAAGTTGATCAGGCTGATCTTGAACTCCTGACCTCAGGTGATCCACCCACCTGGGTCTCCCAAATTGTTGAGATTACAGGCATAAGCCACCATACCCGGCCTCCAAATACTGTTATTGAATGGTCTACCTTTATCTTCATTTCTATCCATTTTTTCTTCATGTATTTTGGTGCTCTGTTATTAGATGCATTGTGTTTATAATTGTTATATCTTCCTGATAGATTGACCCTTTTATTTTTATGAAATGTCCTTCTATCTCTTGCAACATTCTTTCTTTTAAAGTCTATTGTATCTGACATGGTATAACCACTCCAATTTTGTGTTTGCATGACATATTTATTTTCATGCTTTTACTTTCAACCTTTTCGTGTCTTTGAATATCAGATGTGTCTTCTGTGAAAAAACTTTTTATTTCTGTGTAGTCCTATTCATCAATCTTTTCTTTTACTGCGTGTGTATTTTTGAGTCATAGTAAGAAAACCTCTTCCTACATCCAGGTCAAAAAGAAATTAACCCAATTTTCTTCTAGTACTCGTATGGTTTCATTTTTTTTCTAACATTTAATCTTTGATTCATTTGGAATTCATTCTTGTGCTTGGTAGGAGATAATGGATTTAATTTTTTAAAATTGTTATTCAGTTGTTCCAGCAACATTTATTTAAAATCATCTGTTTTCTCCAGTAATTTTAGAGGCCACCTTTATCATATACTGAATTTCCAAATGTGGTTGGGGCATATCTGGACTTCTTCTACTCCACTTCTCTGTCAACTCATACACCAGGATACACTGTTTTAATTAGGAAGGCTTTGTAGTATTTTTAATGTCTGGTAGGGCTTATGTTCCCATTGAGGCTTTTCTGTGTTCCTGGCTATTCTTGAAGGTTAATTTTCCCACATGAACTATAGTATCAATTTGTCTAGCTTCATAAAATTGCATTACATTTATAAATTAATTTACGGAGAACTGGCATTGTGATGATATTGAGTTGTCTCATCCAAGAAGAATTTATGTCTTCCCATTTGTTGAGGAGTACTTTTGTGTTATTTAGTTTTAAAAGATTTTCTCATGGAGGTTTTGCACATACCCGAATAAATTTATTCTTAAATAGTTTATCTTTATTGTTGCTATTATACATGGGAGTTTCTTTATAGTACTGATTTCTGAGTGCCAGTTTTATATTCTGCTAGTTTACTGAATCCTTTTTTGTGTGTTCGAGTTATAAATGTGTTTTTTCCAGTATATTTTCATGAGATTCATCTTTGTGGATGTTTGTAACTCTATTATTTATTTTCACTGCTGTGTACTATTCCATTGTATAAATATATCACAGGATATTTATCTGTTTGTATTTGGATGAACATTTAGATCGTTTCCCATTTGTTGAACTTGTCAAGTAGTTTTCCAAAGGCATTAATTCTGTTCTCACTCCTTTCTGTACTGTGGGAGCCTCTGTTGCTTCACATTTTTACCAACATTAGCTATTGTCAATGCTTAAATTTTGTCAGTCTGAGAGAGTGCAAATGGCACAGAAGCAGCATGCTTTTTAATGACTGTTCTTAAGTCCTTGGTTTCCAAATTCTGACCCAAATGCTGCTTCCCACATGGACACAGTCTCCATGGATTTCACACCCCACCCCCGGCCTGCTTCCTCTAAGTGCCCCTGTCTCATTCAGTGGCTGCCGGTAGGAGTTGAGAACTGCAACGCTGCTTCCCTAGTCTCCCGAGAGGGAAACACACTTCTGTAAAAATTAAACACTTTATTAGCTGAGAAGTGTCTAGCCCTGGTACTGGCCTCCTAGAGGAATTTCTTCGCTGACTTACTTGCATTATATCTTTTATATAATTATCAACAATCAGCATCCACTGAGTAGCATCTTGTACCTGACACTTTACTAGGCTCTGAACAGGGCTTAGTGATGAATAAGACCCAGTTCCCCCCACTCCTGGGGCTTTCCACCCGCTTGGAAGAGGAGACATGTTTACATTAGGTGATATCGCTGGATAACACCAGTGATACCCAGTGAGCGTGTCAAAGGCCAGGTTGCTGACACTGACAGGGAGGTTGGTAGAAAATGAATGTGGAAAGAAAAGGACACATCTCTTCTATCATATTTCAAATTCAGGAGGAAAATCTGTCATTGAATGTTTTCTTCTTGTTTTAAAAAGCTGAATTCATTCTGATAAAAATGTATATACCACCTAAAAATATATGCTCTATTTTTCCAACTGACACAATCACCAACAACTGAAAGTTGACCTTGGAGCCCTGTTCCACCTCTAATGGGTGGATATAGGATCAACCCTATTTCTAAAGGGGTACATTGCAGGATCCTGGGTCATGAGACCAGTGGCTGGTCCAGTTGTGGCCTTGACTCAGGTGCCCTTCCCTTATTTCTTATGACCAAACCACTGGCTCTGTGCTTCTCCATATGGTATGGGCTATTCCAAGCTCCTGGTATCTTGTGGATCCAAGACCCGCCTTTATCTCTCCAGTCTTCGTGAAATAAGAGCTCTTCTCTTCCTTTAGTGTTTGGGATCCTGCTACCTCTCCTGGGCATTTGAAAGCTAAGTGCCCACTCACCTCAGGTCCAGGCATTTCCTCCGTTAGCAATTCCCTCATTCTGCTGCCCAGCAAAACCAGGGTTAAACTAAGGTTTGGTTACAGCATATGGGTAAGAAGTTTCCATGCTCAATAAAGTGCCACGTCATCTACTTTATAAAAGGGTAACACATCCCTTCTGAGCTGGAAGCCTCTCTCTCCATGCTTGCTCCTCTTGTGGCCAACAGCACACCCTCCAGGCAGCTGGGCAGCATTGCAGGTGTAGACCGGGTTTACGTCAGGCAGTGCTTTCTGGGAGAAGCCAGCTGGCTTGTGCAGATATCTTGTCCATAGCCTTGACCTTACTGGATACGCTTGCTAACCTCCCAAACAAACTGGTCCAGGCTCATGAAAGTTGGTTTGTTCTTTGGTTTGTTCATTGTGCATTAATTCATTCATTTGTACGTTCATTTGGTAAACACGTATCACGTACTTCATTGAAAATTCTGCAATGATCAGGTCAGTCAAAATGCACACACACACACAAAGAGCCTCTTTCTCCCTTTACCCTATTGAGTACCTTGTTGAGCATCTGAGATGCTGTGGAATTTTTGCCAGAATTTTAGCTGTTTGTCTACCCCTGTGCTAGATGATTTGAAAGCTGCATAGGGCAGGGGCTTGACTCTTGAAAACCATGTGATTCTGTTGAAGGTGCAAATCAAGCCAGCCCACAGGAAGCAATGAGTCAACATGTGCACTTCTGTGTTTTGCTCTTGTGGGTCAGAGGAGAGGTGCTTAAATTGCCCAGTGTTCACTGAGGGCTCCCGTGGGTTGGGATTGTTTCCTAGAACCATAGCTGAGCCTTGAAGGGTGGGAAGGCTTTAGACAGATTCTGGGGAAAGGCATCATACTTGGGAAGAATAACTTGACTATGTGAGCTGAGAGTAAACGTAGTGGGTTCTGATGATGTCGAAGGGACCAGCTTGATGATATGTGTTAAGTGTTTCACATGTCAAGTCCTTGGGACCTCCTGCTTGACTAGATCAGCACTTGAGCCCTTCATATAGAAAGCTATGTGCTAGAGTGACCATTGCTGGGCAGACTGGCTGGCATGGGGCTGTGGTTGACTCTGTCCTGGATGGGGCCGTGGAGACACCATAGCCTATTCCTAGTCTGGCCATGATACCGAAATAGCCTTTAACCATGATTCAAGCCCCCACCCTTTCTCCTATGTGATTGTTGTTTGAATACTTCTATTTTGTTTTGTTGTTGTTGTTGAAACTGTAGGGTAATTACCCTTGTCCTTAATAATTGCTTTAGTTTCCTTGATGCGCAGAGATGCTCTAGAGTCTATGCTGTTAAAAAGAGGTTAGGATTAAGTTTTTCAACCTGCCGCTGGTGTGAGAAGGATGTCTCCATGCCAATTACCGTCTCCTTGATAGGATTAGTCACAGTGTTAATTGCTACTCAGAAAAACTGCCAAGTTTGTTGTTTTAGACGTTGGCTTTTAAAATATTGCAGATGTCATCTCAAATGCAAATTGTATTTGGTATTAGAGATAACTGTTGATCTATTAACACTTTGGGGTTGATTCATATCTGAGGCTGTGTGAGAAAAAGGCGTCTCACCCTTGGATTATTAATTGCATCTTTGATGGTGGTTCCAGAACTGGGAGGGGGAGGCAGCTGTCAGGTCTGTTCCTTGGCACTCTCTTTGAGAGAACCCAGAGCTCTGTCAGCAACAATCTGTTGGAATTGGCCAGCGTAATGTATGAAACAACCTTGTTCTTCAGCTCAAGAGCATCACCTACCTACTCCACAGGTTGCAGTGGTTGGTTAGCTCCTGGTTTGCCTTGAATGTTGACACTCCAGGGAATGTCCAATGGCCACAGAAGTTCCTAATCCTTAGAGATTTCTGAGTCAGTAGAACCTCCCCATTTTGGACCAGGAAAGAATAGAGAATTCTGACATTATGTAGCATTTAATTTTTTATTAATGTTTTATTTTTAAGTCATTTCAAGATTTCAGAAAAGTCGTAGGAATAAAATGAAGAATTCCCACATGCCCTTCACCCAGATTCCCGATGTTAACATTTTATCATATCTGCCTTATCATTCTGTGTGTGTGCACACGCATGACTGAACCATTTGAAAGTAAGTTTCACACATGATGCCCCATTAACCCTAAACACTTCAATGTGTATATCCTGAGAACTAGGACATCCTCTTGCATAAGCCAGTGCAATGATCAAAGTCAGGAAAATAGTACTAATGCAATAGCATTATCCAATCTGTTGACTTTATTCCTGCAACCAACAACATCCTTTATTAGCAAAATACAATAATAAAAACAATAGTCTGTTCTAGGATCCAGTTCAGAATCTCACGTTATGTTTCATTTCCATGTCTCTGTAATTGCCATCAATCAATTCTTCAGTCTTTGTCTATCAAGACCTTGCCATTTTTGCAGCATACAGGCTAGTTATTTTGTAGACTGTCCTTTGGTTGGGATTTGTCAGATGTTTCCTTAGGACCAGATTCGGGATATGCAATTCTGGCAGGAACACCACAGAAGTGACATTGGGTTGTTCTTAGTGCATTGTGTTAGAAGGTGCATGGTTGCCTGCCCCTTTACTGGGATTGTTAACTTTGATCATTGGTTAGGATGGTATCTGCTAGGTTTCTCCAGTGTAAAGTTATTGTTTATTCTCTTCATAATTAATTCACATTTTATGGAAAAATAGTTTAGGTCTATGTAAGTAGCTTGTATTTCATTAAACTTTTACCGCTTGATTTAGCATCCATTGATAATTCTTGTCTGAATCAATTATTATAATGCATGCCAGGTGGTGATTTTTCTCTAAATTTATTTATTGTTTAGTACTCTGTACCAAATTGGAAAGCTTTTTGCTTTCTTACATTTATTTATTTACTCATTGATTCGTTTATACCCATATGGACTCATGGATTTCTATCTTAGTGAGTGACATTGACTAGATTATGTTGACTGAATTACATTCATTAGGTTATATATTTGTCCAGTGGTTTATAACCTAGTTGTTTTGGTAGTTATATTGTCACAGATTTGGCCAATGGAAGCCCTTTCAATCTGGCTTCTGTGTCCTTCTGACAAATCCCCATAATGTTTTTCCACAACATTTTATTATGAAAAACTTCAAACATAGAGAAAGCTAACAGACTTTTTTTCAGTGAACACTCATGTACCTATCACCTAGGTTCTTTAATGAACATTTTATTATGCTATCTTTATCATAGATCTATTCAGCTATCCACCCAGCAATGCATCTTGTGTTTAAATTGCATTTCAAAGTAAGTTGTAGATGTCAGCACACTTCATCCATAAACACTTTGGCAGGCATGATAGTGTCTCGACTTTAACATTTATTTACAGTTCTTTTACTCAGCAAAACTTACTTACAGTGCAAGGTACACATAGTAAGTGTACCATCGAACAAGCTTTGACCAGTGCATGCACCTGTGTGACTCAGACCCCTATCAAGTTGTAGAGCATTGCAGCCAGTCCAGAAAGTTCTTTCATATTTCTTTCTAACCAGTTCTTGCTCCATCATCTTCAGCAGCAACCACTGTTCTGATTTTGTTCTCACCATAGATTAGCTTTACCTGTTCTAGCACTTCATCTAAATGGAACATGTGCAATATACATTCTTTTGTATAAGGATGATTTCACTCATTATTGTGATTTTGAGATTCATCGTGTTGTTGTTATCAGTGGTTCGTTGCACCTGTCATTCTTTGAGCACTTTCTTTTTTCTGGCCCAGCAAAATGTCCCAAGGTTGCCTTCCACTTCCTCTCACCAACCCTGGGATTAGCTCAATCTCTAATGAGCCCTGGCTCCTTTCAGCAGAGAATGGTTTCTGGATTCCAGCTGTGTGCCTTGCGATTGGTATGCCATTGCTTTTAGACACTCTCTCCCTTAGTAGAAGAAGCTAAGCAATGCATGTGTGAGGATACATTCATAGATACACAAACGCATATATATCCACACCTACTTCTAAATATCCGCATTCATGGATGTGTGTAAAACCATGCATTCGTGATGATACCAATTCTAGTCCAACATCACAGGGTTCCTCCTAGCCATTCATCTTTCCATATGTGGCACTTTCTTTTCCAACATGGAGAAATTTTCCTGAGTATATTATTGTCTAAATCCTAAAATATATATAAAGTAATGAAATAAGAGTTAACCTATACCACTGAAGAAAGCAAACCTACCAACTAGAGTTCAATGTTTGTTTATAGCACTTTTTCTTTAGCCTGAGGGCATATAATCAACATACTGTGTTCATAAGCCTGTTGGGTTAATCTCCACCCCCTTTCTCTCTGGTTATGTTATTCTTGGAAATAAAATATAATTAGGCTCTTTTGTTTTTTTTGCTTGTGTTCTATTTTATGGTCTCTCCCCATCCTTGTTGATTTTTTTAAGGATGGAAAATATTAACATGTTTATAAAAATCAAAACTATGCAAAAAAGTTAGATCCAGAGACGTGTCACTGCCCCCATCCCTCCCCACACATAGGTAACCACTCTCATTATGATCTCCTTATCTGTTTTGTGTTTCTTTGCTGAGATAAGCAGATACATGTATACTTTCTTATTTTCTCCTTTTTTTCTTACACAAAAGACAGCTACTATAAATACTCCTTTGCACATTTCATTTTTTTAAATTAAACTTTCTATTTCAGGACAACTGTTGATTCACATGCAGTTGTAAGAACTAATACAGAGAGATGATCTATGCACACTTTGAGCTGTTTTTCTCAATGGTAACATCTTGAAAACTATAGTAGAATATCACAGCCAGGATACTTGATGTTGGTACAATTAAGATACAGAACATGTCCCTCACCTCCGGGGTGCTGCGGGATGCCCTTTTTAGCCTCACCCACTTCCTCCCCTCCCCTACACCCTCTTTGACTCTTTGCAACCACTAATCTGTTCTCTATGTCTGTAATTTTTATCATGTCAAGAATGTTATATAATTGGAATCATACAATAAATTACCTTTTGGAATTGGCTACTTTGACTCAGCATAATTGTCTCGCGATTCAACTAGATTGTTGCATTTATTAAGAGTTTATTTCTTTTTATTGCTGAGTGATGTACCATAGAATGAATGTGCTACAGTTTGTTTAGCCCTTTATACATTGAAGGACATCTGGGTGTTTCTAGTTCTTGGCAATTACATATAAAATGTCTATAAACATTTGTGTACAGGTTTTTGTGTGGTCACAGATTTTCATTTCTTTGAGATAAATGCCTAGGAATGCAGCTGCTGGGTTGTATGATAACTACATATTTAGCTTTTAAAGAATCTGCCAAAGCACTTTTCAAAGTAGCCGTGCTTTATATTCCCACCAGCAATGTACAGATGACCCCATTTCTCTGCATCCTAATCAGCATTTGGTGTTGTCACTATTTTTTATTTTAGCTCTCCTGATAGGTGTGTAATGTTATCTAATTGTGGTTTAAATTTGTATTTCTCTAATTGGCTAATGATGTTGAACACCTTTGCATGTGTTTATTGCCATCTGTATATTCTCTTTGGTGAATTACCTGTTGGAGTCCTTTGTCCATTTTCTAATTGGATTATTTTATTTTTTATTAAGCTTTGGGGGTTCTTTATATATCTTAAATACCAGTCATTTGTCTGATAGGTGGTTTGCAAATATTTTCTCCTAATTTGTATCTTCTTTTGCATCCTGTCCTTCACAGAGCAAATATTTTTTTTTCTTTTTTTTTAATTTCTTTTTTTTAATTATACTTTAAGTTTTAGGGTACATGTGCACAACGTGCAGGTTTGTTACATATGTATACATGTGCCATGTTGGTGTGCTGCACCCATTAACTCGTCATTTAAACATTAGGTATATCTCCTAATGCTGTCCCTCCCCCCTCCCTCCACCCCACAACAGGCCCCTGTGTGCGATGTTCCCCTTCCTGTGTCCACGTGTTCTCATTGTTCAATTCCCACCTAAGAGTGAGAACATGCGGTGTTTGTTTTTTTGTCCTTGTGATAGTTTGCTGAGAATGATGGTTTCCAGCTTCATCTGTGTCCCTACAAAGGACATGAACTCATCATTTTTTATGGCTGCATAGTATTCCATGGTGTATATGTGCCACATTTTCTTAATCCAGTCTATCATTGTTGGACATTTGGGTTGGTTCCAAGTCTTTGCTATTGTGAATAGTGCCACAATAAACACACATGTGCATGTGTCTTTACAGCAGTATGTTTTATAATCCTTTGGGTATATACCCAGTAATGGGATGGCTGAGTCAAATGGTAATTCTAGTTCTAGATTCCTGAGGAATCGCCACACTGACTTCCACAATGGTTGAACTAGTTTACAGTCCCACCACAGTGTAAAAATGTTCCTATTTCTCCACATCCTCTCCAGCACCTGTTGTTTCCTGACTTTTTAATGATCGCCATTCTAACTGGTGTGAGATGGTATCTCATTGTGGTTTTGGTTTGCATTTCCACAGAACAAAGATTTTATTTATTTATTTCTTTTTTTGAGACGGAGTTTCACTCTGTCACCCAGGCTGGAGTGCAGTGGTGCAATCTCAGCTCACTGCAACCTCCACCTCCCAGGTTCACACCATTCTCCTGCCTCAGCCTCCCAAGTAGTTGGGACTATAGGCGCCTACCACCACTCCCGGCTAATTTTTTGTGTTTTTAGTAGAGACAGGGTTTCACCATGTTAGCCAGGATGGTCTCCATCTCTGGACCTCGTGATCCACCCGCCTTTGCCTCCCAAAGTGCTAGGATTACAGGCATGAGCCACCGCGCCCGGCCCAAAGATTTTAATTTTCATGAAATCTTCTTTACCCATTTTTCTTTTTATATGTTGTGCTTTAGGTGTTAAGTTTAAGAACCCTTTGCCTAGCCCTAGTTCCCAAATTTTCTTCTATGTTTTAAGCCCATTGTCCATTCCAAGTTAGTTTTTGTAGGTGTGGAGAAGACTTTGGTGGAGGTTTTTTCTTTTCTTTTTTTTTGCCTGTGGATGTCTGATCACTGTAGCACCAATTGTTGAAAAGGCTATCTTTCAACAAAGCTATCTTGAATTAATTTTGGCATTTCTGTCAAAAATCGGTTGGGTGTATTTGTGCAGGTCTCTTTCTGGGTTCTCTATTCTATTGGTTTATGTGTCAATTCCTTTGCTAATACCACACAGAATTGATAACTGTAGCTATATAATAAGACTTCATCTGTATCCTGCCATTCTTATTTGGAATATTTGTACTTTCTCACTCTTTGATTAAGTTTAGCTTGTGATTATCCTATTTTTTTAAAAAAAGACCCGAAATTTTGGTTAATTTGATCCACCTCATTTATTTCTACATCTAACTTTATTTTTCCCTTTCTTATGGTTATGCTGTTGTTCTTCTTCTAGCTTTTTGAGCTTAGAATTTTAAAATTTTAATTTTTCATTTTTATTAAAATAATAAAAAAGGCTATGAATTTTCAGTCTGATCACTGTTTTAAATATGTCTCATAAATTCTGGTACGTAGTGTTTTTGTTTGTTTGTTTGTTTTTTGAGATGGAATCTCACTCTGTCGCCCAGGCTGGAGCGCAGTGGCGCGATCTCAGCCCACTGCAACCTCCGCCTTCCAGGTTCAAGCGATTCTCCCACCTCAGCCTCCCCAGTAGCTGGGACTACAGGCGCACACCACACCTGGCTAATTTTTGTATATTTAGTAGAGATGGGGTTTTACCATGTTGGCCAGGCTGGTCTCAAACTCCTGACTTCAGGTGATCCTCCTGCCTTGGCCCCCCAAAGTGCTGGGATTACAGGTGTGAGCCACCGTGCCCCACCTGGTATGTAGTGTTTTCATGATCACGTGTACATTTTTGGAATTTCTATTGCTTTAGTTTTGAAAAGATTTTTAACATTATTTTCCAGTTTTATTAGACTGTGATCAGAAAATATTTCTTTGTAATATTTCTATTTTATGAAATGCATTGATTATTTATCACCTAACACGTGACCAACTTTTGTGAATATTCTGTGTGTACTTAAGGAGAAGATATAGTAGATTCCATATCTACTAATAGGGAATTCAAGGAAAAAGTATGAAGTGTTACTGTATTAGTCTGCTCTCACATTGCTGTGAAGAACTACCTGAGACTGGGTCATTTACAAAGACAAGAAGTTTAATTGACTCATGGTTCCACAGGCTGTACAGGAAGCATGGCTGGGGAGGCCTCAGGAAACTTACAATCGTGGCAGAAGGTGAAGGGGAAGCCCACATGTCCTGCGTGGCTGGAGCAGGAGGAAGAAGGTGAAGGGGGAGGTCCTGCACTCTTTCAAACAACCAGATCTCCTGAGAACTCACTATCACGAGAACAGCAAGGGGGAAATCCTCCCCCATGATTCAGTCACCTCCCCCAGGCTCTTCCTCCAACATTGGGGATTACAGTTTGACATGAGATTTGGGTGGGGACACACATGCAAACCACATCAGTGACAAATTGATTTGTCAAGGAAATTGATTATATTGTTTAGGGCTTCTGTGTCCTTACTTATTTTTTGTTTACCTGGTTTCTCTTGTACTGACAGCGGTGTGGTAAACACACTATTCTTAGTGTTTTCATCTATATTTCCTACAGTTTCTTTCTTTCATTTTCCTTCCTTCCTTCCTTCCTTTTGTTCTTTCATTCTTTGGTTCTTTCACAGAGCTGTCACCCAGGCTGCAGTGCAGTGTTGCATTCTCGGCTCACTGCAACCCCCGCTTCCTGGGTTCAAGCAATCCTTGTGCCTCAGCCTCCGAATGGCTGAGACTACAGGCAGGCACCACCACGCCTGGCTAGTTTTTGTGTTTTTAGTAGAGATAGGGTTTTGTCATGTTGGCCAGGCTGGTCTTGAACTCCTGACTTCAAGTAATCCACCATTCTTGGCCTCCCAAATTGCTGGATGTGAGCCATCAAACCTGGCCTATCTTTCCTACAATTTCCTCTCCTGTAAAAGTGGTTGTAGTCTTGTTTGGTGCACTAATATTCATTACGGTTATGTTTTTATTGTGGAATGTGATTTTTAGCATTAGAAGGTGTCATAATGTTGTTTCTTAAATTATACTTATTCTACTTTGATATGAAGATTGCAATACTTGCTTTGTTATTTCCATTTGCCTCATATGTCTTTGCCATCCTTTTAGTTTTAGGCTTTCTGAATCTCTTTGATATGGTTTGGCTCTGTGTCTCCACCCAAATCTCACCTTGAATTGTAACAATCCCCATGTGTCAAGGGTGGGACCATGTGGAGAAAATTAAATCATGGGGACAGTTTCCCCCATACTGTTTTCATGATAGTGAGTCCTCACAAGATCTGATCGTTTTATAAGGGGCTTCTCCCCCTTTGCTCGGCACTTCTCTCTCCTGTTGCCATGTGAAGAAGGAAGTGTTTGCATCCTCTTCTGCCGTGATTGTAAGTTTCCTGAGGCCTCTCCAGCCATGTGGAACTGTGAGCCAATTGAACCTCTTTCCTTTTATAAATTACCCAGTCTCGGGCAGTTCTTTATAGCAGTGTGAGAACAAACTAATACACTCTTTTGAAAAGTATGCCTCTTATATATAACATATAGTTGGATCTTTCTTTTTAAGCCAAATTGAAAATTTTTTTGTTTTCATAAGTTTCATAAGCCCATTCACTTTTATTTATATGCCCAATATGTATAATATCTTATATAATAAATGCAATGTGTATTATGTTCTACTTGCTGTACTTGTCTTTCTACATGATGCATTTTCTATTCTCATTTAATTTCTTTTTATATATAAGAAATTCTCATTTTTAGTCTAATGGGTACCTTTGTACTCATTACCTTTAAAAATCCCGTTAGTCTCTTACTAACTTTTACCATTTGGTCTTTCGGTTGTTAATGGAGTCTCTTGACTCCCACCTGTTGCTTATACAACCATCATTGAGCTTATTCTGGTTTTGTCTTTCCTTTTTTTGTTTCCTATCATTTTGTAGTTGACAAAAAACATATATAATCTATGTATGATTCTCCTAACCTTAGTTACACACTTAATTTAGGTCCATAATTAAATATATTAAACGTTCCCCATAAGTTCCTTTGCCAAAGAGTCCCCAGTCATCTCCTGGTTGGATAAAGTTAATTTTCTAGACGATTCCTTCAGAGGCGCCTGTGGGTACATCACTCAATTCTTCCATATTTTAAACTCTTATTCTGTACCTCTGATTTTTGAGGGTCTGCTTCGCTAGATATAAAATCTTTGAGTTTTATGGAACTGCTGCTCCATCCTTGCCCCACCTTCTAAGTTGTTTTTGAGAAGGCTGACAACTGTCTCTCTTGCCCTTATAGTAAGTTATTTGATCTTTTCATTTACAAGCGGTGAGGCTATTTTTCAAATGCATCGTTGAGGTTTTTAATTCAGTTTGTAGTGTTATGACACAGTTCCTCCCTCTCCACCTTATGGTTGGGATTTTGGGGTAAGTGTCGTATTCTCATTTTAGTTTTTCTTCTTTCATAGTCTCCTACAGATGAAGACCTCTTACATCGCCACATTGAGTGGTTCGTGTGATTTTTAGTTCAAGAGCTCCCTCTTCTGTCAGTGCAGCGAAGTGCAGTTTCTTTATGACTGGTTTTTGGGGGAGGGGCGGGAGGAGTTGAGGGTCCTTGGATGTATCATTATTTTTTGTTTTGCAGAATCCTAAATGCCCACATCTGGCTTCTCCCTCCTTCCCCTGCACATTTTCTAATGCTGCCCCTGCCTACCTTTAAATCACTTCCTTCTAGTCCATATTCTGGTCTATCTGGATTCATTTTGGTATTTTCTCCCCTGTAGGATGTACTTTCTCTTTCTTCAGGTAATTGTAATTTATTCCTAAACTCTCCATGCTCGACTTCTGCCTTCATTGGCTTTTGGACCCATCTTATCCTCTTGCTCTTTATAAAAGTTCTGGGTGGGAACTCAAGAATTTGTTAATTTGATGTTTATAGTGTCTCTTTTTTCCAGTCACGTGAAAGGTGTGTGGGATTTGTGTGGTTGTTTTTGTTCTTCTTGTTGATCTGTGTAGTTTTTAGAGGATGCGTTGGGAGATTTGAGTTTTTGTGGCTATCATTACCTTGGCGACCTGAAAGTCCCTTACGTGGCATTTTAGGAGATGTGTGCAGTTATATCAATTTCAAGTACAATAGTGACTCAAGCCTGTTATGAACACCATCTTTTCATGTTAATTGTACCATAAAAGAATCTTGAGGATATCTTTAAAAGGTCTGCTCTCTTACGAAGGTTAAGTATCTCCCCTGTAAGCTTGTTTACACCATGCATCTGTTTAGCCAGCCCTTTTTCATAGACACTTCAGCCAAATATTGGCGTGTTTTCTGTTTCTGTGTTTATGGTTGAACTCAACGAGCCTTTTACTATTGTGGCATATGGGAGGGAGCGTTGCCATTCTGCTGCCAGGGGTGAGTGTGATCTGGCAGCTGTTACATTGTGTATATGCGTGTAGGTCTCTATCAAGAAGGGACCCGCCATGCTTACCTGGGAGGGGAGATATACCAGGATCCTGAAGGTGGTTCTCCCAGGGTGAGGCTTATCCATTGCATGCCAGATGTGTTGACCCTTGCGATTTCCCCAAACGTGGGAAACTCACTGCATCATTTGTGGTAGTGGGGGACTGTGTCTGTGCTCTCTCCTGATGTTTGAATTTTTTCTTAAAAAAAGAAAAAAAGGAGATTCACCATCTTCCATGGACTGAATATCTGTGTTCCTCCAGAATCCATGTGCTGAAGCCCTAACCCCAGTGTGATAGTCTTTGGAGATGGGGCCTTTGGGAGGTAATTAGATTTAGGTGAAGTTGTGAGGGTGGGGCCCCATGATAGGATTAGTGCCCTTATAAGAAGAGGAAGAGGGGCCTGGTGTGGTGGCTCACACCTGTAATCCCAGCATTTTGGGAGGCTGAGGCAGGAGGATTGCTTGAAGTCAGGAGTTTGAGACCAGCCTGGGCAACATAGGGAGACCCCATCTCTACCAAAACAAAGAAAAAAGAAGAGGAAGGTACTAGAGCACTCTCCCTGCTTTGTGAGGACACAGTGAGAAGGTGGCTGTCTGTAGGCCAGGAAGGGAGCCCTCACCAAGAATGGAACTGGCTGGCATCTTGATCTCAGACTTCCAGTCTCCAGACCTGTGAGACATAAATGTCTGCTGTTTAAGCCACCCAGCCTCTGGTACTTTGTTACGGAAGGCTGAGCTGACTCAGATGCCAGCCAACCATATTTTTACAGCGTTCTCATACAAAGCCCGAAACCAGAGTCAGATTCAGCGCTGCCTGGCTTGGGGAATGCGCCATGCCTGACTCATTGCAGGGGGTCAAGAATGTTTGTGAGATGAATACATGGAGTATCTTTGTTCTGGAAATAGACCACCTATGAATTATTATAGTAGAGAAATCCCAGGCCCCCTCGAAGGACAGCAAAAACCTGTAAAGTGTCTGTACTTTGGGCCCAGAGGAATAATGGAAAGAGGCCAGGCATGCTGGGAAAGTTCCATTTACAAACCCGCCTTCTGCTGGGTTGAGTCTCACCTGCTGTGGGCTCAAGGATCCTGGCCTGGCCTATTTTTTCTCTGGGTGGATACCCCATTCCCGGGAGCGTTCAGATCCCTGAAGACAGCTTCTGTTTCCTCCGAGACCACTACTGAGTCTTGTCACCTGGTGTCCCCACGGTGCCGCCCTGTCTTCTCTTGTTCTCTGTCGGTTCCAGAAAAAGGGACCACCTCGGCTCTGTGGCTTTGGATGTCTCCAGAGGAGGGTTAAGGCCTCAGACAGCTTCTCCAGTGGGACACAGCCAACATCTGAGCTGCATTTGCAAAATGAGAGCCAATCTTAGGCTGAGTCGGACAGGGATAAAGGAATTGTGCTCGGCCACCCAGGTGGCACCTGCTGTCCCTTGACCTGGCACCATGGGCTCAACTTTGGGTTTTAACTTCCCATGAGTGGTGGACATGGAGAGGAAATGGTCAAGAGGATGAGGACATATGGGGAGCGATCTCCAGGGTCACTGAGGTCCTGTCTCCTGCCTCCTGCTCCCTAGGGCCCTCCAGCTGGGCCCAAGAGGTCTCCCTCCAACCTGGTTGTCAGTCAGCTTCTGCTGTGCCCTCACGGGGAATTCCTCCTAGAGCCCACCAGGTGGGAGAGCCAGGGCAGGAAGCGCTGAAGGCCGGCATAGCACCAGCACAGATGAATGGCCCGGCTTTCTCAGAACCCATCCCCTGGAACACTGGAGGCAGCGAAGGAAGGGCCAGGTTCTATGAGAGGAGCTTAGGCAGCAGGAATACTCCATGACAGCAGAGATGCTGGGGCCTTTTCCCCAGAGCCTTATTCTTATTTTTTTAAATCTTTAGATAGAGCTGTCATTCACGGCATTTAATTACTTGTTCATTCATTCATCATTCATTCACTCATGCACTTGATGAGTATTGCACTCTCCTACCTTGTGCCAGAGACTGTGCGAGACTCGGAGAATTGGTTACACACCCAGAGTCTTGCCTTTGGGGGCTTTCACGAGCAGAGCCATTGCTCCGGCTTTTGGGTTTCCATAGCGTGCATTAGCCTTTGAAGACCTCCGGGAAGTCCCTCCAGAATCAAACCTGTTCCATTGTGTTTCACTGAGAATTCTGCAAATTTCTTTGGTGATGGGACTTGATTCTTCTTTATATGGTACCAGGCAGACAGTGAATGCGTCGTGAAACACCTCTCCAGGCCTGTGGAACAGGGTGGGGGACACTGGGGTCTCAGTGAGAGCCTGGCCTTTGGATTCAGACAGTGCTGAGTTACAGTCTCAGCCCTGCTCCTCGCTGGCTGTGGGGCTGGGGCCACGTGAACTGGCTAAGCTTTGGCTTTCTCAGAAATAGTTTGGGGATAATGATTCCTGCCTGGTGGGAGGATTAAATAAGATAAAGGAATGGCAAAGTTTCATCCTATGGTCAGGGAGGTTGATGACTGCCTTGTGCCATGGGTGACCCCTGTGTTCCTTCAGAGGGCATGTGCACAAGCTGGTGCATACACACACACACACACACACACACAAACACACACACAGGCTTCCTGTAGTCCTCGCTTGCCTGGAAGGCAGCAGTGACTCTGCCTTCTAGAAGTGGTCTGAACTGTCTGCTTTCCAAACCGGGGCGACAGGACTGTGACTCGAGGTGATGGGTTGCTGCACTGCTGTGCTGCCAGACGCATTCTGCTGGCTTCTCATAATGTCAGTGAGATCTGGGAAATGGACCAAGCACGATTTCCAGCTAAATGAAACACTTTGGGGCCATCAGCTAAATAGATGATGCTTTTGAGAAAACCCCATGAGCATTGTGTCAGACAGGCCATGGGACCCTGCAAGCCTGTCTTTTTCTGTGCTCATCTGGGTGATGAGACATTGCCCGGGCCGGCTCCATGAGCCCCTCTGGCTGTGAGGACCTGTGTCTTCTGTCTCAGCACACCTGTGGGGAGGCTGAGATTTGAGCCTCATGGAGCACTCAATCCTTTCTGCATCTTGCTGTCTTTGTGCCCTCCTCTTTCTCCCTTCCTCTTGCCTGACTGTTGACTACAAAATAGGATATTATTTAGGAACGTGTCCTTGCCTCCCTCCCTGGCTCCACATCACCCCATGACGTAGTGGCTGTGCTCAGGCGGAGAGTGAGTTATGTTTCTGTGGGCAGGAGCGGGTCATGAGTCCTGGGTCCTCCCTAGACAGCCCCAGGCCTTTCTCTTTGTTCCAAGGGGCCCGGCCGCCATATTGATTGTTTCATCCCTGTGCACTGCCCAGAGCTGCCTCCTGGAGCACTCTCTCTTCTTTCCTGATGGCAACAGTCCTACCTGATGGCAACGGTCCCTGGGCCAGAGGATGCCCATTGGTCTTCATGGAGGGAGCTTGGGTCAGGCCCACTTGGTCTCCAATCCTGGCTCCGCCGCGTGCCAGCTCTGCAGTGGTGCCAGCTTATCCTGCTAAGCCTAGCTTCCTCTTCTACGTGGGTATATCTGCCCCAGGTGCAGTTGTGAGGATCCGGGGTAGTGCTCATGAGGTGCCCAGCACCCTGTGTGGCACAGAAGTGACCAGAAAATACCAACTCACCTCATGCCAAGTCTTCACTGTCCTTAAGATCTCCAACCTTTTTTCTTGATCTTCTTCCCTCGATGACCAACACCCTTGTTCCTCCCACCCTTGCGGGCCACCCCCTCATACATCTTTCCTTGGGCCACAACTTAGGCCTTTGCCTTGCCTTTACTTACCTGTTCATCTACCCACCCACCCACCCACCTATCCAACCATTCATTTCTTGCTTCATTCATCCAGTGATGTATTGAATGTTTCCTACATGTGTATGTCAGGCTAGGGTGAGCAAAGCAGATTCAGTGTCTGCCTACCCTAAACTTAGTGCAGGAGAGGATAGAGACAGTGGAACAGGTGCATGTGCGTGTGAGTATGTGTATGTGTGATTGTATGTGTATGTGTGTGAGTGTATGCATGCATGTGTGTATGTGTGTGTGAGTGTGTGATGGGAGGTAGGTGCTAACAGGGAGTCTTGAGAAATGCATACTAGGGTCACCAAACAGGGTCCTGTGGGGTCAGGAAAGCTTCATGGAGGAAGTGACTCTTACCTCCTTGAGCAGATATAAGCAACCTGAGGCCAGGGGTTGTGTTTTCTAGGGCCTCAGAACACCAGCATCGTCAACAGGTGAGTGCCTGCCATTTATATGAGGCCCTGGGTTTGCAAAGAGGGATGAATATGCAAAATAAATAGTAATGCAAAGGGACAGTTAATAAATACTTGTCCAATGAATTCATGGATGAATGTGCCATTGCCAGGCTTATATTTGCTAAGCAATCTTCCCAGCATGTGTTAAATCTCTGACTCACCATGAATAAGGAGCTTAGAAGAGCTCATTTGAGTTTCCACGTGGTTCATGAATATGCAAGCGAGATTCCTTTTAATCTCAAATTTTATTTTATTAGATGTATTTACATGTATTTATTAGCTCTCAGGTTTTCCTTGGGGCCTATGGGAAATTTAACAAAGGTATCATCCCATCTTCACTGCTGTTGTTACAGGGCAGGATGGAAGATTCCTGAATAACTCAATCACCCCAGATGACCAGAGATCTTCTGAGTGTGTAATGACCACAGACTAATCTTAATCATAATCACTACCATGAACCCACATGACGTGCAGTTGTATAAAGGATGGGGCACCTCAGTGTTTGTACCATCTTTACATAAAGCCAGAGTGCTCAAGCCATCCTGGACCTCACCTGGTGGGAGGGAGAATCATGCTCTGCCAGGTGGAGGCCTTAGGTCTTGTTGGTCTCCTTTTACTGCAGGAGAGGCTGCAGGCTTAGCTGGAAGCATAATCGCTGCTCAAGGTCAGGCTGTGCCCAGTGGCCGAGGCGCTTGGTGAGCTTTCCACTGGGTGGCCTAAATTTGCACCGCTGTGCAGGCTCTCGTCCCAGTTGGCAAGGGCACCGCAGCTGGATGGCTCAGTGTCCACCCAAAGGGAAGTGGAAAAACCAGCAGCTGGCTGAATCTGAGAAGGTTTTCATGTTCCCAACGAGATCCAAGATCAAAACAGTTTTCTAAAACTATTTTCCACTTTCTAAAATTAAGGTTATTATTATTATTTTTCAGGAAATCTGCTGTGTATGGGTTTTATTTTTAAACGTCATCATCATTTTGTACAGGAGCACAAAACTCATGAATTCCGTCCCTGCTCAAGCGGGGTCCCAGGTTGGAGGCGTGACACCCGCACCTGCCCACTGGTGTCATTGATTGCCAAGGGCAAGGCTCTAGGGTTAGTGGGAGCCTGATGAAAGCCCACCTGGGGCTCTTGATGTGGGAGTGTTTGGTGGATGTGCCTCCCTGCCCCACTTCTCAGGGCCCTGCTCCGTAGCTTCTCCATGTTGTCTGGATGGTCTGTTGGCACCCTGCCCACCGCACTTCAGCTTCCCATGCTGCCATCTGCACGGGCTGCTGCCCTGATGAGTCTTGGGTCACATGAGCTGCATCCTCATTGCTGCAGCCAGCGGATGGCAGAAAGCGCCTTGACCCCATCGTCCAGTGTCTCCTTGGCTGAGATGAGGAGGCTGGAGGAGAGGCTAGGAAGAGTCAGGAAGGGGCTGTAAGGGGCCAGCTGGGCGGGGGACTGCAGCCTGGGGCAAATTCTTACTGATCTTGGCAGATACCTTTTTTTTTTTGAGACGGAGTCTCTCTCTTTTGCCCAGGTTGGAGTGTGGTGGCACGATCTCAGTTCACTGCAAGCTCTGCCTCCTGGGCTCATGCCATTCTCCTGCCTCAGCCTCCCGAGTAGCCGGGACTACAGGCACCCACTACCATGACCGGCTAATTTTTGTATTTTTTAGTAGAGACGGGGTTTCACTGTGTTAGCCAGGATGGTCTCCATCTCCTGACCTCGTGATCTGCCCGCCTCAGCCTCCTAAAGTGCTGGGATTACAGGTGTGAGCCACCGCGCCCGGCCAGCAGATCTCTTTTATTATCCACAAAGACCTCTACTGTCACCCTTTCCCTCCCCACCAACAATATCCTGGGAGCCTTTTCTCCTAGTGGCCCTGGGAATTACTCATTTAAGGCATTGGATTTCCCTTGGAACTTCCCTTTCCTGGGGGTGTGGGTGGGGTGTTGCTGAGAACACTTGGGAGGGTCCGTCGACAACCCATCAAGAGTGGCGAGGCCGGCACCCCAGTGCAATGTGCCAGCGGGGTTGACAGCTACCCCAGAGAAAAGGGTGGAAGCTCAGACACTTAGTAGGATTTCAGGGGTTCACTTCTCTGCATCAGTCCCTCTCTGAAGAAGGTCACTGGTGCGTAATCATAGACTTTTGGTTGGCTCAGAGTTCCCTCGACAGTGGCATTTCCAGCTCAGAAGTTCAGGGTCTAGTCTCCCCGCAGGAAGATGGTGAATGACGGAAACACATCCCCTCGCCTGTTCCAGTGCGGCTCCTCCGCTCATCCCTATAGGGTTCCTGCCAGCAGCAAACCTTTCCGAGCCACTGATTCCTTATCTCAGGGGTTGGGATCCTAGCATTCCCTTTTGGGGGTGTCCTAGGATGGCAGATGTGGGATGGCCTGGCGTGTTCAGCCCAGTGCCTGTCCATGGCCCCTTGAGGCAGGCGTTTCCTTCTTGCCTTCTCTGGCTTTGAGTTCAGTTGCCCCCACATCCCCTGAGGATCCAAAAGGGGCTTTTTAACTCTGCTCAATGAGAACTTTCCTTGAGGCCCCACACATGCCTCCAAAGAACCCGCTTTTAGGAGGCATGCAGGCCAAGGTTTATTGCAGTAAAAGAGAGTGACACAAAGCTCACTGCCTCCCCCTCAAATTCCCACCCCGCCACCTCACCCTCATTGCCTGCCTCTCATGGAATTACAACCATCTGCTTGTTATTTGTGATTTCCACTCGCCTTCAGGCTGTTCCAGGCAATGGCTGAGTTTCATCACCTTTACATCCCTAGGACTGGGTGCAGGGCAGGTGCCCCGTGAATGCTTGCTGAGTTCATGCTGTAATCCCTGTCCTCTAATTTCATTTAAATTAACATTTTCCTCTCTGACAAAGATAGAACATGCTCATTGAAGAACATTCTTACCACACAGAAAGATATAACAAAAAGCAACCAACTTCACAAACATTGTCTGAAGTCCCATTTCCCAGAGATAGCCGGGGTCAAGGTTTTAGAGAATGCCATCCTTCTGGACTTTTCCTTATGCATGCATAGATATATAGGTGCTGGGTATGTGAAGAATTGTATAGAAATGAGATCTCACCATGCATTCCATTTTGCATTTTTTTTTTTAAATCACAGAGTGCTTTCCATGTTAACAAATACAGATACGCACATTTTTTCTAATAACTGTGTACTATTCTATCAATATCCTGTGATTCATTTACCAAAGTAGTTAACTGAAGCCTTTTTTTTTTTTTTTTTTTTTGAGACGGAGTCTCGCTGTCACCCAGGTTGGAGTGCAGTGGTTCGATCTCGGCTCACTGCAAGCTCCGCCTCCTGGGTTCACTCCATTCTCCTGCCTCAGCCTCCCCAGTAGCTGGGACTGCAGGCACCCGCCACCATGCCCGGCTAATTTTTTTGTATTTTTAGTAGAGACAGGGTTTCACCATGTTAGCCAGGATGATCTTAATCTCCTGACCTCATGATCTGCCCACCTCGGCCTCCCAAAGTGCTGGGATTACAGGCGTGAGCCACCGCGCCCGGCCAACTGAAGCCATTTTTAAGGGGTTTCCACACTCTTCCTATCATCAACTAGGCTGTGGGGAATGTCACTCTGTCCATCTCTGTGCCCCTGTCTACCCAAATTAGTGGGACCAACCCCTTTCACAGGACACCAACCCCATTTATAAGTAGTTTACAGGATGCTACTTTGCTTCTGTGAACTTATCCCTTTGTTCTATTGTTTGTTTTTTGTTTTTTTAGATGGAGTTTTTGCTCTTGTTGCCTAGGCTGGAGTGCAATGGCGTGATCTTGGCTCACCGCAACAACTGCCTCCTGGGTTCAAGCAATTCTCCTGCCTCAGCCTCCCGAGTAGCTGGGATTACAGGCATGCGCCACCACGCCCGGCTAATTTTTTGTATTTTTAGTAGAGACGGGGTTTCTCCGTGTTGGTCAGGCTGATCTCGAACTCCCAACCTCAGGTGATCCACCTGCCTCAGCCTCCCAAATTGCTGGGATTACAGGCATAAGCTATCACTCCCAGCCAAACTCATCCCTTTGTAAACGTCAGGTTTCTCCTGTGTGGGCCAATGTTCCCGGGGGCTGCCTGGGTTTCCTAAAATGGGAGTAATGATCTTTTATGACAAGGGGCATCCTGAGGAGTGACCAGTGAGTGAGAAAACCTGGTAGTCTCTCTTGCTCCAACAGGATCGTACGCTGCATGAGGACAGGAAGGGCTGTTTCTTCTAGCCCCTCCCTTCCCCTCCCAGGACTCCTCACCCAGGGCCCTGCACATGGGGACTCAGGGTGGCTGCTGACTGCAAGAAAGAAGGGCCGAGGCGGGAGCCCCAGGCTGGCAGCGCTTTGTCCCTCAAACCTGCCAAAGGTCATCGCCAGGCTTTGCCCTCATCTTCTTAGCCACCTAGCTCCCCTGGCAGTAAAACATCATTTTCTATTAAATGATATGTCTGACATTTACCAAATTTTTATGTGACAATTTAGAAGGAACTGGTTGCATTAAACAGCCTTATTAATATTGCAGTAACGTGATTAGGGGAACATCATGGTTGTTAGACCACAGGGCTCTGATTTATGAGCTCTGGAGGCACAGAGGTCTCCATTGACCAAAACACCTTCAGCTCAGTTCATGTACGGTTATCAAAATCCAGAGATGTAGTCCTGTGATCACATAGCCCTTCAAAACAAGGGTGGTGTTGAGAGCTCTTCAAGAACTCCGGACTCGGCCGGGCACGGTGGCTCACGCCTGTAATCCCAGCACTTTGGGAGGCCAAGGCGGGCAGATCATGACGTCAGGAGATTGAGACCATCCTGCCTAACATGGTGAAACCCCGTCTCTACTAAAAATACAAAAAATTAGCTGGGCGTGGTGGCGGGCACCTGTAATTCCAGCTACTCAGGAGGCTGAGGCAGGATAATGGCATGAACCCGGGAGGCGGAACTTGGCAGTGAGTTGAGATCGCGCCACTGCACTCCAGCCTGGGTGACAGAGTGCGACTCCATCTCAAAAAATAATAATAATAATAAATAAAAATAAAAACAACTCCGGACTCTGCGTTTCCAACTGGGAAGTGTAGAGTATGATCATTAGACTTGGGAGGATTAGCACTGATGGATATTTAAGCCACCCAGAAAGCCTCCTCTGGTAGGGCTCAAGCTGGGCTGGACCCTGTTCTAGCTCTCTGATGGTCTGATTGGGATTTGAGTCTCTGTGCACATCTCAACCATCTTCTGAGGAAGGCAGCAGAGGACAGGAGTCAAATCATGCCTGGAGTCGGGCCTCCCTACTGGGGAATCCTGGTGTCACCACGATTGCTGTGTGGACTTGGGCAAACCATCGAACCCCGCTGAGCCTTGGTGGCTTTGCCTGTGAAGAGGAATGATTGTGCTGCCCACTCCACAGGTTCATGGCAGTAGTCAAGTGGGGCTCGTGCATGTGAGCCCTCAGCATAGCTCCTGACTCTCACTTCGTGCTCAGCAGGTGCAGTCTCTCACCGGGATTCCAGGAGGGCCCTGCAGTCTCTGTTCCCAGCCCCAGTTAGGAACACACTGGAGATACTTTTGGAGACTCTTCTAGATCTACAGAAGACCCCAAGATAAAGGGCTGTGGCTCCCCCAAGGGTTTTCAGCCCTCTGGGGACAGACATGTGGAGCAAACTGTAATGAAGCAAGGGCACCTACAGGGGCCTCAGACCGGGGATGGCGTTGTGGCACAGGAGGGTCGAGGACCCGCCAGCGGAGCAGGAGGCAGTGGCATTCGGGATTGGCCCTGAGGAACCAACCAGGATGCTGGACTTTGGTCAGGGGATGAAGCTCTGGGTTTGAAATAGGAGCTTCATGATCCACAGCTGCCTTGGGGCACTTTGGATTAAGGTGACAGTGTGTGCTATGACACCAAGGCCTTAGGGCACATTGTGCTGCTGGAGGGGGATGGGTTTGGGTCAGGGGGCTTAAGGGTGCATGGGAAGGGGCCACAGAGCAGGCTGAGCCCAGGGGGAGGGCTCTGCACGCAGCCCAGGAATTCCCTTCACAGCAGCACAGAAAGTGTGTGCGTCAGGACGGGCATCTCCCTGGAGCAGGTGGAGGGGAGCCCAGAGGGCAGCCCCACAGAGTCCGGGAGGAGATGATGAGGCCACCCCAGGGAAAGCAGGGCCTGGGGCAGAGGAAGGAGAGTGGAGGTGAGAGCAGAGGGGGCTGAGAGAGTTCTAGGGGATGGGGGTTGCCGTCCTTCCATCCTCCCTGGGCCTTCTGCCCAGCTTTGCCCTGGCACTGTGGGCCATTTCCCAGATTTGTAGAGGTTGTCAGGGAGCTGGGAAAGTGAGGGCAGATGGCGAAGTGTTGCAGGGCTGGACCACGAGGCAGCTGGAGGCCAGGACAATGGACTGGGCAGGGTTGCAGGGCCAAGTGCAGTGGTGAGAGTGGGTGAGAGGAGGGGAGGGGAGGAGGGGAGGAGGGGGGTGTGAAGGGGAGGAGGAAGGAGGGCAGGAGGAGGGGAGGGGAGGGGAGGACCAGAGGAAGGGGAGAGGAGGTGGGGTGAGGTGGGGAGGATTGGAGGAGGGGTGGGGGGGTGAAGTGGGGGAGAGGAGGGGAGGATTGGAGGAGGGGTGGGGGGTGAAGTGGGGGGAGAGGAGGGGGGGATTGGAGGAGGGGTAGGGGGGGTGAAGTGGGGGTGAGGAGGGTGAGGAGAGGAGGGGAGGATTGGAGGAGGGGTGGGGGGTGAAGTGGGGGAGAGGAGGGGAGGATTGGAGGAGGGGGTGGGGGGTGAAGTGGGGGGAGAGGAGGGGAGGATTGGAGGAGGGGTGGGGGTGAAGTGGGGGAGAGGAGGGGAGGATTGGAGGAGGGGTGGGGGGTGAGGTGGGGGAGAGGAGGGGAGGATTGGAGGAGGGGTGGGGGTGAAGTGGGGGAGAGGAGGGGAGGATTGGAGGAGGGGTGGGGGGTGAGGTGGGGGAGAGGAGGGGAGGATTGGAGGAGGGGGTGGGGGGTGAAGTGGGGGGAGAGGAGGGGAGGATTGGAGGAGGGGGTGGGGGGTGAAGTGGGGGTGAGGAGGGGAGGATTGGAGGAGGGGTGGGGGGTGAAGTGGGGGAGAGGAGGGGAGGATTGGAGGAGGGGGTGGGGGGTGAAGTGGGGGTGAGGAGGGGAGGATTGGAGGAGGGGTGGGGGGTGAAGTGGGGGAGAGGAGGGGAGGATTGGAGGAGGGGTGGGGGGTGAAGTGGGGGAGAGGAGGGGAGGATTGGAGGAGGGGTGGGGGGTGAGGTGGGGGAGAGGAGGGGAGGATTGGAGGAGGGGTGGGGGTGAAGTGGGGGAGAGGAGGGGAGGATTGGAGGAGGGGTGGGGGGTGAAGTGGGGGAGAGGAGGGGAGGATTGGAGGAGGGGTGGGGGGTGAAGTGGGGGGAGAGGAGGGGAGGATTGGAGGAGGGGTGGGGGGTGAAGTGGGGGTGAGGAGGGGAGGATTGGAGGAGGGGTAGGGGGTGAAGTGGGGGTGAGGAGGGGAGGATTGGAGGAGGGGTGGGGGGTGAAGTGGGGGAGAGGAGGGGAGGATTGGAGGAGTGGTAGGGGGGGTGAAGTGGGGGAGAGGAGGGGAGGATTGGAGGAGGGGTGGGGGGTGAGGTGGGGGAGAGGAGGGGAGGATTGGAGGAGGGGTGGGGGTGAGGTGGGGGAGAGGAGGGGAGGATTGGAGGAGGGGGTGTGGGGTGAAGTGGGGGGAGAGGAGGGGAGGATTGGAGGAGGGGTGGGGGTGAAGTGGGGGAGAGGAGGGGAGGATTGGAGGAGGGGTGGGGGGTGAGGTGGGGGAGAGGAGGGGAGGATTGGAGGAGGGGGTGGGGGGTGAAGTGGGGGGAGAGGAGGGGAGGATTGGAGGAGGGGTGGGGGTGAAGTGGGGGAGAGGAGGGGAGGATTGGAGGAGGGGTAGGGGGGTGAAGTGGGGGAGAGGAGGGGAGGATTGGAGGAGGGGTGGGGAGTGAAGTGGGGGGAGAGGAGGGGAGGATTGGAGGAGGGGTGGGGGGTGAAGTGGGGGTGAGGAGGGGAGGATTGGAGGAGGGGTGGGGGTGAAGTGGGGGAGAGGAGGGGAGGATTGGAGGAGGGGTAGGGGGGTGAAGTGGGGGAGAGGAGGGGAGGATTGGAGGAGGGGTGGGGGGTGAAGTGGGGGGAGAGGAGGGGAGGATTGGAGGAGGGGTGGGGGGTGAAGTGGGGGAGAGGAGGGGAGGATTGGAGGAGGGGTGGGGGGTGAGGTGGGGGAGAGGAGGGGAGGATTGGAGGAGGGGTGGGGGGTGAGGTGGGGGAGAGGAGGGGAGGATTGGAGGAGGGGTAGGGGGTGAAGTGGGGGAGAGGAGGGGAGGATTGGAGGAGGGGTAGGGGGTGAGGTGGGGGAGAGGAGGGGAGGATTGGAGGAGGGGTAGGGGGTGAAGTGGGGGAGAGGAGGGGAGGATTGGAGGACGGGTGGGGGGTGAAGTGGGGGTGAGGAGGAGGGGTGGGGGTGAAGTGGGGGTGAGGAGGGGAGGATTGGAGGAGGGGTAGGGGGTGAGGTGGGGGAGAGGAGGGGAGGATTGGAGGAGGGGTGGGGGGTGAAGTGGGGGTGAGGAGGGTGAGGAGGGGAGGATTGGAGGAGGGGTAGGGGGTGAGGTGGGGGAGAGGAGGGGAGGATTGGAGGAGGGGTAGGGGGTGAAGTGGGGGAGAGGAGGGTGAGGAGAGGAGGGATGGGGGGTGAAGTGGGGGAGAGGAGGGTGAGGAGAGGAGGGCAGGTCAGGAGGAGGGGAGGGGAGGAGGAGAGGGGGAAGGAGAGGAGGAAGGAGAGGAGGAGGAGAGGGGAGGAGGCAAGAGCCAGTCTGGAGGGAGTGAGCCTGTGAGCCAGGAGCACAGAGGGCAGGGGTTGGGCTTCAGCGTCCTTCATGAAGAACTCAATTCTTCAATGGCAGAGGATGTTTCTTTTTCCTTTGGTTATAAAACAGTTGATGTTCTTCATAGAGAAGTTGAGCTACAGATAGGTAAAAAGAAGAAAATAGCCCGCGTAGTCCCATGGCTCCCCGATGACCATTGGTGGAAAGTGGGGCCTGGTACTCATGATGACTCACATCCAGATGTTTCTTCTCGGGGTTTTGAGAGGCCGGTTGGGCTGAAGCTCCAAGGACTGACCTGAAGGCCCTGGTGAAGTGTTCCTGGGGCACTTTAACCCCAAGGAGCTCTGAGCAGCCGGAAAACGGGCTGAGGTATGTGGGCCTGTGAAGGACAGGAGCACCCAGAAAGCCGGTTCCTAGGGTGTCCCCCCACCACCCACATCTGGGGAAAGCCCAGTCTGGCCTGGCTCCTGGCCTGGCCCTGAAGCCTAGGTTTGAAATTGTGGCTTAATGATCCACAGCTGCGCTTTTGGTTGCCAGAGCCCTCCTGAAAAACTAAAGAAGGCCTTGGCAATTTGAGAGAGCTCTGGGAAGCAGGAATGAGGCCGGGGTCTGGGGAGGAGGGTGGAAGAGAAAGAAAGAGTCTTTGAGGGCACGGGCAACCCCCAGCTCTGAGCCTGCGCCCTCTCCTGGCTTTCTTGGGCTCCTGGGGGCTGTGGATCTTGGCTGGGCTGCTGCTCTGGGCTGACCCGCCCTCCTGCAAAGCTCTGTGGAAAGCGCCTTACCTGCTTATCTCCTGCCATCTGGAACATCCTCCTGAATCTCTCGGCCTCATCGCCCATCGTCTGTACCAAAAGCCATTCCTCTGAGTCTAGTGTTAGTCCTGGCAGAGTGGCTGCGGTTGGCTGTCTTAGGTGTGGGAGAAAATCGTTGTTCAGCCAAGAAGGAGGTGGAGGGTGGAGGGTTATCCCTCAGGCTCTTCAGCTCGGGAGCCCATGCCGGAGAGATCTGGGAAAGCATCCTTATTTGTTGGCCCAGGTGAAGAGAAGCCAGGCAGGGTAGCCAAGGTGACTCCTGGACCCAGCCCCAGCCCCCGGGAGCCACGCCAGTTGGGGAGATGGCATGACGGACTGGCGCCCGCAATGTCTCTAGGAGCTGGTGGCTGAGGGTGGCTGAGGCCCTCAGGCCTGTCCTGTTGGGGGCACACAGTGGGATCCTCTCTCTCCCTGAACCCAGGGTCACTCAGCACCATGCTCATGGCTGGGGGAACCAGTGTACAGAGGGACCCCCCAGGAGCCTGGGGGGTGTGGCAGCAAATAGAAGCCATGGCTGCATCCAAGGTAGAAGGAGGCCAATTGGGTCACACAGCAAGAGGGACTCCCAACTCAGGGTGCAGTTGAGTCTGATCGTGGGGTGAGATCCCCGGTGGCTGCCTCCCTGAGTAGGATAAGCAGCCCCCGGGGGATCTGCCCAGGCAACCTCCTGGCCCCTTGATGTGCGCCTGAAGCTTGGAAATAGACTGATGGTGTCCAGGCAAGGGCTGAGGAGGAGGATGGCAGGAGAGTCCAGGGAAGCCAAGCAGGCTGGCTCAGGGGGGCATTGCAGGCAATGCGTGACCCCAGCATTCATCACACGCTGGCTTAATGTGTTTGTGTGTGTGTGTGTGTGTGTGTGAGAGAGAGAGAGAGAGAGGTTTTTTTGTTTTTTTTTTTGAAAGAGTCTCACTCTGTCTCCCAGGCTGGAGTGCAGTGGCATGATCTCGTCTCGGCTCACTGCAACCTCTGCCTCCCAGGTTCAAACAATTCTCCTGTCTCAGTCTCCCAAGTAGCTGGGATTACAGGTGCCCACCACCGTGCCTGGCTAATTTTTGTATTTTTGGTGGAGGCGGGGTTTCACCATATTGGTCAGGCTGGTCTTGAACTTCTGACCTCAGGTGATCCACTCATCTCAGCCTCCCAAAATACTGGGATTACAGGTGTAAGACACTGCACTCGGCCAAGATTTTCAATCAAAGCCGCTATGTGGCCCCGATGAGATGGAGATGACAGGACAGCTCCTCTATGCAGTAGCCAGATCTAGGGCCAAGTGCAGCCTCCCTCGGGTCACTGCTTGGCCTCTGACATGTGCTGTCCTCTTCTGTCAAATGGGGATCTAATCCTACTGAACAGGATTGCGCAGGTTAAAGGAAAGGCTTCTTATAGCGCAAACAAAGCAAGCATGGCCTCTGCCCTCACAGAGACTTCTTGGAGCTCAAACAGAACAAATGTGGCCTCTGCCCTCATGGAGACTCCAGCAGCAGGGATGGCTCAGCCTGCCGAGTTTCGTGATGGGGGTGCATGCGATGCCAGGGAGGACTTGGCTGGGAGACACCACCCATCGGAGGCTGGTTTTGTCCTCCCTGAGGGGGTGGGCCCCGCAGAGAGAGCAGGGCCTGTTAGAGGACTCCAGGGCAGAGGTACTTTCCTGATCCAGGACCCTCCAGCCCTTTGTCCCTGGCCTGTGTGGCTGGCGGACACCACGTGGTTGGCCAGCAGATGCAGGGACAGTTGCCTGGAATCCCAGTCTCAGTGGCTGAGCCAAGGCACCCTGGACCCCCCAGGTGTGGCTGTGCCTGCACAGGGCTGCCTCAGGCTTCTCAGCATGGCTGGCTCTCACTTCCCAGGAGGCACTGACATCTGCCCGTTCATCCCAGTTGTCCTGTTTGCTTTGGAACCAGGAGCATGATTTACGTCCGAGCGCATTTTTATGTTTTGCACCAAAGGTTTTAAACAGTTCCTAGACAAAACAATTCTATTTTAATGCACAGAATTCCTATCTTGGGTTATCTTCTTTATAGCCATATATGTTTTATTAGTTTATTTTTATTGGCCTAGCTCCTTGCTAGAACATAAGCTCCCTGAGGACCAGGGCACACCTGTGTAGCGCTCTGTTCCCGGTGCCTACCACGGGGCCAGGCACGTAGGGAGTCCCTGGAAACAAGTTGAGAGGGTGCACAGACCAGTGTTTGCAGGGCCCAGCTGTTTACGTAGCTCTCCCTTTGCGGCAGCTGCTCTCCGCCCATCTTTCTCTTAATAGTTATGGATTATGGAAAAGAAGAACAAAGCGCATTAAGAGGTTCCCCTACATTTGATTTGAGGAAGTTTTCATCAGAACGGCTCCATTGATTGGCCTTTCGCGTACAGCCTTATTCCCTTCTCACAAAATGAATATTGCCTTGTCTCCTTGAGAAAAATTGATTTCAGCCAGAAAGGAGAAGAGCAAACTCCCTCCTCCTGCTCTTTTTTTTTTTTTTTCCTCCCACTGAGACGGAATTTATCTCTTAGGTAGGTGGGGGGGAAACAGGAATAATTGGACCAGAAGCTAATTCCCAGAGATTCATTGTCTCGAAAGCTCCCACCAGAATGTGAGAAGCTTGCCTTGAATTGCATGCTAATGATAAATGACAACTCTAACAGACCGTCACATTGAGATGTTTAGTCCTTCCTGCTAGGAGATGACACATTAATTTTCTCTCAAATTTACATTGGATTCTTAATAAAATATCGGTGTTGGAATATGACAAGTGAGGGGCCACGGAAGCACCAGGCGCCATTTGGGAGGCGTGGACTTCGGCAGGAGGAGACTGCAGTGGGACTGAACATGAGCCGGGTGCTGGGTGGCATTGGAGCAGGGCTCCCATCACTGTGCTGGGATGGGGCTTACGTGACCTGGCTGCACCAAGCAGCAGGAATGGCTGGTCCTCTTTCTTGACTATAGTGTTGAATCCAAAGACAGGTGATGCCATTAATTCTCTCTCATCTTAAACCCCTTTTTCTTTGGCTTGTCACTGACCAAATGCTTTCAGCATAATAAGTGAAGTTTTCTATTTTTAAGAAAAGTTGCTGTTTCTTGATTAATTTGCTCATTTGATGAGGATTTATAGAGTGTTTGCTGTTTACAAGTTACGAAGGTAGAGAGGCAGAAGCAGCAGCCAGACATGCCAAGTCTAAGTGATCATCCCACTTCCCTGCTTCAAAACCTCCAGTCGCTTCCATGCCCTCGAGTGCAATGTTCGGAATTCTCGGAGGACCCACAAAGCCCTGGGATCTAACCCCTCTGGACGTGCCGTTCTCTTTGTCTGGAAGGCGCCTCTCCTCGTTCTTTTTGGCTGACTTTTATTCTCTTTAATCTCTCAGCCTACTATCACTTTTTCAAGGGGCCGGGGAGGTGGGGGTCATAACCTCTCTGCCCCGGTCTGGATGCAGCCTCTCTAGGATGCTGTCAAGTGCCCTCTGCTTTTTCTTCCTTGCGCTTACCGGAGTTGCACTCTCCAGGTTAATTTATGCTGTCTTACATTTTATGCCACATTTGTATTAAGATCGGAGTCCTCGCTTTTCCTTCATTGCTGTTAATACACGTGTACCCCTGGTTAATTCGTGTCTCTCATCACTCTTAGAGTAAAATCCACCCAGTTCAGGAGCCCAGATTACTTGGGGTGAGCCGCTCTCTCGCCCCGTCTCCTGCCCCTACCCTGTTCTCTGCCTGCCAGCCTCTGCCAAGCTTCCTCTCCAGGCCTGGGCCCCACCACACTCTCTACCGAAAGCCCTTCCAGGGAGCCAGCATTCACGTCCTTGCCTTCGCCTCCGCTACCACCCAGATGCTGCGTCCTGGGAGAGGCCTCTCGGTTGCCCATCGCCACTCACTCACAGCTGTTCTCAAACCCACTCGTTCGCCGTCTCTGGTGGTTCCCCTTTCCCTCCTGCAGCTCTGGGGTCTGCCCAGGGAGGGCCTCTGTGCGTCATTGTTCTTCCTACCGGACTGCAAGCTGTGCAGAGGCAGGGCTGTGGCACCCTCAGCACCCCGCATGAATGCTCGGCCGTGATAGCTGCTCAGTAAATATTAACTGAACAGATCAGTGAACGTCAGCGTAGAGTTTCAAGCTGAGGCCCTGGGAGCCCTAGGAAGGTGCCATGAAGGAGGCGTTCCTCCAGTCTTGCTCTGGAGCGAGTCTTGGTCATTACCATCTCTCCGAATGGGCAGCCTCTTCTTTTCAGGGACCTCCAGAGACAATTTATGTGAACAAACTGTGGTTTAACGATCTTGGGAAATATAAGTTGACTTTTTTCTTTTTTGACAGTCTCGCTTTGTCACCCAAGCTGGAGTGCAGTGGTGTGATCATAGCTCACTGCAACCTCTACTTCCCAGGTTCAAGCGATTCTTGCACCTCAGCCTCCTGAGTAGCTGAGATTAAAGGCGCCCGCCACCACGCCCGGCTAATTTTTGTATTTTTAGTAGAGACGAGGTTTCACCATGTTGGTCAGGCTGGTCTCAAACTCCTGACCTCAGGTGATCCTCCCGCCTCAGCCTCCCAAAGTGCTGGGATTATAGGCGTGAGCCACCGTGCCCAGCCAAAAATACAAATTGACTTCTGCCTCTGAGTTCTGGAAGCCCTAGCCACCCCTCATCCTGTTCTCAATTCTCCACAAAGGCATCATGGCCCTTAGAGATGGAACCTAGGTGTGTCCCGACCTGCCAGGTTCTCCTCTTGCTTGGCTGTTCGGGGTCAGCCTTCCTAGGGTTATAGTGAGGATTAAATGAGACTGACTGAATGAAGCACTAGCTACAGGATAGTGCCATTGGTTGTCCTTGCTTTTATTCAGAAAAATGAGGCCAGGCACATGGCTCACCCCTGTAATCCAGTGCTTTGAGAGGCTGAGGCGGGTGGATCATTTGAGACCAGGAGTTCGAAACCAGCCTGGCCAACACAGCGAAACCCCTGTCTCTACTAAAAATACAAAAATCAGCTGGGCGTGTTTGGCGGGCGCCTGTTTTCCCAGCTACTCGGGAGGGTGAGGCAGGAGAATTGCTTGAGCCCAAGAGGTGGAGGTTGCAGTGAGCAGAGATCACGCCATGGCACTCCAGCCCGGGTGACAAAGCGAGACTCTGTCTCCAAAAAAAAAAGAAAAAGAAAAAGAAAAGAAAAGAAAAATGAAAGCATGCGCTGAATCTCTGGGAACGAAGCTCTTCGGAAGCACCAGCTTCTGGGTCCTGCCCATTGAACACAGCAAGAGCAGGAGCAATCACGGCTGTCTCGTGGCTTGTGGGGGGCTTTTAGGCCGACGAATCTATCTAGTCGTTTGTTCTCCGATAAGAAAACCTCTTTTACGATTTTCAATTTGCCCTTATTTTAATGAAAAAAGCTGGGGTTGGACCACCCAAGAAGGAGCTAATCAAATAAAGCAAATTGGTGCTACCTTCTCCTTGTCCTTATTATTCCTATGGCTTTAGCTGGAATTTATTATGAGAAGCAATTGGTTTTCATATCTGGCAGATTGCAGCCTGGGCCGGGCCTGTCAGCCTTCTCTTCCCCCTCTTTCCATAAATAGCTGAGAGTGGCCGGGCTGCGGGGTGTGGGGGAGGACACGGAATGCTTGTAACCAGTTTTCTTGCTCCTTGTCCCCCAAATCGTGAAGACCCCTGTAAACAAGTCAGAAGAAGTCTCCAGGTTGAAAGTTAATAAGCCAGTTCCTTCCCGTGAGATTCGGGCCGTCGCCGTGGCCTCTTGAGTTCCGTGTGGCGTCCTGTCAACCTTGCTATGTGCAAGGCATCAATTACTGCCCTCGCTGGGTTTGTGTGAGGGAGAGATAAGCAGAGGAGACGTTCCTTCATCACACTTTTTCCCTCCCCTTGCAACAAAAGGAAGAACTACAATTTAAATCAGGCTCAGCCCACCCTTGCTCTGTATGAAGTGTTTCGCCATGGGCAGTTCTCGGGCTCCCCAAAGTACTATGAGTTGTTGTGACTATAGAAGGGGAGGGGTAGCTGGGGCGTGCCAGGGATTTGGAACAAGACATCAGGAGGGGGTGCAGTGGGGCAATTCCCTGGTTCTCCCCTTACCGGCTGTGCGACGTTAGGGAAGTTACTTCTCTTCTCTGTGCCCCAAGCCTTCTCACCCTGTAAAATGAAGATAGCAATACCCAGCTACTAAAGTGACTGTCAGATTAAAATGAAACATGGGTGTAAAGGGCCCTCTCCGGCACCTGGCACAAGGTCCATGCAGAATACATGGCAGCTCTTCTCGTGATCGCAGTTGTCCTGGTTGTTATTGACATTCTAGTCCAGGCCACGTACCTCTAATGGTGCATGGAAATCAGGCCATTCCATGTTGGAAAGATCAGAAAGAAAGCTGCAGGTGCATGAAATATGTAAGCTGCAATAAAGGGTGACATTTCTCATTTTCCAGCTGCCCACTGAACAGAGATTCAGCACTGGCCTCAGGAATAGTGTCCACTCTTCTAGGACACTGCAGGCCCTGTCTTGTCACAGGAGCCTGATTGACATTTGGGGTCAGGGCTGGGAGGCAGTTGGAACTGCATGAACTGCCTTTCCCTCCAGCGAGGCCCTTTCCTGTGCCTTGTGGCAGGAGCGATAGGACCAAAGGCATTGGGAAGAAACAGCGGAGCTGACCTAAGGTTTGGGTTCCAGCTGGAAAATAGTTCTTTAGAAGCCATCCAGATACTGTTCCTGGAGTCCCACTGGGAACTGGGACATCATCTGTTCTTAAAGGGGTGCTGCAAGTAACAGATCTTATGAATTCAGAGGAGCAATAGCCAGTCAACCTGAACAGAGCTTATTGCACAAAATCTGCTGCCTCCGGGCCAGGGCTGGGGGAATGGGCTGACAGGAGAAAGATCCACCGCAAGTCCACGGATCGCTGGAATAACAGGCTGGGTCTCAGTTGTCTGCACAGATGAAATTGGTGGTTGTTGAGGTCCTGGAAATGATCAGTTAGTGACAGAGAAAGTGGGGGTTTGAGGGAGAGGGGCCATGAACCAGACCTGTTTTGGATGCATTGATTTCTAAAGCAAGACGCTGGAAAGAGTGTCCACACTTTTTATTTTGCAGAATTAACCTAGTCTTCGATTCAATCCCCAGTTGCTCCATAAATTTCTACTTAATATCCACACGCAAAATGTCTCAAGAACACGTCACCCCTCTGATCTTCAGTTATTAATCATCTTTTATCTTCCTAATTTGAAAAATATCACTCCCTAAAGTGATAGGTGAGTCTGTGAGCTGCAAGTGTTTGGGGATGGCCTCTCCCATGGGTGGGTTTGCTGGCTACACCTTACAATGCACCATTTTATTACTTTCTCAGTCCCCTCATTGTTACTCCCCACAGAGGAACCCTACAAAAAGAGGACAAGTCTGTTAGTTACAGAGAACATGTGCTGTATGACAGGCAGCACACCGGGCACCTTACACACATCCTATTCACTAAAACAGAGAGACCAAGTAATTTGTTCAAGATCACACAGCTGTTAAGGAGCTGAGCTAAAATTTAAGATACAACCTAGATCTCACTCTAAATCTCATAATCTTCTTTTAAAAAACATTCTATTATGGAAAAATTTCAAACATCTACAAATATAAACAGACTAGCGTAATGAATTCCCATATATGTATCATTCAACTTTAATATGGTCAGTCTTATTTCTTTTTCTTTTTTAAAGCGAAAACATTTTATTATGGAAATACTGGATGGTTTTATAGGATTCAAAGGGAGAGATACATCTGAAGCTTGGGCACAAAATGGCAACAGGGATGAGACTCAGTGGTTTAGAGCAAATGGGCTGAAGTCAGATAGTCTGGATTTGAATGTTGACTCTCACACTTACTAGTCCTCTGACCTTGAAAATTTGCTTAACCACTCAGTGTACTCAACTCTAAAATGGATATAAGAGCAGTGCTTCCTCATAGGTGGCTCTGAGCATTAAGCAGTTAATGCACGTGAAGAATAGAACATGGAATGACCAAGACTCGCTCCAGAGCAAGACTGGAGGAATTCCTCCATGGCTCCTTCCCAGGGCTCCCAGGGGCTCAGCTGGAAACTCTACGCTGATGTTCACTGATTTGTTCAGTTAATATTTACTGAGCAGGGCTGGGTGCGGTGGCTCACACCTATAATCCCAGCACTTTGGGAGGCTGAGGCAGGCAGATCACCTGAGGTCAGGAGTTCAAGACCAGCCTGACCAACATGGTGAAACACCGTCTCTACTAAAAATACAAAAATTAGTGGGGTGTGGAGCATGCACCTGTAATCCCAGCTTCCAGGGAGGCTGAGGCAGGAGAATTGCTTGAACCTGGGAGGTGCAAGTTGCAGTGAGCCAAGATCGTGCCATTGCACTCCAGTCTGGGTGACAGAGCGAGACTCCATCTCAAAACAAAACAAAATATATTTACTGAGCAGCTATTGTGGCCAAGCATTCACGCGGCATGCCGTGGGTGCCACAGCCCTGCCTCTGCACAGCTTGCAGTCCAGTGGGGAGGAAGGACAGTTTTATATCAGTGCCCGCTATTTGGTAAGCACTCAATAATTGTTGGTTCTTTGAATTCTTATTGTTATTATATCATGGTCAGTCTTATTTCATCCATACTCTCCCATTCCTTCCCTCAACATTATTTGGAAGCATCTCTCAGACACTGTATAATTTCATCAGTAAATATTTCAGTATACTTCTCTAAAAGATAAGTTCTCTTTTAAAAAATACTTCTGTACTACACTGATCACTGTTACAAATGAATAATAATTCTAAATCTCATTACATACCCAGTCACTGGTCAACATTTCGGTTGTTTCACAAATGCCATCTTTCATTTTACAGTTTGTTTGGCTCAGCCAGTATCCAAGTAAGGTCTACATATTGCAATTGGTTGATTATTTCTTTGAGTTTTTCAGTCTATATGTTCTCATTCCAGCACACTCCTGCTCTTTTTTTCTCTCTTACTTACTCATTCTTCCTCAGAGAATTGGTTAAAGAAGCCAAGTCATTCGCTCTGTAGAGTCTTCCATAGTCTGGATTTTGCTGACTGTATCCCCATGGCATCATTTACCATACCATGTCCCAGCGCCCTCTGCAGATTGTAGAAAGTGGAGGTTAGAGCAAGAGTTCTCAATAGCTTCAAGGTCAAGTTTTTTTGTTTTTTGTTTTTTTTTGCAGCAAAATGTACTTCCATCAGGGGATATCTTAGTCCATTTGTGTTGCTATAATGGAGTACTACAGACTGGGTAATTTATAAACAATAGAAGTTTATTTGGCTCATGGTTCTGGAGGCTGGGAAGTTCAGGAGCATGGTACCTGGTGAGGGCATTTGTGCTACATCTTCCCGTGGTGGAAGGTGGAAGGGCAGGAGAGGGCAAGAATGAGAGAATGAGAATGAGAGAGGAGGAGGGGGCCACCAGACTCACTTTTATTAAAAAAAAAAAAGCCAACCCTGTAATAACTAACTCACTCCCAAGATAATGACATTAATCCATTCATGACCTAATCATCTCTTATTAGGCCTCACCTCCCAACAGTGTTGTAGTGGGGATTAAGTTTCCAACACATGATCTTTAGGGGGACACATCCAAACCATAGCAGAGGACACGTACTATCTGGTTGTCTCTCTTTTGTGATGTCAGCCACCATTGATGATCCATGCCCAGATCCATTAATTCATTAGGGATTACAAAACAATGATATTTTAATTCTCTCATTTCTTCTTCATTTATTAGCTGGAGTACTTTTATAGAGAAAGTTCTTTCTCCTCCTATTTCATAACTCAAAAAAACAGTTCGTACAGGAAAGGTAGGATACATGCCTAATTCTCCCCTTCTTTTTTTTTTAATTTTTTTTATTTTTCAAAATAATGTATTGGGTCACTAGCATCTTCCAACAATGAGCAATTAGTTTTTTGTTTGTTTGAGGACTATTATGAACTCATGGATTTAAACATATTTAATGTATTATTTCAGTCGAATGTTGATGTTCAAATTGTCCCATCTTTGGTTAGTGGGAGCCTCTTCAAGTTGGTTCCGGAGTCTTTTTTTTTTTTTTTTTTGATTGAGATGGGGTCTCACTCTGTCACCCAGGCTGGAGTGCAGTGGTGCTATCTCAGTTCACTATAACCTCCGCCTTCTGGGCTCAAGTGATTCTCTCACCTCAGCCTCCTGAGTAGCTGGGACCACAGGCATACGCCAGCACACTTTCTTGTAGAGACAGGGTTTTGCCATGTTGCCCAGGCTGGTCTTGAACTCATGAGCTCAAGCGATCTGCCCTCTTCAGCCTCCCAAAGTGCTGAGATTACACACGTGAGCCACCACACCTGGTCTGGAGTCCTTTTCATATTAGCTTAAGTCTTCCATACAGCTAACTTCATACTTAATGATGAAAGACTGTATGCTTCCCCCTAAAATCAGGAACAGGGCAAAGTGTTGATTCTTACCACTTCTGTTCAACATTGGACTGGAGGTGCCAGCCAGTGCAATAAAGCAAGAGAAAGAAAAGCATCCACAATGGGAAGAAGAAAGTGGAGCTACCCTTATTCACAGGTGACTTAATTATATATGTAAACTATCCTAAAGAATCTACAAAAAAATTTACTAGAACTAATAAATAGGTTTAGCAAGGGTCACAGGATAAGATCAACATACAAAATTGAATTGTATTTCTATATAGTACAAATGAACAATCCAAAAATAAATTGAGAAAACAATTTCAATCATAATATCTTCAAAAATAATAAAGTGCATAGGATAAATGTAAGTCACAAAGTGTAAAACCCATATATTGAAAACTACAAAGTCTTAATGAAAGAAATTACAGATTTACCTGGGTAGAAAGACATTCCATGTTCTGCAGTTGAAAGTGGTTGGAAGACTCAATATTGTTAAGATGTCAGTTCTCTCAAAATTGATTTCTAGATTCAGTACAACTCCGATTAAAATTCTAGCAGCCTTTTTTCCTCAGAAATTGTCAAGCTAACCCTAAAATATATATGGAAATACAAAGGACTTAAAATAGCCAATACAGTTTTGAAAAAGAAGAACAAAGTTGGAGGACTTATAGTCCCGGATTTCAAAACTTATTATAAAGCTGCTACAACCAAGATAGATAGTATTGGCATAAAAATAGCCAATGGAACACAAGAGAAAGTTCAGAAATAAAATCTTATGTTTATGGTCAATTTATTTTCAACAAAGGTGCAAAAGCAATTCAGTGGAGTTGGGGGTGGAGAAAATAGGCTGTTTAAATTTAAAAAATGGTGCTGGGACAATTGGATATTCAGTGACAAAAATAAACTTGACCTTTACCTCACACCATATGCAAAAATTCACTGAAAATGGATCATGACCTAAATGCAAGAGCTAAAGATATAAAAGTCTTAGAAGAAGACATAAGGCATGTTTATTACCTTGAGTTAGGCAAAGCACCCTTAGATGAGACTAAGTACTATTCATAAAAGAAAAAACTGATAAATTGGAACTTACCAAAGTGGAAAATTTTTACTCTTTTAAAGAAACCATCAAGCCATTAAGAAAAAGAGGAGACAAGTTATGGATTGGGAGAAAGTATTTGCAAATCATATGTCTGATAAAGACATATGATAAAGACATATCCTTTATCAGATAGATATATCTAGATAGATATATATATATCTAGATTATATATAAAGAGTTCTTAAAACTCAAAAAACAAGAAGACAACTCAATTAAAAATAGGCAAGAGATTCAAATAGATTCAATGTCTATCTGAATGGCTAACAAGGACATGAAAAGGTACTCAACATCATTAGTTATTAGGGAAATGCAAATTAAAACCACGATACACTCACTAGGATGCCTATAATCCAAAAGACAGATAATGTCAAACGCTGGGGAGGATGTGGAGAAATTGGAACCCTCCTCCATTCCTAGTGGGAATGAATGGAAAATGGTGCTGCCATGTTGGAAAACAGTCTGGCAGTTTTATTTTTATCTAATAAGATGTAAGTATCTTTCACATATTGTTGCTGGGTTTTGAATCATGGTCAAGAAAGTTTTCTCCACTTTCAGGTTATAGAGAAATTCACCTGTATTTTCTTGTAGAGTAGGTATGATTTTATTTATTACATTGAAATCTCTCTTTAGCATCAGTGCTGCTGTATGATGTGAGGGGTAGACCCGTTTTTGTAATTTCCATGTGCCTTCTAGGTCCCCCAGTTTCACTTATGAAAAACTTGACCCCTTCAGCCAGGCACGGTGGCTCATGCCTGTAATCCCAGCACTTTGGGAGGGTGAGGCGGGCAGATCACAAGGTCAGGAGATCGAGACCATCCTGGCTAACACAGTGAAACCCCGTCTCTACTGAAAATACAAAAATAATAATAATAATAAAATTAGCCGGGCGTGGTGGCGGGCGCCTATAGTCCCAGCTACTTGGGAGGCTGAGGCAGGAGAATGGCGTGAGGCAGGAGAAGGCGGAGCTTGCAGTGAGCCGAGATTGCACCATTGCACTCCAGCCTGGGCGACAAAGCAAGACTCTGTCTCAAAAAGTAAAAAATTAAAAAAAGAAAGAAAAACTTGACTCCTTCTCCCACTGACTTGAGATACCTCCTTGATTGTGTATACTAAATTTGTATGTGTAAGTGGAATTATTTCTGAAATTTCTATTCTGTTCCATTGGCTTGTCTCTGCATGTGTAAATTCCATACTTTTTAAGATATAAAAGTTTTCTCATATGTGTTAATAGCTGGTAACACTAACCCCTATGCCTTGGTCTTCTTTTGGGAGGTTTATTTGGCTATTCTTAGTGCTTCTTCCTTTCAAATAAACTTTACAATAAAATGTTCTAGATCCAGAAAAAAAATTCCTGACAGGATTCTCATTGTTATGACATCACATTTATAAATTAACCTGGGTTTTCTTCTAGGGCTTTTATGGTTTTAGGTCTAACATGTAAGTCTTTAATCCATCTTGAATTAATTTTTGTATAAGGTGTAAGGAAGGGATCCAGTTTCAGCTTTCTACATATGGCTAGCCAGTTTTCCCAGCACCATTTATTAAATAGGGAATCCTTTCCTCATTTCTTGTTTTTGTCAGGTTTGTCAAAGATCAGATAGTTGTAGATATGTGACATTATTTCTGAGGGCTCTGTTCAGTTCCATTGATCTATATCTCTGTTTTGGTACCAGTACCATGCTGTTTTGGTTACTGTAGCCTTGTAGTATAGTTTGAAGTCAGGTAACGTGATGCCTCCAGCTTTGTTCTTTTGGCTTAGGATTGACCTGGCAATGTGGGCTCTTTTTTGGTTCCATATGAACTTTAAAGTAGTTTTTTCCAATTCTGTGAAGAAAGTCATTGGTAGCTCGATGGGGATGGCATTGCATCTATAAATTTTTCAGGACATAGGCATGGGCAAGGACTTCATGTCTAAAACGCCAAAAGCAATGGCAACAAAAGCCAAAATTGACAAATGGGATCTAATTAAACTAAAGAGCTTCTGCACAGCAAAAGAAACCACCATCAGAGTGAACAGGCAACCTACAGAATGGGAGAAAATTTTTGCAACCTACTCATCTGACAAAGGGCTAATATCCAGAATCTACAATGAACTCAAACAAATTTACAAGAAAAAAACAAACAACCCCATCAAAAAGTGGGCAAAGGATAAACAGACACTTCTCAAAAGAAGACATTTATGCAGCCAAAAACCACATGAAAAAATGCTCATCATCACTGGCCATCAGAGAAATGCAAATCAAAACCACAATGAGATACCATCTCACACCAGTTAGAATGGCGATCATTAAAAAGTCAGGAAGCAACAGGTGCTGGAGAGGATGTGGAGAAATAGGAACACTTTTACACTGTTAGTGGGACTGTAAACTAGTTCAACCATTGTGGAAGTCAGTGTGGCGATTCCTCAGGGATCTAGAACTAGAAATACCATTTGACCCAGCCATCCCATTACTGGGTATATACCCAAAGGATTATAAATCATGCTGCTATAAAGACACATGCACGTGTATGTTTACTGCGGCATTATTCACGATAGCAAAGACTTGGAACCAACCCAAATGTCCAACAATGATAGACTGGATTAAGAAAATGTGGCACATATACACCATGGAATACTATGCAGCCATAAAATATGATGAATTCATGTCCTTTGTAGGGACATGGATGAAGCTGGAAACCATCATTCTCAGCAAACTATCGCAAGGACAAAAAACCAAACACCGCATGTTCTTACTCATAGGTGGAAACCGAACAATGAGAGCCCATGGACACAGGAAGGGGAACATCACACACCAGGGACTGTTGTGGGGTCGGGGGAGGGGGGAGGGATAGCATTAGGAGATATTCCTAATGCTAAATGATGAGTTAATGGGTGCAGCACACCAACATGGTACATATATACATATGTAACAAACCTGCACGTTGTGCACATGTACCCTAAAACTTGAAGTATAATAATAATAATAAAAATAAATAAATAAATAAATTAATTAATTAACTTGGGAAGATTGACATTTTAATGATCGTAACTCTACCTAACCAAGACATGTTTTTGCATGAATCAAAACCTACTCTTGTGTCTGTTAGAATATTTTTAGAGTTTTTGTTTTAGGTTTTGGGAATTTCTTGTTAAATGTATGCCTAGGCATTTAATTTTGTTTTTCTACAGTAAATGGGGACTTCTGTCATTTCATCAATCTATCAAGTCAATAGTTTATATTTTAATTATCTAGCCAAGATATATATATATATGTGTATATATATATACACACACACACACACACACACATACGTACATACACACACATACATACAACGTCTATAAGCTATTGGCTGATAATCTGTAAGCCAATAGCATATAGATGTTTTGTATATTTCTATCTTATATATAATATATATTATACAGTCTTACTCTGTGTAATCTACGCAGTCTTACTGAGACTGTATTATATATATAATACATATAACAGATAGATCTTATAGAAGATGTATCTATAAGCCAATAGCTTATAGATATTATATATATATTATATCTTTCTTGGCTAGATAATTAAAATATAAGCTAACTTTATACCCGTTTCTTTACTGTTATAATTTGTAGTAGGTTTCCATTGATCCCATGACCTTTTTGCCATGTTGCACTGAGCGCTATTGGTTTTGCTCGCTATTAGTCTCTTAGATAAAAGGTTTCCTTGGCTAGAAACCTCCCTAGTGAGAATAAAGCTCCCTGTTGTCCTCGTATTTTTCTTGACATGCCTCTGCACGCTGCAGTGGAGGCCTCGGAAGGTTTCCGTGTGGCTGTCTCACACCATCAGCCTTCGTTCAGCTTCCCCAGAAGGAGATCCCGAGATGAAGACTTGAGTGTGGGCAGTTTATCCGAGAAGCCATCCCAGGAAACACCAGTCAGGGCATGTGGAAGTGAAAGAGGAGGAGGAGGAATGCAAATGAAGGGCCATTCCCCCTGCAAGTCACCACTGTGGGAACTGGAGCTTACAAGCAGAGGGGAGTTTCACATAGAGCACTCAGAGCGACCCCCTCCACCGGGCAGGGAGGCCTGAGATTGCCCCAGAGTGACGCCAGCCAAAGGGAAAGGCAGCCTGGGATTCACCCACCAAATCCCTGTCCATCGGGTAAGGGATGCTTTCAGGGCAGTAATGATCACCCAGCAGGTAGAGCAGAATGGAGACTGCCCCACAGCCTGTGCTAGCTCAGCAGCCTTAGGGGCAACTCTGGAATTGGACCAACTCAGCGTGTATCCTGCCTGAACGCTTGTGGGTAGAATGGTTTGATTATATGCTGGGAATGATAATAATACCTACCTCATAGGGTGGGTGCAAGGATGCAAATAATATGGGTCATAGTTATGGGTTATAGGTATAGGTACGGATATAGATTTAGGTGTAGATGATACAGACATGCAAGTGGTGTGCTCCACCGGCACCGGGCACACAGTAAGTCATCAATAACTAGAAGTGGGTGGCGTTATTAAGCCACAGGGCTTCCATGCCTGCTCCACGAAGCTTCTGTTATCCTCTCTGTCTGCAATTCCATTCCTGTTTTCCTGCTCTTCTTGTGGGGAGGGGGGCTATCTTTTATGCCATCATGAAGTGTGTTAAAGCCCTCCCTGACTGGGCTCTGTGGTCTAGCCCACCTGTCATTCGTCCCAGAGCAGGACCCCACTTCCCTCCTCCTTCCTCTGATCCCTTCCCACCAGCTCTGACTTGCTTTTTTTTTTGAGATGCTCTGTCACCCAGGCTGGAGTGCAGTGGCACAATCTCAGCTCACTGCAACCTCTGCCTCCCGGGTTCAAAAGATTCTCCTGCCTCAGCCTCCCGAACAGCTGGAATTATAGGCACCTGCCACCTTGTCAGGCTAATTTTTTGTATTTGTAGTAGAGACGGGGTTTTACCATGTTGGCCAGGCTGGTTCCAAACTCCTGTCCTCAAGTGATCCACCTGCCTCGGTCTCCCAAAGTGCTGGGTCTGACTTGCTTTTGATTCTTTTCTGGGACGGCAGTACGGCCTCATTTTCTTTGCCTTGGGGGGCACGTGGGCCCTTCTGCAGCCTGTCTTTCCCCTTTGCTGTTCCTAGGACCCTGAGTTGTGGTAAGGGCCTTCCCCATCACACAGAGCCAAACAAGTTCTAATAAAATCAGATTGGTGGATTAAACACTATTAGGTTGCTCATTATTGCAAGTTAAAATGATGATTCCATTTATTAAGGCCATTTAAGCTGGACACTTAAGTTCCCTGTGGGATTGTATCCTGCTGAAAGTGCCAGATGTCAGGGCTACTCTCAGAATGCCAAAGAGCGGATCACTGGAGGAAGGTGGGTTTCCTAGGGTGAGGGCAGTTGTGATTCTGACTGTGTACATTGACAGTGTTTGAGAGAGTCCTCTCTCTGTGGGTCGTACCACTTACGATGTGGGAATGGTTTGCCTGAGGACACTGCTGAGGTTATTAGTCATATTTAGAAAGGGCAAGGGATGGAACAAATCACAATTCATGTCTTAGCTCACGAGAGGCTGGATTGGATCAACGTCGGGTCTTCTGTGGATGGAGCATCTTCATTCTCCAGTCACAGAAAACCCATCCACAGAAGAAGACCTGGCATTGGGTCTTTTGGACCCAATTTTTGGAGAGAATAAGCCACACACAGAGCCTGTCTGTTTGATTAAACAAGTTCCCCTGCTTATTCCTTAGGCAGTGGTCCTAAGCACAGTCCGTGGACCTCCGTGGACCTCAGGCACCTTCTAATGGGTCTTTCAGGGGTGGGGAGGGCTTACAGCACTGTGAAGATTAAGGACAAACATCTAGAGAGGGGCTGAAGTGGGAAGAGGCTGACATCGTTGGTCCCACATGTGAGCCTACCTGCCATTTAGAAATGGAAGTGAATTGTAAGGTTTCCAATGCAGACTTGTAAGCGGGAGACAGATACCGGTGGGTGACAGCATTGTGACAAGCGTGTGGAGCCATTTCCTGATTGTTTTAGTCGGTACAGACTTAGGGAGGAAACCAACACTGACACAAACCAATTGCGCCCTGATCGGGAAACAATGAAGTATCGGGAGTCACTGTTGAAAGTCTGTAATTTCCAGCAGAATTGCTGTTTAGTCATCATATTGCGGCTGAATGACATACTCGGGCTGGGTGGAAACTACAATTAGCTGCAGTCACCCTGGTGGGACTGTTTTTTCCCCACAGACAATAGAATATGAAGCCATCAACAGCCAATGTTCTGTGCGGCTTGTGAAATGGCCCATTGTTTGTAGCAAGAAGAAAAGAAAGGGGCTGGAGGGTCTTGCCCCAGCCCTGCGGGGGACAGATGGCTGACTTATGGTTTCCTCGACTCCGCTGTAGCAGAGAAACATACAAGCCAGGCTGAAGAAGCCACTTCATTTGCCTTATTTGTGTAAAGAGCTCTGTGGCCGTGGCTGAGAGTGAGGTGGCAAGCCTGCGCTGGCCTCGTGGTGCACAGAATCGCTGGCATTCCTCTTCCCCTGCTGCACGTTCAGGTGCAGAGTGGCGCAGCACTGCATGGCGTGCTGCTAGATTTTGGGGGAGTCTTCCTTGAGATTGGATCTGCCCACAGCTACTGAAACCTTATTCTGAAAGTGGTTTACCACAGCACTTGCCCTCAGCTGCTAGAGGGGTTTAGTTCTTTCTCTCCTTGGGGTTTCCAAACCCAAATATGTGACCTGACCACCACATCTGCAGATATGCAGTCATCAGCCTCTCCTCTCTGTGGTGGATGCATGTTTTCTTTTTGGAAAATTCAAGGGTCTTTATCTTTTTCATCATCACAGGAATGACCATCTAACTCTTAGCATTTAGTGAGCAGGCCACTATTTCCCTGAGATACTCTGGCTGTGGACTGAATAGATGACTTTACCTGGCAGCATCTGAGACCCCTGACAGTTGAAGCCCAAATGGGAAAGAATCGGGTACTTAGCTTACTTGAGAAGCAAGACCGCAGATGCTCTTTCGTATCTAGCAGTAATCTAAATACAGGCAATGAACCAACAGCATTTGGCCTCGGTGAATAGCTCTGCCATTGGTCTGTTCTTAACATAGTCATCTAGCGTCTGCGTTAAACTTATTTATTTCCTAATGCTGGGTGATGGATTAAAAGATGTGTAGAAAATCCTTCCACAAGAGATAAGATATTGCAGGCTGCCATGACACCCCTGGCTCTTTTTGCTTTCTGTCTCTGTTTTGCCTACTTTTCAGTGCAGAGCTCAGGCCCCCACATCGTATATCCTGATTACTTTGTGGTTATTACTGAGGGTATGTCTTTTAAGCCTATCATTGACACATTTAATTCATTAGGTACCAAATCCAAAGCAAATTTTGGCTGGCCATAAAACATGGTTAATCCAGGGAGCTGCAATAAAAGGTGAAAAATTATGTTCCAGCAAATGTGGAATATTGCTTTTCTGTAGAGACTTTTACTGGTCGACGATATCTTTCTTCATAAATTTTTCTTCTACTTGGTGCTCTTGGTAACTTAACCATTTGTTGTTTCCAGACCACAGAATGGCTCAATGATACTCTACAACAGGAAGAAAGTGAAATACAGGAAAGATGGGTATTGCTGGAAAAAGAGGAAAGATGGGAAAACGACCAGAGAGGACCACATGAAACTCAAGGTCCAGGGAGTGGAGGTAAACAGCAGAAAAGGTTCCCTTGGTGCACAAATGTCATTTGCAGGCTGCAGTGGAGAATGGAATTGCTTGGAGTAATTTGATGCGAGTCACCTCTGTCCAAAGAATTTTTGTTTGTCAAGACCCTGGTTTTTGCTTTTGTTTCGTTTTTCTACCTTCTTACCCTATAGTCTCCATTCAAGTTTTCAGTGAAACTGGATTGAACTAAAGCAGTCCTGTTTCTTGGGAGTCATTGCTATATAGATGGGGATTTGCAAGGTTCCTGTGGACTCATTTGTTGTATTTATCACGGAAGAGCCTCTGGATGCATTGAGAGTTTGCAAAGTGTCAGGGAAGAGGGGAGGCAGCGTAAGGAACTTCCCTCTTGAGGTGACCCTGGCCTCCCCCTGCCAAGCTGGCAGGCCCCCCACAGAGCCTGGCTTCACCCCTCCACCGACAAACCCTGGGTGTGTCAGCCTTAATAGAGGTTTGAGATCATTAGATGGGATCACAGGTGTGCATGATTCTTGCATGGTTGGGGTCCTGCAGAAGCATCTTGGGATCTTGGGCTGACTTCGGGTTTTGGCCCTTGGGTAAAGACTGGTTTCCTTGCCGTTGTTTTCACCCCACAGGCTCTCAACCTTGGGCAGCCATGGAGAAGTTCCCTTATTCCTCTTTGCCATTGTTTGAGGGCCCGAGCCATGTGTCACAGCCGTAGAGGGGGAGGGCATGAGTCAAGGTGAAGTCTTGGCCTGCTAGTTAACTAGCATCCACTTCCCTGCGTTCCTTACTGGTCCTGGGAAGGAACTTCCCCTGGGAATAGGGAAGGCACCACCTTGGGCCCGGAGCTGAGAAGCTGGCTCGTGATCCACCTGTTATTTCAAACGGGTCAAAGAGAGGCGTTCTGGAGTCTGTTGGTGTGTTGAGTTTGCAAGCATACTGGATGGATAGCTGGGACCATAAACCCACTTGAATTCAATGTGTTGCCCTTCCACGCCAATGTTTTTTGTGACGTGCTTTGTCATCATGTGCTTTTATGGCTGTTAAAAATAGCATCAAATGGCCTGTATTATATGACCTTACAGAGAGATGACTTTTGTTTTATGTTTTTTTTTTAAATACCTAATAACAATGCTTTATGGAGATACACAAAGAAAAGCCTCTATCCAAGAAATTCCAGTTCCTGCACTCTCCTGTGCTCAGTGTTTGCACAGTGTGGTTTAATTGACTGCACAGAACATTAAAATGCAGATTACCCCAAACGCATTGCTCTGGGCGCACCTCTAAGACTGTGACCGGTGATTGTACAAACACATTAGCCATCATTGCAGGGAGCCAAAGGAGGCAGGGCTTGGTTCTTCCTGGGAGGACCCTCATCTCCTACACTGGAGGAACAGGTAGAGAGTGAGGCACGACTGGGTGGGGCCCCTGAACAACGAGACTGCTAGCACTGGGAATAATAAGGCTGCAGGAATTCAAACTGAAAGTCATAGCAGCTCCTGTGCCCGTAGGCCCCTGGTATATTTCATCTTTAGTAATACGTAAATCAGGAACTTCTGCTTGTGAGTAACAGCAGGGTGGAATTCTTCCTCAGCAGCAGCTGAGAAGCCGAGGGGAAAAAACAACCCACAGTGTTCGTTTTCTTTCCTCATGTTATAAATTAGAATTGTCACTGGATGGAATCAGAGTGATTTATGGCTATTTGTAGGCCATATTTATGTTTGGAGTTATTTGTGTGCTCATACTTGCAGGCAACAGTCTGTCCTCTCAGAACTTTGGGAAAGGGAGACGGGCAGGATTGGGGGGGCGGTTTCCATGACCTCCTAACATGGATGGCAGTGTGGGCAGTGGGAAGAGATGGCGACACAATGCTTGCTTTAGGTTCTCAGAGAGAAGCCACCTACTATGATGCATTATATGGTGGCCGTGCCCGTGAGCTCAGCGAGTTCACTGCTGAGCCACTCAGCAGATATCGACCCTGTGTGCCTACTTTGTGCAAGGCACTATGGTGTCTGCAGAGAGAATAGGAGTCATGTTCTCTGCCCCACGGACTCATGGTCAAGTTGAAGAGACTTGACGTACATGAGGGTCATCAATAGTGCTGAGAGGCAGAGCAGCCTGGGCTTTTATGATAAGCATCCTGGGAGTGCAGAGTGGGCTGGAATGGTCAGAGACACTTCCTAGGTCAGATGGGATACAAGCTGAGCCCTTAAAGTCGGGTGGGACTCTATGTGTGTGTGTGTGTGTGTGTGTGTGTATGTGCGATTTACATATTGTTTGCAGTTTACCTTTTCCACTCTGCATTGTGGTCTGAGCTGTGTCTATGTTGGTATTGAGGTCTCTTCATCCCTTTTCACAATCCTGTAGCATTCTACTATATAAACACTTGAGCCGTTTCCCTGGCCATAGTCCCCACTTTAGATTCCTTTCAGTTTTTTAGCATTATAAATAACACTTCAGTAAGTGTTCTTATACATGTCTTTTTGGGCACATAGGCAACCTGGACCCAGAATTTCTGGGTTACAAGGTCTGAGCATGTTCAGTTTATTAGATACTGCCTTATGGCTGCATAATTACATGCCCACCAGAACTGGAGATTACAGTTTTCCCCACGTCCTCTCGCTTATTGGTAGATGAGAGATGGTACCCCCTTTTATTTGAATTTGAGTTTGTCTTAATTATTAGTGAGGATGAGTGCCTTCTTATGTTAATGGGAGCCTGTTGCTATGAATAGTCTACCATGGGCATGAACATGGATTTTTAAACAGCCCTGAAGAAGGCCTTTTCAGACAAGATCAACCCCCACATCTCACCAGCATTTCTGCCGCATTACCTCTGATTTGGACCAAGGGCGGGGAAGCCCAGGGTGTGTGCTCTGGCACAGTGGGTGGTTGGTCCTTTCCACCAGGAAATTGCAACAGGGATTTCCATGGGGCTTTGTACCTCACAGGAGAGGGGGCTTCTGAGTTTGGACTCTGCATCCTTCTTTGGTGGATTCAATCAGGCAGTTCCCATAGACTCAGCATCTTCATCATGCCGGGCACGGCGCCAGCCAGCTACTCTTCTGCTGGTTGGGGTGGACAGTCCCGCACAGGGTCTTGGAGCTGTGATTTTTCTACCACCGGAGCTGTTTTCGTCAGTTCAGGGGCATGATAAAGATATTTGGATCTAACGTTTAACATATCACTTGCTATAAGCCTTCCCTGAGGCCAGGAAAACTTCCAGCCCTGTTTATGGAACTGTTCAGCCATCTCGTTTCTTTTGTTCTCAGAGGCTGGGGCCCTCTGTACACACGGCAACTCAAAGGCACATTGATTTTCTCAGCCAGGCACAGGATGGGGGCAGCTGCTTTTGAAGCTGACGAGCTGTTAGGTCCATGATTAGTTGTCTTGTCTGCAAGCCAAGAAGAAGCTAGCTCGATAAGGTTTCCAGGGATGACAAAGGTTGGCAGGAAGGAAAAAGAGGGTGGTTGCGATGTCACTGTTTCAGGAGATGAAATCTCAGCAGGTCTGGAGTTGGCCCTGCACCCCATACAGATTTATGCCAGCTTCTTTGGTGCCTGACAGTGTGGAGGAGCTTTGGGAGTGGGAGACTCTCAGAGAGCAAAGTGCTGGATGTGAAGCATCACCCTGGTTCCGGGGTCACTGCAGCTTTGTGGTCGGATGAGCTGAGGGAGGTTAGTCAGAGGTGATGCTGTTCTCTGGGCCGTGCTGGAAGAATTCCTTCCAAGTTCATGATACTTTTCTCTGGCCCCAGAAGCTTGCGGGGCTGCCTTAGGTCCTGTGTCCACATCTCTCTGCTGAGTGTGCTGGGTGTCCCAGAACCCAAGGCAGCTCTGGGCTCTTGTCATCTCCAATTTCTTTGCTGCTGGGTTCCTACAACAGATGGGAGCCACACAATTACTAGTGGGACAGTCATGGGCTTACACATTTCCTATATATCAGGTATACCATCTCATTGAATCCTCATAAACATATCCATGCAACGTACGTGGTATTATACCCATTTTATAGATGGAGAGATTGAACCTCAGAGAGGGTGTCTCTTGCCCTACGTCATACCTCAGTCAGTGGCAGAGCTGGTACTTGAGCCTGGGTCTGCTTGGTTCTAAAGCTCAAGCTCTTGCCCTTATATCAGTTCCTTCTGGGTACTCAGGTGGGGCCTGTAGACTTTTCAGATGAAGTCAGCACCTGTTTATTTAGCACACATCCTTCCTTCATCCACTGGGGATTGGAGGCTTTCTATCCACCTAGTATGGCAACAGGTGCTGGGATGCGGTGATGTAAAGAGAACGCGTGGTCCCCTATCTCATGGGGAGACTAAAAAAATCAATCATGCAACCCTGATGCAGGGTTTTGAGGGCTGTGATAGAATTACAAGGCCCTGTGTGGGGGATGCAGGAGGGGAACCTGAGGCCGACTTGGCCTGAAGGAAGTGACATGAGCATAAGGAAGTGGGGCGCGGTGGGAGCCGGTCAAGTGATGGAGGAGGGCTGGGAAATATCAATGAATAGAGTTTGTTGAGAATCAGCAAAGTGATTTGAAGCAACAGGCAGCCAGAATCGTGATGGGTCAGTATTTCCCCCAGGCCTATCCAGACCAGGTCTTATCCTCCTAGCAACGCGGCCCTGTCTGCTCTTAAGGCGTGACTTGCCATGGATGTTCTGCCTTCGGAACCAGTGGGTGGTCACGGCACAGAGGCTGTTGGTTTCATGGCGGTCGTATGCACCGAGACAGCCCTCTCCACTGAGCCTGTTCTGTGGTAGAAGGAACCCCCTGGCCTGGACCATCTTGGGGTGGAAACACCAGCCCCTCACGTCTGATTGTCATTTTCAGATGTGAAGAGAACACGTAGTGTTGCTGATGTGTTTGTATTGCCTGTAAACAATGAAGAGTTTCTTTGACTTCTTAACTGCTTTAAAGCTAGAAGCCCGGCATTAGGACGGCAGTGGTGGTAACGAGGTTATGTTTTGAGACTTGGCCTCATTAGAAGTGATGTTCTTTATTTGGGCACTTAGGCCACATATTAAAAAAAAAAAAAAAGAAAGCACCTCTTTTAAAATAGGAATGATATTGTAGTTACTGCATTAGGAATTAACAGGGCATGAAATAACTGTCTGCCCTGTGGCAATGCCAGATCATTTCAGCTCTGCTTGCAACCATAAGATAAATTGGTATCTTGCTTGCAGCCGGTGGAAAATATTTTAAATAGCCAGCCATGAACATGTATGGTGGCCAAATCAAGTTTGGAAAACAGCAATAAATAAATAAGGTGGAGGTAAGGTGCCTAATGAAATGAACGAGGGGCAGAAGCTCACAGAAGGCAAACAAACCAGCATGGAGGCGCTGTGTGTTTCACATACAATACGTATTTTTACCGTCTCATGAACAGAAAACCCAACACCGCATGTTCTCACTCATAAGTGGGAGATGAATACTGAGAAGACATGGACACAGGGAGGGGAACATCACATACCTGGGCCTGTCGGGGAGTGGGGGGCTAGGAGAGGGAGATCATTAGGAGAAATACCTAATGTAGATGACAGGTTGATGGGTGCAGCGAACCACTATGGCATGTGTATACCTATGTAACAAAACTGCATGTTCTGTACATGTACCCCAGAACGTAAAGTATAATTAAAATAAAAAATTAAAAAATGATAATAATAAGAACATTAAATTAAAAGAAAAACATGTGTCATTGGTCTGTGGACAGATTATTTTACTCCATTACCCTCCAGCCTCACTGTGCACCTACCAGTCCATACCCTACCATATTCCTCATTCAGAAGCTGTTTTTTCCCCATGTCTAGGTCCACATTGTCTTAGCCTCATAACTTCTGATTCTCCCCCGCCCCGCCCCAAGGCTGTCTCCCCTGATCTTCTTTAGCTGGAAGTGATGATTTCCTCCCCTACATTGCCATTGCTTTCCATCTGTACCCTTCTTTTTTTTTTTTTTTTTGAGACGGAGTCTTGCTCTGTCCCCCAGGCTGGAGTGCAGTGGCGCGATCTTAGCTCACTGCAAGCTCCGCCTCCCGGGTTCAGGCCATTCTCCTGCCTCAGCCTCCCGAGTAGCTGGGACTACAGGCGCCCACCACCACGCCTGGCTAATTTTTTTGTATTTTTAGTAGAGATGGGGTTTCTTCGTGTTAGCCAGGATGGTCTCGATCTCCTGACCTCGTGATCCTCCTGCCTCGGCCTCCCAAAGTGCTGGGATTACAGGCGTGAGCCACCGCGCCCGGCCTTCCATCTGTACCCTTCTTAAGGAAGTATTCAGGTTGCCTTCCTATCAGCCTTGTCCTGTTCAAAAAAGATACATTAAGTATTTATTTTCTCCCTGCTAGAAAGCCTGTATCTGGTATCCAAATCTAAGTAACAAAGAGTCTCTACAGAGTATCTACAGAATCTACCCCACACGACCTTGCTCTGGGAAGTAGATTTGCCCAGTGACTAACTGCTTCCACAGTTTACGCTTCCTGCAAACCTCACCCCAACCCTGTGATTCAGTCCTGGCAGATACGTTTATCCTCATTGGTTGTGCATCTGGGACTTGAACCTAGGTCTTTGGTTTCAGAAGTGGGACTGCCTCTCCTGTCTGGCTTTGAGCCCTGGTGGTTGAGGTATCTTAGTCTCATGGCCATCTCTAGTGCAGGGAGCGTCTGTTCAGGGGCACCTCAGGGAATCTCCCGGGGCTCTCTGCTGGCTTGTCATCATCTGAATTGTTGTGCCTCGTTCTGCTAGTATGCTAACAAGTTAAAACTTAATTTCCTGTTACCTGGATGTGTTTTGGTAGAATCAATTCAGGAGCTCAAATCCATAGTTTTTCCTTAATTTCTAATTACTTGGCATCCCTGGTGACATGTTTCTACCCAATTCATATAATTAAAAATTTAACTAATAAATAACATTAAGCTAGCTCCGTTTTGAAGTAGCAAGAGCAGCCCTAGGCCTGGCGCGGTGGCTCACGCCTGTAATCCCAGCACTTTGGGAGGCTGAGGTGGGCAGATCACAAGGTCAGGAGATCGAGACCACTCTGGCTAACATGGTGAAACCCCGTCTCTACTAAAAATACAAAAAAATTAGCCAGGCATGATGGCGGGCGCCTGTAGTCCCAGCTACTCGGGAGGCTGAGGCAGGAGAATGGCGTGAACCCGGGAGGCGGAGCTTGCAGTGAGCTGAGATCGCGCCACTGCACTCCAGCCTGGGCAACAGCTGGAACAAAAACAAAACAAAAACAAAACAAAAGCAAAAACAAAGCAAGAGCAGCCCTTTCTGTTTGCATTCTGCTGAGTTCACAAAGGCCTGCTAGGGTGCTGGTTTTGCTTCTCCTTCTGTCTTAGCCACATCTAGTTGCTATCACAAAAGATCATAGACTGGGTGGCTTAAACAACTGAAATTTATTCCTCACAGTTCTATAGGCTGGGAAGTTTAGGATCAAGGTGCAGGCAGATTTGGTGTCTGGTGAAGGCCTATTTCCTGGTGCATAGATGGCCATCTTCTCACTGCATCCTCACATGGTGGGAGGGGAGAAGGAGCTCTCTGGGGTTCCTTTTATCAGGGCACAAACAAACCCCATTCAGAAAGGCTTCACTCTCACGATCTGATCACCTCCCCAAAGCTCCACTTCCACATACCATCACATGGTGGGGGGCTTGGTTTTCATCATATACATGTTGGGGGAACACAGATTTTCAGTCTTCTTAAGGCTCTCTCTTCCCTAACTACAGCCAAATGACAACAGCAGCAGTAATCACAGCATCATTTTTTGAACTTTTACTGAATATCCAGTCCTGTGCGCATCATCTTATCTGCATAGTCTCATTCAGTTACTTGGTAACATCCCTATTAGGTAGATACTATTATCATCCTCATTTCATCCAGGGCCTGCAAGATGAAGACACAGTAGGTCCCTCGCTGTCCACTTCAGTGGTTGAGAGTTGGTCCCCAAACACACTGCATAACTGGCTGTCACTCCTCAGTTGCAATTTGATCCGAGAGCTGTTGAGTCCTGTACATTCCCACGAGAGCTTTCACTTAGGAATAACGAGTTGTTTATCTCCTCTCAGCATGAACTGCCCATTTCCATTTGTCCTGAAGCCGTAGCTTCCAAGCTTCCAGGGTACACCCACTCTGGCAGCGAGGGTCTGTGTGCGTACTCTTGCTACGTAGGCCAGATTGTATGTTGCCAGATTTAGCATGTACATGCACAGACATGTGTGCGTACACACACAAGGGAGAATATTGATGCCCAGTTAAATGTGAATTTCAGATAAACAAGTTTTTTTTTAGTACAAGTATGTCTATACTAAAATATTGTCCGTTGTTTATGTGGAACTCACAGTTTGCTGGGCATCATGTATTTTATCTGACAACCCTCCAAGCATCAGAGCTGTTCCTTTGAACCTTTGCAGACAGAGGTTTGTCTATTTTGGATATCGGTCCCATTGAAGACATGAGGAAGTTAGTTGGTTTATCTCCAGACACATTACTGATGCAGGAACCATAAAAGGCAGGAAGGACACTGGCCATTGCTGGGGAGAAGACACTCCTAGCAGGTTGCTAGCAAAGCCAAAAAAGCCAAATGCTGCCAGGGCTGGGGACTTTCATGCTCCCTCTGAAAAGTGAGTCCTGGATGTCTCTCAAATACCAAAACGTGAGGACTTCCAGATACCCAGATCTGGTGCCCTTAGATGCTGCAACCTGGAGAAATTCAAGCCTTCTTCTGCCACTGGTGTTTGGGGAGAAGCTTGTTAGTAAAAGATGTGCCAGGAATATGTAGCAGGAAGTGTGATTGTAGTTTCTGCCTTCCTTGTATCTCTGGTAGATGACAATACATACGATATTTTGTAATTTCCTTTTTAAAACTTGATATGAGCCTTATTAAGCTAGAAACTCCCTGATGAAGGTAGAGCAGCAGCATATCAACTTGGTGTGCCGAACTTGTACTTAATTATTATCATAACAGTCCCTCAACATCACTGCACATTAGCCCATAAGGACAGGAATGGAAATTTTAGCATATTCAATTACAATGTAAACCCTTGAATACCACTGTGGAAATTCACCAAGGGCCATTCTCTGTTTGGTCTCCAACACACAGCAGGGACTGAGTGAGGTGTTACCCAGGTCACACAACCTGGATGTTTGCAAGCACAATTTACAGCCTCACCCAGAAACCGGGCAGGCATTGGAAGACCATAATAGATACTTTTCCCCTTGGTAAGTGACCAGACATGGTTATTTGCCTTGGGTGAAGAGTAGCTCTGGCCATCACTTGACTGAATCATCAAATATTGATCCTCTCTGCATCTTTCATTGCTGGGGAACATTGCTGGGGAAGTTTCCTCCTGTCATTGGCGGCTGTGGCTTGTGTCTGTGTGAATTTATGCTCAGTCAGCATGACTCTCCAGGCTTGTCCTCGGATAGTCACGGCCATTCACTTTAGTTGGCATGGATTAGGCACCAGCAGAGGGCAGGGATATGGCTTACAGGCTAAGTAGGCTCATACCACTCTGCTTCCCACACGCTGGGGCAAAAATCATGGGGAAAACAGAGGTGCAAATGAAGGGCTCTTTTGCTACCAGTAGGAGCTGGGGAGAAAAATGTTACTAAACCAGTTAAAGAAGGAACGAGCTCCTCATGTAGCGGCTCTGGTGAGGCTGCTCTGATGGCCGCTGGCTCCGGCCCCTTGTTTCCTTCCGTGCGGGTGTGTGGGTTTCTGGCTGCTGAGCTTCCCTGTGGATGCCCTCCCTCACTGCAAAGCCGGAGTGGAAGAGGGAAAGCAGGTGATTTCATGAAAGAGCGCCTTTCTGCTTCATGAGTTTTTCTTCTGGACAGATGAAATAACCTTCCCTGTCCTCCTTGCACTTCGTAATTCAACACCTTGTAATGCTGCATGCCCTCAGGTACACCTTTCCTTCCTGTTGTAAAAGCCTCACGTCCCACTTGCGCAAAACCTGAGACCGGCACGAATACTGAAGCGGTCAGTATTGCTTCTTGCTACCCTCAGTGTGGTCCAAAGATTGGTATGTTCAGCATCACCCAGGGGGGTATTAGAAGTGCAGAATTTCAGGCCCTAACCCAGATCTACAGAATCCAAGTCTGCGTCTTAGTATGAGCCCCATGTGGTTCACACACACTTTAATTTGGAAAGGATTGGGACACGCCATTGTGTTATTGCCAGTAGGGTCCTGCCTCAGTGCCTTGCCCCCAGGCAAGTGGTTATTTATTTATTTATTTATTTATTTATTTATGTTGCCTTGTCTTAAGAGAAAAGTCCAAGGGAAAATTTCACAAGTTGCTCTGGCAATTTATGACTTGACTTCAAGCACCTTTAGAAAATATCGAATTGAAATCTCCAATGATATGGCTGGAGCTTATCATTCTTTATTCTGCCCTTGGCAATGAGCGATAGAGAATAGCAGGTTTCTGAAATCAGAACACACCGAGTGGTGACGACTAAACAGTTCCCTCAGCCTTTGTTCTCTGGGTGAACTGGTCCTGTTCTTCCATCCTTTAGCTCCTCTGAGCAGGGAACTTGCCTGTCTGTTCACTGCTGTAGCCCAGTGCTTGGCATGGCACCTAGTATTGAGTACCTTTGGTGCCAAATAACTACATTTTTCAAAAGAATGAATGATTTTGAATGAATGGAGCTTTAAAACAAAGGACCAGACAGTAAATCTTTTCAGTTTTGCGAGCCAGACTGTCCGTCCCAACAATTCAATTCTGCCATTGTAGCATGAAAGCAGCCATAGGCAATAGTCAAGGAATGGGCGTGGCTGTGTTCCAATAAAACTATATTTACAAAAACAGACTGTGGGCTGGATTTGGACCATTGATGTAGTTGGCCCACCCCTGTTTTAGATTATGGCCACAGTTTCTAGAAGGAGTGGGGTGCTCTGTGTATGTCCTGGTACTCATGTTTACAGCCGCCTGATGCTGTTTATACTCAGCTTATATTTCTGCAATGAATGTATGCTTTTATTTACAACATACCTGGTAAGGTTAGGGTTTCTTCTTTAATGCATGTAGCATAGGCTTGTTTATTTCTTCTTGAATTGTCCTCAGCCTGAAAACATTAGGCAATGTCTCTGGCAAAGGGCAGTTTGAATGTGGGAATTGAGAAATGTCCTGTTTCTCTTAAAAGCTCAGGGCACTGCTTCATGGCATTGTAGAGAGGGCAGGGCTAGTCCCAGTGATACACTGTATGTTTTCCTGTCTAGTGGGGATGGCTGAGCCAATGGCATGTGTCCTTGTTGAGACCAGGTGGGTTAAAGGATTGGGGTGTCACAGAAGATAGGCTGAAACTGCCTGCATCTTTAGGCATTCAGTGCTTTGAATGAAGCCTGTATGTTGCTGGATGCAACAGAGTCCTCCTAGAATAGTGACCGATGGGAGGGCACAGATGCTATTTGTCCATGTTTAAGTATTTACATGACAGCACGAGAAAACTGGAGAGGCTCTCTTTCATCTTTGCTGCCACAATTTACGTACAGTTTATGATGGATGCGAGAGGTAGACATTTATCACAAAAGTGTAAGAAATGTTGACTCTTCATGAATTGATTACTTAGAATGTATTTTATTAAAGATTCTAGGTGGCATGTGATAAACTGAACCTCTGCTGGTTTGCAGCTTAATGATTCATGTATCTGTGGTGGTGATAAGGAAATCAAAGATTCGGTTTGCCTTTTCAGAGAAAGAATATGGATTATTATTAAATCTGGAATGGGCCTCTTGAGAATCCTTCCTTAGGGAGTGTACATATCAATAGTTTCTTCTCAATGTAAGAATTCTAATGCTTCACTTATGGAAACATAAATTCCACAGCAAGTGGCTGCGGGTTCCTTCCCTCCCTCTGGTTCCTTACATCCTTTGTGCGTCGAGGATGCGTTTTTATTCCTTAGTTAGTACCTGGCATTCATCGTTCTTTAGTCTCCATGGTTTTGTGTTTCTATTGCTAACTTTTAATGCTAAGAGCTCTGCTGAGGTCTATGTTTTACAGCAGCTGAGATGCTCGTAGAGACCAGGATGGTGTATTTGCCTGTCATCCCATTTGCTTGAAATTTCCTAACAAATTGGGTTAAGTCTTGGAAGAGACTAAGAGTAAATATTAGATCTCAGATTTCCAACGGAAGTGAGGTCAGCTCACACGGGATGTAGAATGTTACCCTGAACCAATTCATGCAGAAGCCAAGAAGGCTGCCAAGCGCATCTAGTGAGTTGCATCTGGACCAAGGACAGCAGATCAGAATGCCCCATTTCACTAGGCTCTGTGGATGGTGGAGGTGGAGGCGTTCCTGTTCTCAACAGAGTCAGGGAGGGCTTTGCTGAAGGCATCCGGCATGTGGCCCCCCAGCCATCACCTCAGGACAGAGGATGCAGGTGGAGCTCCCAGGTAACATTCAATGATGAATAACAACCCCACAGGCTTACAGTGACATTAACGAGGTGTTGGCGTTGTCTGATAGCTTGAGTTTCAAAATACTGTGTGACTTCTTTTTCTTTCAAAAATATCAGACAGAGGTTAAATACTGTAATCTTTTCCATAGGAGACTGTGGGAAAATAAATTGGGAAACCCCAAGACTCCTTGTTTCCCCCCAGATTCCTTACCCATCCACGTGCTGTGCAGCAGAAGCAACGCTTAATCCTTTTATGTGATGTGGTGCCCTCACACTGGTATTTTACTTAAACCCTTCATTTTGTTGGATGCTTTTATACATGGAATTAGACCTAATTGTCAACATAATGCCATATTAAGTTTAGCTTCCCGAAAGAGTAAACACTGAACTGCTCGGCAGTTATTTCTTACACACAGAATCTGCTTGGCCTTCCATGGACTGATCAGTCCATGAACAAGTGAGTTTTACTGCTGACTGCTCATTCTTTCATCACTGTGACATAGTTCAAAGAGTCTTAAATGGGCCGGGTGCGGTGGCTTACGCCTATAATCCCAGCACTTTGGGAGGCCGAGGCGGGCGGATCACCTGAGGTCAGGAGTTCAAGACCAGCCTGGCCAATATGGTGAAACCTCATCTCTACTAAAAATATAAAAATTAGCCAGGCATGGTGGTGCGAGCCTGTAATCCCAGCTACTCAGGAGGCTGAGGCAGGAGAATTGCTAGAACCCAGGAAGCAGAGGTTGCAGTGGGCCAAGATCACGCCGTTGCACTGAAGCCTGGGGGACAAGAGCAAAACTCCACCTCAAAAAAAAAAAAAAGTCTTAAATTATAGCTTCCACCTAAAAGGTGGGCAGAACGAGGCTGCCTTGATCATTGCTTTACAGCCAGTGGGGTTGCTCTGTTCTCATCAAACTCATTTCCCCTTTGCAGGAAACTCCTAGGACACCCCTTCAAGGGACACCAGCCTGGGTGATGCCATTTCTTGTTGTTGCCCGGGTTGCTTCTGTCACACCAGCACCCAGCACAATAAGCCTCGGTGTGTGTTTCCTGAATGACTGAATGTATGTCTGAGAGCTGCTGCTGCAGCACTTCTGGTGTCTGGTGAAGGGTGGTTGCTTCCTCCCAGTGACTGAGCAGATGCGTGTGTTGACATTGGCAGAGAGGTCGGGTGCCAGCAGCCTCCTTCCAGGTGCAGAACCGATCACACTTGCCTTTTCCTGGAAGGCGGTTGGTTAAGTAAACCTTATTGAAGTAGCTCCCCTCCCAGATTAATGAATACTTTCAGACATGATATGAAATGTTTGGAAACAAGATGTGACACGGTATTTTGGCCGTATTTTTTCCCCCTTTCATAACACCTGGCAACAAGATTCTCAGGCTAAATACCAGACGAGTGTGTGCTTCATTATGTATAGTAACTTCATCTATAACTTTTTTTAAGCCCTCCAGATGGAAGCATGGTATAAATGTGGAGAGGCTGAGAAGGGGAAATGGAAATAAATGCACTAAGAAATAAAGAATCTGTTTTTTATACTTTCTTTTGCAAATAGTGTTTGCAATGACATATTGTGAATGGACTGAATTATAACAAAACCAGAAATGAAACAGAGCTCGGGGGTAGGGAGAGCAATTGTTACACTTACTTCGACTGATATAATGCAAAGCAATGCTTTTTACACTCAATTAGTTTGTACATTGTGTTGGACACAAACCAGAATGTAGAACATTTTTGGGTTTTGTTTTTACATGATTAAGGGAGATGAGATGAAATAAATTCAGTGAATTACCCTCCGTTTCTTTTAGGTCTGAGATGTTTTTGTTCTGTTGTTCCTCACCCCGGGTATTGAGTGAATAAGCCTTTTTCCCGGGTGTAGGGAGCTAGAGAGCCCAATATTTGAAAGCCCAGAGATCTATGGGCTTTCAGTAGAGTTCCTTCTTCCACTTTAGGCCCATCTTTGGCTACATAAACAAGGACACGAATCAGAGCTGTTTACATCTGGCATTTTACCATATTCTGTGCTTAGAATATCAGAAGAGGCTAGCAAGCATGATCGAAGCCAACAGATGTTAGTGAGCATTTAGGCAGCAAAAGTATTTCCAAGGCTGTGTATTTCAAGATCCTTGTTTAATTTATTTTGCTTAATTATACTTTCTTGCATTTTTAATGCTCCTAATATGATAATATTAAGAATTGCAGTGTGTGGTTATGGATTGCACATTTCAATATATGTTAGATATGAGGGGATGTGTGGGTTGATGCTGAGAGCCAGGAACAGATGAACTTGGGGGCCAGCTCAGTGTTTTTCCTGTGTACAGCTCTAGTTATCTCCTCTGGGAGGGGCCCAGGAAGGGCCTGGATGCTCCCGGCAAAGGATGCAGAAAAGCATTCCTCAAACTTTCATGTGCAGACAGGTGCCCTGGGGATTCTGATTCACTTGGTCTGGGTGGGGCCTGAGATGCTGCATTGATGGCAAGTCCCTGGTGTGCAGCTGATGCTGCTGGTGCCACGGATCCTTCTTTGTGTCGTGGAAGTGAAGTCAGTTGTATTCCACAAAGGCTGCTGATCAACAAGTACCACACACAATGGAAGAGAACCAGTGCCTGCCGATGGAAGCCATGCCCGTGATACCTGGCACATGCAGTTTCCTTCTGGCACAGGAGTTGTGGTCAAGGGCCCTGGTCAGACTCTTGTCTTTTAAAAAGATCGTCCCTGCTTTCATATGTGCAAAAGGAAAGCCACATGTGTAGAGCACTCGGTGACTCTGTGTTTTGTATTCAAAACCACAAACACCAATAAGAAAACAATAGGAGAAACCTGTTAGGTATAATATCCAATTATAATTATTTTTACTCCAAAAAGCACATCAAATAAATAATGCAGTTTATGTTACTTCTAGAAAATGCAGCAGTGTTAGTTAATTTACATAAATTATACAACTCATTATCTTTGTTTATAAAAAGCCTTAGCAATATTTTGGCTTATGGATCTGAAAGGGGGAAAAATATCACAGACTTCAGTTCAGTGTAATTTTCCTTTCCTGCACGGCCACCTTTTTATTTACTTACAGAAAGAACGGCTGTTTGACAGATCCCCTTAGGAGTACTGCCCTTTCCTTTTGATGAATAGAATGCATTAAGTTTGACTTTTGTTTATAAAAAGCCAAATAAATACAAGTGAATTAATCCAAGCAGCAAGAGAATGCTCTAAGTAGCAGTCGTGGCTTCTTTGGCTGACACCAGGGCCTGCAGGAGTGGGGAGGGAGATTCAGGGGCCAGGGAGCCGGGTTTTTCTGGCCTTGTGCTTGTCTTTTCTGCTGCAGAACTTCTCAGGCAGCCTCGAGTTAGATGTGCCAGTGCCACCCACTCAGGGTCAGCTCCTGAGCAGGTGAACTGTTCCTGCGCTGTCCCAACCAGCAGCCATGAGCCACATGTGGTGGTGAGCCCTGGAAATGTGGCTCATCCAAGTGCCATGAGTGTGAGACCCACACAGCTTTTCAAAGACCTAGCATGAAAAGAAGCCACTTTTTATTATTTGAATTTTTTAATTTTTTTTTTGAATTTGAGACAGAGTCTCACTCTGTTGCCCAGGTTGGAGTGTAGTAGCACGATCTCAGCTCACTGCAACCTCTGCTTCCTGGGTTCAAGCGATTCTCCTGCCTCAGCCTCTCAAGTAACTGGGATTACGGGCACCTGCCACTATGCCTGGCTAATTTTTGTATTTTTAGTAGAGATAGGGTTTCACCATGTTGGCCAGGCTGGTCTCAAACTCCTGGCCTCAAGTGATCTGCCCACCTTGGCCTCCTAAAGTGCTGGGATTACAGGTGCGAGCCACTGCACCTGGCCAAAAAGAAGCCACTTTAAATAACCCATTAATATTTTTGTGGATTACATGTTGAAATAATAGATAAAATACATTATTAAAATTCATTTTTCCTGCTTCCATTTTACTTCTCTACTGTTGCTACTAGCAAAGTTTAAACATGGCTTTATTATATTTCCATTGGACAGCCCTGGGCCTGCCCTAGACTAACAGAGAGGCTGGAGACCTAGATTACTCTTAATTACACCCATTACCAAGACTCTGATTCTTCCACTGGTCCTGCATCAGGCTCTGACTCAAAATGAGAAACAGGATTTGCCTCAGTGACAAGGGTAGGGCTTGTTTGATGGTTTGCTTGGAGACTTGAAGGGCACATGGGAGAACAACATAGTGTAAGAAAGTGGAGCTCTCTTCCCTTGACAGCACTTGGCTGTTGCTTCTAGCTTAAATATTAAAGTCTCTGCTGGTGGATGGAGGAGCCCAGCTCCCAGGTTGTTTCAAAGTGGAAACTGGTGAAGCCTAAATTTGCCTTCATTGCTTATGCAGATCCAGTAGATTGGCAAGAGAACAAACCTGCCCCGAGGAAGGTCTGAAGAGCTGGGGCATGCTTGGCAGAGGAGGGAACAAGGAACATGGTTCAGTTGCGGCCAGACCTAGGCCTGGCCATGTGCCAGGGTGCCTGGACTTTGGACATCGGTGTGTTCAGAGTGTGACCTGATAGTAGCAGGACTTCTGGCTGGGAGCACCACTGTGGGTCACCACAGGGACAACCTGGGACCCCAGCCCTTGCCCTCATAAGACTTGGGAGTTAGAGACAAAGGGATGTCTGCCATTTATCAGTTGATGGTTAATAATTTAATTCTTCCATGCATCCATTTATTCAAGAAACATAAGTCCACGATGTGCCACACTTTGCTAGGCACTGGGGATACAGTAATGCACAAAACAGATAGGTTCTTCACCCTCTCGAAGCTCCCAACTTGTGGGAGTGGGGAAGAAACAGACAGGACAGAGGAGTGCAGAAAGTCCCTTAGGAGCCCTGAGGGAAGGACTAGAGGACAGTGTGCAATGCATCTGCCTAGATGACGAGTAGTGGCCAGGCACTGGCCCTTGGTGATGGAGGAGGCAGGAACATTTAGCCTGTGACTAAGGGAGGAAGGGCCATTGCTGCAAAGAGCTGGGCAAGGCTTTCTTGGGGACAGGACAGCGGATGCCCTGAGGCTGGAAGGACCTTGGTTGCTCTACTGCCAGAAAGGGATCTGTGGGCCTGGAGAACACTGGACAAGGAGAGGGCGGGGTGGAGGGGCCAGGAGCCAGGTGGTGCAGCAGGCTCACCTGTGGTATAGATCTTGGATTCTGTTCTAAGTGTCATGAGAAGCCACTGATGAGATCGTAGCAGGGGTCTGGGAGGCAGTGGGGGAGGTTCTGGATAGGTAACTTTTCTTTATGCTGAGTGATGCTGGATATGTCCCTTAGACCCTCTGGCTGTTGTCTTCTTCATCTATGGAGTGGAAAGGCTTAGGGAGTGGAAGAGAGGTGGGCCAGAATGTTCTCCGAGGTTCCTTCCTATTTAAAAGTGCCATGATTGGGAGAGAGCCCAGTCTTTTCCCTTCTTGGAGTAGAGTTACCTTATGGCTTCTGGGATGGATTTTAGATGGCTTCACAGTGCCAGCATTTCTGTGAAGTCATCAATTCATATCCATGAGTTCTTTGGCTTCATAAGATAGAAGAAGACAGAATGCACAGGACTGTGTTGGAATTGCCATGGAGTGCCTAGGTTTTCACTCAGCAGTTCCATGGTGAGACCTGTGCGTTGGTAATGTTTTAGAAGATTTCTGGGTCAATGATTCTGCACATCAGCAGGATTGATCCCCTGGAGTTTGTGCCTCTATTAGGGGACTAAGAGGGCCCCTGTAGCCAGAGGCTCTCTGTAGCAGTGTGCCAGATGCCTGCGACATACTCCATATTTAACTGTTCAGACCTACCAGCAGGCCAAGGGTTTTAGTTCAGAAATTCTGAGCACCTCACTTTGCAGCTGGGGAATCTGATGGAGCTCACAGAATAAACAAATCTGTGGTAGGCTGAGGGGCCCTGTGATGGGCTTTTGTCACATGCTGATGAGTCATTTGCTGAGATGGAAAAGGGATTGGTTGTCATGAGGGCTGTTAGTGAACATTGGGATCTTGGGGCCCTGACACAGCTGGTGAGCAACATTCTGATGCATGTTCCCCTGCGCCCTCCCAGTGAGGAAGCCAGGTGAGCATCTGCACTAAGCTTAAGAACCCAAGGGGTAGAGCTAAGTGCTAATCTGACTCCCTCTTGGACACCTATAAAAATGCCCAGAGGCTTCCAATGGCCATGGCAAAGTAACTGGTAGTGAACTTATCATCCCACCCAAACCAACTAGAGCACTGGACACAATATAGGAAACAACTGTTGTCAGATAATGGACAGCAGGCAGGAAGGACTGTAATATCTAAGAGAAGGAAATAAACAAGCTCTGGCTTTCTGGCTAGAGGCATTTTCCAGACAGTGCATGCGGGTGAGTGGCAACCAGGCAGAGCACAGCAGTGTAGCAAAGTTAAGGAGGTGACGACTAGAGTTTGGGGAGGCTGAGACAAATGGAATCCATAGGATAGAGTGCTGAAGAGTACAGAGGAGAAGGGGTTTAGCAGAGAAAGAGGTCCAGAAATCCGGATAGAAGATGTCCTTGATTCTTTGGCTAAATACTAAGCTGTGTATGCATCATGAAACTGTATGAGGTTGGTCAAAAGACAACCACTGTGGGCCAGAAGCTAAAACTTCTCAGAGTTCACACAGAACTGGGAACCACTGTGAGCCAGAAGCTAAGACTTCTCAGAGCTCACCCAGAACTGGCAGATGTTCAAGTTTAAACTAGTCGGTGTGAAGAGATGCTAATGAACACCTGGGTATTCCGCAGAGACCCCAGAATGATCATATCTTAATAATGGGGCTAAACTCTCCCTGGAGTGAAGACAACTCCAGACCTACCCTAACAAAGCGTATAAACAAATCAAAATGAGCAAGCTGATCTGCAAATAATGCAAGTGCCTGACAAAGCTAAATCCAAAATTCTTTAAAGTAAGACAACGAAATCCACACTCAAAAGTATATCATTCACAATGCCCTGCATTCATTACTAAACATATAAGGAAACAGGAAAATATGACCTATATGCAGGAGAGAAATCAGCCAGTAGAAAGAGGACCCAAAATAACATAGATATGGAATTAAAAGACAAGAGCTTCAAATAATCTATTATAAATATCCTCAGCCATTTAAAGGAAAAGATGAACAGAGTGAGGTGAGAACCATAATATATAAGAAGAACCAAAGAGAATTCTTTGAATTGGACAATACAATATCTAAAGTGAAAATGTCACCAGATGAGTTATCTATTGATATGTAACAAATAACCACAAATGTATCAGCTTAAAACAACACACATTTATGATCTCACAGTTCCTGAGGGTCAGGAATCCAGACATGGCTTGACTGAGTCCTCTGAATCAGGGCCTTTCACAAGGCTGAAATCAAGGTGTGAGCCAGGGCTGAGGTCTCATCTGAAGGCTCGACTGAGGAGGACATGCTGCTAAGCATTCTTGATTGTTTTACAAAATCAGTTCCTTGACAGATGTTGGATCAAGGGCTTCAGTTCTTAGCTGACTGTTGGGCACAGGCTACCTTTGTTACCTTGCTATATGGACCTCCAGTATGGCAGCTTGCTTCATCAAAGCAAGCCAGAAAGATAATAGAGAAAGTTTGCTAGCAATATCGAAGTCACAGTTTTTTGTAACCTTTTTACAGAAGTGACATCTCATCATCTTTGTTGTATCTCACGAGTTGGAAGCAAGTTATCAATATACCCAGAATCAACAGGTTGGTATTACACAAGGGACTGAATATCAGGCAGTAGATTTCATTTAGGGTCATTTTAGAGTCTGGTTATCACAATGGGATTAATACCAGATTAGACACAGTGGAAACAAAAGATAAGTGAACCTGAAGATAAAGCAACGGGAACTGCTTTAACTGAAGCACTCAGAGAAGAAAGAGTAGGGGGAAAAATAATAGAGTGCGATACAGTACCAGAGAACTAGAGAGCAACATCAAATGATCTAACAGACATGTAGTTGGAGGCCCAGACCATGAGGAGTGGGTGGCAGAAAAATAGTTGAACAGGTGGTCAAGACTTTTCCAAATGTGATGAAAACTAAAGAGTCACAGATCCTAGAAGCAGGAGAAATACAAAGAAGAGAACATCAAGAAATATAATCAAGTTTGCTAAAAGCCAGCAACAAAGAGGAAATCTTTTAATTAGGCAGAGAAAAAAGACACATTACAAAGATAAGAATTACCACTGATTTCTCATTACAAACATTGCAAGCTAGAAGACAATGCAACATCTTTAAATTGCTAAAAGGAAAAACCTAGAATTCTATATTCAGTGTGCATATTCTTCAAGAGTGAAGGTAAAATAAAGACATTTTTAGACCAAAAAAAGTGTTGCTAGCAGATCTATACTACAAGATATATTTGCTAGCAGATCTATACTACAAGACATATATATATACATATATACATATATACACATATATAATATATACACATATATATACACATATATACACATATATGCATATATATACACATACACATACATACATATATATATATATAATTTTTTTGTGAGATGGAGTTTCACTTTTGTTGCCCAGGTTGGAATGCAATGGTGTGATCTCGGCTCACTGCAACCTCTGCCTCCCAGGTTCAAGCGATTCTCCTGCCTCACCCTCCCAAGTAGCTGGGATTACAGGCACCCACCACCACGCCCGGCTAATTTTTTGTATTTTTAGTAGAGAGGGGGTTTCATCAAGTTGGCCAGGCTAGTCTCAAACTCCTAACCTCAGGTGATCCGCCTGCCTCGGCCTCCCAAAGTGCTGGGATTATAGGCATGAGCCACTGTGCCTGGCCTACAAGACATATTAAAGGAAGTTCTTCAGGCTGATAGAAAATGTTACAGGATGAAAATTCCTATTTACATAAAGGAACGAGGAGCACTAGAAATGGTAAATATGGCTGGACACAGTTGTGTGCTCTTGCAGTCACAGATACTTGGGAGGCTGAGGTAGGAGGATTGTTTGAGTCCAAAAGTGTGAGAACAGCCTGAGCAACATAGTAAGACCCTGTCTCAAAAACAATGGTAAATGTGTGAGTAAATATAAGATACTTTTCTTCTTGGTTTAAAAACACTTTCTTGAAAATATAATTGGCCAAACACTTATGGGAAAGTTATAGCTCTTAATGCCTATATCAAAGAAGAACACAGATCTTAAACAATAACCTAACTTTATATGCAAGAAGTTAGAAAAAGAAAACGAAACCCAAAATCATCCAAGGGAAAGTATTATGGACTGGATGTTTACATATCCCCCCAATTTTTACATGCTGAATACATAAGCTCCAGTGTGGCTTGTTTGGAGATGGGGCCTCTAAGGAAGTCATTATGGTTAAATGAGGTCATAGGGATGTACCCTTGATCCAATATGATTAGTATTCATTTAAGAAGAGACACCAGAGAGCTCACTCTCTCTGCAAGCACAGACTGAGGAAAAAGGAAAGGCCATGTGAGGATGTAACAAGAAGCTTGCCACCTACAAGCCAGGAAGAAAACTCTCACCAGAAACAAATTTGCTGGCATCTTGATCATGGACTCCTAGACTCCAGAGCTATGATAAAATAAACTTGTGTTGCTTAAGGCATCCAAGATGTGGCATTATGTTATAGCATCCTGAGCAGACAACTGTAGAAGGAAGTAGTAAAGATTCGAGTGGAAACAAATGAAATTGAGAATAGAAAACAATAGAGAAAATCAATGAAACCAGAAGTTGATACTCTCAAATATCAACACAACTGGTAAACTGTTAATTACACTGAGAAAAGAGATAGATAGATAGATAGACAGATAGATAGATAGATAGATGCAAGACCCCAAAAACTGAGAAAAGAGCTAAAAAAAAAAAGATCAATAGATAGACAGATAATACAAGACCCAAAAAATGGAGAAAAGAGCTAAAAAAGAGATCAATAAATAGATGGATAGATGGATAGACAGACAAATAAAGACCCAGGTGACTAAAATCAGGAATGAAAGGGAGAACATCACTACTGACCTTCTAGAATAAAAGGATTATAAAAAGAATACTATGAACAGCAGTATGCCAACAAATTAGATAACTTAGATGAACAAAATCCTAGAAAGATGAAATGACTGCAATTTACTCAAGAAGAAACAGAGATTCCAAATAGACCAAAAACAGAGATATTAAATTTAAAATTTTCTGATAAAGAAAAGCCAAGGGTCATATGAATTCCCTGGTGAATTCTACCAAACATTTAAAGAATAATAACACAAAATATTCCAGAAAACAGAAGAGGAGGGAACATTTCAATTATATCTGTATACATGAACAATAAACAATTTGAAAATCAAATTAAGAAAACAATTGCAGTTATAAATAATAGCATCAAGAACAATATAATATTTAGGGATACATTTTTAAAATGAAGTTTAAGACTTGTAAACGGAAAACTACAGAAATATTCTTGAAAGAAGTTAAGATCTAAATAAATGAAAAGACATCTCATGTTGTTGGATCACAACACTTAATATTGTTCAGATGGCAGTACTCCCCAAATTGATCTACAGATTCAATGTAATCTTTATCAAACTATCATCTGGCTTTTTAAAAGAAATTGACAAGCTGAACCTAAAATTTGTATGGAAATACAAGGGACCTGGAATAGTTAAAATCTTTAAAAGAAGAACAAAGTTGGAGAACTAAAAATTCTCAATTTCAAAACTTACTGTAAAACTATAGTAATCAAGTCAGTGAGGTATTGGCATAAGAATAGACATATAAATCAATGGAATAAAAATTGAGAGTCCAGGAGTAAGCCTTAGCATTGATGGTCAATTGATTTTCAACAAAGGACCAAGACAATTTTATCATGATAGAATAGTCTTTTCAGAAAATGGTTCTGGGGAAACTGGATAAACACATGCAAAAAAAAAAAAAAAAAAAAAAAAAAAAAAAAAAAAAAAAGAAATTGGACCCCTGCCTCATACCGTATAGAAAAAATAATTCAAAGTAGATTATAGACCTAAATGTAAGAGCTAAAACTATAAAAGTCTTAGAAGATAACATGGGAATAAATCTAGTGACTTTAGGTTGAGAAATGATTTCAATGTTTAACATTCTGAGGAATTCTTAGAACTTAACAATTAAAAGAAAAATAATAGAAATGGACACATAATTTGAATAGATATTTCCCCAAAGAAGATATATGAATAGCCAATTAACACACGCAAATATATTTAACAGCATCATTAATCATCAGAGAAATAAAAACCACAACAAGATACCACTTCTTACCCACTGGGATGGCTATAACAAAAAAAGAGAGCTAATAGTAAGTGTTCACACACATGTGGAGAAGTTGGAACCCTCACACACTGCTGATGGTGATCCAAAATGCTGGTGCTGCTGTGGAAAACATTATGGCAGTTCCTCAGAATGTTAAACATTGAGTTACCAGAAGACCCAGTAATTTCACTCATAGATATGTACCCAAGAGAAATAAAAGCATATTCACAGAAAAACTTATACCATTATTAATCATAGCAACAAGTAGAAACAACTCAAATGTCCACCGACTAATAAACAAAATGTAGTCTGTCCACACAATGAAATCTTACTTGGCAATAAAAAGGAATGAGGCACTGATAACATGCCACAACGTGGATGAACCTCTAAACTTTATTCTAAGTGAAAGAGGCCAGTCACAAAAGACCATATATTATGTGATACCATTTATATGAAATGCCCAGAATAGGGCAACCTATAGAGACAGAAAGTAGATTAATAATTGCCTAAGGCTGGAGGTGTGTGTGTCAGGTGGGGATGAGGGGTGACTGCTAATGAGTATTAGGTTTCTTTTTGGGGTGATGAAAATGCTCCAAAATTAGCTTATGGTGACGGTTTCACAAGGCTGTAAAATACTAAAAGCATTGAAGTACACTTCAAATAGGTGACGTTTATGGTGTATAAATTATAGCTCAAAAATATATTTAAAATAAGATAATTGATTGTCTAAAACATAAGCAATAACATATAGAAGCAAAGTGTGTGACAACAATGATACAAATGAAAGCAGAGGGAAGTGGAAGTATATAGTTGAAAGATTCTTACATTTTTGGTGAAGTGCTCTAATATTTGTTGAAGGTAGAATACTATGATTGAAGATATGTATTGCAAATCCTAGATCAAACTACTAAAAATGAAGAGATATAGGAATAAGCCAATAGTGGATATAAAATGAAAGACTCAAAAATATTCAAATTAATGAAGTCAGGAAAGAGGAATATGAAACAGGACAAGTAGAAAACAGTGTTAGATGGTAGAGATAAACCCAACCATATACATAATTACATCAACTGTAAATGGCTTAAGCATTCCAATTAAAAGCTAGAGATTATCAGACTGGACAAAAAAATGGTAATACTCAATTACATTCTTTCTACAAGAAACACTTTAATAATAAAGGCACAAATGGGTTAGAAGTAAAAAGGGAAAAAATGGAGTGTGCAAATACTAACCATAAGAAAACTAAAGTGAATATATGATCAAGCAGAGTAGACTTCAGGACAAGAACTATTACTCAAGATAAAGAGAGATACTTTATAACAATAAGAGGGTCAGTCCATTAGGAAAACATGACAGTCCTAACTGTCTATGCACTTAATTACACAGCTTCAAAATACATGCCAAAGTGACAGAATTGAAAGGAAGAATGGATAAATTTCACAATTATAGTGGGAGATTCCTTTCTCAGTGATGCATAGGAGACAGGAAATCAGTAAGGACATTGAAAACTTGGATAACACTATCAAACAACTCGACCTAATTGACATTTTTGAAATAAATACCCAACAGTGGCAGAATATACATTCTTTTCTTACAATAGAACATGTACTAATATAAACTATATACCGTGTCATAAAACAAATCTCATTACCTTTAAAAAGATTACTGCTTCTCTGACAGTAACTGAATTAATTTAGGATTCAATAGCAGAATAAATATCTGAAAAATTCCCAAATATGTGGAAATTAAACAACATACTGCTTAAGGTAAAAGAATAAATATTATAAAGGAAACTAGAAAATATTGGCTGAGCATGGTGGCTCATGGATGTAATCTAAGCACTTTGGGAAGCCAAATCGGGCAGATCACTTGAGGTCAGGAGTTCGAGACCAGCCTGGCCAACATGGTGAAACCCCATCTCTACTAAGAATACAAAGATTAGCTGGGCATGGTGGTGGGTGCCTGTAATCCCAGCTACTTGTGAGGCTGAGGCAGGAGAATCGCTTGAACCCAGGAGGCGGAGGTTGCAGTGAGCCGAGATCGCAACGCTGCACTCCAGCCTGGGTGGGGAGACAGAGTGAGATTCCATCTCAAAAAAAAAAAAAAGAAAGAAAATATTTTGAAATGAATGAAAATTAAAGCCCCACATAGAAAATGTATGGAGTACAGGGAAAGCAGATATTAGAAGGAAATTTATAGTTTGAAGTGCTTACACTATATTTACATTAAAATCAGTAAATGTAATTGATATTAACAAAGGTTTAAAATGTGACCTAAACTTTTACATGTGGAAGCTAGAAAAAGAAGAACCAATTAAAACCAAAATAAGCAAGAAAAAAGGTAATATTAAAATAAGAATAAAATAAATGAAATAGTAAGTAGACAAACAATAGGAAACATTAATAAAACAAAAAACTATCTCTCTTCAAAGATCAATAAGTTGAAAAAACTATAGCTAGTTTGATTAAGAAACAGAGAAATATACAAATTATTAATATGAGTAAAAAGGATGCATCACTACAGATGCTATACACATTAAAGGTAACCTAAGAGGTGTCAGAAAAGGATATCATGAAAATTTTATGGAAATAAATTTGGCATCTTCAGTGAAATGGACAAATTTCTTAAAAGATAAAAATTCTTAAAACTGACACAAAATGGAAAATCTGAGTAGCTCTATATTTATTAAATTGAGTTTGTAATTTAAAATCTTTCCACAAAAAAAAACCTCCTTCGTGGTGAATTTGATTTAAAAAAATTTAAGGCAAGAATAATGCTATCCTTACCAAACATTTTCAGAAAATATAGGATGATATAACACTTGTCAGGTCATTTTATGACACCAGGATGTCTGATACCAAAACCAGGTAAAGACATTATAAGAAAACTACAGACCAATATCTCTCATGAACACAGATGTAAAAATCCATAACAAGATATTAGCAAATGGAATGCATCTATAAGTAAACAGGATAATACACCATGATTAATTGTGTTGATTGAAGGTGTGCAAAGTTGGTTTAACATGTGCAAATCAGTGTAACTCATTGTATTAACAGAACGAAGAATATTGACCATATAATCATCTCAACAGATGAAGAAAAAGATATAATTCCATACCCATTCATGATTTAAAAAAAAAAAAAGCTTTCAGCAAACTAGATATAGGAGAGAATTTCCTCAATCCGATAAAGGACATCTACAGAAAGCCTACACCTGATCATACATATATATATAATATATATATATATATATATATATTTTTTTTTTTTTTTTTCTTTTTGAGACAGAATCTCGCTCTGTCACCCAGGCTGGAGTGCAATGGTGTGATGTCGCTTCACTGCAGCCTCCGCCTCCTGGGTTCAAGAAATTCTCCTGCCTCAGCCTCTTGAGTAGCTGGGACTACAGGTGCCCTCCACCATGCCCAGCTAATTTTTGTATTTTTAGTAGAGGCAGGATTTCACCATGTTAGCCAGGATGGTCTCAATCTCCTGACCTCGTGATCCGCTTGCCTCCCAAAGTGCTGGGATTACAGGTGTGAGTCACCGCACCCAGACACCTGATCATATTTAATAGCTTGTTCTTGTACTTCCTCGTAAGACTGGGAAATTGTCAATGTGTCCACTTTCACTGCTTCTATTCAATATTCTACTGGAGGTCCTAGGAAGTTGCATAAGGCTGGGAAAAGAAATAAAAGGCATACAGATGGGAAAGAAAGGAGTGAAATTCTTTTTATTTGCAGACAACACGATCACGTACATAGAAATGTTAAAGAATCTATTAAAAATTACTGGAACTAGTAGATGAATTTAGGAAGGCCAAAGGAACAAGGCCAATATTTTTTTGAAGTATATTTTCATATATTAGCAATGAACAATTGGAAAACAAAGATAAATACAATTTAAAATAGCATAAAATATTCCTTGAAATATTTTAGGATAAAATTAACAAAATATGTAAGACCTGTACCCTTAAAACTATAACACATTGCTGAGAGAAATTAAAGAAGACTTAAATAAATGGAGTGATATACCATGTTCATGGATTGGAAGACTCAGTGTTGTTAAGATGGCAATTCTCTCCAAATTGATCTATAGCTTTGATGCTATCCCTGTCAAAATCTCATCAGACTTTTTTGTAGAAACTGGCAAGCTAATTTTAAAATTTACATATGACATAAGAATGACCAAGAATAGCTAAAAGGATTTATAAAAATCAAAGTAAAGTTAAAAGAATTGCCCTGCTTAATTTCAGTACTTAATCTAAAGCTACAGTAATCAAGATGATTTGATACTGGTATAATTGAGTTGATATTCCAAAGAGGTAGATTTCAGGGTTCAGTTTCTGAACTTTCCGAGGAGCCAAACTAGAGAACTAAATTAATCTTTCCAAGCAATGGTGTGTGTGTGTGTGTGTGTGTGTGTGTGTGTGTGTGTGTAAGAGAGAGACACTCATTCTCATTCTTGAATTGCCTTACAGATAAGCTGAGTTTCCCAAGAAGGCCCTCTGTGGCAGACTGTATATCATCTCCTCTCTATCTCTCCCTTCTCAGAATAAAAGCCGTTTTTAATTTTTTATGGTTTCAAAATGAATATATATTTATCATAGAAGACTTCAGATAATAGATAAAGACAAGGAAGACATTGATATAATGGCCTATGATGTCCATCCTTCTGAATGCTTTTCACATACACACTCATATGCACACATTTTTTTTTACTAAAATAAGGGGTTATATCATATATGCTATTTTGTATTTTTTTTACTTGACTCCATGTTAAGTGATTTACATATTTTTAAATGACTCTATGTGATATCATATACTTAACCTATTCACTGACATTAGACATTGAGACTATTACTACTATTTGCCATTAAAAATCACACTGTGAGAAAGATCCTTGTATCTTTATTTAGTAAGCCCTCAACAAATATTTATTTGAGGACTTACTATGTACTGGGCTTTTCATACCTGAACAATTGTTTTCTGGAGAATATTCCTAGAAATGAAATAGTAGTGCTGGGTTAAACGGTATAACCGCCTAAAAATTCGCTCCATATGGCTACATCATCCTTCAGAAAGGCTGTGTTAATTTACAACTGCACTAGGGATGTTTGAGAAGTCGTGCTGATTAAGAAACATGCCCCACACCACAGGACTTGGCACAGGGTGGGGGCCACACCTGGTGCCTAGTGTTATTGACTTAATGATGGGTGAAACCTTTTGTTCAGCAAAAGTCATTTGTACCACATCACCATGGGGATGTGTGTAAAGCATTCATCTAGCTCATGGAGGGGAACTGTACAGCTCACTCTAGTGTCTTCTCAGAGTTCTGTAGTAAGTTTTCCAACTTGCCATTCTGCCATTTATTAACTACAACAATAAAAAAAGGGAAGCTACCCTTTACAACAATAAGTGCTTTTCAGGCATTATCTGAATTTTACAACAACTCTGCAATGTTTCATCGATGAGAAACTGAGGCTCAGAAAGGTTAAATAATTTCCAAGGTCACTTAGCTCGTCACAGAGGCGTGGATCAAATGCCAGGGTTCAGCTCTTTCTCTAAGTCCAATCCTGGATTTTTGACTTGAACTTGTCAGTCTTCCTTTTCTAATCATCCTGACTCTGGGGTTCATTTACTCTAGAAATATTTATTGAGCACTTTCCACAGGCCAGGAAGGGGAATAGTGGAGAGCTGTGTTGACAAAGTCTTGGCCCTCACATAGCTTCCAGTCCAGTAGAGGAGACACAATTTAATCATCCAGTTGTATGAAAAACCTGTGATTACTGCCATAGAGGAAAAGTGCAGGAACTCTAAGATCTGAGAGCAGGAGGATATGATCTAATCTGGGGATCAGAGAGAGAAGCTCTGAAGAAGTGATGTTTCACTGAGGTTGCCAGTTAGTGGGGCTGGGGAGGGCCATGAGGAGAAGGCGAAGGCATTTGGAGGGGGAAGGGGATATGCAAAGGCCCTGGGGGCCTGAGGAAGTGTGTGCTGGAGGAAATGAAGGGTGAGCAGTTAAGGTACTTAGAGCACAGAGCCTGAGGGGGCTGGTGAGCAGGTGGGCACTGAACCCCGCAATGCCCCTGTGTGAAAGTGTTTGGAATGTAACCTGAGAACGATGGGGCCCATGAAAGCTTGTAAGCAGGGCAGTGTCATGCTCTGATGATTGTAAAAACATTGCCCACGCTTCTGCAGGGCACATCCACTGGGGTGAGAGGCAGATTCACATGGGAGGGATGACTTCTTTCATTGGTTAAAATAGGTGGTCCCGGTTCTGTTTCTCTTCTCCTTCTTTTTCTTTTCTGGTGAGTTTCTTCTCCCTGTGCTAACATTCTGGGCCTCAGGCTTAAGTAAGAGGCAGATGGCCCAGGTCCTGGAGCAGGGAAGCCAGGGGACCGGCAGCCCCGAAAGCTGTCAATGTCACACAAGTCATCCTTGCAGAGCCGCAGCCACCTTCTCGGCAGAATGTCAAGCAGCTCGGTACGGGGAGCAGCTGCTCTGCATGGCTCTGAGCATTGTCAGAACACCATAAACAAAATGGTCAGGTTTCTGCAGAGATAACCTCCTGACCTCCGACCCCACGCGGCACCATGCCGAGGGCCAAGCTCTCTCTTCGGCATCTGTTTTTGGTACTTCCAAAGCCCACAGTGTGGGGCTTTGGGATGTTTTCAGCCTGAATGCTAAAATGCCTGGAATCAAGGCAAGAGCAGGACTTTGAGAGTTGGCTTCCCTGTGTCTGTTCCCCGGAATGAGAAGAAGCCTGAGCTACAGCCTCAGGTTACTGCTGGTGGTCCCTCTAGACCAGAAAAAAAGAACTTGCCAAGAGAGACCCTTAGTATCCAGAGTCCCCTCCTCTCCTGGGGTTGGAAGAGAGAGCAGGAAGAGGGAGTGGCCTTTATGCCAGCCAGGTCCAGAGCGGGAAGAGGGAGTGGCCTTTATGCCAGCCAGGTCCAGAGCGGGAAGAGGGGAGTGGCCTTTATGCCAGCCAGGTCCAGAGCGGGAGGGAGTGAATTGCACCAGGGAAGGAGCCTGCTCGTTGCTGGTAGAACTTGCAGCATCCAGACGGACCTCTCAGCCCTCTTTGGATGCCTTTATCCTTGCAAATGTCAGAGATGCTGGCTTTGCAAAAACCAAAAACCAAAACCCAGTAACCAGTCTTCCCAGCCTGATGTGTGTCTGTGCCCTTTGCCCACCTGGGCACTGAGGCACCAAGGCACCTGGCCTCACACTCATTTCCTTTGCCCCATCTGGCTCGCCAGTCAGCGAGAAGCCCTCTGGTTTTCTGAATTGTGCCCACCAGGGATGGAACACTGAAGATTTCATCTAGTCAGCTTTCCCTTGACTTATTTGAGGAAGTGCTAGAATGCTTCCCAAGCTCCCTGCTTATAGGGTAAGACCCTCCTGTCCCAAGTATGACATCCCTGGGGTTAGTAAAAGTCTATGACCTTAAGAAGAGGTTTCTGCAGAAGCAATTTGGCTCTGGCTGTGTACTGCTGAGTGTAATGGTGGCAGGATGCTAAGGGTGGGCCCAGGGTGCCACATGGATGTCAGAAAGAGCAATCAAGGGCAAGCCCTTCTTGGGGAGGCAGCATTATAATTGCCATGTGGCACAGGTTTGCAGTCACTGTTCAGGTAATTGCTTTGTAATTGACTGCATCACCTTCTTCCTGTTTAATAAATAGCACAAATGAAACCAACCCGCCAGTGGTGGGATTGTAATTCAAATTCCATTGACTATAGTTGCTCATTTTTCATTTAGCTTGTAAAGGCAGTTTCTATGTAAATTATTTCAAAAGGTTCTCCATGGACTAATGACATTAGCGTCTGGAAGGATAGAAATTGTCGTAGTAATTGATACGACAATGGCGTGGTGCATCATGGAGAAAGAAATTGGCACTGTAACTTGTACGCTTTTTAAAAATAAAGCCAAATTAGGAGAGAACTGCTGAAAAGCAAAAACACATATTTCATAAACAAGAATCCAAAATGTGACACATTTGTTTTGACTTAAAGAGCCAAATTATTTACAAACACAGAAGTATTCCATTGATGAACTTTCTGCAGAAAAATTATGAGCACCGGCAAATATGGACATATTCTCTTTTTATTCACCCAACCAGCCACTTTACCTAAACACAGGGTACCTCTATGTCTAGTTCCCCTACTGGCAGCAGAAATTATATTAAAGACATTCGTTCAGTTTGAAAAACACAGACTTGTAACTTTTTTTCTTTATAACTGGCAGAATATTAATTTTGCAAACCAATTCAAGAATCTCTTTAAAATGTGGCCTTTTGGGCTTCAAGGTTATAGGTATATATTTAATAAATTGAGTTGCTTTACAGTTAATATGTCAAAGGCCTGGTCTGCCACATGGAGAAAATAATGGTTGTAGAAACAAGAGTAAAACCTTATTACCAGGTAGGTAAATGTCCTGAAAAATTGGATTTCATCCCCTTGAATTTGAATCCCTTGTAAATTAAATATTCAGGGAAAGAGCAGTCAAAGCAGCAAAGTAGGAAAACAACCAAAACTTGAAAACGAGCATGTTCTTAAATGAAAGAATTAATCATGCTAAATTAGAAAAAGTATTAAAATAGTTTTAGATTAATGCAGACTGTGAGTATCAATATAATTGCAGCAGCTTAATTTGGCATAAAAAGCATCTAATGAAATATTTTAATATCACTGTCCATTCAATTTACCAGCTTGAATTTCACGGGGTATTAAGTGGTTTTTAAATTATCATTGCAAAATCTTCCAAATCCATGTGGATTTTTTTTGTTGTTGTTTATGGAAGGGGAAAGAAATTGTGTGTGTGTGTGTGTGTGTGTTTATGTATGATTAATGAGTCTAAATTCAAATTTCTACTTTGTGGAACAGGTAGAAACCAACCCCTTGTTCTTGCCCATTGTGCCAGAAATCCATGTTTCTCCACTTCTTGGGCCTCTGCCACCCAGGGCCAGGGCTTTCTGTGTCATCCTGAAGAATGCACAGCTGCTCCCAAGGAGAGTCAAAGAACAGAGAGGAGCCTTAGCAGCCATTTAGTTCAGCCCTTTATTTTGCAATGAGGGAGATGATCACTGCACCTTCTTATAGAAAGAGAGCTTTAGGGAGCCTCATTTCTTCTGGATTTTCTGACTCATAGACTATTTTAAAAATACCTCAGCACACTAGAGAGGAACTCCAAATGGCAATTGTCGAAGCACGCTTGCCCGAGGATCCTGCAGGCCCAACCACCTGTGTCTCCTGACATAGCATTTTTCTGGTTTTCCAGTAGCTCCAAGACTGGATTCTTCCATGCACCCCATCTGCTCTTGCCCCTCTGCCCAAGTCCAGCCTTCTCTCTCCTCCAAAAGCCTCTTTCTCGTTGCCTGTAGCTCTCACCTCTCTGATAACTGCCCCCAAATCTGGAAGAGCAAAATCACCAGGCCAGCAGGGACCAGTGACTGCCAGTTTACTCAACTGGATGGGTGGTTTCTATTCTTCATCTCAGCTGAATTTCTGGGTAGCATTTGATGACAGTTCATCTCAGCTTCTTTCCTGAAACTCCTTTTCTAGGCTTCCTTGACCTAGAAATCTGAGTCTTGGTGACCTCTCTGGCCACTCCTTCTGGATCTAAAGCTCTAGAAGGACTCCACGTGAAGGCTGAGTAAAGAAGGATGTGCCAGAAAGGAGAGTTGGGGCTGCCCTCCCTTAGGGAGCCTGCAGTGAGGGAGGGAAATAGACTGGGCAGGGGGTGGCAGTGGGATAGAGGTGACTGTATTTACACAACACTGGGGGACAGAGGGATATGGGTTTGTTGCCTATGGCCATCAGGAACAATGATAGTTTTCAAACAGGAAAGCTGCAGTCCTAACACCCTTGTATCTCGTGACATAGCCTTTTTCTGGTTTTCCAGTAGCACCAAGACAGGGAGCTCCAAGACAAGGACAATATGATAAAGTGTCCACAAGATTCATGTAGGATGATGCTCATTACAGCAGTATTGGTAATAGTGGGAATTTGGAACAACCTAACTCTTCAATGATAAGGAACAAGTTAAATAAATCATGGTACTCTGCAAACATTTGTTGAATAAATAATTATATAAAAGAGCATAAAGAAGAATAAATACGAAAAAAAAATCTCTAACCTCACCGCTGCAGGTAAGGATTTTGTGTATTCTCACCCTTCTCCAACCTCCACCAAGATGCACTCTACACACTGCCACCCCAACCACAGGAGACACCCTACCTGTGCTTTTCCACATAATATGATGTTGTGCATGGTTTCTCATGTTCTTGCATATGCTTTGCGATCCCAGCTTTGAATGGATGTATATTGTTCTGTGGTCAGCCCTCCTCAAGTTTTGGGCAAAACTGTCTTCCTTTCCTGCTCTCTACTTTCTCTGAGGTTCCAGCTCATCCATACCTACAGCTCCAGTGGTACCCGCACACAGGTGACTCACACTGCTCTATTTCTGTCCCAGTCCTCTTCTCTGGGCTCCAGATAGGAGAGTCAACCACCCATCCCATGGTGGATGTCAAATGTTCGCTACTTGATGTCTCCCCTTAGACTCTTTGGACTCCCCTAAGTCCAAACCCCAAGTCATGACCTTCATCTTCAAATATCTTCATTTCATGAAAGGAAGCACCATTCATCCAGTTATGCAAGTCACAAGGCTGGTAGTATTTCCTGATACCTTCTTAACCCTCTGTCACCCCCTTGTCCAAATCAACTCCATTCCGTTTTCCTCTGGGAGCTGTAAAATCCAACCTTTTCCTCTATCCATCTCCTTGGTCATCATAGCAGCCCAAGCTACCACCACCAGGACATCATCTTTCTACGTGGACTGCTTGCCCCAGCCTGTTCTCCATGCTGCAGCTGAGGGGTCTTTCCACAGTGCAGACCCCATCAGTGCCTGCTCCATTCTTAGGGTGAGATTTGTGGCTCTCTGGTTAGGAAGTGGGCATCTGGAGCCACCTATCCAAGTTGAGTCCCTGTTCCTCTTCCTCTCCCTACCTGTGGGGCTTGCCCCTGTGCTCCCGTTTTCTCATCTATGAGGATTAGTGAGTCAATCACAGCCACTGTCCTTAGATCAGCCCTGCCACATAGAAATGCTGTTTCGGTATTTGCTGCTCTTCTTCTTCTTCTTTCTTCTTTCTTCTTTCTTCTTTCTTCTTTCTTCTTTCTTCTTTCTTCTTTCTTCTTCTTCTTTCTCCTTCTTCTCCTTCTTTCTCCTTCTTCTCCTTCTTCTCCTTCTTCTCCTTCTCCTTCTCTTTCTTCCTCCTTCTTCCTTCCTCCTTCCTTCCTCCTTCCTTCCTCCTTCCTTCCTCTTCTTTCTTTCTTCCTCCTTCTTCTTTCTTTCTTCCTTCTTCTTCTTTCTTCCTTCTTCTTCTTCCTTCTTCTTCTTCTTCTTCTTCATTATTATTATTATTATTATTATTATTATTATTTTTGAGATGGAGTCTTGCTCTGTCACCCAGGCTGGAGTGCAGTGGCATAATCTCAGCTCACTGCAACCTCTGCCTCCCAGGTTCAAGCAATTTTCCTGCCTCAGCCTCCCCAGTAGCTGAGACTACAGGCCCATGCCACCAGGCCCAGCTAATTTTTATATTTTTAGTAGAGATGAGGTTTCACCATGTTAGCCAGGCTGGTCTTGAACTCTTGACCTCGTGATCTGCCCGCCTTGGCCTCCCAAAGTGCTGGGATTACAGGCGTGAGCCACCACGTCCAGCCTTGCTGCTTTTATTTTGCTGTTGTTATCTGTAAAATAGAGACTGTAGTGAGAAACACATGGGTTAATATGGGCAGAATGCTCACAAGTGTGCTAACTGCAGAGTAAGTCCTTCATGCGATGTTTGCTGTAGCTCCTGGCACTCCAGCCTCGCCTGGGCCGTGGGCTTCTTCCTTCCCTGTGCTTATCTGGCTCTGCAGTTCTTGTGCTCACCACATGCCCAACCACCACAAGGCCTTTGCACGTGTTCTGCTCCTGCCTGGAACACTTTCCTTGCTTTACCTTCTTCTTGCACTCTTCAGGTCGTAACTCAACAACTTCCTGATCTCACTGGTGGGGCCACTTCTCCCTGGTGGGGCCACTTCTCCCTGGTGTCTGGTACTCCTTCCTAGAGAATCCACAGAACTCGTGCAAGGAAGGATAGCCCAGTGGAGGGAGCCCTCCGCTTTCCAGCTCCATATGTGGGGACAAGACACAACTCAAGCAGCCCTCTGGGAAACCCATTGGTTTCCAAGGCCCTCCCACAGGGTGCTTGGTGGCCTCTGGTGGCTGGCCCTCCAAGGCTCCTTTTGGTCAGGTGGCCCCAATGGCCATGCATCCTAGAGAGAGATGTTCAGCCTGATGGGAGAGAGGGATCCAAGGATAGATTGTTTACAGGCAGCTCACTTCCATGCACCCCTGTCCCTATCACCACTGATGATGAGAAAGTGAGTCAGTGAGAGCCCATTTCCTGTTCTTTGTTTTCTTTTAATTTGAGAGAAGATGGAGAGAATCCTTGTCAGGTAATTACACCCCAGAGGGGAAGGTATTGGAGCAGCTTTCCAGCCAAGTCTGGGACTCGCACTGCATTTCTTGGTGGGTGGCTCTGATGCACATTTGGGAAGCTCTGTGACGTGCAAGCTGACCCGGGCCATGGGGCTGCCTCTATGGGAACATTGTAGCCCATGGCACTCTTCACTTGGGCCTCAAGGATGATCAGTTCTCGCCAAGCTATCTGAAGGGAGTTCCCAGTGCCTCGCCTGTCTCATGGCAGCTCCTCTGAACAGATGCTCAAAAGCTGCCTTTTTTTCTTTCTGAAATACAGGCCACAGATTCTATGGTCTTTAAAGAGCTGAGCTATTTTAAAGATGTTGGTACAACAGAACCCTCTAACCTAAACATCACATAAGGGGAACTCGGCGCTCAGGTGAACCAGCTCCAAGATCTAGCCTATCTCTTTATTCTAAACCAGAGATTCACATGGGCCTGCTTTTGGGGTGAAAATAGGGCCCCTGGGAGAGTCAGATAGCTCATAACGACACCTGTGTACCTGGCAGCCACTATGATTAGGTATCACCTGTTTGGAGCCCCACTGATGGCTGAAATCCCCACCTCAAAAACTAGAACCAACAGGAGGTTCATGATAGGGGTGACCATGTACATTTCTAAATCTGCTACAAATTCCCAGGCCACATGTGTCCTCTTCTCACAGTGTAGAGGCCAGGAAAGAGACCTGCCCGCTAGCATGCTTTCTCTAAATCAGCTGTTTCAGATGTACCCACCACCAGGCCAATGGAGCCTGCTGTGTGCCAAGCACTATGCCAGGTTCTGAAGACTCAGGGACCAGTGCCACATGGTCTCTGTTCTTGAGGTGTGCACAGCCTGAGTGCTGAGGGGATGAGTGAGCCTGCTGGTGGGGGGCAGAGAGGAAAGACCTCACAGGGAGATTGGCATGTGATTAGGCCCTGAAGGGTGAGGAGGAGCAGGTCAGGCAGAGATGGGCATCTGGTGGAGTTGATGGCACAGGTGGAGGGGCGGAGGCGCCAGGGTGTGCCACGTGCTTTTAGAGCTGCCCCAGCAACGATTCTTGATTTGAGGTCTATGGGTGGTCGTGGAAGATCGTCATGGGGGTCTTCAGCTATTGGTGGCATTTTGAAGGTCCAAACAGAGATCTTCCATGACAGGTGCATCTGTGGCCGTGGCATCCAATCTCTTCTCTTTGGGCTGGAATCATGAACGTTCAGGGTCGTCACCCTCACCCTGCTGTCATCCTCTGAGGTTGGGGAGATGTACCTGTGGCTGACATTAATGCACAGAATCATTGTAGTATCAATGCAGGATTTTGGCAGCAATGCTTTTCTATAAGGGGTGGAGATATTTGGAGCCGCTGGGCTAAAGTACAGGTGTCATATCTCAGAGCATGTTAGGCTAAGATTGTAAAGGGTCTTAAATGACCCCAAATATCCCTGCCTAACAGTCAACAAGTTAGAGATTTGGGGAGCTATTGAGGCTGAGTGGAAAGAGTGAAAATCCCAGCTCTACACTTCTGAGTAGTAAGATGTCAGGCAAGTTATTTAACTTTCCTAAGCCTCAGTTTCCTCCTCTGAAAATGAAGACAGAGGTGCTCTGAGGACTCCAGATTGTTATGGAGAGTTTAGCTCAGTGTCTTCCATCGACTTGACACTCAGTAAACAGAAGCTGGAGTTACTCTTACCTCTATCACTGTAAGTGTCAAAATTGTGATGGTCACTCTGAGACTTACTCCATCAATAAGTAAATTAACTCATCTGATTCGATCTAGCTGAGATCAGCTGCCTGGAGCAACTGCAACTTTTTTTGGAAGATCAGAGAATGAGGAAAAGCTAAGTTATTTTTATCAGGAAACACTCGGCAAGGAGAACAGGCTTGGGGTAGAGAGAGAGGTGCTACCGAGAGGGATTTCAGCAGGCGGGGCAGTGTGACCTCAGTGAGCAGCCAGGGGGAGACAGGGCCCAAGGGCGCCCCTGTGTTCTGCAGAATGCATGGCAGTGTGATTCAGGGAGAATACGGCCATCATTGTGAATTTGTTTTAGGTCTCAAATCAGATGTCATCTCCCTGTGATGGTGTGGACATGGGGCAATAGTCATCTGAGAGGGAAGACCTCTGAGCATCACATTCTCATGAGATTTGCGACTGCCCTTGGGACTGAGTTGGGCTATTCTAACCAAGGTCCTCTACCTTTCTCCTTTTCCTTCTTCTCCTTCATCATCATCACCACTAATATTTTTACATGTTGTATTGGTCAGGCTAGGTTAGGCCATGCGCTGGTAATAAACAAGCCCTTTCCTTCTTTTTCTTCTCCTTCATCATCATCACCACTAATATTTTTACATGTTGTATTGGTCAGGCTAGGTTAGACCATGTGCTGGTAATAAACAAGCCCTGGAATGCCAGTGGCTTAACAAGTTCAAGTTTATTTCTCACTCACATTGCAACTCTTGTGAGGCAAATGCTGCATCAGAGTGGTTCCCCTCCAGGTGGTGACTCAGGGATCCTGGCTCCTTCTGTTGTGTGGCTCCACCATCCTACAGTCCTTGTTTCTCATCCCTGAGGACAGGGAAGAGAGTGAAGGTGTTGTAGCAGTCAGGCCTGGAAGCGGCATACATCAATTTTACCTTCATTTCATTGGCCAGAACTCAGTCCCATGGCCAGTCTAACTACAAAGGAGGCTGGGAAATATAATCTTTCTTTGTCTAGGAAGAGAAAATTATCTAGTTAGTTTGGTGACTATCTAGTTAGTTTCTGCATATGTGTATTATCTCACTTAATTTTCTAGAGAATCCCATGGACCAGGTGCTACTATTGTCCCTGTTACGTATGGATAACTTGAAGTACAGAGAGGCCACCTGACCTTCCCTGATAAGCAGTGGAGCCGGGATTCAGGAATAAGACTGTGTGACTCTGAAGCCCACACTCCTAGCGTTCTGCATGCTGGGCACCATGGGGGTATGAGAATACATGGCACAGTTCATTCCCACACAAAGAGCTTACGATCTAGAGTGGTTTCCTAACAGGAAGGGGTTACTTTTTGTGCCCAGAGCACTTTATCTCTATTTTACTTTGCATTATGGTTATTTAATTGATCTCCTCAACTAGACTTGAAGTTTCAGAATTAATGTCAGACGTTCATCTCTGCATTGTCCATAGCCCAAAGGATACTTAGTGAACACTGGTTGAGTGTTCAACCACCAGTTCAACCACACTGGTTGAGCGTGGGCCGTTCAGTCAATAGAGAGTTTGGGGTTTGTGGGCATGGAAGAGGAGAGGCAGGCAGGTAAAGACTCAGGACAGGGCAGTGTGCTGGATGCAGGAAAACCAAGGGTGAATCAAAAGTTGAGAAGGAAGAGTTGGTGAATTGTGCTATGAGCAACAGAAGCATACTGGGGAAGAGGACTGAAAGATAGCAGTAACCGTGAGATCCCTGGTGCCCATGCAAAGCCCAAGAAGTGATGAGCAGAAGCCAGAAAGCTAGGGCTGGAGCAGAGAGCAGTAAGAGGCGGCTGCAGCCAGCACAGGTGGCTCTCGTGAAGCATTTGGTATTAGTGGGAGAGTTGGGGAAGGAGGATCAAAGTCAGGGTGAGTGTATTAGTCTGTTCTTGCATTACTACAGAGAAATGCCTGTAATTTATAAAGAAAAGAGGTTTAATTGGCTCCTGGTTCCACAGGCTGTACAGGAAGCATGATTCTGGTATCTGCTTGGCTTCTGGGGAGGCCTCAGAAAACTTATAATCATGGTATAAGGCAAAAAGGAATCTAGCCCTTCACATGGCCAGAGCAGGAGGAAGAGAGGGGAGGGAGGTGCCACACGTTTAAACAATCAGATCTCATGAGAACTCACTCACTGTCATGAGAACGGCACCAAGGAGGAAATCCGCCCCCATGATCCAGTCACCTCGCACCAGGCCTCACCTCCAACACTGGGGATTAGAATTCAACATAAGATTGGGCAGGGGCACAGATCCAAACCGTATCAGTGAGGGTGGGAGTCTTCCAGCCTCTTGTGTATGAGCAAAGGAAAATAAGCAGGAGGGGTGGGAATGAAAAATAGAGGGAGAAGGTGTGGTTTCAAGATCCAGTCCCAGATGACAAAGGAAGATAAGAGGATGAGATAACACGAGAAGGACTGTCCTTGGAGAGGAAGGGGCACCCTGTCCTCGGAGGCAGGTGAGAAAGAGGGACAGGGGCTCCATTTCCTCATCTATAAAATGAGATGCCCCTGTTTGCACTCTCACCTTCGTGTGTTTGTGGGCATCCTGGGTTGAATAGTATCCTCCCAAAAGGCATGTCCACCCTGAACCTCAGAATGTGACCTTCTTTGGAAATAAAGGCTTTGCAGATCTAATTAATTATATCAAGGTGAGGTCATGCTAGATTTGAGTGGGCCCTTATCTAATGACAGGTGTCCTTAGAAGAACAGGGACCTTTGGATAGGACATACAGACTCAGGGCAGACACAGAGAGACTGCATGAAGACAGAGACAGAGACTGGAGGGATGTGTCTTCAAGCTGAGAAACACCCAGAATTGCCACAAGACTGGAAGCTGGAAGAGACAAGGAAGGCTCCTCCCCAGAGCCTTCAGAGAGGGCGTGGTCTTACCAACACCTTAATCTTGATCAAGGCTTCAGAGAGGGTGTGGTCTTTACCAACACCTTAATCTCGACCAAGCCTTCAGGGAGGGTGTGGTCTTACCAACACCTTAATCTTAGACTTCTGGCATCCAGAACTCTGAGACAATAAATTGTTCTTCCTTTAACCCACCCAGTTTGTAAGCAATTGGTTATGGAAGCCCTGAGAGACTGATAGAGTGGGGAACATGTGAGGTGTATTGGGAAATACTGGGAATTGTACAGTTGCTGTGAAAATGTGTGGCATTTCCATCAAAACGATTATCAAGTCCATCATGTACATGGCCTGGCAGAGGGAAGGGGTGGGGCGAGGAAACTCGGTCCTGCCTTTAACGGTGCCTTCCCTTGGCCTGGAGCTTTCTCCTGCATCATATTCAGTCTCTCTGGATTTAGGTGATGGAAACACCATGGTCTCTTTTCTTACAGGTTGCCCCCTACCTCAAAAGAAGCAGTGCATCTCCCTGAGTTTTAGATTTGGAAAGAGAGACATATGTGGAGTAGTGGATGTTACTATATGTCACCCGGCTTTCCACCTGGGCAGGGGACACCTGCCTTCAGTGAGGGTAACTTGGGGCCTGGGATGTTTGCTAGAAAGTTCTATACCTCTGGGCCTCTGTTGGGCCATTTTGCATTTCCAAATGATGTGTTGCAACCACCACCCCCATGCGCGTATTGCCTTTATCTTCCTGCGTGTATTGACACACATTTTTAGTGCTTTCTCCGCATATAAACTAACTGCTCTCTTTAGCTTTTCTTTACTTGCTGTGGATGTAAATTATTCTCATTTTATTATTATTACCATCATCATTTTCATTATCACATGATGCCAGCGAGTGCTGTGGCTCTTGGGGACTCTCCGGCAGATGACAGTCATAGAATGAAACTCTCAATCAGTGGAAAGCCCCTAACATTTATTCCATCGATACTTTTACCAACAAGTCTGAGGTTCCTTTTGACTTTACTGTCCTAAAATGTCCCTCATTTTGCAAATGAGGAAATGGGGGCTCTCGGGGGAGGGGATGAAGTGACTCTCACAGGATCACTCAGCTCTCAGTGGCAGAATGGGAACTGACCCCTGGTTTCCCCGTGCAAAGTGCAGTGTCTTTTGTGTGGGATGAAACGTGCTCCCAATCCCATTGCCACATTGCTCTTCTGAGTCTGCCGGGACTGCTGTGGAAGGTGCTCAGTGAAGCACTGGTGGGTGGGCTGCCAGATCTGGGTTCCTTGCAGTGCACCTACTGAAAGTCTAGAAGGACCTTCACTCCATGACAGACACAGTACCCAGAGGCTGGGAAAGTTAGGGATGAGGACAGGCACAGACATGGGGAGTGCTGGACTCTGGCAGGACCATCCATCGTGCTGGAGTGGGGAACCTCCCTAGAGTGTATCTCACAGGGAGAGTGCCGTGTTGTTAGGGAGAACCTAGGCTATGGAGTCAGCCCGACCCAGTTCTGCGCTGGAGTAGTTATGCAAAAACAGTGGGCCTCTCTAAACCTCAGTCTCGTCATCTGAAATGGAGTTTCAACGCACAACTCCTAGGAGTTGTTCAGAGATGAATGTGCCTGGCCCAGAGCCTGTTCCCAGTTGGCTGAGCTTTCCTCTGTGTGCATGCTCCTCACCACACCAGCAAATGGTCAGCTTGTCTTCTGGGCCCTAGCGATGAATTAAGGGCTGCTGGGGGATCCCCTCTGGGGGTTGCTTCAGCTGGCTGAACTCAGGAGGCTGATATCACAGCAACAGCACGCACTGGGCTTTATGCCTTCACATTTCTTTTACTGGCAGAACTGGAAGGGCAGAGAGCCTAGCCCAGGAGTGGGTGGCCGGTGAGAACCGGGCAGCCAGCCTGGCTCCACTCCATTGGCGGCATTGCCCTTGGACAGTTTTGGTTGTCGCCCACATTTGGCTTCTTAGCTGAAACTCTAGAGGTACATTCCTCCTTCCAACAACTGTCTGGAAACAGGAAGTGGTGCAGGGAAGAAAACCAGATGCCAGCTTCCCCCGCTGTTTTGACTGGGCTCTGTAAATGGAAACAGCTGAGAATACTATCCAAGGGTGCGTGTGCCCATCTTAAAGCTGGTGTGTGCATTGCAGGGAGGATGCCGGGTGCAAACATACTCTGACGTTTATATTGAATATTTTAGTTTGCAGAAATTCGCAATTAAATCTACTTTCCACCTACACTATGAAAAATCCATTTATAGAAACCAAATCAAATTGGAGATCTAAGGACTGGTGGCCAGAAATGAAATATTTTTAAAATAAAATATATGGAGATTAAATTGCTGAAGCGCTGGTTTGTTCTGCGGCTTCCTGGGATGTGAGCTAGAGGGAAGGTTTATTGGACAGAGCCTTCTCTGGGGATCAATTCTGAACTACTCTTACGTCCTGGCAGTTTCAAAAGAGAAAAAAAAAGTTCTTTGAAAGAACTTATTTAGCAGGCAGAGCCAATATTCTGTGTTTTCTTGAAGCCACCTTGTATTTCAGCTTCGGTGAATATGTGTGTCTCCTGTGGATCTTCATGGGAATTGCTTGAACACTCCGGAGAGGCTGGATGCGGCATTAAAACCACCTAACCTTCGCTCCCCTAGCCTCGCCATTCATCCTGAAGACTTAATTATTTCTCGAAAGATGATCCATATGGGTACTGCCTTTTTCTTAGGAATGTGAGCCCAGATGCTGAATTCCCCACCCTCCGTACTCAGGAGAGAGAAGCTCAGACTCAGCTCTGGCTTAAATTTCTGAATTGATCCCTGATTGAATTCCTCCTTTGAAAATTATCAAGGGCTGCTCAGTTTTTTCCCAGTTCCTATGAGGGATGCCACACCCTTGCATGTGTTTCTGCACTCCTTGGCACCCACGGACCACTCGGAGAAAATGCAACCATTTTGTTCAAGTGAGTTATTATTGCCCTTCATGGGCTCAGTTCCCTTTGAGAAGACAACTGATCCCATACCACGTGTTTCCTGCAGCCTCGCTTCCGCCTTTAGGAAGCAGGCAGAGGAATTCCTGCAGAGCACTAGGCCACCCCAACGCCACCTCCCATGTCACACCAGGCAGAGGTTGGGTGGGATCTCTGGGAAGGCATCTCCTCCCTGCCTCCTGGGAATCCTGGGGAAGAACCACCCTAGGAAGTGGCAAGCTCTGGTGGGGTGTCCTACTCCCTGCTGGGTCACTGGAGCTTCTAGAGCCCAGGCTAGGTCGTTTTTCTGCTGCATCCCTGCCCCCTTTCTACTGCTTTCCAGTGGACAGGGAGGGGGTGGGGCTTCCTTTCTGGGAAGGGATTGGGCCGCAGAAGCTGGGGCTGGTAAAGGCTGGGGAGCAAATGCAGAGCTTGTCTGGGTGATGAGAGACCTCCACCCGTCTCCAGGAGCTCCTGCCAGAGGCCTGCTGTGACAAGGGATAACATGTGCTGGCAGCCCACTCGTCCAAGAGAATCATTCCTTCCTGCACCTGGACACCGTTTTGGGGCTGGCATTTCTCTGGCACTCGGTGTGAGCAAAGCCCATTTGGTCGTTTGTCAGTGAAGACAGAAGAGTCACAATGAGCCGATTTATAGAGTACACAGGGTGTTGTGGGGCAGAGGCCCGGATGGCTCTGTGATCCATGTGCACGCATTCCCGGTTTTGTTTGTCATTTGCTTTCTTGCCATCCACTGGGAAATGTATTTATCACTACAGTTTGTATAATTTGGTGGTCTGTTTTCATCTTTTACAAGCAAAATGCTTGGTATTTCAATAAGATTGAAGGGGGGTGGAAATAGATTGCATCCCACTTAGGACTCTCAGTGGGGGAGTCTAAACATGAATTATCCCAGCTTAATGCTTCAGGTTATTGGGGTTCCCGTGGGGATACAGACAGGGAGTATCTTCTTGGTTCTTGTAATGTTGCTGCCTCCCGATGGCTGCCCAGGGTTTCCAGCTCTGCCGTGCCCCTCGCTTTTCTCTGAAAACTCAGCATGTCCCGGGGGGCCTCTTTGGAGCCTGTTGGAGGAGATTTTGTAGTAATGAGCATTTGGCTTTTGTAATCCTTTTTCTGCTTCGTGCTAGCAGCCTCGCACTTCCCACCTGTTAAAGCTTGCAAAGATATCATCGGCAGGCATTTTCCCAGGGGAAGCACAGTTGTGTCCCAGGCCCAGAGTAATCCAGGCTTTCCTCATTTCTGTGCAGAGGGCGTTAGTTGATCCTGGTGCCCTCAAGAGAAGTTCACTCCGGAACAAGCTCACCCTCCATCACAAGCACTGATGAGGGGGGTGCTCAAGCTGGGGCAGGGGGAGGCCGAGAGGGGATAACCCAAGGTGGCAGGAGGCTCCCTCGGTGGTTTGTGGTGGGGCTGTTCTGTTCAGCCAGGGTGTGGCCCTTTCAGGGGTTTATGCTGTTTAATACTGGCTGAGTGTCAGGACTGGGGGGCTATGGATGGTGAGCTTCTCCCTGGAGCTGGCTGGGAGGGAAGTTCAGCAGCTCTCTGGATGTTATGAAACCACGGAGAGGCACAGTCACCTTAAAAGGACGGCGGCTCTCACTGGCTGCTAGACTGCCTCTGATGGAAGGTGTCTGCAGGACAAGGGAGAGGCTGCGGGCAGCAGCGTGCGGGGGACAGGTGTTCTTGACCAGCGTCCTGCTTGCTCATGTTCCTCGGTGAGACCAGCTCTGCAGAGAAAGGGCTGCCTCAGCCCCGTTCACCCAAAACCTCAATGTAGAAACCACCCACCTTGCTCTCGTTCAGCTTCCAGAGGGAATGCTGTCAGTGACACAGCGTTCTGGTCCCTGGAGTAGTGGGTTCTTGTCCGACATTAACGAATGGGCATTGTGATTTTATCCTTGTGCCTTATGAACTTGGTTAAAGATTCGACAGTCACTGTCAGAGGCTGCAAGTCATGCAGGGGCTTCTGAGCCTGCGGGTGAGGACCAGCTCAGACCAGGGTGAAGTCTCAGAGAGATTCTCCGCGCACCCTTCACCAAATGGCCTCCAAGGCCAAGGCCCTTGATCACAAGTGTGTCCCTGGTTCTCCCTGGTCCTCTCGCATCTGCCCCATGACTACCGACTCCCCTCTGCACTTGGTCTGGTCTCCAAGACCGTTCTGATGTGGACTTTCCTCCTTGTCTATGCTGACAGACCTCAGGAGGAATCCACCACCTCCTCTTTGCTGCCAGGCCAATCACTGATAGCATCAAGCACGCTGCCTTGCAGTCAGACTTCAGGTGTTCAAATACTGACTCCACCTTCACTTATGTCTGACTTGAGCAGTTATTTCACCTTTTGGCTTTGTTTTTTTTGTTGTTGTTGTAAACAGGGACCGTAATGGCATCTGCCTCCCTGGAGTTGGAAGCTGGAATGGGGCAACACATGGACAATGCTGGGAACGGTGCCTCACACATGCCCATACTCAGTGCTGTCATGGGACCCATTCCAGCCCTGTCTCCTACATTGCATCTCCATCTGTGATCTTTCACTCAGTGCCCCGGGGTTGAGAACTAAACCCTTCTACTCATTCTCATGAGCAGGCTTTTTCCTCTTCAATCAGATTGTAACTCCCTGAGGGGAGGGCTTGTTGTGTGTTTCCTTTGGATCTGCACAGTGGTACTTAGCAGCGTTCTAGGCACCTGGTAAGGGTTTGAGTAAAACAGACTGATTGGATAGTTAGTGATGCTGGGAATCTGGAGTGTGGATTAAGAAGTATATTCCAAATTACTTCCAGGCATTCATCATTTCAGTATCACACGGCCACATGGGAAAATGCCCACTGTGTGAAACTTATTCATCAGTTCAACAAATATTTATTGAGTGCTTTCCATGGCATGGTTCTAGTTCCTGAAGATTCAAAAATGAACAGACAGAAAATATCCACGCCCTTGTCACTTACCTGCAGCAGACTGACAGTGGTCAGATACAATCACAAGAGGTGATCAGTGCCACAGAGAAAATAGAGCAGGGTGTATTGGTTATCTATCTCTGTGTAACAAATTATCCCCAAACATAGCAGTTTAAAACAATGCATATTTATTATCTGACCATTTCTGTGGGCTGGGGCCAGGCATAGCTCTGCTGATCCTCCCACTCAGGGCTCCTCATAAGGCTACCGAAAAGGTGCTGGCCAGGGCTGTGGCCATTGCAAGGTTCAACTGGGTCAAAATCCACTTCTAAACTCACTCATGGAGTTGTTGGGAGGATACAGTTTCTCATGAGCTGTTGAACTGAGAGCTCAGGTTCCAGCTGTTTGGTGAATGCCATGTGAGCGTCTCCATGGAGCACAACAGGAAAGCTTGCTTCATCAGAGTGAGCAAGTGAGAAGAGCCAGAGAGAGTGAACACGCCAGGGACCTTGAGTCACTGTCTTCCCAGTAAAGTAAGTGCCATTAGGAACCCCACTTTACAGACGAAAATGGAGGCCCAGAGAGTTAAGTATTTTGACGAAGTTTACGTAACTATGTAACTAGTGAGTGGCAGGGCCAAGGTTTGATCCCAACCTGTTTGGCTCCAGTACTTGTGCTCCTAACTACGACAGTGGACCACTGCTTTGCCTTTTAGTTGCACACACTGCTGCAGTCTTCCTGACAAGAGAAGATAGTGACTCAGGAACTTCAGCAGTAGTGGGGATGGGAAGAAGTGGGTTGACTGGGAATGCATTTTGAGGAGATAGTTGCTAGAACTTCTTGGTAACTTGGATGTGGGAATAAGGGGAAAGAAAGATGTTAACAATGATCCCAAAGTTGGGTGCCTAGAAACTGAGTGAATGATGGTGCTATTCCTCAAGATAGAAGATGATGGTAGTGGAGCAGGCCTGGGGGGAGAATAAAGAGTTCTGTTTTGGCCACGTCAAGGGTGATGTTCAGATGTAAATGTCAAGTGGCCCATTGAATACATATGTCTGGAGCTCAGGGGAGCAGTCAGACCAGAGATATAGACTTTTGTAGTCATTAGTCATGGATGACCACTGAGAGAAAGAGTATAAAGGAGAGAAAATGACTAAAGACTTAGACCCCTGACACCTAAAACATTTAGCTGCCTGGACAAAAAGGAAGAGCCAGCAAAGGAAATGGAGACACAGGGGGCAAGATAACCAGGAAAGCATGGTGACCTGGAAGCCAGGTGAAGATGGGCTTCCAAGAAGGAGGAAGTGGTTAGCTGTGCGAAATGCTTGGTGAGAGGGGATAGAGGACCAAATGGAAAAAGAAAACTACAAAACTGTATTTTCAGAAATGTCCTAATTTTGCAAAAATAATTTCTCCCTGCCCAAAAAGAATAAAAAGCTCTTTGAGTTTGTTAAATCTGTAGACCAATTTTAATCCATGAACATGGTATATCTCTATTCTAGATATTTTAGAAGATATGTGGTAGGGGAGTGTGGGTTATGTTGTTTTCTATAAAAGGTATTGAATTTTGTTCTGGCAGGTCAGTCAATTACTGGCAGATCCTCTTGGTCTGGTCAGGCTTGGTTTGAATCTTTATTAGGGTTGGTCTATTTTTATTTTGCCCTTATTCCTAGGCTCTGGCCTTTCCTGTAGGGTATAGTCCTTGTTCCTAAGACCTGGCCTTTTGGGGAACAAATGCCCCAGGTACTCAGCAAGGGTTCTCTTGTCTGGCTTGGCTAGAATTCAAAGCTCTCCCAGCTCTGCATGACTTCTAGTATCTCTTCTTAGCTTTCAGTCTTATAACAGCTATGGAGTTTTGCCCTGCATGTGGGCAATTCTGCCCTCAACCAAGTACTCACAGGGTACCTTCAGGCAGACTTCTAGGGCCTACTTTCTGCACAAGATTCTTCTCTCCAGAGCCTAGACCTGTAAGTTCTAGCTGCTTTAGCAGCCCCAAACTCTTGATTTTTGCCTTCTCCTATAATCTAGGCTGCTGTGCCCCATCCTTCTGCATAATGGGCCAAAAGGTTGGGCAAACATGGGGCTTATCTTGTGTGTTTTCTTTCTGGCAGAACCACTGTCCTGAACTGCCTGTTGTACAATGCCTACAAACAGTAGCCTCAGATATTTTTGTCTAGTTTCATGGTTGTTTACAGCAGGAGGGCAAGTCCAATCCTAGTCACTTCGTTGTGGCAGGAATCAATATCCATTTGGTTTAATGTTTACCGTTTCTTCCCATTCCCTATACCAGCTCATCACCCTTGTCAGCGGCAGTTCTATATATGTTTGTAGTCCTTTCAGCTGAAATAAAATTGAGTCAAACAATTTATAATCTGAAATGAACAAAGACCATGTAAATTCTTTTCAGTTGCCTTTTTAGGCTGGTATCTGTCTATAGAGGACTCCCAGGGAAGAATTCTCAAGGAAGACTCAATGGGAAGCCTTTGGACGGCAAGCTACAGGGCTGAGTACGAGGGTGGCCTTCCTGTGCGGGGTGTAGGATGAGCATCAGAGAAACAAATCAGGAATCCCTGGGTATAACAGTAGGGGCTGCATTGTCATTTTAGCCTTCCCCAGAGATGCATGGTCCACCCCCTACCCCGCAGGGTCTTTTCCTCTCTATGAAAGTCACTGACAAGTTCCTGTGGATCCCCTGGGGTCCCCAGGAATGTATTTCTACTCTGAGGGCCAGTGATTGTCTTTTTCCTGGCCATGAGCTATGAATAGAAATGGGACCCTTAATACTGCCTAACCTGCCACATGCAGCCCTCTCTTCTGGGACTGTCCACACAAGTACATTTCCACCATCTACAGGGGCAGAATTCCGGTCATTTGCTACAGGGGAAATTCTAGATTTTTGTTTCTAAAGGGCCCCGGGTTACCAAGGTCTCTTGTATATTAGAATTTTACCACTTCTCTCTGGGAGAATTAGGTATTTATCAATACATTCTGTAATATATATTTACTAAATTGTTTGTCCAGCGAACTTTTATTAAGCAAATGCCAGGCATTGTGTTAGGTTCTGAAGCTCTTCCGGTTCCTTATCCAGGGCCCCAGGAACGCACTCAGGGACCATTTCAGACACGTGGGTGAGTAAGTCCCTAATGGGCTCAGAAGTGAATCACCAAAATGTTTAAGACAGAACAGTTCTGAGCAGTCAACATTTGACCCTCCCTTCCTCTCTCTTCCCTTGCCCACCAGACCCAAGGGTTTTGGACTCATAACTGTTTCCTTTTGTAGCAATGAGCTAAGGAGGCTATTTGCTTTGACTAAGGGGCTAAGATGATGAAGTCAGATGTCCTGAGTTTGCATCTTGCCTCTCTTGCTGTGTGACTTGCTGTGTGACCTTAAGCAAGTACCTTCCCCTCTCTAGGTCTGCTTCCTGAAAATTCAGTCTCTGAAAATTCTGTTTTAAAATACGTGCTGGAGATGGGGAGACCTGATTCCCTGCCTAGTGCTTCCTTTGTTTCCATGGATTCGTTATTAAGCAGATATTACTTCTTCATAATAAAATCGTATATGGAAAAATGACTTGATTTCTTTACATGAAACGTACTTTGTACATCTAAAAATGTTGTTGAAATCATCTGAGCCTCTGAGCAAGAGCTTCGCCTTTGACTCTGAAGCCAGTGCGGTCAGCAGTTTCTCCCCCTTATTGCAATGCTGTATGTGACTCAATATGAACTAAGCAGGAGGCGGGAGGTGCAGACCACCCCAGTGATCCAGGCTTCCTCTGGAATTCTCCGACTTGTTTACAGTCTGGGCAATTTGCCTCCTGCTGCTGCATGACTCAGACTCGGAGAGCTTCCAACCTCGCAGTGAGCCAGCGGCTCCCCAGAGTCAGACACTGGCCCTTGTGTCTCAGGCTCCTGGAACCTTCCGATAAAGCCTCCACTTCCATCTCCTCTCTGGCCACATTCAGGCAGCAATGCCCCAACCCCACACAGAGACACACGCCCAATCAGTGCCCTGTGCAATCAAGGACTGTGGGTGAGAGGGTACAAGGGGGTGTCCCAACCCCCTCACTGAGACAGGATTTCTAGCCCCTCTCTTTGGTTTGTGTCATTTTGCTTTGAAATGTAAGTTGACTTCTGATCAGGGCAGATCTCAGTTTTATAGGACCTTGTGTAAGAATAAGCAATACAAAATAAGGAACACAAAATGAGACCTAGAGTCTTAGAAGGGGCCCGTGCAACCAGAGGGGCCCCGAAAGCTTAAGTGTCATTGGCTTCACGGCAACCCTGACTGTGGTCTGATTGCTTTAAGATCCAGAACAACTACTCCCTGTACCTTAAGTAATTATCATTTAGAATAAAGTCAGAAAATTGCTTGCTGTCTGTTTATTTTAGACTCAAGCAGCCACTGTATAATTTGAATTTGAGATAGCATTCTTAAAAAAAAAAAATTCCCTTCGCAATAAAGCACCAGATTGAATGTCCGATGAGTCACAAATGCCCTTCTGAAAACAGCTGCATTAGAGGGACTCACTCAGAAAACATGATTTTCCTTCCTCCAAGGGTCTCCCCTAGACCCTGGCACAGAATCACCCTGGTCCCCACTCTGGTCGTCCCTTCCAGGCTCACTCCTGGTGTAGCAGATCGCTTCCACATTTACTGCGTCACATCCAGCGTCAATGTTTTTAACACCAAGAATTGTTTAGAAAATTGTATAGAGGCTGGGGGCACTGGCTCACGCCTGTATTCCCCATACTTTGGGAGGCCAAGGCAGGCGGATCACCTGAGGTCAGGAGTTCGAGACCAGCCTGGCCAACATGGTGAAACCCCGTCTCTACTAAAAATACAAAAATTAGTCAGGCCTGGTGGTGGGCATCTGTAATCCCAGCTATTCGGGAGGCTGAGGTAGGAGAATCACTTGAACCCGGGGCGCAGAGGTTCCAGTGAGCCGAGATGGTGCCACTGCACTCCAGCCTGGGCAACAAAGAGCAAAACTCTGTCTCAAAAAAAAAATTGCATAGAAATTGATTAAAGCAGAACCCTGAAAGATGGTGAATGATTGGCAGGCAATGAGAGGAAGTGTCATGTTGTCCGTTGGAGACATTTGCAAACTCTCCTAGTTTAAAGTGATTCCAGAGCAACTTTATTTCCATAGTCTGTGTTGCACTCAAAGTAAATATTAATTCCATTATGCCATAAACTTTTATTTATCATGACAGCAAGTCATAAAGTTCTCTTACTAGAATATAGCTTCTAAATTGCATATCATAGATGAGATACAACACACACATTGGATTCTAGCAGCAATTACCCACTATCCTTTATGCAAGTCGGTATTAAATGCACTTCCTAAATATGAGTCACAGTCTGAGCTTATGCAGAAAATCTTCCGTGGCTATTACCCGGAGCCCAGAAATATGATGTGAGGGTGACAGAGGAGCCACAGCCAGCAGGGGCCAGACACAAGGATCAAAGTGCACCTAGTCACCCGGCAGTAATTCATCTGAAGCGTTCTTTGCATATTACGGGTCTGACTTTTTAAATTACGTAAATTGCTCATTAGAAGTGCCTTGTAATTACCTTACCCTGTGGTATTGCGAGAGGTGTAGATTTTAATTATTCTTTTTTGATTTGTAGTGTGGTTTGACTTTTTCAGGATGATAGTTTGGAAAAATACAGATCTGCTCTAATTGTTGTACCAAGTGAATATAGATGGCTCTGTTGATCAACTTCCTTGACTTTGTGGTGGAGTGGACAAAGGAGTCTTACAGTTTCTCAGCCCTTGTTGATGACTGAGGGGCTTTGCCCTTGGGGCCCGGGGAGGGTCCCTGTGAACCTGTAGTGCTGGTACCTTGGGCTCAGCCAGCACCTCGGATGACTTGTGTGGAGCCCGGCAGTGTGTTCATAATAGATGTAACCACATCTCGGGGGAGTCTGCTCACCTCTTCCCCACAGCATGGATAGGACAGAAAAAGCCAAGGCCCACTCATCATCTTTGAAGACTGGGACAGACGTGATGAGTGCTGGGGGCGCCCAGGTCGGGGGTGCTCCTGGGATGCCTGCTGCAAAGACGCTCTTCTCTCTAGCCCACTTCTCAAGGGCAGCCTGGCCTCCTGCTACCCAGCAAGTGCTCTCACTTCCTGCAGCACGGAGGCCTCCACCTGTCCAGCCCCACCCTGAGCCAAGCTGCTCTGGGCTCTGGAATGGGCTGCAGGCTTTCTCGGGCCCCTGGGCCTGGCCCCCTGTCATCCAGCACATGGAATTGATGAGTTGTGAGATCAGAGCCGTGGCTTCGGGGGTAAACTTCCGGGACTCATTCTGGCTCATCTGCAGCCACGGATGAATAAAAACTCGATCAGGACGCTGGTCCTTGAAAGGCAGCTATTTTAGGACTCACTTTTGGAAAGGCAGGGGATTCTTTTTCCAAGACAAAATTATGCATTTGTCAATACAGCAAAAGCATCGACTGCTTTCTCTTTGGTGGGGGTGGGGGGTCTCTTGCCTTAATCATTCTCCATCAGAAAGCTTTGCTCTTTGAAGCCTGGCTGGCATTGGGCTTCTGTGCATCTGCCCACAGAGAGATGCTCCTCAATCCCCTCCCGCACCTGGCTCCACTCTCCCTTTTTGGAGCAGCTCGCCTCTCGCCGACAATAATGGGGAGAGCCTTTGTGAGTCTAGGAACGGTTTTGTCATAAAGTCCCCAGCCCATTTTCTGTCTTTTCATCACCTGTTTTATGCATGTGGCATTCTGTTCCAGGCCAGATTTCTGTGACATGAGAAATACCCGAAATATGGGCTGCCACGGTGGCTGTCATTAACCAACCACTAGTTGTGCCTTTATAAATTTTTACACACTGCTAAATTATAAATATGCAATGCTGAGAGTAATGAAATATGCACCTCTAATAACTGCAGTTAGAAGATTTGTAATTCTGCATGCATGTGCCGTAAACTGGGAGGAGTTGGGGGGCTTCATCTGTTTCCCATTTGGAGCCCCTATTGTGCTTCTCCCCATCCCAGAGTCCCTCATGAGGGTCTTGCATCTCAAGGGGACCCTTTGGAGGAGCCTCTCTCAGGTACTGGGCTTCCCGGCTTGATGCCTTTTCTTTTGTTGGTCACATGGATTCAATAAACATGGTTCACTAGCACCCACCATGTTTCAGACCTGTACGAGGCTGGCGATCCGCAGCAGAATTAATCTTCCAAATCCTCATTTTGGGGAGATGAAAAAATTACCAGGCAATGACAGTGCAGTGCGATGAGAGCCTGAGGGGAAGGGTACCCAGGTGCCGTGGGAGGCTAGGGTGACCCTGAACAAATTCTGTAATCTCTCTGTGTCTGTGTCCTCATTTATGACTGAGGACAGTACCACCGCCTTCCTCTTGGTGCTGCTGGGAGCATTATATGAGTTACGACATGTAAAGCATTTATTTAGAGTGGTGCCTGGCATACATTAAGCACTCACTGAACATTAACTAGTATAAGCACCATTGTTATTACTTGACTTCTTCCTGTCTTCTGCCTCGTAGTTGAGATGGTGCCTAGACAACTCTCTTCCTTCTTAAAGAGCATGGCTTCAGCGCCACAAGCTTTGAATTAAAGAAATATTGCATTTTTGTCCGAAACATAAATATCTTGTCTTTATATTGATATCAAAAACAATCTATTATAAAAATGCAAACAGTATAAAACTGTATAAAAAGTCCCCCCTAAATCCAATGTATATATACACACACGCACAAATATTTTTATGAAGCTGAGCTATACTCTATGTCTCGTTTTTAGCCACAACTGTATAGTGGACATTATTTATGTCATACCAATTAGTACATTTTACCAGCGTAGGTGTTATTTTCTTACCCTTTTGTTGGATGATTACATTGATTCCATTGTTTCATTGATCCCACAAGTATTACTGAGCAGCTGCTAGAACCTAGTGTTCTAGGTGCTGGAGCTGTCCTAGCCCTTGTTGACACACAGTCTAGAGACAAGGGATGGGCAGACAATAAGAACTAGAAAATGTAGCATGCCAGATGGTTGAGAGAGATACGGAAGAACAAAGCAGAGAAAAGGCATGGAATGTGGCTGCAACTTTAAATCCAGTGGTCAGAGCAGGCCTTACTGAGGTGACTGGAGAGCAAAGAGCTGAAGGGGTCAGGAGCCCTATTGAAATCTGGGGAGAGGCTTTCCAATTACAACAGCAAGTGAAAGCCTTTGAGACCACAGGACAACCTGGACAAGCCCTAAAACTTTGTACTAAGGGAAAGAGGCCAGACACAAAAGGACACACACTGCATTCTATGGTCCTGCTTCTCTGAGATCTCAGAATAGGCAAATTCAGAGAGACAGGGATTAGAGTAGAAGTTCTCAGGGACTGGGGAAGGGGAGGGAGATGAAGAGTTATTGCTTAAAGGAGGCAGAGTTTCTGTTTGGGATGATGAAAAGTTTAGGAAAAGGAGAGTGGCAATGATTGCACAAAAATGCGAATGTCCTCAATGCCATTGAATGGTGCACTTGAAAACGGTCAAAATGGGAAATTTCATGTTATGTACTTTCTACCACTATTTTTTAAAAAGACCTTGAGATGGGAGTTGGTATTGGGTAGAATGAATGCACAATGTTTAAATCAATGAACATTCTGTTAATGAATAGTTGTTTCTAGTCTTTTGTTATACAAACAATATTTTAATGATATCTGATAATTATTTTATACATATATGTCATTTTATACTTATGTGACTATGTAAAATAAATTATAGAAGAGGACAGTTTAGACGATGGACTGTGTGACTTTTTTTTTTCACGAATATTGACAAATTGCCCTCCATAGATGGTAAATTAAATTACATTCCAGCTAACAGTATGTGAAATCATTTGTTTCCTCAAGCCCTTATCAAAACATTGTGTTATCAAAACTTTTTTTTTTCAGGTCTAACATATAAAATGGCTCTTATAGTTTTACTTTGAATTTATCTTATTAATGAAGTTGAACATACTTCTTTTCTATTCAGAAATTTGCAAATCTTTGTATTAGATTGTTGGGTTTTTTTCTTATTGGTTAGGAGATGCTCTTTATATATTACAGAAATTAACTTTTCTATGGTATATAGTAAATAATTTCTCAGCTCATAACTTGATTTTGCTTTTTAAATTTTTCTAGACATTTAAAAAAGTGTAAGTAGCCAAATTTATCTCTTTTCTTTTATGATTTCTAAAATGTATGACATAGAGAGGTCATTTCTTGTTCCAAAATTACAAAAAAAGTTTTTGGTATTTTAATATTTTTATTTTTTTCTTAATTTAAATCTCTGAATGATTTAGAATATATTATGGTAGAAGGGACAGTGTCAATATATTATACAACTTAATTTTTCTTCTCCAGATAGCTGCTCAAGTGTTCCCAAACTATTTATTGAATCATCTACCTTTTTTTCTTGCTGGTAGGCATGTGCCTTCTCTGTTATATACTAAATTCCGAATTGTATTTGGATCTATTTCTGGACTATCTATTCTGTTTCAATGAATTGTCTGTTTATCCACATTCGATTGCCACACTCTTGATTATTGTAGTTTTCTAATACATTTTCATATTCATGAAGGAAGTCCACCTTTATTCCTCTTTTTCAGAATGTTCTTGGCTACTTCTGCTTGTATTTCTCTAATAAACTTTTGAATTAGACTGATCTAAAACAAAACAAAGCAAAAAACCCCCACCAAACCCCAGCTGGTATTTTTATTGTAATCACACTCTTACCTTACCCTGAAACCTATTACCACTGATCTGTTCACCAACACCATAGTTTTTGTCTTTTTGAAAATGTCTTATAAATGGAATTATACTATATGGAAACTTTTGAAACCAGTACTTTCATTCTGCTCAACGTTGCCATTCATTACTTTTTCATTGCTGAGTAATACTCCATTGTATTCATGTACCAATTTGTTTATCTGCTCCCTGGATATATAAGTTTGAGATGATCATGAATAGATGTTCTACAAATATTTACATATAGGTTTTAATGTAAACAGTTTTCATTTCTCCAACGGAAACACTCAGAGGTGGAATTGTTGTGTTAGATAGTAAGTGTATGTTTAACATTGTAAGAAATTGTCAACACATTTTTATTATTTTGATTTTGTGTGTATTTTGTTTTTTGGCTATTTTAATAGGTGTGTACTGGTATCTCATTGTGGTTTTAATTTGCATTTCTCTAATGGTTAACGATGTTGAACAACTTTGCGTGGGCTTATTTTCCATTTCTGTATCCTCTTAAGTGAAGTGTCTGTCCACATTTTTGTCCATTATTTATTGGGTTGTTTGTTTGCTTGCTGTTGAGTCAGATATGTGATTTGCCAATATTTTTAACTAGTCTGTAACTTGTCTGTTCATTATCTGAAGAGTGTCTCCTAGAAGAAAAGTTTTACAATTTCGATGAAGTCCTATTTAGCGATTGTTTCTTTTATGGATTCTGTTTTTGGTTTTATGTCTGGCAAATATTTGCTTAACTCCAGGTCACAAATACTTTCTCCTATGTTTGCTTTAAAAAAGTGTATGATTTTACGTATTGCACTTAGATCTAGGATCCATTTTGAGCTAACTTTTGTATAATGTGTGAGGCTTAGGTTGAGGATTTTCTGGTTTTTTTTGTTTTTGTTTGCATTTAGATGTCTTATTGTTCTAATACTACTTATTGAAAAAAAACTTCTCTATTGAATTTACGTTTGCACCTTTGTCAAAAATCAATTGTCTGTATTTGTGGAGTTTATTTCTATTATGTCTCTTCTGTTCTATTCATTTTTGTGCCTGTCACATCACCAATACCACATTGTTTTCATTACTGTAGGTCTATGTAGGTCAAAATTTAGTTTTCTTTTAAGAAATTTTTTTGGCTATACTAATTACTTTGCCTTTCAATATACATTTTTTGAATCAGTATGTCTATAGTTACAAAAAGAATCCTGCTGAAATTTTTATTGGTATAGTGTTACATCTATAGATCACTTTGGGGGAAATTGGAAACCTTTCCTATGCTGAGTTTTCCAATATGTGACTGCAGTACAATCAGCTCTCTGTATCTCAGATTCTATGTTGGTGGATTGAACCTACAGTGGATCAAAAATATTTGGAAAAAATAACAACAATAAAAATAATACAAGTAAAAAATACAGTATAGCAATTATTTATGTAGCATCTACATTAAGTATTAGGTATTATAAGCAATCTATAGATGATTTAAAGTATATGGGAGGGTGAGCATAGGTTATATGCAAATACTATACCTTTTTATATAAGGAGCTTGAACATCTGTGGATTTTTATATCCACAGGGGTTCCTGGAACTAATCCTCTGCAGATGCCAAGGGACAACCATATATCTCTCCATTTATTTAAGTCTTTAAAAAAAGTTTGTTAGTATTTTGTAATTTTCAGCATATAGATGCTCTATATATTTTTTATTAGGTTTTTACCTAAGTATTTCCATTTTTGAGCCATTTTAAATGGCATTTTTTAAGAACTGGCTTTCACTAATTCATTGCTAGTATATAAAAATACAACTGAATTTTGTGTGTTCATCTTGTGTCTTGTGACCTTGCTAAACTCACTTGAGTTCTAGGATTTTTTTTTTCTGTAAATTTCTTAGGATTTTTTGTGTGGGCAATCATGTTATCTGAAAATAGGGACAGCTTTTCTTCTTGCTTTCCAGTTTACAAGCTTTTATTTCTTTTTCTTGCTTTATTGCACTGGCTAGGGTTTCCCTACAAAGCTTATGTGAGAATGGACAGTTTTGCCATGTTCCTGATTTTAGAGGGAAAACACTCAAGTCTTTCACCATTAAGTATAAAGTTAGTTGTAGGGTTTCTTTGGTAGATGCCCTTCATCTGGTTGAGAATATAATAATGTTTTTTCTTCTTCTTTAGATTCTTAACATGGTAAATTACAATGATTGATTTCTGGATATTGAAGCAGCTTTGCATTCTCAGGATAAATTCCATTTGGCCATAGTATATTCTTCTTTTTATATGTTGCTCAATTTTATTTTCTAATATTCTGTTGGTGATTTTTGCATTTCTGTTTCTGAGGGATATTGGTTTATAGTTTTCTTTTGTGGTACTGTCTTTGGTTTTGGTATCAAGATGTTACTGATCTCATAAAATGAGTTGGGAAATGTTCCTGCCTCTTCTGTTTTCTGGAAGAGATTGTGTAAAATTGATACTATTTCTTCTTTAAACGTTTAGTAAAATTTGTCAGGGAAACCATCTAGGCCTAGAGAATTTTTTTTTCCAGAAAGTTTTAAACTACTAATTCAATTTATTTAATAGTTACAGGACTATTCCAGGGTTGTTGTTTTTTTTTAAATCTGGGTGCATTTTGGTAGTTTGTGGTTTTCAAAGATTGGTTTATTTCATCTAAGTTGTAGAATTTATCTATGTGAAGTTGTTCACTGTTTTCCCTTATCTTTTTTACGTCTGTGGAGTCTAATATCTAATCTCTCATTTCTGATATTGGTAGGTTTTGTCTTCTTTCTTTTTCCTTTGTTAGTGTTGTGAGAAGTTTATTAATCTTATTTATCTTTTCAGCAAACTAGCTTTTGCTTTCATTGATTTTCTCTATTTTTTTCATTTTCAATTCCATTCGTAATTCATTCTTATTTTACTATCTCCTTTTGGCCTGCTTTGAGCTTAATTTGCTCTTATTTTTCTAGTTTCTTAAGAAGGATGCTATATTATTGATTGAAACCTTTCTTCTTTTCTAATGTGAACATTTAATAAGATGAATTTTCCTCTAAACACTGCTTTGGCTGTATCCCACAGATTTTGATACATCATATTTTTATTGTTTGATCAGTTAAAAATATTTTCTAATTTTTTTGACCTATGGGCTATTTAGAGAGTTTTCAATTTTCAAATGTTTGGAGATTTTCCTGTTATCTTTCTGTTATCGATTTCTAAATTAATTTAATCATCAGGGAACGTATTTTGTGTATTTCAATTCTTTTAGTTATTTTAAGGTTTGTTTTATGACTCAAGACATGATCATGGTGAATATTCCATGTATACTTAAAAAGAATGTGTATTCTGCTGATGTTGGGTAGCGTACTCTCTAACTATCAGTTAGAGTTGGTTGATGGTGCTATTGAGTTGTTCTATGACTGATTTCTGTCTATTCATTCTACTACTGACTGAGAGAGAAGTATTGAAGCTTCCAGCTATAGTTGTGGGTTCGTTTAGTTTTCCCTTCAGTTCTTTCAGTTTTTGCTTCATATATTTGAAACTTGTTATTATGTACATACATGTTTAGGATCATTATGTCTCTTTTATTATTAAGCAGTGTCTCTTTTTATCATGGTAATTTTCTTTGCTCTGTAGTCTACCTTGTCTGATATTAATATAGCCACTCAAACTTTATTTTTCATAGCATTTGCATGGCATATCTTTTTCCATCCTTTTACTTTTAGCCTACTAATATCATTATATCTGAAATGCATTTTTTGTGAACAACACATCGTTGGGTCATGGTTCTTTGCTATTCATTCTGACAATCTCTGTCTTTTAATTATTGCAGTTAGAAAATTTTTATTCCTTTGTTTTTGTTCCTTTGTTTCCTCTTTCCTACCTCCTTTTATGTTATTTGAACATTTTTCAATATTGTATTTTACATATTGTGTTTTTTTACTATATCTCTTTGTATAGTTTTTTAATGGTTGCTCTATGGGTTACAATACATTCTTTTTGCAATCTACTTAGAATCAATATTTACCACTTCAAGTGGAACATAGCAAGCTTAACATCATAAAGATTCCTTTACTCCCTCACCCCTTATATTTTAGTTGTTTTATATATATATATATATAAAACCCCAGTAAGGAATGTTATAATTTTGGCTTTCAACTATCAAAAATATTTTAAACTACTTGAGAATAATTGTCTATTATATTTACCCAGATCTTTATTAGTTCTGTTGTTCTTCCTTCTTTCTTGATGTTCCAAACTTACTTCTGGTATCTAATTTTCCTTCCATCTGAAGAACTTCTTTTAGAAATTTCTTAGAGCAATTCTAAAGAATTAGTTGTCTGCTGGCAACTAATTCTTTTAGTTTTCCTTCACATGATGTTGTCCTAATTTTACTTTCATTCCTGAAGGATATTTTTGCTGAATCTGGAATCCTGAGTTGACTGACAGTTCTTTCTTTCATCACTTAAAAAATGTTTCACTTCTTTCTGGCCCCTGTAATTTCAGAGGAGAAATCTGCAGCCATTCAAATCATTGTTCCCCTATGGGGTCAATAACTTTTTCTGTAAAGGGCCAAATGGCAAGTATTTTTGTCTTTGCAAGCCATACAGTCTATATCACAATTATCTAACTGTGCCATTGTCTCACTAACACAGTCATAGATACCGCATAACAGAATAGTTATGTTTATGTTCCAATAAAACTTTATTTACAAAACAGGCAGTGAGGCAAATATGGCCCAAGGACCATAGTTTGCTGACCTCTGCCTGGAAAGTAATGTGTCATTTTTCTCTGGCTGCTTTCAAGATTTTTCTTTTTCTTTTCTTTTCTTTTTCTTTTTCTTTTTCTTTTGTTAAGACAGTCTTGCTCTGTTGCCCAGGCTGGAGTGCAGTGGCACCATCTCAGCTCACTGCAACCTCTGCCTCCTGGGTTCAAGCAATTCTCGTGCCTCAGCTTCCCAAGTAGCTGGGACTACAGGTGCATGCTACCATGCCCGACTAATTTTTGTATTTTTAGTAGAGATGGGGTTTTGCCATGTTGGCCAGGCTGGTCTCAAACTCCTGGGCTCAAGTGAGCCATGGGCCTCAGCCTACCAAATTGCTGGGATTACAGGCATGAGCCATTGTGCCCAGCCAACAAGATTGTTTTTCTTTGTCTTTAGTTTTCAGTTTGATTCTGATGTATCTGATTATAGATTGCTTAGATCTATCTTGTTTGGAGTTCACTGAGCATTCACATCTGTAGGTTTATGTCTTGTGCCAAATATTTGAAGTTTTTGATGATTATTTACTCAACTATTTTATCTGTATCACAGTCCTTTTCATCTTCTTCTAATATTCCAATAACACAGATATTAGGCCTTTTGGTACCATCTCACAGTTCCCTAGGCTCTGCTCATTTTTTTCAATCTTTTTTATTCTCTCTTATTCAGATTGGATAATTTTTATTCAAGCTCACTTTTTCCTGTAATCACCATTTGGCTCTGTAGCCCACTCAGTGAGTTTTCTGTTTGGGTTATGGTAATTTTCAGTTCTAAAATTTCCATTTGGTTCTTTATATTCTCTACTTATTTTCTGAAACATTTCATTTTTCCATTTGTTTTTAGAGTGTTTACCCTTACTTCTTGGAACATTTCTATAATAGCTGCTTTTAAGTCTTTGCCAGATAATTCTACCATCTATGTATCTATTTCTATGAAAGTTGAGTTTTTTTTTTCTAGTTGTTATTATGCCAGCCAATTTTGGATTTTATTCTGTGCATTTTGAATATTATGTGATGAGACTGTAGGTCATGTTGTGATCTAGAGGAGAATGTTGACATTTTTGTTCTCATAGGTAATCCACCCAGGTGGGTTCAGGCTGCAGGTTTCAGCCTGAACCTTTGTGGACTGTGCTTTCAAGGTTAGTTCTGTTTTCAAAGCCTTTGTGGTCCTATGTGTGGGACCTAGGGGCTGTCCTGTGTGTGCACCATACAGTGGCCAGTCTGGGGTGTGGGTGTAGGTTATCCCGTAGTTCAGTTCTCAAAGTCTTTGGCATGCTGTTAGCATCAGATCCATGCATATGCTGCTTGGGGTTGAGCCCAGGAGTTTATAAACAACTTTGTGAGATTTTCCCTCTCCCCCATCTCCTTGGGCCTCTCTTTTTCAGTCATCTGGCCATAAAGCTGGGATTTTAGTTACCTTGGTCAGTTGTACAGATGCCATGACTGCACCCACATCTGGGACCACAGCAGTAAGTTAGAGAGAGGAAAGAAAGCAACATGAGTTCTTCTTACCTCCTTGAGATCAGAGGTCTAACTATTGGTGCGAAAGTTTCCCTTCTTTCATGGTTTTAGGCACCTGTGGGCCTCACTGTTGCTGCCATCACCACCCAGGATTGCCTGGGGGCTGCAGGGCAAGTGAATGGATAAAAGAAAAAAAAACAAACAGGGGATTTCTTCTGCTGTCTTTCAGTGTCCAGAGCCTGTTTTCTTGCTCCTTGAGCTGCAACCAGAGCTTACTGTGGCTCTCTTTCTTTTCTACAGTCCAATTCCCAGTTTCAGGCTGCCTGGAGTCCATACTCAGGGATGAAGGAGGAATAGGAAGCTCGTGGCTCTTTCAGGGGTGTTTCTAATTCTGATCTTCCTCCTTAATTTGCGTGCTCCTATGTGCCTTTCGGTGTCCTCAGATTTGCTGCTTCAACATCAATCCAGGTTTTATAGCTGCATTCAGGACACTCACTCCATCTTGCGTGGAACCAGAACTGCTTCCATATACTTTTGCTCACTTTCCAGGTGCTGTCCTCTCTGTCCCTTACTGACTTTCAGCAGGGTTTGTTCTCCTTTGGGCTGCTTCCAAAAGGGCCTTCTTTTCTTTGATGGCTTTATTTATTTATTTTTTCCACTTCCTTCCTGAGCTCTGCCAATTCATGTTTTATTCCCCTTTGTTGTGATTTTGTGCCTTTCCTGAGTTTTTGTGTCTCTGCTTTGAGTTTTTGTTTTAAAGAAGCACTTGTTCATTATTGTTTGAAGTTGTGATAGTGTTTGGTCAACAATTTTTAATGGCTCCATGACATTTTCTTGGTGAGCGTCCTACATTTATTTATTTCTATCTCGTTACTCCTTTTTTTCTGTATGTTTATACTAATTGGATTATGGTTCCTTTCTTGTGATTCCTGTCTTTCAATAAAGTGGATCCCACTCTCCCACCCCCCAGAACTACTATGTGAAGTAATTTCTTACAGGTTGTGATCTAGGGTAGGGCTTCTGGCTAACATGAATTTCCTCTGAATCATAAAAGTCCTTAGACACAGAGCTGTGTCTGTATTTGTGAACCTTTCCCTATCTCCAGCCAACAGAAATCAGCAGCTGCAGAGACAATACTACCAATTCAATTTCTCTTCTCTACCATCTCCTCTTTCCCTTTCCCATATCCAGTTCCCTGGACCAGCCTATGAGTCCTGGCGGTACTCTGCTGCCAGTCTATGAATCCTGTTTTCATTTTTCTGAACAGAAGCTGTTGGTTTTGTGCCTCGGGGCATGTGCTCACTGTTTTGATGAACTGCACTCCACGGCTTTGCCTGAGAGCTACAGCAGTAGACGTCCTCATTAGGGATCTTCCTGTAACCCTGTTAGACCTTTATTGCATTGGTCGGCCCTTCTCCAGACACTGTTAAAAGAGATTAGAGATAATTTCTGGACATCAAACCTAGAATTGGTATTTTTCTTTTTCTCCTTAGCATTGGGGCGGGGGTAATTTCCTGGAAGAAAAAGGAGTAACATCATATTTACTCCACTATATGAAAGTCAGAGTTTGGGTATATTTATTTTTAAAGTGCGATACATATTATCAAATTGCCCTCAATGATCTTAGATGTCCTTATAATTTTCTTTATAGATTTAACCTGATGTACTAGGAAAGAAGTACATAGGGAAACAGACAGTGCCTGTGAAAAGGCTGGAAGGCAGGTTTGGAAGGTGGGCTACTTAGCTGCAGCCATCAGTCATCCTTGGAAGGCAGCGAGAAAGCAGTGCAGAGAGGGCACATCAGAGCTCTCAGAGGCACAGAAGAGCCACTGAATTCAAGGATTGCATGTTTTGAAGACAGTTTTGCATCAGGAATCTAAATTCCCACCCACAGCAGGCCAGGCAACCAACCCTAAAATTCTTAAGAGACGATTATTTGCAAAGGCAGAAAGTTCATCCCCCAGGAGGGATCCATTCCTAGGCTGAACAACTCAGTTACCAGCAAGTTCTCACACAAATGTGAAGTCTACCTGTCAGTTATTTTGATCACTTGGTGCTGTTCTTCCATCCAGAGCACCCCTGGAATCTGTTCCTCTCTACACATAGGGCAACCGTTTGAGTACTGAAGCAGGGTCCTCCAGCGGATGACCTTCCCCAAAGCCAGCTCTGCAGAGGACAGCAGTTCTGGGCGAGCACATCCTGTATTATCTGGGTCAAAGGCCACAGCTCCCAGTGTGGGACGTGGAGGGGGTCCAGGGAGGACCTTGCAATGGGATCCCCAGGGTTTGGGATTTTGGATGCTGTCAAATGTGTCCTTGTGGGTGGGGAGAGTCCATTTGCGTTCCATGTAGATTCATGTCCTGTGTATCATGGTGCTCTTTGTGGTTCCCAACTGCCATCTCCAGTCCAGGCATTATTAACTCTTTTTATCATGGAACCTGAGTGTCTTAAGTGATGGTTCCCAATAAGTCTAAACCAAGTGAGCAAATAGGCTGCGATGGAAGAGACAGAGGGGGCTGTGAAAAAGAACAAGAGCAGAGCTTTTAAATCACCATGCGACAAATGGAATCGTGACTTAGGTTTCACAGTTGAGGTGGCTCATTTCATATGCTATTGACAAATCTTTCACATTTCTGACAGTTACAGAGTTCCCCCTCTGGAACATAAAGTCTACATTCATGGAGGTCAGCTTCAGGTGCACCACCCCTAAGGCTTGACAGTACTTTGCTGTGCATCTGAGATCTGGCAGAAACAGCCTCTGACCACCAGAAAACCTAACTTTTCTTCCAAGTCCCAAAGAGATTACAGAAGTTTTAATCATCCTGGGACTGTCTTTGGCTGAAGGATATATATGATCTTGAGACACTGACAAGAAGAATGATTAGATTCAGTGAAAAAGAGAGCAGGGATGAGGATGTTGAAGGGGTTTTGACTCAAGTGTCAGTGAAGGGTGCAGAGAACATGAAGAGTGAATGAGAACATGCTTGGAGGTTCAATTTCATTGCCCCTTCTCCTGGAAAGCAATTGGCAGCTGCTGACTTGCAGAGCATCACTTGGACCAGGGTTCATGTTGAATCTACCCACGCACCTTAGGACTTTGTGTAGCTGGAGAGAGGGTTGTTCGGGGCTTGGAGCTGCAGAAACATTATTCCTGTTGTCAGCTGAAGAAAATTGTCTGGATATAAAGGATAGGCCTTGGCCTGACTCTATTTGTGGGGGAGGCAGAACTTCTCTTGGCATTTTCTTTTCTATGCAGAGGATTTGAGACCTAAGAGAGGGAAGGGATGAGGGAAGACCTTTTCGCCTTTTCCATTTCTTTCCCTGAATGTAGACTGGTTCAGCAGCTCAGGGTGAAGCCTGGGAAACAGGCCTGGCTTTTACCGTGGTGAATCACTTATCAGCTGGGTTGGGTCAACATGGACAACTCTTTAAACTTCCCTGAGCCTCAAATGCCAGATGTGGGGATTCTGTTCTGTAGGACCTTGTTTTTGTGTCCTGAGGCTGCCTTAACAAAGGATTGCAAACTGGGTAGCCTGAAACAACAGAAATTATTGTCTTATAGTTCTGGAGGCCAGAAATACAAAATCAAGGCGTGGGCAGGGCAGGCTCCCTCGAAGGCTTTAGGGGAGGATCTTTCCTGGCCTCTCCCGGCTTCCAGTGGCTGCAGCGATCCTTAGTGTTCTTGGCTTATAGATGCATCACTGCACTCTGGTGTTCTCCCTGTGTATTTCTGCCTTCGTGCCATCTGAAGACAGAGGAGACGAAGACTCCTCTGTCTTCGTCCATTCTCATGCTGCTGTAAAGACACTGCCTGAGACTGGGTAATTTATAGAGGAAAGAGGTTTAATTGACTCACAGTTCCATATGGCTGGGGAGGCCTCAGGAAACTTACAATCATGGTGGAAGGCTAAGGAGAAGCAAGCTCGGACCTTCTCACATGGTGGCAGGTGAGAGAAGTGTGGAGCAAAGGGAGAAGAGCCCCTTATAAAACCGTCAGATCTCATGAGAACTCACTCACTATCCAGAGAACAGCACGAGGGAAACAACCTGCCGTGATCCAATTACCTCCCACTGTGTTCCTCCCATGACACACGGGGATTATGGGGATTACAATCCAAGATGAGATCTGGGAGGGGACACAGCCAAACCATGTCATCCTCCCTGGGTTTTCACATGGCCTTCTTATATTGACACCAGGCATTGGATTTAATGCTTCCCCTAATCTGATATGACCTCATCTTAACTAATTACATCTTCAGGGCCTCTATTTCCAAATAAGGTCTCTTTTGAGGTTCTGGGTGAACATAGATTTTGGAAGGACTCTATTCACCTTGGTATGGATCCTTTAAAGATTAAAAGAGATAACACAAGTGAAGTAGTCAGCAGAATGCTTGACACACGGTAAGTACTCAATAAATGGTATTTATTGCTGTTGCTGATGTTATTGTTGCTTGTACCATTCATAGAATCCTTTCTAGGTGGCTGTACTATTAACATCTAGTATTCGTAATAATTCTGTTCATTCACTTAGTTGCAGATGTTTATATGCCCAGCAATCTGCTAGACTAGGGGATGCAGAAATGAAAGGCCTGGTCTTTTGTTTTCAGGGAGTTCACAATCTGGGGAGGGGGCAGACGCACACTAGCAGCCTGTGCTGAGATCCTCGGGAGGGGAGAGTGGCCAGGCCCAGATAGGATGGGAGGAAGATGCTCTGGGGGAGGCCTCCTGGACAGATCAGGAGGATTCTCAGAGGCTTTTGAGCTGGAACTTGAGGGTGAGTTAGGATTCCCCCCATACAAATGGGGTACAGCAGCGTATGGGAGAGCGGCAGAGAGTAAGAGAGTGCCCATTTGTTCACTCAGTGGCCGTGTGGGGCCTCAACTTCGAAGCAAGTTCTGTCCTGTCTGCCAGGGTGAGGAGGTGGTGCTGAAACAAACTATCAAGATGTGGACTCTGTTCTTGGAACTGGGTGGACAGGAACCTGCCGTAGGGAGCACAGCCCCTCTGGAGACCAACACTGTGAAGGGAAGGTGCTCCCTTGCCAGGGTTACAGGAAAGGAAGGCCTAGGATGGGGAAGGGATCACAGCAGGCCTGCGGGAGTAGAAAGGAGGCCAGGGCAAATCTCCAGGAGGCCTGTGGCCCCGGGACAGACCACCTGACTCTGATCTTCCCCGTTACTTAGTCTGGGACCTGGAAGCTGGCAGCAGCTTAGGTTAGTTAGTTGTTAGCTGTGGCTGTTGAAAGGATGACAACTCTATGATCCACCTGTGTGACATCGAAGGAGTCACTCAGCCTCTCTGTGGCTCCCTGTCCTCATCTGCAAAATGGAAATGATGATAGAATCACTGTGAGGGTTCAGTGAATTAATACGTGTCTAGCCCATAGAACAGTGCTTGCCACAGTAAACGCTGCTTACAACTTTGCTCATGTTGCTATCTAAGCAAAATTCCCAATCAAAGGGGCTTTTAAAATGAGCTGGCAATGACTCTTTGTCGGTGCTGTCTCAGTTGTACTTGATGCCTTTAAACACAGGAGGCAGAGAAGATGGCACAGGCCTGGAAGCGGTTGAGCTGGATGACATCCACACGCAGGTGTCCTGTCTGAGCCTGTGCCCTGCGTCGATGACCAGTCAACTGGCATATCCTGAATGGAACACAGCCCTGGGCAACTTAACAAGGGGCCAGAGGGCATAAGTTTCAAAACTCTTTTTGGGGATGTTTATAAGAGACACTTGCATTGGTTAAAAAAAATAATAATTGTAATGTGACCAGAGCTACAAATTACTGATTTTCTCTGTTCCTGCCCTGCCTAGGGCACATTTCTTGAGCCGTTTTAAGCCAAGGGGAGATGTACTTGCTTTGCTCATTGAGGCCCTACCTGCCACCCAGGCTCTGATGGCTCAGGTGCCTTCCCTATGGATGGTCTGGGGAAATGGGCAGGTATGTGGAGCTAGCATGCTTGAAAGAAAGGGGGTGGGGGAAGATGACTGCAAGGCTGACGTCAGGGCCTAGTGTGCCAGTGCAGAAGCAGGGAGGCCCCATCCCTGGCTGGAAATTTACTGCAGCTCAGAGAACAGGCCTGTGTTCCTCCAAATAGGCAGAAATTTTCCTGCATTGCTAGTTGTACAAACACAGGGAAGCACTGAGCAGTGGCAGGTGGCACTTGGAGATTTTCTGAATTTCAGGCATTGGATCAGCCCATAAAGGCTTCCCTGGGTTGTGGTGGACTTGGTCAGTGACTGTTTGGCTGGAAGTCTCTCCTGGGTGGTTACCTGGTATATAATGAATAAAATATAGCACTGGACAAGTTAACAGGGAATGGGGGGCGAAGGCCAGTGAGTTTCACAGCCATTTTCAGGGGATATTTACAAGAGACACTTACCTTGGTTAAAGAAAAATGTAATGTGACCAGAGCTACGTATTTCTGATTTTTCTCCTCCATCTTGGTATCCAATGAATCACAGCTAGTATGAGCTCTGACTGTATGAAAGGGGTTTTCTTAGTTGACCACTCAGCCAAGAGAGCTACCAAATCAGAATTCCACAGGAGAGGATGGTTGGGTTCCTCAGCTATTTTGGAGGATGATGTAAAATGTTGCAGAGGGAGAACCCTTCTCTGCAATCAGACGAGATTTTCCTCATTGTTCTGCAAGATCTCACATGCTACCAATGAAAGCCAGCTCCCCGGTGCCACGTGTTTTACTCATTGCTGGATCCCTAGGGCCTAGCACAGTGCCTAGAACATGCACATGCCTCTGGGCATATTCATTGAATGAATGAACAAGGGAATGGAGATGAGTGAAGGTAGACTGCTAGGGAAACTGGGAACGTATGAAAGCAGCACAAAATCGTGTGTGTTGGAGTGAAAATGGATGACTGGAGTCTCAGCTTATTGAACTGTGGGTAATGTTCATTCAACCAGTCAGTCAAAGGATATTTTGGGAACCTTCTTATACCAGATACATTTCTTGCCTTCATGGAGTCCTCAGTCTAGGGGAGGGGGGACGGCAGACACTGAATGACCAGCTACATGATTAATTACTTACGTACATTTGTGGTGGGCACTTCAGAGGAAAGGTGCAGGGGTGAGAAAGTGGCATTTACATGGAGATCTGAAGGAAGGCTGAGGGTGAGATAGTGATATGGTTTGGATCTGTGTCCCCACCCAAATCACATGTTCAGTTGTAATTCCCAATGTTGGAGAGGGGGCCTGGTGGGAGGTGATTTGGTCATGGGGGCAGATTCCCCCTTGGTGCTATTGTTGTGATAGTGAGTGAGTTCTCATGAGATCTGGTTGTTTATAAGCATGTGGCATCTCCACCCCGCTTCCTCCTGCCCCAGCCATGTGAAATGCCTGTTCCTGCTGTGCCTTCTGCCATGATTGTAAGTTCCCTGAGGCCTCCCCAGAAGCTGATGCTGCCATGCTTCCTGTACAGCCTGCAGAACCGTGAGCCAATTAAACCTCTTTTCTTTATGAATTACCCAGTCTCAGCTATTTTTTATGGCAGTGCAAGAATGGACTAATACAGCTAGTAAGGAGGAAACACATACTTGGCATCAGGATATAATCATTCATTCATTCATTCATTCATTCAGCAAATAATTACTGAGCAGCTACCATCTGTCAGCCACATTCCAAGTCCCGAGAAGATTCAACAATGAGCGAAATAAAGTCCTTGCTCTCAATGAGCTTAAAACAAAGTGTAAAGTTTGTGCGTCTTTTGTTAGATTTATTCCCAAGGAGTGGGTGTTTCTGATGCTATACTAAATCGTTGTTTTTTTCCTTGGCATACTAAAAATTTTGTTATTTATTCTATGGCTGCCAATATGGAGAAATGCAATTCTTTTGTGTATGTAGGCCTTATACCCAACATCCTTGCTAAATTTATTTACCCAGTCTAATAGCTTATATGTAGTACTCTGGGTATTTTCTACATATACAATCATGTCATCTGCAAATAATGAAAGTTTTATTCAGTCCTTTCTGATCTTTATGCTTTGATTTCTTTTTCTTGCTTTATTACACTGAGTAGGCTCTCCCACCCAGTATCAAGTAGAAGTGGTAAGGTGATTGTAGGCATTCTTGTCTTGCTATTGATCTCAAAAGGAAAACTTTCAATAATTCACCTTTAATTATGATACTTGCTGTAAAGTTTTGGTATGTATTCTTTATGAGATTGAGGAAGTTCTCTTCTATCCCCCTTTTCTCAGAGTTTTTGTTTTTTATTGCAAATGAAGATTGTTATCTGTTCCATATGAATGAAAATGTTTTCTGATTGAAATAGAAGAGATCACAGTCATCAAATCAGTTGGCCATATGCTATGTATCTGAGGCTGTAATAATCCACTCTAGGAAAGACATCTGGCTGGTGGGTGTGATTGATCAGGGTTGCTACTCCATTGAACTTACCGTAGTCGATAGGCATCTTTCAGGATCCGTCTGGTTTCTGCAGGGTCTACACTGGTGAATTAAAGACATGATGAGGACCACCCCCCTGCTTCCTTTAGATCCTTAAGGGTGGCGGTCATCTCCACTATCCCCTTGGGTTGTGCTGTGTGTTTTTTTGCTATCTTAGCCAGCATGGTGAGAGGGATAATTTCAGAGACTTCTGCTTGCCTTTTCCCTCCTGTACCTCACAGACCAAGGGCCCAATGTGGGGCTGTACCAACTGCCAAGTGGGCTAATCCCAGTTACACATTCAAGAAGAGGAAATGACCATCAATTGGGCCCACAGGCTCAGTGGATCCATTGTAATGAGACTTTGGGCAGGATTTCATTTATTATCAGGCTCCTAATCTAACAGGGGGCCCACAATGACACCTGGGGTCTCTGAGTCTCAGATCAACTTGGATTCTGTGCCAAACCATCCTCAAAATACCTGGGTCTTTCCCAATGCACAGTTACCCAGATAAATGGCAGTAAGCCCCATGGTGAAGGAATGGGGGAATGAGCTCATTGCATATACTTGCTGTGGAATTGCAGGGTCCTTTCTCTTGGGCACCTGCCCATCTCTTTTTCCAGCAAGTTGCAGGTCTAAAAACTGACTGGGTCCAGAGATTGGTAAGGGATTGTGACTTTTTATGGAAGTGACTGTCATCAGCCTCCCAGACATCCAACTTTGATTTCTTCTACTCAACAAGCTTGTCAGCTGCCCATCCATCTTACCCTGTGTTTCAGTGACCTTCTCTATAACACTCAGCAGGCCGTTGGCTGCCACTGTGACCTTGCTGCTCATTTTGGTAGTTGTGGCTCCTGACTTCTGATGGTTAAGCACTAGCCTTTACCGTTTTGGGGTCCTGTCGCACCATTGCTATCAGCAAGTCAGGTTCTCTGTCAGCCTCTCCTTCTGTCAGCCCTCCATCCCTGGCCTGCAGAGGGGAGCCACCGCTGAACTTCTCGGTGATGCTTGGCCCTCTCACTGGCACAATCCTTATGACCTTGGAGAACAGTGTGCTCTTTAGTCTTTCCTGTGGAACATACTCATCCCCAGGTATTCTGGGCATACATGGTAGATCCATTGTAGCATGCCCAAGCTCCTGGGCCCTTTAATCCCTTCTTCTACGAGCTGTCAGGGCTTTTCTGACATTTCAGCATCTCTTTTTGCATATTTTAGGAGCCATCCCAGTAGAGAGTTCACAGCATCCCCAGGGATCCATACCATGGTGTTAGACATCAGGAGAGTACCTCTTCTCTATCCAATTTTTTGGTCAGGCCCACTTGACCAGGCTTCCTCAGAGTCCATCCCCCCTTATCCTCCCTCCTTCCTGGTTGGCTAGAACTTGCACCTCCTTCTCCTTTCTTATCAGGCCTAGCACCTCCCCTGCTGGGTTACACCACCACGTAACCCTAGGCCCAATAGTTAGTAGGGAAAGTGGGAACATATCTTGAGTCGAGGCACCAGTTACCTTGCAGGAGAGAGACCTCTGCACTGTTTTCTAGAACAGGGGTTTGCTAGCTCTAGTAAGGGAGGGGTGGACGCCTCTGCAGGCCTGGAAGATTTGGAAGAGTCTGAAGAAGTCAAATTATTTGGGGGCATTTGCACAGATGTCCCTATCCCCTGTGTGGGGGTTATCAATTTTTTGAGCCTGGTGTCTGACTCTGGCATAACAATCCTGTGTTGGTTGTCTGTCTAACCTGCTTTGCATCTCTGCTACTTGATTGGTTAGATCCTAGGCTTGGTCCTGGGCTTTATCAGCCCCACAATTGAAGGCTCCCTGGCTTTCTCATTTGGTTTCCAATTGCACATTAATTGGGCTGTTCCTTATCTTTCCATAAAGCAGAAGTCAGTGAACATTTTCTCAAAGGGAGAGATGGTAAATGTTTTAGGCTTACTAGCCATATGATCTCTGTTGTAGCTACTCTGTCTTTGTAGAAGGCAGCCAGAAATGGTATGTAAATGAATGGGTGTGGCTATGTTCTAATAAAACTTTATTTATAAAAACGGATGGCCACCTATGGGCAACTGTGGCAATAGCCATCCAATCCCATCATACCAACAAGAATTCTCAGACACCGCTGGTGGGGATGTAAAATGCTCAAGCCACTTTCTGTTTCTTTTTGAGTCACACTTGGTTGTTTGCATTTTTCTAATAATTTGTCCATTTCTCCTAAGTTTTCAAATGAGTTGGCATAAAGGTGTTTATAACATTGCCTTATCTTCTTAATCTGTGTTTCATCTGTACTTATGTGTCTGTTTTGTTACTAATATTGTTTAATTGTACCTTTCTTCTTCTTCCCTTAATAAGAATTATCAGAGATTTGTCAATATCAGACTTTTCAAAGAATCAGCTTTGACTTCATTGATCCCCTCTCTTGTATGCTTGTTTTCCATGTCATAAATTTCAGCTCCTTTCCTTTCCTTTCCTTTCCTTTCCTTTCCTTTCCTTTCCTCCCTCTTTTCTTTCTTTCTCTCCCCACCTCCTCCCCTCCCCTCCCCTCCATCCGTTCCTCCCTTTCCCCTTCCCTTTTGCCTTCCCCTTCTCTTCCCTCCCTCCCTCCCTCCTTCTTTCCTTCTACCTTTTTTGTGTTGGCTCAGTTTTTCCCTATGTGTCTATTGTTTTATTTTGTTCTATTTCTTGTTATTGTTTTTTACTCCTTTTTTAAAAAAATTAAAGTATATAACTTTTTTCCTCAAAGTACTACTTTAGATGCATCTAGAAGTTTGGGTCAGTAGCACCACTGTCAACTTAGTTCAATATATTTTCCAATTTTTCTTTTATTTCTTCTAAGATTTATGGCTTGTTTGAAGTATTTTAAAGTTTCCAAATATATTGGGAGGAGGAGATTTCCATTATATCCTGTTTAGAAAAGTCTTCCTCCAGATATCCACGTGGCTTGCTCCCCCATGGCCTTCAGGTCTTTGATCCAAGTTTACCTTCTCAGGAAGGAAATCCAAACCACCAAATTTAAAATTGTAAAATTGTGCTTCCTCAGTACTCTCTACCCCAAGCCTGGGATTATTCTATTTCCTTTATTTTTTTTTTATTTTTATTTTTTTGAGATGAAGTCGCTCTATTACCCAGGCGGGAGTGCAGTGGCATGATCTCTGCTCACTGCAACCTCCACTTCCCAGGTTCAAGCAATTCTCCTGCCTCCGCCTCCTGAGAAGATGGGATCCTATTTTCTGTTTGTTTTTTTCCCCTGCTACTAAAACACTAGAACGACCTCTCTAGAACATACATTCCTTTGAAAGCAGAGATGATTGTCTTCTTTTGTTCACTGTTGTAAGCCTTAATGCACAAAGCACTGTCTGGCACTTAGTAGATCTTGAATAAATAACTGTTGAATGAAGGAAGGACACATTTATTAAAAATTTCCATCCTAATTGCCCTGTGATCGTGCTTTGTGAAATATAGTTTCTCTCAAATTTGTTGAGACTTGATTTATGGTCCAAAATGTGTTCCATGTAGGCTTGAAAAGAATGTATGTTCTGTGGTGCAATGCCGTATATGTTTGGTCAGATTTATTAATAGTGTTATTCAAATCTTTTCTATTCTCTTTTTGTCTATTTGATCTACCAACCACTAAGACACATATATTAAAATTTTCCTATTATGATGATGTATCTGTCCATTTCTCCTTGAATTTCTGCTTCTGCTCTATGTTGCTTTAAAGATTTTAAGGCTATATTGTTGGGTGTACACAAGTTCAGAGTTGTAACTTCCTCTTGAATATTTCATCAATATGGTGATCCTCTTTATCTCTAGTAATGCTTTTGGCCTTGAAATCTATTTTATCTGCTTTCTGTTGATTAGTGTTTGATCTCTCTCTTTCCATTCTTTTATTTTAAACATTTCATTTCCTTGTGTTTTCACTATTCCAGGTTTAAATAGCATATATAAAGATTCTTTAAAAAAAATCCATGCTAGTAATCTTTTATTTTGAGAATTGAATGTATGTACTTTGGCTGTAATTATTGATTTGTTTGAATTTATTTTTTCCATATAGCACTTTCCTTTTTTTTTTTTTTTTGCATGTGATTTTTTTCTTTCCTTCTTTCGCCATGTTTTCAATTGAGTTTTCTGTTTTTCCCTTTTCCATTTTAAGATGTCTGTGCTCATCCTGGCCAACATGGTGAAACCCCGTCTCTACTAAAAATACAAAAATTAGCTGGGCGTGGTGGCAGGTGCCTATAATCCCAGCTACTAGGAGGCTGAGGCAGGAGAATCACTTGAACCTGGGAGGTGGAGGTTGCAGTGACCCGAGATCGTGCCACTGCACTCCAACCTGGGTGACAGAGCAAGACTCCATCTCAAAAAAAAAAAAAAAGTCTATGCTTAGAAGCTATCCTTTATTTCTATTTTTCAATGGTTACCTTAGAAATTCCAACATAGATATGGTACCTTAACGGGGCCTAAGGTTAATCTACAGTTTGACCATCCTTTTGAACAATCCATGACCAACCCCCACCCAGGCCTTCCTCACTCTACTAATGTGTTCTTTCTGTGAAGATGTTGATTATATCTTGATTTTCTATACCCCTCCAAAATAGACATCATTATCATTATCATTTTACACAATTAATATTTCCATTCTTCCCTTCAACAGATACTTATTTAACATTAAATTCCACGCACTGTTCTAGGAACATAGGAAACACAAGGAACAGAGAAGGCACAGGTCCCCACCCTCATGGACTTGACATTCTAGCTGGGGTGACAGATTCTAAACAATAAACATCATCTACGAGGAAATGATAGAAGATGTCAGAAGGGGTCATGACTGGGAGGAAAAGGTAGAACAAGAGAGCGAGGCTGGGAATGCAAATGGCAGTTTTCTATGGAGTGCTCAGGGATGGCCTTGAACAGAGGCTGGAGGGTGCCAGGAAGAAGCCATGTCTGCCTTAGGGGGGAAACACTGAGGTGGAGGGACAGCCAGCACAGAGTTTTAAACTGGAGCATGCTGAGCATGTTCAAAGACAGCAAGGAAGCCAGCGTGGCAGGGCCAGCTAGGATGCTAATGTAACCCAGACGAGAGGTGGTGATGACTTGCTCCAGGGTGTAGCCAGGTGAATGGGGAGAAAGGGGTCTTGGACTTGGCACAGATTTCCTAATGGAACAGAGATGGGGTAGAGTCAAGCTTTTTTCTGCATGTTTTTGTCTTGAGCACCTAGAAGAATAGAGTGGGCAGTAACTGAGATGAGGAAGCTATAAGAGAAGCAGTTTTGGAGGAAGCATGGGAGATCTGCTGTGGACATACTGCATTTGAGATGCCTCAAAAGTTCAGAGGGGCCACTGCACCCCCCAGTCTGGCATTTCAAAGGCAGATCCAGGTTTGGTTTGTTGTTTGTGCGTTTTTTGTTTGTTTGTTTGTTTGTTTTACGAGGCAGAGTCTTGCTCTGTTGCCCAGGCTGGAGGGCAGTGGTGTAATCTTGGCTCATTGCAACCGCTGCCTCCCAGGTTCAAGCGATTGTCCTGCCTCAGCCTCCCAAGTAGCTGGGACTACAGGCGTGCACCACCATGTCTGGCTTATTTTTGTATTTTTAGTAGAGACGGGGTTTCATCACGTTGGCCAGACTGGTCTTGAACTCATGAGCTCAAGTGATCCGCCTGCCTCAGCCTCCCAAAGTGTTGGGATTACAGATGTGAGCCACTGCACCTGGCTGACAGATCCAGGTTTTATGGACCTTAAGCTTATACAATTTGGAGAGCCTTCTTTAAGGAACAAAACATAAAATTACATAAAAACCAAATACAAGAGAGGCCCAGAAACTTTAGCTCCACTAGCTCTGCAGAGAGCTGCCTTACAGCAGTTGAGGAGAAAAGCAAAGCTGGAGAGATAAATGTGTACATCATCAGCAGGGAAGTGGTACTTCTAGTTGAGAGATTGAATTCTGTCCCCCTCAAAAGACATATTCAAGTCCTAAGTCCCAGTACCTGTGAATGTGACCTCATTTAAAAATAGGGTCTTTGTAGATGTAATCAAGTTAAAGTGAGGTCAGACTAAAGTGAGCTGTAAATCCAGTATGACTGGTGTCCTTAAAGGAAGAGGGAAATTTGGACACAGATACACAGAAGAGAAAACATGAAATGATGAAGGCAGAGAGTGGAATGATGCAGCTTAAGCCAAGGAATGCCAAGTGTTGCCAGCAAGCACCTGAAACGAGACAAGAAAGGATTCTCCGCTGCAGCCTTCAGAGAGAACACGGCCCTGCCAGCACCTTGACTTCAGACTTAAGACTTCCAGAACTGTGAGAGAATATGTTTCTGTTGCTGTCGTTGCCCAAGTTTGTGGTACTTTGTTATGGCAGCCCCAAGAAACTAATACAATGAGGGAGTGAGTAGGAAAGAACATCAGAATCAGCCCTGAGGCTTGTCAGGGACATAGGAGGTCCAGGAAAGCAGGTCGAGAAGACATGACCATGAGGTGGGAAGGACTCCTCAGGAGAAGGTGCACTGTGACAGCCAAGCGAACAAAAAAGGATGAAGAAGGAGGAGGTGATATGCTGTCTTCAGGTCACATTCAAGGAGCCCTGAGAACTGGCCATTGATTCAGCAATGAGGAGGTTTTTGACAAAAGTAGTTAAGTGGATAGGTGGGGGGAAAATCTGTTGGAGTTGGTTTAAAAGAGACCAGGAGGAGGCCGGGCGCAGTGGCTCCCGGATCACGAGGTCAGGAGATTGAGACCACGGTGAAACCCCGTCTCTACTAAAAATACAAAAAAAATTAGCCGGACATGGTGGTGGGCACCTGTAGTCCCAGCTGCTCGGAGAGGCTGAGGCAGGAGAATGGCGTGCACCCGGCAGGCGGAGCTTGCAGTGAGCCGAGATCAAGCCCCTGCACTCCAGCCTGGGCCACAGGGCGAGACTCCATCTCAAAAAAAAAAAAAAAAAAAAAAGGAGAGAGACCAGGAGGAAAGAAATGGGAGACAAGTAAGTAAAGATGTCTGTTTTTAGGGATAACTGCCAGGAAAGCAAAGGAATAAGGTGGTAGTGTTGGAGACATGAGGAGAAGGTTTTTTTTAAGATCAAAGAAATAACAGCATGTTTCCATGCAGGTTGGAATGATCTGGTAGGGAGTGGAATATTGATGATATTAGGAGACAGTGTGCGGGGATACTGCTGGAGGAATGTCCTTGATTAGGTAAGAAGGAGCACAGCTCATGCATGGGAGGAGGGACTGTTTATGTTTTCTCTCTATTCCACCACTTTATTTCTCATCATTTTTTCTTACGTCTCAGACCTTCCTTCTGGGATCATTTTTCTTCTCCCTGAATTATATTCTTGAGAAGCTTCCTTTGTGGAGTCTTGTTGAAAGTGAACTCTCGGGTTTTGTTTTGTTATTGAAAATATCTTCATTTTATTCTCATTATTTCAAGATTGTTTTGCTGAATATACAGTTTCAGGTTGACAGTTCTGTTTGTTTTTTTTTCCCCTCTCAGCACTTGAAAATATTAGTCCAGTGTCTCTTGAGACTTATTGTTACAATTGAGAAATCAGTCGTCATTCTAATTGTCATTTCTCTTTGACTCCTGTTGAGGTTGTCTTTCTAGCTTTGTGTTCCACATTTTCACCGTGATGTACTAGGTGAGGGTTTGTTTTTGCTTGCCTGACTGGGATTCACTGGGCTTCCTTCTCGAATTTGATGGTTGACTGTCTTTCAGAAGTTCTAAAACTTCTCAGACAGGTCAGGGTGATGGCTCACACCTGTAATCTCAGCACTTTGGGAGGCCGAGGCAGGCGAATTGAGCTCAGGAGTTTGAGACCAGCCTGGGAAACGTGGCAAAATGCCTTCTTACAAGCAAAAAAAAATTCGCTTGCTCCTGTAATGGCATGCTCCTGTAGTCCCAGCTACTTGGGAGGCTGAAGTGGGAGGATGGCTTGAGCCCAGGAGGCAGAAGTTGCAGTGAGCCGAGATCTTGTCACTGCACTCCAGCCTGGGAGACAGAGCCAGACCCTGTCTCAATAAGTAAATAAATAATAAAAAATAGAAATTATCAGACAAACTCAGTTATCACCACTGCCCTGTTTTTCTCTCCTTCTTGAGGTCAGATCATTTGTATTGTACTCCGCTTTCTGCATCTTTACCTCTATTTTATATGTTTCAACATTTTCTCTCTGTATTGGCTTCCTTAGTAATATCTTTTTATTTGTCTTTTAATTCATCAATTCTCTCTTTGACTATCTAGTATTTTCTTTACACTGAGTTTTAAATTTTAATTATTGTATTTTTTATCTCTAGAAGTTCTATTTACCTTTTCCCCCCAAATCTGCCTTGTTGGTTTTGAGATTCTCTTGTTCCCTTATCATACTTTTATTTCCCTCTTTTCTTGCTTTAAACAGATTAAACAAACTAATTTTATATTATGTTTTTGATAATTCCAATATCTGAGTCTTGGCAGATCTGATTCTTAGCTTTTCTTCTTTGTGCTGGTTCTCACATATGGAGGATTGAGTTCTCTTGTGCTTGGTTATTTTTTCCTTATGACCTTGCGCTCCAAAAGCTGCGCCAGAGACAAAATCAAAATGCCTTAACTCCACTTAATGCATCTTCATCCTTCCTAAATCTGCCCTTAAAAATCCAAAGAGTGTGATTATCTTCCCTTTACTCTAGGTCATAGAAGTGTTAAGTCAAAGAAGTTGAAGTAACATCTTGAAAAAAAAATCCTAAGCTCTAAATTAATAACTTAATGTAATTTCTAATTATGTTGGAGTTACAAAATCTCTTTCCCTAGGTGAACACAAACTGTGACTAAATGTTTTCTAAATAATTAAATTTAACATTTTGACCAATTAGGATGTTACAGGTGTGTTCAAAATTAATCATTATTTTTCTTAATTTAAGACCTTTTTTATTAGTGGAAAGAAATTACAAAATTTGACACCAAACTTAGAACCAAGAGATTCTAAAATTCCTTTAAAATTTTGCCAATTTATGTCAAATTATCTCACCTATGACCAAAAATGCTTTGCTCTCAGGATTTGTTTTTCTGAAAATTCTTTTTTATGTTTCTCCCGTGGTTAATCTCTCTAGAATCTGAGACCTGACAGCTGAAGGGACTTAGAGGTCCATTTCTCCTCGAAAGCTGACCACAGACCATCCAGAAAAAGTGATTTCCAATAAATACCCTATGTGTGTGATGGTATTGAGATGAGGGAGATAGATTTTTCGATTACAGAAGCGATACCCCATCTCTTCTATGTGTGACCCCAAATTCATTGCTACTGAGGTTCTATAATGCCAAGGCTTGCAAAACTATCACTTTTATAGGTAATGAAATGAAATCCCATTTAATGATGATTATCCCAACACAAAGAGGGTTTTTCCTTTTTTATTATTATGAAAATACACAACTGGCAAAAATACACATGATACAAAAAGATATGCAGTAAGAAGGCTCTCTCTCCCACGGCCCCTCCAGGCTCATCCTCATGGGTAACAATGGCCACAGATGGATTTCCAGGCTGTTCTTGGGGCGCCTCAGCCCTCTACTTCTTTCTTCTCCAACACTTTCTCTCGGGCTTCTAGGCAGGCAGCAGACGTGGAGATAGGACTGGTGGTCGTGATGCTCAACCTTGAGCCATTACTACCAGGAAGGGAAGGAGAGAAACTTGGGTGTACTGAGTGCCAACTGTTACCAGGCACAAATCCGGGCTCTGCACGTGAGATCTCTACTCCACGGAGCAACTTACAGAGGTGGGAATATAGTATGGTGAAATAACAGAGGGTCCAAGACACCAGATGGCTAGCCCCCAGCCACAGGCTTGTAATAGTCACAGGACCCGGATTCAGCCCGCTATTGTTTTGACCATGCGGCAGGAAGAGGCCTGACGGTGCAGCTGCTGCCGGGGAAGAGACACGTCTGTTGTCCCTTTCCTACCCAGAGCTCCCCTAGCATCCTCCTCCTTGGCTGGGAGATGAAGCGTACGCCGCCTTCTGAGGATCCTTCTGGACCCAAATGTGAGTTGAGGCCAGAGTTGAGGAACCAGGAGCACCTACATGTACCATGGGTGAACCCCAACGGATTTGGGGCATTTCACCTCATTGAATCAAATCATTCATTGCACATTTGAGGTGACCCCAGTCTCGATATCTGAATTCTAAATAAAGACATTACCCAGGACATGTGAACATGTACTGGAAAATATCAGGCAATGGTTCAATAACAACTATTTATACTAATTGGCTGCTAAGTTATAAGAGAAAAAAGTATTAAATGCCAACATGGTTTCCTGTGTTGAGTCTCTCTTTGATGCAGGGAATGGATACGACAGTAAAGCCTGGCTAGCGGGAGCTGTGTGCATCCTGTCAGCCAGATACTGGGGGAAGCAGGCAGGGCTGGCCTCATAGTCACACCACCAGAGTCAGGCTGCGGCCACATCGCAGGGCTTTGGGAGGCTGGGGCTGTGTTTGGCTCATGGGGTTAGAGCCGGGTGCAGTGGCTCATGCCTGTAATCTCAGCACTTAGGGAGGTCGAGGCGGGTGGATCACCTGAGGTCAGGAGTTCGAGACCAGCCTGGCCAACATGGCAAAACCGTGTCTCTACTAAAAATACAAAAATTAGCTGGGAGTGATGGCAGGCACCTGTAATCCCAGCTACTCGGGAGGCTGAGGCAGGGGAATTGCTTGAACCTGAGAGGCGGAGGTTGTGGTGAGCCAAGATCATGCCATTGTACTCCAGCCTGGGCAACAGAGCGAGACTGCACCAAAACACAAAACAAAACAAAACACCTCAGTGAGGTCCCCCATGCCAGACTTTCAGAGGAGAGCGAGCCTATGGGGCCATCATCAGTTCAGCCAGGTACCCCTGAAGGCAGCAGCAGCCCTCATGCGGGTCTCAGGACCCCTTTATATGCTTAAAAATGAATGAGGATCTCACAAAGCTCCATCCTTATTACATCCTTTTGATTATGTGGGTTACGTCTCCTAATATTCACTGTATTTGCATTAAAACTGAGGAAAATTAAAACAAGAGAATACACAAGCACTGCACATTCCATGAGCTGCCAGAGCATCAGCATCATCACATCCAGTGGCCTCTGGAAAATGCTGCAGCACACACAAGGCACATCACATGCTAGCATTATTATGAGCAGGGTCTAGAACCCCCTGGCCATGCTTTGAGAACCTCTGCCCTTGGCACCCCCTAGAGAGCTGACCGTGGTCAGAACCATGTGCTCAGCAAGACAGGTAACTTCATGCCTGGGTCAGCAGTTCCTCTTGGTCTTCTACCTCTTTGACCTTCTCAACTGCAATGGATGGGGACATGGGGAAGGTGGCCATCGAGGGCTGCTGACTCTGGGTAACTTACATGTCCCTCATCCTTCTTATTCTGCTTCGGATGATCCCACAGAGCTCTTTTGAGGTCTTTGTATTTTGGCAGCAGGAGGCCCATGACAAACTATTCGGGATTCAAGACTTAGATGCCTCTCCCCAACCTGTTTGTGCAGAAAGATTGGCTTTCCCCACAACATAAATGTCCACACTGAAACCCTGTAACTCCCCTTATTACACGGTTCCAGGGAGACTCTGGGATCATGCTTCACAGTTGATGTTTGTGCACCCAATGGAAATGCAGCAAGAGGGCACCAGGTCTGGAGAGGGGCTGCTGGTGTGGGGCCTCTGAGGGGACCCCGCTTTGCCAATCACTCCAAGTTCCCTGTCAGGAGACTCATAAAGAAGGCCAGCGAGGACTGGGAACACATGTTTATTTTATGAATGACTTCGAGGAAAGAGGAGAAAAAAAAAAAAATCCTCCGGAATGTCATCCAGGAGGCTGTGTTCTTTTTATTATGTTTTGTCGGTAAACAAAAAAAATTGCCACATTTAATACTTATACCAGTCCTGTGGGATTTCTCTGACTAATGTAAAATGACAGTTGTCACAACATTCTATATAAATACAAGTCTGTTTGCGGGAGCCTGTTCTATTTTTAATGTAAACCACACCTAACTCGCTCTGAAGAATTGTACCCTTGGAATTTAGAGTCCTGTCTGTTGTCTATTCATGGGACTGTATTGTCTTAGGAGCAGCCCGGAAGAAACCAAAGACATCCAGAACTTTTTAGTTTAACGTGAGAATTATTCACCTAATTTTCCTGCAGCCATTGTGTTACTTAATTTATTGTTGTGTGGAGCTGTATGGTGATGTCGCTAATGAGCGACACAGTGTACTTGGTGAGCCAATCCATAATTTAGGAGGCTGCTGATGATCTTTGTGCTGTCTGCAGGTTAAGCAAAGCAGGCAGTAAAAATAAAGAATATACTCACAGTTTATAGAAATGAGCACACACCCGCAGATACACACGCACACACACAATACCCATTACTAGGCTTGCAACCCCCATGGTTGCACGAAGCATGAGCTTATGTGCTGAGAGGTGCAGGGAAAGCTGACCGTAGGCTTGATAAGTTCACAGTGGACTCACGGCCACCCTGTCATGGACTGTCACACCATGGAGAGTTGGTGGAAGAAGTTGGCTTCCATAAGAGGGGGCAAGTGTGAAGCCCTTTATGGTCTGCTCCCTTGCATTCCTCAGCCATTTATTCCTGCACCCACTCCAGAGGTCATGAGCAACAGAATCCTCTTTAGTCCTAGTGGCAGGTCACCCAGTGACTGGCATTCAGGAGCTGAACTGATTCATGGTAAACTTGATGATGGCACCCTTCTCTGCAGTTTTTGGACAGGGATGGCAAACGTGTCAGAGGATGACTCTCAGGTGATGACGAGCTTCTCCGTCGAGCTCGGGCTCTGCAAGCTGTGGCAACTGACATGAGTTGAACCTAGTTGTCATTCCTGCCGGTGAGGGAGAGACCCTCAGGGGAGTCGGATCTGACACCGGACCCCACGCTGCAGAGTGATGATCGCATAGGCACGCCTTCCTGCAAGGTCACAGGTGGAACAGGATACAGACAGAACACACCGTTCTCTCTGCTGTGAAATTCCCTTTGCACTGGGAGATTTCCCGGCAGAGGTCCTACATTTTGTCAGTGACAAATGTCAGGGGCTCCTGCCATGTGCAGCCAAGGCATTGGATCTTCATATTGGATCCAGGAAGACAACTTGTGAAAGGAAAAGGCTGAGGGGCTTAAATGCTGCTGTCGTCCCAGCTTCTAGGGAGGCTGGGATTACAGCCTCCGCCATGTTGCAGATTTTCCAATAAACATCCCGGTGATCTGTGTGCCTTGCAGGGGCGTGGAGCCTGGTATATTTACATAGCATGGACTAGGTTTAAAAATCAACTTTAGATTTGCTTTGCCGTTTGCAGTCTCTTGAATAAAGCATTTTTGTAGCCTCCTCAAAATCCTCTCTCTGTGTTTACATTTTAATGGGCATTCCAGCGAAATGGAGGAATTTTTTTTTATTACTTACATTTATCAAGGAAGGAGGTGGGGATGGAAACCGCCAAGCAGCAGGGCTGCCTCTCTTTAGACTCCTGGGGCTCTCTGCTCTCCAGCAGGCTACAGCCAGATGTGGGCAAAGTGTGCCATGTAGAGGGGCAAGTAGGAAGGAGAGGAAAGACCATTTTAATCTGGCTTTTAAATACACATCCCTGAGAATTTACAGAATTTTAAAATAGTACTTTAGATCTCAAACATCGCTGAAAGAAATGAACACGTGTAAGAAGAATATTAAATTGCAATGGTCTACGTGGAAAGTGAAGTCTGTCACATGTAATGAGGTATCATTCCAGAATTGTCCTTTTGGAAAAGAAAGGGGGAAAAAGATCAATCTCCCTGCCAGGGCAGAGGAGCCCTTGACTAGTTCTTCATCACAAATACTCTTGGAAGGAGGGTCCTAAGGTGACCTCTCCATTCCTTGGCACATTTTCGGGACAGTTTTGGTTTCTGTGGCTGCATAAGGGGAAACCCCTCTTGGATCTTGGGCACAGAAGCCACCTCCTGGAGGCAGTAAGTTCTTTTGGATGTGGAAGCGGAATTTCTGCTTACCCTAGCATGTAGCTAATATTAAGATCTTCTTGTGCAAAGGGCTCCCCTATCACATTTGATCATACAGTGTAATAAAATTGGGCCAAGGCAGCTTCCGGGGCTTTGCATATGTGGAACTGCCAGTGTTTTAATCTCCCCCTGGGGATGTCTCTCTTGTTCCTCCCCTGACATTCCCAGGAGATCCCTAATTAAAGCTACAGATGCGGTTTAAAAATACACTCACCAGATGTTAGTTTAAAATGACCTATAACTGGCAGCAGAGATGGAAGAGGCTGACAGTGTCTGAGGCCTTTGGGTAGCCTTTTCCTAGGCTGTCATTCGGTATGCAAATGAAGCCCAGCAGAATCTGAGAGCCAGCTCTGCCAAGCCATAAAACCAACTGCTTTGAAAGCAATGCATCAGTAATTCTTATCACCTGGCATCTGGAGTGCGGGAAAGCTCCCTTCCTAACTAGAACATGTCATAGCATGACTTAGGAGGAAGCTCTCATTTTGCACTCCACAGACAATTTAAACTGATGAATCTGCTTGCTGAAGCTCATACAGCTCCCTTTAGGACAAACCATTTTTTAAACCAAATCCAGGCTCTGAGACACCCCTGCTATGACTTGACTGGACCTATATACTACGGAGAAGAGGGCTTGTCTGGCAGCACAGCTTGTGTGTGTGTGTGTGTGTGTGTGTGTGTATGTGTGGGGTGGGGGTGGGGGGTGTCAGACCCCGAGGCTACCCTTCTGGGGTTTTGTTTAGATTCTTCTGTGCAAGTTCCCACCAAGTTCTTAGTGAGTTAGACTTTCAGGGTATTCCTGGTTTGCCTTGCAAAGCTGAGGAAATGAGGAATGTCATGGGTATCAATATCTTTGGGACTGAAATTTACCAGTAGCACATTCCTATCAGGCATTTATCAAAACAAACATATAGGTCAAATGACAGTTTACTCAGCAGCCACCTGTCAGTGGCTTGGGACGTCAGCAGTCCCGGGGATGCCCGTCAAAGCAGCTGAGTGATCTCGGCCCTGCACATTGCCAACTTCCCGCCTAATGCCCTGGAGCTGAGGCTCCAGCTTGAGGCTTCCCAGTGCTTTGGATAAAAAGATGGGCCTGCACCTGAGAGCCATATACGTCTCACTCTGGGGAGAAAAACCAGGCAGGGCTTTCACACAGAGGAAGAGTGAGGCCAGGATTTATTGTCAGAGAGGATGGGTAAATAGCATTCACGCGTGTGTCCTCCAGGGTGGAATCTGCCAGGCTGACTTACGGTGCAGGAATTTTGCCAGTCAGTGGAGGTAGATGTGTTTATAGATAACGTTAAAAAAAAAAAAGGCAAAAACCAAGACCTCTGCAACCTTGGTATTTGAAACACAGAACATGGGTTTGTGTAATAAGTAAAATGTGGTTAAATAAGATTAATCTATTGGTGGTGGGGAAGAGAGCCTATAAGGCAGATTGGGTGTCTCAGAGGCATAATTATTTATCAAACTAATTAAAATGTAACCACCGGCTCATCGACTCTGATAACCGGCTTTCCTGCCCAAGAAGCAGCCCTCTCCTGAGAACCTGTGATTTTATTTTTCATTCATTATCCCACTGAAACACAAAACAAAGACCCAAATTGGCCACCTGGAGTGGCCGCTCTCACCCTCTGCCTGGCCATGGCCTGCCTGGACTGGGTGTTGGGGAGGGATGTGTGGGGACAGTGTTGTTCACAGTGTGGGTGAGTGAGTGAGCCCACCTGGTCCCCCATGAAGCCCTGAGATGCCAGGAGGTCTACTGGCTGTGGCCTGGGGCTATGTGATGGAAGGCACGTGTGTTCATCAGCGCCCAGAGGCCTGGGCTGTTCAGTTGGGCCTTCCCTGCAGCCCAGAGCTGCCTGGTAGGGCTTTGCCGTGGATTCCTGGCTTAGAGGAGTCATGATTAGCATGAACTTGCAAACCCAGACCAGGCAAATTGACCTGGGGGTGACGAGATGCACCAGCTGGCGGAAGCAGCTTCTCTCTGGCCATCCTTCCAGAACGGAGCAAGGCTCCTGGCCCGTAGTCCCTGCTTCCATGACCGCCCTTGCCTCTCAGGAGCATGTATGTGTGATTGCAGGGCTGGGCGGGGAGAGAACACTTAGCAGAGAGAAGAGGCACAGGGCTTGTTACATAAATGACTTGGGACTATTGAGGAGGTGCAAAGAGGTCTGTTGAGAAATGAAAGGCAGAGAGCCTAGCCCAGCAAGGCCAGGGCGAGGTACCTGGCAGGAGGCCTTGACTCCTTGATCGAATTTCTCTGTTTCACGTCCCGAGGTGGACAGGGGGCTGGGAACCTCTCCTGCAGAGCTAACCACTGGGCCTCCTTCACAGAGCTCTCTTGGGGCCAGCAACAGGGAAGGCCATGGCCCTTCTATCTTCCTCTCTCCTGTCCTCTGGAGTCCCCACATGTGTGCCAAGGAACTCACGGCCAGAGGCCCCTTCCCTATCTTCCTCTGGGTCATAGCTCCTAGGTCCCATCCAGGAAGAAAGAAAATGAGGTTGCAGGTCCAGAAGCCTTTTTGTTTTTCTGTTGATTTATGTCCCTGAGGCCTCTGAGCAACAACCAATACATGACTTGAATACGATCCCTAGTGATGTGACCTCTCTGGGGGAGTTGTTTAGGCAGATTACGGCAGATGATTAAGCAGAATGTTGGTGAGTCCGTAGTGGCCTGGTGGTTCCAGGAGGTCTGGCTTAGAGCCAGTCCGTCAATACTTATCACCTTGTGAGGGGGACAGAGACTGAGGACCTGTGTCCAGCCGACTGCCACATTGTCCACTTCCTTTGAGGGGAGGTAAACACCCCTTGGGAGGTTGGGAGGGCGTGTCTGATAGGCATTGCGGTGGTTCATTTCATGTGTCAATTTGACCAGGCCGTGGTACCCAGATGTTGGTCAAACACCAGTCTCGATGTCTCTGTAAAGGTATTTTGTAAATGTGATGAACATTTAAATCAGTAGACTTTGAGGAAAGCAGTTGACCCTGGGCAATGTGCATGGTGGGCCTCACCCAATCACAGTGTGGGCGGTGGGCCTCACCCAATCATGATGTGGGCGGTGGGCCTCACCCAATCACGGTGTGGGTGGTGGGCCTCACCCAATCACGGTGTGGGTGGTGGGCCTCATCCAATCACAATGTGGGTGATGGGCCTCATCCAATCAGGGAAAGGTCTTGAGAGTAGACCGAGGTTTCCCTAAGAAAAAGGAGTTCTGCCTCCAGGCTGCAACCTAGAAGCGGTGCCTGAGTTTCCAGCCTGTTGCCTCGTGGAATTTGGACTCAAGATTACAGCATCAACTCTTACCTGAATTTCCAGCCTGCTTGTCCGCCCAACAAATTTGGGATTTGTCAGTCCCCACAATAGATCATGTGAGCCAATTCCTTACAAATAAACATATATATATGTATTATATATGTATATATAATATGTGTATATATACTCTATATACATATATAACATATATACATATATGTACATATATATTATATACACACACAATAGGACAATTTATATGTTGTCCTATTGGTTCTTTTTTGCTGGGGAACCCTGACTCTTACAGAAATGGAGGTACCACTTCCTCCTCCAGATTTTGGGGCTTCTGCTCTTGACACCTCAGTCTCCCTCGTGCTTTGGTACTTACCCAGCACCCACCCCCGTTAGGTCCCAGAAGGAAGGATGCAGAAGAAGAGAGTGCACCCCCTTCCACAGAAACAAGTGTACACCAATGACAGTGCCACCTATAGAGTCATGCCAGGTAACAAGGGATGAAGGCTACTCACGTAGGGCCGGGACATGGGTGGCACAAAGGGATTGGCCTAGTTCTGGAGCGTTTGGAGCCATCTGCCTTTGAGTACAGACTGTGCACCAGGAGCATCGCTGAGCTTTTCCATAAAGCCCACCATGTATGCAGGAATGGACTCCTTGTGTCAATGTATCGTCCATTCATGTATTCAAATATTGATTGAGCACCTGCCATGTCCCTGATGCTCTTCCAAGTGTTGGAGATAAATAGTGAACAAGACAAAGCCCTGCCCTCGTGGAGTGCACATAGGAAAGGCATTCAGTCAAGAACTAAAACATCAGCGATTTTCAAGTTGGTGTGTGTGCCATGAGAAAGAAGAAAAGTAGGATGAGGTGATGGAACTACCGTGGGGAAGATGCCTGTGCAGTGTAGGTGGACTTAACGCCACTGAAACCTGCACTTAATGATGGTTAAAATGGTGAATTTTACGTGATGTCTGTTGGACTAGTCCGTTCTCACACTGCTATAAAGAAATACCTGAAACTGGGTAATCTATAAAGAAAAGAGGTTTAATTGGCTCACAGTTCCGCAGGCTGTACAGGAAGCATGGCTGGAGAGGCCTCAGGAAACTTTTAATTACGGTGGAAGAGGAAGCAGGTATGCCTGGAGCAGGAGGACGAGAGAGAACGGGGAGGCGCTACACACTTTTGAACAACTGGATCTGGTGAGAACTCACTCCTATGACGAGACCAGCGAGGCGGAACTCTGCCCCCTCCCACCAGGCCCCTCTTCCAACATTGGGGATTACAATTTGACAGGAGATTTGTTCAGGGACACAGACCCAAACCATACTGCATATTTTAAAAAGTAAGTTTAAAATGTTCTAAAATGTATTATGGTGGTGATTGTGCAACTCTGTGAATATACTAAAACCACTCAATTGTATGCTCCAAATGGAAGAATTGTATGGAATGTGAACTCTATCTCAATAAAGCTGTTTAAAGAACAAAAGAAAAAGCTAGGTGAGGGTGGGGTATTTCAGATAGAGCAGTCAGGGAAGCCCTCTCCAAGGAGAGACATTTGGTCGGAATTATTGTCATCATTTTTCAGATGAGTCTCAAAGAGGATGAGTGACTTGCCCAGAGTGGCAGGTCTAAGATGCACACCCAGGCATGTCTCCTTCAAAGCCCTTCCTGCGCTGCTTGGCCATTCTGAGTTTTTTCCCTCTCTTCTCAAAGCACGTTCATGCTGATCTCACTCTGTTTTGATTGTTCATTTGTTGGTTGGTTGGGTTTTTTGTGTGGTTTTTTTTTTTTTTTTTTTTTTGAGACAGAGTTCTTGCTCTGTCACCCAGGCTGGAGTGCAGTGGTGCAGTCTCAGCTCACCTCCACCTCCCAGGTTCAAGCAATTCTCCTGCCTCAGCCTCCCGAGTAGCTGGGATTACAGGTGTGCACCACCACGCCCGGCTAATTTTTGTAATTTTAGTAGAGACAGGGTTTCATTATGTTGGCCAGGCTGGTCTCAAACTCCTGACCTCAAGTGATCCACCCACCTCAGCCTCCCTGAGTGCTGGGATTACAGGCATGAACCACTGCACCCAGCTGATCATCTCACTCTCTTCTAGGCATCTTGATTTTCTATCTTGTCTCCAGCAGACATAGTGGGAAACTGACATTCAGAGCCTGACCCAGGGTCCCATAGCCAATGATAGGGCCCCAAACAACACTCTATCCCAGGAATCAGCAAATTTTTTCTGTAAAGAACCAGCCAGTAAATATCTTAGACTTTGCCAGCCATATGGTCTGTGTTGCATCAACTCAACTTTGCTGTTATGGAACAAAAGCAGCCATAGACAATATGTAAACAAATGGATGTGGCTGTGTGCCCATAAAACTTTATTTGCAAATACAGGCAGCAGGCTGAATTTGGCCCACAGTTATAGTTTGCCAATCGTTGTTGTAGCTTGTCATTTTTTCTTCTCTGGAAAAATGCCCTGGAGAAGGTAAGACTGGAGGGAGGCTTGATGCTTCCTGCCCCCACTAGCCTACCCCCGACTTACGCTTGTGTCCAGGAAAAGGCATGTGAAATGCTTCATGCAGCCAGATTCCCCAGAGGAGCAATACGAAGCAGGACCCCTGTCAGATGTAGACATGTCTCTGTGGCGAGACCAAGACTAGGGGAGGGCCCAGGAAGTAGCCCTTTCCCAAATGGTTGCTTTCTTCTATGAGCCGCTAATGTGCTGCCTGCCTGCCTCCCTCCCTCCCTCCCTCCCTTCCTTCCTTCCTTCCATCCTTCCTGGCTTCCATCCATCATCTATCCATTTATGCATTCATTTATCTCTCTGAATATAGATGAATCCATCTATTCATGCATTCTTTGCTTCTTCCATCCATCTAACCATGCATCCTTCCATCTGTCCGTCTGTCCATCCATCCATCCATCCTTCCATCCATCCATCCACTGTCTCATTCAAAAACATGACTTCAGAGCCTACCCTGCACCAAACAATGAATTAGACCACAAGAATTCAGAGGAGGACAAGACACAGTTTCTGTTCTCAAGGAGTTCACACCATGAACAAACCCATACGTAGTCCACAAGCCAAAGGAGTGAACGCCGTGATAAAAATATGGTATTCATAAGCCTAGGCCATATATTTATGGAAGGAAGTAGCCTGGGCTGGCCAGGGTGCTTTTTGTGATCAAGACCTTACTTCTTAGGCCATGCCAAGATGCAGCCTTGATGGCACTCCATCACACTCCCTTCAAGACAGCAGCTCTCTGACCACAAAGGGTCTCCAAGGTGGAACATTTCCTAAAGGGCTGTAGGCAGCCTGCACCCTGAGCTCTGGCTCATGGTTTCTGGGCATGGAGCTGCCTTTCAGCTGTGCAAGGCCTCCAGCTTCCCCATGGTGTGGAATAGGAAAGAGAGCTCCTTCCCAGGCATGTGGGGACCATGCTGAGGAGTGTCTAGTGGTTGGCGGTTGGGGGCTGTCATGAGAAGTGGAGCCACTGTTCTCTTCCCACCCACAGAAGCAGGTGACCAGCCTGTGCAGCCTGAGCAGAATGAGACACCCGCCAGGAGGTGGGGCACAGCTGTCATCCTGTCCAGTGAAACAAAAATATTTCCATTCTGTTTGATATCTAAGAGCAAACAAAGTAGGTGCAAGATTGTCTCTGGTAAGGAAGAATATGCCAAGCTCTCTTGTTGGGGCTCTGAATTGAGCTGTCGCCCAGCCTGGAGCTGGCTCCCCTGCAAATGACGACGAAAGCAGCCCCAGCTGGCATTTGCCCAGCCAGGGGGTGATGATGACCCCAGCCAGCCCGGGCTTCCCGTGGCTGCCACCAGCCTAATGCCTGCATGATTGTTCTGCCGTAAACATCATCTGTGTGTGCGTTATCTTCAGACCGTCTGGGCTCAGCATCTTGGCCAGGGTCCAGTGCTTTCTCTCTCCACAGAACTCAAAATCGTGACTGTCTTAGTCTCCATAGGATAAATGAGAATTAAATTTCAGAAGGGGCTCCAGGAGCTGGCCTCCTGGGGAGGAGGGCAGGCCAGGCTGCTCTTCTTCCTCGCCTCCTTCCCTGCCAGGGCCTATCATGCTGGAGGGCAGATAACAGTGAGGAGAATCCTTCTGAGTGTAAGCACACCATGGAGTGGGGCCTGCTCTGGCCTAGGAGCTGTTTGTGTGCAATACCTCAAGGAGTCTTCATACTGACCCTAGAAGGTAGGTGCCATTATCACTCTATTTTGCAAATGCAGAAACTGAGGCATACAGTGGTTTCCTCATTGAAAATAAATGGGCGTGGTCTCTTTTAAGTCTGCCCCCTGAGAGCAATCTCTGGGAGCGGTCCCAGGTCTCAGATGGCCTAGGGTGGAGGGCAGGGTGCTGCACCCACATGACCTCAGAAGAGCTCCAGGCTCCGTGACCTGTCCAGAGGCAGCAAGGTGGATGCAGAGCCCGGGGGTCCCCTGGGTTTCCTGGATTGGGAGGCAGTCCCCCTCCATCCTTTTAGCACTGACTCAGCTGGCAGTTCCTCTCGTGGTTCCAGGATTGCCCTGATGAGCCGTCATGGGGTCACAGCAGCGGGATTCCAGTCCTTTCCCTGCTAACTGGTTTCCTGCGTGGGAATTGAGGCTCAGGTTGTGCCTGGAGGAGTGAGACTGGGACTGAAGCAGGGCTAGAGGGCCCAGGGATCTGGGATGGGAAGAAACCACCCCCATCATCATGACAGGGTACCCATGGTGGCCCTTGAAGAATGGTCCCCACATCTTAAAATCCTACAACACTTAGAATCCTAGAACATAGGGCTGGAGCCACGTTAGGGAGCAAGTAATTTGACCCTAATATTGGAAATAAGGGGAGAATAGGGAAGAAGGAAATAGAACAGAAGACCTTGTCTAAGAGACCCAGCAGGTTATTGGAGAGCTGTGACCAGAAACTCAGGTAGCTGAAGATGGAGCCATCTTGGGGCCGAGGGCCTGAGCACTCCCAGGTCTGGCTGGCCAGTGGGCAAACTATTCACCTCCCCAGCTGTTTTCTGCAACTTCATGCCTGGCCTTCAAGAGGCATTTTTCCACTTTCCCTGGGACCATCAGTCAGACACGGAACTCCTTGGTCCTATTAAGGCCTGAGACAAGTGCCCTCTGCAATCAGTGGGCGCCAGTTCTACAGGGCATCACACAGCGCCAGCCCTCACTCCTTCTCCCTGACCCTACGCATGGCTAAAATATTGTCCTGTGGATAGGAAATGAAAAGGGTACAACCTTATTTCTTCAAAGATCGCCCAATCTAGCCCAGAGGTATAATAAAAGCCCAAACTTTCCTTTCAGGACTCATCTTTCATGAGTAATATCTTTCTGTGTTAAATGGTAGGCACACGATGGTGAAATGAAACACAGGGCTCAGCGACTCTGATGGCTTGGGGTGTGGAAGGGGAAGGTTGCCTTTATGGTGTGAGTTTCCTGTGCCTCAGCTCTCCTTGATTGTGGGGCACATGGCACACGGGTGATTGATGACAACATCACTCTCCATCATTCAATTCGAGAGATCCCTACCAGGGGCATCTTGGCCACCTCCGAGGCCATATCGGGCTGGAACCTCCATTATCTGAGTGGTCAGGTGTTTGCATTTAAAACAAAGGAGGAATTGGAGTAATTAGATGAATTATAATCTTCAGTTCATGACACACTATTGTTGTTGTTTACTTTAGAGTGTTTGTTTAAACATTCTAACAAGGAATGCCCATGACCTGCTGGCCAATCCAAGAACTAGGAATTACCAATTAACTGTGTCTGCCACAGGCTCTTCTCCGTCCCTCCCCGACCTTCCCACCTCCCAAAGGTCATCACAACCCTGAATTTGTGCTTACATTTCCCTCCTATTATTTCAGTCTTATCACTTATAAGTGCATCCTTAAATACTACCTTGTTTACTTTTTGCCTGTTTTTGAACTGTATAAAAAATGTTTTGTCCCTTCTGTGGTCTTCTGGGGTTAGCTTTTGAAATTTAACATTGTGTCTCTAAATCTCGTTTATGTGGTTGATGTGTAGCTACAGTTCATCAACTTTCACAGCTGTATAATGTTCCCCTGTGGGTCTCTACCACCATTCACCGAACTCTTCTGCCTTTGGGCATTCAGTGGTTTCTAGTTTTGTGTTAGAAACAGCATTGCCCAGAATAGTCATCTTTGTGTCTGTCTCCTAGGAGACAGTGCTTGCTGGGTGGTCCAGTTATCTACTGCTGTGAAACAAACCATCCCACACAACCACAATCATGTGTGTTGCTGTTGGGCTCAGAGGGGTAACTCTGATTTGTTCCACCACACTCGGGACCTGAGATGAAATGATTGAGGGCTGGACCCTTGGAGACAGCCTGAAGGGGCCTAGGCCTCTTTCTCCCTATGGAGGCTAAGACCTTTGCATGTGGTCTTTTCACCTGGTCTTCCCTGGCATAGCAGCTCAGGGCTCCCCGAGGGAGCTTTCCAGACACCTGGTGGAAGTTACAGGCTTCTTAGAACCAACCCAGAAGCTCAGAATGTCAGTCCTACCACATTCTATTGATGAAGCAAGTGACCAAGGCTGGCTAGATTAGAAGGCAGGGGAACTGGATTTCACCTCTCAGTAAGAGGCATAGCAAATGTAGTTGTCTTTACTGGATTCCATGAGAATCATGAATATTCATTTTTACAAGTTAACTCAAGTTGTTTTCCAAAGTGATGGCCAATTTATGGTCCCATCAGCCGTGCATAAGTGATTTCCAGGGTCTCCACCCTCTACACATGAGGTCAGACTTCTTAATTGTTGCCAGTTGAGTGAGGATGAAAGGGTGTCTGACCCTGGCCCTCACCAGCATTTCCCTGATCACGGGTGAGCGGGGCCCTTCTTCCTGCAATTATTGGCCATGTGTTTCTCCTCTTTCCTGTTCAAGTCTTTTTTTCTTTGAGACGGACTCTCGCTCTGTTGCCCAGGCTGGAGTGCAGTGGCGCGATCTCGGCTCACTGCAAGCTCTGCCTCCTGGGTTCATGCCATTCTCCTACATCAGTCTCCCCAGTAGCTAGGACCACAGGCACCCGCCACCATGCCCGCCTAATTTTTTGGTATTTTTTTAGTAGAGATGGGGTTTCACTGTCTTAGCCAGGATGGTCTCCGTCTCCTGACCTCGTGATCCTCCTGCCTCGGCCTCCCAAAGTGCTGGGATTACAGGTGTGAGCCACCGTGCCCAGCCTCCTGCTCAAGTCTTTTGCCCATTTTTCTATCAAGTTGTCTCTTTCTTCTTGTAAGAATTCTTTATATTTTCTTGATAAGAATCCTTCATCCCTTTTATATGTTGCAAATGTCTTGTATTTTTCAGTTTGTGGCTTTTCAGCTTCTTTAAGATGTCTTGTTGAATAGTTCTTACTTTTAATATAGTCAATGTTCTCAATATTTTACAGTTAGCACTTTTTAGTCTTGTTTCGGAAATCCTTCCCTATCTCAAAGTCAGGAGGATATTCACCACTATTTTTCTAAAAGCTTTAAAGTTTTGATGTTGACGTTTGAATTCTGGATCTATCTGGAGTTGATTTCATCTGTTGTTGTTAATCCCTTTGGGGATAACCAGTGCTGCCAACTCCTTTCCCATGATCGCCTGCTATCTCTGACACATCAGCCATGGTGGGCCCATCCTGATAGCCTTTTTATTTGTACTTAGAAGACTTTCCGAGTGACTTAGGTGAGATGATGTTGTATCCACAGGAAGCTTGTTTGTAAACCCCGGGGCTCACTTTCCACTTCTCTGATTCTTTGGGGTGCCAGTCCTGGGAATAACTGGCTGCTAGAGCCCAGACTCATGCCAGAGTTTGAGCGCTTACACCCCCATGCCAGGTGGCTGGGAAGATTATGCCCAGTTAACGACATCAGGGCTGGGCACGCGGTCAGGGCTTCATGCCTGAGAGTCAGCAATGGCCATAGTCACTTGGGCTAAGCTGCTGCCACTGACCTACCTGCCTTTCTGCTCCTAAATATATGAGAAGAATCCCACTGCATCTGTGGAAAGACAGCAGGAGGGAGAGCTCCAGGGCTCTGAGAAATGTCAGGACTGCTGAATCTGAGGAGGTGTTTTGGGGTGCAGGGAAACCCTCTGTAGGAGTCTTTCTTTGGTATTAGCCACAGTAAATCCCTGAATACCAGAGAAGTCCAGAGACCAGCCCAGCTGGCAGTTGCATTTGGGAGTTAAGCTAAAGAAAGGCTGGTTACATCAGTTGGGCTCGCTTTTAGTGAAGTCAATGTGTTTACATGGTTTGAAAGCTCCTGGGGTGAGTTAGTCCATCTTACCAAGGCCTACAGCATATCTTCCTGGAAGCTATGAACTGAGAAGAGAAAAGGACACTGGAATCATGGATTCTGGTCCAGAATCCATGCTGCCTTGCTGTGTGACCTTGGATAGGTTTCTCTCCCTCTCTGATCCTCAGGTTACTTCTCTCTAGAATGGAAGGGGTAATCAGTGCCTAGGCAGTCCCTCAGACTCTCCTCTTATTGTGTCTGGGTCTGTGACAAAGGCATTCGATGACTCTGAGCTGCCTCCTGCTGAGGACAGGGGAACTAGAGCAAGAAAAGGCCCAGAATTAGCCTAAAATGTAAACAGCTGAGAGCTTTCTTAACTGGGTGAAATTTTAAAGATCATAATACAGATCCACACTGGCCTGCAAGCTCAGCCCATAAGACTTCCTCCCTTAGGGATGGTGTCCATCATCGAGTCTTGTTTTGAAAATCAAAAGTATTTTTAAAATGGAATTTGTGAGGAAGAGAGTAGAAGTTAAGTTCGCGCCTCCAGAAGCACGGTGGGCTTACTTCTGAGGAGACTGTCATTCTCCCAGCTCCAGGGGGCCTGGCAGGAGGCGGCCCTCTCAGTGCTCCTGGCCCTGAAGGAGGCTGTTTGGTTCTCCCCCTCCTCCTGGGTCTGAGGGCAGGTGGCACCCCCAGCAGAGACCAGCCCCATTCACCCCAGGAGGCTGGGCTCCTTCCCCCTAGGTTTCTTGGGTGCCCCCAGGGGCCAGGCCTTGCAGTTGAGAGCAGAGAGTCCCAGCTACACTCAACTGTCACAGACTGAAGGGCAAAGTGCATCTGGCAGCCAGCACGGATGTGTTGTCCTCTGACTCTGCAGGGTGACCTGTCCCATATGCCTCAGCCATTTGGGGACAGCCTCTGAAAGAGCCAAATGTTCCTCTCCAAACTCCATAGCAATAGATGGTGAAGAGATTCTGAGCTATTTATAGTCAGGAGAGATCCGGCTGCCTCATCCCAGTGGCTGCGTCTGAGTAACATTCCTTGGTGGGGAAAGCGGCGGATGGTTCTCAGAAAGAATCGAGGCTTTGGGCACACATCACTGGCCTGTCCCCACTTCATCTTTCCACAGTGAGGCCCGGACTGTTCCATCGGGAAGGGGCTTCTGGACTCATCCCTCATTTTCTCAAAGGAGAGCCAAGCTCCGGAGAGGGAGTGGCCCAAGGTCACAGAGTGGTCCGGTGCCCAGGCAGCTCCAGAGTCCAGCCAGTCGGGCCTCTGCCGTCACACCAGCCCTGGGGTCACGGGCTTTCGCTTTGATTTGTAAAGGTGTTCTCTTTCACACCAGCCCCCAGGTCACAGCCTTTGGTTTTGATTTTTGAAGATGTTCTCCTTGCTTGCAGGGAGCTAAGCCTTCCTTGGGTTAGCTTCCTTGTATTGGTTTCCATAGCAAATTACCACAAACTGGGTGGCTTAAAACCACTGAAATGTTTTCTTTTAAGTTCTAGAGGCCAGAAGTCTTAAATCAAGGTGTGGGCAGGTGGGTTCCTTCTGGAAGCTCTAAGGCAGATTCTGTCCCAACCCCTCTCCAGCTCCTGGTGGCTGCCAGCAATCCAGGACACCCCCTGGCTTGCAGCTACATCCCTGCGTCCCCCCAGCCTCTGCCTCCATCCTCACTTGGCAGTGTTCTTCCCTGTTGCTCTGTGTGCCCTTTTCCGCCTCTCCTAAGGATGCTGCCATTGGAGTCAGGCACGACCCTAATGCACTATATCATCTCCATCCTTAATTCCACCCACAAAGACAGTATTTCCAAATCAGGTCCCATTCATAGGCTCTGAGGTTAGGATGTGGACGTATCTTTTGGGGTGCCATAATTTATTCACCTTAGGAGGACAGTGGTTTGATACACCGTGTGGAGGACTGGACCTCACGGCAAGGCCGTGGGACAGAGGCAGCTCTGGTGAGGGACTGGCCAGGGGCTGTGCTCACTCGCAGGGCCCCTGGTGTCTCTGCCTCCACTCTGCATGCCTACCTCTCTGTCTTCTCACTGCCCACCAGCCTTGTGTTCCCTCTGATGTCCCCTTCTCTCTGTCTTGTGGCCTCTGGTTCTCATGCCTTGCCTCGATTCCTCCTGGCCCAGCTTCAGTGTTCTGGCCTTGGTCTCGACGACTTCTCGGCTGCAGTTTCTGCTGCTGACTGCCTCATTCCCATGCCCATGCGATTTCCCAGTTGGGTTCCTGAGCAAGGAAGTCGTGCCAGTCACGCACGTCTTCTCACACGGGCACAGGTGACACCCCCCCAGGCCAGCCTCGGATTGATGGTCCTGGGGTTCGTGGGGCCCACTCATGGTCCAGACAGCAGGATGGGGCTGTGGTACCAAGCATAACCACCTCCACCTGGCCCTTGGAAGGCGCAGGAATGTGGCAGAAACAGGGTAAAAGTTCAGCCGCCTACAAAGGCGACTGCATGGTCCCTGCAGGAGAACTTCCAGGGCCAGGATCCAACTAAGTGGAATTGTCAAATTGTCAGTTAACTGAAGTATTTCCAGTTTGAGAGGAGAGAGCAAGAGATAATAGGAACCTGGAGAAAAAGCAGCCACAGGGGGTGTTCAGCTTCAATCCAGGTCTGTTCACCCCTTACGTTCAGAACAGCAAATTTCAGGGATGCCACGGTCCGTTAAGCATCAAAGAGAGATGGGGCCACCCACGTTCACTGTGTTATGACCCTCATTAGGCAGAAAAGGACGTCTGTGATTGAGGAAAGATTTTCCAGCAACATCCCTCAGGTGCCCATCAAAGTTGCCTACTTCTCATTTCCTCACCTTCCGGATCTTCTTCGGGCTCTCCTGGAGTCCTGTGTGTTATTACTCTGCTGTTTTCAACTCAGCCACAGTGAATCATTTCTTCTTACCAAGTTGTGTAATCCCATCATTTGTCTGTAAGAGATTCCGTCCCAGGGCATATTGTGTCCCTGTGCTATGGGCTTAAGACGGCAGATCCGAGCTGTGATATAAATGTAAAAGTCATTACCATTCTCCTCGAGCGCATGTTAACGACAGCACAGAATAGTGATAATTAGATGAAGCATCATTTCACACCATCACCAGTGTGCTTTACATTTATTTATCGCCATTCTTTTCTCCAGCGTCAGCAAAACGGAGACTTGTACGATATCCCAGAGCATCCAATGGGGCACCGTCCTGCCACCGTTAATTATCACCTTACGAGCGCACAGAGCCCAGCACTCACCTCCAGCCGCTTTCTGGGGGCCTAAAGGGGAAACTCACTCCCTGCACATCTCTGTCCCTCCATATCCCAGACCCGTCTGTCATTGACATGTGTCCTCTGTCCAGCTGCCCAGGGCTCATCTCATGCCATGTGTTTATTCTGGCTGCCATGACAAGGCACCGCACACGGGGCGACTTACGCAGCAGCCTTGATTTTCTTGCAGTCCTGGAGAAGCGAAGTCTGAGATCGAGGTGCGGGCAGGGCAGGTTCCTCCTGAGGCCTCTGTCCTTGGTCCTCACAGGGTCTTCCCTCTGCCCGTGTCTGTGTCCCCATCTCCTCTTATATAAGGTGACCAGTCAGACTGGATCAGGGCCTGCCCTCCTGACCTCACTTTAACTTCATCATCGCGAAGACTCGCTTTCCAAAAAGGTCATATTCATAGGTTCTGGGGCTTAGAACTTTGACACCTTTTCACAGGGACACAATTCACTCCATAACAGTCCTGAAGCAAGATGCCTCTGAACCTCATGTTCAAGGTAAGCCCTGGTAAGCCCTGGGCCTTGGGGGCCTCCTGGCTTCACTCCTGTATAAGCCCCGGTGAGAACAGGAGGGAACTTCTGGCAGAAGGGAAGAGGGATGGGGTTTCAGCTTGGGCTCACACCGGGCTCCCTGTGTGAGTATCTTTGTCTAAAGGTTCCCTGTGTGGGCACCTTTACAAGTATCTCACCTGTGGATCCTCAACTGGGCTGGGGATCTTGGCAAGACCCTGCACAGCCTCCTGAGAGGGGTGCTCACTCCTGTGGGCTCCCCAGGCACCTGCTCTTGCTCTCCCCACTATCGCAGCACCCATCCCCTGCCTCCCACCTGTGTCTCCCACACTGAGCACCCCTCATTGGCAGGAACAGTGGATGCCGGATTCTCTCTGTGTCCTACAGCCCCAGGAGGGTCCCCAGGAGCAGGAGCCACAGAGAGATGTTGTTTTGCAGAGGGTCCTCCTGCCGCTATACCCGCCAAGTCCCCTGAGACCCTCTGTGTACCTAATCTCCTAGGTGCACAGTCACATAGTTGCAGGCTTGGATGAGACCTGGTGTTACCTTTTATTTTGTTAATCTTACCCTCCCTTATTCCAGAAGGAACTTAAGGTAGAAAAGTGTAGCCTCTCCATTTCTGTGATATCACTGCTACAAGCCAGCCGTGTGGCCTTTGAAAAGCTCCTGTGAGGAGCCGCTTGTTTAGCCTGTTCCTTTACTGGGAAGTTCCAACTGTTCAAAAATTTCATTTTTTTTCTTTTCACTGAGTCACAATCTGTCTTCCAGGACTGCTAACTTCGTATTCAACTGTTAGTACAGAATGGTTGGGTATTTTTAATAAAAGGAAGTCATATGGTGTGTGTGTGTGTGTGTGTGCATGTATGTATGAGCATCTGGGTACCTGTGTATATGCACAACACACACGCACCATGCTTTGTACAAAAGAGAGTACTTCTTGGATTTGGGTCTCTGTCCCTCTACATTCTGCCAGGTCCCTTTTAACTCCCGCAGGGGATGAGAAGGGGGTTGCTGCTGTTTAAAGATCAAATCTGCTTTGTAGCCTGTGTTCCTTACACATGGCCCAAGCTGCCAGGGCTTCCTGGTAGGGCACTCCTCTGCCCCAGCAGCTGCCCATGGGTCCTCTAGGCCCATCACGGGTGGGGTGCACTCCTGCTGTGGCACTCTGAGGTCCCTCCTGAGCATTTGGTGGTGGCAGACCTCGGCGTCGTAGGAAACCTAGGAATTGTGGGGACTAGGCAGCGTGACCCCCAGGACTTGACAGAGACAGGGCCACCTGCCAAAGTGAGCATTTTCTCAGGGAGAGCATCCACGTGGCCTCACGCTTTTCCCAGGCACGATCCTGATGTCTGAGGAATGACTTTCATCCGGGGACATCACATGCAGAGCTAGTGAATTGTTCTGCCTTCTAATCTTAGTGATGCCACGAACTCAAAAGCTAGAAATAGCCAGGTAGGAACTTCTAGCAAAATTATGGCCTGAATGCCTCCAGGCTCCTGAGCCGGCCCACATGCAGATCGGGCAGGTGAGGCTGCTGTGCTAGAGAGGGCCAAGACACCTCCCACGACTCAGCGGTCACTGGCCAAGGAGGGAGCCAGTTCCATCATCCAGGAACTGTTCTTTGAGCAGAAGCAGCAGGGGGGGCCTCTGCCCAGCCTGCAGGTCAGTGACTGAGCACACACGAGGCTTCGGCCAAGGCTGCGCTCTGAGTCCAGCTTCCATGGAGGCAGGCCATTCGGGGTGATGAACTTGGACATGGAGATTGGAGAAACACATTCCATTTTCTATCGAGGGCATGGTCCCCTCTCGCCTACCTGTCTGGCCGGGGTAGGATCAGTCAGAGGGCCTTCAAGGAACCGTGGTCATTTGGAAAGTCTAAAAGGCTCTGCACTCGGAGCTGTGCATAAATCCCAGCATTGCAGGATAAGATACGATTACAGTATATTATTTGGGCTTGACATTTATGGCAAGTATAAACAGAGCGTTATTACTACCAAATCATGAGCCTCCAAACAAGAGGAAGGCAGCGCTGAGAGCACACAAGTGAGAAGGAGTTTTTATACAAAAGAGAACAAAGTGATATGCTCCCACTTTTAATATGCCTGCCATGAAACACGAAAGCAGAGAGCAGAAAATTGAAACCATCGGGAAAGCGCCAGGTCCAGGATGGCCCAGACAAAAGTCACTGCCGATGAGATAAGTGGCACTGGCTCACCCCCAATGGCTGGGCCAGCATTCCAGGAGAGAGAGAAGGAGGAGGAGGAGGAAGCAGGGAGAAGAAGAGGGAGGGGAGAAGGAGGAAGTGGGCGGGGGGAAGAAGGAAAAGCGAGGAGGAGGGAGAGAAAAGGCTCCTGCGTGGTAACTGCATCAGCATTGTTTTTCCCTCCAGTTACTGGGAACCTGGGCTTCCTGGGTCCTTTCCAAAGGGGCGTCACTTTTGTCATCTGGGAGATGACAAAAGTGCAGCTGAGTGCAGGTGTGCCTTGGCACCCCCTAGAAAGGGTAATTGGGAAGATTCTGCAGGATGGATTTCACCACGTGTTTGTGTCCTGGTGTCTGCACAAAGGTCCGACATCTTGTCGGGTTATTAACGGAGACAGAGTGGCTGAGCTGATGACTCTGTCCCAGCTCCAGGGTGTGTGTGGCGTGTGTCTCTGCAGGTGTCCTCACTGATTTCTTCTCCAGGGCAGACTCCTTGGCCGTCCACCCATGGGCCCCTTTCCAGGAAAGGGATTTTTAAAGTAAATGATCATGAGCCACATGTCTTCTGGGCCTCCTGGCCTCAGCCCAGCAGGCCCTGCTCCTGCATAAGCCTCTGTGAGTGCAGAGGGCCTCTGGTTGCTGGGAAGTGGGGTGGGCTCAGGTTGGGGTTTAATTTGGGGGTAGAGACCTTTCCAAGTGTCTCACCTGGAGGTTACACCTCCTGCCTAGCTGGACCCATGACTCTTGGCAAGGCCCTGATCTTGAGGGAAGAGCCAGGGAGCTGGATGAAAGCTCTTCCCACTCTGTGTGAGCCAGCCTCATCAAGAAACAGAGGGACAGGCCCAGGATGCCTCCTCCTTGGGATTAATGCAGTTAGGATGAAATGTCCACGAAGTCCACAGAGCATCTGTAGGTCCCAGGCTCCGCATGAGACACTCAGAGGCCATCGCCCTTGACTGCCTGGTGAAAGGAATGGAGACAGAACCCAGCAGTTGGGAACCTCGGGGGTCAGCCTAGGTCATGTGTGGGCTTGGCCACATCCAATCACCTACCCTTTCAAAAGCACAGTTTCCTCTTCTGTAACACAGAGATCGTAATTGCACAATAAAATTACATGAGGGCAGGGTGGCACCTGCTCTTCCCTGTTGGCAGCATAGTGCCTGGCCCATCTCAGCCACCAAATGCTGTCTCTATACAGAGAACCCCTCATTTATATCTTCAACTCTGAACTCTCTCCTGAACCCCAGACTCCTGCATCTAGCCACCTACTCAGTGACTCGTCTCCAGTCGCTAACAGCTTCCCAAACTTAATACAACCAAATCTGAACTCTTTTTTTTTCTTTTTTTTTTTTTGAGATGGAGTTTCACTCTTGTTACCCAGGCTGGAGTGCAATGGCGTGATCTTGGCTCACTGCAACCTCTGCCTCCCAGGATCAAGCAATCTCCTGCCTCAGCCTCCCGAGTAGCTGGGATTACAGGCACACACCACCACACCCAGATAATTTTGTATTTTTAGTAGAGACGGGGTTTCACCATGTTGGTCAGGCTGGTCTTGAACTCCTGATCTCCGGTGATCCACCTGCCCCAGCCTGCTAAAGTGCTGGGATTACAGGTGTGAGCCACCGTGCTGGGCCTGAACTCTTTTTTAAATTTTATTTTATTTTTATTTTTCAACATTTATTTTAGGTTCAGGGGTACATGTGCAGGTTTGTTACATGGGTAAATTGTGTGTCTCTAGGGTTTGGGGTACAAATGATTTTGTCACCCAGGTAGTGAGCATAGTACCTAATAGGTACTTTTTCGATCCTCACCTTCCGCGCACCTAGGTTGATTCTGTATCTTTGCTATTTTGCATAATGCTGCAATGAACATGTGTCTTTGCGGTAGAATAATTTGTTTACCTTTGAGTATATACTCAGTAATGGGACTGCTGAGTTGAATGGTAGTTCTGTTTTAAGTTCTTGAGAAGTCTCCAAACTGCTTTCCACAGTGGCTGCACTAATTTACATTTCCACCTGCAATGTACAAGCATTCCCTTTTCTCTGCAACCTCACCAGCACCTGTTATTTTTTGACTTTTTAATAATCGTCCTTCTGACAGGTGTGTGATGGTGTCTCATTGTGGTTTTGATGTGCATTTCTCTGATGATGAGTGATGCTGAGCATTTTTTCATATGCTTGTTGGCTATGTGTATGTCTTCTGAACTCTTTCTAAATCTCCATCGGATGTATGCCTTCCAAATTGTCTTCATCTGGGCTGGGTTCAGTGGCTCACACCTGTAATTCCAGCACTTAGGAAGGCTGAGGGGGGTGGATTGCTTGAGCTCAGAAGTTTGAGACCAGCCTGGCCAACATGGTGAAACCCTGTGTCTACTAAAAATACAAAAATTATCCAGGCGTGGTGGTGGGTGCCTGTAATCCCAGCTACTTGGGAAGCTAAGGCAGGAGAATCACTTGAATCCAGGAGGTGGAGGTTGCAGTGAGCCGAGATCACACCACTGCACTCTAGGCTGGGTGACAGAGCAAGACTCTGTCTCAAAAAAAAAAAAAAAAAAAAAAAAAAAAAGAAAAGAAAAAATTAGCCAGGCATTGTGGTGTGCAACTGTAGTCCCAGCTACTCAGGAGGCTGAGGTGGGAGGATGGCTTGGCCCCAGAGGAGGTCAAGGCTGCAGTGAGTTGTGATGGCGCCACTGCACTGCAGCCTGGGCAACAAAGCAAGACCCTGTCTCAAAACAAAACAAAATAAAACAAACAGAAAAACTCAAACCTTTATCTGTCTACCCATCCATTTTCTCTAAAAACCAAGGAGTCAGCCCGAATTTCTGTCTTTCCCTCTCTTCCTCATTTAATCACTCAGCCAACCCTGACACCCCTACCCCCAAAATATAGCTCAAGTCCATCTGCTTCTTCCTACCTTGACTGGAAAAGCCCTCTGCCAAGTCTTCCGCAATCCATTCTCCACTCAGCAGCCAGGGCCATCTTTTAAATACATGTATCAGGTCTTAATACTTCCTGTTTTCAGATGCTCCAGTGGCTTCTATTGTGGCTGCAATAAAATCTAAACCCCTGCCGTGGCCTTCCACCCCTCCCCACTCAGGTCCACACTCCAGCCTCATCTCCCACCAGCCTCCCTCTTGCTCCTCCCTTGGCTTCAGCTCACAGGCCACCTTGCTGCTTCTTGGCGTTGCCACGTCTGGTCCCACCCCAGGGTCTCTGCACGTGCTTTTCCCTCTGAATACTCTTAATCCAGATTTTGAATAGCTGGCTCACTCATGAAAGGACTAAGCACAAATGTCCCTTCTTTGCCCTCAGGAAGATCTAGGTATGGCATCACTGTGCATGACTTGGGAACAGAAAGGTTCACCCACCATCCAGAAGGCTGGAGAGAGCTCAGGCAGGGACTGTTGAAATAATGGAATGTCAAGGCCACTGTGGGCAGGATGATCGGCCAGGTTTGGGAGGGGAGGCATGGAAGCCCGAGGTGTCCCTGGCTTCAGCAGGCTTGCTACATTGGCTGGGGTGTTCTTACACACCTAGAGGAGCCCCAGGCTCTGCTGTCCCCTGTCCTGGATGAACATGCCTATGAAGAGGTGGGTGCCCTCTGCAGGCAGTTCCTGGGGCCTCTGTGGAGGCCTTGGGCAGGGTTTGAGTGCCCTTGGCCGACAGGCTGGGATGCTGAATTGCACCACACCTGTCACATGCTGCTGGATCTTCCTGCCTGGCACTGGGCTTTTGCTGATGCTGTTTTAGCACCATCCTGAAATTGAAGCCACACCAGGTGATCTTGAGTGAGACCTGCCTTTTGAAAGATGTTTCCCCACAGCCTCAGAGCCTCTTCCTCCTGGAGATGCAGGTGGAGCCTACAGATGGTTCAGGGAAATTTGGAAGTGTGCAGGAGTGACTGCCACTGCCTCCTCCTCCAGTCTCCGAATCCCAGTGAATGGAGATCCCTGAACCTATGGACCATCAGCAGGCTGTCTGTCCCCAGGGTCCCTCTAGCATGTCAGGGCTTGGCTCTGCAGGTACCCAGCCTGCCCCATTCCTGGTGGCTGCTTTTATAGGGAAACAGTAGAATGTTGGTTACGAACAGGGCCTTTGGAATCATTTAGACACAAGTTTAAATCCTGCCTCTTCCATCTACTGACCAACCGAGGACAAACTACTTAACTTCTCTGAGCCTTGGTTCCCTTCTCTGAGATTAGGCGGGCATAGTACCTGCTTCCTGGAGTTGAGAGGATGTGACAGGACATCTATAAAGCCTTGGGCCCGAGGAAGCTGTGGCTTATGTCAGCTGCTGCTGTGATTGTCCACACTGAGCTCCATTCCCCGCTTCCCTCCCCCCATGGGCTTTTCAATCCATTCCTAGTTGAAGCAGAGGCTCCCCGGAGTCCATTCATTCTGGCATCTCCAGCTCCAGGTGAAGGATATAGCTATGCACAGACCCTACTTGTGCTCTGGTGGATTTCTCAGCTCAGGGAATTTGAGGATGAAACCAAGGACCCTGTGATGTCATCCAGTGTCCTGGAGCACCCTACAGGGAGGAAAGAAGGCATCTAGGGATGCCCCGCCCCCCCATTTTTTCATTCATGTCTTCCTCCCTGAACACTGCATGGAGCAGCCATAGCCAAGAGCCCAGGACCCAACCTCCCTGCCCAAGCCTTGCCCTTTTTGGCTCAGGAGGGGCCATCTGGGCTCCTGGTGAGGAGGGGGGTGAGCTGATGGAGGGGGCAGTGAGGCAGAGGAACTGAGTTGCCCCCTTGCTGGGGTCTCAAGTCCTGGCACTGCCCCACCCAGCTGCAGACCTTTGGGCAACTCACTTACCTCTCTGAGCTTCCATTTCTTTGTAAATAGGGGTTACGATTTCCATCTCATAGGAATGGTCATTCTTTCGTTTAACACATGTGAGAGGGGGAGGGATGAGGCTTGGAGGAAGGGTTTGAGCTGGCCCCTCTAAGCTATCCTAAAAATTTCACTCTTTATCTAAAGAGTCCTGGAAAGCCATAGAAAAGTTTCTGGTTTGCTTGCTTTTGTTTTTATTATTTTTATACAAGCAGATGTCCTCATCCATGTATATTTTTCGTCCTTAGGGTCTTATGACTCAGTGCTTCTGGACCTTTCCATGGGGCCTGCTCCTTTTGATTCAGAGAAATCCCTGGAAAGGACTCCATGCAGTGTCTGGGCAGAGTGCCGGGCTGCTGGAACCTGGGGTCCCTGCTCCCAGGTCCCTGTCCCCACCTGGAATGAGATAGGAGACCAACAGCATCTTCCCTAGAAGGCTGATCTCCCTCAGGGACTCTTTGGATGGTGACAAACAGGGCCCTGTGCTTTCTGGACTATGCTAAAGGGCTGTTTGTGTGCTGGAGGGATCTGGGGGCTCCTTTTCAAAATGAAGGTCTAAGCCCAGATCTTTGTTGGGGGGAGAATGGACATGGAGAACAGCCCATATTTCCTGGTTCTTTCAAGTTCTATTTGCAAATAAAGAGGTTAATTGGAAAGGTTGTGGTCACTGGTCACTGGGGCTACAAAAAGCCCCACATCCTCCCTTTTCTTCTCTGGTACCGGGGAGGTGGGCTTTTCGGTTGCTTTTCTGAATCTGTAGCTAAAAACCTTAACTTGATAAATGAGATGTGACCTTGAAGTAAATGTGCCTATTATCTAGAAGTCATGGAAGCAGACACTAGAAATGGACTTCATTTATTTTATGAGAAGTCAGAGCATGTCAAGCTGCTCATAATTAGTAATAAACTCATCTCTGCTTGATGACTTTTTACACTGTTTGTATTTTTTATTGATGTAGTCACGCTTAGGTGGCCATCACTGGAGGCGGGCTGTGGTGGGGCTGCTTCCAGTGCAGAGCCTCCCTTCCTCCTCCAGCATCCCTGCATGCCCCGCGCCACCCCTGCCCCGGGCGGCCCCGGCTGCTCCTTCATCACAGAGCCCAGACTCGCCTCGTCAGACCTGGCTACCTCTGTGAGCTTGCAGGAATAAATCTGAGGTGCTGAATATAGATATATTTTCCTTTCTCCTCCTTGGAGAGCAGTGATTTGCAGCCTCTTCTAGTGTGAGCCAGCCACCCTCATGTGACTTGGTAGGCACATGGTCAGGGGAAGTTGCTGTTTCCAGACCTAATGAGGCCTCGGGGTCTTGTTAATGGGGCTCCTTGCTGTGGAACGTGTTGTTTATGGATGGACATGGTGGCCCCATCTTTGTCTCCTCAGCCCCATGCCAAGGAGTGGATCTCTGATGGGCAGCAAGGGTTGAGAAAGAAGCAGAGGAGCCTCCAGCCTTGGGGGCCCTGGAGCCTGGCAGCTTTGGCTGTAAAATCTCACCCTTCAGCAGCACACATGGCACACTGGGAAGTAGGAGACTCCCTTCTAGAAAGTTCTAGAGGCTTGCCCTGTCTGCAGAGCCTGGGATGGAGCAGGCTCACCTGCGTAAGAGGGGCTGTAGGTGGGACAGGTGGAAGAGTCCTTTGTGGTCTCATTTGCTCTTGCTCTGGCGATGAAGCCCTGTTATCAGTCATGGGTACCAGGTGACCCTTTTCCAGTGAGTCTCCGGAGACCCCAGGGGTCAGTGGGGAGCCAGCCTTTCCTCATCTCTGTGCCATGTGCAGGGACCATGGAGAAGGGCATACTGAGTGGGTCCTAGGCTTCACAAAAGAGCTGGGCACCTGGACAGCACCATTCCCAATACAGAGAAAGCAATCGCTGGCCTCACCAAACTGTGCTCTGGTGAGGCTGGAGAGTCCCTCCCCACCCCCTGGTTTTCTCTTGACCTCTTTGGTGCCCCCTACATTGGGCCCCGTCACTAGGACGCAGAGGACTCAGGCAGCCCGTCCTCCCAGCACCACAATCCTCCTCATCCCTCACCCCATTTGACGGCGCCTTTTCTTGAAGCCTTTACTTAGAATTCAGTTCCCTCTTCCTGCTCTCCTTCTGCAGTTTGTGTTTCACTCTTTTGTAGCAGGAAAGTTCTGGAGCATTGTCATTTGCAGACATGAGCCGGTCTGCAGATGGGCCGGTGGACCATACCCAGATGCAACAGCTTCCTGAGAGCTGGCACAAGGGCTCCAGCCTGTGTTCTTGGAATACAAGCTCTGAAAGGGAATAGGGCGCGGTGTTTGCATGATAAGCAGGGAAGGTGAAACTTGTCCCTTCTGAAGTGGGGTCTGCGTGAAACTTGTCCCTTCTGAAGTGGGGATTTGCTAGGGCTGCCGTACCACAAACGGCGTGGCTTAAACATGGGAAGTGCGTTGTCTCATGGTTCTGAAGGGTGAAAGTCTCAGATCAAGGTGTGGGCAGGGCTGGTTTCTTCTGAGGCTGGGAGGGAGGATCTGTCTTGCGCCTCTCCCCTGGCTGCTGGCGTGTGCTTCAGTGTTCCTTGGCTTGTAGAAGCATCACCCTGTCCTCTGCCTTCATCTTCATGTGGCATTCTCCCTGTGTGTGTGTCCACCCCCACCTTTTTATAAGTAATCAGTCATATTGGATTAGGGTCCACCCTAAGGCCTCATTTTCACTTGATTACCTCTTTAAAAACTGTCTCCAAACAAGGTTTCATTCTGAGATACTGGAGGTTAGGCCTTAACATGTAAATGTTAGGGGACTCAACCCATAACAGCTACAAAAAGGGAGGCGCATCCTGTTCACATGGGGGCTGGGACTCAGCCCTGGGGCAGGTTCTGGAGGTGATTCCCACCACAGCCGTGCCAGGACAGGACCCCTGCACTGATGCACTGGAGTGTAAATCCGAGGAGATGGTCTTTGCATTCTTGTGAATCAGGCTCAAATCTCAGGTCTACCGTTCACCAGCAGGTGACCTTGATCAAGTGGCTTAACTTCTCCAAAACCCAGTTCCCTGTTTGCAAAATAGGGTTAACACTACCTACCTTGGAGGATTGATTGATCTGGGGTCAAATGAGGTCAAAGATGACAAGCCTCAGTGTGTCCACATTGTGCCAGGAGCATGGGAGGTGCTCACGCCTTTTGTGGCTCCCTCAGGACTGTGTAGTCTCCAGAGCTGTTTCTCTTCACCCTGTCCCTCTTAGCCTTGTCCCCGCCTGGCCTGGCAGAGTGAGCAGGCTGTGCTGGCCTGCACAGGTGCAAGGATTTGCAGCAAGGGAAGGTGTGATGAGAACAAGAGGCCATCCCTCTCCTGCCATGCCTGCCACTTTCTCCACGCCGGAGTTGCCTGCACCCGTTGGCAGTCGGGGCACACAGCGGCTGGGATGAAGGGAATTTACTGCTGAACTTAATAGGGTTGTTTTCTGCTTCGCATGAATCTGTCTGTGCTCAGCTGAGGATCCCGGGTGGCTGGTACAGCAGCCATTGTTAATGGATTTGTCCCTGGAAAACGGGGCTGTGGGTGTTAGAGTGTGGTTCTGGATGTTTCTTCCTTGGGAAGGGAGAGGATTTAGTAATAGAAGCTTGGTTTGGCTCTTCAGTTGCTGCCGGCCTGCCTGGCCAATGGGCTGCTTTGGACAACAAAATAGGAGGGGCGCCATATTCATTTGGAATCTGTGATCCTGCATCATGGCAAGTCGTCATCCTTGGATGGAACAATAGGATGGGTCCTCAGTTCTCTCTGAACATTCATTGAGTCACTTGTTCAACAGATATCTGCCGAGCTGTGAGCTTGGGCCAGACCTGTCATCAATTCTGGTCAATGCGAACGGGACAGATTTAGTCCCCAGTGTCATGGAACTAAGAGTCAACCAGGGTATCTTCAGGGGAGAAGTTGGTGGCCAGGGAAAGCTGGGGAGGTGACCTTCTAGCTGACATTTGATGGGAGAGTCAAAGCTGGCCAGACAAGAAGGGGAGGCTGGAGAAGCCTGGGACACCTCCTGGAGCCACATCCTCTTCCTTCAGGGACTTCTGAGATCCTCTCTGCTAGCTGTGTAGAAGGAACCATAATATCCAGGTCCTGTGTATCCAGCCACCTGAGCAACTTTTCCACAGTGTGACTTTTTTAAAAGTCAAGGTGAATCTCATTTCATGCAATAAATATTAACCTGGGAGGTTGGGGGTACATTAAACTTTTATGCATGGCAATAAATTTCTTATGGAAGAGAGGACTCACTACTAGTTAAAGAAATTTGGGGTGAAAACTGCCTTGGTGGGGATTATCCCAACTCATCTGTTTAGCAAGTAACGTAAACCGGGTTTCCTTCAAGCTGGATTCCTGTGTGTTAATCGTCTTTGAGCCTCTGTTTCCTTTCCTCTCTTTCTGCACCTGTCATTTGATTCCTCAGGCCCTGGGGCTGCCTTCCTTCTGGGGTCCTCTTTGAAGAAGAATCCTTGATATCTGCCCTCTAGGAGTTTCATACTTCTTGAATGCATAGGCCATAATCCATACATATGTCTTAGAAAACCAAACCTGAAAATTTTCTCTATACTTGGACAGGGCCAGAAGGCCTAATTTCAAATGGTCACACCTACTTGCAAATGACCCAGTGTCTTCACAAGGGCTTGACACATGTGCCCTGCCTGCTTCATGTCCTGATCACGTGACTTTATAACTAATGTTTATCCTGTCTTACTAGCATTTCTCTTATGATTGGTGGGTCTGGATAGAATTGATGAACTTGAGCAGAGTTGGTGGACTTGGGTAGAGTTGGTAACCTTGGTTAGAGTTAGTGGACTTGGGTAGAGTTAGTGAACTTGGGTAGAACGGGTGGACTTGAATAGGATTATTGGACTTGGGTACAGGTGGTGGACTTGGATAAAGTTGGTGGACTTGGGTACAGTTAGTAGACTTGGGTAGAGTTAGTGGACTTGGAAAGAGTTAGTAGACTTTGATAGAGTTAGTGGACTTGAATGAACTAGTGGACTGGTGGACTTGAATAGAGTTAGTGGACTGGTGGACTTGAATAGAGTTGGTAGACTTGGGTAGAGGTGGTGGACATGGGTAGCGATGGTGACCTTGGATAGAGTTGGTGGAGGTGGGTAGTGGTGGTGGCTTTGGGTAGAGTTGGTGGACTTTGGTAGGATTGGTGGACTTGAATAGAGTGAGTGGACTTGGGTAGAGGTGGTGAACTTGGGTAGGACTGGTGGACTTGAATAGAGTTGGTGGACTTGGGTAGAAGTGGTGAACTTGGATAGAGGTGGTGGGCTTGGGTAGGATTGGTGGACTTGAATAGAGTTAGTGGACTTGGGTAGAGTTAGTAGACTTGAATAGACTGAGTGGACTTGTGTGGAGGTGGTGAACTTGGGTAGGACTGGTGGACTTGAATAGAGTGAGTGGATTTGGGTAGCGATGGTGGCTTTGGATAGACTTGGTGGACTTTGGTAGGACTTGAATAGAGTGAGTGAACTTGGGTAGGACTGGTGGACTTGAATAGAGTGAGTGAACTTGGGTAGGACTGGTGGACTTGGATAGACTTGATGTGTGTGGGGCAAAGACAATTAGTGGAACATAACCATTTATGCCAACCCTCCTAGCTCGCAGAGGTGCTCTGTAGAAGAAGAAAGATATTGCGGAAGTTTTTAAATGGGGACATGATACCAAGTTTGAAATGTGAGAGAGTGAGTAGGGACAGTGCCCTTGTCTGACCCAAGTGCTAAATCAACAGGAACGTGGTGCCCACTTATTACATCACTCATGGACATGAGCTGGGCTGTTTTTCTTACATCCATTTCACTTGGTGATTAATATCTCTTTTAATGTTCAGCTGCAGTGAATTCTTAACAAATTATTTTGTAACACATTGAAATCACTTTGTAAGCTCTTTGTTAACACCTTTAAGAGGCCTCTGGCTATAAAATATTACTTTATCATCTTCCCGATGCTGGACATTTGATGTAACACTCGTGTCTCAGAGGTTGTTAATAAATAATGGATGGAGGAATGATCTGGGGGTGACCTTTTGTAGAACATCATCTGTCAGCCGAACTTCACTTAATCCTTCCTCTTAACGCTGTCTTCTGGCTTTCAGGATATAGCAGTTTGCAAATCAGGTGGTTTGGTTCCTGCCAGTGAGTGACATTTCACAGGATGGGTGACATCGGAACGATTGGCCTGTGTGCTTGCCTCTGGGACCCTCAGAAGGATTTAAGCCCCGTGATTAGCAGGTCTATTTTTGGCCACCAAGTGCAGGAGGGAAGGCATCTGGTGTGTGTCTCCTCTTGGCTGTGATGAGGCCTGGCTGACACCAGCAAGGACTCTCCATGAGTGGAGTGTGGCAGTGCCGTGGTTAGCTGGCCAGGTGAGGGGTGTTTCTCCAATAAGCATTTGTAGATCTGCCCTCTACTAAACCTGCTTCACCCTGGTAGCCCCCCTCAAAGGCATAACAAGCCAGAGTATCCCAGGGACCGGGAACACTTGGGGACAGATGCCTGGTAGAGAGTCACAGAACCATAAAGTCATGGGGGCCAAAGCCAGAGAAACCAGAGTCCAGCCCCATCAGTTTACAGAGAGGGATTGAGGTCAGAAAAGCCAAGAGTGCCTCTTCCAGTGTAGCTCATGGGTTAGAACAGATTTTTCACTTGACCCCTGAAACTGTGGTCCCTTTAGCCAGTGCCCTGCCTCACAGGATGACTCTAGAGTCACTTCATTCATTCATAAACAATGCTTATCGAGTGCTGACTCTATGCAGGCGGTGTGCAACATCCTGAGGACACTGCAGGCAGTGAGACCAGCGAGGTGTCTTAGTGCACGCATGCTGCTAGAACAACATACCTTAGACTGGGTAACTATAAACAACATACATTTAATGCTCACAGTTCTGGAGGCTGGGAAGTCCAAGATCAAGACACCAGCAGATTTAGTGTCTGGTAAGAGGCTGTTTCTGATAGATGGTACCTTCTATGTGTCCTCACATGGTGGAGAAGGGGGCACACAGGTTCCCTTGTGACTTTTTTTTTTTTTTGAGACAAGAACTTTCTTGCTCTGTCACCCAGGCTGAGGTGCAGTGGCACAATCCTAGCTCACTGCTTTCCTGGGTTTCTTGTACACAGATCAGACCTATGAGTGCATGGTGGTCATTACAGCTTCAACCTATGCTAGAAGGCAGGCGTGAAGGAGGCTGCAGCTGCAGATATGGGGTGGTGGGAGGCTTCCCTGAAGAGGGGATGTTGAAGGTGAGAGGTAGGATGCGTGAGATGCTCTCTGGGCAGTGGGAGAGGGTATCTCAGTGTGCTGTGGGCTCTGGGGCTGCAGAGATGCGTGTCTGTGGAGTTTGGATAAGCCCCGTAAAAACACTCCACACAGTGTTTCTAGAATCAGTTGGAGTCCGTGGCACAAAGCAAGGGCTCAGTATATACTGAGTGAATGAATGAAAGAATGAGTGAATGAATGAATGAATGAGTGAGCCACCTGTCAAACTGCTTTCTCAGATCAGTCCAGTCAGGGGAATGGCGGTGGCCATGGGCTTCTGTAGTGGATGTCCTTAGGCTCGGTGTGGCTGATGATGAAGGATTGAGAGTCATCCCAGAGGGTGCAGAACACCTCCCATGACCTTCCCCAGAGTCCAAGCCCAGGGAGCAGTTGTGACATCCAGCCAAGCTCACACTTGGCCTGGAGGCCGGACCCCATGAGGACCAACCTGTGGTCTTCAGAGGTCGTGGGGAGGGAGGCCCCAGTGGACGCTGAATTCCAGCCTCTGTCTGGAGGCCTTTGAGCAGCAAGCACTTGGTGGCTGCGCCTGTGGATGGGCTTAATGGTCTGAACCTGTAACACCCATTCAGGCATCAGAAAATCACCCTTGAATTATCTCTAGAGTTTTATTTCCTAGAATCCTGAATAGATCACATTTTATTGTTGAATACTGAAATCTCATTACTTTAGGAAGTGCTATTACTGGGCTATTACTGGAAAGGAATTCCTCCCTCCTGTTCTGATTAAAACCTCCTGTTCATATTTAAAAAATAATTTCAGACCTATTTTTTTTAATGCTTCTAAAAGTATAAACGTGCAGCCAAGCGTCTTCTTTCCCTAGGCCCCGCGCCTGGGTGTGGACTTCCCTGGGCCTGCTGGTGGAGAGCGAGCACAGCTCTGCAGAAGTAGAGACACCGGAGTCTCCTCCTGGACCCCCTTCTTGGTTTGAGAATGGTCCCTTTCTCGCCCTCTGACTCAGTTGCTTCCTAAGATTCTAATGACAGTTTTGGCCAAAACAGGCAGCTCCCATTGCCACTGGTTTGAGACTTCAGCTCTGGCTTTTTTCACCAGGAACTGATTCTGGGATCTTGGGGCGTAGGGTCCAAGATGTGGCTTCTCTGCTGACTGATGGAGTCAGGGGAGCTGGCTCCACCCAGAGCAATATGTGGGGATGGGTGGAAGGCACTCCTCTGGCAGCTCCCGCTCCTCTCTGGAGGCTGTTCCCTCTGGGCACAGGGTCATCAGCTTCCTGCATCTGAATCCCCGACCTGGGGGCATCCTCTATGGCGCTCAGGGCTCACTTGGCATTGTCACATGCTGAGCCCACTGTGTCATGAATATTACCTGGTGACTTGCTCCTTTCTCCTCCTCCGGGACTCTGCCCGTTCTCTGTGACCCCAATGTACTTGGCACAGGGACTGGCATGGAGCACTCAGAAAATATTTGTCAAATGGATGGCAGAATTCACCAGCACCCAGAAAGCAGTGTGATTTGGGGAGTTTTCTCAGCGAGTGGCCGTGTGACTCCCAGGGGCAGAGGTGATGTCTTCAGCACATCTCCGTCCCTTTGCCAATCACACCCTGCTCAGTAGAGCCCACCTTGCCTGTCCTCCTCATTGCCTGCCCTGTTCTTGCCTGGCTGCACTGAGCTCCACATGGGGTATATTCCACATGGACACAGGGGAGGTGACCCCCTTCTCTCCAGGGCTGCTCCTCCAAGGCCGCGGGTTGCCTTGGAGAAAGCTCAGAATAGCTGTGTGGCCCCCATGCTGATGCTGGGTGAGTGTGCATGTGGCTAGAATTCTTTTCTGGACTCTTGGCAAATGGAATTATTTACAACCACCAGGGCCAATATTTCCCTGCTCTGCAGATGACTTGCAGCAGATGAAGTAGATGCTCTCTCCTTGCAGAGAGCTAATGATAACATTCAGCTCTTCCCACCCCACCAATGTGTCTTTGATGGCACAAATGTGGATATTTTTATTTGCCCAGTCAAGTTGGCTCCTCAGCGCACACATCTGAAGTGAAGGCCCTTGGGCCGCAAGCTGCAGAGGGCACTGGCGCCAGCCTTGTGCATTGACAGGAGACTGCAGGAACCTGCCAGCTTGGTTGCTGGCTTCCTGAGCTCTGTCTGCGGGTTCCCTCCCTGGAATGGACAAGGGGGAGCAGCCGATTTCTGATACAGCTCATCTGTCTGGGTCACTGGTTCCAGAAGTTAATTTTGGATGGAACTTCACAGGCACCTGGCGTCTGGTTATGCAAAACCTGACCTTTGGCTTCACTCTGGGGCCTTCCCTTCTCCTCACCCCAGGGTTCCTGCTGCCTCCCTCTCTTTGCCATTCTTTCCTCTTAAAAAAAAATATCCCGCTGACAGGAGCTTTCTAACTTGTCATTTTGGAGATCATCAACAAATTCTATAGAGAGGTGACCTCCATTATGAGAAAGAGACGGGGAGTTGGCTGGGACCCAAGCCAAGGAGCTGGAGCCTCTTTTGACTGGCAAGGTGACATTGAGTGTCATATCAGCATTCATGGCCAGCTCTCTTCTCCTCAGAGAGTAATTATTTCTTTCAGAGCGAAAGGTCCAATTTGCTATAAAGAACAGAGCCCCAGGTAAAACGAAAGAGCTGTAAGCTCCCCTGACATAAAGGAGACCAGACTGCCCCCATCCCCAGCCCTGCTCACTCCATATCATAATGGCCATTCGGCCAGATTTATTATGTTTATTTGTACTTCCTTCCTGTCATAACACATTAGGCTGGTTGCACATTGCATGGGTGAGGCTGGCTCGGCAGGTGGAGCTGAACACCTTGTAGCTGACACTGACTCTTGTATCCTTGGCCAGCACCTGGCTCTGGGCAGGGGCTGAGATGGCACCTTTGGAGAAACACTGGGAGAGCTGATGCCTGGCATTTGGGGCCAAGCTGAGCTCTGGGCCCACTGCACTCTCCTGGTATTTCCTCTACTCCTGGGACATTACAAGAATAAGTGGCCCAAGTCTGTGGCCTTGGATGCCAATACCACGATAGATGGCATTCACTGAGTGCTCACCCTGACCCAGATCATGAGACACTGGGCACTGATGGTTTTATTTAGCACAGGCCCTGGGCACTCATGGTTTCATTGGGTGCAGACACTGGGCACTTACGGTTTCATTGGGTGCAGGCACTGGGCATGGATGGTTTCATTGGGTGCATGCCCTGAGTACTCGTGGTTTCACTGGGCACAGGCCCTGGGCACTCATGGTTTCATTGGGTGCAGACACTGGGCACTTACGGTTTCACTGGGTGCAGGCATTGGGCGTGGATGGTTTCATTGGGTACAGGCCCTGGGCACTCATGGTTTCACTGGGCGCCGGCCCTGGGCACTTATGGTTTCACTGGGCCCAGGCACTGGGCACTCATGGTTTCACTGGGTGCAGATACCCAGCACACAAAGCAGTCCTATTTGCCCATCTGTGGCTGAGCAGAGTGAGCTCACAGTCAGTGACCCCTTCCCAGGCCCCACCCCCACTAGCACAGGAGTTCCTGCTGTGTGCACCCATGGGGTGGCTCTGGGGTGGCTCTGAGTGGCCCTCATCACTTGGACTGCCTTTGCTTCTTTTCTTGTCTGCCCTCCCCTAAGCTGTAGCTCCATTTCTGTCTTGCACACTGCTGCAGCTTCAGCACCCACCATGGTACCTGGCCCGCTGCGGTGTTCCACACATGTTGTTAAATTTAAATTGTTAAATGATTGGATGAGCCTGACGTGAGATGAGGACCTGCCCAGAGTCATCCAGCTGCTCATCCACAGAGCCTGGGCTGTCCTGCCATGAAGCCCTTGCCAGTCACTATGCCTTCTTGACTTCCCATGGCACCATGACTGTCACACTGCATTGTGGCATAGTGTACCTCCACCTTCCTCCTTCTGCTTCTGTTTTTGGGAGTTCAGTCAAAGCTGACATGTTGCCCAAGACTAGAGGGGAGAGACTGTGGAGGCCAGAGAGGTCGGCCAGGTCCCGGGTGTGGAGGTTGCTTCCTGCTCCTCCTCCACCCCCACCACGGGGGCCTGGAGAAGGTAGGGTGGGTGTCCTCAGTGAGGAGGGTCTGAAGGGGGCCCAGGAGCAGAGGGAGGAGTCATGGTTGGTTGGAAATTAGGACGACCAATGCAGGAAGCTCTCTGTTACAGGTTGCCCATTCTGTAGGTGAGATCCGTGAAGATCAGGAAGTTGAATAACCTACCTAAGTTTATCGGCTAGTTAGGGGAAGAACAGAGTTCAGACTTGAACTTGAGGTGCCCTAATGAGTGTAAGAGTTTGAGGGGGTCATTCACAAGCACACCCTTGCTTCTGGCATTAAGTGTAAATTCAGGGCAGGACCACCCTGTGGTTCCATAATTCCCTGAAGGACTCCCAGAACTCGCTGAAATCTGTTATGCGCGTGATTAAGGACTATCAGAGTGAAAGGACACGTGGGGCAGGGTGCAGATAGGTTCTGGGTGGAGATTCCAGCCATCCTCTCTGGGTAAGTTGTGGGACCACTAGCGTCTCCCCACAGCCTGTGTGTCAGTGCCGCCAACCAAGAAGCTCGCTGGGCCTTGGTGCCCAGTCTTTTCTGGGGCTCACACATAGACCTGGTTAGCTACCCACATGTCTTCAGCCTCCAGCCCCTGCCTAGGACAAGCTGAGGTCATGGAACCCCAAACACACCCCCTTATCACATTGTTAGACTCTCGAGCATGGCCCAAAGCTCCAAAGACACTCTCACCTGATCAGTCCCCTCCCAGGAGCCTGGGACACAGCCCAGACCTCTCTGTGGGTAAGGTTAATTCTTGATTCAATACATTACTATGTAGGAGAGTGTCTAGGAACTAAATTTGGGCTTATTCCCTGATAGACTCTTCTCACCCGGGGTCAAGGTACTTCAGGCCCTTGCTGTGGCACACTGGAGACGTGGGTCCCTGCTGCGGTGTTCAGGCCCCTTTCTTACATCACGGCACTTCTCTCTTTTCCAGACTTACAGCAGCAATCACAGTCACATTCCACAGCCTCTCCAGCACCCAGACAGCCCTCCACGGGGGCATCAAGGACTGGTCCACCCAAAAACAGCAGCCATGTCCTCACCTCTTGCTGCAGCAGCAACTTTATTTGATTTGATGTATATGAAGAAATAAAACTCAGAAGTCAATTGACTTAAACATGGAACAATGCAGCTTGGTTATTATGGTGTATGCTAAATTTTAATGGCATTTAGAAAGCATTTTGTGGGGTAGAAAATAGAAGCAAACCCATCAAACCTCAACTATGCTCTATGTTTTATAGTGCAGAACGTTTTTCTGCTACAATCCAAAGACTTTAAAATGTAATAAGGTACATTTGAACCCAAGGGTTTTAAAATCGACGTAAGAAACGTGCACATCCAGAAATGGAGTAAAATAATCCATTACTGTCCGGGTCGTATTCGAGGGAAGACACACATTCCTGGAAACGCTTTTAACATTTCATGTTCCACAGACTCTTATTTATTGACACGTATTAGTGTTCAAGGATTAATATATCGCTAAGTGAGAAAGAAAAGTGTGGTTGGGAGGGGTTTCGATAGTCGGCGTTCTTGGGTTTCTTGCTATTTTTGAATGCATTTACTCAGATATATTTAAAATCACATGCCACATAAATGGATATATCAATTGAGAAGTAAGGCAAATTTTCCATTCTTACATTTCATTAAAAACACATTCCGACTGTCACATGTCTATATCCCCCTTGTCCTTCCCACCAAACATGATTTTTCAGAGCCCGCCATTATTGCCCTGAGTCCTGGGATATGGCACTTTCTTTTCTTTTCTTTTTTGAGACGGAGTCGTGCTCTGTCACCCAGGCTGGAGTGTAGTGGCGCCATCTCGGCTCACTGCAAGCTCTGCCTCCCAGGTTCACACCATTCTCCTGCTTCAGCCTCCAGAGTAGCTGGGATTACAGGTGCCCGCTACCACGTGCAGCTAATTTTTTGTATTTTTAGTAGAGACGGGGTTTCACCGTGTTATCCAGGATGGTCTTGATCTCCTGACCTTGTGATCCGCCCGCCTCGGCCTCCCAAAGTGTTGGGATTACAGGCGTGAGCCACCGCGCCCGGCCTGGATATGGCACTTTCTAACACTCTGGGTTTTGTTTGTTTGTTTTGAGATGGAGTCCTGCTTTGTCACCCAAGCTGGAGTGCAGTGGCGTGATCTCGGCTCACTGCAACCTCCACCTCCTGGGTTCAAGTGCTTATCTTGCCTCAGCCTCCCGAGTAGCTGGGATTACAGGCACCCACCACCATGCCCGGCTAATTTTTTTGTATTTTTAGTAGAGATGGGGTTTCGTCATGTTGGCCAGGCTGATCTCAAACTTCTGACCTCAGGTGATCTGCCCGCCTCAGCCTCCCAAAGTACTGGGATTACAGGCGTGAGCCACCATGCCCAGCCACACTCCATGTTTTCGATCACCCTGTCTGTCTTTCAGACCTTCTTGGCCGTCCTCATCAAAGGTGCTTAGGAGTTTCTGTGGCTCAACACAGTGTGAGAGTTCCCAGGAACGGCCCGGCCTCTGTGGGTGGTGCAGCAGCTGCCTGCAGAAATCTGCCCACATCCCCAACATTCATTTGACAGATGAACCCATTTCCATGATCTTCAGTTTAGGGCTGAAGAAATCCTGGAAATCTTCTGGTTCAGTGGTTCTCCATTGGGGATGATTTTGTCCCCCAACTCCAGGGACATTTTTGGTTACCGTGACTAGGAAGTAGAGGGTGGCCCTCTGGGCATCTGATGGCATCTGAGATCTAGGAAGGTTCTGCATCATCTCAGGTCACACAACTGGCCAGTGGCCGAGATGGAACAAAACTCCTGGAGTCCAGACCCAGCCTGGGGAAGTCCTGGGCTGAGCGTGTACCTCTCTTCTTTATTGCTGCACCCCTGCCCCACCCGGGCTCTGACCTCTCCCTGAAGCTTCTATGCCAGTAGTGTGGCTTGGGCTCACAGTGTCAAGAACAGCCAGGTCTTCCTGGGTTGAGGCTGCCAGGCTTAGCCGTCCTCCTATCCTAAATCCCTCCCCAACCTCCCTTCATCTCCAGCTACCACCAGAGCCCATCCTTTCTCTTCAGAAGCTGCTCTCCTTCATGCAATATGGGTGAGGCCATTGCAGGTCCCTTAGGGGACAGCACAGACCTGCTTGATGCCGATAAGCACAAATCTAGGTAAGACTGAAAATGTTGGTGAGATTTGTGTGAATATCCTTGCTGTATGTGTTTAGTTTTTTGTTTGTTGTTTAGTTAAACTAGCATGCAGTTTCTTTTTCAAAAGCTCAAAAGTATCCACATCCTACCCCACCGTCTAGTCGAGCTGCATGTCTTTCCTGGGCTGGGTCTGTTGCAGGCTGATCACTGAGCAGCTGCGGACATAGTGGGCCCGTGATTGGGCATCTCGTGTTATTACTTAGCCTTGCCCGTGAACACGTCTCTGTGTTTCTCAATCAACTTCATCACCGTCAGTGTTAATAATTACAATCGCCACAGTGATGGAGCCCCATGCCAGCGCTGCCATGAGTGCTTTGTGTGTAGGAGCTAATTTGATACCCACAGCAGCCTTGGAGCCCCATGTGCTCTTATTACCCTGTTGCACAGAAATGATGCACAGAGAGATGAGACACGTGGCTTCCGGTTGCAGAGCTAGTCGGCAATAGGACCAGGATCTGAACCCAAAACAGCCATCTAGAGCCGCCCGCATCGCCACCACCCTACAGTGCTTCTCCCTTTCAATGGCTGCACCCTGGTGGAGCAAAGGGGCCAGGCCCCATTGAAGTGGCCCTGGGCCAACCAGGTAGTGCTGCCACAGTGCCTTTACTCAGAGCTCTATCACCAACCTGGTGTCACCGTAGAAGCTCCACAGGTTCCTGCCACCTCCCTCCACCCCAACACGTAGCCTGCAGGAGGCATGGGAACCAGGGGAAGAAATGAAATGGTGACTCTAGTGCAGAGTCTGTCAATCTTGGCTCTGTCAGCCATGGCACTGGGTCGTTCTTGGTTGTGGGGGGCTGTCCTGTGCATTGTAGGACGTGCAGCAGTATCCTTGGCCTCCACCTCCTGGAGTATTTCTACCCAGTAGCACCCCGTCTCTGCCAGTCGTGACTGCTAAGCAAGTCTCCAGACTTTGCCAAATGTCGCTGGGGCTGCCAAAGATCCAGCATAAGCAAGGGTTTTGCTAAAGCCCAGGATTCGATTCTCTGTGGATTTCAGTTCTCCCAGCCCCCAGGGAGCCCCGAGTTGGCTGCGATTAAATGAAGTGAGACGTGGGCCTAGGCACTGTGCGCAGGTGGGTGGGAGTGCTCCACCTCAGTCCACCGCCTCTCCCCTACTTGGGGGGAAGCCTTGTAGGATGGTGGCTACGTGGCCTCCACACTGCAGCGGGGGAAGGTTGCACTCAGACTCACTCTGAGTCCCACGGAGCAGAGGAGCCAAGGAACAACAGGAAACCCAAAACAATGATCACCTGCTTCGAGACAACTTTGCTTTTTTGCCTTGTGGGGAAACTTATAAATTATTTGGAAAGCAATATTAGTCTTTTTGCTTCTGAAAAGGGTTCTGCATCTTTAATAGAGCCTGGTTTTGAAACATAACTCACAGAGTTGTACAAATACCCCATCAATAGTGTACTCGCTCATTTCATTGTTCTCAGCGCATGGAATCTTCATTATTTGCACCGTTGATAAAAGGCAGCATTTTCAGCAGATCTGCACTACTCCATTTAGCTGAGAACAATGATTTATTCCTCCCTCCCTATTGGACATCCTCAGTTTCCTTGGGTGATAAAGAATGCTCCCATGGATGGGATGAACAGGAGCAACCGGCTGCTCTGAGCCTGGCAAAGTCAGGAAGAGCAAGAAGGGTCCTGACTGGTGGCTCCTGCCCAGGGAGAAGGCCCCAGAGCCTGCCTCCCCGCCTCACTGGCAACCGCAGCCTGTGGTGGAAGTCCGGAGTTAGTACACGTCATTGACAAATTGCCCAGGAAGCAGCCAGGCCCCTGATGGAAAACTGCCCATCTCAGCACAGACACTGCGCCTGGTCCCAAACGCTCCTTTCTACGTGGAGGTGAAATTCGAATAGAGCCCTTATTCAATACCACAACTCAGGGATGGGCAAAGTTGTGAGCATGTATGCATGCCTGCTCTTGTTTTCTCCGTATTAGAAAATTCACAGACTGCTGAGAGAGGGAAAATAAGAGTAATAGCTTCAAACTGGAAATGGAAGAACTTTCACATTCAACACAAAAGGGAATTGTTGCAATCCTAGGGCAAACGAGAAAAGAGCCCAGCCCGCTGCATAGCAGAGGACGCAGGCATGGGGAGAGGAGGAGGGGCCGCCAACAACGGCAAACAATTCTGCCTAGCAGTGTGCTCCATTGCAGCCTTGCCTGGGTGGAAGGGAAGAAGGTTGGAGACTTCCAGCATTCCTTGGAACAGATTAATGGCTCTAGAGATGCCACATCTATTGGTGGATGGCTTCTAGCCTTACCTTTACAAGGAGCCAAATATAAGGAAGCAGGCGTGCGGCACCCCTGAGCAATGGGCATGCACGCTCACCAGACACGAGGACACTGGAGAGTTGTGTGCGTGGAAGTGAGGGCTCAAGGAACTCTCTGGGCTTCTTACCAGCCTCTAGGCCACTCACTATTCATGCTGTTATTACCCCCACGTTGCAAGGGAATGAAGCTCAGAGATGAAACATGTGGCTTCTGGACGCAGAGCTAGTCGGCAGCAGGACCAGGATCTGAAGCCAAAACAACCATCTAGAGCTGCCCATATAGCCTTCACCCTACAAGACTTCTCGCTTTCAACGGCTGCACCCTGGTAAAGCAATGGGGCTGGGTCCCGTTAAAGTAGTCCTGGGCTAATCTGGTGGATGCGATAACCAGCAGATAGCCACCAGCCCAGCCAGGTCAGACCCAGAGATGAAACACTGTTTCCTTTCTTCCCTGCACCCCCTGGGGTTGTCTGCAGGGTGCTTGCAGGGCTCCTTGGTAGAGCTACTTTTTCCTAGAAGGTTCTAGAAGCAGAGAATGAATGACTCTGGCTGGGTCCTTTGTGTTGGGGCATTAGGAGTTGAGATGAGCTTCTGGGAGATATTTTAGAGAGGATGCCAGTGCATGCAGGGCCGTTGTCCTCAGCTTCCAACCAACTAACAAGGATTACCCAACCCAGCCCCCGACCCAAAGCCACCATCGGCCACACCCTAGAGACTCCAGTGGGGCCCTTGAATCACCTCACCAGGCAGGAGCAAAATCCTGTTTCAAAGAGTAATTGTTGCTATGGCAACTGGCCTTATGCACTCCCCTGGTTGCCACTGGGGGACTGAGGCGGACACACATGGTGTGTTGGCAAAGAAAGGAAAAAATGCCAGCCCTGGGACCAACACCCATGGGGACAGGCAAGGGAGTCGAGGTGTTCAGCCATCAAAACCCATCTTCCCGTCTGGAGCAGCAACAGGCTGGGCCTTCCCCTATGCAGGCTGGCACCACTGATTAGGGGACCTGTGTCCCCATGGTTACCCAGGCTGGAGGATGGCAGTAAATACTGGGGCCTCGATTCCAGGCAAAAGATGTTAGATTCAGGTTTGTTCGTGAATGTGAGAATTGGATATTTCCTACCATAAAGGCCTTTCCATTAATTAATGCAAATATTAAAGCTTTATAGAGCTGGCTTCCTCTAAGTCACCCTTTGTCAACAAAGACAGGGCAGAGAGAAGGGGGCAGGGAGAGGTACCCTGTAGGACAGGAGGCATCGGACTGGGGCAAGGGCCACTCTGCTCTTCCCAGGTGGGGCCCTTCCTATCAGGGAGCAGGCCTACCAAGGGGTCTCCCAGCTGTCTCACCAGCTCGCTTCCCTTGGACTAAGAGCCCCTGAGTCCTCAGCTTTTAAAACACTAATAGGGAGGCCAAATAAATATTTCAAGGTCACCTAAGGGCTCCCTTGGGTCTTGTTTATTCATAGCATCCTGGCCACCTCCATCTAGAAATGTTTCAAAGTGCAGAAGTATGAATAGTGAGAAAGCAGCTCTTCATTTATTTATTTGGTTATGAATGTGTTTATTTTCGCTGTCTCTACCAACTCGATGGGCCTGGGCATAACTGGCCAGCACGTGGCCCTGCTCTGGTCCTTGGCATCTGCCTGCTTGCTCGGGGAGCATCTAAATGGAAACTCTACATTGCATTTAGTCCTCAGCTGCAAAAAGGAAGCTAGTTAGCTCCAGGGGGCTCGCGAGGAGAGTGTACTTGCCACCACACATAAGCGTGAGCCAAGGTGTGCTGTCATCCTGGAGACCCTGGCCCAATTCCCTGGAGCATCTATGGAGACAGGGTATAAGCAGTGCCTAATTTAGCGAGTCCAGCGGTGTGGACATTCCGTGCCAGTGAGCTCATGCAGCAGAAGGGGTCAGTATTAGCTGGGCTTCGTTGTCCTCCCTCTATTCCTGGATGATACCGCCCTCCTAAGAAGTAAGTGTCATCACACCCATTTCATACTAGAGACTGGAAGATATCAAAATTGTAGCCCCAGGTTGTGAACGTGGAGGATGATGGAGCTAGGACTTGAACCTGGCTCTGTCCGACATCTTCCCCTGTCTCAACACTGGTGTCTCTTTTGCCCTGGAGATGGAAGCCAATGGTACTGTCTGCCCAGGATTGGTTAACATTTGTCCCCAGCCCTTGCCTATGTGAGCAAAATGACCTCTCAGATGGGCTGCTCCCTGGGAGCTAGTCTGTCCTCAGCCTGTGTCCAAAGGCTCTAATGGATGAGATCACAGACCGGATCACAGATTCGGATCTGTCTGGAAGTGCTGGACCCCTGCTGCATGTCCATTCTGAAAAGTGCTCTGCCCAGCCAAGACGGCACTCAAGCTCCACTCTACATTAATTTAATTAATACAATTAATTTAGACCAAATCTAGTCTGCCCACCCCAGCCCCAGCACATAGGGAGCACTTGCCTGACCGAGGGCTGAGGGGCCCCCTTCACCTCTCTACCCCAGGAAAGACCTGACCACCTCCCAGAGTTCATTCATTCAAGCATTTACTAGGGATTTAAAAAGTGCAAGGCACTGGGAATACAGCAGCAATCAACACCGTCCTCACCATGGGGAGACAGACAAGTAATAAATGTGTAAGAGCAGCAGTGAAAAGGCCAGGTGTAGAGGGGACCTCTGGCATGGCTCAACCAAGAGTCTGGCCCTGTTCTCCTGTGATTCTCTCAACGCCTCCCTCCTCCTTACTGTTCTCTATTCTCAGGCCGGCTTCCCTGTGTTAGTAAAATGACTGTAGTCATCTCAGGTCCCACAGATATTCTCCACTGTCCTAAAGAAGAGAGAACCTCTCTTTTCCCAATCGTTGAGTAAAAAGTCCGAGGTTTCGCTCTGAATCTGTTTAGGTCCTGTGACCTCCTGAACCAATCACTGCAGCTAGTGGATACAGTTCATTTAGACTAAGGATACAATTCATTTAGACTAAGGATACAATTCATTAGACTAAGGATACAATTCATTAGACTAAGGATACAATTCATTAGACTAAGGATTGATAAACTGTGGCCCATGGACCAAATCCAGTCCACCATCTGCTTTTAAAAATAAAGGCTTTTGAGGAGGCCGAGGCAGGTGATCATTTGAGGTCAGGAGTTCGAGACCAGCCTGGCCAACATGGTGAAACCCTGTCTCTACTAAAAATACAAAAATTAGCCAAGCGGTAGTGGTGTGCACCTGTAATCCCAGCTACAGGGGAGGCTGAGGCAAGGAAATCGCTTGAACCCGGGAGGCAGAGGCTGCAGTGAGCTGAGACTGTACCACTGCACTCCAGTCTGGCTGACAGAGTGAGAGCCTGTCTCAAAAAATAATAATTAAAAAAATAAAGTTTTATTGGAACACCTCCATGCACATTTGTTTACATATTGTGTGGCTTTTCCAAGACTATGGCGGAATCAAGAAGGTCTCATAGAGACTGTATTGCCTAGAAAGCCAAAAAGATGTACAGAAAAGGCCTTTTACAGAACAAATTTGCAAACCCCTCGCTCAGACACATCTGAGTCTGTCCTGGGAGATGGTGTTAGAGGAAATTCTCCCAATTGTAGTGAGCTTTACATAAGTGCTGGAGGGCAGTTGATCTATGCACTGTAGCACCTGCTATTCCTGTAGCCATTCAGCCAAAGAAGCCTGACGGCCTTGTATGTAACTAACTGTGTGCTCTGCCAGAGAGATCCTAGCTTGAGAGAGAGAGAGAGGAAGCCATGTTACATAATCAGAGTAGCCAAAAGGAAGAAGCGACCCAAAAGTCCCTCTACAGAGGAATAAACAAAATGTGGTCTATCCATACGATGGAATAATATTCACCCATAAACAGGAATGAAGTATGAACCCACGCTACCGCCAGGATGAACCTGAGGACGTTTTGCTGAGTGAAAGAAGTCAGTTGCAGCAGGCCGCACATGGTGTGTTTCATTTATGTGAACGTCCAGGCAAATCCACAGACACAGAAAGCGGGTGGGTGGTTGCCTGGGGCCGGTGGCAGGGAGGAGTGGGGAGGGGCTGCTTCAGGAGAATGGGGTTTCCTTTCAGGGTGATGAAATGTTTTAGAACTAGATAGTGGTGATGGTTACACAGCTCAGAACATCCTAACATCCACTGACCTGTATGTACACTTTAAAATAGTGAATTTTATGCTATGTGAATTTTACTTCAATTAAAAAAAAATCGGAGACCGAATCAGAGGCCACACTAAACTATGGGGCTGGTGGGGGATGAGGCCTGTGGGCTCAGCAGGTGCATTTAAAGTGGGGACCCAGGGGCCAAGGCTTCCTGGGAGGGACTTTATTCCAGCTTTTCCTTAGCTCATATCTTACATAGGCTCCTCGAGGCACCCCATCCCCATCCCCACTCTGTCTCTGACTTGCCTGGGTGGCCTGACAGTGGCCTGTGCGCCTCAGGGTGGCACCTGCAGGCACCCTCCTCCCTGGCTTTCTTGAGCACCTGATGGTGAAATGCCACTGTGCACGACAGAGTCTATAAATTTGCCTGCAGGTCTGGCATTTATGTTTGGCACCTTTGTAAAAATATTATTTCCCATTGCTACCCGGTTTTTATAATGTCAATATACTAAGATCTACCTCTCAGTATTACATTTCATACACAATGCTGCTTTCTTTATACCCTAGAGCACATGTGTTTTTCTAACTTAGCTTTCAAAAATAGTTGGTTTTCAAAGAGATGTCGCAGGAGACTTGCTGTTGGCAGTGAAATAAGTTTTTTTATGGTGGTCTGGAGCAAAATATGTGATGGAATCCTTAATTGAAATTCACCTTTAACATTCAAGTTATATTTTTATTACAATTTGAAATCCATTGTGAGGGATCGTTATCTGCAGAGATTCATTTCCTTCGGGAAGTTTCTTCTTTGGTGATGTAATTTAAATTCAGGGAGCCAGGAAAAAACACCAGCGTCTCGTATTTCGAACCGCTGGCAGAAAAGGCTGCTGGTGTCAATGCCCAGGAAACCGTGAAACAAAGCACTTTCTCTGTCTATGGATTGTCTCCCTGTTGTGTCCTCATCGGGGCATTCTGGGGCTTGTCTGAGCCTCTTAACCAGCAGAATTCCCTAGAAGGCAAGGGCAGTGGCTGTCTGAACTGGCAGGCGGCATTGAAAGGGGACTGAACTCCTTCACTGTCTTTGTTTCTGACACCTCGCTTTGATCTCTTGGCCTCCCGATGCCTCTCCTTGCCTCTTCCTCCTAAGGACAGCTTTCCTTGTGTTCTCATTTTCCAAACAGCACACACCAGCGAACCGACAAAGCCTGTCTGCGTGCATCTGCCTTGCGCCGTGGAGCAGAGACTTGAGGCTGCGGCCAGGCAGAAACAGGACTGCCGAGTGAGCGGTGGAGAAAAGGGGCTGTTCTTAATCAGTAGTCATCACTTCATGGAGGATAATGGCAATTTAATTAATCGCCCAGTGCCAGTGCTGAAGACAGGGTCTGCAGGAACATTGCTAGAATTTGAGGAAATTATTACAAATTGTGCATTCAACTCTTAGGATGAATACCAAATCCAGACATCACATGTTTTAACATATCTATTATTTATATGCAGATCTGGCTCTTCAAAGAGGATTTCCCAGGAGCCCATGGGGTTAGTTTTCCTGTAGGCTCAGAAAGTGGCTGTCCATTTGCTTGGCATGTCCCTCTCCTCTGGTATCCCAAGGAAGGTTGCCCAGTTGAGGCCGGGTCCGGCGGCTCACGCCTGTAATCCCAGCACTTTGGGAGGCTGAGGCAGGTGAATCACCTGAGGTTGGGAGTTTGAGACCAGCCTGATCAACATGGAGAAACCCCGTCTCTACTAAACATACAAAATTAGCCAGGCGTGGTGGCACATGCCTGTAATCCCAGCTACTCTGGAGGCTGAGGCAGGAGAATTGCTTGAACCCTGGAGACGGCGGTTGTGGTGAGCCGAGATCATGCCATTGCACTCCAGCCTGGGCAACAAGAGTGAAACTCTGTCTCGAAAAAAAAAAAAAAGAAAAAAGAAAAGAAGGTTGCCCAGTTGGATCAGATTTCACCACTTCTGGCCACTCTTCCTCTTTAGGGCCTAGTTCCATTAGGTCTTAGTAAGAATCTGGCATAAATACAGTATTGGTAGAAATAGTTTGAAGAGTCTTTCTGGAGCCAAAATAACAAACAGTCCTCCCTTCTGATGCCAGGCAGGGTTAGACACTTTGGGCTCTATGAAAACTACCTTTCCGGGTCCACCCAGCTGATCTGATCATTCTGGATTGCTAAACAAAGCTGTCAGGGTGGCACATGCTTGCGAACAGCAGCAGCAGTGGCCACAGGACAATGAGAGCAGTGGCTAGTTGCAATTTATTGAGCACTCACTCTGAGCCAGACTCTGTGCCAAGGACTTTATCATAATGCCCTAAGGTCACGCAAGGATGGCAAAGATAAGCTGCTTTCTAAAGAAAGTGGTTAGGAAAATGTGCTCTGGAGTCAGACAGGCTGTATTAAGGTAGGTTCAGCTGCAAGTGACCAAAAACATCGTAATAGCGGTGACTTAAATAAGATGGTTTGATTTTTCTACCTGGGAAACGATTGGTTAGAGGGTTGAGAACTGGCTGGGCAACTGGTTGCTCATTAGAGTCCCAGCCTCCAATAATGCAGTACCACTGTCCTCGATATATAGCCTTCACCTCACGGCACAAAATAGCTGCTTGAGTTCAAGCCATAGTGTCTGCATTCCAGTCAGCAGGAAAGGACAGAATAACGCTTTTGCCTGTATCCTACTGGCCAGCATGCAATTGCAGTCACATCTAACTACAGAGGAGGGTAGGAAATGTAGGCTTCACTCTGAGTGTCCACATGCCTAGCTAAATTTGGGAATTCTAATACTTAAGGAAGAGAAATCTGGGCAAAGGGAAACAGATAGCTATCTCTGCCATAGAGTTAGATGCAAAGTTAGTTGTTTTCCTTGGGTGAATTGGGGTATGTCTTCTGGATATCATTTCCTTATCTATGAAATCAGGTAAATCTGGTACTTGGAGAGGATGTGTGCTAATTGCTCTGTGATGCTTAGCATAGTACCAGATGTAAACATGGGCCAGAATGATGGAAGGCATTGCCATCATTCCCCAGGACAGGCACAGCCCCTGGTTCTTCCATCTGAGCCTAGCCTCTACTACTAGCTATGGGGAATTGGCAAGCCAATTAATTTATTCTACACTTCATAGTTTACATACTCTGCCACATTTGAATTCCGTAATAAGCCAGTGTGATCGGTGTTCTTGCCCCCACTGTAGCAAGGCTGGCCCAAGGACTCAAACCCAGATCCCTCCAATGTGAAATGCAGCGCTCTTTCATTTCTCCATACGTTGATGAGCCCTCCTGCAGGCGAAAGAATAAAAAGACAACAATATTTGACATAAAACATTAAGTACATGCCTCTTTGTTGCAGTGATTTCTTAGCCTAGATAGATAGATACTTGCTTCCTAGATGACAGATAGATAGATAGATAGATAGATAGATAGATAGATAGATAGATAGACAGACAGACAGATAGATAGATAGATATTCCTATAGCCTCAAAGGTTGAGTCTAAGAAATTTTGAGAAAATGCTTTCCTTTTGCCAATGACTTCATTTATTTATACAACCAGTATCTATTTACTGGCAACCAGTATGTGCCAGGCACTGTGCTAAACACTGGGAATATAATGATGAAAAAAACCAGACCATGTCCATGCTTGTGTGGAGCTTAGCGTTCTATGTGGGAAGAAGTAAGATAATCACATGATCATAAAAATCAAGGGCATGCTTGCCTGGAAATTGTACACTGAGACCACATGGAGAGTGTGGGTCGCAACCCTGCAGGGCTTCCTACATCATCAACACACTAAGATCTTTGCCACAGAAAAGGAAGAAGAAGGGCCAGGACGGACGTTGTTGCCAAATATAAATAGTGAGAAAAGCATTTTATATTCCCTAAGGCTCCTTGACACCCACTGAACATTTCTCCGCGCACTTACTCAGATGCCTAATTATTCATTTACTCCTTCTCACTCATCTAACATGTGTAGTAGAGCAATCTGGAATACAGACTCTGGTGCCAGTTAGATTCAAACCGGTTAAAACCCTGGTCCTGTCTGCCCAGTAACTAACCTTGGACAAGTTAGGTTAACTTCTGTGTGCCTCAGTCTTCTCATGTGTAAAAATGGGCGTAGGATATCTACTTCATAGGGTTGTTGAGAGCATTAAAATGCATTACTACATATAAGGCACTTAGAACAACATATGGCACAGAGTGAGCTCCATGTAAGTGCTAGCTCAGGATGATGGTGGTGATCATGGTCATGGTGGTGGTGCTGCTGCTACTGTTGATGCTGTCGAACAAGATGATGGTGATGGTGGTGGTGGTGCTGGTGCCGCTGATGTTGTCGAAGATGATAAGAATGATTATGAGGAGGAGGACGAGGATGATGGTGATGATGATAATTTTGATAAGGAGGATGAGGGTGATGAAGATGGTAATCGTGGAGGATTCTTGAGTCCCCACCATGTGCCAGTGACACCCTTGGTGCGGGTATGCAGAGAACAACAGAGAATCTGCCCCCATTTTTCCAGTATAGTGGGAGCAAAGTCCAAAGGTGACCACAGAGCCCCATACATGTAATGGAGCAAAGAAGGGCATGGAACTCCCTCCCCAATGAAACACAGGGCGGGACTGGGCTGCCACGCCCTGCTCCAACTCCCAGTGCTGGAGCCACCCTGGGAAAGAAAAGGTGGCAGGGGAAAGCTGTGGCTTCTCTTGCAGGAAATACCATGGGAAGGCTTCTGTGCCAGGGATGTGGGAAAAGGGGGAATGGAGCAAAAGATGGCTGTTGGCTCCATTCTGAAAGCACCACCTGCAGCACAATTTGTACTTACTGCTTCTGCCAGAGGTTTGAAAGTGGCCGCAGCTTCACAGTGGCTCAGTGGCTTGGTTCCAGTCCAACTTTCTGGGGCAGCTGGCCTGGTGCAGAAAAGGGGAGCAAGCTGGCCAGGGCCCCCTAAGGCTGCAGACCTCACCTGGAAGCTAATCCCGCGTGCCTGGGTAGCTTCTTCATGTCCACTGCCCTGTGGGCCCTATACTGTGTGTGATGATCGATATGAGTCAATGTGTGGGCCTTGGAGAGCCTTTTGTGAATCCGTGGCTAATTTTTTGGCAAACAAGTAGATCAAATGCTTGATATTTCCCTTTGTGTTATTCAAAATTAAAAGAAGTTTGTACCTATCAAAGCAGCAAGGGCACGCATTAGATAAATCAATCTTTGCCATTTTGTCACTCTTAATTTTTTGTTAATTTAATTAGAATAGAGATAGTCAAGTCTAGGTGTGCTAAATCACAGACCATAAAATTCTGTAAATCACTTCAGCATGTGACTGGGTGTGCGTGTGGTTGCTAATTAGGAGGGGCAGAGCTGCGGCTTTGGAGATGAGCTCCTGGCAAGGACCCTGGGTTGGCAAGGAGTGGAAAGACTCCGGGGACATGTCCAACTACCTGTTGGGCCACTGAAGCCTCTGCCTCCCTGTACCCATCAGCGCCACTGCCCAAGGATGGTTGAGCCAGGCGAGGGTGGGGATGGGCCCAGGACTCACAGCCTCTCCTTTCCTTTGTGAGCTCCCAGGATAGGACATCTCTGCAGGAGGCAGTACTGCACCAGCTGGAAGCTGGGCCACCCAGCTTCAGCAGAACAGCTCTCCTATGCCCCCTGCCCATCCTGCTTGCCTGTTCACTATTTTTTTTTTTTTTTTTTGAGACAGTCTCGCTCTGTCGCCCAGGCTAGAGTGCAGTGGCGCGATCTCGGCTCACTGCAACTTACACCTCCCAGGTTCAAACTATTCTCCTGCCTCAGCCTCCTGGGTAGCAGGGACTACAGGCACATGCCACCACTCTCGGCTAATTTTTTGTATTTTTAGAAGAGACGAGGTTTCACCGTGTTAGCCGGGAGCCTGTTCACTATTAACAGGACACTTGATTTTGCTGGCCAAACCACTGCAGCAATATTTCCAGAACAAATAAAGCTGCTTAGACATTTGCTTTTGGCATTTTACGTTTCAACTTGAATCTGTTGATTTCGGCCTTGCTGTTTGAATAGCGTCTCTGCAGGTTTGTTCTGGGCACTTACACTTCCAAATGTGCAAGTACTGGGCTCGCGGGCCAGTGTTTGAAGTGAGGGGAGCCAGACAGGCCAGGGAAGGGCACTTAGAGGCCACTCCTCACTCCCAGGGAGAGCCTGGGGGGAAGAGTGCTGCCTGGAGAGCAGCAAACACCAGGAAAAAATGAGGCTGCAGAGGCCAGGCCAGCCCCAAGACCTGTTGGAGACATCTCTACAGCGTGCTCCACCCAGCATGATGCTCCCTGCTTTCCAAAGTGATTCTGGGGTGCCCTCTCCCCAGCACTTTCTCCCAAAGCTCAGCTCTCACCACCCACTGCTAGCCACTCTCTTCTACATTTGGCCTCCCAGCACTGGGCGCCTCTGACGGTCTGATTGAAGTCCCAGGCCCTCACTGGCCATTCGGCCGTGTCCAGTGCAGTGCTGAGCTTCGTTCCACATGCAGGAGCCTCACTCACTCCCTCCTTCTGGGCTGTGAGGGTCTCTGGACACCTGGGTGTTGCGTGTGCCTCCCTCATGCTAAGGGTGCTACAGAAGCCCACCCTGGCTCCTCCAGGCTCCTCTGCTCCTCCTGAGAATGAAAGGCATTGGCGCCCCCAAGGAAGTCTGGCTTCACAGGGACCATTGTCAGGCAGAGACACATGCACACAGCCCCAGCCTGCTGGAAGGCCATCTGTTGTCAGAAAGGTTGCATTTTGAGCCTCTTTCCATCTGGGACAAGTTTGTACTGAACCGGCCACATTTGTGCTAAAGACATGGTTTGTAGTCAGCTTCACAGGCCCAAGAGGCAGAGCTCGGTTAGCATCCTGTGCAGAGTCCCCGTGATGCCCTGACTCATCATGAGCAGCCGCCGTCACCCAGCTGAGCTGTACAGTGAGAGAGAAATGCAGCGTCCGGAAGACTTGGGCCCTCTGGGAGGCTGCAGCCACTCAGTCATCCTTGCCAAGGATGGTGGGACAATGGCAGTGTCAACCTTGCCAAGGGGCTGGGTTTCCAGCCGTGGCTGGGCCCTCAGCCTGCTCGGTGGAGCATCTCATCTCCCACCCCACGGTGGATGTTCTTGGCCTTCTCTCTCCAACTAACATCTGTAAAGGCCTCCTCCTACGCAGCAATGCCTCCCTTCCTCCTAAGAAGGCCGTGCACCTTGACGATGGGCAGATGGGGTTGGAGGCCCAGCCCTCCCTTCCCAGCATGTGACCTGCTGCAAGTTACTTGATCCCCACCAGCCTCCACCTCCTCCTTGGTAAAACACAAGTGGCAACAGCCCCTGTTTCCCAAGGCTAAGAAGTCAGTAGGAAAATGCATAAAAAATACTTTCCCAGGTCACTTGGCTCCTTCCTCCCCTCCTGACACCCATATAGGCCACTGAAACTGTTCTGAGAAGTCCCTGTCACCAAGTCGAGGACTTTGGTTCCGTCTCATGGCAGTCTCCGCCGGTGACATTCAGTGCTGCTGCCTGCTGCTGCTGGGAAGCTCTTGTTGCCATGGTTTCCATGATGCTACATCTCTGGTCCCTCTTATGTTCCTAACTGTTTGGTTCCCAATCTTCTTTGCTGGCTTGCCCTGAAAGTCAGCAGCCCCTGGAACCCTGCCCTTGGCTTCCTTCTCTTCCTGGGCTCTCCATAGTCTGTCTCTGGGTGGAACGCACCCATTCCCATGGCTTCAGTCTCCCCCCTCCAACAGGAGACTTCTCTCCCACAAATCCATTCCTCCAGACGGGGCTCCTTCCCTTGTGTGTGCTGTTGACCCCTCTCATTGAACAGGCTTGGACCCTACCCTGCTTCCTCCCATCCGCCAAACACCTCTTCACCACTAGCTCCACCACCCAGTGACTGGCTTCTCTCTCCCACCGTCATAGCACCATCACTAGCCACACAGCCGCCCCAACCAGGAGAACTCACAATCCTGGTTTCTCCTCGCCCTTCACTTCCCAAATCCAATCCCTTATTAAGAAATTCCCATTCTCTTCTCCCATCTGTTCTCCGTTTCTGTCCAGGCCAGGCCATGGGGTCTCTGAGCTTCACGGCTGCAGCTGCCCCTGCCAGCAGGCAGGGTCCCAGCTGCCCTAGACCCCAGCCACTGTCCCGCCAGGGTCCTAGCCTAAGACTCGCCCAGCCCGGATGCCTCCTGGGGCCTCTTGTGCTTCTCTGTTCTTCTTAAAGCTGGAGGCAGGTTAGCGTCAACTAACACACACAGAGAAAAAGCTGCACAATAGGTCTTAAAATGTGCGCGGTGTAAAAATGATAGTGGGAGTTTGGACACAGATGGGTAGGAGGTTATGACAGGGAAAGAATTTTGCTTAATCTTGGAATGAAAAATACTCTGATCCTGGCAGAGTCCAGTCAGAAGGAATTTCCAGCAAGATCTGTCTTCTTGCCACATTGTCTGCAACACAATTGATCTTTGCTTTGATTGCTTTCCCATCCCTCCACCTCACTTGGCTTTTTGCAGATAATGTACAGAAAGCCCCTTTTTGTTGTTGGAGCGGTTTACTGGGGGAGGCCTTCAGAATCAACATCCAGCTCTCCCAGTGTGGCCTTCCCCTTCCCCTCCAAGTCAGAGATGGGCTTTCTTTGTCTGTGACTTGAGATCTTGGAGGGCCTTGGGTTCTCATCTGAGCCCTGTCACTAGCCTTGGGCAGATGATCACTCTAAGGACCAATTTCCTTTTTCATCTGGAAAATGGGGATAGTAGTCCCTTTCTCCGGGCATCGTTGTGAGAATTAAATGAAATGACACAGAGCTTTAATGGATGGTGCTGCGTCTGTTGTCATGGCCACTGTGGATGTGAGTGGCAGAGCTGCAAACACGCCTTGCTCCTCTGAGGTCAGCCCACGCCGGCCGCCCTCGGGTGCCAGCCAGGCCGTTGTGCTGCAGGAAAGGGAGGAGAGGAGCCTCTCTTCTGGGTGAGCCAGACAAAAAGGAACCTCCTGTGGCGTTTGTCCCAGCATCCTCTGACCATGAGCCTTCCGATGTGCCTGCCTGGTATGAACAGAAACGTAGATCCAACCCACACTCCTTGCTGATTTCAAACGTCCCTGTGAATCAGATGGGATGTAGTTAACAGCCCCTGTCTTCCTGGAAGGAAATGTTCAGGGAGGACTGGTGTTGGGAAGCTAGAGGGGAGGCGGCCCGGCCTTGGAGCCCAGCCCTGTTGGTGTTGCTCTCTTTGGCTCTGGTGAACGTCCTGGCCTTGGGCTCCTGAGTCCAGGGGGCCTGGCCAGCAACCTGCCTTCCTGAGGCCCAAGCCCCTGGTTCTGACTGCTGATGCACCTGCTGGGAGCGCTCTTGCCCATCTCCACGTGGAGTCACCGGGAACTGAGTTGTTGGTTCTGCTGGCAGCTCCCATCCTGTCCCATAGGGGGCTCAGACACGGAGACCAGTGCTGGAAGGCCCTGAGGCCTCTGAGCCCTCCAGCCAGAGCCAGGGTTTGCCCAGTGCATGCACTGCTGTGTCTGCCTGGGCTGGTCTCCCCACCAGACCGAGCTTCCTGCCAGACTGGGGCAGGGCCCTAACACTCTGTTGTTACACTCTCCATCCCCATGCCATTCAGAGCCTCCCAGCACTGAGTAGGCACTGCACAGTGAGAGGGAGGGGGAGGAGGAAGGGAGTCTGGCTCTGTGCCTGTCCCTGGCTGCTTGGCTCTGACTGTCAGAGTCACTCTGCAGCAGCACAGAGCAAGTCCGCTGGGTGCTATGAGATGACCCTGGAGAGGTCCTCCCACACCCAGCTGTCTCTTCTCTAGCCTGTTGCCCCCAGCTCCATCCCTCCTAACCCTACCCCTTGGCCAGATCCCTGGGCCCTGGGCTCGGCAGGAGCCTCTTTCCCCCGTGGGCTCGGTTGGTGCTCCCCCTGCAGCCCTGTTGGGTCTCCCTGGAGCTCACCATCCAGACTCAGGCTGTGTGGGCGCTGGAGTTCTTGATGACACACATGTCAGCGTGTCCCCTTAGCACTGTGTGAAAACGACCCTGTCCCCTGGCCAGCCTGGGAGATGGCAAAAAAGAATGGAGTGGCTCCCTGGCAGGAAGTGCAGGAAGGCAGGGGCATAGCCCCACTGCAGCACCCCTGCCAGCACAGGCCAGCTTCTCCACTGATTTGCCCTTGACTGTTCCCTTAGAAACAGACATCAGTGACCACAGGCCGAACGAGGCTCCATGGAGAGAAGTGGGGGCAGGTGGTGGGTGGGTAATTTATCTTACTTACTGTAGGGTGTCGGGGTGGAAAGCCAGGGCTGAAAATCTTGCTTCTCTAGGAGGTGGCTAAAGGCCTTCACAGTGGTCTGGACAGGAAAGGGTGGAGTCCAAGCACAGGGTCCCCAGAGGAGTGCGGTGAGGCCGATGGAGGAGGGACCCAGGCAAGGGAATCTTGGAGGAGAAGGCAGGACAGTTAGCCCAGACTGGGGTGGCCAGGGCAGGCTCTGTGAGGCTGCAGTTGGGGGTCCCGTGGCTACAGAGAGGTTTGCTTTCCAAGTTAGGGCCACTGGTTTCCCTGGGATGATATTTGTGTCCCCCACCTTCCATTGTGATGCTGCACAATAACTTTTATAGCCTGGCCTGGTGCCTGGCCTGCAGCCCTGAATCACTGACTCATCTTTGCCTGCCACTTCCCTGCGGGACAGCTCTGGGTGCGCGAGCCAAGAGCCCGGGTGACGGCGCAGGGCTGGTTCCTTCCCACTTCTGCCCAGTCCCTTCCCCACCCTCTGAGGACCCTGGAGAAATTCAGCCAGGGCCTGGGCCTCTAGGAGCTGCCAAGCCTCCCTCTCTTAAGCAAAGCGAGCTCAGGGTTCACAGGGCCAGAGCAAGAGGGTGACACAACGCGCCCAGGGTGTCTGCCTCCTGTAAGCATCTGACACAGCTCAGGGACCTGCTGTCCTCAGGCTCATTCCAGGTGGGTGCCTTGGCTCTGGGCCTCAGACCAGCCTCCCCTCAGAGCTCCATCTGGACCCTGGTGATGGATACCATTACTTGTCTGACATGTCCCCAAGGGGGCCCGCAGATCCCACTGCCAATGCCAGTACCAGTGCATGGCCCAGGATTGGCCCCGCTGCTTACTACTCCTGAGCCCCTGCAGTGAGTTCTTCTCTCTGGGCCTCAGTTTCCTCCTGTCTACAACAGGTCGCTAATAGTGCCTATGGCAGTAGGGTTGCTGTTCAGACACCCGGGCTGTGAAAAGTTCCTGGAAGGGGCCCCACCCTACAGAAAGCACTCAGTACCAAAGAAAGCCTCATGGGTGCAAATGAATCTGCTCCACTCTGCAAAGAAAAAGAGCACCTCTCCCCGACATGCATTCCTACAGGGCTTGCAGCCCCGGTGCCCTCACTGGCTGCCATTGAGAGCCTATGCTCTGCACTGCCCGCCAGGTGTGCCAGGGTGGCGTGACTCCACACCAAGTACTGGGGGCCTGGACTTGTTTAGCCATTTCTCTCAAGATGGCCATTTCTGCACTTTCATGAGAAGGAGGCCTCGCCTCTGTTGGAGTGGCTACATGGTGCATCCAGCTGGTTCCTGGGACTGGGGACAGGTTTTAGTGCTCCGAGGATCTGGATTTTGTTTTGTTTTGTTTTGTTTTATGGAGTTTTCCTCTTCTTGCCCAGGCTGGAGTGCAGTGATGCAATCTCGGCTCACCACAACCCCCGCCTCCCAGGTTCAAGCGATTCTCCTGCCTCAGCCTGCCGAGTAGCCGGGATTACAGGCATGTGCCACCATGCTGGGCTAATTTTGTATTTTTAGTAGAGACAGGGTTTCTCCATGTTGGTCAGGCTGGTCTCCAACTCCTGACCTCAGGTGATCTGTCCACCTCGGCCTCCCAAAGTGCTGGGATTACAGGCGTGAGCCACCACACCCGGCTGTATCTGGATGTTTTATGCATCCCTTTACATAGTGTGTGTGTGTGTGTGTGTGTGTGTGTACATCTTCAGCTGATCCTTCAAAGTCTGTGGGTTTTATTATCATCCCCTTTTTATAGATTAGGAAGCTGCTGCTCAGACGGATTAAATCACTTGGCCCAGGTCATATGGCTAAGGGGCGCTTGGTGTCCCACGCTTCTGGAGATACAATTAACATACGGTAAAATTCCGACTTTTGTGGCCATTCTGAGAGCTTTGGCAAGTGAATGTGGTTTCCATCAGCTTGGTCCAGTGATCACCACCACAATCAATATGGAGACGGTATCCATCAGCTCAAAAACTCCCTGGACCCCTTTGTCAGATAAGCCGCTCTGCGTACTCCAACCTCTGGGAACGGATGGCCTGTTTTCAGTCCCTATAGCTTTGCCTTTTCCAGAACGTCACATAAATGAAATCATACAGGATGTGGCCTTTTGAGTCTGGCTTCTTTCGCCAGACATAATGATCCTGAGATTTATCCATGTGGTTGCATGTGTCAGTACTTTCTTCCTTTTTATGGGTGAGTGGTGTTCCACGGTGTGGATACACAGCAATTTGTTTAACCATTCACCTATTGAAGGATGTCTGGGCTGTTTCCAGTTGACATTACTTGTCAAGGACTCTAAACATTTGCATACAGCTTTTGGTGTCATCATACATTTTTATTTCTCTTGGGAAAATATATAGAGGCAAGATTGCCAGGTCGTATAGTAAATCTGTTTAACTTACTGAGAAACTGCCCAGCTGTGTTCCCAAGAGACTACTACTTTGCATTCCCATCAGGAATATATAAGAGTTTTAGTTGGCTAGGCACTGTTGCTCGTGCCTGTAATTCCAACACTTTGGGAGGCCAAGGTGAGAGGATTGCTTGAGGCCAGGAGTTTGAGACCCTCCAAACCTCAACATGGTGAGACTCCCATCTTTTTTGTTTTTTGTTTTTTTTTGAGACAGAGTTTCACTCTTGTTGCCCAGGCTGGAGCGCAATGGTGCGATCTCAGCTCACTGCAACCTCTACTTCCCGGGTTCAAGTGATTCTCCTGCCTCAGCCTCAGGAGTAGCTGGGAGTACAGGCATGTGCCACCACACCCAGCTAATTTTGTATTTTTAGTAGAGTCCGAGTTTCTCCACGTTGGTCAGGCTGGTCCTGAACTCCCAACCTCAGGTGATCTGCCTGCCTTGGCCTCCCAAAGTGCTAGGATTATAGGCGTGAGCTACCGTGCCCGGCTGAGATCCCCATCTTTACAATTTTTTTTTTTTAATTAGCCGGAGGCTGGAGGCAATAGCTCATGCCTGTGATCCTAGCACTTTGGAAGGCGAAGGTGGGTGGATTGCCTGAGCTCAGGAGTTCGAGACCAGCCTGGGCAACATGGTGAAACCCGTCTCTACTAAAAATATGAAAAATTAGCTGGGTGTGGTGGCAGGCACCTGTAGTCCCAGCTACTTGGGAGGCTGAGGCATGAGAATTGCTTGAACCCGGGAGGCAGAGGTTGCAGTGAGCCAAGATCGCGCCACTGAGCTCCAGCCTGGGCGACAGAGACTCTGTCTCGATCAATCAATCAATCAATCAATCAATCAATCAATAAGCTGAGTGTGATGGTTGGTGCACACCTGTAGTCCCAGCTACTTGGGAGGCTGAGGTGAGAGGATGATTTGAGGTCAGGAGTTCGAAGCTGCAGTGAGCTATGATGGCGCCACTGCATTCCAGCCTGGATGACAGAGTGATACTGTATCTCTTAAAAAAAAAAAAAAAAAAAAGTTTCAGTTGCTCCACATCCTTGCCAGCATTTAGTATTGTTGTTTTTAAAGCTATTCTAATAGGTACATAGTATTTCATCAAGATTTTGGTTTCCATTTCCCTAATGACTGATGTTTTTTCATGTACTTGCTTATATGCCATCTGTATGTTTACTTTAGTGGGGTGTCCAAATTTCTGTGGTCTGTTTTTCATTTTTGTTTGGTTTTGTTTTTGAGGCAGGGTCCTACTCTGTTATCCAGGCTGGAGTGCAGTGGTGTGACCACCAGCTCACTGCAGCCTTGACCTCCTGGGCTCAAGCAATCCTCTAGTCTCAGCCTTTCCAGTAGCTGAGACCACAGGCATGCACCACCACACCCAGCTAATTATTTATTTATTTTTTCTTTTTTTTGTAGAGATAGGGTCTCCCTATGTTGCCCAGGCTGGTCTCCAACTCCTGGGCTAAAGCGATCCTCCTGTCCCAGCCTTGTTTGTTTTTTCTTTTTTTTGTCTTTTGCATTTAATTGACACAGGATAATTGTACATGTTTATGGGATACAGTGCAATGTTTTGACACATGTATACATTGTGTAATGATCAAATCACAGTATTTAGCATATTCAGCACCTCACACATATACCATTTCTTTGAGGTGAAAACATTTAAAATCCTCTCTTTTAGCTATTTCGAAATATAGGATACAATATTGTTAACCATAGTCTCCCTAGTATGCTATCAAACACTAGAAATTATTCCTTTGGATCTAACTGTATTTTTATACTCATTAACCAGCCCCTCTTCATCCTCCCTCTCCAGGTTCTGGTAACCACTATTCTACTCTCTACGTCTATGAGATCAACTTCTTAAGATTCCACATATGGATGAGATCATGCAGTATTTGTCTTTCTGTGCCAGGCTTATTTCACTTAACAAAATGTCCTCTAGGTAGGTTCATCCATGTTGCTACAAATGGCAGGATTTCATTCTTTTTTATGACTGAAGAGTATTCCATTGTGTATATGTACCACATTTTCTTTATACATTCATCTACTGATGAACACTTAGGTTGATTCTATGTCTTGGCTATTGTGAATAGTGCTGCAATAAACACGGGAGTGGAGATATAATGATTTCGTTTGCTTTGGATATATATATTCAGTAGTAGGATTGCTGAATCATATGGTAGCTCTATTTTTAATTTTTTGAGGAACTTCCAAAATGTTTTCCATAATGGCTGTACTAATTTACATTCCTACCAACAGTGTATGAGATTCCCCCTTTCTCCACATTTATGCCAGCTTTTGTTATTTTTTGCCTCTTTGATTAGCCATTCTAATTGGGGTAAGGTAATATCTCATTGTGGTTTTGACTTGCATTTCCCTCATGATTAGTGATGTTGAGCATTTTTAAAATGTACTTGTTGACCATTTGTATGCTGTCTTTTGAGAAATGTCTATTCAGGTTTTTTGCCCACTTTTTAATCAGATTATTTATTTTCTTGCTACTGAGTTGTTTGAGTTCCTTATACATTCTGGATATTAAGCCCTTGTCAGATACACAGTTTGCAAATATTTTCTCCTATTCTGCAGCTTGTCTTTTCACTCTGTTTATTGTTTCCTTTGCTGTGCAGAAGCTTTTTAAATTTGATGTAATCCCATTTGTCTATTGTTCTTTTTGTTGCCTATGCTTTTGAGGTATTATATTTTAAAAATCCTCACCCAGACCAATATCATGAAGCATTTCCCCTATATTTTCTTGTAGTAGCTCTGTGTATGTGTGTGTGTGTATGTGTGTGTGGTGTTTCTTTTTTTGTTGTTTGTTTTTTTGTTTTCTGAGATGAAGTTTCACTCTTCTTGACCAGGCTGCAATGCAGTGGTGCAATCTCAGCTCACTGCAACCTCTGCCTCCTGGGTTCAAGCTATTCTTCTGCCTCAGCGTCCCAAGTAGCCAGGACTACAGGTGTCCACCACCATGCCTGGTTAATTTTTGTGTTTTTGGTAGAGACGGGGTTTCACCATGTTGTCCAGGCTGGTCTCGAACTCCTGACCTCGGGTGATCCACCTGCCTCAGCCTCCTAAAGTGCTGGGATTACAGGCGTGAGCCACCGCACCTGGCCTCTTCCAGTAGTTTCATTGTTTCAGTTCTTACATATAAGAACATTTAATCCATTTTGAGTTTTTTTAATACGGTGAGAGATAAGGCTCTAATTTCATTCTTGTGCATGTAGATGTCCAGTTTTTCTTATTGAAAACTTATTGAAAAGACTGGCCTTTCCCCAATGTGTGTTATTGGTGCCTTTGTTGAAAATTGGTTGCCTGTAAATACACAGATTTATTTGTGCGTTCTCTATTCTGCTCCATTGGTCTATATGTCTACGTTTATGGTAGTGCCAGGCTGTTTTGGTTATTATAGCTTTGTAGTATATTTTGAAGGTAGGTAATGTGATGGCCCCTCTGGCTTTGTTCATTTTACTCAAAATTGATTTTGCTATTCAGAGTCTTTTATGGTTCCATATGAATTTCCTGATTGTTTTATCTCTTTCTATGAACAGTGTTATTGGTATTTTGATACAGGTTGCATCAAACCTGTAGATTGATTTGGGTAATGTGAACATTTTAACAATATCAATTCTTCCAATCCATAAATATGGGATATCTTTTCATTTATTTGTGTCTTCTTCCATTTCCTATATCAATTTTTTTACAGTTTTCATTGTAGAGCTCTGTGACCTCTTTGCTTAAATTTATTACTAGGTACCTTAGTTTTTTGGTAGCTATGGTAAATGGGGTTGCTTTCTTGATTTCTTTTTCAGATAATTCACTATAGGCATGTAAAAAAACCTCCTGATTTTTATTTCTTACAACTTTACTGAATTCATTTATTAGTTCTAATGGGTCTTTTTTGGTGGAGTCTTTAGGGTTTTCTTTATATAAGATCATGTCATCTGCAAACAGGGATGTTATGGTTTGGATATTTGACCCCTCCAAACCTCATATTGAAATTTGATATCCATTGTTGGAGATGGGACCTAATGGGAGGTGTTTGGGTCATGCAGGCAGATCCCTCATGAATGACTTGGTGTCATCCTCGCAGTAATGAGGGAATTCGTGTTCTATTAGTTCCCACAATAGCTTGTTCAAAAGAGCCTGGCACATTCCCTCACACCTCTCTCTTGCCTCCTGTCTAACCAAGTGATCTCTGCACACACTGGCTCTCTTTCCCCTTCCACCATGAGTGGAAAAAGCTTGAGGCCCTCACTAGATGGCAGATGCTGGCACAAAGCTTTTGGTACAGCCTGTAGAGCCATGAGCTAAATAAATCTCTTTTCTTTACAAGTTACCCAGCCTCAAGTATTCCTTTATAGCAATACAAATAGACTAAGACAGGAACAATTTGAGTTTGTATTTTCCAACTTGGATGCCCTTTATTTCTTTCTCTTGCCTAATTGCGCTAGCTAAAACTTCCAGTACTATTTTGAATAAAAGTGGTAAAAGTGTGCCCATTGTCTTATTCTGGGTCTTAGAGGAAAAGCATTTAATTTTTTCCAGTTCAATATGATGTTAGCTGTGTGTTTGTCATATATGGCCTTTATTGTGTTGAGGTACATTTCCTGTATATCTGATTTTTTAAGAGTTGTATGATGAAGGGATGTCAAATTTTCTCAAATGCTTTTTCTGTGTCTACTGAAGTGATTATATAGTTTTTGTCCTTGATTATGTTAATGTGATGTGTCATGCTAATTAACTTGCATATGTTGAACCATCCTTGCATCCCTGGGATGAGTACCACTTGATCATGGTTAATGATCTCTTTACTATACTGTTGAATTCAGTTTGCTAGTATTTTGTTGAGGACTTTTGCATCTGTGTTCATCATGTAGATTGGCCTGCAGGTTTCTTTTTTGTGTGAGTGTGTTCTTTTCTGGTTTTGGTATCAGGGTAATGCCAGCCTCACAGAATGAGTTTGGAAGAATTCCCTCTTAATTTTTTGGAATAGTTTGGAAAACATTGGTAATAGTTATTTAAATATTTGGTAGAACTCAGCAGTGAAGTCATCAGGTCCTGGACTTTTCTTTGATAGGAGATTTTATTATTAATTTAATCTCATTACTCATTATTCATTTGTTCCAATTTTCTATTTCTTCATAATTCAATTTTGTTAGGTTGTATGTGTTCAGAATTTTTCTATTTCCTCTAAGTTTTCCAATTTGTTGCCATATAGTTGTTCATAATAGTGTCATATGATCCTTTGTATTTCTGTGGTATCACTTGTAATGTTGCCTTTTCATCTCTGATTTTTTTTTAATTTGGGTTTTCTCTCTTTGTTCCTTAGGTAGTCTAGAGAACAGTTTGTTAATTTTTTTGTATCAATATATCAACAAAACAAAGAAAACCAACCTTTATTTTGTTGATATATTGTATTGGATTTTGGTCTTTATTTTGTTTATTCCTGATCTCATCTCTATTTTTTATTTCTATCTACTAATTCTGGGTTTAGCTTGTTCTTGTTTTTCTAGTTCCTTGAAGTGCAATGTTAGATTTTTTTATCTGAGATCTTTCTACTTTTTTGATGTAGGTATTTATTGCTATAAACTTCTCTCTTAGAACTTGTATTCTATAGGTTGTGGTATGTTATGTTTCCATTTTTAATTTGTCTCAAGAATTTTGTCATTGATCCGTTGGTAATTCATGGGCATGTTGTTTAATTTTCATGTATTCATATGGCTTCCAAAGTTTCTGCTGTTATTGATTTTTAGTTTTATTCCATTATGATCAGAAAAGATACATGATATTATTTTTATTTAAAAAAATGTGTTGAGACTTGTTTTGTGACCTAAGTAACATATGGCCTATCTTGAAGAAAGTGCCATGTGCTGTAGAGAAGAAAGTATATTCTGCAGCTGCTGGATAAAATGTTCTGTAAATGTTTTTTAGGTCCATTTGATCTAGAGTTTAGTTTAAATATAATGTTTCAATGTTGATTTTCAGTCTGGATGATCTGTTCATTGCTGAACATGGGGCTGGATATTGGAGTCTCCTACTATTATTGTATTGCAATCTATCTCTTCCTTTAGAAGTTAGATATAATAATATTGCTCTATATATATATATATATATATATATATATATATATATATTTGCTTAATATATCTGGGTGCCCCAATGTTGGGTGCATGTGTATTTATAATCATTATATCCTGTGATGAATTGACCACTTTATTATTACATAACAAGTGTCTTTTTCTCTTTTTACAGCTTTTGATTTAAAGTCTGTTTTATCTGATATAAGTATGCCTACTCCTGCACTCTTTTATTTTCCATTTGCATGGAATATCATTTTCCATCCCTTTACTTTCAGTTTATTCATGTCCTTACACGTGAACTGAGTCTCTTGTAGGCAGCACATAGTCAAGTTGTGTTTTCTTATCCATTCAGCCACTCTGTATCTTTTACCTGGGAAACTTAATCCATTTACATTGAATTTATTCCATAAGTTGATGGAATAAATCCATCAATTTATTACTGATAGGTAAGGACTTACTCCTGCCATTTTTTAAGTGTTTTTTGGCTGTTTTGTACATCCTATGTTCCTTTCTTTCTCTCTGATTGTTTACCCTTGAGGTTTGGTGATTTTCTATAATAATAAGCTTTGATTCCTTTCTCTTTTTCATTTGTATATCTGCTATAATTTTTTCCTTTGTAGTTACTATGGGGTTTACATTAACAATCTTAGAGTTATAGTATACTATTTTAAGCTGATAATAACTTATCTTTGGCTGCATTTAAATATTCCAGACTTTTACCCTAACCACCCCCCCATTTTTAATTTTGTTGCTTAATTTATATCTTTTTATATTTTGTGTTCCTTAGCAACTTATTTTAGCATAGTTATTATTGATCATTTTGATTTTTAACCTTCTGCTATAGTTTGGATATGTTTGTCCCTCAAACCTCATGTTGAAATTTGATCCCCAGTGTTGGAAATGGGACCTAATGGGAGGTGTTTCGATCATGGGGGTGGATCCTTCATGAAAGGTTTGGTTGTGTTTTCACGGTAATGAATGCGTTCTTGCTTTGTTAGTTCCTGTGAGAGTTCCCCCAAGAGCTTGTTGTTTAAAATAGCCTGGCACCTTCTCTCTCTCTCTCTTGCATTTATTTATCACCAAGTGATCTTTGCACATGCCTGCTTCCATTTTCCTTCCTGCCATGAGTGGAAGCAGCCTGTAGCCCTCACCAGAAGCAGATGGTGATGCCATGCTTCTAATAAAGCCTGTAGAACCATGAGCTAAATAAATCTCTTTTCTTTATAAGCTACCCAGCCTCAGGTATTCCTTTATAGCAACACAAAAATGGACTAAGGCACCTTCATACTAGAGGTTTGAAAAAGTATGTACCATCATTACAGTAATGTAGTATTCTGAATTTGTTAACAAATTTACCTGCACCAGTGAGATTATGCTTTCATATGTTTTCGCAATAGTGATTATTGTTCTTTTACTTCTGGTTGAAGTACTCCCTTAAGTATTTCTTGTGAGGCTGGTCTAGTGGTGATGAATACCCTCAGCTTTGCTTGTCTGGGACAGACTATTTCTCCTTCATTTCTGAAAGATAGTTTTGTTGGGCATAATATTCTAGGCTGGCAGGTTTTTTTTTTTCTTTCAGCACTCTGAATATATTATCCCATTCTCTCCTGGCCTGCAAGGGTTGTGCTGAGAAATCTGCTGATAGTTTAATGGGGATTTTCTTATAATGACTTCATGCTTTTCTCTTGCACCTTGTAAAATTCTTTCCATCTCTGACTTCTGACAGTTTAATTATAATGTTCCTTGGAGAGGACCTCTTTGGGTTGAACCTGTTTGAGGTCTTTTGAGCTTCATGGATCTAGATGTCCATATCTCTGTCAAGACTTGGACAATTTTTAACTATTATTTTGTTAAATAAGATTTCTGTGCCTTTTACCAACTGTTAGTCCTCTGAAAACCTCTTAATGAAGATATTTGTCAGCTTAATGGTGTCCCACATGTCCTATAAGCTTTCTTTACTCTTCTTGATTCTGTTTTCTCTTTTGTACTCTGGGTTATTTCAAAAGACCTGTCTTTAAGTTTAGAAATTCTTATTTCTACTTGATCTTGTCTGCTGCTGATGTTCTCAATTACATTTTTAATTTTATTCATTGAATTCTTCAGCTGTAAGACTGTGTTTGGTTCTTTTTTTATATACATCTATCTCTTTGTTGAATTTCTCATTCAGATCATGATTTGTTTTCCTGATTTCATTGAATTCTTTACCTGTGTTCTCTTTTACCTCACTGAGTTCCCTTAAGATAATTATATTGAGTTTTTTCCAGGCAATTTGTAAATATCTATTTCTTTGGGGTCAGTTAGTAGAGAGGTATTGTTTCTCTGATGGTGTCATATTTCTTTTTTTTTTTCATGTTTGTTGTGTTCCTGCATAGATATCTGTACATCTGGTGGAATGGTCACCTCTCCCAATTTTGTAGGGTGGCTTTCATAGGGAAAGACTTTCATCTTCAGATATGTCCTAGAGTATAGGTGGGGTAGGGTGCATTGGCTTTGGTTCCAGGTAGGCACAGTGGTAATCTCTATGAAGTTTCTTTTGCTGTATCAACATCAGTGATGCCTGTGAGTACCTCAGTGACCTAGGCTGCTGGAGTTTGTGTGGCTGATCCACCCCACTTGGGTGCTGCTCCTGTGGAAGTGGGGCACCAGACTAGTTTGCATGCTGAGGGAGTATTTCAAGAGTTCTTTATATATTCTAGATACAAGTCATTTATCATTATGTGATTTGCAAATATTGTCTTTGAGTCTACAGCTCATCATCTTATTCTCATTTTATTCCCTTGATGTTGTGTCTTTCAAAGAATAGGTGTTCTTAATTTTGATGAAGTGAAATGTATCAATTTGTTCATTTATGAATTGTGTTTTTGGTGTCATATCTAAGCAATCTTCGCCTCATTCAAGATCACAAACATTTTCTATGCTTTTTCTAGTTTTATAATTTTATATTATGTCTATGATCTGCTTTGCATTAACATTTGTATACGGTGCAAGGTATAGATTAAGAGGTGTTTTTCTTTTTAACGTATGGATATCCAAATTTTCAGTACCATTTATTGAAATGACTGTCCTTTTTCCATTGAATTGCCTTTGCGCTTTTGTGAAAATCAATTGGTCATATATGCATGATTCTGTTTCTAGACTATTTCATTGATAACTACCCCTTTACCAATTCTATACTACCTTGATTACTGTATTATTATGGTAAGTCTTGAAATCAGGTAGAATGTCTTCCAACTTCGTTCTTTTTCAAAAATTGTTTTGGCAATTCTGCTTCCTTTGCCTTTTCATATAAAATTTAGAATTAGTTTGTTCATTTCTAAAAAAAAAAAATCCTTCTGGGAATTTAATCGGAACTGCATTGAATCTATAGATCAGTTTGAGGAGAATTAACATAACTATTGGGTCTTCACATCAACATGGTATGTTTCTCCATTTATTTAGGTCTCCTTTGATTTCTTTCATTAGTGCTCTCTAGTTTTCAGCATCAAGATCTTAAACATATTTTGTTTGATTCATTATTAACTTTTTTGTATTTTTGTTGCTATCATAAATGATACTGTTTTTTCCTCATTTCCAATTTTACATTGCTGTTATATAAAAATGCAGTTTATTTTTGGTTGCTGTATATTGACCTGAGCTTAGGTCTTTGTGGCTCCACATCCAGCTCTATGCCTCCCACTTCCCACCCTCTAGGCTGTCTCCTTGGCAGCAGGAGCAGCCCTGGGAACTAGGTTACTATGTTATGATCCCCATGCCTGACTCTGAGTCACCTTAAAGGAGTGAGTCACCAGCCTCTCTTGCGGTAGTTTTCCTCTCCCTAAAGCAAGGATTAAACCACTTGCTCTCTTATTGCTCCCAGGAATGTTAAAGATGAGTGACTAAGGCAGCAAGGGCGTCAGCACTCTGACATGAATAGTTTGACGTAATTGAGACCTGGTAGTTTTGTGGGTTTTTTCCTAATTCAGGTGTTACTGTCAATTACATGTTGGGAAAAAGAGATAAAGGTGGGATGAGTCAGGAGACAGCTGCTCACACTCTGTAGGGCTCCAGCTGCTTTCCTCCACCCTCTCACACAGCCTCAGAAGACCCCTGGTCCTCCCTTGTTTTGCCTACTCTCCCAACCCAAAAGTACCTCCTTCTCCCCTCACCTTTCTATTTTACCCATCTGAGAGATCCAGCTTGAGACTTCCCTCCTCACCTTCTTCTGCTACATGATATTACCCGGCACCTGTCAATCTCCCTGAGGCCATGACAGGCAGCACTGTCTCCCAGCTCGGGGTTAGATATCTGTGCCATCGCCCAACAATATGAACGTGAGGAGGGCGTCTTTTCTGTGGCCTGTCATAGGGCCCATTATATGCCCTAGTCATGATGGGGGCTTAACAAATAAGTGAGTAAAGCCACGCTATTCTCAGGGTCTGCAGCTTTTCCTTCCCCTCCTTTCTTTGTGGTTTGCAGTTGTCTTGGGAGGGCCTTCTGTCTGGGTTTGACAGTGAACATGAGTAAAGTGAGCAGGGGCTTTGGCAAGAAGAGTGGTGAGCAGAAGCTGGTGGAGACTTGGGGGATGCACAGGACCTAATTTTTGAAACTGAAAGCAAAGTCAAGTCTAAAATACGTCACATTCACCCTCTTTTGGTCTGTCTGTCTCTTTCTCAGACAGTGTCCCTGCTGAGAGTAAGAAGTGTTCTCAAAGCCTTTTCCACTGCAGGAATGGGGCACGCAGGACTCACATCCGTTCAATCACAAAATGGTACCTGGTACGGAGTAAGGGATTAGAGAATATTGTTTGAATAAATGAACAAATGATTCTGCCTTATGTGCCAGGCACTGTGCTAGCTCTTTGGGACACTAAGATGAATAGAAAATGATATTAATCACCCAGGCGCGGTGGCTCACGCCTATAATCCCAGCACCTTGGGAGGCCTAGTTTGGGGGATCAACTGAGGTCAGGAGTTTGAGACTAGCCTGCCCAACATGGCGAAACCCCGTCTCTACTAAAAATACAAAAAATTAACTGGGCATGATGGCGGGTGCCTGTAATCCCAGCTACTCAGGAGGCCGAGACAGGAGAATCACTTGAACCCAAGAGGCAGAGGTTGCAGTGAACCAAGATCACACCACTGCACTCCAGCCTGGGCAACAAGAATGAAACTCCATCTAAAAAAATAAAAGAAAGAAAATGATATTAATCCCCAAGCAGCTCATGCCCCAGTGAGGGAGGCAGACACAAACATATAAATAACACTCTGTGTGTAATCCCAGTGAGAGAGATCTCTCTAAGTGTATGTAGCAAGATCGGAAAGAGGAAAGTACCAAGGAAGGCTTCCTGGAGGAGGTAACACTAGGCTTTCAAGAACAAGTAGGAGCTGGTCAGGTGTTAGTGAAAGGGTGAAGGGGAAGAGGCACAGGGACAACCTGAGTGTGGGGATGGGGAGCAGCATGGTGCTTTGGTGGTGCTACCGGCAAAGGTGAGTAGTCTGTGGTGTTCCCTCTGAAGCCGAGGACCACCACCAGCCCTATGGCTGCAGGGTCAGCCCTGCAGCTGGGACCATCTAGAACCTGGTTGATTTGGCATGGGAAGAAGTTGTTGAGCGATAACAGGTGCTGGCTTCTGTGCTGAGGCTTCCAAAGGTCCTCAGTGAATCCTCACCACAACCCCCCAAGGGACGTACCAGGAGTAGTCATTTTACAAGTGAGGAAATGGGTGCAGGAAGGCAAAGGAGCTTCCCCAAGGTCTCTGGCTTCTCAGTGGCAGAGCCGGGACCCCGACCCCTGCGGGATCCTACCTGCCTAGAGTGCTCCTGGAGAACAGTGGGGAGGGATGGTGTTTACTGAACACCTTTTGTGGCTTGGTGCTGGGCTGGACAGCAGACATCTATGATCTCATTTTATTCTCACAAATATATGGGTGGGTGGTTTTATCTGCGTCTTACAAGGGAGGACACTGCCCCATCCAATGTCACAGTTTTGGACTCAGAGATCCCCACTCCCGACACCACCTGCACTCTTGTCCCACCATGGCCCATTGGCCAATGAGCACGCCACGCTCTGGACCCGTTTCTGAACCTTTTTCTGGGGTTGGCACCAACTCCCAGAAGATGCCTTTGTACTTGCTTTTTCTACTCAGATCTCACTCTGGCCACTGAGCCTCTCCAAAAGCCTCCTCCAACACCCAACACCCTATTCTGTATAATTTTATATGCATTTGAAATGGGCTTCTGATGTCCTCTGGTGTTGGTCACCCCCAAGTGTCCACGAGAAGGTGAGCCCCTTTGGGCAGAGACCACCTTTTGTGCGGGCTTCCCGAGGAGAGTGGCCTGTTGCCACGCACTAAGCTGATGGGAAATGTGAGCTCTGGAGTTGTGGGGTCACACTGTCTGTGTTGTATCGTTGCTGGAGAATTCGCCGGCCCAGGAGTTTTGGGGATGCTCTCCTCAGCTTGAGCTGCAGGCCCACATCCATCCCCTTACCCTGGCTCCCCAGGAGTCCTGCTGAGGGCTCCCTATAGGAAGCCAAGCTCTGAGACACAGAGCCACCCTCACCAGAGCCTCCTACGGGAAAGGAAGAGCCAGCCTCCTTTCCTTTGGGGCAGCTGGAAGACAATGTACAACACATTTTGAGAAAGTCTCTGCAGAACAAGAAAATTGACAAATACTTTCAGGTCTGTAGTCAAAGGAATCTGGAGTATGCTGCCTCCTTAGTTCATGACTAGCAGAAAATAAAAGGGTTTTTTTGTTTGTTTGTTTTTTGGGTTTTTTTTGTTTTTGTTTTTGTTTTTTTTAGTATTACAATGACTTATACAGTTGAGGTGAAGTGAAAATATCATTACAATAGAGGCGACATTAACTTGCTACCGATTGTGCCTGGTACTCATTGCAGGTAAGAGGTGAGCCATGTTGTTGGAGGCTGGTCTCCCTGGGCTAAGAGGTCCCCGGGCCTTCCCTCCTCCCTCATTTCCTGCAGGCAGGTAGGATGCATCCTCCATGGAGTCTCTGCATTTTCTAACTCAATGATGGAGTCAGATATCCTGGTAGAGGACCAGACTTGGGGGGCCACAAGATGGGCCTAAAAGCGCATCTTGAAGGCCTAGTGTCACCTCCTCCAGGAGGCCTTCCTTGGTACTTTTCTCTCTCTGATTTCACTATATACACTTAGAAAAAAAGCTTTTTTTCTTCTTCTTCTTTTTTTTTTTTTTTTTTTTTGTTTGCTGTTGTTATTTTGAGATAGGGTCTCACTCTGTCACCCAGGCTGGAGTGCAGTAGCACAATCATGGCTCACTGCAGCCTTAACCTCTCAGGCTCAAGCAATCCTCCCACTTCAGCCTCCAGAATAGTTGATACTACAGGCGTGTGCCACCATGCCTGGCTAATTTTTGTATTTTTTATAGAGACGGGATCACCATGTTGCCCAGGCTGATCTTGAACTCCTAGGCTCAAGTGATCTGCCCACCTTGGCCTCACACAGTGCTGGGATTACAGGTGTAAGTCACCATGCCTGGCCTGCAACAAGCTTTGATCTTGAACATGTGAGTTATTTTTACCAAGCCTCAGTTTCCTGATCTGTAAATGGGTATAACGCCACACTGGGTGGATGTGAGGCTGCCACACTGGGTGGATGTGAGGCTTCCACACACTGATAGGTCAACAGCAGTGCAGTGCCCTGGAGGTGGACCAAGCATGTCTCAGTGTTGAAAGAGTAACTAACTAGGTGCTGACCGAGGACAGCACCTCCCCAGCTGTTGGGGGACAGAAGGGGGCACCGTTCTCGAAGCAGCTGCCCTGCTGTTGGGGATTTGGGGGATTTTGCTGTTGTGAGGGTGAGCCCTACCATCTGCACCCCCTGCTCAGGCCCCGGCACTGCAGTGGGAGACTTACAGAACACTCTGGACAGAGGTTAAACGTTGACGAACAAGGGTCCCCCCAATGGCAGAGCTGGAGCTTCTGCAGCAGCATGGGCTTCTGGTGCCTGTCACTTCCTGTGATAAGTAAATCTTGTCCAGTCTCCAGATTGCTTTGGATCCAGAGGATGAGAAGGGATCCAGAGGATGAGAAGGGCTATGCCAAGTAGGCAATGTCCTGGGCATGGCAGAGAGGGGACCATGATATGGACCAAGAAGCATGAACCGGTTTTTACAGTATCCAGCACCAAGGGTGCCCCAAACCCCAGACTCTGACAAGGAAGGAGGAGGCTGTTTCAGAGCACAGTTGGCGCCACGGCTAACCAGTAGTAAGTGTTCCTGAAAGATAGGACATGAGGCCAGAAGCCACTATGCAGGGCAATCCTCCAAATCTTAGATGAACAACCAGGATAGGGAAGGGCTTGAAAACTCTTTTTATACTGGACACTCGGAAAATGTCTTTGGCTTGACCACAATGTCCATGGCTTTGCCTTTTCTCACTGTCTTCAAGTGCTCACATGTGCATGCAGGTGTACACACACATGCACAGGCACACACATGCACACAAGCACACACAGATGCACACGTACACACATGCATGCACACACGAGCACACACACGCACACACATGCACACAGAGAGATGCATACATGTATACACAAGCAGGGCTTACATGTAAAGAGGACTACTTCCTAAGGCCCCTAGGCCTGGGCGGCGGCTCTACCCAGAAGCATTTGTGTCCTGTCACTCCCCAAGTGGCCCACTGCTGCCCCCGTAGCCCCCCTCCCGGCAATGGGTAGAGTCACTCAGGCTTTTCAAAAAACCTCACCTGAGTCTCTGCCAGTTTTCTTTCTGAGTGATATTTGCATAAACTACTCCTAGACATGCACATCCAACTGTGAGAGGGGACATTCTAAGGCCTCATCAGTTTCATGTCTCAGCCCCCAACCACCTGTCTCCTGGGCTTTGGTAGAGCTTGGAACTAAGTGCCCACAGCCTGGTGGCACATGCAACCTTGCACTTAGCGCGACAGATATCAGGCGGCTGCTGAACACCGCTCGATTCATTGAAGGCGGGCGGCCAAGCAGGCCCTTCTGAGCAGGTTCTGGTACCATCACTGCTCGGCCCCATGCATAGGTTAGTGATAATACGCTCCTTCCTACCCAGCCTCCCTAAGCACCTGTCGGCTGGCAGGGTTACTAAAAGAACTGACCTGGGGGGCTCATGGCTGCTGGGATAGTAACTGCAGGGGAAGATACAGAGGCCATCAGAGCCAGGGCCTTTGGTGCAGCCCAGGCTCGGGGAGGGCACAGGCTGTCTTGGGGGACCACAGACAGGCACCTGCATGCAGTGCATGACTGGAGGGTCTGGGAAGGGCCCTGCTCTGTGGGCTCCTCACTCCTCACTCTGGAGTCTGAAGTCTCGGGGCTGAAGAAGAGGCCACCCATGGTGAGCTGGGAGGAGCTGAGCCACCCTAGAGAGTGGAGCCATCTTGAGGGAGTTGGTTCCCTGTGTTGGCCTCACCTTCCCACCCCCAAATGCAAAGGACATGGGTGGGTGTTGGGGAGTGACGGCAAAGGTGGTCTCTAGGCCCCTCTGGCTTTAAGAATGAAAGCCCTTTGATTTGCGCTGAGACAGCGCGTCTCTGTCCAACGCACTGGGGATGCCCGTGCCAGCCTGCAGGTCTCTGCCAGGCATGCTCACGAGGCGCTGCTTTGTTTTAGAAGGGAGCCTGATGCCCAGGTCAAGGTCCAGGCATGGATGTAGGTGACCAAGGCCATCACAGGGCATTGGTGGCCTGGGGACAGTCCCCCAGGAAGGGAGGGAGCCAGGGCCATCATGCATTCTATCCCATTTTTACCTTGGCCTACCCTGTATTCAAGGAAGGTTCTCCCAAGCCCACTGGAGAGGACTTGTTTGCTTCTTAGAGGAGCCAGGAGTTCTCAACAAACACCAATGCAAGCAGAGAGCTGGCCAAAGACCCTGACTGGGAGAAAGGTTGGAAGCAGGCCTGGCACCGGCCACGAGGCCTGGTCGTGGATGCTCTCTGTCCTGCCTGTTCCATCCAGGAGGCGTCTGAGGGACAGAGCTCACAGTGGTCCTCTGGCCCATGTCAGGTGTCATCTGAACGAAGTGGTTGCAAGTGGCTCAAGGGGAAATCAGAGACCAGGGCCCCTGGCCAAGCCTGGCGATGGTGGGGGCAGACAGAGACTCCTGAGAATAGGGACCAAGCATGTCTGCGTTAGCTTTGCATCCTTGTGCTCAGCATGGACTTGGCACAGAACAGCTGCTCCGAGTGTCTGCGGAGTAAGAGGTGGAGCCCCTGAGCCTTCTGCAAGCAGCGGGGCCGGTGGGGTCCCGGTCATTAGGAGCAGCCCCTCCCTCCTCCCCATGCCTCGCGTCGCTCCTCCCAGGTGCGCTCTCTTGGCCAGGCCTCTGCTGACCTCAGCTGTCTCTATGTCCTGAGCCCCTTGGCCACTTGTGGGAGCCTCAGAGGAGATGTAGGGACAGGGTAGGGAGGAGGAAGCCACCCTGGGCAGCACTTCTGCCCTTGCTGGAGTCTCCCTGCTGAGCCACAGCTTCACAGGCTGCTCTCGATTTTGGTGATGGTGCCAGGTGAGCACACATGGCCGTCAGCTTCTGGGCACTGCCATCTACAGTAAGCCCTGGGCACCAGGTGGCCTGGGCCCTGAGCCTCCATAGCATGCCTTGCTGGGCAAGCATCAGAGCCGAGAGGACAATGGTGATCATCTAGTTCATCTCTCTGAATTGGCAGGTGGGGGAACTGAGGCCCCAAGTCTGGCACTCATCGGTAGCAGGGCCCAGGGTTCCCCCTCCCACTCACATGTCTTCCTTTGCCACCCCTTGTTGCCTGTGTGCCCAGCGCCAGCCAGGTGTTCCCACCTCCCCGCCCATATGAAAGCAACAGAGGCCAGAGGCTGCTCCGGAACACTCCTCCTGTCCCAGCCTCCCCTGGCCCTCAGCAGACAACACCTAGGAGCTCCTTTAAGTACCTGCCTGTGGCCCTCTCTCCAAGGTTATGACCACGGCAGCCTGAGAGAAGGAGCTGCACACGGAGCCCAAGGGCTCTCACCTCCCAGCAGTGAGCTGCTGAGAGGCTGAGAGGAAAACTGGGCCCACCTACCCAGGGCATGCAGGCTGGACTTCCATTATCTACTAGACAATCCCAGATGGAGAGACAGAGCGGACTGAGACGGGGATGGTGGGAAAGAGCACGACCTGATTGTCCGAATACTTCTTCTTGGAGGGAGGAGAGCCCACCATCAGCCCAAGATGTCCGGAGACCCCTGGCCTCCATCAGAGCTGGCCCTTCTGTCCTGCAGGGGAGGCTTTCCATCCTGCCTCTCTGGCCACCAGCCACTAAGCTTACCAGTCCCTTAGCCCCACAAGCTGGTAGAGAGCCTGGCCAGTGGGAGATGAGACCCACGCCCCGCCCTTGAGGGCAGAGTCCAGCATGAGGATTCACCTGACACTTGCAGGCTCCCAAGGGCTTCCTGGGCCACGGCTGGCATTTCGTGACTATCACCTGTCTCAGGTATGACTTCCCACTTGACTGTGCTGAGCCCTCCCACCTGCCCATGGGGTAGGAGGGATTGCCGTCTCCACGGGGAGGAACAAGGGCTCAGAGAAGCTAATTCTTCTGCCCAAGGCCACCAGCTCACACAGGACAAGAGACTAGGACCCCTCATTTAGCTTTCAAATGCAAAATAAATTAATTTTTTTATTCTCAGAGGGAAACCCCCAACTCCTCACCTCATTTTTCTCTCCTGGGCACCTCAGCAAGGTGACACCCAAGTTCTTTTGGAATCGGACAAATCATTGCAGGGCCTTTCAAGCTCAAGGGACTTTCCCTGTTGATGGGTGGGCTGAGGCCTGGACCTGGCCAAGAACAGGAGGTCGGGAGAGTTACTGAGCAGGAAGGAGCTGGGTACCTTCAGCTGTTGCTTTCTGCCACTGCCTCAAGACAGAGAGCTTTGAAGGGAATGGGGGCCAGTAGGTTTTTGTTTCAAAGAGCAAAGGATGTGGCTGGAGGCTTTTCTCCAGTTGCTCTCCCCTCCTTGAAGGAAAGCAGTAAGGATTTGTTACAGTTGATTTTAAAGTGAGCTGTAAATGGGTAAACTTAGGTTAAGGCAGAATTGGAAAAGGACTAGATTGGGCATTTTTCACTGGAGTACAGCCTGGACCTGGGAAACAGAGACAGAATGGGGAAGAAAGAACCAAAGATGCGGGCATGACCCCCAAAACCTGGTGGACATGGGGCCCAGGGCCTGCGGCAGAGCTGCCCCCTGAGCTGCTGGCTTGAGCCTCTGAATGGCCAGGGCCCCTCCCGCCTGTGGTCAGGAGCCCACGTGGATGCAGAGTGACACGTGGAGCCCATCCGATGGCTTTGTGTTTGAACAGGCCAGAACACAATCCCTGATTCAGCAACATCTTCAAAGATTTGATAACCATAGAAACAATAACTGTTTGCATAAAAAGAAAAAGAGACACTATCACCCAAAGAGGGACAGGAGGCCCTGGTGAGTATTTATGACCAGAGGCTACAGAATTCAAAATGTACTTATCTCACCTCAGGTTGAAGAACTCGTGATCTGAGAGTCCTTGAGTGTGGACCACTTGATGATATCCCCACAGCCCATGTGGTGGGGCTGGAAATATGGAGCCCTGAAGGTTGCAGGCTCCTTAATGCCATCAAAACGCAGATGCTGCGGAAAAGTAGGGAGTTCCGGGCCCACACGGGGCACTCTGCTGGGAGACACTTGCTGGTTGTGTCACTAAAGGGGTTGTGGATTCCTAACGTGCATGGAGGGTGGACATCTGTGTGTGTGTGTGTGTGTGTGTGTATGTCTATGTGTGTGTATGTGTGTATATGTGTGTATGTCTGTGTATATGTGTTTGTGTATGTGTATGTGTGTGTGTGTGCACGCGCATCCATGCACATTTTAGTATCTTTTTTGGAGAAGCAAAGAGACAGCATAATATATTCGATTCTCACCATAGTCATCCTGGTTTTCTAAGTGATTATCTTGCTCTTTTCCTCTGGATAAGGAGCCAGCTGGTTCAGAACAGGTCCTCACACTCTTTCCATCATTGTGGTTTGGAGGGGCCGTGTCGGACCCTGGGACGGCAAGTTCAGTCATTTCGAAGCTTCCTCGGGGCATGAGCAGGTGTCCCCCTCTTTGGCGCAATGACAGTTCTAGTCCCCGACTGATGCAGGATGTTTCAGGGTCCTCCCGGCCTCCACTCCTTCCATCTGCGCCTCTTCTGTGCTTAGTGCCCGTCGTCCTCTGTCAATGGAGGCAGCTGGCTGACTTTATGAGAATCAGCAGCCTTTAAAGTATTAGTATCAAGGCCGGGTGCAGTGGCTCACGCCTATAATCCCAGCACTTTGGGAGGCCGTGGCAGGCGGATCACGAGGTCAGGAGATCGAGACCATCCTGGCCAACATGGTGAAACCCCGTGTCTACTAAAAACACAAAAGATTAGCCAGGCATGGTGACACGTGCGTGTAGTCCCAGCTACTCAGGAGGCTGAGGCAGGACAATCGCTAGAACCGAGATTGCACCACTGCACTCCAGCCTGGTGACAGAGTGAGACTCTGTCTCAAAAAAAAAAAAAAGAATTAGTATCAAGTTAAATTAATTTCTTTTTTTTTAAGTCATGATTCAGAAGGCTGAGGCCACCCTTGCTGGCAGCTGATCTTTGAGGAAGTACTAGTTGAGAGAGAGACTCTTGGCCCATGTCAGGACTCAACAAATGTGGCTGAATGAACGAATGAATGATTGTGATGGGATAAAGCCAGATTTTCACCATGATTTTAAAAAGCAAGTCTGAAGACCCAGGCCCTTCCTCCTGTGCCAAGTGCCAGGACCCTCGCCTCCTTGGCCATTCCTCAGCTAGTCTTGGGTACCTTGGTATGGTCGATCGCCCCCTTCTCTTGGTTTCCAAGACACCACCTTCTCCCAGCTTTCCTCCTACCCCTCGGTTTCCTCTATTTCAGGATCTTTTCTCCCCATTCTGGGATTCCAGAGTCCACTTCTTGGTCCTCTTTCTGCTCCTCAACACTTCTTTTTGTTGTTGTTGTTGTTGTTGTTGTTGAGATGGAGTCTTACCTCCAGCTCTTACCTGAGCTGGAGTGCAGTGGCGCAATCTCAGCTCACTGCAACCTCCGCCTCCCAGGTTCAAGTGATTCTTCTGCCTCAGCCTCCCCAGTAGCTGGGATTACACCACCAATGTGCGTGACTAATTTTTGTATTTTTAGTAGAGACAGGATTTCGCCATGTTGCCCAGGCTTGTCTCGAACTCTTGACCTCAGGTGGTCCGCCCACCTTGGCCTCCAAAAGTGCTTGGATTACAGGCATGAGCCACCGCACCTGGCTTCTCAACACTTCCTGATGACCTCCTCCCATCCCCAGGACCTGAAAGGCTGTCTCTATGCCAGCGGCCCCAGATGCGGATCCCTAGCCCAGGGCTTTGTGTTGAATTTCACATTTGCTCATCCACCTGTCCACTCCACATCTCCACTTGGCGGTCCAACAAGTGTCTCAAATATCAGGAGCCCAAAGCTGAGCCCCTGAACTTCCCCTCCCAAGTCCCACTTCACTGCAGCCTGCCCATCTTGGTCAGCGGCAACCCCGTCCTTCCAAGCTCTCTGTGCAAGCACGTTGGGGCATCCTGGACTCTGCTCTCCTGCTCACCTCCACCCGACTCAGTGCAGCCTGTTGGCTCTGCCCTTGCATGCTGCCGGGACCCGGGTCTGGACCACCACAGCCACCTCCACCCCGGGCCCTTCTGGCCATTATCAACACTGCAGCCAGAGGGATCTTCAGACACAGGTCAGATCAGGTCACTGCCCTACCAGAAACCCTGCAGCAGCTCCTGCCTCACTCAAATTAAAAGCTCAGTCGCTGCGGCCTCTGTATTACTAACCTCAGAGCTCCACCTTCCATCCCACATTGTCTGTGTAGACAGGTGGCTGAGCACCCCCCATTCATGCAGCACTTTCTTCCCTTGCTTTTCCAGGGAAACGGCCCCAATTTTCTTCTTCTTTTTATTTTTATTTATTTATTTATTTATTTGAGATGAAGTTTTGCTCTTGTTGCCCAGATCTCGGCTCACTGCAACCTCCACCTCCTGGGTTTAAGTGATTCTTCTGCCTCAGCCTCCCAAGTAGCTGGGATTACAGGCATCTGCCACCATTCCTGGCTAATTTTTTGTATTTTTAGTATTTTTAGTAGAGATAGAGTTTCATCATATTGGCCAGGCTGGTCTCGAACTTCTGACCTCAAGTGATCCGCCCACCTCGGCCTCCCAAAGTGCTGGGATTACAGGCGTGAGCCACCATGCCCAGCCCCAATCTTCTTGACTCATGACTGTTGGGGATCCCAGGGCTCCCTTCCTGGGCCACCTCTCTGTCTACACACACTTCCTAGGTGAGCTCACTCAGTCTCGTGGTTCTAAACACCACAAGATACATTTAAGCTGATGCTTCCCAGACTGATTCCTTGGGCCTGGCCTCTGCCCCTGAAGTCTAGACTCAGACTCCTAAGTGTCTACTCATCCTCCTGACCTGGACGTTTGCACTTCAAACTGACCATGGCCACATGGAACCCACACCCCACCACCACCCAGCATCCTCCTCCTGTCATCCCACCTGAACCAGGATGTGGCAGTTTTCACCTTCCAGCCTTTCAGCCAAAATCATCAGCATTATCCAAGGCCCACCCCATTCTTCCTCTCCACCCCCCACCCATCAGCAGGTCCTGCGGGCTCTTCCTTCAGAGTGCTCTCTGCTTCTCACCACCCCCGCGGTTTTGCCACGCTGGACCACTCCACCATCCCGCCCTCCATCCTGATCATCATAACAGCTGCGTGTTTCTGCCATTGGCCCCCGTGGTCTCTTTGTTACCGGGAGCCATCAGCTCATGTCACTTTCCTGCTCAGAAGCCACCAGGAGGAGGCTTTGCAGCTTACTGAGAGCAACGGCCCCAACCCCAGTGGGGACCTCCACTCTGGGCCGGCACACCCTCCTGAACCCATGCTGTTATCCACGCATGACCCTCCTTTGGCCTTCACACTCACTAGCCCATCCACCTGGAGCACCTGCCCGGTCCTGCACACTCGGCCGCCTGGCTCCCCCTCCTCTCCCCTCTGTCTGGGTAGGCTGAGTTCCATCACCCCAGCAGAGAGACCTTTCCAGACCGGCCGCCCAGTGCCCTGCTCCCTGCTCTGTCTTGTTTTTCTCCATTGCTTTTCTTACCCTGTACAGTGCTATGTTTACTCATTTGTTTGCTGTCTGTCTCTCCACTAGAGTGGAGCTTCGTGGGGCCACATATGTTTGCTGCTGTATCCTCAGTGCCTACCGCAGCACCAGGCTCTGGTGGCACTCAGGAAATCATGTCTAGTGAAGGACTGAGGGAGTGAATGGGCCAGGGAAGGTTTCCCTTCCACGTGGTCCTGGTTTGCTCTTCCCCACCGAGCCCCCACCAGCTTCTCCACAGAGCTGAGATGTGTCTTGGCTTTGTCAATAAGTTTCTGTTCTGTGCTCAGTCTCCTGGAAATCCATGCATATAACCTCCCAGTCCAAATATTAGCAATGCCCTGAGCCAAAATGAGCATATTCTTTGAGCCTCCAAGCTGGTGGAAAAGCAGACAGAACCGTTCAAGTACAAATGTGTCTGTGCAGCAGGGCCTCCACAAAGGGCACCCAGCCAGGGGGGCAGAGGGGCCTCAGCTGGGTCCGGAGGGGCACGTTCCCAGCCACAGGTGCTGAGCATCATCCTGGACTTGAGCCTGAAGCACCCCGAGGCACAAGCTGGACATTCTCTGGGATCCTGAGATTTGCCACAGGCCACACACCAGCGGGGGCTTCTCAGGGGAGGCCTCCCTGGGATTAAAGCCCCAACTGTCTCTTGAGCTGAGAAAACCGGGTGCTGCCCTTCTGTGTCCTGGCTGTCTTCTGGCCTTCATCCAGGACATTTCCAGCACCCCTTGGAATAGTGGCTGGGTGCCCCCCACTATTCAGTAGATATTGGTTGAATTTCTTTTTTCTTTCTTTATTTTTTTTTTTGAGTTGGAGTCTCACTCTTATTGCCCAGGCTGGAGTGCAGTGGCATGATCTCAGCTCACTGCAACCTCTACCTCCCAGATTCAAGCAATTCTCCTGCCTCAGCCTCCCGAGTAGCTGAGATTACAGGCACCCGCCACCACACCCAGCTAATTTTTGTAATTTTTAGTAGAGACGGGGTTTTGCCATGTTGGCCGGGATGGTCTTGAACTCCTGACTTCAGCTCATCCGCCCGCCCCGGCCTCCTAAAGTACTGGGATTACAGGTGTGAGCCACTACGCCCGGCCTATTGGTTGAATATTTTTAACCAGATAACATTGGAGGGGAGATGCTGAACGTGACGAGTGCTGGATCGCTCTGGGACTTATTAGTGAGGTCACCTGGGCAAGTTACTGAACTCTCTGGGTCTCAGTTTCCTCCTGTAGGAACTGGAGGGAACAACGGCCTCCCCCTCTTGGGCTGTGTGAGGATTAGTTGATGTGAAGTGATCAGAATGGCACCTGGCACGCAGAGGGGCCTTCCATGCCAGCACTCACTGTTGCCACCTCATTGGTGGTACCAGGTGGGTCTGTGATGGAGGATGGGAAGGGAAAGACCAAGGAGGCAGGAGGCTGTTCTACTGGGGTTGGATGTCTGTTGTCAACAGACAGAGGGGACCTATGGCTCCTCCACACCCTCCTACAGGCCCACGGGGCACTGGGGCATGACCCAGCAGCGCTCACTCCACACCGGAAGCCTCCCTCCCCTGGCAAGGGTTGCTCTGTGTGGCGTCTGCACTGTGCATCTGCAGGTGCCCTCTCAGTGCGCCGTGGCTGGGGGAGTAGAGGAGCGGATGGATCTCCAGCATTCCTCATCACCTCCTCCAGCTCCTGGAGATATTTACAATCAGCCCAGGGAGAAAAGTGCCACATGTCAGAAACCATGAGAACATAAAACAGGGCTGGCTGGCAGGAGGGTCTGAAGGGGCAGAGTGGGAGCTGGACAGGGCGGATTGGGCCCTCCCCTGTTCAGGGGCCTGTGCTGTGGGTCGTACATGCAGGCGTGGTCCCTGTTTTCAAGATGCCTGGTTTCCAGCTGTGGGTCCTGGTACCCACGCTAGGAGCTGAAGGGAGACAGTGAGTAATGCAAGAGGCTCAGAGGAAAGGCCGGGGGCTTCCAACCAGGGCCTGGTGGATCCTGCTGCTGGGGGTGGGTGAGAGGGGCTTCAGGACCAGGGAAGCCGCCCTGGAGGAGACAGCAGATCCCAGCTTCCACAGACAGGTGAGAGGACATAGCAGGAAAAAGGGCACATGTGGACAGAAAGGGGGTTGACAACACCAATGGCCAGACCCCCTCTGTGCTGGGGGGATCTGTGCCGTGCTGCTGCCCATCACAGCAGCCTAGCAGGGATGGGATGCCATGAGGATGATACATCTTTTAGACAATGGACTACAAATATTGAAAATGAGGATTTTAATATCCCTCTTTTACAAACAGGGAAAGTGGAGGTCAGAGAGGTTAAGACCAAGGCCAGGCAGCCCACAGCCAATGGGGCCAGGCTGTGAACGCTGCCTGTCAACCCTAGGGCCCACACACTCACCCACTCCATAGGCAGCTTCCCGCATGGGGCTGGCACATGCCACCTGGACACAGGGCTCCCTGCAGTCCCCACACTCCCCTACATTGGGGTCTGCAAGCACCAAGCAGAGGGCATGCTTTCCTTTGGCTCTCAGAGACTGGCCCATGGGTGCAAGGGGCCCTTTGCAAACCTTTGATGGATTTGTATTTGAAACTGCAATGAACACCTTTCCCAGGTTGCCCTGCAAGATGCATTTTCAGAGCATAGATTAATGGAAGTGCCATTTAAGTGTTTTGAAAATGTTTTCTCCATTAATCTCAATCAGAAGCCGATTACTACCAATAAGGCTCATGAAGACAGCGTGAGTTAGATGGAGTCTCAGGGCAAAAGAGCCCCAGGGTGAGGCAGCCCTCACAGCCCCAGGTTGGGGCCTGGCCCCGGGCCAAGCCTTCCTCAATGGTTTAGAACCAGTGCACAGGGCCAGGCGTGGTGGCTCAGGCCTGTAAGCCCAGCACTTTGGAAGGCCGAGGCACGTGGATCACCAGAGGTCAGGAGCTCGAGACTAGCCTGGCCAACATAGCGAAACACTGTCTCTACTAAAACTACAAAATTAGCCGGGCGTGGTGGCGGGCACCTGTAATCCCAGCTACTCGGGAGGCTGAGGCAGGAGAATCACTTGAACCCGGAGGCAGATGTTGCAGTGAGCCAAGATCGCGCCACTGCACTCCAGCCTGGGTGACAAGAGCAAAACTCCATCTCAAAAAAAAAAAAAAAGAACCAGCACACAGATAATGCTTGCTGCCTGCCTGCACCCAGCCTCCCCCCACCAGGTGTCATTACCTCATTTTCTTGTTCTACTTAGGTGAGATGCGACTACATATTCAATTTTATATCCTGCTTTTGTCAACGAACATGAATCCCACAAGGGTCAAACTGTGTAATCTCTCTGATCAGTTTTTCTTACCAATAAAATGCGCAACGACTTCCCTTGCTTACCTCCCAGGGCCATCACTGGGTCAGCTGTGATGAGCGAAGGAGGATGTCATATGGCCGAGTGTTTGTGCTGCCAGGATTTCACACCTGCTCTTTTTTCATTCATTCATTCATTAGGCAAATAAATATTTAACATACCAGGTGGAAAATAAAGCAAGGTACAGGGCGAGAGGACAGAGAGGGGAGGGACTCTGAATGCTGCTTACACCTTTATCAACCAGGCGGCGCACTCTTTGCCCAAATGTCACCTCTTTCTGGCTTTAGGGAGCACTGTGAGCTATTTGGAAGCCCTTGCGGTCTGCCCCAGCACCATGGTGTACCTTTCTTGGGGTGAGGTGCTTGGTGGGCACCTGGTGGGGGCAGAAGAATAAGCCCACATCGGCCTTCCTCTCACCACCATCCCCGCGTGGACTCTGTGCTTGTGGCTGTCTTCTCTCGGGCATCTCTTTCCTACCTTCAGGGAGGCTGCCCCTCAGGTGCAGCCATTGCATACAGGCAGCTACTTCTCTCTGGTACCAACAAGGAGCATTTTGCAGTCATTTGTCACGTAAACATCAATAGACATTTTTTAAAAGAAACCAAATTAGAGGTCCTCCCCCAACCCATTTCCTCTGCTCTACAAATTAAATTGCTTTGATTTTTCTTATTCTCTGCCAGATCTTGGAAATACCATTTTGTATCGCGTGTCACGGTGAGGGGCCTTTCGTGAAGCAGCGTTCCTGTTTTAGCCACGCTGGGAGGGTGAGGGGGGGTGGGGGTGGGGGACAGGTAGGGCTTTGCCTGCCTGAGAGGGGATCCACATGGTGACTCCCAGCCCACTTGCTGCATAGGAGCAAACAGGGCAGCCACGTCCCGGCCTGAAACTAACTAAGCCTGTTGGTGCAGCTGACACGTTGTGAGTAAGAAAACAGGCCGCTGTGGATGGTACTTTCTCATGGGCTAAACCCCTCCTTCCTTCCTCTCAGCCTCTGGCTACAGTTGAGTCATGCTCCAGGCTCCTGGGAGGTGAAAGGTGGCTTCAGAGACCCTGGAACATGGCCCAAAGGTGTCATGTTGCAGCTCAGATAAGGTGAAATGCGTCCTTGGCCAAGTTCAACAGTCTGGGCCTGCGGTGGGGAAACCATCCCTGTGCCTAAAAACCGCTCCACTCTGACCTGAAGATAATAATGTGTGGGTTTGTCATGGTGGTGCTCATCCTCCCAGAACGCTGTCTTCTAGTCGGCAGTGGAGGGGGCAAGAAGAAGGGAGCAACCCTGCATAGGGAGGGAGGAAGGCAGGATGGACCTGGCTTCACTTCCAGGGGAGCTCAGGAAATCCAATCTGTGCCCTTAGACCTGAGAGCACTGCTTATTTACTTTTGGGGGAACTTGAATGTGTTTGAGAATTGGACCAAAGCTGAGAACCTAGTCCCCATAAACAAAGTGTACACCGGCTCACTATACTCACGTTTGTAAGGTCTCAAAGAGTCCACAGACGCCAGGCCAAGAGGCCTTGATCCAGGGCTGTGGGGAAGGCTTCCTGCTCTGAGAAGAGGCTCAGAGAAGGTGCACCGCCCAAAGCTCAGGAAAGACAGCAAGGCTTGCAGGTGCCATGGTGCCCTGAGGAAGGGCCGCACAGTTCCCTGGGGGCCAGTGGGGCCCTTGGCATTATGGTCTGGGTGTTCAGGTGGCACCTAGACCCCGGGAAAGAGGCCCTGGCAGTCCCCTAGCCCATGTCAGTCATCCTCTGTGAATGGTGATGGGGGCAGGAAGGACAGTCCTCTAGGAGTTTGTCTGGGGTGGGCGCTGCAAGGTCAGGGTCCTTCAGAGCAGCGTCCATGGCAGATAAAGGGAGAGTGTGAATGAGGCTGCCAGCTGGGAAGCTATGGGTTGGGGTGTCTAAAGAGCCAGGCACTTCTTGCTATCAGAGGAGAGTCAGTGGGGGCAGGAGCAATCCCCCTGCACCACCCGTTCTCTATGGCTCAAAGAGGTCAGGCATGGCCGCTACCCACCAAGAGCCTTGCTGGGACTGGCAGGTCCATCCACCTCACTGTGTTGCTGAGGCCAGCAAACAGGGAGCACCCCTTCCCACCTGCTCGCTTCCTAGACGAGGGCCCCAGGGCCCGCGGGGACTCCCGGTCTCCCTTTCACTTTGGGTCCTGGTCTCACTCTGCAGCCAGAGGGGCCCAGTTGTGACTCCAGCTTCCCCATCTTCTCCCTGCCCCCATAGCCACTGGGCCAGCCACTGAAGGCCAACGTTTGTGCTTTCATTCATTCATGCACCTGCCCTGTGCCAGGCATGGGGCCAGGTGCTGAGAAAAGAGGCTGCAGTGACTGGCACTACACATGCTTGAGATCACAGGTGAGCTGCGGTCCTGGAAAAGGAGGCAGGGTAGGGGCCTCCTGGCATCTGCTGGGCTCCTCCCTCCTTTTGCTAGCCCCATCAGCCACCCCATCTCAAACCCTTCTGAGCAGATTACCTTTCTAGCCTGACTTTAACAGTTTAAAAAGGTGAGGGCACCTCCCCCAGACCTTGTTCTTTAACTGTATATCCAGGTGCCCAGGGCCAGAGAGAGCTGCACAGCCCGAAGCTCAGGGCATCCTCACTAGCATTTCTGTAGCCCCTCAGAGTTCTAGGGTGCCCTGCCTGGTGGGTGCATGGGGCCAGCAAGGGCAGGTGGCATCAACTCCCGTCCTGGCATCGGATATAGGGCCAGCGGTAGTGATCTCCCCCAAAAAACTGCCTACCTGGGTTTCCAACTTGCAGCCCATTATCTATTAATACTAAATAACTGCATCAATTTGATTGATACTATTTGTTACATCAAGCAGAGGGCCCTGGCCAGGGCTGAGCAAGGCTTGATTTACATGGAGATCGTTTAAAAGATTAACTTTAGTGAAAGTTTCGAGGTTTGGCAAATCCATAATGAATCAGCCTGGCTCAGAGCTTCTGTGATTGGGGGCTGGTGGCGACTGTGCAAAAAAGCAGGGGTTGGGGTAGGGGAAAGGTGGAGAAAACTCCTTCGCTCACCACATTTGGGCAGGAGAAGTCTGAGATTCAGAGACGTGGGAGTTCTGAGTGAGATCATTTCTGTGCTTAGTTGCAGCGTATTAGCTAGCACGTGACTTAGAAATAATGGCTTTCGTAGAATTGCAAAATTAGAGTTAGAAAGACCTGAACAGTTGTCCTCCTGGGAGCCAGGTTGAGATGAAATTTGGTCCTTAAATCTGGCCTGTGTTTTTAGTAATTTATCAGGGCACCAGCAAGGCCTTTTTGCTCAGTGGTGGCGTTCAGAATCGTGTTTTCCTTACTCAACATTCCCAGGTGTCGTCCCCTCTTAAGCTGCCCTAGATGAATCTTCCAGAAGCAGGGCAGCCGACTTAGAGGCCTGAAGAGGTGGCATCCATCCTCAAGGACAAGCGAGGGCTCCAGCAGGTGGGGGACAGGGGGTATCTGAGCTGAGTAGAGCTGTTTATTACAACCCTGAAAATGAGCTTGGCCATCTTTGATAAAAAATTAATACCGCGACGACATCAACCTTTTGACTGCTTCCTAAGTGGCCCACAAATGTCAGAAAAGCTCCGTTCCTATTTGTACGTCGTGAATTCCAGCACATTTAGTCACTAATCTTAAGAGATTAATGCTCAGCTATTTGGGCTGCAGGAACACAAATGTAATATTTATAAGTAGATTGTGAGCGATCTAAACTCAGTATTTCTACAGCAATGGGTTCAAAAAGACCTCCTCAAACACCACTGATTGTCACTCCTGCCAGCATATCCAAGCTGCAGGAAGCTCTGCAGAGTCTAAATTGGAATGTGAAGATTTAGTACGGGGCTACACAATAATTTTCTTTAAGCTGTATAAATAGTATTTTATTTGGGAATTCATTGAAAGGAAGTTTTGAAGGTCAAATCCTTCCCGGCATTGAGTGCATATGTATTTCATTTTCAATCTCTAGTCTCTTTTATAATCCTGAGTGGCTTGGCTTCAGAAATATTTTTAGCAATGGGAAATTGAATGTCAATTTGAGAAAGCTCTCCCTTGGGATGGGCTGTCCTCTCCCTCTGCACACATTCTGCCACCCAGGGACGAGACGCAATCCCAGCTGGTCCTCTGTGGGAGAGTGGGTTACCCCTGAGCACTCAGCCCCTCAGACATTGCAGGTCCTCTAGGGTGAGCCTTGAGGTACAGGGAGCTCTGGGTTCCAGAATATTCTCAGGGCCCCTTGCGACTCATCCTTTCCTTTCTAGGGTACCCTCTTTGGGGATTACAGAAATGAGCTCCAAACTACAGAGCAGACCTGGCAAGGGAGGCTCCAGGACGTGCTGCTGCCACGGGAGGGAAGCAGGAAGCAGGCAGCACTGGAGTCGGCGTCTGTGGGAAGCACTGTGTCTCTGAAAGTTTCTGGCCAGCACGCAGAAGTGCTATCTGGAGGGAGGGTGGAGGCAGGAAGTCCACGGACACCCATCAGACTCTGGAGAGCTATGGAGACATTGGTACTGTTGGGAAGCACAGCCTGGGGCAGGGAAAGTTGTCTCTTGCACACTGGAAGGTGAATTTCTAGAGGAGAGGACCTCGTCAGGCGAATGCACTGTTCCATTCCCAGCACCTGGACCAGTGTCCAGGGTGGAGGAGGCGCTCACTGAGTATCTGTTGTATGAATGGGATCTTTGGGGTTGGGGCTCTGAAGGAAGGGAGGAGATGGAGGCACACCTTGCTGCCTCTAGGATTTTACCGAGGGCTGATCACCACATCAGGGATTGTGTGGCTCTCATGACCCTGCCCTGCTCAGTTGCCTCTGGTGGCTTCCCGGAGCACATAGAGTCAAGTCCAGATGCTTTCCCGCATAGGTGATAGGTCAGGGCTCTGCGGTGGAGGCCCAGCACTACCTCCCAGTAGCGTCCCTACCACATCCTCCCCTGAGTCCTATTCTAAAGTCATCCAGAGCACCTGGCTCTTCCTCTGACCCCCCACACTGTCCTCTCCATTAGGAGGACATACCCTCTCCCTCATCCATCACTCCTTCAAAGCCATGGCTTCCCTACCCCACTACCCCTGTGCCTAATCAGAGTGATTCCCTGAGTCCCACGTCTTGTATTGCGTGGCCTTTGCATATTGGTTTCAGAGCTGGTTGTCTGTGTGCGTCTGATTCCTGCAGCTAGCCCCGGTGCCTGGCACCACTGTAAGGGCTCAGTGGGTGTTTATTAAATGTTATTTTCTCTGGTCTGCTGGAGTGATGGCAGAAGTCATCTTAGCAGATGGTATTGCATACAAGCCACAGGCTGAATGAAGTACCCAGCACCTCTAATGGACACCTCTAATGGAGAAGATTCCTCCCCATCTTGAGATTTGTTGGAGTGCTTTCTGCTTCCACGAAATGCTCTTCCATTTGAGAGTGTTGTCAGAATTTGGGAGCCATAATGACCTGGGTTGCGATTAGAGCCCCACCACCTACAGGGTGTATGTCCTTGAGTAAGTTCCTAACCTCTCTGAGCATCCGTTTCCATATTGGATACACAATTGGATACACATACCTCATATGGTGGTTGCGAGGTTGAAATGTAATGATTTATGTCAAGCCCTTAGCATAGTGCACGGCATATCTTAAGTGTTCAACACATGGAAACTATTAGCATGGTGATGATGGTGATGAGGATGGAGATAATGATGGGCATAATGGTGGTGATGACGATGGTGATAACTATGGTAATCATGATGGTGGTGATGATGATATCAATGATGGTGATTATGGTGGTGATGGTGATGATGATGACAGTGATAATACGAGTGATGATGATGGTGATGATGGTGGTACTGATGGTGGTGATGGTGATGATGGTGATGATGATTGACAGTGATAATATGGATGATGATGATGGTGATGATGGTGGCAATGGTGAATGGTGATGCTGATGGTGGTGATGGTGATGATGATGGTGATAATGATGGTGATGGTGATGACAGTGCTGATAATATGGATGATGATGAAAGTGATGATGGTATGTTAGTTCTCACATTGCTATAAAGAAATACTTGAGACTGGGTAATTTATAAAGAAAAGAGGTTTAATTGGCTCACATTTCTGCATGCTGTACAGGAAGCATAGTGGCTTCTGGGGAGGCCTCAGGAAACTTTCAATCATGGCAGAAGGCAAAGGGGAAGCAGGCACATCTTACATGGCTGGAGCAGGAGGAAGAGAGAGTGGGAGAGGTGCTACACACTTTTAAACAACCAGATCTGGTAAGAATTCACTGTCACCATGATGTCACCAAGGGGAATGGTGTTAATCATGAGAAACCTTCCCCATGATCCTATCACCTCCCACCAGGCCCCACCTCCAGCATTGGGGATTACATTTCAACATGAAATTTGGGTAGGGACATAGATCCAAAGGTGGCAAATCTGCTGCTACTGCTGCTGCTGATGGGGATGTTGATGACAATGATGGCAATGATGGGGATAATGGTGGAGGTGATGGTGATGATGACGATGGCAGTGGTGATGACGGTGATAACATGGATGATGGTGATTATGGTGGTGATGATGATGATGGTGGTGAATCTGCTGCTGATGATGATGGGGATGATGATGACGAGGATGATGGAGATGATGGTAGAGGTGCTGCTGCTGCTGATGGTGGTGGTGATGACAGCAATCACATGGATGATGGTGATTATGATGGTGATGGTGACAATGGTGGTGAATCTGCTGCTGCTGCTCATCGGGAGGATGATGATGGAGATGATGGTGGAGGTGACGGTGATAATAACGATGGTGATGGTGATGACAGCGATAAATGGATGATGGTGATTATGGTGGTGATGGTGATGATGGTGGTGAATCTACTGCTGCTGCTGATGATGGGGATGAGGATAAGGATGATGGAGATGATGGTGGAGGTGATGGTGACAGGGATCTTGGTATGTTTTTACCATTTTGAGGCTCCATGAGGCTCCATGGCTTCAGGTGTCAGCAAGCCTCTCTGTTATCTGACCAGGGCCGGGACATGGAATAACCTGCCCCTTCCCTCTCATTCTCTGCGTGTTCACCCATGCCTCTCTGTTATCTGACCAGGGCCGGGACATGGAATAACCTGCCCCTTCCCTCTCATTCTCTGCGTGTTCACCCATGCCTCTCTGTTATCTGACCAGGGCCGGGACATGGAATAACCTGCCCCTTCCCTCTCATTCTCTGCGTGTTCACCCATGCCTCTCTGTTATCTGACCAGGGCCGGGACATGGAATAACCTGCCCCTTCCCTCTCATTCTCTGCGTGTTCACCCATGCCTCTCTGTTATCTGACCAGGGCCGGGACATGGAATAACCTGCCCCTTCCCTCTCATTCTCTGCGTGTTCACCCATGCCTCTCTGTTATCTGACCAGGGCCGGGACATGGAATAACCTGCCCCTTCCCTCTCATTCTCTGCGTGTTCACCCATGCCTCTCTGTTATCTGACCAGGGCCGGGACATGGAATAACCTGCCCCTTCCCTCTCATTCTCTGCGTGTTCACCCATGCCTCTCTGTTATCTGACCAGGGCCGGGACATGGAATAACCTGCCCCTTCCCTCTCATTCTCTGCGTGTTCACCCATGCCTCTCTGTTATCTGACCAGGGCCGGGACATGGAATAACCTGCCCCTTCCCTCTCATTCTCTGCGTGTTCACCCATGCCTCTCTGTTATCTGACCAGGGCCGGGACATGGAATAACCTGCCCCTTCCCTCTCATTCTCTGCGTGTTCACCCATGCCTCTCTGTTATCTGACCAGGGCCGGGACATGGAATAACCTGCCCCTTCCCTCTCATTCTCTGCGTGTTCACCCATGCCTCTCTGTTATCTGACCAGGGCCGGGACATGGAATAACCTGCCCCTTCCCTCTCATTCTCTGCGTGTTCACCCATGCCTTTCTGTTATCTGACCAGGGCCGGGACATGGAATAACCTGCCCCTTCCCTCTCATTCTCTGCGTGTTCACCCATGCCTCTCTGTTATCTGACCAGGGCCGGGACATGGAATAACCTGCCCCTTCCCTCTCATTCTCTGCGTGTTCACCCATGCCTCTCTGTTATCTGACCAGGGCCGGGACATGGAATAACCTGCCCCTTCCCTCTCATTCTCTGCGTGTTCACCCGTGTCTCTCTGTTATCTGACCAGGGCCGGGACATAGAATAACCTGCCCCTTCCCTCTCATTCTCTGCGTGTTCACCCATGCCTCTCTGTTATCTGACCAGGGCCGGGACATAGAATAACCTGCCCCTTCCCTCTCATTCTCTGCATGTTCACCCATAGGGAAGCCTGCCGGAGAGGCCTCTATTTCTGCCCTGTGGGCCAGTAAAGGCACCAAGTAAAATCTTTGCTAAATCCCTGCGCTTCCAAGGCCCGCCATCTGTTTCCTATTAGAGTCTCACTCATCCCTTTGACATATTTTTATTGTCAGGTTAGAAGAAAATATTCTACTTGTTTGCAACATTCTCATTATATTCCCTTTATAACAATTTCTAAAAGAGAATAAATATAAAATATTTCTCGGTATTGTGGAGATATTTCAGCCTGACTTTAATATGCTGCATAGTTTTCCAACTCACAATTCTTCTAACCTTGTGATGACAGTTAAGAAATCTTCAGGCTGGGGAAAACATGTGGATCAATGAGTTAGTGGAAGTGCAGGACACTTTATGAGGACTCAGGGAGAGCGGCTTTCTGCCGACTCAGAGATGCCTTCTCAGCCTTTTGAGAGTAAACCGTTCCAACAACCCCAAAGTCTCTTTCCCTTGGGTCATTTCTAAGAACTCAGAGATGCCTCCTTTGAGATTGATCAGCAGCTGGGTCCTCAAGGAGCCTGGCCAGTAAGCTTGGTTTGAAAGGGCAAAAGTGGAAACCCTTGTCCACAGCCTCTGAGTAAGACTGGCTGCTCCAGGTGGCCGTCACGACTGACCCTACCCCAGAGGACCCAGTCAAAGGGCATCCAGATTTCTCGTTTCCACCCAGGAGTACGGGTCCTACTGTGCCTTCAGCGCCAGGCTTGTGGCCGGCCCAGGTCCCTGATCGCTGGGAAGAGCATCCTGCCATAGACTCAGCTCCACACTGGGCGGCCCCACTTGACAGATCGAAGAAGGCAGCACTCCCAACTGCCCTCCCGAATGGACGGCCACTTTGGGGTGGGCGCCAGGCAGTGAAGCCTACTGGTGGCCTCTACTTCCTCCTGCCGTGGCACCGCTCAAGCGGACCCCAGCCCATCTGCAGATCAGGTCCCCTTAGGTGAATTCCTGCCCCTGCTCCCTTGCCAAGTGTCTCCCACTCCCAGTAAGCCCTTCCTTCAAACTGCCTATTCCCTCCAGATCTTTGAGACCAACTCTCTAAGGCTTTTCTGATGCCTAAGCCCCTGGAGACCACCCTTACCTCCTCCTGCCCCATCCCCAAGCTCCCAAAGTCCTGTGTCATCTGTGCAGAGGTCCTTTGCACATTGCACATGCAGCGTGGGGGCCATTCATCCTACCAGACTCTGGGACCCCTGAAGGCAGCGACTGTGATGATGGTGCCAGGGGAACACCTGGGCCCTGAGCCAGGCAGAGGCAACCCTGGTCCCCAAGAAGCCTGCAGTCAGTTCTGGAGAATAAGACATAAACCTGGGAAGATGATCGAACAACGCTGACAAAGTGGACTAGAAACAAGGCTGACCATTGCAGACCCCAGGGGCCCTGGGAAGAGCCGGATCTGTGAGAACTGCTGTTGGCTGTGGGTATGCTAGGTGCCAGGAGGATCCATATTCTCTTTTAAGCCTCACCCAGCCTTGTGAGCTAAACATAACATCCCTATTCTACAGACCAGAAACAGGCCCAGAGAGGGAAAGTGACCTCCCCAAGGTCACACAGCCAGAACGTACTGAAGTCAGGTTTTGAACTCAGGTCTAACTATAAATTGGTGTCCCAGGGAGTTCAATCCAGGAGGCCTTTCTGTGGGTGTTTAACATGATCTAGAGGATCTGAGGGAATGGGAGGAGCATGTTCCAGTAGCGGCCGGGGAATTGAGGCACAGAGACCATTCTATGCAGCAGAAGACAAGTGAGAGGTGGCTGCGTGGCACGAGAAGTCAGGGCTGTCTGGGAGAGGAAGCCTCCTGGTGGGGTCACCACGGGGCCAGGATGCTGAGGGGCCAGGGCCAGTGCTCTGCCTCCATCTGGGCCTCACCCCACCTCTGGTGCTGGGGTAGTCCGTCCTGAGCACAGCCCTCAGAAGGGAATCTGGCTGTTCCCTACACAGCAGCTGCCTTTCTGTTGTCTGAGCTCCACTCAGTTGGACAAAATTTGCCATCCCCCTTGTGGCCCTGCGTCTCCTGTTATCTCTATCCAGGGCCCTTCTGCCTTTCAGCTTCACCAGGAGAGGATTATTTATGGCCTTGTTTATTTCGCTCTCTGCAGGCAATGCCCAGGCTGAGCCCTGCTGGGGAGACAAGTAGCAGTGGGCAGCCTGCAGCCAGGGCCCAGCCAGCACCCGCCTTTCTTCGTGCATAGGTTCTGCACTGGGGCCAGCCCCAGAGGCCAGCCTTGGTGAAATCACCTCCTCAGAAGGAAGCAGGCAGCCTCCCTCTGACCGCCGGGCATGCCGGCCCCCAGTCCCCATGGCTGAAGGGTACTTGGTCCCTGTGGCCCTATTCGATAGACCCAGGTTGCCTGCCTCTTGCTCATGGAGGTCCTTGAGGGAGGAATTCCCCAGGAAATGGGCCAGCCTAAGGCTTGTGGCTGCCCTAGCAGGCTGGTGTTGGGTGTCAGAGAAGGAGGCAGGGCAGGATGAAGGGCTGTGCTGCCTGCATCCTCCACCTGGGCATCTCTGTCTAAGCCTCCAGCAACCAGAGCAACCTCCTTGGTGGCCACAGCTGTGTGACTCCCTCCTTTCCATTCCTCTGCAGCCCTTCAGATGGGACTGCGGCAGCTGGGAGCTTCTGAAAGCCACAGCCTGTGTGATTCCCACTCCTGGCCAGGCCCAGCCTTTGCCTTTGAGGCTCCCAAGGACCATCTAGCGGTTTCTTGCTGCAGGGCCCCTCCAGGTACCCACTTCTCAGGGAGGGGCCAGGTCCAATGGCAAGGTGAAGCCACTACTACCTCACCAACGGAGAAAAAAGGACAAGCTAATTGATGCATGTGAGCACCTGGAGGAACCCCCAGAGAACACTGCTGAGCAAAACAAGCCAATCCCAGAAGGCCACATACCGCATGGTTCCATTTAGATAATATCATTGAAATGACAGAATTATAGAAATAGAGAGCAGATTAGTGGCCACCAGTGGTTAAGAAGGAGTTGGGCTGGGAGGGAAGTGGGTGTGGCTGAAAAGGGTAGCAGAAAGGGCCCTTGTGATGGAAGATTCCATTTCCTGACTGTCCCAGTATCAATATCCGGGATGTACAGGAAAGGGAGACTCATGGGCCAGGACAGCAGTAGCCCCAGCCTCAGCCCCACAAGCCAGCAGCGCAGGATCAGCCCTCCTCATGCAATGCAAGGGGAGGGGGCTCTGGTGGACCAGGAAGCATTAAGCCTATTGCCTGGACCTTGGGCTTCACTGCTGCCTGCCTCGCCCTGTCCCCTGTCCCTCCCCCACATCCCTTCCACCTCCTGGAGAGTCCCTCCCCCACATCCCTTCCTCCTCCTGGAGAGTCCCTTCCCAAGCATCCATGCCTCCCAGCTCTCTCTCTTTTACTTTCCAGAGTTGCTCTCAGAAAGGAGGAGGCTGGCCCTCTGCTGCTCTGAGCATTTGCAGAACTCTCTGCTCTTTCCCAAGGGATCAGCTCATGGAGGCAACCATATCCTCACCCGTGCAAAAAATTGTGGATACGGGAGCCACAGGGAGCATGGCAGTGAGGACAGCTCCCTCAGCCCCGAACACACTGCACAGATGCTGACGTTCTCCATCTCGCCAGGGCAGACACTGTCTATGTGACATACTCCCCGTAGGGGGGCTAGGCAGTGATGGGTTGGGCACCCCTGGGGCTTAGGAGGAAAGCACCATTCATTCAGATTCAGCAAATCCCCCCTGAGTCCCCCGCTACCTTCTAGGACCTGCCCTAGGCACTGGGTTCTCTAAAATGAGACTGACATCATCAGACATTGGCTTGAGCCTTGTCTGTTTGTGCTCCTGTAACAGAGTGTCTGAGACTGGGTAACTTTGAACAGAAATTTACTTTCCATCAATGGTTCTGGAGGCTGGGAAGTCCAAAGCCGAGGTGCCAGCATCTTGCCTAGTGAGGGCCTTCTTCCTCTGTCCCCGAGTGGTGGAAGGTAGTTGGGAGGGGAGCTGGGCATGGTGGTTCACACCTGTAATCTCAGCACTCTGGGAGACCGTGTCAGGCTGATCGCTTAAGCTCAGGAGTTTGAGACCAACCTGGGCAACATGGCAAAATCCTGTCTCTACAAAAAAAAAAAAAAAAAAAAAATACAGAAATTAGCCAAGCATGGTGGCACATGCCTATAGTCCCACCTACTGGAGAGGCTGAGGTAAAAGGATCACCTGAGCCCAGGAGGTTGAGGCTGCAGTGAGCTGAGATCCCACCACTGCATTCCAGCCTGGGTGACAGCAAAACCCTGTCTCAAAACAAGAAAAAAGAAAAAAAAAAAAAAAAAAGAAGGCAGAGGGCATGCTAGCTGAATGCTGCCTGAAGCCTTTTTTATAAGGGCCTGAATCCCATTTTTGTGGGAGGAACTCTTGTGGCCTTCTCACCTCTTACAGACCCCACCTCTTAAAACAATCACATTGGCAACAGCTGCATTTTGGAGGGGGTACATTCAAACCATAGCAGTCTGCCTAGACCTGCTGAGCTCACAGTCCAGTGGGGAGACAGGCCCCAGGCTGTCTCTATTCTTGCTGTCTCAGGCATGAACTCAGGCCAAAATCCCATCATTCTAAAGCCCAGAATCCCAGAACTCCAGAATTCCAAGTTTGGGAGTCCTGTGCCTCTCCCTGTGGGATCCCTGCCCTAGGCTGGGCTCTTGCTCTGCTGCTATTCTTATTTTGAAACAGAACCTTCCGGTTTGTTGAGGGTTGAGTCATCATCCCCTCTGTTACCCTGAGGAGAGCAACCGGCAGTGGGCTCTGTGTCTTCAGGGTTCTCAGCCTGGTTCACTGTGGTGGCAGTGGAGCACAGTCCCCATGCTTGGGGAAAGTCCCCCAGCTTTGGTGGAATCAGTGCCTCAGAAGGCAGCCTCCTTCTGACCAGGCAAGGGCTGGCCCCCGTTCTCATGGCTGAAGGGTACTTAGTTCCTATAGCCCAATCATGGCATTGTCACGGTGGCACAGGGGCCCGCCTATCTGAAGTCAGGGCCGTCCACGCAGAGAGCCCTCCTCATGGGCCAGCTCAGGGAGCCACCCTCCCATTCCTGCACCCTTGCCTTCTGGCGGGGCTTGCATGCCTCCGAGCTCACAGCATGACCCAGGGGCCTGGCTGTGCTGCACACTGGGGAAGATTCTGTCTTAGCTATAAGAGGCACCTCAGGAGCAGAGGAGGGAGCTGGGAAGCTCCCCATGCCACCACCCTGAGCTTGCAGCAGAGAACCAGCCCAATTTGCAAGCAGGAGCGGGAGGCTCTGGGCTTTCTTAGCCCATTATTTATCGAGTAGACTGTCAGCCTCATGGCAGCTCGAGCCACAGCCTGATATGAATACTGATCGGAAAAAATGTCTCTCCCCTCATCCCCCAGGCCTGGGGCTGCCAGGGAGCTCTCCAAGCAGTCTGGGAGGCGAGAGGGAGCCGGGCATGGGGAGAAGAGGCTCACGGGAAGAGAGCGTGTTTGAAGCTGGGAAATGCCCTGCGTGCCGCAGGTCCCTGTCCTCAGGACCAGATGAAGCCCTGGCTTCCGGGCTGGTTCCAGCATGGGATTGTTCACGGAGGGGACCTGGGAGGGAAAAGGGGAAGAGTGAAGCCCCAGTTCCAGACAGCAGACTTAATGCTAGGCTTGGAGGGGTGCTCCTGTCCTAGCACTAAGCACCTGGAGGGGTGCTCCCAGCTTCCTGCAGCATCCTTGCGAAGTTCTAAAGCTCTGTCTTGTGGGCCCGGTAGAGCCTCTGGGCCGCCCTCTGCCTGCACACCACAGGGCCCCAGGGAGCCTGAGGTGGGAGGAGCAGGGTGAGGTTGGTAAGGGGTCCCTCCTTGCCAGGGCCTGGCCCCTTCTCCCAGCTCCTCAGCTCTAGAGGTACTAGAGCAGTTGAAGGCTGGTTCCTGGACTTGCCCTTCCCAGGCCTGTGGCATCTGAAAGGGTTATTACTTCCAGGGTCATTTTGTTTAGATTCTGTCTCTTATTAACTTGTAGTCCCTCGTCTTCATACCCTGGGAACGGCAGTGGGGCTGGGGTCCCAGCGGGGCGGATGCGGAGGTAGAATGCAGGCTGTGGCTGGGAGCTGAGGGCCCTGCAATCTGGGTGTGGGATGTAAAGAGTAACTGAGGCTGAAGGTTGTGGGTGCCGGGTACCAAAGTGGGGCACATTCTGAGCTGTGGGCAAAGCCTGCACGTTGCGGGGAGTGGCAGGGCACAGCGGCATTGCAGGAGGATCTAAGTCCCCCGTGTCTCAGCCCCTCTAGGGCACAGCTGGCAGGCTTGGCCAGGTGGGACAGGAGCAGAAAGGGGAAACTGACAGCCGCAGACAAGCAGAGGAGGCTGCAGAGGCAGAGGAGGGAGGCCCAGCAGAGGCCCTTCCCAGCCCCATCCTCCCCGGAGGCCTGGACGCCTAAGGCAGGTCTCCGGTGTCCAACCAGCAGCCTGGCCCCTCTTTAGCCTCCAGGCCTGGAAAGCGGATCATCCTCCTAAGGGGACAGATGAGCCTAAAAGTACCACAGCCTGGGGGCTTAAACCACAGGGATCCATCCTCCCGAGGGCGGTGAGGAAAACCCTGTCCGGGGCCTCTCTCGGCTTCTAATGCTTTGCTTGGTGTCCCTGGGCTGGGAGAAGCCTCACCTGAGCTCTGCCCTCATCTTTACTTGGCATTCTCCCTGTGTTCCTGTCTGTGCCCACACTCCCTGCCGTGTAAGGACACTAGTCATGCTGAATCAGGGCCCGCCGACTCATCTGAACTCCTTACATCTGCAGAGACTTTCCAAATTAGGCCACATTCTGAGGTCCTGGGGGCTAGGACTTCAATGTAGGAATTTTGGGAGACAACATTCAATCCATAACCGGGGGCCTCTGACTTTTAAGGGAAGAGACCCCTCCCCTGGGAAACCTCAGATTCTGGGTCTGTAGAAGGCTGCAGCTTGGTGGGTTGGCGGGCCTGACACAGGGCACTGCCTCCCCAGCGGGCCCTGTGGGGTAAGTCCCGGGCCAGCAGGCGCATTCACTCATTCAGCGAGTACGACCGGCTCCTACACGGGCAGGCGGTGTGCTCAGCACATGGGTGAAGCAGGCTGCACGACAGCCAAGGTTTTACCACCTGGGTCTTGCTTTCTGGGAAGAAGCCAGAGGACAAACAGGTCAACAAATATAAAAAATCATCTCAAGTGGGGATGAGAGCTAAGAATGAAGTCACGTGACGGGAAATCACAGAGGGCCTTGCTGAGAGTGGGACGTTTGAGCAAAATCTGAAGGAGAGGGGCTTTGAGGAACCCGAGAAGAACACCACAGGCATAGGGGTGTAGAGGCAGAGGCAGAGGCAGAAGGCGGGGCCGGGTGGTGTCGGGGGAACCGGAGATGCCAGCTCTCACCCCAGATGCGGTACATACGGCTGCCACCTCCAGGCAGCTGGGCAGGACCTGGGTAGGTCAGAGGCCTTGAGACTGGGGTGAGGGGCAAGATGCACTGTCCGAGTGGCAGGTTTGCGAGGGTAGAGCGTGGTGGAGAAGGACTCTGTTCTAGGGAAAACCCAGATACAGCTTTCTCTGGAGTCTTTCAAATCCTTTGAGAAGCCAAAGTGATGAGTGAGCCAGGGTGGCCGGGAACAAGGGGAAGATATGACTTTGAGCTGGTCTCAGTCACTCGGGGCAACCATGGCTGGAGAGACTGGGATCCCCCAAGGGCCTGGGCTCAGCCAGGAATCTCCATCCTCACCCTGAGGGCATCCCAGGGTCCCCATTGTCCACCACTGGCCCCTGTGTCCAGGCAGGAGGGGTCAACTGTACCCAGAGCCGTGGGAGGCCCCTGGCTTCCAGTTTCCCTCCTTCCTGTGGCTGGAATGCAGCTGTGGCGCCAACATCTGTTTCCTCCGAGGGACAAGGGCAGGTGGAAGCAGGCAGAGGGGGTCCTGCACACAGGAATCAGACAGTTTTTAGAACTCAAAGGGCCTCGAGGGTCCTGGTGGAGCAGAAAGAGCATGGCCTGTGGAGCCCAGAAGGCCTGACCTGCTGTTACTGAGCACGGTTGGACAGGAGGAAAAGTCCTGGCCACTCTCAGCCTCAGCTTCGTCATCTGTAAAACCCAGTGCCCACCTCCATATCACAGTGAGACAGTGAGGATGGAATGACCATCTCTGAGAGTCCTGGGTGCGGTGCCTGCACACAAAGAGGTGCCACGGAGCTGCCTCTCATCACACCAGGGCCAGAGTGAGCAGGGCTCATGCTGGCTCTGAGAGGGAAGGCCACTGCGAAGAGGAGCGGCTTCTGGCTGCAGTCAGGTGGTCGGTGGGGGGCTGCAGGCCCAGAGCTGCATCCTCCCAGGGCCGAGGGCCCCTCCAGGCCCTGCTGCTCCCAGGTGGGGTCTGCGGTCCTGGGTCGGGCCCGCCCTTGGTGACTGGACACGGATGGGACAGGCTCCCCATTTCTGTCATACTGCTTTCTACCTGGGTTCATGCTGCCAGTGACCCCTCCTGGGTGGGGGATCTGTGTCCCCTGGACCATGCTGAGCCATTGTTGGCTGCAACTCTGATGTTCTTCGTTGTCTGAAATCGAGCCCCTCCCTGAGACTCTGCAGTGAATGAGCCCCCTGCCCCTGCACCACCCAGGACAGGCTGAGTGGACGCTGCCCTGAAGCACGTCTCCCGGTCCAGCCCCCACTCCTGCCTCACTGCGACTCTGCCACCTGATGCCTCCATGGAGGGTCGATTCACCCGCCTGAGTCTGTGTGGGACCCACCACCCAGCAGGACCAGAGCTCCCCACTGAGAACCCTCTGAGCTACTGGTTAACAGGCTCAAGCCTGCGCATGGTACGGCCACCGTCCTACATAGGTCCTGGGATCCAGCCTCCAGAGTGCAGGCCTATAGGCCAGACATCACCTGGGCAGCTTCTCATTCAGGACTGCCCCATGATGATGGGGAGGAATGGAAGTGTGCAGGCCCCCAGGGTGCAGGGCTCTGAGCTCCCCAGGTGCAGATGAAGGGGTGAAGGGAGGGAGAGTGCCGAGCCCAGCCTTCCAGGAGGCAAACCCTGGGTATCTGAGGCTCTCCGAGGTGCGGAGTGTCGGAGCCACATGAGCTGCATCTCCAACCTTGGCTTCCTCATTTCTAAAATGAAGAGGCCCCAGTGAGCTCGGAGATCCCTTCACAGAATCATTGCTAGAATTCCTTGAGGCTTTGTTGAGGCCCAGCAGGCCTGCCTCAGTGGCAAGGGAGGCAGGTGGCTCCTGGAAGGCAGGCAGCACTGGGCGGGCACCCGCCCTGGGCATCCCATGTGCCCCACATCTCTGGCACATTAGCCCATGGCTCAGGTGGCACTGGCCCCGTGGCATAGGTGAGAGGGCAGGCTAGGGACTGCTCCTACCAGTGTGCCTTGGGCTCTGTGCCCACTACCTTGTGGGGAGAGGTGTCCACTTTGTCCACTTCATGGCATTGGAGCCGATGCGGCTTCAATCCTGACTCCACAGCTGCCTCCCGACCAGTCAGCAACCGGGAGCCCCGGCCTCTTCCCTATCCATCCTCACTGCAGCTTGGGCAGGCCAGAGGCCAACGTCCGCAGGGCAGAGCTTGGACAGTCCCGGTGGGAAGGAGGCCTGGCCGGGCCAGACAGCAGCCTGGGAAGGAGCTGTGTGTTGCCTGGGAGTTCCATGGCACCTGCTGAACCTGCATGTTGAAGGTTTGATTGATTGCGCCGTTCAGAGTGAATATATTTTTTAATAATCAGTTTCTGAAATTAGTCTTTCTCTGTGTAGCAGCTATCACAAACAGCATGAGATGCACTCCTTTTTTTTTTTTTTACCTGCCAGAGGCAGATATTTGTTTTTCCTTCAAGAGAGCAGCAGGTGAAAGTGTGGTCCCCGGATCCCAGCACCTGGTAGCTGTGGTCTGGTCCTGCCTGCTTGGAGCCTGTGGGCCGGGCAAGGCAGGGGTAGAGGCAGCCTGACCGGACCTCCTCTTGCTCCCACTCTCCATGGCTTGCGGGCCAAGCGACATCACCTCTGCACCCCTCGGTTTCCTTAGCCGATGGCGATGGTTTGGTTACTTCATCACACTGTTTTGGGATTAAGACAGGACAAGCTTAGTGCACACATTGTAGCTGCTCAGTGCCCGTTCAGTAACTGGTAGCTTGGTCCTCCTACCTCGTGCCCTTGCGGTAGCTCTGGGAAGCCACCTCTGTCTCCATTTGACTGGTCCTACAGGTGCGGTTTTTAAACCCTACGTAACCCACATCTCCTTTTGGACATCACAAAACTCCTGAGGTGCCCAGCCCACCTACCCCCAAGTGCTCATGTTCTGTGAGCTCCTGAGCTTCTCTACCAGCTGAGATTTTTCATTGTGGAGTTTTCTACTTCTGTTGTTTGTATAATTCAAACTAATAGGTTCTTCCTGCATTTGAAAAATGAAAACATGGTGTAATATTGAATGTTGCTGTTCAAACTGCTCCCCACACCCAGCATTTTGCAATGTCCCCCAGGGGCATGCATCCTTGATGCTTGACTGAAAAACTACCATACCAGTGACTGTCTGTATCTCATTGGCCTGAGAAATTAAAAGCTGCTACTGTGTTACATTAAGTATCTGCTGTATGCACCGCCCTGGGCTGGGCCAGTCCTGGGGGATAAAGAACAGTATCAGAAAGATACTCAGAAAGAGCTGTCTCTGTGTGGAGGAGATGAGAGCTAAGAGAAGTGAAAATGCAGAGCTGAGGCCTGGCCATCCCGCAGTGTCCACTGGTGCAGGGGTGGGCTGCGGGTCACGAGCCACAGGAGCTTGCAAAAGGGAAGGGTGTGGCTTGAAGTCAGCTTTCTGGAAGAGGAAGAGGCGGTCCTTGGCTGATGGCAGAATTTGCATGGGCTGATAGGAAGGGACGGCTTCAAGGTTGAGTCGGCTAATAACTCGAGCCAAGGCCCGGAGGTGGGGATGAGTTTGCTGCCAAAGGGGACGGCCGGCAGGAAGCTGCTCAGTGCCCTTGTTCGTCTCGCTCATTAATTGGGCACAAAGAGCAGCAAGTCCCAGCCCCATCCCGAGGCCCTGCAGGATGGCAGGATCATGCCCACTTCTCCCTGCTCTTAGACCAACATGGGTTCTGCCTCCCCTGCCCAAAGCGTAGGCGCAGACTCTGGGTGGAATCAAGGTGCAAAGGAGGCCTCGATTCCGGCGGTTTCAGAGGGCTGCTCCATGCGTAAGTCATCCACCCATCCTCTTGTCACCCCACCTCTGGCTTCTGGGGGCCCCAGGACTTCCCCAGCGCTGTCCTCAGCCCTGAAACCTCCATGGGGTTTCCATGGAGAAGTGCTGACAATTTTGTTTCTACTCTCCCACTTCTTTCTGAAATTCATCTGCATCAAAGTGAGATCCCTTATGCTCAGCACTCAACAAGGCTGTGGTGATTAAGCACTTAAATTGATTAATCAAATTTCCTGTGATGAGAACTACTGTCATTCATTAATCTGAGCGGGATTATAAATAAGAGATGGCAGATACAGGAGACAAACGTGTTGACAGATGGACACGGTGGCCTGAATCACGAGTAGGTGCCTGCTTCCTGGGGGCTTTTGCTGTGGGCAGCTGGGGACAGAGCTTCCCTAAAGACAAAATTAGACTGAGATTAAAGTATCCCCATTTTAATAACGAAATATGCATAGATGAGCAGGCAGCCGGTACAGGGAGCACGTAGGTTCGCATACCAATGGCTGGGCTGTGTTCATGGAGGTGGTAGCAGCAGCTCCGAGAGAGAAAGAATCTGCTAGCAAAAGAGGCCAAAGCAAAGTGGCACACGGGTTGAGAGTATGGGTTTGAGGGTCAGAGCAGCCCTGGGTGCAAATCCTGCCTCCATGGTTTACTCAACGCGTGACCTGGCTGAGGTTCTCAATCTCCCAGAGCCTCCATTCTCTCACCGGCAAAGTGCGGAGGCTGATAATCCTGATTCCACTGGGTTGTTGTTAAGAGTAAATGAGACAATGTCTGTGAGGCACTTTTTATCTAGTTTACAAACATTTATTGAGCACCTACTGTATGTCAGTACTGTGCTGGTATTTAGAGATTGGCAAGGAATAAAGCAAGCATGGTCCTTGCCCCCAGAGCTGGTGTTCTTATGGAGGAGGCAGACACTGAGACTCAAGGGCTATGACAGAGTGCTACTGCCCTGGCCTTCCCAGATGCCACATTCTCTGTTGACCTCCTGGACTCAGGATGTCCTTTCCATCCCTGTCTTTGAACACTTCTTCCTGCCTATGGTCCCTCCTTGCCCCTGTGCAGATCCTCCTCCTGACTTCTCGGACTCATTCACTCCAACAGAACTGTCCCTCCCAGCTCAAGTATACTGTCTCTCTACACAAGTCAAAGCCCTGGATGATGGCTGCCAAGCACTAGGCTTCTGGTTCCCAGCTCAGTCACACATAAGCTTCATACCCTAGATGTGTATGATGATCTGCATGACGCCCATTTCCCCACTTCCGTGGGGTACAGTCCCCTTGAGGCAGGGACCAGGTCTGTTCTGGTCCCCATCGCATGCTCGGCCCCAGCATCGGGCCTGGCCCATGGCAAGCCTAGCTAGTACTTGTTGAGTTAGTAGATGCTGCATCAAGGTGGCCTTGGGAGCACGTGGAGATGGTGATAGCCATGTCAGATGACAGCAGGGAGGGTAGAAAGTTACCCAGCCCTGGGCATCCAAATCAGCATTTTCTGGAGACTGGTGCCTGGACCACCTCAGCACAATACCTACCACTGATTGAGCTTCTGCTTGGCATATGGCCCTGCTAGGGCACTGGGGACCCAGTCTCTCCTTCCAGCCGTATTGAGTGGCACAGAGGAGGCTCCCAAGCAGAGATGATTGCAGTGCCCTGCAGTGCACCGTTGGGGTAGAGGGAGGTCCAGAGCCCGGGGCGTTCTGGGTGAGCTGCTGCCAGAGGTGGGTTTTGTAGATGTGGAGGTTTGGTAAGAAGGGAGAAGTGGGGCTCCAGACAGGGTCCCTCAGGTCTCTGCACCCTCTCCATTTATTTTTACCTCCTGACATCCTGTCCAGGGTCCCAAGGCAGCCTCTACAGGTGGTCCCAGCTGAGCAGGCCAGAGGGAGGAGGCATAGCCTCTCACCCATGCCTCTCCCTAGACACAAGACCAGGAAATGCCATCCCCAGTCTTGTTGGGCTCAGACATTGTCATCCATCGGTGAGCCATCGAGCCCCTCCTTCAGGCCCCCAGAGGAAGCTGCAGGAGTTTGCAGAGGGTGGGAGCTGGGGCTGGGAGCAGGGAGAATTCAGATTCCCTCGCTCGGAGGAAACCCGCTGGTGCTCAGTGAGATTAAAACTATCACTCCTGGCTGAATTGTCCCCTTCTACTGTTTTGCTAAATATTTAAAGACCCCTTATTAAAAGAGTTACCATCTTAAAAATGTCAGCTCTTCATCTGTCATGTCCTCCCTCTGGAGTGTGGCCTCAGGGCTGTATCCAAGCACCCCAGAAACAGACACCCTCTTTGCCCTGGGCCCCAGGATCATTTCAAGTGGTTTCTGAGGACCCACTCTGTACCCAGCACTGTGGCTGCCCAAGCATCTGCCTTTCTAGCCACAGTAGCTTCTGCCACGTGATGGGCTGGCACCAGCCTGAGCAGGTCTCAGGGAATATGGTGAGGAGGCAGCTTGGGCTGCAGTACGTGGCCACAGTGCACTCTGCCCAGCCCAGGGTTCTGTTTGCTGCTTCCCTCCTCCCTGGGCACCAGGCCCGGCTGGAGGCAGAGAAGCTAAGGACAGCCCAGCCTAGGGAGTGAGAAGCAGGAAGTGAAACCTTGAGCCACGGCAAAGTCTTGGCCCTGCTGATAATGTTGGGCAAGCAGAGGGTCATGGCACCGAGCAAGAAGCATCCACTTCTGCCTGGAGGAATTAGAGCCGGATTAGAGGAGAAGCTGTTGTAGGATTAGGATGAGAATTAGGTCTTTGAGCAGCACCTAAAAGGTGAATACGAGTTCACTGGACATAGAAATGGGGGTTCCCCCAACCCTCCAAAAACAAAGAAAACCAGACAACACAAAGAAATACAGGTTCAAAGACTTGTTCAACAAGCAATTGAGCACCTACTGTATGCCAGGAACCATGGCAGGCCCCGAGAATATAGAACTGAGTGTGACATGTTCCTGCTCTCCATAAAATTTGCCCACCTAGCTGGGAAAATAGACTAAAAACAGCCCATGATGTGGAATAAAATGTGCTGTAATAAAAGCACATTGCAGCTGCCTCCCTAGCATGGGGTAGGAGGTGGGGGGTGGGGTGGGGGTTACCTCTGTGCCTCAGGTGGGAGGTGGGAGGGGTGCCTCAAGGGGAGGTGACGTCTTAGCAGGTTTTGAGGATACCCTGAATCCACTAGGAATGTGCAGTAGCTTGGTGTGGCCTGGACAGATGGGGAGAGAGGGAAGTACTGATGAATGAGACCAGAGAAAGGGCCCAGGAGTACAAGGGAAAGGCATGGGAAAGAGATAGCCAGAGCCTTCTGGAATGATCCAAGCAGAGAGGGATGGAGAAGCCACTGCTATGAGGAAAGACTGCCCCACAGAGACGAGGGTGGAGACGGAGCTGGTGAGGAAGGAGAAGCCCATGGGAGCCGTGGTCTGAGCTGGGTCTGAAGGGCTGGTCAGCTGGGGGATGCCCCACTGCCCACAGAGGGTACAGTGAGGCTGGTGCCAAGGTGGCCCACAGGAACGAATGCCCAGCCAGAGCAGAACCGCCCAAGGTGACCCTGGACTGGGCAGAGGCTCAGCCTGGAGGGGGAGGCGGAGCTGGCCTGTGTCCCCTCCCAGGTGGAAAGACCTGGGCCCAAGGCCACCTGACGCCAGAGGAGCCAGAGAGAAGAGGGGACACAGGACAGAACAAGGACATGGCTGGATGTTCACTCACATCCACCCTCATGGTAGAAGAGTCTGGAACTCAGTTTAAATTTTTCAAGTCTTTCATGAAAGGGGAGGCTGCCCCCTCTTCCTAAGCAATGAACATCTCAATTTGCTGCTGCTACAGAGGGCCAGGGGTAGCATCACTGAGGCTAGGAGATGTCACCGGATGTCAGCCTTGACTTGAGCAAACATTCAGGGGTCAGGATGGTGTCATGAATGGAGCTCCCAGAGCCTGCAAGTCCAAAGACCTGGGTCCCATCTGGATGTGGTCACAGATGCCTGGCGTGACCTTGGACGCAGCTGTGGCTGCTCCAGGCCTCCCTCCTCACCTGATAAACGGGGGAGTCGGGCTGGTAGGTGGACAGTCCTTCTCTGCTCCACACATTTTCCATCCCTGTGCATCCTCCACCCACCCACTCACCTTGCTGTCGGCAAGAGTTAAGTTTTAATGAGAAAAGAATTTCTCTCTGGAATATTGAGTATAATTAAAACTCTGCTGTGAAAAATAAAAAAAGCCTAGCAAACACTGAGAGACCTAGAGGAAGTGAAAATGTGAAAACACGACCCCCATTTTCCTCTCCCTATGACATGGATTATTAAGTCAGGTTTGAAAAGTTCCTATTAAATATTTAAATGTTTCATTAAATATTCATCATCTCAAAAATTGCTTCCTAACAGATCCTTAGGTAAATATAACAATATTTGATCACAAAAGCTGCTTGGCCTGACTGAGGCTCAGGAAGGGTGAGACTCTGTCTGGGGCTGTGGTCCCACGGGTGCAGGGAATCCCGCTTACAAGGGGGAGGCTGAGAGACCAGGAGAGGGACACACGCCTGGCCACCAGGAGGGCCTGGGTGGCCACGGACTTGCCTACTGGGCAAATGAGCCTCAGAAAGGTGACATGGCAAACGGAGCTCATGTGGCTTGTAGTGGTGCAGCTGGGAGCTGAACCCATGTTGGCCAGACCCCTCTGTGGGTGATGAAGAAGGCTCTCCCACAGAAGGGACTGCCCTCTGGCTTAGGCTATCCCGACACTGGCCACGTGCAGGGGACATTGTGAAAGGGACCTTCTATCAGACCAGCAGCTGGGCTAGAAACCCTTGATGTCCCTTCCCCGGGGCTGTGGAGGGGAGGGGTGCTCCCTTGGGGTTCTGTGGAACTGGATTCACAGCCCGGTCGTTCCTTGTAAGGGCATCTGGTCTCCCAAAGTGGAGTATAAACAGCTTTCAATGGGCAGGACATATGGCAGCTACCCTCGCCCCCACCGTCTTTCTTACCTCCCAGGTATGGTGCTGGGGTCTGCAGGGGGGTCTCAAACCTGGAGCTGTCGGGGTTTGGGCCAGATGGAGGAGTCAAGCTGGAGACCTTCCTGTGCACTGGAGGATGCGGCTCCCACTGGGCCTGCACCTAGTAGATGCCAGTGCGACCCAACCCCTCATGCCCACCTGAAATGCCCAGACACTTCCTATGCCCCCAGGGAGCCATACTGCCCCTGGCTGAGAACATTGCTTTACCAGAAGGGCACTTTGTAAACACGTGGTGCGCGTGGATGGTGTAGCACCATCTGGAGGGAGAGAGTAGGGGAGAGAAGCAGAGTGACTCTACAAGAAGGGCACTTGGTAAACACGTGGCGCACGTGGATGGCGTGACACTGTCTGGAGGGAGAGTAGGGGAGGGAAGCGGAGTGAAGTCAGGTTGATAGTGTGGGGCCCGCCTTTGGCCTGAAGGGCTTTGAGTGGGGGTGGGGTGGGGGGGGTGAGGGGGTGGGGGAGCTGCTGAGTGCTGGATTTCAGTAGCCACAGTGCCAGCTTTCAGTTCCCACATGGGCTTCTTCTCAAAGGCCTCAGGGGATGGTGCCAGGCTAAGGGGTCCCTGGCTCTGCTCACCTCCACCCGGCACTCGCTAGGCATATGCTGCAGCCCCTAACCCTCCCTGGGGCTCAGGACTCAGTGGAACGGCAGAGACTCAGAGCAGCCCTGCCGGTGCCACGGGCCTCCCAGCCCTGTGTGGGGGTTCTCTCGTCCACCCGAGTGCTTTTACAGGCCCTAGAAGCCTCCCCAGCCTGAATGCAGCCCTTGGAGGGCAGGGACCCTGTCCTCTCCTGCCTTCCTGTGCTGAGTGTGAGGAACTCCCATCAGCATTCCAGGCGGGCTCGCTGCTGAACGAGGTAGAAGCTCTTCACTGCTTTTTACAGTGCAGGCACCTGGGTGCAGAGAAGCAAAGCTATTTGCCCAAGGTCACATGGCAATCAATCCAGGTTTATACCCAGGTCGGTCTGACCTCAGAGCCCATGCTCTGAAACAGGCTGTCCATGCACACCACACAGACTGCCCATGTCACTGAGTCCTCGGAGCAGGTCAGCGGGTGACCCTCTGCGGCCGCTGTCTTGATCCTCCTCATTCCAAACGCGTGTGTTTGCAGAGCAGAGAGTGAGCCTTGGTGCCCAAGCCCAGTCCCCGCACCTCCCTCCTCTCCTTCCCTGGGCAAATTCTGGGGTGAGGAGGAGGCCACAAAGATTGATGGGCTCCCCTCACTGGCAGCAGGCATAGGCATGGAGTTGGGGGGCTCTCCCCTCCAGAATTCTGATGCATGACACCTGCTGCCAGTGCCACGCTCGCAGGCTCCTGGGTGACAGGAAGGTGTGAAACCTGACGTTTCCGTGGGTCTGGAATGTGTGTGAACCTCCATGTCCTGGAGGAAGGACCCTCTACCTGGGGAGAACTGGTCTCCAGTGGGTGCTCAGCTGAGGCCTCTGCGGAGGCAGAGGCTCTCTGTGCTGTGTCCAAGCTGGGAGCTGGGCAGGCACCAGCCCTCCTTGTGGGTGGGGGACAGAGCCTGTCCCAGTCTGTCCGGGCTGCTATAACACAATCTATAAACTAGGTGGCGTATAAAAAACAGAGATTTATTTCCCATAGTTCAGGAGGCTGGAGGTCCAAGATCAAGGTACCAGCAGATTCGGTATCTGGTGAGGGCCCTCTTCCCGGTTCATAGATCGTGCCTTCTTGCTGCGTCCTCACGTGCTAGAAGAGGCAGGGGTCTCCCTCCAGCCTCTTTTTATAAGGACACTAATCCCATACACAAGGGCTCTGTCTCCATGACTTCATCACTTCCCAAAGGCCCCATCTCCTAATCCCGTCTCCTCGGGGTCAGGATTTCAGCATATGAATTTGGGGACACACAAATGTTCAGACGTGGCAGGCCCCTCTGTGGGTGCCCAGCAGCACTGCCTGCTTGCTCTGAGGCAGCAATCCAGGCTGTTTTGCACACACGGATGGAAATGGCTCCAAGGTACAGAAGCAAAATGTTTCCCGAAACAAACAATAACCTGTCGTGAACATTGATACCAACATGGTCTGTGGGGCGCCATGGGCTGCAGGCCTGGGCAGCTGCTGGGGGCCACTGCTGAGCAGGAATGGTGGCTGGCGGTTTGCACATTCTTAAGGAAAACAGCAAAGAAGCTGACCCTGGGAGCATGGGCTGTGTCTGGATTCTAGACAAACCACAGGGCTGATGAAACAAGGAGATGTAGGCCTAGACATTTGTCAGGATGGGGCTGGGGCTTCTTAACCCAGCGAAGCTGCACCCAACGTGATGCACGTGGGCCGAGCGACATTTTTCTGACATGAGGTCTCGAACTCTCATCAGAGAAGTCAGAAGCAGTCTAAGACCACTGGGCCAGGCAGAGCAGCTCCCACCAGGGTAGGCAAGGATGCTGGCAGCGTGTGGGATCCAGGAGCCAGAGCCCTCTGACCTCGTCTTTTCCAAGGGCCTCAGTTATCTCACCTAGAAAATAGGAATGAGGGCCAGGGCATTGGCTCAGCCCTGTAATCCCAGCACTTTGGAAGGCCAAGGCGGGCGGATCTATTGAGGACAGGAGTTCGAGACCAGCCTGGCCAACATGGTGAAACCCCATCTCCACTGAAAATACAAAAATTAGCTGGGCATGGTGGTGCAGCATGTCTGTAATCCCAGCTACTTGGGAGGCTGGGGCAGGAGAATCGCTTGAACCTGGGAGGCGGAGGTTGCAGTGAGCCGAAATAGTGCCACTACACTCCAGTCTGGGCAACAGAGCAAGACTCGGTCTCAAAAAAAAAAAAAAAAAAAAAAAGAAAGTACTGGGGCCCAGTACTCAGTGGAACGGCAGGGACTCAGAGCAGCCCCCAAGGAGTATGAGCTTGACTCCTCACTCAATGCAGCCCCCAGGGGAGAAAGGCGTTTGATACCACACTTCGCAACAAGACCACCAGGTGGCTTGGGGGTAGGAGGGAGCAGAGGAGCAGGGTTTGAGTTCTGGCACTGCCATCACGTCACCCTTAGGGCCTAGCAAAGGATTTCCGTTATGAGCAGCCGCAAGAAGGAAAGCAGGCGCCCTGCCACCTCCGCCCACCTCTGCTGGAGGGGAGGGGATGGAAGGGGCCTCTGCAGCTTTCACACCTTGTAAGCAGACCAGATGTAGAAGTAGAGACAGGTGGGATTGAATTAGCCACAGGTGCCCGGGGCTGCAGGCCCCACCGCCTCCCCGCTCTGCCTGCAAGATTCAATACTGCCCCATGCAGGTTAGCAGCACATTGGATTCCAATGAGTCATATTTTAACACTGCCGGATAGTTGCAGGCGACAGAAAACCTGTTTCTTTCCCATTTTATACATCCAGGAAATTTGTACCACATGCAGCCTGCATGTCATTACACACTTTAAAATACTGCATTCTCTCTTTCTGGAGCCCGCAGACCCATCACAAGGCAGATAAAGTGCAGGACCGAGGGTGAGAGCCCCACTATTGGGGCAGAGAGAGCAGCTAAATGCAGGGCGTCTGCATCTTACTGTTAAGAACTGAGCCCTCCCTTCCACCCCCAGGAGGATCATCCTAGAGGCTGCAGGACAAACGGTTATTTCCCCGGGGAGGTCGGTGAAGGTGTTAGCTCGGGAGAAGCAGGTGTAATTACAGAGGCCCAGGCAGGGCACTGCATTAATAGATGTAGGCTCTGCAGCTAGAGACTTATGTACATGTTGCTGAGGCCCCAGATCCTGCTGAGGCTCCAGGTCCAGAGAGCAAACCTCCTGCCTGGTCCCATTAAAGCTCTGAGCCAGCCCCATCTCTCCCCGTCCCTGGCTCCAGTTGACAGCCATTTGCATGATGTTCTCATCTGCAGATTGCACTTCTCGCTGGGGAGCTGCTCAGAACCTACCGGGAGGGGTTTTAGAAAGCGGATTTCCAGGGCTCCAGATCAGTGCACTGAGCTCTGCAGCTGCCTGGATGGCCCCAGGCAGCTCAGCCCCCAGGCTCTGCCTGGTGCAGGGATCTCCTTCCTCCTGTGGCCAGGTGGCCGCCCTCGCCACTGCAGCACTGCCTACGGAGGGTCACAGCTCTGCCTGGGGAAGGGGGATGAGTCAGCTCGCCCCATCCCTGCTCTCCAAAGCCCCAGGTCCCTCCTGAGCCACCTTTCCCTCTTGAGTCCTTAGCCCCCTGAGCTTTTCCAGAATACGCACTGTGTGCCAGGTGCTGTGCCAGGTTGGGGAGGTGGTGGGGAACTTGAAGCCTAGCCTCTCCCTGAGAACCCTTAGAATGGACACGGAGGCCTCCCTTCCTCCTGTCAATGAACCATCACTGAGCATGTTCTCTGTGGCTGCTCCCTGTGAGGCCTGGAGTCCACAGCTGAGTTTGGGCAGAACCTCAGCCCTCAGAGCTCCAGAGGGTCAGACCTCCGCCACCCACCCAGAAGGGCTGTTGGCTCCCTGCCCTCAGCTCCCCTGGTTTCCTCTGAGCTGGGTCCCAGCAACATACCATTGTCCAGTAGCTCTGCTGGGCTGGGTGTGCAGACCCAGGGATGCAGAAATACATGAAAGGTCAAGCTCACGCCTACAAGGAGTCAGCAGCCTCATTGGGCAGGTGGGCCCCTCAGAAGCTAATATGGAGGGGACATGAGAGGCAGGCAGCTCCCAGCCACAGTGCTGAGGTTTGGACCTCAGGCTCACTGGGCTAGGGTACATAAAACACCAGGCCAGGGGGCTAACTCCCCTCTAAACTGGAGGCCTCAAGGGCAGGACAAACTTTGCCTGGTTCCCCATCAAATTTCAGCACCTTGAATGGGGCCTGGAACATAATAGGTGCTCGACAAACTTGTCAGTTGAACAGATAGACTCACAGGGGGCCTGTGTCTCCTGCATCCCCCCTGGTTCCTCTCCAGGCCCCCCTCCGCCCCGCCAGGAGGGTGTGTGTGCTGAGGCAGCTTCCCAAGGGACTGGACAGAGTGGAATCGCTGGTCCTTGTCTGTGCCTGGGCCATGGTTTCTTTTTGTTTATTTTAATTTTGGTCAGATTCACATAATGCAAAATTAACTTTTTAAAGTCAGCAATTCAGAAGCATTAGTACATTTACAGTGTTGTACCGTCATCACCACTATCTTGTTCCAAAACATTTTCATCACCCCAAAAGGAAACTCCCAATGCATCAGCGGCCGTTCCCCCTTCTTCCCTCCCTCTGCCCCTAGTGACTACCAATCTGCATTCTGACCCTATAGGTTGACCTCTTCAGAATATGTCCTAGGAATGGAATCATACAACGTGTGGCCTTCTGTGCCTGGCTTCTTGCAGTGAGTCTGTTTTCAAGGTTCATCCATGTTGTGGCACATGTCAGCTCTTGGTCCCCCTCTTGGGGTGGATAACGTTCCATTGTATGGCGAGCCCACATTTGCTTACCTCTTCCTCTGCCGATGGGCCTGTAGGCTGTTCCCGCCTTGTGTGAAGTGTGCCACTGTAGATATGTGTGTGCAGGTACCTGTTTGAGTCTGTTTTCAGTTCTTTTGGGCAGTTACCTAGGAGTGGAATTGCTGGGTCGTATGCTAATCCTATGTTTAACTTTTTGAGGAATGGGCCACAGTTTCTCTATGAAGTTCAAACGAGGTTTTTGAATCGGCTTCCAGTTGACTAACTAGGCTCCAAGGAAACACAGATGAAATAAGACCCCATCCCAGTGCCCTAGGACCTCCTGGCCTGCTGTCAGCCCATGTGAGGCAGCAAAGCTGCTGCTGGGACAGGAGGACCCTAGGGGAAGCTTTGGAGAGTCCGAGCTCCCAGCAGCATCTGGTGGCAGAACCTTCTTTTGGCTTCGTCCCTGAAGCACAAATGTGGAATCGTGTCCAGCGGCAGCCTGGGTTCCCCGGCCTGGGAGGTTCACGGGAGGAGGCTGGCCCAGAAAGCACATGACCCAGAGTGAGCCACACGGGGTGACTGTGGCTTTGGGCAGGTCCCCCTCTCCCTGCACCTCCCTCCCCACTATCATTATCTGCAGAGTCAGGGGTGGGCCTGACAGCTTCCAGCAATCTGTCCAGGTGCTTAGATCTCTATACTCCTGGATCCCAAATCTAGGAACCACTAGTCAGGAAGGAAATTCCTCCACCAATCCTTCCAGGCCTTTCCACAGAGAAGGCAGCCCTTTTAGCATTTTATGTCCAGATGAAATAGTTCTAGGCACTATGCTGGAACCCCCAACTCTGAGCCAAACAGGCCTTCCCTGGTCCCCCCAAGTCCTGAGGGAAGGCTGCCCTGCACCTGTCCCTGGAGGGGGACATGTGGGTGGATGGCACAAAGGTGGTACTGGCCATAAAAGCCATGTTCTGGGCAACAGGCTGGTCCCATTGGCCTTCCCTGCTCTCTCCTGAGTAGGAGGCAAGGCCTGGAGAGCTGACCCTTAGGCAGAAGAAGGGGTGGCTGTGGCAGACAGAAGACTCCACCAAGGGAGGGAAGGAGAGGGACGGTGGGGTTCCCACTTTCCTTGGAGCTGCTGTGGAGTCTTTGCTCACTCATGCTGGGACCCGGCCCCCCGCAGCAGCCCGGGGGCCTGGAGGTACATCCACTGTGGTGAGCTGCAGCAGGCGTGTTGGGTTAAGACCTGTGTGGTTGGTTCTGAAGAAAGCTGAGAACTTCAGGGGAGACCTGAGCGGAACCAGGGAGGATCTGACATTTTTATAAAAGGAGGTCCCTGTGCTCATCCAGTGGGGAGGGGATCCCAGAGCTTATGTCCCCGAGGGGAGCTCTGACTCTGTCCCCTTTTCTGTTTGCACTTGGGCAGGGCTCTCAAGTCCTTGGAAGCTGCTGTTTATTTTAAAACAGCCCTGACTCCTTGAGGAAGCTGAGGAGAGAGGAAATGGCAGAGGCGACCTCACCTCACGCTTCCTGGGCAGGAGTCCCCACTAGGCGGCCGCCCGAGTCATCGGGAGCTGTTAGGAGGATTCTGCTGTAATCAAGAGATGGGCAGGCAGGGGACAAAGTGCCCTGTATCTGGGGAAACTGAGGAGGCTTGTGTTTATTGAAGACCTTTTATGTGTCATTTAATCCAACAAACCTGCCAGATCAGGGTCATCCTTCATCCCCTCCCTACTAATGAGGACGTTGTGATTCAGAGTCCCGGCCACTGGCCCACAGTCATCAGTGCTGCTAAGATGTGCAGGCGAGTTTCAAACCCAAGTCTGGCTTAGTGCCCAAACTTTCACCAGGCACCCCAGGCCCAAGGCCAGGCACCCCAACCTCCACCCGGGAGGATCGAGTGAGTTTCTCTCTGCCTGATCAGGGAGGGTGGGAAGGGGCCTCTACCCCCACTTCGTCCTACTCAGCTTTCTCCTCCTGAGGGTCTGAGGCCTGGACAACAGTGCTGGGTGGGAGGCCTCAGTCAGCCTGGGTCTGAGGGTGCAGAGCTCCCTGGGGACATTGCCTCTTCCTGCAAGGGGCAAAGTTCCTCAATCCCTGTGTTAAAGGAAGGTTGGCTTCTCCTCTGCCTGAGATCCCAGAGCGCTCACAGTGCAGCCCTTCTTTCTGCTAAACTGCAGACTTATTTTATTAGCAGTTATTATTGAAGTCTCACCATTACTATTATTTTCATTCTACAGATGAGGAAGTCGGGGCTCAGTGAGACTGAGTGATTCAGCTGGGGTTCATCCCCCTGCTCCGTGCCAGAGCCTCGGAGGTTCCGATGCACTCAGGGCCCTGGAAGCATCCAGGGCCGGCCTGGCTGGGGCAGCGCGTCTGCAGGTGTTTCAGGCACATTTGTTTTCAGGGGAAGGGGCGCTGCTGTGCAGACCCTGCTTAGTCCATTCCAGGACAAGACATGCTGCCCATCCCTCCTGCTTCTCTAGTGCAGGAGCCGCGGCTCGGCATGTTTCTGCGTGTGTGTTTCCAACACTGGCTCCCAGGTGGAAGGCCTGATGCTGCCCTGCTGTCTGCTGTCTTTTGTAGAGATGTTTTCGTGAACTTGAGAAAAAATCGGGAAAAGGCCGATTCCCTCTGCCCAGCCCATTAATTCTGCATGCTCAGGCCCGAATTAACCTTGGCAAACCTTCGAGAGGAGAGAGTAATTCTAACCTTTAAAAATCTGCTGATGAAAGCTGGTTTCAGGAATCCGACTCCACTTAATGTCCTGGCAGACAGCTCAGCCTTGCATTAACATAGCCACAGACCGGCCCGGCATTTCCCTCCACCTGCTTCATAAACAAAACCCTGTTGTCCATTTTAAGCAAGAATCCCTGCCCAGACTCCCTGGCCGCGTGCAGCCGCGCATGTTGGAGTGTGCCGTGGATACCTGCGTGGCGTCACAGGTGCCTAGAGCGGGCGGCGCTGGGGAGCTGGATGCCAGCAGGCTCTGGAGCTCAGTAGTAACCACAGCCAGGAATTCCGGCAGTGCCAGCCCCGCAGGTGCCTGCCCACAGGAGAAGAGAGTGACTGATTTCTGGGCAGCACTTGGCCCTCCGTGCTGTCCAGAATGGCCTCTGGGAGTGGGCTTCTGGCGTCTGCATCTGCTCTCCTCTGGGAATGGCAGATGAGTAGGGAGAAAGGCCGGCCACCTGGGGCTGTGTAGCTGAAGCTCCCAGCGCCAGAGGGTGCAGTCTGGGCCTCCTTTCCAAGGCTCAGGGTCCCACCATTGGTCATCCCTGAGGCTGAAATACACAACACCCCCGCTGGCCTAACAGGCTGTTGATAAGGAACACATCAGACCCAGAGCTACTTGCAGGTATTCATCAGAGATCCCTTGTGGTTAATGCAGGCAGACCTGGTGAAGGGTGAGGGGGTACCCATAACAGAGGGAGGAAGGAAGGAAGGGAGGGAGATGGAAGGGAGGGAGGAAGAATGGGAGGGAGGGAGGGAGAGAAGGAGGGAGGGAGGAAGGAAGGGAGGGAGATGGAAGGGAGGGAGGAAGAATGGGAGGGAGGGAGGGAGAGAAGGAGGGAGGGAGGAAGGAAGGGAGGGAGATGGAAGGGAGGGAGGAAGAATGGGAGGGAGGGAGAGAAGGAGGGAGGGAGGAAGGAAGGGAGGGAGATGGAAGGGAGGGAGGAAGAATGGGAGGGAGGGAGAGAAGGAGGGAGGGAGGAAGGAAGGGAGGGAGATGGAAGGGAGGGAGGAAGAATGGGAGGGAGGGAGAGAAGGAGGGAGGGAGGAAGGAAGGGAGGGAGATGGAAGGAAGGGAGGAAGAATGGGAGGGAGGGAGGGAGAGAAGGAGGGAGGGAGGAAGGAAGGGAGGGAGATGGAAGGGAGGGAGGAAGAATGGGAGGGAGGGAGGGAGAGAAGGAGGGAGGGAGGAAGGGAGGGAGAGAGATGGAAGGGAGGGAGAGAAGGAGGGAGGGAGGAAGGGAGGGAAGGAGATGGAAGGGAGGGAGGGAGGGAGGAAGGGAGGGAGGGAGAGAAGGAGGGAGGGAGGAAGGAAGGGAGGGAGATGGGAGGGAGGAAGAATGGGAGGGAGGGAGGGAGAGAAGGAGGGAGGGAGGAAGGAAGGGAGGGAGATGGAAGGGAGGGAGGAAGAATGGGAGCGAGGGAGGGAGAGAAGGAGGGAGGGAGGAAGGAAGGGAGGGAGATGGAAGGGAGGGAGGAAGAATGGGAGGGAGGGAGGGAGAGGAGGAAGGGAGGAAGGAAGGAAGAATGGGAGGGAGGGAGGGAGGGAGAGGAGGAAGGGAGGAAGGAAGGAAGAATGGGAGGGAGGGAGGGAGAGAAGGAGGGAGGGAGGAAGGAAGGGAGGGAGATGGAAGGGAGGGAGGAAGAATGGGAGGGAGGGAGGGAGAGAAGGAGGGAGGGAGGAAGAGAGGAAGGAAGAATGGGAGGGAGGAAGGACAGGGAGTGGAAAGGAGGAAGGCAGGCCATCACCAGTATAAACCACTCTGTAGACCAGCTCTAGCCACTTGGCAGGGCTCCAAGAAATAGGTCTCAGCGGTACACTTTGATGAAAGAGAGGGAATTTCATTTTATTTATATATTATTTATGCCCAGTACTTTTAGGAAGTATTTGAGAGAGCAACAGCACTGATATATTGAAATAGGCTAAAAGAACAAGAGCCAGTGGGTGGGAGATAACTGAGCAAGAATATACACATACACTGAGCAGAGCTCCTGCTGATGACAGGACCGCAGATCCCAGCAGCCTGGCACGCCCAGCTCAGAGAAACCCTGTTCTTTGCTGGGGCCCACGGGGAGCCAGGTATCAGGACAGATTTCTGAGACACGAAAGGTGCAGGTCTCCAGCTCCCGCTTGGCTGGGCCTGTGCAGGGTGAGGAGCTGGGCTGCCTTCCCCAAAGCGGTTTGGCAGGTGCTGGGACACAGCAGGGGCCCATGTGGGCCTGGCTGAAAGTCCTCAGAGGGTGGGAAAACAGGCAGGTGAGAGTGGCCAGGTTCCTGGACGTGACCCTAAGCAGCAGACGCTAGAGCCGACGGGAACAGCCCATGTGGAGCGTGGAGCCAGGCCCAGCAGAGTTCAGCGTCGCCCTCCCATACCTCCTCCCTCCCATTCTTTCTCCCTCCCTTCCATCTTCCTTCACCCACCCCCTGTGCCGCCATGCCCCTCACCCACCCCCTGGCCGCCATGCCCCTCACCCACCCCTGGCCTTCTCTGACTTGAGATTCATGGCTTGGATCAACTCTTTCCCTAAATCTAAATTTACCTTATTATCAATTTTTAGCTATTATTCCATTTTATGCCCACTAATTTATTAATCTTGGAACCCCCAAAAACAATAAAGCTGAAGCTCCAGAGATTTTATTTATATCTTTAAACATGATTTTTATGACTTTTTATCTAAAAATTCATTTAATTTTTATCGCCCTCCTCACTCATGTCGTCGTTAGGCTGGCAGCCACTTTATTTAGATGTTTCCCCTGCAGATACTTGGGGGCCCCAGCAGGAAGGAGCTCAGGTGAGGGGAGGTTGGTGGGGCCAGAGGCACGGGTGTCAGCCTCCTAGGGGACTGCTAGGTTGCGTCCCGTGCCCCTCAGTGTCCCCAGGCCAGGCTGTGTCCCGTGCCCCTCAGTGTCCCCGGGCCAGGCTGTGTCCCGTGCCCCTCAATGTCCCCGGGCCAGGCTGTGTTCCGTGCCCCTCAGTGTCCCCGGGCCAGGCTACACACCTCCCTGGTTCCTTTCTGGAGCATGCGCTCTTCTCCGCGACTCTTACCTCTGCTCCCATTTTGCCTTCCAGCTCGCAAAAGGGCCTATGCTGCAAAAGCAATCTAGAACATTCCTCAGAGAGGCTGGGGGAGCCTCCAGCTTGAGGACCCAGTGTCCCTCTCTCCATGACCCCCCCTGCAGAGTTTCTCACTGGTCCTCGTCCAGACCGAGGGGCCCTCCTTCATGTTCCCCATTCGACGGCACACCTGTCCTCCCTCCTGAGCAGAGCTCTGGGGTCTGCAGGGTCCCCACCTGGCTGGTCTTCTTGGTGCTCTCTGCCTGCCCAAGGAGCCCCCTTCCTCGGAGCTCCAGCTGACCCAGATACCCAGGGGAGGAGTCTGTCCTGTCCCCCAGGGCCAGAGGCCCGCAGGCACTTTCTGCCTCATGATGGGGTGGGGTGGCCACGTGTCCTGTGCCTGCCTGGCACTGCCTGGTTCTTCTGGCTGTTTCCCTCACCAGCTTCCTGTATGGGGGTGGGGACTGGGGGGTGGTGGGTGGCCAGCTTTTTGAGGTTTGCTGCCCTTCCTGGTTTCTATCTGCTCTTCAATTGCCTCCATCTCGAAGGAGCCGACCTTCATGGCCAGACTGGGCTACCTTGTCCCCTGTGTCCCTCCAGGGTGCGCACCAGGGCTTCTCATGAGGGAGATGGGGTTAACTCCTGCAGGCTTTGCCAGCCAGGGGACTGGAGTTTAGATTCTAGCTTTATCGTGCCCCTGTGACCTCTGCCAAGGAAAGAATTGATGCCTCTGAGCCGCAGTTCCCACATCTGCAGAGAGGGATTCATACTACTCTTCCTTCCAGGAGGGTGGTGAGGTCCCTGGAAGGGCTACCCTTCCTCATCCTTCTGGGTCCGCTATGGCAGAAAGAGCAATTTAACATTGTGGAAGGACAGGACCAGCCAGAATGCCAAGCCAAGGGACGGCTACTCTCCCAGGGAGCCCTGGATAATGAATTTTGGGGAGCCTTCCCACCCCTGCCCAAAGGAGTGCCCCAAGAAAGTGCAGTGTTAAGGGGCTGTTTTCAGGAGAACCTCTGGTCCCACTGGGGGAGCCTGGGCCTGAGCTGTGGCCGGCATCTGACTTCACAACCTGAAGGCATCAGGGTTTGGGGATCCAGGTCGGCCCTCTTGCTGTCTGGCCTCAGTCCCCTGGCGTGGCAGGGCCACAGGCTGCTTTGGGAGACACCATTACAGATTTTCTTAGGAAAGAGGCCAGGCTAGAGCCCTGGTCAATGATGATCTAATATTCCAAATCTCTGCTGTGACCCAACCCTGGAGGCCGAATCAGACTGCAATCCATTTAGCTCAAACTCGTTTTAAAGCAATTCACTATTTAACAAGTTCTGAGGTGCCATGCTTTTGCAGGCAATATGTGAATTGAATCATTTGGTCTAATCTTAGATTAATACAAACCAAATCCTTCAGCGAGGACAGTCTTGGGAGCAGCTCCAGGACTTCATCTCATTGTCTTTGACGAAGGCGGGTCCCAAAGAAGACCTGACTATCAGCCAATGGCACGGGTGTCTGAGCGAGGACCAGGGGGTGGCCTGCTGGGGAGGAAGGAGCAAGGGCTTTGCGGTCAGATGACACTTGTTTGAATCCTTCTGCCTATTCCTAGCCGTGTGACCTTAGACAAACTGCTGAGCCTGTCTAGGCTCTGGTCTTCCCCACAGATACCTCTGTGCAAGACAGTTGTGCAACTAGAGAACTAGGGTAAGAAGAATCCATGTCATCCTCTCCTTGCCCCACGCAGGATCTTGCCAAGGCCTCCCAGGATCTGCGTCTGTGTTAAGGGTGCCCTGGGGAGCAATAGGGCTGCTTGGTCCTCCTCCTGTGCCTTGCTGTACCTGCTGCTGGTTAGGGAGCTCTGGAAAGTGCTGGAAGGTTTTCACTCCTACCTGCTCTTTGAAGAGCACCTACTTCTTCCTGACGTCTAGGCTTTGACAGGAAAGGAACCACATTTTTACCCCCTTCTGTGAGCCCCACAGCCCTGCCCTCAGACATCAGCGTAGCACACTCAGGCCCTGCTTCTGCTGACAGATCTGCCCTCCAGGCTGCAGGCCCCTGCTCAGGTGCCGCCCTACCCCACTGACAGTCCTGGGCTTGCAGTCCAGGTAGGTCAAAGTCCCTCCCTGGTGCTGTCACCCCGAATCTGGAAGAGAGAGACTTTCCTGCCTCTTGGGTCACAGCCGGAAGAAGGGGACTCTGGCTACCTGCCACATGAAGTCAGCCCGACTGTAGTGGGAGAGAAACAGGACAGGGAAGGCATACAGAGAGGAGAAATGGAGACGTGGGATGGTGGGCGGGTCAGAGCCAAAGTTCTAGTCCTGAGCCTGCACTTGAGCCATCAGTTCTCAGAGCAATCCTGAGTCCTTCCTGGAAATCTGCTTCAATACACAGAGCCTGGACCAGCGGAGAAGGGCAGCGCCATAAAATCACAGGGCCTTTGCTTCAAAGGCAAGGCCATCTGCCAGCCGCTCGCTGTGGGTCCCTTGGGGGAGATTCTGCAGAACTGTGTGTGGAGTCACGCACTCGGCCCCTGCGGGTTCACCCTGCATGCAGGACGCAGATGAGAGAGCCGGGGAGGGGCCCGCTGTCCTCGCCTGTGGCGGCCCCCCTGCTTTGCATCCCTTTTGTCCACCTGGCTGGGCCTTTTCCACCTGTTGTCCACCTGGCCAATTCCCTCTCAACCTTTCTGGTTCAGCACAAATGTCACTTCCTCTTAGGTGACTTTGCTGACCTTCAGAATGAAAAGGGGACACTTCATCCTCCGGGCTGCTCCTGCCCCCTTGGTACTCTGCCCTTAGCAACAGGGCTGTTTGATTTGGTCTCGTGTGTTTGCCTGGCATGTACACGCTCTCTATCTCTCTCCTCCATGAGACTGGGGGAGGCTGGAGGACAAGAGCTCAAGGCAGGCACAGAGCAGACAGCAGTGAAAAGTTACTCACATGGGATCTGGTCCCACATGTTCCTTGGATGCCCGAGCTACGGCCCGGCCAGTCCAGGACGCCCCGCTCTGGAGGCTGTGACTACCCCCCCAACCCCAGCCTGCCCCCAGTTCTGCCTCTCACCTGCTCCTGTCCCCTCATTGCTTGAGGATAGCATTAAACCCTCATCTTCTAGGTGGATTTTCCCTTCCCTTCTATGAGCTCTTTTTCTTCCATCAGCTTTATACCCTGGACACATTTTAAAAACTGTTCATCTTTGTCTTGGGTGCATCAGATACAAGCAAGAGTGATAAACCAAGCACCAAAAAAATCTATGTTCGCTCTGATTGCCTTTGTGTAGACAGCCACTTCCCCAGCGGCAGAGAGATGGGCCCAGTGGAGCCTCCGGGGCCAGCCACAGGGGCTGTGGGAGTGTGGAGGCCACCATAGCCAGCCTAACAGTGCTCTCTGACCCCTATCGGTGGCCTGGCTGCTAGGACTGGGGCAGGGCTGTTTGCAGAGGAGGTAGCAGAGGGACCCTCATAAAAGAGGATTATTGATGGAGATTTACTCGTAAACACCCTTGTCTGCGGCCCCCGCGGGTATTATCCTTGCATTAGAGAAGGTTTTAGGGAAGAGAAGGGAGGGCAGCTCAGGAATGAGCTTTTCCATCACAGGCACAGAAGGCTCTGGGGAATCTTCACTGGTTGATTCAGGCCTGCCCAGGTAGAACAACAGGTGCCAACCTTCAAGCATGTGGACTCCCCAAGTCCTCATCCCTTGAAGCCCTGATTCCCCCAGATCGTGGCCCCTGGGGTCCCAAGCTCCAAGTGTCTCTGCCAAACACCTCTGAACTGGACCCTAACCCATGTTCTCTAGCGTGGGAGCATCGGTAGAACTTTCTGCCATCGTGGAATGTTCTGTGCTGTCCAGTGTGGTAGTCTACATGTGGCTGTTGAGCCCTTGAAATGTGGCTTCTGCAACTGAGGAACTGAAGCTTGATTGGATTTAGTTTTACTTCATTTAAATTTGAATTCGAACAGCCGCAGTGACTAGTGGCTGCCAAGTTAGATAGCCCAGCTTTAAAGACACCTGTCGAGCAACACCAAGGATGTCTTTTCCAGCGATCCATGAAATTAGATGCTGGCCTCACAATTTCCCAGAATGGGAGGTCGACAGCAAGCCCCTGGCTTCTGGGGGTTCCCTGCCTCCTTGTGGGAGGTGGACCCAAGAAAGCAGCGTAAAAGGGGCTTCCCTAGAAAAGGTCTGCATGGCAGGCCAACTAGAAGTTCTAGGGTCATTTTGCTCCTCCAGGGGAAAAGGGCCATGCATGCTCATACTCAGAACCAGAAAACAAACATCCCAAACGAAGTACAATTGGAAAGACATTTTCCAGCTTCTCTTGTGTCTGTATCACGTGCAGTCCATGATCTCCCATACGCCTGGGCCGCGCTCCCCTTCCCTGCCCTGCTTAGGGGCGCACAGAAAATCACACATATTGAGCACCTGCTATGCAAATGTCACTAGCAGTGATTTAAAATTGGGAATTTTTTGAAGGACGATATAATCCACACTTGTCCCAACCTGACAGGTCAGAGGTCAACAAGCAACGCTCCATAGGACAAATCCGGCCCACTACCTATTTTTATTTTTGAGTCAGAGTTTCAGTCTTGTTGCCCAGGCTGGAGTGCAATGGCATGATCTCGGCTCACCACAACCTCCACCTCCCGGGTTCAAGCGATTCTCCTGCCTCAGCCTCCCAAGTAGCTGGTATTTTTATTTTTTATTTTTTGAGATAGAGTCTCACTCTGTTGCCCAGGCTGGAGTGCAGTGGCATGATCTTGGCTCACTGCGACCTCCACCTCCCAGATTCAAGCAATTCTTCTGCCTCAGCCTTCTGAGTAGCTGAGACTACAGGTGCACGCCACCACGCCGGCTAATTTTTGTATTTTTAGTAGAGATGGGGTTTCGCCATGTTGGCCAGGCTGGTCTCGAACTCCTGACCTCAGGTGATTGGCCTCCCAAAGTGCTGGGATTGCAGGCAGGAACCACCACACCCAGCCTAACTACCTGTTTTTGAACAGCTGTGAAGTAAGAATAGTTTTTACATTTTTTTTTAATTGTTGAAAAATAGCCAAAAGAAGAATACTCATGACACTTGAAAATCATCTAAATTCAGATTTCTGTGTCTGTGGTAGTTTGATTGGGATGCATCCCCACCCCATTCCGCCTGCCGCTCCTCCCCTGCCCTGGCAGGGACCTAGTAACCCCCGAGGCCACCCGGCTCTCAAAGCTGGACACATCTGCTATCTAGCTCTTAGCAAGAAGTCTGCCAGCCCACAGGATTGGTGAGGTGAGGCTGCGGAGGTGAAGAGTGAAATGACCCGCAGAGTCCACATCCTCCCTTCACCCTTGTGCCCACTGCCTTGCTCTGATGAGTGTTCCTAGGGTCTGCTCCTAGGCCACTGGGTCGGGGGCTCCTGGAGGGGGACCTGAGCTGGACTTCGGCTGAGCGGGGTCTGCGGAGGCAGCACAGGGAGGTTGTCCTGGTGAATGGCACCGTGTGCGGCAGAGCCTGTAGTTGGGCGCATAAGGCCTCCTGGGGCCAGGGGGTTCACCTGAGCAGGGACACGGGGAGGGCTGCCCTGTGGCCCGCTGTGACCTTCAGGCCCCATCTGCTCCCCTGGGCTCCATGCCCTAAGCATGCTCTGCTCAGGACGCCTTGGGTAGGTTGCTGAGTCCTCTGCGGCTTCCCCCAGGCAGGGCATGGGAGGTGGAAGGAAAGGGATGGAGGGGGGTGTCTGTGTCAGACACAGAGACAGGGACAGGCAAGGGAAACAGAGACAGGGAGAGACAGAGATGGGGGAAATGGGAGAGAGACAGAGAGAGGACAAGACAGCTGCAGAGATAGAGAGAGAAAGAAAGAGACTGAGAAAGAGAGTGAGAAACAGAGAGAGAAAGAGGATGAGACAGATACAGAGATAGAGAAAGATAGAGACAGAAAAAGAGACAAAGGGACAGAGACACAGAGAGGCAAGGAGAGGGAGACAGATACAGAGGTAGGAAGAGAGAAACAGATGGTGGGAGTAGGTGGGGATGGAAATCTGCTGCATCAGATGAGGCCGTAGAGAGCTGGCCGGGAAGGGAGGTGCCCACCACATCCCAACCTATAAGCGATGTACTTCCTTCTTGGGCCACTAAGCCATCACTGCCCAGTCTTCAGGAGCCCTCTTTGGTGTGGGACCCCCACTGCGTTTGAGGGGGCTCTGTGGCCATGCTCCCTTCAGAAACGCCACTTTCTTTTTTGAGGCATTTACTTTGAGCTGAAGGAAGCTCTTGTTTGCTGTTGGTTTCCCCTGTAATTTCATCTTTACTTTTTTATAAAAATAAATACATACATACATACATACATAAGTCCTATAGTGTCATGAAAGCAATTTTGAATATTTATAAAAAATTTTTTCCTTGCTCAACTGCCATGTTAAGGGGAAGCTGCCAGGCCTTAATTCCCCAATATAACTGATTCAAAGGTTGCTTTCATCTGAAGGGTGACTTCCTCCCAGGTTTCCTATAAATACCTAGTTGCTTCCTTTCTCTCTCTTGTGTATACACAAAAATAAGGGAACCCACGGCATGCACTCCCTCACACTCCCACACGCGTGTGCACCTCACACTTAGGCAGATTTATCCACGAGCCCCGGAATGTGGCTCCCCACAGTGAAAAGCTCAACGGGGAAAACCTCAGAAGACCCCGAGAGCCTGATCAAAAAGCTCCAGGAGTTTGTACAACACAAATCACTACAGACAAACTTGATTGCTTTTTTGATTAGTAGGTAAGGGGAATGGATTCACCACACGGCCTCATGGAATATTGTGCACTTAATCCCCAATTGGCTTGGTAATGACCATGTCATATGGCCTGGAATCTGGTGAAAAGACTGCAGAGTGAGGGCGGTGGTGGCAGCTAGAGCCTGGGGTCAGGGCTGGGCTGTGGGGTGGTTTGGGCCAAGGGGTGAATGGAAGGGGAGAGGGAATCTCCTGTCCTTCACCGGCTGCTTTTCCTGCAGCTATGCTTCCCTTGGCAAACCCTGCTCATTCTTAAAGCTTTTGCGGCCTCCTCTGATGTCCCCTTCCGGAGACAGTCACTGATGAGGGTGCATACTCACGGGGGGTCCAAGGAGTGTCCTGAGGGTTCCGTTGCTGCATAAGCTCTCAGCCCACACAGCCACCTGAGAGAAAGGATTAGAATCGTACCCGTGGTGCAGCCTGGCAGGACAAGGACTCTTGGAGCCCAAGTCACACATCTCCCACCCCAGGCAGGCTCCACCTCTCGGCGAGGCCCTCACAGCCACCCCGGCTCATCAGGAGGGGATTGCCGTGAGCTGCTTTCCCCACTTGGACAGCAAAGCACGACTCCACACAAGTCTGCTTTCCTTGAAACTGAAGCTTAAACCTTTAAGCCCTAAATGTAGAGCCATTTTGCAATGTTGTTTTCTAGTGTGTATTAGAAGTCCTTAGTGTTCAGGGCGCCACGGGCAAAACTTAAACATTGACCATCTCTGGAGTCCTTTCCTGGGACCTGTGTCCTGGAGCTGCCAGTGGGGAGAACTGGGATATCTTTATTCAAAAAGCCTAAGGCCCGGTGCCCTCAGAAGCCCCCATTCTGAGAAGGCAGATGGGTAAATTAATCAAATAACCAACCATCGGGGTGGCCCAGTGTGCTAAGCCAGGCAACACGGAAGGGGTCCCATTCCCCATGGGCTTCCTGAGTCCCTGGGGCTTTTTGTGTAGCTTTTTTCTTTCCTCCTCTGGTACTGTTTGACGTGATCCTTGCCTATCGGGGATCTGCCTCCAGCCGCACTTCCCATCCCTCCCGCCATCCGGGGACCACGCTTCTCATCCAAGGAGACCAGGGGCATGGGATTGCCACAGTGGTTAGAGGAGTATCTAAAAATGGAGTAGCCGAGTTCTGGAGCGAGGGCCCGAGGGTTCCTCTGATTCAAATGCACGAGCCTTGATGTAGAAATGGCAGCGTTTCTTTAATCTTAACTTCATTTTGCTTATTGGATGGTTCTGGGGCAGTTGTGGGTAGGCCAGAGAGGTGTTAGGAGGCTTCAGGGGAAAGTGGGCCTGGGCCTTCCTCTTCTTTTGTACGTTCACGGAGGAAACACAGTTGGTGTTTGGGAAATTCTCACCTCTGAGTGTGGGGTTCGGAGATGCTGAAGCCCAGTTCAGGCAGACAGGCAGGCAATCGAGGGAGAAGTGATGGTGAAAACCAACCACGGTCTTTTCAAGTCCAAGAGAAAGTAGCAGACAGAGAGTAAGACAGGTGAAGAGGGCAAGTCATTGCAAAGTCTAGAGAGGAACAGAGTGGGGAAACAACAGATGGAAACCTCTTATTTCAAAGGGATGAGAGAAACACCCCTCAGCCGTTGATATCTTCCTCCATTTGGCTCATCACATGAGTCAAAGTAATGAACCTGCCTGTGAGAACATGCAAATTCCAAAGGAAAGGAGCTGATGAATGTCACAGGTGGGTTGCTTGTTCATTGCAACCAAACGCTTAGACAAAAATGTCCAGACATGCGTCTCCTTCGGCAAGGAATGAGTTATCAAACCACTAAAGCAACGAAAACAAAACACCGTGTCTTGAAAACCAGAAAAGTCAAGAAAGAATATTGCTTTCTTAATAATAAATACATTTCATGGGCAAGAATTGCAAGGGAATCGTTTAAATTAATTTCCGCTTTGTTTGTTTGGTTTATACAGGGCTTAAGTCCCAGCTGACAGTGATCTGTAAAAGTTCTAACATATTGAATTCTGATTTTCTTGCAGCCAGAATCCCATAGTCCAAATGATTTCTCTTTCAACTCTGCTAATCAGACAGGCAGGGCTCCAATGGACTCCTAGTTCAACCAAATTGCACCCGCTGTTTTGGGGGTGTAAATAATAGCTGATGAAAGCTTTAAATGCAGAGCTGGTGGCATTTCTCTCTGGAGAGCTGGTTCAAGGGTGTGGGGGACAACAGTGAGATTAAAATGAGCAAGGAGAGGTGGGGGAGGCCTTTTCCTACCTGGCGGATGTCCTGTGTGGCTCTGAGGAACTTTCCTCCCCTCTATGCCCCACCCCTTCTGGAGCGGATGCAGTGGGAAGCCAGGGGAACTCTGAAGCTGATGGAAGGGAGATCATTCCAGTCTGGAATCAGAGGCGCCAAAAGAAAAGCTTTGCCCCTGGCTTTGGTGGGGGCCCCCATCACTGGGTGCTGTGAGACTTCCCTCTCCAAATTGATGACCTGCTCAAGCCTGGGCCCCTCCCTCCCACTCAGACCCTCCAGCTGGATTGCAAGAGGGACCTGACCAATGGTTCTCCTTGGGCCTTTTTCTCCATCTCACCAGCAAGCCTGGCCCACGGTGCCCAGCTCTGCACATGCAGGCAGCGCCAGAGAATCAGAGCAGGGTGGCCTTCCTCACCAACATGCCAGCCCTGATGACCCCACCCACCGGTCAACTCTGCTCACCTGGGTCTAGGTGACAGGCCCCCGAGAGCCATCCCGACCCACAGTCCACCTTTCCTGACCTTGACTTTCCACCCACCTTCTCCAACCTGGCTGTGGGTATTTTCCAAAACCAAATCCATCTGCAAAAGATGTAGGATTACTTAACAAATATATGAATAAACAGTAGGCAAAGTCAACAAGCAGGGATGCACAAGAGGCCCCACAAGCTCTAGAAGCCCATCCTGGGAAGCGCCGCCCCACCCTGTCCATCCTGGTTGGGCTTGTACCGGCCAGGGCTCCCTGGCCAGGAAAGGTCTGTAGCGTGTATGTTTCATGTGTTTTAATGAATTCTATAACCATCAGCCATTCCCTGTATCCCAAAGGGTCTTAACCTAGGCTCTAGGAATGAACTACAGAGTAACTCCAAGCCCCTAAAATTACAGGAAAATGCATACGTAGGTACATTTCCCTGGTCCTTGGCTGTCCTGGGTTCTCGATGCCTCTATGGCCCCCGGAGGGTAAGGCCCCAGCTGCCCATCGAGTCTGCCGGCTGGCGTGTCCCCACAGGGCTTCGTAGGTGCTGTCCCAGAGCCTTAGTCTTGGAGCTGGAGCCAGACGCAGAGGTGCCCTCGGTCTCCCTGGGCCGCTGCCAGGCGACTATGGCCCCTTCTTGCTCCTTCTCTGTTGCGCCGTCTTCCTTCCTTCCTTCCCTCTTTCCAACTGAATTCTCGTTTTTCCTCTCTCCCTAGTGCTTGTACGGCTGCTATGTCCATTCCTCCATCATCCCCACCTTCCACCGGAGGTGCTACTGGCTCCTTCAGGTAGGTGGCTGGGACTGGATTCTTCTTCTGTCACCGGTGCTCGGGAAGGGTCTGTGGAGGGCACTGAGGGCGTGGGGCTCCGCATGCGACACGGCATCGGGCTGAGAGCCCTGGTGAGCTTGCCTAGGGAGACTTCGGCTGTTGTGGCCCTGAGGCCAGCTCGGTGGCTGGGCTGGTGTTGTCAGGTGTCAGGAAGGGGAGAAGGCCTGGTGGCAGGGGTAGCTGTCACCCACTGATGGGAAATAAACCTAGGTGCTTCCAGCTTCCAAGGCACCTCAGTTTTCTTTTGATGAGGACAAGAAAGAAGGCTGAGTATCCTGCCCTGAAATGCCTGTTGGCTGAAAGCTGTAAATTCATTTTGTCTTGTGGGTTAGTTACAAGGCATATGTGGAAAACAGGTTCCCGGAGGTTGCCAGGCGCAGTTGGAATGATTGGGATAGCTGTGGGGAAAAGAGGAAGGAGCTCTGTAATCGATTTGTGATGTCTGCTGTGGCAGGGATGGAACAGGTCGTGGCTGAGCATGTTGGCCATTCCTGTGGGAGAGTGGCCTGGTGCCCGGATCTCTGTCCAAGGTGTTTGTGCACAGCGTTGCTGAGCCAGGGGCGGGTAGGTGCGGGAGGCCCACCTGGCCTCTTGCCCTCTGGGAGTCGTCTGCCAGCTGTCTTGCCTGCCGTGTGGATGGGAAGGTCTGAGGGATCCATGCAGTCGGACTAGACATAGGTCCTTTTCAAAACGCATTCTCTGATTTGCAGCTGTTCTTGGTAGAACCCATTCCCCATGGCCTGCCTCTGTCACCCCAAGTTCTTACTGTTGCCTCTACCCAGGAGTTGCTGCCTGAGGCCTTTCCCACCATGGTTGTACTTTCTGTTGTTCAAGGCAGCAAACCCCTGGGCCTTGATGGTTTAGGGATCTCTCTGACCTAGCAGGGGTGTAGTTGGAGGGGCCTGGCAGCTGGGGAAGCAAGTCCCCCAAGGCTATGACACAAGCTCAGGGAGAAAAGAGTCACACATGCCACGGAGTGCAGAGAGGCTGATGGTCTCAGGAGAACTGGTCTGGAAGGTGCCCACAGGGCCGGAGCCATCTCGATGTGGAGGCCGGGCTCAGCCTAGACAAGGCTCTCTATCCATCGGCTCTGCCCAGCCCCAGCCTCCAAACCCTTTCCGTTCTCCCTCACTTCCCAGAAATAGCTGTCTGTGGTTCAGCAAGTTGAGTAGCAAATGACGCCTGAGACCGTCCGGGGACGTGCTGATTTGCAGAGGCTGCTTCCCGATACCTTACCCTGTCATCAGTTTCCCTGGCTCTGCCTCCCCTGGAGGCTGACGTGCTAGCACCTGCTTTTCTAATTGCTCAGACCTGTGTGCTTGAGGAGGGGAGTTGTCACATGGTCGTGGGATGAGGCTTTTGGGGTCTTGTTACTAGGAATTGGTCCCAAGGTGTTCCACCCCTTGGCAGAGGGTTTTCTCCTCTACCCGATGAAGGGTGGGGTTCCACCCAAGGCCAGAGTTCTGGCGGCTGAGTCAGAGTCAGAGCATGTCCTTGAGTCCCCAGAGACAACCTTTGGCTTCCCAAGAAACACCATTTATCCAAAGCAGCGTGCAGCCCTGTACACTCCTTCCTGGGCCTCCAGCCCCACGGGTCTGGTTTCTGCCCTTTTCCTTTTCAGTTTCATGCCCCCTGGTCAGAACATCTCTTCGGCCATTGCCCCCCTGTCGGGGCAGCACCTGGAAGCTGGCATCCTGCCAGCAGCCTGGCCGCCCGCTCCTCCAGGCCTTTTCTCCTGCACCCACACCTCCGCCTGCCTCCCCTCATTCCATCATGCCCTTGTGGCTTTTTAATTCCACTAAATTTACTTTCCTGGAATCAGACACCACTGGGCAGCCACAAGGTCTGAACTGATGACTTCCCAAGCTGCATTCTGCTCATTCCGGGTCCCTCCTAGATTCAGCTGCTCCTGTTGCTCAACTCGGGCCAAGCGAGGAGAGGGATCCTGCTCTCTACCCCAGCCCACCCTCACTGGCGCTCCTGTTTCCCGGCCTCCGTATGCTGGAGACATACCTGGACTGATTCATGTGTGTCTGGTTCGTTACCTCCCAGCTGGCGGGGAAGCTGGAGTCTCCCCGAAGGCCGGGATGGCAGGACCAGGCTTCTTCATGGCCGAGCTGGGTCCTCTTCATCTTCTCTGCCCAAGCCCGGGGGAGCCATCCCTCCCCGTCCCTCACCTCTGTGTCCTCCAGCATCAGACTTGTTTCTGTGATCAGATCACAAAGAGGGAGCGCACACAGGTGTGGGGGGCTCCTGCTCCCCCAGGTCTGTGCGGGACAACAGGAGGTTAAGGAGCTAAGGCCAAAGCAATTAGCACAATGCACGTCCTGCTCGGAGCCCAGAGCCAATGTGGCAGCCGGTGCCACTCAGGGCAATTTGTTCTGGTGCTAATTACAACACCAGGATAATGATGGTGTGGCCAGGTTTAATTTCTCTGATGTTAAATAGGAAAGAAGCCTTGAGATACTGGCTCAGATGGAAATTGGCTCAAGTTTGTCTCTGACACCAATTACCAAGAAAAAGGATTAGGCGGAGTCCAAGGTGTCAGGGCAGTGCCCGTGTTGAGAGCTGAGGAAGGAGGCTGCTCAGATGCCAGCCCCGAGCCAGCCTGGTCCTCTGAATGCAGGAGGCATTAGGAAAGGGAGTGATGGGCTGGCCATGCTCTCTCAGCCCCCTGCAGGGGGTGAGCCTTCTAGAAAGGTAAGGGCATTGGAGGAAGGAGGGAGGGAGGGAGGAAGGAAAGGAAGAAGTGCTTCTGGAAAAAGGAGACTTTCTCCAAGGAATAGCACCCACTGCCCCACCTTTATATCCTCAGTTCAGGGGCCGCCTCCTGCCAGCCCACTGTGAACTCACTCCTGCCCTCTGAGATGCTCCAGCTGATGTCACCCAAGGCCACTTGGCACTTAGTGGGCATGTCTGCCTATGTTGGCCTCGGTTTTCCTCTCCAACTAGTTAGCTCCCAAGGGAGAGACATGCGTTCCTGTCTCCCCCAAGTGCCCAGCACAGAGCCACAGCCACCACAGGGCAGGAGCCAGCATTTGGGAGAGCCATGTTCTGCTGTGGTGATCTGTCCGCCCCGGGGCAGGAATGAGCAGGCCTCGCAGACTTGGGGCCTGGAGCTCAGGGTTGGTGCCAAGATTTACAGAGGAGGGCCTGAGTTGACGTGGCACATAAGCTTCTGAGTCGTCGGGCTTTCCGGAGAGGGTGCTATCTCTCTGTCTATGTCTGTCTGTCTGTCTTTCAGGCTCTCTGTCTCTCTCTGCCTCTCTCTCTGTCGTGTTCTCCCTCCCCATCTCTCCATTGCTGACAAATATTCTATTAGGCTATGAGCGAGGAGACGGGCAGGGAGCCTCTCACAGGCAGGGCACTAAAGCCCGTTTGGCCCACAGGTGCATAAAGCCATTGGCATGACCAGTGGCCACCATGTGAGGTCACCAGGACAGCTGGGGAGGGACCAGATGACCTGAGCTCAGTCCACTCCAGCTGGGCAGGGCCAGAGCCATGACCTGGAGGAGGCCACCTCTTCCCCTCTGCTGGTGGCACACATCCTCAGCATTGCTGGGGTCTCTGTGTCACAGCTGACAGGGCCTTCAGGCTCCCCTGAGCCTACCTAGTGCATTTTCTAGAAGGGTTTCTGAGACCCAGCGAGAGCAGGGCCAGGCCCAGGTCACCCAGCGGTCAGGGGAGGAGCGGGCAGTGCTCCGTTCTCCCGATGTCTTGGCCTCTGCCCCTACCGCCTGATGTGGGTGTCACTGCAGCCGCAGGGCCCTGAGCCTCGTGAGGTGGAGGAGGCATGAAGGGGTGAGCTGGACAGAGCGGTCCCTCCTGTTTGGGATTTTCTGATGGTTTTGAGGGGTAGGCAGCAGAGGTTCAGGGCCCCCTGACCTCCTCATGTGCCCGTCTCCCGTCCTCCACCTTCTGTCCTTCTCTGCATTCTCTGCCTGCCCCCTCAGGGGACCAGGCCCCCATTCCAGGCCAGACTTCCCTGCAGATTCTCTATGGCTCATTTGGAAACTATTTCTGCTTCTAATGAGTGTTTTTCTTTGTGCCCTTGTCCTCTAAAATGCTTAATGACTGCTTTCCGTGCTCGAGTGAAGCGGGGGTGTGTCCCCGCATGGCTGCCATTGCCAGGCCGGGGCTGTTTGGCTGCCAAGCCCGGCTTGCTTGGGTGGAGGCAGCGGGGGGTCCTTCCTGGCCCACACTGGCAGCACAGACCAAGCCTGTGGGGGCAAGAGCACGGCTGCGGGGAGACGGGGACCCTGGGGCCTTAAGAGACCACAGGACAGGGTGGCAGTGCAGGTCGGGGCTCCCACATCACTGGAGCAGGCAGATATTTGAACCTGAGTTCTAGGAGTTGAGCTCCTTGGGGGACTCTGGATTCAGAGTCTGAGGAGCTGGATTACAGCTCTGCCTAGACATACCTGAGCACCAGGAGCGGTGACCGTGCCACTGGACGCTTCTGGTGCTGACTCCTGGCTGGGCAGTGAGCCTCCACCACGCACCGCCCTTCACCTGGGAGAAAACAGCCTTCAAGAAGCTCCACAGTTGCTCAGTCAATAGGGGGCAACCATTGCTGCCCTCCGTTGCCTCCCCTGGGGGCACCACCGTCACCCCTGTTTATAGATGAGGCATTTGAGAATCAGAGAGATTGGGTACCTTGTCGCAGATCACGGAAGTGGCCAGAAAGTGGGACAGCTGCTGGGCCCTCAGCCTGGACGCTCTCTGCTTGCTGCCCTCACATGAGCCTTTGCCAGCCCTGGGTCCCCCCAGAAGTAGTGGGTGCAGGGCACAGGGATGCCATCACCCCCTAGAGCAGGCACCGTGAAACTAAGCACCACAGGCATTGTGGCCAGAACAGAGCCCAGCCACAGCAGCCTCTGTGGCTGGTGCTGCTGAGTGGGGACTCGGGGCGGGGACAATGCCAGTTCACCATGGGGTTCACTCCAGGTGGTCCTGGCCCCAAAGGGCCCCCATGTCCAGGAGTGAAGTTACCTTTACCTGGGACTCACCACCCCCAAGGAGAGGAAGAAGATGCCTTCTCGATGGGGCTGCCTCTGGGCGGGATCCAGGCTTCCCCACAAGGCCTGGGGCTCTGAAACCAGGTTCACAGGGGAGAGCTGAAGCCCCAGATCCCCAAATCAGTGGGCATTCCGTCCCCAGAGTGGTCAGCTGCTTGTCCACCCTTGGGCTGAGAGCAGGGTTTCCTAGGGTAGTTCCCAGAGAGGGGAGAAGGGCAAGGCTGCAGGGAGAGGCCCTGGGGGAGATGCCCCGGTTCCACTCCTGCCCCAGGCCATCTGCCCTCCATGGGAGCCCTGCAGAGTTAGCCAGAACATGGATCTCTCCAGCCAGAACAGGTCCCATTGGCATACTCAGCCCTTTGGCCCATAGGAGGAACAGCTGGGGCTGGGGCAGCTCCATGGCAGAGGGACCAGCAGTCCTAGAGCCCAGGCTCGGGGCTCCCCCAAGGAGGAGGAGGAGGGCAAGCAGCCTCTCCAGGCTGCTACAGCCTCTGGAGTTCCATACTCAGACCCCAGAGAAGCCACTTCTGCTCCTTGTTCTGGAGACCTTGCAGCCAACAGCCATTTCAGCCTCTGCCCCAGACACAGGCTCTATAGGCCTCAGCCCAGGCATGCCCCCAGGGAGTCCTCCCTTCCTGCTGCAGCCCTCAAGAGGGGCCGTGGGGCCCCCTCACTGCTGAAGAATCTTTTCAGAGGGACAGGCCCTGCAGGTCCCTGAGGGCAACTGAGTCCCAGGCACCCCCAGCCAACAGAGAAGAGAGCAGGCCGTGAGCCCTCCTGGCCCAGCTCCAGGGACTGTGGCACCTCACGGTGGGTCTGAGATGAGCCCAGCTCCACACTGGGGGATTAGTGTATATTTCTCTCCACTGACACCAGAATCTGGCTGTGGAACGCGATGGCCTCTCTGAGCCGACTGCCTCTGCTTCCCCAAGAAGGGTCCTCAGGACGTGTCTCTTCTGGGAGCACCAAAGCATGCTGCTGTGTCAGGTCTAGGCATCCTGCAGGGTCCCTGAACACCAGCCCCTGCCTGCTGCAACCACACAGGAGGCTGCCCTTCCGGGGCCACCCCCCTGAACACTGGGTGAGTGGATGAGCAGCATCAGCCCTCTGTGTGGGGTGGGGTTTAGACCCGTCAAACAGTGGGGTTAGGATCACCCAAAGAAGCACCTATTAGCTGTGTGACACTGGGCAGTGTGTCTAATTTCTCTGAGTCTCAGTTAGCTCATTCATAAAATGGAGCCAACAGCAAAGAAGTAGCTATTAGCTGTGTGACTCTGGGCAGTCTGTCTATTTTCTCTGAGTCTCAGTTTGCTCATCCATAAAATGGAGCCAACAGCAGCATGGACTACAGAGGCTGTTGGGGGAGTGAAGTCTGCATTGATGCCGTGCATTTAAAATGTCACCCAGTTCCTGGCACAGGGCAAGCATCCCACGAATGATAGCTTGATGCTGCCAGCACCAGGTAGACCTGTAAGCTGACGTCCTGAATCCCGGAGAAAGCGTCTGTGACATCCCCACCCCATCCCTAGCATCCCACCTCCACTTTCTCTCTCCCAGAGGGGTTGAGCTAGGCCGAGCCAGCCCCTCCCAAAGCCCGAGCCAGGCAGGAGCCCCGCTGGTACAGGCAGCCTCTCTACCCTTCATGCCACCCTCTTCTGCAGCTTGGACAGAGAAGGGAGCAGAGGCTACACCACGGTGGTGCTGTCATTGCAATAAACGTCCCTCAGCCACTCAACAGACTTGATGTCTATTTGGAGAATGAGCAGCTCTTTGGCAACCCAAATGTCTCCCCAGAAGTGCAGCCTCTCCCCGCACCCCCCAAGGACCATGCCCTATAGCCCTCAGGAAGGATTGCCCTGGCGGTGAGCTGTGAGCTCGGTCATGGAAGCGACTGCAGGCCAAGTGGGACACCCGGAAGAGCGTGGCCACGCTCACCCCTCAGCCCGTGGCCTCCTCCTGGTAGTGGGGACCTCTCCACCCAGATGAGCTGGGCTCTTCCCCGCAGGCCATCTCTAGGATGCACAAACTAGCTTAACAGGAATCATTTCTTCCTTTCTTTTTCTTTCTTCTTTTTAAAAAATCTTTCTTAAAATGGAGAATATTATAGCTTCATAAAAAATACCCGAGCTTTTTGCTCAGTAACTGTTTTTATGTTTCGTCAGGGTGAAATAGAAGTGGCTGGGAAATAAAGCCTGACGGCACTGACTCTGTACCTGGGCCTTCCACTGCCATCCATCGCTGAGGCAGGGCTCCATGGCTCCTACCAAATGAGGCTTGGTGGGGGGGATTAGAGCAACAGGTGGCATTGCTGTCAGCCTGACACTCTGCCCCAAAGAGGACATTTGGACCCATGTGCTTCAAGGAAAGGAAGCAAGTCGCTCCCTGAGGGGTCCTGGCCTCCACATCTGGGGTCAGCAGGGAGGGGAAGGTGTCCCAGGCCTGCCAGACCCTCTGCGCACCATCCCGCAGCCCAGCCCTGGTATCTTTGGTGTTATAAGCACCCTGTGTTACCTTCAGCCACCAAGAGTGGGGACGTGGCTGATGCCGAGGTCCCCCTATACATGCTCACTACCGTGCATGGCTCAGGAGACCACAGCCCTGGCCGTGGGTGACGGCCACTGAGCGCCTGATCAGGAACTTCAAGGCCTGGCTTTTGGTTCTCACAGCTACCCTGGGAAGGAAACAGGGCGGGGGTGAGTTCGTCCTAGTGTTTCATAGAAGAAGAAACTGCGGGGTCAAGAAGAGAATAAGGGGCTCCCAAAGACATAGGGTAAGCAGGACCCTGGTCCAGGCCCTTTAAACAGACATGGTCCCTGTCCTGGGGGAGCCCACAGGCCATAGTGCCCAGGCCCAGGCCCAAGGTGCACACATGTGCAACGAACAGAGGTGAGAAGGAAGAGCAGCTTCTAGAGCCTGGATTTGCTGGCCTCACAGGGGCCAGTCCTGATGCCAAGAAGGGCAAGAGAAAGGTTGACCGACCCTGACATAAACCCCGAGTTTCCCCTGCCCTGGCCCTGGGTGTCCCTGTGAGGCTGGGGTCTGATGGGACCTTTCTTCCACACCCTTGGCTGCCGCAACTAAGCTGACCATGGGCACGCTCCAGAGCACTTGGGCCTCAGCAGGGGACACTGAGCCAGCCTGCCCCACTCCGGGGGTAGCTGGAACTCGGCAGCAGAGACAGGAGTGGCCAGGCCCTGACATTTGGGGTGGATCCTTGCATGGACAGCAGATGGAGGACCCTGTGGTGTCAAAGCCATTTCTGACCCTAGCCTAGTTGGTGGTCCCTAAAGCTGGTCAAGACGGTGAATCCAGAGAAGGAGACACAGGATGGGCCGGGTGGTCAGAGGAGACTTCCTGGAGGAGGTGAGCCCAAAGTTGAAGGATGGAAGAAATGGGGAGGGGGTGTTTCCATGCCCTCTGACATGGAGCAAGCACGGGTCACAGTGGTAAGTGCTCAGTGAGACTAACAAGGCCACTTGAGGGGGTCCCAGTTCCCATGAGCCAGTTCCACATACCTCACCCGGCACAGGGCTGTCTGGGAAGAGGCCCTCAGGACAGGTGTCCCAGCACTGGCGCCAGCCAGGTGATCTGGAGGGGAGCATGGGGAAGGGCCTGGAATCCTCGTGTCTCTCTGCTGGGCTCAGAAGAGAGCAGGACAGGAAGAGCCTCACCAGACCAGTGCACGCAGGTTCAACATGGCCATGCAAGCTCCCCACAGCTGACAGTGACGGCAGTGGCCATCCTCATCCTCATCCTCATCCTGTCATCAGTAGCAATCACAACAGTCATCGAGGGCTGCGGGCAAGCACTCGGCCTGCCTGTGAGGCCAGCATTTAGTCACTGTCACCATGTGGAAAGGAGGCTGGGTCTGTGCTTCAGGTCAGGCCTCTGCAGCCCCCGCCATGCAGAGGGAAGGCTGGCTGAAGACCCAGACACTGGCTCGCTTCACAGAACTTGCAGGAAAGACAAGACCCCAGCAGACGCTTGTGCCATTAGATAATTAGGAGAAGGGCAAGGGGTTGTGAGGGAGGCCAGGGCTCCAGCGGTGCCCCAGGTAGGAGGAAACCCTGGCAGGAGTGACCATGGTGACACTGAGAAACTCACTCAGTCCAGAAGCTGCAGGCCAGGGATAGAAACCCAACCCTGGTCTTAGAAGCCGCCTCGAAAGCTTCATCTGGACTAGTAAACGGCAAAGCCCTCCTGCAGCTGGGGAGGGGCGGGTTTTGGAAAAGAGAGCTGAGGATGAAAGGCTGTGTCAGCCAGAGGGTTCCTGAGCTGCCTCCTGGGTCTGGCTTCATTCTAGCTGGCAGCTTCCACATCTTTCTCCATTTAATGTCCCTTGAATAACGTGATGAGGAGATAAGGTAGACACTGGGAATTTACGGTGCTATGCAAAAAATTGCTCAATTCCATTAAGATTTCAGGACCCTTGCCAAGGCTGCACGGCAGAGCGGATGGTATTTCCCGCTCAGACATCTTTGCCTGATTGCAATTTACGATGCCAAGGCCACTGCCGTACCCACCTAAAGCCTCCAGAAAATATGGCTGAGCTCCCAAAACAGCCATTATCCTCTCTGAGAAAAGTCACTGGGCATTTTCTAGAAGATTCCCTCTTCCTGATTCCTTCCTTCACCCCTTCCCGCCTCTGGGGACTGGGCGACTGGAAGACATCCAGTCGGCTTTCTCAGAGGGTCCCCTTGCAGGCCCCCTTGCTCACCCTTCACCTTGTAGACTGCGGTGGCCAATGTCTGCTATGCGGCCAGAGCCCTCCGGGGAGGGGCACCCTCTGCTCCCTCCATGTGGACGGGTGGGTACTGAGTACAGGGGAGACCTTGGGGCATCAGGAAAGTCTTCCTCCTGGCCACCTACGTGGGACCACCAGAGCCAAAGGTTTTGAATTCATCTCCACCCTTATGAGCCAAGTGACTCTGGCCAACCGAATCAACTTCTTTGAACCTTATTTCCTTTTTGGTAAAATAAAATAAAATACCTCCCTCCTGAGCTGAATGGGAAGATAAAGAATTGAGCTAAGACACGCAGGTCTTTTGGACTTGGCAGCCCTCTGGGAAGTGGTAGCTGTTGTCACCCCGCCAGGACCCTTTCCAGCAGCTTTTACTCTAGGGGATTGGATGGGTGGAAGTAGCAGTGGTTGGGGAAAGGGGTCCCCTGAGAAGGTCCTATCCAGCCCACCTTGCAAATGGCAAAATGCTAGGCTTGTGAGATGCAACTGTGTGATTAGGAACAAAACTCATTTGTTCTGCAGCCTCAGGTGGGAATCTGGTGTCTGGTTGAGGGAGATGGAAGCTCCGCCTTCTGGCAGTTGTCTCCTCCATGCCACCCTCCCCAAGCCCCTCTGCTCCACACCACCCACTGTGACTGCCACCAGGACCTCTCCTGGCCTGGCCTGCCAACGCTCCTCTGTCCCTCAGCCCTTAGGGACTGGGCTGCCCAGGCTCGACTGGGAGAGAGGAAGGATGAAGCTGCCAGAGCTGCAGTTCCTTAGAGATGGAAATTATTAATTAGTCTTATTATCCAGAACTTGTCAGTCTCTTAATCCTTCCGTCGGCAGAGGGGTTTATGCCTCCACGGCATGTGCTGTCAGCTTGGCTAAACAATCGCTTTTCATATACAGCCAGAACAATGGGCAATACAGTTTGGTTACTATCTTTATTTATCAAGCCAAACAATTCCTGCCCCCTCTAAGAACATCCTTCAAAGATGCGGAGAATGCAGAAGCCGCTTAATTTCCCTTCTAGATGGCTTATAATATGGGGCTTTTGTTTAATTATCCTTTTCATGTAATCTTCAGCTGACATTGTGTCCTTAATATTCTAATCTCCTTTGGAGCAAAGGGGAGACTGTAGTTTCCAAAGCAAAAGACAAAACTTTGCCTCAAGGAAACACTTTCTCTTTCGCTTCTGAAGTGATTCAAAGGGCAAAGAGTGAAATCCAGACGTAGTGGGACAGAATGCAGTGGAAAACGTGGGCCGTGGGTGACCCGCTCTGCGTGTGGACCTCAGCAGCTTGCTGGGCCTCCAGCTGCGCCCAGCTGGTGATGTTGGTCTGTGGGCGTGTCAGAGACTCTAGCTCAACAAGGAAGTCCCATGACATGGTGTCATCACCGCTTTTAGCACTGCTAATGTTTCAGTGGCTCTCGGGATGCAGGTTGTATATTCCCACGGGAGACACACCACCTGCTTCAGACTCCTGGCAAATGGTTTTGCCTAGACAGGTGAACACAGGTGCGCCCAGGTACCCACAGGTGCACACAGCTGTACACAGGCGTCACTGCGCCACAAGCCTCCCCTCTCAGTTCTCCTGCCTTCCTGCTGGAGTCAGGATCTGGGGGAAGTGGGTACCTGAAGGAGGCTTCTTGCCATCCCCATCACCACCCCAAAATGGGCAGGACGTCCTGGGGGATTTTCTGCTCTTTTTCCAGACATGCCAGGGTCCCTGTAGGTGATGGGGAATATTAACAGAGCTGTCTTCTCACTCCATCTGGCTTCTGGAAGAAGGCAGCCATGAGCCCAGGGTGTGTCTTCCCCTGGCCTCATTGGGCTATCGTGTGAGATGCGCTGGTGCCGGCAAGCCTCATGCCCAGCCCAGCCAGCCTAGCTCAGCTCAGCAGCATCCCAAGCCTGAAGCCCCTGGAACCTAGGCCGCCTCCCAGCATGCAGAGCCATCCTGCCTCACGTCTTTCTTTGCTGTTCCTGCAATTCTGCCTCTCTACCTTGTCCCTTATCTGCTTCTGCCAGAGCAGCCCCGCTGGCTGGCAGCCACTGAACCCACATAGCCAAGTGCTCCTGTGAGTTCAGCTTCCCTTCAGCTCAGTGTTCTGCACCCCCAGAAGATATATGTGTGCATGCGTGTGAATGTGTGTATGTGTGTATGAGTGTGTGTATGTCAGTGTGTGAGAGTGCACAAGTGTGTATGTATGCGAATGTGTGTGCATGTGTATGAATGCCTGTGTATGAGTCTGAGTACATGTGTATGTCCGTGTGTGAGTCCGTATGAGGGTGTTTGTGTGAGTGCATGTGTCCGTGTGTTTGCATATGTGTGTGAGGGCATGTGTGCGTGCTTGTGTGTGAGTACGTGTGTGTGAGTGCATGTGTCCATGTGTGTGCATGTGTGTGAGTGCATGTGTGTATGAGTGCATTTGTAAGTGTATGTGTGTATGAGTGCATGTATGTGTGCATGTGTGTGTGCATGTGAGTGCCTGCATGTGCGTATATGAGTGTGTGTGTGTGTGTGTGTGTGTGAGTGAAAGAGAGAGAGAGATGTCCTCGCCCCTAGTTCCCCTCTCCTCCTCTTCTCCCCCTGTTCCTTCCAGCTTTCCTTCTCCTCCAGGCCCCGATGAGGCTCTTGGAGAGGTCACTAATGTCCTCTGCCTTGCTATACCGGAAGGTCACCGTGCCACCGTCATGTTTCCTGGCCTCCCAGCAGCACCCCTTCAGGCGGCCATTCCCTCCTTATGAACGCTCCCTGCTGCCGAGACCTGCCGGCTATCTCCCTCCTGTCTGTTCTTCACAATCCCTCCTTATGAACGCTCCCTGCTGCCGAGACCTCCCGGCTATCTCCCTCCTGTCTGTTCTTCACATTCCCTCCTTATGAACGCTCCCTGCTGCCGAGACCTCCCGGCTATCTCCCTCCTGTCTGTTCTTCACAATCCCTCTTGCTCAGCCCCCTTATGCTGGACTATCCCTGAGCTTCTGAGACCTTCTCTTCTCTGTCTACACTTTCTCCTGGGGTCATCTCATCCAGCCCCACGGCCCCAGTGCCAAACCATATGCTAGTGACTCCCACGCTCATATCTATGTCCTGCCTCACTGCTCTGCACCAGACTTTTACCCGACTCAACATCACCTCTTAATGCAGAATCTGCGTCTCCAACTTCTCACGGCTAGAGCAGGACTCATGATGATTTCCTCCCTGAGCTGCTCTTCCTCCTGCCTTAGAGCAACAATGGCTTGCTGTCATGCAGAGGCTCAAGCCAACCCTCCGTTATGCCCCTCTTTCCCTCACTGCCTCTTTCGTGCTCAAAAATATGTCCTGAACCCACCTCCTTCTCTCCCTGTCTTCTGCTTCCCAACCCTAATCCATGGCTCCCTCCTACCCAGAGCTGGAGTCCCTCCTTCTTAGCCTGTGCTGCCCTCTCCACAAAGCGGTGGGGGCAGCCACTTAAATCCCAAATCAGATCACATCACCCTCATGCTTCAGGCAGTTCAAGAAGTCTCCACGGCACTTAATGTCCAAAACCTTACCGTGATCTCTGAAGACCTGTACCCTTGACCTTGGTCTTCCTCTCCCTGCTCACTCTCCAGCCATACTGGCTTCTTTCTCTCCTCAAAGAGTCAGGTCCTTTCCTGCCTCAGGGCCTTTGCACGTGCTCCTCCCTCTGACTGGAGGCTGCCCTGGACCTTCCGTGGTTGACACTAAGATTCAGGTCTCCTTTCAACTTTCAACTCCGCATCAAAGCCCTCTTGACACTCCATCTAATGTTCCCTCACTCTCTGGCAAGCCCTTCTGTTCCTCCCTCCCCAGCATTTTATGATGAAATGTTTATGATATACAAAAAAGTTGAGAGAATTGTACACACACCCATACACCTGCCATCCAGATTCTGCCATTAACATTTCACCATATCATTTGATCACTTATGTGCTCCACCTATCCAGCAATTTTTCAAGGATTTCAAAGTAAGCAGCAGCCACAGCACACCTCCCCCAAGTCTTTCAAGGTGCATAGCATTAACCAAAGTTCAATATTTGCATACAGTTCTTTTTTTGCTTTTGAAGTAAAGTTTATACACGGCAAAACAATTGAGTGCGTACATGTTAGGTGCACTAGTTGATGAGTTTCGATCGATGCATGCGTCAGTCATACCCTAAGCCCACATCAAGATTTGAAATATCGCCATCACCCCAGAAAGTACCCACATGTCCCTTTGCAGTCAATCCCCACTTCACTCCCAGAGGCCACCACTGTTCTGATCTCTCCACTATAGGTTCATTTTTTTCTGTTCTAGAACTTCATAGAACTGGAATCGTGCAGTATATGCGCTCAGGTATATACTCGGTTTCTTTCACTCCACATCTTATTTTGCCATTCATCATGTTGCTGCTGTCCTACTGTGTTATTTATGCCTTGTCTATCCCCCGAAGCCCAGCCCCATCCTTCAAGCATAAGCTTCATAGGGTCAGGGGCATGATCTGTTTTGTTCACTGTTACATTTGGAGTGCCTGAAGCCATGCCTGGCACATAAGTACTTGTTTATCGGATAGGTGTGAATGGTGTCCACCCATTCAGCACCAGGCGTCCTGAGGGCAGGGCCAGGTTACTACTTCCTGGGGTTTCTCCTAGGTTCTCCCACGGCTGCCCCTAGGTCCAGCTGTGCCCCACGAGCACAAGCGTCAGCACTCGGTAAAGACACCAGAATGAATGCACTCTCCCCGCGGTGTGTCCCCGCCTCCCTCCATTCTCCCGAAGGCATGCTCTTTAGAGATACAGTTTAAACTGGCCTTAGTGTGGGCAGAACTAAAGCATCAGAGAGGCTTTGGAATGCCCAGAAAGGGTGATCCTGGGGACACGAGGCATGAGAATTCTCTGTGAGTTTAGCTTGGAGGATTGAGAAGGAAATTCGGGGCAGAAATGTTGGTTGATCCGGAATTGCTAAAAGATTTCTTAGTTTGGAGACCAGGTTCTCAGAAAAACACTGTCGGTTCCAAAGAAATGAGCTCCCATGGGGTCTCATTTTGCCCTATCTGTGCCCTCAGTTTCTCTGCAGCAGAGGAGGTGGCTTTGGGGTGCAGGCGTCTCCTGTGGAAAGTCCCCAGCTCAGGTCCCTGATGCAGGGGCTCTGTCAACACCTCCTCTCAGTCAGAGTGATGTGAGCTGTAAATGTGCCCAGGCCCCATCCCATGTCATCCCAGGGTGAGCCTGGAGCCGGTGCCAGCCAACTGGGGCCACCTCTACAGCCTGAGAGGGCTGCAGAGCTCCAGACAGGAGGCTGAGCCAACCTCTCTGCATTAAATATGTCTCAGCCTCTCTCAGGAAGCTGGGCCGTAGCAGCCCGAGGTCAAGGGGGAATCCTTCAGCCCCCTGCAGGCTCAGGACATATTTGAGAAAAGGAAAGAGGCAGTGAGGGAAGGAGAGGCACGAAGGAGGGTTGCATGGATGGAGATTTGTCATTGCAGTCAGACCAGAGGAAGAGAGCTCAGGGAGGAAATCAGGAGTCCTGCTTCAGCTACGAGAAGTTTAAGATGCAAATTCTGCATTAAGAAGGTATGTTGAGTTGGATCTAAAATCTGGCACAGAGCAGCCCGTGGCAGCGACAAGAAGCCACCACGGCCAGAGACTGCAGCCTGGAAGCCTGAGCCGGAGGGAGACCCTCAGCTCAGGGAGCTCTTCTCCCCACCCTGAGGAAGGGCAGTGACAAGGAATGCAGCCCCCTCAGATCGCAGCCAAAGCCACTGGGAAGAAGCAAGTTCCCTTCCTTTCCCGGGGAGAACTGTAAAAGCCTCCGGGCAGGGGGACCAGCCGGGAACCAGAGCAGGGGCTGGAGGATTCCCCCTTGACCTCAGGCTGCTGGGGCCCAGCGTCCTGAGGGAGGCTGAGAGCTGGCATCTTGCCGACCCAAGGACAGGGCAGTAGCCCAGGGCGGGGAGCGGGAGTCGCAGAACAAAGAGTCTCATCCCACCCTGGGGAGGGAAACCTCACCTTTCTGCAGCCTCCTGCTGACTGGAGGTCTCCTCAGGTGCACAGGGAGCTGGAGAACACAGCCCACAGGCAGTGGCAGGACCCCAGGGGTGGCTCCTGGAGTGGGCCAGCCCCTGACCTGGCTCCCGTGAGCAGCCTGAGCTCCAAACACCTCCTGGGCCTGTTCCCTCCTGGGGCAGAGGACCTTTCTATCATTTTTATTCCCACCTTCACCCTTGGCCAGGGAGACTGGGGGAGCCCCACCTTGGCCCTGCACTTCCCTCGTAGGTAGTAAGTACTCACTTCATTATGGGCTAAAATATTGTAGACCCAGCATTCACTCTGAGCCTCACCAAGCAAGAGAGATAAAACCCAGCCACTTGGAGACCATGGCCTGGGGCCGCAGGGCCATCACCAGCTCATCCCAGGGCAGACCCGGTGTGGGTAGGTGGGTGAGTACCTGGCATAGAGGGGGCCCACCTCAGACCCGCCTTCCCTCGGGGGGCTCACCAGCCTGACCCAGGCTGGCCCCCAGTCCCAGGAGACTGAGCCTCTCCCCAGGAGGCCTGGAAAGGGCTGTCCTGATGCAGCCGCAAGGCCAGAGCCTGGGTGTTCACACTGACCGGGGTTCTAATCCCACTTCTTCAACCACGTGGAGCTGTGTCACCTCGGGCTAATTAACCCATAACCAGGGGCTCAGTTTCCTCATCTGCAGAATTTTAAAGCACTTTGCACAGGGTCGGACATAGACCAGCACTCAGATAACAATCGTGGCCGGGTGCGGTGGCTCATGCCTGTAATCCCAGCACTTTGGGAGGCCAAGGCAGGTGGATCACAAGGTCAGGATATCAAGACCATCCTAGCTAACATGGCGAAATCCCGTCTCTACTAAAAATACAAAAAATTAGCCAGGCATGGTGGTGGGCACCTGTAGTCCCAACTACTCAGGAGGCTGAGGCAGGAGAATGGCATGAACCTGGGAGGTGGAGCTTGCAGTGAGCCGAGATCGCGCCACTGCACTCCAACCTGGGTGACAGAGTGAGACTCCATCTCAGAAAAAAAAAAAAAAAAACAATTGTGGCTGTTGTCGTGACCATTGTGTTGTTACAAAACCACATGATAACCCCTGATAGAGCTGCCTGTGCCGAGCTGGGCCCACAAAGACCCTGTCCTAGGTTCTCTCCCCTCTCTGGCCATCAGCTGAGTCATATACTGTGACCCACCGGGCCACTGCTTCCAGCATTCACAGCCAAAGACCTTGGCCAAGCGCCGGCCCACACTCACCATGGGCCATGTCTGCCCTGGCGACTCTAGGAAGGTCCCCAGAGCTGCCCGGACCTGGATCCAGCCCCTTCTGTTGCCTCCAAAAGGCTTGGATTCAAAATTCCACAGCAAGATCTTCTCTGGCTGCTCACCCCCAGTCCCCCACCCTTTCCTGGCCAGTGGCTTCCCTGTGTCCCCTGACATCTGAGCCTGAAAGCCATGGCCCTTGTGCGCGCGTTCATAGCCGCAGTTGCCAGTTGTCACCCGTGTCTCCATCGTGCCTCGTCTCTCAGGGTGTGTCAGAGCAGTCACTCCTGCTGCCCCAGGGGAGAGGAGAAGGAAGCCCCATCCCCACCACCCTCCTGACAGCCACTCGTGCTCCCTGCCACATGCCGCTCTCGGCTCCCTGGGATCAGCTGCCTTTGGGGGCAGCTGGGGAAGGTGAAAGGGTTTGGGCATGGCGCCTCTTCAGCCAAAGCCATAATTCTGAACTTGAAGTAGTATGGGCAGTGCTGGGCTGAGAGCCACAGCAGAGAGTCCAGCATGCTTGGGGTTTGGGGCTGCTGTTCCTTTCCAGAGTCACAGGCAGGATCTGCTGCTGGGACCCTGCCATGCTCTGGGCCCCTGGGTGAGTCCAGGAGAACCCCTCTCACTGAGTCACAGTGACTCTGCCCCTTCTCCACCAGGCGAGGCAGGACTTCAGAAACCATCCGGCCCAGAGCCTTGCTTTGCATGGGAAAGCTGCCACCTAGGGCAGGCCAGTGACTTATCCAGGGACACCCAATGACTTAGCAGAAGAGCTGGGCTTGAACCCCAACTTCCTGACTGCGTGGCCAGGCTCTTTCTGAGACTTCCCTCTCAATAGAGATGGTGGGCAACCCACAGCATTTTTAACACTCCAGGCCAGCTTCTCAGGCCACCCTGGCATGCACCTCAGCCGCCAGCTGTTGGTGTCTGATCAGAGAGTGCACGCTCACAACATTAGCCCAAGTTGAGCTTAATTAGGTAAAAGATCATTCTACTGCCAGAAACAGACCATGCTTTCCCAGCTCCAGAAGTGACATTTGCATATAACTACTGTTTGAGACGATGATTGCCTCTTTCAGGAAGAGACATGCAACTGCTCCTCAATTCGGTGTGACAGATTGCAGAATGGCCAGATTTTCGTAGGTGTTCAGATTTTGTCCTGCAAAGCAGTGGTATGCTAGAAATGCCTAACAATTGGCTCTCCAGGAGAAAGAAAAAATTTCTGATTGGTAACGTTTGCCAATTTCTATGGTGTAAATACCGCCACTGTAGCTGTCTTCAAGCTACCAACATGATATCATGATATCCATTGCAAAATTCTCAAAAATATACCAGGCTGCTTTCATGAGCTGATATAGTCCAGCTCCAACAACCCAGTCTTGTATTGCCTCTGCACGTCCAACCTCCTAGGACCTGTTTGGGCCTCTCTACTTCTGGCCAAGACTGATAATGCTCATGCCTTAAGGAATGAAAGGCAGGGTCTCCCTCTTGAGCCTCACCTGGGGCAAGTCATCTGTCGCCATGGAGATTTCCAAGGCTCACGGGGGCCTGCTTTGGGCCTCTGAGACCTGACTTCCAGGGTGGTCTCTGTCCCCTGTTGCTACAGCTCGGCTCCTCCAGACCTAAGGCTTAGCTAATCTCAGGCTCCCTGTCTCTCTCATGTCCGGGATGACCCAAGTGCATCTTTCATCAGGGTCATGGCAGTGCCGCTGTTGGGTTCCACTTTGACGGTCAAAATGACATTCTGGATGAACCTTGTCTTTCCTCCCTGGAGCTCCACCTCCCCAAGGCAGGATCCAAGGGAAGGTACTGCCTCTGAAGAGCCCTGTGAGCAACCCCCTGGATACAGAAGCGGGGGCTTCCCCAGTCTGCCCTCCCAGCACACCAAAGCTCTGCCCCTGACTTCTCTAGGGAAGTGGCTTAACCTTAGCCTCTCTGGGCCTCAGCTTCCTCACCTGTACAATGGAAATGAGAATAGCACCTGCCTCAAGGGTTGTTGGGAGGGGAAAAATCCCTAACAAATGTGAAGCACTTAGCATGATACACAGCACATAGCAGATGCTCAATGAGCAGAGATGCTTCTGATAGGAAGGGCTCCTTTCTGACCCGCAGCTAGTGTGTCTCCCATCTATGTGTCTCATGTTCCTCCCTCCTGTAGCAAGTGCATGAAGGCCCCTCCATGGTTATCGGCTACTCTTCAAGCTCCTCAGTTAACCATGGAGCAAAGAGTTGTGGCCACCAAGAGGGAACTAAGAAGGCAGCACTTTGGGGTAAGAAACCTTTACTCAGGGTCAAGCCCCACCCCAGCTCTGGGGCCATGCCCAGCTACACAAAGCTTTAAGGCAAAGGGAAAAATCAGTCAGACTGACCCTGTCTTTATTTAAAATGTTGATATTTTGTTCATCAAGGATTCTTGAATTAATTTTGATATTTTAAAATATTGCACTGCAATGGCATTCGTCGTGATGGCTGAGTGTTTGGGCACCTCTTGAGATTTCTACCCTAGTGCCAGCTCTGTCTGGACGTCCATGGAGGACCTGCCCGTGCTCTCTAGCATCCCATTCAGATGCTGGACCTGCTGCAGCCTGCAGGTGAGGCTGAGGATGCGGCGTCTTCTCAGCTCTCTTGTCCTGCACAGGGCCTGGCTTGCAGCAGGTGCTCAGTTCTTGACTGAAGAGTAGAGGGACAACGACTGCAAGAAACTGAGTGTCCCCAAAGGCTGCACTTTCCAGAGCATTCTTATCACCCCCCAGAGGAAGGGATCCCAAGCCCTTGTCTGTCCTTCACCCTGATCTCCTCCATCCCCTTCCCCTCTGTCCAGGTTCTTTGCTGTTTCTGCTGAGCCCCTCGGTTGCTCACGTCACAGCTCTGCCTCAGGACCCCAGGCCCTGCTGGGAGCATCTTAGCCATTCCCCAGAGTGGTGTCGTTTGCCGCCACCTCCCATACAGCCTCTCAGGAAAAGCCTGCCTGCCTTTGGAGCCAGGCTTTCCCTTCCCTTTCTCTGAGACTCCTCCCATCTACTCTGCAGTCTCTCTCGAATCTCGCTAGAATCTGTCTGGGTCTCTCTAGAACCTCTCTAGAATTTCTCTGGAGTTTCTCTGGAATCTCTCTGGAGTTTCTCTGGAGTCTCCCTGGAATCTCTCCCTAGAGTCTCTCTAGAATATCTCTCTAAAATCTCTCTGGAGCCTTTCTGGAATCTCTGTCTTTCTGGAATCTCTGTCTAGAATCCCTCTGCAATCTCTCTAGAATCCCTCTAGGTGCTTCAGCCCAGGAGCTCTCAGGTGACCAGAGCCTTTCCAGCAGCAGCGCCTGGACAGGGGACTGGAGCAGCTGTGAGGCTGGGCCAGGTGTGGGTGCTCCTGGTGGGACGTGGGATGGAGGCCCGGAGTGGCCAGGGATGGCTCTAGACCCTGGTGTCTGGCACCCCACTGGCTCCAAAGTCCTCATTACCCCCAGCTTCGCTCCTGGAGCCCCAAGGAGCAAAGGGACCCTGAGAGGGGCTGGGATCAGGGACAACAACTCAGCCTATTTCTGCCCATCCCATCACACACAATACACACACATGCACATACACACACGTACACACAATACACATGCACACATACATACATCTGTACACATGCATACACATACATACATCTGTACACGCGTACACATATACATCTGTACACATGCGTACACATACATACATCTGTACACGTGTGTACACATACATGTATGATACATATAACGTACACATACAATACACATATACATGTAAGCACATATGTGCACACATAAACACTTGCGCACACACATATACACATAAATATATACATATGCATACATACTCATAGTACACGTAAATGTACACATATATACACATACATGTACATATGCACATGCTTGTAATTTGCAATATGAATATACACATGTAATACAAATATGTACCTTAACATCACACACATGCACATGATATACACATACATATACACACAATACACATTACAGACGTGTACACATGCACATTTATACACGCATGTATACCCGTACACACGTCACACACAACACACATTCACACATACACATATACATACAGGCACACACACACACGCTGCCACCCCCAGCGCCACATGGGCTCTGACATCTCTGCAAAGAGGGACACAGAGCTTCTGGGTAAATCTGAGCTCTCCCCACCTCAGTCACCTTCGGCAACAGCTACCACACTCCGTGGCCTCACATGCAAGAAAACCAGGATGGCTGTTATTTGGGGCCTCCTTTGCCACGGGTGGGCCCTGGCCTGGGAAGGGGGGCCATGATGCCTGCCACCCCCTAGACACACTCCCATTTGTTTCTGTCCCCCCGTTTCCAGATGCTGAAGAAGATTCAGTGACCTAGGTGAGGCCCTCTATAGGACCTTCCAAAAGAGGTCAAATCAAATCACAGCCGAGAGATCTTTCCAGGGTCTTTGCAGGGGAAGGAAAGAGCTGTCAGGGCAAGGCATGGCTGATTTGAGGCAGCTCTTTAGAGAGAGGCTGTGTTTGGAGAAGATGCGTGCCATTGGCATGGAGGGCACTGGGGCTCCCGGCAAGCCTCTGCATCTCGTTCTCCAGGTGTCGGAGGAACTCACTCCTTAGGCATCAATGCGTGTTAGGGGGTCAGGCAGTATGCCAGGTGCTAGGGTTGCAGGAGTGATCCAGCCCTTAGGAAGCTCACAGTCTAGGCAGGTGGAGACTCACAAGGGACCTGGTGGCGAGTTATTTGGAACGCAAAGCATTGCACAGAATTTATCCATTTGGTAAACACACACTCGTTAAAGTGGCACGCATCCGGCCTCCCCACCCTCCTGAGGCTGTAGTGGTGGAGGCGATCCTCATTCCTCTCCCGTCCAGCCCTCCACCACCCCCTGGCCTGGAGCAGTTCCCATGCCAGGGGCCTTCGGCCAGCATCCCATGACCTAGACGAGGGTGGGACATGTCCATCCCCACTCCTCCATGTTTGGCCCCTGAGCAGATGGGGTGACTGGCTACTGGCATCATCAGCTTGCTTCTGGCTGCTCAGCAGATGGGGTGACTTTCAGCGCTTACGGGAGGGCACTTGGATGCCCGCGGAAATGTTCCGCGCCGGGATATTGGATCTCACAGGCCTGCTCTGCGATGATGTCCTGAAGGTGAAGCCCTCCCTGGCAGCCTCTGCCTCAGGTGACTGCTTTCTGCTGCAGGAATGACTCGGGCATCCTAGTTAATGTTGCAGAGTACTATGGGAGCAAATAGCTCTTCTCCCCACATCCAAGACCAGCCTGTCCTCCGAGTGAATCTGGTGCTGAGCTTCCCTTGCTATGCCTCCTCGCATGGGACTGCACCGTGCACAATGTGGAGACGTGCTTTCCATAAGAGATGCAGTTAGGAATGTGTGGTCACTGCTGCGGGCATCAATCACCCAGAACACAACAGTGAGCCCTCCATAAAGTCGGAACTGTCATTATCAAAAGCGGCGATTGGCCGGGCGCGATGGGTCATGCCTGTAATCCCAGCACTTTGGGAGGCCGAGGCAGGCGGTTCACCTGAGGTCAGGAGTTCGAGACCATCCTGGCCAACATGGTAAAACCCCATCTCTACTAGAAATACAAAAATTAGCCGGGCGTAGTGGCACGTGCCTGCAATCCTAGCTACTCGGGAGGCTGAGGCCGGAGAATCACTTGAACCCAGGAGGCGGAGATTGCGGTGAGCTGAGATTATGCCACTGCACTCCAGCCTGGGTGACAAGAGCGAAACTCCATCTCAAAAAAAAAAAAAAGTGACAAAGCAGCGCCTCTGCCAGGGAGTGGCCAGTGTGACCTAAGGCCTTGACACCCAGCCACCATGCGTTACCTTTTGAGGTCTGTGCTAGAAGGTGCTGCTGCCGCAGGGGTCCTCTGACTGGGTTGTCAGGCTGAGATCCTCTCCCTGATGCAGAAAGTGGGAGGTGCTTCCCTCTCTCAGGCAGGATGCTCTTTCCTGGGAAGACTTTGGGCCTCCAGGCTGAGGACGTAACCCCAAAGCAGTTTAGGACTTCTGGCTTCAGTAGCAAAGGTATTTCCTTCTGTGCTTGTCTCTCCCCACTCCAGCTCCAATCCATTGACTCAGCTTTTGTTCTGTGAATGTCATTTTCTTTGAATTTGTGTGAGTTTTGTTGTTTGCAAATAACCTAATGAAACTCCTTCTGTTCCCTTCCAAAACAAAAAGGAGGCTCTAGCACGGTCTACCTCCACATCTGAACTCCTCCAAGCTTTTCTGATGGTGTTTGGGCTGTACAGCACCCTGAGAGACCATCCCTGGCCTCCGTGTACCCGCTGCCATCACCTGAGCCGCACTCACCAAGGCAGAGCCGGGAGGACTCCACCCACCCTCTTTCCTGTTCATAAGTTTCCTCAAGGAGCCTCTTGATGCTTGTTTACTTAGGACGGGCACGGGTGAACTCTCACCCCCGCCTGGTGATTTCACAAACACAAACGATAGAGGGGAAGGCTATTTCTCTCACTTTCTAGAAAAGGCCAAAACTAACCCTGAATCCCCCCGCCCATGTTTAGAGTAGACACAGAGGGAAGATGGTTCCGGAATGTTCTGCGTGTACTGCCGATTGTCCAATTGCTTAAAACAGGGCTTGGCGTGCATTGTTTTGGTCATTAGTTAACGAATCTGGGCGGGGAAAAAGGCAGAGCGCTAAATAATTACAAGCACTTCGGTGATTTTTTTTTTCTACTGACTAAGGTTAAAATGAATAGTGTTGATCCGTTGCCCAGGCAGTAGGCTTGTTAAATGGTATTTAAAATGATTTTTGAGCCAAAGCAATTTGGCTGCTCCAAGGCACCCTTTATCTTTTGCTTTCAAGAGGATAATAATGTTTAAAAACGAAGTCACTCATACCATTTCCTGTCGCGAAGCCAGCTCAGTGATGGGCAGAGCTTCCTCTGGGTTTGTTTACTTGCTCCATGATGGAAAATGCAAACTTAATGGGCTCCCTTCTGCAGAGGCTTTGGTGTTCCGACAAAACAAAGACCCGTGCTGCTGTTGAATCTGTGTCCACAGCTCTGGCCAGCTCACCCCGGAAGTCTTGATTGCCACATTGTAGATGTCAGAATGTCACCTGCTTGGTTAGAGCTTCGAAACAGGAGGCTCAAGGCCACCACCTGGCTCTAGGGTGGAGTCGAGGAAACCTGTCTAGGATGGGACACGCTCCCACTAGGCTCAGGGCACCCTCCCATCCAAGAGCATGATGGTCATCCCAGCTGGGAAGTTGCTAAGCAAGTCCTCCTGGGTAGGGCGTCTTTCCCATCATCCTCTGCGAGGAAGGCCGGGGCAATACACTCAGCTTATAGAGTGAAGTCGGCAGAAAGCACAACTTCTCAGTGAACAGGATAAAAGGAAGGCGCTACGGGGGCCCAGGACCTGCTCTGCCCTGCTTAGGGCTGGGCAGGGCTTACTGGCGTGACATGCATAGAGGCTCGGAAGAGCTGGCTCCGGCCTTTTGCAGTCTGGGATCCTCAGCCGGGGTGTGCACATGAGCAAGGGTGCTCTATGGCCCTGCCTCCAGCCCCCGGGCTGCTCAGGAGGCAGCAATGAAGGATGGAAAGGGTTTCCATGGCCATGAAGGAGAGATAGCTCATCCGCTCCTGCATAGCACCGTGAGGACTTGAACACACACACGCGCACACACACACAAACACAAATGTACATACACGTGCACACAAACATACAATCACACAAACACAAACATACACACACGTGCACACACAAACACAAACCTACAAACACGTGCACGCACACACAAACACAAACCTACATACACACGTGCACACACACAAACATAAACCTACACAAACATACAAACATGCACACGCACAAACACAAACCTACACACACGCGCACACACACACAAACCTACATACACACGTGCACACACAAACACAAACCTGCAAACACACACGCATGCACACATAAACACAAACTTACATACACATGCACGCACACAAACACAAACATACAAACGCGCACACAAACACAAACCTACAAACACACATGCATGCACACACAAACACAAACCTACATACACATGCACACACACACACAAACACATACAAATGTGAGCACACAACACAAACCTACATACACACGTGCACACAAACACCACACACACAAACACAAACCTACATACACACGCGCACACAAACACGCACACACAAACACAAACATACACGCACACACAAACACAAACCTACATACACACGCATGCACACACAAACACAAACATACAAACACGTACGCACATACATGCACACACACAAACACAAACCTACATACATATGCGTGCACACAAACACAAACATACAAACACACGTGCACACACAAACATATAAACACACGTGCACACACACAAACATACAAACACACACACGCACGGGGGCACACATAGGAAAGTGCCAAGCACAGTACCAGGCACACAACGACAGATCCACACACTTTAGATCCTTCTCTGACCTTTCTTTTATTCCTCAAAAGCACAGCATCCATCCCCCAGGGAACTGGGGGGGGGGGTCATCGGAAGAGTTTGTCCTTGAGAGGACATTGCCCACTCTGTAAACTCAGGGCACCTTCTCTAGGATTCCCTCAAAGGGTTCCCTGGCCACGCATCCTACAGAAGTCAGCGAAATGTAGTTCTGTGAAATGAGGCTGTTGGGGGATTTTGTAGTCTTGTGGGGGTGTGCTCTGTGTTCAGCTTGGGGGTCACGTGGCACCTATCGGGGGCGGGATGCTGCTGAGACCTCTGCAGTGCTGGACGGCCCCATGGGGCCATGTGGCTTCACTCCCCGTCTCTGCCTCCCAGGCTCAGCAGGCCACCCGCCGGCCTCTCCTGCCCATCTCGGGAGGGCTAGCGGGGTAATTTAGGATGGCTGCCACTCCCCCATGCATTTTAAACACGCTTCCAAACTGGGTTCATTCTGCCTTTGATAGGGAGGTGGCCTTCTGGGTTTTTCTTTCAAGAGATGCAGATTTAATGGACTGCGATTCTTCTCCAGATCTGCCGTTCAAAAAAAAAAAAAAAGTAACTCAGAATTTCTATTTGTTCAGAGGGAAAAAAAAATCTGCTTGCTATTCAGGCCCTAGATTTTCCTGAGAGATTAGTGTACTTGCCTGCCAAGATGTTAGCTAAAGGAAAACACATTTGCTATAGATCAGAAATATTTATCCTTTTCTGGGCAGGAGATCCTGAGAAGAACCTCATCGGAATGTACAGCACCTGGAAATATGAATGAATTCAATCTCCTGAGCTGCAGGCATCTGCCAGGAGGGCTGAGGCATGGAGGGGCTCTGGCCGTCTCCAGGGAGTTGAAGCCATGAGCGGGAAGCCAAGAGCAGCTGCTGGGGTCTGGGGGATGCAGAGGTCAAAGGACCAAGAGGGGCTGGGTGCGGTGGCTCACACCTGTAATCCCAGCTACTCAGGAGGCTGAGGCATGAGAATCACTTGAACTCCAGAGGTAGAGGTTACAGTGAGCAGAGATGGCGCCACTGCACTCCAGCGTGGGCGACAGAGTGAGACCCTGTCTCAAAAATAATAATAAAAAATAAAAGGCCAAGAGGTCTGGTCCAGATAGAAGCCGGGGGAGGAAGAAGAGGGAACAGGCAGCCTTGACCAGCAAGCCGGCCGTGTCCTGAGGAAGAGGACGCTGACCCTTCCCTCCTGTTCTCTATGCCCTCAGACTGGGGCTGGGATCCCGAGACTGTGGGTGACTGGGGCCAAGCCCTCTCCTGCTTCTTGTCCTGAGAAAAGGATCCTAGGTCTCTGTTGGGCTCCATGCAGTTGCCCCTCAGTGGCTGCCCCCGTCGTTTAAATCCTCTCAAACTCAGGCTCTTGTTTGGTAGCTGCAGAGAAATAAGAGATGCAAACTTATAAATAATTAAGAAACGTAATAATTATCTCCACCCAGACAGCAAGCCTGCATCCTCGTGAGAGATGGAAGATCTGGAGAGTTTCGGGGGGTAAACTACAAACCATTATTTAGCAGGTTTTCCCACTGGGCTTTGTCATGCCTCGATCTTCAATGATCATGATGATTAGAGTTCATTTGATTCCCGCAGCTGTGTTCTGGGGGCTTTGTGAGGAGGATCAAGTTTGGGATGTGGGTGAGCATAGGGAGAGGAGGCGATGAATTCCTTGTGACGTCAGAGCCCGATCTAAGATCATTTGTCTTTGGGGCCCCATGTTCCATCCCCAGAAGTGATTTTCCTTGACCACCAGCTGGCATCTACCCGGCTTGGGCATGGCAGGGCCCCACATCTCCTGGCACAGCCAGGCAGAGCCTGAGTCAGGTTGTCAGGACTCTTGATCCCTGGCCTCTCATTCCTGGACTGGCAAAGCCTGTTAGCATCCCAGGGCTGGAAGAAACACCCTACACACTTTGCCTCCTTCCAGGCAAAGAAGGATCCACCCTGGAGTCTCCATAGGCCCTGGCCAGGTGCGGAATGAAAATTCCTACCCCCGGATTTAAGTGTTTATCAGGGAGATTTCTGCTAATAAGGACTTTGTTAACCAAGAGACTGTGTCCTTTAAGCCAGAGTTCCCTAGATCTTGTTGGAACAGAATTCCTCTCAGGGCTCCTCCAGGCTAAACCCGCCCAGGAAAGCCTGCGAGTCCTGGGAGGTGACGGGCACTGCCTGTTCCCAGGGTCCTGTCTTGGTCTTGCCCAGAGCGCCTCCTGGCCATCGTTTCATTTCAGGTCGATGAAAGCTCCTTGCTTGGCCCTCTGAACTGGGGAACCATTTTCTCTCTCTATCCTGGCCCAGGACCAGCTCTCTGGGCTGCCCCAGGGAGCCGGAGGGGAGCGGCCTGTGCAGACCCAGCCGCCAGGACCCAGAGGGCCGGCTCAGAGCTGTGTGGCCATCGTCTCCCCGGGCTGCCTTTGCCTGAGGTCAGCCTCATACAGGCAGTCTGAATAGGCTGGGGGCTCCTTTGTACTTGAAAAATAGTCCATGTGCGGGAGGAGGTGCTGGAGAGGGAAAGAAGTGTGTGGCTGTTGTGGGCTCTCTGTAAGACGGCTCTATGTGGGGCACGCGAGCTCGTGACTTTCTGGGTATGGGCGTGGCCTGCAGACAGGGATTTGAACAAGGGTAAGCATGTGGGTGAGGACATGAAGCCCCAAAGAGCATGAGAATGTGGGGAGGGGCAAGTCCCGTGTGCACTGCCTGTGTCCCCCAACGTGTCACAGCCTGTGTGTGCACATGCGTGCCCAGGTCCTCCTGCAGCAGACAGGGCGGACATGGGCTCTGCTGGCTGCAGTGTCTGCCCTGTACCCAGGTGGCTGCAACACCTCAGATGCAGCAACGTTTCCCTGGGATTAATCCCCAGCATCTCCATTGGGCTTTGCTTATCTGGTGTTGGCTATAATTAAAAAGTGGTTACTTCATAAAATAAAGGCAGGGAGAGAGGACAGCATCCCCTACCCCTGTCCGGTGGTCCTTGGAGAGGAATGTGCTTGGAAGGTCGTGTTGTTGATCCCTCTTCCTCCCAGTAGGCAGGGGTCCAGCATCTCCTAAGAGCACCCTGGCCCCAGGCACGGCCAGGGAAGGAGGCCTCCCAGGCCCCAACACCATCTCCCAGGGCTGCTAGTCACCGCACGGTCAGCAAGCTCAACCTCAGGCGAGACACAGCCCAAGAGCCTCCATCCTGAGCAGCCACCGAGACACTCTCCCTTCCTAGGCCATGCAAAAGTGGCACAGCCCGGGAAGGGAGGCATAGAAGCCAAGCCACGGTCCACCCCGGGGGACCTAGGGCCAAGGAAAATAGCTGAGGCCACCAAGGCCACGGTCTTTTCAGTTTCACTGAACATTAAACTCATCAACCAAGATAAGCAGAAAGAAAAGTGGCTGCCGCTTCTCCCGAGGCCGCTCGCTGAATGGCTCCTGTCAGACGGGAGAAGCTGCCCGTCTCACACCTCCCCTGGAGATGGAGCCCCTGTGAGGCCCCAATCCCCACCCATCAGACACGATGGCTGGTCACAGACACTGCGCTGTCCCTGAGGAGGCCTGGAGCTAGAAGCCAGTCACCTCCCCCATGTCAACAGCTCATGCAGGGGGCCAAGCCCAGGCCCCATCCCATCCTCCAAACCTCTTGGTGTCTGGGCAGGCAGAAAGCATATACCCTGGCTGAAATCCACCCTGGCTCTGCTCCTCACTCTGGGCAACCTTGGACAAGGCACGGCCCATCTAGAGAACAGGAATGACATCCCCAGCCCTGCATGCTGGCAATCTCTCTTAGTGCACGTTGCCACAACCACAAATCAGCCTTTGTTGCTGCACCCACACGTTCCTGGTGCGATTCTAGAATGGAAATCTCTCACGTCACATTGCGTGGTGCCTTCCATTTGTGCTTCTTGTACTCTCATGAATGTTACCACTTTCATTTTTCACTGCACCTTCTCTTAAGGGGCTTCACTGACTGGAGAGACAGCCACACAAACTCAGGGCCCAGAAGAGAATATGACAGAGCTCAGCCATCATGGCAGGAGAGAGCAGACACACTGGAGTGCGCCTTAGTAAGGGGGGCAGCGCTAGACACCTGGGAGGCCATTTTCATTCCGGAGAGTTCTGCTAATTTGGATTCTACTGTGCAGAGTCAAAACACTGAGGCAGAGACAGATGCAAGCAGCCCACCCACAACCCAGGCAGGAGAGATGACGGGGCTGCTCGGAAGACCGGCCTTGTCCGCTGGGCCTCACTCGAGGCCCTCGGTGCTCCATGTGGGAGTCTCTCCTGGGCATGTTAGGATGAGTCCAGTCCTTCCTGGAGAGTCCTTATGGAAAGAGGGGATGAGAGTGGGGAAGGGGTGCGGGGAGCATCCTGAGGAGAGGGGGAGGGAGGAAACGTCCCCTGCTCACCAGTGTGAGCAACAGGATACTGGAGATTTGTGAGTGTGTGTGCATGTGTGTGTATGAGAGTGAGTGAGTGTGGATGTGTGTGCGTGAGTGTGTATGAGAGTGAGTGTAGATGTGTGTGTATGAGAGTGAGTGTGGATGTGTAGGAGAGTGTGTGAGTGTATGAGTGTGTGTGTATGAGTGAGTGTGGATGTGTGTGTGTATGAGTGAGTGTGGATGTGTATGAGAGTGTGAGTGTATGAGTATGTGTATGCGTGAGTGTGGATGTGTGTGTGAGTGTGTGTATGAGAGTGAGCGGATGTGTGTGTGAGAGTGACTGTGTATGAGTGTATGTGTATGAGAGTGAGTGTGGATGTGCGTATGAGAGAGCATGTGTTTAAGTGTGAGTGTGTAAGTGTGCATGAGAGTGAGTGTGGGTGTGTGTATGAGTGAGTATGGCTGTGTGTATGAGAGTGAGTGTGGATGTGTGTGTGTAAGCGTGTATGAGAGTGAGTGTGGGTGTGTGTGTATATGCATACGAGTGTTGTGTTGCATGTGTGCATGTTAATCTACCTGTATATGCATATATATGCATATGTGCATATGTGTGTGTACATGCGAGTGTGAACATGTGTGTGCAGTGTGTATATGAGTGTGCATGCATGTGAATGTATGTGGATGTATGACTGCATTGAGTGCATGCATATGTATGTGTGTGTATATGAGTGTGTGTGTGCATGGGTGTACATGAGTGCATGTGCAGAGAGGATGAGTGTGCGGAGAGGATTGTGTGAGCCTGGTGTACATGTGTATGTATGAGTGTGTGTGTGCATGTGTGTACATGAGTGTGTATAGAGGATTGTGTGAGCCTGGTGTACATGTGTATGTATATGAGTGTGTGTGTGCATGAGTGAGTGTGCAGAGAGGGTGAGTGTGTGGAGAGGATGTGTGAGCCTGGTGTGCGTGCATATATATATGAGTGTGTGTGTGCATGTGTGTACATGAGTGAGTGTGTAGAGAGGATGGTGTGAGCCTGGTGTGCGTGCATATGTATATGAGTGTGTATGTGCATGAGTGAGTGTGTGTGAGCCTGGTGTTTGGCATCTAGTTCTCTCTGCAGGTCTGGAGACCTTCTTGTGCAAAGCTCAGGCTACTGTGCCCACTCTGTGCACACTGGCCCTGAGGACGCAACCCTGCTCCCCTGGGTGGGCACGTGGGGCCCTGCCTGCTTCTGCAGCAGCAGCAGCCTCCTCTCAAGGGCCCTCTGTTCCTCAGGCCATGTTGCTGCCTGTGGTCGCCCAGCTTCAATTACCACGGCTCAAAGTCAGAGGCATGGGCTGGCTCCGTCCAGATGGAGGGAGGGCCGGTGTTCCCTTGGCTCAGAGTCTGCAGGTGGCTTCACAGAGAAGGGAGCATAACCTGTTTCCTTTGCTGCCTTAAAGCAGTAAGTCTTGGTGACATCAAGCAGTTCCAGGGCAGAGCTTGTGGCCGCTGTCAAGCCCAGGAGACATCAGGATTTCATGCTCAACTGGTCACACCCAACTGGCAAGAGGGGTCCCGGGCAGAGACTCTGGGAACCGTAGCCCAGGCCGAGAGCCATCCCCGGGGGATTGAGGTAGGGTCTGCAGGATCAAAGCTGCCTCACACAGACCTTTCAGGAAAGCAAGCACAGATCCTTGGAAGTGGTTACCACCCACCTGTGCCATGCACCACCCCTTGTCCTTGACACCACTGCTGGCGAGGCAGCCGAGAGAGTATGCTGAGTAAGCAGGTTCTAGGGCATTCTCCCGAGACCCTCCAGGGAGGCTCTCCCTGGAAGGCTGCCTCAGTCCCTGCCCTTCCAGTCAGCAGAGCGAGGCATCAGGCTGAGAAAAGTCAACAGAAGGGCGGGGGGCAGATTGCTGAGATGAATGGGAAGTGCAGGCCACAGGTCCTGGCAGGCAAGAGGAAGGGAGGCCTGAGAACCGCCTTTGTTCCCGGGATCTCCGGACCAGATGTGCCCTCACAGCTGCCGCTTCAGGTTTCTGTGCTCCAGAGCCCGCTGGAGGGAGAATGCTCGCCAAAGACATCTCATTAGGGTTGGCCTTGGGCTTGGTGGGGTGTGGGTTTTGGTGGGAAGAGGAGAGAGGGATGGTTTGTGCTGTCAACCCTGGAGGCCCTGGAGGCTGGGGTGCAGGCTTACCAAATTTAGCAAATGAAAATTGTAGATGCCTGGTTACTTTTGAAATTCGGATAAACAACAGTTTTTTTAAATTTTAGCCTAGGTATGTCCCACACAGTATTTGGGATATACTTCCACAATTGATTTATTGTTTATCTGAAATTCACATGTCATCGGCACCCTCCACTGCGGGCTCTTCTGCTGTGGGTTTTCCTCTTTGTGCCACCTCCTGCTTTCACACCTATTTCATCCACTCCTACTAAAGCAGTAGAGTCTGGGGGTTCTAGGACGCATAGACACCCACTGGGATCCAAATTCCTCAGCTGCCGGCAGCTCAGTGGGGGCTCACATGTGCAGTGGGTTCTCCCTGAGCCCCTGAGGCCTCCAGCTGAGGGCTTTGGGACCCCTGGTGTTTGCAGCAAGCCTGCGTCTCTGAGACTGCAGAGGGGCTGGGGAGGAAGCTAGGGGGTCCTCTGCCTTGGCTGCAATCTCAAGTCCCCAGGGGGAGGAAGCAGCAAGGCGCCTGCTGGTTTTCTGCTCAGGGTTAGCACATGTGGTGCAGCGGTGAGCAGATTGCAGGTTGCTAGGATGGGTCCAAGGTCAAAGAAAGCCCCGGAAGGCAGCTGGTTAGGGCTCACAAGGTGGTCTCCACCCCACTCTCCCCTCTGGAGGTCCAGTTCTCCACACCTCTCCAGACCCCGGTCAAGGGCAAGCCTAAATCCAGTCTTCATGCAGAGAAGTGGCTTCGGAGGAAGTGTGTCCTTTGCTCTAGGAAGGAACATTTGCAGTCAGGGCTGTGTGTGGAATTTTTATTCCTCTAATACAGCCTAGGCAGGATTTAGTACACAAGTTCTCCAGAGGAAATGCATTCAATAAAAATTTGATGGGCTCCGGCAGCTCAGCAGAATCTCCTTACGAATTCCAAGTGTTTGTTTGGTCCCTGGCTTGGGCAGGAGCTCAGCCACGGTCTGCAAACGGCCTCTTTAGTGAGGGAGCCCTTGGAGGAAGGACTCCCTCCACATCTGGAAAGTCGCCTTCAGCCACCAGCTTTCCTAAGAAGGAGCAGGATTGCTTCACCAGGTCGGGGAGTGGGGGCGCCTCTGGCCTTTGACTCCAAGGAGAAGCAAAGCCCCAGGGCTCTGGAATCGGGCCCTCATAAATGAGATGACGACACTGAGCACTGGAGGGGGATTCGATGACGACAGAGATGTGAAGTCAGCACAGGAATAGAAATGGCCTCACTGCGCTTAGTGGGGGATGTGTAATACGTTTCCAGAGATCACCCCTGCACTTCATTCGCTCAGCACACAAGAGCTCCCCTACGAGGGCTGAAGCGAGGCAGGCAGCCCTGCCCTGTGGCCCCTGCTCCGTACCCCACAGCTCACGCTGGGCACAGATGGGCTTGGAGGGAAACACACACTAGAAGCTTCCCGTGGGCAAGGGCCATGTCCATTCGGCTCTCTACTCTCCCCTCTTAGCCGGGGCCTGGCACACAGAGTGGGGTCAGTCAGCGTCAGGACAATGGGGTGGGCGTGTCATGGGTTCTGTGGGATGGGGGAGCCTGCTGGCCACCCCTCTGGCTTGTGAGGTAAACCCAGGCACAAGCCCTAGAAGCCCTGGCTTTTACCAACAGCGCCAGACAATCAGAAAAGTACCCCGGGCTCCGCTGCCCTTGGAGAGTCAGGGCTGGGGGCCGAGTGCAAGTGTCCAGGGCATGGAGGGCCCTCCCGCCTGGGTTTTTGCTGACAGATGGAGAAGTGGGATTATTAAGCCAGAGGGTGTGCTTCAGAAGGTGTGCTTACAAAGGGGCTTTCGGGTCGCAATGCAGAGAACTTCCTCGCAGTGAGCAGCCTTGGGTCCTGGGGAAATACAGCCAGCCCAGGTAGAGGCCCATGGAGTTGGCCTGGGTCTCTCTCTGGCCTGGCCCTGGCTGGCCACCTTCGCCCAAGGGGAGAGAGTGGTCGCTGCCCTCCCCCACCATTTCCAGGGTCAGGCCCCAGACCTGGGCCTCATCTGCCTTTGCAGGGCATTTGGGAAGCACTTAGCCAGGCCTGACAGTGGCCAGGCTGCTTCATAAGACGCCTGGTGGTGAGCAAAACCCCAAGTCTAGGGCACCTGAAGGCTCTCTCAGGGTAGTTTCCCATTTCTGTCAGGTTCAGCTTAGCTCGCCTCTTAGATGTGCAGCCCTCGGGAGGTGGGGGGAGCCTCCTGTTTGCGTGTACCCTGCCCACCCACAGTGATGCCCACTCGCCGCTGCGCCTGCCACACCTGCTGTCGGAGTTCCCTGCGAGTGTGATGCCTCTGCTCCGCTCTAAGCCACCTCCGCTGCCCCGCACTTGTGTCCCAGGGGACAGAAGCGTGGAGGCTGGAGAGGAGCCAGAGGAAGGGCTGGGGGAGGGGAGTTAGGAGCTGGGGGCCTCAGAACGGGAGAACCAGGGGAACAGTCTGACCCCAAAGGGCAGCCAGAGGGGCCTCCCAGGCAGGAGAGGGTGGCACCCCCGGCCGAGACTGGCCATGCCTGCCATCCCGAGGGCCTCTGTGGGCAGTGGTGGGTTCTCAGGATGCCATGGCCGGAGGACTCTGTGCCCTCACTGCGGGGAACAGGTGTGGACTGACTTTGGGCCCAGGCCAAGGGTCTGTAGGCAGCCTCCCGGGTCCTGCCAGGCTCTGCTGCCCAGGAGGTCTCAGGTGACAACCAGGCCATGCAGCCATGCTCACCTTCCTCTACTATCTCTCATAGTCTCATGGACCAGTGGAACCACCAGGTGTGGCTCCTGGTACCCAGGCATGGGGGAATGTGTCCAGCTGTCTTGCCCCCTTGCTGCCTGGGCTTGGCCTGGGCACAGGGCTCTGCTTCCCTTTGGCATCCAGGGACCCTGCTAGACAAACCCTGTCCATCGGGGAGGCCTTCTCAGCCTCGGGCAGGGAGTGTGGGCCTCACAGGCCACCTGCTTCCAGGGCCCTCAGAGCTGCCTGGTCTCTCTGCCAACTGACTCCAAGATCAAGCCTCTGGGGCTTCCAGCTTGGTGTGGGGTTGACCCCACCCGCCTGCTCCACCTGCAGGAGGGAAGAGGTTAGGGATGCACCAAAGATGCCCACAGCCAGGTACTAGAGGGGGAAGGTGAGGTCCAGAACATTCTAGAGCAGTGGTCCTCCATGTTTTTCCTACCCTAGCAGTAAAAATGTCTACGCCCACTGGGAATAGCGGCTCTGGACCCTTAGGGCAGCAGACCAGCCTCTCCTAGAGGGGCATGGACATCTCACAAGTGCCTCTTACAGTGACACAGCTGGCCTTTCTCAGAATGCCATGCCCACCACCTCACTGGGCAGAATCACTGGGCAGGAGGAGTTCAGTGTGGCGCACAGCCTCCTTCCCGGGCGGACGTGGCACAAGCACACAGATGCCTCGTGGGCACAGCTGGGCAGGAGGAGTTCAGTGTGGCGCACAGCCTCCTTCACGGGCGGACGTGGCAGAAGCACACAGATGCCTCGTGGGCACAGCTGGGCAGGAGGAGTTCAGTGTGGCGCACAGCCTCCTTCCCGGGCGGACGTGGCACAAGCACACAGATGCCTCGTGGGCACAGCTGGGCAGGAGGAGTTCAGTGTGGCGCACAGCCTCCTTCCCGGGCGGACGTGGCAGAAGCACACAGATGCCTCGTGGGCACAGCTGGGCAGGAGGAGTTCAGTGTGGCGCACAGCCTCCTTCCCGGGCGGACGTGGCACAAGCACACAGATGCCTCGTGGGCACAGCTGGGCAGGAGGAGTTCAGTGTGGCGCACAGCCTCCTTCCCTGGCGGACGTGGCACAAGCACACAGATGCCTCGTGGGCACAGCTGGGCAGGAGGAGTTCAGTGTGGCGCACAGCCTCCTTCCCGGGCGGACGTGGCACAAGCACACAGATGCCTCGTGGGCACAGCTGGGCAGGAGGAGTTCAGTGTGGCGCACAGTCTCCTTCCCGGGCGGACGTGGCACAAGCACACAGATGCCTCGTGGGCACAGCTGGGCAGGAGGAGTTCAGTGTGGCGCACAGCCTCCTTCCCGGGCGGACGTGGCACAAGCACACAGATGCCTCGTGGGCACAGCTGGGCAGGAGGAGTTCAGTGTGGCGCACAGCCTCCTTCCCGGGCGGACGTGGCACAAGCACACAGATGCCTCGTGGGCACAGCTGGGCAGGAGGAGTTCAGTGTGGCGCACAGCCTCCTTCCCGGGCGGACGTGGCAGAAGCACACAGATGCCTCGTGGGCACAGCTGGGCAGGAGGAGTTCAGTGTGGCGCACAGCCTCCTTCCCGGGCGGACGTGGCACAAGCACATAGATGCCTCGTGGGCACAGCTGGGCAGGAGGAGTTCAGTGTGGCGCACAGCCTCCTTCCCTGGCGGACGTGGCAGAAGCACACAGATGCCTCATGGGCACAGCTGGGCAGGAGGATTTCAGTGTGGCGCACAGCCTCCTTCCCGGGCGGACGTGGCACAAGCACACAGATGCCTCGTGGGCACATACGTAATATTCACTTGGAGGCCAAGTGCACACATGTTCGTTGCACAGCTAGCTGGCCAGTGGCAGGAAAGGAGGCCCTGAGTGGCCTCCAGGACCTTTGCCCATGGGCCACAGCGGGACTGGCTGCAGCTGCCCACACCACATCCCCGGCAGCCAGGTCGGGGTTCCCTCTGGCTTCTGAGGGCTGCTGCAAGCACTGCAGTCACTGAGTTTAGGGCCTACCTGAAGGGTGTGCTGGGACGTGGGCGTCTAGTGCAAAAGAAAAACAGTCTTGGGCGGCCCAGGACAGGCAGAGCATGCCACCCTCCCCCAGCTCCATCCCACCCTCTCCACAGCCCCAGAGCTCCCTGCTGGAGAGAGCGGGAAAAGGAGCTTGTGCATGCCCAGATGGGGCCGGGAGGGGACCTGGACTGCAGATGAGGCCACCCACCCAGGGCTGCAGCTTCAGGGACCAGGCGGTGCCCCAGGGGCGGGGTGTTCCTCCCATGGTCAGGTGGGGGGACCAGGCCAGGAGACAGCCCACCCACAGGCCACATGAGGCAGCACATTTGGGTCTGGCAGAAGTGTTGACAGACAACCTTGGAATGTCCTCGGGTGGCACAGCGGGACACCACACTCTGCTGAGCAGGATCCACTGTACCTGGTCTTCTCAGTCTGGGACGGTCTTGGGTGTCCGGCCCCAGTGCTCATGGTCACCTGGGGTACAGGAGCGAGGGCTGCTGAGGTCCCAGCAGGCGCAGCTGGCCTGTGGGCACTTCACCTGCACGATCTCGCCTGCCCCTCCCAGTCCGAGAGGCCTCCTCACGCAGGTTCTCAGGCGGGCAGGTTTGGTGGGGGGCAGGCTGCGGCAGTGTGGAAAGCAGAGGCCAGTGGAAGGGGAGACAGAGCTCTTCTCATCAGTGATGACAGAACGGCCCAGACCAGAGGGAAGCGGAAGGTGGAGAATCGCAGACGAGGAAGCCGGCCAGAGGCCGCCTGGGGAACAGACCACCCCCACCCTCTACAACCTCGCTGTGGCACTGGGCTTCAGCGTCAGGACTTGGGGGCAGGAGCTGGGAATGAAAGGAACACACCAGAAACCAAGACAATCTTCCAGGTGTGGCAAAGGAGAGCAGGGGTGGGACTGAGTCCCAGGTGCCCCAGGGCCCTGAGCCCAGTTCCCAGAGGAGGGAAGTGAGCCCGGCCCAGCCCTGCCCTGGAGCCCCGGCCCCACTCCCAGGGGGAAGGTTAGAGGTTTGGGCTTCCTCGACCCACCACCGGAAACCTGCGTACTCAGTCACACACACTCTCATGCTCACCCTCAAAATTCACACTCACACTCAAAATTCACTCTAACATCTCATACTTGCCCTTAGAATGTACATACACTCACGTGCTCACTCAAAATTCACACACACACTCATGCTCACACTCAAAAGTCACACTGTCAAAATTCACTCTCATACTAACACTCAAAATTCACACTAACATACTCACCCTTATAATGTACACACGCTCACAAGCTCACTCAAAATTCACATGCACACTCACACGCTCGCACTCAAAAGTCACACTCTCATACTAACACTTAAAATTCACACTAACACCTCATGCTGAAACTCAAAATTCACTCTAACATCTCATGCTCACACTCGAAATGCACACTCACATGCTCACACTCAAAATTCACACTAGCATCATGCTCACACAAAATCTCACATGCTCACACTCAATGCAAACTCACATGCTCACACTCAAAGTTCACACTAACATGCTCAGAACTACACACATGCTTACACTCAAAAATCACACACAGAATTCACACTCACTCTCATACTAACACTCAAAATTCACACTATCTCATGCTCACACTCAAAATTCACTCAACTTATGAACTCACAATCAAAATTCATACACACCCAAAATTTGCACTTGCTCTGATACTGACACTCAAAATTCACACTAACATCTCGTGCTCATACTCAAAACTCACACTCACATTCTTACTCTCAGAATTCACACTTGCTCTCATATTGACACTCAAAATTCACACCCACACTTACATGCTCACCCTCTAACCCTCTCACATTCACACACTCACACTTACTCCCACACTCACACAACACACACGCTCACACATACATAACACCCTCACAGTGGCACACTCACCAATACGCACTTGCTCACACAGAACTGCTCACACCGCTCACATATTTGCACACTTACACACACCCTGCCTTTTGCACACGGCTGCACACACCCCTACCAGCTCCAGCTCTCCAGCTCTCCCTGCCTCCTGGCTGCTCTGATGTGGGGAGCCGTCTCTGCACAGGTGCCTGCAGGCTGCAGGCTGGGGAGGGGGCACACGCCTGGCACGGGGGTCTATCGGAGCCGTTTACTCCCCCAAGCAGCACTTGGCCTCACTTCCTTTTTCTCTCTTCTTTGGCACCTGGAAAACCCCGACATTCCCAGGAGGGCAAACAGGCCCTTTATTACCTCGTGGGCTCAGAACACAGCATCTTAGTAATTGAAAGTGGCTTGACTCAAATTGCATTTTCCGAGGAGCCCTGCAAGATAGAAGTGCGGGAAGGAGGGAGGCGGGTGGAGGGAAGCTGCAAGCGCCAGCCCCTGAGCAGGCGAGAGGTAGCGGCCCAGGCCCCAGGGGCCTCTCCAGTCTGCTGGCAACTTTGGGGCCCACGGGCCACGTCCAGATAAGAGCAGACCTGGACCCCACCCTGCAAAGGGAGTCCAAGCTCTGAGCAGGCAGCCTCTGCCACCTGCGCCAGCCTCCTAACAAGCCTCCACACTGCCTCCGGGTCTTCCCAGCTGGGCACTTGGTGGCCTCCCTGCCTGGCACACCGCAGCTCTCCAGCGTGTGTCTGTTGACCGAATGCTGGTCTAAGCCCCAGGGCTTTGCCACGTGGCTCCCACTCTGTAATGCCCACTTGTTCCTTCACCAAGTCATGACGATACCAGCAGGGTTTATGGAGCACTTGGTTGTGTTCCAAACAGGGAGCGAAGCCCTCACTTACGATCTCATCAGATCGGTTCCGTACCCTGAGAAGGTAGGAAGTGGTGCTGTTGTCACATTATAGATGGGGAACCTGGAGCCCAGAGAGGTGGATCTGGGCTTTGCCTGGGGCCCTGACTCTGAGCTTGGGCTTGAAGCAGGGCAGTGCCGGGCCCGGGCCTCCACTGGACCCTCCATAGACCCCGTCACAGCCATGGGGAGCACGAGTGGTGGGCAGAGGGCCTGACTCCTGCATCCCACACCCACCAGAAGAGGCACTTCAGAGGCCCCTGGAAGCTGGGATGTGGGGCTGGTGTGGCTTGAAAAAGCCTCCTCAAAAATCCTGCTACTTTGATTTGTCGCTAGTCCTGACAATTATTTTCCTTGCAGCACTAAAGAAGACTAGCAAAGCCGAGGGCGGACTAAAGTGGGTGGGAAATACTGCTTTCGTACATCTGCGTGTTGACAGGTGGGACCTCCCTGCTCACCCTGAGTTCCCTTGAGTCACCTCTGTGCCCCCAGCACCCAGCACTGTGCCTGGCTCAGGGCAAAGGCTCAGAGAATATTTGTTGAATCAGTGAATGAGGGAGGGAGGGAGGGAAGAGAGAAGGAAGGAGGAAAGTGGGGTAAGAGATGAAGGATGAAAGGAGGTTAGGAAGGTTGGAAGGGTGGAGGGAGGGAAAGGAGGGAGGGACAGTCCTAGAACAGGAGAGGGAGCAAGAAGACAAGGCCTCCCAGCCCTGGCCCTGGAGGAGAGGGGCGTCCACACCCACTTAGCCTGTCTGCCAAAATTAACGCATTCTGGCTCCCTGCAAACCTTCTCCCCCTCTTGATTTCTGCAACACACTCAGCTGATGAGGAAGAAGGTGAAGGCCCTTTCCCATACGGGGCTGGAAAACGTGCAAAAAAAATGCCCATGGCCTGAGATGAAGCGCTACAGGCTATGGGCGGGACAAGCCTGGGCCTCCCTTCCCGGGTCTGTCCTGGGCTCCCTGGCTGCTGTGGGTCCCCCCCAGGCAAGATACTCGCCCCACTGGGATGGCTGAGCAGAGAGCCGGAGGCGGCAAATGGAACCACCATCTAGTGGGAACCTCGTGTCTCTAGAGAATAAGCAGGTTGCTTCTGTCACCACTTTTTTCAATTTAAAGGAGAGTGTGTTGGAACCTTCTTACAAATGCATCTGTTACATCAAACCAAAGCCTGGGCGCCTTTTCTCTCTTTCACTTTATCCCATCCTCACGCTAAAAATACAGCTGGAAGATAAACAGAGCAGAGCTGGCCAGATGACAGAGCCAACGCCTCCCCCAGAGCCAGGCGACACTTGGGGATGGGAGGAGCCAGGATTCAGAACAGAGAGCAAACACCGTGACACGGGTTTGATTTCTAAACTGTCGGACCCAGCAGGCTTTATAGTCCACAGACACTTGTACCATTTTTTCCCCTCCTGGTTTGCTCTATTTCTGGATTTTTGTCTATAAGTTTCAGAATGGCCCGGGATCCCTGAGTGGTTTATAAATTAGGGCTGTATTCTGGGAGCACCCAGTAGTGCTGCTGTGTTTTAGGTGGTGTCAGAGTTTCCATTATAAACCCCATTTCTCAGAGGTTTATAACTTGGCCGTAAAAACGTACTGAGGCCCGAGGCTGGGACCCTACCGTGCACAGCTGCTGGGTCCCTTCCATGCCTCCAGGCGGGGACATCCAGTTGGCCTACAACAGAGAGCAAGAGGCTGGGAGACCGGGCTTTGCCTCCTGGTGTGAGGGGATGTGGACATGGGGCCTCCCCTTGCCAGCCAGGCGAGCTATTTGGTCCAAAGTCTGCTCATAAAGGATATTCCATGAGTTCACAAGTCCACAAAGCTTTTTAGCAGCCCAGTGACCAAGGGGGAAAAGCTCCCCTGACTCTCAGTGACCACAACCTCTGTCACTCCCGAGTCATCCTGCAAAAAAAAAAACAAAACTGTCCTCCAAGGCCATCCAGGCCCTTTTTGTACAAACTCCTGACCCAGTGACCCAACAGATACATTTCAGACTGATTTTCACATCAGGAGGAGATTCCACGCTTGGTACAATGGCACTCAAGATAACACTCCCTGTTTTCATTAAAGGGCGGGCTACCAAGGGTCACCTGTTTGGGATATATTGAAAGAGTAAAGGCCAACAGTTCTTAGGTCTAAGGAGTTTGTAAAAAATATGCAAATACCTGGGCCCCACCCCCTGGAATTCTGGGTGCCCCGCTCTGGGGTAGAGCCCAGAATGGCTGTTTTGTTCGGCGATCCCCAGGCTGGCGTTGGAGGGTCCATCCCACCTCTGACACCTGCTGGCATTGATGCACCTTGCTTTGCCCCTGGGGGCTCACCTGTCCCATGGGAAGGAAGGCAGTGCCACCTTCCCACTTGTTAAGAGGATCAGGGGCAGTACCCTCCCGATGGTGTCACATAGGTCACAGCTGTAGCTCGCACTATGACCGCGATGGGCAGAGCCCAGTCTGCCACAGGCGCTGGGGAAGGAAGAGGATTTCACACAGAGGCTCCAGAGTCCATCAACAATCCATCAGAAATGAGGTCAAGAATCTTTCAAGTGATGAAATTCTTGGGGCGAGAATGTGTGGTTTATACAAGCAGCCTTTACCTCCAGCCTTTCCAGAAACTCACATTAAATGAGTTTCCTCCATTGTGTTTTCCCTACTGGGGACAGCAGGACCTTTGTCCTCCTGCTCCAGGATGGCTCTCTACCTTCCAGACATCCCAGTTCATAAACAAACACTGTAATTCCTACTTTTGTTTGAGAGCATTCCTTGGGGTTCCGGTGGTTTGGGAGTCACTGTACCTTTGCCAGCGTGACCTTGCCCCATCTGCCTGTCCAAATCCTACACCCTCCATCGCCCCACTCTAAAGCCACCTTTTCCAGGGAGGCTCCTGGGAGCTTCCAGCCTCCCCTGTTTAAACTCTCCATGTGTGTTACTCCTTCAGCACTTGCCCGATTGCCCGAGGCATTCATTCCACAGCCAGAAACTCAGCACCTGCTACTGGGTGTCAGCCGAGCCTCCTGGAGGGCAGGAACTGTGCCTACGAGCATTTCCAACCCCCTTCCCAATTAGCAGGGCACCTTGCATAGTAAGTTTATCAACTTTCAGTTAAGCCAGGATAATGCAGAGTAGCACAAGGGGACGACACTTCAGACTTCGAATCAGAAAGCCCTGAGTTCACATCCTGGAGGGACACCCTAGTAGTAGCTCTGTGACCTTGAGTGTCCACTTTCTTTCCTGTGATGTGGGGATCGTCACCCATATATTAAGTGTTATGAGAAAAAGAAATAATGAATGTAAATCACTTGGCATCTTAGTGGCATTTAAGCATGTGCAGGATGATAATTATCATTATCACCATGGACACAAGCTCCTGTTCTGGGAGAATAGCCCAAAGGCACAGGATCCTGGGGTGCCCAGGTGTTCCTGAGATATGTCTGTGGCTCTCTCCATCACATGGAACATCTGGGAACTCTTCCAGCTGCTGCTAGGCATTCCCCACATCCCGGGGTTGAGAAGAAGGGAAGGAAGCCATCTGGAGTTCTGACCAGTGTATTCTGACCCCGCCAGAGGCAGTTTCTCACCAGATTCTTGCTGCCAGACCTCAAAAGGCTGGTGAGGTTTCCTGGACCTCCCCTTTCCCCAGAACCTGGCCAGGTGCTTCCCATGGCTGGGGCTCCTGGGCACTTGGGACCTGGGCAGAGACTGTGGAGCTGGCGGCTTTCCTGGTCCCGAAACTCCACTTTGTAGAGGAAGCACCTAGTACACCATCCCCTGGGAGATAAGAACACAGGCCAGAAGAAATCACGGTCTGCAGGGAGCTCTCTTTGTTTTCTCCATTTCTTCTGAGGTTCCTAGAATTTCTAATCCAGATTCAGGAACCACAGGCTTATCTGGATAGATGGGTTGCCCGGCTCTGCGCTCAGCTGCCATGCAGGGACTAGGAGCCACTCAGCTGCCTGGAAGGAGCTGAGGCCTTTCCTTGGGAGAGCACAAGCTGTCAGCTCATGAAAGTGCTTCCATTCATTAATTCTTTCATTCATTTATTCAGAAATGTTTACTGAGCACCTGCTCTGTACCAATCACTGTTCTGGGTGTCTGGAATATACCAAAGATAAAGCAGAGAACCTTGCATCAGGGGCAAGGAGATGGCCCCGAATGATGGGCAGAATCATCAGTTATGTAACATGTGGAAGGTATCAGTGCTACGGGAAAGAAACAATAAAGCCAGACAAGGCCTGTAAGGGGGAGATTGGGGTGGTCCTGGAGGGATGACAAGATGCAATTTCAAATGGTGGGGCAGGGATAGCAAATTAGTCAGGTTTGCGGCAACACTGCTTGGTAACACACAGCTTGGGAATCTCAGTGGCTGACAGGGGCGCATAGTTATTTGATTGTAGGCAGCTTCAGTGGCTGTGCCCAGGCTGAGGGGTGGCTTCAAGTCTATTCCAGGGGTCTCGCCTTGAACCTGGACTGGGGCTTGGTTTTCTAAGAGCAGAAGGCGGGAGGGCCGTTGGCCATGCAAGCTGCTGCTCAGACACAGGGAAGTCATATGCACTCCTATCACGCTGGCCAGAGCAAGTTACACAGCAAAACCCAGCATCCGTAACACAGAGGGTGGGGAAGGAAGCAATACTAGCTGCTGAACAGAAGTGCATCCTCCCAAAGCCAGCAGGACAAGCCCCTGAGAAGGTATCTCCTGTGAGCCATGCCTTGGAGGCTGGGAGGGAGCAGGAGAAGACTAGGACAGGGCGTCAGGGGAAGGGGACAGTCAGAGAGGGCAGAGGCCTCTTTGTGGAAGTGAGCAGAGGCTGCAAAATGGCAGGAGAGAAGGTACTAGAAAGTGCCAGAAGGGAAGATGGCAGGGGTCCCTTGAGCTGCTGGAAAGGCTTGGCTTCCCACTGAGCAAGGTAGGAGTCTGGTGGGTTTTGAGTGACAGGTGCTGACTCCCATCCCAACACCACCCCGTGCCCCCTTCACTGCAGGGTCACCTAGGGGAAAAGGGGAGACCAGGGAGGTGCTTGTGACAACCCAGGTGGGAGGTGATGGGGACCTCCAGGGTAGAGCCGTGGGGTGGTGAGAAGCCGCCGATTCTGTGCAGATTCATAGGTGAAGCCGCCAGCCTACCAGCTGCTGGGATGTGGGAGAGAAAGAGAAACTTCCAGGCTGACTCGGGGTCTTGCCGTCGTAATGGCAGCTGGGTGGGGTCAGGAGATCCACCTTGGAATTTCAGCTTGGAGAGGCCTGTGGGGACATCAGTGTGAGTTTCCCGGGGCTGCCATGGAAAGCAGCGTAGACTGGACGGCTTAAACAGCAGAAACTACCGCCTCTCAGCTCTGGAGGCCAGAGTCCAAGATCAAGGGGTCGGTTCCTTCCAAGGCTGGGAGGGAGAGTCTGTCCTGGCCCTCTCCTCTGGCTTCCAGTGTTCGCTGCAATTCCTTGGCTGTAGAAAGATCACTCTGACCCCTCCCTTTGTGTTCACGTGATCTTCTTCCTGTGTCCATGGCTTTTTCTTCCCAAAACACCGGTTACAGGCTGGGCGCGGTGGCTCACACCTGTAATCCCAGCACTTTGTGAGGCCGAGGTGGGCGGATCACCTGAGGTCGGAATATCGAGACCAGCCTGGCCAACATGGAGAAACCCCATCTCCACTAAAAATACAAAATTAGCCAGGCGTGGTGGCACATGCTGGTAATTCTAGCTACTTGGGAGGCCGAGTCAGGAGAATCACTTGAACCCAGGAGGCAGAGGTTGCAGTGAGCCAAGATTGCGCCATTGCGCTCCAGCCTGGGCGACAAGAGTGAAACTCCGTCTCAAAAAAAACACACATACATACACACACACACAAACACGTTACACTGGCTCAGGGCCCACCCTACTCCAATGACCTTATCTTAACTAATTGTATCAGCAATGAGCCTTTTTCAAGTAAGATCACATTCTGGGGCACTGGGGACTTCAACAAATGAATTTGGGGGATGTAAATCAACCTATGACAACATCCAAGGAGGAAGGACTTCTCCCCAGAGAGGGAAGAGTCCCTCACATCTAGCTCAGATCTCCATGCCTCGGAGCCTCTTCCAGCTCCCTAGGACAAGGGAGAGAGAGGAGGATTCTCCTTAGACCTCCAGCCCTTCCTAGCCAGACCCCACCCCAAGAGGAAACAAGCAAAGAGCAGTTGCCCAAACACAGGGCAGACAGGCAGTGCCTGGGTCAGAGTTTCTCTGCTCAGGAGAGAAGAGGCATGCCTCTTCTCTTCTTCCCTTCCAGAAGGGAAGGGCATGAGTGGGGAAGGGCATTGACTTGTTCTGCACTGAGTTAACATTCCTTGAGCACCTATGATGTGGCATGGCACCACGGAGCACTTGGAGATGTGTCAGAGGGAGCACCAAGGGCTGGGAAGGGGCTGGAGGTGGCCTCCTGGAAAGACTTTGAAGGACAGATGAGATTTGTCCTAAGGAGAAAAGAGAGATCCTTTTGCATAGAAACAACTCATTTGGGAAATGCAAGCAGGGAGAGCCCTGTGCCCAGACTGCAGGGTAAGGCCCCAAGGAGCAGAGACCTGTGGCAGAGTGCTTCTGGCCAACCAGCCAAGGGGCATGACGTCCACCTGGAGCTGTGGGGCCTGGAGTGCCTGAGGATGTTCCATTTGGGGCCCAAGAGGCCTGCCCCCCGCCATCCCATTATTCACTGCGGAGCACCTGCTTGGGATGCAGACTGAGATTCAAAACACTCCCAGAGGAAAAACCTAAAGAGCAAATGTCTGTTCCTCCTACTCCCCTTTGAGAGCCAGGTGGTGCTCCCGGGCTCCCTCCACCTGGGATCATCAAGCTGGTCCTCCCAGGCTCCCTTCACTTGGGATCATCAGGCTGGTCCTCCCAGGCTCCCTCCACCTGGGATCATCGGGCTGGTCCTCCCCGGCTCCCTCCACCCAGGATCATCAAGCTGGTCCTCCCAGGCTCCCTTCACTTGGGATCATCAGGCTGGTCCTCCCAGGCTCCCTCCACCTGGGATCATCGGGCTGGTCCTCCCCGGCTCCCTCCACCTGGGATCATCGGGCTGGTACTCCCCGGCTCCCTCCACCTGGGATCATCGGGCTGGTCCTCCCCGGCTGCCTCCACCTGGGATCATCAGGCTGGTCCTCCCCAGCTGCCTCCACCTGGGATCATCCCAGGTGCCCCCTTGCTCATGTCACTCACCGGCAGAGCTTATCTGGCCCTGGCAGCTTCCTGCTCTTGTGGCCTTGGAAGGGTTCCTGAGACATCAGGAAGAAAGAGGCCTTAAGGAGCATTGCCTAAGTCCCGAACTATGGCACCAAAACACCCGATTCCTGTCCGGGCTCTGCCTCTGTATGTGACTTCAGGTGAATCACTCAACCTCTCGGTGCCTGATTTCCTCATGGGCCTATGTATGTAAGTACTTAGCTTACAGCCCAGTGCCCACCACATGGCCCGGTCAGGGGTGGTCGCACAGCCAGGGATGGGCACAGCTGAGTTTAAACCTGGGCCAGGGCTCTTGACCGGATTTCGGGCTGCCTCTTAGCCAGGGTGACTTCTCCCTACACCTCATTCCACCCCCCGGGCAGCTCATCTCAGAGTGAGAGGCACCAGTGAGCAAATGCAGAGTCCAGGCTCCGCCAGGCTCCCAAGTTCCCCTCCTTCATCCCCTGCTAAGCTAACCCCTCAAGAGCCCCAGACAGACCTGGTTTCACTTTTTCCCAGGATCTGCTGGTCTGCTAAGACTCCACGACTCTTTTCCTTCCTTGAGTGATTTCACAGACCCATGGCGCAGCAGGTCAAGGGGACATGGGTCCCAAACAGACACGGTTTGTCTGATTTCAGCCTCTGAGTGGGAACAGCCAATGCAAAGGGATTGTGGAGCCTGGTGGCTCTTACCCCAGGGCTCAGGGGCTGATGTCCCCTGAGTCTTTGCATCTGCCCTTGCCCTGCGTCACATCCTCCCAAGCTAGACAAGGGGGGCTCTGCATCAGCCTTTCTGGACCAGCCCCCACCAGGGCAGGAGAACCTACCCCACTCCCGCCTCCGTCAGCAAGCCTCCCAGCTGGCTGGGGAACGTGCGCTGACTTTGTAAGTCTCCACCACTTAACACAGAGTCGCAGGCTCCACCACAGAGGGGTTTTGTTTGGAACTTAAAACACTTGCTCAAATTAATGACCAGAATGTCAGATGTGTCCACAGCTAATTATTCATTAGATGCTTAATTAGTGTGGGATGATCATGACATTTTAATGTTATTAATTTTTATACTGCAATAGGAATTAAATTGTTCTGCTGTCCCGAAGCCTCCTGTTGGAGTCACACTGTGGAATTGGGGGCTGGGAGGAGGCAGGGGCCATGGGGGGCAGCTGGGGCAGCCAGAGAGCTCACCGGCCAGAGCCAGTGCACACACGCCCCTCTGCTGGCTGGGAGAAGCCTCTTCAGAGCTGGATGCTTTGGATGGCTGGGCTGACAGTGAGAACAGCTAAGAAAGAGGCACAGGGTAGACCAGATGGCTCCTTGAGGTTCCTTCCTGCTTAGACATTTCAGGATTTCATGTTCTTCATTCCTCCACCCCAAGACAAGAGGAATGCTAGGGAACTGTCCTGCAAAACCCACACAGAAAAGAGGAAGGGACTGAGGCGGTCACACCCACAAGGGACCACAGAAGGCCAGCAGAATGTCACAGACCTGTTTCCCACTCCCCACAGGCCAGAAGAAGGGGCTCACTAGGAAGAAATGTTGCATATTTTTAGACAAATGGAAGGAAGCCCTGTCTGCCAGCAAAGGGAATCACGTGGGAGACCTTTAGAGGGCTCTTATTTGTAAAATGGGCATAGCTCTATTGTTATTTTCATTATGAAAATAATCCATGCCCACGTTTAAAAATCTAATCATTAAAAAAAGGTAGGATGGTAATAAAAATCGTGTGAAATCTCACCTTCCAAAGATAGTAACTCTTCAGATTTTAGTGTCTGAACTTCTGAGCTCTTTCTAGGCAGATATTAGCCACTGCTATCTTGTAATCTACTTTTTTCGCTGACATGAGCATCTTTTCAAGCTGATGGACATAGATCTGCATAATCCTTTCTCGTGGCCACGTTATATTCCATTCTCCAAATACTCCATCACTTATCTAGCCAGTCCGTGAGCGTCGGATGTTTGGATTATTCGTAATTACTCATCATTAATAACCAGGATCCTTCTAATTATCCTTTTCATGTCGGTCTGGTTATACCCTTGCGATAAATCCCTAGAGATGGGATTGCTGGGTCACAGGGGAACCTCACAGGAGAGTTCCACTTCTACCTGCAACCTTGGCCAAGGACTTTAATTTCCCCAAAGCTGTTCCCCAACCTGTGAAATGGGTACACGAATCCTGTTCTGGTAATGGCGAGGATTGCAGGACCCAGCACAGAGCCTGGCATTTAGTAGGTTCTGCTAAATGTTAGCTCCTTTTCTGAGTAGTTGCTGCTAACTCTCCATTCACAAAGTGCTTTGGTATATATCATCTCTTTAATGTTATGATTCCAAAGGAAGGAAGGAGTAAAACAGATATGAAGTCTCAAGAAGGGGTTGGGGAAATTCCTGGGTGGGTGACTGCAGTTGAGCAGGGGCTGATAGCTGGGGCTTATTCTCAAATCTTCAAGGTCAGAGATGCTTAGAGCAACCAACACATCCTCTGTCTACCATGTCTGGGCATCCCCTACCAGGGAGTGAACACAGTATCCATTCAGTCCTGGCGATGTGCTTTCGGAGTACATCCCCGGAGGATGTCCAGGCAGAGGTTTGAGCCAAGGTCCCTTAAAGAGAAGTCCTGCCATGGGGGACGATGATTCCCCCAGGAGGCCTGGAGGACCCCTCCTGCACCTGGCTCTGAGAGCCTAGGGTTAAGCCCTTTGCTTACTGAGCCTGGGCAATTGACTGAACCATCAGAAACTCTTGATTTTCCAGCCTAGATAAGAGGGCCAAGGGCTCAGAGAAGCTTCTCCCACTGGGGGACGAGAGGACATATGAGTAGCTAAGTGGTGTCTGCCAGAGCTGGATGTGAGAAGTGGATGCGACCGTGATCCCAGAGTCAGGTTATATTTAGCAAGCACGTGTCAGGGATATGGGTCCTATCAGCAACTCTCAGGCTGCTTGGAGACTGTCTGTCTTACACAATTTGAAAAAGTACCTGGTAAAACGAAGCTGGCAGTTGGATTCCCAGACATCTAGAAGCCCCTCCCGGAGGTGTGGTGGGATCTCTCCAGAGGCTGAGCTGCCCTATGGCTTCCATCCCTAATATAGCTCTTCTGTTCCCTCCACTGGCCTCTCCATCCTAGGCCTGACCCCTGTCCACATCAACTTCACCAACAGCCCGGTGACACCCCCAAGGTCAGTGTCTCTACCCTGTGATAAGGTGTAAGAATAGAAGGGCCCATTTAGGTGAAGACTGATTGCAGAGCCCCTGAAGTCCCCCCACGGGGCAGCTGCCTGTGGGAGAAGCACCATCTCTCCCAGAAGACAGTCGATGAACAGAGTGTGTGGTCGGGCAGCCTGGGGGTCCGGGAGCCTGGGCCGCCCACACTGCCCTCAGGAGAAATGGACCTGTACCCACCCAGTGCTGGTTCCAGGAGAAGGGCCAGGCTGGCCTGGTGCAGGGAGGATGACATGGCTTATAGCTCCACTTAGCTGACTCCTCCTGGAAGGGAAGGTGCCCCTTACTCACTGCCTCCATCTCTCCAGAAGCCAATGTCAGAACAAAAAGTCAGGAGGAGCCACACATCCATCCCATGGGAAGAGGGATCCTGGTGCATACTCATCTCCCTTCTGAGGTCAAACTTGGCCATACCCTCATTGAGTGCTCCCGAAAAAATGGCCTGTGGTGGCTGCAGGCCTGCCAGCCCCAGTACTTGGGATGGCTTAGGTCCCCAGGGGAGGGGGCCCCCGGCCCTGTGCCAGGAGCAGAGCCCTCCTGGGGAGAGCAAGGCAGTTCTCAAGGAAATCTCCTGGCTTTCCTCCCTGCCCCATCCGCCACGAGACAGCCCACTCCAGATGAAAAGGGAAAAGGAAGAAAAAATGTTAATATGCAATTAAAGTTGAGATCATAAACAGGTGCTCTAATTAGAAGTCTTCTCAAATCATCAAAAGCTCATTTACAAGGTGAGATGCCAGAGGTGCCCTGATGCCGGCTGGCACGGAGCTCTCTGCCACTGAGGAGGAGTTTGGGGACAGCCCTCACCTGTCTCCTTGAGGCTTCGGCAGGTGGGCAGGGGCCAGGAGAGGTGGGGGCACGAGGGAAGTCTTAGTCAGACCTGGAGAGGGGCAGCTCCTGCTCATCGCAGCCCCACAGATGGCTCCCCGGCATGGCCACTGCTCAGGCTGTCTTGGCAGAAGGAGCTCTGCACGCCTGGAGCCTGGTGTGGAGGGGAAAGCCCAGGATCCCTTTGGAGGCATCCAGGGAGCCTTGGAGCTGCAGGCAGGGCTTCTGCCAGGCTTTGTGGTTCTTCCTCCAGTGTTCCTCAGCCAGGGACCTTCTTTGGCCCTGTCTCACTGAATTTCTCCTCCCTGAGCCACCTCTGCCACTCTCATTGCCTGGGCCAATGATACCAAATCCTGAAATCCAGCCTAGAGCCAACCCTGAGCTTCAGGCTGCATACACAGCCGTGTACAGACATGCCCCCCTCCCTTGGTAGAGGTGATGCTGGGCTAATCCTTTGTCCCCCTGCTCCTCCTCAGGGGCTCCTTCTCTCCCTGACAGGTGCCACCATCTATCTGGTCACCTCTACATCTGGATGACTCAAATCTGGTCAGTTCTACTCCTACATGTCCCCCAGTGGTCCCTGCCCCTCTATCTGCACAGCCACTACCCTCCTGGGGCTTCCTCACCTCTCTCTTTGACTGTTGCCTTCATCTCCCTGCTCATCTCGGGGACATCAGTTGTCCTGTGCTGGCCCACAGTCCACAGCACTATCAGAACGGGAGCTTCTAAAACACATCACTCCATGCCATTCCCCTACCCAAAAGTCTTCAACAAAAAAAGCAACTCCCCTAGCGAGCTCCCTTTGTGGACTCCCCACCAGTCCACCAGCCCCCTAACTCATTTCCAGGGCTTTGCACTTGAAGAACCCACCCTGTGGCTTCCAGCACCTGGCCGCCTCTCAGGCCTCACCTGCCCTGGCTGGACTGCCCACCTCATCCTCCTCCTCCTTCCCTCCTCCCTCCTCCTCCTCCCCCTCCCCTCCCCCTCTCTCCTCCTCCTCCCTCCTCCTGTCCCCTCCTCCTCCCTCCTCCTCTCTCCTTTTCCTCCCTCCTCCTCTCTCCTCCTCCTCCCTCCTCCTCCTGGCTAAAAACCAAATGAGAGTCTGCTCTGGGGAGGCTCTGGAGCCTACCTCTCCCAGGCTCCTGTGGGGTCTATGGACCACCATAACTTGGGGCTGAGAGTTATTCGATGTGTGGACAGGCACTGGGTTATGGCCCCTCTCCAAAGTGCTGAGTACAAGTGTCTTGGCAGGGAGGTGGGGCCAGCAGGATATAGCCTTGGGTTCCAGTCTCAGGAGCCCATCCATCACAAGTGCCACAGGCAGACATGGATCCCCACAGGAGGGGTCTGGCTGAATGGGAGTGTCTCCCCCACAGAGAGGGAAGAGCACATGGGCACCCGTGATCTGCCCACCTTGCTGGGGTGGCTGCCCCAGAGGGGAGCAGGGCCCCCTTCTGGGCACTCAGCTGGGGAGCACTGGCTGCAGAGTTGGGCGGTGGGGAACCTTCTCTCAGCAGTCCCAGCTAAACCAGGCTCCTATGCCAAGGACCTAAAGAGCCACGCAGCCTCGTGTATCTTGCTGTGGAATGTGTGAGAAGGATGTTGGTATTGGCTTCTTCCAGTCCAAGAAAGGCCCTGGCACCTCATTCCCCAGGTATCCATAGAACATTCCAGAGCAGCCTTCCTCAGCATGGCCAGACGCTGCAAAATCCCCTCCAGACAGACAGATGCACAAACACACACATGCACCCACACACCCCACCTTCCCCATAATAATATTTAACTAGCCAGCACTTGATATTAGTGGTTCCCAAATACTTGTCTTCAATCCTGTATTGGTTGTGATGAAGCTCTTATCAGTCCATGGGGAAATAAGAAAAATAAAAAAAATGTGGTGGGCTTTTCATAAGCTAAATGTTCATTTTCAAAGGACTGTCCTCTATTCTGAGACTGTGATCTTCCCGCTTTTATTACACTTTAAAATGTCCTCTCTTTTATGAAAGCATGGTGATGGTAGACAGGGTGATTGTTTCTTAATGACTTATTTGGCAAAATTAAAAGATGATACCCCATCAGCGCCCCCATTTTTAATTGAAATTTTTAGTGAGATAATTTTAGGCTCATATGCAGTTGTAAGAAATAACACAGAGAGATCCCAAGTACTCCTTATCCAGTTTCCCCCAGTGGTAACATTTTGCAAAATGTCGGCATAAATATCACAGCCAGAATGTTGATACAAGCCACCAGTCTCATTCTGTTTTCCCCATTTTTACTTGCATTCGTGTGTGTGTGTGTGTGTGTGTTTAGTTCTCTACAATTTATTATACATGCAGGGTTGTGTATCCACCACCGTTGCATGTCCACAGTTCCTTTTTTTGAGATGGAGTCTTGCTCTGTAGCCCAGGCTGGAATGCAGTGGCACAATCTCAGCTCACTGCAACCTCTGCCTCCTGGGTCCCAGTTCAAGCAATTCTCCTGCCTCAGCCTCCTGTGTAGCTGGGATTTAGGCACACACCACCATGCCCAGCTAAGTTTTGTATTTTCAGTAGAGATGGAGTTTCACGATGTTGGCCAGGCTGGTCTTGAACTCCTGACCTCGTGATCTGCCCACCTCTGCCTCCCAAAGTGCTGGGATTACAGGCGTGAGCCACTGCGCTCAGTCCACAGTTCCTTCCTTTTTATTTCTGAGCAGTTATTCCATGTTATGGATGAACCACTATTGTTTGAACCATTTACTCATTGAAGGACATCCGGATGTTTCCATTTTTTGACAATGACAAATGAAGCTGCTGTGAACATCACATGCGCGTTGTTATGTGAACTTCTGGGATAAATGCCCAAGAGTGCAATTGCTGGGTCCTGTGGTAGCTGCAGATTTAGACTGCCAAACCATGTGCCAGAACAACTGTACCATCTCACATCCCCGCTAACAGGGTATGACGGATCCGGTTTTTTCACGGCCTCACCAGCATTTGATGTTGTCACTATTTTTTATTTGAGACATTTTGATAGGTATGTAGTAATGTCTCATTATGGTTTTGACTTACATTTCTTTAAGGCTAATGATGTTAAGCATCTTTCAGGTGCTTACATGCCATCTGTATTATCATCTTTGCTGAGATATCTCTATGTGTCTTTAGCCCATTTTCTAATGGATTTGCTTGATTGTTTTTACTGTTGAATTTTGAGAGTTTGTTACTATATTCTCAGTACGAGTCCTTTGCTGACTATGTGATTTGCAAATATTTTCTCCCAGAGACGTAGCTTGCTTTTTCATCTTCTCCAAATGAGCTTTTGTAGAACAAAAGTTTTTAATGTTGATGAGGTCCAGTTTTAACATTTTCCATTTATGAACCATGCTTTTGGCCTAAGTTGCCCAGCCCTAGATCCCAAATACTTTCTTTTATGTTTTTCTACAAGTATTATAATTTTACATTTAAGTCCATAATTCATTCTTAGTTCACTTTTGTTTAAAGCATAAAGTTTAGGTCGAGGTTCCTTTTGTTTCTGGGATTTGGTTTTTTGTCTTTTGTTTTGGTTTTGGCCTGTGGATATCCAATTGCTCCAATACCATTTGTTGAAAAGTTTATCCTTCCTCCATTTAATTGCTTTTGTGTCTTTGTCAAAAATAAGTTGAGTATGTTTGTTGGGGCTATTTCTGGGTTCTGTATTTCGTTCTGTTGATCTCTTTTTTTGGTTTTTTGAGACAGGAGCTTTGCTCTTGTTGCCCAGGCTGGCATGCAGTGGTACAGTCTCGGCTCACTGCAACCTCTGCCTCCTGGATTCAAGTGATTCTCCTGCCTCGGCCTTCTGAGTAGCTAGAATTACAAGCACGCGCCACCACGCCCAGCTAATTTTTGTATTTTTAGTAGAGATGGGGTTTCACCATGTTGGCCAGGCTGGTCTCAAACTCCTGACCTCAGGTAATCTGCCCACCTTGGCCTCCCAAAGTTCTGGGATTACAGGCGTGAGCCACCGTGTCCGGCCCTGTTAATCTATTAATATATGACTGTCTGTCCTCTGACATCACACTGACTTGATTGCTATAACTCTGTATTAATCCTCAGTATCGGGTAGAGTGGGTTCTTATTTATACTTCTCTGTCAAGCCTGTTTTAGCTATTCTATTCTAATATTGATATCTATTCTAAGCCCTGTGCCTTTCCATATAAATTATAGGATACATTGTCCATGACTATCAGAAATATTGCTGCAGTTTTTATAGGAATTGTGTTAAACCTATAGATAAATCGGAAGAGAATTGACATCTTCACAAGGTTGGGTCTTCCAATCCATGAAAAAGGTATATGTCTCTTCATGTACTAGGTCTTTGATTTTCCTCCATTGGCATGTTGTCATTTTCAGTATACAAATCCTGTACACATTCTGAGAAGTGTAGGCTTAAGAATTTCATTTTTGGCCAGGCGCGGTGGCTCACGCCTGTAATCCCAGCACTTTGGGAGGCTGAGGCAGGCGGATCACAAGCTCAGGAGATCGAGACCATACTGGCTAACACAGTGAAACCCCGTCTCTACTAAATATACCAAAAAAAAAAAAAAAAATTAGCTAGGTGAGGTGGCGGGAGCCTGTAGTCCCAGCTACTCAGAAGGCTGAGGCAGGAGAATGGCGTGAACCTGGGAGGCGGAGCTTGCAGTGAGCCAAGATCACACCACTGCACTCCAGCCTGGACGACAGAGTGAGACTCCATCTCGAAAAAATAATAATAATAATTTCATTTTCTTGGCCGGGTGCGGTGGCTCATGCCTGTAATCCCAGCGCTTTGGGAAGCTGAGGCAGGTGGATCACAAGGTCAGGAGTTTGAGACCAGCCTGGCCAATATGGTAAAACACCTGTCTCTGCTAATAATACAAAAATTAGCTGGGCATGGTGATGCGTGCCTGTAGTCCCAGCTACTTGGGAGGTTGAGGTGGAACTGCTTGAACCTGGGAGGCAGAGATTGCAGTGAGCCGAGATCGCACCACTGCACTCCAGCCTGGGCGACAGAGTGAGACTCTGTCTCCAAAAAAAAAAAAAATTTCATTTTCTTTGGAGCTATTATCAATGGTATTGTGTTTGTGATTGTGGTGGCCACATATTTATGATGAACATATAGAAATGCAATCGATTTTTCTGTGTTGATCTTGTATCCTCCAGCTTTACTAGATTCATTAATTAGTTCTAGATTTTTTTTGCAGATTTCTTGGAATTTTCTATTTAGGCAATCATGTCATCTGTACAGACAGTTGTATTTCTTCCTGTCCAATCGGTGTGCCTTTTACTTCTTTCTCCTGCTTTACTGCCGCAGAACTTCCTGTACCGTGCTGGGTGAGGGCGGTAAAAGCAGACATCCTTGCCCCATTCCTCATCTTGGGAAGAGCACTCAGTCTTCCACCATTAAATTGATGTGAGCCAGAGGGATTTTGTAGATGCTTTTTATCAAGCTGAGATAATTTCCTGCTATTCCTGACTTGCTGAGAGCAGTTCCCTCATTTGTTAAACTTTGCTGCCCCTGAAATCAGAAACTTTGGGACCCACCAGTTTGTACCATACCCAGGACTGCTTTTCATTCACATCCTGCCCCTCGCAGGATCCTGGAGGGCCCGGTAGTTAAGGGGTCCACAGCCTCCCACTCAGGTTTTTGACTCGCAATCCTGTCTTCTACCCCACCGATCCCTCTCCCCTTGGCTGAGCCTTCTGTCCTGTGCCATGTTCCCGGCCCCTCAGGAAAAGGAACCCTGACAAACCAGTGTGGACCATTCACACATTCACGTATCCACTCATTCATTCATTCATTCATTCATTCAGCAAGCCCTGCACCCTGTGGTACAGAAATCAAGGGCTGCAGACCTGCCCTTGAGAAATGCAGTCTAACACCCAAACTCCACCCGCCCCCACGTCGGCCCCTGTTGCGCTGCATGAGACTTGCGTCCCCTCTCCAGGGGGCTGGCCAGGGCTGGCTGAGGCTCCAGGAGTTCCTCTGCTCTACCATTTTCCTTTTCCAGGAAATGTGTATCCCAGACAGCCCCCAGCACCCACCCTTCTCCCCCATCTCACCGCCCCCCACACACACACCACTAGAGCCTCTGGCCCACAGCAAGCAGAGGACAAGCCCACTCACCCATCCCAGCTCCAGCCCTGACTCTGGAACCTTCTGCAGAGGCTCAGGCTGCCCCCTCTCTCCACATCCGCAGGATGATATGCTATTGATGTTCTTGTGTGTGTGTGTGTGTTTTTTAATCAAGGGAACAATTTCTTTATATGCAAATCTCTTCAATAATATTATTATTATTAGTGTGGCCTCAGGCAGAGGCTCACAGAATTGGAGAGTTGCCGAGTTGATGGTTTTCTTCATAGCGGCTCTGAGCATCATCAGGCCAGCTCCTGGGAGGAGAGGGAGGCTCAATTTCCCCAGAACAATCCCAGCTGGAAAGATGATTGCAGGTATCAAGAGATATGGGGTGATTTCGTCCTCATCTGAATATCTGTGAAACCACCCCCGCACCCTGCTCCTCCATCTCAGGTCACGGCCAAGGGTGGGCAGCCCTGACCAGTGGGCACTCCTTCCACCAGCATCTACTGAGCACCCACTGCCCGCATGTCACTTAATGCCCAGGGCCAGGCGGGCAGCTGCTCACGGTCTGAAGAGGGAGGCAGGCAAGACAGTGTGGGTCCCCTGATCCCACAGACCCAGGGCCTGTGGGAGCCCCCACCCAGACCTGGGAAGCCTGGCAGGGCCAGGACCAGGGTGAGGCACTGGCGTGGGATACAAATTTAAGGTGGTCCAAAAAAAAATCGTGAAGCCAAATAATATTTTAATAGAATATTTTTGAAAATCAAGATTAATGCAAAAAATCCATGATAAACACAAAATCAACATTTTAAAGAAAGGCAGGACGCCTATGGGAAGGCTTCCCAGGGAGGAGACATTGTCACTGCAAACAGAAGGAGAAGGACAAGCAGGACAGAAGCATGGGGAAGAGGTTTCCAGGGGTGAGAAGAAAGAGAGATGGTACTTCCCCACCCCAGGGGCTCCAGGGGCTCTGGAGGCTGGAGTTCCAGTCTGAACCTACACATCTCCCTGAGCCCTCCCACCGCCCACCACTGCACCAAAGCCCCAGGCCCACCTCTGCTTCTCCTTCCTAAGCCCGTGGCCACTGCACACCCCTGCCCCCTACCCCATAGTCTGCACGGACTGGACAGAGGCCGGCCATGGGCCTCCCCTGTAGTGGAAGAGGCCGAGGTCTGGAGCCCTGAGGTCTGTCCAGGCCGTGGATACTGCACACAGACCACAGCTGTGAGCTGGCCTCATGGGAGTTCAGAACGAAGCAGCAAGAGCCATTGGAAGGCGGAGGAGTCCTGGACAGAAATCCGAGGGTTAGGGACAAAGGTGGGACAAAGCATGAGTGTGTGGTGATTTATGGCAGAGAAGGGCATGTTCCTCCAGGCCTGGCTGAGGGGCGAGGCCAGCCGCTCACTTGGAGAACACCAGCCTGTGTTCTGGCAGTGAGCCTTCTGGACACCCTCAGGGCATCCAAGGCCAGGCCAGGGCCTGCCCAGAGGACCAGGCTGACATGAGGAGGCCCTGGCTCTCTGTTAGCAGATGGGGCTGGGTGACCACCCCTCCAGCCAGGGCTGGCCACCCCCAGGAGCAGTGTCTGAAGAGTTCACTCTATTTGTGTCTCTGGGCATTAAGCTACATTCTTCCTTGCCCAGCTGCTGGGGCCTGTGTTTCCAAGAAAACAGCCTTTCCAACAGGGACTTTGAGTGCTGAGAAGGTCTCTCCACCCCCACGGCTGTCACCGGGGCATGCAGACCTGACTCTTCCTGCCCCAGGCCAGCGGTTTCTCCTCTCCCCTGCGAGGATTGAGGTACCCAGGCCTGCCTGACTGTGCATCCTGAGAAACTCAAAGCCACCACTGACTGTAGCCACCGTGGTCAGCTTTATATCTGATGATCTTGTTTGACTCACACCCTAACCCCATGAAGGAGTGACTGTTTCCAGAGAAGGAAACTAAGCCTCTGGAAGGTGACCTAAACTGCCACTGAGTGACGGATGAGGATCTGAATCCACACAAGCTCTTCACCATGACATCATGTTGGTCCCAGCCTACAGCCATCATCTCCCAGACGATCCACCCCTGGAGAGTCATCCCTGGGCTGGAAAGAGAAAGCTGGAAGACAAGCAGCGCCGGGTCAACCTCTGGCCTCAAAATACAGAACAGCTTCTCCAGGCAGCTTGGGACTTTGAGACATCTAAACTCGCTCCTAAGACAGGAAGGCTGAAAGGGACCTGAGACCAGAGGCAAGAGCATAGCACAGAGCCTGGGGCCTGGCCCTGCAGAGACCACAGGAGGGAAACACAGCACAGCTGACCTGGGGCCCTGTGTCTTGAACCTAAGAGGCCAGAATGCTCATCGGGCACAGCCCAGGCACTTCCTCTTGGAAATCACTAGAAGCTACCTCGACCTGGAGACAGGGAGCTGAAAGCCCAGGTCTAGTTTCATGCCCCCAACCAGTTAAGGGGAAAGGGTGCCTCACTTGGGAGCCCCACGAGCAGCTGCGGTTCTCAGACCTCACAAATTCAGCCTGTACCTATCTGTTCTCTCCCAGCCTCCACCCCAATCCCTACCTTTTCTGAAACCTGCCAGAGGTTGGGACAAACAGCAGCACCAATGCTCTAGAGATGGCTCCAAGAAGCTGGGGAAGGTTCGGAGGGCGCAGCGGGCAAGAGCCTAGAAAGGGACCCTGAGGCCACTAGAGACGGAGCCCTGGGGTTAGGAAGCCCGTGGCCACTGCTGCACCAGTGGGACCAAGAATCCCACAACCCAGACAAGGGTGCCTGTGGCTCTGCCTCTCTCCCCACACCATTGCTGCCTTGGGAAGAAAAAGCTTGCTCTCTTTAGATTGACGAGAGCAGACTGATCTTGTTCCTGAGCTTTTCCACGCATTTCTTTTTCCTTGTTGGTAATGAAAAAAAAAAAAAAGTCAAAACTCAGGGCTTAGCCCTCAAGGAAAAAGGCCTGGGGGAGTTAGTGTTTCACTGCCTTCCTTAGCTTTGTTATGACACTAGCAATCCATGTTCATTGATGAAAACTTAGAACCTTCAGAATAGACAGGAATAATTTTAAATTAAAATAGCTTCAAGGCCTGACACTCAAAGATAACCACAGCTAATATTTTGGTTTTAAAAAAAATTCTTTCTACAGATAAATACAACTAGGGATCTCCTAGAGGGCCCCGGAGATCTGGCCTCCTTTCCAGGAGCCTGGGTTCCTCAGCTCTGAGTCAGGCTGGTATCTGACTTTTGCTGTCAGTGTCTGCACTGGTCTCGGAGAGGAGCTTTTGCATGAGGCCTGGGATGTGTCCTCACAGTGGCTGGTCCTGGGAAGGATGGTGGCGTGCCCTATTGACAGATGGGAATACCGAGGCCAGGCAACTTGCACCAAGTCAGTGAGAAAGGCAGAATTGGAATTAGAAAACCACATAGCTATTAAATGAATGAACTGTTTCTTGGCCTTTTGGCTAAGATCAAACTTAAAGGAATGAATGGATGGATGAATGAATGAATGAATGAAGTGAGTGAATGAAGAATAATTGTGCCATACTCCACCCTGCAGCAGCTGACAATGTCTGTGAGAATGTGTTCCATGCCTTCTGTTCCCCTGTGTAGGGTAGAAACTCTAGCACAGGGTTGGTGCCAGTAACTAGTCATGCCAGTAGCTAGTCATGCCCGTAACTAGTCGTGACACCCAGGGAAGTCAGCTCACTGCTTGCAGCCTCTGCTTCCTAGCAACTAACCAGGAGTTTCTGCCAAGCCCTGCCCATCCCACGGGTCTGTTGTGGATATGGAATGAAGGGGGCCTCCATAGAGGCCTGACTCATAGAAAGGTCAGTACAACCTACAGAAGTCCAGGATAGCTCTTGGGGTCGAGAGGACCAGGGGCAGCATGAGCCAAGGAACCACCTCTCAGGTCCTCATGGCAGGGAGGAGTGGGGCGGAGATGGGCATGGGGCAGGCTTTGCTCAAGGTCCCTGTAACCTTGGACAGGCCTCCACCTGCTTCTCTGCATGGTGTGGGCTGGGTCTGCATCTCTCCTCTTGTGTGAACTGGGGTTCTCTGTCCTCTCGGTGCATACCATGTGGGAATCTGGCCCCGGTAATGACACTTCCTCCTGGCCTCGCGCTGACCCCGTGCAGACAGTACCCGCTCGCTGAGCCCACACGGAACCCTTCGAAGTAGAAAACATTGTTGTCACAGACGAGGAACTTGAGGCACAGAGAGCTTAAGTAACTTAACCTGAGCTCACACCACATGGAAGTGAAGGATCTAGGATTTGCACCGTGCAAGCAGGCCCTGAGTCCATGTTGCCTGTCCCTCTGTGATACTTCTGCTGTCTACAGGTTAAAAACATTCACTTATGAGCCCCACTGGCCTGGATGTAGCTCCCAGATCTGCTGGGTACAAGCTCTTGACCTCAGACAAGGAATCTTAACATCTCTATCTGTATAATGGGGCAAAGCAGTCGCTCCCTCATAAAGATGTGGTTGGGTTTTTAATGGAAATGGTGTAATGTGAAACCCATCACATAGTAGGTATTTGATAAATGGTGACCATGACTAGGATAAAGTGTAATCCAGAAGTAAGGCTGTCCTGGGAGGCCACATGCTGGCAACATATCCAGAAAAGGCTTGATAAGAAGCTTTCTGCACAGGTGGGCATTCTTGGAGGGGCATCTGCTGCCCGTGCCCAGCATGCTCCCCTGCCACCCACCAGGAGCTGAGTGGGGTCTCTCTGGGGCCCAGCAGAGGTGGACTTCCCTGTACCCAGGGGGGCTCGTCAGCTCCACCCACAGCCCTTGCTACCCTCCCTTCTCTGGCACCTCGGCACCCTGCCCAGCCCCCTGTGCCCACCTGTGGCTGCCACCCACACAGAAGGATGCAGATGTGCGTGGGCACAGCCCGTGCACAGCCACCTTGGCCTCAGGCTACAGCTGGCCCCAGCTCGTCCTCGTCCCTCCTCGATACAAACTTAACCAGAGCTTCATGAAAGGAACCGAGGCTAATAATTTAAGAAGTAATTTGTTATTAGTGTGGCACTGATGCATTGAGCTGACCAAAGTGCCTTTCAGCAGATTATTATTAAATATTAAGTCTATTGATTCGAGGCAGAGCGGCGCTCTGGTCGGTCCCTAGCAGCTGGGGACGTGCATTTGTTTCGGTGATTTATGGAAATCAAGCCACTCCAGGGAGCCTCACAAATGTCGCTGTCCACTGTAATCCAGGTATCCTCCCAGCAGTCCCGGGGGTGGGTTATAGATGAGGGAGGGTCTGAGAAGTTAAGGAAGCTGCCCGAGGCTGCACAGCAGCTAGGTGGCAAAACCAGGATTCAAACTTGGGTCTGAGTCAAGTGTCTGCCACTTTGAAGCTGCATATGGAGCACACAGTAGGGACTCGTCACATGTGCATTATTGTTATTATCATCTTTCCCTCCCAAACGTCAGCTCCATAGCCATAGATCAGAATGTGGATTTTTTTTTTTTAATTTACTAAAGTATGCCCAGCACTGTGAGTTCTTTTATTTATTTATTTATTTTTGAAACTGAGTCTCGCTCTTGTCGCCTAGGCTAGAGTGCAATGGTGCAATCTCAGCTCACTGCAACCTCCGCCTCCTGGGTTCAAGCAATTCTCCTGCCTCAGCCTCCCAAGTAGCTGGGATTACAGGCACCTGCCATCATGCCCAGCTAATTTTTGTATTTTTAGTAGAGACAGGGTTTCACCATGTTGGCCAGGCTGGTCTCAAACTCCTGACCTCGGGTGATCCGCCTGCCTTGGCCTCCCAAAATGCTGGGATTACAGGCATGAGCCACTGCGCCTAGCCAGTAACCTCTTACTATGCTCAATAAATGTTAAGATGAAAGGATGGAAGCATGGATGGGAGGGAGGGAGGGAAGGAGGGAAGGTGGGAATAGTAAAGTCCTGGTGAGAGCAAAGAGTGACCTAAGAGTCACTTTTCCTGCCTTGTTGTCACTGTGCCTCCACCGAAGTCTCAGAGTCTGTGATGTTCTTACCTCTCCATGCCTCATGCTCTTCACCTGTAAAATGGGCTGAGTCATCACAGTGCCGCCTCACAGACTCACTGGGGGCTCCATGAGCAAATGCATGCAGACCTGCTGAGTGCTTTGCCAGACAAGGTGGGCCTCAGTGTCAACCACCATCCTTACTCAAAAAACCTGCAGAGGGGACTCCTGAGCACCTCGTTCCCCAGACTCCGGGAGAGGAACCCCAGGTCCAGGAAGGAGATCGATTCTGGCCCACCACGGGTCTCAGACCAGAAGCAGTCCTGAGAGAAGTGTGCCCAGATCCCCTAGGCTGGGGCACCCGGAGGAGAGGAGCCTCCCTCTCACCAGGTCCACTCCCAGCCCCTCCCTCTACCTCTTTGTTCCTGAAAGTCTTGAAGTTGAGCTGCCTCCAGAATCGCAGAGCTTCTGAGAACAGCATCACGGAATAAATAGCCTTTCCATGCCGTGCCTGTGGTCCACGGAGCATCTGAGACTTCAGAGACTATGACAGGGCAGGTCACCCTGTGAGCTGGTCAGGTGGTCCTGTTCCACTTCTCTGGGTGTCCATCTGGGGCGGCCACAGAACCTTTGGGCTGAATGTTGGCTTTTGAACAGATAGTAATTTTTTTCTAATGCACCTACAAAATGCCCCAAACTGCTGGCGTTCTTGAGGCTTCACACCGTGCTAGTCTTTTAGATGTTCAGTACCATGAAGGAAATGAAAGCAATGGAAGAAAGGCAGAGAGGAAGGGGCGGGGGCGGTGAATGAGTGACAGAAAAGGAGGCAGGTGACTCCAGCGGTACCTGGAGGCTCCCGGGCCCACCTGAGCCCTAAGCTGCAGCCCTTGGGATGTCTCCATTGAGCCAGTCCTTCCTGTGTGGCCTTCGGATTCTTGGTGGAGGGGACATTCTTGCACACTAGTGCCCTCAAGTCAGGACTGCCACTCACCCTCCAGGGCGGCCATCTTCTCAGCTGTTTTCATAGCTTTCTATTTTTTTTTAGAGACAGATTTCACTCTGTTGCCCAGACTGGAGTGCAGTGGTATAGTCACAGCACACCGCAGCCTCCTGGGCTCAAGTGATCCTCCCACCTCAGCCTCCCAAGTATCTGGGACTACAGGCACACACCCCTATGCCCGGCTAATTTTAATTTTATGTTTGTTTTAGGGACGGGGCTCTCACCATGTTGCCCAGGTTGGTCTTGAACTCCTGGGCTCAATCAATCCTCCCATTTCGGCCCCTTGAGTTCAGCTTCTTTCTTTAATCCATCACTTACGCCACAGATATTTACCAGTCAGGTATTGAAACTTACAAAAAGTGCAGGACTTGGCAACCTCCCTCTTCTCCCTGGAGTTGAAGGCAGTACCTGCCTCCCCGTCAACCTGGTACTGGCTGTTTACGATGGGTGCCCAATCGCTAATAGAAGAATGAATGAGTGGATGGATCGAGGGAGATTTAATCCATGCTGGAGAAGAAGAAAGAAAGAGAAGGAAGGACAGAAAGAGAAACAGGCCGGCAGGGCCCCACGTACTGAATGTCAAAGGGTGGAATGGACCCTGGGGCCCCAAAGAGTTCGGGACAGAAGACTCTTATTGGACCAGTGCAGGTGGTGGCTCTTTGGGAAGGGTGGGATTTCATCTGGAACAAGAGAGGGGAGGCCCAGGTGGGAGTTGAGGGTCCCAATAATTAGTACCTTGTTTTCCCTGCCTGAGTTCTGAACCTACTGAGAGAAACAAGAGTAAGGCAGTTGGAGTTGAACTCCTGGGTTAATTCCTCCAGTGCTGTGGTGCCCGGGTGCTGGGCAGCAGTGGGGATGTGCCCAGGAGTCTCCCTCCAGCACCCCCGGTCAGTCGGGGGCACCCCTCCCCTGCTGCAGGTGCCGGATGGGTCCCGAGCCTCCCTCCAGGGGCAGGCCCTTCCCTGCCGGGCTCCACTGCAGGCTCCACTGAGGTAGAGCACAGGCCGGCTGTGCCCTCTGCAGGCAGCTGACGGAAGAGAGGGAGGTGGGCCAGGGTTACCTGCACTGCCCTCAAACTAAGGAATCAGGAGAGACCCTCCTGGCACTAAGCAGCTGGGGCTGGAGAAGGGCTGGGTCCTTACTCTTGACCTCCAATAGCTTTGTGCCCAAAGAAGGAACTGCCAAGAGGGACCAAGGGCTACTCCGAAGGGAGGTAGAGGTGGGATGTCTCTGCAGCAGGAAGCACGGAGTCACATCCTCTCCCTACTGAGTGTGTCAGAGAGGCTGGGGGTGTGGACAGTTGGGGTCTGGGGCTCCTGGACTTCTCCAGCTGGGCTAGACATTAGAAAACGTCGGCCGGGCGTGGTGGCTCATGCCTGTAATCCCAGCACTTTGGGAGGTCGAGGTGGGCAGATCACTTGAGGTCAGCAGTTTGAGACCAGCCTGGCCAACGTGGTAAAACCCTGTCTCTACTAAAAATATAAAAATTAGCTGGGCATGGTGGTGTGCACCTGTAATCCCAGCTACTCGGGAGGCTGAGGCAGGAGAATCGCTTGAACCCCGGAAGGTGGACCTGCAGTGAGCTGCAGTCGCACCACTGCACTCTAGCCTAGGTGACAGAGCGAGACCTTGTCCCCCCCAAAAAAAATTAGAAGAAAAAAAAAGAAAATGTGTCCAGACTTCTTCCCTTGAAGCCAGGAGCAGGGCCCTTCTGGATGCCGCATGGTCAAGCCTCATCTACTGTACCTGGAGCCTTCTCCTGACCCGGAACCCTGCCCTTGCCCAGCCTGGCTCCCCTGGGGGCTCATGGGACTCCTGAGGCCCCTCCCATCACCGGTCACCCGCCCCCTCCGCCCCTGGCAGCCTCATATCTGCCAATACAAAGCCATACATCTTGGTGTGTGACAAATCACTTTTTAATTGCCTGAAGGAAGAAATCCATTAGTCTTTCCTTTCCGTGAGAAACATCATAACGTTCAGCAGAGCCCAGGCTGGCTGGAGGCCGAGGCTGGGGGCCGCGGGGCTATTTTTAGTTTGCATCAACATCCCCCTCCAAGCATCCATTCTAGAAAGGGAGGAATTAAATCTTCCTGACACCCCGGGGCCACACGGGGAGAGCTTGCTGCAGACCCGGGGAGGAGAAGCCGCTGTGGATGGAGTATTATTTGTCCAAATGAATTTGTGTCACGTTTCACGAAAAATCTGCTTCCCTGTAAACAAGTGGCCGTCCCCACCCTCCTAGGCAGCTGAGGCCCAGCCCTGTGGGGTGGCACTACCTGTTCCCCACCTCCCTGGCCAGCCCACGCCCTCTGTCGTTGTCTGGCATGTCCTCGGTGGCACGGACTCTGGCCGCAGAAGGCCAGCAGCTGCCCAGGGTCACAGCAGTGGACATTCGAGGGGAGCTGAGGCCACGGCAGTGGCTCCTCACTCCTCCTTCCTAAGACCACAGGGGGCAGAGTTGGGGCCTGGGGGACTGCTGCTGGGCCGGTTTGGGGTTCCACTAGCAGTCCTCAACTTTAGAGAAAGGCCAGCGAAAGTGAGATTTATGGCGTGTCCCTGAGGCTGCCTCGGGGCCACAGGAAGTGGGTTTGCCTTTTGCCCGGTACAAATGACTGTCTCGATTTTGAAAAAGATGCAGAAAGAAGGAAAGAAAGCGGAGGGCAGAGGGAAGGGAAGACGAGGGGAAGGGAGTGAAGGAGAGAGGAGGGGAGGGGAGGGCTAGGAAGATCCCATCCAAAAAAGGGGAGTCAAGGGAGATGACTGGGATGTGTACACCACAGGCCGCCCGCCCCACCCCGGGCAGCCACCCACAGGCCGTTGAGGCAGCAAGGCCGGCAGGTCCATGCCAGGGGTGAGAGCTGAGTCCAAAGGAGGAACTCAGTGAGTCTCAATGAATGAATGAATGAATGACTCTGGTGACAAGGGGCTCTGATTGGCCAGCATGTGTCTTCTGAAGTCAGGCACCCCTGGCAGGGCCCCCGGCCCTCTGGGGCGATGCCTGCTGAGGGCTGGGAGCTCTTCCTTGGGCTGGGGAAGCTACAGTGCCCAGGGAGTGCCGCCCACCTCCACCCCCAGGTCTTTTCCTGAAGAAAGCCTGCTGGTGTGCAGGGGCAGGCTCCATCTTTACGTCAGACAGTGTGTGGGCTCAGGACCTGCCCTGTGACATGGTCCTAAAGTAAAACTCAGAGGGGCTCTGGGATGTCCGGGCTGTGAGCATGGCCCAGTCACCCGCTAGAGATGGGCAAAGCTGCGCTTTCTCAGTGCAGTTTCTGTACCCGAGAAACCTCAGCACTTTCTTGGGTGCAGGACCGGAAACGAGTGGCCACTTGCGAGCTGGAGAAGACCTTGGAATATGTCACTGATGCAAACACAGGAGACTTGGCTGAAGACCACACCTCCTGAACCTCACCTGGCAGGTTTGATAGACAGCCACCTAGTATTGTCGCCTCTCTGTGGCCACCACCTGGGACACAACCTATGACCCCAGGAGGTGATGCTTCAGCCTGTCCCTGTACTTTGAGACCCACAGGCACCTTTCAAAGAGGCTTCTACCCCACAGGAACCTGGGGCGCTGCCACAGGTGTGAAAATGTTTTAGCAAGGGCAGCCCACAGTGGGTGAGCTCCGGTCTTTTTGCTATTGTTGTTTAAATCAGAACAAAATGCACTACACGATTATTTCTGTGCATGAAATGCAAGGTTGCCAAGTTTAGGTTCCACCTGATGCTAGTAACCTTAATTGTAAATCCTTTATTTATAGACTTGGGCTATAACAACCTCCTCGTGGCATTAAACTAAACGCTGACAAAGGCAGAGTGGGCCAAGCATCCCTGGCAGCCCCCAGAGGTGAAATTCCAGCCCCCGTCATCGTGTGTATTAAGTGACAGGGCTCGTAAAACCCCATAGCTCCTTTCTCCACCCCTTGCAGTCTGGCTCCCAGAGGGGCAGATAGTTGGAGATCCTCATGCAAAATAAATTGCTCTGCACTTTCACTAAAAAGTAACTGCAACTGACCCAGCACTTGCAGGGTGAGCGGCAGGGAGGGGCTTTGTGGCAAAATCAAAGGATGGGGAGGAGGTGCCTGCCCCTGGGTTCACTCTGCGTCCCTGCCACTGGAGCCTGCCCTTTGCTGTGGGTTCGGTTTCTCTGCATCCTAGTCCCAATTCTGTGACCATCGGGTGTCCTTAAACAGGCAGCTGGAGATCCCAGAATTTGGATCTGATTTCACTGGAGCTGGGCAGGCCTTGAGAGGGGCTCTAGCCCAGGGTTCCCTATTCTGGAACAAAAGTAGGACAGGGCAGGGCTGCTGGGGGCAGGGACAGGGCTGGGACACCGGCCCCTGGGTCCAGCGAGTGTGTGAAGGGCTGCCTCCATGGCGCACTGGGCTGAGGTGTGGGTGCAGGGCTTTCTGGACAGCAGGTGCAAAACTCATCTAAATAGCAGATCTGACCAAGGCCTTCTATCTGCTCCACCCGCGGAGTGCTGCCCCGCTGCCTGCAGCCTGAAGCCTTAACCCCCTAAAGAGTTCCCTGAGCTACTCCCAGGAATCCCAGCTGGCCAAGGTCTCATTGACCCCAGGCATCAACTCTGGTGGCTCCTGTCCCCAGTGCTCTCTCATCCCCCTCTGCCTGCCCACATCTTCCTCGTCCCTCTGCCATCTCAAGACATCACCTGCTCCAGAGAGCGTCCTGGACCAAGCATGGCCAGGGAGCCCTCGGCTTAGGCAGGGGCTCCCTGCCCCGTCAGGTAGCAGCCTCTGAGCAGGCAGCAGGTGACATTCATCTGCAGCTGCGGGCTACAGCGGGCGCCTCCTCCCCCACAGCTGACAAATGCAGCATTCGGAGCTCGCAGGCCTGTGGCCTAAGCAAGAGGGACGCGTTGCCCCACGGTTTATGGGGCGAAGCATGATTGAGTGGATGGGGCATCAGGGCTGTCTTTGGAAAGGACACCTTTCCTGTGATCCTTTGCCTGTCGGCAGCCAGTCCAAGCAAACACAGCCCGTGCTCCAGGCAGTGGGCAAAGTGGCCTCCCCCACACCGTGAAGGATGCTTTGAGCCCCTGGGAGCAGCCAGCAGCCAGGTGCAGCCCACCAGCTTCAGAATGGGCAGGACAGAGAGGCCCCTGCCCGAGCAACAGCAGCAACACAGCCCTGGCTGCCAAGGTCCTAACAGCCCTTTTCCAAAAGGCGTCTGTGCACAACGGGGCTAACTCTCAGGCTGCCACCAGCTGGAATGGGGCGGGGCTGAGCCCACGAGGCTGCCAGACCCTGGGGACGCTGGTCCTCAAGGCCTCTCTGCTGAAGGGCATCGGGATACAGGAGCTGGGGCAGGATCTTCCCTAGAAGCATCTCAGCCTGTCCTCACTGATGAATCTCTTCCCTTAAAATGAATTTAGGTCCTTTAGCCCCAGACAAATAGACACACTCTCTAGCCCCTGGAAGGAAATGAGATTTTAATTTGGGATGATTTTATTCAGCAAATGCCCCCAAACCATGCACTTTTCAAAGGGAAACTCCAGGTTCAGTCTCGCCTTTTGGGGATAGAAAAAAAGACTTTTTAAAATCTTTTTCATTCCCAGCTCAAACTGAGAAGGGAAAACCTCTTCCTCTCAAAAGGGTCTTTTCCTATTTTCTTCCACTTCAGAAAACAGTCTTTCCTCCTGTCTGACGTCATGGCTCTAGGTTTTTCTCTGCTCTGTTCTTCATGGGCCCCTGCCTAATAAATGTGTTATGATCAGAGGCAAGTTTACCACGGAGCTAATGATGCTCAAGCTTGGGGCCCTCATTTGCACGTGCAGTGGTGTGCTGGTAAATGTTGAACAACCAGCTCTGTAGGGGGAAAAGCCTGATCTGTGGCATTTGCCAATCTCCATAGTGTGAGCACTCCCATCATGGCCATTTCTCAGGCTACCGGCATGATGTCATTGAGTGCAAAGTTGAGAGGAAAGATGTATAATTGGCTGTGTGGTGAGTCAGTGCAAGCAGACCTCAGCAGGCCAGGTCACAGGCTGTCTCCAAGCCCCTGCAACTGAATACGTAAGAAGTTATGTATTCTTTTCATTAAAAAAAAATACCCAGGCTGGGTGCAGTGTAATCCCAGCACTTTGGGAGGCCACAGTGGGGAGATCACTTGAGCCCGGGAGTTTTGAGACCAGCCTGGGTAACATAGGAGACTTCGTCTCTACTAAAAATAAATAAAATTAGCCAGGTGTGATGGCAAGTGCTTGTAGTCCCAGCTACTAGGGAGGCTGATGCAGGAAAATTCTTGGGCTCAGTACGCTGAGGCTGCAGTGAGCCGTGATCACAGTGCTGCACTCCACTCCAGCCTGGACGACAGATCAAGACCAGGACCCTGTCTCTCAAAAAAAAAAAAAAAAAAAAAAAAAAAAAAAAAAAAAAAAAAAAGAACAAACTGTATAGACCTCAGACCCCAACAAACTGAGTCTGCCTCATTATGATGTAGGGGTGGGGTTTCTTAAAGAGGTAGGACGTGTGACCAGCCGACCAGCTGCCTCTCCATTGGTGGCCCTGCCCCAGGCTATGCTTAGACCAAGCAGCATAGAGCTATCGGTGTGGGTGAACCCACCTTTCTACTTTGACACTGGAGGAGCATGGAGTTTCCTGGCTTCCAGTCATTTGAACTTCCTGAAAATGTACCCAAGCACTGAACTACTAGCACCTTCTAGCATGTCCTGGCCAGAGGGATCCCAGGCTGCTTTCCTTCCCTTTCATCCTCCCCATGGTTCAGAGTTCCCCTCGGAGATCACAGCCTCCAGATGCAAACAGCCTGCCACCCTCAGGGCCAGGGTTGCAAGCACAGAGCCCTCAGGCCTTCCAGTGTTTTATACATATTTGAACCCACATATAGAAATCTGGGAGTTTCACATGCAAACCCAGATGTATGACTTTTCTTGAAGAATCAGAAGACCTGACCTCCTGGCCCTAAATCCCCACATGGCTGCAGCAGGCAGGACTGATGGACAGCCATGGCCTCGGGGGACAGGACGTGGGCCATCTGGCTTCCCAGGCCACACCCTCTCAGGCTATCTCCCCAGTGCTCAGGCTAAAGAGCAGTGGCCATTTCTTATGGTGTCTGCACAGTGGTTTTTCTTAAAGAAATATTTCCCTCTACCAAGGTTTCTTCCAAAAGTGGGAAATGAAAGATAGTACAAGTAGGCCATGTGTTTCAAGAGAAAGCACGTAGCATATTTCTTTGTACGAGTGAAGAATATTCCTCTTGGGGCTATTGCACTGAACTATGCCAGGGGACACATCACTCCGAAGTTTGTGGGAATGGCGCCTCCTAGAGTTGTGCATTGCACAGCACATGCAGCCTGATTCCTCTGTGTTTCCTGTGCAAACTGGAACAGTGTCAAAATACCTCCACTTAGGATGCTATTGTTCTCACACAGAATTGGCCACCTCACACATGCCTAGTGGAGTCTGCCCACCTCCAAGATCTCACAGAAATTCCGGCCAGGAATGATGAGGGCAGACATAGGAAGGCAGGGCCAGACGGCAGGGCCAGCGTGGAAGGTGCCTGCAGAGACAGCATGAGAACTGCCTGATAGGCATCTCATGAGTCAGAGAACTAGCTGGCCGGGTAGAAGGTTGGCCTGAGTTGAGATTCAGGCAGGGGATCAAGCAGCGCCCTCTGCTGGGCTGTCCTTTACTTTTGCGTGGTGGATCATCTTGCAGACTTCTGTTCCTCCTTCAGAGCCCAGCTAGGATGCTGCCTCCTCCGGGAAGCCTTACCTTCCAGGACGTTAGTCGTGCCCTGCCCTGGGCTTCCTCTGAACCCTGTACACACCCAGCGTTGTACATACTTCTCTGTGTGCTGTGATTCTGTTGACATGATCTGGCCCCACTCCAAGAACAGTGCCTGGTTCATGATTATGTACCCGGTAATGGGGACAGTGCTGGTGCATAAGTGGGACTTAATGAATAATTAATTAAATGCATGAATGAATGGAGAAATGGATGGATGGATGGATGGATGGTTGGATGGATGGATGGATGGATGGGTGGATGGGTGGATGGAAGACACGTAGGAATTCCAGCCCTAGGGACCCAGGCTGGGGCCCAGCATTAGAACTGGAGTACGGGCAGGGTTTAGTCAGGGTGAGCTCCTTTGGGGACCAGATTTTACCAGGAGAGAACCCTAACCTGGAGTCTCTCCATGAGCTCCTGGCTGAGTTTCTGAAATCCTGACACCCCCCACCCAGGAAAGCAGCTCCTGCTGGGGAGAACAGAAGCTGGGAGGGTAGCAGTCCTGCCTCCAGGCCCCAGCTCAGCTCCCTGGCTGTGAGTTCAATAGATGTCTACACTTTCCAACGACATGGGTAACTGGTGTGGGAAATGTTGTGCACCTTCCTCTTTGCACGACAGCTGGATTCACCCCCCAGAACCGCCCACCTTTGTGTCTCAGGGACACCAGCCTGGACGTATGGGCCTAATTGCTGGCCCTTCCAGAGTACAAGTGGAAACACGTGGGCCAGTTGAGAGTGAAAAATGCAGTAAGTTAAAGGCTTCTGAGAGATAGTTACATAGTCCAAAAAAAAGGTCAAGAAAACTATTGCCAAAACCTGAAACTCTGGTCCTTGATTAATTGACTAAATCATAGAGGCTTTGACCTACCTCTCTGAAGTTGAATGAATTAGTTGATTAGTTGCACAAAGTTGCTGCACCAACACGAGGAGGGAAGAGGTCGTTGGTCTTTAGCTAATGGCACGTCCCAGCGAGTTGCTTACAACCTGCCCTGGGCACATCGACCTGGAGAACTGGAGGTTGCAGGGTCCCTCCGCACACTGGCTCTTGCCAAAAAAGGGAAGTGGGGGCTGTGCTGGGCAGGACAGAGTGACCTTCCTCGAGGCTCCAGCTGTACGTGGCCCAGATTTTATGCCCTTCTTTCAGCCTCCTTTCTTTCTCCTGCACTCCTCCCTCCCTTCATTTCTGGTTCTCTCCCTCCTCCCTTCATTTCTGGTTCTCTCCCTCCATGTCCTCACATTTTGATGCTTTGGGATTTGTTTTCTGACCCTTGGCCTCATTGCATGGGCAAGCCCCCTGCCTGTTTCTCTCCTGCCTGGAGAAGGGAGAATGGGAAAATGATACCTCTAGACAGATCTCGTCCATGCTGCCTTGGCTTTGAGGAAAGAAATCACCACCCTTGTCATAATTATTGATGCGAACTGGATTTGCTGAGTTAGAGGATGGGAGAAGGGTTGATATTATGGCCACAGGACTTGATTTGGTCAATAAAGCAAATTGGTTTAAGTGAAAATAAAGCAGCGCTCACAAGTATATTAGAAGAATAAAGTAATTGCTGTCCAAGGTGCACGGAATATAAATCTCTGTTTGCTTGAAATTATTACAATGTCGTATTGATTACTTAGAACCTGCCATTGCCTTTTGAGTTATAGTTTATTAAAGGGTAATGTGTTTAACAAACATTTTCCCCGGCATGCACCATTGAAACACACAGAAGTTACACGGGCGTGTTCCCCCAAACCCCCACCTCAGCCTTTGGGTGTTCTGTGGTCACGTGATTAACTTTCCAGGCTCAGCTTGCAGGCACCAGGGTGGCCACCCACAGGGGTTCTGGTGAGCTCAGGATCCTGCCAGAACCCTGGGAGAGGTGCATGGAAGGACTCCGAATGCGCTGACCACACTGACGTGTTTTTTGTTTACCCCTCTGCCTCGCCAACAAGATGAGTCCATGAAGTCACCAGCACCGTCCGTGTTTCTCACTGCTTCCTCGGCATTCCTCCAGCCGAGCATTACACCCCGACACAGGACGTGTGCCATAAATACTGGTTGCATGAATGGCTATTTTTTTTAACTTCACTTTTTTCTTAATTAAAAATTTTTAATTACAAAGGCAAACAGGCTCATTATAACGAATACAATTTTAAAATATTTTTCTAATTAGAAAAATTAGACATACTCATAGTAGAACATTTATAAGATATGGGAAAGTATTGAAAGGATAATAAAAACCACCTATAATCCCATCACCCAAAAATAACCTCCATTTACATTTTGTTATATTTCCTGCCAGTTTTTTGTTGTTGTTGTTGTTGTTGTTGTTTTATTTTTTTGCTCTACTCATATGTATGGGTATTTTTTCTTTTCACAAAGTTGATAATATAAGATGCAGTTTAGTGTTTTGCTTTTTTTCACTTACCATTGTATAAAAGCATTTCCCCCTGTCATTCACTGTTTCTCAAAACACATCTTTTTGTTTTTTTTGTTTTTTTGAGACAGAGTCTCACTTTGTTGCCTAGGCTGCAGTGCAGTGGCATGATCTTGCTCACTGCAACCTCTGCCTCCTGGGTTCAAGCAATTCTCCTGCCTCAGCCTCCTGAGTAGCTGGGATTACAGGTGTGTGCCACCACACCTGGCTAATTTTTGTATTTTTAGTAGAGACTGGATTTTGCCATGTTGGCAAGACTGATCTTGAACTTCTGGCCTCAAGTGAATCTGCCTGCCTTGACCCCTCAAAGTGCTAGGATTACAGGTGTGAGCCACCACGCTTGGCCTAAAACACAGTTTTTTTTTTGTTTTTTGTTTTTTGTTTTTTTTGAGCCGGAGTCTTGCTCTGTCACCCAGGCTGGAGTGCAGTGGCGCGATCTCGGCTCACTGCAAGCTCCACTTCCCGGGTTCACGCCATTCTCCTGCCTCAGCCTCCCGAGTAGCTGGGACTACAGGCGCCCTCCACTACACCCGGCTAATTTTTTTTGTATTTATTAGTGGAGACGGGATTTCACCGTGTTAGTCAGGATGGTCTCGAACTCCTGACCTCGTGATCTGCCCGCCTCAGCCTCCCAAATTGCTGGGATTAGAGGCATGAGCCACCGCACCCAGCCTGAAACACAGTTTTTAATGGCTGCATAATATCCCATCTTCTGGATATGCTGTAATTTAGTCATTTCCTGTTGGACATCTGTGATGCTTCAAGTGTTCAGCATTATAAATAATACTCTGATGAACATCCTTATAAATAAATTTTTCATCTCATCCCTGGGTATTATAAAAGGACAAGTTCTTAGCCCTTTTCCCATTTGCACTGAGAATAATCCCCAGCAGCACTTGTGGCTGCAGCATTTACCCAGAGATAGCTTTGCCATGAAATATCTCGCTTTTATTATTATTTTCACATGCCTCTAGTATATCGACTTTGGAAACAAAAGACATCATTCTATTTTTAGCATTCTGTGTTTAGTAGTGGTATTTCCATTTACAAAATATAGCAGTTCTTGAACGCTGAAAATGTCAAATCCTGGAAAACGCAGCATTTCTACATATGATGTTAACATTGTTCTTGAACAGTTGTTGGCTAAAGATTCATTTGATGAATCCGAGTTTTCTGAAATAGACAATTCTGATGATTCAGACGATTCTGATGTTAGTTCTGTTTAGAAATAACTCCAAGAACAGTTTTTATATTTTATTTTCACATTGAAAATCAGTGAGATTTGCTTCATCCTCAAAGAGTGTGTTTATGTAAAATTAAATGAGTGCTGGCAGCGAGCAGAACTTTTTTTTTTTTTCTGAACGGGAAAAGGGTTAAAGCAACAGCTCTTGGCAGATATCATGGAAAGGGACAGATTCTGGGCGTGCAACCTGTGCCGTCGTGTTAACCCAAGCTTAGTTTAATGCTCTGCTGCCGTATTCTCAAAATTCCTAATAGTTCTTGAAAAAGGGATCCCACATTTTCATTTTGCACCAGGCCCCGCAAATCACGTAGCCCATCTTGGTTGGTGTATTCGTCCGTTTTCACGCTGCTGATAAAGACATACCTGAGACTGAGAAGAAAAAGAGGCTTAATTGGACTTACAGTTCCACGTGGCTGGGGAGGCCTCAGAATCATGGTGGGAAGCAAAAGGCACTTCTGACATGGCGGTGGCAAGAGAAAAATGAAGAAGATGCAAAAGCGGAAACCCCTGATAAAACCTATCAGATTTCATGAGACTTTTTCACTACCACGAGAACAGTATGGGGGAAACCGCCCCATGATTCAAATTATCTCCCGCCAGGTCCCTCCCACAACATGTGGGAATTATGGGAGGACAATTCAAGATGAGATTTGGGTGGGAACACAGCCAAATCAGTTGGGGAAGACTCTTTCCCACTGGTGTTGAGGAGTCAGGCCATCTCTAAACATTGAGGGTCTTTGTGCCAGATCTCACCCTTCATCCCCATGAAAATCAAAGCTCAGAGCATGATCTCCTCCGTGCCCGGCTGCACTGAGCCTGAGAATTGTCACACAGAGAGAACTTTCTATGCAGCTGAAGTTTACCCTTCAAACACTGAGTCCATTTAGTGTTGCTATAACATAACACCTGAGGCTGCGTAATGTAGAAAGAAAAGGGGTTTACTTGGCACACGATTCTGGCAGCTGGAAGGTTCAAGATTGCGCAGCTGCATCTGGTGAGGGTCTCATGTGGCTTCCACTCATGGTGGAAAGTGGGAGGAGAGCCAGCCTGTGCCAAGATAACACATGACAAGAGAGGAAGCAAGAGAGAGAAACCAAAGAAGCCAGACTCTTTAACAACTCGCTTTCTCCAGAGCTATTTCATTCCCTCAGGAGGAAGAAATTACCCCTTCAGGAGAGCACTAATCTGTTCATGAGGGATCTGCCCTCATAACCCAGACATCTCCCATGTGGCCCCACCCCCAACACCGCCACACTGGAAATCAAATTTCAGCATGGGTTTCAGCAGTGACAAACCATATCCAAACCACAGCAAACACCAAAACCTATATATTATTGTGGTCATTCATGCCTCATTTATATTGCTTTTTATTTGAACCATAACTTGCTTATGCCGTTATTTTTGTTTCTTCTTTGAGTTTCCAATTCTCCCTTTCACTTTTTCTTAAATCTTGAAACAATCAGACATACTAAAAAGTTGGGAGTACAATTCAAAGAAACTTTTTCTGAACCATTTGAAAGTTGCCAGCCTGATGTCCCATCACCCCACAAGTATTTTAGCATCTATGCAACAAAACATTTTCTCTAACATCAGAACTCTCAAATCAGGAAACGAACATTGATACATGTCTACCAACTAATCCTGTCTTCAATGACATTTTACCGATTGTTCCAATGATGTCAGCATCACGGGTCACATTTAATAGTTACGTCCTTCAGTCTCGAGCAGTTCTTCATTTTATCATTGACTTTTGTGACCTTGACATTTTTGAAGATTACAGACCAGTTATTTTATAAGGCTGCCCCTCAGTTTGGTTTTGCCTGTTTTTTTCTTGTGATTAGACTCAGGTGGTGCATCTTGAGCAAGAGCCTCACATAAGGGATACTGAGCTCTGGTGGCCCAGGATTTCCAATTTTTTTTTTCTCTTCAACTTTTAAGTTCCAGGATACATGTTAGGATGTTCCCTGGATGTGTAGGTTTGTTACATAGGTAGACATGTGCCATGGTGGCTTGCTGCACAGATCAACCCGCCATTTAGCTATTAAGCCCAGCATCCATTAGCTATTCTTCCTGATGCTCTCCCTCCCCACCCCCACCACCAGGCCCCAGTGTACGTTGTCCCCCCGGACGTGTCCATGTGTTCTCATCGTTCAGCTCCCACTTACAAGTGAAAACATGTGGTGTTTGGTTTTCTTTTCTTTTTTTTTTTTTTTTTGAGACAGAGTCTCGCTCTGTCACCCAGGCTGGAGTGCAGTGGCTCAATCTCAGCTCACTGCAAGCTCCACCTCCCAGGTTCACACCAGTCTCCTGCCTTAGTCTCCTGAGTAACTGGGACTACAGGCGCCCACCACCATGCCTGGCTAAATTTTTGTATTTTTTAGTAGAGACGGGGTTTCACCATGTTAGCCAGGAGAGTCTTGATCTCCTGACCTCGTGATCCACCCGCCTCAGCCTCCCAAAGTGCTGGGATTACAGGTGTGAGCCACTGCGCCCACCCTGGTTTTCTATTCCTGAATTAGTTTGCTGAGGATAACAGCTTCCAGTTCTATCCATGTCCCTGCAAAGTACATGTTCTCATTCCTTTTTATGGCTGTATAGTATTCCATGGTGTATATGTACCACATTTTTAAAATCCAGTTTATCATTGTTGGGCATTTGGGTTAATTCCGTGTCTTTGCTATTGTGAATAGTGCTGCAATGAACATACACATGTATGTATCTTTATAACAAAATGATTTCTATTCCTTTGGGTATATACCCAGAAATGGGATTGCTGGGTCAAATGGTATTTCCACTTCTAGATCTTTGAGGAATTGCCCCACTGTCTTCCAAAATAGCTGAACTAATTTACATTCCCACTAACAGCGTAAAAGCGTTTCTTCTTGTCTGCAACGTCGCCAGCATCTGTTGTTTTTTAACTTTTTAATGATCACCATTCCGACTGGCATGAGATGGTACCTCATTGTGGTTTTGATTTGCATTTCCCTAATGATCAGTGATGTTGAGCATTTTTTCATATGCTTGTTGGCTGGATGAACGTCTTATTTTGAAAAGTGTCTGTTGATGCAGGATTTCCATTTTACTCATGACTGGTGATGTTCACCTTGACCACTTAATTAAGGTGGTGTCTGCAAGGCTTCTCCACTGTAAACTTACTCTTTTTCTCTTTGTAGTTAATAAATATTATGTGAGAAGGTACTTTCATAGTATATGCAAGTATTCCCCATCAGACTTTCAGTCTTCATTCATTTATTTATTTATAACCTTATTTTATTCAATGGATTATAATCTATTACCATTATTATTTATTTCAGTGTTAATGTTGTCTCAGATTTGGTTGGTGGACCTCCATTCAAGCTGGCTTCTGGGTCATTTGATATAAGCCCAATAATTCTTTGAGCACTTCCTTGCTTTCTTAGCAAGATGTTCCAGGCATATCTTGTACTTTCCTGAAATCAACCATTTCTCCAAAGAAACCTGGTTTCTTTTAGTGGAAAGTGGTATTTAGAAGCCAAGATCTGGGCCTGAGTATGCTCACTGCTCCCAGGCCTCTCTCAGTAGATAGAGCTGGGGAATATATGTATCATATGCACACACACACACACACACACGCACACACACGCACAGAGTTGGCCTTCCACATTCATGGGTTTCGCATCCGTGGATTCAACCAACCACGGACCAAAAATATCCAGGAAAAAAATTGCATTTGTACCAAACATATTTTTTTCTTATCATTATTCCCTAAATAAAACAGTATAAGAAATATTTACATAGCATTTACATTGTTACTAGGTATTATAAGTAATCTAAAGATGATTTAAATCAAGCTTGTCCAACCCATGGCTCGTGGGCTGCCTGTGGCCCAGGACGTCTTTGAATATGGCCCAACACAAATTCATAAACTTTCCTAAAACATTATGAGACTTTTTTGCAATTTTTTTTTTTTTTAGCTCATCAGCTACTGTTAGTGTTAATATATTTATGTGTGGCCTAAGACACTTATTCTTCCAACATAATCTCCCTGTACACAACCAATCTCACATCTCTGCCACCCCATGTGGGCCCCCTCCAAACCCAGACTCTGACACCCCTTGCAAGGGCACTCCACTGTGTGGACCCCCCACTCACCCGTCAATATGCCCTTATTGCTGTTGTAAGGAGGATTCTGTAGCCATCTCCAGGCTCAGGGGAAACAGTGACGTGATTGATTAGTAATGTCTGCCATGAATAGAGGAACAGGAAGTGTTCCTGCCATACATATGCTGGCCCCGATTTAAGATGGTCAGTGTGAACATTTATATTGATCAGGTGACCATATCGTTTTGAGAGAGAAATAATATTTAACAATTGCAAACAATAAAAGTTGACAGTTATGCTGGGCAACAGGAGTTAACCAGGTCACTGGTCATGCCCTGTATGGGTACTGAGGAAGCACAGTTCTGGGTCTGCTCTGTGGTTTTTGACCCTCTGTGTTGGGCACATGCCTACAGTTGCCAGCAGCTCCTTTGCCACCTCCCCCCGCCTCCTTGCCCTCTTCTGTAGACCGTGGGAGGGCCTGGCAAGCCTCCTTAAGGAGGAAGATTCCTATGCAGGGTGTGCCTTAGGAATTGGGGTGCCCATGGAGGGCACCCCTTAGGGGTGGAAGTGTCCGTGCAGGGTGCCCCTTAGGAATGGAGGTGCTGGTGGAGGGTGCCCCCTTAGGGGTGGAAGTGCCCATGCAGGGTGCCCCCTTAGGGGTGGAGATGCCCATGGAGGGTGCCCCCTTAGGAGTGGAGGTGCTGGTGGAGGGTGCCCCCTTAGGGGTGGAGGTGCCCATGGAGGGTGCCCCTTAGGGGTGGAGGTGCCCATGGAGGTGTCCCTTAGGGGAGGAGGTGCCCGTGGAGGGTGCCCCTTTAGGGGTGGAGGTACCCATGGAGGATGCCCCCTTAGGAGTGGAGGTGCTGGTGGAGGGTGCCCCCTTAGGGGTGGAGATGCCCATGGAGGTGTCCCTTAGGTGCAGAGGTGCCCGTGGAGGGTGCCCCCTTAGGGGTGGAGATGCCCGTGGAGGGTCCCTCTTAGGGGTGGAGATGCCCGTGGAGGGTGTTTTGACTTCTACTCGGGACTCGCCCGGTCCCTTCTCATTTTCTTCCGGGTTGACCTTGTTGGCAGCAGGGAGCTGACCGTATTTGACCTTCTCCTGCCACCACAGAACCCTTTGGCCACCTCCCTCATCCTCATTCCCCAGATCGGTGCCCACAGAACCTGTTCTTCGCAGATGGCTGTCAGCAAAGGCGTCAGAAATGGGATGACTCATTTCCTCTCCAATGCCCCAGGGCATTCAGAAAGTCTACTTGTGGAAAAAGTGCTTTAGATAAAATGCAGTTGTGGACTGGCCCAGCTTTAGTTTAAATCTTTTCATCTCACAAATATTTTTAAGGACCCACTATCAATCAGACAATGTCCTCAAGTGATGTGTGAGGTTCATGAGTGATTAAAACAAAGACACCTGTGGGCTGGGAGAGACAAACAGAAAAGAAAAAAATGAGTAACTCAAGCATGTCAGAAAGTGATGTGTGTTGTGGGAAGAAGAAAGAGCTCAGAGTGAGAATGGGAGGGTGAGGGCAGGAGGGTTTCATTCTTCAGGAACTTAGGAGAGCCTTCTGTGTGCCAAGCACCCAGGCTTGGCCCTGGGGGCTCAGAGAGGAGGCTGGCCCCATCTCAGAGACCACAGCATCTATAGAGAGAGGAACATAAGAGACAGAGGTTAGGGGCTCTGGTGCTCAGAGGAGGAGTCTCAAAGGAATCTGAAAGAGGGAAGGAAGGAGAAGGAGGGTGTGCAAAGGAGGAGGAGAATCCCGAGGAGTCATTGCAGGGGAGGGGAGGAGAGGGTGCAGGGAGTGGAGGAGAGGGTGAGTTTCTGGGAGGGGCTGGAGTGAGGCTGAAGGTGCCCAGAGGCAGAAGACAGCTGAGCTGACCTAGTAACTTTGGATTTAAAAATCTGTGAATCCACAGCTCCCAGAGTGGTAGGAAGAGAAGCTGATACAAAGGGTTAATGGAGTGTTAAATGCAGATCTTCCTTTGGAGACCCTGGTCTGGGAGGGGAAGAACAAGATGATGGTTCTGGGGTCCAGTGAGCAAGTTTAACCTGGGCCACTCACCATTCCTTTTCACCTCAAGAGTGTGGCCCTGATCCAGAGCCCTGAATGGGGAAGCCCAGGGCCTCCTGCTGCCTGTGCCACCCAGCCCCTCCCACCCGGCTTTCTCCCACCTGGGCCTCCCCTCCCTGGCCCTGGCCACCTGGGCCCCTCCCATATGGTGGGGGCTTCGCCCCCTGTCCCCTCCCCATAATCCCTCCCACCTGGGCCCCTCCCACCCGGCCCTCTCCTACCTGACCGTCTTTCATGTGGTCCTCTCCTACCTGGCCCCTCCCACCCGGCCCCTGACCACACCCACCCAGCTGACCCTCTCCCCTGGGCCTCTCTCTCCCAGGCCCAGCAGCAGCCCATAGAGACCCCAGCTCTCTCTGCCCCCTCCCCACGAGGAATCTCCCTTGGCTTCCTTCACAGGAAGGCAAAGTACCCCCGCTTCATTTTAATGGATTTTTGTCTAATTACTGACTGGAACAGATGCGGAGACAAGCTCATTGAAAGGTCTGGGAAGGCGCAGGATTGGCCTGGGAGAGCCAGTGTGACCTCCACCCGCACAGGGAGGGAAGCACTGCGAGGTTACTCACTTGTCCCTCCCGGTCTCCACCCCAGTCTCCACCCTAGCCACCCTGGGGCCTCCCTGCCCAGAGGGGAGAAGCAAGGAGGGGAGGAGGGTGCTCATCACATCCTGCGCCCAGCTGGGCTCCGGAGGCCGGACAAGGGCTGCAGGGCTGAAGGGCATGTGTGCGCAGGTGCACATGAGTGTATGTGCATGTGTGTGTGTGCACGTGTATGTATGTGTGCGTGAGTGTGTATGTGCCTGGGTGTGCACACACACGGGTGTTTATGAGGAAGAAAGAACGCAGGGCACAGAGGAGGAAGGCACCCAGCTAGTCCCCAGACGCTTGTTTCTTCTCTCCATTCATAACAGAGCATGCCTGAAGTGGCCTTGAGCTCCAGAGAACCATGTGTCTTCCAGGCAACTTCCTGTGTCCATCGGGTCACGTCCTCACCACAGGCTCCCAGCAGCCCCCTCCCGTACTGGGGACACTGTGGCTGCTGAAGCTTCCTGACACTCCAGAGAATTTAATGCAACCCAACTCCCCTGTGGCTTTGCCTGAATAGGGCCTGATCAGGCCTGGGTCCCCGTGGCCCTCAGAGCCTGTCCCTGGTGTCCGGTGTCTGTGGCCCTTGGAGCCTGTCCCTGGCACTGGGTCTCTGCTGCTGGGACTGCTCCCTAAGAGGCTCTCTCTGGTCTTACCAACTGGCTGGTTCCCAGGGGTAGAAGGACACCTCTTAGGCTTCTCTCCAGTCCTGATGGCCTCAGCACAGAGCCAAGCACAGAAAAACCCCCGGGGAGGGAGAGTTAAGTAGGACTGGGACTTCAGTGTAGACCTGAGCCAGGTTCCAGGATATGCACTTTTAAAAATCCTCTCATTTAATCCTCACCAGAATCCTAGAAGCGGGCCTGTAGGTGAGGAAAGAGAAGCTCAGAGAGGACCAGTGACTTGCCATGGCTCACACAGTGGGAGATGGTAGAACTTGGATTCAAACCCCAGTCTGACCCCAAGGGGCACCAGCCTCCTCCTTTGACAGAGCAGGGCTGATGGCCAGAGGGACTGATGAAGTAGCCTTCCCAAGGCCACCACACCCCCCAGTGCCACGCACCCTAGCTCTGGAGGCAAGGGAACGATGCTTCTGCCACAAGAGGCTGCATCTCTGGACCGCTGAGTCCCAGAACAGGACCTCTGAGCCCGGACCTCACTCAGCCCCTGCAAAGTGCCGTAAAGTGTGATGCAGAGCTTGCTGCACAGGGTCAGGCAAACCATGGTCCCGTTTCTCCGTCCACCCAGGAGCCATTCCCAGTTGTGTTCACTGGGAACAGTGGATGTGCCTGTCTCAGCCAGACTCTGCTTGTGAAACAGCAATTAGCAGACTCTCCTGTGTGTGCGCCTGACACACGGGGGTGGGACAGGAGCAGAGCACTGGCCGACAGGAGGGAAGGAGGGAGGAAGTCCAGAAGCTGGCTCGCCTGGGCTTCAGGCTGCAGCCACTGTGAGCCCTGTCCATCCCGGGTCACTGCCCACATATATCCAGGAGGTTGCTCATTAAACTGAAAGCAGGGGAGGACAGGCTCTCCTGCTTCCTGTCCAAAGGCTCAGGGCTCTGGAGCAGCCCGCCCAGTTCCACAATGGTGCACTGCAGCAAAGCACGGAGGCTGGGTTAGGGGAAGAGCCGGTGAAGGCCCCTGCCACAGCTCCCAGGAAGGCACGCTCAGAGTTGACCTCCAGAGTCACAGTGAACCAGGAGGTTACAGTCCAAGGAGCACGGAGCCGCACGGAGAGCCTCTTACCCTGTTTCTCTCCTGCCCTGTCCGTGTTAAGCAGTAGCTGAGTGGGGATGTCATTGTGGCAAAACTTCCCCCAACAACCTGTGAGGACACAGGGACCTCTGGGAGCTGCAATAGGAACGGCCGCAGTCTAACTGGCTTTCAGAGAAGCTAAAGACTGTGCTAAGATTGGTAGTGAGAACAGGGCCTGGCACACAGGAAGTATCTTGAGTGAATGAACGAATGAGTGAGTGAGTAAATGAATGAGTGAATGAATGAATGAGTGAATGCATGAATGAATGAGTGAATGAATGAGTGAATGCATGAATGAATGAGTGAATGAATGAGTGAATGCATGAATGAATGAGTGAATGAATGAATGAGTGAATGCATGAATGAATGAGTGAATGAATGAGTGAATGCATGAATGAATGAGTGAATGAATGAGTGAATGCATGAATGAATGAGTGAATGAATGAATGAGTGAATGCATGAATGAATGAGTGAATGAATGAATAAGTGAGTGAATGAATGAGGGAATGAACGAATGAGTGAATAAGTGAGTGACTGAATGAATGAGCGAATGAGTGAGTGAATTCAGGGCTCAGCTATGATGAAGAGGGCACACTGGCAGTGAGGGAGAGCTGTGCAGAAATCCATGCTTTAGAGAAATTGTAGTCATCCATTCCCAGAGCCATCAGCTGTGTATTGAGTGCTGCCACGTGTAGGGGCTGAGATGCAGGACCCATCCCACAGGGCTCCCTTGGAGGGAGCTCACAGCCTAGTGGACTGAAAGATTGAAAGCAAGAGGGATAAGCGAAGCTCAGGGTTCTGTCCCTGACCCTCTCTGGTGTCCCCCATCTGTGCACAGAACCTGGCTCAGAGCTGACTGCACAGATTTCCTGGAGGCCCAGATGGGGGTGCTGAAAGGTGCTGAGAGAAACTTCCCTGGTTTAAGCCCCAGGAAAGGAAAGGGCAGCTTCCCAGACATCTCCAGGCAAAGTGCCAGGAACCCTGGGTCCTGTAGCTCTAAGAGGAATTCTCGCCTGCCATCAGGAGCTTGGATTCAAAGAGAAGGGAGGTCGTGCTCTGCAGGGCTATCTCCACAGTGAGTCTGAGTCCAGGCCTGAACAGCCACATGATGCAGGGGCGTGAAATCAGAAGTGATTGTCACGCTGTGCTAAGACGAGACCAACATGACTGCCCTCCTGCTCTGTCTCTGGGGAGTCTGTACTCAGGTCCTAGCAATTTGTACTCAGGTTCTTTCGGTGGGCCATAAAGTGATGGGTTCTGGACTCTAAATTCCTGGATGTGGGCTCTGTTCTAGTGCACACTGCAGGGAAGTGTCTGGAAGCAGGAGAGAAAGGGAAATAAATATAGAAGATGGCCTGGGTGGTGGTAGCTGAAAATTACCTCGACATAAAGGAAGGCAGGAGTCATTCCCGGGTTCATTTCGTTACATGGAAGAAGAAGGGTGTTTTCCTGCCAGGTACCTCCCTTCAAGCTCCCTTGCTGGCCCAGGGCTTAGGAATTCCCCAGAAGTGGTCATCTTCCTCCATGTCTGTACCCTGCACTCCTTCACTCTTTCAGCTGGTTGCTTGCCAGGTATCGGTAGAGACCTAGTATGTGCCAAATGCTATTCTAGGTGTGAGGTTGCTGTTCCTCGCCTTAGTTCTAAACCAATTGCCTTACATGCTGGGATAACAAATCACCAGCTGCCACCTTCCCCTCCCGTGCCCAGGGCAGACATTACTAATGGATCACAGCACATTTTCCAAATGCAGTCTCAGAATCCTGCCCAGCCTGGCCCTGCAGCTGTCAGCTGTCAGTAGAAGCCCATGAATAAGAGAAAAGTAATTTGCTATCCCTGCTCTTGCCTCCTCCTGTCACTGCCTCCAGCCTGATCATCTCTGACCTGTTGGCTCTTTCTGCCATTTTCAGCCTCACACAAACACTGACGATGTCCCTCCCACCCTCTCCTTAGCATCTGCCTTTGACCACAAGCTGGGTTCTTCCTCCTCCCCCAGGACTTGAGTTTCAATGACCTTCTGAGGTTGTCCCAGTTCCTGGAACCCCTTATCTTGGCTTGCTTCATCCCCCCAGCCCCATGCCAAAAAAAGAAGCCAGATTTCTGTAGGGCAGAAACAAAACCCAGCAGACTTCCCAAGCCAGATGGTGGGGGCCCAAATCTGAGAACTGAATTTTTCTGACTTTTTTTCAAGCAATCTGCTAATGGAGGCGAGAACAAGACTCAGGGAGTTATCAGCTGCCTCTGTCAACAGTGGGTAATGATGTGTGAACGCTGGCACCTCCCAGTAAACTGTGAACCTCAAGGGTATCCCCAAGTGCCTTTCAGCCTGCTTGCCCTCCAGGAGAGGGGATTGCTCCCCAGCTGCCCCTTCAAAGCCTGCAGCGAGATGGGTGTTTTCTGGGAGCCGGATTGGCCTGTGGCTTTGGAAATCTATTTATGGGACACACAGAGCTCGCCCTTTTTTAGAACTAGAGGAAACTGACAGCTTCGATTGACAGAAAGCTCCGCAAAAAGGAAGGGAGCATTTGTTTCCGTTTTTAAAGTGCTCAGGCTTATTTGGGGGTGCATGTGGGTAGGACCCAGGAGGGCAGCTGGGACCAGAATTTCTCAGAGCCAAAGCAAGCAGCCCCTCCATTCATGCTCCCTCCATGGGTCCTGTGGGTCTGCTGCCTTCCACCCACCTGTGGCCACCCCACAGCCCTGCTCCTCCTTCTCCTCCTTCTCTCCTGAGACCTAGAGCTGTGCCCTCCCCAAAGCCACTCTCTCATCATTCCCCAGGGCAGACAGAGCCAGGGCCTGGTTATCCCAAGAATCACAAGCTTGGAACTCTCACCCAAGGAGCCGAATGAGGTCCTGCTCCTGGAACAGGCAGGAGAAAAGCCCCTGGCTCCCACAGAGCTCCAGGGCCCATGGGTGGCTCTGGTCACATTTGCAGCCTGGTGTCCCTGTCTCCCCCAGCACCAAGACAAGCACCTAGCGTGTGCTCCCCCAAACCAAGCTCAAGCCCAGGAGTCATTGATTCTACCTCCTCTGTCACATTCCACCCCCAGGTCACCACTAGGTCTGTCCACCTGTTCTCCTAAATGCCCCAAACCCAACCACATCCTGCATCTCACACCAGCTCCAATCTAGGCTGCCAGGGCCTTTTTTCCAAATGCGGGTTGTATTAATATGCAGCCATGGTGAGGCCAGCAGATCAGCAGGCAGCTGCCTGTTTAAGATGGTTTGTTACTCATAGATCCCATGAGGAGGGGGCAGGCCACGTCACACAGGACCACTTGGGGAAGCAGGGAGTCCATCAAGAGGCAGAGGGAGACGGGGGCAATGTGGGCAGAGCCTGTATTGTGGTATTTGCAGGAAGGAACAGGTAAGGCAGGGTGAGCAGGCTTTGGAGACATTCCTGTGGGTAAGTCCTGCGGGCTCTGGGCAGAGAGGCTGCCCCTAAGTTGTCCCTGGCCTGGGGTGACTAGGGCAGGTGGATGGTGGCCCTTGGGGGAAACCCTGATAGAAGAGGTTGTGGGGTATGGGCTCTGGGTGGGTTGGTCTGAAAGGTGGGTTCCCAGGCCAGTCCTTTGCTATCTCTAGGAATTGACCAGCCCTAGGTGGGCAGTTCCTCCAGGTTCGGCAAGGCCCCAGAGGTCAAAGCATCAGAAATAGAGAAAATAAAATGGCATGACGACTGTGCCTCCCCCAGACCCCGGCCAAGGTTTTCTGAGTATGCTCTCACCCTTGCAAACTCTTCTTTGCACAGTGGCCAACAATAATGATCCTCATCTGATCATTACAGCCATGCACACACACATCGCCGCGCCAATTCAACATCACTGTTCTAAGGGTGAAGACCACCGTGGCCATTCCTGCTCTCAAACCCCATCTCAAACCCTGTGCCCCACCCCACGCTCCAGACACACTGGCCTCTTGCAGGTCTGGAATACACTCAATTTGTCTGCCTGGGCCATCCACATCCCCTCCTCTGCTCACACCCACTCAGCCCTGTGACCCCTGCCTGAGGATCCTCGAAGAACCAGCTCCCCTCCCTCACTGCTTGGGCCTCTGTGGTGTGAATTTTGGATCCAAAAGGGCCACCCCACTCAGAGTGAGCACTCAGTGGGGCATGCTGGGCACCGATGGCAGGGCACAGCTCATGGCGGGCACTCCAGAAATAGCTATAGAAGAGTTTCTGAAATCTGCATGGTGACCCTTTGAGGCAGGTGTTCTTGCTTATCCCCATTCTTTAGATGAGGAGATGGAGCATCTTAACCCATTGTTAACATGTTCAACAGCCAGGCGCGGTGGCTCACACCTGTAATCCCAGCACTTGGGGAGACCGAGGTGGGAGGATTGCCAGACCTCAGGAGTTCGAGACCAGCCTGGGCAACATGGTGAAACCCCACCTCTACTAAAATACAAAAAATTAGCAGGGCTGGCAGCGTGCGCCTGTAATCCCAGCTACTCGGGAGTCTGAGGCAGGAGAATTGCTTGAACCAGGGAGGTGGAGGTTGTAGTGAGCCGAGATCACACCACTGCACTCCAGCCTGGGCGACAGAGCAAGACTCCGTCTCAGAAAAAAAAAAAAAAAAAAAAAAAAAGATGTGCAACAGATCCCATGGCATCTAACAGCAGGAGTGTCCAGAGCCCTGCCAAGCGGACAGACCAGCTCTCTCCCCACCCTGAGCCTTCACTTCCTAGGCTGAACAGTGAGGATTTGGGCTGGATGCTTTTCCAGCTGTTCCCCAGCTGTGACATTCTAGGATCCGGAATGTTTCATAGCCACTTTCTTTATAGGTCTTTATTTTCTTGTAGAAAAGCAAATGAAAAACATAATTTTCATTGCTTCTAAAAGTTATTGGTGAAGTAATACACATTCATGGCAAGACACTAGAACTCAGTGGGCAGATTGGGCCCATTTCTCCCCCAGCTCCCTTCTGCCCGTCAGTCAATTGCCGCATATTTACTGGGTGCCCACCGTGTGCCAGACTCTGGCCCAGACACAGACACCGGGTGAGTGAGCTGGACACAGTCTCTGACCTCCAAGACCTGCAGCCATAGATCCTTGTGATGTTTCTGGAGGGGCTGGCAGGGGGCATCTCGGGATCTGGGGTGCCTGCAAGGGTCTTCTCTGTCTGTGAGCATCTGAGTGGAGGAAGAAAAGTGAAGGAGGACTGTCTGGGGCTGCAGTGGGCAGCGCGATGGGGGCAAGTCTGGTCTGTGCCACCAGCCCCGTGAGCATCTTCACCTCACGGTGTGGCATCCGTGGGGCTTCCGGCTCTGGGCTCTGTGCCTCTCGCCTCTCTGCCATTCCCGGCATCCTGAGGTGAAGTGATAACCAGGCGTCCTCCTCGCCTGGCTCTCTGCCACTCCCCCAGCCACCCTCCTGTGACCCAAATCCCCTCCAGGCCCCTCGCTCCGGCAGCCTCTTATCTCCTGCTTCCCAGAGTCCTGCTCTCCCCAGTCCAGCTCCGCCTCAGGGCCGCATGGGGCCTGCGCTGTGCCTGGTCTCCTGCTCACGGCACCAGGGCCCCCGCCTGCTGCCTGTGCTCCTGTGGGACTGGATTCAATACCAACACGCTGCCCCGTCCCCCAGGCATGGCAGGAAGAGGGGGGTCAAGGCCGCCAGGGTTGAAGACGGGGAGCATGGAGCCCTTCTGGATGGGACCCAGGAGCCAACACGCCGTGCCCCTCCAGCCATCCAGGACAGGGTGCCCCAGCAGGGCCCAGACAGCTGCTTCCCTCACTCCTGAGCAGACAGGGAGGAACTCGGTTCCCTTCTCCAGGGAAAAGTCTTAAAATGTATTTAGGGACCCACTGTTGTTCCTTCCAAAGTTGCCTGCTCGGATTAAGTCCACGAGGGCTGATGGGCAGCGGACATGGTCCTGAAGATGGGAAGGAATACCTCAGCCACATACGTCCCTGTCCCCCCAGCCCCAAAACACATGGAACTCACCCGCTCTGCGGGCCTGGGGTGCAGAGGAGAAGCAGGGGCTTCCCCGACCCCCCTGTGTCTGCAGCCCCAGGCCTCTATACAGTGAAAACCCACTTGCCTGCCGAGGCCGTCAGAATTAAAGAAGGATTTCGGCAGCTGTAGTCATTAAGATAAAAGTCGCACTAATGACTCAAGCGTTATTTAGTTCTGATATCTTAATTTAATTGGATTTTTTTAATTAAGAAAAAGACCCATAATCCTGCAAGCACTGAGCTGGTGCAGCCTTTTCACGTTACCCTTAAAGGGCTGGGTCTTGGACCCCCGTCCCCACTGCCTGAAGGCCAGGGTCACTTGGGAGAGGAGGGACAAAGGGCCAGGTGTCTGAACTGAGAAGGAAGAAAGGAGCCACCAGGACAGAAAGGCCAAGGTTCCCCCACATGGCAGCGGCTCAGGAAGGAGGCGGCAGCTGGCACCGGTGGTGCTGTCTGGCACGGAGGCCAGGTGCAGGCATTGCCGCCACCCGCCAAGAGGGGCCCGAGTGGTAGCCATTCTCCACCCCCAGAGCCTCCCACGCACCCCAGACATGGGCTTTGTGCCTCCTGTCCCTCCACCCAACAGCCCCGTCCTTCTCAAGGGCACACGGCCCTCCTGCACCCAGCTCTGCCCAGGGGAGGGGAGGTTCTCAAGCTGACCCTCCTGCCTCCCGGCCCTGGACGGCCACAGCACCCCTTGCCCTCCCTGCCGCCTTCCCCTCCAGGCTGTCTCAGCCGGGGGCTGCTTGGCAATGGTGATTGATGGTTTACCAATAGGAGTGGAATGAAGTTTTAATAGTCTCAGATTAAAGGATCAGAGAGCAGAGGGAAGCAGGGAGCCTGCCTGCCAACTTGGTATTTTCACGCCGAGCACAGCTCGGAGCCCTGCAGAAGGGCCTGCTAATGCCACAGTTTGGGGAGGTGTTGGAGGGGTCTGCACTGGAGGATTCCTGAGACATCAGGCAGGCTCTGAGCCTGCACCTGTCACAGGGTGGGCCGGAGTACACACGGCCCCTTGGGGTCCAGAGCTGAGCCCCAGGAGCTTGGCATCCTCACTGAATCAGGATGCACCCCAGGATGCAGCCCGATGTCCTGTGAGCATCCTCCTCCCTAGATCTGGGCTGAACTTCCAGCTTCTGGGAGGCCAGGGGAGGGGGCCTCAGGGCCTGACTGCAAGAGAATTCTAGAAGGAAACACAAGTCAGACTCCCAGCGAGTTTCCGGAACCTGTCTGGGTTCTTGGATGAGAGCTTGGTTCTCTGCTGTTCTTAGGAAACCATGATTTTTCTGTTATTTGGGAATTCTGTGTAAAATAAATGGGCACTTCCTCCAAATCACATGTGATTCTGGGACCCCAAGGCCCAGGCTGAGGATGGATCTAAATGGGGATTTGACATCCAGCTCAGGAGGGGGATTCTTCTCCTCTCCCCCAACTGTGGGGTGATTGTTCCTATCCTTGTCCGTGGTTCCAAAGGGGGAATGAGGGCAGCAGGGCCCCCTGGCACCTGTGTGGGATTCTGCCACCACTTCTTGTGGCCCCCTAAGGTGCCCCTGTCCACTCTCCTTTCTGCAGGCCCCACTGCCCTTCAGGTCCCCTGGGGTCGCTTGTGTCCCCTGAGGCAGGTGCTGAGGCTCACCCTGCAGCCCAGGCTCCAGGCACTGAGCCCCAGGGGTGAGAGGCTGAGCAGAGTCTAACAGGTCTCTGCGGCAGCATGGGCCGGGAGCTGGAGCCGGGGACATGAGATGTTTCTGTCCTCTGGGCCTCAGTTTTCTCCTCTGTGAAATGAGCCATGTAGAAGATGGGACGGTCAATGTCTCCATCAGGCCCCAAGGATACTTGGCCATCTGGGCCGTGAGTAAGGCCCATGCATCCAAAGCCAGCCATTAGGTCCTCAGACGTGCAGACAGGCAGGGCTGGCTGTACCACACGGGCTAGGAGAGTATGATGTGATGGATTGTGTTTTGAGGTCACCGCAGCCGGTGTGCATCTCAGCTGGTGTAAGACCCTGTGTCACTGAGCACGGTAACCCACTGGCTGGCTCATGGGACTGCCTAGGACTGCTTTGGTGCCATCAGCAAAGAGCATCATGAGAATATGGGACTGCCTAGGACTGCTTTGGAGAGCATCATGAGAACATGGGACTCAGGGCAGGCACTCAGGTGGGGAAGAGAGAACACACAAAGGCTGGGAGCTGGGGCTTGGAAGGGCAGGGACAGGCAGGGCTGGAGGTGACAGGAAGGAAAGCTGGGGTATGGGCCTCACTACAGCCCAGATTTACCCAGCAGTGCCAGCTGGGAACCCAGAAGAACAGGAGTCCCTCAGTGGGGGTGACTCGTGATGATTGTGAAGGACAGGCTGGGACCTAGAAGCCCTGGCCCTCTGCACTCAGGCTCAGGGGGTGACGCTGGGCTGGGCGCTTCCCATGTGGCAAGATCCTCATTGCTGTCCTTTCTGAACAACGCCCAAGAATCCAGGCATGGCCAGGGGCTGGCCGAGGGGGGCTGGTGGGTGGTGAATAAATGGCTCCCCGCAAACCACAGCCGATCCAGGCAGGAAGAGCCCAACAGGTTCACCAGTAGCACCTGGATCTGATATTGATCACCCCAGCTCCTCTACCATCTGCTCAGCTACCAAGGCTGAGGTTGGTGCTCTTGGAGGAGCCTCCAGGAGCCCAGCTGGGGTGATGGAGGGACAGAGGGACAGGCAGAGAGGCCGGCAGGCAGCAGGCCAATGGGCCAGGCAGGTGGGGCAGGAGCCTCCTCTTGGGAGTCACATGGCCCCTGAGGGCATGGGACTCTCCCTGCTGGGCACACTCCAGCAGCACCAGCACACTCCTCATCCTCTAGGATGAGCCCAAGCAGAGGTGAGAGAAGGACTCTTGCCTGAAAACTTGTTGCAGGCCCAGGGACGGGCTGGTTCAGGGGGGAAGGGAGACTGTGGGAGGCTTGTGCAGCACCCTCTGCAGGCAGAGCTGGCTACATGCAGCAGTGGCACAGGCTCAGCAGGCAGGGCTCCGTGATGCCCGTCAGAGGCCACCCCTCCCCAGCCCAACAGGCCATGGTGTTAGCCTCTCCACGCTACCTCCACAGGCAGAAATGACTCAGGGATGAATGAGAATGAACCCTCATCCCTGCCTGCACGCTGGCCTGGAGGAGGAAGCCATCCTCGAGGCAGCCTTCACCAGTGTGTGTCACCAGGCACCCAATTTCCTGGGCTCCGTTTTTCCCCTGACCTGCCCAGTCCCGTGTTCCAGGTCAGAAGAGCAAACGCAGTCTCCAGAGAGATCCTGAGGCTTTCTGTAGACTTTGTCCCCATCAAAGGGTCGTGGCCAAGATGGTGATTGGGAGATGGTATTCAGGGAAGCCTTTGTGCCCCAGGAAAAGCCAGGCCAGGCGTGCCTATCTCCTGCCAGCCTCACTACCCGCACCAGGATTCACAGGTCGCAGCTGCCCAGTCCTGAGGCCCAGCACCACAGCTCCGGCCCCTCCCAAATCTGCTATTGTAACCACTACACAAAACTTTAAAGAATGTGTGTTAGACAACTGTTACTCAGCATATTTGATGGTGCTTTGCCTTGGTTTGAATATGTAAAGGCACTAAGCTGTTTAATTCAGTGCTTCCTGCATCGTTGGGCAGCGTAACTCAGTTGGATATCAGGGCTGGTGGCAGCAGTAGGGCAGGCCGCGGCAGCTCGGCTAATTTAAGCTTTGTTTGCTGCGATGCTGGAACTTCTGCCTGGCTCTCCGTATTCCTCCCCTGGGCTGGCAGACGGCTCTGCCCGCTCCCGCCCACCCACAACACCTGTCCTGCTTCTCCCCTTGACAGCTACCTGGCCCCTGACAGGCAGCAGTACCCACTGTCGCGCTGCCTGCATGTCCCAGAAATGTTATCTCCTCTTTTTCGGAGATGTCACCCACAGCCGTCCGAAGAGATACCCAAATTGTACGCCACCGCTCAGATGGCTTATGTGACCCCGCAGCTGGCACGGAGATGCTGGGAGAAGGGTCTGATGTTTCCCGCATCTGCTGTTAACCCTCGCCAGGCCAGCAGTAGCCCATCCCACTTCTTGTTCTCATGGTCCCCAGGACCCCCAGGCAAGGTGGACCGGATGACAGGCCCTCTAACGCCACCGCCCACTCACCTGCAGCCTGTCAACAGCCAGCTCTGGGACTCTCCCAGGGCCCCATGGGCTGTTTAGCCAGAGCTCGGGGCCCACCCACCCCAGCTGGTCCTTGAATCTGGATTTGGTTGGGGGCTGTGAGGCCCATCACAGAGGTGCTTTCTGGGTACACTGCTTCCCACATTCTAGAGACGGCTCTCAACAGCCAGCCCCTGCTGGGCCTTTTGTGGCCTTTGGACGCCCCCCAGCCCCTCCCCAGCCCTAAGCTATTGTGTCCAGTGTCCAGGGTCCCTGGTCATCGGGCTGTAGCCCCCAGGCACCGGGGCAGCCCCATGCCCCCTGCTCCTTTCTGTCCTGGACTTTTCCTCGCACATGGGGGCAAGCGGCCACTGAGTCAGGACACTAAGTACCTGCCGGAGTCTTCCATGCAGCTGCTGGAAGTGAACCTGCTTTTGGACTGGTCCAACTCCTTATGGAGAGGCAGGGATGGGGGTGGGTTTGTGGTGCCGGCTGCACCTCGAGAAGCCTGGTTTGGGGAGATGGTCAGGACTGAGACCTGCAGCACAGCGGGACCTGGGAGGTCAGCGAGGCTCGGTGGGACCTGCTGGCAGCTCCCGTGCCTTCTGTTCCCACTCGGGCCCCACTAGAGCCTGCTGTCCAGGCCCAAGGCTGGCCTCCTCATGTGGAGTGGGCCCAGCTGTAGCAAGTTTCGTCTTCAGCCTTCCACATCAGGGTGTTAGCAACCCTTGGCTTGGGGTGGCTCTGATGGCCACCTTGAGACTGGATGGCGGCCAGTGCGTTTGCTCACGGCCTTGTGATCTGAGTGATATCGGTGCTCCTGCAAAAAACACAGCATTCTGGGACCACACATCTTTTTATGCCCATTGGGGAAACTGAGTCCTGGAGAGTTGTAGCGACTTGTCGAATGTTATATGGCTCTGCAAAGTAGAGGCTGCTGCATTTACCCAGCAAATATTATTGTGTGCCCTGCAAACAAAGCAGACCAAATGCCTGCCCACGGAACTGCATTCTAGAGAAGGAGACATAAGAACAGGAGAACTAAGCAGAACCTGCAGAATATTCCATGGGGGTAAGCGCTAGAGAGAGGGTAAAGTGAGGAGGGGCTGGGTGGGGGGTAGACATTCAGACCCAGGCCTTGGGTGTCATGACTGATCTAGAAGGGCCCTTTTGGTTTTAGGTTTTTAGAATTCAAATGAGGAGAATCAAATAGAAGTTGAATCCTATTCTCCAGAAACATCATTTTAGGTGCTATGCCCTTTGGGGCTCTCCGGATGTTCCGACCCCATGTCTCCTCCTGGGGTACACCCCTCCTGGCCTGTGGTCCTCCCAGACCCTCTATTTCCGGCTGCTGGGTAGGGCTGGTCTTTGTCACTCCACCTGCCAGGCCGGCTTCTAAGGCAAGAGTCTCTCCCTGAGGAGGGGACGCCAACTCAGCTCTAATCTTCCCCTTCCCGGAGATGGCACGCTGTCGGGATTATCACTACTGATGTGACTTGTAAGGGCCATGGGAGGGACAGCGGTTATAGCGAACCTGAAAATTAATTAGAGAGGGTGGCGCCTTCACAGGGCAAGTGGATGAGACCTCGCTTCTTCAGAAGCTCTGTAAGCTCCCACACGGTGGGAAAATGGGCTCCTCTGCCCTCTGTTTCCTGGGATGGCCCATGCACCAAAAATGAGATGCAGCAAATATGAGTCCTGGGTGCCTGTGCATGCCTGTGTGTGTGTCTGCAAGCTTGTGTGAGTGTGCATGTTCATGTGCGGGTATGTACATTTGCAGGCGTGTGTGTGTGTGTGTGTGTGTGTGTGTGTGACTACCAGACATGGTTGTCATCCAGGAAGCTCTCCAGCCCCTCTGCCCTCCCAGTGTCCAGTGGAGTGAGGGCTCAGGGACTGGAGGGAGTAGAGGGGTCCTGGGAGGCACGTGAAGCAGAGGAGGATGAGCAAAAGGCTGTGAGGATTAGAAGGAGATGGAGACTGAGGCAGGAAAAAGGAGAGTTGAGAGGGGTGAGAAGAAAGAGACAATGAACAAAAACAGTGGGGTGGAAAAAAATAGTCCAGGAGAAGGAGGAAGAACGGGGGACAGAGAAATGGAGAAAGAGAGAGAGAAGCAAAGAAAGCAAGGTGGGAGAGTATGAGAGGGATGAGGAAGACAGGGTGACGACCACAAGATCAGGGTGGATGGTGGGTGGGAGCAGAAGGGCAAGGCCCCGCAGGGAGGTGAGGGACCCAAAGCAGAGGGGCTGTGGGTGCCAGGGGGGCTCCCTGGGGAGACTCCTGCTGGTCACCTGTGCTACCTGGATGTGCCCCTCACACCCCCACCCTCCATTTGCCAGCAGATCACTGGGGCAGAAGGTGGGATCTCCATCTGTCCCTCCTCATTGCCCGGAGAAGCACCCAGAGAGATTCAGCTGCCATAAAGGGCTGGAGCAGTGGGTGCTGCCTTTGGGGCCCACAGGCCTATGGGGATGGGAGTGAGGCAGGCTGTGGGGCAGTGGGATGAGTCTCTGAGCAGGGGCAGAAGGCTGGTGAGGGCCCAGGGGAGCCTGCTGGGGCAGCTGACCCAGCCTTCTAGGTCCCAGGGACAACCCAGGTCCCTGACCACGTGGTAGAGTGAAGAGGCCAGGAGCAGAGGGCTTGGCTAAGTGCCCACATCAGGGGCTGGGCTTTCCGCAGAGGGCCTGGCTCTAGGCTGTCTGGAACAGCAGGATGGGGCTGGCAGAGCTTGGGACCCTCGAACTCCATTGAGCCTACCTGACTGAGACCCCAGGAGAGCCAGGTCCTGCTCCTTGGGGGAGGCTGCCTGGGGGCCTCAGCCATACTGTGGGGCTCCTTGGGGAAAGGAATTCCTGGGTATTTTCTGGGGGCTGTTTTATGTTGTTTGTTTTGTCCTTGTGTCTTAGTCTACTCAGGCTGCCATGACAAAATACCATAGACCGGGTGGCTTAAACAGTAGACATTTACACTCTCACAGTTCTGGAGGCTGGAGGGCCAAGATCAGGATGCCAGCGTGGTTGGGGGCTGGTGAAGACTCCCTTCCTGGCTTGCAGACAGCTGCCTTCTCGCTGTGTCCTCACACAGTAGGGAGAGAGAGAGAGAGAGAGAGAGAATCTTACTCCTCTTAGAAGTCCTCCAGTCCTATTGGATTAGGACCCTGGCCCCATGGCTTCATTGAACCTTAATTACCTTCTAAAGCTGTATCTCCGATTACGGTCACATTGGGGCTTTGAGCTTCAACACATGGATGCAGCAGGACACAATTCAGTCCATAGCACCTTGCAATCACTTTGGAAAAAAAGATGGAGGTTTTCCTGGATCCTGCCTGTGCTTCCTAGAGACTGGAGACAAGGGATCTGGTGCGAGCCGGGCTGGGCCCCTGGGTGACCCCCAGGCACTCACTGTCCCTCTCTAGACCTTTCTCTCCATTTATAAAAGGCAAAGAGCCATCGACCCTATCTCTGGAGGATGTTGGGAGAGATGATTAAGGTTATTTTTAAGTATGGAAAGCGGCCTTTGGAGACAGGCCTAGTGTAAATAAGGCTGGTTTTATTACCGTAATAAACATTTACTAAGCACCCACCAAGTTGCAGGCAATCACTGCACAGAATACCAAAGAGACCCCAGCCCAGCCCCTCAAACTTCCCGCCAGCCCCTGCCTCGCTTCCTCCCTTCCCTCCCTTTCCTCCCTTCCGTGGTTGTTGATGAGCAGAGAGAACCTGGCCTAAGCCGGCAGGCAGCCCCAGCTCCAAGAAAATCACACGACCATGGCTTTGCAGATCTCAAAACCGATGTGACACCCAGACCTCAGCCTGGCTGGGCCAGGGAGCCTTCCATGGGCACCCAGAGGCCTGGGTCCCTCTGGGCTGTGTCACACTTAGAAGGCTCTCTCAGCCTCAGTCCCTGCACATCAGGAGGGAAGGCAATGAGATGCCCAGTCTTGCCCTTCTATGCCTGGTGGGCTTCATCGTTGGGGGAGGGCAATGAGACCAGCCCAAGCCCCATATTGGCACTAGGAGCATTTCACATGCTGCCAGACTCCTGAGCGCCCCCTCTGTGCCCACACGGACACAGTCTTCATGGGCCAGTCTTCATGGACCTTACCTGCTAGTAGGAAGGAGTTAAAACAAGTGAGCGTAGCAGATCCATGAAAATGGGGACTTTTGTGTGTCCCACCCTGGGTCAGGGTCTGGGATGGAGGAGGCTCTGAGCAGACAGCTGTTAGGGAAATAAGTGAGGCCAGCTGAGTGACCTTGGGGATGGGGACCTCAAGTGTGGAGAATAACTCCAGAGCAGGGGTCCGTTCCCGGAGTGTGGTTCTGGAAGGCGCTCTGAGGAGGCAGCATGGCTGGCAACCTGGCAGAGTAGAAGGGGCCCATGGTGGCAGCAGAGGAAGGCCACTCAACCCAGAAGCATGGAGGGCAGGCCCTGAGGTCTCAACCACAGGCGAAGTGTGGTGATGAGGACCAGGGCAGGCAGGACTGCTCACAGGGACCCTGAAGGACAGGGGAGGGCCAGCTGCAGGAGAGCCTCCACACTCGATGTGCAATTGCAGACATACACCTGAACAGCAGGCAGCAGCAGTGGCAGGGGACAGGTCTGAGTATTTGAAAGCTCTCAGCCAAGCTGTGGCAGTGGGACAGGGAAATGGTGACATCAACACAGGTGGTGGCCGATGACAGGGAAAGCAGTGGATGGATGGGAGACGTGCTTTGGAGACAGGCCAATAGGCCCCAACCCCTGTGCCAGCCCAGCTTCCTGGTGGGTTGTTTGCACCGGTGGTTCCCACCTTGGTCCTGGATTATCCACATATGAATCACCCAAGGACCTTATGAAAATGCACATCCTCAGGCCTGGGCCACAGAGAGCCTGTAGTGGCTGTGGAATATGTATTTTCATAAAATGCTGGGATGATTCAGATGGGCAGTCAGTCTATGGACTTCAAGTCTGTGCCATGTATTTTATCCTGGGCTCACTCACCACCCATTGAAAGGTGAAGAGAGAAAACTCCGGTCCCAAACAAACTGAGATCACAGCTGGGCTCTGCCACTGTTAACCATTTGTCCTCAGGTATATAACCTAAACTTTCATTGCCTGTTTCCACATAGTAAAGTGAAGATAATACTATCACCTACCTAACTGGGTTGTTGCCAGAATTAAGTGAGTTAGTAAATAGCATGCTCATAGAATATTGCCTGACAGATATAAGGTGATCAATAAATGTTTACCATTACCACTGTCATCACTACCATTACCATCTCCATCATCATCATCATCATCACCACCACCATCTCCACTATCATCATCATGATCAGTATCACCATCATCATCCTTATCATCACCATCATCACCACCATCCATCATCAACATCACCATCATCATCATCACCAAATCACCATCATCATCATCACCACATCACCATCACCACCACCATCCATCAACATCGCCATCATCATCATCACCACATCACCATCATCAGCATCTCACTACCACCATCACCATCTCCATTATCATCATCACCACCACTGTCACCATCTCCTTCATCATCATGATCACTATCACCATCATCATATTATTACCATTACCATTATCACCACCATCATTCTCCATCATCATCATTACCACCACCATCATCACCATCACCATCATCATCAGTGTCATCATCACCACCATCACCATCTCTGTCATCATCACCACTGCCATCACCATCTCCACTATCATCATCGTGGTCACTATCACCATCATCATCCTTATCATCACCATCACCACCACCATCCATCATCAACATCACCAACATCATCCTTATCATCACCATCATCACCACCATCCATCATCAACATCACCATCATCATCATCACCAAATCACCATCATCATCATTATCATCACTACCACCATCACCATCTCCATTATCATCATCACCACCACTATCACCATCTCCATCATCATCATGATCACTATCACCATCATCATATTATTACCATTACCATCATCACCACCATCATTCTCCATCATCATCATTACCACCACCATCATCAACATCACCATCATCATCAGTGTCATCATCATCACCATCAGCATCTCCATCATCATCACCACTGCCATCACCATCTCCACTATCATCTTCATGATCACTATCACCATCATCATCCTTATCATCACCATCACCACCATCATCCATCATCAACATCACCATCATCATCATCACCAAATCACCATCATCATCATCACCACATCACCATCATCATCATCATCACTACCACCATCACCATCTCCATTATCATCACCACCACTGTCACTATCTCCATAATCATCATGATCACTATCACCATCATCATATTATTACCATTATCTTCATCATTCTCCGTCATCATCATCACCACCACCACATCAACATCACCATCTTCATCATCACATCACCATCATCGTCAGTGTCATCACCACCATCACCATCTTCATCATGATCATCAAGATCACTATCACCATCATCATATTATTACTATTACCATCACTACCATCATTCTCCAACATCACCATCATCATCACCACCATTGTCATCAACATAACCGTCATCAGCAGTATCACCATCATCATCACCACCATCATCACCATCATCATCATCACTACCACCATCACCATCATCACCGCCACCATCACCAATCACCATCATTATTATTACTGTACCACCCGGGTGCAGACAGTGTGTCCTGGATCCCAGCCCCTGCAGCCTCCATCCCAGCTGCCATGGTCAGGTCCCCTTAGTCAGGAAACACTCAGGAAGTGAGTTTTCCCATCAGCTAACTGCCCTGCCTAATCCTTTGGACTCTTACTGGAAAAGTGTCTAAAATCATGTGTCCATTTCCCTGCCTTATTAAAGACAGGGAATTATTTATCAATTTAAATCATTTATCAATTTAAAATGGCTTTTGCTTTGATCATTAGGGGTCCTGGGAGGTCTTGGGGCCATCTTGCTTAATCCTACCGAGACCTTGGGTGGGAGATCAGGGATCCCTTGCTGGGCACTGGGTGGATCCAAAACTCCCTGCAGGACTGGTTGCCCCTCACACCACCTCCTTCCTGTGATCCAATCCTGAAATTCATCCAGGAGAGTTCTTTTCCCTGGCTTCTGCTTTTGATCCCTGAGGAGATGCAACCCTTCCTCAGAAAGTTCCTACATTCCACTGTAGGTCAATTACACTGTAACCTGAATTGGGGCCCTTTTAGAGAGGGCCGGAGAACTTATTGCTTAAGCTGGGAGGGTGGAGGGAGGAAGCATGGGGAGGAGGAAGCCAGGGGCAAACCCGGACCAGCCTGTGCATGTGCCAAGGGCTGGCCCAGGATGTCGGCAGTCACCAGCAGGAGTTTGGCTGCACATGGGCCCCAGCCAGAGACCTGGACGCTGTTCTGATATCAACTTTTAATTAAGGAAAGTCCTCTAGTGCCATTGAACTTTGTCCTGAAAGTGGAAGGCAGGGGTGCCTTGCTGGTTGGTTAATCCGGTTTGTTCTCTGAGCCTGGCACTGCTCTGTTCACCAAGGCCAAGGTCCTGTCAGCCTCCTGCTGTGTCAGCACAGACCCTGCCTAGGACCCCTGCTTCCCCAGGTGGGTTTGAAGGGCCTCACCTCTGCTTTCCATCACCCCCCACCGCAGAGGGAAAATCAGTGTTATCATGCAAGGGTGGGGATAGGGTACAGAGACTGGAGAGAGCCTGGGAGTCAGAATCCAAGCCTGGCCTCCCCCATGAACCAGCTGGGTGATGTCAGGAGGCTCCTTAACCACTTTGAGCATCAGTTTCCTAAAGACGGGCAGCCTTTCAGTGTCACTGGAGGTTGTGAGGATTAAAGGTGGTGTATCTGTAAGGTGTAAGGTGTCCCTCCCAGAGCCAGGCCTGTGCATGCTCTGCAATAATCTGTGCCCAACTGCCTTCACCTTCATGGAAAACAAAGTGTCTTAGTCCATTGGGCTGCTATAGCAAAATGACATGAACTAGGCAGCTTTCAAACCAAACTTTATTTCCCACAGTTATGGAAGCAGCAAGTCCCAGATCAAGGTCCCAGTAGACTTAGTGTCTGGTGAGGGCTTTCTGGTTAATAGATAACCATCTTCTCACCGCGTCCTCACAGGGTGGAAGGGGCAAGGGATATCTCTCGGGCCTTTTTCCTAAGGCCATTAATCCAGTTTATGAGGATTCTTTTTCTTTACACTTTTTATGGTTTATTTTAGGTTCGGGGTACATGTGCAGGTTCGTTATGTTGGTAAACTTGTGTCACAGGGGTTTGGTGTACAGATTATTTCATCACTCAGGTACTAAACATAGTACCCAGTAACTATTTTTTTCTGATCCTTTCCCTCCTCCCACCTTCTGCCTTCAAGTAGGCCCCAATGTCTGTTGTTCCCCTCTTTGTGCCCATGTGTTCTTTTTATTTTAGCTCCCACTTATAAGTGAGAACATGCAGTAGTTGGTTTTCTGTTCCTGTGTTAGTTTGCTTAGGAAATGGCCTCCAGCTCTATCCATGTTGCTGCAAAGGACATGATCTTGCTCTTTTTTATGGCTGCATAGTATTCCACGGTGCATATGTACCACATTTTCTTTATCCAGTCCACAGTTAGTGGACATTTAGGTTGATTCTATGTCTTTGCTATTGTGAATAGTGCTGCAGTGAACATATGCATGCCTGTGTCTTTATGGTGGAACAATTTATATTCCTTTGGGTATATATCCAGTAATGAGATTGCTAGGTCGAATGGGAGTTCTGTTTTTAGTTCTTTGAGGAATCACCATACTGCTCTCCACAATAGCTGAGCTAATTTACACTCCCATCATCAGTGTATAAGTGTCCCCTTTTCTCTGCAACCTCGCCAGCATCTGTAACCTTTTGATTTTTTAATAATAGCCATTCTGATTCCTGTGAGATGGTATCTCATTGTGGTTTTGATTTGCATTTCTCTAATGATTAGTGATGTTGAGCATTTTTTCATATGCCTATTGGCCGCATGTATGTCTTCTTTTGAAAAGTGTTTGTTCATGTCCTTTGCCTATGTTTTAATGGGGTTGTTTGTTTTTAGCTTGTAAATCTGTTTATGTTCCTTATAGATTCGGATATTAGACCTTTGTCAGAAGCATAGTTTGTAAATATTTTCTCCCATTCTGTAGGTTGTCTGTTTACCCTGTTGACAGTTTCCTTTGCTGCGCAGAAGGTCTTTAGTTTAATTAGATCCCATTTGTCAATTTTGGCTTTTGTTGCACTTGTTTCTGGTGTCTTCATCATGAAAGTTTTGCCAGTTCCTATATCCAGAATGGTATTTTCTAGCTTATCTTCCAGGGTTTTTATGGTTTTAGGTCTTACATTTAAGTCTTTCATCCATCTTGAGTTGATTTTTTTATATGGTATAAGGAAGGAGTCCAGTTTCAGTCTTCTATATATGGCTAACCAGTTGTCCCAGCACCATTTATTGAATAAAGAGTTCTTTCCCCATTGCTTGTTTTTGTCAGCTTCGTCAGAGATTAGATGGTTGTAGGTGTGTGGCATTCCCATTCATGTGAGCTCCATCCCCATGACTTAATCATCTCCCAAAGCCCCCACCTCCTAATACCGTCACCTGGAGGATTAGGATTTCAACATAGGAATCTGGGGGAAGACACACATGTTCAGACCAGAGCAGAAAGGAAGCTTGCTAAAGACAGAAGGGAAATGGAAGATGAAGATAAAAGGCTGCCAGGGCTGGCCAAGGGCCCCGTCTGATAAGAAACCATACCTGTGCTCCAGCTATCTGTATGGACAGCCACTCTCTTGCCCACCCCTCTCAGCCCCAGCCCAGCCCCAGCTCTTCCAGAAACAGTCAGCTGGTGCCTGAACTCACCAAAGCCTTATGCCTGGCCTGTGTTCCACCAGGAAGCAATGTCTTATTTTAAGCCATATTTGTTTTTCTGGTTCAGAAGGGTTTACTCCTGGACAGGACTCAAGTTCTTGCACCGGGCAAACCTAATGGAGTGGCACGCAGGAACAGGGTTAGCACGCTAAGAATCAATGGAAACTGGGGAATGAAAAACCTGGCAAAGCACCCTACTTAACCCTCAGAGTGCCAGGGCCCTGCTCTCCAGAACCCCTTGCACCTTTGCAGCTGGGCACACCATGGAGTTTACACAGATTGACAAGCCCTCTTGGGCAGTGGGACTATGGTTCCCATTTTAGGGTCAAAGAAACTGAGGCTTTGGAGAGTGAACTGCTGGTCAGCCTGAGGGTTTGCCTGTGCTCGGGGGGGCCACAGCTGTTTCCGTGCCATCCAGACAATGGCATTTCTATGAAGGGAACAGTGGCCCCTGGCTGCCCTAATAAATTACCACAGATGGGGTGGTTTAAAACAGCAGACATTTATGCTCTCACAGTGCAGGAGGCCAGAGACGTCCAAAACCACAGCACCGGCAGGGCCAGTTCCTTCCAGGAGAGCCTATGTCCAGCCTCCCCGCCTCCGCTGGCTGCTGGCAACATTGGCACCCCTTGACTTGCAGCTTTGTCACTCTGCTCTCTGCCTGTGTCTTCGCAGGGCCTTCTCCCTGCGTGCCTCTAGTGTGTCTCTCCAGCTATTGCATCTAGGACCACTCTACTGCAGCATGACATCATCGTTTTTTGGTTTTTTGGGGGTTTGTTGTTGTTGTTGTTGTTGTTGTTTTGAGACAGAGTCTCGCTCTGTCGCCCAGGCTGGAGTGCAGTGGCGCCATCTTGGCTCAGTACAAGCTCTGTCTCCCAGGTTCAAGCGATTCTCCTGCCTCAGCCTCCTGTGTAGCTGGGATTACAGGCGTGCACCACCATGCCCGGCTAATTTTTGTATTTTTAGTAGAGACGGGGTTTCACCATGTTGGACATGCTGTTCTCGAACTCCTGACCTCAGGTGATCCATCTGCCTCAGCCTCCCAAAGTGTGAGGATTACAGGCATGCATGACCTCATCTTAACAAATTGCTTCCATAAAGGTTCAATTTACCTGAGCTTCCAGGTAGATGTGAATTTTGTAAAGACACCGTTTAGCCTAGTATACCAGCTAAGTGGTAACCCCTGCATCCCTGTGAGCTGAGACCTCCTCTGGGGAAGAGGCGAGCTGAAGGGAAGCTATGTGGAGAGGGAACTTGCACTGTGAGGCAAGGCATTGCCCATGGGACAGGAGGCCACATGGTTCCAGCATCTTCAGTGGATGAGCTACTGGTGTGGTCGCCCCCCTCATCCCCACAGACTGGGATCCTGTCCAGGAAGCCTGAGAGCCTACCCAGGGCAGGAGCCAGGCTGACCATCACCAGGGCCAGGAGAGGCCTCTCAGGGCTTCCCTACAGGTGTCCACCGGAGAGGCGGCAGCATGGGGGCCGTGCAGGGAGTAACAGGAGAAAGACACAACACCATGTGCTGAGCTCTGAGCCAAGGGCTGGGAGCTGGGGGCTGCGAGCTGGTCCTGTGCACCTGCCAAACAGACCTTCCAAGCAGACACTGCCAGGCGTTATACATGACTGTGGAAATGGGGCGGTGCCTGAACCCACCCAGGAAGGAAGGGCAGCCCACTCCCCTTGCCCCCCATCAGGGAGCCCTGGCAAGTGAGCTGTGGTGTTGGGGAACACGTGGCACCTCGTTTGCACAGCCCAGGATGTGCAGGGATGCTCCCTGGCCAGCTGAGTGGAAAAATAAATTACCTGAGGGGCTGACTCAGGCCGGTCATTTTGCCAGTGAAGCTCTGCTAACGCTCACTGGGCACGGGCCACGATCAATATGCCTCTATTTTTAACTCCGGGATCAGCAGGGTCATTTTCCGGAGAACACGGGCTGTTTACTCAGCTTTCTCTCGATGCGATGCAGAGAGGTCCGCCTGGCCAGCTCTGTCCCGCGCCAAGCCAACCAGCTAACCTCAGCCGTCTGTGCCTTCCTGGGGACAGTCTTTAGACTTTCAGGGGTTAGGCACAGAGAGGCCAGGTGTCAGGCTGGCTGAGATGGAAGAAAAGTTCCAGGCTTCCACCTCCAGCCAACTTGGCTTCCACCTGCCAGTTTCATTTTGCAGGCCCCAGACCTACCAGCTCTTGGCTTACTGAGAGGTCCATGCCCCAACCCCAGCCTCGTCCCAGAGCTTCACCAGGGAAGGACTGACATGTCGACCAGCAATAGTGCTAAGCCCAGTGGCAGCCGCATGTTGAGCTCTGGGCTGCTGCTTCATGCACATTCCCTGCCTCTGACCCAGCAGGATTCTGCTTCTGTCTGTGCCTCTGTGGTCTCATCTGTAAAATGGGCTAATATTGTTGCCTTGGATAGTGGTAAGGATCCCATGAAATAACTCATGTTGGGTGCTCGGCTGTGTTTCTGGCCAATGATAAGTACTCAATAGATGTCAGCTGACGCCTTTGTGGTTATTCTTTGCTGAATGCCACAACTCCTCAAGCTGAGAGTCAAGTCCAAGGGACTCAGTAGCTTGGGCTGTGCCTCTGCACTGAATTCCTCTACCCCACACTGCCCCGACTCTGTCTCTCTGGATAGAGGCCTCCTTGTTTTTTAGTGCATCAAAATCACTCCCACCAAACAGAGAGGCAGGGAGGTGGGTCAGACATCCTCCCAGAACACAGGCTCCTTATCAAGCTGTTCCTCCTGTTTCTTAGGGGCAGAATCCAGTTTACAGAACATGGAACCAGAGTTTGCAGATGGCCTGTCATGTGTACAGCCCTGAGGCAGGAGAAAGGAAATGAGATCTAAGCCTGCCTCTGCCTCAAATGCCCATGTGACTTTGGGCCAGTCACCTCTCTGCCCAGGGCCTCAGTTTCTGCCCCAGCAAAACCATGGCCAAAAGGGTTCATCACTTTAAATAACGTGTCAAGGAGGAGTCTGAGTTCTGGCTCAGAGGGAAAGAGTGCAGTGATTGATTAGTAATGTCTGGCCCAGGTGTAGGCAGGGAAAGATGAGGCACACTTGTTACTTACTTGTCACAGAGCTAAGTGGTAACACCTTATTGGATGAGACCCTGGGGAAGAGGAAAGCTGAGGGAAATCCACTCGGAGAAGGAATTTGCACTGCCAGGCAAGGCCATTCTCAGTGATTTCTGAGGGCCCTCCAGCTCCTGCTTCCCTGGAGACGTCAGGGAGGGAGGTGGCAGAGGGGCGATCAAGGAAATGGAGCAAGGAGGCGGGCCTGACTGCAGGAGGCTCAGCACTGGGGCTCAGTCTTTTTTGTTTTGTTTTGTTTTGTTTTTGAGACAGAGTCTTGCTCTATCACCCAGGAGTGCAATGGTGAGATCTCGGCTCACTGCAACCTCTGCCTCCCGGGTTCAAGCAATTCTTCTACCTCAGCCTCCCAAGTAGCTAGAATTACAGGTGCCCGCCACCACGCCTGGCTAATTTTTTGTATTTTTAGTAAAGACGGGGTTTCTCCGTGTTGGCCAGGCTGGTCTCCACCTCCTGACCTCAGGTGATCCACCCGCCTCGGCCACCCAAAGTGCTGGGATTACAGGCGTAAACCACCGTGCCAGGCCAATTAAGGGCCTTCCTGTTACAGACCAAATGTTTGTGTTGTCTCCCAAAATTCGTACATTAAAATCCTAGCCCCCATGGTAATGGTATTAGGAAGTGGGGATTTGGAGCGTTGTTTAGGTTATGAGAGTGAATACAATTAGTGCCCTTATAAAACCTTATAAAAGAGGCCCAAGAGAGACCCCTCAGACCTTCCACCGTGTGAGGATGCAAGCAAGAAGGCACTGTCTAGGAACCAGGAAGGGGCCTCAGCAGACACTGAATTGATGGTGCCTTCATCTTGGACTTTCCAGCCTCCAGAACTGGAAATCCATTTCTGTTCTTTATAAACCACCCAGACTATGATATTCTGCTATCACAGCCCAAATGGACTGAGACATGTGAGGTGCAGAATGGATTGAGATGCCACACAGTGGAGAGTGATGGGAGTGGGTACTGCAGCTGAGAGGAGCAGCACTAGGGAGCCAGCAACCATCCTCGAGAGAGTGCATGGCCCCAGGAATTTCGGATTGTAGGAAAGATTGCCTGGCAGGGGTGTGCAGGATCCACCAGAGCAGGGAGGTATGAGGACGGGGGATTGGCAATCACAGATACAGGGAATTTGCTAATGAAGATCTGTCTTATGGCTCTGAAAGTGGAGAAAGGGGCTGAATGCATGGGGTGCCAATAGGTACTCGATAGATGCCAGCTGACGCCTTTGTGGTTATTCTTTGCTGAACGCCACAACTCCTCAAGCTGAGAGTCAAACCCAAGGGACTCAGTAGCCTGGGCAGTGCCTCTGCACTGGGGAGATGGGACTGATTGGTGTGAGGGATCAACAAGCCAGCATCATCCTCCCCTGGAGGCCCAGTGTGCTTGGCTGTGAGATCAGAGGCCTGGAGGAGATGGTCCTCAGATCCCTGTCACCTCTGTCTGGCTAGGACTGCGGCCTCCCTATGTGCTCCAGAAACTCATCTGGTGTGCAGAACGAGGTATGCCATCACTGAAAAGGGCCCCCCCTTGTGCTTATTTTTTGCAGATTAACAAACTTTAAGGAGTAGCCCCAACCTCTCCCAGCCCCCCTGGAGGGAAGCGAGGCCATCTGTGTCAGCGCTCCTTATCGCCATCACAGACCATGGCTCCCCCTAACGATTGCCTGTGACTGGTTGGGGATTTCGCCGGCTCTGACCATTCTCACTCACCAGCCGGCCTGGAAGGAAGTCCCATCTAGACACGTGCCCAGGGACTTTGTTTTGGAGATGCCCCCCCACCCCTCCCGGCAACCCTTTTTTTTTTTTTTAAGCATCGAATTTCCCTCCTAACTAACTGCAAACACTCCCGGTGGTGTAAAATGGGTTGATGTTCTTCACACTCACACCGTGCTGCATTTCTTTACAGTGGTCTCATAAGGTTTTATTTAAAGCAATGGTCAGCCAATTTTTTCTTAAAGGGTCAGATAGTATATTCTGCTTTGTGGTCTCTATTGAAACTACCCAACACTGCCATTGTAGCGGAAAAGCCACCAGAGACTATACGTCGATGAATGCACTGGCTGTGTTCCAATAAAACTTTATTTACAAAAACAGATGGTGGGCCAGATTTGGGCCTGTGGACTATAGTTTGCCAACCCCAAACTATAGTTGAAGGTCACCGTTATTTGCTGCCCCACAAAAATGGGATTCTGCCGTCACATGAGTTCAGGGAACACTGGGTACAACAAAGGTTGATGGGTTTTCCCAGACTGTTCAATATGTTAATCTCACACTGTGAGTCCCCAAGAGGGGAGATACTGTGCACATGTTCCTAATGCATTTGACTGTGAGCTCTGATTTCTGAGAGGACCTGGGAATTTTTTTTCTCCCTACACACCCCTGTTCATGGCTCTCTTGAAACACAGCTTAGGAAAGTTCACTAAAAGAATCTAGGTGGTCACACCCAGGTGACCTCTGTGGATCCCAATGGAGGGGAGGACAGGGGCCGTGGCCTGCTCCAGGGTCATGCACATCAACAATCCAGTGGCTTCTCCACAAAGAGAAAGCCGAGGCCCTGGGTCCTCCAGGGAGCCAGGAGCACCAAGGACAAAGCCACGTGTCCCTCCCCACCAGGCTGTCACAGCAACTTGCTCAGGAAGACTCCTTGTTCCCAGCGCAAGGGTCAAGTGGTGTGGAGGCTGGGTCCTACAGATGCCACTGGGGAAGGGCTGGCTCACCTGTCCTCCGCCCCCACCGACAGGGTCACCAGAAAGGACACGTGCACCCAAGCGGCTCCCATATCCGTGGCAATGGATGGCCGTGCCCTGTGGATATGGAGCTGTCTTAGTCTGTTTTGTGCTGCTCGAACAGAAAACCGCAGGCTGGGTAACTTACAATGAGCAGAAATGTATGAACCCCACTGATCTAGAGGGTGGGAAGTCCAAGACAGACAGATGGCCCCATCTGTGAGGGCTTCTTGCTTCATCATCCCATGGCGGGAGGCACTACGTGGCAAGAGAGAGAGCAAGAGGCCCACTCTCTCAATAGTGGCACGAATGCGTGTATGGGGGCACAGCCCTCGTGACCCAGTCACTTCCTATTAGGTCCCCCAACACTGTTGCATTGGGAATTAAATTTCTAACACATGAGCTTTAGGGGACACATTCAACCCACAGCGGTGGCAAAGGCATTCATACCATCCCCATGGGAGGCTCTCCCACCACCACCTCTGCTCCAGGGAGCACAGCCTCCTTGTTTTACTGAGTGCAGAAGCCTCAGGCTTATGGAGGGAGTGACAGGTGGAAAGGTCTGTCCTCTACATCAAGAGGCCACATTGAGAGCTGGGGCAACAGAGGAGCAGTGGCTGAGGCCACATGGAGAGGGATGTGCCTGGTGGAGATTGGGCACTTTCTGGTGGCACCAAGGCTGCCCCTCCACCCTCACAGTCCTCCTAGCCCTCATGCCCAAGCCTTTGGACACTTTGACCACTGCATGGTTGCTGTCCCTGGCCTGGCCTGGAGAAGTCTTGCCAGCCTGGCGAGGCTTCCGAGCAGATCTGTGCCATGGCAACAACCGTCACGATGGTGGCATGGATGGAGGGCCCTGGGCATGGCAGCGTGGGCTCGGGGAACCTCATGACAGCCCTCAGGTGCTGTTATTACCTGCTGTTGTGTAGACAGGAAAAGCTCAGAGAGTTCAGGAATGTCCTAAGGTCTCAGCACCTGGAGGTGGCAAGCCAAGAGGTCCATTTGGTTTTGCTCTAAGGTCCACTTTTTCTTTTTCTTTCTTTCTTTTTTTTTTTTTTTTTTTTTTTTTTGAGATAGAGTCTCACTCTGTTACCCAGACTGAAGTGCAGTGGCACAATCTCGGCTCACTGCAACCTCCGCCTCACAGGTTCAAGTGATTCCCTCACCTCAGGCTCCTGAGTAGCTGGCACTACAGGTGCCCACCACCATGCCCAGCTAATTTTTGTATTTTCAGTGGAGACAGGGTTTCACCATGTTGGTCAGGCTGGTCTCGAACTCCTGACCTCAAGCAATCCACCAGCCTCGGCTTCCCAAAGTGCTGGGATTAGAGGCGTGAGCCACCACGCGGCCTTAAAGTCTACTTTCTTAAGTTTCTGGACAGAACTCGAGAAAAATACATCCTTCTCCTGCATCAGTGGGACAGTTCTGAGATCTGGGTCATGGCACCCAAGTGACATTTGCTGTGAGAAGTGGGGGCTCCATAAACTTGGGGCAGCTCAGCTGAATCCACCCTCTCTCCGGTCAACTCACACATGCATTCTGGCCTCTGGCCTGTGCCAGGCACACACCTAGGAACTGGGCCTTGCAGACCACAGGGAGCATCCCTGCCCACAGCGGGCTCACAGTCTGAGAGGACACTGGTATGTGAACTGAGGCAGAGGGAAGAGCTCCTGGCCAAGGTCTTTGTGTTCAGACCAGAAGAGGAAGGAGGGCTCCCTCCCCCTGGGGCTGTGGAGGCTGAGGCTCCTGGGGGGGCGGGGGGGTGTCCACATCTGGACCGTGGGAGCTGTTGGGGGGAATGGGGGCAGGTGGAGAAGAGGAGGAGCTTCCTGGAAGGAAGCCCCATGAATGAGGGGAACCCAGGAAGGAAGGGGCTCAGATGAAGCAGGCATGGGGGAGAGGAAGGAAGACAGGCGAGGGGGCTGATGGGAGCCATGACGAGGTCCCAGGGGTAGTGTGCCCCACCTTGGGCATGGAAGACGTCATGGAGACCTCAGAGACACACAACCCTCTTCCCATGAGCCAGGTGGCAGACAGGACACCCACACATGGAGGAACCACTAACAAGTGCCAAGCGCTCCCACATTTGGGGACAGCCATGTCAGAGACTGATAATACTGCTCATTCTCGGTGGCACCAAAGGTCCCTGGGCACCTGGCCCCGAGGCTGGCTCTGCCCAGCACTGTGCAAAATCCCTCCTGTGCTGGTCTTCTGGATGGGCTGCCGGTCGGAGGGAACTTGGCATTTAACTCTGGCTTTGGAGGGTTTGGTTATCTCCTCCCCAACCAAGATCTCCTCCAACCCATGTCCATCACAAGCCCATCCTTAGAGGGTTCAGAGTCATATAGTGTGAAACACCCTGTCCTGACTGTGTGACCTTGAGAAGGTCACATGACCTCGCTGGGCCTCAGTTTCCTCATCTGTAAATGGGATAATAATAGAAACTACCCTAAAAGGTTGTTGAGAAAATGGGACGACTGCAGAGCTTAGTAAAGTGCCACCACACATACGTGGTTTTTGATAACTCGGTGCCAGGGGCACTGGGGAGTCATGGGAAGCGTCGGATCAGAAAAGCAGGGCCTGAGGGCCCCCGCCCCTCCTCCCACATCTGCTGGGCACTGTGTTGCGAGAGGACAGGTTTGAGGGGTATCTCTTGGAATCAGCCCCTTTCCCTGGCACCAACCAGCTGCAGCCCCAAGATAGGAAGTTTGGTTGTCATTCTAATATGGCTGGAACCCCAGAAACTTTTTCCTGGCATTCATGGCTGCCTCCGAAGGGCCTGCAGCAATGTTCTCTGAATTGCTAAGCAACAGTGTCCGTTCTCTCACATGGAGAAAATTGAAACATTGATTTATCTATTTGTTTTGCAACTAGCACTAGCGGCTTCATTACTCTGTTCCCTGGGGACACCCTCCCACACACTCGAATTGAAAATTAACTCTTTTTACCTAGGAACAGCCACAATGGGTTTTTAATTTGGAGAAAGTACAGAAACAATGGTGGGGCTGGGTGCCAGAAATCAGGGGGCAAAGCTGACCTGTGGCCCAGGGGCCCTAGACAAGAGCACCCTCCCTCCACTGGGCCGTGGACAAGCCCTTTGGAGGTGGGACAGGCCGAGAGCGGGCCTTGCGGTCCTTGAGGCCATTAGGGGCAAGTGTTCACACCTGCCACGTGCGGCCTAGGTTTCTGCTCCTCACTGGAGCCTTTGCGGTTCTGGCACTAGGAGGCTGCTAGCATCCTCTTGCTGGGAATTTTCTGGAATGGAAGGAGCACTGTTTCTGGAGTTCAAACAGCTCAGTTCTAGTTTCCAACTCTGTACTGAGGGGCTTTCAGCTCCTTTAAGCCACGTCTCAGTCTCCTCATCAGTCACCAGAGGGCAGGAATGTGTCTGTGTTCCTTGCATGGCTGTTGTAGGGTTTAAACAAAGCTGCGCAGCCCACAAGGATGGTGTGATGAGTGTCATGTGCCGGCGAAGCTCTCTCCGTCTTCTTGTCTCTCTGCTCTTGTCGGCTTTCTGGGGATGCGTTCCGCTGGAGGACAGAAGGCAGCATTTGTTGCTTCCGTAACTTTCACATCACGCGTAGGCCAGCAGCAGGAGGAGCTGGCTCTGATCCCTGAGCTGGAGTCTGTGCTCCAGGAGGCTGTCCCCAGCAACGGCAGGGTCCTCTTTAGCTAGGAAACAGCAACAGCCATAAATGATAGCCCACGTGGCGGTTGCTCAGAGAAAGGAGCTCTCTCCTGTCAATTTGCAGAGAGCTCTCTGTCCTTCCGATAATGCAATGTGTTACTGACCTGATTTCCTAAATCCTCTCCTTCCCCCACTCCTGAGGGCCTCAGTGCCCTGAATTCACACACCCCCTACCCTGCATCCTTGGGTGTGTCCATGAATGAGCCTCCAGCAGGAAGATCTGCCTGGGCTCTGGATTCACTGGGGTTGGGTTCAGCTGCGAGTGGCAGAAAATCTAAGCCAACAGAGGCTCAATGGATAAAGGTTCTCTTTTCTCTCTGTAAACAGAGGCAGTCAAGGGATAGTGTGGTGACTGCACAATTTCCAAGGGACCCAGGCTCCTTCTAGCTTGTTGCTCTAACATCCACTCCAGCAGCTTCTGGTCCAGTGTGGCTGCTCTAACTCCAGCCATCATGTCTGCATCCCAGCCACTAGGAAGGAGAGAGGCACAGCCCCTCCCTTTAAGAACACTTCCTGGAACTCACACATACTACTTTCGCTCACAAACCACTGGCCAAGCAGAGTCACATGGCTGGCTGCAGAGGGAGCTGGGAAGTGTCACACAGCTGTCCAGGCAGCTGTGTACCCAGGAGACTGGAGACTGAGGAGTCAGAAGGAAATGGGCCCTGGGGACAATAGCAGCCTCTCTGTGGGCTCCATGGCTGTAACCCAGACCTTACCTTGGCCCATCCTCTCTCAGCACAGTATCACCTGTTTGTCTGCCCCTAGCTGCTGGCTGTAAAAGAGCCCTGTTCTCCAAGTGTGGTCTCCTTGGCCTGGAGTGCACACGCTCCAGAACCTTCCAGTGGCCATCAGCTAAGAAGGACCAGAAGGTGAGGCTGAGGACTGGGCACGTCCCGGTGGTGAGGCAGGGCCCTGTCTTTATCAGCAGGGAGCAGGGGGCGTTAGTAGGAGGCCTAAAGGGGATCCCTTCCCCAGCCTGCCCATCATCCTGGGGAAGAGAAGACTCAGTTCCACATTGCATGGGGGTGTGTGGAAGGAGGGAGGAGCCAAGGAGAGGCCCAGGTGTGTGGAAGGGGTACAGAGACTGAACCAGGCCTGTCCTGGGAAGCCGAGAAGATCAGCCCCACCACACAATGGGAAGTGAGGGAGCCTGAGGATGCTGGACACACTGTGGGCTGCAGAGTGCTCTGAGCTCTAGGAAGTGGAGCTGGGGCCAGCAGGTGGGGGCTGCAGGATTTTGGCTCAATGAAAGGAAGGTGTGACTAACTGCTGGGGCTGTCCTCTGGTGGACCGGGCTGCACCAGGAGAGAGCTGGACGTGAGCAGGCAGATGCTGGCCCTGCATGGAACGAGGTGTGGGGTAGGACCCAGCAGTCTTCCCCTGTGTGGAACCTGCTCTGAGCATTCTGCCAGGATAAAAGCCACATCCCAGAGCTTATCCCTGACACTCTCTGCCACCTCTGGGGGGCAGTGACCAGACTCTGAGGGTCGTCTGGAGGTTCTGTCCCATCCCAAGTCCACTCTGATCCACAAGGTCTTCCCCGGTGCCCAGACCTGCACAGGTGCACAGGAAGACACAGGGGGGTTCAACTCCACACGGTGAGTGGGTGTCCAGCCACTTAGAAGGTGCCGTCTGCCGGGAGGTAGACCCAGATCACTGTCCTTGCCCTAGGGATCAACAGTCTGAGGTTGGCCACGTGAGAGTGGCATCAGATCTGGGCTCTGGGAAGCTCCCTGGGGCCCTGAGCTCTGACAGGTGCTCTTGCATCCCCAAAGATGAGCCGGGATGGAGAATGGGGCGTCCATGGCATTCTGCTCAGAGAGGGGGTGTCAAGGACATTCTGATAAACCCTTAAGGTGGGGACCCCAGGTGCCTGCTAGAGGAATCATATAACCCTTTCTTTCTTTGTGCCACAATTCTGTATTGTTAAAGAAAAACTTTATTCATGATGCTTGTTAAAGATGATAAGGCAGACGTTATTCCAGGGGCGCCATGGCTGTAGGTTCAGGGACCACCACAATGGGGTCTTACGGTAGGGGAGAGAGATCAGGCTGGACTCTGACTCCAGCAAGGATAAGTGGGGATTTATCAGCAAGGAGCAGGGGGTGTCAGGGGACGGAAGCTGACTGAGAGGATGGCCAAGGGTCGGGGACTTCCGGCTGAACTGACTTGCTCGGATTAGGCCTGCAGGCAGGCCAGGGGGAGATGATGTAGAGGGTGGTCAGATACTAAGGCGGGGGTTTCTGCTAAGCTGACGGCAGGATTGTGGCTCACACTGGATTCTCCCACGACAGAGAGGGAAGCCTGAGTTTGGGCCGAGTCAAGCAGAGGACTCAGCAGACCCTAACTAAAGTTTTAGTCAAAGGAAGGAATCTTTGTCAGAATTAAGTACCCGCTCTGGAATAGACACCACTGGATGCTGGATGTGCAGCAGAGAACAGAAGAACAGGGGTTCTGCCCCCATGGGGTTTATATTTCATGTAAGCAGATAAATAACTGGAGAGAGGTACACAGCCCCTCATCTGAAACCCCTAAGGCCAGGTGTACTTAGACCAGAGGTCCTCACCTAGGGCAATTTGTCAGTGTCTGGAGATGCTATCGGTTGTCACAGCTGAGGGTGGGGCTGCTAGTGGCATCTGGTGGGTGGAGGCCGGGGACACTGTAAACATCCTGCGATGCACGGGACAGCCCCCACGGTGGAGTTTTCCGGCCCACAACACCAGTACTCGTGCCGAGGCTTAGAAATGTGGCTTGAGACTTCAGACTTTGCATTTTAGAAACAGAATATGGTACATAGACCATAGATTATGTAATGTCCCCAGCGGGGTGTGGAGTAGCACCCCATAATCAGATGAATTAATATTTCTGCAGCAAAATGTATGAATATTCACACGAAGAGGGATGAACTGAGACTATAAATAGCCTCACATCAGTTCAGGTCACGTTTTGCCACCAAATGAGTTATGAACAAGCTTTTGGCTTTTAGAGCTTTATGGATTTTGGAATTGGATTGTGGGCCTGTAATATAATTTAAGATAGTGATAAATGCAGTAACGACAGCCAGGCAGAGTAAAGGAAGGGGTACGGGAGGGTTGCGGATAGAGTAGCCAAGAAGAGGCCTCTGCGGAGGGGCACCTGGCAGAGCCCTGAGAGCGGTGAGATGGGCTGCGAGAGTATCTAGGGAATGGCAGTCCCAACAGAGGGAAGAGTATGTGCAAAGGCCCTGGGGTGGACATAAGTTTGGAGTCTCTGAGAAACAGCCAGGAGGCCAGCCTACTCCAGTGGGTTTCCATAGGAGTGACAAGGCTGCAGAGGTGACCAGGACCAGATGAGTCCAGCCCATGGGCATTGTAAGGACTTGGGATTTCACTGTGAGTGTGGAGGGGAGCCAGTGAAAGAACGTGAACATGGGATCACGCTGGCTACTGGTGCAGAGGGCAAGAGCAGGAGGCTGTAGGAGGACAATGGGCCATAGGAGAACAAGAATGGGTAGCCTCAAGGGGCAGGAGGGGAATGGCCAGGATGCGGGGTGCCCAGTTCATACATCCTAGAGTGGGGCTCCCTTGTGGGCAGACAGGCCAGAGACACGGCTCATCTGTCCCTCATCCACCTCCAGCTTCCTGCTGCGGGGTCTTGGTAGAGTCAGCCCCCACCTCCCCTGCCTCCCACCTCCCCTCTTGATGCGGCTTTCATTATGTAAACCTGTCTGGTTCCCAGCTGGGCTAAGCCTTCCTCTCTGTGTCCCCCAGGACCGTGGGTCCAGCTCCTCAGATGCACTCACAGGGCAGGGACAAGTTTGCGGTAGAAATCCCCAAGATTGTGGGAAAAGGCTGGGGCAGGCAGGGCAGTTCCCAGACAGACAAGGTGGTGAGAACAAGCTGGAATGAGAACCGGAGGAGCCTGGAGGAGGAGGAAGGCGCCCACTCCCAGCCAGGCTCCACTCCCAGCCAGGCACCTGGCTGTGTCCATCCCTCGGGCCCCCGGCTGCCCTCCAGTGTGGGTGGCCCCTCGCTGCAGCTGCGTCTCAGGGCCCAGCGGTGGGGGTCCATACTTGAGTTTAAGCCTCACGAGCTGGCTGTGGACGCGCTCTGCAGACAAAAGTCTGGAAATTAGGGAAATGTCCTTGGCTCAAATGTCGGAGTCCTCCCCCTTATCACAGAAGGCGCCTTATCTGCACTGCCCAGAGGCCCAAGATAAAGCCGATGCTGCAAGCCAAGGGCGTTCTTCAGCCTCCAGCCTGGAGTTCTAAACCCTGCAGCCACACCAAACCTCCTGGCAGCTTCCAAACAATACTGACACCTAGGCGTGACTTGGGCACCCAGGCCAGGCTGTGAAGCCCTGCTCCAGGGCCCAGGCCTAACTGGCACCACCCCGTCCCCGTGGGCCTGCAGCCTCCCTCCTGTCCCAGCACTCCTCTGCCCTCAGCTCACCAGCTGGGCGACAATACCTGGAAAGGGTGGAAGCATACCCCGGCCTGGGCACACCAGCTGACACTGTCTCCTCCTGGTCCTACTGGGTCCTCACCACATCAGGGATCGGGGTGGGGGACTGTCGACAGCCCTGAGATGTGACCAGGACACAGGAGGGGCTCAGAGGGGCCTCATGCTGTGCAGGGGTCACGTGGCTCACATGGCAGCTGCGGTGGAACTGAGGTGCCCCTCACTGTGGGGCGGGCAGAGAAGCATAATAGCAGTGTGGGTGGGGACACCCCCACCTTGTGGCTAGGGGAGGGGTTGTGCAACCCAAGAGGGGTTGGTTGACTCAATGTAGCCCAGATACACCAGGGCAGGGGTCTGTGATGTCCCCAACCACCCCCGCCCCCATGACCACCTGCACCCACCACCGGCTCCCCCAGGAGGGGAGGGGTTTAAATGCCTAGAATTGTTCCTATTCCCCAGCCACTCTATCTGTCTGTCTGCACGCCTTCCCTTCCCCACCCCCATCCCAGACCAGGTGAGAGGAAAGAGGCCTCTGTGGCAGGAGGTGGGGGGCCCGCCCGGCCGCCACGAAGAATTCATAGCCTATTGGAGTTGAGCCCATCCACCCGCCACTCCTGCAGGCGGCCCTGCTGTGCCTGGCAGAGCCCTGGCCAGACACATACCCCTACCCTAGACCCCCACCCTTTCCCCACTTCTGGAAAGGGTGAATCTTTCCTTCCTAAAGGGCTCTGCTCACAGATCCATCTAAATCCAATTACCGGGAGTGTGGGGCCTGCGTCTGCAGTGAAGTCGGCAGCACGCCCTCCACTCTAACTGCCCGTGATTTCAGAGCTGAATATCTTTCAGAGTTATTTAAGAGGTTCTTCCCTTTTATCCCATTTTGATGATATGTTTCTAAATTATACATTAAACTTATCAGGGTGAGTAATACCTCGCAGCTTCCCCATGTCAGGCCTAATGTTACCTACTCGTCTGCTGCCTCGTGTTTACATGGTTGAGGGGGATATGCTCCTTTCAGATCCATTTATCTTCATCTGAAGTGTTTAGAGATGAGAACCTCAGATGGGTTGCAGACACCTGGGCTCCCCCGAGGGCCCAGCTTCTGCAGGAACCTCTCCTGCAACCAGGCTCTGCAGAGTCATGTCTCAGGCTGGCAGGAACCTGGAGGCACCCCTTCCCCATGGGAGGGTCATGGGGAACACAGAAGGCCCCAGAGAGAGCAGACCTGAGAGGTCAGGCTCAGAGATGAAATGGTTTTTCCTGGAAGGAAACGTAAAGCACCAGGTACCTCCCCAGAACCCCCCTTCTCGGCCCAGATGGCAGCTGTAGCTTCTGGGAGAACAGGTCCTTGATCCCCTATTGGTGCCTGGCCCTGGCCATTCATTCCTCGTTCAAGTGCGTGTGGCAGCCTCCACTGTGCAGGTGGGCACTGGGCTGGTCTGGCAGTGGCCCAGGGTGCTGTTCTGGGTCACTGGGGCTATGGGACTAGACCCCAGGGCTGGGATCCCACAGAAAGTCACAGGCCCTGCCCATTGGCAAGGTCTCTCTCTGCCTCTCAGCCAGGAAAATCCCTACCCCAGGACAAGCCCCTGTGGCCAGTCAACTCCCGCCCCAGTTCTCACTGCCTCTGACACCCATGCTGGTGTAGCCCTGCTGGGGACCCCGGGTCTGCCAGGTCTGGTGAGAGGTGGCTCTGCAGTCTGGAGCCCTTTGCTCTGCCACACACAGTCGGGACGGTCCGGGCAGGGGATGGCCCTGGGGCTCAGGAGGCCCTGGGCTTCATAATCACACTACAATAACGCCTCTGCAAGCATGGTTTTATCGAAACCCTCACCATTGCCATCACCACCTCCATTTGACAGCTGAGCTGAAGAGCTTGGTGTGCCCAAGGCCACGAACTGGAGCCCAGGTCTTGCAGACTCCAGACCTTGGACTCTCAGGTCCCATGCAGCTCCAGACCAGGGCGATCTGAGCAGCCCCAGCCACGGTGGCCTATGTTGTTCCCTCCCCTGCAGGGAAACCCCAGGGCCACCACTGGGCTCCTGGCAGCACGGCCAGATGCACCTCTGCTCTCTGCCAGTGGGTACCTGCCCCTGGAGCAGGACCAACAGCTCCAGGCAGGAGATTCACCCAAAGGGAAGTGACGGGGCAATTTCTCATATCAATAAACTTGCTTAAAGTGCACTCCGTCTTCTGTAATGAAATGAGGATGTGATCCCACCATGTTATTGGGCACCAGGGCAACCCCGCATCAGGTGCTTATTATTTTCTGCCACGATCAGGGAAGACTGATCGTGCTTGGATAAGTGCAGCTTAAAATTGAAAACCAAGCAATTTACCTTCAATCGCTTCTCAGAATTTTGTGCAGCCAGAGACAGTTAAGGAGAAACAGACTCCCTTTCCATTTTAACTGCTTCCATTAGCATTTGTTTCCTCCGTGAGATGAGGGCTTGGCTGGGAAGGGAATTGTACTGCCATCATATTTCCCCCTTCTGGAGAAAGACACTTGCCCCAGGCTCCTCTTTCTTGAGGGCTGACAGGGTCAGGGTGTTGTGGTCCCTCCCCCTCCTCCTGGCAGAGCCAGGCCTTCCCTGGGCACTGGGCTGGGCATTGTGCCTGTCCTCGGGTCTACCGAGGAGAGGGTGCCCAAGTAGGGGTGGGTGTTGCCCTCTTCCTGGGGGCTCTATACACCCTCGCCGCCATGGCAGGGTTCCCCACATGTCCCCTGCATTTGTTCAGGTGTTGAGGAGCAGATGTCCTCAAGTCAATTTTCCTACGACATTTTTGTGTCATTTCCAAATGAAGGAGGAGAGCTTGACTGTGGCATGCTTGGGGACCCAGGGGAGGCAAATCCTCTTGGTGAGAGCAGTCAGCGCTTGTGGCTTGACGGCTTGACGCGTGGTGTCTGTCATTCCATGCAGGCCTGCAGTTCTGGCCAGCAGTGGTTGTCTCCGCTGGCTCCAGATATCCTTCCCTAGACCTCTGTCACTCAGCATCTGCGGGGTAAATCCTGCAAGGTTTGCTCCACATTCTAGGAAAGAAATTCTCTGCTCTAGTGATATTGACAGGGAGGCTGGATGAGGCCTCTGGACGGACCCCAAAGCCCTTGCCTCGATGTTCCTTTTATTCCAGGAATAATAAGAGGAGGGTTTGCTCAGATGCAAATCATCCTCCACTTGTAAATTTCACAGTTACCTCCCGAGGCCCCTCCATCAATGCCGCCAAGATAAACTGTTGTGATAGCCTCAAACCCCGGCTGCCCTTCTGGCTGTGTGTCTTCAGCCCTGGCCTCCTCTTGTTTGATCAGCCTCCCTCTTGCTGGCTGCACAAGGCGGGGTTGTGTGCAGATGGGATTTTAAAGCCCTTTGCACACCCTGGCTTGGTACGATCGCATGGAGCTTGCTCCTGAAAGAAGAACTTGAGGGCCAGGCCTTGAGTTTGGATCCTTTTCCTGGAAGTCTCCGCCCTGAACTTCAACATTGCCTATTTGCCCATACAGGGTGTCCCAGGGCTAGCATCTCCCTAAGGCAGGGGTGAGGGGATCTATAGGACATAAGCCCCCAACACAGCCCTCACAACCAAGGCAGCTGTAGGAGGATTCATGCACAGCTCCGAGTCATCAAGGCCCTGCTGCTGCTATGAGTCCCTGGCCAGGGCTGATCCTGAGCCTCTTACGTGGAAGCAGTGAGATAAAGGGAAGGAAAATTTCAGGCAGATAGAGCAGCACATTCCACAGGGTCAGAGCAGGTGTGGGCCCTGGTTGGGGCAGTTTGGATGAGTACTGGGACCCTGCACTCATCTACCCACCGCAATATAACCAGGCCCAGCTGGCTTTTCAGGATTAAGGGCCAGGGAACCTGCAGTGGCCCCTTGGGCTGGTGTCTCTGATTTGAGACAGTCTGGCCTTGCTGCCTGCACCTTGGAGGGTGGTTCATGAGGGCTACGGCTGGAGGTGCCCCCACCCACTAGCATCCTTGGGGTGGGCGGTTGGCTGACAGACAGCCAGCATTCCAACTCCCTCCCCACCACCAGACAGTGCTAATTTTGGGGAGAACCTTAGAGGTGTCCCAAAGCACAGCCCTGGTCACTTTATGGTCCTGCTTTCAAAAGGACTGGCACCTTTGCCCACCCCCAGAGAGACTGGGCAGTGGGTGTCAGACTCTGGCAGCATCAAAGAAGAGCCCAGAGAGAGAGGGGTTTTCCCAGAGCTGATGGCAGGGCTTTTCCAGGAGGCCGTCTGAGAATCAGGGTCACCAGACAAAACCTCTCTAATGATTTTTAAGTATATTTTTACTTTCACATTTGCTCTTGTTTTTATCATCATATATACTGTACCTACAGAAAAGTGCACGAAACAGATAGGACTGGTGATTCCATGATTATCAAGCGTGTGACCACAACCCAGGACCAGAAACTGACATTGGGTTCTCTGCGGTCTGCCATTTCCCCCATAATGGGAAGAGTAACCTGGGACTAGACCCGCACTCCGAAACTGAAGTATTTCTGTGCAGTTCCCGGGCCCTGCAGCAAACCCTAACCCACCTCCCTGGTCTCTGAGAAAGGACCGATCCAAAGATGACAGGATTCAAAAGAGATTAATTTGTTATTTTAGACCTTTAGAAAGTGCAGTTGCACAAAATTGGAGTCCCTGGGTCGTAACGAAGTTCAGATCAATTAAAACAATTTACTTTGCTGCTAATGATTTCAGACCATTGTAATTTATTGGTAAGTAAATGACTTCAAAAGCGCATTCCTTTGTGGTTGCACAGAGGGAATTTTAACAAGTTCTTGGATAAATTAAGTCTGGAATTTGTTAACAGACTGTTATTGTAAAACGTTTAAACTAGGCCTTTGCACACTGCTCCAAGGCCTCAAAGTTTCCAGGAATAATTAAAACTTCTAATCAGTTCTTCATTGTTTAAGCAAATCAAATGGCAAGAAAGGGCTTGTGATAACAAGTGGGAAACCCTCCCGTTTGGAGGGTCAGTGGCCACTAGAATCCCTCCCGTGACTCCTGTTCTCAGGGTGAAATCCAAGTTACCACTCTGGCCAGAATGAGCCCTGCACTGTTTGGTTCCCACCTGCCCCGCGCGTCTCACTTTGGATCTCTCTGCCCATGGTCCACCGTGCTCAGGCCACGCTGGCTCCTTTCCTTCCTGTGAACAAGCCAAGCTCACAGCTTTTCCCTGGCAGCTCCCTCTGCCCGCCACGGCTCCCTGGACTTGTGTGGCTGCCTGGATTTCACTTTGTTTGTTTATTTATTTATTTATTATTTTGAGATGGAGTTTCGCTCTTGTCACCCAGGCTAGAGTGCCATGGCGCGATCTCAGCTCACTGCAACCTCCGCCTTGTGGGTTCAAGTGATTCTCCTGCCTCAGCCTCCTAAGTAGCTGGGATTACAGGCACACGCCACCATACCTAGCTAATTTTTATATCTTTAGTAGAGATGGGGTTTCATCATGTTGGCCAGGCTGGTCTCGAACTCCTGACCTCAGGTGATCCGCCCACCTCAACCTCCCAAAGTGCTAGGATTACAGACGTGAGCCACCGCACCCAGCCACTTTTCACAGTTTAGATCTCAGCTCAGTGGCCCTCCTTGAAGGCCCCTTCCCCAACCACACCCATCACTGTCCTTGCCATCACTGTCCTTCCCCTTCATGCTAGCTCACTGGACTGGCAGCAGACAGTATCTGGTCACATCTCTCTCACCAGCGCGCCTCCCCTGTGGCACATTCGGTAGGCTGGGGGTCTGTTGGATCCCAGCACCTTGCAGTAGTGTTGCCCGCTTCCTAACAGGAACAGGACAGATATTCATGGAGTGATTGGACTGGTGACGATTCCAGGCATGAGACATGGGTAGGATCCTATTGGAATGGGCCAGCACCCTCTGGGGGTCCCCTGATGACCAGGGCAGGGACTCAGGGACACAGGGCCATGGGAAAGACCTGCTGTCCTGCAAGCCACCTACCAGTGCGGAATGAGTGGGGAGTGTCCAGGCGTTGCTGCATGGGTTGCCTCTGGGAGGCTTTGGGTCAGTCGGAAGCTTGTCTGTGCCCTGAACATAGGACACACAGTGTCCTCATGGAGCCAACCAGCATCTCCTGCATCCTCTACCTTGGAAAATGAGGATTCTCCGAGAGCTCCTCCCCATCGTCGCACACCTCAGCCTCTATAACAGTAACAACAGTAATAGCTATGGCCATGTGTTAAACATCAGGGCAGGATCAGGCATCACGACCTCATGAAATGTAATATTGCATTAAACCTCAGCAGGGCTGAGAGGCAGAACTGCTGTTCCGAGGAGGAAACTGATGCTCAGAGGCTTATTAAGGAATGTGTCCAAGTCCCACAGTGTCTAGATGGTGGGATCAGGCTTCAGGTGCCTACATCCCAAAAGCCATTATGCCATCCTGCCATCTGAGCCTGTTAAAGCTCCTTCATGCCACTCCACTCTGGGGCAGTGATTTCTCATCCAGGCCTGAAAGCAGCCAGAGATGGCTCAGCAAAGGTCCGGGTTTTGCCAGGCAAGACATTCCAGGGGGAGAAACAGCATATCTGGCACAGTGAATCACCTGGGACAGGTCCTAGGTCTCACTTATGCATTCCTCAATATTTATTGGAGAGTGTGTGCCAGGCACGATTCTAGGTCTTGGGCATTTGGAGTCGTGGAGTCTCTGCTCTCATAGAGTTGGTGACCCAGTGGGAAGAAGTAGACGATGAGCAAATAAACAAGAAAATGCTATCTAGATGCGTATCTAGATACACATAAGGCCTGTGGGCTTTCCTGATCAAGGGTCAAGGAAGGACTCTGGCCAGGTGAGGTGGCTCATGCCTGTAATCCTAGCACTTTTTTTTTTTTTTTTTTTGAGACAGAGTCCCACTCTGTCGCCCAGGCTGGAGTGCAGTGGCGTGATCTTGGCTCACTACAACCTCTGCCTCCGGGGTTCAAGCGATTATCCTGCCTCAGCCTCCTGAGTAGCTGGGACTACGAGCATGCACTGTCATGCCTGGCTAACTGTTGTATTTTTAGTAAAGACAGGGTTTCACCATGTTGGCCAGGCTAGTCTCGAACTCCTGACCTCCGGTGATCCACCTGCCTTGGCCTCCCAAAGTGTTGGGATTACAGGCATGAGCCACCGCACCTGGCCCCTAACACTAGGAGGCCAAAGCGGGTGGATCACCTGTGGTCAGGAGTTCGAGAGCAGCCTGGCCAACATCGTGAAACCCCGTCTCTACTAAAAATGCAAAAATTAACCTGGCATGGTGGCATGTGCCTGTAATCTCAGCTACTCAGGAGGCTGAGGCAGGAGAATTGCTTGAACCTGGAAGGTGGAGGTTGCAGTGAGCCAAGATCGCACCACTACACTCCAGCCTGGGCAACAGAGTGAGATTCTGTTAAAACAAAAAAGAAAGAGAGAGGGAGGGAGGGACAGAGAGAGAGAAAGAGAGAGAGAGGAAAGAAGAAAAAGAAAGAAGGAAAGAAGGAAAGAAAGAAAGAAAGAAAGAAAGGAAAAGAAAGAGAGAAGGGGAAAGGAAAGGAAAAGAAAGGAAAGGAAGAAGAGGGACAGAAGGAAGGAAGGGAGGGAGGGAAAGAAAGGAAGGAAGGGAAAGAAAAAGAAAGAAAGAAAAAAGAAAAGAAAGAGAAAAGGAAGGAAGGAAAGAGAGAGAAGGAAGGCAGGGAGGGAAAAAAGAGAGAAAGAAAGAAAGAGAAAGAAGAAAGAAAAGGAAGGAGGAAGGAAGGAAAGAAGGAAGGAGAAAGAAAGGAAAGAAAAGACAAGAAGGGAGGGAGGGAGGGGAAGGAAGGAAGGAAGGAGGGAAGGAAGGAAGGAAGGAAGGACTGTCTGAGGAGGTGGTGGCATTTGAGCTGCGACACAGAAACAGCCTTTTAAGTACCTAGGGGTAGAATGTTCCAGACAGGGGGACCAGCCGGGGTAAAGGCACCAAGGCTGGGAGGAAGGAAAAAGAAAGGAAACAGGGGCAGAGCTGGTGAGCAAGAGGACCCGCAAGCCCTGGGCACAGGGCAGAGTGTGTGGGTTTTATTCAAAGCGCAGGGGAGGCCTTCGGGGCATTTCAAGCAGGGCAGTGACATGATCTGATTGATGTGTTTTAAAAGCTCCCTCTGGCTGCTTTGGGCAACATGGTTGTTTGCAGAGTCTGGGCTGGCGGTTTGCAGAGTCTGGGCTGGCGGCCTGCAGAGCTGCTGGAAGGCACTCTCAGGGTCCAAGCGAGAGAGGGTGGTGACTGCACCAGGGCAGAGCAGGGTGGGGAGAGGAGGACAGAGGTCTGGGACCTATTTTGAGGCAAGGTTGACAAATATGCTGATGGTTTGGATGTGAAGTTAAGACAAAGAGAGGACTTCAGGGCAACAAATGGATTCAGAGCTTGAAGAGCTGCATGGAAGGTTCTTGTCCTCAGAAAGGGAGGCCCAGTGGGGAACAGGCGGGATGAAGAGCCCCCCTTGGGTCGTATTGCAGTCGAGGTGCTTGTTGGAGATCTGGGTAGACAGATCCAGCAGGCAGTGAGCACTATGGGTTCGGAAATGGTGAAGTTGGAATGTGATTCAGGAATGAAGGAGTCAAGGGTCAGGCGATGGGGGATCACAGAGTAAAAGAGGAGAGGCCTAAGACTGAGCTGGGATACCCCAACATCTTAGGTCATGAGACAGGAAGCAGAGGGTACTTGGATGGAACTGATGATGGGGACTCCATAAACTAAAAAGAGGGGTCTTTCAGGATAGGGGTCCTGGGTGGATCTCTAAACCCAGGAGTGTGCACTTTGAGGCAGCCCCTGGATCATCATATTGATCCAAAAGAGCGCCTGTGTCTCAGATCAAATGTGATCAGCTTTTAGATTATCTGAAGCAAGTTGGCAAACTCTTTCAGAGCCAAAGAAGACTGCATTTGAGTAATTTTCATAGTATTTTTGGCAGCTGCAGAGACTCCGAGGCAAGGCAGAGAGCCCTTTGATGGAGCATTGAGAAGCAGTTTTTAAAAATACCTTTTAGAAAGCTATTTCAATTCTCCCGTCTGTAGCAAAATTAATGTATAAACTTAGTGCCTTAATTTGGTTCTTCTTTAAACGAAGAAGGTGGGAAGCTGTTTCCTCCTGCAGCTCTGCCGAATCTGGAGGCTGACTCTGCTTCAGCACCACGGAGCCCGGACACTGCCGGGGATGCCCTGCGCAGGCCAGGCACAGCTCCAGACCCTGGAGGCTGAGAAGCCACTGGATCTTCACAACAACCCTCTGAGGTGACACCAGTGAGAAGATTGCCCCCATTTTAGAGATGGGGAAACTGAGGCCCAGGCTGGTTAATAAGAAGCTACATGGAGTTAGCCTTGTTTCAGAGATGAGGAGATGCAAGAGGCTTGCCTGAGATTACAGAGCTCGAGAGATCTGAGTGTTGAGGTCTGACTGTTGTACTTTTCATGGCCCTGGCGGAATCCCCCACCCCACCTGGGCATCACAGTTACCTGTGGCCACTTTCCACAACCACACCTCCCAATCTAGCCAAAAGGATGGCATCCCAAGGAACGTGCAGCCTCCCAAGCTCCCAGGATGAGATTAGGGGCCTGACACTTGACCAGCCTCAGCCTCTGCCTCCTCTCGGCTTCCTGGGGACCCCGGCTTCAGCAGCAGCAAGCTGGGCAATTGAGCTTCGCTGCCCCCACCCCTCTTGCTCCCGCTATCCTTGGAGATGGGTGGAAAGTCAGGGAGGGGCCGCTGCAATAAGTGACAAGGCTTGGCTGCCTGCAGATGAGGTGGGGGAGGAAGCAGAGCCGAGTGGCTGGTGCAAGTGGGGCGTCAGTGCCCAGGAGCCAGCTTCGGGGGAAGCAGGAGGCTCTCTGAGGCTACAAGGCTGGGGGCCTGTCTGCCCCACCCATTGCAATCCAGCATGCTGGCTGGGTGACCCAGGCCTGGATAGAAATGGAGAGGGCAGCTTCATGCCAGGTGCAGGGATCTTGGGAACAAGGGATCAGCTCAGAAGATATAGTTTGACTCAGGCTCCTTGGCCCTGAATCTGCCTGGCATTTCTCCCAACCCCATGCCTGCTCCTACTCTTGTGTGTGTCCTGTGCTGGCCACAGTTGCCCACTTCCCTGTCCAAGGGGTCGTGAAGCGCTCCGCATGGCCACTCACAGCCCTGTGCTGTGGCCTTCCCTCCACTCAGGGCCATGCACAAGGCCTGCTCCCACCCAGGCTGACAGGTGCCCGCTCCTCAGATGAATGATGGGTGCCAGGCTTCTCAGGGTCACTCGCTCCCTGGACTGGTTTGCTCTGACTTCCAGTTTCCTCTGCGGTTGAATTGGCCGTCACCCGCTGGGGACAGCCAAATCTGTCAAGCCCCACGGCACTTGCTTTTATTGGTTCTCCTGGCTTTATTGCCTTTTCTGGAGCAGCGAGGGGCAGTGAGCCACTGCAGAATCACTCAACTTGACATGGCTTTGTAGATTTCATCCCCTCACCCCCACCCATGTCTCTGTCTGCAGGAGAGAGTGACAAGATGACAGACACGCAGTAACTCCTAGCATGAGCAGAACTGCTGCCCTTGAGACAGGCGGGGCCCCCTGGCAGCCCAGGAGACTGAGGACTGGTCCACAGTACCAGTGTCTCCACCTGTCATCCCCTTGTGGCCCCAGGCCTTGGACATTGTTGGCATCTTCATCCTCTCTATTGCCCCTCGCTCACGTCCACCGACCTGCTCTCCCCAGGCACCTAGCAAACACCAGGACACGAACCCACTGCATAAGCAAGGGTCTTGGACAAAGCTGGGTGCAAGTCTTGACCCTACCAGCTACTAGCTGCACATGACTTTGGGCAAGGTGCTTGACCTCTTTGAGTTTTCATTTCCCCTGCTTCCAAATGGGAGCAGTGCATCCTAGGACTGGTGCGAGGACAAGATAAGCTGACGCCTGTGATGTGTTCACTCAGCGTTTTGCACAGAGTGAAGCCTCGATAAGTAGCGGGAGCACTGTGAGTTTTTCTTCTTATTGACTGGCTGATTGATTGTTGACTCTGGCCCCAAGGCCTCCACAGGAAGGAAAAGAGAACTTGGCCCTGAGCTTCGCAACCCCTGAGTATTCCATGGGGTTGCTGCAGCAGAAGATGTGTTTCCTGGGTGGGGACTGTATTAGTCAGGGTTCTCCAAGTAACAGAACTAATAGGATGTGTACACATATGTAGGGGGCGGGGGCATGATTGTGGGGCTCCAAATTCTACAGAGTAGGTCAACGGGCTGGAGACCCGTTGTAAATGGAAAGAAATGATGTTGTAGGTCAAGTCTGAAAGCCATCTGTTGGTGGAATTCCTTCTTTCTTGGGGACCTCAGTCTTTTTTGCATAAGACCTTCAATGATTGATTGAGGCCCACTGACATTATGGAGGGTCATCTGCTTACCCAAAGTCTAGTGATTTAAATATTTTTTTTAAAATTTTTTAAAATTTTACTTTAAGTTCTGGGATACATGTGCGAAATGTGCAGGTTTGTTACACAGGTATACATATGCCATGTTGCTTTGCTGAGCCTATCAACCCGTCACCTACGTTTTTTTTTTTAATTTATTATACTTTAAGTTTTAGGGTACATGTGCACAATGTGCAGGTTTGTTACATATGTATACATGTGCCATGCTGGTGTGCTGCACCCATTAACTCTTCATTTAACATTAGGTATATCTCCTAATGCTATCCTTCCCCCCTCCCCCCACCCCACAACAGGCCCCGGTGTGTGATGTTCCACTTCCTGTGTCCATGTGTTCTCATTGTTCAATTCCCACCTATGAGTGAGAACATTCAGTGTTTGTTTTTTTGTCCTTGCGATAGTTTGCTGAGAATGATGGTTTCCAGCTTCATCCATGTTCCTACAAAGGACATGAACTCATCATTTTTTATGGCTGCATAGTATTCCATGGTGTATATGTGCCACATTTTCTTAATCCAGTCTATCATTGTTGGACAATTTGGGTTGGTTCCAAGTCTTTGCTATTGTGAATAGTGCCGCAATAAACATACGTGTGCATGTGTCTTTATACCAGTATGTTTTATAATTCTTTGGGTATATACCCAGTAATGGGATGGTTGTGTCAAACAGTATTTCTAGTTTTAGATCCCTGAGGAATCGCCACACTGACTTCCACAATGGTTGAACTAGTTTACAGTCCCACCAACAGTGTAAAAGTGTTCCTGTTTCTCCACATCCTCTCCAGCACCTGTTGTTTCCTGACTTTTTAACGATCACCATTCTAACTGGTGTGAGATGGTATCTCATTGTGGTTTTGATTTGCTTTTCTCTGATGGCCAGTGATGATGAGCATTTTTTCATGTCTTTTGGCTGCATAAATGTCTTCATTTGAGAAGTGTCTGTTCATATCCTTTGCCCACTTTTTGATGGGGTTGTTCGTTTTTTTCTTGTAAATTTGTTTGAGTTCATTGTAGATTCTGGATATTAGCCCTTTGTCAGATGAGTAGATTGCAAAAATTTTCTCCCATTCTGTAGGTTGCCTGTTCACTCTGATGGTAGTTTCTTTCGCTGTGCAGAAGCTCTTTAGTTTAATTAGATCCCATTTGTCAATTTTGGCTTTTGTTGCCATTGCTTTTGGTGTTTTGGACATGAAGTCCTTGCCCATGCCTATGTCCTGAATGGTATTGCCTAGGTTTTCTTCTAGGGTTTTTATGGTTTTAGGTCTAACATTTAAATCTTTAATCCATCCTGAATTAATTTTTGTATAAGGTGTAAGGAGGTGATCCAGTTTCAGCTTTCTACATATGGTTAGCCAGTTTTCCCAGCACCATTTATTAAATAGGGAATCCTTTCCCCATTTCTTGTTTTTGTCAGGTTTGTCAAAGATCAGATAGGTGTGGATATGCGGCATTATTTCTGAGGGCTCTGTTCTGTTCCATTGGTCTATATCTCTGTTTTGGTACCAGTACCATGCTGTTTTGGTTACTGTAGCCTTGTAGGATAGTTTAAAGTCAGGTAGCGTGATGCCTCCAGCTATGTTCTTTTGGCTTAGGATTGATTTGGCAATGCGGGCTCTTTTTTGGTTCCATATGGACTTTAAAGTAGTTTTTTCCAATTCTGTGAAGCAAGTCATTGGTAGCTTGATGGGGATGGCATTGAATCCATAAATTACCTCGGGCAGTATGGCCATTTTCACGATATTGATTCTTCCTACCCATGAGCATGGAATGTTCTTCCATTTGTTTGTACCCTCTTTTATTTCATTGAGCAGTGGTTTGTAGTTCTCCTTGAAGAGGCCCTTCACGTCCCTTGTAAGTTGGATTCCTAGGTATTTTATTCTCTTTGAAGCAATTGTGAATAGGAGTTCATTCATGATTTGGCTCTCTGTTTGTCTGTTATTGGTGTATAAGAATGCTTGTGATTTTTGCACATTGATTTTGTATCCTGAGACTTTGCCGAAGTTGCCTATCAGCTTAAGGAGATTTTGGGCTGAGACGATGGGGTTTTCTAGATATACAATCATGTCATCTGCAAACATGGACAATTTGACTTCCTCTTTTCCTAATTGAATACCCTTTATTTCCTTCTCCTGCCTGATTGCCCTGGCCAGAACTTCCAACGCTATGTTGAATAGGAGTGGTGAGAGAGGGCATCCCTGTCTTGTGCCAGTTTTCAAAGGGAATGCTTCCAGTTTTTGCCCATTCAGTATGATATTGGCTGTGGGTTTGTCATAGATAGCTCTTATGATTTTGAGATACATCCCAACAATACTTAATTTATTGAGAGTTTTTAGCATGAATGGTTGTTGAATTTTGTCAAAGGCCTTTTCTGCGTCTATTGAGATAATCATGTGGTTTTTGTCATTGGTTCTGTTTATATGCTGGATTACGTTTGTTGATTTGCGTATGTTGAACCAGCCTTGCATCCCAGGGATGAAGCCCACTTGATCATGGTGGATAAGTTTTTTGATGTGCTGCTGGATTCGGTTTGCCAGTATTTTACTGAGGATTTTTGCGTCGATGTTCATCAGGGATATTGATCTAAAATTCTCTTTTTTGTTGTGTCTCTGCCAGGCTTTGGTATCAGGATGATGCTGGCCTCATAAAATGAGTTAGGGAGGATTCCCTCTTTTTCTATTGATTGGAATAGTTTCAGAAGGAATGGTACCAGATCCTCCTTGTACCTCTGGTAGAATTCGGCTGTGAATCCATCTGGTCCTGGACTTTTTTTGGTGGGTAAGCTATTAATTATTACCTCAATTTCAGAGCCTGTTATTGGTCTATTCAGAGATTCAAATTCTTCCTGGTTTAGTCTTGGGAGAGTGTATGTGTCAAGGAATTTATCCATTTCTTCTAGATTTTCTAGTTTATTTGCATAGAGGTGTTTATAGTATTCTCTGATGGTAGTTTGTATTTCTGTAGGATCGGTGGTGATATCCCTTTTATCATTTTTTATTGCATCTATTTGATTCTTCTCTCTTTTCTTCTTTATTAGTCTTGCTAGCAGTCTATCAATTTTGTTGATCTTTTCAAAAAACCAGCTCCTGGATTCATTGATTTTTTGAAGGGTTTTTTGTGTCTCTATTTCCTTCAGTTCTGCTCTGATCTTAGTTGTTTCTTGCCTTCTGCTAGCTTTTGAATGTGTTTGCTCTTGCTTCTCTAGTTCTTTTAATTGTGATGTTAGGGTGTCAGTTTTAGATCTTTCCTGCTTTCTCTTGTGGGCATTTAGTGCTATAAATTTCCCTCTACACACTGCTTTGAATGTGTCCCAGAGATTCTGGTATGTTGTGTCTTTGTTCTCATTGGTTTCAAAGAACATCTTTATTTCTGCCTTCTTTGGTTATGTACCCAGTAGTCATTCAGGAGCAGGTTGTTCAGTTTCCATGTAGTTGAGCGGTTTTGAGTGAGTTTCTTAATCCTGAGTTCTAGTTTGATTGCACTGTGGTCTGAGAGACAGTTTGTTATAATTTCTGTTCTTTTACATTTGCTGAGGAGTGCTTTACTTCCAACCATGTGGTCAATTTTGGAATAGGTGTGGTGTGGTGCTGAAAAGAATGTATATTCTGTTGATTTGGGGTAGAGAGTTCTGTAGATGTCTATTAGGTCTGCTTGGTGCAGAGCTGAGTTTCAATTCCTGGATATCCTTGTTAACTTTCTGTCTCATTGATCTTTCTAATGTTGACAGTGGGGTGTTAAAGTCTCCCATTATTATTGTGTGGGAGTCTAAGTCTCTTTGTACATCTCTAAGGACTTGCTTTATGAATCTGAGTGCTCCTGTATTGGGTGCATATATGTTTAGAATAGTTAGCTCTTCTTGTTGAATTGATCCCTTTACCATTATGTAATGGCCTTCTTTGTCTCTTTTGATCTTTGTTGGTTTAAAGTCTGTTTGATCAGAGACTAGGATTGCAGCCCCTGCCTTTTTTTGTTTTCCATTTGCTTGGTAAATCTTCCTCCATCCCTTTATTTTGAGCCTATGTGTGTCTCTGCAAGTGAGATGGGTTCCCTCAATACAGCACATTGATGGGTCTTGACTCTTCATCCAATTTGCCAGTCTGTGTCTTTTAATTGTAGCATTTAGCCCATTTACATTTAAGGTTAATATTGTTATGTGTGAATTTGATCCTGTCATTATGATGTTAGCTGGTTATTTTGCTCGTTAGTTGATGCAGTTTCTTCCTAGCCTCGATGGTCCTTACAATTTGGCATGTTTTTGCAGTGGTTGGTACCAGTTGTTCCTTTCCATGTTTAGTGCTTCCTTCAGGAGCTCTTTTAGGGCAGGACTGGTGGTAACAAAATCTCTCAGCATTTGCTTGTCTGTAAAGTATTTTATTTCTCCTTCACTTATGAAGCTTAGTTTGGCTGGATATGAAATTCTGGGTTGAAAATTCTTTTCTTTAAGAATGTTGAATATTGGCCCCCACTCTCTTCTGGCTTGTAGAGTTTCTGCCCAGAGATCCGCTGTTAGTCTGATGGGCTTCCCTTTGTGGATAACCCAACCTTTCTCTCTGGCTGCCCTTAACATTTTTTCCTTCATTTCAACTTTGGTGAATCTGACAATTATGTGTCTTGGAGTTGCTCTTCTCGAGGAGTATCTTTGTGGCGTTCTCTGTATTTCCTGAATTTGAATATTGGCCTGCCTTGCTATATTGGGGAAGTTCTCCTGGATAATATCCTGCCGTGTTTTCCAACTTGGTTCCATTCTCCCCGTCACTTTCAGGTACACCAATCAGACGTAGATTTTGTCTTTTCACATAGTCCCATATTTCTTGGAGGCTTTGTTCATTTCTTTTTATTCTTTTTTTTCTAAACTTCTTTTCTCACTTCATTTCATTCATTTGATCTTCCATCACTGATACCCTTTCTTCCAGTTGATCGAATCAGCTACTGAGGCTTGTGCATTCATCACATAGTTCTCGTGCCGTGGTTTTCAGCTCCATCAGGTCCTTTAAGGACTTCTCTGCCTTGGTTATTCTAGCTAGCCGTTCGTCTAATTTTTTTTTCAAGGTTTTTAACTTCTTTGCCATGGGTTCGAACTTCCTCCTTTAACTCAGAGTAGTTTGGCCATCTGAAGCCTTCTTCTCTCAATTCGTCAAAGTCATTCTCTGTCCAGCTTTGTTCCGCTGCTGGTGAGGAGCTGGGTTCCTTTGGAGGAGGAGAGGCGCTCTGATTTTTAGAGTTTCCAGTTTTTCTGCTCTGTTTTTTCCCCATCTTTGTGGTTTTATCTACCTTTGGTCTTTGATGATGGTGATGTACAGATGGGGTTTTGGTGCGGATGTCCTTTCTGTTTGTTAGTTTTCCTTCTAACAGTCAGGACCCTCAGCTGCAGGTCTGTTGGAGTTTGCTGGAGGTCCACTCCAGACTCTGTTTGCCTAGGTATCAGTAGTGGAGGCTGCAGAACAGTAGATATTGGTGAACAGCAAATGTTGCTGCCTGATCATTCCTCTGGAAGTTTTGTCTCAGAGGAGTACCCGGCCATGTGAGGTGTCAGTCTGCCCCTACTGGGGGGTGCCTCCCAGTTAGGCTACTCGGGGGTCAGGGACCCACTTGAGGAGGCAGTCTGCCCATTCTCAGACCTCCAGCTGTGTGCTGGGGGAACCACTACTCTCTTCAAAGCTGTCAGACAGGGACATTTAAGTCTGCAGAGTTTTCTGCTGCCTTTTGTGTGGCTATGCCCTGCCCCCAGAGGTGGAGTCTACAGAGGCAGGCAGGCCTCCTTGAGCTGTGGTGGGCTTCACCCAGTTCGAGCTTCCTGGCCGCTTTGTTTACCTACTGAAGCCTCGGAAATGGCGGGCGCCCTTCCCCGAGCCTCGCTGCCACCTTGCAGTTTGATCTCAGACTGCTGTGCTAGCAATGAGCGAGGCTCCGTGGGCATAGGACCCTCCGAGCCAGGCACGGGATATAATCTCCTGGCGTGCCGTTTGCTAAGACCATTGGAAAAGCGCAGTATTAGGGTGGGAGTGACCCGATTTTCCAGGTGCCGTCTGTCATCCCTTTCTTTGACTAGGAAAGGGAATTCCCTGAACCCTTGCGCTTCCCGGGTGAGGCGATGCCTCGCCTGGCTTTGGCTCACACCTGGTGCACTGCGCCCACTGTCCTGCACCCACTTTCCGACACTCCTCAGTGAGATGAACCCAGTACCTCAGTTGGAAATGCAGAAATCACCCGTCTTCTGCGTCGCTCATGCTGGGAGCTGTAGATTGCAGCTGTTCCTATTCGGCCATCTTGGCTCCACCCCCCCAATTTAAATATTAATCTCATCTAGAAAGAACCATCACTGTGACCGCCAGAAGGGCTGGGTTCCATGGCCTAGTCAAGCTGACACATAAAATTTACCATCGCAGAGAGGGACAGCAAAGCACTCTCAGCTGACACTGTCCTCCCTTGGATCCGTGGCTCCATCCCTGCCCTCCTGCCCTTGAAGGAGCTTGTAGAAGGCTTCAGCTCAGAGCCCACTGCCCCTGAGTCATGTGATCCAATCAAGGCCCCTGAGCAGAGAATAAAGAGGTCACTCTGGCAAGTCTGGGAGGAGACTGGCCAGTGTAGTCAGTGGAGGCATTGTTCAAGCCCCCAGCCTTGGTCCTGAAGCAAAATCCTCCCCAGGTCCTGACTCTCAGCCCCTTCCTCCCAGGCAGGGGCTGACAGGTGCCTCTGTGGGTGCTTAGAAAGCAGCCAAGGAGATGCCAGAGGTCCAAGGAGTGGCTGCGGCAGGGCCTGAGACCCAGCAGCTGCCGGCCATGATGCAGGCTGGGAAGTGGTTCATTTAAGATGGCACTTGTTGGGCAGCAATGTGTGACACTCCCTCTAGAGGCTCAGATCAATTCTCGTGCTTTTATCTTTTCTTGAGGCTCAGCATGATGAAAAGTGGCCTATATCTACAGCTGATAAATAACCAGAAACTTGCTGTATCTGCTTTCATTTGATTTTCTTGAACAATTACCGCCAGTATGCCTTACATTCAGAGGCAGAGATTTTAAGTGGCCAAAAGAACTTCCCAACTGAGCCTGCCAGGGACTCGTTTGAAATGTTCTTTGGTGCATCGAAAAGCACCAGACATGATCTGTGAAGGAGCTGGGAGGAAAATGTTTCATGTTCACAGCACAAGCGTGTCCTCCTCTCCAGCGGATGGGAACATGGAGGATGGTTCCCACCTCCAGCCTCAAACCCTATGAGAGGCCTGTCCCACTGGTGAGAGAGGACAGCGCCAGCCCAGGAGCCATCCAAAGGATCATCAGGGTGAGGAGGGGTTTGGAGTCCCTGGGATGGCTGGGGAGGAAATAGGGAGTGTGGAGCTGCAGGATCCTTAGATGCTGTCTGCATTCCTCTAGTTGAGCACTCAAGTCATTGTGTGACCCTAGTCACATGTCTGCCTCAGCACCAGGAGAGTTAGCTCCTTGAAGCCAGGAACTGCTTCTTTTAATACTCAGAGTGGTATCAGCATTTAACAGGTGCTCAATACATGTTAAATAGAAGGGAGGATGGATGCACGGATGGTTGGATGGGTGGATGGTTGGAGGAGTAGGTGGGTAGATGGAAGGATGGATGGATGGATGGATGGATGGATGGATGGATGGATGGATGGATGGTTAGATGGGTGGTTGGATGGAATGATGAGTGGATGGATGGATGGGTAGGTGGATGGATGGAAGATAGGTGAATGGGCAGATGGATGGATGGCTGAATGGGTGGGTAGCTGGATGGATGGATGGATGGGTGTGTGGATGGTTGGATGGAATGATAGGTGGGTGGATGGATGGATGGGTCAGTGGATAGATGGAAGATAGGTGGATGGGTAGATGGATGGATGGGTGAATAGGTGGACTGGTGGATGGATGGATGGATGGATGGATGGATGGATGGATGGATGGTTGGATGGTTGGATGGAATGATAGGTAGGTGGATGGATGGATGGATGGATGGATGGGCAGATGGATAGATAGTCAACAGATGAGTAAGTGGAGGGATTGATGGATGGAAGATGAGTGGATGGGTAGTGCGTGTATGGAGGGGTGGGAGAATGAGTGGATAGATGTGTGGATAGGTGGATTCTTTGGAGGATAATAGATAAATGTTTGGATGGATAGGTGAGTGGGCAGGCAGATGGATGGATGGATAGCTGAGTAGGTGGGTTGACGGATGGACTGTTGAGTGAATGAATGTGTGAATGGAAAAGTGGCATGAATCTTTCCTCAAATCTTTGAAAGACTGTCACATCTTAAAGACTGGAATCTTATCTTCTGTGGATCCAGAAAACAAAATCATAGTAGATTCTATAGAGAAGCAGATTTGGACTCAGGCTAAGAAAGAACTTTCTACTGACCCCAATTGGCTTTTGTTGGAATAGACTGTGTGGAAAGGGAGCAAGTCATGGTCCCTGGAGGTGTCAGGAAAAGGAAGCTGTCAGGTATAGTAGAAGGTGTCCTTGTGCTGGTTGCAGGGAGACCCCAGAGGTCTTTCCATCTCTGGCCTCCATAGTTCCTCCCGAGCCCCTGTCCTCAACTGGGTCAAGGAGCCAATTTTTCTGGCCCCTGCAGGAGACCCATGCTCTGCTGGTGCAGCTGCTGACCCATGGCAGGGGTGCACTCTACTGTCTTCAGACTTTGGCTCTCCTGCCCGCTCCTCTGACTGAGCTCTCAGATGCTGCCCGGGTGACCTGAGGAAGCTGATCTGCAGAGAGGACAGGAAGCATGTGACAGTCAAGCAGGCCCAGACCTGACCAAGGTCATGTAGGTGGTGGATGGGAGAGGCAAGGAGGTGCTGCCAGGAAGCCCCTACAGGGACAAGTTGGACAATGCCAGGGCAGAGCCTCCCGGGCCTAGTTCCTGGGGAATGCTCAGGGCCAGGGAACCCTCCTCTGGAGCAGGCACGTGTCCTTAGCACTCACCTCCCCTACTAAGAGCCAGGGCCTAAAAGGAGACAAAAAAGGCCTGAGAAAGAAGCTGGGGCCCAGGACTGCATAACACCAGTGCCCGTTTCACTGTCCCCAGCCCAGGGAAAGGGATTGGGGCTCCATGAGAGGCTGATGGCAGGGAAGGAGCCATGCAGGAGCCCCATTTGGCTTGTGTCTGTCCCCTTGGCATCTCTTTCTCCTTAGAAAATCTGATTTCTTGTAGCTTCCACACTGGCCATGAATTTGATCTGAGCTCAAGGGTGCAGCAGAGGCTCACCTTGTTCTGCTTAAATAATGCAGGTAGTGAAGCTATTGACAATCTGTCATCTGCTCGAAAGTGGCTTCGACAGAGCCAGAAGCCTGGGAGGGCCCCAGGGGCCTCAGCCGGCCACAGGTCCAGTCTCTGGCTGAACAGGGGCTCTTCAAGAAGGGCCAGGCCCTTGGCATGGTCCAAGGTGAATGGATGGGAGCTTGAGCCCTACCTGGCCTTTTCTAGAAGGACATTCTATGGGGAAATTCTAAGCAGAAGTGAGGGCAGGAGCTGTCTGGCTAAGAGGCCTGCGTTGTGGATTGGAGAAGAGTCTCCTGATGCAGCCTGGGCCCCCGACAGGGGTGGGGGCGGTGCTGAGTCACTTCCTGCCAGAGGACAGGGTCTGGACTCCCAGGACATTCTGGCCCTTTCCCACTACCGGCCTAGCCCCGCCACCTGTGCCTTGCCTCCTGGCCTCCTAGCCACAGACAGGGGTTTATGATGAGCCGGCTTGCTCATCCCTGAGCCTGGGTTGGATTTTTTTTTTAATGTTTAAAAATTCCCCACAGCGTGGCAGGTGCCCGGCTGCTGGGTCACCCCGTCGGCTGTTCTGTCATCAGACATCGTGTTTACCCATCAGACGCTGTTTTCCTGACACTCAACACTCAAAATAATGATCTTGCTGGAGCACCTTCATGAATGATTCATGAGGCTGTGCTCAACTTTGGGTGTTAACAGCAAATCAAAGCCCCTCAGTGAGGGCAGCAGAGCGGCAGCCGGAAGGCGAGCCCTGGCCCCAGCCTCCAGGCCCCCAGGGATGCTCAGGGCCTGCCATCCCTCTCTCAGGGTCCAGTCCAGCCCCGCAGGAGTGAGCCAGCCTCAGCCAGGCCATGGCACAAAAGGGGAGGGGAGCAGGGTCCTGGCTGTCACCCCATGTCCTGGTGACCTTGCCGAGGACATTGGAGTAGAAAGCCTCAAGTCAGATCCCCTGGACCCCAGATTTCTTCCACCCACAGGTGGTGTGACCTTGAGCAGGTCACTTTGCTTTTCTGAGCCTCTCTTTTCCTGTCTGCCAAGCCAGGTGGGGACCACCCTCCCGCAGGGCACCTGTGAACACGTGTGAGTGCCAGGAACTGAGGTTCCTGGCATCTGGGTAGAGTCCAAACATGGAAGCTCGGATTATTATGTACTGCTCTTACCTCATCTCTCCTGGTCTTCATCCTTTTATTTGTGAAATGAGAGTGTAAACTGTGGGGTCCCCAAGTCTCTCTACCTGAAATACAGCACCTGCCGGGTCTGTCCACACTGTGTGTGCACTCACAGGAGAGAGCTGTGCAGCCTGCAAAGGGGGAGCTGCTTCTCAGGGACGTTTCTCTGCCAGATTCTGCAACGGAGACGCATGGAGGGCACAGCCCAGCCAGGGGTTGTGCAAAAACACACATACTCACATGTGCTCACATGGCAGTGGCAGCAGCCAAATATGACCACATAAACACATTCACAGCCTGTTCAGCACATAGAGACATTAAAGGCGAGGCTCAGCGGGAAGAGCTGGGACATCTGGGTCCTGTTCTGTCCCCGTGTCCCCAAACCGATGGCTCCCTGAGGGAAAGGCCGAGTCTGCTCCATTACCGGGACCTGCCTGGCTCCTGCACACGGTGCTTGTCACTGAACTTGCACTTAATAAACATGGGTCAAATGAAGGGAATTCCTAGTATTGAGCACTAGGAATGCAATCCCAAACAAGACCAGCCAGTCAGTCAGCCACGTGACCCTCCCCCCAGCCTCAGTTTCTCCTCTGTGGCCTAGAGGGTTAAATCCCTAATGCCACAAATGTTCTAGCCTGGTTCTGCCATTCAAAAGTGACTGGGGGCAGACTCCGTGGCCCCTCCTATAGGCCTGTCAGCAACAGTTGCAGGGGGGTGCCCATCCATAACCCTGACCCCAGGGAAGGGAGGGAGTGGAGCCACAAGACCAGAACTGGCCTCTGCCCCTCCCTAGAAACAAGATGCAGCCCCAGCTGGGAAAGCCTGCGCCTTTTTCTTTCTTCCCTAAATGGCCTGGGAGCTCCTAAGGCAAGGATGGGGCCTTGCCCTGATGGTGCAGCCAGGCCCAGCACCAGCACAGAGTGGAGGCCAGATAGCACCTCCGAGCACCAGATGAACCTCGAGAAAGCAGCATGAGGGGCAAAGGCAGGGGCTTCCCAGTCCTGGTAACTACGGGAGGACAGGTCCCAGGCCCCCAGGCAGAGGGGAAGCTAAGTGGCCAAGACGCAGGCCCAGGCCTGAGACCCCCAGCTCTGTCCTTTGCAACCTGTGCAGTCCTGGACAAATCACCTGGCCTCTCGAAGTGTCCGTGTTCTTGTCTGTAAAGCAGGCAGAGTGAAAGTACCCACCTCCGGGACTGTGGAGAGGAAGGCGTGGGGCCATGCGGAAGAGAGCTGGGCCATGGTGCGGGCCTAGTCCATGCTCTTAGTGCAGAGTTGGGTATCAGGGACCAGGGCCCAGAGCCTGGGGGGCTGCTGAGTCTATGTTTATTTATCATGTTGATATTTTGTTCATCGTGGATTTTTTTCACAATAGTTCCAACTTTTTAGAATATTGCACTAAACATTATCTCCGTTACTGAGTTTCCTGGCACCTCCTTAAATTTTGTGGCCAAGGCAAGTGCCTCCCTTGCCTTCCCTGCACAGCCTGGGCCTCTGGCCAAAGGGCTTGGACCAAAGTATCTGAGTCCAGGAGGAGGCCAGGTTAGAGGAGCAGGATGCTGGGAACAGGGGTGAGTGAGGACCAGGGAGGGGAGGATTCCCTCTAGCCCGAGGGCCTGAGCCTGACCTGGGTGGGTGGAGAGAGCAGGAGCCAAGTGGTGCCTGATGTTGGAACACGCCAGCTGGGCTGCTGGGGGGCCAAGCTTGCCAACAAGAGTCTGACAAGAGCTGTGTGCAGCAGGAGGCTCTCTCCAGCCTTACTGTCAGACCCTTACTGTACCTCCCAGGCTCAGCCGGCCTTTCCCACCTGCACTCACTGCCAGGGTAAGGTGGGGGCTGCTGCTGCCTCAGGCTGCCCCTCACCGCCACCTCTGCCCAGGGGCCAGTGCTGGGGGACTGCCTGGAGCTTCTCTGTGCCTTGCCAAGCCCCCTGTCTTGACCTGAGAGGTGCTGACCTGACCCACTGAAATGGGAGAGTTCCCTGACCCCGTCAAGGGACTTGCAACAGGGATATGGCTCATTTTCTTGGCAGCTTCCATGTGCCTACTGGGAGGGGATGCACACAGATGGGCAGGTGCAGGAGCCTGGGCAAGCGCTTTTGGGCTCTGGCCCCATGGTAGCATCTAGGGGTGTGTTACAATTAATGCTCTTTTAGCAGTTGCTGTCCATGGACAGCCAAGTGTTAAACCAGCTCAGTGGGGAGTCAGGATGACAGCCTTTTACACCCTGCCCTCTTGGTACCCAGGTTCTTGTCCGGTATCCAAGAAGAATCAGGTCACACGGACTTGAAGGATGGTGAATGTGGGGATTTGACTGAGTGGTGGAGGTGGCTCTCAGCAGGATGGATGGGGAGCTGGACAAGGGATGGAGTGGGAAGATGATTTTCCCCTGGAGTTCGGTCATCCCGAAGCTGATCTCCTCTCCGACTGTCCCCAGCCAAACTCCTCTCGACGTTCAGACACTCCTTCTCTTTTCTCCTTCTCTGCTGCACCACTGTGCCACTCTTCTGCTCCTCTGCTCATCTGTCTGTGGATCCTGGAGCTTGGGGTTTATATGAGTACAGGATAGGAGGGCATGGTGGGCTAAAAGGCAATATTTGGGAGCAAAAACAGGATTGCCTGTTCCCATTTAGGGCTGCAGGTTTCCAGGTTTGAGGGCGGGGCCTTTGCTGGGGAACCGCCCTCTTCTACCCAGTATTTCCTTGCCTCCTGTCCGCATCACGACTCCCAGCTCGCTGGGCCGGAAGGGCAGGGGTCACAATGTGCATGGAGCGATGCCTGCCAGGCACAGCCATTCTGACATTTCGGGAGACTGTGGACCACGTAGAGACGGGGCTCTAAGCAAGGCCAGCACTCAGATGGCTGAGGCCATCCCACTGGGGCTCTTGGGGCGAAAACCACCCTTTGCAGGTTAAGAAGGCATTTCAAAGAAAAAGGTTCGGGTGAGAGGAAGGCGGTGGGAGTGATTCTGCAGAAACAGATTCTGGGCCTCAAGTCCCTCCTCTTGGAGGGCCCACTCCCCAGGAGTCCCCATCACCCTGTGGGTTGGTCCTCGCCACCAGAAGGACCTGTGTTCTTCATGAACCCTTCCATGTGCACCAGTCTTAACTGGGAGTGTGTTTCCCAAAGACAGGTAGCTCACCTTAGTAGCCTCTATATCCCTACTCCAGGCATCAGCAGGTGCCCACGAAACCCATGACTCAAGGATTACAGGGACCAGGAGAGAAGAGCAGGAAGAAATTGTGTCTAATCCATGGGAACCCCGGGATGGGATGTAGATGAATGTTTGGCCACACAGTTGGCAAGTCACCTTGGAACTGGAACATAGAGCAAAGCCAGAGTCCTCACTGACCTCCTCCCAACACCTGCCTTTCATCTGCTTATGTATTCAAGCCCAGCTGTGTGCCCAGCACTGTGCTGAGTGAGATGGACAGACAAGTAGGGAGGAGGGTCCTGAGTGGTGGGCATGGACTGGTGCAGAGCACACGGGAGAGGCCCAGCCTGGCCTGGGTGGTCCGCCAGGCCGTAAAGCCAGAGCTGGGTTTTGGACAATCCCTGGAGCTGAGCCGGGCTGCAGGGAAAAGATGCACGGAGGCGCAGAGGCAGCAACCAGCCCCCTCCAGGACCTGCGGGAGTGTTTATGGCATGGTCCTTGCCCACAAGGAGGTGGTGACAAATTGGGGACAAGTTAAATAGAACAAGATTTAAGTCCCATTGCTAAGCAGGGAATGGGAGCCGGGGCACAGGAAAGCTCGTGATGAAGTGCCAGATGAATCACACACTGCATGGCTCTCAGCCTGAGGAGAGCGATGGCGGGGGCGGGGCAGGCCGGACCCGGAGGAGCGGGGGGAGCAGGCGGGACCTGGAGGGGCGCGTGGGAGGAGAGAGATGGTGGGGGGGCAGGTCAGACCTGGAGGGGTGAGGGGAGGAGAGCGATGGGTGGGGAGGGCAGGCCTGACCCAGAGTGGTGGGTGGGAGGAGAGCACCGAGGGGAGCGAAGGGTGGTTGGGGAAGCGGAACCCAGAGGTAGGGGTGGAAGGAGAGGGATGGTGGTGAGGGCAGGCCTGACCCAGAGGGTGGGTGGGAGGAGAGGAGATTCTGGCAGGAGAGACGAGGATGTCAGCAAAGGCCCGAGGCCTGAAGGCTCAGGCTGAGTCCAGGTCAGGTTTGGCTGCAGTGGATGAGTTGGGGTCAAAGGCGGCCGAGACGGGGCTCCTCCCAGAGCCTGAGCTGGCCTATGTGTCCGTCCCCTCCCTTGTTGGAGCTCTGGCGTGGAGCTTCCCATTCCAGCCTCAGCCACCTATTTATGTCCATCTCCTGCTCACACAAAACCAGATTCCAGAGACAAACAGGGAGACATAAAAAGGAGAAGAGATGAAGATTCATTGATGCCAGAACTGACTCTCTTCTGGAAAATTGAAATATTTTGTACGTAATGACAATCGAGTCACCGTGCGACCTTCCCGGAGTAACTTCCCAGATATATGACAGTGACAGCAACCGCCCCATTGGCGCTGACGCACTGAAGGCTCCCCAAAGCCACCACTTAAAAAATGCCTCCCGCGTTATTAACATTCCTCACTTGGGGATGTTTATGGCTCGTCACTGTTATCAACAGTAACAAATTTCAAGAACCTATAAATGACACCACCCCCAGAGACAGCCCGGGACAATCCACCATCAGCCTGCCTGGCCCAGGCTAGACCGTGAACATCAAATCAGGCTTATCTGACGGGCCCCCAGCCCCGCTGCTTCCACCTCCCGAGGCTCCTGTCCTCCTCACTCACCTTGACCCCTGAAAGTCCTGGCTCCATCTGCATCCACTTAACCTCCATCAGGGGCCTTGCCCATCAAATACTGCTGGGGGGAGGGTACAGGGGTCTCCTGTTCAGAACCAGGGCTTTGAGCCACAGCAGGTGTTACATTTCCCAACCGCTGCTGTCTTCCTGCTGCAGAACCCCACTCTACACAACTACAAAGAGATCCCTTTTCTCCTCCCTTCCTTCCTTCCTTCATTCATTCACTCATTCATTCATGTGTGTATTCATCCATATGACGTGTTTGCTGAAGTGATTGGAATTGCACGAATGCCCTGGCCATGCATCAGATGCAGTCTGGTGACTTCCATCTTAAAGGGCAAGGTCAGTGCCAGGCAGAGGGGCAGCCTCAGGACCTGCGATGTCAGAACCCGCAGTGCTGTGGTCCCCATCCTAGCAGCAGCCTACAGGAGGCAAAGAACTTGGCCGCTGGCAAGAAGGGCAATGTAGGCCTCATAACCCCACCAATCCCTCCCTCCAACTGATGCTAAAAACTGTCCTTGCAGACAAACAGGAAGTATATATATGGCATAGTGACAGGCAGCTCGGGCTTTGGAGCAGGCTGCTTGAGTGTGGCTGCAGCTGCGACACTGATTAGCTCGAATCTTCTGAACATCAGTTTTCTTGGCCGTAAAATGGGACTAAAAGCATTCCCAGAGCTGCTAAGAGGGTCAAATGAAGTAGTGCATGTCAAGGGTACAGCACGCTTCTTGATGCAAAGCCAATGCTCAGCAGATGAAGACTGTTGCTACTTGTACGGATTCTCTCTTTTTGCTTTGGGCTTTAATTCTCCTACAAGGGTAGAAGTCCAGGTGAGGGGGTTTTGTGGCTACTTCGTGTGGAGGGTGTGTGTTCCATGAGAGAAGAGACAAAGGTCACTTTGGGGCCATGGGGGACGTACCAGGGAGGAGGCAGCCTGCAAGACGGATGGCTGGCATGGCTACCTCCTGGCTTTGGCCAGCTCTCCCTGGCTTGGCCACCATGGAGTGACCTTAAGCCAGTCACTCACCCTCCCCCAGCCTCAGTTTCTCCATTTGCTGAGAAGGCCTCCTCAGGCCTGCCATTCACATCCAGCACCTACAATAGCTCTTTGTGGAATGTTTTATACAGGATTGCTGTGAAAACCTAACAAGATAATGAATATGAGAGAGCTTTGAAAATACTCAGTGTTTTGTAAATGTAAGAGATTATTATTCCCATTTACCACCCTTTTAAAAGGATGTTTTTCCTCCATTCAGCCAAATTTAACTTGGATGATGAAGAACCCAGCCTGGGCTTCCCCAGCTATAATTTTCCTGTTCCTTGTGCCTCTGAATATTAAAACACAAAGGCTCACATTGCTGAGAGAAACCAAAACAGCAGCCTATTAGAGGTGCCATTGCACAAACGGAATTCAAAGTGATATTTCAAGCAGGGCGTTCTGTTTATATAAACCTTGAGAGCACTTGATGAATGTCAGCAGAACTTTGAAATTAAAATCACTTCTTTTTTTCATACGCTGCTCACTCTGTTCTTGAGCCCACGTCTTGAGTAGTCGTGGAGGTTAAGAAAGCACTCAGGGTTTACCTTATACTGTTAGAAATGCTAAGAGATGAGGCAGGGAGGCATCCTAAATGCCTCCAAACCGGTCAGCCCAGGACTGCAAGGCGAAGGCCAAGTCTCTTAAAGCAACAGCCTCCAGGAGCGCTGTCCAGAGTGCTGAAAAGGAAGCCGGGCTTCGGGGGTGACTGGAGGGCATTTGGAAGGGGGTCCTTCTCCAGGGACACATTCCTGCTGCTCCCTAGAATCCTGAGGGGGAAGGGAGGGGGACCCTAGGGAGGCCAAGTCCCCTGTGTGAGCTGGAGGGAATGGAACACTAGCAGGCAGAGGGAGAAGCGTGACAGGGAGGAGAGACGGGGCTCCCCCACCAGAGTGACAACTGCAGTGGAAATGAAGAGGAGGGGTGAGAGCAGAAGCTGGAGGAACTGGCAAATAAAGTAATAAAACAGAGAGATATACCCTATGACAGCAGGGAGATAAATGGAGCAAGTTATACCAAGGGCTTATATTTGTGCAAATATTTGGGGCTCTATAAAATTAGGCTGTTTATTATAAATCTGTCTCCCAAGTAAGTCCTGCCAGTGCACAGGTGTCACCCGCAGGGAAGTTTTCCCTCTAAGGCACGGAGGGTTGAGCTCGTGGGGTAAAGTGTGGCTGCAACTGCTCTTTCTGTTCTATAAATAGCCCTTCCCGTGGGGGAAATGAGACTGCTGGGAGCCAAGAGAAGGAGCCAGGTTCGGCCACGGGATGCCTTGGTGGCCTTGACCTTCACTTCCAGCCAAGCGGCTGCTGGGGCTGTGCAGTGTCCCAGAATCAAGATGACTGACATACACGGTCGTGGCTGAGGAGTCTCTCAATCCTGTCTTTAAATATCAGGAGGGCTCTGCTGCCACGTTCTCTCTCCAGCTCAGCGGGGGAAGAGATGACAGAGCACAAAAGTGTAGCAGCAGAGAACCAGCTGAGACCGGAGGAGGACTTCAGGGCTCATCCACTCCTTTGAAAACTTTGAAAGTATAGACAACCCTCTGCCTGAAATGGCTCAAGGCAATTCTTCCTGGAACCAAGGGAAGGATCGGAAGACTTCGGGAGCTTGGGGAAATTCCCAGGAGAATTTGAGTCCTCTACCCTCAGGCTCTAGGGCCAGCATATCAGCAAAGCAAATAAGGCCTCAAAGCTGATGAGGTCCTCAATCTCAGAGCAGCCCCTTTCCCTGCTAAGCAGACACATAGACACCCAGGAAAGGACACAGCAGGGGTGCCAGATGTCTCAATGGTAGGGTCACCTGAAGGACTTTGGTCACGCACACCCACGCCCCCACCCCCATGCATACACATAAGGTCTAAGGTACTATTTCCAGAGGACTAGGATTCCTGTTCCTCAGAGGAATTTGCTCTTGGGTCCCCGATCTTCTTGATTGTGAAATAGTCCAGTGAATGGAGAATTGGGGTCCCCAACTTCCAAGAGCCCATTTCCTCAGCTCTAAGGTGGGGCTCATCACAATAAGGTTCTTAGGAGAATTCAACACAAGAAGCTACTCAAAGCCTGCAGCCCAAGGCCTGGCACAGATTGACATTAGTTCTTAGCATGCTCTGGACAAGAAGTCACCCCTGTACCATGCACACAGTGGGAGCTCCTGAATTACCCAGATGGACTTGAGTCTGCTTCTAAGATGTGGTGCTCCCACAGCAGCCTGGGCAGGTTCCATGGGGGCCATCATCATACCTTCATCCCTTGTTGTCATTTTGGCCGGCCTTGATCACATCACACTGGCACATCATCTGTCTTCTTCACCTCGACCCTGAGGACAGGGACTCTCTCTTCTTCCATCTCCATATCTCTAGTGCCTGTAACTCAAGAAGGTGTTAGCTGAGTGGTCAGTGGAGAGCTGGCATCTCAGCCTATATCACCTCCGAAGCCAGACCAGATTCCACCCTGTGCCAAGCCTCAGCAGCTCCCCACCCAGGAGAACCACTTTCTAGGATCGGGAGGCCCTCTTTTCCCAATTCTGTGCTCACCCCCCTTTATCCTGCTTTGTGTGCGGCTCCAGGCTCGCAACTCTGCACCTTTGGAAAAGACGCCAGCTTTCTCCCTGGCTTGGGGCCTCTGCCCCAAAGACTGACTCTGTACTGTTTATTGTCTCCCTCATTTTCAAGGCTTTGGCTGGAGATTTGGCTCCTTGGGCCGGTTCCGATGATATTTTACAGTGCCTTCTTAATTTACTGCCTTTTTATGACTATAGTAAAAGGCCACACATCAGGGAAGGCCATCAAACAGGAAGAAACATCCCCTCTCCTTGTCAGCTCAAGTTGAGCATTGTAATTTACATGAAAACCTTGTGGCGTAGGGTGTTTACCTCCCATGGAACCAGTTTCTTCTCCCATTATGAGAATGAGATAACTAAAAACTTCCCTGTTCCTTTGATATTGAATTAGGTTAACTCAGCCCAATTGCAAATGCCAGTTTGAAGGCTGTTATGTCATTTGGATTTCAATGTAGAGCCATCCTTTTTTTTTTTTTTTTTTTTTTTTATCCAGAAATGCTTTATTCTTGTCTGTTATCCTGATCCCAAATTAGACATAGGGAAGGGAACTAAGGGATTTATTCACATTTGTCCAGAAAATTTGCATCTCAAACAGAAATTTTAAGGAGGCCAGGGCCAGGGAGGCAGCTGAGGCTGTGTGGCTTCCCCTAAGTCAACAGGCTTCACAGTTCACCCAATGTGAGAGAGGGAAAGCATGAAGAGGAAAGTATGAGACCCAGTTCATAGCAGGAAAACTACAGTCCAACTTCTCTCCACCTGCCATCTACCATCACCACGGAGCCTTGCCATGGCAAGCTATTCCTGCCCCTAGGGAGAGAAACCCCAACTCAAATTGGCCTAAGCAATGCAGAATGTATTCTGTCACCTACGCGGAAAGCCAGAGGGAGTGCAAACTGCAGGGTCAGCCTATTCAGGGGTTCAGCCATGTCACCAGCCAACTCTGCCATCTTGAGTGCTGGCTTCATGTGCCCCCTGGGAGCCAGGTGACTGCAGCCCAGGTTCACATGACACATAGCAGGTGTCACAAGGAAGAAGAGTGAGATGTTCTGCAGCTCCTACCAGTGAAAAACCCTCTCCTGGAAACCTTCACACTTCTCTTACCTCATGAGCCAGAATGGGGTCACATACCCATTCCTAAATATTCCCTTATGAGGAGGATGAGAGAACAATTGGCCAATGAGATTCACTCGCCACTGCCCCTTGCCAAACACACACAATGACAAAATTGAGGAGAAATTGATTTTTTTTTTTTTTGAGATGGAGTCTCGCTCTGTCGCACAGGCTGGAGTGCAGTGGCACGATCTCGGCTCATTGCAACCTCCGCCTCCTGGGTTCAAGCGATTCTCGTGCCCCAGCCTCCTGAGTAGCTGGGATTACAGGCAAGTGCAACCACACTCAGCTAATTTTTGTATTTTTAGTAGAGACGGAGTTTCACCGTGATGGCCAGGCTGGTCTTGAACTCCTAGGCTCAAGTGATCCGCCTGCCTCGGGAGAAATGAATTTTGATGGGGAATAAATGCTGTGCAGACGATGCATGTGATGCTGTCATTAAATGTTGCACACATTCAAAGCAATGTATATGTACACAGGCAAAAGTAACAAGAAAATGGGCCCTCCCAGAATAGACCAGAACTAGACCCAGGCCTTTGAATTTCCCTCTAAGGACAGGCTCACTCTTCTCCATCCTTGCTGGAGTCTTGAAAGTTGAACATTGTGGTACCAGGAGAGTGAGTGGAACGTGGGGCCACTCTGGAGCCCAGTGATTCTCAAACAGGGGTGATTTTACTCCCCAAGGACATTTAGCAATGTCTGAAGACAATTTTTTGTCATCACCCTTCGAGTAATTTAGTCGTGGAGGCCAGATATGCTGCTGAGCATCCTCTAATACACAGCACAGCCCCACAACAAAGAATTATACAGCCCCAAGTGTCTACAGTTGTGAGGCTGAGAAACCTCATGGAAGCCTAGCTTTCATCCAGGATACTCCCATGATGCTTTGCCCCCTGGGAAAGGGAGAGAGGAGGTGGCTTACCAACAAGATGTGACTGGAAGCTGGAGAACACAGAACCAGTCTTCACCCCTCCTTCCCTTCTCTCACAGAACTTTCCTTTACCTCTGGCAAAACAAAGAAAAAGAGAGAGAGAGAATATATTCTATGCTGCCTTGTTCTGCATGAGTATCTTACTGGAAGGCTGTCAGCATTTGGAGAGCAGGGCCCAGTTCCACCATGTCTGTATCCGCCCAGCACTCACAGAGCAGGTACCTCATAAATGTGGGTTAGAAGGAGGGAGGAGAGAGGGAGTTGGAGGAGAGGTCTGGGACTGAATAGAGAAGCTATGATTTAGAGGCAGGCAAGGCCCCGAGGCAAATTTTGGCTGGGGCTGAGATCAGCTGGTTCTTAGCTGGGGAACAAAGACCATTCAAGAGTGGGTCAGCGAGATCAAAGGTTTAGCTCGAAAAATTGAACCTGACAGTTCAGACCAAGCCAGAAGGTCCTTTGACAAGAGAAGCAGGGAGGAGGTGTTGGAGGAGGCAGCCCTGAGGACAGGTGCAGGATGCATGGGGCCAGAGCAGGTAGAAGCAGGAGAGAGAGAGAGAGAGAGAGAGAGAGAGAGAGAGAGGGAAAGGCCGTAGGGTCAGGAGAGTAATCCATCAATGTTCCGTCCAGTGCTGGGAAGAGCAGGGCCCAACAGTGGAGAAAAGGCCAGGACCTTGAGAGGCATTGCACCCTGATTAGGGGCTGGTGAACTGGAGGGAGCAGGCAGGGGTCCAGCCAGGAAAAGAGGTCCTCTCATAGGGGCGACTGGAGGGAGGCTGCCACAGAAGAGGGGTCACTGGCCCAAGAGAGCCAAGGGCTCTGGGAGGACCCCCCATGGTGGGTGCTGGAGAGCCCCTGAGCCCTTTTATTTCACAGTGACAGGCCACAGCCGGAATACGTTGTCACTGTCACCTGGCTATGTCAGAATTTTCACCAGCGGCTGTGGTCTGGGATGCCAGGAATTTTCCCTTGGCTTCTGAGACATTTGCTAAGCCAGGCGCCAGCTGGAGAAGGTGGCAGGAGAGGCTAAGAATCGTGCCTCGGTGCTAACCTCTGATATTCAAATTCCTGGAAGCCCTGGTGCACCTTGTCCTGGCAGTGCAGCTCGGTAGAGGTACTCCCCTCAAAGTTAATAAGAAACTAAGAAATTAATTTCCTGTCAGGTGCCTCTGCCCAGCAGTGGCAGCCCAACACTCTGCGTCATTGGGAGTGTACTTAAATCACAAGGAACGTTATAACAAGGGGGCTGGGGAGGTGCCAGGTGCAGTGCTGGCCCTTCTGGAAGTTTCCTGGAAGAGGGATGGAGACGTCTGTGCAATCCGAAGCAGGTCAGGGGTGCCATCAACACAGCCTGGCCCTGGGACCATTGATTCCAAGAAGGTCACTTTGGTTTTCACTTGACCATGGTTTGTTGCAAAATTCCTGGCACCAGCTCAGCTCGGCCACGTCTCGGCTCCCTGGCGCCTCTAGAGAGAATGAATATGCTAAAGACAGTGAGGCGTCTTCTCAGGGTGACCGCGTGTGACCTTGTAATCGCGTCAAATCTTTAGTTCTGCAGAAACAACTGTCAGATCAGGAGTTAGTTACCTCCAAAGACAAAAACCAAAAACCGAAACAGTGACCTTGTTCTTTCTGTTCATGACCCTGGAGGTATGGGGGGGCAGGAGGAAGCGGAGATTGGTTTTGCTCATTAACTCATTATCAGTGACTGAGCAGCTACTCATGGCTGAGAACTTGTTGGGTGCCCTCCATTACACTTCCCTTAATCCTCTCAATGGATTTCGATATCCTCAGGTAGATGGGAGGATCCCCATTTTACCTGGGAGGGATACAAGGCCAAGAGGGGTTAAGTAACTTGCCCAAGATCACACAGCGTTTGAAGTGGCCAAGGTGAAATTTGAGCGAAGGCCTGATTCCACTCCACATCCGAGTTCTTTCCATCACCTGGCTGCAGGCAGGATAACAGATTGGTGTACTCTTTCTGTCTTATTTGAATTCCAAAGTTAATATCCACTATTGAAAACAGCTGACTTCATTATGACCCATCATTGACTCCTTTCTTCAACAAATAACCAGCAAAACAGAGCGTTCTTTCGGAGTAAGCCTTCCACCACCTGAACTTTGACAACTTTCTCCCTAATGGGTTTCTCCCTAATGGGTTTCTCCCTGTGAGTGTTTGATCTTGGCCACCAGCATGAGCCTATCCTGGTGATCTCAAAATGCGGAGGTTTTTCTTCTGTTGAGAGATTGAATCTTCTGTTCCATGTGGAGGCTTATGCAACATTAAAGTGTTCTTGAACCATTTCATTTATTCAACAAATATTTTCCAAGCCCAGCTCTGGGCCAGGTGCCAGGCTCGAGGCTGAGCAAGCCAGACAGACGTGGAGCCGCCATCATGGAACTCGGCCCTCACTGGCCGTTGTCCTTGGCTCTCCAGGCTGAATCTCTTTGCTTTCTTGTTTCACGGCTGTTTTCCTGAATGCTCCCTGTGAGCCCAAGTCTGTCCTGAGGTCTTTGTCCCTATTCCCTGTGCCTGAAGCCTTTCCTCTCCCAGAGCTCCCCACAGCTCGCTTCTTTTTATCATCTCAGATACAGCTAAAGGTTCCATTCTCAGAGGCCTTCTCAAGCTCCCTGGCTAAATTCTCCACCCACCCCCATTTTTTATGCTCATACCACCTCACGCCATCCAGAACCACCTTATTCTTTATTCCAATGTTTATAGCTCGTCTCTTCCATGCTCTTTGAGGGCAGAGTCTTAGATTTGGTCACAGTAGACCCCAAACGTAGGCCAGTCCCTGGTATCTTGTGGTTCTTGAGAGCTAATCTGTTGAATGGATGAATGGATGAATGAATGAGGGAATTAATGAACACCCTGCAAAGCAAGTGCCACAGTTACCCCTACTCTATAGAAGAGGAAACTCTTCCTCTAAAAGGCTGAGAATCCCACTTCAGAGCTCCCTGCAGGAGAGTGGGTGAGCTGGGACCCCAGTCATTTCAGGTTAACTGAAGGGAAAGCCTGACTTCCCATCAGCTCCACACACTGAGTCTTTTCTCCTAGAAATGAAGGAAGCACAAAGAAGTCACTAAGAAGGCACCTCGCCCTCAAGCATCTGAAACCCTCAATTGGAAGTTTGACTGCAACCTCTGCCTCCTGGGTTCAAGGGATTCTGCCTCAGCCCCCCAAGTAGCTGGGACTACAGGCATGCGCCACCACACCCAGCTAATTCTGTATTTTCAGTAGAGATGGGATTTCACCACATTGGCCAGGCTGGTCTCAAACTCCTGACCTCAGGTGTTCCGCCCGCCTCGGCCTCCCAAGGTGCTGGGATTACAGAAGTTCTTTTTCAACATTGCCTTTTAGATCCCCTTTCCCATCAGCTTCCTCCAAAGGAGCTGCTGGCTTGATTTACCTGCAGCCACCGCAATTAATTGCTGTCCCCTGGTAGCTAACGTCTCTTAACAGCTCCATAGCAACAGTGGTTTCCAAATGCCAGAAAGTGTTTTTACCAAGGGGACTCTATCCTCGACACAAAATAGAACATTTTGAGTGAAATTTAAACACAGTTTTTGAACGGTGCTGTTCTGATTTCTTCACACTTCACAAATGCTTTCTTTGCAAACATGGGTGTCCCAGTTACCCTGGGCTGGTGCCAAGGCCCTCAGCCCAGCTTCTGTTTTCTCAGCTTCAGGCAGCCGTGGTAAGACCTAAAAACAAACAGGGAGCGAGCGCTGTGGGTCTCCCCGCTAAGGGGTTGCATTGCGCCTGTGCGTGCCTGTGCAGAGATGAGGACCACAGTTTGTCTCCCACACCAGCAGTGATCAATTGGTAATGACAACGCAGAACCCTGCCTATGAGATTTCTGGGACCCCATCTGAGCTTAGTAGGAAAGAGTGCCACCCGCTATGGTTTACGTGCAGAATTCCAAGGGCCAAGATGGGGAGTAGGGATTTGTGTATGAGTGGTTGGTTGGAACAAATCATCCTGGTATACCACTGCTCCCACAGGTGGAAACAGAGAAACTGGGTTAAAATGAAGACTCCAGTAAATTCGCATGAAGTACCCAGAAAGGCCCTTGCCATGTCCTTCACTCTGCCTTGGTGACAGTGGAAGAGATGAAGGGAGAGGGTGATGGGTGGGTGGTGGGTGTGCTGGCCACCGACTGGCACAGCCCCCAGCACAGGGGCTGTCTCTAGTGACCGATCCAGGATGAGTGTCCCCATTCAGATGCAGTCAACCCACCACTGATTCAACCAACACTTGCTGACTGCCTATCAGAGAATACATTTCCTTCTGATGCACACTCTGCTCTCAGGAAGCCTGGGGTCCAGAGAAGGAATGGAGGTGCCAGCCAGCCTGAAGATCAGTGGAAAGGGTGGGGCTGGCCGATGCTGCATGAGAGACACAGAGGGCTGTCAGGGGAGTCCCAAAGGGAATGAAATTATTTTGGTTGGAAGGATAAAGGGAGGCTGCAAGGACAGTGTGACGTTGGAGCTGGGTCTTGACAAGTAGGTGGAATGTGGAGAGATTCCAGGCCTTGGGAACAGCGTGGGCAGGGCCAGTGGCAGAGCAGGCTGAGTGGTCTGGTTGACTGAGCCAAGAGGGGTGAGAAGGGTGCATGAGAGGTGGATCCGGCCGATCATGGAGGCCCTTGGGATCAGGAGTGGGGTTGCATTCACAGGAAATGGGGAGCCGGGAAAGGTTAGCAGTGGATGACATCATCAGAGCTGGGACTTGGGAAGATGGCTCTGAGAGTTGGATGGGAGTGCCTGGCTCAAAGGCAGACCAGTCAGGAGGCTGATGCCAAGGAGCATGGGGAAGGCAGTGAGGGGAGACTGGGGTGGTGGCCTCAGGGGCCAAGAGGAAAGCAGGACGCCTTCCCGTCTCTCCCCTCCTTCAGCTGTGCTGGCATTAGCAGCGCCTCAGACTTGGTGGCCATGGAGTCACAGTGGCAGGACTGCTCTGTGGCCTGATTCTGCCCCCACTGGGCTGACAGGGTCTTGTCCTCTAAGCAGGATGCTTAGAGTTGCCCCTGCCCTGAGGAAGCTGGATGAAGCCGGGCCTTTCTGTCGCATCATCTGAAGAGGAGTGAGTGGGGTTGCCAGCTCCCTGCTAGCACAGATGCCCACCCCACCGTTGTCTTCAGCATCTGCCAGGAGAGGGACAGTTTGAGGCAGTGTCGGGATTCACGAGCTTGCTCTCCTCTGCCATTTGCAATGGGCTGGCATAGGGCAGGCTCACTGCTTGGCTCCAGCCAGCGGCTTCAGGATGTGGTGATGAAGATGGGGTCTGGATGGGCGTCGGTATTCACGATGTCGAGCCCCACTGGTCTAGGGGACCAGTTGGCGCTTCCTGCAAAGGCTTGTGCTCTGGGAAGGGCCTGGCCTGCCGAAGCAGCTCTGCAGAGGGGCCAGCCCCAGACTCGCCTATGTCATTAGTACAGCAGGTCCCGTTATTACCCAAGGAGGCTTTACAGGTTATCAGCGAGCTCCAGGAGCCGCTGGAGAAAGGAAGAAGATAAAGAGGGATTTAAAAAGAAAATAACAAAAAGAAAAACTGTATTTCCTAATCCAAACCTTGCCCTGCAGTGGCTTTGTTAACCCCCAGTCACTCCTTCAAGACATAAACTGTTGAGAGCCACAATTACTTCAGTGATTACATGTTATCTTGTCCTACCAAGGTATTAAAGAGGAACTGGGAAATACATTAAAAAAACATACAGCCCAATTTAATCATGATTCCCTCTAAAACAATTCCTGGAATCTCACCATTACAGTTGCCAGAGCATAAAAATCCTATAGATGCTTGATGGACCGGGCACAATTCATCCTCTGCTGCCTCCACAGCCAGCCCATTTGTCAGTCAAGGGAGAGCTTTGGGGTTTAGGTCTTTAACAGGATTGAGTGCAGGGCCTCCCCAGGTGCTCCTCTGGAGCAGAAGAAGGGTGGCCCCGTCCCAACCTCCCAGACTTCCCTGCTTGGAGCACCTGCCCTGCCATCACCAGGGCCATCACCAGCGTCTTCCACCAGGAAGACGCTAAACAGAAAGCCCACCAAACATCTCGGGACCCTACTCATAGTCAAGGTGGTGAAGAAGTTTGCTGGCCGGGAAGCAGCCTTGTTCTGAATGCCACTTGTGGTGAACAGCAACCAGCTCTGCTTTTCTGCAAATTCTCTCTGCAAAGCGAGGGAAGTGTAATCATTTGCCTCAGAAGGTTCTGAACATCAGGAAGACGCAAAGCTGAGAGACAGCAGAGGGTGGGGGTCGGGTGCAGCTCCCTGTCCTCACTCTCTCCCTGTCTGCTGCGTGACGTTCGACTCAGAGTCTCTCTTGCTTCAGTTTTCCCAATTGGAGATGGAAGGGGGTTGATAAGTTGGCCTGGACGATCCCTAAGTTTCCTCCCACCTTCAGTATTCTTTGTTTCAAGAGGAGTAAGCAGAAGGGTTTAGGAGACCCCTGACTTGCAGGACCCTGGAGGATCTTTCATGCACAAATTAAAATTCGTAAAGCATCCAGGAAGAGGACAGTACTTACTAGAGAAGGAGCTGGAGGCACTGGAGCTCCTCAAGGGCTTGCAGGTCACTTGATGCCTGTATCATCTGGATGAGGACTAGAAGTGATCCCATTGGCCCAAGGGACTCCTACCTATCCAATGTGGCAGGATGGGGATGGGGTGTCCGTCTCTTTAATTCATGGAGAGTTATGGGATATTTTTCAGGAAAATGGAGCTTTGTTTTCTTCCAGAGTTTGGAAGATAATCAAGAATTGTCTCAGAGATCCTGTTTTTATGATTGGACAAGAATGGCTGGTGTTTAGCTCATCATCTGTTGGAGATCATGATGCTTCCTCGATGTTTGAAAAGAATTTAACTTTACCTAGATGGGCTCCTATCTCAAAGAATTACGCTTCCCAAATAAGCAATATCTGAATTAATTTGATGTTGCTCCACATGGAAGTTCCATACGATCTTAGGGAAACTTTGTCCTTAGCAATAGTGTGAGATGACATAACACTGGTTAGAGAGGTCAGTCAGAATAATACCTGGCCATTCTGAAGGTTTCCCATGCCGTGGGCACTGTTCAAATGCTGTATCTTGTTTAGTCTTCACAACCACCTCAGGGAGCAGGCACTACTGTTCTCTCCATTGTATGGATGAGAAAACTAAGGCACAGAGATGTGATTGCCCAAAGCTCGCAGCTAGGAGGTAGCAGAACCCAGACTTTAACCTAAGGCAGTTGTCTCTGGAGCACACGCTCTCTACCACTCTGCTTCCTCAGCATCAGATAGACCTGGGCTTAAGGGGCAGGGCTTGGATGGACTACTTAATTCCTTACGTTTTAGATTCTTTATGTGTAAAGCAGATGGGGCCATAACCAGTTCTACCTTGTGAGGTTGTAGTGAGGATTAAACAAGCTAAGTCCTGGGAAGTCGTTAGCACCCAGCACCCAGAGCATACAGGTCTGAAGAAATGCTAGTTCTCAACAATCATAGTGGTGGGGGTTATTGACACCAGAGGATCATCTGAATTGTGTGGTGGGAAGAGTGACTGGTTTAGCCAAAAGAAGACGTGATCGTTTTTTAGGAATTAAGGCTCATGGGTGATGCAACAAAAAACTCGACTTGAACTGACTTTGGGGGAAGAGGGGATTTGGGGGTTGGAGCTGCTGAAAAGTCTTGAGGTGTGCTGGCCTGTGTTCCATCAGTGGCATCGAGGCTTTGTGTCTTCTCTCCTCAGCCCTTCTCCTCGTACCAGCTCCCTTCTCCGTCTCCATGTGCTGGCAAGAGATGGCTTCCAGGAGCACTAGATTTCATTCTCCCAGGTTTGAGTCCAGCAGGAAAGAGCACCCCTGCCTCCAAGTGGCTCCAGCCAAAGCCTAGTGATTAGCACTGATTGGCTCTGGTGGAGCCATGGGTCTCTCTCTGAGCCAATCAATGTGGCCCAAAGAATGCGGCTTGGCCAGCCCGAGTGACAAGCTCCACCCCTGGACTGAGTTGGAGAGGTGGCTGGATTGCTAAAGAAAACTTGGAAACTCTTATCAAAAGAGCTAGTGCACCAGAGTTGTGTCCAGCTCAGCCTCCCATGAGCCACGTGGCTGTGAGCAGATCATGTAGCACCTCTCAGTCCAGCAGGGATGGTGGCACATGCCCAACTTCCTCCAGAGCTATGGAGGGGAGCAGATGGGCAGGAAAGGCTCCAGAGCACATCAGTCACTCTAGAGATGCCTCAATGACTGTTTGCTGCCATGGTCATCTGATGGGCTTGATTCACTGCCTAATGGGGCACAGTTCTGAGCAGGCACACCAGCTCTGGGAGCAGTAGTGGGGCGCACGTGCTTGGAGAGGATGGAAGAGGCAGGGGAGGGCAGCAGGCCTGGCTTCCAGCCATCCGGGAGGACATGGCCAGTCTAGGCTGCAGGCAGGACCTCTTTGAGGCTGGTGAGGAGGCCATGTGGCTATGGATTTAGCTCCTGAGAGGGACAGGAGGTCAGAGGTATGGTGACTGCAGCCCTCTGAGACCTGATTGCCTGGCATCTGTGCTGTTCCACCCTCTGTCTCTGCTGGGCCAGGGCTGCATGCCCTGAGGAGGACCTTTTCCCTACAGGAGTTCCCTGTGCCCCTGCAAAAGGCCCATGACTTCTTGTCCCAGGGGTGGTCAGAGCAATTCTTGCAGCATCGCTAATAAATCAAAAATTAGTTCAAGGTGAGAGCAGGAGACAAACAGGACAGGACACCAACCAACAATCTCATCCAAGCTCAGGCTCTGCCAACTGCAGGACGCCAGCAGCCTGCATCCCTCACAGGTCCCTGGCAAGAGAGAGAAGGATGGTTGGACGCTGAACAGTCCAGCTGACACTCGCAGCCCCGGATTCCACCCTGGTGGGGGCACCAGCCATCATGGTGTCTCCTGGATTTGGGGGTCCCAAGGAGAGATGGCCCCCAGCGTCCCGATCTCTTGCACAACTCCTTATGGATCAGCCATCCGGGAACTAATGTCACCCATTTTAGAAAAAGCTCTTTATATTTTTCAGCCCATGTCGCCTTGGAATAATGAGTCTCTTACATTGACTGCCCGCTGTGTAGTTTGATTGTACTAAAATTACCTCCCTGAGCTCCAGAGTGGGAGAACCCATATTCTTAGCATTCATGGATCTAGAGTTAGAAGCAACTTTCACCTCTTCTCCCCTTTCTGAAGACTCGAATCACATTTCCTCTCCACTTTTATCTTTCTGGACCAGAAAGCCCTTATCTTCGTTTTCCTGGAGCTGCCTGCCCCTCCTCAGTTGGTGCTCCCTCACTCCTGCACTCACTAGTTCAGACCGAGCTCTGCAGCAAAGACGCCTCGGCCATTTTGTCTCCAGTTCCCAGGTTGTGCCCTCCTCTCCAGGCTGGGCCCTTTCTGGTCCCTGCAACAACTGCGGACCAGTGGCTTCCGTGGATCCTGGGAGGTCCTCTCTCAGGGGGTCTGGCAATGGCAGCTCGGGCTGCCAGCCTCCGTTGCCAATTTGCTTTACTCATCCTGAGCCTGCTGCCCCGGCACGTCACTGCCCTGAGATACATCTGTAGCTCCCATACCCTCTGACACTGGCTCTTTTTCGTTACTCATTAAAATTTAGTGTCATCTGCAAACGTGGAGATTTTATCGGACATGTCTTCCCCCGGGTCATTTGTAATGATTTTAAATAAGGCCAGCCCCGGCCCCCACGCACATGTGCTGTTGGGCAGCCAGGTCTTGCTGCGCAACGAAAAGTCCTCCCCTCCCGGGCAGCGCCCCTCCAGGATGGCTTGACCCCCCTCGCAGCCTTTGGGTGGGACTGTTTCAGAGGCTTCTGGAAAGTGCAGGCAGACGGGACCCTCTGTCCCCTCTGGAGGTACATGCATCTTTATCTGCTCAGTGAGAGTGGAGAACTCCCTTCGTCCAGCATTCTCTGAGTGTCTAGGATGTGCCCAGGATTGTGCCAGGCCTGATCTCCCACCATAAATGTGTTTTTCCTACACTACCTTTGGGCTAAAGGAGGAAGGGCAAGCCAGCCCCTGAGCCGGCATGGTTCCCGGAACCCCGCACCAGGTGGAAATTGTTTAACTATATTCCCATGACTGGAAAATTCTGGTAATTGTGTAATAACAACAGCAGCAGCACTCAGCAATTACCCAGGGTTTTTCATCTTCAGACCACTTTACCCACATTAACTAATTAAGTCTCCCAGCCTCCCTCCAAAGCAGGCAAGGGCTGCCGGCCTGACTCCTGCTGGCGCACAGGCTTCACGTAATGAGGGCAGCCATGAGAAGGTGCTGCAGGGCCCCCAAGGGCAGCCTACCTCTGCCCTCGCTTGTAGGCCCTCTGAACCCCTTGCCAGGCATTGCTCTGAATCCCCCAGCCCTGCTGAGCACTGGCAAGGAAGCGGGGAGGTGTTCTGTGTGCCTGCCACACTCGGCCACAGTGGGGATCCCTAGGCCCAGCACAGATTGCAGGACTGAGCCCCCAGAAGAGCACAGTTGACTACTGACCCTGCCTATTACTGGGGGCACCAGGGCCCCTCTTTCAGTTCCTACTCCCTCCCTTCTCTCTCTTTTTGCTTATCCTTTAATAGCTCCCAACTTTGGGAACCTAGATCTGTACCCCAGTTACCGGGTGCTCAGCTCCAGGGTCCCTAAATGCTGTTCCCCACTCCCCTGCACACCCCACAGAGGGTGTTCTAACTACTGTGGGCCCTTGATATGGAGACAGGGACATCTGCAGCCTCGGTCCTGCCCTGAGGAGCTTACAGACCAGCCAGGAGCCTTCCAGCCACATCCTTGGTCCTACCAGCTCCCCACACCTCATATGACCTAGCCAGGCTCCCTGGACCTACTTTTGCTCTGGCATAGACATGAACTGAGCTGCTGCTGCCCGGGGCACTGAGGCTGAGTGCACAGCCCTCCCATGAAACGTCCAGTGAGCCCCACAGAGCCCGGGGCAGTGGCCTGGAGGTGTGAGATCATGGCTTCAAGCAGGGCTGGCACCCAGAGACTCAGCCCTCAAAGGCAGTCTCCTTTCTGTAAACGAGGATAGCAATAGCACTTGCACCTGTGGGTTGTAGAACTTGAATGTGGAGCCTGAGACACAGCTGACACTCAGCAAGCGATCTCTGAAAACAGAAATGCCCACTGGGAGGTGTGTGCTGTGGGTCCAGGCATGCTCCCGCCCCTGAGTGGCCGTGGAATGCCACAGTACTATGCACTGGAGCCATCAGAGGCAGGAAAGAGAGACCCAAGGAGACAGCAGCCTCCAGGGGCCGACAGATCCTAGGAGACCTGAGCAGCAGGCGCCCGCGTGCCCTGGCCCTTCTCAGGGAGCATCCTTCTTGTGCTTCTGTCCATCCTCCAGGCCTGTCTGATCCTCCCCCTGCCTTCTGGCCACCCTCAGTGGGTGACAGTGGGGATAGAACCCAAGCCTGCCAAGGCCTTCATGATCAGCCTCCTTTCTAGTGGAACCATCGTCCCACCTCACACCTTTACCCAGAGCAGAGGACAGGGGCCCAGCTACCTGGGGCAGCCAGAAGGTGGGCGAGAGCATTTTGCTCAGTCCTGCAGCCTAGTGACACCACAGCCCTGTGCCACCCAGTGTTGCCCTCTATCCCTTCCCTAATAAACCCTGCCCTTCTCCCTGCCAGCCTTGCACACCCGTTTCACAGGCTCCTACCCTCGTTGTTCATTAAGCATCCAGGTGCAGGGAAGGCTGTGCCTCTGACGAAGAGGCTTATGGGACATTCGGATACGTATAAATGGTGCTAATGTGACAAATGCAAAGATTGAAGGAGCTTGTGACGCAGACAATGCTGCTTCCTCACCCGTCTCCTTCCTATCCGTCTGGCGGCACACAGGCCCGCCCCCCATGCCCCCAGCGGCAAGTGGGGAGGTGTGTGGCACTATTACATGCTATTATGACTTTCTGGGTAATGTATACATTTTCACTATCACACAGCCTCTCTCCTTCATTTTTCATGAGAACTGGCACGAGATTAATGACTGAGCCCCAGAAGAAACGGAACGCCATGCCACTCTGATTTATTGACCACTTAGCGTTGATGAAGCTGCAAACAAGAGTCAAACAGATGTTGCAACTGCATTTTTCTTTATCAAAACCAACAGCTTTTTGCATTTTTAACCACTTCTTGCATCACTGCCCTGCTTACTCCACAGAAAGGGGTCCTGGCTCCAGGCCTCCTCCTCCTCAGTGGAGATGGAGGAGCCGAGGCCAGGGCGGTGGGACCCTGCTGCCTGACACCCATTGGCCCAGGATCCACCCCTGGAAGCGGCCAGGAAAAGGATGTGAGATCCCCAAGGCTCTTGCTGTGGGTGACTTGAGTCCCCTCCGTGGGTCTCTGGGGAAGAGCTCACTGCTGCATCCTCAACCAACTCCAAGGGCTGATTGCACACACCCAGGGGTGGGCTCAGCACGCGGGAGGTGCAGAGCTCAGCTCCCCTCTGCAGCCTGGAGCACCTCCCCCACCTCCACCTCATGCCCATTTACTAGGCAGTGTCAGTGGCCTTACACATGAGCGCTGCTGGGGGCCAGGCCCGTCCTGAGCCCTCTGCCTGCCTCACCCCCTCCTGGCAAGGTTCAGGCCAGCACTAAAGGGCCTGCTTAACACAGAGCAGGCATTCTCTGCAGAACGTTCTTAGCCTCTCCTGTGCTTTTGGAGGAAAGGCCCTCAGCTTGTCCCCTGTCCTCTCTTTGTCCCTGCGGTTTGGGTGAAAGATGCCATCTAGAAAAGGTTCTAAAAGAGACTGACTCTACCTCAGGCTCCCGGGAGGTGCCCTTCCACCACCTTCAGCCTGAGAGTCCTGTGCCTGACAGGGCCCTAGGAGTCTGGAACCAGGGAGATCAGCAGCTCCAAATGCATTTCCAGGAGGCACAGCTGGGTTAAGGGACAAGCTGAACTTGCCTCGGAGAGGGAGAGCTGCAGAGGGGCAGAGAGCTCGTGGACCCCCTCAGATGCCACTGCTCCTGGGCCCCTTCTGAGGGAGTGGACCCCCTCCTCTTCCAGCCCATGCCTGGGGTGGACACCGACTCCTTCCCCACACCTCAGTCTCTGTCTGTCCCTCTAGAAGACATGCCTGGGGGTTCTCCAGGGTTGGTCCTGAGACACTGAGTCTCCAGAGAGGAGACAGCCACCTCTGCACCAGCTCCCCCAGCCAAGGCCAGGTGCCCCCTGGCAGGCTTGTTGGCCCGTGTGCTGGAGCAGCTTGGCGGCACCCTGCTATGCCCCCGGTTTTCAGTAAGTAGGATGGAGCCCCTGCCATGTGGCTGCCCCGCAGACAGAGTCCCAGCCATCCGGAGCTCACACTTGTGGCCAGGAAAACAGGCCAAACCCGAGTAGTAATTGAGCGGAAACTGAGAGATTAGTGCTGCAAAGACAGCGAGGCGGGAGCCAGGCAGGGTGGGCACTGTTGTCAACGGGGTTGCTGAATGAGGTTTCCACAAGGAAGTGACTTGGGACCGATGTGGCATGGAGCGCGGCAGCCAGAGACCACAGCCCAGGGAGAGAAGCGGCAGATCTGGGGAATGGGGTGGCGGGAGCCAGGTGCATGAGGCAGGCAGCAGCCAGCAAGAAGCACAGGTGGCCTGGCCTGGAACCGTGGCAGGAGTGTGGGCTTGATCTCAGTGCCAAGGAGCCATCCGGAACAGCCCGACCACGCCTGCTGCTGTTTGATGGATGGGTTGGGGAAGAGAAGAGCAGACGTGAGGACGCCCGGGAGGAGGGCGCACTCCCACGCGCGCAGGAGAGCAAGTGGAGGCTCGGACTTGGTGGTTGCAGGCAGGGGGTAAATGGGAGGATCAGGCTTCCTGGGGTGGGAGAAATGGCAGAACTGGGTGATCGACTGGCCGTTGAGGGAGACGGAGGGAAAATGAGAGGATGACTCCTGGGTTCCAGACCTGGGCAGCTGTGGGAAGCCTGGAGGGGCCAAGTGTGCTGAGCAGGAGGTCAGGAGGCGAGGTCGGCCATGGGAAGTCATGGGGATTTTGAGGCCTTCGAGGGGTGCCGTCAACAGCCAGGTAGGCAAGAGAGGAGAGGTGGGCTGGAGAGGGAAATCTGGGCGTCCTGGGAATCTGGTGGGTGTGAGGTCAGGACACTGGATGAGGCCACTAAAAGGGAGAGAGGGAAAGAGGGAGAAAGAGAGCAGGAGAGAGGGAGGCCAGAGCCCCAGGCTGGACGCTGGTGGAGGAAGGGCCTCTGTACACAGCAAGAGGAGAGATGGGACAGGCTGGGGCTGCCGGAGGAGGAAGGGGGCTCTAAGCAGCAGAACTGCCCGCTGGAGGCTTAACTCTGCTCACCCTCTCAGGAAGCACGTCAGGGCTTTGTTCCGTCTGGGTTTGGTTTTGATGGTGGTTGGTGGTGGTAGAGCGGGGCCTCTGTCTGTCCTGACGGCATTCCAGCTGTTCCGAGGCCTGACCCTGCTCCTTGCAGCAGCCCCAGTGAGAAAGAGGCGCAGCTTCCATGCTTATGGGTGAGGAGCCTGAGGCACCAAGAGGGAGGAGGGATCCCCTAGTCCACGGCTCTTCCAGAAGGCTGTGGAGCTTCTCTGAGACTTTTACTTATCCTTGGCTTCCCCTACCACCACCACAGTCACAGACCATGCCACGGGGCTCCCTCTCCCCAGCCTTTGACACTCACCAGGCCTCCGGGAAAGCAAGGGCTCATCTCCAAAGGTCACGCTTACTTTGGGGGGGTGACCCCTAGCATCTCTCGTGAAAACTCTATAGCCCAGGGAGGGGCTTCTCCACAAGCTCTTCTTCCCTCCCTGAACCCACAAGGCCTGACAGAGTGGTGAACCCCACGGAAACATCAGGGCAGCCTGGGCAAGACAAAGGCAACTTCACTCCACAACTGTCCAGAATCAAGAATCCGGGCCGGGCGTGGTGGCTCACGCCTGTAATCCCAGCACTTTGGAAGGCCAAGGCAGGCAGATCATGAGGTCAGGAGATCGAGACTATCCTGGCTGACACGGTGAAACCCCGTCTCTACTAAAAAATACAAAAAAATTAGCTGGGCGTGGTGGCAGGCGCCTGTAGTCCCAGCTACTCGGGAGGCTGAGGCAGGAGAATGGCGTGAACCCGGGAGGCGGAGGTTGCAGTGGGCCGAGATCGCACCACTGCACTCCAGCCTGGGGGACAGAGCAAGACTCCGTCTCAAAAAAAAAAAAAAAAAAAAAAAAAAATCCAGGGCCCTAGCGGGGTCTGTCCCCTGCCGTGACTCTCAGATCCAGACCCAACCCGGGCATTCCTGCAGGCCGCCCTGCTGAGCTGGTCCACCTGAGCCCATCTCACCACCAGCAAAGCATCTCAGCAAGGACTCTGACACCGTTATGAGCACTCCATGAAACTGATACATTAGGACTCCAAGCTAATATATTTTTCTGCCAAAAACACCCAATAAAATGTACAACTAATGAATAAAATTGCAACATTGCCAAGAAGCAATGTGTGCCCCGAATTTCCAAAATACCTCCATCAGTCCGTGTCTGAAAACCAGCCCCATGCCAGGAAATCGTTACTACTCAACTCTGGGCATTCCAGGGGCAAGAGCTCCAGGCCCTGGGATGGAAACCGGGAAGCTGCCTGCTCCTGCATCTCGTGAGCCTCCACTTGGTCTCCTGGACCTGCCAGGGGCTGGGACACTCTGCTAATTGTATCAAAACAAGGGAGAAAGGCAAGGCCCAGCATGGAGGCTCCTGGGAAGGGACCCCCCACCCCCGGTGTTGGGCAGGTGCCCTGAGTTGAAAGGGGTAGATCTAGATGCTACAATCCCTACGTTTGTAGTTACTGAAGTGGGATCCACTGACCATTGGATCTGTGAGCCCTTGAATTGAAGTGTTGATGTGCCTTGGGGTATGTTGGAGGATGGGGTGGGTATCCACTGCCTGTGTCAGGCTCTCAAAGAGATCTCATACCCAGAAAAGATGAAGAACCAGCCTTGCATTGTATCTTACCTTCCTAGCAACAACCTGTGTTTAGAAAGGCTTCCCGGCCGGGTGCAGTGGCTCACGCCTGTAATCCCAGCACTTTAGGAGGCCAAGGTGGGTGGATCACCTGAGGTCAGGGGTTCAAGACCAGCCTGGCCAACGTGGTGAAACCCCATCTCTACTAAAAATTAGCCGGGCACGGTGGCAGACGCCTGTAATCCCAGCTGCTCGGGAGGCTGAGGCAGGAGAATTGCTTGAACTCAGGAGGCAGAGGTTGCAGTGAGCCGAGATCACGCCATTGCACTCCAGCCTGGGCAACAAGAGTGAAACTCCATCTCAAAAAAAAAAAAAGATAGAAAGAAAGGCTTCCCTGCCCTTTGTAGACCCGGAAAACTGAAGCCAGATGTCAGGAGAACACAGGTCTAGGGAGGGCACAAGCAGGAGGTCAGAATTCAGCCTAATTTGATTCTACAAACCTGAAATAAGCACCGGTGATTGTTGGACTGTCATAGCTGCAAGGCATTGTCCCTGAGGTTGAGGAAATAAAGTTGATGTTCAGACAATTAAAACACAAAGCCAAATGCCATCCTACTATGGTATAGGCAGAGAGGGAATCAGGGAAGTCTTCCTGGAAGAGGAGGGGATCCTGGTGTCTGACCTCAAAGAATAGGTGGAGGCTGGTTATGCAGATGGAGGCTGAGGCCTGCAGGCAGAGCTTCCTGAGATAGCAGCTTTTGGGGTGCTCTCGTGCAGGAACTCCACGGTTTGGGTTCATGGTGAGAGAGGGCCTTTGCCCCACAAGACCCTGCCTGCCTGCCCACCACCTTGGCCTCCCACGGGTCCCAGGTGCCCAGGCTGTGCTCAGCGCGACTGTGGGGCACGACGCGGCAGCCCTTTCCTCTCCCAGGCGTCTGGCATCTCCACTCCCTCCTGCAGGGCTGGGCTTCTGCTCCAGGGGCCAGGATCAGAGGCAGCCCTGGGTGGCCTGCTGGCCCCTGCAGCCCTTTGGTCTTTACTCATCTTGCTCAGCAGCTGGCATTGCTGCCTGGCCATGCCCAGGCACAGGCAGGAGCCCTCAGCCCAGACGCAGTCTCTGGGAGGCCAGCATGTTGGTCTGTAGGAAGAACACGGGGCAAGGACACAGTGAATCACCCCGTCTCTCCGCCGTTACCCCCTCCATGCAAAGGGCATAGCAGATCTACCCAACCCACCTCTTGGGCATACTGCAAGAATGAAGTGAAATGGAGATGAGACAGTACTTAGGCCGAGCAAAAAGAGAGGCCAGCGGATGTCTTGGCAGGACCCGAACCCTGGAGTCAGAGCCCTAGCTTCCAGCTCAGACTGTGCCCTGCTGGCACATAGCTTTGGGCAATCACAACTTCTTAGTGCTACAGGCATCTCTCTATAGACAGAGGGCACCCTGCCCTGCCCTACCCTGCCCAGCCTGCCTCCTTGGCTAGCAGGGGCACCAAATAAGATAATGGCTGGAAAGTGCTTTGAAAAGAATAAAGTGCTGCGCTTATGTCAGGGATTATCATGATTATTAAGGAGCATGATTACCGCAATCCAGACAAGCTGCCATTAAGGAGAAGGCTCCTGTTCGTGTTGATTGAGTTTCCTGGTTAACTGAGCGTTGGCGGAAAAAATCTGTTTAATTATGCCAGTCTCCTTTCTTACATTGGTCATGGTGTGGTCTTGAGTCTTTATTTATTCATGGATTGATTGATTCATATATTCATATATGACTCTTTCCCTGACAACATTCAAAAAAGCAGCTGCAGACCCAGCTCTCTCCTGCCTGGAGTCCTGCCTGTCCCAGGACTCATGGTTGAGTCTCAGTCTATCAGCTGGGGAAAGCAGAGGGGAAAGCAGCTTTTCCTCTGTCAGGAGGAAAAGCACAGAATGAGGCCTCCCACGTGGCTTTTTCCATTGTTCCCTGCAGCGTCTGATATCCTGCCATGTTTCCTTAGGACAATGCAAGAAAAAAATGGTTCAGGCCAGGCGCGGGGGCTCACACAGGTAATCCCAGCAGTTTGGGAGGCCGAGGAAGGCAGATCACCTGAGGTCGGGAGTTCAAGACCAGCCTGACCAATATGGTGAAACCCCGTCTCTACTAAAAATACAAAAATTAGCCGGGCTGTGGTGGCGTGCACGTGTAATCCCAGCTACTCAGGAGGCTGAGGCGGGAGAATTGCTTAAACCTGGGAGGTGGAGGTTGCAGTGAGCCGATATTGCGCCACTGCACTCCAGCCTAGGTGACACAGCAAGACCCTGTCTAAAGGAAAAAAAAAGGTTCAAGAAATACCCTCTGACTGAAATGGGAGGGTGTAGCTAGGTTTTTCTGGCTTATCCAGATGCATCTAGAAAGTGACAGGATTGCTTTTTTTTTTTTTTTTTTTTTAAACAAACTTGTCAGTATTGTTGTGGCCAGATAAGCAGCGCTGCCTTCTGGGGGGACCATGAGAAAGCCACCAAAGGCCCCATGCTCATCCCAGGGACACTGCTGCCTCACAAAGGCCCCTGGGCACGTCCTATCCAAGCTCAGGGGGCAGAAAGCGACAGAGGACATTCTTAATGAGATGTGACGGGAGGGGGCTGACTATTAAATGGAACTGATTTGAGACAAACTGGGCCTTTTTTTTTGAGACAGAGTCTCACTCTGTTGCCCAGGCTGGAGTGCAGGGGCGCGATCTCGGCTCACTGCAAGCTCTGCCCCCCAGATTCATGCCATTCTCCTGCCTCAGCCTCTCGAGTCGCTGGGACTACAGGCGCCCACCACCACGCCCGGCTAATTTTTTTTGTATTTTTTAGTAGAGATGGGGTTTCACCGTGTTAGCCAGGATGGTCTCGATCTTCTGACCTCGTGATCTGCCTGCCTCGGCCTCCCAAAGTCCTGGGATTATAGGCATGAGCCACCACGCCTGGCCCAAACTGGGCCTTTTAGGTCTTCAGACTGAGAGATCTTTCCCAGGATACCTGGTGGGCAGCTGGTGCCCAGAACTTTGGGAAACTCCACCCCAGAAACCAACAAGAAAGAGTGGACGAGCTGGACGGGGTGACAGAAGAGCTCTTCCAGGGAGGAGTTTCCAGAGATTCTGGGCACCAGCTGCCCCCTGGGTATTGCTTAGATGGAAAGTGCCAGCTGGGTGTGGTGGCTCACGCCTGTCATCGCAGCAGTTTGGGAGGCTGAGGCGGGAGGATTATTTGAACCCAGGAGTTCACGACCAGCCTGGCCAATATAGTGAGACCCCATCTGTACAAAATATACAAAAATTAGCCAGGCGTGGTGGCGTGTGCCTGTAGTCCCAGCCTCAGGAGGCTGAAGTGGGAGGATCACTTGAGCTCGGGATGCAGAGGTTGCAGTGAACCAAGATCACGCCACTGCACTCCAACCTGGACAATGGAGTGAGACCCTGTCTAAAGAAAAAAAGAGAAAGTGCTTCATTGCGGGGCTGTTTGTCAGGGGAGAAGACCACGGCTGAAGGCAGAGGGGCTCCAGCCCTCAGCAGGAGGAGCCTTAAGCTCTAGGAGCTCCTTTTCCCCTTGGGGAGAAGCAGGTGACCATGCCTGTGTTGGGGGCATCCCGCAAGCTGTGAGGGGGAAACGCGTGTTAGGCGTGAAGGAGGGAGAGGGCAGTGGTTGTGGTGTGAGGTCAGGGATGTTGGGCTGGAGGGAATTTGACCTCATGCCCGTGGTTCCCAGTTACACACATATTGGCTTATGTGTAGGTCAGAGTTTCTCAACGAGGGGTGATCTTGCCCCCCAGGGGACACTAGGCAATGTCTGAAGACTTTTCCAGGGGTCACAGCTGGAGGGGGAGGGGCCTAATGACATCTAGTGGGTAGAGGCCAGTGAGTCTGCTAATATCCCACGTGCACCGGACAAGCCCCCACCACAGAACCATCTGGCTGCAACCGTCAGCAGTGTGAGGTCAAGAGAGCTCGGTGTCTGGGGCCTCAGTCTCTGCCTGCACCTGTGGGGTTGGGGGCGGCCCGGACCCTGGCGGGCTCCATGCCACCCTCATGCTGCCAGTCTCTGCTCTCCCCACAGAACCCCGACATCGTCCTGGTGCACTACCTGAACGTGCCGGCCATCGAGGACTGCGGCAAGCCTTGCGGCCCCATCCTCTGTTCCATCAATACCGACAAGAAGGAGTGGGCGAAATGGACGAAAGAAGAGCTCATCGGGCAGCTGAAACCCATGTGTGAGTGGCGCCCCCACGCTGGGAACCAGGCTGGCATCAACCAGTGGGGCCAGGAAGGTCCTCTGTGGCCTTGGGGATGCGGGTCTGGAGCCCCATCTGGCTGGAATGACAGTGGCACCGTTAGCTTAGCTTTTGCCCCACCTTTACTTGGCCCCTTGTAAGCTCCCTATACAACAGCCAGGGCACAAAATGCCAGGCCCACGTGACAGATGAAAAGAGTGAGGTTTGGAGACACAGAGCATGTAGAGGAAGGAGCAGGCCAAGAGTGGGCCAGGACTGGGTCTCCGGGGCCACAGACAGGAGTGGAGGCCGGCTGGGGAGGGAAAGTGTGGAACAGGGGAGGGGTGGCGGGAGCGGACCCTGCCTCCTGCCTTGCCCGTGCACGCGGGATCTGGGCTTAGCCACCGCCTCCTGGACTCAGGGCCCGCCTCGGCTCCCAGGCTGGGTGGCAAATAGATGATGGTAATTGAGCTGGATTTCATTTTGTCAGCAAAGTGGTGCTTTCTGAAGCATCTGTCAGGTGCAAATCGCAGAATGCAAAACACCGAGTGAGGCTGGGAAGCTGGGGCTGCTCCGTACTTTGTTGCGGTGGCCACAGCTCCCGGCAGCCACTGGCGGCTCTCAGTGGCTTCTCCTGCTCCTGTTCAGCGGGGCTCGGGAAAAACAAACACGGGTCTGGGGCTTTCCTGACCCAAGAAGAGCATGGGGGCTGTTTAGTGCTGGACATGTAGCCCATGGGGTTCAGGGCCATTGATGGCTAGGGCTCAGCGCAAGGACTTGCCATCAGCAGGGCCTGAGGGGGCGGGACAGTGGCTCACTCAGAAGCAGAACTGTCCCTGGAGCTGGGCTGGAGGGAGGAAGCAGCTGTTGGTCACCATATACAGCGGGGGGACTGAAATATTCTTTCTGCGGCTGGGAGGAAAGGTGAGGGTCCTGTGCCTGGGAGGGTCCAGGCTGAGGCTACGGGCACCTGCAGTGATGCTAATCCTGAGAGTCCCCTGGGTGCTTGGATTTAGGGATCTGCTCCCAGCCTCAAGGTTGGGGATGAGGGTCAGGAGGGACAGAGGGGTCTGTGTGGCAAGGGAGGCCCCCCAGTGGGTGACAGCCCTGCCCGCCAAGGGCAGGACCACAAGACTGAGCTTCCTCACGTGTCGTCCTTTGAGCCAAGTACCCTGTGGGGAGGTTTGGACCAGGCTGGCTTCAGTGCTCCTGCCTGGAACCTCGAGGCAGGCAGCCCAGGGACCTCCTGAGCTCAGGCCACACCCAGTGGCAACCTTCTTAACTGCGGCCCTGACCACATCCCTCCCCGCTTAAAACCACTCAATGCCCATTCAATGCCCAAGCTCCTGAGCACAGCCTAAAGCCCCCTCACCCCCAGCCCCTGGCCTCTGCAGGACTCTGCGCCCTTTCCACCTGTTGTAGTCCCTGCTCCCCAGAGCCTGCTGCCTCTCTGCCTGCCCCTCTCCCTGCCTCTGCCTGCTCACCCCGCCCGTCCCTCAGCTCTCAGCCTCTCCACAGGCTCTCTCACCACCCAGCTGGGCCTTCACACCCCTGTGCCCTGGCCTCCTCGAGCCCCCACAGGGGAGATGTCAGCCTCCCACGCTTCATCAGGAGGGGCCTCGTGAGCCTCTTCAAAATGCTGCCAAGCACCGGGAAGCATGGGGAAATGGCACAGCTACCCTTGGGAAGCACTCTGGCTCTCCGCACAGTGCTGGGCATGCACAGGGCTCTCCGCACAGTGCTGGGCGTGCACAGGGCTCTCCGCACAGTGCTGGGCGTGCACGGGGCTCTCCGCACAGTGCTGGGCGTGCACGGGGCTCTCCGCACAGTGCTGGGCGTGCACGGGGCTCTCCGCACAGTGCTGGGCGTGCACAGGGCGCTGGAAATAGCCCTGGAATGGTGGAGGGGAAGGGACCTGCCCAGGGGCCTGAGCAGTGGACAGAAGCTGCAGCATCCTGGCTCTGGGAGTCGGGGCTGCTGAGTGGCACCTTCCCAAGGGCAGGCCAGAGGCTAGGAGTCTGGGGCACCGGTGCTGGGGGCCCTGCTGTCAGACCCGCCTGCCTGCCCTTCCTACTCAGTACCTAGGGGGCACCTCACTATGCAGGGCTGACACCGGACACTGGGTCCTGCCTAGACCCCACCCCAGGGAGCCTACTGATACTTCCTCTGCCGCAGGGCCTCAGCGGGGCCAGCGCTATGACTGCTGATCAGGAACGCTGGTGCCCCCTGGCCAGGCCGGTAGAAAGAGTCAGGGCTGGTGAGTCAGGAGGCGGGTGCTCGTACTAGCTTCGTGGCTGCCCCTCTATGTGGCCCCGGGCCAATGCCCCACCCTCTCTGCACCCCAGTACCCCTTCTATAAAGGGGTAGCAAGAATCTAGCAGCCTCTGCCCTAAGACCAGCATTTCCAGCCATCTCAGGGGCTCGGCTCAGCTCCTCCACCCCTGCGCACTGTGTCCAAGGGGCTGAGGCTGCTAGCCTGTCCCATTTCCTGGGAGGTGGAGTCACTCCAGAGGGCTCAGCTTTGTCCTGCAGAAGCTGCCCTGGCTGAGTGCACTCCAGGGCTGGAGGAAGTGGCCTGGAACCTCCTTTCTGGGGCTTAGTCAATGCTTTCAAAATAAGGGTCCTAAGGACTCTTGCCTTGAAAGGGTGACCAGGGTCCAGGTGCTTCTGGAGCTCCTCCCACCCCTCAGTGTTCACATTTAGAGGTGAGTTCCTGCTCAAAACAAGTCTTCAGTCAGGAGGAGGATTTGCCTTCCTGACTTTTCTGAGCCTTCTGTCTGCTTCTTCTTAGGTCACTAGAAGGAATTCCTCTTGTCAGATTCCACTGGAAAATTAGGGCCCCTTTGCTGGACGGAGGCCCCATCCACATGGCCGGGGAGCAGCCCCAACCCCACTGGGCCCCAGCAAAAGTTCCAAGAGATTGTGTGAGCCAGAGATTAGCCAAGGGGGTGCTCCCAAGGGAAAAGATGCCTGTCAAGGTGGCTCCTACAGTCAGAGGCTGCTGGCCTGGGCCCTCCCAAATTCTTCTCCACACACACAGACAGCCCTTCTCCTTCAGCCATATGCTCCCCATTTTCCCTGGAGCTGCCCATCCATCCGACAGGAATGCCACCTCCAGGTGGGGTGGGAGGAATTAGGCTTTATGAACTCCAGGGGGTGGAAACCAGTCCGGAGCCAGCCTCCAATGCTGAACTGGAGGGAACTGTGAATGCCTGCTCAAAAATCTGCAGTGCATCAGAAAATTATGTAAAACTACAACAAACTCCCCATAAATCTAATAACACTCGGCTCTCTGGTGTCTTGGGGCAGGGGGGAGCAGAGCCGCACACAATTACTCGGCACGCGCGTGCGTGTGCATGGCTCTGACAGAGACACAGTCTGAGAAACACCGCCCTGGAAATGCGGCTGCAGGAGAAGGCGCAGGTGCCGATCAGGCTTGGAACACACATAGGGCACCAGCTAAGTGTGTCCGGGGAGAGCAGAGGTGTGCTGAGAGCCAAGAAGACCTCAGATTTGATTCCAGAATCGGGCGGGTCACCCAACACTGGAGCCAAACACATTAGCTTCATCCCATTTCCACATAAATCACGTGCCTTCGAAGACTTCACAGTTTGATTTCCTGATGTTTCCAAATTTCCCTGCCCGCCAGCGGAGTTGTCAGCGGTTTAATCACAATGTTGTGCTTCTCAGGGGTGAAGGGAGATGGGTCTGCAGCCTTCGCCTCACCTGCTGTGAGATGGGGGCTCTGTGACCTTATGCCCTGGGAATCTCACCAGGCTGATTGAGAGAATCCCATCCTGGTCCTTGCAGCTGTGCCCTTTGGTCAGAAGGGGGCTTCCCTTCCACCTGCAATCTGAGGAATGCTTCCTTCAGATGAAAAAAAAACACACACAGAAATAAGTGAAGATGGCTGATAGGAATTCCCAGGACATTCCCAGAGATCTTTCCTGTCTTTTGGAATCCCTTCTGTAATCATGAGAATATGGGCCCTGCTGCTATGAGGAAGACCAAAATAACAGTGGCTTCAATGAAAGGGAAGCTCCTTTGGCTTTCATGTCATAGTTCAGGGTTGATGCGGCAGCCCCAGGGTCAGGGATCGGCCACCCAGGCTCCCTCCAGGTGGCTGCTCCCCATTCCTAGGGCTTTGCCCTCTTTTACATGGTCCAAAATGGCTACTCCAGCTCCTGCCATTGCAACTGCATTCCAACCAGTGGAAAGAGGAGAAAATAAGGTGGAGGGTGAGTTCCTTCCCTTTAAGCCCACAAGTTGCATATATCATTTCACCTCTGGTGTCGTTGGACAGAATTTTGTCATATGGTTACTCCTAGGTGCAAGAGAGTCTGGGAAGTGTCGTTTTTTGCTATGTAGTTCCATCCTAACGTACTTTGGGGAAAGAGGTTCTGCATGTGAATCATCCAGGGCTGAGTAGAGCTGTGCTTAGCCTGGGGTGCCCCTGTGGGCTTCAGCTTTCTGGCTCATAGTGCACAGAATTGCCCATCTCAGTCCAAGGCCTGGCAATGACTGTCTGAGGCGCCGTCTGAGGCCTGGAGTTTATAATACGCAAGTGATCTAAAGCTTGGTGTGTCTCATCCTGGAAATTCCGGGGTCTGTTCCAATGCAGCTGGTCTGAGACAGCACCAGATTTGCACCCAGTAAACCCCCCTAGTGTGAGTGAGGAGCTGAAGGGGGAGTCCTCTCCTCCCAGATCAGCCCCTGAGAGACGACTTTGAGTGGAGTCGACTGCTCTGCCAGGCAGGCTCTGTGCTTCTCTCCTGCCAAGCTGGCAGGAAACTTGCTCAGTGATCTTGGGCTGCTCAGAGTCACAGTGGTTCTAAACTGCCATGCCCCAAACCTTGCACCCTTGGCGCCACTGGAACCTACGGAAAGCCAGATGGAACCGTTTCCTCGGAGAAGATCCTCTCCCTCTGAGCCCCCGTGGCTTTCTTCCCTGCCCATTTCCTGGCAGCCTAGGAGGGGATGGCACGCCAGGCATTTCCCAGCAAGCTGTTGGTGAGGTTGTTCCATCCGGAGTGAGTGGCAAGGGCATGACTTTTAAGCTATGTTCACAGCCCTTCCCGTGTGGTGATATTGTCCCAGCTCTCCCGCCTGGAGGCTCCTCTTGGAGTGCCCTGGCTGGCCAGATGGCCCCGCAGCCATGAGCAAGGCCTGGGCCTTCCCGCAGGCTTCGAAGGCCCAGAGATCAGCAGGCAGCTCCCCCAGCCACCTCGGGGTTTAGCTCCACCCTGCCTGCCCGCCCCAGAGCTCCGCTGGCATCAGGCCAGAGTACTCAGGCCTCTGGGGCAGGTGTCCTCTGCGGCACTGGGCGGGCAGCAAGAGGGCTGGCTGTGGAATCAGCAGAGCCCCAGGGCCTATGCCCACACCACACAAGTGCTCTGTGCACCTCCATGCTTCTGCACGGGCACATGATGTATCCACAGGCACGAGTGTGTGTGGATTCAGCACCTCCACCCCCACACTTCCTCCAAAAGCAACCTCACCTCCATGGTAGGTGCTGGAGGCCATAGTGAACATGAGGCCACAAGGGCCACGTTGAAAATGGAGGTGGAGGCCATCCTGAATGTGCGGTGGAGGCCATAGTGAGTGTAGGTGAAGGCCCTGGTGAGTTTGGTGGGGGCCCTGGTGACTGAGGGTGGAGGCCCTGGTGACTGTGAAGGTGGAGGCCCTGGTGAGTTGGGTGGAAGCCCTATTGAGTTGGGAGGAGGCCCTGGTGAGTGTGAGCAGAGGCCCTGGTGAGGTGGATGGAGGCCCTAGTGACTGAGGGTGGAGGCCATGGTGACTGAGGGTGGAGGCCCTGGTGACTGAGGGTGGAGGCCCTGGTGACTGTGAGGGTAGAGGCCCTGGTGAGGTGGAATGGAGGCCCTAGTGAGTGTGAATGGAGGCCCTGTTGAGTTGGGTGGAGGCCCTGGCAAGTGTGGGCTTGCTTGTGCTGTCATGGCCCCCACAGTCCATCTCCCCTAACACACTGGTCCTCACCTGCAGCCTGTTGGGTTTTCAGGGGCCAGGGTGTCATCCCTGCCAGCCTTCAGCACCTGTAAGGCAGTGCTGCCGAGACACCACACCGTTTCCAGTACCGGGCCTCGGATGGGGTGGCTGCAAACGGGAGCCCCTCATTGCTGAGCAGTGGCTGCAGTGGCAGAGAAATCTGCTCAGAGCGGCTGCTTAGCCAGCACCTGCTCTCCAGGGACCCAGCTCACACTGGGAGAGGTCACAGAGCCCAGGATCCCCAGACCCCCAGCCTCCCTCCCTCTGTTCCGGAGGCCCTCGCTGTTGCCAGTACCCAAGCCTGGGCTTGTATGTTCAATGCGCCTTTTGTTTTCTCATAATTTTTCAGACAAAGACCAAAGATCCAGAAGGGGGGGGGGCTGTGTTTATTTGTTTTGTTTTTTGCTTAGATTGTAATCCTGGTGATTATAGAATATCAAGAAGGAAAATCAACAAAGCCTTCCTTCCCGGGGCTCGTGGAACCGTTCCTGGTCGACCAGCGCCACCTGGTGGCCAGTGGCAGCGGACCCGTTCGGAGATGGGAGCCCCAGGTCCAGGCCTCCAGGCCACCTGGAGTTTGCAGGCGGGGGCCTGTCCCACCCCCGCCTCTGGACCTGGTATCTGAGATGTGCTGGGAGGCTGTTGGGGATCTGCTCTGTAATTCTGGAGTGATAGGGCTTGGGGTGGGCCTGGAACTAGCAGCAGGAGACCCTAGAGAGAGGTACCTGTGCCCACCTTTTTTCCTCTCCAGCTCAGTCGATCCTGATCCAGTATCACCTGGCTGGCTGGGGGCGGCGGGCTGGGAGCTCCGAGCCTGACTAGGAGCAGGTATCCCTAAGGCTCAGCCAGAGCCCATCGAGGAAGGACAGCAGCCAGCTTAAAAGTCTCAAAGATGGCCGGACGTGGTGGCTCACACCTGTAATCCCAGCACTCTGGGTGGCCGAGGCAGGAGGGTTACTTGAGCCCAGGAGTTCAAGATCAGCCTGGGCAACATGGCGAGACCCTGTCTCTACAAAAACTAGAAAAATTAGCCAGATGTGGTGGTGCACACCAGTAGCCCCAGCTACTTGGGAGGCTGAGGTGGAAGGATCGCCTGAACCTGGGGAGTTCAGGGCTGCAGTAAGCTGAGATGGCGCCACTGCACTCCAGCCTGGGCGACAGAGCAAAAACTTATCTAAAGAAAAGAAGAGAGAGAAGAGAAGAGAAGAGGGTCGGGCGTGGTGGCTGACACCTGTAATCCCAGCACTTTGGGAGGCTGAGGCAGGTAGATCACCTGAGGTCAGGAGTTTGAGACCAGCCTGACCACATGGTGAAACCCCGTTTCTACTAAAAATACAAAAATTAGCTGGGCATGGGGGCAGGTGCCTGTAATCACAACTACTTAGTAGGCTGAGGCAGGAGAATCACTTGAACCTGGTAGGTGGAGGTTGCAGTGAGCCAAGATCATGCCATTGTGCTCCAGCCTGGGCAACAGAGTGAGACTCCACCTCAAAAAAAAAAAAAAAAAAAAGAGAGAGAGAAGGGAAGAGAGCTGCAAAGACTTTTCCCCCATGGAGCTACAGGTGTGGGCACAGTAAGGAGTTGGGGGATCAGCCCCGGGTGGGAGAGAGAGGGGGTGTTGTTAGAGGGACTCTTTCCGGCCAGCAGTGTTCACTTAGAAGCATGTTCCAGGGTCCCTACCTCTGAGCAGAGACTTCTGGGATAGGAGCAAATGGATGAATGTCAGGAGTGAGCTCGGGCCCCCCAGGCCACCCAGTTCTGGGGCTCAGAGGGAGTCGAGCCGGCTGCAGTCTTACCCTGGAATCCACCAAGGCCGCAGAAAGCCTGAGCAGAGACAGTGGTTCCCCTCAGAAGCACCTGGGAGGGGCTGAAAGGCAGGCCCTTCCCCAGACATTCTGACTCCCTAGGTCTGGAGTGGGCTCCAGACACTGAGTTTTTTGTGAAGCTAGGTTCTTGTGCTGGGGTCCCCAGGACCATACTTTTTAAGGAACCCCGGCCTATAGCAGCCTCTGGCGAGGGGCCAGCCAAGAGCAGGACCAGCACCTCTTTGGGCCACAGGCCCTCCTTTCTCACATCTGGGTGGGAGGAGGGCAGGCGTTGGAGGCCACATGGAGCTTAGTCTAGCCACACTCCCAGAGGAAGCCACTCCCCGGCATGCACTAAGTACTGGGTATATCATTTCTGGATGTTCCAGGACTGCACGAGGACTTTCCGTAGACTCTGAGCTAAGAAATACGACTCTAGAAGTTTCCTTGTTTTGCAGCTGAGGTGTTGGTGCCGGCACATGGTGGGGCCTTGCCAGACACCTGTTGACTTGCACTTGTGAGAAACCCTGGAGTTGCATAAGAGGAAGCACATCTGTGTCCCCACGGCAGCCCGGACAGCAGCTCTGTCCCTGAGAGCAGAGGCCCGGCTCCCTGCCTGCATCTGCAGGGCCTGGGAGTCTTGGGGGAGGCAGGGATAGTGCTGGGGGGTTCCTGGAGAGGATTTCCTCTGCCTTTTACCCTTCCCTTTGGGAAGGAGCTGCTGGCATGAGGAGCAGGCAGGGCAGGTTCCTGGAATCTCCAGGTAGGTCCCAGCCCTCTTCCTGGCTCCTGCCAGAATGCCTGCAGCCCCCTTCCAACCTGGCACGGAGGACAGCAGAGGGTGGGCATGGAGCGGCTGACTTGAGTGTGGGGCTTGCTTCCTACTTTGCTCCCAGGATCCAGGTTTGTTTTGCAAATGTTGGTTTCTCACTCCAGCTAGTTTTATGGAGCCGATCCAGCCCCCAAGTAGGACTGGAAGAGAAATACTGCTTTTGATTTGCTATCTCTCCTGGCATCTTGCTGCCCAGGGCTGCTTCAAGACCACACAGCTGCTTCCATGACAGGAGTTCCCCCTTTTGTGGAGTGTGCCCCTGTGCTGGTGTTGGGGATACAGGGCCCCACCGACGTCCTGGGCCCTGACTGCTATGCAGAGCTGATGCTGAGCCCTGCTAGGTGCCAGGGAGTGGTTCTGTCAAAGTTAGAATTCGTTGCCAACATTCAGATCTCCAGATTTTCAGCCTCTCTTTAAAAATGGAAGGCTCCAGGCCAGGTAGTTGGGAGCTCAGAGGCGGCTGCTCTGTGGACCGAGCCTGGCTTCTTGAGGCGCTACCTCCCAACACACCAGGAGGCACCTGAGTCCAGGGCCCTAGAGCAATCTTACCGGAGGCAAGATGGAAGCATCCAGAATCCCACTTGGTCCCCCACCCCTCTTTCCGAGTGGCCTGGAGGGGCAGATCACCCTGAGGCTCTGACGCTGCCAGGCGGCCAGCACTCCTAGCGCACTCACGCTTCATCCACGGTGCAAAGAATTCCCAGCCTGGTAACAATGCCGCTTAGCACATCAGGAGAAGATTCCGAGAGCCTCAGGATGGCTCTAAAATGCCACTTTGTATGTCGCTGAGCACCTTGGAGATTTCCTGTGAGGCCAGGTGCAGGGGTAAAGGACATGCCACCCCAACATGCTCTGTATTTCCTAATGATGGAGTCACTGGCCGGGCTGGAATGGCACCTCTCCCTACCCCTCATTGACAAGGTCCGTCCCACCTGCAAGAAGAAAGAATACGGGAAGGTCAAGCTCTCAACACCCTGGCAGTCTGCTGGACCCTCCACCCCCGTCTTTTCCAGAGGGCGTGTGATGTTGGGACGAAGCCCATGCCCCCTGGCAGAGGGAGGACTGTGATGCCCCAAAAGCGAGCACCAGAAATGACAGGCTCACTGGGGACACGACAGATAGGTCCCCGCACGTGCACACGGCGGGCGCACGCTCCATCCCGTCCCCCCTCAGCCTCTGTGCTCCTCGAAATGAGATTTCTGAAAATTTTGTCCTCAGGACCAATAGGCGAATGAGAGTTGAATGGTGAGATCGGGAAATTGAATAGTATGTGGGTGTCTGGATATGAGAAGTTAAATCTAATGAAAATTTCATCCAGTTGAACCAAGAAATCAGAAACAGGGCCTTTATTCCTGTCAACAAGAATACAGTGAAAATTAAACCAACCCGGCTGCCATTTCCCATTGACCTTGTCGCCATGGAGACAGCCTTCTAGTGTCAACAACACCAAGGACTCCGAAGGGGCCTCATTCACTCCAGGAGAGGCACGTGGCCGCTCCCTCTCCCGTCCGCCTCTGGCACGTGGTTCACAAGGAGAGCAGCCACACATCCAGGGTTGCTGGAGAGCATCCCAGCTTATACCAGCACCTGGACAAACGACCACAGCACCCTTTCTTGGCTCCCAAGGTGACCTGGCTTGACTAGTTAAATGGCCACCCTCTTTCTGGGTCTTTCTTGGGCGGTGGGGTACCTAGGTGGGTAGACTGGACGAGCCCAGATGGAGGAGGAGGACAGGGCCCCCCCACAGCCCTCCAGAAAAGGACACTGCCCCTTGTCCTTGCCACCTGCTCATCACAGCACCCAGAAATCTCTTCTCATGCGAAGGAAGGCCAAGCGTGGATTCCAGCAGGTGCCGCCTGTGCAGTTACCATGGTGACCAAAGCTCCAGGTGGCCTTGCCCTGTCATCCTTCCAAGAGTTACTGCCCCACAGAGCAAAGGGGGCAGGTAGCTGGCTCTCACCCGTTCCAGGGGCCACCAGGGGCTGAGGCAGACTTCTGGAGTTCTCTCTGTCTCCTCATCCAATTCCTTTCCAAAGTCTTCCAGGCAGGACTGCAGAGCAGAGAGCTTCCCCTCTCGCGAGGCTTTCCACCCTGGCCCGGGCAGATCTCCTGTGGATGCCATCACATCATAATCCAGGGGTGGGGCCACCTACCTGGATAGGGCCCAATGGCATACAGTCAAGTGAACCGGCAAGAGGCGCCCACTTTCCAGATGAAGAAACTAAGATCCAGAGGAAGCAAAGATCTTGTTCTAAGATCACACAGTGCGTGAGGGAAAGAGCTGTGGCCACATGGGGGCCCCGACCCCAGGCCAGCATGGTGCTGGCCTGGCCCGTCTCCCACTGTTTCTAAATCCTCGCCCCTTCTTCCCACATAGCCAGCACAGGGCATTGCACTTGGAGGTTTTCTCTGCCCTTTGGGAAAGCCCCACCACCGCATGGGACAACCACATCAGGAATGAAAGACAGCCAAGACGAAGCTGCCCCTCAGCCCCCTGCCATCCCTCAGGGGGTCCCCTCCCCACTCCCACCACACTCTAAATGAGGAGGCCCTGTCGTGGAGCCAAGCATTGCCCCCACACATCCTGTACAGTCTGGAATGAACTCTTCTTAGCTTCTTTTGGTTTTTATAGAAATTCCCCCCAAATGCGCCCCTAACCAGGCACAAAGCCTGCTGCTGTGACAAGGCCAGCGCACGCCTCAGGGAAGCCCCAGCGCCCAGGTTTGGATGCAGCGTTGCTGAGATGTCCTCCTTGCAGCAGCCTCCCAGGTTTCCTTCCCCCTTCCTCTCCTGCTTGCTCTGATTTTCCAAGAGCAGGTCCCCATCAGGCCCTGCCTCCCAGTTCCTCCCGTGGGAGGCTCAAGGAAGAGTTTCTTCTGCCCTGGTCTGGGTGGCTTGGCCAGATGAGTGACAGCTGACCTGAGCCCGAAGTGAGGAAATCCCAAGTGGGGAGCCAGAGCCTCGGGAGCTTCTGCCCACTGAGGCCCCTGCCAGCAAGGCCTGGCCCCTCTGAGACAGCCCAGCACCTGCGAAGTCAGGGAGGGCAGGAGACGAAGCTGGGCATCCAGCTTGGGATGACAGCATGTGGTCCAGCACCAGGACCCTGAGTTTCCTGCACAGTCACCAGCCCCTGGTGAAGGGGCAGCCGAGGGAAACCAGACTCCACTCCAGGAAGTGAAGTGAGTCTTGCTGCTCACGGCCAGGACCCTCTACCTCCAGATGAGGTCGCTTTTCTCCTCTGCCCACCACCGAGCTGCTGTCCAGTCTTCCTCACCTCCTCCTAGGAGCTGGTCCTGGCAGAGCTGAAAGCCAGGCAGGTCGCCCAGTGGAAAGAGCTTGCATCTGCAGCCCCTCCTCACCCCCCACGCACCTGCTGTGTGACCCTGGGCAAGTTACATAACTTCTCTGAGTCTCGGTTTTGGCATTAATAAAATGGGATAATATATTCTACCTCAAGGGATCACTGGGAGGTTAAAGATGTCATCTCTAGACTCGAGCTTCTCAAACTTGAGTGTGCATCAAAGGCCTATTAGGACATGGATGCTGGGCCCCAAACCCCAGAGTTTCTGATTCTGTAGGTTGGGGCGGGGCCTGAGAATGTGCATATCTAACAAGTGTCAGGTGATTCTACTGCTGTGGGGGCCACACTTTGAAAACCACTGCTCCACAGGAGAGTGTCTGGCCCCGTGCCCTGCCCACAGCAGAGGCTCAGTGGAGTACATAGTATTATTATTATTTTTTCCCCTTCTTTTTTTGAGACAGGGCCTCACTCTGTCACCCAGGCTGGAGTGCAGTGGCCCGATCACAGCTCACTGTAGCCTCGACCTCCCCGGGCTCAGGTGATCCTCCTGCCTCCGCCTCCCGTGTAGCTGGGATTACAGGTGCCCACCACCACACCAAGACTAATGTTTTTATTTTTTGTAGAGACTGGGTCTCGCCATGTTGCCAAGGCTGGTCTCAAACCCCTGGGCTCAAGTGATCCACCCGCCCCATCCTCCCAAAGTGCTGGGATTACTGGCATGAGCCACCACACCTGGCCTTGTTCTTTTTTTCTTTTTGGAGTCAACATATAAAGATGCTCACATACTGCCTGGCATGGAGGATATGTCCAATAACTATCATTGTTTTTGTTGTTATTATTGAGACATGAGCTCTGCTTATAGCTCACTGAGGGAAATGATGAACCAATTAAAAAAAAGAGCTAGGGAGGGCATGACTGATTGAGAAATTGGCCATTCACTCATTCACTCTACCAGCCTTTATTAAGCATCTACTATGTGCCAGGCATTGTTCTGAGGATGGGAGACGAGCAGTGAACAGCTTGGCAAGGCCTGCCCTCAGGATCCAAACTCCAGCTCCTAGGGACAGGCATGAGCAGCCGGGAAGGCTATTGTGATTTCTATACCCATAGTTCTCAAACTGGAGCATGCATTTGAATTCCCACGAGGGCCCCTTAGGACACAGGTGCTGGGCCCCATCCTGAGTCTGTGATTTGGTGGGTTTGGGGAGGACCTGAGAATGAGCCAGAGGTGGGGGCTTGAGCTGGGCTGTGCTGGAAAGAAGGGTGGCATTTAAAGTGGTAGAAGGGCCAGGTGCGGTGGCTCACACCTGTAATCCCTGCACTTCAGGAGGCCAAGGTGGGTGTATCACTTGAGGTCACGAGTTCAAGACCAGCCTGACCACCATGCTGAAACCCTGTCTCTACTAAAAATACAAAACTTAGCCAGGCGTGGTGGCGCACACCTGTAGTCCAGCTACTCAGGAGGCTGAGGCATGAGAATTGCTTGAACCCAAGGGTCAGAGGTTGCAGTGAGCTCAGATTGCACCACTGCACTCCAGCCTGGGTGACAGAGTGAGACCCTGTCTCAAAAAATAAATAAATAAATATATTAAAAATAAAGTAGTAGAGGAGAGAGGCATTCTGGAAAGCCCCTGATGTCAAAACCCCTTGAACTGTACACACACACACACACACATACACACCTATACATACACACACCTATACACATACACACCCCTACACACACACCCATCTATACACACACAAGCACACACCTATACACACACACACCTATACACACACCCCATACACACAAACACCCCTATACACACAAACACACACACCTATACACACACCCACACACGCATACACACACACCTATACATGCAAACACACCCACCTATACACACACACCTACACACACCTATACACACCACACACACCCCTATACACACAAACACACCCACCTACACACATACCCACCTATACACACACACCTATACACACAAACACATCTATACACCCACAAACACACCCATCTATACACACACAAGCACACACCTATACACACACCTATACACACCCCTAAACAAACCCACCTATACACACACCCACACACACCTATACACACCTATACACACCACACACACCCCTATACACACAAACACACCCACCTATACACATACTCACCTATACACACAAACACATCTATACACCCACAAACACACCCATCTATACACACACAAGCACACACCTATACACACACCCCTAGACAAACCCACCTATATACACACACCTATACACACCCACACACACCTGTACACACACACCTATACACACACACCTATACACACACCCACACACCTATACACACACACCCCTATATACACACACACCCACCTATACACACCTATACACACACCCACACACACCTATACACACACACCTATACAAACACACACCTGTATACACAAACACAACCACCTATACACACACCTACACACACCTATACACACACACACCCCTATACACACAAACACACCCACCTATACACACACACCTATACACACCCATCTATACACACCGTTATACACACAAACACACCCACCTATACACACACACCGTTACAAACACACCTATACACACAAACACACCTATACACACACCCCCTTAAACACACACACCCACCTATACACACACACCTATGCACACAAATACACCCACCTATACACACACACACCTATACACATACCCACACAACCTATACGCACATACCTATACACAAACACACCCACCTATACACAAACACACACCTATACAACACACATACACACCTATGTACACACCCACACACCTATACACACCGATACGCACACCTATACACACAAACACACCCACCTACACACAAACACCCCTATACACACACCTATACACACCCACACACCTATACACACACACCTATATACACACCCACACCTATGCACACACACTGATACACACCTATACACACATCTACATACACACACACTGATACACCCACACCTATACACACACCTATATGTACACACACCTATACATGCACACCTATACAGACACACACACCTGTACACACACACGTGTGCAGTGCATAGAGCAGGGTTGGTGTGGACCTCTAGCCAGAGCCTGAGGATGGGAGAGGCCCGAGCCCCCATGTGGGGTGTATTATTCAGCCTGCTATGGTTTGAATGTTTTCCTCCAAAACTCATGTTGAAATTGAATTCCCAATGCAACTGTCTCTGGAGGTGGGTCCCCATGGGAGGCGTTTAACTGCTTTACTTAGGGTTTCTGGGAATGGATTCTTTTTCTTCGCCCTTCCACCATGCAATGACATAGTAAGAAGGCCCTCACCAGGCACTGGCAGTTTGATATTGGACTTCCCAGCCTCCAAAACTATAAGCCAATACACTTCTGTTCTTTATGAATTTCCCAGTCTGTGATATTCTGTTGTAGCAGCACAAAAAAGACGAAGACTAAAACACTGCCCTCACAGAGTGCCACAGACCCGGGCTTAAACAACAGAAATTGATTGTCTCACAGTCTGCAGGCTGGAAGTCCAAGATCAAGGGGACATTGGGGTTGGTTTCTGGTAGGGCCTCTCTTCCTGGGTTGCAGACAGCCGCCTTCTTACTGCTTCCTCATATAACCATTTATCTAGGCATGGGCACTCCTGGTGTCTCCTCCTCTGCTTATAAGGACACCAGTCCTGTTGGGATAGGGTCCCACCCATGTGACCTCACTTAACCGTAATTACCTCCTTAAAAGTCTGTTTCCAAATACAGTCACATTGGTGGTTAGGGCTTCAACCTATGGATTTGGTGGGGGACACAATTCAGTTCATGACAGAGGAAAATAGGATGGCCCTACCATGGCTCAGGCTTAGCCTGTGTAGCTGAAGCTCTCCGCCGCTTCCCAAGCGCCTGGGATGGAGCAGCTGCAACCCAAGAGGCTCTCGGCTGGCAGCCTGCCCCATGTGGGGTGAAGCCCCTATTCCTTCCCCCAGCCCTCTCTTCTAGATCTCAATTACTCTCTTCCCAGCGGTTGGCCGCCTCTTGGGTAAATTGTTCATCAGAAGATGCTCTCCAAAGCATGGGCCACATGCTGTTGTCATTGATTTCATTTTGATTATTCATATTAGTGGAAGCGCTGCTGCCTTGCCATGGGCCATAATTAGGGTAAACATCTTGTACGAGGGCTAGGTCAGCATTGGAGTGGGCCCTGGGTTCCTGCGACGGCCACTCCCAGCCTCAGCTCTGCAGGCCGATCCTCACACAGGCCGCGCTGCAGGCAGCCCTGTCCGAGAGAATGCAGTCCCCGGCCTGTGTTTCACAGGGCAGCCGCAGGGCTTCTCGGGTAGCTGTAGGAGGACACCTTTCGAGGAGCCAGCATCCTGCTTCCCAGTGGCCAGTGTGACCATCCTGCCTGCCCCTGTCTTGTGGAACCCCATGCTGGGGTCTGGCTTATCCCACCCCATGCCAGCCCTTTCTTCTCTCTGGTACTTCCCCTGACCCAGCCTTCCGGGGGATACAGGTCTCTCTCCACCACCTGAGCAGACCAGGGACCACCACCCAGGCTCCAACTATGCGGAGCTGCAGAGAGGGTCCCTCTGTCTGGGATTCAGTTCAGGCCGTTCTGTCTGAGAACGGGGAGTCAGGTACTGCCCGGTGAGGTACAGTGAGCAGGAGGGGACAGATGTGACCCAGAGCCACCAGGACATTACCTTTCTTGGAATTCCTCTTTCTGTGCCTCCTCCCTTACATGACATGTCATGACCTTACATGTCATGGGAGGTCACGTGATCAAGTGTATTTTTAACGTGGTTTCCCTTTTGCTGCTTTAAAAAGGGGAAGGGGCTGAGGGGGAGGCCGGCATGCATGGCTATTAACCTTCCTTTCATAAAGCGCTTTTTCCCTATAGAAATCTCCCTTCCTGCTGATTCATTCCGTGTTGGGAAGCAGAGCATGACATGTTAAAAGCCGTCTTGATAGTATTTGATATTCAGTGCTAACAACTCACCACCTCAGAGGGAGGGGCTTTTCTCCACCCACCCACCCCCAACACCAGAGCAAGGAGGGAGACAATCTGCATATTGGATGTGCCAAGACAGTAGGTAATTTGCATTAAGCATCCAGAAACTCTCTGCTTGCAATCTGTCACCCTTCACTGGGTCTTCATTTTATAACCTTCACAACATAAGGAGGAGAACAAGAGGCAGAGAGAATGTGGTTGCTGCACCCCCATCGGGACTGGAGGAGAAACCTGGCCTGATCGGCAGTTGTCAGAGCAGAGGGGGCCCTGATCTGAAATGCCAGGAGACTCTTCCAGCCAGGGGATTCAAAAGCCTCACTATGCCAAGACCCAAGACCCTCGAGTGGGGTGTGGCCTGAAGGCCGAAGCCAGAGGTGGGGCTGCCCTGAAAACAGCTCATCTCCCCAGACAGCAAAGTTCAAACTCAGCAAGGATCTTCCCAGAGAACATGTGGCCTGGCTTGGCAAGGGGCACCTGCTCAGAGTTCCCACAGGGAGATGCTCCCGTGGTGAGCTCTGCAGGGGTTTCTGCTCTTGGACTTGCAGTTCCCTGCTGAGTTTAAGCTTAGGACAGAGCTGCCTGTTCTCCCATCCTAACGGCATGTGAGACAGAGCTGCGTGTTCTCCCATCCTAACGGCATGCAAGGAGCCTCTGCAGAGCTCTAAAAAAAAGTACCTGGCACCACCCCAGACCAATGACGTTAGAATCTCCTATATGGGGCCTGGGTACAGCCAGAGTAGGGGACCCACAGCTGGAACAGACCACTGCCCGTGCAGTGGTACAGAGGGGAGTCTCAAATCCTGCCCTGTGGCCTCTGGAATGTGATTTGGGCTGTTGCCTCCCCTCCTGAGCCTCTGTTTTCTTATCTGTAAAATGAGTCTGGAAATGTCTGTAGCCCAGGAGTGCCCTGGGCATAGGGACAGGCCAGAGAGCCTGTGACCCCTCATCCTGCCTCCACCAGGTCCTTTCTGCAGTAATCTGTCTTCCGTATTGAATCTCTAGGTAGAGGTTTATTTAAGAAAAAGGTCCCATAGCTATGATGAGGTTTAAAAGCCCCTGGGCCAGGCCTTCCCTCCAGCTGTCAGGGACAAGGTACTTAGGGGGCTGCTGGAGAATTCCTCCAGGGAGCCCAAGATGAAAGCACTGTCCACCTGAAGAAAAGTGGGCTGTCAATGCTGCCACCTGCCTGCCTGCGCCTATCACATGTTCGCCGATCACAAGTGATGAACATGGCAGCTTGGCAAACAGGTGCCACTCAGCCCCACCCATCCCCCTCAGTGACCCACCAGAATCCCAGGCCCCCTGACAATAAGTGAAGATGCAGGAGGCAGAGGGTGCTGCAGACCTCAGAGGAGCCTCTTCAGAGTGAAGCAGAGGGGAAGGAAGGAGAGCGGACACCCGGGTCAGGCGACAGCACACACAGAGAAGGAAAGCAGCACCCTGAAGGTATTCCTGCCAGATCCCAAGCCTCACACATGGGTGATTTCCTTTGAAAAACTATCAGAGGCTGGGCACGGTGGCTCACGCCTGTAATCCCAGCACTTTGGGAGGCCAAGGCGGGTGGATCACAAGGTCAGGAGTTTGAGACCAGCCTGGCCAATATGGTGAAACCCCATCTCTACTAAAAATACAAAAATTAGCCAGGCGCGGTGGCAGGCGCCTGTAATCCCAGCTATTCAGGAGGCTGAGGCAGAAGAATCGCTTGAACTCAGGAGGCAGAGGTTGCAGTGAACCGAGATCGTGCCACTGCACTCCAGCCTGGGCAACAGAGTGAGACTCTGTCTCAAAAAAAAAAAGAAGAAGAAAATAAAAACCATCAGAGTTATAATTAAAGGGAGAGCTCTACACCCAGGAACAGAGGCATGAGATGAATGGCCACCACGGAGATCTACCCGCAGCGTTCTGGGGCTGAGCCATCTGTGGATTTCACAGCAAGAAGCTTCCTGCCACAAGCCCAGTCCCCATAGCATCAGCCAGGCCCCAGGGCAGGGCCAGCACTGCCTGCTGGGTGTCACAGTCATCACTGTCATCACCATCATCACTAGTGATGTTATGACAATAACTACCCTTTTTTTGGGTATGCACAAAGTGCCAGGCATGTAGATCGTGTTTTCTCCTGGCCAGTTCTCCAGGCAGGAACTACTATATGCCCACTTTACAAGTGAGGAAACTGAGGCTCAGAGAGGCTAAGTGACTTGCCCAAATCCACACAGCAAGATCAAAACCTAGACTCAGACCAGGTACAATAGCTCACACCTGTAATATCAGCACTTTGGGAGGCCAGGAGTTCCAAACCAGCCTGGGTAACATAGTGAGACCCTTGTCTCTACAAATAATTTTATTCTTGTTTTGAGATGGAGTTTTGCTCTTGTTACCCAGGCTGGAGTGCAATGGTGCAATCTTGGCTCACTGCAACCTCTGCCTCCCGGGCGATTCTTTTGCCTCAGCACCCCCCAGGTAGCTGGGATTACAGGCATGTGCCACCATGCCCAGCTAATTTTGTATTTTTAGTAGAGATGGGTTTCACCATGTTGGTCGGGCTGGTCTCAAACTCCTGACCTCAGGTGATCCGCCCACTTTGGCCTTCCAAAGTATTAGGATTACAGGTGTGAGCCACTGTGCCTGGCCTCTACAAATAATTTTTTTTAAAATATCCAAGTGTAGTGACACATGCCTATAGTCCCAGCTACTCAGGAGGCTGAGGCGGCAGGATCACTTGAACCCATGAGGCCAAGTCTACAGTGAGTCGTGTTTATACCACAGCACTCCAGCCTGAGCAACAGAGTGACACCCTGTTTCAAAAAAAATTAATAAGTAAAACTTGGACTCAAATCCAAGTCTGAATCGAGCCAGCTCCTACCTGCCATGTCGACACTTTCCTTGTACCCCTACGCTCTAGAGCACTTCACAGAACTGGGGCCGGTGCTGTGAGGGTTAGCGGCTGTCCTCCTGGAGCCGGTGGGAGAGGAGCTTCAGCCAAAGGAGGAAGGACATTGCTCTTGTATCAATAAAGCCACTGGCCTCTCCCTATCTCAACCCTGTGCCCTACTCCTCCGCGCCTGGATCCCCAGCACCAGCTCCAGCCCCAAAGCTGCGAATCCACTGCCTCTGAGCCTGGCCCCACTAGAGAGAGCTGGATTGCTCCATGCGCCAGACTCAGAACTTAGCCACCCCTTGGCCGGGTCTGCTCCAGCTGAGAAAACTGCTCTGCTGGAAAAGTCGGTTTAGACTTCCAGCCCCCATCCTGCCAGGCAGGTGGGGAAACCCCAACCCCAACTCCAGGAACTGCAAAAGTGCAGGGAGGAAGGTTGAGCCCAGATCCTGGGGTGGCTGTTCAGATGGCTGCCATCAGTCAGCACTGGGCACTGAGGTACCTGCCGTCCAGGCCACGTGGGCCCTTCAGTCCCATCCCCATCTCCCCTGGCCTTGCCTGCATCTGCACTCCCTTTGGGGCAAAGAAGTCTGGTGAGAGCAGGAAGCCAGAGTCTTGCCCTCCAGGATGGGGCCACCTCCCCACACACTCCTGGGAGAGGCATTGGTCCTCCCGGCTCGTTGCTTGTTGGTCCACCACCTCTATCCTGAGTCTCCACAGGAGGCTCACAGGCTGGGAGGTCCCTCAGCCTCCTGTTCACTCTCCTTCCGTCCTTGTTGCCTTTCTCTTCCATTCCAGCACCGCTGGGAAGAGCCGCCTCGTGCACTCTGACTTTAGGGAAACAAAAGCAGAACTCTATGCGGTCCACTCCCTGGGCTGCACCATAGTGAGGGGGAGCGAGGAGTGTGAGGAAGAGCTCAGAACCCCCGATGGGAGCAGGGGGTCCAGCGGGGGCAGCCTGGCCTCCCTTCCCCTCCTCCTCTCCTACTCATCAATTTGCCCCAGGAACTGGCTCTCCAGCAGAGAGAGGGCTGCCCTCAGGGAGGGCCTGGGTCCTACCCCTTGGCTCCACCCAGGCCCCCTCTGCACCCACGGGCTCTGACAGCCCCCCTGCCTCTCTCTCCGCAGTCCATGGCATCAAGTGGACCTGCAGCAATGGGAACAGCAGCTCGGGCTTCTCGGTGGAACAGCTGGTGCAGCAGATCCTCGACAGCCACCAGACCAAGCCCCAGCCGCGGACCCACAACTGCCTCTGCACCGGCAGCCTGGGTGAGCCGGGGCTCCCGGGGGGGCTCCACGGGGACAGAGGGCCCTACCAGGCAGCCGTCATGGCTGTCCTCTATGGGAATAGCCATGATATCTAGTGAGGGAGGAGGGGGACAGTCAGGGACTGAGCGACACCACCGCACCCAGCACAGACACAAGGCAGGCCTTCCGCCTCGTCCTGCCCTGCAACTGGCTGGCAGTCCACTCTGGGCAGGAGGGAGCAGTGTCCAGAGGGACAGCTTCCTCCATGGGGCAAGAACTGGGGGGCAGCAGAGTTGGGGGATCGAGGAGCTCTGGGACTCAGGGCCTCTCTGTTCAGGCCCACACTCTTGGGCATCCTCTGCCAGAGGGCACTGGGGTCTTCAGGAAGACCTGCCCTGCGTCAATGACACCACACAGGCTCAACCTCCTTCTTTAACCTCTGTCTCCTCCAAGAACATAAAGCGTCCCACGCTGTCCTTCCTAATGTGTCTGTTTTTCTGATAATGGTATTTGCTCTTTGAAATGTGTGTCCTCTCTCCCTGGGCTGACTTAATTAGATAGTCCCATTAGAGGGTCGTGTCACTTCTCTGCACAGTCTTGGTGCATTTAGGAGTCTTGGTGGTGAGGCCGTAACAGGATCAGGGAGAATTCGCCCTTTCATCAAAAGCAAAGTGACCCTCATCAGATGAAATGAAAATGGTGAAAATATCCAGTGGGAGGGAGAGAAAAGCCGTCCTGGCTGCCGGGGCTGGAGGAGCTGCCAGAGAGGCTTTGCCAAGCTCAGAAATGCTCAGCTCCTGAGGCTTGTACATCTGAAATGAGGAGCAAGGGCTCTGTCCCTGCTTAGGACCTAGAAGAATTTTTGTACCCCAGAGAGCTGAGGGTAGGCCTGGGGTTACATACCTTTCTGCCTCTGGAGCAGGGTCGAGAACCCTCTTTGGTCCTGGGGCCTGAGAGCTGGTCCCGAGAGTGCATTTCTATCACCTCCCCATTGACCTCTGGTTGCCAGTCCCCAGGGGTGGCTCCTTACTGGGACACAGACTGAGCAACTGTGGGAAGTTGGGGAGGGGAGGGGGGCAGGATACCAACATAGCCACCCTCCCCAGGCTGACCCCCTCTTGCCAGCAGAAGCCCTTCCAGGTGAGTGGTGTCTGTCTCTGATGGCGGAGGGGACTTTCCTGGATGTTGACATTCTCTCCACCTTCTCCTTCCCGACTTCCCATGTGCTTCCTCTTCGAAAAGAGCATCAAGGCCAAAGCCCCTCTGATCTTTGGAGGAGGGTCAAAGGGGCGTGGGACGGCCCCCGGGCTTGGGGTACGTGTCCAAGGGTTGAGGGTCTGTGGCCTGCCTGGGGTACCGGGCCTGGACTCTGCTGTGGGGCAGGTCCGCCACGGTCCTAGCTCTGACTCTCTTTTTGTGTGTGCGTGTGTGTGCACGTGTGTGCCTGCGTGTGCGTGCGGGTGTTGTGTTCTGAACTCTGCAGGAGCTGGCAGCAGCGTTCATCACAAGTGTAACAGTGCCAAACACCGTATCATCTCGCCGAAGGTGGAGCCACGGACAGGGGGGTACGGGAGCCACTCGGAGGTGCAGCACAATGACGTGTCGGAGGGCAAACACGAGCACAGCCACAGCAAGGGCTCCAGCCGCGAGAAAAGGAATGGCAAGGTGGCCAAGCCCGTGCTGCTGCACCAGAGCAGCACCGAGGTCTCCTCTACCAACCAGGTGGAAGTCCCCGACACCACCCAGAGCTCCCCCGTGTCCATCAGCAGCGGGCTCAACAGCGACCCGGACATGGTGGACAGCCCGGTGGTCACAGGTGTGTCCAGTATGGCGGTGGCCTCTGTGATGGGGAGCTTGTCCCAGAGCGCCACGGTGTTCATGTCAGAGGTCACCAATGAGGCCGTGTACACCATGTCCCCCACCGCTGGCCCCAACCACCACCTCCTCTCACCCGACGCCTCTCAGGGCCTCGTCCTGGCCGTGAGCTCCGACGGCCACAAGTTCGCCTTCCCCACCACGGGCAGCTCAGAGAGCCTGTCCATGCTGCCCACCAACGTGTCCGAAGAGCTGGTCCTCTCCACCACCCTCGACGGTGGTCGGAAGATTCCAGAAACCACCATGAACTTTGACCCCGACTGTTTCCTTAATAACCCAAAGCAGGGCCAGACGTACGGGGGTGGAGGCCTGAAAGCCGAGATGGTCAGCTCCAACATCCGGCACTCGCCGCCCGGGGAGCGGAGCTTCAGCTTTACCACCGTCCTCACCAAGGAGATCAAGACCGAGGACACCTCCTTCGAGCAGCAGATGGCCAAAGAAGCGTACTCCTCCTCCGCGGCGGCCGCGGCAGCCAGCTCCCTCACCCTGACCGCCGGCTCCAGCCTCCTGCCGTCGGGCGGCGGCCTGAGTCCCAGCACCACCCTGGAGCAGATGGATTTCAGCGCCATCGACTCCAACAAGGACTACGCGTCCAGCTTCAGCCAGACAGGCCACAGCCCCCACATCCACCAGACCCCCTCCCCGAGCTTCTTCCTGCAGGACGCCAGCAAACCCCTCCCCGTCGAGCAGAACACCCACAGCAGCCTGAGTGACTCTGGGGGCACCTTCGTGATGCCCACGGTGAAAACGGAGGCCTCGTCCCAAACCAGCTCCTGCAGCGGTCACGTGGAGACGCGGATAGAGGCCACTTCCTCCCTCCACCTCATGCAGTTCCAGGCCAACTTCCAGGCCATGACGGCGGAAGGGGATGTCACCATGGAGACCTCGCAGGCGGCAGAAGGGAGCGAGGTCCTGCTCAAGTCTGGGGAGCTGCAGGCCTGTAGCTCTGAGCACTACCTGCAGCCGGAGACCAACGGGGTGATCCGAAGCGCCGGCGGCGTCCCCATCCTCCCGGGCAACGTGGTGCAGGGACTCTACCCCGTGGCCCAGCCCAGCCTCGGCAACGCCTCCAACATGGAGCTCAGCCTGGACCACTTTGACATCTCCTTCAGCAACCAGTTCTCCGACCTGATCAACGACTTCATCTCCGTGGAGGGGGGCGGCAGCACCATCTATGGGCACCAGCTGGTGTCGGGGGACAGCACGGCGCTCTCACAGTCAGAGGACGGGGCGCGGGCCCCCTTCACCCAGGCAGAGATGTGCCTCCCCTGCTGCAGCCCCCAGCAGGGTAGCCTGCAGCTGAGCAGCTCGGAGGGCGGGGCCGGCACCATGGCCTACATGCACGTCGCCGAGGTGGTCTCGGCCGCCTCGGCCCAGGGCACCCTGGGCATGCTGCAGCAGAGCGGACGGGTGTTCATGGTGACCGACTACTCCCCAGAGTGGTCTTACCCAGAGGTAAGCTGCCGCCGCTGCCACCACCTGTCACCTCCCCTCCCACCCACCTCGCTGGCCCCTGCGCCACCCTTCAGAGGAAGCTCTGGACCATAAAGATGACGCTTTCCCCTCCTTGTGTCCCCACGGCACTTGAACACCTCCGTCTTTCACGCAGTGGTTCTCAAACTTCACTGGGGCAAGTAGCTTTAAAGTCAGGGGGTCCTTGGCCGGGTGCCATGGCTCAAACCTGTAATCCCAGAACTTTGGGAGGCTGAGGCAAGGAGAATCATCTGAGCCAAGGAGTTCCAAACCAACCTGGACAACATAGTGAGACCTGGTTTCAACAAAATATTAAAAAAATAAGCCAGGTGTGGTGGGGCCTGCCTATGGTCCCAGCTATTCTGGAGGCTGACTCCGGAGGAGCACTTGAGCCCAAGAGGTTGAGGCTGCAGTGAGCTGTGGTTGTACCACTGCACTCCAGCCCGGATGACAGAGTGAAACCCTGTCTCAAAAAAAAAAAAAAAAAAAAGAGAAAAAGTCAGGGTATCTTTGGAGGCAAAACGCTCCCCCAGCTCCAGCCAGAGTCATCTGCTGTTTCTCGATTTATGTGTTGAGTCCATCTATGTTTTGCTTTGCTTTTTATTGAAAAGGAGTCCCAGGGTTGCTTAAAAAAATTCAAAAGTCACCATTGGCCGGGCTCAGTGGCTCATGCCTGTAATCCCAGCACTTTGGGAGGCCAAAGTGGGTGGATCACCTGAGGTCAGGAGTTCGAGACTAGCCTGGCCAACATGGTGAAACCCCGTCTCTACTAAAAATACAAAAAATTAGCTGGGCGTAGTGGCACGTGCCTGTAATCCCAGCTACTCGGGAGGCTGAGGCAGGAGAATCGCTTGAACCCTGGAGGCGGAGGTTGCAGTGAGCCGAGATTACGCCACTGTACTCCAGCCTGGGCGACAAGAGTGAAACTCCATCTTAAAAAAAAAAAAAGAAAGAAAAAGTCACCATCATAGATCATCTACATCCACAGCCTTCACCCTACTTCTCTAAGCCAAACAAAAACAAAAACAAAAAATCTCTCTCAAAACTGAACAGGGCACAGCTTCTGAAGAGTCATCCTGAAGATCCTTCTTAAGTAAACCTGGCTTTCTGCAAAATTCAACACAGGTCATAGGATGAAGGATTCCAACCTGCACCCTCCCCCAGCCCCCAGGCCACCTCAGCTCCCGGGGATCTGACTTTGAGAACCACTACTCCAAAGACCAAAGCATCTTGCCTCAGGGACACAAGCAGCAGAGGAATCTCTGCTTTTTCTGTAGAGCAGAATAGCACAGGAAGGGGACAGAGTGGCCCAGGCTTTCCCTAAATAACCTAGTGCAGACAAGCACGTGCATCCTGACCTCTACCCAGCCCATCTGGGTGCTCAGAGACCAGCATGTGCATCATGGGCCCTGATTGGACACTGCCCGGGAGATGGCTGCCCACGGCCCACTTGGTTGGAGAACACCAAAGAAGGGGGGGCTCAACTTCCTCACCCTTCTTGCCCGCTGGCAAAGCTAAGAAAATCTGTGTACAGACGCCCCCAGCTCTCCCATCCCCGATAGGAAGAGCCCAGAAGGATCAGACTGGGCTTCCTCTTGGTGTAGGTTGGTGTGACCGTGTTTCTGACCCCCCTGCTGTTTTTCTTTTGTTTTTTTGTTTTTTGCTTTTTTTTTTTTTTTTTTTTTTTTTTTTTTTGAGAAGGAATTTCACTCTTTTTGCCCAGGCTGGAGTGCAATGGTGCCATCTCGGCTCAATGAAACCTCCGCCTCCCAGGTTCAAGTGATTCTCCTGCCTCAGCCTCCTGAGTAGCTGGGATTACAGGCACGCCCTGCTGCATCCAACTAATTTTTGTATTTTTAGTAGTGACGGGGTTTCACCATGTTTCCTAGGCTGGTCTCAAACTTCTGACCTCAAGTGATCCACCTGCCTCGGCCTCCCAAAGTGCTGGGATTACAGGTGCGTGCCACTGCATCCAGCTAATTTTTGTATTTTTGGTAGAGACGGAGTTTCACCATGTTGGCCGGGCTGGTCTCGACCTCCTGGCCTCCAGTGATCCGCCCACCTCAGCTTCCCAAAGTGCTAGGATTTCAGGCGTAAGCCACCACACCCGGCCCTGACCTCCTACTCTTACCAGTGACTCTGAGCTCAGTGGCACCTTCAGAGTGCCCACCACACCCCCCACCCCACCCCGTGAAGGCCAATTGGGCATCTTCCCCACACCCCCGATCCTGGGCTTAAGAAAGTGATGCGAAGGGACAGGGAGGGAGGCCAGGATCAGGGTGCCGGGGGACGGTCAAAGCTGTCTTCTTCTGGTCCTGGCTCCTTGAGACCTGACTCTCTGGGGCTCAGTTTCCTTATGTGTAAATGGCTGAGAGGGGGTGGCCTCGAGGCACTCCCAGTCCTAGGACCTGGGAGATTTGGTCCTCGGGACACTTAGAGGAGTCCTGGAGCCCTTAATGTCTTGCAGAAGCCAGGAAGTGGGAGGCGGGTCCCCTCTTTTCCCGAGGTTCTGGCATGTGAGACAGGCCCTGGGTTGGGTGCAGACCCACACCCCAGCCTCCTGGGTGTCCTGACGAGTGGGACAGGAGCAGGCCTGGCTCCTTCTGTCCTTTCTGGGCCTGCAGTTCAGCAGCTCGCCACGCGAGGGCGGCCCAGGAACAGGAACGCAATGGCAGCCTGGCAGCCCAGCAGAGGGAGCGGCCAGCCTTGCTTTCCCAGAAGCCCTCAATGCTTCCAGTTACCCACAACCAAAAGCTGCTGAAATTCAGCTTGATTTTGGAAAATGCGCATATGCCACCCAGCTAGGCCCTTTGGGGCCCCAACTGGCCACACAGTGAGGCCTCAGAGGTTGTGAAAGGCCCCTTCCTCCTTGCTGTCCTCTCCTACCAGGCCACTGTCTCCACACCACAGCAGGGGTGCCCCCATCCTGGGTTCTGCAGGAGACAGCACCTTCTCTCCTGACACTTCTCTCCCTTCGTCTGGCCCTCGTCCTGTCCCCTCCCTGCCAGCCTGTCTGTGCACTGACTGCATCAGGAATCCAATCTGGTCGGGTTCTGCCAAGCTCAGGGAGGGCTCTACAGGCAGGCTCGTCCGCCTGGGCCCTGCTTCCCGGTCTGCAAAATGGGGTTTGGCTAAACGGTTACTCAGCACCCCCACCTAGCTCTAAACCTCAGTGCATCCACTTAGCAGGAATGCGATGGCCAAGGCCATCCTGCTGTCTCTTCTCTGAGTGGCCCTCCCTCCCACAGACTGCTCCCATTTCTCCTATCTCTGTCCACCCCTTCACCTCCGGCTGCAGCTGGTTACCAACACACACACACACACACACACCAGAGGCATCCCCCTATGCCCCAGCATCTGCCCTGGCTGCATCAGACATGGGCCCTTTATCTCAGGACTCAGAGACCTCAGATGGCATTTCGTGCCCCCTCCCCGCCCCCCAAACCCTCCTGCGTCATCTCCCACCACTGACACTCCTGCTGCAGCAGGCAGAAGAGCCTGCAATTACAGCCTCAGGCACGCGCGTCACCACCAATTCAGCGCAGCCAGGCGGGCTGTTGCCATGGGAACCATCACTTGAATGGATGGATGCTGAGCTGTCCTGCGGCGGTTTCCATGGAGAAGGTCCTGATGTTCTCCAGTAATTTCTGCAGTTCTTTGTTCCCGGCAGCAGCCCCAGCCTCATGCTAGCAGCTGTTGATTGCGGTTATTATTTTTTCCCTTTTTCTCACATGGTAACTGTCTGTGGCCTTTTGAAGTCACTGCTCTTCCACTTCCCAGGATCCTGGGGGATGGTGCCCTGAGCTGGCCTTCTGGTGCTTCCAGACATCCCAAAGTCAGGCTCCACCTGTCCGCTGGCACTCTTCTCAGCCAGGCACTCACTCCCCCCAATGCCCCGCCACTTCCACAGAGCCGCAAATATCCCTGGGCATCAGAACAAGGAATGCTGCGGTCAGAAGGGCCCCTAGTGAGGAGATGCCACCCAGAGAGGCTGGGCCACTTGCCTGAGGACACACAGCTACTGAGGCGCAGGAGCAGGCCTCCTGCTTTTGTTTCTCGATCCTAAGCTCTCTCCGCTGCCGTAGCAGTAAAGTGACCTCCCGGGCCAGAACCAGGCTCATGCAAGAGCAGGGGTGGAATATGTTTTCCAACCTGGGAGAGCCCCTTCCGTGGAAGAAGTCTCTTTTCCTGGCTGGGTGATGGGAGGAGCTACTTCCACCTCATCCCTGGAAACACTCACTCCTGCTGCAGATGCCCTGGGCCAGGCCTGGGTTCCAGGAACATTGCGGGGCGCCTAGGGCGGGCTCCTTGTAGAGGCCGGGGCTCCCTCCAGGGCAGGGGTGGGCCAGGGCCCAGGAGAGGCCAAGCAAGAATGAGTGACTGACCAGGAGGGAGCATCTGTTTGGCACGGAGTTGGGGGGTAGGGAATCGCTTCACTGGCCTGGAGCAGTGGGGAAGGTGGGCTCACAGCAGCTCCTCACCCCAGGCAGGCTCCAGCCTGCCTGGCGGCCTTCTCCAGCCTGGACACTAGGTGGTGCTCTCCGCCCTGACCTAGCAGCTCTCCGCCCCCCTGCAGGGAAAGGTGTTTACTGGTTTGGGGGTGGGGTGGATGGCGCCTCTGGGGTGGGTCCACCCAAGGTTAGCCAGGAGAGTCCGGGAGGCCGGCACCCCCACCTTCCTCATCCCCAGGGAGAGCCTCCCTCTACTCAGTGACCAGCCCCTCTCCTCGGCTAAGCCGTAAGTAGGGGACCTACAAGGTGCCGTCCACCTCGCACCTCCCTCTCTCATCACTAAGCAGGACAATGGCCATGAAGCAGGACTGCCCGGGCCCTGGACATGAGGCCACCCTCCTCCTCCGCTTTCTGCAGCAGCCCCAGGCTGGTCCGAACGGGGAGTCAGGGAGTACCCCAGCCCTTCCGATGCTCTCCTGCCCCTGGGTGCCCTGGGAGGTTCCTGGGGGTGGGGTCCTCCCCCCCGGAGCTGAGGAAGGTCATTCGAGGCTGCTCCCAGCCAGGCTGCATGGTCACTGCTTGCTTGTGGGACCCCAGGCTAGCTGTGTAGGCAGTGGCACAGACTCAAGGACCTTTGATAGCACAGGGTTGGGGGAGGGGGGCAGATGCTCAGCCCCGTTCCACTCCCAGCCCCAAGCTCTGAGCCCCAAACTCAGCTCCCAGGGCAGTCTCTGAGCATCTCCTGCACTTAGCTCCTCTGTTTCTTCATCGGGCTCTTCAGCCCATCCTGCTCCAGGCCCCCTCACCTTGCCATCCCCACAGCCTGGGGATCCTGGGTCTCTCCTCAACTCCCCACGAGAAGTTCTGGTCCGTGGGCTGACACTGAGATGCTCAGGCCTGTTTTCAAAACTTGGAGTTCCCTCAGTCTGTCCACAAGTGAATGACAGAGCAAGTCCCCTCCCTGCCCTCGGCTTCCTTCCAGGCCAGTTCTCAGGGGCATCGTGGGCTGAAAGGATTTGCAAAACTCTGCGCTCCCTCCTGCCTGGATCTGCGAGTTACGCAAGAGAGAGAAAGTCAGGGGTTGGAGCTGCTGGTCCTGGGGCTTCCTGAGGGGCCGGGGAAGGAGCGCCTCGGGCTCTCCTCTTGCTGTAGTCCTGGAGCTGTGGTTCTCAGAAGTTGGGGCTCACTGCAATCCCTGGAGTGAGGGCCTGGGAATCTGCATGGGGCAAAGGGCACAGACCCCTATCTGAGCAGTGCAGCCTCAGGGGGGCTTCCCCACGCTGCCTCCCTCAGTGGTTCACACGCCAACTCTGTTCCCCTCTCTGTTCCTTGCAGGGAGGAGTGAAGGTCCTCATCACAGGCCCGTGGCAAGAAGCCAGCAATAACTACAGCTGCCTGTTTGACCAGATCTCAGTGCCTGCATCCCTGATTCAGCCTGGGGTGCTGCGCTGCTACTGCCCAGGTGAGAAAGCCGCCCCCCCAGGCCCCCAAGGAGGGTGTGAGGGCCTGAGGAGCACTGGACTCGGAGTCGGCCTTGGGGTGACCTTGAGCAGGTCGTGTCCTTACTCTAGGCCTCAGTTTCCTCAGCTGTAAAGAAGTGGATCCCAGAGAGTCTGTTAGAACGTCACCTCCTTTGGCTCAAGGACCTAATATAGGACAGCGACACAGGCACGCTTGACTGGGATTTTGAAGCGAATGTGATGAGAGCACGATTTAGGGCAGGAATAAGCCAGGCTCAGGCGATGTATCCAGGACTGGCCACAGTGGGAAGCTGCCACCACCCTCAGCCCAAAGGGTGACTAGAGCTGGTGAGAGGTGGGGCCAGAGACCACCTCTGCAGCAAGGCGGCTTCTCTGCACCTGCCCATGCCTCCTGTGGTCCAAGCCAACCAGAAGCCAGGAGAGCCCGGGCAATGCAGCCCACACACAGGCTCCATCCTCCTGGGGGCCCAGGGCAGGGGGCAGAAGGCTGGAGAAAGCCTGGCAGGGACGGAGGGAGATGGGGTGGTGATGGGAGGTCAATCTAACAATAATCAGCACAAACGCCTTTGAGAATGTAACAGAGCCATCTACCCTGTGCCCAGAAAAGATACATGCACATAATTTGCTTCCAATTTCAGGGGCTCAAAAATCCCCCAAGAAACCCAGTCAGGAGGCCTCTGTGCTGTCCCTGTGGCGCTGAAGCCCTTCCCCAGGCTCCAGCATTATCTGCTTAGCATGGTGTCCCTGTCTGGTCAACTTGTCATTGATCTCTGGCCATCACTGCTTCCTCACTCACCTGTCCCATGGGGTCAGGGACTATCTTCTTGATCACCATAGTATCCCCGGGGCTGGCAGAGTGCCGGACATGTCACAGAGGGGGATGGAGATTGTGAAGGAATGAATGAGTCTCCAGGCATCTGAAGCCTGTTTCCAGAGCTCATGTCTTCTGCTCCTGGGCTGGTGCTGGCAGGACCCCCTTGGCTGCCCCATCTCATCACCACCAGCCCTCAGGACGGCCTGTCCAGTGAGCCCTGACCATAAACACGAGAGGGGGTAAGGATGCAGGGGTGCGGAAGGGCAGGGAGACCCACCCCTGTCCTCTAACGTCAGGGAACCTGGAAAGGAGAGAAGATGCTCAGTGTAGAAGACTGGGGGTGAGGAGGAAAGGTATGGGGTGGGAGTACAGAGCTGGCCAGTGCTAGGCAGGCCCCAGGGTGCTTCTAGGTTCCACCCAAGGTGGTCCAGCCTGAGCCGTGGCTGCCCCAGCTGTCTGCCACCCCCACCCTACCCTTGAACCCTGCCCCCAGGCTGGGGCAGCTGAGTCTCACCAGGCATTTCTCCTTTTCTCCTTCTCTCTCAGGCTCTTCTTTTTGTTGTTTTTTTGTTTTGAAACAGAGTCTCGCTCTTTTGCCAGGCTGGAGCGCAGTGATGCAGTCTCGGCTCACTGCAACCTCCGTTTCCTGTGTTCAAGTGATTCTCTTGCCTCAGCCTCCCTGGTAGCTGGGACTATAGGCTTGTGCCACCACACCCAGCTAATTTTTATACTTTTAGTAGAGATGGAGTTTCACCATGTTGGCCAGGCGGGTCTCGAACTCCTGATCCAAGTGATCCACCCACCTTGGCCTCCCAAAGTGCTGGGATTACAGGGGTGAGCCACTGTGCCCCACCTCTCTCAGGCTCTTCTTGCAGCCACCAGAGCAGAAAACCCCTGCTCCACGGCTGGCTGCATACTCGGCCTCTGCCTGAACCCAGCACCATCTTCCCCACAAAGTTCCCGGGAGCCAGCGCTGCAGCCCAAGATGCCCACCCCACCCCCTGCTGGCCCAGCCCTACCCTCCGAGCCCCCGCCGGCCTGGCTCCAGAAGGCCCACCCAGCTGCCCTGCTCGGCCTGGAGCACAGCCAGCAGGGGTGGCAGCCAGGCCGGGTCTGCCTATCACAGCGCAGGGCTGTGTGCAGCTGATGGGACCCCGGCCCGACGGGAGTGGCGGGGAGGGCACTGGGGTATTAAACAGTGCACTCATCACCTGCTGCCAGAATGGGACTTGACTGGCCTATAAATAGATGCCACTTCCTGTACCTGGTTCTCACCTGGCTAAGGACCAGGGCAGGGCTGCTCAGGTCTGCTCTTAGTTATCTGACCCCTCCACAGAAAAATAGGGGCTGGCCTTTGTGTGGCCCCAGGGCTGGAGTCAGCCACACTTGGGTCCATCCCAGATCAGCCAGAAACCATCCCTGTTGCTTGAGCTCAGTGCCTGACTTCTCTGGGCCTCAGTTTCTACAGCTCTGAAAACTGCCTGCCAGCAGGGCGAGAGCAATGAGTGAGAGGAGGTGTGTGAAGCACCTAGCCCAGTGTTCCATTCCTGAAGGGTTCCCATTAAGGAGGCCTTCGCTCTTCCTTTCCCAACGGGGAGTTCGGAGAGGGTACCAGGGCAGTTTGGGTCTCAACAGGCAGTTCTCCTGGTCCTGGGGCATTTCTGGGTCCCCAGAGATGGCAGGTAGAGTCTCTGCCCAGGCCACTCACCCTTCTAGCCATTCGGGCTCATTATATTAGCCATAATGTATCTCGGACCAAGGGACCAGGAGCCACAAGGCTCAAGGCACACTGAGAGCTGGGACCCCCCCCCCCCCCGCTAGAGCCAGCATTCTGTCTTCAGCTAACTCCACAAAGGGGGCCTCCTTTGGACATCTCTGCTTTGAGGCCCAAATTGAAACACATTGCTCTGTAAAACAGCACTGGATGTATTCATTCATTCATTCACTTCTTCATTTGCCAAATAACTTTTGAGTAGCCCCTGCTTGCTCTGCACAGAGTAGGGGCCTGGAATGGAGCAAATAATAAGACCCAGCTTCTCACTGGGCCCCTGATCGCAAGGGGCTCTCGGTCCAGGGAGGAGTGCAGCGTGCAAATGAATCATTGCCCTGGGAGATGACACTGGCTGCTTGGGGACCTCATCTCTGGGTCTCCCCAGAGGAATCTAAGGCTAAGCTCGAAGGATGAACACTTGGAAGTCAGAATCAAACTGGCCTCACCAAAAAGAGAGGCTCAGAGGCTTGTGAGCACAAGCCAGGAACAACATGGGAGGAGGGGGCACTGGCAACCCAGACAGCCAATGCCCACCCGTCTCCTGACACACCTGCCCAAGCAAAACAGGCGAGCAGGGTCCTGCCCTGGCAGCTCCCACACCGTCACAGGCAGCAGGAGACATGCAGGCACAGAATGTGTCTTCTGCAAGACTCCGGGGTGCTTCAGGGGCAGGAGGGAGCCCACCAAGTTAGGGCAGTGAGCTGAGGGCAGTGAGCAGTGAGTGAGAGGAGGTGCTGGGGAAAAGAGGTGACTCGGGCTCGGGAGAAGATAGGGGAATCCATCAAGAAGACTCTGCTGGCCAGAGAGCCCTACTCTGGATTCCTGAGAGGTCACCAGAAGACAAAAGATGAAATTCAAAATGAGAGCCAGGTGCAGTGGCTCATGCCTGTAATCCTAGCATGTTGGGAGGCCAAGGCAGGCGGATCACTTGAAGTCAGGAGTTCGAGACCAGCCTGACTGATGTGGTGAAACCCTGTCTCTACTAAAAATACAAAAATTAGCCAGGCGTGGTGGTGGGCACCTGTAAGCTAGTAGGGAGGCTGAGGCAGGAGAATCACCTGAACCTAGGAGGTGGAGGTTGCAGTGAGCCAAGATCATGCCACTGCACTCCAGCCTGGAAGACAGAGTAAGACTCTGTCTCAAACAAAAAGCAAACAAACAAACAAAAACAATAAATGAGGTGAAAAATTGGATTTCAAAACAATTCATTCAACAAATAGTTACTGAGCCGCCATAACATCCCGGGCACTGACCTTGGTACTAGGCATGAAGATTAAGACAGAGCCAGTTCCAGCTCTCATGAGCTAATGTTCTACTGCAGGGAGACAGAAAACAAACAAGGAGAAAAAGAAATAACCAAGATAACTGGTGAAAACTGTATCCCAACAGTAGAATATGGTAATAATGTCACCTGGGAAGAAGGAGGTTCCTTCTGGAACATGGATGAGCAGAGGCCTCTTGCAGACTGGGACCTGGATGATGGGATGGAGCCAGTCATGGGAAGTGGGAGAAGCATCCAGGCCAGGTAGAGGGTAGGGGAAGTGCAAAGGCCCTGGGGCAGAAAGAGGTTTGGCAACACAGAGAATCTAAAGCCTGAGAAAGGCTCTGGCTACAGGATAGTGAGTGGGGTATGGGGAGCTGAATACGGTAAGACTGGAGATGATAGCAGGAACTAAAACAAATCATGTCCATCTTTCTGTATCATAGGAAGGAGTTTGGTTTGATTTTACCTGCAATTGGAGGCTGTTAGCTTTAAGCAGGGAGTGGCTTGATCTAAATGATGTCTTTAAAGATGATTCTGGGTGTGTGGGAAAGATAAGAACAGAAGCAGGGAGACCATAGGAAGAAGGCAGAGGGCTGATCTTTCCAGATGTAAGGAGAAGGGCTCCCTTGGGCACCACACTCCCCCTGGTTTCCTGTAGGGGTGCTGGGCTGTGGCCCCCCGTGCTGGATTATGGCCTCCCGACACCCTCCCAGCAGGAGCGGGTCTCAGGTGCGCTGATGTTGCCTTCGGCAGGAGGCTAATGGAGGAGTCTAGGCAACAAATGATGGCGGCATGGACTACAGCATCTGCAGTGGAGATGGAGAGCAATGGATGGACCCAGGAGTCGCTGATGGACTGCATCAGTGGGGAAGGGAAGAGCGAGTCCAGGAAGCTTCCTGGGTGATGGACCTGCAGGAGCAGGGCTGCTGGGCTGGGACCCCGGAGACCACAGTAGGTTCCCTCTGCTCCATCTCTCTGGGAAGGAAGAAATGCCTTGGAGTCTGCTACCATTCCAGCGTTGCTGCAGGTTGTGCACTTGCCAGAAGATGGTGGAAGAGCAGCAGCAGTTGAAGAGGCCACCCCCCACCCCCCGCCGCAAGCTGGGACACATTGTCCCGCAGAAGCCGTGAGCTCTCCAAGGCTGGCCCAAGGAGGCTGCTAAAAGGAGCAGCCCTGAGCGGGCTCCGATGGGTGTAGGTGCTGGCCACCTGCCTTCCTGTTGGCAAGCCAGGCCAATCTCCAGGGCAGGCATGCGACCACAAGCTTGGAAACCCGCCCAGGGACACCAGCAGAGCCATAGCAGATTCTGGACTTGGCCAGGGCTCCCTGCCCAGGCACCTCGGAGGTCCTATGTGACCTCCACTGTGGAGTCCTTTGGTTCAGGTTGTGGCCTGGAGCTGAGGTTCCCAGCCAGGGTGGAAATCACAGAGGAAAAACCCATGGGTGCCCTTGGACAGTGACTCCTGAAGGCCTTCCCTGGGGACAATGGCAAGATGGCTGCTGCCTTAACACATCCACCCACGATGGACAGCGGCCACCCGTCAATGAGCTGGTTTTCCTATTGGGACTGGGATCTGCATCAGAGTCCTCGGAGGAAAGCTGGAGCTCTGCTTGTCCTAGGGAGCGGCTGGCTTGGACGGCTTCCTCGAGTCCATAAGCTTCTGAAAACCAAGAGCCCACACAGCAACATGATCCCCACATGTGTCCTCCCTGGAAGTCTGTACTGGGGAGGCCCTGGGTATCGGTATCTGGTATTTCAGAAAAGCAGGGCAGAAGGCACAGAACCCAGACATCTGCCAGGGATGAGGCCTGGCAGGGCAGTGTGCACACCCACCATTGCCCACAGGCCACCTCTGTGGGCCACAGGCCAGCCCCCAAGATGCCAACATGAGCCGTGGAGAGGCAACCTCAACCCCAGAGCTGAAGCTGGTCTCCACCGCAGGCTGGCTTCGTCTTACTCACAGTGAGAACATACCTCGTTTATTCCACAAATAGAGTTATTTGTTGAGCCCTGTGTTGGGGCCACAGCAGTTAACGAGACCTGCCAGGGCCCTGTCTTCCAGAGCTTACTGTCGGGCCATTGGAGGGAGGTGCAACCTTCACACCAGCATCCCCAGCTCAGCACCCACTGGGGCTGAGCTGGGGCCAGGTTAACAGAGGCACATCTGAAACTCTTTCATCGGGGAAGCAGAAGAACTTCTAAAAATACAAGGGATGGCTTGTTCATTGAGTCAGGACAAGCTTGTAGGAATAGGTGAAACAAAGTAAGCACAAATAAGTCTGAAGCAAATGTTGTACCCGAGCTCCATCCAGGATGGATGGGACAAGAGGGGGAAGTCAGCCAGCCATGAGGCAGGGATGGGGGCTGTTCACTCATTCACTTGTTCAGCCAGTCTGTACTGAGCACCCAGCCCCTGTCCTCATTCAGAGGACAAAGCAAAGGGGCAGTCACAATACCTGGAGTGATCACAGGCCAACTGGCTGAGTCTGGGTGAACCGAGAAGGTTCCTAGAAGAAGCATTGTGTTTGGGCCTCGGATGAGCAGGCATAGGCTGCCATTAAAGAGAGTTGGACATTAACCAATGAAGGGTAGTGGGGAGGGGACATTCCAGGCCCTGTGTGGTTCACCAGGCTGTAGGTACCCACCCATCCCTTGACCTGGTCTTTTTCTCTCGCTTTCAGCCCACGACACTGGTCTTGTGACCCTACAAGTTGCCTTCAACAACCAGATCATCTCCAACTCTGTGGTGTTTGAGTACAAAGCCCGGGCTCTGCCCACGCTCCCTTCCTCCCAGCACGACTGGCTGTCGTTGGACGGTAAGAACAGTGCTTGGGTCGTCTTGCCAGGCACCAAGAGAGAGGGATGCTTGGGGACTGTGTGCATAAGGTGTGAGAGAAGAGTAAGCACCCAGAAAGGGGCAGGAAGGGGTGCCAATGTGAGCGAAGGAAGGTCGGCTGGGTCTCCACCGCCAGGCTGAGTGCCTATGCTGTCAGCCATTTGTGTCTGGACACTGGCTGGCCCCACCCTCATTCTCGGTCTCTCCCTGGGACAGACTGAAAAGTATGTGAGTGCGGGCCTGTGGCTGGCATGCCTGCTGGGCTGTCTGAGTGGCCAAGCAAGCCCAGGGCAGCTAAGAGGCTCTGGCGAAGGACCCCAGGCAGCAAGGTCCAAGCACCCGCTGTGCCCCTCCAGGGCTGTTTCCGTGGGCTCCTGGAAGTTAAAAGGGTTCCCAGAGGCCATCACCAAGCCCCAAGCCTCTCGAGAAAGAGGACAGGAGGCAGCTCAGGCCTGGGCTTCTTTTGAATTTGGGGGCTTGCTTCTGGCTTTTGGGGCTAACCAGCCAAATCTTCTCCTGGAAACCCTCAAATACCCTCAACTCCAGCTTCTTGGCTGATTTTAATTCCACCTCTGCCCTGTACGGCCTCTGTGGCAAGCCCAGGATCGCGACTGTGGCAGAGGGTAGAGTGTCAGGGACCGCAGTGGGCTTCAAGGGAGCAGGCAGGACCTGGTGGTCAAGGAGAGGCAGGGACTCCAAGAGCTGCCAGCCTTGGCCATGGGGGTCGGTGAGTGTTGGTGGTTCCCCTTGGGGTACCAGGGGCTCTGCATAGAAGAGCTGCCAAAGGCAGGCTGGGGATGCCAGGGCCAGAGGCTGCCGTTTCCCACCTGGGCACACGTCAGGAGGCCCAGAGCTGGCCAAGGCCTGGGGGGCTGAGCCCGGTACACTGGGGATGCGGTAGGAGGGATGCCTGTCCCTAACCTCAGTATCAGGGCAGCCCACAGAGGTGACACTCCATCGGGTACCTTGCTGGAGACCTTGCCAACCCAGGATGTTGAGGTCTGGGCTAAGCTGAGCCTGGGCCCCTTGCAGGGGTGGGTTCTCTAAGCAACACTCCCCCACACACCCCACACCCACAGCTGGCCTTTTGCGTCTCACCTCTCAGACTGCCCCTTGCTGTTGGCTGCTGGGGGATTTCTGGGCTTGGGTACATAGTTCATTTCCTGAATCACCCAGTGTGTAAACCTCAGCCTTATCCCAGTCCCTGCCCCAGCCGAGAGAGGGTGCTGACAGCTGCCCTGGCTGGTGAACCCTCAGGAGACAATTCCCTGGGGCAGCTTTGGGCCTGCAAACCCTAGCATGGGCTGCCCTGGGGCACCGAGCTGCCCTTGGCAGCATCCCTGTCTGAGGCTGGAGCCAGACAGAGCTGTGATGGCCACCCACAGGATGTAACAAAGAAGGGCAGGGTGACCAGGGGCTCCCGTTTAGGAAATCCGGCTTTAGTTTTGCAGAACAAATGGGGAATGGAGTCGGGAACTCTGCAGAGCTCTGGCTCTCCCTGAGTGACTTGGCCGGCCTCACTAGAATGAACCCAAGGATGCTGGGACCACTGTAGGACCCTGCCTGGCAGATGGAACCTTTTCAGAGAGCAAAGTCACAGTTAGGCAGTGTCCCAGAGCTCAGGACACATCTGCAGGCCCCCTGGAAACCCAGAGAGCCAGCTGTACCCCAGAGACTACGGCATGGGAGGATGCTGCCATAGAGACCGGGGGGAAGGGGAGCCACCCAACTGCTTCATGACAGACACACCCCGGGACCTCGGCCACCCCAGGCCCCTCGAGATGGGCCTGCCGCCAAGCTGGGCACCTGCTCCCTAGCTGCCCCCTCCCCCCAGAACTTTGAGCTCTGAACTCTGTGGGCCTCCAAGTTGAAATAAGCACCCCTGCACCTGCAGGATACACAAGAGGGTGACAGGAATTGGGGCAGCGATGGCATCAAGGCCTGGGCGTCCAGCAGCATCGCCTCTGTTACCACCAGCCAGGGCACAGCTAGGGGAACAGCAGCTCCGCAGCTTGGACCCCCAGCTCAGAGCGCCCTGCTGAACCAAAGGGGACAAGCCTGGGGTCCACCTCGGCCCAGGGGCCCTGCAGAGAGCAGATCAGGGCCCTGAAGGACGCTTTCCTTTGGTCTGGGCCAGTTGTCCTTTCAAGGAATGAGTGGAAGGGAGGCAGGGACAGAGGAACTGAGAAGCGGGGCTTCCCTGGCTATTCTTTTTCCCCCTAAATGAATACAAGGCACTCACCCACCCAAGGGCCCAGCCTTCCCAGCTTGATAAATACTTTCTCCAGCTTGATAAATACTAAGGGGGGGGGGGAGGGGAAGCAGCGCCGCAGCCGCAGCCGCAGCCGCAGCGCAAAGGGGGCCGCGGGAACAGCTAGCCGGGAGCGCGGGGGTCCCAGGCTTCTGGCCAGCCACGGGGCCTGGCCGTGAACTTTGCGTCCGGGCCGATGCTGCAGTGGCCGGGCGGTGGTGAGCCTTCCGTTCCCCGCCTGTCCCTCCCGTCTCCTCCCCTCTGTCTCCGCAGCTTCTCGGCTCAGCCCCTCCCGCCCCCGCGGGCGCTGGGCCGATTCTCCCTCCGCGCTGGCCGGTCCGTGGAGACGGGTGCGCCGCGGAGAGGGGAGGAGGGCTGGGGAAGGGGTGGGCGCCAGGGGACTGCAGCGCGGAGCAAACTGGGGCACGGCTGCCGGCGACGCGCGCGCACACACTCTCGCCCACGCGCGCGCACACACTCTCGCCCACGCGCGCGCACACACTCTCGCCCACGCGCGCGCCCGCCCGCCGACGCGCAGCCGCAATGCGGGGCCCTTCGCGGAACGGCTGGAGGCTCCGCGCCCTGCAGGGTCTGGGGCACCCGCAGGGACTGCGAGGACCGCGGGACTGGGAAGGCCTGAGCCCGGCCACCCGCTTCCGAGTGCGCCGCACCGTGCGGCGGGGACCGCGGGCCTTCGGTGGGCGGCGAGCCCTGGCTCCCTCCTTCCGTGGCCTCCGCTGCATGTGGGATGCGCCCTTTGTCCCCTCTGCCATGCCCGGGGGAAAATGTTTGGGGAAGAGACTGTCTGCCCTCATTAGATCTAAAAACATGGATTTGTTTGCTTGGCTAAAGGCCGGATGGGGGGCGTGGGTCTGGGGCGCAGAGAACTCGCGCGCGCCCGCGCGCGCAGCAGCGGCAGCGGCAGCTGCGGCGAAGTCTTTGTCCCCGCGGCGCAGCCTTTGTCCCCTTGGCATAGCTTTTGTTTGCGCAGCCCCGCCCTGCGGAGGGCGATCATCCCCACGTTGGGGCCGCGGGGCAGGGACCCGACGTCCCCAAAATCTCAGCTGGGGCGCAGCCATCCTGGGAGAGACCGGGCGTGGAGATGGGGGAAGATGGGAGGAGGAATCCCAGCCTTCTGGATCCCGGAGCTGCAGCGCCTCCCCCAGACCTAGGGGTCTTCCCCTCCCTCCCCTGCGACCCACTGTGAGCGCCAGGGTCAAAGGCCCTGTCTGCCGGACCCCCATCACTTAGCCCAGGGCTGGCACGTGGTAGGCTGCAGTACATATTTGTGATATGAATGCAGGCACACGTGAATGAGTGAGTGCAGGAGGGACTGTCAAAAAGCTGAATCCAACTAGTGGTAAGGAAGGTTTCACAGAGGAAGCGACCCCCCTTGGTGAGACCTGAAGCCTGAGCAGGGTTAGCCCAGGAAGAGGAGGCATCAAGGGTGGCAGGAGAGGGAATGAGCGGCTGCCTTTTGCCCAGGGTCTTTGGAAACTGCCATTTTCATCATTTCTCCTCCACCCACAAAGGTGCGGATTCAGAACAAATTTCCTCTGTCCTGACCTGACCCCAGGCCGTCTGCGCAGGACCCCAGGGAGGTCTGAGCAGGCCAGCTCTTCATACAGAGATGCAAGGGGGACCTCTTCCAGGCTAGAGATAGGCAGGCAATGGGGTTTACCCTGGAGACCCACTGGGGAGGATCTCTGGGAAATGTCACTTATGCCTGTGATAGGTCCTGTGGATACAACAGCCAGGGCCGTGCTGAACTTCGAGAGGATGCTGTCTGTGTAGACTTGCCTCGCCTGTGCCTGTGTTTACAAAGAGAATAAACCCAGGCGGTTCAACACTGCAGCCCTGGAGCTGAGGGGGTGGGGCGGGCCCTCTTCTGGCCAAGGACACTGGGACACCTTTAAGTGACCTGGGTCCCTAGAAGAGAAGGTGAGCGGAACTTTTGTGTCTCTTTCTTGTCTTACAGCATCTGATTCTCCCCAAGGCCAAGTTGAGAAAATTTAGGGTTCCCTGTCCCCACCTCCACCTGCTGGCCCTTCTTGGAACCCCACTAAGCCGCTTAGACTTAGACTCTATTTTCAATGCTTCTTAGGCAACTGAGCCTCCTGCCTGGGTGAGAGGATTGGAGTGAGACCTGCGTGCAGCTCCCCTGGGCTTGGCTGGTCTCCTGGGCAGGCCCCCTTCTGGCCTCAGGGGTGAGGGGGAACCCTGTCATCTCAGGCAGAGTGGGGAGCATGGACTAAGAGCTCAAACTTTACTATCCAGGTGCCTGCTTCCTGGGCAAGCCTCAGTGTAAGGTGGGTGAGCCCAGGCAGCTTGCCCCTGCAGCTGGCCAGAGACAGAGGGGGTTATCCTGTGACTTCTGGGGCAGCTTGGCCCTGGGGTAGGCATCTGGGAAGACTGAGAGCCTTGCTCCTAAGGAAGTGGAGAGAAGGAAAGGCCTCTCAGTTTGGCCTTCTGATCCGACCAAGCTCTCTGTGCTAACAGATGGAAGATGTGTCTCTGGGGCATCCCCCAGCTCTGCCCCCACTTCAGAGCTGCCACCTTAGGTGTGAGAGGACCTGTCCCTGGCATGTGGCTGTGGTCCTGCTGGCCTTTCCTTGTGGGCTGATTCTAGTACCAGCCTCCACCCACCAGAGCTGGGAGATCACACACTGCCCCAGAGTCCAGGGGTACATTCCAGGGACAGTGGGAAAGGCCATTCCAGCTGGGACACTGGTCCCTGGGAGGCCTCTGGGTGCTTCTTCCTCCAATGGCAACACTCCAGGGCTTTCTGCTGAGTGGGCCTGGGCTGGCCCCTCCTAGGCTGGCTCCCTCCCTCAGATCCACCCAGCCCACCTCCCAGCAACCCTCAGCTGGCCCACGAACACATCGCATGACATGGGATGCTGTTAGAGAATGTACACAGAGTTGGCCGGGCGCGGTGGCTCACGCCTGTAATCCCAGCACTTTGGGAGGCCGAGGCGGGCGGATCACAAGGTCAGGAGACTGAGACCATCCCGGTTAACACGGTGAAACCCCGCCTCTACTAAAAATACAAAAACAAAATTAGCCAGGCTTGGTGGTGGGTGCCTGTTGTCCCAGCTACTCGGGAGGCTGAGGCAGGAGAATGGCTTGAACCCGGGAGGCGGAGCTTGCAGTGAGCTGAGATCGCGCCACTGCACTCCAGCCTGGGTGACAGAGCGAGACTCTGTCTCAAAAAAAAAAAAAAGAGAGAACGTGCAATGTACACTGAGAACACATTCCAAAGGCATCACTTGTCCCAGATGATGGAAGACAGAGGAGCAAAAATTGTTTCCTTGCTAAATAATGTAAAATGCCTTTGCTTTACTAAAACCAATACAGTTTGTATTGTGGAGCAGAATACAAAATTCACAAGAATTTTTCAGATAAGACAGCATGGGTGAATGGTCTTGACTTCAAAGAGCTACTTTGAATTACACCCATAGTGAAAGACCGGAAGCCCCCACCTACCCTTTCCCACCTCCAGGAGCTCTTTAGGGGAGCTGGAGAAGCACTGACCCAGGGGTCACCCAAAGGAAGAAAGGACGCCCGCCCCGCCAAGAGCTTTCTGGCATCCACCTGGAGCGGGGACTGGGGCCAACACAAGCTGGTTAGCGATTGGGCCTCTGGGTATTTCTGTGCATAGCAGTGACAGGTGGCAGAAGCAGCTGACGTGAGCTGGTCTTGCACTCGGGACCTGAGGCTGAGTGGCAGGAGTCACGTCCTCTCCGAGCCCCGCCAGTGCCATGCTCCAAAGCACAGGGCCCTCCTCGTAACCCGTCTCTCGCTGTCTGTGGGGTCTCCGTCATTACACATTGCGGTGGGCATCTGTCAGCTTGGGTGCATGTACTCCCCGGGCCTGCTTTCCTCAGCACCGCAGTGGGTGGGAGTCGCATCAGCATCCAGTTTGGGGAGCATCTTAGCCATTGGGGCTCCCAAGGAGCCAGCTGTGCTCCTCAGCCAGGACCAAGAGGCCTGGTCCTCAGATCCTCCTGGGACAGTGACTTCCTGCCATTTGCAGCTGGAGCCACACCAAGCAGACCTGTGTGGAGCTCCTCTGTGTGGCAAGGAGTGGGTCACCTTGGAGCTGGGTCCTACCCGGCCTCCTTGGAGCAGTGGCAAACGGTGCCCTGCGGAGAAATGCCCCTTAGGAGGAAGCTCACCTCTCAGCAAAGGCCGAGGGGCAGCCTTTGCCACCCCGTCCTGGCTGTTGGGGCAGGAAGCAAAGTTGACCCCGTGGAGGAAGCCCCAGGACTCGGGCAGATGCAGGCTTCTCTCCCAGGATTGGCTTCCCTGCCACCTGCGGGCCAGGTGGCTCCTTCCAGAGTGTGCATGACTATGGCAGCTCAGACCCTCCAGGGGTCAAGATCAGCCAGCTTTTCCTGTGACTGCCAGACAAATGCCCACCAACTGGGTGGCTTCACACAGAGATGTGCTCTCACAGCTGTGGAGACTGGAAACCAGAGCTCAAGGTCCCAGAGAGCTGTGCCCCCCCGAAGGCACTAGGAAGAGACCCTCTCTGGCCACTTGCAGCTCTGGTGGCTGCTGATCATCGTTATGGATCCATGGCTTGTGGCAACGGAACCCCAGTCTCTGCCTGCACTGTCCTCCCTCTGCGTGTGTCTGTGTCCCTACTTTCCTTTAAGGACACCAGTCATTGGATTAAGGCCAACCCCATCCGGTGTGAACCCATCTTAATGAATTACTAATTACATTTGTAATTTACTAATTACAAAGACTCCATTTCCAAATCAAGTCCCATTCTGAGGTTCCCTGTAGACATGAACATTTGAGGAACACTGTTCAATGCAGGGCTCCATATCGTGTAACACTGTTCAATGCAGGGCTCCATATCGTGTAACGCTGTTCAATGCAGGGCTCCATATCCTGTAACGCTGTTCAATGCAGGGCTCCATATCCTGTAACGCTGTTCAATGCAGGGCTCCGTATCCTGTAACGCTGTTCAATGCAGGGCTCCGTATCCTGTAACGCTGTTCAATGCAGGGCTCCATATCGTGTGGGCTTAGTCCCCAGGGCATGGTCCTGGGCATGGTCCCGGCCATTAGGCCTCACTGAAGGCAAAACTGACCCCCAGAAAACACCAGAAGCCTCCTGAGGGTTTGTTGTGCGCGGGGTTCTGCCCTAGGTGTTGTGAGAGGTGCAGTGAAGAGGCAGCGCAGCTTAGGCTCCGGGGGCTCCATGGTGTCGGGGAGTTTGCAGGCACCGTCCTGCGGTCACAGGTGGCGTGTTTTAAGGAGTTCGCAGGCATCGTCCTGCAGTCACAGGTGTGTTTTAAGGAGTTTGCAGGCACCATCCTGTAATCACAGGTGGCGTGTTTTAAGGAGTTCGCAGGCACCGTCCTGCGGTCACAGGTGGCGTGTTTTAAGGAGTTCGCAGGCACCGTCCTGCGGTCACAGGTGGCGTGTTTTAAGGAGTTCGCAGGCACCGTCCTGCGGTCACAGGTGGCGTGTTTTAAGGAGTTCGCAGGCACCGTCCTGCGGTCACAGGTGGCGTGTTTTAAGGAGTTCGCAGGCACCGTCCTGCGGTCACAGGTGGCGTGTTTTAAGGAGTTCGCAGGCACCGTCCTGCGGTCACAGGTGGCGTGTTTTAAGGAGTTCGCAGGCATCGTCCTGCGGTCACAGGTGGCGTGTTTTAAGGAGTTCGCAGGCACCGTCCTGTAATCACAGGTGGTGTGTTTTAAGGAGCATCACAGGAAGTACAGTTCCGTTCAGTGTTTATAGAGCATTTACTATATACACAGTAATACATATTTAGGGAAGGATGCAGATATGGGAAAGATGAGTTCCTGGCTTGGAGGAACTACTCACAGGATGCCCTCCTGTTGGGATGCTCAGGGACGGCCATGGGGCAGCAGGATAGGGCGGCCTCCCACAGCCACCCGCCGTGAACACACTGACCACCTTGGCTCCTGCCAAGACCACAGCACATCCCTATGGACCCCACGGCCTGATTGTCTTCATTCCACTTGAGGACTCCCAGCCCGTGTGTCCCCATTGATGGCCCCTTCCCCAGGTGAAGCCCTCTGGCGCTCTGGGCAGTGCGATTCTGCCCCTCCCTCCCACTCCCCTGCTTGCTCCTTCTCAGTCTCCAAGCTTCTCCTTCCAAAATGTTCCGTCATGTCTGCATGGCTGGCTCTCTCCTGACTACTCTCTTCTCCCTGCCCACGTGCCCTGAGGGCTTCTTCCCAGCCAGGGCTCTCTCTCCCACCTACTGGGGTGCAGGGATAGCTGCCCCTCTGTTTCTCTTCTTGGATCCAGGCCATCCATCTAACCGCCTACAGGGCAACTTGACCCATGTTTCTCTTGGGCAAGCCAGTAGGTCCCAGACAGGACAAATGGCCGTTCTTTCTGTTTCCCCAACCTACCTCTCTGATAACATTCCTGACCCCTGTAGATAATCCCACCCAAAAACCCAGGAGTCACCCCTTGCTCAATCCCTCCCCAACATCCCAACACTAGCATGTTTCTCTCCTTTATTTCTCTCGCATTCTCTCCTTCTCGCCATCCTCTCTGCCACCACCTTAATTCAGCCCAAACTAATCAATTGTGCATGTCCTAACCAGTCTTCCCACCTCCTTCCAGCTGGGCTGCCTGGTCTTCCGTCACCTGCTCAATATGGACTCGGCATCTGCTGGGTGCCAGGCACTGTTCTGGGCGCTGGGGAATCCTTATTCTCCTGTAGTTTCTATTCTAGCGGGGGAGAAAGACAACAAACAAGTTGCAAAGGAGACTGTCAGATGTTGATGCGTGCTGGGCAGCGAACTTCCCCTGGATGGTCTGGGAGAGGGTACCAGGGCGGCTGCTTTATAGGCCGGGGGAGGTCAGAGGAGGCCTGGATGAGAAGGTGATATTGAAGCTGGGGTGTGAATGACAGGCAGGGCCCAGCCACAGTAAGACCGTGAGGGGAATATTCCAGGACAGGGAATCAGGAGCAAAGCCCCCAGGGAGAGGGCAAGCCTGGCACGTTGGGGGAGCTGCAGCCAGAATAGCGGAAGGGGAGGTGGAGGGGGTTGCGGGGATGGGAGAGGGCCAGGGGGGTCAGCAGAGGCCACATGGGATGCATCACCCAGAGTAGGGGGCTGGGCTTTTATTCTGAGGTCAGTGGGGAGCCACGAGAGGGGCGCTGTCACGCACAGGTGTATGTTTGCAAGAACGCTGCAGCTGCCATGTGGAGAATGAATTGTGTCTCCACCGGCAGAGACTACTCCAGGGCTTTTGCGTCCGTTGGGGCAAGAAGTGATTGTGGCTCTGACAAGGCCGGAACAATGACTCCTGAGGGACAGGGTGGGTTTGGGGTCATTTGGAGGTGAAGTCAAAGGGGTGATTGTGGCTCTGACAAGGCCGGAACAATGACTCCTGAGGGACAGGGTGGGTTTGGGGTCATTTGGAGGTGAAGTCAAGGGCTCTGCTGATGATTTGAATATGAAGAACGGGAGAGGATGATGAGTAATAACACCTAGATTTGGGGCTTCAACCACCAGAGGGACAGCAAACCATTTCCTGAGATGGAAAAGTTTGAAGAAGCAGCAAACCCGGGGGGATAGGGGAATCTAGTGTTCAGTTTTGGTCACGTTACAGCTGACAATCTCATTAAAGACGCTGGATTCACAGTGGGGTCTGAAAGTCTGGAGGCCAATTAGAGATCCAGAATGGAGATGACATTTAGGAGACCTCCGCGTGCAGATGGCATTTAGCGCCCTAGGTCTGAGCACGAAGATTCCATGAAAGAGCACAGATGAAGCAGAGGAGAGGCTGCAGGATCAAGCACAGGCTCCCCTGGTATGTGGACACCAAGCAGACGAGGAGCTGGCCAAGGAGGGAGGAGGACAGCTAGTGCAACGGAGGGAAACCAGCAGGATGTGACCCATGGAGGCTAAGAAACGAAGGTGTTTCAAAAAAAAAGGATGTGGTCAGGCAGGTCAGATGCCAAGCGGGCAGCTGGGTAAGAGCCCTCCAAGCAGGGGGAGGTGGGTAGGAAGGTCCTGAGGCAAGAGGGAGCTCCACGGATTTGCAGAATTCAGAGAAGTGGCTGGAAAATCCAGGTGACACGGCACCATACCTGTCTCTGAGCTCAGAGTCACAGCCTTCCGCAGCCTGGGACCAGATGAGAAAGGGCAGGAGCCTCCTAGATTCTTGCCTGGCCCAGGAGAGCGCGTGCCTCCCACTGCCTCATCCACTGCTCGTTCAGCAGAAGGAAAGGCCCTGTCCCCTGCTTTTCCCATCTTGCACCTCTGGTGTTGGTCTCGCCAACCTTTTGATAGGTCCATGGGCCCCAGGAGGGCAGCTTCTCTGTCCCTGGGCTCGTGGAGATGTCGCACATCCGCTCTGAGTCCCAGAGACAGATTCCTTCTTCATGGCCCCCCGCTGGGGAGCAGGGGCTCCAGGTGAGCCACAAAGCAGGAACAAAGTGTGATTCACCCCCAAACACTGTGTTGATATCTGACTTGGTGGAGACAGCTCCAGGGCCCTGACCGCTGGTTGTTGCTGGGGGCAAGAATCATGCAGATTCACCGGAAGCCTGCCTGGCAGGCCTGCTCAGGCAATTATGCCCCAGCTCCTAAATCGATTACATCGGACTCTCATTATTCCTTTTTTTTTTTTTTTTTGGCAGAGTCTTGCTCTATCATTCAGGCTAGAATATAGTGGCTACATTTCAGCTTACTGCAGCCTCTCTGCCTCCTGGGTTCAGGTGATTCTCCTGCCTCAGCCTCCCAAGTAGTTGGGATTACAGGTGTGCACCACCACACCCAGCTAATTTTTGTATTTTTAGTACAGACAGAGTTTCACCATGTTGGCCAGGCTGGTCTCGAACTCCTGACCTCAAGTGATCCACCCGCCCTGGCCTCCCAAAGTGCTGGGATTACAGGCGTGAGCCACCGTGCCCAGCCGGACTCACATTATTCTACCACAGCATTCGGATGTGGGTCAGCTGTTCCACTAAAAGCATAGCCTTGAAGAAAGGCCTCTTGGCAAAGCTGGGACCACAGAGAGACCAGTCAGGGAATCTGGCTGGTCCAGGCCAGTGGTGGGCTGACATCTTTAGCCTTTCCTGGGATTGGGCTCTCAGAATCCATCTCCCTGGAAACCAAGGGAGGTGCCAGTCTGTGTATGCAGCTGCCGGGAGAAGTGGTCCTGAGACCCAGAACACCCACCATGGAGAAGAGAAGACACAAGTGCTGGTTGGGGCCTAGTGCAGCCTTTAGGGGGACACGGGTTCCTAGTGGTCCTGAGCGAGGTGAGAGGACACCCTTCCCATCCAGTCCAGTGCTCAGCCTCTAACTGGGGCCAAGGACAAAGCCCTGTCCTTTCAGAAGCTCCTAAAAATACACATATCTCTGACCCTTCAGAGCAGCCCAGCAACCTTGTTGTCACAGATGTGGGGGCACATCTGTGACACCAGGACATTCAAAATAGTCTTTGATAGGCTGAAGACTGGCTCCCTCCCCGGCAGTAATCTGCTGAGACTTTGCACCTGTTGTGAAATCAGAGTCCTTTGTTAGGGGAAAAACAGTGAGAGGCAGGTATGTGTCATATGGACCATACTTCAAGAATAACAGGAGACTTTTTTAAAAATCAGGCGGGGCGCAGTGGCTCACACCTGTAATCCCAGCAATTCGGGAGGCCAAGGCGAGCGGATCACCTAAGCTCAGGAGTTCAAGACCAGCCTGGCCAAAATGATGAAACCCCCTCTCTACCAAACATACAAAAATTAGCCACGTGTGGTGGCACAGGTGGCACCTGTGGTCCCAGCTACTCGGGAGGCTGAGGCAGGAGAATCGCTTGAACCCAGGAGGCAGAGGTTGCAGTGAGCCAAGACCATGCCATTGCACTCCAGCCTGGATGACAAAAGTGAAACTCCTTCTCAAAAAAAAAAAAAAAAAAATCAGTGGCAAGCCAGGCATGGTGGCTCACACCTGTAATCCCAGCACTTTTGGAAGCCGAGGCAGGAGGATCGCTTGAGGTCAGGAGTTCAAGACCTCCTGACAAGGTGAAACCCTGTCTTGACAAAAAATACAAAAATTAGCCAGTTATGGTGGCACAGGTGGCACCTGTGGTCCCAGCTACTCGGGAGGCTGAGGCAGGAGGATCCCTTGAGCCTGGAGGTTGAGGCTGCAGTGAGCTGAGATTGTGCCATTGCACTCTAGCCTGAGTGACAGAGCGAGACCATCTCAGAAAAAAAAGAAAAAGAAAAATCAGTGGCAGAGGGAAAACAGTTGATACACCAAAAACAAACGAAGGTTGTTCGGGAGTTGGAACTTGTCCCATAGTCCAATCTCCTCATTCTTCTGGAAGGAACCCAGGCCCCAGGAAGAGCAGCTGCTGGCCCCAAGCCATCGCTGAATCAGGATGGAAGTCACCTCCTGACTCCTGCATGCTCTCCTCCCTCTGTCTGCCTCCCCTTCTCCATCCCACGGCCAAATTCACCCGTGCCCCAGAAGCTAGGACACAAAGGCAGATAAGAAATGAGCCAGCTAGTGGGCACGGTGGCTCACGCCTGTAATCCCAGCACCTTGGGAGGCCAAGTTGGGCGTATCACCTGAGGTCAGGAGTTCAAGACCAGCCTGATCAACATGGTGAAACCCCGTCTCTACTAGAAATACAAAAAATTAGCCGGGTGTGGTGGCAGTTGCCTGTAATCCCAGCTACTCAGGAGGCTGAGATAGGAGAATCACTTGAACCCGGGAAGCAGAGGTTGCAGTGAGTCACGATCGCGCCACTGCACTCTAGCCTAGGCAACAAGAGCGAAACTCCATCTCAAAATAAAAAGAAAGAGCCGGCTGGGAGCCCTGGGCGGCTTCTGTGTGGTGGGTTGTGGTTTCTTTGGCGAGGTCAAGGTTCGCCTCCAGTGTCCCTGCAGAGTGAGCTGACACTCTCCTGGCATTCACACTGGCAGGAGAGAGGGAGCAGTGACCTGGCTCTAGCCCTCTGCTCCCTGGCCCTCACGCAGAAGGACCAGTTCTGGCATCAGCAGATCGGGAGGTACCCAGTGGAGGCCTCGGAGTGTCTTCTGTCATACCAAATCCTGAGATGTGCTGGCATGTGGGCGAGGAACTCTACCCCAGTCCCACACCCCATTTGGTGGTCTTGAGAAGAGCTGGTGACATCCTGCATCACTTCAGTGGCATCAAGCTGCATCGATTGGTCTTGAGACACATGGCAGACTTCTGAGTCACCAGGATTGTTTCTTTCAGCAAAACACCTTCTGGCACAGAGTTGCCACCAGGAGGGACAGCAGCTGACATCTGCACACGCACTACCTGCCAGGACCTGGCCATGAAGTACTGATGCGTACCCACGTGTAGTGACTCACTGAGACTTCCCGGCAACCTGTGAGGCCCCTGTTCCACAGACGGAGATGCTCAGACAACAGTGAGTGGGTGGCGCAGAGAAGAGTCACACACAGCAGTGTGACCCCATCATCCGTTCTTGACCTCCATGCCATGCGAGGCTTCTGGAGCCTCTTCCTGTTGCACCTGAACTACTTTGGAGCTGCCTCCCAGGGCTAGAGCCTGTCCTTGCTTCCCGGTTATTCACGACAACCGTCAGTGGAGTGCCCATTAGGTGCCAGGCACTGTGTCACGTGATGAGGATCAGAAGAAATGGATCAGATGAGGACCTGCAGTTAATGAGCTTCCCGTCCAGGGGAGGAAACATCCGAACTGACCACCTGCCTTAGCACGAACAAGCATTTGGGGACCTTATAATGGAGGATGGTGACTTCCCGGGGAGGCCTGGGAGGGATTTCTTGAAGAAATGACCCCCAAACCAAGATCTGAAGGATGAGCACAAGTTAACTCCATGAAGAGAGAAGGCAAACATTCCGGGCCGCAGGAACGGCGTGCGCAGAAGCTCTGTGGTGGGAGGGAGCCATTGAAGCCAGTGAGGCAGAGGGGCAGGCAGTGAATCAGGCCACAGGGGCTGGAGGGACCCTCAGAGCCAGGGCTGTGTGCACCAGGCTTTATCCCCCACGGAGAGGAAAGCCACTGAGGGTTCGAGAGGCAGGGACGTGACCAAGTTGGCTTCTGAAGAAGCGCACATGGCAGCCACATGGAGAACAAGATTGAAGGAGGTTCAGAGAGGATGAGGGGAGACCAGAAAATCATCCTGGCTAGAGATGATGGTAACTTGGCAGTTCTGGGGGCACAGGGACAGTGTGAGAGCCACTGAGGAGATGGCATCAGGAGGTCTTGTGGATGGATTCATTATGGAGGCTCCATGTCATTCACCTTGGAGGAGGACCAGTCAGGAGTTGAGCTGAGTTTAAGGAGCTCTTGGGACATCTGTGTGAAAAGTCAATGGCAGGTGGGTGTAGCCCCCAGAGCTGAGAGAACAAATAGACAAGAGAGCAAGAGAGAGAGAGAGAGAAGTCTGAAATGTCTGCGTGGAGGTGGCACTGAATAAAGCACATCTGTGGGTGTGGAGGAAATTGATAAGCGTGACAATATTGCTGAGTCCCAAGGCCAAGAACTTCTGTCTTAATTATCGTTGTGCCCCAATGTAGGGGTCCAGGGACACAGTAGGGTCTCGATGAAGGTTTCTTCAAGGGAGGGAAGGAAGGGAGGGAGGGAGGGAGGAAGGGAGGGAGGGAGGGAGGGATAGATGGCCTAGTGGTATCTTCAGGGCCATTGTCCTCAGGGCTGACGGCAGCTTCAGGATCCAGCCGCCCGGATATCCTCTCTGACATCAGAACCAGGCTGGGTAGGGTGTCCAGGACTAACCAGGCAGCATTGCCTCCCTTTGGGTCTCCCTGTCACTGAACAAGCTCCAGGCAAGTGACCCAAGACCAGAATGCAGAAGCTTGACCCTCAGTTACCTGTTTATTGTATGTGCCCTGAGGCTGCCTTCATTGCTTTTAAAGGGCCACCTGGTGAGAAATCCTCCCTTCAGCTCACTGAAGCTGGAAGAGAAAGGAAAAAGCACTTTTCTTCCTGGAGCTGCTCAGCCCTCTCTCTAGGCCTCAGAGAGGGAGGGGGTTTCTCAAGCTGGTCCTTGACAAGTCACTACCTGGTAGGTTGTGGTGCATGGACCCTGGAGGAGCGCCTCATCTGACCCTCTGTAATGCCCCTGACCCAGTCCCATATTAGCCTGGTGAAGGAAAGAATGAATGAATGAATGAATGAATGAATGAGTGAGTGAGTAGGTGAGTCGGGGCCATGAAAACCTCCCTATCCACAGGAATCCTGCTGCTTCAAAACACACTGGTGTGACAGTAACAGTAATGATCACCAGCCAGGCCCCAGGCCTGGTGCTTCACATCATGGCCCTGTTGAAGCCTCCCAGCACCCAGCCTCAGGTTGTCATTCACAGGCACCTCACCCCCAAACTGGGTCATAAACTATATGGAAGAAACAGTGTTGATAGGAAGCAGCCCGTCCACCCATCTGTCATTCAGCAGTACCTGCTAGAACCAAGGCTTTACCCATCAACCAGGCATCCCCTCACCCCCCAGGAACTCACAGCCCAGGGCAGGGGGCACACAGGACAACACAATCAATGTGATGAGTGCTTGAGTGTCCAGGAGGTGTGAGAAGCCAGGGGAACCCCTCTGTGCCTCCATCTGGAGGGAACACACTTGACAGTGGCTAATTCTCTATCAAAACTGTAATGTGTGCTCATAGGAGTGCCCTTCATATATAGAAAGAATGTGCAAGTGTTAATGTATCAGTCTGTTTTCACACCGCTGATAAAGACATAGCCAAGACTGAGCAATTTACAAAAGAAAGGGGTTTAATTGGACTTACAGTTCCACGTGGCTGGGGAAGCTTCACAATCATGGTGGAAGGCAAGGAGGAACAAGTCACATCTTACACGGATGGCAGCAGGCAAAGGGAGAAAGAGCTCTTACAGGGGAACTCCTCTTTTTAAAACCATCAGATCTCGTGAGATGTATTCACTATCATGAGAACAGCACAGGAAAGACTTGCCTCCATGATTCAATTATCTCCGACTGGGTCCCTCCCACAACACATGGAAATTCAAGATGAGATTTGGGTGGGGACACAGCCAACCATATCAGTTAGCCACCTGTCAAGTTAAAGGGAGCACCATCCACATAAGACCACCTTTATTGCTGCACCAACTGCAAGGGGTCCCCTAGACCACCCTCAGGTTTGATCATTCACTGGAAGGACGCAGAACTCACCAAAAGCTCTCATACAGTTGCACTCTATTACATCAAAAGGATACAGATTAAAATCAGCCAAGGGAGGAAGGGCACAGGGCATAGTCTGGGAAGGTACCAGACATGGAGCTTCCACTGTCCTCTTCCCCGTGGAGTCATGAAAAGCATGACTTTCCTGGCATTGATGTGTGACAGTACCCATGGAGTACTGCCAATCAGGGCACCTCACCATAGCCCTGGTGTTCAGAGTTTTTATTGTAGCTCCATCACACAGGTGACTGCCCTCCCTCTCCAGCTCCTCCAGAATCAGCTGATACCACGTGACCCAAAGCCCCCACCCTAAGTCACATTGTTGGTCTTTCTGGCACAGCCAACCCCTACCCTAAAACTATACAGTGTGGCCAGCATCTACCCTAAATCATATGGTTAGACCAGTCTGTGACCCAAGAATCCCAGGCAAACAAAGAAACTCCAATCAGGCATGGTATTCCAAGGGCTTAGAGTTCACCTCCCAGAAGGTGAGGACAAAAGCCAGACCTCTCTTTGGGCAAGGTTAAATTCTTTTTTTTTTTTTTTTTTGAGACGGAGTCTCGTTCTGTCCCCCAGGCTGGAGTGCAGTGGCGCAATCTCGGCTCACTGCAAGCTCTGCCTCCCGGGTTCACGCCATTCTCCTGCCTCAGCCTCCTGAGTAGCTGGGACTACAGGCGCCCGCCACCACACCCGGCTAATTTTTTGTATTTTTAGTAGAGACGGGGTTTCACCATTCACAGGATGGTCTCGATCTCCTGACCTCGTGATCTGCCCATCTCGGCCTCCCAAAGTGCTGGGATTACAGGTGTGAGCCACCGCGCCCAGCCGGTTAAATTCTTTCCTACACAAAATGCCATCTTCCCACTCCTCTGCACCCACCTGCTTGCACCTGCTTCCCCTACTCCTCACCCCAGAGACCAGATTCTTTTCGGTATCTTTATCAAGGGAGGAAAGGGTTGTTGTGTGTCTGAGGTGTTTGTTGTTGTTGTTGTTAAAGCATGGCTCCTACACAGATCTTATGTAGTATTCAGCAGTTCTCTGGGGACAAAGAGCACATTTTACTATGAGAAATAGTTTGAGTGAATACTTTGTCGTCTGCAGAAAATATTGTGCAAAGCTCCAGTTTTCCTAGGTGGAGATGTGAGATTAACTAAATTATAGATCAGTCCACCTAAGATGTGAAATTAAATGAAAAATTCCAGGAGCCTTTGACTGCTAAGGTGATTATTCTAACATATGATTCCAATCACCTTTTTAAATTGCTCACCTGTGCCATGGTCCACAGTGCCCTGGAAACAACACTGTCTCCTGTCTCCGTCCTGCAGACGGCACCCCTGGCTCCAGCAATGCTCTCCTCTCAGTCAAGTGTCCTCTCGATGGCTCCATTTGCTGTGCAGGGTTGTGAACGGCTCCATTTTAAGCCACCAGCTCCCTCCCTCCGGCCCTCTCTGCTGTCTCCCTCTCCTGTGCGGGGGGCTGGGAGGCTGAAGGAAGCCCTAGCACCACTGTCCCCTCCTCGATGGCTGCCCTTCTCCAACAAGACTTCTCTTCCTCTCCTCAACACTGATGGGAATGGATCGGACCTTGCAATTAGTGCCCAGCTGGGTGCAGACAGGGATCTCTGAGCCAGGGCGGGGACCTGGAGAGAGATCATTCCTGCTCAATAATTCACTCTTAAGGGAAAGGAAAGCTACGAATGCAGCATTCAGCCATTTTCCAAGACATTAACAATTCAGTGTAATTCCTAAGGCATAAAAAATGCATCATTGCTCTAATTTTATAAGCTCCATGATGTTTATTATGACATCAGAAGGTCTGGTCTGGGTCACCCAGGAGAGCTAAAGCCAGGAGAAACCGGTAGATAGCTCTGCACAGAGGTGCTACGGAGCCAGCCCAGAAATGCTGCAGACACAGCCCCCACGAGGTGGGGCCTGATGCCCTGGAAGCCCCCAGCACTCTGGAACTTGGAAATGCCTGACGCATTCATCATGAATCTTTACACCCCTCCCCTGGAAAGCAGCAGGCAAGAGCGAGCTTTGAGCAGAGAGAAGAGGGCGCGGCAGGGAGCCTGAAGCTCCAAGGCCCCCAGTTGCCCTCAAAGACATCATTCCTCCCCTGGTGTTCTCATTTTTTCATTCCCGGTAACAGAGTGAGTGGGTGCTCATTTTTATATTTGGTGAAACACCCTGGCATTATTCCAAGTCACTTGAAAGTGAGATTAGACCAGGAGGATCATTGGGTGGGGCTGTGTTTCTTGTTCCCGCTCTGGAGACAGAGCACGATCCATGGTATTTCACTTTGGACATAGGTGCTTCTTAGGCCCTGGGGGGCAGCAGAGCCAAGCAGGGGACAGCCTCCACTTCGTTGGTTCCAGAGCCAGTGAGGTGCTGGCCTGCATGGGACTGTGGCTGCACCATGAGGGGCCACAGTGAAAAAGTGACCCAGGGTGCCAAAGAGAGATCAGCAGGGGGTGGGGGCATGCGTGTGTGTGTGTGTGTCATATCTGCGCTTTTCCCTGGCCACTTTTTTCTTTTTCTAAGTAATGTCATTTAGCACCAAAGGTATCTGCAAATGCTCCCTGAACTAAATATGTCAGCTCTGCCTCCCCTGGTGCAGGAGACGGCTGTCATTTAAAATGTACTTGCGCATAATTGGGCCTTCCTTTGTGATTGCTCTGTCTCCTGTTGGTAACAGCACAGCTCCTCTCTTCATGACCTTAGTACTTATTATTCTTAGGGAGTAGCTAGTTGCTTCCCTAAAAGGACAACTTTCCAGCTCTCATTTTCACGGGTACCTGACAGTGGCTGTGAGGATGGTGATGTCAAAATGGCTTTCTCATAAATGTCACGTCTTTTGACTCCACTGTTGCCTACGAGAGAGCACACTTGTTTAATTAGATCTCTAAGTTTTTGTTGTTGTTGTTGCTGTTTTGTTTTGTTTTTTGATACGGAGTCTCTCACTGTCACCCAGGCCAGAGTACAGTGGCGCAATCTCGGCTCATTGCAACCTCCACCTCCCAGGTTCAAGCAATTCTCCTGCCTCAGCCTCCCGAGTAGCTGGGACTACAGGCACCACCACCACACCTGGCTACTTTTTTGTATTTTTAGTAGAGACAGGGTTTCACTATGTTGGCCAGGCTGGTCTCGAACACCCGACCTCATGATCCACCCGCCTCAGCCTCCCAAAGTGCTGGGATTACAGGCGTGAGCTACAGTGCCCAGCCAGTTTTTTTTTTTTTTTTTAAATAAATGTTATCTGCTTTATAAGAAAGCCACACCATGACAGCTTGATTTAGTGCATTTTTTGAGAGTACTTTTCTGATTAAAATGCCCATTTACCACTGTGACTCTACTGGGCTGTAGGGTACACGGCATCCTCTTTGAAGGCTCAGCGGGGTCTTTCTGCCTCATGGAAAAGTTGACTGTAGCCCCACAGGACCGCTGATGCTGTCTCAGACCTGAAGACTGGTGTCTTCTGAGCACCTCCTCAGGAGCTTGAGAAGGGTTGGACCCTGCACAGGGAGCCGTAGAGAAGGCCATGGCAGCCCATACACTCTGCACGGGAGGATCTGTGAGCCCTTAGCCAGGTGAAGAGGTGCATGGACATGTGGGAATTCTTGCTTAGAAGAAACAGCTTGTATTGCTCTGCTGGTGCAGGCTGGGCTGGGTGGGACCTGTGAGTTAAACCAGTGCATGCTAGGAGGTCTGGGCCTGGGTCTTCTCACTCCAGCTACTCCTGAATGGCTACAGAATAAGATTCCGTTGGAGCACCTCTCTTGTATGTGTGTGGGATTACTCAATCTGCCTAAGGCATCCTGGCCAGCTCCCTCACACAGCTGCTGTGCACACGGGAAAGGCAAACTCATTCTAACAGCATAGGGAGGAAACTGGCAGGAAGGCATCTGCCACCCTGAAAGATCTGGAGCATATCCTGAGGACAGGAGGACATAAAGTGATGGTGATTTCCGGGTTCTATCCCCTGAGTCCTCACTGAGCACCCACCAGGCCCTGGGCTATCTACTTAAGTTTATTACCCAATTTCACCCCAGCCGTATTCCAGGAGATCTTTCCATCCCCATTCTATTGAAGAGGAGCCTGAATCTTAGAGGAGTCAAGTGACTTGTCCTGTGTCACACCGTTGGGGATTCAAACTCAGGGCCATCTGACATTGCAGCCCAGTGGGCACTTTTTCACCATGCCTTCCCACCACCTGAATTGATTTGGGACAATCTGCCTTTTAGCATCCTGCTCCCCTTCACAGCAGAGATGTCTCTGCATTTCCCCCACTTTACTGGGGAGAATAGCTGTGTATTTTATCATCCAACATGTATGTAATAGTGGGGGCCTGGTAGAAGTTGCTGGCGGAATGGATGGGCCTGTGTCAGCCAGCAGGGAGAATGAGTTGAAGGTGGTTTCACTCTGCTTCTTTGGGTTCTTTTCTGCATTATGTCCATTAGGAGAAACCTGTCGGTTTTTGCGCTGATGGCTAATGCATCTCTTCCTCCCTCCATATTACAGCTGGCACCTTCCCAGGATGACGCCAATCATGGCATGTCCTGGTAGCAAACACCTTTTCTCCCCACTATCCTCCGCATCACTGTCAGGACCATTATCTCTGGCCATATAACAAGCCAACCTAAAGCTGAATGGCTCGAAATGATGAGAATGGGTACGTTCTCTTGATGCCGTGGGTTGGCCAAGCTCACACATGCAACTGCACTCATGGGACTGATGATTTTAAGCCCAGAGTCCCTGCAGCTGAAGCATAGGGGCACCTGCTCTGTCAGGTCATGCTGGCCATGCACTGTGACCCCCCCCAACATGGCCTTAGACCTGTCCCTTCAGCAGCAACAACGGATTTGTATTAAACAGGATTTTTAAAGAATTATGTTGAGACTCTAGTCCAGGGTGTCCAATCTTTTGTCTTCCCTGGGCCACAGCAGAAGAAGAATTGTCTTGGGTCACACATAAAGTACACTAACACTAACGATAGCTGATTAGGTTAAAAAAAATCACACACACAAAAAAATTTCATAATGTTTTATGAAAGTTTACGAATTTGTGTTGGGCCACATTCAAAGCTGTCCTGGCTGGCATGCGGCCCACTGGCTGCGGGCTGGACAATCTTGCAGTGTAGTCTAAACTGATTTTACAGAGGAGGAAACTGAGGCACAGGAAGGGAAAGGAGCTTGCCATACAGGTAGTTCTGGGGGGCAAGGGGGGGTGCGGAACTGGAACCAGAGCCCAGGCTGCTGACCCCAGGCCAGGACCCCATTCCCCACCTCAGTGCCTCCTTCTTCCTGGACGGCTCAGGGGCCTTGACAGGTGCAGCTCAGCTGGAGATGTCTGAGGCTCTCTGCAAAGCTCCCCCTTTCCCCGAGTCAGCCAACCGTTGTGATCTGCAAGGAGAATCCCAAGTTCTGAATGCTGTTCTCACCAGGATCCCCAGCTGTCAGGGACATCATCATGGCCAGCAGGGACTTCACAGACTCACCTCTGGCTTTTTCACGACCTTCAGAAGCACCGTGAGAAACTGCCTGTCTTCTGACATCTTCTGCCCTGGGCATCACCATCGTTGTGACTCAGGGCCTCCCCTGTGCCAGACTCATCTCCTCACTGAGTAGTCACGGGACAGGGCCTGTCTATTCAGATTCCCCTCCTGCCACTGTACCCCACATAGGCCCAGACCGACTCACTGGGAGGATCAGCCATCAGACTCTCCTGACCTGGGCCTAGCTTTTTCCGTCAGTCAGTCTTCTTTTCTCAAGTTAAATCCATTGATTTCTATTCTATACTTCTTCATTCTCTTTCTCTTCTCCTCTGTCTATGTGTGTGTGTTACAGCTTTATTGAGACATAATTAACATACCATACAATTTACCTATTTGAAGTACAAAGTTTCTGAGTGTTTTCACAGGGTTGTGCAGTCATCACCACAAACTAATTTTACAACATTTTCATCCCCCAAGAAAAATCCTGGTGCCCACCCCTCCACCACCCTCCCTAGGCAATTATTGATCTATTTTCTGTCACCATAAACTTTCCTAATCTGGACATTTTCTATAAATGATATAATACAATGTAGGGACTTGTGGCTGGCTTCTTGCACTTAGCATGATGTTTTTAAGGTTCACCCATGTTGTAGCATGAATCAGTATTTCCTTATTTTTATTGCTAAGTAAATGTCCATATGTATGGACATCTCTTTTCATTCTCTTGGATATATACCTAGGAATGGAATGGCTGGGTCACATCATAACTTTATAATTAACCTTTTGAAGAACTGCCAGACTGTTTTCCTAAGTAGCTGTGCCATTTTACATTTCCACCACCAGTGTAAAAAGTTCAAATTTCTCCACATCCTTGCCAACGCTTGTTATTCTCTTTCTTTGTGATTATAGTCACTGAGTGGGTGTGAAGTGGTATCTCATTGTGGTTTTGATATGCATTTCCTCAGTGACTTTGATTTCCTCAAATCAAATGTTGAGCATTATTGATTATTGCCCTTATTATTGATTTTCTTTGGAGAAATGTCTATTCAGATACTTTGCCCATTTTAAAAACTGGGTTCTTTGCTTTTTATTTTTGAGCTGTAAGAGTTCTCTTTATATTCGAGATACAAGTCCCTTATGAAATATGAGACTTGCAAATATTTTCTCCCTTTTAGTGAAATGTCTTTTTACTTCTTGATGTTGCCCTTTGAAGCAAAGAGTTTCTCAATTTTGATAATGTTCAATTTATTTATTTTTTCCTTTGGTTGCTTGTGCTTTTGATATATTTAAGAAACTATCGCCAAATCCAAGGTCATGAAGGTTTACTGCCGTATTTTTTTTCCAAGAGTTTTGTAGCTTTACCTCTTATATTTAGGTCTTTGATCCACTTTGAGTTACATTTTATATATGGTGTGAGGCAGGGGTTCAACTTCATTCTTTTTCATGTGGATAGCCCATTGTCCTAGCCCCATTTGTTGAAGACGATTCTTTCCCCATTGAATTGCCTTGTCAGCTTTACCTGTGGCTTTTAAAAATATTTTCTATTTCTTCAAGCCTTAAAGATATACTGAATATGCATCTTGCTCTTATTTTTAAATTGTCACTTAGTTTGAGCAGAATCTTATGATTTTTTCTTTTACTGGAAGTTGATATATACAGAAACATCTGATTTCTTATCAGACAGGAGAGGTTAGATTATACTGCAGTAACAACCAATTCAATCTCAGGACTGGATTTCTCATTCATGCTACAAGTCCAACTACAACTGCTAGGGAGGGCCCTACTCATCATAGTCACACAGGGGCCCAGGCTGGCAGAGGCTACCTCTTCCTATAAACAAGGTTGCACAATTGCCAGGGCCGGGGGAAAGAATGTGGTGGGCAGGTCACTGGCTCTTAAAGCTTCTATCTGTAATAATACACATCAGATTTACTCATGTTTCATTGGCTCAAGAAAGTCACATGGTCACATCTAACTTTAAAGGGTTCAGGCCAGTGCAAAGCACCCCCAGGGATAGCAACCAGAGATATTTGGTATATAATATTAATGACTACCATTTCCCTGGAGTGTATTGAAATGTAACAGGTGTAATGAAATCAGTTGGTGTGGACTTTCTGTTATGCATCTTGAACTTTAATCATTGTAGTAAAATTCCTTTGTAGAGACTGAGGCTGCATCGAGCCAAGATCATACCATTGCTCTCCAGCCTGGGCAACAGAGTGGGATCCTGTCTCAAAAAAAAAAAAAAATCCTTTGTAGAAATTTTCAGACTGTTCTGTTAAACAAATGATATCTACTTAATGGTAAGAGTTTTTAGGTGCTTGGAATAGGGCAGAATGAACACAGGCTCTGAAGTGAAACCCAGATCCACTGCTTTCCAGCTGTGTGGCTTTGAGCAAGTTATCTGACTTTTTGAAACTTTTGTCTTACCCTCTATAGAATATCCTGCTTGCAGGAGAATTTGCAGCAGTGTATGTGAGTGCCTAGCACAACAGCAGGCAGATAACAGGCATCCAACAGAGTGAAATTCCCTTCTTCCTCCTCTGCAACAGGATCCACCCCCTGGGTTCATCCTGAGACCCTCAGCAGGGTTAGGGCTGATATATCAACTCCCTGTATCTGCTTTTTTTCTCCCCCTTTTTGAGACAGGGTCTTGCTCTGTTGCCCAGGCTGGAATGCAGTGGTGTGATCATGGCTTACTGCAGCCTCAACCTCCTGGGTTCAAGCAATCCTCTCGCCGCAGCCTCCCAAATAGCTAGGACTACAGACACACACCACCACACCCAGCTAATTTTTTTAAAAAAAATTGTAGAGAGGAGGTCTCACTATGTTGCCCAGGCTGGTCTCGAACTCCTGGGTTCCAGTGATCCTCCTGCCTCAGCCTCCTAAAAGTACTGGGATTACAGATGTGAGCCACTGTGCCTGGCTGTATCTGCTTTAAAGGACAAAAATTGCACTTAACCTGGGTACTGCCAATGGACTCATAACTGAGTATTCTTTTTCTCTATTTTACAAAACAACCCAGGTATGCTCAAAGTCCCATAAAAACCCAGTGTAACAATATGCTTGAATCACACGAGTGCCTTATTCTCTCATTTTCTAACTTGGAAGAAAGAACATGAATACCACAAGGAACCACCTGTGGAGATTCAGTTCTAGGGCGCTGGCAGCTGTCGGGGCTCGCCTCAGGAGCACCCAGCTCATCCCGCCCTAGCTCTGCCTGACTTTCCAAGAAAGGGACCCAAGGAAGCCTCCTGCTCCTGTGGTGGTGAGGACTCAAAGTGGTAGGCACTCCAGGAGAAAAACGAGCCCAGCCGAGAAACAGTACCAGGACATTCCCCATGCAGAAACGTCACCCCAGGCTCCTGACCCCAACCCACTCAGCAGGGCTCAGCCAGTGCCTCCTGGGCTGCTGCAGCCATGACCCCACCTGTCCCACCTGCTCGGCAGAGGTGGGGCTGCTGGAGGAAGGGTGAGGGGTCATGGGTACCCCTGAGGCCCCTCCTCAGAAGCTGGGATGCCAGGGCTGAAACTTGTGTCTGCCAAAACAAACAAACAACAACAAAAACAACAACAGGAAAAAGAACTTCCCCACCTGAGAGAGAAAAGACTGAAGATTCCTTCTCTTTAACTGGGTTTCAGGTGCCTGAACTGGATCCAAATCACCACGAGTTCCCTGGCACTTTAGAGTACAGAGGCAGGCGCTGTCTCTCCTGTCAGCCTCCACCCCTGCTGGTCTCTTGCTCACAATCCATTCAGAGCAATTCAACGACCATCAGCTGAGCACTTACAGTGTGCCCCGCCAGCACTGTGCAAGCTGCTGGGATAAGTCAGGCTTTGTTCTTGTTCTCAAGGAGATGAGGGCTGTCTTGCTCTTAGTGAAAAACAACTAACTTCTAGAAACACTTTTTATTAATGTATGATGGACATATGGAAAAGTGCACATATTCTAAGTATGCAACTCAATGATTTTTCACAAACTAAAACCAGTGCCCAGGTCGAGATTAAAACAGCACCAGAAACCCAGAAGCCACCCCAACCCCAGCCTCCAGCCACTCCTCCTCGCCCCCAAGTACCCCGTTTTGACAAAGCTGGCAACGGTAGCTAACTTTGATTGAAGGTACATCAGTGCCAGGCACTGGTACATGCACCTTCCACCTACTGATTCCTTTAACTCCCGCACCATAGATATGAAGGCACAGACAGTGGGGCACACAGCTAGCAACGAGCCCACTCTGAACCCAGGGGGTTGGTTTCCCGAGTCCATGTGTCCCTGATGACTACCCTTTCATTGCCGCCCTGGAGACAAACAGAACTCACTCACTGTGTACTGCAACACCAACACATAACAAAGCTGGAGGGTTCTGCTGAGGGCGTCAGGAAAAGCCACTGAGGGTGGCCAGATTTGAGCTGGACCTTGATGAATGCATAGGAGTCTCCCTAGCAGATAAAGGGGAGGAAGTGCATAGCAAAGTTGCGGCGTGGGGGGGGGGGACGTGCAAGGGGTCCTGCGTGGTGACCCGGGGGGCGGGCGAGGGGTAAACAGGTGCAGTGGGAATACTGACCTAGAGCAGGATTGGAATATGTACTGGGGCTTTGCCAGGGCAGGCTTCGAAACAGGAGATGAACTTGCTCAGGTTTACAGTGGGTGACAGCCCCCAAGGGAAGCCATGGACGATCTACCAGCATGGGCAGGACCCAGCTTGGTCAGGGCGTCCTTCACGCGGCCTCTAACCAGCGATTCCTCATTGGGTGTACAGGCTTAATGGCTCTGCAAATGTTGGGGTTGTTTCTGTGTGCCTTTGGGTAGGGTCAGAAAAGAGACTCCGCCCCCAATTTCGAGACACCTTTTTACCCAGATGGCAGAGACATGGCCGATTTTACAGATAATTGACTGTTATCTATATATCTATATCTATTAGTACATAACAAAAACAAAATAGACTGTCTCATCACAAGTCTTGGGGTCAGGCACTTTCTCTGTGCGAGGCCGTGGGACTGCAAACAGCACAGGGAAAAAAGAAAGCGGGATCCGCTCGGGACGCCTGAGCCTCGATTAAGAGGTGCGGCTCGGGATTTGTGGCCGGGGCGAGAGACCCTCACGCAGAAGTCCCCAAGTGCGCAGGGCTGGACCTGGAACTTTGGAACGCGGAGGTCAGACCCAAAGGGTGGGCGGAGGCCTGCACTCCAGCTAAGGGGGTCCAGCGCCGCACCCCCTCCCCAAAGCCGGAGCCGCCGCCACCGTCCCCGCCCACCGTCCTCCGCCCCGCCCTGGCCCTCCCTGGGTCCTCGGGCCCCGGCCCCCTCCCTCCCGGCCCCCACGCTCCCCCGCTCGTTGCGCAGCTCCGGCTCCTCCCGCCGGCTGCATTGCAGACGCCGCCGCCGCAGGGCGCGCCGGGACCGCGCAGGGAGCCCGAGCCCGGGAACGCGGGCCCTCGGCGCGGAGCTTCGGGCGGCCCCGACGGCGCGGGGAGCCGGGCAGGGCGGGCGCGGGGCGGCCCCGCGGGAAGGGGAACGGGCGGTCCGCGTGGGGCTCCGGGGGCCGTCGGCCCGGGCAGCGGGCGCAGCCGTCGGGCTCCGAGCCGTCCCGGCCTCGAGGGGACCGTGGCCGCCCCATTCGCGGGCCGCGCTGAGCCGGGCGGGCAGAGCGGCGGGGACCGCGTCGCGAGGGACCGGGGGCCCGGGTCTCGCGCGGGTACGCCCGGGCCGCGCTCCGCCCGCACCCTCCGGCCGGGGCCCCGCCGTCCAGCGCGGCTCGGGCGCAGTTCCGGCGCAGTCCCCGCGCCGAGCGGCTCCGCGCCCCGCACCAGCTTCTGCCCGGCTCCGGGTGACGTCGCGTCCTCCGATTGGGCCACACGGCCTGGGGGGCGGGGTCGGGTCCGGTGAGCTCACCGCCGCGCCCCGCCATTGGTTCGGGCGGCGCACTCGGGCAGTGGCGGGGAGACAGCGGTACCCGGAGCCCGCGAGTCGTTCCAGCTGCGGAGAGTGAAGCTGAGCGGGCGCGGGGCCGGGCCGGGCCGGGCCGGGCCGGGCCGGGCGGGGCGTAGGAGCCAGTGAGCGGCGGCTCGGCGCAAGCCTGACGAGCGGGAGCCGAGCTCAGCGGGTCCGGGTGAGTGCGCGGCGGCGCGGGGTTAGGCGGAGGGCGCGTGCGGGCGAGGGCGGCGGCCGGCGGGGGCGCGCGCGGGGCGAGGGCGGGGCCGGGGCGTGGGGGGGCACGCGTGCTCGCGGGTCGGGGGCGTGGTGCGCGGCCACGCGTGTTTCTGGCGCGAGTGTGCGGGGCCAGGCCGGGAGGGCGTGCGCGGGCCGGGCGTGTTTACGCGCGGCGGGGAAGGGCCGCGAGGGTGCGCGCGTTTCTGGCGCGAGTGGGGAGTGTGGGGATGCGGCGGGCCCGGTGTGGGGGGCGTGTTTCTGGGGCGAGAGTGGGGAGTGAGTGTGAGGAGCAAGGGTGAGGGGCTGTGGGGAGGGGGTGCGTTTCTCCGAGGAGTGGGTGGGAGACACGCGTGTCCATGCCGCGAGGGTGTGTCGACGCCCGAGCCTGCGTGGGGCCCGGGGCCGTGTGTCTGGAGTGGCCGAGGGCGTGAGGAGCGCTCGTGTGTGTTTGTGCGAGGGACGTGAGCGGCGGGTGTGAGCCACGCGTGTCTGGGTGCGAGCGCGGGCCGGATGCGCTTCTGGAGCGGTGCGAGGACGCGCGCGTGTGTCTGTGCGGGAGCGAGGGCGGGGACGAGCGTGTCGGGCGCGCGCGGGCGGGGCTGGGGCGGCGTCGGGGCGCGCGGGGGCCCGGCCCGCGGCGAGTGTGTTGGGGCGCGCGGCTCCTCCTCGCCACGGGCTTTTGGGACCCAGCGCCGCCTCCTTCCCGCGGCGGGGCCCGCGGGGCTCCCGGTGTCCCTGGGCGGGCAGGTGCGGGGCGAGGTGTGGGCACAGCCCTGCGCTCCTCAGCGGGTGCGGGATGGGGCGGCGGGAGACTGTGTCTAACTATAGCCCGGGGGAGCGGAGGGACGCTCGATTCACCCGCGTGCACAGTGCAGTCCTGAAAGTGGATGGAAGGCTCGGAGGAACTTCTGAGAGCTTTGCTTCCCTGGAGACTGGCGACCAGAGAGCACTTTCCACGCGCAGATGGGCCAGGATAGACGCTCGGGGTGGCCTTTTTGCATTTTCGGAGCTCTGGTGATTGGGTTTCTAGGCATTGCGCCTCTTTAGAGGTGGCGCTGATGGCGTTCTGGTGTTTGAGACTTTTTCGATCTCTGTAGATTACTGCAGACATCAAAAGCATTTCTCTACGAATCAGGTATCAGAATAAATTTCTGAAGTGATGATATTCTTGCAGACTATCTTCTTAATCAGTTGCCTCACCAGGGAAGGTCGACAATTTTAAAGTCCATTTTCTATTTTGCCCGCTTTTACGTGATAGGATTTCTGTTGGCAGCCTGAAGTATGTAATCCTGGAAGCCGACTCAGTAAACGTGAAAGGTGCCCTCAGATAACTACAGAAGTGCCTCCTGTGTTTGGTTGCTTGAATGTGCATTATATTTTTTCCACCAGTGAGGCCAACCCCTGACTTTTTAAAATCGTGCTCCCAAGTTTTATCGATAAAATGTCTGGCTATACATACAAGTAATCTTTTTCTCTTACTACCTTGAGGAGCTGAAGTATTCCGTTTCCCTACAGAATCTGTGTCTTAGCGAGAAACTATTGCTGGGAACCGGATCAAGAGAAATGCATTATGCAGAAGCACTTTTCCTGCTGTGTGTTTAGAAAAAAAAAAAAAGTTATTATTCCAAGATCAGAATTAAGACACTAGCAAATAAATTTATGTTTCTCTTTTTTTGTATTAGATTTAGAGAGTAATAATGTTTAATGTTCTAGAAAATAGCATTTACTTACAGCGTATGCATTTCCTAAATAAATTTAACCTAGTAGTGAAAAGAAGCCGAGAACTGCTGTGTATTCCTGAGAGACCTTGATGAGGTCATCCTGATTAATTATAATCTGAACAACTCAAATGGAAATACAGTATTTCATGTACTCGTTAATAACAGTCTTGTTTGTATTATTTAAGAATTTGGCTTTGGTGATACCCTGGCGGATGCATTATTTCAGGCTAATTTTTTTTTTTTTTTGAGACGGAGTCTCGCTCTGTTGCCCAGGCTGGAGTGCAGTGGCATGATCCCGGCTCACCACAACCTGCACCTCCCGGGTTCAAGTGATTCTGCTGCCTCAGTCTCTCGAGTAGCTGGGACTACAGGTGCGCGCCACCACGCCCAGCTCGTTTTTGTATTTTGGTAGAAATGGGGTTTCACTATGTTGGCCAGGCTGGTCTTGAACTCCTGACCTTGTGATCTGCCTGCCTCAGCCTCCCAAAGTGGTGGGATTACAGGCGTGAGCCACCGCGCGCGGCCCAGGCTTTTCTTTAGTCTTCTATTTAGGACTGAACTGGGCCTTTACTAAGAGCTGTCATTGCTGCAGTATATTCATGTGGGGCTGTTCTAGAATCCAGTACGTGAATAACAAGTGGAACTGAGAATTATTTACTTAATATGAGAAAGATAGCAAAGTTAAAGAATTGGTTGACATGAAAGTTTTCCGAGTGAAAGGTGTGAGGCTCTTTTTGAAACAGGTTTCACTCTGTCGCCCAGGCTGGAGTGCAGTGGCATGATTATGGTTCAGTGCAGCCTCCACCTCCCGGGCTCAGGTGATCCTCCCACCTCAGTCTCCTGGGTAGCTGGGACTACAGGCACCCACGACCATGCCCAGCTAATTTGTCGTATTTTTTGTAGAGATGAGGTTTCTCCATGTTGCCCAGGCTGGGCTCAAACTCCTGAGCTCAAGTGATCCACCCGCCTTTGCCTCCCAAAGTGCTGAGATTACAGGCGTGATGGTGGGAAAAGTCCAGATGTGATGTATTGAATTATATTAAAAACCACATGTTATTATTACTCACATTTAACATTTCAGAAGTGCTTATTAGCCTGCTGGGTGACACCAATGGGTAGTGTCACATCATGTCATGGGGATGTTGGCGTTCATAGTCATGGAGACCTTCAGTTAGAGTCTTATCCTCTTCTTAAATGAATTGCCCTGAAGTCGAATGACCATCTTTTCTTTGCTATTCTCTTATGTGACTGCATTTGGCTTAACATGACAGGCAGACAAGGAGATGCCATCGCCATCAGGAGATAGTTACTCTTCACCCCACAAGCAGTACAGCAGGTGACTCATTAAAACCATGGTATGATAGGTTGTGAATAGTAACTTTAAAAATAGGGCCAAGTGTGGTGGCTGACACTTGTAATTCTAGCACTTTGGGAGGCCGAGGCAGGTGGATTGCTTGAGCCTAGGAGTTCAAGACCAGCCTGGGCAACATGGAGAAACCCCGTCTCTAGAAAAAATACAAAAATTAGCCAGGTGTGGGGGTGCATGCCTACAGTCCCAGCTACTCAGGAGGCTGAGGTGGGAGGATCGCCTGAGCCCAGTAGGTGGAGGTTGCAGTGAGCTGTGATCGTGCCATTGCACTCCATCCTGAGCAACAGAGCGAGACTCCATCTCAACAAAACAAAACAAAAAATAGCCAGGCATGGTGGCTTTCACCTCTAATCTCTGCACTTTGGGAGGCCAAGGCAGAAGGATCGCTTGAGCCCAGGAGTTCAAGGCTGCAGTGAGCCATGATCATGCCACTGCTATGCAGCCTGGGCAACAGCAAGACCCTGATTCAAAAAAAAAGAAAAAGAAAAAGATAGTTGAGGGGGAGAATGCCAGTATGATCTTGTGTAATGCTTCATTTCAGTAAAGTTCCTTTGATAGACTAACTGGAATTTTAGTTTATAAAGTATCGTGATCCCTGTGATTTGCTTAATTTTATATTGTCTTGTAAACATTGAAAATAGAGCATAGCTTTAGACGTGATATGGAGAGACTAGTCAGCTCATCTTTGAAGCACCTACTGTACATCAGTTGCTTAGCAAATTAAAACTAATAATTAAATATTACTTTGAGGAAGGTAAAGTATAAGGAGTTTAATGAGGGTAAATGTTTCTAGGAGTTAAAGTGCTGGTCATAAAGCTACATAATGTTTTTGTAATGTGGAAAGTGATGATAAGCCATGTAAATAAATTTCTCCATTATATTAAACTAATATTTATCAACTACTAAAATTAATCATTCTCTCCATTTTTTCACCTTTCTTGTTTCACCTGACTTTCACTGCCCCATACATCATGTTTCACTCTCCAGCTGGCCACGCCCCATCCCCAGCCACACGGCATGAGCCCTCTGTCACACGCAGCCAGGCTGGTGTGCTGGTGTGCCTACCGTCACCCATACTCCATGTTAAATTCTGTCTCTTTTTTCCTCTGAGCCTCACTCAAGTCATTTATTAATGAAGCTTTTTTTCTCACCTCCCAGATTAGATTAACAGCTGTTTATGGGGTGTGGAGGGGCGGCACCTAAGCTGTATCTTCTACTATGCCTAGCATAATGCCACCTGGGAGTTGAAGTTTCATGAATATTGTTAGTTGGCAAAGAAGTTATCCAGCGTGATGCTACTCATTGGGTAGGGTGAGGAGACTGTAATGAAATGTGTTTCTTCAAGCCCAAGACAAACTTGATCCTACTCCGTGCCTTCGCTTCAGTCTTGCTTGTTGGTTATTTAGGCACAAACTCCAAATGATCTCCCATGCAGGTCAGTTCAGGGAGGAGTGAGAGGAGTCGAAAATCAATCTGTGGATGTGAGTCTAAAGCCAACTGGTGGATGTGAGTTTTCACTTAAGTGGTCTTGAGGTGGCCCTAAAAATCCTGGACACTGTACCAGTGTAAAATAGGCCTGACCCCTGAATCATTTTCCCAGACTGAGAATATTGTCCAGAAGCCCACTGTCTAGGGATGTGTGTAGGTAACAGCTGTTTTCTTTCATGTAATATAGCAGGATGGGCACTGGGTGTTTCAGCTCTACCATTCACTCAGTGAGAAACCTTATGTAAATTACCTTGTATCTCCGGCTCTCTTACCTGTTTTCCAAACCCATTAGTGGTTCAGAAAAGCATGGTCACCATCATCAGATTTTAAAATCAGAGTGCATTGCACATAGTAAGGGTAAGTATTGATTTGGGAAGCTTTTCTGTTTCCATATGGGAGTGTGTGTGCTGCCTTCTATTTCTTTCTGTGGACCACAGTTTAAAAAAGTTGAAAGCCACTAGACTAGATATTTCCTAATTCTCTCAATTCAGCTGTTCTGCTGTGATTCTTTTCTATGGTATGTGTCTGTTATGACGCCGCATTTAGCAGTCACCTAAGGCCTGAAAGAATTAAGATACCTCCATATGTATGAATTCAACAGATAGTCTCCAGCCAGGCCAGAGCTCAGTATACCTTTCCTTGTCTTACTGAATGTTTGGGCAGTCAACATTGAATCAGTGTTTCGAATAAGCAAGACAGTTTATTGCTACTGTCATTTATCACATGTTTTGTAGATTAATAACATTTGTATACTAAGGTATATTTAGTGGTATTGAATAACAATTTTTTATTTGTAAGTGGAAGCAGAACTTTTCTAATTATTTAGCAAAAGGATCTACATTTCAGTTAATAGATTGACTTTTTATTTACTTTTTTTTAATATTATTTTTTCAGACAGTGTCTCACTGTGTCACCCAGACTGGAGTGCAATAGCACCATCTTGGCTCACTGCAGCCATCCGCCTCAGCTTCCCAAAGTGCTGGGATTACAGGTGTGAGCCACTGCACCCGGACAATAGATTGACTGTAGACTCCTCTTCCAGCTGCAAGTGGCAGAACTCCACCTCAGACTGGCTTACATAAAAAAAGGAACTTGGCCGTGTGGTGGCTCACACCTGTAATCCCAGCACTTTGGGAGGTCAAGGCAGGAGGATCTCTTTGAGGCTAGGAGTCTGAGACTAGCCTAGGCAACATAGCAAGACCTCATCTTTTAAAAAAGTTTAAAACAAATAGCTGGACACAGTGGCACATGCCTGTAGTCCCAGCTACTCGGGAGGCTGAAGCAGGAGGATTGCTTGAGCCCAGGAGTTTGATGCTGGGGTGAGCCACGATTACACCACTGCACTCCAGCCTGGGTGACAGAGCGAGACCCTGTCTCAAAAAAAAAAAAAAAAAAAAAAAGGAATTTATTGACTCTTATGAAGTCCAGAATTAGTGTTATCTTCAGATAGAACTGGCTCTAGATGCGCAATGATGTCATTAGGCCTCCCCCACTGCCCCCAACCCACTCTCCTCCTCTATGTTAATTTTATTCTCAAGCAGGGAAGGGTCCCCAATATGGCAGCAAGATGGCCCACTCTGAGCTACAGGCTTATCATCTGCCAAATTACCAGATGTCTCCAGGAAGACAGCTCTTCTTTCCCTGTAGTTCCAGCAAATGTCTCATCTCTTATTGGCCCATCTTGAGTCACGTGTCTAATCTCTTGAATAAGGGGGACATGGTCCTGTCATTCATAAGGTCTGGCTCATACATCCCTGGAGCTAAGAATTGGGCTCTGTGCCACCTCAACCGGGTGCAGTTCCTTAGTTCAGGCTGCTCTAACAAAGTACCATGGACAGGTGTCCTGTAAACAACAGAAATTTATTTCTCATAGTTCTGGAGGCTGAAAGTCCAAGATCAGTGCCAGCATGGTGAGGGTCACTTCTGGGTTGTAGACTGCCAACTTCTTGCTGTATCCTTACAAGGTGGAAAGAGGGCAAGTTGCTCTCTGGTGTCCCTTTTATAAGGGCACCCATATATAATCCCATTCATGAGGGCTGTACTCTCAAGACCTAATCACCTTCCAGAGGTCCCACTTCCTAATACCATCACGTTGGGAGTTGGGATTTCAACATAGGAATTTTAGGAAGACATAACATTCAGTCCATTGCGCTCCCCAAGGAAGAAGCAAGGTGCCCTGATCAGGGATGAAGGAAGGGATGCTAGGGGGGCCAACTGTGAAGGAACCAATAGGTTTTGGTCTTCACACTTGATTGTCATAGTCCTAAAGAAAACACCATCCTGAAGCTACAGAAACTCACTCTAGGGCTTTCTTCCTTGCTTTTATTCTCATGGTCCCATTTTAAATGAGAAAGAGGAACCAGAACCCATCACCTTTTAGTGAATCTTTAAATGGATATTGACCAACAATTTCTAGGACCATTTCCAGAAAGTATGGTTCAATTCCTTAGTATTATACACTGTGGTTTGGATTAATCACCAAAGAATTTATTTAAATATCCTCTTTTCTAGTGAAAGAAACGATGTCACTCTAGCCAGAACCAATGCCCCTGGTGCGCATGTGTGTGTAAGATGTTTTATCTAGTGATGTAAAAAACAGGAAGTACTTGGCCTAAAACTGATGATTCTGAAAGCTTTTAAGTCAGTTGAGTAATATTTCCCAGAAAAACAGTGCAATAAATGGCAGGTAGGTTCCCAGGCTAGCCTGAGAACAAAAACCTTTTGGGACCCACTATAGATACTCTGCATTTGCAGGAGAGAAATAATTAAAATAATGTGTGTGCACACATATATATGCATATTACAAAACATTGAACTACATAATCTATAAAGTCTATCAATATATAATATACAAGTATGTGTTGCAAAACAAGTGAAAGAATTGATGTATTAAGTGATGCTGCTTAAATAAGGAAATATATAAAATAACTTTGGTAAATGGCAACAGTTTTGGTGAAGATTCTTAATTCACAGGGTAGAACTCAAAATGGTTCTCTGAAAATACAGTCTAGTTCTCTAATGTTTTAGAGTAAAGTTGGATAGAATAAGTAATATAAATTTATTGATAACCTAACTCCAACGTTATTCATTATAATTACTTTTTTTTTTTTTTTTTTGAGACAGGGTCTGACTCTGATGCCCAGGCCAAAGTGTAGTGGTGCGATCTCGGCTCACTGCAACTCCCGCTGCCCAGGCTCAAGTGATCCTCCCACCTCAGCCTCCCAAGTAACAGGGACTACAGGTGTGCATCATTGTGCCTGGCTAGTTTTTGGATTTTTTGTAGAGACAGGGTTTCATATGTTGCCCAGGCTGGTCTTGAACTCCTGAGCTCAAGCAGTCCACCTGCCTCGCCTCCCCAAGTGCTAGGATTACAGGCTGGAGCCACCACATCCAGCTCAATCTTACTTTTATTCCCAAATGGAACAAAGAAAGAGAGTGAGAGAAATCTTTCTGAGGTGCCTCGGATAAGTAAAACAAGGATAGGGAAATGTATTAGTCCATTTTCATGCTGCTGTGAGGAAATACTCAAGACTGGGTAATTTACAGAGAAAAAGAGGTTTAATGGACTCAGTTCCACACAGCTGGGGTGGCTTCACAATCATGGCAGAAAGCGAAGGAGGAGCAAAGGCACGTCGTCTTACATGGCAGCAGGTGAGAGGACGTGTCCAGGGGAATTGCCCTTTATAAAACCATCAGATCTCATGAGTCTTATTCACTATCACGAGAACAGCACGGGAAAAATCCACGCTCATGATTCAGATACCTCCGACTGGGTCCTGCCCACGACACATGGGGATTATAGGAGCTACCATTCAAGATGAGATTTGGGTGGAAACACAGCCAAACCGTATCAGGAGAGGGTGGGTTAAAGAAGTGATTCTGTCTGTCAAAGGTTGTCTGAAGTGGAATGGACTGACCACACAGAGTGAGTGAGGGAGTCTCCTGAGTTGGGAGAGAGGCAATGGTAGTGAGGAGACAATGGGTCAAACCATTTCCCACACTGATCTCTGGTTGGCACGCACCACTCATCCACGTAGTTTTACTGGAGTCTGCGCTACGCTGGAGTAGTACCAGAGCCTGATGAGAGGAAGAGGAAGAGGAAGAGGAAGAGTATGGACCAAGACTTTCCTAACTCGGAGATTGTCTATATCAGAAAGGTATCCTTAGGGCTAGTTTCCTTCCCAAACTCTTCTGTGGGAACATTAGTTTCAGGAAATGCCTATAAGAACTGCCCCCCAGCCCCCACCCCACAAAAAGTTTCACATAAGTTTAAGAAACACACCTACTATTGGCGATTATCAATTTATAGCGTCTGTTAGCATATTAGGGTTCAGAAAAGTCTTCCCTTAATGAGGTGTAAATGTGTTTATTTGTGTTTCACCTAGTATTTCCAAAACATCTTTGATACAGCATTTTGTGTCTGCTGATCAATAGCTCATGGGAAATGTTCTACAGAATGCAACCTGGGAAATGCTTCAGCAGATAGACCATCCTCACAAAATAGTTCTGAGCTGTGGTATGGTTCTTTGAGCCCCCTGAAATTGAATACAAGATCTTATATGTACGTATGTTTCTAGGAGAGGACTCAGCCTTTATAATTGTCAAAGAGCCCCTGAACAAAAAGCGTAAGAATTGTCATTAAGGGCTCTTTTCTAACAAGGGAAGTTCAGTTTCTCTTAAATTTCTCTTATCTGTATATTTCGTATCAGCATAGGGGATATTGCCCGGTGAGCACCGCAGCCACTCAGGGGTCCACACTGAAGAGGCCAAGTTATGAACAGGGGCTGAGTGTTATTCATAACAAGTTATGAATAATCACTTGATTATTTATGGTTGAACAGATTTAAAAATGGGCAGCTACTCTCTTTCCACCACGAATTGTGGAAAGATATTATCTATGCAAGACACTGACTTTTAGCCAAACTCCAGATACATTCATTTCTGAAAACAGAAGAAAATAACATGTTATTTCATTGCAGTAAAGAGACTTCTTGAAAAGTGAAGGCCCACTGACCTGCAGAAGAGAATGTTGAGAGTGATTTAGTAATATGCAACTTAAAACCAATGAACTATAGAAAGCTTTTCCTTCAAGAAATTAAGAACATCCAACTCATCTACATTCAGATTTAGAAATCAGCATGTATTCCTCTGAATGGTCTACCTTTAAGCCAATTCATCAGAGCATCAGAGAGCTGTGAAGTTGGACGACATTGGACTTTGATGAAATGGTGCTTTGGTGTTCTTTAATACCAAACAGTAATAAACAGTCACTTGAAACCTAGTAGTGCTTTTGTCGCAAGGATGTTGAAATCTATTAAATCACAGCATCTTTTTTTTTTTTTTTGGAGACAGAGTCTTGCCTTGTCACCCAGGCTCTGGCTTTGGGCACGATCTTGGCTCACTGCAAGCCTCTGCCTCCTGGGTTCAGGTGATTCTCTTGCCTCAGCCTCCCGAGTAGCTGGGACTCCAGGTGCATGTCACCACACCTGGCTGATTTTTGTATTTTTAGCAGAGACGGAGTTTCACCATGTTGGTCAGGCTGGTCTCAAACTCTGACCTCAGGTGATCTGCCCACCTCGGCCTCCCAAAGTGCTGGGATTACAGGTGTGAGCCACCACGTTTGGCCCACAGCATCCTTCTTATTAGGACCTATGGGAGAAATTTATTTCGATCCTAGTACCAAGGAAAGTCATGCTATCCAAAGCAACTGACGTAGTGTGATCTTGAAACTCACTGCCCCCTTTTTGCTTTGTTTGTTACGTTCAGCCCAATTTGGGACTCACATTTCACCATTTTGGAGGGTTTAGTCTGTTTTCTGTGAAACAGTTTTACCGGAGCTTTCTTTTATTCTTGTCTGTAACATCATGAGTCCTGATTTTGCCTAATCTGCTATTAATCACAAGTATTTTTGTTAGCCACCTCACACAGGATTGTTACCAGTTAAGTGAGAGCAGGAAGGGAAATAAAGAGGCTCGGGGGAATGGGCTGGGACAGGGAAGGAAAATCAGGAAAAGAGGGGAAGAGCAGAGAACAGACTAAGGAGCATCTGGAGGTATTAGGGATTCGAGAGAGAGGATTCTCAGAAACAGTGCACAGTGCCACCGGAGTTGGCTATTAACGTTTTGTTCCATTATTTAACTGCTTCCTCAACCACTTGGGGGGGTTCTGTAAGGATCTGCAGATTGCATATCCCCTGAAACTGGATGAAGTCAAGCTGCATCCCATAGCCACACACACTTTTTTTTTTTCCTTGAGGCACAGTCTCTCTCTCTGGGCCAGACTGGAATGCAGTGGCACAATCATGGCTCACTGCAGCCTTGAACTCCTGGGCTCAAGTGATCCTCCCACCTCAGCCTCCCAAAGTGCTGGGATTACAGGTGTAGCCACTGTGCCAGCCACATCCCCCTTTCACAGAAAGCACCCTTAAGTGTTTTGCTTTTCTGCGTAATCCAAGGGATGCTTTAATGCTGGCCTCAGTAATTTATACATTTGTTCAGGCCTCACTGATTTGAAATTTGCAAAAATCGACGGATGACTCTGGTCTAGGCGTAGGGTGCCAGGGGATACTCAGAGGAACTGAGTGCCGTGCCAGCATGGGAGAGCAGTCGTTGATGTATTCTGATGTGGCATATGGAGCTGAGACATGAAAGAATCCTCACAGGTATCATGACACTACTCGGAAGAAGCTTAATGACTAAAAATTTTCTAAAACCCTGTACTTCCCTTGGGGAAATAGTTTATTTCTGAATAAAATATTTACGTGGTATATTGACTTTTTAAAAATATCATCTATTTATCAGAAGGGTCTATGATGAATTATAAAATTGTTTTGCTTTGTTGTATTTTGTTTTTGAAACAGGGTCTCACTCTGTTGCCCGGGCTGGAGTGCAGCGGCATGATCGAAGCTCACTGTGGCCTCCACCTTCTGGGCTCACGTGATCCCCCCATCTCAGCCTCCAGAGTAGCTGGGACTACAGGTCCATGCCACCATGCCCAGCTAATTTTTTTATGTTTTGTTGAGATAGGGTCTTACTATGTGGCCCAGGCTGGTCTCCAGCTCCTGAGTTCAAGTGATCCTCCTGCCTCAGCCTCAAAGTGCTGGGATTACAGGCATGAGACACTGTGCCCAGCTAATATTCTTAAATCATTTTATCCCTTAGGACCTATTTTATTAGCCCCTAATAATAAAGATAAAATATTGGACAGATATTTTATCCAGAATACAGCTATTTATTTTAAAATATGTACATTTCATTCTACTAAGTTGGGAAGGACTTATTTACCTATATGTTTTCCAGATTTTATAGCACTATGAAAAACATTATAATTAATAAACTTGTGAGTTCTGGAACAGAAGTCTCTCATGTAGAATCCAGTATTTAGAAAAATACATATTTTTGGAACGTCTTGGGCTTTAACTCTCACAAGTTAGCAAGACAGTTAGGACCGTCTGTGCAGATGGTCCCCCTACAGTTAGTTCTGAGAGCCAAGCCTTGCCAATAGCAGTCCTAAATAATGTATGGAGAATGAGCTTGGCACAGCTAATGAGGATCCAGCAATCCCACCACTGGGTCTGTAGCCAAAGGAAATGAAATTAGGATGTCAGAGAGAGATCTGCACTCCGGTGTTTATTGCAACACTGTTCACAATAGCCAGGATACGGTAGCACCCTGAGTGTCCATCTGTGGATGAATGTGTAAGGAAAATGTGGTCTGTGTCTACAGTGGAGTACTATTCAGCCATACAATAGAATGAAATCCTGCCATTGCCAACATCAGAGCTGAATATGGACAGCATTCTATGAAGTGAAGTAAGCCAGGCACAGAAAGACAAATGCCACATGATCTCACTTCTAGGCAGAGTCTTAAAAAGTTGATCTCATGGCAGTGGACAATAGAATAGTCATTACCAAAGGCTGGGAATGGGGACGTTGGGGAGACGTTTGTCAGAGAATGTGTATTTACAGTTAGACAGGAGGAATCAGTTCAAGAGATTATTGTACCGCCTGGTGACTCGAGTTCATCATGATATATTCCTGAACATTGCTAAGAGGGTAGACGTTAAATGCCCTCACCACAAAAATGATAGCTGTGTCATTATTTAATGAACAGATGTACTCCGAAGAACATTTGTACATAGTGCATTACTATGTAGTACATTTGTTAATTAGCTAGATTTAATCTTTCCACAACGTTCATGTACTTCAAAACATCAGGTTGTAGGCAATAAATACGTACAATTTATGTCCATATAAAAAAAATTTGGGGCCAGGCGTAGTGGCTCACACCTGTAATCTCAGCACTTTGGGAGGCTGAGGCAAGAGGATCACTTGAGCCCAGGAGTTTGAGATTAGCCTCGGCAACATAGTGAAACCCTACCTCTACCAAAAATACAAAAAATTAGCCAGGCGTGGTGGTGCATGCCTGTGGTCCCAGCTACTTAGGAGGCTAAGGCAGGAGGTAGAGGCTGTGGTGAGCCATGTTTGCACCACTGCACTCCTGCCTGAGCAGCAAAGTGAGACCCTGTCTAAAAAGAAAAATAAAAAAATAAAAACTGATATGTTCTTATTAGCTAAAAGGTGGCCATGAAGGAGCTCCTTTTAATAACTTGGCTGAAAAAAAGCCCATCATAGAAATGACTCATGGAAACAAATATTTGTTCTACTTGTTATTCTGTACCTTGTCCTTCTTGAAGTTCACGTTGTATATTTCCAATAGTTGAAATTAAATCATTTAGTCAATAAATATTTACAGAGGGCCTACTGTGCACCAGGAATTTCTGCTAGGCCTCAGGAATGTAGCAGTGACTGGGATGAACGTAGCCACTGGCCTCACTGAGCCAACACAATTTCTCTTTACGTTCATGTATATGAGACTGAGTTTCTGGAGACAAAGTCTCATATCGTGTTGGGTTTTTGTAGTCCCGGTGGCTAACAACTTGAGTTGTCTTGTTCACCCTTAGTTCCCTAGAGCCTTGGCGCAGTCTTAGCCAGCAGTGGGCATTCCGTAAACACAGTGGGCATTCTGTAAACATTTGTGGAATGGGTCTGTTCTGGCCGGATTCTCCATAGTTATTCCCCAAGGATTTCAAGTGGTGTTTTGATCATGCTGGGCGCCACCGAACAATCCGCTGGTGCTTAGTTATTGTATCCATACCTCCTGACAATTCCTGCGCACTTTGTCGTTTCTGTCTTTGCAGTTTCCTTTCTCAAGTGTTAGGATTTTCATTTTCCATTTTCCTTTATATAACCCATTTAAATCACGCCTTCATATCCAGGTTAGATCATTCATTGTTCATCTCCAGGTCTCATTACAGCACTTTTTTTTTTTTTTTTTTTGAGACAGGGTCTTGCTCTGTCACCCAGGCTGGAGTGCAGTGGTGCCATCTCAGCTCGCTGCAACTTCTGCCCCCCTGGGTTCAGGCGATTCTCCTGCCTCAGCCTCCCGAGTAGCTGAGAATACAGGCATATGCTACCATGCCCAGCTACTTTTTGTGTTTTTAGTAGAGACGGGTTTCCCCATGTTTCTCAGGCTGATCTTGAACTCATGACTTCGGGTGATCCCCCTGCCTCGGCCTCCCAAAGTGCTGGGATTACAGGCATGAGCCCGGTCAGCACTTTTTTTTTTTTTTTTTTTAAAGACCTCATTAGTCTTACGAGTAATACGCTTTCTCCGTTCTTCTGCATTCATTTCACTAGTCTTACTTTAGAATGTCTCAATTCTTGTTTATAATATTTCGGATTTTCACTGTGCACTGAAACTGTTGAGGCAGTGTGCTCCAAACTTGTTGCTTTCTTCAAAGTTAGCCGACTTTAAGATGTTCTCCTCTTTTGTAGACTCTTTAAAGGTGGGTGCAGAATCTGTATGGGAGTTCCAAATCTCTTTTGTGCTTCATGCTAATTAGCTGCAGTTTTACTACCTTTGTCTTTAGTTGGATTTGTTACTTCACTGACAGCAGAGTTGGCTCCTGCGTGGTGGAGGTGCCGTCGGTGCCCGAGACTGTGTTGTGATGTGGCTGCCTGAATGTTCCTTGGAGAATAGGTTTGAGATTTTCACCCTGAGACACCCCTAGCTCTAGTATTGAAAGATTTCAAATGAGAGATGATTGTCAGTTTGCTTTGCTGCCCTTGTAACATTTTGTCTAATCACTGTTGGTCCATTGTTTTGGAAGCATCCTGAATGATTTTTCTTAACGAGTCCAAGACTGAATATGGGGATAGTGTAAAACCAAGACCAGGAAGAAGTATGGATGCAGAATTATGACAAATGAATAAGGCCTAAGCAGCATTGCTCATTGCCATTTCTAGTGTTTTGATATACAGAGTCAGAGAGTTTTTAAAAAGTGGAGTATGGCGGTTTTTTCTACGGCTAAATTTAGCCATTGCTTTGGAAAATCAGAGTGGTACAGCTTGTGCCTTATCTCCACCCGGCCCTTACCCTTCCCTCTGCACTTGGACATCTTAAACGGCTTGCCCGGGAGAAGCAGCTTAATATACTCTCGTGGCCCCATTTATTCTGGGAGGGAATTAAGTGACTTCATTTTCCCTGTCCTTCTGAGCTTCCTAAAAAATTTAGGAGACTTCCTAAGCAGCGCTCACAGTGCTCTACAGAAATAGTTGCAGGCATGCCTCCTTTGCCTCCTCAGCTCTCCCTGCCAGGGCAGCCAAGGGCTGTAAGTGGAATGAGAGATGGATGGCAGTGGGAGAGCACATGTGCACTTGAGCTACAAATAACGTGTTTTAAAATAGCAGATGGTATTTGATGATTGCTTCTTCATTCACTTACCTGCCAAGGCAAAACTTTTTCTTCTCCTCTGGCAACAAGACCTGAGGTGGCTCAGCTCAGCAGTTGTAATAACAAGTTCTCATGTTTGCCGATATTATTCATTAGCTGATGTGCAGGCATTCATATTCATGGACACTTTCTGGGGCTGTTCTAGAAAGTGTTCTTTTTGTTTAACCCGATCGAAACCTCATGTTTATACAACACTTGAACCTGGCTGACTTGTTAAACACCTTGGTAACTAACGAAAGCCACTCCTTTCATTGAGGGGGGCTGCCAGTCATTTGTATTCCAAATAGTCCATTTTTCTCTTGAAAAGGGAGAACATCTCAAAGTTAGGGGTTGGGTGTTTTTTTTGTTTGTTTGTTTGTTTTGTTTTGTTTTTGAGGCAGAGTCTCACTTTGTCTCCCAGGCTGGAGTGCAGTGGTGCGATCTCGGCTCATTGCAACCTCCCTCTCCCGGGTTCAAGCAATTCTCCTGCCTCAGCCTCCTGAGTGGCTAGGACTGCAGGCGTCTACCACCATGCCTGGCTAAATTTTGTATTTTTAGTACAGACGGGGCTCACCACATTGGCCAGGCTGGTCTCAAACTGCTGACCTCAAGTGATCCGCCTGCCTCAGCCTCCTAAAGTGCTGGGATTACAGGCGTGAGCCACCAGGCCAAAGTTAGGGGTTGGTATTTTTCATGCGAAACTCAGTGGCTATAGAAAAGTGACGCTGCTGGGAAGTTCCGGTGTGTGCCTGTGAAGAAGTCAGCGCATTCCCAGCCTTGCTTCCAGAGTCTTCACTGTAGCTGCGTGGTTTCCTTCCCTGAGCTTAAAGCAGATGGCAGCCAGCCGGGCAGACATTTGCTTTCCAAGTCAGCTCTGCTGGCCTTGGATCACTTTGACCATCCTCTCTTGCCCCTGGACAGGTGATACAGCTGCTCACTGGTGTATGAGTCACCTGGGCTGCACCGTGGGGAGCGGAGGCTGCTCAGGTTCTTGCCCCAGAGTTTGGATGACCTCATCAATAAATAGGCTTCCAGGAGCTTAAATTAGAAAATAATCCTTTCCACACGCACTCACTTTCTGAATGGTGCTAGGGATGCAAGACAAGGTCCCTGCTTTCAAAAAGCTCACATTCTAGCCTCTAGCAGGAATGACACGTAGGAAAAGAACTATCCCTTCATTTGCTCAGTACTGTTAGGACCCAGGGCAAAATGTGGAAGGTTTACCAGGCATAGCAGAAAGAACATTGGTCTGGAGTCCAGTCTGTGTTCAAATCTCTGCCCTGATACTTACAAGTGGTATGCTCTTGGGTAAGTAACAAATTTTCTTAGCATCAGCTTCCTTTTCCGAAAATGAAGGGGGAAATCTTTATTTCAGAGTCATTTTGAGGATTAGACATAATCCATGTAGAATGTCTGGCCTACTGTAGATGTCCAGTAGCTGCTGTTATTATTATTAATAATATTGGAGTGATGTCTGAGCCACACTCTGAAGAGTTGAGAAGTTCACCAGGTGGATGAGGAGAAAGGTTGGCCTCGGCAGAGGCCCAGAGGTAAATAGAATTCCTGGTCGTGAGCCAGGAATTTTGGAGAACATTGAGTTATGAGAGAACCCTAGAAACATAGCCTGGGATAGTTGGTAAACAACAGTCCATTCTGTGTTACAACAAAGAGTTTACATTTTATTTTGTATGTTCAGGAGGAGGGATTTATTTTACTTTATTTTTATTTATTTATTTTTTTGAGACAGAGCCTCGCTCCATCGCCCAGGCTGGAGTGCAGTGTATTTTTATTAGAGATGGGGTTTCACTATGTTGGCCAGGCTGGTCTTGAACTCCCGACCTCAGGTGATCCGCCCACCTCAGCCTCCCAAAGTGCTGGGATCACAAGTGTGAACCACCATGTAAATTATCTGATAAAATATCAGGAACCACGCCCTGGTGTATTGCTCAGTACAACCAGGAAAATTGATTGGATTTGAAGATTGAAAGTGAGTTGTGTAAAATCTAGAGGAAGCAGTAGGTGCTGCTGGGGCCTGAGGGCCTGGGAAATCTGGCTAGGAGCTGGTTTCCTGGCATAGACACTTTCTCACTCACAGCAGACACCCAGACACTCGGGATTCTCCACTTTTACAGCAGCAAATCCCAGCCCTTCTAAACTTAGAACACACTGTGGGTGTCTGATTTCATGAAATTGTCTCTGTCTTGAAAACATTGCTAAGGAATTTTAAACATTTAAGTGAATATTAATTTGGAACATTTTAAAGTGAGTCCCTTTGAAGGTTAGGAACCCCTGTCAGAGAAAGAGGAAAAGATGTCCCATGACTGTGCTGTGTGACACTTCGTGGAACAGCCCTGATGGAGAGGCTAAGATGGGGTCGACCCAGCAAAAGAAAAGGGAATCTGAAGCCCCAACTAACCATTCCTTGACCCTTGGGCCAGTTATTGTTTGGAAGAGTTTTTTCATCTTCTTCTTGATCGTTGTAATACTCAAAGCTATTCTGGGATTATGAGTCTATTTCTATTTATACTTATGCTTTCTAATATTGTTGGAAACTAAGAATTGAAGTATAATAAGGTAAATGAATATACTACTATACTATACCCTATGCTTATACTTTTGAGATACAGGAATTAAACCTGAAGGTCTCTTTTTTTAGTTTAATATGTCAATAAGGTTTCTTTTCAGCATTTCATATATCGGTTTATTACAGCTAGGTAACACACACAGTTACTTTCATCATCATTTGATCTATTTTTAAAATGCCAGCTGGGCATGGTGGCTCATGCCTGTAATTGTAGCACTTTGGAAGGCTGAGGCAGACAGGAGGATAGCTTGAGGCCAGGAATTCAGGACCAGTCTGGGCAACATAGCAAGACTGCAGCTCTAAAAAAAAAAAATACCCTCAGAAGACTCTAATAAACCCTGCAGTGCTGTAGTAGACACGGAGACATCAGTAGGAACTCATGTTTACATTAGTGTGTATACAGGTAGATACAGAAATAACTATAGATAAGTGTACATACATGGATACTACACATATGTATATTTCCTAGCTTTGCCCATCGAGAAGGCCTAGAAGCAGTGATACCTCAATAGCAGTGAACGCTCAGCACCCAGATCTTCGTTTCTAAATACCATTCTCCAATAAAAAGAACCAAAGCTCCACTCCTTAGAGAAGTGGACAGTTCTAGGATTGGCACAGGGGAAATGAGAGATGAATCTGGAGCATCTTGTAATGCCAGAAAGGAAGGAAGTGCTAAAAGGAAGAAAAAAAGATGAGGGCACGTCAGAGGGGCACAAGGGTCAGCCGGAAAGAGCTCCTGATGGCCAAAGCTGGAACACTTGGAGCAACAAAATAAATAACAGTATCAGATTGTGACCCAATGTTTAGAATAAATGTACAGGAGTCCATACTGATATAAATAAGTGATTGACTAAATACATAAATAAATAGGGACAAATCTTCCTTACAGGAGAACTCCAAATAATATATGTAGATACTCCCCCATCTGCGAGGTGGAACTTAGTTACCCTCTTGTTGTTGGAACTGGACTTAGTGACTTAGTTCCAAAAAACGGAAAGAGAAAAATTGTAACTTCACAGTAGAGAAATGTAGCAAACATTGCCTTAACCAAATGATGGAGGCTGACCTCACCAGGACATCGTTATACCCTCTGATTGTATGTGATGAGCAGGGCACCTCACCTCTGATACTCTTCCTAAAAACCCAGAACCCAGTCTAAGGATTAGAAAACACCAGGCAAACCTAAATTGAGGGATGTCTCCAAAATACCTGACCAGTATTCTTCAAAACTGTTAAATTTTTTTTTGGAGACAGAGTTTCACTCTGTCACCCAGACTGGCAGGCTGGAGTTCGATGGTGTGATCTCAGCTCACTGCAACCTCTGCCTCCTGGGTTCAAGTAACTCTCCTGCCTCAATCTCCCAAGTAGCTGGGATTACAGGTGCCCACCACCACGCCCGGCTAATTTTTGTATTTTTAGTAGAGATGGGTTTCACCATGTTGGCCAGGCTAGTCTCAAATTCCTGACCTCAGGTGATCCACTGGCCTCAGCCTCCCAAAGTGCTGGGATTACAGGCACGAGCCACTGCACCCGGCCTAAAACTGTTAAAATCTTGAAAAGTAAAGGAATATGGAGAAACTGTCACAGATCCAAGGACACTAAGGAGACTTCAAAATTAAACACAATGCGGGATCCTGAGTTAGATCCTGGAACAGAAAAAGGACATTCATGGAAAGAGTGCGAAAATCGGTTTCAAGTCTTTAATTTAGCTAATAGCTCTAATATACCAATACTAGTTTCTTAGTTTTGACAAATGTGCCATGGTTACATAAGATACCATGTTAGAGGAAACTGAGTGAGGGGCATATGGGAACTCTACGAGCTTTGCAACTTATCTGTAAATCTAAAATTACTCGAAAAAATGTTTAATTTTTTAACCATGCTCCCATAGATGGGGCTGGGCAGAAGGCCCCAGTCTAATAGCTCAGGCATAAGAGAGCCATATTCCTTCAAAAGATTGCATGTATGGGCCGGGCGCGGTGGCTCACACCTGTAATCCCAGCACTTTGGGAGGCCGAGGTGGGCAGATCACGAGGTCAGGAGATCAAGACCATCCTGGCTAACATGGTGAAACTCCATCTCTACTAAAAATACAAAAAATTAGCCGGGTATGGTGGCGGGCGCCTGTAGTCCCAGCTACTCGGGAGTCTGAGGCAGGAGAATGGCATGAACCCGGGAGGCGGAGGTTGCAGTGAGACGAGATGGCACCACTGCACTCCAGCCTGGGCGACAGAGTGAGACTCTTTCAAAAAAAAAAAAAAAGATTGCATGTATTAGTTTATTTCATCCTCACAAACAAGAAGGGATATATATATATATAAAAAAATATATCCCCATTTTACAGATGAGAAAATTGAGGTGCGAAGTGGGAATTATTTTTACAAAGTCACACAGTGACAGGATTAAACCTGGGGCTCTTATTTCTACTCCAGTGTTCTTTGCAGTGTCTCAGAGCTGCCCAGGCTAAAACTGCTGCTTCCACAAAAAAGGAGTGCAGGGAGAAGAGATTCATGAAGAGAAGCTTTGAATGAATCATGAGCCAGATGGTTGCTACGAAAGCCATCAGAATGATTGAGTTTTTGTCCGGGGATTTACATGCGCGTGCATATCTGGAAGGTAGCGGGAAGGAACTACCGCATGAAGGTGAATGTATCCTTCCTCATTCCCTGGAACCATTCAGGAAAATAGACTGCTTTAGAGAAACACGAGAGGCGGAGACAGACACCTGGAAAGACAGCCCATGTTGTCAGCTGAGTAAAGGACAAAGTAATAAAGAGATCATATGCAATGGGAATGGTAGAGGAGTACTTCATACGTTGCAGACAGCAGTGCAGGTGGCTGGGTTTTAAATCGTTTTCAAGTATTGCCTGGTCTGAGTCTGGTCTTGAGTGAAAATGCTTGAGAAGAAAATGTGCACCCAGTTATTGTCAACAGAGCTACTGCGGATGGCTCTGGCATGGTTCACATGAGGTGATGCCTCACGTACCCATGCTAGGTAGGAATCTCTGCTTCTGTTTGAGCAGGTGGTTCTGGGATCATTCTTAACAGGCACTTGGGTGGAGGAGACAGGAGTCATTCTTTCACTGTGGAAACAGGCCAGGGTCTTAGGGCAGCGGTTCTTGAAATGTGGCCCTAGACCAGAAGCATCAGAACTGCCTGGGACCTTGTTAGCAATGCAACTTCTGGGTCTCATTAAGACCCACTGGACCAACACTCTGGGAATAGGGCCCAGCAGTCTGTCTTAAGAAGCCCTCCTAAAGTTTGAGAACCTCTGGTCTAGAAGAATGGTCACTGGGATGAGCAGAAGCCCCCCTCTAGGGCAGCACACAGCCTCCAGCCAGGAACAGGCGGGTGGGTCACACACACAGACTCACAGCACACGGCCTCTAGCAGGGAACAGGCAGGTGGGTCACGCACGGAGACTGCCACTGGAAGGGAAGCTGAGACTCACACCCAGAGGTTCTGCACCAGAAGTAAGATTATTCAGAGCTCACCTTGCCTGAGTCTAGATCCAGGAGTTGTGGGACTTACCCAGGGGGGTTAAGAGTTGGGGAACCTCAGCCCAGTTGACTATTTTGTATCATTTGATACTTCCTTGTCTGTCAAAGGATTTTTTTTTGCTTTTGCCTTTTCCTACTCTGCCCTGCTCTTCCATGCCCTCAGAAAGTTTATAGTTTCGCTGGGGAGGACATGGCTGATAGCTCAGTGTAGTTCTGGGTCTCACATTCACCTATACACCCCGCAGGGTATAAACTATGTGTATTTATTTATAGCCTTCTGTGTGGCCACAAAGGTTTGGTCATTTTTCCCACTTGAAGGTAGGGTATCATTGCAACTAACTTTTGTGATGTTTGTATTGATACCTAGAAAGCTCTAAGTAGGTGGCTCTTTATACTGTTTTTTACCGAAGCATGTATGTGTAGAAATGTTATGTAAATTTTTATTTTCTTGGGTAAAATGCTTAGAATGGTGGTGTCTGTCTCTGGATTATGCGTCTGTCATCCTCATGTCTTCAACAGGAGGCCAGCCTGTGTTACTAGAAACAGGCCTCTGTGCACCTCTTTTCCGTACCCTTGCCCAGAGTTCACCCGCTGCAGCAAATATAGAGTGTCTGTTCTGTGATGAAGCAGGAACTTGTTCTTCCGGTGCGACAGATATAGCCTAATATTTCAGGATGAGAACTAAAAATCTCAGAACTGCCAGGCAGGAAGCGGAGCTAGAGCAGCTGGCTTTCTTTGCGGGGACCTCTGGAGCCTCCTGTGGCCTTGAGCCACCTCTGAGCCTCATGTGCCCATGGAAACTTGCACTTGTAACTTTCCTTCTGTGCAGAATTTTCTCCCGATGGAGTAGTTCAGCTGCTGCACTCAGACTGTCCTAAGGACATCCACTTGGAAGCCCTCAAAGCTGACCCTGTTGTCTTTGTTTGAAGCATCATGGGTGAGAACTAGGACCAAACTCATCAGCCCCTAAATCTACACGTTATTCCCAATTCCCTTTCTCTGCCTTGTATTATTATTATTATTTTTTTTTTTTTTTGAGACGGAGTCTCACTCTGTCGCCCAGGGTGGAGTGCAGTGGCGCGATCTCGGCTCACTGCAAGCTCCGCCTCCTGGGTTCACGCCATTCTCCTGCCTCAGCCTCCTGAGTAGCTGGAACTACAGGTGCCTGCCACCATGCCCGGCTAATTTTTTGTATTTTTAGTAGAGAGGGGGTTTCACCGTGTTAGCCAGGATGGTCTCGATCTCCTGACCTTGTGATCCACCCGCCTCGGCCTCCCAAAGTGCTGGGATTACAGGCGTGAGCCACCACGCCCGGCCTTTGCTTTGTATTAATTTAAAACTCCAGGTTTGTTCGGGCTGCAGAAATTATCTGTTGGTCAACAAAAGAGGGCAAGGATATTTTCACTGCTGTTCTAAGTACTCCCTACTGCCTGGTACATAGTAGGTGCTCCAGTGAATATTTGTGCATGAATAAGTGAATCTTTCAAATGTACTTTTTTACTCTAATGTAATCAGAAATTCTTCTTTGCTTCTAAGTAATTGTATTCCCTGTGTCCCATAATCACACACAGCATACAGTCAAAGCAATGCACAGCTCTCAATTTGCCAAATATTTCACAGTGTTTTAATTATCCTGATAAAGTTGTAAAACCAAAACAAGCATAAAGGTGTTGCTTTTGGCTTGCTAGTGTGGAGATGTAAAGACCATCATTTTATCCATCTAAGCCTTACAACCCCAAGAACTGGGCCCTGGCCCCGTGCAGAGGAAAGGACACGTGAGGAGAAAGTCTCTCTGAACTTGAGCAGTACAGTGCAACAGACCGCACTCCCTGGGTGCCAGCTCAGTCATTTGCATTTGAGATTGTTTTTTATTTTAATTATCACTGGCTTCCCCTTTGGAATTAAGAAGCTCAGAGATGCCGTTATGCATGATATGATTTTGTTAAGAGGCACATAATTGCTTCTGAGTATTTTCATGAAGTGCTTCTCAGAGCAGCTTAATATCATGCACTCATGGCATAGCAACAGGGAATGCAGCTGGGGAACAAAAGCTGGTCACCTCTGTGGCACACACAGAGTCACTGTGACTGTTGGAGGAGTTGACCGGGCGATGCCGTGGGCAGGGCCTGACTCAGTGATGTCAGGGAAGGTCTGTTTCTGCGGTGTCCGTGCTTGGTGGGGGGATGGGCAGGGGACAGCTGATGCGGGGACTGCACTGCAGCACACTGCAGCACAAAGCCACCTCCACGGGCAGCAGGCAGGCTCGCTCCAGGCTGACCACAGCTCAGAGAGCACCTTTGGTGCTTTTCTGCCCCTTTGTCTGTCACGGGTTGTTGATCTTGGCCACTCAGTTGCAGATTGGTTCCAGAGTGCTCTAGAGTGCTCTAGAACGAGCACTCTAGAACAAGTGAAATGGATACTGAAAACTCGTTAACCAGATGCAAGATTTGTAGACTTGCAGAAGAAATCACAGATCTGTGGCTATGGAGGTTTAAAATTCAGTCAAGTCATTTCAGTGGGATGCATGATGATCTCCGAGTAGGTTCCGAGACAAATGGTTGTCTGGCTTAGCAGCATTAGGAATAAGCAGGGGAGTTTATAATATCCCACAAAGGGCAACTGCCATGCTGCTCGGAACTGAACTCTAACTGAAGAGTCAACTGCTTAGGCTTCAGACGGAAGAGACCTGTAATCTGCAAGATTTCAGGTTTCTAACGGAGAGGCATGGCATCTGGAATAAAGACACCAGCGCCACCTCTGTAGTCATCTTGTGTTTTCTGCTGGTGGTCCCAGGATGAGAATGGCCGTGTGCAGGTTACCCCACACAGCGTGTATGCAGAGTTACTTCCCTGCGGGGAGTTGCCACTGAGTGAGACACTTAGTGGCAGGATCCTCCAAGTTTACATATGTCTGTCCATCCATAGTTGTGCAATTGGAAGGAAGACGTTATTTTTCGCTTTAAAAGAGGAAGTATCTTTCTTGCATTGTTGTTCCTGGAAGTAGTTTATTAGAAAATAATATGAGGAATCTTTTTTTTTCTTTTTTTTTGAGACAGAGTCTCACTCTTGTCACCCAGGCTGGAGTGCAGTGGTGCCATCTCGGCTCACTGTAACCTCCACCTCCTGAGTTCAAGCGATTTTCCTGTATCAGCCTCCTGAGTAGCTGGGACTACAAGCGTACACCACCACACCCGGCTAGCTTTTTTGTATTTTTAGTAGAGACTGGGTTTCACTATGTTGGCCAGGCTGGTCTTGAACTCCTGACCTCAAGTGATCTGTCTCAGCCTCTCAAAGTGCTGGGATTATAGGCGTGAGCCACCGTGCCTGGCCAGAAAATAATATCAAGATTCTTAAAAAGCAGTCTTCCTCTTGCTTTTGTGTTTTAGTAAAGTAAAATCACTTTGATCTGAAGTGAAGACTGAACTGCTGACTGGGTATTGACTGTCTTTTGAGTAAAGCTAAGCTTTCTGGAGAGTGAGAATATTGTCTCCTTCTGGTAAGACTGCCTTATGCCTGTGCATCTTCTCTTCCCATCACCCTTCCTTCTTCTTGGTGTATCTGGTTATACTCCCAGCCCTGGGGCCAGACAGATGGGTTATCTCCATGTGCCTCAGTTTTCTCATCTGGAAAATGAGGATAATAACAACACCTACCTCACGTGATGGTTGTGAAGAGTAAATGAATTAATATCTGCACAGTGATGCAGTGGTGCCTGGTGTGCAGGAAGCATTCTGTGAGTGCTCTCTCTGCCTGTTGTTTTCTCTCACATGGAACCATCGTACGCTTTGCTCGCTCGTCTTGGAATTTATAGTCAGGATGGTAAGGAGTGGTGATAAAATATTTCTTCTCCAGATTATCCCTTTGCATGATTCAGATGACTGTATTTTGAAAATAGTTATGTTCTCAACAGTTGGAGGAGAAATATGTGGTCACAGCTGTTCAGTCAGCTTCCACAGACATTGACTTCATTTGTCTAAAGATGATGGTGATGGCAAGCCTGCTAACCTAGGATTTATCATGTTCTGAGCACTTACATAGATTAACAGCCCTCTGAGGTAGGCGTGACTACTGTCCCCATTTAAGGGTTGAGGAAACGGAGGCATGAAAGGTTTTGTTCTAAGTTCAAAGCTACACAGCTATTATATGGCAGAGCCAGGGCTCTGCACAGCCATTCACTGTCTGACTCCTGCACACCTCCAGCTCTATCGTCTCCTGCTCTCCCTCCCTCTGTGCACCAGCCACACGGTCTTCTGCTCCCTGAAAGCCCTGCCTCAGGGCCTTTGCATGTGCTATTACCAGGCCTCAGTTCTGGACATGTTTGGCTCGTTCTCATCATTCTGATCAAACTGAAGTGTCACCTTTCCTGACTTGTCTAAACTCCATCCCCATCCCATCCCTCCTTATTACGTTATCCTGCCTTCTTCACTTACCAAGGTCTGCCTGTGCTAGAGCAGGGAGAGACCTCCCCTCTTTGCTATTGAATATCTGGCACAGTGTTCCTTAAAATTTGTGAAATGTGGCCAGGCGTGGGGTCTCACGCCTGTAATCCCAGCACTTTGGGAGGCTGAGGCGGGCAGATCACTTGAGGTCAGGAGTTCAAGACCAGCCTGGCCAACATGGTGAAACCCCGTCTCTACTAAAAATACAAAAAAAAATCAGCTGGGCATGGTGGCACGTGCCTGTAGTCCCAGCTACTCAGGTGGCTGAGCCAGGATAATCGCTTAAACTCAGGAGGCGGAGGTTGCAGTGAGCCAAGATCATGCCACTGCACTCCAGCCTGGGCAACAGAGTGAGATTCCATCTCAAAGTCTCAATCTCTCTCTCTCTCTCTCTCTATATATATATATATCATATATATTTAACATATATATGATATATATGTCATATATTATGATATATAAGTGTATATAGATATACATATATGAAGCGAGTATGGGCATGATTGATTTTAACATCGATTTAACTCCTCTTATGTACATGGATAGGCGACCCAGTTCTAACATGTGTATGCTTGTGTGTGCACACACGTGTGTGTAAATGCAGGAATGTGGAGAGACGTGTTCTAATCGTAGTAAAGTGGTACAGAATCACAACGTGTTTTCTCTTTGAGTTTCAATCCTAGCTCCAACAGTAATTCCTGTTGTTTCTCTGATGTAGAAGTGAAGTACCTATTTATGTTTGTCTCTGATGAGACATGTGTTAAAAGAAATGCGGGGCTGGGCACAGGGGTTGACGCCTGTAATCCCAGCAGTTTGGGAGGCCGAGGTGGGCAGATCACGAGGTCAGGAGTTCAAGACCAGCCTGGCCAACATAGTGAAACCCCGTCTCTACTAAAAATACAAAAATTAGCCAGGTGTGGTTGCAGGCATCTGTAGTCCCAGCTACTTGGGAGGCTGAGGCAGGAGAATCACTTTAACCCGGGAGGCAGAGGTTGCAGTGAGCTGAGATTGCGCCATTGCACTCCAGCCTGGGTGACACCATGAGACTCTGTCTCAAAAAAAAAAAAAAAGAAATGTGTCTGGGTATGGTGGCTCACACCAGTAATCCCAGCACTTTGGTTCCTTGAGCCCAGGAGTTCAAGACCAACCTGGGCAACATGGTCAAACTCCATCTCTACAAAAAAAAAAAAAAACAAAAATTAGCTGGGCATGGTGGTGCACACCTATGGTTCCATCTACTGGGGAGGCTGAGATGGGAGGATGGCTTGAGCCTGGGAAGTGGAAGTTACAGGTAAGCCTAGATCACACCACTGCACTCCAGTATGGGCAACATAGTGAGACTGTCTCAAAACAAAAAAGGGTGTAATAGTCTCAGGCACTGAATGATGCTATTCCTGAAATAAATTATAAAAGCTAGAGCTTGGCTCAGGAAATAAAATTTAAAACAATTTTTTTTTGTAAAAACTCAGTGTTTTGGTAAAAGATATACTACCTTTTTTTTTTTTTTTTTGTCTAACATACCTTCCTTTCTGGCTGTAATTGCTTTCTTCTAGTTTAATTTAAATTGTATTTATTTATTTGACTTGCTCTAGAGGGCTCTCTACCAGATCTCATGTCAGGGTTTCCGTTGGGGAATTTGACAAAGAAACTGGGGGTCAGGAACCTGAACCTCTTTTTGATCTTTGACAATAAGAGAATTTCTGGTCTTTTATCCGAGAACTTTGGGCTGCTGAAGATGCCACCATCCTCTGTGAGGTGACAGACTCACGATCATGCTGGGGAATTCTGGCCTGCAGAGACCTCTCTGGTTTGGTGAAGTTACGGACAGCATTTGGATGGTGGTCCTGCAAGGCTGGCAAGGCCACATGTTGACTGCTTTTCTTCCAGAACACAACCTCACTCTTCCTCCTGCTCTGCCCTAGATAACCAGTTCAGGATGTCCATCCTGGAACGACTGGAGCAGATGGAGAGGAGGATGGCTGAGATGACGGGGTCCCAGCAGCACAAACAGGCGAGCGGAGGCGGCAGCAGTGGAGGCGGCAGCGGGAGCGGGAATGGAGGGAGCCAGGCACAGGTACGAGGCGGTGCTGATGCTCATCTCCCATTTCGCTTCATGTTTATGGATTGGCGAGGCAGTGGATGGATCACAGGCCTCTTCTCTGCTGCTGATGCTATCCCTGTATTCAGGCAGAAGGCCTGAGGGAGTACTTTATGGTACCTGTGCTTTTAAGCATTATAATCTGTGCAGTATGGAAGAAGCCTTGGAATGTGGAGCTTCTCAGTTGTTTACCCACCTAATCCTTAAATTATTTCTATTAATCTCAGAATTCACTACTAAATTACAGGGCAGTGGGAATTAAGGACAACCAATTGAAAAATAGAGGCTGGCTGGGCGCGGTGGCTCACGCCTGTAATCCCAGCACTGTAGGAGGCCAAGACGGGAGGATTGCTTGAGCCCAGGAGTTCAAGACCAGCCTGAGCAACATACTGAGACCCTGTCTCTATAAAAAAAAAAAATTTAAATTAGCCAGGCATGGTGGTACATCCCTGTGGTCCCAGCTACTCAGGAGGCTGAAGTGGAGGATCACTTGAGCCCGGGAGGTTGAGGCTGCAGTGAGCCATGATTACTCCACTGCACTCTGACCTGGTCAACAGAATAAGACCCTGTCTCAAAAAAAAAAAAAGCCAGATAGTGATTCAGATCTGCTAGGGTTCAGAATTAATTTAGAATCTTCCTACTTTCTATTCTGTATTTTACCCCTATCTTAAGTATAGGTATAAAACATAATTGAATTCAGTAATTCATAAGCCTTTTATAAACTCAAGGTCAGTATGAAAAGAGCCCAGAGAAATTGTTTATGTAATGATTCAGTGTAGAATGACATTATACATTACAGCGTCTTTCACAAACTTTCTGTAAGTTCCCTGAAGAATGTATGATATTGCCAAGTACGAGTAAATTACCAAACATTGTTTCAGAGTCCCATTGGTTTTGAAGGCTTTATATACATTTCATTTACGAAGTTCATTTTGGGGAAGTCTCCCAGGGAGAAATTATTTCTCAGGGGACCCTAGAGATAAATTTAAAGGAACTGGTGGTATTTCTTATCTCCACTACTCAGTCGTTGCAAAAAAAACCTCAAATCATGCCCCCTCTTTCTCTTCAAGACAAATGATGATTTCCCTTACACGGTTGAGTTTTTAGGTGAATATTTTTGGTTTTATGAACCTCATAAATATCAAGTTTAGTCATATTTTAAATAATAATAGGTTAAAAGAGCATCATATGCCACACCCAAAAAGCTAGCCTCCTTCCTCCTCACGTTTTCATATTGCTCCCCCCCGTCTTCAGAAATCAGCAGGAAAGAAACGACTTGGCACACAGTAAAATATTATTAAGGCTAAGATAGGCTTTTTTTTTTTTTTTTTTTTTTGACATGAGGTCTTGCTCTGTCGCCCAGACTGCAGTGCAGTGACACAATCTTGGCTCACTGCAGCCTCTGCCTTCCAGGTTCGAGCGATTCTCCAGCCTCAGCCTCCCAAGTAGCTGGGATTACAGGCATGGACCACTATGCCCAGCTAATTTTGTATTTTTAGTAGAAACAGGGTTTCTCCACATTAGTCAGGCTGGTCTCGAACTCCCAACCTCAGGTGATCCGCCTGCCTCGGCCTCCCAAAGTGCTGGGATTACAGTCATGAGCCACCGTGCCCGGCCGATAGTACTACGTTTTATAAAAGAAGTAATCATTGTTTAATTTACCTCATGGCTCACATAAGAGATTTCCTTAAAATACTTTTCCTTTCACCAACAAAAGTGGCATAAAAGGAGTGGTATGTAATGTCATTTTAAAGCTCAACCGCTATGCAACTGGCTCAAACACTACGCAGCTGGCCTAGGATCTCATCCCATATTAACCACTACTGAATATCCTTTCATCAGTTTACGTTGCCTTCAGTAAATGTCTGTGTTTGCCATGCAGGATAGAGACATGGCAGTTTTTGTTTAATACAAAAAAAAAAAAATTACCTCTTCGTTCACTCTGGCCATTTCCATGTGCTCATGAATGTGTCTGGTGTGTGTAGAATGGCTGTGCCTTGGCCTTTTGAGTCAAGGTCAGTTTGCGGCATGTTGGGATCACCTAACTCTGCTCCTGTAGGTGTTTTTACAGCTTTGAGGAGGCTGAGATAACAGTCCTATCATCTGCCTTTTTTATTTTGGGAGGCATTTTTTCCACATTTAAAAATAAAAATCAGTGAGGAGCCATAGTATTTCTGTAGTAAGTAAAGTTTATGGAGTTTATTGCCAGAATAAAAAGTGCTTTTTAAATAACACCAGAGATACAAATTAGCCTAGAGGTGCCATTTATTTGGGGGAGTGTTAAACATAAAACTGGTATCACGGAGACTCAGATAAGCTGTTAAAGTTACTAACTTTGATTTTATTTTTCTTCCGTTACAACTGGTTCATAGGAAGTAACCCATGTGGTTAAAATTAGTAAACTTCTCTTTCCTGTAGCCCCTATTGTTATTAATAACACTTAAATTTCAAGATCTCTAAATGCTTTCCTCAGTATCCTTTTTACTTTACACAAAGGACTGGATTATTATTGGATACTTTTAGTCATTTCTTTAAGGAAAAAACAATCTGCATCTAAGTGATCTAATTTTCCTTCAGAAGAAGCAAGAAGCTGGGCGCGGTGGCTCATGCCTGGAAACCTAGCACTTGGGAGGCTGAGGCAGGCAGATCACTTGAGGTCGGGAGTTCGAGACCAGCCTGGTCAACATGGTGAAACCCTATCTCCACTAAAAATACAAACATTTGCTAGAAATCGCTTGAACCTAGGAGGCAGAGGTTGGAGTGAGCCAAGATCATGCCACTGCACTCCAGCCTGGGTGACAGAGCGAGACTGTCTCAAAAAAAAAAAAAAAAATTAAAAAAAGAAGCAGCAAGAGAGTGAAAGAGCCACTATACCCGCCAGTGGAAACATTAGGAAAGCTACTGTGCTCCACTGTCTCACAACACTTTACTGCCTACAGGAAGGCTAGAACCACTTTTTTTTTTTTTAAGGCTGTGTACACTTTCCCCAAGAAGAATCGGCATGAAGTTCCTAATCAGAGTGTCAGCCCTAATAGATAGACTCGTGTCTTTAGAGCTGTGGACTTCAGAGAACTGCTACTGAGCTGAAGCTAAGCACATTCTAGTCTCAATCTCATGGATGGTTCTTGGGGGTTTGGGTTTTTTTTTGTTGTTTTTTGAGACAAGGTCTTGCTCTGTCACCCAGGCTGGAATGCAGTGGCGTGATCACAGCTCACTGTAGCCTCGACCTCTCCAGGCTCAGGTGGTGATCTTCCCACCTCAGCCTCCCGAGTAGCTGGGATTACAGGCACCCACCACCATGCCTGGCTAATTTTTGTATTTTTAGTAGAGATGGGGTTAGGGTTAGGGTTGGCCAGGCTGGTCTTGAACTCTTGACCACAAGTAATCTGCCCACCTCAGCCTCCCGAAGTGCTGGGATTTCAGGCATGAGCCACCATGCCCAGCCTAAATTTTGTACTTTTTGTAGAGACAGGGTCTCACCATGTTGCCCAGGCTGGTCTCAAACTCCCGAGCAATCCTCCCACCTCGGCCTCCCAAAGTGCTAGGATTTCAGGCATGAGCCAGCATGCCCAGCCAGTGTTTCTTTATTTTCAGTGTTTTATGTTTTCCGTTGTGAGTTTCTAATCATAAAGCATTTGTTTCCCCTACATCGAAGCGCTGATGGGGTCGAGGGCCTTTAGTCCTGAGGTCGTAACGTGCGCTTTTTCGTGACAGTGTGCTTCTGGAACCGGGGCCTTGGGGAGCTGCTTTGAGAGCCGTGTGGTCGTGGTGTGCGAGAAGATGATGAGCCGAGCCTGCTGGGCGAAGTCCAAGCACTTGATCCACTCAAAGACTTTCCGCGGAATGACCCTCCTCCACCTGGCTGCTGCCCAGGGCTATGCCACCCTAATCCAGACCCTCATCAAATGGCGGTAAGGCTGTGGTGCAGCTGGCTGGGGTTCAGCCTTGCACGTCCTCGCTCACATTCTTCCTGAGCACTGCCACCCGTGGAAGAAATCTACCCGTTCAGTCCACTTTATAGCCGGTGAGCAAAGGGCTTTGTCCTTGGACAGTTTCCAAGGGAGTTTTATAAACTTCTTCCCAAGAAATACCCAGAAAGATAAGAATTAAATGTTGGACTTGTTATTTTCTTTGGACCCCTAGCCAAATGGAGCGTCCACACTGCCCTGGGACTCTGTCTCTTCACCATGGGGATGTTATATGCCTAGCTGGGTTTCCTCTTGGTGGGGTTTTATAATATTCTGGTGTTTCCTTTTAACGGTGATGAATAGCGTGGTAATTTCTGGTGCTCTCCCTTATAGTACAAAGCACGCGGATAGCATTGACCTGGAACTGGAAGTTGACCCCTTGAATGTGGACCACTTCTCCTGTACTCCTCTGGTAAGGAATGGGTTCCTGTAGCCCCCGTCGCCATTCTTCCAGTGTGGCATAGGATTTGCCTAGTTCCCACCGCTGTCTCTTGCTGACACGTCATGTTTCGGAGATACTTTGGAATGGGAATCTTCAGTGGCCCCACCGAGATTGCCAGCAAGGACCAGTTTGTCAGTTGGCAGCAATGGCAAGAGTCAGGTCTGGTCTTGACCTCTGATTGAGAACGCTTGCTGTGTCTCCCTGTCTTCTAGATGTGGGCGTGTGCCCTAGGGCACTTGGAAGCTGCCGTCGTGCTGTACAAGTGGGACCGTCGGGCCATCTCAATTCCCGACTCTCTAGGAAGGCTGCCTTTGGGAATTGCCAGGTCACGGGGTCATGTGAAATTAGCAGAGTGTCTGGAGCACCTGCAGAGAGATGAGCAGGCTCAGCTGGGACAGAACCCCAGAATCCACTGTCCTGCAAGTGAAGAGCCCAGCGCAGAGAGCTGGATGGCCCAGTGGCACAGCGAAGCCATCAGCTCTCCAGAAATACCCAAGGGAGTCACTGTTATTGCAAGCACCAACCCAGGTAAGAATTCAGAATCATGACATCTCAGAGCTTGACAGAGATCCCATTTGCTTTCATGCAGCTGCCCTCAGCAGAGTCCATAGGATAGTCACATACATTTCAGATTTTTTGTTAATGTTTCTGATTTTTCTTTAAGAATGCCTAGTACTGCCCCCTCCCCCAGTACAGAAGAAAGTAGCAAAAGTTCTATGTTCATGCAAGAAATACATAATTTTGGAGGAGGATGATCTGAATCTGGTGTATGCTACTGGGGATATTTAAATGTTAGGGACGTGTCTTGAGTTCCGGCTTTGCACTTTGTGTCTCTCAGGCATAGAGAAAGTGTTGATTCTTGAGGATTCCTAGTTGTATCTCCTGTCCTGACTATCCTTTCTACTGTACTTTTCAGAGCTGAGAAGACCTCGTTCTGAACCCTCTAATTACTACAGCAGTGAGAGCCACAAAGATTATCCGGCTCCCAAAAAGCATAAATTGAACCCTGAGTACTTCCAGACAAGGCAGGAGAAGCTGCTTCCCACTGCACTGAGTCTGGAAGAGCCAAATATCAGGAAGCAAAGCCCTAGTTCTAAGCAGTCTGTCCCCGAGACACTCAGCCCCAGTGAAGGAGTGAGGGACTTCAGCCGGGAACTCTCCCCTCCCACTCCAGAGACTACAGCATTTCAAGCCTCTGGATCTCAGCCTGTAGGAAAGTGGAATTCCAAAGATCTTTACATTGGTGTGTCTACAGTACAGGTGACTGGAAATCCGAAGGGGACCAGTGTAGGAAAGGAGGCAGCACCTTCACAGGTGCGTCCACGGGAACCAATGAGTGTCCTGATGATGGCTAACAGAGAGGTGGTGAATACAGAGCTGGGGTCCTACCGTGATAGTGCAGAAAATGAAGAATGCGCCCAGCCCATGGATGACATACAGGTAAAAAGCAGGGACAGGGTAAGCCTGCAGAGGCCAGTGCGTTCCAGTTGCTGTGATCTTTACGGTCCGTTTCCGAAGTTTGTGTCATTTTCTTCCCGGCAAAGGCTTCGAAGTCTGGTCTTGTGCAGAACATCGTTGGAGTATCTTCTTTCCTTGGGGCCACATTTTCATTCGGTGAATCAGGCACCGGGAATAGGGCCTGAATACCAGTGACCCCGGTCTCAGCAAAGCCTTCCCTCTTTGTACCAACTCCTCAGAACTCACTCAGGACCCTACAGTACGTCATCTGTGTCCTCCTTGCATTTAGTTGATTGATTTCACTGTTTTAAGTACTAGTTAGAATATAGTCAAGGCCTAAAAATTGCTAGTATAGGAAGCCCGTGGAAGATTCTGAATTATCTGAGTGACCTTGATCAGCATAGCTATCATCTAGCCATTGTAAAGGGCATATATGGCCTGAGGCTCTCACGAGGGCGGTGAAATACTGCTAAAGCTGATAACTGACTGCCCTTATAATAAATCTAGAAATTCCAGAATCCTTTTAGGACCTTAAACTTGTTATGGACTAAGACAATATGTATCAAAATAAACTTGACATTAGGCTAATAGGCAAATTCCATGTATTAAAATATGTAGGGGAGGACCATAAGGGCAGCCTAAAAACATGTTTGACTTCCTCTCTTTCCAACTTCCCATTGATGCAACCTAAAACAAATGTAAAACGGAAAAAAAACGACTCAGAATTCAACAGGGCACCCATGCCTGTAGAAGTGATACAAGGAGAGGGAGGTGTGTGGAGGAGATCACATGTCCTGGTCAGCACATCTTGGGAGAGGCCTGATTTCTGAACCATTCCTGCTCATTGCATCCCAGGGGCTCCTTCATGCCAGCCCTCTGCTGTTTGCAGAGGATGAGAAAGAAGCTTGCGTGCTCACCAATGTGTTCCCATTTCTGGGGAGTTGCCAGGGGCACCACTTCTGACCTACAGTATTAGTCCGTTCTCATGCTGCTGATAAGAACATTCTCCAGACTGGGGAATTTATAAAGAAAAAGAGGTTTAATGGACTTACAGTTGCACGTGGCTGGGGAGGCCTCACAATCATAGCAGAAGGCGAAAGTCACATCTTATATGGTGGCAGGCAAGAGAGAATGAGAGCCGAGTGAAAGGGGAAACCCCTTATAAAACCATCAGATCTCAAGAGACTTCTTCACTACCACGAGAACAGTATGGGGGAAACCACCCCCATGATTCAGTTATCTCCCACTGTGTCCCTCCCACAATACATGGGAATTATGGGAGCTACAGTTCAAGATTAGATTTGGGTGGGGACACAGCCAAACCATATCACCTACCGACCACTGCAGTTTCCCTACCACAACACATGGGAATTATGGGAGCTACAGTTCAAGATGAGACTTGGGTGGGGACACAGCCAAACCATATCACCTACCAACCACTGCAGTTTCCCTACCACAACACATCGGAATTATGGGAGCTACAGTTCAAGATGAGATTTGGGTGGAGACACAGCCAAACCATATCACCTACCGACCACTGCAGTTTCCCTGCCACAACACATGGGAATTATGGGAGCTACAGTTCAAGATGAGATTTGGGTGGGGACACAGCCAAACCATATCACCTACTGACCACTGCAGTTTCCTTACCACAACACATGGGAATTATGGAGCTACAGTTCAAGATGAGATTTGGGTGGGGACACAGCCAAACCATATCACCTACCGACCACTGCAGTCATGGGGAGGACTGCCCAGAAAAATCAAATAATGTTTTAGACAAGAGGCTAGTACATTTCTTCTATAAAGAGCCAAGTAGTGAATATTTTTAGGCTCTGTAGGCCATACAGACTTTGTCCTAGCTACTTAATTGGCCCTAACAGCACCAAAGCAGCCTTAGCATTAAACGGAGGAGTGTGGCTGTTTCCTAGTAAAACTTTATTTACACAAACAGGCAGCTGGCTGAATTCAGCCTGATATCGTTTGCCAAATCCTGTTTTACACAATTCCTGATGGAACCCACACCAGACACCAAAACTGAGCAATCTAGAACTGCATTTATAAATATAAATATCTAGGAATAAGTCAGATTACATCGAAAATCAGCAGCTCAAAAGAGGGGAACCAATTGAGCATCGAGAACAGTGCCGTCCACTAGACCTTCCCACAGTGGTGGACATGCCCTCTATCCATGCCACCCACCGTGGGAGACACTTGGTGCCACATGTGGAATCGGGCACTCGATCAGCATGGCTGTCGTCTAGCCATTGTAAAGGGCATATGTATGAAATATAGCCAATGCAACTCAGGAACTGGGTTTCTAATTTTATTTAAGTTTAAATAGCCATTGGATAGCGCAGCTTTTTAGAAAGTGGCCTTCACTGAAACAAGAGTTCATGCAGGAAATAGAAAATAGCCTTTAAAAAATCCACTTCCTATTTTCACAGATCTGTAAGAGAATAACATCTTGCCAAATTAAGAGCATGTGTCTATGAAAAAAGCAGCAGTCTAAAGAAAGTTTTGTAGCCAAATGAGAAGATAACACTTAAAAATAATGAAATAATTTTAGAAAATGGCAAAATCATTCATAGAGGAATGAACAATCAAACCAGTAAAACTGAGCAATTATTGATAGTGTGGTATATGTGAGAGGCATTTGTTAGGAAGGGACTCTAAATAGAAGATGAATAATGTTTAAACAATCTCCTAGAACTAAAATTCTAAATGATTTTAACAAAACCAGGGAGGGTAGGGAAATGAAGAGAGTAAAAGTGTATGAAAGCTCTCTGGTTCAGGGACAGTAATAGATTTTGTTCCGCTCGTGATATAGATAGATGTGCACTGGATAGGATGAAATATGCTAATTAGAAATGTCAAGTTAGTAGGTAGCATAAAAATGGGCTACAGAAGGACAGGTGCAGTGGCTCATGCCTGTATTGGCATTTTGGGAGGCCAAGGCGGGAGGATCACCTGAGTTCAGGAGTTCGAGACCAGCCTGGCCAACATGGTGAAACTCCGTCTCTACTAAAAATACAAAAATTAGCCAGGTGTGGTGGCGGGTGCCTGTAATCCCAGCTACTCAGGAGGCTGAGGCACAGGAATTGCTTGAACCTGGGAGGTGAAGGTTGCAGTGAGCCGAGATCACGCTACTGCCTGCCTGGGTGACAGAGCAAGACTCCATCTCAGAAGGAAAGAAAACAAACAAAAAACAGGCTACAGAATTTCTAAGTCATCGAAGGGGAAAAAAGAAAAATTTGGCCCATCTGGAAAAAGTTCAGGAATGGTAACAAAGGAAAACGTAACAATAGAAATCACAGGAAACAGAGGAACATTTTCACATGTGATTCATTCACACTTTAGGAAGTGATAATTCCATTAAAAGGCAGATTCTTGGATTTGCTTGTTTTTGGTTTTTTTATTTTTTGTTTTTTGTTTTGAGACGAAGTCTCGCTTTGTCACCCAGGCTTGAGTGCAGTGGCGCCATCTCGGCTCACTGTAACCTCTGCCTCCCGGGTTCACGCCATTCTCCTGCCTCAGCCTCCCAAGTAGCTGGGACTGCAGGCGCCCACCACCACCCCTGGCTAATTTTTTGTATTTTCAGTAGAGAGGGGGTTTCACCATGTTAGTCAGAATGGTCTCGATCTCCTGACCTCGCGATCTGCCCGTCTCGGCCTCCCAAAGTGCTGAGATTACAGGCGTGAGCCACCATGCCTCGGTTTTGTTTTGTTTTGTTTTTTTTAATAAAAGCAAGATATACTATATGCTACTTGTAAGAAATACAATCAAAATGAAACAATGAAAATGAAATGATAGATACAGCTGTAATAGATAAACGACTATAAAAAGAAAGATAAAAAGTACAATTCAAGTCAAATTATATATATGTGTGTGTATATATATATATACAGTTTATCAAGAAGATATGACAGTTAAAAACTATTGTGTACCTAGCACCATAACCTTGAAACATTACAGCAAATACTAGTAAATACAAAGAAATGTGGACCCACAATCACAGTATGCTACTAACACACGTTGCTCAGAATTTTTTAGATCAAGTAGATATGAAAAGCATATGAACAAGTTGAACAACAAAATCAGAAGGCTTGATTTAATATATATTTACTATATGATAGATTTAATATATGATATATATAACTATAGGCATATATGTAGTTAATACAAATAGCAACTACGTATATAATTGTTCTTTTCAGATGTCCAAGGCACGTTTATGAAAACTGCTCATATACCAGGACACAAAGAAAATTTGAATAAAAATCCAAAGCTACCCATTTAAAGGCCGTCTTCTCTGAGCATAATCCATGAAATTTAGAAATGAGTGACTTGACTTTTCAGGTCCAACTGCTGAGAATGTTACTTAAGATGTTTTTACATTGTTACATGTTTATAAAATGGAGGATTTAGGAAAGTGATTGTAGAGTGATAACCTTTTAGGCTTCAGAAATCCCACCTGTTAATATATTTGAATACTTTCATGGAAAAAGAATAAAGGCAAGATTTACTTCCTACCATTTGAGTCACAAATCAAGACAGCCAATAGAGAAGGTGAAAGAAAGCTGCAATTTTTTTTTTTTTTTCTTTTGAGACAGAGTCTTGCTATGTCACCCAGCCTGGAGTGCAGTGGTGCCATCTTGGCTCACTGCAACTTCCATCTCCCGGGTTCAAGCAGTTCTGCCTTGGCCTCTCTAGTATCTGGGATTACAGATACTGTAAGAAAACACTAGGCCTGCACCACCATGTCTAGCTAATTTTGGGGTTTTTTTTGGGTAGAGACAGGGTTTCGCCATATTGCCCAGGCTGGGCTTGAACTCCTGAGCTCAGGCGATCCGCCCGCCTCGGCCTCCCAAAGTGCTGAGATTACAGGCGTGAGCCACCATACCTGGCCCAATATGTTTTTCTTAAATTTTTTATTTTTATTATTATTACAAAAACTAATTATTGTTCTTTGATGAAAATTTATAAAATTATCCACAATAAGCATTTTTAACAGCTTTATTGAGGTATAATTTACATATGATAAAATTGACCTATTTTAAGTGCTCAGGGGACGGCTTCTAGTAAATATATACAGCTGAGCAACCATCGCCACAGTCCCTTTCTAGAACACTTCCATCTCACTGCACAGTGCCCTGTGCCCATCTGCAGTCCGTCTCTGCCCAGCTTTAGGCAACCACTGATCTGATTCTATCCCCAGAGGTTTGCTTTTTCTCGACATTTCATATAAGTGGAATCATACACCATGCAGCCCACTGTGGCTGTTTCCACTTAGCAGGATGTTTTTGAGGCTCCTTCATGTTGCAGGAGAAGCATTTTGTCACCTTGTATAGTTCCATCAAGAACATTTTCAGTTCACTTAAGAACCCGAAGTGCTGTTTCAGTTGCCACTCCTAAGAGGTATGCAAGGACGTTTTTAAGAATCAGTCCACGTCTCTGATTCTCATAAAGAATATCTTAATCCAGACCAGCTTTGAGGGTTCTTTTTTTCTTTTCTTTTTTTTTTTTTTTTTCTGAGATGGAGTCTCACTCTGTCGCACAGGCTGGAGTGCAGTGGCACGATCTCAGCTCACTGCAAGCTCCACCTCCCGGGTTCACGCCATTCTCCTGCCTCAGCCTCCCGAGTAGCTGGGATTACAGGCGCCCGCCACCACGCCCGGCTAATTTTTTGTATTTTTTAATAGAGACAGGGTTTCACTGTGTTAGCCAGGATGGTCTCGATCTCCTGACCTCGTGATCCACCTGCCTCGGCCTCCCAAAGTGCTGGGATTACAGGCGTGAGCCACTGTGCCCGGCCTCTTTTTTTTTTTTTTTTTTGAGTTGGAGTCTCGCGCTGTCGCCCAGGCTGGAGTGCAGTGGCGTGATCTTGGTTCACTGCAACCTCCGCCTCCCAGGTTTAAGTGATTCTCCTGCCTCAGCCTCCCATGTAGCTGGGATTACAGGCATGCACCACCATACCTGGCTAATTTTTGTATTTTTAGTAGGGACAGGGTTTCATCATGTTGGCCAGGATGGTCTGGAACTCCTGACCTCAAGTGAGCCGCCCACCTCGGCCTCCCAAAGTGCTGGGATTACAGCCACTGTAACCAGCCTAGACTGGGGTTCTCTAGGCCAGGCAAAAGGGGGTGGTTAGATATTGGTTATGTAACTAATAGTGACATCTCATTAATATTACAGGTTACTCTAGAACTGCCCAGTGTCATTAATTGGTTGACCCTGAGAGTAGGGAGTATATACAAGCCAGAAGTTCTCCAAGACTGGACTGAAGGTTTGGGGCCAAACTATAACTTGGAGATAATCAGGTCTCAGGATCTCAGCACATTTTGGTGTGTTATGTTATAACCTTAAAATGATATTCGATTGCATTGGATTGAGGTGGAAGTCTGCCCTCCTGCCTTATTATTTTTTTCTCTCCAAGGTGAGGCAGGGGAGGTAGACCTGGATAACTTCTAAGGTTCGTTTCTAACCTTAGTGTTCTGTGATCTTCTGACTTCAGGTAAACATGATGACCTTGGCAGAACACATTATTGAAGCCACACCTGACCGAATCAAGCAGGAGAATTTTGTGCCCATGGAGTCCTCAGGCCTGGAAAGAACAGACCCTGCCACCATTAGCAGTACAATGAGCTGGCTGGCCAGTTACCTAGCGGATGCTGACTGCCTGCCCAGTGCTGCCCAGATCCGGTGAGTAAAGTTACGGGTGTCACTACCCAGGATAGATTCCCAGATGTAACTGGAGGCAGGGGAGGCTGACTGTATTTGATGAATGCCGTGTCATAGAAAACCATACCAAGGAAGGAAGGAAGCATTAGGACAAGCTCTGTTGCCACTTTCAAGGCCCAGCTCCTATTCCACCTCTCCCATTTTTTTTTTTACTGCTATCAGAGCATAAGAGATCGTGTTAAGCCGGGCGCGGTGGCTCATGCCTGTAATCCTAGCACTTTTGGGAGGCCAAGGCAGGTGGATCACCTGAGGTCAGGAGTTTGAGACCAGCCTGGCTAACATGGTAAAACCCCGTCTCTACTAAAAATACAAAATTAGCCGAGCGTGGTGATAGGCGCCTGTAATCCCAGCTACTTGGGAGGCTGAGGCAGGAGAATTGCTTGAACCCAAGAGGCGGAGGTTACAGTCAGCTGAGATTGTGCCACTGCACCCCAGTCTGCGCAACAGAGCCAGATTCTGTCTCAAAAAAAAAAAAAGAGATAATGTAGCATAATGTTTCCCCCTAATTCAGCTGCAGTTTTCTAAGGGCAGTAGAGTGTACTGCTACTAGGTTTTAGTATTTAGCATAATACTAAAGTCATGATAGGTGTTGAGTATGAACTTACTCAATCGAAGGACACTGGGTATGTTTAGCAACTTGCCTAACTGAATGAAGACATGCTCCTAATTGCCCACAGTGGCTTCTGGCAGATACCATCTTGGCTCATTCATTAATATCTAATGGATTGTGCAAATCAATCATTAATCTGTCTCTCCTTTTTCTCCTCTTGTTTCAGAAGTGCATATAACGAGCCTCTAACCCCTTCTTCTAATACCAGCTTGAGCCCTGTTGGCTCTCCCGTCAGTGAAATCGCTTTCGAGAAACCTAACCTTCCCTCCGCCGCGGATTGGTCAGAATTCCTGAGTGCATCTACCAGTGAGAAGGTAGAGAATGAGTTTGCTCAGCTCACTCTGTCTGATCATGAACAGAGAGAACTCTATGAGGCTGCCAGGCTTGTCCAGACAGCTTTCCGGAAATACAAGGTAAACTAGAACAGAACCTTTGTTTTGTGACATTCTTAAGATCAGAGAGGACAGATGAAAGTCAGAATCATGCGAATGAAAACATTTACCATTTCTTTTTTTCCTTGGAATTTGTAGAATTTTTTTGGAAGTCTCCAATTTATTAAGATTCACTGTATAACATATCTGTGTGTGTATCTGCTTTGTAAAAATATTTTATGGTAAAATATTCATAACATAAAGTTTGTCATTTTGTCTATTTTAAAGTGTGCAGTGTAGGGGGCATTAAGTATATTCACAGTGCTGTGCAACCGTCACTGCTACCCATTTCCAGAACTTTCTCATTCTCCCAAACCATTTGCTTTTAACAACCAATTTTTAAACAGTTAAACGTGAAATTTTTATCAAATGTTTACAAAGTTCCTAAAGCACCTTCATAGAAGAGTTTCAGAAGCATAGTCTTCTCAGTTATCTGAGGCATAGAGAATTAACTGGCTGGGACAAGGGCCCGTCCATGGTTAGGCCAGGGCAGGAATGGGGCTCTCCCGGCACAGAACAGTGCTGATTTTTCTTTTTCTTTTTTTGAAATGGAGTCTCATTCTGTTGCCAAGACTGGAGAAGTGCAGTGGTGCAATCTCTGCTCACTGCAACCTCCACCTCCCAATTCAGGTGATTCTCCTGCCTCAGCCTCCCAAGTAGCTGGAATTACTGGCGCGTGCCACCACACCCGCCTAATTCTTGTATTTTTAGTAGAGACAGGTTTTCACAATGTTGGCCAGGCTGGTCTTGAACTCTTGACCTCAAGTGATCCGCCTGCCTTGGCCTCCCAAAGTGCTGGGATTACAGGCATGAGCCACCGCACCTGGCCTTGATTTTTCTATTCTACCTTGCCATCCTGAGTACAATATCTCTTTATTATTCCTTAAAACAAATTTCATGAGTTTATAGAATTTTTAATTAAAGTTATTAATGTCACATTAAATAATTCTCAGAAGCTTCAGTAAAATAATATTAGCCAATAACGTAATGGCTGTCACCATGTCAACATACTGTTGGTAATGATAATGCCTGTTATTCAGTTAATATAAAGTAAGGTGACCCCTCTGCTGCTAGGAGGTCATGACCTAAAGCAGGGGTTTTCAACTGGAGGCCTGGGAACTGACTCCAGGCAGCCGCTGAACTCCTAAAATTAAGCAGTAAAGCTTTTTCTATGTGCATTTTTGGTGGGAAGGGGACCCATGGCTTTCTACAGATTCTCAAAGTAGTCTCTAACCACTCCCAAAAAGGTGTTAAAAGCCATTAATCATTGATCCAAAAGTAAAGTAGTTGGGGTTATCTTAGGAAAGATAGTTGAGATCTGGCAAGACAAACAGTACGATGGCTAATTTGTTAAATACTTTAAAAAGGAATATATTTTTAGTCTGCTTAACATTCCAATATCATAGTTTTATTTAGAAGCAAGGATAGTCTAAGGTTTATCCTATAAATTCATTTTTCTTCATTTATAATTAATTATCAATATTTTTTGGTAAACCTGGGATCTCAGCTCAGAGGAGGTGCATTAAATGAGTAGTAATAAAAAGCTGACATTTCTGGTAGTTAATCATTACTGATTTCTTTTCTCCTTACTTTACCCTTAAGGGCCGACCCTTGCGGGAACAGCAAGAAGTAGCTGCTGCTGTCATTCAGCGTTGTTACAGAAAATATAAACAGGTAAACCTCAGTTTTGCACCACAGAAGGGAACTGTGCCCCACCCAAGGCCACTGAGGATCTTCGTGTGCAGTTTGGCTAAAGAGCACTGCATCTAGTACCTCATTATAGAGACTTAATTTGTTTTTTCGTTTTTTTTTTTTTTTTTTGAAACAGAGTCTGGCTGTGTCGCCCAGGCTGGAGTGCAGTGGCACGATCTGGGCTCACTGCAACCTCCACCTCCCAGGTTCAAGCAATTCTCCTGCCTCAGCCTCCTGAGTAGCTGGGACTACAGGCATGTGCTACCATGCCCAGCTGATTTTTCTAGTTTTAGTAGACTCGGGGTTTCACCATGTTGCCAGGTTGGTCTTGAACTCCTGACCTCAAGTGATCTGCCCCCCTTGGCCTCCCAAAGTGCTGGGATTACAAGCGTGAGCCACGGTGCCCAGCCAGAGACTTAATGTGAACTGCCATGATAAAACAAACAAACAAACAAAAAAAAACAGGGGAAGCCACACATGATGGTGTGTGCCTGTAATCCCAGCTCCTCAAGAGGCTGAGGCCGGAGGATCTTCTTGAGCCCAGGTGTTGAAGTCCAGCTTGGGCCTCATCTCTGAAAAAAAAAAAACAGAGGAAGACAAAATAAAACCATCTGCAATTAGACTTGCACCGCAAAAGAGTTTTTGTCCAAATTTTTGGTCTTTTAGTAATATTATCTACCTGAGATACTGGTCTGATCCTAACACCAGTATCTTTGCAGTGAGGATCCGTGGTCCAATACTTTGATAAACTCCCTAGTAATTAGAACTGTAGGGAATCCAGTGTGTGATAGGTGATTGGAGAAGGTAAATGCTGGCTATTTATTACCTTTGAGTTTGAATTATATAAGGTATTTAATCTTTGGCCATTTTCCTTTCAGCTTCTTATCCATTTTAAAATGAAGAATTGTTAAAATCTTTGAAAATCAGAAGAAGCTCAGAACATCTTAAACTGCTTTTGTGCACCTTAGTTAAAGGTGCAAGAAGATTATCTAAGTACTCTTTCATGCAGTATTTCTGTTTGCAAACCAACTTGTAGGGTTATGTAACTAGTCAGATGGGAAAGGGAAGGCATATTTTTGGGGCAGCTAGTATGTACTAGATTTTTTAGGTGCCCCATCTCATTTCCTTTTTACAATTATTTGAAGTAAGTAGTATTTATTTCCAGTTTACAGATGAAGAAGCTGAAGCTCAGAGAAATTACATGAATATTAGGCCTTTCTCATCATCAAGGTGGTTATAAAATATTAAAAATTGCCTAATGGAGTTTTGACTGGTTCACACGATAAAATTCAGGCCTGTCAGTAGATTCTAGCACCTTTTATCAGATTGTGCTTTAGGTAGTTATAAATTTTTATTTAAGGAATAATAAATTCTAATATGTGTAATGGTCACATAGAAATTAGGGATTCTATTACCTTGTCATAATCCAGGACTTGCCTCAATTTCTGATACGGGTTGCCGTTTCTTCAAGCTTCTCTAGGATTAAGCCCTATTAATGGGGGTGGGGTGACGTCTTCGGCTTCGAGCCAGTTGAGTTCATGATCCCAGAAAAGGAAGGTTTATTGTGTAAACGCTGACACCACAGTGCCTGTAGCTCTACAGCAGGGAGCCGCACTGGCTTCTGTTTGGTGAGCAGGCTTCCTGGGAGCACAAGTGATACACAGAATGAAGGTTTCAAGTCTGTGATTACAACAGGTATTGATTCCAAAATATGAGTTTGGTTTTTTTTTTAAAAAAAAAAACCCTCCCCAGAAACTGTCATCTACAGCTAGGAAGACAGAAGGCATTATTTTTGGAAAGAGTAACAACTATAAAACAAATATTTTGGAAGACGGAAGGCATTAATATAGCCAGGTTGCCTTTTTTTTTTTCTTGGTTGGGAGTTTTATTGATTCTGGTTTTTAATTTCATTATATTCAGCAATGTAACATTAATCTTGTATTTTCTGTTTTTCCCCCAAGCTGACATGGATAGCCTTGAAGGTAATGATACACCCAAGCCCTCTCACAAACCATTCCACCAGAGTCACAAACTTCACACCCATCACCAGCTACAGGGAGGGGCCATTAAGATGGCACAGTCACGGAGTAAACATATCCCCCTTGCCAGGCCACCTAAGCACAGTGCATCTGTCCTCTGGGGACCACGTGGTTATTCAGTTGGAGTGGGTTTCGACATTAATAACTGGACGTTTTTTGGCTGGTGTTAATCCATCTAAGCCAGTTCCTGTCAGCCCTGTGGCCACTAAGTAAATACCCTTTTTCCCAAAGCGCTTCACTGTGGCCCGACGGGTCTGAGTGTGTCGTGTGCACAGGTGGAGGTGATGGAAACCACAGGGGCTCTGTAGGCTACAGCATTCTTGTCTTCAAAGACTTTCAGACCAGTGAAAAGGTAAAGCAGGTCAGATAAGACCAAAGAAGGTTCTTGCAGAAGGGTCCTGGTTCTTGGACAATTCTGAGAAGTCAGTTTCCCTCCCTCATTTCACCTCCTCATACATCCAGAGATACAGTTAGGCAGATACAGGGATTTTCTGGGGAATATTTTTCCTTGCAACGGTAAGTTGCCTTCTTATAAGCAAAGGGCTTCATTGCAACTTCTCATCCCCAGAGTCATACTCTGTTTGATTAGAAATTTGGACGTAGCATTTTAAGACCATGGAGAGCCCTGTATTTTTGGTGCCTAGAGACTGATGTTGAGAATTCACCCTGGGCCTTCGTCCCTCACTTCTGTAGCTCTGCAGCGTGCTGGGTGGAGAACTCCTGGCACTGCCTCCTGGGCCACCCGCAGCTCTGTGACAGCCGTCCAGGTTTCACGGCTTCACCACCGTGTTGGTCTTACGAGTGTTCATCTTTTACAGGTTAAAATGGCTTAAAGGTGTCAGCGTTTCATGATAAGCCTTGTATTTGGGACCTTGCAACTCAGTCAGAAACTTGTCGTGTGGAATGATAGTTAAAAATCGGGCTGAATGCTAAGTAGATTTGTGTATGGTGGGAATTGGAAGGCATAAAAAAATTATGTTAGTGTTTCAAAACTGGATAGAAAATATTAATCCGAAGCATTTAAAATTTTACTGTCGAAATCTGTTTTTAGATTAATAAACGTCTAAGGGTATTGCTATTAAAATTTTTCTCCAAGAAGGGCAGAATATTTTGATATTTTAGGGGAAAAAAAGTATGTCTGAAGGCAACCCTTAAAGTAATATTTTACATTTTGGAAAGGTAGGTGTAAAGATTCCTCATTTGCCTCTTTTGTGATTAAACCCCGGACAGAGAATGTGATAATAGAGGGGAAAAGCATTTTCTCTTCTTCCCTTCCCAGTAAGCTCGAAAGACACTGAGCCCGTGCGGCCCCTGTTGTTACTGTGTCGCTTGTTCTTGTTTCCCCTGCAGTATGCACTTTATAAAAAGATGACACAGGCTGCCATCCTTATCCAGAGCAAATTCCGAAGTTACTATGAACAAAAAAAATTCCAGCAGAGCCGACGGGCTGCTGTGCTCATCCAAAAGTACTACCGAAGTTATAAGAAATGTGGCAAAAGACGGCAGGCTCGCCGGACGGCTGTGATTGTACAACAGAAACTCAGGTGGGTGGAGAAGAGCTCATGGAGGTAAAGCTCGCTAGGGAAGAGAACTCTGACTTCTTTGAAAGACTTGTCCTGGGCTGACATTGGAGTCTGAGGTGGGCCTAAAGCATTGTTAGTCACTGTGTTCCAGAACGTTCTAGGTGTGGTGGCTGTATATGTACACCTGTGCTGAGTCTGGTTTTGAATATTTAGCTCTTTCTCTCCACCTCCCACCCAATTATTTTGATATTGCCACCCAATTTTACCTTATATCAGAATTTGGCAGCACCAGTTTCTACTCAGAAAGTTACCACTCAATTATAGTAGTTTAACCCATTTCCTGTTTAGAAAAAAAAAAAAAAAAAGTACAGCCCGCTGCCAGCGCTCATGTAATTTTACATAAACATGCTCTTTGAGGCTGAAGGAAATCTGATTTTCAATGTGAAAATAAAATATGAAAACTATTCTTGGAGTTATTTCTAAACAGAACTTGTCCCTAATCCTAATGTAACTGAAATGTATATGATGCTACATTCGGATTAGAGACAAGACTATTCTTGGGACAAATGGGAAATGAGTGAGATTGTAGAATTACTGCATGTGAGACCTTGGGCGAGTAATTAGGGTTAAGCTGTTCCGTTTTAGAGACTGTAATAAAACTGTTGAGCCAAGTAAAATACATTGATCAGTACATTTACAAAATAGCCCGAAGAGTGTATCAACTCCGGTGAATCACCTTGTAAACTAAGAAAGCCTCTCTAATGCCAGAATGCCTTTTGTGGCAAAATGAGCTTATAAGGAATTGTGAAAGAATATTTAAGTGACATTTTATTTTCAGTCTTTGTGTAGTCTCTCTTGAAGCTGAGAGCGCCTATACACGCCCTCCTTTCTCCTCTCGTGATGCCCGGACGCGATACTATGGGAACAGCATACGCACTCATCCCCTTTCAGATTGTATACATCTTTAACATATGCTGTTGGCTTTGCTACACGAACTGCTTAATTCAGAGTCCTCTCACTGCTGACCAGTTTTCCATATTGGGCTTTACTGTACCCTTCTTGTGACAATAATATTCTGACTTTTTCAGGAGCAGTTTGCTAACCAAAAAGCAGGATCAAGCTGCTCGAAAAATAATGAGGTTTCTACGCCGCTGTCGCCACAGGTACACTAGTCCTCGTTTATACATTCTGCTCAGGGAGAATGATGAAGCAACCCTGACCTTCTTAACCCTCACTAACTCCTATGTAAAGCTAATCCCCCTGCAGATAATCAGGGCAGACGTCCCAAATTACAATAGGGTGGTAGAGCTCTTTAACTAGGGATCAGGTTGCTACCCTTGGAATGCTGGTAACCATGTCAGACGATGCTGTTTGAACAATGGAGATTCATGCCCGTGTTTTTCTGTTTTAATTTGGGTGTGAGGTCAACTTAGTAGGACTAGCTTTTAATTCTAAGTTTCTCTTTAACCTGCGATTGATATGCCACATTGCAGTATGTTCTTTGCTCTAATCCTTTACTATGCTAGTGCGTGTCCAAACAGAAAACAGTTTCTAGTCTCAAGGAAGGGAAAGAAAACCATGAATTCCAAACAAGTTTTCTGATGTAGAATTTCCACCAAATAGCTGGGGCCCTCTGCTGGTCATGTAATCGCCAACATGCTCTATTATTAAACTATCGATTAAAGCTGGCCTGTGATGAGACCACTGGAATGCAGCTGTTCAGGAAAAGAAAGACATCTGAGATTCTGGGCACATCTTCAATTAGTAGGAAATGGGGTCCTGTGACCCCAGCATTCTGTGGGATGCAGCATCTTCTCATGGAGCTAAGCCAGAGGAATTTCTCTTTGTTCCTCAGATTTGAGCTTTCTTTATGAAGACTAGTGTCTCTACTTAGATTTCAGAGGGCTGGTGAAAGTGGTTTGTGTTCTTTATCCACGTGAATATTCCAGTCTGACGTCTGTAACTGCGGCCGTCCGAGCTGGGTATAGACCACCTTCTGTGTGGTTGGGTTGTTGCTCTGTGTGTCAGGAGCTGTGCAGTTTATAATACCAAACATTAAAGCAGACTCTCTAACGTCTTACTTCCTCTTCCTATTTAATCATACCAAAAGTCCTAGTATTCGTATTTAATTGGATTCCTTGGATGTTTCATTTTGCTTTAGTTTTTCTTACTCCTATAACCATATGATTGCCGGCTTTGAAAATATCTTGCCTTTAAGACTTAATAGGTTTAATGGGTTATTTGTACTTTTACTTAAATTAACAAAAGAATTTATTTTTGTGACCATAGAAGGAAACATGCACGGCCACTGCATTAACATCATAAAAACTTTAAAAACGGCATTCACTAGGATAGATGGTTTTCCCCAGCTACGATGCCATGCAAAAGCTAATGTTAACTCGCCCTGTGCCTCAGCAACATTTACTTTCCACCATGCAAGGATGGGAGATTTTTCACCATGATAGCTAATGAGTAACATACCAGTGTCAGTACTCTGAAACAGGAAGTCCTGTTAGGAAATGCATCCCCAAAACGGGTATGGCTCTAAGATCATGAAATTAATTCTGCAAGCCTTACCAAAGACAGCCTCTTTTCTTTATTATTCAGTCATACCTTTTACTTAGCAGGGGACTTAGGACCAAATAGAGTAGCTGATTTTCTTTATTTGGTGAACAGATCAAGGACTCACCTGGGCCCTTTTCCTTACATTCTCCAATACGTTCATAGTTCCTTCCTCCCTTTTCCTCTTAGACCTGCAAAATGAAAAACCTGAGCAAGATCCTATCCAGCACTGAAACCAATAGACTTTGGCCACTTTGAGCAGAATCACATCTTCTTTCATGACGCTGTGGTTAATACTTTCCAGATAGATTTTGTTTTCAAGAAAATTACCTTAACACCCCTCTTCTTTAGGCCACTTCAGACAAACCAGAATGTCTGCAAGTTAAGTCATGCTAGACTTTTTCCTCGTTTCTTCTAGTCTGATCCTCAAACTTTGAATGAATGTGTGGGTAACGTAGGAGCAAAATTGCATAAAGTCCTACACTCATCTCCCTTTCGTTTTTGCCAAAGCTGTGTCCCGTGTTTACTTTGGGAGAGTTAAGAGAATGAGATATTTAAACAAAACATAAATTCATGAAAGGTTGCCCCCACAAAGTAAGCTGAACAAAGGAGTCCTTTCACTTTTGTTTTTAGAGTTCTCTTTCTGTAAACTGGTAGAGAAAAATTTCATGAAGATTTTTGCCTTTCTTAAGTGTATATTTTAACTGTTAATAACCTTATAAAATGGATAACAAGAAGGTTCATTATGAAGAGAACATCAGATATGGGCTCTGGATTCCTGTGCATTAATTGGAATGAAATAAAAAATGTTATTGGCTCTTTACTTGACCATTTACAGTTTAGATGTTAGAAAAATAGGCAAATTTTAATAACCTCTGTAATAAGATCAGTATTCACTTCCCATTTCTATATATTCAATTAATATGTTCAATTAAGGATCTTGAAGAAATCCTAAAAATCTATCCTGGAAGTTTGTTTTAAACTCATATTTTCCTTAGGATGTGTGTAATCCTATTTTCATTCTGGGTCGAGTTATTTAATGTTATTTTAAAAGAAACTATCATGTCTGTTGACCTTAGAAGCATTAAAATCTTGCTAAGATAGAAAACCTTGGCCAGGTGCGGTGGCTCACGCCTGTAATCCCAGTACTTTGGGAGGCCGAGGCAGGCAGATCACTTGAGGTCAGGAGTTTGAGACCAGCCTGGCTGACATGGTGAAACCCTGTCTCTACTAAAGATACAAAAAATTAGCTGGGCGTGGTGGTACGCACCTGTAATCCCAGCTACTTGGGAGGCTGGGGCAGGAGAATCTCTTGAACCTGGGAAGCGGAGGTTGCAGTGAGCCAAGATTGCACCATTGCACTCCAGCCTGGGCGACAGGGAGAGACTCTGTCTCAAAAAAAAAAACAAAAAAAAAAAGGGAAAACCTCATATGACACCCTCTCAAAAAGGTAGGTAGATAGTAGCTTCAGGAATCAGTCAGAAGTATCCCATTTCTAAGTCATATGACCCCAATTTTTTAAGACTTAAATTGATGAATTTTTTACCTACTCATTTCACATACCCCACCATCACTCTCCTTTTCTTTCTTTCCAAAAAAGAAACCATGTTATATTCTTTTTTGTTGAAATAAAGCTATTTATAAGATTTCTGTTGTGACCCTCACGTGCTAATAGCTCTCTGGTGTTGTTTTACTGTCTAAAGCCCCCTGGTGGACCATAGGCTGTACAAAAGGGTGAGTTTAGCTGCCTGCTAGCCAGTTTCTCTTCTCTTCCATTTTCAGTATTTTGCTTTTTGCTTGCTTGCATGAGGCTGCAGCCTAGGTATGCCAGTAAGTTTCACATCCATTTTGAATGAAATAAAATCAAGTAAAAACTAACCCTAATTACTAACACTGCTATTTTATATGACAAGAGAACAGTCACATACATTAGATGTACAAATGCATGAGTGAGTAGAAGGGAGGGCCGTTCGAAACCACTGCAGGGCATGCCGAGGATGCGGTGGAGGAAGCCTCGGGACGAAAACAGGGCTGGTGGGCCACGTACACGGCCAAATAAGGCTGCATTATACGAAAACATTCAGCCAGTGGCTTTTTGTGATTAAGATAATTTGCCACATGAAATTTTCTCAACGATTGCTTTGTCAAAATTTCTAGAGCAAGGAGGCTCACTAGGAGGTGGTACTAGGGTTTGTTTTTTTTTTTTTAATGAATCTGTTTCTTACTGAGAATGACTGTTACCCTATACCCTGCTCCTGTGCTTGCATTTTCTAAATCTCTCCCTCCCTGGTGCTGTGAGGTAAGTCACTGTACAAGGCTGCCCTTTCAGAACAAACCCAGGACATTGATTATGAAATAGTGAACTGGCCTTCCAGCACTTGATGGTAATGCTGAATAATGAAAATGTGGTGTGAAATGTCTCAAATATTTATATTCTACATAACAAGAGTAGGGATTCCAATAGGCTTTGAATTTTAAAGAAATTACAATGAGTAATTTTAGTTCCTGAGATTTTAGAATATGATGCTAATTTGTAAGCAGGGCAAAAGGCAAAAGTCTCCCAGAAGCAACTATAATGTGTTTGAATTATAATAAAAGATTTAGTATCAGAAAACCATTTTTTCAAAGCCAGGAATAGGCCAGGTACGATGGCTCATGCCTATAATCCCAGTGCTTTGGGAGGCTGAGGTGGGAGGATTGCTTGAGCCCAGGAGTTCAGTGCCAGCCTGGGAAACACAGGGAGACTCCATCTCTACAAAAGATAAAAAATTAACCAGGCATGGTAGGGCATGCCTGTAGTCCCAGCTACTCGGGAGACTGAGGTGGGAGGATCATGTAAGCCTGGGAGGTTGAGGCTGCAGTGAGCTGTGAACATGCCACTGCACTCCAGCCTGAGCAACAGAGCGAGACCCTGTCTCAAAAAAAAAAAAAAAAAAAAAAAAAAAAAAAAAGGCCAGGAATAGAATTCATCAAAATCTAATTAATTTAAATGAATTTAGATTAATTTGACAACTTGTTTCTTATATATAATCTTAAGAGAAAAAATGAGTTGAAATTATAACATGGGAATTATCTCTATCAACTCAACTATATTCAATGCCCCCTCTTCTTAACCTTACACTAATACTTTATTTAGTCATCTTTAAGATTTCTGAGAAGAGGTCATAGTTCAAAAAATCTTAAAACTGCTAATGTTTCTGGAGATATTATTTCCCATCTAACTAGACTTATGTTGATGCTAATCTTTATTTATTATATTTTAACCCAGAAGTTGGCAAATGTTTTTCTGAAAGGCCAGATAGTAAACACCTTAAGCTTTGTGGGCTGTACGGTCTGTCCCAACTACTCAGTTCTTTTAATGTAGCAGGAAAGCAGCCACAGACAACACATAAATGAATGACTATGGCTGTGTTCTAATACAACTTTATTTATACAAATAGATACTGGACTAGATTTTGGCCCACAGGTTGTAGTATGCCAACTTGATGATAGAAGAATTTAGTTTTTATAAGTTCTTAATAATGACCTTAACCCTAGATTTAAAAGCCTTAAAAGGGCCGGCCGTGGTGGCTCATGCCTGTAATCCCGACACTTTGGGAGACCGAGGCAGCCGGATCACTTGAGGTCAGGAGTTCGAGACCAGCCGGGCCAACATGGTGAAACCGTGTCTCTACTAAAAATACAAAAATTAGCTGGCCATGGTGGCTTGCGCAGGAGAATCTGTTGAACCCGGGAGGCAGAGGTTGCAGTGAGCCAAGATTGTGCCACTGCACTCCAGCCTGGGCGACAGAGCAAGACTCTGTCTCAAAAGAAAAAAAGAGAAAAGCCTAAAAAGCCTTAAAATTTTAAAGATTTAAAGGCTCATCTATTTAAAACTATAAATAATTGCTAAAGGAAAAATTTGTTTTTTGGGGAAAAAAAGCAGCTATACTCTTATGTAAACTTAACTAATTAATCCTCTTTAGACTTAGGGAATTGTTCTCAATTAAAATATTTCGGGTCCCTTGTGATAGAGCTGGCTCGGAGACGTTTTTTTTGAAATGTAAGAAAAAAAGAGGACAAAAATCTCCATTTCTCCCTCTATTCCCTCTCACCCTCTGCATATATATAGATAATATTTCTTTCCATTTTAAAAAACCTCCAAGAGAATAGATGCATGCCCTAGTGTTCAGTTTAATTACAAGTTGTAGTATCATGCATGTTATATGCAATTAATATCACCTGCTGCAAAGACAACATTTTTTTTTTTAAGGGAGATGGTTGCTTATGCGTTTTTGAAACTTGTTAGTTTCTGGTATGTTAATGACCATTTTTAAGAGCACATTTTCAGAAGGTGCTTTTCAATGCAAACCAGAATCCCAACCTCAATTTCTTTAATGCCTGCTGCATTCTATTGTGAACTCCTAAAACTCCTACTCATGCATGGAAAGTTGGAATCTCATGACACGCCTTAGGCCTCACAACGTCTATGCAAGTTTGAGAGAGGGGGGCTGAGAAGGTTCCTTCTATCCTGGTGATATTTAGCTAACTCTGTGAACCAAGGAATAGCATATATAAGGCTTTGTATGATTACCAATAAGATCTTCTCTCCCTCGTCCTTCCATCGGAGAAGTCACAGTGGCACTCCCTCTAACAATCCCCAAGTTGAAATTAGTCTTGGGAGGCAGAGCATTCTCTGAGGAAGATTTATATAGTCCTGGAAATTATGTTAAGATAAAATACTTATTTTGGGGCCGGGCGCGGTGGCTTACGCCTGTAATCCCGGCACTTTGGGAGGCCGAGGTGGGCGGATCACGAGGTCAGGAGATCGAGACCATCCTGGCTAACACAGTGAAACCCCGTCTCTACTGAAAATACAAAAAATTAGCCGGTTGCGGTGGCGGGCGCCTGTAGTCCCAGCTACTCAGGAGGCTGAGGCAGGAGAATGGCGTGAACCCGGGAGGCGGAGCTTGCAGTGAGCTGAGATAGTGCCACTGCAGTCCGGCCCGGGCAAAAGAGTGAGACTCTGTCTCAAAAAAAAAAAAAAAAAGATAATATACTTATTTTGTTAATTTGTAAACTATTCCATATTTAAAACATGGTTTATACATTGAAAAATATTTTCCCAGCTACTGGAGGCTGAGGTGGGAGGATTGCTTGAGCCCAGGAGGTCGAGGCTGCAGTGTGTCATGATCGTGCCACTGCACTCCAGCCTGGGCAACAGAGTGAGACCCTGTCTCAGAAAAGAAAAGAAAAATAATATTTGGAAACTTACAGAATTAAATTTTATGGGACAGTATTTGTAAAACACTAATACTGACCCAAACTCCTACATCAGTGGAGCAGGGGGAGATCTAAAAGGCAGAATTAAGACACAACAGACGAATTCCAGCAGCAGAGCAATCAGAAAATACCATTTGTATCTTGAAATGTTTAGTCTTTTGCTTGGGGAAGGCTAAGGAAAAGCACCAAATATTTTTCACTGAGTACAGCTCATTTTTATCCCCCCTCTCCTTCAGGCCTACCTCTTAATTTATCCAGTAACTTAAAGTGAAATTAACAAACTCTTGCTACTGCCATCAGGGTTTTTGGTTGTTTTGTTTTTTGTTTTTTCTGTTTTTGTCTTGGACACAATAGCTGTATTTAGGAGAGAACTTTTGTTCTACACAAAGAGATTATTTAAATCAACAAAAGTGATTCCTCAGCAAGTGACTGAAGGATTTTTAAGGTTTAAGAAACTTTTTAAAGTACATATGCTGAAACGATACTTTCAGTTGGATTTTGAGTATATCTAACAGGATGTTATTCAGTTGCATAGAGAAAAACCAAGATACCTCATATGTTAGCAGATAGTTCAGTTACATAACAGATTTATCCTCAACGTATTGAGACTTGCTTGACCTAAAAAATAAAAACTAAAATGCCTGTTTTTCTAGACAGAAAATGTCTTTCCACTTCTCTAAGACATTTATTTTTCATGGATAGTAGAAAATGTTCTCATAGATAAGTGACACTGCTCTCTGAAAAGCAGTTTCTAGACAAATTCCTCCTTTCCCGATACGAGACACTATTTCTGTGAGAAGGCTTTATAAACTGTTAACAATCACTATGGGTGTTATTAAAAGCAGTGGGAATGCTAGTATTTAAATAACCTATCTCTTATAAACTGCTGGCCTAGTCACCTATGTTCAGTAAAGGCAGGTGCAGTTATTTTACTGGAATAAAACCTTAATTGGAGGAAGAAGAAATAACACTTTTTAGTCACATGTTTTCAAACAACATATTTTCTTTTTATTTGAGAACCGGGTTTCCAAACACTTTGCCAGAAGCTGGTAAGTAGTAGTCTCAACGGAGCAGCTCTGCCGTGTGCTTCTGAGAACAGCCCCGGGTCATAGCTGCACTGGGTTGTTACCAAGTTCTGAAAATTACGCTTACACTTTTGGCTGTGTTATGTACACTTTTATCCAAGGGACAGTTCTCTAACAATGCGGGGAAGTGTACTGAGAAGTAAACAGTGCTCTAGGGTCAACAAATGTGTTCTCACACTTCCGTAGCTCAATTTGGCATGAGGCATAGTTTCTAAGTGGCCCGATGTGTTCATGAGAAGTAAGACGTGAATGTGGGATGTGTCATCATGGATGTATTTTAAATCTCCAAAGTAATTTTGTCTCACTTGCCTCTTTTAGGAAATGAATATTTTTGGAACACAGTGGTGTGTGTTAAATTGCAGACAACATGCTCTGTGTCATTCTTATTGGGCCTCTCTGTCTTTTTTGTTTTGCAATCCAAATGAGATTTCTGGAAAATGGCAAGATCTCTCTTTTCCTAAATTCCCCACAAGCTATTGCAGCTCTCAAAGCAACAGGTAATAATCAGAAAGCCGCATCCGCTGCCCTGTCTATTTTTGACGTCCAGCATTGCGAGAATATTCCCGCTGAACTCCACTGACTCATGAGACATTTCTCTGGCTGAGCATCACTGAGTAGATGTAATGAAGCAGCTTTGCCTTACGCTTTACCCATGGAGCCATTGTTTGCTACAAGTTTCTGAAGCAGGCCTACTTCATTGATTCATAAATGATCATTGGACGTCTGATGGAAGTAAACCCTGTGGGCTTTTGCTGGCTTTCAGTGCTGTTGCTTACGACATCACTTCAGTACATTACGATGCAACTTTTTGGGAAGGGGGAATTGAGACTACAACGGTATCCCAGAGTGGTGATTATTCTCAGCCTAGAATGCTTGGGGAAATACTGGGATCGTCTTTAATGTTAATAGCTGAATGGTAACAGGTCAGTCTTGCTATTCTAATTACTGTAAGTCTGAGCCAATAAGAGTTCTACTTTGCAAGTTACTGATAGGAGTCAGAAATTTGGCCGCACAGCTCTCCTGAGGGCAGCACTGGTGCTGTGGGAACTGTAGCTTCTGTCCTGCATTGCCTCTGTGAGCTCAGGGAAGACTGCTTTGCCTGTCTTCTGTGTGAGGGAATTTAGAAGTAAGTGCAATTATAATTTTTTTTTTTAGATAACCTGGACATTTTTAGACTCAGTTCTTTCTTAGCCCTGAATGAGTCTAACAGTTGTAATTCCTTAAGAGAACCAAGCACTCAGTAACCCTTAGTTAAGTTTGTGTAACATAACAAAAGTTTATCATGCACCTGTGTTCCAAGTTCAATAGATATGGTGACCACAGGTCCTGAATTTTCAAGTCTAATTCCAATTTCAAAAATTCTTGTCTATATTTACCAAGTTTGTATACTGAAAAATTTGCTTACAACATAGGTAATGTTAATGAAACCAGTTCAGTCCATTGATTTTGGTTTCAGTCTACAAAATTGAATTTTTTTCCTTCCACTGAATTTTTCAGTTGTTTTTACATAATATGAACACAGCATTTGTAAGACAGATTAGTAACAGACGGATAGAAAACCATCTAATTCACTTTTTTTTTTTTTTAAGACTAACAAGCAGCTCATGCCTGTAATCCCAGCACTTTTGGGGGCTGAGGCAGGAGAACTGCTTGAGGCCAGGAGTTCAAGACCAGCTTGGGCAATATATTTAGATCCCCTGTCCAGACAAAAAAATTTAAAAATTAGCCAGGTATGGTGATGTGTACCTGTAGTCCTAGCTACTCAGGAGGCTGAGGCTAAGGATTGCTTGAGCCCAGAAATTCCAGGCCACAGTGAGCTATGACTGTTCCACTGCACTCCAGCCTGGTCAACCCTGTCACTAAATAAGTGGAGAAAATAAAAGCTAACAAGCAGGAATAATTATTATTACAAAAAGCAGCACATACTAATTGTAGTGAATTCTGGAAATACAAATAACTAAGGAGAATCACCCAGAGATAATAATGGTTAAACTTCTATTTTTATCCTTCTCATTGGTAAAGATTTATTTTTAATTAACATCTGCTTGAATAATCATTCATGTCCTTAACTAATAACAAGGTGATCATAAATTTAGCCATTTGAAACACCCTGATTTGAAACATCTATTTCTTAAAATTTGTTTTAAAATTCTAGTATATGTTATTCTAAATCACTTTGGTGATATAATTGTTTTCTGTTTGAAGGCAATATAACATTCAAACATTATTTTATCCAGTTGACATTTGATTTAAAACAAAACAAAAATTAAGCCCCACTGTCTCATCCTAATAATCTACTCTCAAGTAACATAAAACTTCATTTATGATTTCACTAGGGCAGATAGTAAGCCTCTCAATTTCATGTTAACTTTCAGAGGTAAGTTAACATCTTATATGGTCTATAAATTGCAAATTGGAGAATAAGGCTAAAAAAATCTCCCTTGATTCTTACACACATTCTTTTCACACGTTTTAGGATTCTAAATAATTGTGTTGTAAAATCAGTAAGTACATTTTATGTGAGGGTCTTCCCCCACCAAGAATGATTTTTATTCATAAAATCAATGTAGTGTCTTATAAAAGATGACACCTTAGAATTGAGAAAATGTAATTGTTGTTAATTTCATCTCATACCATGGAAATTTTCCAGATGCATGTTTCTTATAAAGTCTTTTGGAAAAAACAATAAAATATGATTTTTAAAAAACTTCTGTGTTATCCTGGGAGATATTTTTAGAGACAGTGGAATGTTGAAACTATAGGTTTGGAAGTCAGACAAACCTGGGCTCAATTCCCTGTTCTGCCATTTATTAACTGTGTGAATTGGGGCAGACTGCTTAATTCCTATAAATCTCAGGTTCTGCATTTACAAGTTGGAGCTAATGGCAGTGTTGTGAGGACTACATAAAGTAACAGTTATTAAGTAACCTGTATAGCTATTGGAATTTAATACTTTTTCTCTCTCATTTGTCCCTTTTTTTTCTAATTCCTCCTCGAACGACTTTCTGTAAAAAATGTTTGTGCCATTTAAGTCATTTTGATGTCATGTATAATGCTAGCATACTATGATAACTTTATCATGAAGCTAAGAACCAAATTCTCCACTTTAACTCAGGAGTTGTGAAAGCCTGGAAAATATATCTGAAAATTGCAGTGTTCTCATCTCTCCTGCGTAGATATTGTAGGTGGACATGCATCTCTCCTTAACCTACTGGTCTGTGAGGCCATCACTAATTTCATAGAGTATTTACATGACAACTTTAAAACCTTATGAAAACTTAACTTTTTAATTAGTTCTGAAAGAAACTGAAAAAACTGCAAAAACAAATGTGACCATTTTAACTAAAAGAAAAATGTTTTAGGGTAATTATACCTACCCTGACCAGCTGATTATAGGTTCTTTGGTATGAAGCCACATAAAACATTTCTGGTTTATAATTCACTCTCCTTTTTATTTCATCTCAATGATGAACTTAATATTTCTAAAGCATTCCTGTTCATTCTAGAAAAACTGTGAATGTATAACATCGCTGTGTTTATGCTATCAGATTTTGAGTTCAGAATTCCTCAAATTCTAGACATCTCATCAGTGATGGAGTCACTGTCGCATATTTGTGAATGAGTTCTGTGCTAGTGCAGAAAGAAAACGTAGCATCTGAAGTGGCATGCACACGCTGCGGAAATTCAGCAGATAGGTCTGCACAAGTACAGATATTGCATGTCCAGAAGCAAAGTTGGCATCAGTGCATGCCTTGCATTTCCAGCCAAAGGGATGTTAGTATAGATATTGCATGTTTAAAAATTGAACAGACTATAGCATGTTTCAATTTTTAAAAAGCCATTTATTTATCAAGTATGCATGTCCAAAATTAGGGACCTATAGTGATGTACAATTCTATACTGTAATATGACCCAAATTAATCCATGGTATATTTAATTATAAAATTTAAAACTAAATGATATTTGGATCTACTCATGAACATAGCAATGTATTCTAACTATACCTGTTAACAAAAAAAGATTCAACAGTTTTAGAGATACACTGTTTGTCACTGTCATTTATAAAAGTCACACTAGGACCAAGCTAGGGCTTGGTATATGTAGTAAGTAAATCAGACCAATAAGCAAGCTTTCAAAGATTATCATTCTTTTTAGTATTACTGATAACATCATAAAGCTTTTCTTCTAAAAGAGAGCATCTTCTCTATGAAGAGATTGTATCAACTTTGCAGAATACTCAGAAATGATTCTGCTTGGAAGTGGTAAATATAAATGTTTTCTTAAATTGCTATTATACCATATGTGCCATTCCAGACTCTCAACCTATACAATATAGCAATAACTGATTACTGGTTTTTTCACAATATTTTCTTTCTGCCTGAGTATTATCAAGTTTTACTTGAGGCCGGGCCTGGTAGGCTCATGCCTGTAATTCAAGCACTTTGGGAGGCTGAGGTGGGCAGATCACTTGAGCTCAGGAGTTCAAGACCAGCCTGGCCAACATGGTGAAACGTCATCTCTACTAAAAATACAAAAATTAGCTAAGCATGGTGGTGCGTGCCTGTAATCCCAGCTACTTGGGAGGCTGAGGCAGGAGAATCACTTGAACCCAGGAGGCAGAAGTTGCAGTGAGCCGAGATCGCACCACTGCACTCCAGCCTGGGCAACAGAGTTAGACTCCGTCTCAAAACAAAAAAAGTTTTACTTTACTGGTATGACTTAAGATAATAGGAGAGCCTCTTAGAGAATCAGAAAAATATTTTTGAGATTATGGCCCTCTGTATAGCACCATGACAAATCCACCTTTTCCTGATCATGCTGTTGCGGTAGAGTATGGTGTCCTAAGAAATTGTTGCTCCTATTTGGCTAAATCAGTCTCTTACACCCATTTTTGGGAAACAAATGTTATTATGTGGTATGCAGTACCACAAACTGTGACTTACACCACATGCATTGCCTTACATTCGATCATTCTGCTATTAAGGCAGGTTCGTAATTGTCAGTATAGAGAAATACTCTTACGGCAGACAGCTGCTTCCCCAGCACCCCATCTACATCAGGTGGCCATATCCAAAAAAACTGAGACTGATTTTTATATTAAAAATTACAGATTGGCAGTGATAATTAATAAGTAATTTGCTGATAAGAACTTTCCATGACTCAGTCTATAACAATGTTACGTAAATTTGTTTACTACAGTATGTTTGATGAATAGAACAAAGTACCTTATCAGTATCGCACCCTACGGCTGTCCATCTGGGATCACTGGGAGGAGGAACCTGAATGTCTTTTTAAGTTACAATGTGGAATGGGAGGAAAGTAAGGAATTATAAAAATCAAAGTCTCCACAAAACCTGTGTGAAGGAGTAGAGTAGTACAGATGTATGATTAGGTTCAAGAAAGCTAACAATCTTGAGTCTATGAACAAAGCAGTAGTAGCTTAATCCCTAGATATATTAAAAGCTAAATAGGCCGGGCGAGGTGGCTCACGCCTGTAATCCCAGCACTTTGGGAGGCTGGGTGGGCGGATCACGAGGTCAGGCGATCGAGACCATCCTGGCTAACATGGTGAAACCCTGTCTCTACTAAAAAATACAGAAAATTAGCCGGGCGTGGTGGCAGGCGCCTGTAGTCCCAGCTACTCGGGAGGCTGAGGCAGGAGAATGGCATGAACCCGGGAGGCGGAGGTTGCAGTGAGCCGAGATGGTGCCACTGCACTCCAGCCTGGGTAACAGAGCGAGACTCTGTCTCAAAAAAAAAAAAAAAAAAAAAAGCTAAATAAATGCATGTACAGTTTCCCTAATTTACATCATACAGAGTGATAGGACATTAATGGTGGTCCACCAGACTAAAAAGAAAGTTATTTGAATAGTTAAATTTTTATTAAGATAAACATGTGATTGTCACACTTGATTTAATACATTAGACTTTGATTTTGCTCTATTCTTAGAGCACTTGATGTAGAGCAAAGCTTTAGAATGATTTTTTTTTTCACCTTAAGTAGGGTCACATCTTTTCTTTGAATATTTTCCCCAACGATTTCACAGGAGTTTCTTTTGCCGTCAGTCCTCAAAAGGGTTGTAGTCTTGGCTTTTCAGTTCAGAGGGAGTGGTAATACCCCTTTCCTTTACTTGGTCACAATTCACTATAGAGTTATCGCCTGCTGTTTTGTTTTGTTTCTCTTCCAGAGTGAAAGAATTGAAAAAGGCCAAGGAACTTGAAGACATACAGCAGCATCCCTTAGCAATGTGACATTGCTTTTCAGACTGTTTTCATTTCTGTTTTTAGCAGAGACATGCAACAACAACACACACGCACACACACACACGTACACACACATACAAAATCCCTCTGCAGTTTTGGGGAGATCAGCTGCAGGATTTTAACAGGAATGTTTTGGTCATTGCATTTGCACTTTCATGGACAACTTTTAATTTGATCAGCAAGACATCTTGGAACTCAATCTTCTGTTGGATCACGGGAAATCAAGACATCCAGGAGGAATTGAAAGAGGCTTCCTCTTCTCAGGAAGAAGCCATTTCCTTCTCATATAGGGCTGTATTCAAACATCGTGTGGAACTGTACAAATATTTATACCAAAAATATAGATAAGAAAAGGTGGGGCTATACTAGCAACAAAAAAAAGAATGCTGTTCCTGCACCTGCCGGTTATTTCCAAGAAGCTGAATCTTTGGGACTGATTCTCAGTGGAGGGCTTAGATCATACAAAAATCTTTATTGGGTCCGTGTGTTCTCATTTCCTTCACTGTTTATTTTTGTTTGTTTGTTTGTTTTAATCTCTACAGCACACTTAATGCAACTTTTGAAATCTGCAGGTTTTTAATGTCTTGTGGAAATTTGCAGAGGGGCAGGTGTGTGGTAAACGGGTAATGCATGGGAAATAATGAGAAGCAGCTCACAGAGTTTAAACTATTTTCTTGTCCCCACCACCTTCCAAGAACCTGCGAGGGTAGTAATCATCTTGTCCCCTTTTTCATGTTCAGCACTTTAATTTTTTTGCCTTACTTTCATGTGCAATGAGAATTACTTAAGAATTGGTAAAGCATGTAGCCTTTTTTAGTAACCTTGGAAGCTGTAGTAATTCTAAGGAATCACGAACCTTGCCTGGACATTTGCCACCTAAACAATCAGTGTGGTGCTGCGTTCTGGCCAGTAAATTCCATGTTTTTGGCTATATCTCATCCAAACTGAGCAGTTTCTGTGTATATATAGAAGGTAGAAATGAAAAGTGAGAAAATATTTGAAAGGGATTATATTAATTGCTAAATATTTTATTCACAAAGGTCAATAACATGGCAAGATAAAATTATTTGTATAGTTTTGTCTGAATGAGCGAGAAAAATGTGGATGTACTGTTTGTATATATTGTATATATTAAAACAAAGAGATATGTGCATGAAATCAAGAAAAAAGAAATGAACAAAAGCAAAGCATTAGTGGCTATGGTCTGTAAAATGAAACAAAAAAACTTTATTTCACTATAAGAGTACTTTATTTTAAATGTTCTTTAGAAGAACATTTTGCTAAAGCATGACTAAACTGCAAAAAAAAAAAAAAAAGAGCTACTGTATTTAGACTTAGGAAAAAAGGCAGAGTAACATTACTTAAAAAAAAGGATATGTTTACATTTAATTTTGGCTACCAGGAGTTTAGTTTATTTTATTTAAAATTTTTTTGCCAATGGTGCCAAGTAATGTGAATGCTAATACTGCTTAAGAAAATTAAGTTACTTTTGCAAAACAGATAATCATAAGATGAATCAGTATGTAGCTTAACACCATCCACTCACTCCAACAAAGAACACTTAGAATGATTTAAAAAAAAAAAAAAAAAAAAAACCTGACAAAAGAAATAGTACGAAAAGTAGAAAAATGTCACGTTTCCATATCTCCTGCTGGAAATCAGAAAATGTAATAAAATTGCACAAAAAAAAAACAATGAAAAAGATGCAGACTGGTCTTTTAAGAGATGGCATGGTATATTACTATTTCCACATAATGAGGAGCCAAAGAAATCTGATGCTTTTAACAGTTAAACTACTAATGTTAAATTGAGAGAATAAAGTTTGCATTTGCTGATGCCAGTTTAAAATTCCCAGGTTACGTCTGAGGATCAGTTGGTGTAAAGCTGAGATGTTTTTTCTTGGTTCTGGCTGCCAACTGTGAGTTAAAACTCAAGGCTTGTTGTGAAGCCTAAAAATATTCACAAATAAGCTTTTAAACTGGTGTCTTTGGAAGGAAGGTAGATACAAAAAGATTGTGGTAAAAACTGGGGTCAGTGCTCTTGGTGCCTTTTCTATAATTGTACTTGTTTTTTAATTACTTCCTTTCACTGCCAACCTCGAATTACTGTACAGTATATGTCTTTCTGCTTGTGATCAGCTTTGACAACAGTGACAGCCCCACAACTAGTAGCCACCTGTACATTTGTAAACTGACCTGACTCAATTTTGTTTTTAAATGTGTGGGTTATGTTGCAGCTGTTGCAGTCCCCCAGATACCTATTATTTTACACAATTTGACCTATAGGTGGACACTGAGCAATTTACAAACACAACTGCATTCATAAATGGGAATAGAACGTGAGAGCCAGCTCTTTCAGAATATCCTCTATTAATACTGAATTTAGATATCTTTATTCCATTTATTATGGTACAAATAACTGATCTTTTAACCAGAGTAATGACCTCAGTGGATTTGCTTTAACCCTCACATTTTTTTTTTAATGTTTCACATGTTACATTATTAGTTGAATACGTTAGAAAATGACAGATGATAGAGACTTCCATAGAATTAAGAGGGTTCTCATGGAGGGGATAGGAAGTAGGTTTAAGGCCTACCGGTGTAACCTACCAGTACAACTGTGAATCCTAGGTGAGGCAAAAATGCACTTCCACTGAAACGAAGCATTTCTGACCGCTTTTTCTTGGTTATGAATCTTAATTTCGAATATAAGATGATAGGTAAGCGCAGCTTTCTTGGATAATCTGAATTCCCAAGTGCCAGGAGTAGGATTTCATTATAAAATTAATAGCTAATCTTATTCTATCTCCTGAAGATTTAATTGCTATTGTTACCCATTCGAAATCAGCTGTACTGTGTGAACGAAATAAAGACAATAATACGAACCCCTCTCTGGCTGCACGGTCGCTTATGGCAGTTCCACACAGTAGTTGGCGCCCAATGGGGGGTCCCTGAGACTTGCATGTAAAACTAGTCTAGATGTCTTCTTTTTTGTAAGTTTTATTTTTGTAATTGTGCATGTAAAGCATCATTGAATCAATGGATCTGTTGAAGAACTCAGCTGCTGGAAACCATGCAAAATGTTTTGAATTGCCCTTAAAATATGGAAAATGTTTTCTGAATGCTTTATATTCTTTCTGCTGTAAATTAAAAATGAAGAAAATTTCCCCATACTACGTGTGTGTTTTGCTTTAATGTGACCGGGTCGTGAAATCTAAGGTCATGGGCACATGTTTCAAAACATATGTAATAATGTCAAGTATTTCCTTCTGATCCAGATGTAATGTTTTGACATTGAATGTTACATTGTTTCAGCTAGGTCCATGAAAGAAAAAATGTCTTCCAGCCACCATTCAGAGAGCTTTTCCCCTATCTTTCCAGGCACCTCTCAACATACCAATCATTTGTGTAAGGCAGTACAATTATTTGAAAGATAAAGACATTAATTTAATTCACGTTTTCAGTTACAATCCTCTGAAGTCTTCTAAAAGGCATTTTCCAGCAGATTACGAACGTCGTCCTTTCTGAGTATTGTGTCATCGCTGCTCCATTCCCTTTCACTGCAGAGCCTCTCCTTATCTCCCTAGTGCTCCCTCTTCCATCTAATCCATCTGGCCGCTACTGCCAGAGAAATTTTGCATCATGGATCTCCCACGTCCGTGAGTCAATGGTTTCCAGGGCCCACTACAATTAAATGACATTTTTCTTGTTTGTTTATCCTCTTTATTCAGTCTTCTTTTCACTTGTACCCAACCTGCACCCTCTAGGTGGTCTGTGCACACTGCGTCCATTTTCACTGCTGTCTTTGTTCATGGTGTTTGCCCAGCCCTTACTTGGAAAGTTCTTTTCCACCAGTACCCAGCTCAAATCCCACTGCCTTTGTGACACTCTCGTTTATTCGAATATGTACTAACGTTTCCCTTTTCAAAGTATTCTATTTAGAGTTGGAAAAAACAGCATAGTATTTAAGTACTGTATTTTTCACTTCTCATCTAAGAGACCCACCAATGACCTATTAAGTGTTTTATTTTTTGGTGTAGGTAACTGTGTTGGTAGGAATATTTCAGTGACAAATATATACAAGATAACTCAGTGCGTTCATATTTGTGCTTCCCTCCCTTCGACCAAAACCTGAGGACCTATTCTGTGCTAGGGCCTGAAAATACAGAAATGAAGGAACTACAGCCTTGATGCCAAGGCTCTCGTAAGCAGATTATAATATGATCTGCAGTGACAAATATGTGTGTCACCGATGAAAACATGAGCGGGAACCTAACCCAATTCCATGTGACAAATACCCGAAATGGACTTCCTATTTCAACTACTTTCTTAGAGAAACATGGTGCCCTCAGGATCACTAGGTTAATCTGGAACATTCAGCAGAAGCCAATCATCTGTCTCTAATACTGTTAGAAATGGTCCCGAGCCCAGAATAACATGAGTTGCCCCCACCCTCACTTATCCACACAGTCCCTCGCCAGTGGCTAATGCACCAGGTTTACAGACCACGTCCCCAAGCGCCAGCGCGGACGGCGGTGAGGAGAGGGAGCTGTATTGACCTGCATTCTGCGTTTCAGAGCCCGGACCGCCCTGGGACCCCTGTGGCCCTCAAGTTCCCAAGTGACCTCGTCCAGGGAGGGGACGTCTCGCTCTGACCCCGCCCTGGACGCGCCCATCCACGACGCCCCCGCCCACCTCCGGCGCGCCCCTCCTCCGCGCCCCGCCCACTCCCGCCGGCTCCGCCTAGTGACGTCTTTGCTCCGCGCCGCGCCGTCCCGCCCATCTCCCTGGCCTCCGGTCCCAACTTCGCTTTTCTACTGACCCTCGCTCGCCGCCGCCGCCGTCGTCGCCGCCGCCGCAGCTGGCAAAATGTGAGTGACGCTACGCGACGCGGGCGGCTTCGGGCCCCGCAGGCGGCAGCTCGCGCTGGGACCGCCATACTGCCCAGTTGCCGCCGGCCGCCACCCGGACGCAGGCCGGGGCTGCGCGGGGATCCCGAGGCCTGGGGGTGGGCGGTGGCCCTTGGGTCGCGGGGCTGCAGACGGACTAGGCGGGTCCCGCGGCCATCGGGCGGACGCAGAAGGGGCAAGGGCGGGGTGGCGAGGCGCTTCCCGGAGGAAGTGAGCTGCCCGCCCGCAGCCCGCTCCTCGCGCCTTCCCCTTCTAGTCCCCGAGGTCCCTGAGAGGGACGGGGACGACAGCCCTGGTTCGGGAGCGCCCGCTCTCGGCCGGGTGCTGCGCTGGGCCCTGGAAGTTGCGAAAGAAAGGACCTCGGCCCTGTCCTGAGCCCCTATGGGCCGGGCTCCTTGCCTAGCTAGGGGCATCTGCACTGGAAAAATCACTTAACCGTGGGCCTTCGCTCTCTTAAGCGAAAGCACCTTGCAAACCCGTGCTTCCAGTGGTAAGACTCAGAGAATGCTAATGGTTAAGAATCACAAGGACTCCCTCTTCCACCTCCATTCTGCTCATTGCTCACCGTCGGAGGAAGCCCCGGGTTTCTTCCAGGAGCTGGGGACCCCCCTCGAATGTTCCTGCTGAGGCTGCTGTGCCAATAGATCACAGTGGTTAAGATCTAGATCCAAGGTACACAGGACCTGATCTAAAAACAAGCTGTCCTGCAGCCAGCTGTGTTGACTTTCTAAACCTCACTTTACTCATGTGTAAAATGGGAGTAATATTCCCTTCAGAGAGTTATGAGGGTTAAAGGAGAAAATGCATGGAAAGAGTCTAGCACCACGGCATGGTCCTTACTTACCTACCAGACATTAAACTCCGTGAGGACGGTGATGAGATCTGTTGTAGCCCTGGTCATTGACACATGACAGATGTAAAGTGACTGTTCAAACAGTCCATCAGACTGTTGTATACCAAGGCACATGCTAGGTGCTATCTAGGATACAGAGAAGGGAGTAAGAAGACCCAGGAATCTGTGATCTATTCGAGGAGGCGGGACTTCATACCTGAAAAACCAAAGTGATAATTTCCAAGTAATGGAGCCAATAATGACTTCAGAGTCAGAGTGGTTAAGAAAGATCTGCATGGGAAGAAATAAAGCCTTTGATGAAGATTTTAAAAGATGAGTACCTTCCTGGGCCGGGCGCGGTGGCTCATGCCTGTAATCCCAGCACTTTGGGAGGCCGAGGCGGACGGATCACGTGAGGTCAGGAGTTCGAGACCAGCTTGACCAACATGGTGAAACCCCATCTCTACTAAAAAATACAAAATTAGCCGGGCGTGGTGGCACATGCCTATAATCTCAGCTACTTGGGAGACTGAAGCAAGAGAATTGCTTGAACCCAGGAAGTGGAGGTTACAGTGAGCCGAGATCGCACCATTGCACTCCAGCCCAGGCAACAGGAGCGAAACTCCGTCTCTCAAAAGAGGGAAAAAAAAAAGAGTACCTTCCTAAAAGAGGAGGCATTTCTTCAACACACCTTTCCACTCACACCGCCCACTCCCTGCATCCCAGTGTTCCTGACTCTGTTTCTGTAAATTAATCTATTTTTCCATATTGGAAAAAGGGCATTCTATAACTGTTTGTAACTAGGAAAACAGTTCCTGCCGCAATGAAAAGATCAGGAGAATACTGAGTACATTCAAGCAGATGTGTGCCTTAGAACAAGTTTCAAAAAAGGACAGTAGAGCTTACCTATCGTGGGATCAGATACTTCAGGGATACAAAGTAGGTCCTACTAAACCTTAACGTTTGTCCCTTTAGTAGGTGGGACAGTCTTGGAAATTATAGAGATATTAGAAGAAATGCAATTAAAACTTTCATTCATTGCTTCGGGAAGAATTTCTTTTTCTGCTTTAGTTCTAATGTAAGAGATTGTTAACAGTGAGAGTCCCGGAGTAACATCTTTATACTTAAGAAAATGTATTTGGAATCGTAATTTACTCATGCTCCTGCCTTTACATGTTCCAGGTCTACAGGTCCAACTGCTGCCACTGGCAGTAATCGAAGACTTCAGCAGACACAAAATCAAGTAGATGAGGTATTGCTCTGAAATGTTGGAAATACGAATTTTAAACAAGTATGAGTACTCTGGAAATCTGTTTAGAAAAAGTATCATCAAAGTGTGAATGTAAAGCAAATTCTGACTGTATCATAATTGTAACAAAACTTTGCTCCCTGCTGTGCTGGAAGATCTAATCTAAGCAAAAGTCAGACTTTCTAGGTTTCATGCTTGTTTTCCTGTGATAGAAACCTGCTCATAACATTTAGCTCAGGAAAAATAAAAAATCATATGCCTAAAACATGAACATCACTGCCTGAGTGCATTCCCCAAGAACCACTTTATAACATAGGATAATACAATGTTAAGGATTAGGTCTTTAGATTGCTCAAGCCAAGACCAGTTCTTCTGATCAGATTTTTTATCAAAATGCTTTGTCTTCTTACTAATTGTCCAGCCTGAGCAAGCCTCTCTGTAGAATTCATCTCTAATGGTTGTCCATTGACACACACAAAGTAGATACTGTCAAACTCCATTAGCTCAGCAAATCTCTATTTGTAGAATTCTTGAGCTAGAGGACCTTCATCTTTTGTTCTGCGCTGTATGTGGAGAACCACAGCAAAAGATTGAGAAATTCAGACTAGTATTTCCACATTCCTAAAAGCTGTCACTGTCCGACAAATATATTTCGGTCTTTCTGCATTTAGCTGCCCTGAAAAAACAGTTAAAGTTATGTCAGATACTGTTGTTAAATAATATAGTAATGTTTTGATCTGATGGTTTTGTTCATGAACTTATACAAATTTTAGATTTTCACAGTAAGAAACCCATTGTAATTCTGTCCTGCCTGAAAATTCTGTTTACTTACAAAATCAAATTGGACTTTTTTTTTAACCAAAGGAATTTTAAGGAGAGTTTTTTTATTGAGGCAAAATTACCATAACATACAACTAAACATTTTAAACTGTATATAATTGAGTGTTATTTAGTATATTCATAATATTTTGCAGCCATTACCTCTTTCCATTTTCAAAACTTTTTCATCACCCCAGAACACCTCATACCCATTTAGTAATCATTCACTATCTCCCCTTCCTCCCATTCTCTGCTTACGTCTAATCAGCTCTCTCTTTCTGTGGATTTGCCTGTTCTGGGTGTGCCATATAAAAGGAATCATACAATATGTGGCCTTTTGCATCTGCCGCCTTTCACTTAGCACAAAGTTTTTCACTTTCATTCAAGTTGTAACGTGTTGTACCATGTTCCCTTTTACGGTTGAGTAATATTCCATTGTGTGTGTATACACAATTTGTTGAGCCATTCATTTGTTAATGAGTCTTTGAGTTGTTTCCGCCTTGCAGCAATTATGAATAATGCTGTTATAAATATTCACAGGAAAGATTTTGTTTAGACATAGGCTTTCATTTCTCTTGAATATATACCTAGGAGTAGCATTGCTAGGTCATAGTAACTGTATGTTTAATTTTACGAGGAACTGCCAAATTGTTTTCCACAATAGCTGCACCATTTTATTTTCCCACCAGCAATGTCCAAGAGTTCCTGTTTCTCCACATCCTTGCCAACACTTGTTTTCCATTTTGATTATAACCATCCTACTGAGCTCTTTGGGTTTTCATTTGCGTTTCTCTAATGATTAGTAATGTTAAGCATCTTTTCATGTGCTTATTGGCCATTTGTACATCTTTGAAGAAATGTCTGTTCAGGCTTTGCCCATTTTTTAATTGGGTTGTTTGAGTTGCGAGAGTTATGTATTCTGGATATTAAATCTTTCTTTATCAGACATGTGATTTGCAAATACTTTCTCCCATTCTGTGGCTTGTCTTTTACATTCTTTTTTATTTTATTTATTTATTATTATTTTTTTTTTTGAGATGGAGTCTTGCTCTGTTGCCGAGGCTGGAGTGCAGTGGTGCAATCTCAGCTCACTGCAGCCTCCAAGCCCCGGGTTCAAGTGATTCTCCTGCCTCAGCGCCCAGAGTAGCTGGGATTACAGGCGCCCACCACCCTGGCCAGCTAATTTTTTGTATTTTTAGTAGAGACAGTGGTTCACCATCTTGGTCAGGCTGGTCTCAAACTCCTGATCTCAGGCGATCCACCTGCCTGGGCCTCCCAAAGTGCTGGGAATATAGGCATGAGCCACCGCACCTGGCCTGATAATGTTCTTTGATGCACAAAAGTTTTTAATTTTTATGAAGTCCAGTGTATCTGTTTTTCCTTTTGTTCTTGATTTTGGTATCTAAGAATCCACAGTCAAATCCAAAGTAATGAAGATTTACCCTTATGTTTTCTTCTAAGAGTTTTATGGCTTTAGCTCTTACACTTAGATTATTGATCCATTTTGAGTTACTTTTTGTATACAGGGTGAGGTGGGGATTCAGCTTCATTCTTTTGCATGTTGGCTCTTCAGTTGGCCCAGCACTGTTTATTGAAAAGACTGTTGGATGGCCTTGGCACTCTTGTCAAAAATCAATTGGCCATAGATGCTTGGGTTGATTTCTAGACTCTCAGTTCTATTCCATCAGTCTATATGTTTGTCCTTATGCCAGTGTCACACTGTTTTGATTACTGTAGCTTTGTAGTAAGTTTTGAAATTGGGAAGTGACTTTGGGGAGTACTGCTCCCTTAGCAATATTAAGTCTTCCAGTGTGTGAACATAGGATGTTTTCCCATTTAATGATGTCTCTTAACAATTTCTCTTAGCAATGTTTTCTAGTTTCATTGTCCAAGTCGTTCACCTTTTGGTTAAATTTATTCCTAGGTATTTTATTCTATTAGATGATATTGTAAACACAATTGTTTCCTTAATTTCCTTTTCAGATTATTTGTTGCTGGTGTATAGAAACACAACTGATTTCTATGTGTTGTTGTTGTACCCTGCAACTTTGCTGAATTTGTTAGCTCTAGCAGTTTGTTGTGGATTCTTTGGTATTTTTTATATAGAGAGAATCATCTGCAAATACAGATAGGTTTATTCTTCTTTTCCAATTTGGATGCCTTTTCTTTCTCTTGACTAATTGCTCTGTTCAGAACTTCCAGTACAGTATTGAGTGGCAGTGTGAAGTGAGCATCCTTGCCTCGTTCCTGATCTTAGGGGGGAAGTCTTTCACCATTGAGCATGATATTAGTTGTGGCTTTTCCCAAAAATGCCCTTTATCATATTAAGGAAATTCCCTTCTATCCTTAATGTGCTGATTGTTTTGATCATGAAAGAGTGAGCCCATTTTTTTTAAAGTGAAAGTTTGGCTCAAAGTAATAAAGTGCTGACCTGAAAGAACAATGTGCCCGTAGATTGTCTTTGAAGTCTCTGTGCCTCCATTTTTTTGAGACGGAGTCTCACTCTGTTGCCCAGGTTGAAGTGCAATGGCGCAATCTCACCTCACTGCAACCTCCTCCTCCTGGGTTCAAGCAAGTCTCCTGCCTCAGCCTCCTGAGTAGTTGGGATTACAAGCACCCAGCACCCCTCCTGGCTAATTTTCTTATGTTTTTAGTACTGAGACAGAGTTTCCCCATGTTGGCCAGGTTGGTCTCGAACTCCTGACCACAGGTGATCCACCCGCCTCGGCCTCCCAAAGTGCTAGGATTACAGGCGTGAGCCACCGCACCTGGCCTGTTCCTCCATTCTTTGTGCATTACTTGCTGTGATCACACTCATCTAGGTGGTGGACATAATGCGAGTTAACGTGGACAAGGTTCTGGAAAGAGACCAGAAGCTCTCTGAGTTAGACGACCGTGCAGACGCACTGCAGGCAGGCGCTTCTCAATTTGAAACGAGTGCAGCCAAGTTGAAGAGGAAATATTGGTGGAAGAATTGCAAGGTAATTATCTTTTAACTCACCTTTACATTTAAGCCCCCTTCTCCATTCTGAGAGAATTAACAGGCTACAGATAATGGACTTTCACGACTCTGGGAGGTGTGTTTGACTTCCTCCACATGGAAATGTGGGTCCACTGTGAATCCGAAACACTGACTGCGTACCCTTTCCTAGCCCCACACTAGGAATCCTCTACGTGCTGTGGCTGATCTTCAGAAGATGCAGGTAGAACAGGAATATCCAAAATCACTCACAGTCATCAGCCGCTCCCAACCCTCTACCCTGGCAGGGCCCCAAACAGATAGGAGAGGGCTGGAATTGGTCAGTTTTCTCGTAGTTCTGTGAATGGTTCCAAGGTCAAGGGAGAGAAATGCTAGAAAGCCACAGTGTGCCCAACAGAAGAGTAGAAAGCAGCTCTCCCAGGAGCACGAGCCAAAGCAGATTTTATACAGTTAGCGTGCTGCAACCAGATCCAGATGTATCCTGTCCTCTGCCTTGTTTACAAGTGACACTTTGAGACACAGGGCAAGCTGAGCAGCCTTTCCATATGTGGAAAACTTGTATACACAAACAAATGCCTAGCTAGAGGCCACACATCATTTGAACATCTTTTAAAAAGCAGATAAGTTACCTTCAGGCCCTAATTGAGAACATTTAATTTAGGCTTTAGAAATTATGAATTACTCCAGACTGTATGCACCTAAATTTCCCTTTTAGTGACTAGACGAATATTACATGATACTCTTCAACAAGCATGTTATGTCTGCATTTGAAATGTGATATGGACATATGTTTTGTTACAGATGTGGGCAATCGGGATTACTGTTCTGGTTATCTTCATCATCATCATCATCGGTGAGTTACCCTTTTCTAAACTGATTGGAAAAGTCTTCTCCATGTGTTCACAGACCATTGATTTTGTGTACAAGAACTCAGATTAAAATTTCCCTCCGAAATGTTAGTTTTGGCTAGGTGCAGTAACTCATACCAGTAATCCCAAAGCTTTGGGAGGCCAGGAGTTTGAGACCAGCCTGGGCAATATAGCGTCTCTACAAACAATTGTTAATAATTAACCAGGCATGGTAGTGCACGCCTGTAAGTCCCAGCTACTCAGGAGGCTGAGACAGGAGGATTGCTTGAGCCCAGGAATTCAAGGCTGCAGTGAGCCATGATCATCCCACTGCACTCTAGTCTGGGTGACAGAGTGAGACCTTTTCTCAAAAAAAATAAAAGGTTCGTTTATTCCAAGGTTTTCAGTTTTCTTTAATAAATGTTTTAAGTATTTGAGTTTTGTGTAAGTCTGAGATTTGATATTAATCCTTTGAAGTTAGAGAAAATTTATTCATTTCCACTTCTTTTCTCTGAATATATTTTTTTCATATATTTCCTTTTATGTAATGTAGTGGTTAAAAGCATGGAGTACCTGTGATCCATCCTGGTTCCACCACCATCCAGCTGTATGGCCGTGGACAAGCAATTTAATATCCCTGGGTTTCTGTTTCCTCATTTGTAAAATGGGGATAATAATAGTACCTGTCTTGTTTGTTTGTTTGTTTGTTAAAGGACAGATCTGGTAAATATATAAAAATTGGCCGGGCTTGGTGGCTCACGCCTGTAATCCCAGCACTTTGGGAGGCTGAGGCGGGCAGATCACGAGGTCAGGAGATCAAGACCATCCTGGCTAACATGGTGAAACCCAGTCTCTACTAAAAATACAAAAAATTAGCCGGGCGTGGTCGCGGGCGCCTGTAGTCCCAGCTACTTGGGAGGCTGAGGCAGGAGAATGGTGTGAACCCGGGAGGCAGAGCTTGCAGTGAGCCAAGATCGTGCCACTGCACTCCAGACTAGGCGACAGAGCAAGACTCTGTCTCAAAAAAAATAAATGAACAAAATAAATAAAAATTGCTTAGGTTGGTGCCTGGCATATAATAATAAAAATAATAGCTATATAAATAAATAATATATATGTATACACAAACACACACATACAACTATTATTATATAATATTCAAACAACTCACTGCCATCTGTAGCCCCGTATATGAGAACCAAAACATGACTTCTTTGACGATAGATGGATGTTAGTGAATGTTTCCTTTTAGCAGGAAGGTACAGTTACTTGGATCCTTTTGACTCTAGTCTCCTTCCTCTAGCCCTCTATAGAATGGAGAGAAGCCAGTAGTAGGAAATCAGCCCAGTCTAATTTCTGATCACATTTAGACTGCAGCATCGGATGTTGGCTTGGGATTCACACTGGGAGACTAACCTGTTGTTTCCCCTGCCTTTTTGCATCTCTCCTCCTTCTTAGTGTGGGTTGTCTCTTCATGAAGAACCAGCGGAACTCAAAACTGCTGTTCAAGAAACCTCTTCAAGACTTTTGAATTAGAACCTGCTATATTATCAAGCTTACCTACTGTTAGCTCTAAAATTTTTGTGTGTGTTAATGTAAAGTTGAATTTCTAGGAAACGTGCCTTTGTTTTTTGATATGCACTCCAAATTAGAAGTAAGGCCGGCCCCGTCCACATTTTGCACAGTGCCTTTACAGATTTATGTGTGGGCTGATGAAGAGGTCTTCTTAAGTTCCAGAGTGCTATAATCTAGATGTAATGTTGTCACTAATTAATTGCCATTACTCCCAGTTAGTTACCCTTGTCATTCGGCATTATTTTCAGAACCACATTTTAAACCTTTGGGTAATCAGATTTCCAACTTGTGCCTTCCAGAAAAAAACACTACTGCCTAACACAAATCTGTGATAACAACAGGCTGTGCCTTATTTTGATAATTTTCTGATTACCTAGAAGAGAACCCTCTACTTTTTGTAAGCACTACTGACTGTCGCTGTATTTAAGATAAGATGCTGGTGAAGAGCTTTTGCTCTTGCATTAGATTTGAAGATGTTTACGTTGTTGTTATTGTTATATATCACTTACTAAAAATATTGTTTTAATCAGAAATAACCTCTTTAAAAATTTTTTTAAAGAACTATGGCTACGACCAAAGCTTCTATTTTGCCAAAAAGTTAAATACCGATAAAATGGCCTTAAGTGTATTCCTGACAGTTGAATTCAGAAACGTGCCAAATGGAACTCAAGGTGCCCCTTCAGAATTAAAGTCATTACCTTGTGTGTGAACCTTCTACATCTTAATAGGCCTTTCTTCCTTTTGAAAGGCTGTAGACAGTGTGGCTCCCCTTCTGATTCAGTATTTTGCACGGGGGTTACAGAAGGTTTGAGGTAGACTCTGACCATCTCATAAGAGTTTTACCCAGCAGTTGGCAGATTATCAGCTGTGGACTCCAACATGTTTCTGATAATTATGCAAGCAACAATTCTGTAGCCTCAAGTAAGACCACCTATGAACTTGATCATTATCTGGCCCAAATATGAAGATAAACTGTAACTTTTTGGAGTTTGTTTCCTATGTGTATTCACATTCTGCTTCCTAAATCAGTTTTCTAAATTATGCCAGCAATAAGGCATTGGTCGGGGTGAATGGCTCTTTTCACAGAGAGTAACCAACCAGAGACCTTTGCTTTGATACCATCAACTGCAGAGAATGCTGTTGATGGGAATGCTGGAAGCAGAAACTTTGTCCTCGGAAAAACTTTTCTTGTATGCATGAGACTCAACATCAGGATACACAGCTTAAAGATGGGAATTCAGGTATGAAAGAAAACAGGCAAGGAGGCACTGAGGGAGAAAGACACAGACTTTATCGCTCTGTGGCTCATTGTTACTGGAATATTCTAAAACTCTTGTTCACACGCTATTATGACTTATAAATTAGCAACAGTTGAGGCACACCAGGACACAGCTTCCATTTCTTTAACGTCTGTTCCCTTAACATCGCTGAAATGATTTACTGTTGAAGACATGCCTTGCGGTGTGGCCAGCTGTGAGGAGAAAGCAGCTGGCAGTGTTAGGACATTAGCCCACCCTCAGCGCAGGGTCTCTGGCTGGGGTCTGACTCTGAAACCTTGGTACTCGCCCCTTGGCCACAGTGCTCAGACCCATGTAACCCACTGGCTCCTGCATTAACGCAGAAATACCTCGCTTGTATCTGTGCACTTAGCTGGGAACTTACCCACTGTAATCACCTAAATAAAGTGTTTATAAACATGATTGTGGCACCTGTGCTCCTTGTAGAGGAATAGCTGCACCTGGTCCAAGTCCTAAAACTGCCATTCCTTGCTGCTCCCCATACCTGTCCCTTAGAAGCCCTGAAACTCTTTCCCCTTTTCTCACCAGCCCCTCTCTAGGTACTCTACCTTTTAGTACCCAGCATTTCCCCATACCCCAGTGAACAGAAGAAAACAATTCCCCTTGTGAAAAGTGCTTTTTAGTATAGTCGATGAGGAGGAAACTGGCTTTTACACAATTACCAAAATTCAGGATTTGGCTTTGGAGTTCCCCAAATAGATGGTCTTTCAAAAGTGATGTGCAGAGCTGACCCCGTACGTGGTAGACCAGATTGCTGCTGACATGGACCCTGGGACAGATGAGTCTGGATAGGTGAGGGACATCCCCAGACACATGGCTCTGTTCCTGTAGATCCTTTTTTCCTCATGAATGTATTTCCATTCCTATTGTAGAACCCCTAGGAAACAATATAATACGGGTGGAAGAGGACTTTTGCTTATGTTTACAATAGGAAAATCCAAGTCCCTTTCCCGAATTACAGGTCCCACGATGATCTGGTCCTTTCTAGTTTTCTGACCTCATGTCACCCGACTCTCCAGCTCTCTCTTCTCCAAGCAAGGTACTCCGCCAAAGTATAGCTGTTGACATTGGAGAGACTTGTGCCCATGAGACTTTCAACATCAGGGTGTGGCTTGAAGGCCAGAGTTAAGCTATGAATGAAAACAGGCAGGGAAGCCCTGAGGGAGAAACGGACCTGATAAAAGTTTGTTTCGGTTTCTCATCAGCAAGCTGACTTCTTTCCAAAGGTCTTCTGCAGGTACTTTCAGCTCTGCCGGGTCTACTTCCTCACCCGCGGCAGGCGCCTCTCATCTCAGGTTGAAATCCGCCTTCCCAGAGGCCTGCCCTGCTGATCTGACTAAGCAGGCTCTGGCCTCCCCCCTCCACCTTTCTCCCAGTTACTCTTCCTTCCAGTAGCTTGTTTTCTACACATCGCTTTAGGCTTTATGAACTTGTTTATGGGGTTGTTTGTATGGCTTTCTCAATAAAACGTCAACTCCCTGGGTGGCAGGGACTTTGGGCCACTGTTCTATCCCCTGGGATTCCAAGCGTCCCTACCCAGATCTGCACGCAATAAATGCTTGCTGAACGAATGCAGTTTGACAAAACCCAGCTTCGGAGGAGAGCAAGACAACCTAGAGTATCGCTCGGAAGAATAAGGTGATTTATTCAATACCTAACATGAACACTCACTTCACTTTTCCCCTCTTCCTTCACATACAATTTCATCCATCCAGCAAATACTGAATATTTTTTCTGTACCAGGCAGCAAAGAGGGGCGGCACTCTGCACTGTACCTTTCATTTCTAACGTGTTGAGATACTATCTAAACTGAGCTTTCAGACATTTTTTTTAAAGGGCTCTACACCTTCCTTTTCTGAAACAGTGTCTTTTACATTTGCCTTCCTCCAGTTGCCAAATGAATCTAATTTTAGGAAGTGCAGGGAAGTGTTTTAAGTTCCGCCGTCAAAATTGTGTTTCTGGGCCGGTGCAGTGGCTCACGCCAGTAATCCCAACATTTTGGGAGACCGAGGCCAGCAGATCACTGGAGCTTAGGAGTTTGAGAACAGCCTGGCTAACATAGACCATCTTTACCAAAAACACAAAAATTAACCAGGTGTGGTGGCTGCACCTGTAGTTCCAGCTACTCGGGAGGCTGAAGCAGGAAACTGGCTTGATCCCAGAAGACGGAGGTTGCAGTGAGCCGAAATCGCGCCACTGCACTCCAGCCTGGACAACAGAGCAAAACTCTGTCTCAAAAAACTAAAAAATCTGTTCCTAAAAATCGGGTGGGCTTTTACCAGGGCTGCTTTATGGCCCGGTTCCTCCAAGTCCACCCCACTCACCTAAAGAGTTAGCGGAGGATAGGGGCGATTGGGGTGGGCTCGGTAGGTCACGGGCGGTGAAAACCGTGGGAACCCAGAAAGACGCCCAAAGCACGATGAGGACCGCTGCCGGCAGCCCGCCCCACCCTGGGCTCCTCCCCACACCCGCTCGGGCCGCCAGGAGCCACCTACCAACTCCAGGACCCGACCCCAGAGAGCTGGCCTGGGCCGCCCCTGCCCGCCCCCAGTCCCCGCCTCTCCCACCCTCTTCTGCCCCCGCCCTCGACACCGTCGCCCCCCCGCCCCTAGCTCCCACGTCTCTCGGCCCCCCCGCTCCCATCCGCCCCCCCGTCCCCGCCTCTCGCCCCCATCCGTCCCCATTTCCAGCCTCCCCCCGCCCCGACTCAAGCCCCCCCGACTCCGCCTCTCGCCCCTCTCTGCCCCCGCCTCTCACTCCCCTCTCCTTCTCCGCCCGCCCCTCACGTGGAGGTTGGGCCGGACCCGCCCCGCCCCACAGAGCCCGGGTCCCGCCCCCACGTGGCTGGCAGCTTCCTGGCCCTATCATTTCTGCGCTGGCTTCAGCGGCTCCGCCCCGGCGCCGTGCCAAGGGGCCGGACACTCCAGTCGCGCGGCACAAGCCTGAGGCCGCTCAGGGCCACCCCGCCCCCTGCCCGCTCGTCGGCCTGCCGGGATTGGCCGAGCGCCGGCCTCCGCCCGACACCGCGCGTTATGTAACGCGCCCCGGGGGCCCCGCCCCCTCGCCCTGGCTTATATAACCCGGGCGCACCGGCTCGCGCCCCGCCCCAGGGCCCTGCGGAGTCGGCCCCGACGGCCAATCGCGCGGCCCGGGGGCGGGGCCGGTCACGCGGCGGCGGCGGGGGGCGCGGCGCCGGCTGCTGACCGGCACGCGGCGGGCCTCGAGACTGCGCGCGGGCGGCCCAGGGGGCGAGCTGCTGTTCGCGGGGCCAAGGGCGGGGGCGGCAGGTGAGTGCGCGGCCGGGCGGGAGTTCTGGGAGCCCGCGCGCGGCAGAGGAGCCCCGTGAGCCCTGCCCTCGGTACTGGGGGCCCCCGGAACGTGGCACTTCCGAGCTACCCGCCTCCCCGGGCCCCAGCCCTCGGCGCGCGGGTAAGTTGGGGCAGGGGTGAGGACCGCGCGGTCGGGGCGCCCCAGCCAGCCGGGTCTCTGGCGTCGGACTGTCTGTTCCACTTGTCCCTTGTCACCCTTGTCTCCTCCCCCTAGGCCGGACTCCTGAAAGTCGAGCGAGCTCCGGGTTTTGGAAATGCTGGAGGGAAAAGCTCCTCGGAGATGAGCTTGACCCCCTGGCTCGTGGTGGCCGCCTGTTCTCACTAACGCCATGGCGGGGACCGGAGTGAGAAACCGGTGTCTGTCGCTTACTGCAAAGTGAGCGAGAAGCAGGCTGCGGGCCGTCCCAGCACGACGTGGAGCCCCGCGGAGACCTCGAGATGCCTCGCGGGGAAGCTCCTGGCCCTGGGAGACGGGGGGCTGAGGACGAGGCCCTGGGCGAAGAATCGGGGGAGCGGTGGAGCCCCGAGTTCCATCTGCAGAGGAAATTGGCAGACAGCAGCCACAGGTGACGTGCTGGCTTCAGGCCGAGGGCCCCATGCGTTCGTTGTCCTTCTCTGGAGCAGGGAAAGGGGGACCTAAATCTTTTTATTCTTTTGTTTTCAAGCCCAGGGGAAAGTGTAAGGGGGAGACTCGGGCAATGTAGGATGAAGTGATCCGTGACACTGAAAAAAATTACCGGAGAGTATCAGGAGGGAAAAGTGGTTACAAAAGTTAGCTGAGTTGGGGCTCAAGTGGATTAAGGGAAAGTAAGTGGAGAATGTCATTCACCAGTTGCTTTGCCTCGAGTTCCCCACCTGGAGGAAGAGGGGTCACGACCACCCTGTGAACTGATGCCGGTAGAGCACTTAGAAACTTACTTGGTTTGCAGTTTGTGTTCCCTAAACCGCAAGATGCTGTTGTCTTCACAGGATGAAGTTGTAATTTTTTTTTATCTTCCAGTGAACAGCAAGATCGAAACAGAGTTTCTGAAGAACTTATCATGGTTGTCCAAGAAATGAAAAAATACTTCCCCTCGGAGAGACGCAATAAACCAAGCACTCTAGATGCCCTCAACTATGCTCTCCGCTGTGTCCACAGCGTGCAAGGTAAACAAGCCGGAGAGAAATTTGATCCTACCAATGCACCAGGACTCACACAAGCAGCCAGAGGAGTGGTCAGTGGGGTCTCAGTCAGACAAATAATTTGAGCTTTTTCTGGTGCTTTGTGGACGATGAGCAAATCTACGCCGATTCCATTCGTGGCTTAATTGTTCACATGTGAAAGACCAGGAAAACTTTATCTGTATAATAGTGTATAGTAACTATGCAATGTTTTGCTCATTTGTCGCAAGAGAGTAGAGTTTAGCATAAGCACATTTTGAAGGCTGACCTTTTAAAGAAACATTGCCTTCTATGGAAGTTATGGGAAAAAAATGTATTCCACGAAATAGTTACCTTTACATGCCGTACACATACTTTCAAAATGCGGTAATGAGGCTGGGCGCGGTGGCTCACGCCTGTAATCCCAGCACTTTGGGAGGCCGAGGCGGGCAGATCATGAGGTCAGGAGATCGAGACCATCCTGGCTAATACGGTGAAACCCCGTCTCTACTAAAAATACAAAAATTAGCCGGGTGTGGTGGCGGGCACCTGTAGTCCAGCTACTCGAGAGGCTGAGACAGGAGAATAGCGTGAACCCGGGAGGCGGAGCTTGCAGTGAGCCGAGATCGCGCCACTGCACTCCCGCCTGGGTGACACAGCGAGACTCTGTCTCTAAAAAATAATAATAATAATAATGCAGTAATGATATATCAGGAATTTACCAAACTAAAAATGAACCATTGTAAACACTTTTTCTCTCTGACATTTCAAGGAATTTCATTAAAGCCATATTCTCTTTAGCACAAACCTCAGTGCTTCATATATGATATGTTCCTGAATGATAGAGTACTGTTTCTGCTCCCCCCCAAAAAAAATTTTGTATGCATCTGAAATTTTTAGTTAGTACCTTAAATGTATCTTGCTTTCTGTGATCCAGAACATGCAGAATTCATAAAATCAAATCTTAAGTTTGCACAACTATCAGTATTTTAGGTAAAAGCAGAAAATGATCTTTTTTTGAGAAAAATGCACTGAGCTGTTCTCATCCGAAAAAAATAATCCAGCTTGATAGTGATGAAATGGTTTCCTAAAGATACTGTTGTCACTGGACTACCTGTTTATCTCCCTGTGTTTCTTAGCAAACAGTGAGTTTTTCCAGATTCTCAGTCAAAATGGAGCACCTCAGGCAGATGTGACCATGTACAGTCTTGAGGAGCTGGCCACTGTTGCTTCAGAACACACTTCCAAAAACACAGTAAGAATTCATGCATTTTGCCATATCAACCTGGGTGACTTTTCGTAAGGGCCTGCTCTAGATGTAGGTTTTTATGAAGAATAACAACGTTTCAGCAACCACAATTTGAGAGAAGCAAAGGAGGAACTGCTAAAGAGGCATGGTGTAGCTTCTCCACCCTTGCCAGAGAAAGCATCTAAAAGCAGAAGCAGCCCATTTTGTGTGCTGTGCAGTTCAGTGACTTTGGTTATGAGGTGCTTCTAGCTCCTTAGCATTCCCGAGCTCTCTTGAATTAAGAGAAAACAAAAATTACACTGCAGAGTAATTTCCTGCATCTTATTCTAATCTCCAAATTGTTAATTTCTATTTATATCATTCTTAGTTCCAATACCTACTACTTCAAGTTGTAACAACTGGATGTTATAGAACAGGTGAGTTGAGATGCTGTCATTTTTCCTAAAATTTTGGAAGAGACCTTTAGTATATCTTTTTTTAATCTCTCTTCTTGTTTGACAGAGTAATTGAGCCTCATGTTTGGTTGATGTGGTGGAGATTACTTATTTTTATGTACAGACCCCAACATAATTGTTACTTAAAGATTTTGTAATAGTGGAACATGAGCAATCCCTACTATTATAACAGTGCTTATTTTATGGACTGGTGTGTACATAGTACTGTAGGAGGTGCTATGGAGATTTTTAAAAATAGCTTAAGAAAATATTTGTCTTTTAAGATACTTAAAATAAAGCTAGAGAGGAAAGTATGCCAATGCTAGCAAACACAAACTGCTGATTATAAATAAGTTTCATTTATGTGTAATGGAAGAAATTAGAGCAGTGATGCTTATGTAATGAGGTTTGTCAAGGACAGCTTCTTGAAGAAGGTGAATCTTCAGCGTGTCTTAAAGCATAGAATCTTCATTGATGACGAGAACACCGTCCACCCAGGTGTATGGCACAGTATGCAGAGAAGTTATGTGCCATACATATGTTTAGTCTGCATAGAATAAGCTAGTATATTTTTTGGCATAGAAATCAAACCTTCAGTAGGTGAAGTGCAGGTCTTAGGAGAATATTTAAGAAGGATGTTGGAGAAAATTATTTGAGGAGTTTTGTTGCATTTGTAGGTTGTGCCTGTGTATTTTAAGATGTTGATCATGTTAGAGATCCAGAAGAAATTTACCTTTCAGGGAATATTGCCAGTGAGTATCTCAATATTTGCATTTATTTTAAATGTTTTTCATAGGATACCTTTGTGGCAGTATTTTCATTTCTGTCTGGAAGGTTAGTGCACATTTCTGAACAGGCTGCTTTGATCCTGAATCATAAGAAAGATGTCCTGGCGTCTTCTCACTTTGTTGACCTGCTTGCACCTCAAGACGTGAGGGTGTTCTATGAGCACACTGCCAGAGCTCAGCTTCCTTTCTGGAACAACTGGCCCCAAAGAGGTAACAGGACCAATGTTTAGATGTCTATCTTTCCTCATCAAGATCAGTTTCATTCTTACAGGGATAGTACGGAAATTAACATATTATTTAGAACATGCACACTATCTGGTTTTTCTTATTCCTGTTATAGAAAGTCATGTGATGAAAACAGCATTTTAAAAGCCTCTGATAACATACTCAATACATTTGTTTCCATTTTGTCACGTCTGTTTCACAGATTATATGTCAGAAATATTATTTCATTACCAGCATATTGTATAGTGGTTTAGTTGCTATGAAGGCTCTGTTTCCTTTAAGTTAAAATTAAATGTTTTTCCTCCTTCATGATTTCCTTGTATGAGAAATTTTACTTTGGAGATAAAATTCGGATCATTAGGCTGGGCATGGTGGCTCACGCCTATAATCCCAGCACTTTGGGAGGTTGAGGCAGGTGGATCACCTGAGGTCAGGAGTTCCAGACCAGCCTGGCCAACATGGTGAAACCCCATCTCTACTAAAAGTACAAAAATTAGTCAGGCATGGTAGTGCATGCCTGTAATCCCAGCTACTCACGAGGTTGAGGCATGAGAAGCGCTTGAACCCGGGAGGCAGAGGTTGCAGTGAGCCAAGATCACACCTTTGCACTCCAGCCTGGGCGACAAGAGTGAAACTCTGTTTCTGAAAAAAAAAAATTCAGATCATTAGCTCCCTTACAGCTTTTCTTGACCCTGAAACTTATGAGTCTTATTACTTTGTTTTCCTTCTGGAATGCTTTTTTTCCTAATTCAAAGATGCCTATTGCAGTTTTCTTTGTGACATTCAGTCCTGTGTGATCTTAATTTATTTCTTTTTAGTCATCCTTTATTATTTTATATTCTTCATGAAGTGTCTTTTAAAGAGCTTTTAAATATACATAAATATATGTGTGTGTGTATATATATACGTATATATATGTGTATATATACATATATACACATATATATATGTGTATATATACATATATACACATATATATATGTGTATATATACATATATACACATATATATATGTGTATATATACATATATATACATATATATATATATATATATGTCAGCCTTCTCTTTGATTCCAAGCCCTTCTCTCTAATTAAAAAAAAAATTCATTGTAGTGAAAAACATATACACTTTACCATCTGATATGGTTTGGCTGTGTCCCCACCCAAATCTCATGCTGAATTGTAACTCCCACAATTCCCATGTGTCGTGGGAGGAACCCAGTGGGAGATAATTGCATCATGAGGGCATCTTTCCCATGCTGTTCTTGTGATAGTGGATAAGTCTCATGAGATCTGATTGCTTTAAAAATGGGAGTTTCTCTACACAAGCTCTCTCTCTTTGCCTGCCGCCATCCATGTAAGATGTAACTTGCCCCTCCTTGCCTTCTGCCATGATTGTGAGGCCTCCCCAGCCATGTGGAACTGTAAGTCCATTAAACCTCTTTCTTTTGTAAATTGCCCAGTCTTGGGTATGTCTTTATCAGCAGCATGCAAATGGACCTAATACACCATCTTAATCATTTTTAGGCATTCACTCCATTGCTGTGAAAGATGTTTACATTGTTGTGAAACAGATCTCCATAACTTTTTCATCTTCATATCTGAAATTCTGTCTACTATTTCTAATTTTTTTACCCAGTAGTTAATTTAATGAAGGATAGCTTTGCGTGTTTCTTCTTCCAATTATAGATTGCCCCATCTTTTAAAAATATTTTTACATAAGCTCTAGAAAACATGCATGTCATCCCTGCCTGCTTCTAGCTCATCTCTTTTCCCATCTTTCAAAAATACTGATTTTATTTTTCATCCCCTTTCCTAAATATACATTTTCAACCTTTAATTGTCTGTATTTGTTTCTCTGCTTTTCTTAGCTGTTCATTCCGTAAACATTTATTTAATAATCACTGTGGGTTAAGAACTAGTCCGGATACAGATACAGCTGTGAACAGTACGTACACAATATTGTCTGCCAGGTCTTTCCCTTTTTTTCCCCAGGTATTTTTCCTTCAGCACTGCCTGTGTCTTTTCAACCTTTTCATTTTTGCTGATTACTGATTACTGGGATATTTCCCTTCTGTATTAGTCCATTCTTACGCTGCTATAAAGAACTACCTGAGACTGGGTAATTAATAAAGGAAAGAAGTTTAATTGACTCACAGTTCCACACGACTGGGGAGGCCTTGGGAAACTTACAATCGTGGCAGAAGGGGAAGCAAACATGTCTTTCTACACATGATGGCAGGAAGGAGAAGAATGGGAGCTGAGTGAAGGAGGAAGCCCTTTATAAAACCATCAGATCTCTTGAGAACTTACTATCATGAGAACAGCATGGGGGAAACTGCCCCCATGATTCAATTACCTCCCTCCTGGTTCCTCCCATCACACATGGGGATTATGGGAACTACAATTCAAGATGAGATTTGGGTGGGGATACAGCCAAACCATATCATTCTGCTCTTAAGCCCTCCCAAATCTCGTCCTCACATTTCAAAACGCAATTATGCTTTTCCAACAGTCCCCCAAGTCTTAGCTCATTCCAGCATTAGACCAAAAGTCCAAGTCCAGAGTCTCATATGTGACAAAGCAAGTCCCTTTCACCTATGAGCCTGTAAAATCCAAAGCAAGTTAGTTACTCCTAGGTACAATAGAGGTACAGGCATTGGGTAAATACACCCGTTTCAAATGGGAGAAATTGGCCAAAACAAAGGGGCTACAGGCCCCTTGCAAGTCTGAAATCCACTGAAGCAATAATTAAATATTAAAGCTCCAAAATAATTTCCTTTGACTCCATGTCTCACAGCCAGGTCATGCTGGTGCAAGAGGTGGGCTCCTACAGCCTTGGACAGCTCTGCCCCTGTGGCTTTGCAGGGTACAGCCTCCCTTATGGCTGGTTTCATGGGCTGGTATTGAGTGTCTGTGGCTTTTCTGGGCACACAGTGCAAGCTTTTGGTGGATCTACCATTCTTAGGTCTGGAGGATGGTGGCTCTTTTTTCACAGCTCCATTAGGCAGTGCCCCAGTGAAGACTGTGTGGGCTCCGAACCCAAATTTCCCTTACACATCTGTCTTAGCAGAGGTTCTCTATGAGGGCTCCGCCCCTGTAGCAAACTTCTGCCTGGACATCCAGGCATTTCCATACATCTTCTGAAATCTACGCAGAGGTTTCCAAACCTCAGTTCTTGTCTTCTGCAGACCTGCAGGACCAACACCATATGGAAGCTGCCAAGGAATAGGGCTTGCACCCTCTGAAGCTATGGCCTGAGCTGTACCTTGGTCCCTTTTAACCATGGCTGGAGGTGAAGCAGCTGGAATGGAGGGCACCATGTCCCAAGGCTGCACAGAGCAGTGGGGGCCTGGACAGGCCCAGAAAACCATTTTTTCCCTCGTAGGCCTCAGCCTGTGATGGGAGGGGCTGCTGTGAAGTCTCTGACATGCCCTGAAGACATTTTCCCCATTGTCTTGGTGATTAACATTTGGCTTCTTGTTACTTCTGCAAATTTCTGTAGCAGACTTGAATTTCTGCCTGGAAAATGGGTTTTTTTTTTCCATTGCATCTTCAGGCTACAAATTTTCCAAGTTGTTACGCTCTGCTTCGTCTTTAATGCTTTGCTGTTTGGAAATTTCTTCCGTCAGATACCTAAATCATCTCTCTCAAGTTCAAAGTTCCACAGATCTCTAGGCCAGGAGCAAAAGTTGCCAGTCTCTTTGCATAGCAGAAGTGTCCTTTACTCCCAACAAGTTCCTCATCTCTATCTGTGACCACCTCAGCCTGCACTTCATTGTCCATATCACTATCAGCATTTTGGTCAAAGCCATTCAACAAGTCTCTAGGAAGTTCCAGACTTTCCCACATTTTCTTGTCTTCTTCTAAGCCCTCCAAACTGTTCCAGTGTCTGCCTGTTACCCAGTTGCAAAGTCACTTCCACATTTTTGGGTATCTATGGCAGCACCCCACTCTTTGCAGTACAAGTTTACTATATTAGTCCATTCTCATGCTGCTAATAAAGACATACCCAAGACTGGGTAATTTCTAAAGGAAAGAGTTTTAATTGACTCAGTTCAGCATGGCTGGGGAGGCCTCAGGAAACTTAACAATCATGGCAGAAGGGGATATGTCCTTCACGTGGCAGCAGCAAGGAGAAGCGCCAAGCAAAAGGGGGAAAAGCCTCTTATAAAACCATCAGCTCTCATGAGAACTCACTATCACGAGAACAGGATGACGGCAACCACCCCCATGATTCAGTTACCTCCCACCAGGTCCCTCCCTTGACGTGGGGATTATGGGAACTACAATTCAAGATGAGATTTGGGTGGGGACACAGCCAAACCATATCACCTTTTATGTAAAATCTTAATATGCCCTGAAATAATTCTTTTGGATCTCAAAATTCACTTAGGCTATAAGGCATGATGTAATTCTAGTTTACTCTTTATATTGTACTTTTGCCTTATGAATCTCAAAGATTGATACTCTTACTGAGAGCAGTTGGTTAATGCCACCCCCTTTATAGGCTATGCCTGCGTTACCCCCTTCAATTCTTTACTTTGAGCACATAGAACATCAAGAGGACTTAGGAAGCAATCCACTCAGCTGTTGTCAACCTCTGGTCCTGTATTAGAATATGTTTCTATTTAACATGTCTTGTACAAACCTCTTAGAAGGATCTGACCATTACTTCTTCAGAGCATGCTTTTAGAAACAAGCATCACATATTTACAGCCTAGGAATGGAAATTCATTGTGGGCTCACGTCTGCTGTCTTAGATCACATAGTCTGGCTTTCAGTGGTCCAGGACTTCTAGTGAGTGCAGTTGGAGTTCAGGTGTCTGGTGTGATGAATATAATGGTATAAGCAAACTGACCTCACAGTAGAGGCCGTTTTCTGTAGAAGATTATACCAATCTTCAGTGCTTTATTAATGCTTTCTGACTCTTCTGTGATCGTCTCTTAGAAGTATCAAGACCTGGGCTGCTTATTCAATATTTTGGTTCTTTTGGATTTTCACTGTTATGCTACCTTCAGTGTATATTTTTTGAACATCTCACAGTTTTCCATGGTTCCTGTAACTGAAGACTTCTTGTTTCAGTGAACAAATGCCCAAAAGATATTCAGGAAGCTCTAATCAGAGGAAATACATATAGTTAACAAACACTGGGCAGAAATTTCAGTCCCCTTATCTCCTAAGGCAAATTTAGACATTTCTGAATTATCACCTCATAAATCAATAAAATTGGTGCAGAAATCAATAGAATTGCTAGCAAATCATTGGCATGAGGGTTGTGAGAGAACATCAATAAAACTCTGAAGATTGGTACAGTTTTCTGGAGGTTTAGCCATACACAATAAAGTCATAAAACGATTCTATCATTTAACCTAGGAACACAACTTTTTGAAATTTATCCAAAGAAAGAGGTTAAAGAAAAAAAGAAAATTATATATCATATAGCTAAGAAGCTGAAAATAGTCTGAATTCCCAGTTTTTTAGAAGGTCCAGACTATTACAATGGGATGGAATAGTACCACCAGAATAATTGTGTCCAGCGATCATTACATTGACCTTTGAGATGATGAACATGGGCAATTTGGGAACTATGAAAAGTAGTAAGGGGAAGAGATAAAGCCGATTCTCACTGTTATACCTGAGGCTCACGGTTCCAGTACCAGAACCAATACTAGTATTTCCCAATTCTAGTATTGTGACTGGATCTCAAAATGAAGGAAGAGGGTTCTATTTTAATCAAGGAGACCTCTCTCTTTTTTAAAAAATAGTTTGTTGTTTGGTAATGGTGCAACATTGTTTTACTGAGAAAGACCTGGCTAAGAGGGAGTGACTGACCAGGCATCTTTCTTTCTAGCAGCTGCACGGTATGAATGTGCTCCGGTGAAACCTTTTTTCTGCAGGATCCGGTAAGTATAGTGGCTCGTGGAAGCCAGCAACAGTGGATTATGCTCTGAGTTTATTTTGCAGTTAGTTTGATTCTAGTGTATTCAGCTCACTTCTGTTGCGAGATACAAAAAATAAAACTTGGTTCTTGCCACAAGGAGTTCGTATTTTGATTGAGAAGAGACATACTCATGAGAAAACTAGATAATAATGCAATAGGAGGCTGGGCACAGTGGCTCACGCCTGTAATCCTAGCACTTTGAGAGGCAGAGGCAGAGGCGGGCAGATCACAAGGCCAAGGGGTCGAGAACATCCTGGCCAACATGGTGAAACGGCGTTTCTACTAAAAATACAAAAATGAGTTAGACATGGTAGTGCACGCCTGTAGTCCCAGCTACTCAGGAGGCTGAGGCAGGAGACTAGCTTGAACCTGGGAGGTGGAGGTTGCAGTGAGCCGAGATGGCGCCGTTGCACTCCAGTGTGGCGACAGAGCGAGACTCTGTCTCAAAAAAAATAAAAATAAATAATAATAATGCGATAGGAAAAAAGTCTAGAAAAATAATTCTTAACTCTAGGAGCATATAAGAATCACTAGATGTGAAGTACACTTTAAAATGACCATTGTTTTGGGCTCTTTTTTGTTTAGCTTTTTGTTTTTCAGTCACATTTAAAATTAATTTTTGAAATTTTGAATAGCTTTAAGGAAAGCAAGAGATTTATATTTGTGAGAAGGATTTAAAAGATCTGGAGACAGTGAACCAGAAGAAAACAGATGAAAATTTTAACAGTAGTTGATTGCTGGTAGGAATTACTACTGAATTTTTTATCTTCTAAATTTGCTGCAATATATTATTAGTGTTCCTTTTATGTTATATACATAATATATGTAATATATATATTCTGTTATGTATATAAGATGACATAATAATATGTTCTTTCGTAATAAAAAGAACAAATATTTTAAAATGACATTGTGATTGCCAGTTTTAGTATTGAAGTTACTAAATGCTCAAGATGTTCAGAGAGAAGAAAAAGCCTCATGATGAAATAATCTAATATTCCAGTACTCCATGGAATTGGGGGACTTGAGCTCATCGGCTCTGGGTGCTTGGGAGGGACGGCCGGAGGAAGGGTACAGCAGTGGGAGGGGCTGTCTTGTTCCAGTGGGTCATTCACAAGTGAGTTGTATGAAGATCTTAGAACAGTTCCTGCCTCCTAATAAGTGCTATATGTGTTTCTGATGTTAAATATTTTGGGGTGCTTTCTCTGAGCCAGGCACTTTGTCAGTGCTGGGATCCAAACAGTTCTTGCCTCACGTACCTTAAATTCTGTGAGGAGGAGACCAATAATAAACACATATTCAAATGCCTGTGTTGGCTGGTGATAAGTTGTGTGTAGACAGTAAAGCAAAGAGCGGGAGTTCTGGGAAGTGGGAGATTGCCGTTGTATTCAGGGTGATCCAGGAACTCTTAGGAAGCCTAATTGGAAACAGCGACCAGAAGGAGGACAGGGGGTGAGCCACACCAGTATCTGAGGGGTGGCAAGTGTCTGAGAAAGTGTGTTCCAGGCAGAGGGAGCAGCAGGCGCAGAGGCCCTGGGGTGGGCCGTGCCTGGCCTGTGGGAGGAGTGACATGGAGCTGCTGTGGCCCGAGCGGAGGAAGGAACGAGGATGGAAGAAGACGGGGAAGCACGGGCCACACCACAGGGAGCAGTGACTTCTGCACGAAGTGTTTTATTTCAGTTTATCACTTGCTTATTTTCCAAACGTTTTACTTTGGGGATTTTCAGACATAACACAAGAGAAGATAATGTAATGAACTGCTGCGGTCTCATCATCCAGCTTTTTAAGAACTTGAACCCTGGCCAGTCTGGCATCTTCTCTGCCAGCACCAGTTCTTTAACCCCCTCTTCCCAGGTTACCAGGCAGCGTAGCTCAGATCTTGTCTGATTTTCTGCATCAGTATTTCAGAATGTCATTCTAAGAGACAAAGTTCTCATTCACGTTTGTGGGGTTCAAAATGGTCCCATCTTTGGCCAGTAGGAATCCCTTTGGGTTGGCCCCTGTACCCTTGTGAGAGTGCCCCATGGTCTTTGACAGCTTCCATTGTTTTAAGCATGAGACACCCCAGACTCATTTTAGACATTCCTTAAGCCAGACTTGGCATCAGTCATTTCTCTAAGGATCCCTGGTTCCTTGTGGTGGGAAATGGCATTCACATTTGGAGGCCAAATCTGGGTGGTAGGGATGGTTATTGCTACAGGGTTATCATTGCTTCTAGAAATTTTCAGTGAACAGAGGTAGGAAACGTTCATTTCAGTTTCCTTTTTTTTTTTTTGAGACAGGATCTCACTGTGTCCCCCAAGCTGGAGTGCAGTGGCATGATCTCGGCTCACTGCAACCTCTGCCTCCTGGGTTCCAACAATTCTCCCACCTCAGCCTCCTGAGTAGCTGGGACTACAGGCATGCACCGCCACAGCTAATTTTTATATTTTTTGTAGAGACGGGATTTCTCCATGTTGGCCAGGCTGGTCTCGAACTCCTGACCGCAAGTAATCCAACCTCCTCGGCCTCCCAAAGTGTTGGGATTACAGGCGTGAGCCACCATGCCTGGCCCGGACACAGTTTCCATTATGAAAGGCTGGTGTTGGCTGCAGTGTTGAAGATACTTTGGAGGGGGAAGAGGGGAGGCAGGGAGGGCAGTTGGAGGCTGTTACAGTGTTACAGAGGTACAGGGTATAGGCCAGTGTTCCGTGGGGAGGTGTAAATATTTGTATATTCTGAATATTTTTTACACTTGATCTTAGCCAAAAGGCCAAGAAGCAATATTCTGGATATTTTTAAAGAACAAATTGCCAGAATTTATTAATGGGTTATATTTGGATTGAGTGTGAAGTAAGAGTCAAGGATAACACCAGGAGTTTTGGGCTGGAGTTATCATTTTTTGAGGCAGACGAAATTCTAGGAAAATCAACTTCCTGGAGGTGGAGAGAAGGAATGTGGTGCTTAGTTTTAGATGAGTTAAGTTTGAGATACCTGTTGAATATCCAAGTTGAGACTCTATGAGAATCTGGAGTTAAGGAAAACTTCCAGGCTAGAGGTAGATATTTGGGTCATCAGCGTGTAAATGGCATTTAAAACCTTTGGACTGGATGAGCCTGGAAAATGCATTCGTGGATGTGGAGGGAAGCTGGAAGGTGTGAGCATGGATGTGGGTCGGCAGCACCGGAACACAGCTCACTTCCCGATGATTCTCTTTTCTTGGTGAAATGGTAAGCAAGGTCATCAGCTGAGGGTGCAGAGTGGGAGAAGATTCTGGAGTGTGTGGTAGAAGAGAAAGAGCAAGGTGGGGCTGGGCGCGGTGGCTCAAGCCTGTAATCCCAGCACTTTGGGAGGCCAAGGTGGGCTGATCACCTGAGGTCAGGAGTTTGAGACCAGCCTGACCAACATGGTGAAACCCCATCTCTACTAAAAATACAAAAATCACCTGGGTGTGGTGGCACGCACTTGTAATCCCAGCTTCTCGGGAGGCTGAGGCAGGAGAATCGGCTCACACCTAGGAGGTGGAGGTTGCAGTGAGCAAAGATTGTGCCATTGCACTCCAGCCTGGGCGACAGAGCAAGACTCCGTCTTTAAAAAAAAAAAAGAAAAGAAAAGAAAAAAGTGAGATGGAAGTAGGAACAGACTAGAGAATCTCTGGCAGCACTAAAGACCCCCTTAGGATTGGCAGTCACAACTTTACATGCTGGCGAGAGAGTAAACGGGTGATTGGTAAAAGTTGGGGAGTGTGAATTCAGTCTTGGGCTTTTTGACTTCTAGGTGAAGTGGCATCTCCCAGTAGAAGCATCCGCTGGGCAGCTGCAGTGGTAACACAGGGTGATCTTTGAAGTCATCAATCAGAGCCGCCCCTGCCAAGAGGTTCTTTGTGAGGAGTGGAAAGGGGCGCGCCCTCTGGGCCAGGGACAGGGCTTGCTGAGCTCGGTTTTAGCCTCAACTTTTTCTTTCCTCCTCAGCCAGATGCCTTTATAGATGGAGCGCCTGACCTCATGCGAGGGCCCTCATCACTGAAGCTGGAGACAAAATTGGTTCTTAGAGAGTGTAGAAAGGGACGACTGAGAACTAGCCCCGGGGCATGATTGCAGGGGACCCTGTTTTCTCCCTTGTGACACCTGATGTAGATATGTGAAATGAGTCAGTTATGCTTGTCCCTCTCACAGCAGAAGGGGAAAAGTCAAACTGGGAATTCAGCGCATGGAGGACAGGAGAAAAGTCATGGAACCACTAATTCTGTTTTTACACTCACAGTAATCTAAGCCAGTTCTTTACACAACCTCTTACTCGTTGAATAATATCGAAAATTTAAGCTAACATATTCTTTCTTTTGAAAACAAACATGTTTAAACATTTTAGATGTGGGTATGTCTCTCTTGGAAATTACCAATAAAATATTTCTCCCAGCCTTGTTTCGCCATGGGCCAGTAGGGTGTGTCAGGACCAGCACTAATATCTTTAATCTCCTCAGTGGAGGTGAAGACAGAAAGCAAGAGAAGCGTCACTCCCCATTCCGGATCATCCCCTATCTGATTCATGTACATCGCCCTGCCCAGCCACAATCGGAATCGGAACCCTGCTGTCTCACTGTGGTTGAAAAGATTCACTCTGGTTATGAAGGTAAGTTAGTAGATGAGATGCAGAAATGTCAGCAATCAGATAGGAACATGAGAAAGTCTGTTTACGTCAGTCGTAGAACAAAAAAAAGAGCTCTGGGGTCTCCAATTTGACCCTTAAACACTTCAGGCATTTGAAGCTGGTTTTCATTGATGTCTCTGTTTACTGACTTTTGGCTTCTTGTACGGTCATTGCCTTCATGGTCAGCATGGCTGAACGAAGGGTCTTAGCACAGGACTTGGTGACACATACAGTTTTCTAGTCCTCTCTCTGCTGGTGACCCATTCAGTGTAGCCTTTTGCTTGTGTTGTGTGAAATAAGAGTGCTGAAATTGTTTCCCAGAGAGGCCACAAGAGGGATTTTGTTTTTGAAGTCTTTTGAAACTCCCCAAGTAAAATGTATATTTTATCTTTTACAAGCAGAACTGTATTTCTGAATGCATATATCAATACATAGGCAGCTTCCATGTATTACTGAAAAGTCAATTCAGATGTAAAATGACATATGCTTTCCTGCAAATTACCATCCTATGCAACAGTCACACAATAAAAACCACAGGGCTTATGGGAAAAATGGGTTTAGGAGCACAAAACTCAAAAGCTTAGTGCGGAATCGAATAAAAATGATAATTGTGCCGGGTGCGGTGGCTCACGCCTGTAATCCCAGCACTTTGGGAGGCCGAGGCGGGTGGATCACGAGGTCAGGAGTTTGAGACCAGCCTGGCCAACGTGATGAAACCCCGTCTCTAATTAAAAATACAAAAATTAGCTGGGTGTGGTGGCGCGTGCCTGTAATCCCAGCTACTCAGGAGGCTGAGACAGGAGAACTGCTTGAACCAGGACCTGGGAGGCGGAGGTTGCGGTGAGCTGAGATCATACCATTGCACTCCAGCCTGGGCAACAAGAGTGAAACTCTGTCTCAAAAAAAAAAAAAAAAAAAAAAAAAAAAGATAATTATTTCATACATGTTAAATGATTAGGAAATATACAAACTACAATAAATATGGCTCATACCACAGGACGGACTGAGGTAGCAGGTAGATGTTTGAGGTGTGTATGCAGGTTTTTGTGTATTCTTTTTTTGTTGTTTTGCTTTGTTTTGAGACGGGGTTTTGCTGTGTCACTCAGGCTGGAGTGCAGTGTGTGATCATGGCTCATTGCAGCCTCAGACTCCCGGGCTTCAGTGATCTTCCCACCCCAGCCTCCAGGGTAGTTAGGACCACAGGCACGCACCATCACGCCTGACTAATTTTATTTATTTATTTATTTTTTGTAGAGACAGGGTCACACTACGTTGCCCAGGCTGGTCTCAAACTCCTGGGCTCTAGTGATCCTCCTGCCTTGGCCTCCTAAAGTGCTGGGATTATAGATGTGAGCCATCACACCTGTTTTTGTGTATTTGTAAGTGGTTCCTTTCAACTAGATGCTGTTTTCTGCATTCAGTTAAGATTTCTTGAAAATGAAATAGTGCACAAGCAAATGAGATATTAGCATTTGCTCATATAGTTTCCTAATATATCAATCACTTCATTTTTTTTTTCTTGAGTCTCGCTCTGTTACCCAAGCTGGAGTACAGTGGCACGATCTCGGCTCACTGCAACCTCCGCCTCCTGGGTTCAAGCAATTCTCATGCTTCAGCCTCCCAAGTACCTGGGATTACAGGCGCCCACCACCACACCCTGCTAATTTTTGTATTTTTAGTAGAAACAGGGTTTTATCATGTTGGCCAAGCTCGTCTCAAATTCCTGACCTCAAGTGATCGGCCTCCCAAAGTGCTGGGATTACAGGCATGAGCCACCGAGCCTAGCCACACTTCATTTTTAAAGCAAGCATTAGGATAGAACTGACCATACCGATTTTATTACACAAAGAGTATCCATATGGTACTAAATAACATTTGTAGTATTTTCATTTGTTTAGTTATATGCAGCTACTAAATCTGATTAAACTTTTTAGTTACTCCAGTTTTAACTATTAAATTGTTTATGATGAGCCAGGTGTGGTGGCAGGCACCTATAATCCCAGCTACTCGGGAGGCTGAGGCATGAGAATCGCTTGAACCTGGGAGGCGGAGGTTACAATGAGCCGAGATCATGCCACTGCACTCCAACCTGGGGGATAGAGCGAGACTCTGTCTCCAAAAAAAAAAAAAAAAAAGAGAAAACTATTTAATGTGCACATTCTTTCTCTCTCTGTTTAAAATTTACTTTAATAGGCTTCACATTTTAACCTAATTAAAATGTAGCTAGTAATGAAATTATTATCATTTAACTGTAGCTTTGGCTGCTTGAAGGCCAGGCCCCTAAATGAGATTTCTACAATTTCATATAGATTTTGTTCTCTTTTTAATATGTTAAGTGGTTAGTTAGGTGGATAATTAATTAGATATTTGCCTTTAAATGGGTCTTTGTTTTTTTTCCGTAGCACCTCGGATCCCGGTGAATAAAAGAATCTTCACCACAACACACACCCCAGGGTGTGTTTTTCTTGAAGTAGATGAAAGGTAAGTACTTCTTTAAGCCTAAAAGAAATTTGTTTCTGAAAATAAATATATACGTGAAGAAGTTTACATTATGTTTGCATGTTTATACATTATATAATTGAAATCTGTCCATTTGCCTATTTGATTTTTGTTACATGGAAATGTATGTTGTCTAAATTTTTAACATAAATATCTTGCATATTATAAAGTGATTACAAGTTGTATTTGATTTCTCAACAGTATGCTTTAGGTAGGCCAAGAATTATTTCATTTTACAGAGAAGACAATGAACCCACGGGCCGGTTTGCTGAGAACAGATGTATAGTATCTGATTGCGCTCAAACTGGGACCAAGACTCTGGTCTTCTAGCACTTATTCTGGTGTTATTTCCACTTGCCAAGTGCTTCTCAAATCAGTTTATGATGAAATTTCAGTTAGTCTGAAGTGGGGGCGAGGATGGGGAGAAGAGATTATTTTTTGTAAAGAATTGTTCTTTATTTTGAACTTCTGTCCTCCCTACTTTTGGGGGATGTTGAAATAGTCTTTGTTATTTAAAGGATAGTGATAATAGGTAGTAGTTACTGCTTAATGCTGTTTTTTAATATCTTTATTTGGAAAAAGTAAATATCAATATCACTACATCAGTATCCCACATTTTTTCCCCACGTTTATTTTAACATTTTACATACTCATGAAATTCAAAAATCTGGGAACCAACGCACCACACCACACATAACTGTAAAGCAAAAATGTCAGAAACATTTTCTTGATAATTTTTTATTAAAAAAATTTAACATCTGAAAATCAGTGTATTTGATAATGTTTACCCTGAAACCAAATAGTAATGTGTGAGATACTTAATCTGTATAAAGTAAGAAAATTCAGCTAAATATAATTCTAAAAATAGCTTAAATCTCTTGTATTAGAAAATATTTGTGGGTTTCTACACAGGGAAAATATTTATGGAATCCAGTTTTTTCTGAGGCATCCTTAGTCTTACCGTCGTTAAGTTTCCCATGAACCTTTATCCTGAAACGATTTCTGTATGCTAGCTGTCTGTCTATCTGATATTACCTTTTGGGTGACATTGTTTTTTTGTTTTGTTTTTGAGATGGAGTCTCACTCTGTTGCCCAGGCTGGAGTGCAGTGGTGCGGTCTTGGCTCACTGCAACCTCCACCTCCCTGGTTCAAGCAATTCACCTGCCTCAGCCTCCCAAGTAACTGAGATTACAGGCACACGCCACCACGCCTGGCTAATTTTTTTATATTTTCAGTAGAGATGGAGTTTCACCATGTTGGCCAGACTGGTCTCAAACTCCTGACCTCAGGCAGTCTGCCTGCCTCAGCCTTCCAAAGTGCTGGGATTACAGGCGTGAGCCACCGTGCCTGGCCTAGGTGACATTGTTTTTATGTAATTTTAATTATGCTGTATGAATTAGCAACCTGCATTATTCATTTAACATCATCAGCATCTTTCTACGTTACGATATGCTTTTTGTAGACTTTTTAAATGGCAACATAAACATAATTATGGAGGGCATCAGAGTCCTCTAAGGAACTTGCTAAAAATACAGATGCCTGGTCTTATTTCCAGAGCTTCTGATTTAGTAAGCTTACAGCGAGACTGTGGATCTGTATTTTAGCAAATTCGCTAGATGATTTTGATGCAATGTGTCAGATAACCAACATGTGTTAGATTATACAGCCATTTCCCCCAGGATGGGCACTTGGGTTGTTTGCTGTTTTTATAAATGCTAAGATAAACAGCTTTGCATAAAATTGTGTCACATTTAGAATGAAATACTGAAGTATTTTTAAAAGTATGTAAGAATTACCTGATCAGTATAACATGCCACCTGTGTTGTGTGTCTGTATCCCAGAGCAGTGCCTTTGCTGGGTTACCTACCTCAGGACCTGATCGGAACATCGATCCTAAGCTACCTGCACCCTGAAGATCGTTCTCTGATGGTTGCCATACACCAAAAAGGTCAGGACCTGCTTCTTTATAGGAGGAAATGTTTTTCTCTCATTGATTTGTTCTAATTTTTCTTTTCATCTCATTAGAGCGCAACCTTTAACCAGAGAGGCATTATATTGAAGCTGCTAAAGCAATTGTTTTCTATTTAAACATACTAAAACAGGCCAGGCGCAGTGGCTCACACCTGTAATCCCAGCACTTTCAGAGGCCGAGGTGGGCGAATCGCCTGAGGTCAGGAGTTGGAGACCAGCCTGGCCAACATGGTGAAACCCATCTATACTAAAAGTACAAAAATTAGCCAGGCATGGTGGTGCACGCCTGTAATCTCAGCTACTCAGGAGGCTGAGGCACAAGAACTGCTTGAACCTGGGAGGCGGAAGTTGCAGTGAACCAATATCGTGCCACTGCACTCCAGCCTGGGCAACAGAGCGAGACTCAGTCTCAGAAAAAACCACTAAAACATTTACAAATAAATGGCTTAAAAAAGAACATTTGTAATCAGTATCTGTGTTAAGTAAATCCTATTTTTGTCTTATTATTTTATATAGTCTTGAAGTATGCAGGGCATCCTCCCTTTGAACATTCTCCCATTCGATTTTGTACTCAAAACGGAGACTACATCATACTGGATTCGAGTTGGTCCAGCTTTGTGAATCCCTGGAGCCGGAAGGTTTCTTTCATCATTGGTCGGCATAAAGTTCGAACGTAAGCCAGTCAGTTTTCGTATTTTCTAAAACATCTCTTGTATCAAATAATATTCCTTAGCTTATTGACTGCCCTCTGACTCAGTTGACACATAAACTAAATAAAGCACAGATTTGTTTTTGGTGCTTTGGGGAGATAGTTTGACAGTGTGTACCATGAGCCTTAAAACAAGTCATAATATCAGCCTTAAAGTAGCTTAAATGTCCATCATTAAGTAAACTCTGGAATATTTGCTTGATGTATTATTATATTGGTCAATGAAAATTTTTGCAGAGATCACATAACATGGAAAAATATTTGATTTTTAAATATAAAAATCAGCATACAAAATTATTTATACCTATGATTATAATTGTTTAAAACAAACATACTATGAAATAAGGAAAAGAGAATTGAAAGGAAATAAAATATGAATTTTGGTTAAATGTAGGTACTAGGACCTACAGGTGTTTTTTTCTTTTTTTTTTTTTTTTTTTTAAAGATCTCTTTAGTGAGCATGTAAAACTTTTTATATCAGCCTTCCGCCATCAAATTCCACTTGTTTGTGTCTTTTTTTTTTTTTTTTTTTTTTTTTGAGACAGATTCTCCCTCTGTTGCCCAGGCTGGAGTGCAGTGATGCGATCACAGCTCACTGCAGCCTCAACCTCCCCTGGCTCAGGTGATCCTCCCACTTCAGCCTCCCAAGTAGCTGGGCCCACAGGTGCCTGCCAACACATTCAGCCCATTCTCGTATATTTGTAGAGATGGGGTTTTGCCATGTTGCCCAGGCTGGTCTCAAACTCCTGCGCTCAAGCATACTCCTGCCTCAGCCTCCCAGAGTGCTGGAATTTTGAAGGTGCGAGCCACTGCGCCCGGCCTGTGTCCATTTTTTAATACTTCTTTTCCTGCCAGCATAGCTGACACCAGCTTGTTTGCTTGCTGTTGCCCGTCCACATAACAGCATCATGTGGAATGGAATGAGACCAACCCGGCCCACGACTTCTTGTAGGCTACAGTACCCCTAGGCCCTTGAATCTTTACTCCTTTTTTTTTTTTTTTTGAGACAGGATCTCACTCTGTCACCCAGGCTGGAGTACAGTGGCCTGATCGCGGCTCACTGCAACTTCCGCCTCCTGGGTTCAAACGTTTCTCCTGCCTCAGCCTGTCCAGTAGCTGGGATTACAGGCACACGCCACCACACCCAGCTCATTTTTTGTATTTTTAATAGAGACAGGTTTTACCATGTTAGCCAGGCTGGTCTCGAACTCCTGACCTCAAATGATCCGCCCACCTTGGCCTCCCAAAGTGCTGGGCTTACAGGTGTGAGCCATCACGCCCGACCCTTTAGTCCATTTTTAATTGAACTCTAGGCCTTTTGACCTGGCTCTAGGTTTCCCTTTGATGTCTATCTTTTTTAAGCATGGAAATTTTACTTGATTCCAGTATCATGCTGAGATTGAGAAGTTATGTTTTTTGGTATCTTGTTATACAGCATTGTCTACATGAACATGAAACAGAACAGTAGATCTACCAGTAAGACGTATTTGATCACCTGTTAATATTAAAGTAGAGATGATGCAGAGCCATGGTGAGAAGAGGTCTCAAGGTTGCTCTTACCTCTTTCTACTCCAGGGTTTGGCCTCTCTGCAGAGCACGTCTAGAACTTAATGGAAGAAATGGGCTCCTCGCCGCCCTAACTCATGAGACTGATTTGTGTTAGAAAACGAATTTTATTATTAAGAAATACAGCTGCCAAGTAATTACCATTGGTATTGCTCAGAAAGGACTTTGTCCCTTCTCCCCACCCCATACCCCCCAAGTACAGAAACCTATTGGGAAATGGACATGAAATCCGATGGTTGCTTGGCATGAATGTAGGAAACTGCAGCCAGTAAGATGCCTTCATGAGGCTTCCATCTGGGGCTCGTTGATGGTCTGTGTTCCCCCGCCCCAGTCAGGGTTAAAGATACGGCCTGGATTTCTGAAGCTCTCTGTTCAGAAAATGATGAAATATATGTGATGAAATATATGTGAAATTACCTAACATATAATGAAATATATGTGAAATTATCCAACATATAATGTTCAGAATGTTTTCAGTATTTTAAAAAATTACACTGGTATTTACATCTTAACGACAAAGATTATGTGAGGGAAAGGATTTAAGGTCTAGTAGGTATTAATCTTACTCATAAAATAATAATTATTCATTATATTTATAAAGTCTAAAGCTCTGTGTAAGACAGTGTGCCGAGCCTTGAGAATGTGATGGTAATCACAACGTTCTCTTTACCATCAGGAAACCCACACTGTAATGGGAGAGACAGTGAATAAAAATGGCACTGTCATATATAACTAGAGTTTGGTAAGTGTGACAGTTGAAATGGGAAGGGGGGCTGCGAGACTGTTTAGCAAGGGACCCTGCCTGTATCTCTCTCAGTCCTTCCCAGCAGCACTGCAGGCAGGCAGGTCAGATGTCCTCAGCTCTCATTTTACAGGTAAAATCCATACTTAGTAAACTAGAGTAGCCTTCCCAGGGATCACTTCGGGAGGAGTGAAGTGGAGACTGCAGCCAAGTTTTCTCTCTTACTCCTACTTCACTTCACATACACAGCAATGTAATAAATACTGCATGGCATTTTAGTTGCTATTTCATGAAGGCTGTCTCCTTGTTGCCTGCAGATTAATTAGTTTTGCATTACATAGTTACTGATTTTAAATACATTTTAGTGTCTCTTGCTTATAATCCCAGCACTTTGGGAGGCTGAGGCAGGAGGATCACTTGAGGCCAGGAGTTCAAGACTGGCCTGGGCAACATAGTAAGACCCCATCTCTACAAAAAATTTAAAAACAAAAATTAGTTGGGCATGGTGGTACGTGCCTGTAGTCCCAGCTACTTAGGAGGCTGAGGCAAGAGGGTTGCTTGAGTCCAGGTGTTCAAGGCAGTAGTGAGCCAGAATTGCACCACTGCACTCCAGTCTGGGCAACAGAACAAGACCCTGTCTCTTAAAAAAAAAAAAAAAAAATATATATATATATATATATATATAAAAAATATACACACACACACATATATACACAATTTAGTTTTGTAGAAATTTTCACAACTAGGAATATATAAATCTCATAAAGCAATCTGTTCTATTTCCATTTCACTCAAAAAACAAATTCCAAATACCTCTGAAAGGTTTTCAAGCTCACAATGTGTTTATATTAGGAACCAGGTGTACTTTTATTCCCAGATCAATCATTCATGTTTTTGTTCCTTTAGCAAATATGTAGTGGGTGCCTGCTATGGACCAGACACTGTTCTAGGTACTGAAGATCCAGGAGTGAACAAAATAGACAAAATACCTCACCCTGTGGCACTTACCTGGCAGTGGGATATAGGAAGAGACAGTTATATAAAACGTATAGCGTGTCAGGTTGTGAAATAAGGTTATATATTCAGGTACTGCTTGCCACAGACATATGGTGTATCTGACGCCATGCAGATAGATATTGATCTAGATACAGTCTAGATGCTAAGGTAGAGAAAGGCGATTGGTGCAGCTGTTCCACTGTGATGGGAACGTGCAGGGTGAGTGAATAGTCCCTACACGTGGAGATATTCCTGACTGCTTTTATGACACTGTCAGCATCCTATGATTTTCTTGATAATTTCTGCCTTTGGGAAACTGTTTCAGTTTTTAGGTAACTAAGCTGCATGTATCAGTTGAGAAATGGCAGGCTGGCATAATGGAAAAAGGACAGCCCAGGCTTGGGGGTCAGACGTAGGCGGATTTAAATCCTAACTGCTGCTTCTCGGTTATGTGAACTTGGGCCAGTTCCTCAGAGTACCTCATCCCCTGACTTTGTGTATCGGGGATAATTCCTACTTTCTGGGTTGTTGTGAGAACTCCGTGAGCTGATGCAGCTGATTCAGTATGCCTCACGAATGGGACTTGCTTTACCAAGGTACCCACAGGCAGTACAGTGTGGTGGCACACAGGGTGGACTCTGGAGCCCAGACTCTGGTCTCTTCGTGAACACCTGCTTCCCCCTTACCTGCCAGGCCACCTAGAAAAGGTATTTAATCAGGTGAAGGAGAAAATACGTGTAAAGCACTTGGAATAATAAGGATTTTCAAAATGTTAGGTATTCTTGTATGTTACAAAAACTAGTACAGGCCGGGTGCAGTGGCACACTCCTGTAATGCCAGCACTTTGGGAGGCCAAGGCGGGTGGATCACTTGAGGTCAGGAGTTCCAAGACCAGCCTGGCCAACATGGCGAAACCCCGTCTCTACTAAAAATACAAAAATTAGCTGGGCATGGTGGCGTGCACCTGTAATCCCAGCTACTTGGGAGGCTGAGGCAGGAGGATCGCCTGAACCTGGGCGGCAAAGATTGCAGTGAGCCAAGATTATGCCACTGCACTCCAGTCTGGGTGACAGAGCAAGACTCCATCTCAAAAAAAAAAAAAACAAAAAAAACTAGTACAGTGCCTGTCACATAGAAGGTCCCAAGTAAACATCAGTTCCTTCCCTTCTTTGTGATCCTCTCTGTTGGCATGTGTGCCATTCACTGTATTCAGGTCATAGATTGAAGTTGCTCTAAAATTTGAGTATAAATAAGACCGAAGGTATTGTAATAGCTACATTTTCACCACTAGGGTGGGTTGCAGAACCGTCTTAATTAGATAGCTTAAGTGTTAGGTGCAATAAACATTAAATGTTGTTTGGAAAACTTGGGGTCTTTAAAATTCTTATAGTAAGTTACTCAGTTACTGTCAAATTTTGAAACCAGTTATTTGCTGAAGATATTTTAGTAGCTAAGGAGGTTACTTGTTCCTGATTTTAGATTTGTACATACATAGCACTGAAACCATTACAGAAAGATGAGTGCTTTAGAGAAACTTAAGGGGCCTGTTAATGTCTCATTTGTTTCTTATTATTTTCTGTACCTTCATGAATAGAATTCTAGCCTCATATTTTCTCTTTGGCGTCAAAGAATTGTTTTGTAAAAGCATAGATCTGTTCTTGGAATAGTCTATTAAAAATCACTTTCGACTTCATTTAAATTGTTTGACTCAGTCTCTCACTGGGCATTTTCTAGGAGCCCACTAAATGAGGATGTTTTTGCTACCAAAATTAAAAAGATGAACAATAATGACAAAGACATAACAGAATTACAAGAACAAATTTACAAACTTCTCTTACAGGTAAGGTGAGATTTTTAAAAATGCAAAATTCCCTGAATTGTGTTTTGTTTTAATGCTCAGTAAATTCACTTCACAAAAATAAACTGTAAAGGGAGACAAATCTTTGCCCTCTACATTCCAGAAATTTTTGTCTTTCTCTTTTCGTTTTTAAATTAAATTTTATTCTTTGTTCGTTATTCTGTGTTACACAGAATATTTTTGTAAGAACCGATTGTAAGACAGCAAACCATGTGACTGAGAATTATTACATTCCAAAGGCACCAGCGTGCTCAGCCTTTGGGTTTTGGCTTCAGGATTTTTTTAATAATTTCAGTTTTAAAGATGGGAGGAGAGGGATGGTAGGTCTCAGTTTCTCTTAACTATTGTAAGGTAAAAGTGGGAAAATGTATGTGTTGAAATAACCAAAGGTGTTTTCTACAAGAGATTCAATGAATAAGTGGTAAATAGAACTAATGGTGTCACGTAGAGTAACTGTCCTCGGTGGTTTTCAGAATGTCTCCCATAAAATCTCTAGGGTGCATGAAATACCTGCCACATTCTTGGAAAAAGTATAATATATAGTTAGTTTGTTCTCTCTATTCTAAACTGGGCATAAAAAACTAGAGTTTATTTTCCTGTTTTAAAAAATTAATTATACTATGGCTTTTTAACAATGTGTTGTCCTGGAAATACCTACCTAGACTAGAACATAAGACCTCGCCCTTGAGAACTACCGAAATGACAGAGGAGTGCCTTTCGTGTCAGCGTCAGCATTGAAAGTACCAACCTGCACACACCTAATTTAGGATTTCAGGAATTGTCATCTTAATTTTTACATGATTCTAGATGAGCTCTCAGGTGGCTGCATTTGAACACCCAGCAATTCTGGACTTGTTCCTCTTTGTCCTTCCAGCCAGTTCACGTGAGCGTGTCCAGTGGCTACGGGAGCCTGGGGAGCAGCGGGTCGCAGGAGCAGCTTGTCAGCATCGCCTCCTCCAGTGAGGCCAGCGGGCACTGCGTGGAGGAGACGAAGGCGGAGCAGGTGCATGGGCTTATGTCACATTCTTATACAGGCGTCATGTTTTCTGTACTACATCGGTTCTGCATGTGGTGACATCTTAGTATATATTCCTGACTTGAAGACCTCATCTGATAATAGATGTTCTCATCCATTTTGGTTTGGGAAAAAAAGGTCTGTAAAAAGAAAATATCACCTGTGGAAAGTGATATTTGAATTAATTGTATGTGTTCTAAAAATTAGCATATTGTGAACAGATTTATTTAGAATTTGTTGGTACCAGTATACTGTGGCATGGCGCAGGAAACTGAATTAAAGCGATTACTGTGCTTCAGTCATTATATCTTCAAAGAAACAGAAGCTAAGTGTATTTTGTTTATGTATCTTTTAGTGGACATTTTTATAATTTTTGAAACATATCTTATTATTCCTTTCCCTAAGATGACCTTGCAGCAGGTCTATGCCAGTGTGAACAAAATTAAGAATATGGGTCAGCAGCTCTACATTGAGTCAATGACCAAATCATCATTCAAGCCAGTGACGGGGACGTGCACAGAACCGAATGGTGGTGGTGAGTCAGCGAATGGTGGTGGTGAGTCAGCGAATGGTGGTGGTGAGTCAGCCGGCAGCCCCAAGGATCTCCTCCCATGGGCTGTCACTCTGCATAGACATCACGTATGTGATTCATGAGCATGAAGTCATGACCCTGTGTTGCTGCTTTTCATATTTCTTGATTTGCCTAGATAGCAATAATAATAGTAATAGTAGTAATAATAATGGCAGCAGCAAATACTGTTGTGAAAGGAAATGGTATTAGAATGTATTTGTAATAGTTGCAGTTCACTTTTACTGAAGAATTAACTTTTCTGTAAATACCAACAAATTATAGATTTCCCTCCCTACATGGGCATTTCTTTAAACAAAAAGAGTGGGTTTTAGAATGCATTTTAAATAATAAAGTATATTAAAATGAAAATCCCTTTCTGTCATTTCAAACAGAACATCTTTGTGACCTAAATTCAGTGAAAAACTTTGGCTCTTTTCTTGACATGTATTTACTTTTCTCAAATACGAGGTAAGGAGCACTCAAAAAGAGCTGGATCAGTAGCAAAACTGGCATCATATTGAAAAGTTAACCTAGTTGCATTGTATGGCACAGGGGAAGTTCAATAATATAGAAATCAAATTAGATTGACATTTAAATTTAGCTAACTTTCCCTTCATTGTTCTTCCTGAATGTTAATATAATTTGGAAGTTGTGATGGATTTTGGTCACTAAATGTTACTAACCTCTATCATTGTCAAATGTAGACGTTTTACACAGTGGGGTGAAATTTCTAAGGTCAATAATGATAACAGCTATATGCTTCAAGAATTGACATGATTTACACCACAAAACGTCAAACTGCTGCTCCCATAGGTGACATCACTGGGAACCTTCTTAGTTTGTACTGCTGTAACAAAATACCTGTGACTAGATAATGGATAAAGAACAGAAACCTATTTCTTACAGTTTTGGAGGCGAGGAAGTCCAAGATCAGGGCACCGGCAGGTTCAGTGACTAGTGAGGGCCAGGTCTGTGCTTCTCAGAGAACATCACTTCCTTGAAGGGGACAAACGCTGTGTCCTCACATGGCACAAGGGACAGAAAGGCAGAAAGAGACTTAGCTAGTTCCTTCTAGCCCTTTTGAAAGGTTGCAAATCCCATTCATGAGAACAGAGTCCTCATGACTTTGTCACTTTCTAAAGGCTGTGGCTGTTCACTGTCACATTGGGTTTTAAGTTGCAACATAGGAATCACAGGGGACACACACATTCAAACCATAGTAGAGCCCATAGGACTCCCCAGATAGAGCAAGTCCTGTTCTTTCATTTTTTTTCTTTTCACCTCGATAGGAAGTTGAGCATTCCATTGGTTTCTTCTGCTGTTACATGTAAGGGCACAAGATAGGAATAACAGCTGCTTTTTTTATTGTCCCTTGAAACCCCCACATTTCTCCTCTGCAAAAGAATTTATCTTAAATACAATTTTTACTATATAGATTATTATTCCATGTCCCAGCAGAGACAATTCTTTTAGGAGGTTTTTAAAGCTAAAGTGTCTAAATGTTTTTCTCATTGTCTGGTGCTGCTAGTCCTGCTCCCAGCTGCCTGGCCTAGGATCTCATGGTAGTATCACGGTTTCACACACTGACCTCTGTCCTCATCTCAGTATAGCTTCCCTTCTCACTTGCTGTATTATTCAGTTTCTTATCATCTACCATGGATCTTGTAATGCCATCGGTACTATTTTTTTTTTTTTTGAAGGCTGTATCTTTAAGTAGACGGCAATATTCCATCATTGACTTTTTATAAAATTGAAGCTGCAGGTGGCCGGGCGCAGTGGCTCACGCCTGTAATCCCAGCACTTTGGGAGCCGAGGTGGGCAGATCACGAGGTCAGGAGATCGAGACCATCCTGGCCAACATGGTGAAACCCCGTCTCTACTAAAAATACAAAAAATTAGCCGGGCGTGGTGGCGGGCGCCTGTAGTCCCAGCTACCCGGGAGGCTGAGGCAGGAGAATGGTGTGAACCCGGGAGGCAGAGCTTGCAGTGAGCCGAGATCGCGCCACTGCACTCCAGCCTGGGTGACAGAGCGAGACTCCGTCTCAAAAAAAAAAAAAAAAAAAAATTGAAGCTGCAGGTAACTCTGTGTGCTTATGCAGCTACTTTAGAAAGTGAAATGTTCCCACTCCTTAGATAGATGCTTACATTTGGCTCTAATGGCACACGCAGGATGTGACTTTGGAGAAGAAGGAAGATCTCTTGCCATTTGGCACAGCTTTGGAGAACCAATGTTTCTCGGAGATCTTGATTTTATTAACATTTGGAGACCTACAAGTTTAAAGAGCTACAGAAACCTTTATACTCTTTGCTTGAGAGACATGAGGATGCAACTTAAAAATGTTATAATTTAAATGTTAGAAATTGACTAGAGATATATACCAATGAAAAGGAAAATGCTTAGTTTAAGCATGATCATTGTTTACGTGTGTTATAGGAACTTAAGTTTAAAATTTATATTTACCTTTCTTACAACATAAGAGCAAATAATGCTTTAAAGAGAGATTTTAAAAGTTAGTATGAGTTAATATGGGAGGGCAAGAAATAACAGGGATATGTAAAGCCCCTTCAGCTACATGTACAGAGGCCAACAACAAGAGACATCATTGAGGAAATCTGGGAAAAGTAAGTGTCCATGTCTAGGGTGATGGAATGTCTGAGTGAGGGAAGATGACCCATAAGTTGAACAGGTTCAGAGTGAGATTGCTTCCAGTTTCTGCTCAGGGATGTAGAGAGCTAGAAACAGCATCAGCCCAAACTTAACAACAGAAAAATCTAAATGAAAGGCAAGTTCAAGACCTTTCTTGACTTCAGAATGCTGAGGTTACAGAGCAGCCAGCAGGCGTAAAATCTAAGGAGAGAAACCTATTTGCAGGGGGGAGCAACATGCAGCACTGGACTCCAGTGCACCGACAGCCTGAGTCAAGTAACCTGCAAAAGACAGACCCTCTCCAAGGCACAATGCCAAGGAAAGACCAAAAGCTGAAAGTGGAGCAGATATTGAGAAAAAACAAAACAATTATCCACCAAACCAGCCACCAGCTGAGGCAGGAAGTATAACTAGAGGAATTTGAAAGCTGTTGTACATGCTGTAAAACCATTACAATACTCAAACCTGGCCTAAAAAATAGATTAATTCAGAGGTCTAAAAGAAGGAAAGGCACGCCCAGTCTCTGTGTCCTACACAAGTTACGCAGTTCTCAACAAGAAATTATGTAGCATATGATGGGCAAGAAGGGAAAAAAGAAACCTCCCAAGAGACAAAACCATCATCAGAACAAGATTCAGAGAGGACACAGAAGTTGGAAGTATCTGACAGGGAACGTAAAATAATTGTGAATGATGTATTAAAGGCTAGTGGACAAAGTGGGCACCATGCAGGACTGGGTGGGTAATCGCAGCATAGAGATGGGCATGAAAGAAACCCTCAAATGGAAATGTAACATCTGTAACATCAATGCCAGAGATGAGGAACGCATTTGATAGCACTCAACACAGCCTGGAAAAGAATCATTATTCAAGCTGAAACAGAGAAAGAAGAATGAAGCAAACAGAATAGAGCATTCTAAGAATTTGGAGACAGCCTCAAACTATCCAACATAGGTGTAATTGGAATCTCAGAAGAAATATTTGAAGAAATAACAGTCAGGAATTTTCTGCTGAGCCAAAGACCATCAAGTAAGTTAAATACAGAACAAAAACAAAACACTTGGGCATATCATATTCAAACTGATGGAAAAAAGAAAATCTTGAAAGCAGAGAAAAAAAACATTACATACAGAGAAACAAAGATAAGAATTATAACAGACATTTCTTCAGAAACCATGCACACTAAAAAGACAATAGAGTAGCATCCTCAACCAGAGAAACTGTCAGCACAGAATTCTATACCTAGTGAAAACGATCTTTAAGAAAATAAAGGTGATATAAAGATTTCCAGCACACTTATTCCATAAGAAATGCTAAAGGAATTTCTCAAGACAGAAAGAGTATGCTACCAGACCAAAAACTTGGATCTACACAAAGAAGTGAAAAGCACTGGAAAGGGAATAAATGAAGATAAAAGAAATTCCATTTTTTAATTTTTAAAATTACTCATAAAGATAATGGACTAAAGCAAAACCAGCAAACTGGATTTATAGCATATATAAAAGTAATCTTTGTGACAACAATACTACAGAGGGTGGGAGGAAGGTATTGGGAATATACTGTTATTAGGTCCTTATACTGTATTTGAAACAGTATTTTATTATTTGGAGGTAGACACTAAGTACTCAAGAATATATATTGGAAACTTTGGGAAAACAATTCGAAAATATTTTTTAAGTATAAATAATAAGTTAATAGAGGAGGTAAAATGGAATTTAAGACACTTAACCCAAAATGGTGGTCAGAAACCAAATGGACTGAAGCTGGGAGTGGTGCCATGTGCCAGCTACTAAGAACACTGAGGTGAGAGGATCACTTGAGCCCAGGAGTTCAAGTCCAGCCTGGGCAACGTAGCCATACATCATCTCTAAAAATACACTTAAAAATAAATAGCAAATGGAACAAATAGAAAACAGCTAGTGGCTGGCATATTTTAATCCAGCAACATCAACAGTCACTAATGTACTGAATATGATATGAATCATATTCAATTCAATTATTCATATTCAATATTAATAATCTCAGTACACTAATTTACAAGACTGAAATTGTCAAATTGGATGAAAAGATCCAGCTACATACTATCTACAAGAACCCATTGTGAAAATAAACATAGGTTACAAGCAAAAGAGTAGAAAAGATATACCGTGCTAACACAAAAGAAAGTGGGAAGCTGGATTATTACACAAAGTAAACTTCAGAACAAGGAGTGTTAGCAGAGTTAGAAAGAGAGACTGTATAACAGATAAAGGAGCTGATTCCTTAAGAACATAGAACAGTCTTACATGTTTATGTATCTAATATCAGAGCTGTTTATTCTCTAACCATAATGGATTAAACTAGAAACCAGTAACAGAAGTATCTAGAAAATCCTCAAATGTTCAGAAATTAAATAACTTCATACTTATAAATAATCCACAGGTCAGGGAGGAAGTTTCAAGGGAAATAAAAACATTTTGGGCCGGGCGCAGTGGCTCACGCCTGTAATGCCAGTTCTTTTGGGGGCCGAGGTGGGCAGATCACGAGGTAAGGAGATCGAGACCATCCTGGCTAACACGGTGAAACTCTGTCTCTACTAAAAATACAAAAAAAAAAAATCAGCCAGGCGTGGTGGCACACGCCTGTAGTCCCAGCTACTCAGGAGGCTGAGGCAGGAGAATTGCATGAACCCAGGAGGCGGAACTTGCAGTGAGCCAAGATCCCGCCACTGCACTCCAGCCTGGGTGACAGAGCGAGACTCCATCTCAAAAAAAAAAAAAAAATTGAATTGAACATAATGAAAAGAGAACATAAAATATGTGGGATATACCTAAAACACTGCTTAAAGGGAAATTTACAGCATTGAGTGTTTATATGGAAAAAAGAAGAATGGTCTTGACTCAGTAATCTAAGCTGCCTCCTTAAAAATAAGAGAAAGAAGAACAAATTGTATCTCAAGTAAGCAATAAGAAGGAAATAATAAAGACCATATATCAATGGAATTGAAGAGAAACTAAGTTAAATCAAAGGGTAATAAAATTAGTAAGTCTTTAGCCATACTGAACAAAAGAAAAGAAAGGAAGGACAGGTTGGGCTTTATCAAAATTTAAAACTTCTCCTTTTTGAAAGAGACTGATAATTATGGCCATACCACCCTGAACGCACCCAATCTTATCTGAAAGACACTGATTAGACAATGAAAAGACAAAATAGTTGCAAATGATATATACAATAATGAAGTTATATCCAGTGTATATAAAGAACGCTCAAAACTCAAGAAGACAACCCAATTAGAAACATTTTTCCAGAGAAGATACATAAACAGCAAATAGCATATGAAAAGATGCTGAACCTAAGTCATTAGACAAAAAAAATGTAAACCATATGAGATAACACCACACATCTGTGAGAATGGCTAAGTTTTTTTAAAAAACTGACAGTACCAAGTGTTGGCAAGGACACGGAGTGACCGGAGCACTCACCTATTGTTGGAGGTAATGCCAACTTGTACGGCCACTTTGGGAAAGTTTGACGTTTCCCATAAAGTTAGACATACTCTTACCATGTAACTTAGCAATTCTATTACTAGTGATTTACCCAACTGAAATAGAAACTTAAGGTCACACAAAAACCTGTACGTGAATATTTATTACACTGTTACTCTCCAAACACAGAAACAACCCAAATGTCATTCAGCAGGAGAATGGATAAGCTATGTATATCCACACAGTGAAATGCTACTTAACAGTGAAGAGAAATGAACTTGATTCACAGACCATTGTATATATAAATCTTAAATACATTTCGTTAAGTGAAAGAAGGCAGAACCAAAAGGTTACATATTGTACAATTCCATTCTGGAAAAGCTTTCTTTCTGGAATGCTCTAGCTCTGGAAAACAGATCAGTATTTACTATGATTGGGTAGAGGAGGAGGTGACTACAGAGGGACAGCTGTAAGGACATTTTAAAGCCATGGAAATGTTCTTTCGGTTACTGTGGTGATGGATACACAACTTTCCGTGCATTTGCCAAAACCCGCAGATTGGTGCACTCCATCTCACCCCAAAATGCAGAGACAACCCAAGATGAGATGCAGGCGTTGACAACTGAGTCCAACTGCATTACAGATGACAGGCCTAAACACACGGAAGGGGTGGGGAAGAACGGAGCTCAGTAGCTTTGGAAAACAGTGCTTCAACTGGATCTCCGAGGGCTAAATACAAAATTATGAATGTGCACAAACACTACACTCAAGTTGGTGTATTCGTTTCCCACCAGAGTACAGGTTAGCAATTCTAAAGCGACTTTATACTAGGGTTGAACAAATTGCGGAAGCTGCTATAGATAACGATAACCAGACTCCTTACTATCAGAGGAAAGCCACACAAAGCGGAAGGGAAGGAACTTCATGGTGCTGGATTGGCGCAAACAGTTTCCGTGTGGACTCATGCCCCTTTTGTTTAATATACAGAGGGTTGGATAGACACAGGTTAGTATACTATACCAAATAAAGAATAAAACAGATGGTTCGGGCAAAGATCATCAAGGAGTGAAACTAGAGGTGAAAGGTTAATGGGGAACTTAAACTTTGAGAAGTTTAAAAGAAACAGAATACTTGCGTGATCTCAAAGTATTCCTCCAAAACATATTATTTGTTTATTACATTGTAAAATAGTAACTTTACACAGGACAAACAAACCTGAGAGACACCATGTTAACCAGCGAACAAGGTAACAAAACATATTGACATCATGTACCCTGGGATGATGCACGAGGAAGGACACTGCACCTCCGCTGCATTCTTTCCCCAAATGCATAGCCTCGATCTAATCATGAGAAGACATCAGAGAAACTCAAATCGAAGGCCATCCCTCTAAAGTTCTGACCCTGAACGGAAAAACAACATTGAGTGGTAAACTGATAAAATCCAAAGAGGGTCTGTTTTCCAGTTAGTAGAATGGTACCCCTGTTCATTTCCTAGTTCAGGTCATTTTATTATGGTTGTAGACCACGGTAACATTAGTGGAAGCTGGGTGATGGGCATATAGGAACTCTATTGTACTATTTTTGCAACTCTTCAAGTCTAAAATTATTTCAAAATTAAAAGTTAAAAATCATTAATGAATGAAAGGTAATACAGTCATTTTTCCATAATATCCCCTGAAAATTGAAAAGCCTCTTCCAAGCCAGCTAAAAATGACCAGCGTCTAACACTTCTACAAAACTTCTCAGTAGTACATGACATAATTAGTTACTCCTTCCTTGAGAAAGTTTTCATTCTTGGTCGCTGTGAGGCCAAACCTTGCAGGATTTTCTGTTATCTTTCCAGCTGCCCTTTTTCAGTCTCTTTAATTGGCTCATTGTCCTTTATAGGAAGTTTTTAGTGCTTAAGCCTGGAGGTTTTTTCTTCTCTCTATACTACTATATCTACAATGGTGGCCACTTGCCACATTTGGCAATTTAAATTCAAATTCAATATAATTAAATGTAATACAATTAACATTTAGTTTCTCAGTTGCTCTAGCCATATTCCAAGCGCTTAATAGGTACGTTAGCACATATAATACTAGTCAGCACAAAGAATCCATTAGTCATCACAGAAAGTTCTGTTGGACACAGGCTCCATGTGGGAGATGCTGTGTACTTCACACAGCATCACGTAAGACGCACAGGTCTTCCCACATTCCGCCCTTAGTGATTGCCAGGGTTGATCAGTTGTACAGGCAGCGTCAGCTTAACATTGGAAAGTTCCCCATCAACCTGAAACCTATGGTTTCATTCCTTGATAATCTTTTTCAGAAATTTTTGTTTCATTCCTCATTTTTCTAAATACAATTGTAGCCATTCTATGTGTAATGTGCTCTGCACCTTATTTTATTCACATTATGTGTTGTGGATATCTTTCTATTAGTGCATTTTAGATCTGCACTCATTTTTAATAGCTGCATACTATTCTATTGATATATACATGATAAAGTGCCATGATTTAATTTTGGTAAGAAAGTATATGTTCTTAATTACATGCTGGGTACTTTTAATTGCACATCCCTTTATTCTGTTTCAGGTGAATGTAAAACCTTTACTTCCTTCCACCAAACACTGAAAAATAATAGTGTGTACACTGAGCCCTGTGAGGATTTGAGGAACGATGAGCACAGCCCATCCTATCAACAGATCAACTGTATCGACAGTGTCATCAGGTATGAGACAGCAAGTTTGGATACCGTGTAAGTCTGTTCCAGAAGCATACACTGTCACTGTAGAGACCTCATAGAATTTTTAATAGCTGCTCTGACTTGGTTTTTCATTATAAATCAGTAGATGTTTATGGCGTGCCTAACACATACGCTGAACATTTCAGAAGGCACAAAAAGCTAGAAGATGCGTTCCTTCTGTGAAGGAACTGTGGTATAGTTCAGAAGACAAGACCTAATTTTGTCAAAATTAAATGGTGTAAGGCAAGCTTGTCCAACCCATGGCCCACAGGCTGCATGTGGCACAGGACGGCTTTGAAAGCGGCCCAACACGAGTATGTAAACTTTCTTAAAACGTTATGAGATTTTTTTGTGTGTGATTTTTTTTTTAGTTTGTCAGTTATGATTAGTATTAGTGTATTTTATGTGTGGCCCAAGACAATTATTCTTCTTCCAGTGTGGCCCAAGGAAACCAAAAGATTGGACACCTGTGGTGTAAGATTTGAAGGTTAATTCAAGACCACAGTAAAAGAAATGTTACAATCCAGTGATTGAGGCTGGGATGGTCAGGGAAGACTTTATCAAAGAAGAAAGTACAAAGTATCCCAAACAGAAGTGGCATGAGAAGAGCAAAAGAGGTGGGAAATGGCACAGTTAGGGAACAGGTAAGAATGTGTGGCCTAATTATGTTGTTACAGATATCTGAAGAGCTACAACATTCCAGCTTTGAAAAGAAAGTGTATCTCCTGTACAAATACAACTTCTTCCTCCTCAGAAGAAGACAAACAGAACCACAAGGCAGATGATGTCCAAGCCTTACAAGGTAACAAGAATGCCCCTCAGAGTTAAATTCAAAGAACTGTAAATACATCCTTTTTGTTTCTCTTTAATGTCTTATATTTATTTTGTTGTAAGCATAAAATTCTGGTTTCATATTACCTCTTTATGGCCAGTAAGGTTTAATTTCTCAGTTAGAAACTTCTGTAAACTGGGTCTTCTATATAAATTTCTCGTTGGGAATTTTTCTTTTCACTGTCAGTTTCTCTTACACCACCAGCGGGTTTGCAAATCCCAGCCATACCTAAATCAGAAATGCCAACAAATGGACGGTCCATAGACACAGGAGGAGGAGCTCCACAGATCCTGTCCACGGCGATGCTGAGCTTGGGGTCGGGCATAAGCCAGTGCGGTTACAGCAGCACCATTGTCCATGTCCCACCCCCAGAGACAGGTACCACACTCGCCTCTTACTTTGAAAATATACTCAACTTTAACTACATTGCGATGAGAAAACAAAAATCATGAATACCATTTGCTTGGTTATAACTTCTAAACTACACGTATTTTTTCCTTTCTTTAGTTCAGTTAAAGTATTTCTGGAAACATGATCATGTTTATGTTGGTTACATATTTTGGACAGTATTTCTCAGTTACGTTATTTGTCAATGAAATCAGTTGACACATATAAAGCACTTAATACAGTACCTAGTAGGTAGGTATTAGCCCTCAATTAGTGTTAGCCATTATTAATGCAATTATTGATGGCACTGTGTTAGGCTACTTCCTTGCTGACTTTCACAGAATGTGTTCCTTTCACCTGCATTTCACCACCCTGTATTGTTGTGATGAGCTCAGTCACACATACATTCAGATTTTTGTATTGGTGTGATGGCAATGAATAGAGTACTTTAAAACTCTTCATTTAACACCATAATTTCTTGGTAAATTATTCTACTGTCTTCTTATTCCTTTATTGCCACTTGTCGTTTTGACATTTTCATCACTCATAACAATTTGGGTAGATGAAGGAATGGTGACAAGTATGTTAAATTGGGTTTTCACATGACCTCTGCTTTACCTTTGCTAGTCTTCAGTGGCCTATCAGCTAATATGTGTTGAGCCATTTCTGTGTGCCACTGTCTGCTCTTAGTTCTTCACTGGTATGATCTCATTAAATCCTTCCAACAACCTGTGAGATGGAAAGCGTGGTACTGACAGGAGATCTGTGGATTGGTGGAGAAAGATCAGAGAGCGTTATGTTTCTAATTAGTCAAAAGTAGAGTTTCACTGGAACTGAGCTAGCGCCTCCACAGAGGGGCATATGCACATTTTTTAGTGTGCCTTTTAATATTTTGCATTCCTGTGTGGGCATGTAGCTGTTCATAATACAGCCCATACAGGAAGGGAGGGTATCACCCAATATGAAAAGCTCTTTTTTTTATATTCTGCCACTCTGCTTTCTATACTCTGCTCTTATATTACCATTTTTAATGAATTTATACTAAAGTCCGTATGCTTTAGGAAATTTTTACTGCTATTAGTTTCTTCTGATGTTAACTCAGCCTCAACATTTACAGGGCCACATCTTTATTCCATGGAGAAAAAGCAGAATCAGAGCCCAGATACTCCTTAAAACATACCTGTATGTCTTTTGCTTTCTGAAAAGCTCATACTCATTAGCTCAGTTTGCATCCTGACTCAGATGAGTTGTGTCTAAGGACGATGGTCACAAATGCATTTCCTTGCAAGTTAATATCTTCATTTTATGTGTGGAATAATTAAGCCACAAACAGGCAAAGTAACTTAACTTGCCCAATATCACACAGCCCATGAGTAGTAGAGTAGGGAATCAAGTATTGACCATTAGTCTCTAGGAGTCGTTGCCATTACAGATATTTTGAACCTAAAGCAGGGTCTAATTAAGATGGAATGTAGGCCAGGCACAGTGGCTCATGCCTGTAACCCCAGCATTTTGGGAGGCCAAGACAGGAGGATTGTTTGAATACAGCAGTTTGAGACCAGCTTGGGCAACATAGTGAGACTCTGTCTACAAAAAATAAAATTTTTTTTTTTTTTTTTTTTTTTTTTTGAGAAGGAGTCTTGCTCTGTCACCCAGGCTGGTGTGCAGTGGTGCAATCTCAGCTCACTGCAGCCTCCACCTCCCGGATTCAAGCGATTCTCCTGCCTCAGCCTCCCGAATAGCTGGGATTACAGGTGCCTGCCACCATGCCCAGCTAATTTTTGTATTATTAGTAGAGACAGGGTTTCACCATGTTGGCCAGGCTGGTCTCGAACTCCTGACCTCAGGTGATCCGCCTGCCTTGGCCTCCCAAAGTGCTGGGATTACAAGCGTGAGCCACAGCGCCCAGCCCTAAAATAATTTTTTAAAAGATGGGATATGAGATACAATGACTAAGCCAATCAATAAAATGCAATTTTAAAATATACTCAATCCCAAAGAAGAGCAGGAAAGGAGGAATAGATTAACGAAAAAGAAGCACAGAGAACAAACCAAATAAGATAATAGCACTATATCCAGCTATGTCAATAATGACATAAAATTGACTCAACACTTCAATTAAAAGGCAAAAATTGGACCAAGCATAGTGGTTCACACCTGTAACCCCAGGGACTCAGGAGGCCAAGGAGGTAAGATTGCTTGAGGCCAGGAGTTTGAGACCAGCCTGGGCAATACAGTGAAACCCCAGTGGTGACCCACACCTGTAGTCCCAGCTACTTGGGAGGCTGAGGCAGGAGGATCAGTTGAGCCTAGCTTGAGCCCATCTTGGGTTCGTTGCTACAGTGAGCTCTGATCACATTACTGTACTCCAGCCTAAGTGACAGAGCAAGACCCTGTCTCTAAAAATAAGTAAATACATGAAAGGCAAAAATTCTCAAAACAGATTTTAAAAAATCAAGACCTAACTGTATGCAAAGTACAAATGAAATTCACAAATGGATTGAAAGTAAATGAATGGAAAAAGATGCACAAGTGAAACAGTAAGCATCAGAAGGCTGCAGTGCCTTACTAATATATGTAAAATAGATTCCAGGACATCTTTTCATAATGATAAGGCAGTCAATTCATCAGGAAGACATAACAGTCATAAATGTATATTCACTAATAACAGCTTTGAAAGCTATGAAGCAGCCAGGCGCAGTGGTTCATGCCTGTAATCCCAGCACTTTGGGAGGCCAAGGCGGGCGGATCACCTGAGGTCAGGAGTTTGAGACCAGCCTGACCAACGTGGAGAAACCCCATCTTTACTAAAAATACAAAATTAGCTGGGCGTGGTGACACATGCCTGTAATCCCAGCTACTCAGGAGGCTGAGGCAGGAGAATCGCTTGAACTTGGGAGTTGGAGGTTGCAGTGAGCCAAGATCGCGCCATTGCACTCCACACTTCAGCCTGGGCAACAACAGCAAAACTCCGTCTCAAAAAAAAAAAAGAAAGCTATGAAGCAAAAATAAGGAAACAGACTTTCCATAATTATATTTGGAAAATTGTACACTCCCTCTCTGCAACTGATAAAAACATAGAGAAAAAAATAAGAAAGAGATGATCCATACAACACTATCAGCCACCTTGATCTAATTGACACTTAGAGAACGTGAGACCCAGTAACTGTATAATCCACAACCTTTTCAAGTACACACAGTATGTTCACTGAGAAATAAGACATGTTGGGCTGTACTGTGTCTCAGATTTAAAAGGATTGATGGTGTGTGAACTGTGTTCTCTGGCTAGTGAATTAAATTAAAAATCAGTAATAAGATGTTTCAACCCAAATGTTTATAAATCAGACAACACATTTCTAAATCTATGATTCAAAAAAGAAATCACAAAGAATTAAAAAACATTTCCAAATCAATGATACTTGAAAGTATAGCATACTAAAATGTATGGGATATAGCTAAAAACGGGGCTTGTAAGAAGATCAATAGCTTTAAAAATGCTGTTAGAAAAGAAATGTCTCAAATCAGTGATCTAAAGTTACAGTTTAAAAAGTCAGCAAAAGAAGAGTGAAATAAGTCCAAGATAGAATGAAGGAAATAATAAAGACAAAAGCAAAAATCGACAAAACAGAAAACAGACAATAGAGAAAAATAAAGCTAAAAGTTGGTTCTTTGAAAAGATGAACAAAATTGATAAACTCCTTATACCACAGTACAGAGTGGTCTTGGTTCATGTAGCTGTACAGTAAGTCTTGAAATCAGGTAGTTTAAATCCTTCAGCTTTATTCTTTTTCAAGACTGCTTTGACTGTTAGGTCTTTTGTCTGTATAAACTGTAGACTTAGTTTCCCGATGCCTTTTTTCCTGATTATGGGGTTGTATTTTCCTGCTTCTTTGCATGCCTGGTGATTCTTTCTAATTGGATGCCAGATACTGTGAATGGGTACCAGATATATTTGTATTCCTATAAATATTCTTGATCTTTATTCTGGGTCCCAGGGAAGTTACCTGTAAACAGATTGATCCTTTCAGGCTTTGCTTTTTAAATTTGCTAGGCAGGACAAATAGTGTGTAGTCGAGGCCTATTTTTCCTCTGCTACCAAGGCGAGACCTTCCTGAGTGCTCCTTGTGATGCCTCAGGAGTTAGGAGAGTCTCTAGTCTGGCGGATGGGAACCGGCACTATTCCGCAGCTTGCCTGAGCTTCAGCTCTTGTTCCTGCTAATCCTCTCAGGTGGTTTTCCCTCCCATGAACACCCTGGTGGGTCCTTGGAAACCCTCCAGGCTGCAGGCTGGGGCAGTCCTCGGGCTCACCTCCCTTGTTTCTTATCCTTGGGGGTCACTTTCCTTCAGTGTCTGAAACCTGCTATTTTATACATTTTGGCTTTTTTTTTTTTTTTTTTTTTTATCTCAGGAAGGTAAGTTTGGTCCCTGTTACTCCAACTTGGCCGGAACCAAAGCCCCCTGTGGTGCTGATTTAGTAGTCACAGGCCACTTCTGGATGCGGAGTGGGCCAAACCCACCCAAACCACCCGGATACTGCACCACAGGGGCAAGCCGGAATGGATATTGGGAGAGTCCTCTACAGTGTCCACCACAAAATCTTTTGTTGTTAGAAGTAATTTTTTAGAAGCAACCCCAAAATAGATACAACTATTCTATATCAATAAAAGAAATTTTAATGTACAACTATTATATATCAATAATAAATAGATAAAAAAGAGGCAACCCAAAATCCATCCACAAGTGTTCACTTTAGTAAACTGTGCTATGCATATAAAATGGAACTCCGCAGCAGTGTAGAAGTATGAGACAACTGTCTAGCCACTGATAAAGTTCTCCAAGGGATATGGTAAAGTGAAAAAGGTGCGTTGATGGTTAATGTACATATGTGCCTTTGGGTAAAGATGGGGTCAGAGAGGAAGATTATCTATATTCATTCTTGTTCATATGTAATAAAGAAACTGGAAGGGCCAGGTACGATGGCTCATGCCTGTAATCCCAGCACTTTGGGAGGCCAAGGCAGATGGATCACCTGAGGTCAAGAGTTTGAGACCAGCCTGGCCAACACGCTGAAACCCCGTCTCTACTAAAAATACGAAATTAGCCCGGTGTGGTGGCACATGCCTGTAATTCCAGCTACTTGGGAGGCTGAAGCAGGAGAATCACTTGAACTCAGGAAGCAGAGGTTGCAGTGAGCCAAGATCATGCCATTGCACTCTAGCCTGGGCAACAAGAGCGAAACTCCATCTCAAAAAAAAAAAAAAAATTAATAAATACAAAATTTAGCTAGGCATGGTGTGGCGCACGCTTATAGTCCCAGCTACTTGGGAGGCTAAGGCAGAATCGCTTGAACCTGGGAGGTGGAGGTTGCAGTAAGCCATGATGGCGCCACTGCACCCCGGCGGAATGGTCTTCTACAGGGGAAAAAATGAGAACTAGACAGCGTGGACAGGGGTGAGGGGAATTTACTACATGTCTTTATTAATACTTTCTGATTTTTGAACCACATGAATATATTACCTATTTAAAAGGTAAGTTCAAAGATAAAAAGAAATTTTGAAGAATTCAGGGAGAGAGAAAAATGTTTACAATAAAAGCGAGATTTAAATAAATGTGCATATTGGTTATTACAACTGTAAAATATGTGCATTTGTGCAAAGAATATAAAGGAAGACAGAAAATCAAGAATTTCTGTGCTAGGCTAATGAAGATTTTTTGTATTCCAGCAGTTATAATAATGTTTGTAAAAATGTATCGAAAGGCAGTTAACAAAGTAAAATAAATAAATACAAATAATTGATAGGAATTAAAATTAAATATTGTCTTCTTCCACCTCAGCCAGGGATGCCACCCTCTTCTATGAGCCCTGGACCGTGAACATGCAGCCAGCCCCTTTGACCTCGGAAGAATTTAAACACGTGGGGCTCACAGCGGCTGTTCTGTCAGCGCACACCCAGAAGGAAGAGCAGAATTATGTTGATAAATTCCGAGAAAAGATCCTGTCATCACCCTACAGCTCCTATCTCCAGCAAGAAAGCAGGAGCAAAGCTAAATATTCATATTTTCAAGGTACATAATTTTTTAAAAATAAATGCCATTAATCTGTGTAAATGTTACAAACTATATCTAAGGACTAGGAGATAAGGAGTGAACAATAGGAGTTCTACTTGTAAGAAACTGATGGAGAAATGCTGAAACAATCTATTTACATATGTAAGTTCTTTCTTAGATCCTAGATCTGAGAAACTTTTTTGTGAGAAACTGATCGAGAGATGCTGAAATAAGTTTATTTGATAGCAACTATTTTTATCCGGAATTTTGTTGATCTTTTTAGAGCCACTTTTTGTCATTCTGGTAGTATTGGCAAATGCTCATTCATTTGTCAGCTACTTATAACTACCTGTAAGTGGCATCCTTCTCTTCTTTTTGGGTTTAATTTTCCATAATTTGCCTCCACCTTTATCCTTCCAGGAGATTCTACTTCCAAGCAGACGCGGTCGGCCGGCTGCAGGAAAGGGAAGCACAAGCGGAAGAAGCTGCCGGAGCCGCCGGACAGCAGCAGCTCGAACGCGGGCTCTGGTCCCCGCAGGGGAGCGCATCAGAACGCACAGCCCTGCTGCCCCTCCGCGGCCTCCTCTCCGCACACCTCGAGCCCGACCTTCCCACCTGCCGCCATGGTGCCCAGCCAGGCCCCTTACCTCGTCCCAGCTTTTCCCCTCCCAGCCGCGACCTCTCCCGGAAGAGAATACGCAGCCCCCGGAACTGCACCGGAAGGCCCGCATGGGCCGCCCTTGCCCGAGGGCCTGCAGCCTTACCCAGCTTTCCCTTTTCCTTACTTGGATACTTTTATGACCGTTTTCCTGCCTGACCCCCCGGTCTGTCCTCTGTTGTCGCCATCGTTCTTTCCATGTCCATTCCTGGGGGCGACAGCCTCTTCTGCGATATCACCCTCAATGTCGTCAGCAATGAGTCCAACCCTGGACCCACCCCCTTCAGTCGCCAACCAAAGGAGAGAGGAGGAAAAGTGGGAGGCACAAAGCGAGGGGCACCCGTTCATTACTTCGAGAAGCAGCTCACCCTTGCAGTTGAACTTACTTGAGGAAGAGATGCCCAGACCCTCTGGATCTCCAGATCAGATGAGAAGGAACATGTGCCCACAAGCTAAGTATGTAAGTGATGCTCATTCTCAACACTCAAGTGAGAAAGTGAATATCTTACTAAAGTTAAGGTGGTCGCGTTGGGACTCAGCGCTGACATCCTCAGTAGGTAATCCGCATGGCTACTGTGAGTGAGCCTGTTAGCCTAATTCTGTGTAAACATGAAACACATTTGCCTGGCTCTGTTTGGAAAGTAGATACGAAAGAATCATCTATGTTCTAGTTTCTTATATACTTTGTGAGGTTTTTTCCAAAGTGCTATCTTTTAAGTTTTCATGTGAACTGGATTCCCTCCACTCTTTGAAATTCGTTACAGGTATTACGCTGAAGTGTTACTCTTTAAAATTCGTTACAGGTATTACGATTAAGTGTTCATTGCCTATAATACGTATTTGTTTACTTACAACCGGGGTTATGGTCTGGTAAGATAGGAATAAGCCATATTGACAATTTAACGATTGTACTTCTTCATGCACAGTCACAGGACAACAGGTGTGTATGAAGAGGTAGGAGCTATTTTATTTGTTGTTATCAGTAGAGTAGGCAGTTTATAGTTTCACACTTAAACATGTCATTTTTTTCAAAACCAAAAGCTTTTTTGGTCTGCTTCCTTTAACTTTTCATCCCTTTACCTAAAAAGCCATTCTCAGGTTTATTTAGCAGGTTAAACTTTGGAATCTGATGTTCCTATATTTAGGTATAGAATCCAAGGCAAGTGTAAATATTTACACAGATTTTTCTTTGACCTTCCCTTTAAGGTACAATATCCTTCTTTAACAGATATTCAAAATCTAGTGATACAAATCAAGAAAATATGCTCACTTTTGAAAGCCTGGTGTGCTTGCTCAAAATCTAAGGGAAGGCAGTATATTACAGTGAGTAAAGCCTGGGCTATGGATTAAGACACGGATTCAAATCCCAGCTCGGTCACTGGTTAGGAAGATTCACTTAGACAAGTTATTTAATCTTTCTTTGCCTGTGTTTCCTTATTAGGAAAATGGAAAGATGAATCCCTCATAGCTTACTCTGAGGGCTAAATGATGTATTTATATAGTACTTCTCCCTATGCTGTAGGTGCTCCTGGAGAGCTGGAACTTTGTTTTGTTCATTATTATATTCCTTGTGTTTGACACCATGCCTAGAACATATAAAATGTTCGATATGTATTTGCTGAGTGACGAAAAAACTACTTGTGCGGTGTCTGGCATGTAGCAGGTACTGAGAAAGTAGTAGTGCCTTAATATTACTTACAAAGGAACTTATTTCTTAGGGATAGGCTGGAAAGTTTTTACTTCTTAGTTATAATATGTAAATTTTATTCTGTTTAACATATGAGGTTGAAGATCTGCCAGTTACAGTAGTCTCCCTTACCCAGGGGATATGTTTCAAACCCATGGTGGATGCTGGAAACCATGGGTAGTTCTGAACCCTATATACAGTATGTTTTTTCCTAAACATACTATACATATCTATGGTAAAGTTTAATTGATAAATTAAGAACAGTAAGAGATTAACAGCAGTAACTAATAACATAGAACAATAACAATATACTCATCACAGTTTCATGGATAGAAGATTCATTCTTGCCTAAAATTGTAGCATTCTCAGCATATGGATGTTTCCTTTCCTTCTTGAGAACTTTCACCTTTTCACTTAAATGAAGCACTTTATGACTTCTCTTTGGCCTATCCCAATTGCTGGCATCACTCCTTTTGCACTTTGGGGCCATTATTAAGTAAAATAAATGTTACTTGAACACAAGCACTATACCACAGTAGATCTGATAACCAAGACAGCTACTGAGCGACTAACAAGTGGGTAGCACATACAGTGTGGAGGTGTGAAATAAAGGGATGATTCCTATCACAGGCTGGAAGCAATGAGACAGCTCAAAATTTTATGACACTACCAGAATGGCTCATAATTTTAAACTTCTGAACTGTTTATTTCTGGAATTTTCCATTTACTATTTTTGGACCTCGGTTGACCGCAGGTAACTGAAACTACAGAAAGCAAAACCATGAATAAAGGAGGACTACTGTATTTTGTGATAAGATTAAAGTGTCTTTTCATGTGCCCTTACTTTCTAGCAGTGTGTTACAGGCAACAATGGCAGTGAGAGCAGTCCTGCCACTACCGGTGCACTGTCCACGGGGTCACCTCCCAGGGAGAATCCATCCCATCCTACTGCCAGCACACTGTCCATGGGATTGCTTCCCAGCAGGACTCCATCCCATCCTGCTGCCAGTGTTCTGTCCATGGGGTCACCTCCCAGCGAATCTCCATCCAGAACTGGTTCAGCAGCATCAGGTAGTGGATCAGGATAACTAATGTTTGAAACTCCATTGCCAGGCATTTGCTATGTGATGAGCTCTCACTGTGTACCGCAGGCACTGATGTGGAAGTACAGGGTTTTTTTTCTTTTTCTCTTTTTCCTTTTTGTCAGGTATATTGGGGTATATTTATACACAATAAAATTCACCAATTTTAGGGGTACAAACAAGAATTCTGACAGATGTGTACCTTAGTGTAAGCACTACCACAATCACCATATAGAACATTTCTGTCACCCTAAACAGTTCTGTGACCCTCACCAGTCCATCTCTGCCCTGACCCTTGGTCTCCTGGCAGCCACTGGTTTGCTGTCACTTTAGTTTTGCTTTTCCTATGGTTTATGTATAGAATCAGACAGTATGCTGTCTTTCGTATTCAGATTCTTTCAGTTAGCATGATGCTGTTGAGATGCACCCTCAGTAGCATTTATAGCTTAGATCTGTGATCCATTTTGAGTTTTGTGTATGGTATGAGGAAGGGTCAATATACTTTCTTTACATTGGGATATCTAACTGTTCCTGCCCTGTTTGTTCAAAGGATTAATCTTTCCCCCATTAAATTGCCATGACGCCTTTGTTGAAAATAACTTGACCATATACGTGTGGGTGTATTTCTGGACTCTCTTTTCTGTTCCACTGATCTGTATGGCTAGCTTTAGGCCAATACCACACTCTTGAGTAATATAACTTTCAAGTAAGTCTTGAAGCCTGGTGAAGTAAGTCCTTCAACTTAATTCTTCTTTTCAAAATGATTTTGAATATTCTAGGTCCTTTGTCCATATGAATTATAGACTCCATTTCTCAGTTTCTACAAAAAAGTCTTCTGGTGTTTGGATTGAAATTGTGTTGAATCTATAGATAATCAATTTGTGAATAATTATCTTCCTGATGATATTGAGTATTTTGATCCACAAGTACGATTTCTCTATGTAGGCCTTTAATTCTTCTCAGCAGTGTTTTAGTTTTCAGCCTACAGCTCTTACACATATTTTGCTAAATTTATCTCTAAGGATTTTATAATTGTTGATGCTACTGAAAATGGCATTTAAAATTTTCAATTTGCAGTTGTTTGTTGTTAGCATATAGAAATTTAATCAAATTGTGTATTTTTCAGTTGTATTTTGCAGTCTTGCTAAACTCATTGATTAGTTTTAGTAGCTCTTTTTAGATTCTGCAGGACTTTTCTACATAGTCTTTATTATCTGCAAATATAATTTTACTTCTTTTTTTCCGTCTGTATGTCTTTGTCTTGCCTCATTGAACTGGCTAGGACCCACAGTGATTAAGTGTTTAATAGAAATAGGAAAATAGACACTCTTGCCTGGTTCACAATCTTAAGGGGAAAGCAGTGTTTCACCATTAAGTATGATGTTAAATATAAGTTTTCTTTGAATGCCCTTATCAGATTGAGGAAGTTCCCTTCTATTGCTGCTCCACTGAGTTGCCTTTTCTGCGTCTGTTGAGATAATCATGTGGTTTTCCTCCCTTATTCTATTAATATGGTGAATTACATCAGTTTTCTGATAATAAATTAACCTTGCATTTGGTCATGCTCTTTTATCCTTTTTTATATATTGTTGGATTATCTTCCTAATATTTTCTTATGCATTATTGCATCTCTGTGCAGAATATTGGTCCATTTACTTTCTTTACTTGTAATGTCTTTGTCTGGTTTTGGTATCAGAGTAATTCTGGCCTCAAAAAATGAGCTAGGAACTATTCTTTGCTATTCTGTTTTCTGGAAGAGTTTGTGTTGAACTGATATTATTTCTTCTTTGTATGTTTAGTAGAATTTACCAGTGAATCTTTCTGGGCCTGGAGTTTTCTTGGTGAGAAGGATTTTAACAACAAATTTAAATTCTTTAATAGATATGGGTCTAATCAGGTTATCAGTTTCTTCGTGATCTTTGGTAATTTGTATCTTTCAAGAAATGTATCTGTTTTATCTAATTGGTTGAATATATTGGCATAAAGTTTTTAATATTCCCTTTTCCTTTTAATGTCTGTAGGTTTTATAGTAATGTACCCCTCTTATTGCTGGTATTAATATTTTTCCTGATCAATCTGACTGTATATCAATTTTAATAACTTTTCAAAGAACTTTGGATCTCATTGGGGGTTTTTTCCTATTGTTTTTTGGTTTTTTATTTTATTGATTTTTATTGATTTATGCTCTAATTTTTTTTTTTTTTTCCCTGAGACGGAGTCTGGCACTGCCACCTGGGCTGGAGTGCAGTGGCACGATATCAGCTCACTGCAACCTCCACCTCCCAGGATCAAGCGATTCTCCTGCCTTAGCCTCCCGAGTAGCTGGGAATATGGGTGCCCGCCACCACACCCAGTTGATTTTTTGTATTTTTAGTAGAGATGGGGTTTCACCATGTTGGCCAGGCTGGTCTTGAACTCCTGATCTCATGATTTGCCCGCCTCGGCCTTCCAAAGTGCTGGGATTACAAGCATCATCCACCGTGTCCAGCCTATGCTCTAATTCTTATTACTTCTTTTCTCTTTACTTTGGATTTTATTTGTTTTTTTTTCTTATTTCTTAAGGTAGAAGCTTACTTGTTAGATCTTTGAATTGAGATTTTTTCCCCCCTAATATAAACATTTAATGCTATTGAATGCTCTAACCATTGCATCCCTCAAATTTTGGTATGTTGTATTTTTATTTTCATTCAGCTTAAATGGTTCTTTTTTTTTTTTTTTTTTTTTGGAACCAAGGTCTCACTCTTCTTGCCCAGGCTGGAGTGCAGTGGCATGATCCCAGCTCACTGCACCCTCAAACTCCTGGGCTCAACAATCCTCTGGCCTCAGCTTCCTGAGTAGCTGGAACTGCAGGCATATGCCACTGTGCCTGGCCAGTCTAAAATATTTCTAATTTCACTTATATTTTCTTCTTTGATCTTTTGGTTATTTTAGAAAGGCTTAATTTCCTAATATTTGGAGATATTTTTATTTTATTTCTAATTTAAATGCAGTCAGAGAACATTGTTTTGTATTTTCTAAATTTACCAAGACATTGTGTATGATCTGGAATTTGGTCCATCATGATAAATGTTTCATGTGCATTTGAAAAGAATATGCTTTCTGCTGTTGTTGAGTCATGTGTTCTGTAAATGTAAATTAGATCAAGTTGGTTGATAATGTTGATCCAAACTTCTCTATTCTAACTGATTTTCTATCTGTTTTATAAGTTATTATGATACGGCTCTTATATGTCCAGCTGTAAGTGTGAATTTCTCTATTTTTTCTTATAGTACAGTGAGTTTTTGCTTCATGTATTTTGAAGCTCTTTTATTAGGTGCATATACACTTAAGATTATTATATCCTCTTGATGAGTTGCTCTCTTTATCCTGAAATATATCGTGCTTTGAAGTCTGCTTTGTCTGATATCAGTGTATCCAGTCCAGCTTTATTTTGATTAGTGTTTACGTGGTCGGTGTTTTTCATCTTTTCACTTTTAACTTATCTGTGTCTTTAAAGTAAGTTTCTCGTAACCACCGTATAGTTGGGTATTGCTTTTTATTCATGTGACAGTCTCAGCCTTTTAACTGCAATGCTTGCTTAAACTATTTACATTTAATGTGAATATTGATATGGTTAGGTTTAAGTTAAATCTTTCATCTTGCTACTAATTTTCTGTTTGTCTCATCTGCCCTTTCTTTTTTTCCTCCTACCCTCCTCCTTTTGGGTTAAATTGTGTATTGCCTTCTAAGCATACCTCTTTTTTTTTTTTTTTAAGTTTTTGCTCTAGGATTAACTTTTTATTTATTTTTATTTTATCTTATTTTTTACTTTGAGACTGAGTCTCACTCTGTCACCCAGGCTGGAGTGCAGTGGTGCCATCTTGGCTCACTGCACCCTCCACCCCCCAGATTCAAGCAATTCTCCTGCCTCCACCTCCCAAGTAGCCGGTACTACAGGCGTGCACCACCACACCTGACTAATTTTTTGTATTTTTAGTATAGACGAAGTTTCACCATGTTGGCCAGGCTGAACTCAAACTCCTGACCTCAGGCGATCCGCCCATCTCGGCCTCCCAAAGTGCTGGAATTACAGGTGTGAGCCACCGCACCCAGCCTGCTCTAGGTTTTACAGTGCACATCTTTTACTTATCACAGTTTACCTTCAAATAGTATACCTATTGTATCACTTTATATATTAGAACCTTAAGACAAAGTACTTCCATATCCCCTTTGTCTTTTGTGCAATTTTTGTCATACATTTTAACGTGTAAAAAAACCCACAATAACATTGTTATTATTTTTGCTTTAAACAGTAACAACCTCTTAAAGTTGTTTTGTGTGGGTGTTTGTTGTTGTTGTTGTTTTGACACAAGGTCTCACTCTGTTACCTAGGCTAGAGTGCACTGATGCAATCATAGCTCACTGTAGCCTCAAACTCCTGGGCTCAAGCAATCCTCCAACCTTAGCCTCCTGAGTAGCTAGGACTACAGGCATGTACCACCACACTCAGCTAATTTTTTATTTTTATGGAGATGGAACCTCACTGTGTTGCCCAGGCTGGTTTCAAACTCCTGGCCTCAAGCAGTCCTCTCATCTTGGCCTCCCGAAGTACCAGGATTACAGGTGTGAGCCACCACGCCCAACCTAAAGATATTTTTTAACGAGGAAAATGTTTGTATTACTTTTTTATTTACATACTTGCTTTTTTTAGAAAAATTAAACAAATATTTTTGTTTTGTATTTTTAATTCCTTCAAAGTCAGAAGGTTCTAGAAGGGTCAAATACAAGCTAGGAAAGGAATGATCCATAAGGCTTCATAGCAGCCATAAAGGGATGGTCCTTGGGATGAACAGTTTCTCTGTTGTGACAGGAGGAAGGTGAGGAGGGGGTACATATATCATTAATTGTGTATGTTTGGTATCATAAAGGTGATTAATTTGCTTTCTGATGGCTTCTTTTTTTCCTTAAGAAATAGGTGAGATTGAGGCAGGAAATAGAGAGGTTGAAAATAGTCATTGCTGGGGCTAGGTTAGTGCATGACCAGAGAACTGTAGCAGGATTCCCAGGCATTTTGATGGTGCATGTGAAGTTGGTGATGATGAGTTTATTGTAGAAACACTGTACCCTGTTATATGTGATTTTCTGTATGTATTTGGCGACTTGGGTTTAGGTAAGAACAAAGTCAATAATTGGCTTTATTGGAGTTGGCATTTTGACAGTTACGAAAAGTCAGAGGGAAAAAGAAGTCTAAGGTATTGCAAGGTGTGTAACTGAATGATGAACTGAGGACTCCACTACAGGAAGACTAAGACGCTATTAACACATTTACAGTTGAAATAATTGAACAAGCCCATGAGAGAGTGAAGCTGAGATGTTAATGATTTTGGAGATGGAACAGTTACGGGTGATGATAGAGGACAGTGTGTGTAGCCCACAGGGAGGAGGAAGTTTCCCGGAAGTAATGGTTGGGCTGGCTGAGGAGGAGGACTGTCTGAGGCAAGAGTCTGAAGAATGAGAGCCAATTTGGCAAATCAGTCGGACAGGTCTTTTCTCATTATTTGTTGTTGATTTTTGACAGGAAGCAGCGACAGCAGTATATACTTTACTAGTAGTGTTTATTCTTCTAAAATCTCCCAAAATGGGCAGCAATCTCAGGACGTACAGAAAAAAGAAACATTTCCTAATGTCGCCGAAGAGCCCATCTGGAGAATGATACGGCAGACACCTGAGCGTATTCTCATGACATACCAGGTACCTGAGAGGTAAGAAAGCACTTTAGAAGACCCACTTTTTATATTTTTGTGGTTTCTTTTTTTCTTTTTTTTCTTTTTTTTCTTTTTTGAGACGGAGTCTCGCCCTGTCACCCAGGCTGGAGTGCAGTGGCGCGATCTCAGCTCACTGCAACCTCCACCTCCTGGGTTCAAGCGATTCTTCTGCCTCAGCCTCCTGAGTAGCTGGAATTACAGATGTGCACCACCACGCCTGTCTAATTTTTGTATTTTTAGTAGAGATGGGGTTTGTTTGTGACAGAGTCTCACTCTGTCGCCCAGGCTGGAGTGCCGTGGTGCCATCTCGGCTCACTACAACCTCCACCTCCCGGGTTCAAGATTCTCCTGCCTCAGCCTCCCAAGTAGTTGGGATTACAGGTATGCACCACCACACCCAGCTAGTTTTTTGTATTTTTAGTAGAGATGGAATTTCCTCATGTTGGCCAGGTTGATCTTGAACTCCTGGCCTCAGGTGATCTGCCCACCTCGGCCTCCCAAAGTGCTGGGATTACAGGCGTGAGCCACTGCACCCAGCCTATGGTTTCTTAATGTGTTTTTAAAGACAAAATAATTATTGAATGTTTTATAAATTCCCTTTGAGAAATGTATTTTCAAATTTATTCATTTGAAGTCAAGTGATGAATGATTTCTTAAAATAAGGGTGGCAGTGGTAGTGTCACCTATATTCAGATCCAGACTAAACAGATCTTACACATCATGAGACAAGGAAATAAAGTCTGTGCTTTCCAAGATGGCACACAAGTACAAGAACTTTTTGTTTTAGACTCTTGATTTATTTGCCACTTGTAAAAGAAAAGAGCTAAGGGAAATCTCTTTCTTCCATACACCTCATTAAAACATCATATAGATATTTTCCACCAAGAAAAAAGCCTTTACCAACTTGACAAGGAAATGATCTAGTTATTTCTTTAATGTATGCCTCATGTATTAGAAAATATAAGGTGTATTACCAACCAAAAAGAAGTGCTATTCCTAGATGACAGGAAAAGAACCCTGTGTCTTATTCAGGACTATTAAGATTCTGTTTGTTTGTTTTCAGGGTTAAAGAAGTTGTACTAAAAGAAGACCTGGAAAAGCTAGAAAGTATGAGGCAGCAGCAGCCCCAGTTTTCTCATGGGCAAAAGGAGGAGCTGGCTAAGGTGTATAATTGGATTCAAAGCCAGACTATCACTCAAGAAGTCGACATTCAAGTAAGCACAGTAATAATGGCTGTCATATACTCGTGTGTTTTGGCCAGGTAGTGCTTTTAATATAGGTCGTGTTCTTGCATGATCCCACTAAAAACTTTAATCCTCTGTGGTAGGTGTTATTATTCCCTCTTTACCAGTAAGCAACAAGCAGGGAATACACATGTTAAGTAATAAATACGAGGCCATGCAGTTCATTGGGTTTTGAATACAGGTCTTTTTGCCTCCAGGTGGTTTTTTCTTCTACCAGTTGGAATGTTAGGGGACGATAAAGAGTAAAAACACCTGCTTTGATGTGTGATTGACTGCATTTGATAGTTCATTTGTTACGTATTTCAAATATGTCTGCATTGTTTGAAAAGAGTTAAAAAAGATGTAAGATTCACACCAGAGGTAGTATTCATACCAAGCAGAAACTTTAATGGGACCTAAGTGTCTTTTTGCTGTTATGAGTTCTTCTCAATGAGATTATTTGTGAATAGCCTGAACAGTAAAGCTTTGATTTACCAATGGTCCCAACCAGTGTTGATGGCAGCTGTGGTAATGGTAATGATGGTTGTACTAGTAGTGAGATCTTTATTCCCGCAAGTATCAAGATATGGGAGGTTGAAGAGTCAAGTTAATAACAAGTAGGCCTAGTCCAGTGGCTCACGTCTGTAATCCCAGCACTTTGGGAGGCCAAGGTGAGAGGATCAGGAGTTGGAGACCACGCTGGGCAGCATAGCCAAACCTCATCTCTAATAAAAATCAAAACAGCCAGGTGTGGTGGCATGCACCTATAGTCCCAACTACTCAGGAGGTTGAGGCAGGAGGATTGCTTGAGCCTGGGAAATTGAGGCTACAGTGAGCTGTGATCTCGCCAGTGCATTCCAGCCAGTCTCAAAAAAAACAAATAATTCTTGTGTGTGTAAAAATATTTTTAAAAAAGAGAGTAAAGTTAGGTGTTAAAAAGTATGATATTAAGGCTTATGAAGTAAGCAAGACAATGAAATCCTATTACCCCTCTCCCCCTCTTTTTAAAAATTAACATTTTTATTGTGGTATAATACACATAACATGAAATTTACCTTCTGAACTATTTTTAAGTATATAATTCAAGAATATTAAATATTTTCACATTATGCAACCATCACCACCATCCATCTCCAGAACTCTCTTCATTTTGCAAAACTGAAACTCTGTACCCATTTAACAATAACTTCCCCATTCCTCCTTCTCCCAACCCTTTGCAACCACTGGTCTACTTCCTCTTTTTTCTTTTTTTTTTTTTTTTTTTTGAGACAAAGTCTTGCTCTCTTGCCCACGCTGGAGTGCAGTGGCGTGATCTTGGCCCACTGCAACCTCTGCCTCCCAGGTTCAAGCGATTCTCCTGCCTCAGCCTCCAGAGTAGCTGGGATTGCAGGCGCACACCACCATGCCCAGCTAATTTTTGTAGAAATGGCCCCATGTTGGCCAGGCTGGTCTCAAACTCCTGACCTCAAGTGATCTGCCCGCCTCAGCCTCTCAAAGTGCTGGGATTACAGGCAAGAGCCATATGAATTTGACTGCTCTGCACACCTCATATGAGTGGAATCATACATTTTTTTGTCTTGGTGTGACTGACTTACAGACACACCTACTCTCTTGGTTACTGTCTGCATGTAGTAACTTTTTACATCCTTTCACTTTCAACCTATTTGTATCTAGATCTAAAGTGAGTAGACAGCATATATCTGAATAGTGCCTTTCAAAATCGGTTCAGTCAGTCTCTGTCTTTTGATTGGAGTATTTAGCCCATTTACATTTAAAGTAATTACTGGTAAAGAAGGACTTACTTGTGTCATTTTGCTGTTTGTTTTCTATGTGCCGTAAAGATTTTTTTTTCCCTCATTGCCTGCATTACTGTCATCTTTTGTGTTTAGTTGGTTTTTTGAAGTGAAATGTAATGCCCTGCTCATTTCCTGTTATGTGTATTGTATAGCTATTTTCGTTGTGATAACCATGGGGATTACATTTAGCATTCTAACATATCACTCCAGTTTGAATTTATACCAGCTTAACTTTGATAACCTACAAAAACTCGCTTTTATAGAGCTCCATCTCCATCTTCTTTCAGTTACTGAAGTTATAAAATTAGGTTTTTATACATTGTGTTTCCAAAAACATAATTATTTTTATGCATTAATCTATTAAATAATATAGAAAGCAAAATATGAGATTACAAATCAAAGTTAAAATAATACTGGATTTTATAGACTACTAGTTTTCTTTGAATGTATTAGTTTCTTAAATCATGTAGAAAACCACAGAAAGTGGAATTGCACATCGTTTTTGCAATCATAATATTTACCTTCACTGAGATCTTTATTTCTTCACACAGCTTCAGGTTACTGTCCGTGTCCTTTCATTTCAACCCTGCAGGACTCCTGTTAGCATTTCTTGGATGGTAGGTCTAGTGGTGTCAAACTCCCTGGCTTTTGTTTGTCTGGGAATGTCTTCACTTCTCCCTTACTTTTGGCCAAAGGATTTCTTAGTTGACAGTTTTTTTTCTTTAAGCACTTTGAATACACTGGGACACTGCCCTCTGGCCTCCACAGTTTCTGATGAGATATCTGCTGATAGTCTTATCGAGAATCTCCTGCATGTGTGAGTTGCTTCTCCCTTGCTGCTTTTAAGATTGTCTTTGACTGCACGGTATTTAATTATAGTGTGGATCTCCGAATTCTGAGTACATCCTAGTTGGAGTTCATTTAGCCTCTTGGACTTTTACATTCATGTTTTTCATCAAACTTGGGGAGTTTTCAGCCATTATTTTTTCGAATAATCTTTCTGCCTCTTTCTCTTTTTCTTCCTCTGGGGCCCCCATAGTGCTTATGTTGGTCCACTTATGGTTTCCCACATGTCCTCCAGGCTCTGTTGACTTTTCTTCAGTCTTTTTTCTTTCTGTTCATCGGACTTGACAGTTTCAATTGTCCGGTCTTCATACATGTATTCTTTCTTCTGCCTGCTCAGATCAGCTTTTGAATCCCTCTAGTGAATTTTTCATTTGTTTTGTACTTTTTATTTATGGAATTTCTTTCTGGCTTCTTTTTAGGTTTTCTCTTTATTGATATTTACATTGTTTGTACATTGTTTTCTTGATTTTGCTCCATGTCTTTCTTTAATTCTTTCATCATCTTTTTCTTTCTTTTTTTTTTTTTTTAGACAAGGTCTCACTCTGTCACCCAGGCTGGAGTACAGTGGCATGATCATGGCTCACTGCAGCCTCAGTCTCCTGGGCTCAAGCAATCCTCCCACCTCAGCCTCCGGAGTAGCTAGCACACACCACCATGCCCAGCTAATTTTTTAATTTTTGTAGACATGGAGTTTTGCCACGTTGCCCAGGCTGGTATTGAACTCTTGAGCTCAAGCAATCCACCTGCCTCAGCCACCCGAAGTGCTGAGATTACAGGTATGAGCCAACGCACCCAGCTTTTTTTCTTTCTTTCTTTTTTTTAAGACAGTCTCACTTTGTCACCCAGGCTGGAGTGCAGTGGCATGATCACGGTTCACTGCAGCCTCTACCTCCTGGTCTCAAGTGATCCTCTCAAGTAGCTGGGACTGCAAGTGTGTACCACCATGCCTGGCTAATTTTTTTTCTTTTTTTTTTTTTTTTTTTTTTTTCCAGAGATGGAGCCTCACTCTGTTGCCTAGGCTGGTCTTGAACTCCTGGGCTCAAGCCATCCACCTGCCTCAGCCTTCCAAAGTGCTGGGATTACAGGCATGAGCCACTGTGCCCTACCAGTTCTTTGATCATCTTTCAGTTGTTATAAAATCTTTGTCTCGCAGTTCTTTCATCTGGTCTTTCTCAGAGACTTTTGCTATTGGTTTATTTTTTCCCTTTGAATGGCCTATACCAGGGGTGTCCAATCTTTTGGTTTCCCTGGGCCACATTGTAAGAAGAATTGTCTTGGGCCACACATAAAGTATACTAACACTAACAATAGTTAATGACTTAAAAAATAATAAATCACTAAAAAAAACTCAAAATGTTTTAAGAAAGTTTATGAATTTGTGTTGGGCCACATTCAAAGCCATCCTGGGCCACATGTGGCCCATGGGCAGCAGGGAGTTGGACAAGTTGGGGCTGTACTTTGGCATTTCTTTTATGCCTTAATGATTTTTTTTTTTTTTTGGTTGAAAACTAGACATTTGAATCTAATAACGTAGTAATTCTGGAAACCAGATTCTCCCCTTTCCCAGGGCTTGTTGATTCTTGTTTTATGACTGTTGGAAGACGGGGTCCTTGTTGCCCACTCTGACTCCCACAAGCTGTGTGCAAGCTGCTCCAGGAATACGTGCCTTGTCCAAGGTCGGGGTGGGTAGTTGCTGCTGTGCTTCAAGCTGAAATTGACCACAGGCAACCACAGCTTACCATCTAAGCATTTCCCAGAAAGTTGCAGGCCTTCAGATAGACTCAAGTTCCAAATAGTTACCTCGGACTGACTTTGTCAGTCCAGTTGTTGTCTAGGTGAGGAGACAGAGTCCTAGTCTTCCTACTCTGCCATCTTCCCAGAATAATCTCCCCATCTCCATTTTCAAAGAAAAGAATGAGTGTCTGTCATGTAAGAATGGCTGGGTAGGGTCTCACCAAAAAGCAGGAGCTGGGCTGGTTATTGTAAGTATCTTTTTTTTTTTCAGTGTTGTTCTGGTTGTAAATAGACAGATATATGAAAAATGAGCCCCACAGCAATTTAAACAAAAGCACAGTCCTTTTGCCACTTAGTAATGGGGATGTTTTGTGCAAGCGTCCTAGAGTGTACTCACACAAACCTCGGTGGAGTAGCTTGCTACAATCACTCCTAGGCTCTATGGGACAGCCTTTTGATGCTAGGCTACAAATCTGTACAGCTGTTGCTGTCCTGAATACTGTAGGCAGTTGTAACACAGTGGTACTTGTATATCTAAACATAGAAAAGGTACCATAAAAATGTGGTAAGATAATCTTACAAGACCACCATCATATATGCAGTCTGTTTTTGACCGAAACGTCATGTGGCACACGACTGTATTTAAACAATTTGTCATTTGCCTTTTAATAATAAAGAATGAGGCCGGGTGCGGTGGCTACTACCTGTAATCCCAGCACTTTGGGAGGCCAAGGCAGGCGGATCACGAGGTCAGGGGTTCAAGACCAGCCTGGCCAACATAATGAAACCCCATCTCTACTAAAAAACAAAAATTAGCTGGGCGCGATGGTGGGCACCTGTAGTCCCAGCTACTTGGGAGGCTGAGGCAAGAGAATCGCTTGAACCTGGGAGGCGGAGGTTGCAGTGAGCTGAGATCGTACCACTGCACTCCAGCCTGGATGACACAGCAAGACTGTCTCAAAAAAAAAAAAATAGTTATAATAATAATAATAAAGAATGAACTATAATGAAATATTTTCAGACATGAATAAGTTGGAGAGTTAGAAACATGTGACCAGCCTTTTACTGTTTTAAAACTCTTTAGGTGACATTGACATCAAGTAACTTGCCTGCTTTTGTTCTTTCTTGGAGGCCTGTGTCACTTGTGAAAATGAAGATTCAGCTGATGGTGCAGCCACATCCTGTGGTCAGATTCTGGTAGAAGACAGCAGTTGAGTGACTGTGAGGATGAACCTTCGTACCCTTTCCGAGACGTGTTACACATACAGACCTTTTTAAGTCCTGGACTTTTAAATGACCATGAAGTTATCATTGAATGTTAAGATTTTTTCTTCTTGATTTTTTAATACACATAATCTTTTTGAAGCAGACATTGTATACAAAATCTTACTTCTCTTTGTTCCTGATATATTAAAATGGCCAGTTAGGCTCTTTTTATAGTTGAATTGTCTTCTAAAGAGATTGGATGGCCTCTAAAGAGGTATGTGTATCTTTATTTCAGATGTCACCCAGAGTAAATTATAATTAGAAGTATAGCTAGAATGAGCCCCAAACCTTAGCCTCATTTATTTTGTTCTGTTACGTAAGTCATTTTCCCCTTAGAGTGCTTGAATAAATCCCACCTACAGGTTGTATCCTTTTCATAATGGTTTCCATGAATGTAGTACGTTCATATAGGCTTCATTCAACCTGGCGTTCCCCTCCATAATTAAGATAAAACATTCCGGTTTTCTCACAACACATTAGCACATACTGTCCATTAGCATATCTGGGATAATCAGGTTTTGGGGGTTGAGTTTTGGCCTTCATCTTTGTAGATCCCTTTTCTATTGATTTCCCACCTTCCGGTGAGATTCTTGAAAGTCTTATCTTAAAAATCGATCCGCTTACCATGGGTCTATTCTTGTGAGAGTTTCAGTTAGCATTTGCATGTGTAATATTAAAATGAAAGAGCTTCTTACTCACCCAGTGCTGTTGCTCTTTTGAATATTTTTGTTTTTAAAATAATGATTGTAAAAAGTTTTACAAGTAATGTAAAAGCTAGTATCATTCTTACATACTTCTGTGTTTAAATTTTCATTCTTACCGAAACAGTTAACTCTTTCTTTCCAATCAATTTATACAAAAGAGGTCGCTCCAGCCCTACCACAGGTCTGATTGGCACTGCCTTTTGTTTGCCCTTGAACAGGGCAGTGTCGTGGGGACTGCAAAAGAGAAAACGTCCAGGCGAGCCCAGTTGTCCTCGCCCACGGGGCCCTGCAGGCTCCATCAGTCACTGCTTTCTATGGCGTTTGTAGTTGTGTCTTTTAAGAAGTGAGTGTGATTGTTTACTTGATAAATCAGCTCACTCTCTGGTGCTCTTTAGAGAAGTCCCTGATTCCTTCTTAAACTTGGAATGATACATGAAATTCACACCCCTGCAGATCAGAAAAAACAAATAGAAGAAAATGAAGGTTACAGTAACCTTTTGTCTTTATATAACTTGCAACAAACTAACTTATTTTTTTTTTCCTTTTTTTGTTTTTGTTTTTTTATGGTTTTTTAAGGAAAATACTTCTTTCTCCTTTGAAGTTTTACAGCTTTTTGTAAATGCGTCTTGATAATGATTAGGAAAATCGACCTTTTCATCCATGATGACTATCCTCATAGCTCAGATTTCCTTTCAAAGTAGTGGTTTTCTGGATGGTAATTCCATCTTAAGGTGTCAGAACTATTTTCAAATGCTGCCTTTGACAGTTCTTGGAATTTTCTAACATTAAGCAGTTCCATGCAAATATTCCTGTTTTATAGATAGCTCTCATAGTCTGCTCCATCTTGATAGTTAAGTGATTTCTGAAGCGTTTGTGTGTGTGTTGATCAGGTTGTGTGATATTTTTGCTTGATAAATAATAAAATTTTAAACAATTAACCAGCCAGTAGATTGTCTGTCAGTGACCTTCTGTAGTAATAAAGTTTTTGCCAATGTAAATAAAAACGGTATCTGTAGCTATCAGTATCATTGCGCATTCATATATGCTAAGCCTTATGTTCTCTAATAGAAGCCTTTCTTTTCCATTGTGTCTGGATATTTGTATTATCCAAATGTGCTTATTTCTTTGCCTTAGCACACATTTTATGGAGTACTTGTTATACTAGGTTTGATTTGAAACTGGTGCTTGTCACAGAACTGTCAGAGCATGAGGAGCGCTCCTCCTGTGGGTGGACGCGTTGACGCACTCACAGGTTGCACCTGCTGCTGGCGGTGAGCAGGGGTCTCAGCAGCTTGACCACCGCCCCCCGAGGGGGCTCTCCCCAGCTTAAACTTTGTTGTTTAAATTTGTTAACTTTTTATATTAATGACTATTGAAAGTGGTAATAAAAATTTATATTACAGGCTTCAATGTTTACATGAATGTTACCCAAAACTGTGTTTTCTTTGGTCAGAGGTCAAGATTTATGACAAAGAAGATGCTGTATGAATGGAAATCATTTTGCAATTGAGTGAAACTTCATTGTAATTCACAGTGTAAATTTAATCCAAACTGAGATTTTGTTTCAACTGAATTTATAATTAACTCTGAATTTGTTTTTAATCATTAGTAATATTTCAATTGGGTATCTTTTTAAGTAAAAACAACAAATAAACTCTGTACATGTAAAACGTGAGAAATTGTCCTGCCCTGTGTCAACAAATCTTTGAATGTGTATTCTGTATCATTTAGAACTGCTTCTTATGATCTATTGAGGGGCCCTCATATTAGTTAACCTCGCGTTTCTCAGCCGCATTCTGTGTTTGCCTTGGCCAGTGTGTCTGAGCACCTACTATGTGGAGGATGAAGATGCAGGCACTTTGAAATGTATTGGCTTATTTAGCCCGTTTACACCTGGTGTTCCATTATTGGAACGCTAAGCTTGTGGGAGCTAGGGTGAACCTGTGTACAAGATCTGACTGTGTAACTGGTGGCAACAAAATCTAGAAATTAAAATAGGGAACAAGATCCTGAAGCCAGCAGAGCTTTTTAAAGTTGACACCTTTCAGACCATTTGCACCTTTCTTTTCTACAACAAAAACCATAATAAGAGCAGGAAGAAAAATAGCTAAGTATACTTCGCGTGTATACTACTCTGACAGGTGCTGGTCTAAGTGCTTGACATGAATTCTTTAATCCTCACAACTGCCCTCTGAAATAAGCATTGTTATTGTCATTTTACAGAGAAGTAAACTGAGGCAGGGGAGTCAAGTAACTGGATCAGAGACTCACAGCTGGTGCGCACTGGGAGTAGGAATCTGACCCTGGAAACCTGATGCAAAGCCCCAATCTGTATGAATCATCACCTGATACACTAAAATGAGTAGGGACTTCAGAATTCTGCAGTGGAATTCCACTTTTAAGTTATCTCTGATACAGGAACAGTTTTATGGTGCCAACATTCTGTTCCAGAGAACTGGTTTAATTTCAACATTGAGATACACACCACAGTGTTATCATAGCTATCCTCAATGTTAGCATGTTTCTGAGCTTGCACATTCATTCCAGTTTAAAACATCTCTCCCTTAGATTTGTTCTTGATGTCTTTTTTTTGAGACGGAGTCTCGCTCTATTGCCAGGCTGGAGGGCAGTGGTGCCATCTCCACTCACTGCAAGCCCTGCCTCCTGGGTTCACGCCAATCTCCTGCCTCAACCTTCTGAGTAGCTGGGACTACAAGCCACCACGCCCGGCTAATTTTTTTGTATTTTTAGTAGAGACGGGGTTTCACCATGTTAGCCAGGATGGTCTCAATCTCCTGACCTCATGATCCACCCGCCTCAGCCTCCCGAAGTGCTGGGATTGCAGGCGTGAGCCACCACACCCGGCCAAGTTCTTGATGTCTTTAGGGTAAACTCTCTGAGACCTGTACTCTCTAGGAAACTTGTGATGGTCAGTGACAAGATTGACAGAAGTTGCGTGTTGCTGTTTGGTTGGTGCAGACCCCTCTGGAATGTGGTGGGATGTCAGAGCTCAATGAGAGAAACAAGTTTCTCATAAACACCAGGCCTCCCCTATACGTGGTTCTGTGTAGAACCACACACAACTCTCAGGAGTTCACACTGTATATTCTATACATACATAAACCACATTTATACAGATGTATTCACAGAAGTCAGTACTTAAACACATAGTTTTTAAAAATTCGTAAGCCAAGCTCTTTCTTCCACAATCGTAAATCTTGCCTCAGCTTTCTTCTCTCTGTAAGAGACATCAAGGTGTTTTTCCCAGTGTAAGAAACTGTGATCCTTGAGCTCACAGAAACTGAGATCATACAAGTTTCAATGTTAAAAGATTAAAATTGTCAAGTGTTCAGTACTTTGGTCAGCCAAGAGAAAGAATCTCAGCACATGAACTTCCCCCACGAACTTCAGAAACCAAGGAGCATCAGACGCTCCTGCACTTCATCTCAGACACCCGTAACTAGAGATTTTTCCAAGCTAAGACACTGGTTTCTTTTTATTTTATTTTTTATTTTATTTATTTTATTTTTTATTTTCAAGACAGTCTTCCTCTGTTGCCCAGGGTGGAGTGCAGTGGTGTGATCTCGGCTCACTGCAAGCTCCACCCCAAAGGTTCGAGCGATTCTCGTGCCTCAGCCTCCTGAGCAGTTGGGACTACAGGCACCCACCACCATGCCCGGCTAATTTTTGTATTTTTGGTAGAGACAGGGTTTCGTCATGTTGCCCAGAATGATCTCAAACTCCTGGTCTCAAGTGATCCACCCATTTCAGCTTCCCAAAGGGCTAGGATTACAGGCGTGAGCTACTATGCCTGGCCATAATTTATTTTTTAAGTAATATGTTGTCTTTTTAAAAGGTTGAGAGGACATCATAGCTAAGATAATGTAGTTTATTTAAATGATTTGCCATTTAACAAGTTTAACTTTCATGAGTTTTTCTTAGTGTTTGCTTCTGTTCATTCATTAGCTTTGCTTCTGAATTTTCAAAGAATTTTCTAAGGATAAATGGAAGAAAAGAATAATTATAAATTTTCAGGACACGTTTATAGGGAAACTAACCACTCATGATATGTGCAAAACATAGAGGATTTATTTTCCAGGTATTAATGAACAGGGTGTAGTTTGCCTAGTTTTTCTCCACACTTTTCAAATCAAGCATTGTGTTATTTTTCATGTTCTAAGGTGGGTGTTTCTGAGCTGACTAACATGCTCATTTCACTTCAGACACAGTATTTCCAGAAGCAATCAGGAGTCTCACGTTTCTTGTATGGTTTCCAGGTTCTGGCCAAAAGATGACTCAGTAAAATGTTAGGATCTTGTCCAGAGAAATCCTGAAACTAAAACAATCCAAACAAACAAACAAAAACAGATAAGTTACCAATGAGTGAAGATTCCTATAAGAAAAAGGAATCTTGAGTCAAGACATTGGACTTCTTAAAAGTATTTGCATTTTTCCCTGGACTGTAATTGTAACAAGAGTGTCCCGGGCCCGTGGGGCTCCTGTGCCCACCTCCCCACCTCTAATGAGTGTCCTTCCAGTCTGTTCAGCCCAGTGATTGTCCTGAATTTTCCTAAACCCTCATCGACTGATTTCTATTTAAAGCATTTCAGTGGCTGGGCAGGTGGCTCACGCCTATAATCCTAGCACTTTAGGAGGCTGAGGTGGGCAGATCACTTGAGCCTAGGAGTTTGAGATCAGCCTGGGCAACATGGTGAAACCCCGTCTCTACAAAAATTAGCTGGGTGTGGTGGCGGGCTCCTGTAGTCCCAGCTACTCGGGAGGCTGAGGCATTAGAATTGCTTGAACCTGGAAGGTAGATGTTGTAGCGAGCCGAGATCACACCACTGCACTCCAGCCTGGGTAACAGAGCGAGACCCTGTCTCAATAAATAAATAAATAAATAAATAGTAACATGTTCTGTGCATTTATTGTCTTCTGTGTATTGTATGTATTGTGTATACTGTATTGTATTGTATTCTTTTGAGATGGAGTCTTGCTCTGTTCCCCGGGCTGGAGTGAAGTAATGCGATCTCCTCTCACTGCAACCCCCACCTCCAGGTTCAAGTGATCCTCCCGCACCAGCCTCCCGAGTAGCTGGGATTACAGGTGCATGCCACCATGCCTGGCTAAGTTTTGTATTTTTTGGTAGAGACGGGGTTTCGCTATGTTGCCCAAGCTGGTCTTGAACTCCTGGCCTGAAGCGATCTGCCTACCTTGGCCTCCCCTGCTGGGATGACAAGTGTGAGCCACCACACCCGGCCTTCTGTACATGGTTCAGGTCAACGTCTGGAGCGTGGCCTTCTTCCATTAGATGTTGTCTTGCAGTGCCCTTCACACTTTGCCATGCATGCGAATCACCTGGGGATCTTGTTCAGATGCAGATTTCGCTTCCGCAGGTCCTAGGTGGGCCTAAGATTCTGCATCCCTCACTGGCTTCCAGGTGCTCCCCGTGCTGCTGGCGGTGGGCCGCATGTTAGATGGTGAATGAGAGCACAAGTGGATGCCAGACTTGAGAGCAGGGACCTCACCTATTTTTTTCATTCTTTCACAACTTATTTGATTTATCCAAAACAGGCACTGGGTAGGTTCCTGTTGCATTCAGATCTTATATCAATCAAAATTTGGAAAAATTAATGTTTTGAAATAATGCTGGCCAATTATTATTATTTTGAGATGAAGTCTCACTCTTGTCCCCCAGGCTGGAGTGTGATGGCGCGATCTTGGCCCACTGCAACCTATGCCTCCTGGGTTCAAGCGATTCTCCTGCCTCAGCCTCCCGAGTAGCTGGGATTACAGGCGCCACCACGCCTAGCTAATTTTTGTATTTTTAGTAGAGACGGGGGGGTTTCACCATGTTGGCCAGGCTGGTCTCGAACTTCTGTCCTCAGGTGGTCCGCCCGCCTCGGCCTCCCAAAGTGCTGGGATCACAGGCGTGAGCTACTGTGCCTGACCATGCTGGCCAATTATTTTAAGGTGCGGTTTCCACCAAGAACACTCCTCTAGTTCATGAATTCAGAGTCCTGTAAAATCAGTACAGAATGTTCACCTTTTTAAACCTAGCTCATAAATAGAGTCACTTACCTTTCTCAAATTTCCTCTTGGGTTAAAAATGTTGGTACTCGAGTCTGAAAAACAGTTTTGAAACCAGTTCATCAGATCTGTTGTTTCTCTTGTATGCTTGTTTTAAAATACACAAAATAATATTACTAAATTATGTCTAGTTTCTGGTCTGTTTCCACATTGCAGCAAGCTTTTCTTGAATGCAGACAGGCACTCCTGTTCTTATCCCGAATTCACAAAAGTCACTGCATTGCCCTCAGTAACGCAGCAGTCCAGTAGCTCCTCAAAGATATTTTATAACAAATGAACTCCTGTCTATTAAACAATACCTATCTTAAAAGGCTCAATTTTTTTTTTTTTTTTTTTTTTTTTGGAGACAGAGTCTTGCTCTGTTGCCCAGGCTGGAGTGCAGTGGTGAGATCTTGGCTCACCACAACCTCCGCCTCCTGGATTCAAGCAATTTTCCTGCCTCAGCCTCCCTAGTAGCTGGGATTACAGGTGCCCGCCACCATGCCCGGCTGATGTTTGTATTTTTAGTCAAGATGGGTTTTCACCATGTTGGCCAGGCTGGTCCTAAACTCCTGACTTCAAGTGATCTGCCCACCTCGGCCTCCCAAAGTGCTGGGATTACAGGTGTGAGCCACCACGCCCAGCAAAAAGCTCAATTTTGTTTCTAGAACTTCCTGAGCATTTGGGTCAATGCTTGGAGGAATGTGGCCACGGGGGAATAAGCTGACATTTTATTAATGACTTTCTGTGTGACTCGAGTATTTTACTTGCCTTGACTCATTGACTCTTCACAAGTTACCTTCTGAGGTGGAAACTTAATCATTCCTGATTACAGATTAAGAAACTGGAGTACAGAAAGATTCATTTAAGGTTTCAGTAAATGGGAAACTAGGATTTTAAATTGCACTCACTGGAAACTGGAATAATTACCACCAACCCCTACCCCGCAAAAATAAAAGTCCACAGAGAAAGACAAAATGCTGAGGTACCAAAGAGCACGGTGCATGCAAGGAGCTGCTGGGGAGAAGAAGGTTGCACAGGCCGGGAGGGGAGGGTGTTGGTAATTACTTATTTTATATAGCTCATCTTTATATTCCAAAATAGAACTTTACCTCTTCTAGATGAGGACAGACGGTAAGTTCAGTAGCAATTAAATCAGACACGCTATAAACATGAGAAGCATTTTACCTGCTTTCCTGAGAATATCCCCTCTTTCTGCACCCAGCATCTCTGGCAGTATCTGTAGAAGGGAAGCTCTTTCTAGCTCCTCCGGAGTTAAGCGCGCATCTTCATGAGGTGCTACAGAGTAAAAACAGATACTTACAATTCGGTTCATCCTTCAGTTAGTTACTTCTGTTCCTTGTGTCTTTGGCAAGCACCAGAGATAGGGAGATGAACACTAGAAAAGCCTCCAACGCTGAGTTCATGATGTGTCATCAGTGTTATTCTAAAAGAGGCAGAAATGCTACCAGCCCGTGTGCCAGCCAGCAGAATGGGAAGCCGGGAGACGTGGATCTGACACCCGCGTGATGCGCCAAGCCCCTCGGTTGCCTTGAACGAGAGCTGAGGGCTAAGCCACAGCCTTTCTCAAAACCATTTTGGTTCAAAAAGTCTGACTCTCCCTCATTTCTACTTATCTACTACTGCCTACTGCCTTTTTGCTTTTAGATATTTGGGTGGTGAAATCGGAGAGGAAAAAGAAAGATTGTTTACGATCTTCCTATAAAGCCAGTAGGATGGTATCACCTCTTCTCTTACTGAACTTCAAGATTTCAATACAATTATTATACTTAGAAATGGCTTCAAAATCATCTGTAAGGAACTTGATTGTGGCATTTCCTATGTGAAATGTGGTCGACCAGATGGCACATAGAATGTGTGGTAAGTGTGCTTAAAGTGTGTGGAAAGGGCACACCGGAGTGTCAGGTGTGGTAAGTGTAGACCTGCTGCTGTGTTGCGATTCGAGGTTGTGGGAGTCAGGGTGGAAGGCCATGTGTGGGACCGGCGTGCCACAGGCTTACAAATAGCTGCAACCTTGATTGGAGGACAGTGAGCAGATCATCATAAAGGCATCTGAGCACATTCACAGCACTTCTGAAGACTGTTAATGAAAATCTATAAAATTTCATCATCTATAAATGCTGATAGGAAAGCTCATTTCTGGAGAAATAAATGAGAACAAATTCTGAGATAAGCTGCCACTTGTTTCGAATTTGTGTGAGATACTAGACTCATTTCATCTATGTTTCTTAAATTACTTGTAAATTTTTTAAGATGACAGTAGTAGCTGAATATTTTCACTTATTTCATCTTGAGATGTGTGCTGTTTCTTTGTAAATAGCAGAGATTCAGTAAAGGTAATGCCTGTGTTTAACCATTAAGAGGACAGCCAGTGATCATCTCAGTGACACGGGAAGTTGGTTGGCAGTGCCTGATGACAGTGCTTGATGATCATCAGAAAGCTGCTCGGGATGAACTTTTAGAGACTAGAAACTATAAAATCATTGGCTTAAAAGAGGGTTTTTTTTTTCTTTATTTAAAAAAAGCCTAGAAGTACTCAAGATTAAAGATAAGTAAGATTAAATCTAGTTACATTTTTGATGGAACCTAATCCTCAAACATTAGCCTTCTCATTTCGTAAACTAAATGGAAAGATAATGGCAAAATGAGAACCTACTTGACTGATATGTATTTCTTTAACTCAACTTAGACTTAAACTGAATTAACATAAATCAAAAGGAAACGATCAATATACTTGGAAGTCTATGAACTCCCTAGTTCCCTAGTTTGTCATTTACTAAAAAATTTTTAGTAAACATTTTTGTTTCATAGAACACATATCAGATGATTTTTTAAACATAAAGTGAAACAAATAAATCCATTAATAATCTATAATTAGAACAACCAGTGCTACATTCAACCAGTTCATTTAAAGTAAAAACTAAAAGTAATGATGTTTTAAATTTCATGCAATTTTTAAAATTGGAAAAATGTATATATTACCCAAAACAAGAGTTTGAACTACAGAGGTAACATGAAACAAGCAATTATCCTCTTCTCCTTTTACATTGTAGAGACAGAGAGAAAAAAAAAACTGTATCCATTACTACATCTAAAATGTGCAGTAAGGATCCTTTAATATTCTTTTCAAAGCTGGGACTATTGAGAGAACAAGACTCATGACTCCTTTGAACAGGAATCCCATTCTTATCTCTAACATTGAATTTAAGACTAGTAAAGGCTCTTTCAAGACTAAGGTAAGGGGAAAAAAATCTTACCTGAGAGTTGAAAGGATATTTCCCTGGAGTCAAGGAGAGGAAGAGCTAAGAGAGGATTTAAAAATCCTATGAAAAGCAAACAGCAGGAGGCCAGCTTATACATGATTGCTACAAGATAGACCGCTTCCTTCTTGGCTTCTGTTGTAGAGAACTTTCAACTCTCTCCTTCTCACTCTGCCTGCTCACTGATTATATATATCATCCTATGACCTCACATCATCCTCTCCAAATTAAAAAAAAATGAATTTATTGGCTATGGAGGCTAAAAGGCAATCACTTTGCATTGATGTAATTTTTCAAGGTAACAAGTCATAGACAATAAATTAACTGTCTTGTTGCCTAGTGTACAAAGTAGGTATTATATAAAGAATGGTGAGTTTATAAATCTGGCAAAAGAGGTAACTTACAGCAATAAATCATGAATTAAAAAAAGGCTTGGATATGAGTTGAAGTGGCCAAAGCAAAGAGACGTGGATTTATGAGTCCGAGCAGAAGTGACGCAGAGCATAAGATGAAATACGTTGGTTTCCATTTTTTAGTCTTTCATGAGTGAGTAGATGAGTTGCCATGTTGTGTTTGGGACTGCCATCCCTGAAGAATGACAATCTGTGGATTAAAACTTAAAACCAGCTATTTCCTTTAAAACAGTGAAAAGTTAAAATACATAGCAAACATATGCTCCAGGCTCAAGACACTTATGTACATACGCATGGCCTCATGTGAAGCCACAAGCACTTCAGTCTTCAGAGAAAGGAAATAACTTCATAAAGTTGACTATTATTCAGTAAGGAGGGAGGAAGGACTTACACCAGAAAACTCACTGATAAACATTTCCAGAACGTGGCCTCTACTCCCAATTGTACTCTGCCCAGGCTGGTCCAAGCCCGGATGCGTAGAAAGGTCCCTGACAGGCGTCCTGAAGTCTACCTTCAGGCCTGCCACAGGCTCAGCACAGCAGAGTGATGCCAGAAGCATCTGCGTAAGTCAGATCATGGTAGTTCTTTGCTCAAAACTTTCTGTGGACCTAAACACAAAAGTTACAAAGATAGGCCAGGCACAGTGTTTCACGCCTGTAATTTCAGCACTTTGAGAGGCCGAGGCAGGAGGATCACTTGAATTTAGGATTTCAAGACCAGCCTGGGCAACATAGAGAAACACTGTCTCGGCCAGGTGCAGTGGCTCACGCCTGTAATCCCAGCACTTTGGGAGGCCTAGGCAGATGGATCACAAGGTCAGGAGTTTGAGACCAGCCTGACCAACATGGTGAAACCCCGTCTCTACTAAAAATACAAAAATTAGCTGGGCATGGTGGCATGTGCCTGTAATCCCAGCTACTCAGGAGGCTGAGGCAGGAGAACTGCTTGAATCCAGGAGGCGGAGGTAGCAGTGAGCCAAGATTGCGCCACAGCACTCCAGCCTGGGTGACAGAGCGAGACTCTGTCTAAAAAAAAAAAAAAAAAAAAAAAGAGCGAGAGAGAAACACTGTCTCTACCAAAAATACAACAATTAACCAGGTATGGTGGTGCATGCCTGTATCACTTGAGCCTGGGAAGTTGAGGTTGCAGTGAGCCAAGATCGCCCCACTGCACTCCGGCCTGGGTGACAGAGCGAGACCATGTCTCAAAAAAAAAAAAAAAAAAAAAAAAGAAGAAAGAAAAAAAGTGGTTACAATGTAATGATACAACTACTAGGGGAAAAAACATGAACACCTTCACAGCCTCAGGTTAGGCGAATATTTCTTAGACAAGACACAAATCACACGGGAAAAAAATTGGAATAAGTTCAAGAGATCTATGTACCTCAGGGTGACTCTGATTAATAACAATATACAGTTGATTTCTAAAAATCGATTTTGTGTTCTCATCACCAAAAAATGCTAAAAATGTGAAGTAATACACATGCGAATGAGCTTGATTCAGCCATTCCACAATGTATGCATATATCAAAACATCAAACTAATCATCATCATCATCATCATCATCATCATGGCCAGGCACAGTGGCTCACACCTGTAATCCCAGCACTTTGGGAGGCCGAGGCAGGTGGATCACCTGAGGTCAGGAGCTCAAGACCAGCCTGGCCAACGTGGTGAAACCCCCTCTCTACTAAAAATACAAAAATTAGCTGGGCATGGTGGCAGGTGCCTGTAGTCCCAGCTACTTGGGAGGCTGAGGCAGGAGAATTGCTTGAACCTAGGAGGCAGAGGTTGCAGTGAGCCCAGATCACACCACTGCACTCCAGCCTGGGCAGCAAGAGCAAAACTCCATCTCAAAACAAACAAACAAACAAGTCATGATGTATACCATAGATTCCATTTTTGTAAATTAATCAATAGATGAACAAAACTGATAAATTGGACTTTATCAAAATTAGAAACATTTGCTCAAGATACTGGTAAGGAAATGAAAAAGCTGAGCAAGGCACGGTGGCTCATGCCTGTAATCCCAGCATTTTGGGAGGCCGAGGCGGGCAGATCACCTGAGGTCAAGAGTTTGAGACAAGCCTGGCCAACATGGTGAAACCCCATGTCTACAGAAAATAAAAGAATTAGCCAGGCGTGGTGGCGGGCACCTGTAGTCACAGCTACTCGGGAGGCTGAGGCAGGAGGATAGCTTCAACCTGGGAGGCGGAGGTTGCAGTGACCTGAGATCATGCCACCGTATTCCAGCCTGGGCGATATGACAAAAGGTTTGAAAAGGACTTCAGGCTGGTCTTGACCTCCTGGCCATAAGTGATCCACCTGCCTCAGCCTCCCAAAGTGCTGGGATTACAGGTGTGAGCCACCACATCTGGCCATTATTACTATTCTTCTTCTTCTTCTTATTATTATTATTATTATTTTGAGACAGGATCTCACTCTGTCACCCAGGCTGGAGTTCAGTGGCGTGATCATGGCTCACTGCAGCCCTGACCTCCCAGGCTCAAGCAATTCTACGTTGGCCTTCCAAATAGCTGGAACCACAGGCACATGCCACCACGCTCAGCTAATTTTTTTTTCAGATGAGGTCTCACTGTGTTGCCCAGACTGTTCTCAAAATCTTAACCTCAAGCAATCCTCCTGCCTCAGCCTCAGCCTTCCAACCCTCTGGGATTACAGGCGCAAGCCACCATGCATGGCTTTTTTATTTTTTGTACAGACAGGGTCTTGCTGTGTTGCCCAGGCTGGTCTCAAACTCCTGGGCTCAAGAGATTCTCCTGTCTCGGCCACCGGAAGTGCTGGGATTCCAGTTGTGAGCCTCCGCACCTGGCTATCGCACTATTTTATGTATTTATCCTTTACAGTAGGCAGACTCGATAAATATTTGTTGAATCAGCGAGTGGGGCACCAGCCCTATGGGAGTCTCTGTTTAGGGGAAAGAACGGTGAACAAAATAAAAAGTTTCTACTCTCATGAACTTTCTGACTGGAGGCGATAGACAACAACATTAACATACGCTGTAGGAATTGTTTATTGCTGTGAAGAACAATAACAAGGAGACAGTACAGGGGCAGGTGGTCAGGGCAAGTGTGATTTCAGACAGGGCCCTCGGGATGCCCTGGGAAAGGGGCATCTGAGCAGGAACCGAAAGGAACAGGGCAGCCATCCGTTCAGTGGTGAGTGGAGTGTGGAGCCTCCAGCAAGAGAAGTCGGGGAAGCGTGGCCTCCGATGAGGAGGAACTGAAAGAAGATTCCTGCGAGGGCAAATAAAGTGAAGAGAATCCCTGGGGGGCCCCTGCTGCTGACAGTTGGGGAACCTTCCCGAAGGCCCAGGCTGGCTGTGTGGGAGTGCCTGGAGGCCTAGGAGGAGTGCCCAGGGCGAGTGCTCGCACACTGTCCTCTAAGATGGAAAGTGCTCGAACCACTTAAGACTTGTTAACTCTTTCGACAGATATTTCTCAGCACCCCCATGTGCCAAGAGGGTCGGACAGAGGACGGAACCTAACGTCCAAGAGAAACCACTTCCATCTAATTTAAGAAAACAGCCGGGCACGGTGGCGCACACTTGTAAGCCCAGCACTCTGGGGGGCTGAGGCAGGTGCATCACCTGAGGCCAGGCATTTGAGACCAGCCTGGCCAACATGGTGAAACTCCATCTCTACTAAAAATACGAAAATTAGCCGGGAGTGGTGGTGGGCGCCTATAATCCCAGCTACTCGGGAGGCTGAGGCAGGAGAATCGCTTGAACCCAGGAGGCGGGAGTTGCAGTGAGCCGAGATCACGCCATTCCACTACAGCCTGGGCCACAAAGGAAGACTCTGTAGGAAAATAAAGAAAAGGAAGAAAGGAAGAAAGAAAGAAAGGAAGAAAGGAAGAAAGAAAGAAGGAAGGAAGGAAGGAAGGAAGGAAGGAAACGAAGCATGTTGGGAAAACACTGGATAGCTTCCAGAATCCCAGGAAAAGTGGAGGAGCAGCGACCAGGATCCCACTGGCCTTCTGACCTCTGCCTTCTGCCCTCAGTGACTTGACTCCTCCCTCTTCCCTCCTTCCTCTCCCTACTCACCCTTGCTCTCTCCACAATCCCCCATCTCTCCTGTAATTCAACCTTTTGCCCTCAATGCCCAAAATAAGTGCATTAAGTATCAAAATGTAATTTTAGTAATCATTAAAATAGTAACTAAAAGATTATAAAAATTTGGAAAATATAATATAAGAACTAGAATATCAGGTAGTTACTATGTTAAAAAAAAAAAAGGTGAGCTTGTGGGCAAGCACTGGTGGTGTCATTTTACAGAATTGAAAATAAAGGGATTTTTTTCTTTTCTTAAAATGTTTTGGTGGAGCATGGTGGCTCACACCTGCAATCCTAGCATTTTGGGAGGTCGAGGCAGGAAGATCACCATACCCAGGAGTCTGAGACAAGCCTAGGCAACATAGTGAGATCCTGTCTCTACAAAAAATAAAAAACTTAGCCAGGAGTAGTTGTGCACCTGTGGTCTGGGCCACTTGGGAGGCTGAGGTGGGAGGATCACCTAAGCCTGGGAGGTTGAGGCTGCAGTGAGCCGTGATCATGCCACTGCACTCCAGCCTGGGCAACAGAGTGAGACCCAGTCTCCAGAAAAAAAAAAAAAGTTGTTTTACATTATCTGTTTGTGTATTACATATGCATGTTTAAATATATGTAAAGCACTCATGAAGTCTCACAAAGAGAAAGGACAGACTCAGGCCAAGAGACAGGGGGTCTTTGAAGACCCTTGAGGACCATTTCAAAATGAGGTGGGAGGTGAACTCCTGGGCTCCAAGGAAGAGGCTGTTTGCCAAGCTTTGTCATTCCCTGGTGACTCAGGGGGTACTTCTGACAGTTATTAGTGACGGTTTTACAGCATGGCCTAATTAAGTTACTACTAAAGGCTTACGCTTAAAAGAAAATTAGCTTCTTTCCTTCAACAGACCATCAATGACAGTGTCACCTTGTCCCAGAAATGTACTGAGCACGTCATTCCACCCTAATGGCCCTTGCATTAAGCAGCATGGCTTCACATCTGTGCCAGGACGTACATGAACAAAGACCACCTGAGAAGTGGGATTCCTCTAATTAGCTGCAAACAAAGTAACTTCTGAAAAGAGAGGGGCATTTTCTGCGTGTCATAAAGAAGTAAACCATTACTATTTGGGGTGGCTTTGTCTGTGGAGCACTCCTATCCACTGGATAAGCATATCATAAAAATTACAGACCTCTTTTCAGTTTTTGTTTTGAAATTGATCTAAACTCCCTCTCCCTGCTGACACATTTGTCATTGTATAATATGGTCATAACTTCTATTAATCATTTTTTTTGACACAGAGTCTCACTCTGTCGCCCAGGCTGGAGTGCAGTGGTGCGATCTCAGCTTACTGCAACCACCACCTCCAGGGTTCAAGTGAGTCCCTATTCTCACGCTTCAGCCTCCCAAGTAGCTGGGATTACAGGCATGCACCACCACACTCAGCTAATTTTTGTATCTTCAGTAGAGATGGTGTTTCACCATGTTCAACAGGCTGGTCTTAAACTCCTAGCCTCAAGTGATCCACTTGCCTCAGCCTCCCAAAGTGATGGGATTACAGGTGTGAGCCACCACGCCCAGCTGGTTATAACTTCTGAATATAAGGTTACATTTATTTTCCTCGGTTGTGGGGATTCCATGAAGAGAAATTGATAGCAATTGACTTTGCCAAATATTTAAAGCCTATTCACTGATTGCCAAATAAATATCATAATTTGGGGTGATCTGTGAGGAATATGTTTGTGTGTGCTTTGAATACTGCAATGTTTGTACCATTTTTATGCGCAGACTTGGGTCCAGAGAAGTTCAGGATACCGGAAACCAGGGCAGCTCATATTCAATTGACATTGAACTTCTGAACTTCCTGCAGACATCATCGGGGTCCATTCTTACTTGTGTTCATGTAAAATCATAGGTTAGAGGCTCTCAGATAGACCTTTAATTTATGTTAATTAAAATTAATTAAAATTTTAATTTAATCTAATCTACATGAATTCTAGATTTCGTTTCTAGTCACCTATATTTCACATAACCATTTGGCTTGAGTGACTACTGAATGCCTCATCTGTCAGCTGCAGCAATAACCCCTGGGGGGTCACAGGCCCCGTGCTGGTCCCCTCAAGAGATAGTGGGGAGAATGGCGGGGGCTTCACAGGAGAGGCTCTTTGCATGCAGAAGGTCAGCACGGCTTGCAGGAAATGTGGAGAGGGCCTCGAAGCTGTCTGAGAGGAAGAGCCTCCAGGCAGACGGAACAGTGAGTGCAAAGGCCCTGGGGTCAGATGAGGGAACAGCCTGAGCCATGCGCCCAGCATGTTTGCCAAGGGCTGGACACAGCCAGATAAAACCAGAGATCGGTGGGGCTATGTCATGTGACCATATCGAGGAATTTGGGGTTTTGTCATTTACTAGCAATGAGGAGCCTGGGCATGGTGGCTCATGCCTGTCATCTCAGGACTTTGAGAGGCTGTGGCGGGCAGATCACTTGAGCCCAGGAGTTCAGGACCAGTCTTGGCAACATGGTAAAACCCTGTCTCTACAAAAAATATGAAAAATTAGCCAGGCATGGTTGCATGCACCTGTAGTCCCAGCTACTTAGGAGGCTGAGGAGGGAAGATGGCCTGATCCCAGGAGGCGGAGACTGCAGTGAGCCAAAATTGTACCACTGCACTCCAGCTTAGGCGACAGAGCGAGATCCTGTCTAAAAAAAAATACATACATATATAGATAGCAATGAGGAGACAAAAAGGGTGTTTGTTGAACAGTGAGTAATGTTATTCTCTCACTCATTCAACAAACATTGAGCATGTGCCAGGGACTGTGTGGGGTACTAGGGATGTAGCAATGACCAAAACAGACAAAGCCTCACCGAGTTTATGTTCAGTGTCAGGTGGCGATCAATGCCACAGAGAACTAAGTAGGTTCCGACGGGCGATGGGATGGGAGGGCTCTTTTCCTGGACAGGGTCAGCAGAGGCTTGCAGGAAACATGGAGACAGCCTCACAGCTAGCTGAGAGAAAGAGCCTCCGGGCAGACGGAACAGCGAGTGCAAAGGCCCTGGGGTGGGATCGTATTAGGCCTGTTTGAGGAACAGCCAGGAGGCCCGTGTGGTTCAGCGTGATCAAGGGGGAGAAGTGTGGGAGTTGAGGCCAGAAAGATGCAGAAGGGCGGGTCACACAGGCTCCGGAAGCTACTTTAAGGACTTTCCGTTTTAAAACGAGATAGGAGGTCCATTTTGAAGAACAGTATGGCACAATCTAAACTGTGTTTTATTTCTATTATTATTATTTTTCGAGACAAGGCCTCACTCTGTTGCCCAGGCTGGAGCACAGTGGTGCGATCACTAATCACTGCAGCCTCAAATGCCTGGGCTCAAGCCATCCTCCTGCCTTGGCCTCCCAAGGTGCTGGGATTACAGGCGTGAGCCACCATGGTTGGACTGAATTATGTTTAAAAGGCTCAGTCCGGGCTGGGCCTGGTGGCTCACACCTGTAATCCCAGCACTTTGGGAGGCCAAGGCAGGAGGATCACTTGAGATCAGGAGTTCGAGACCAGCCTGGCCAACATGGTGAAACCCTGTCTGACTAAAAATACAAAAACTAGCTGGGCATGGTGGTGGACACCTGGAATTCCAGCTATTCGGGAGGCTGAGGCATGAGAATTGCTTGAAACTGCGAGGCAGAAGTTGCACTGAGCCGAGATCACGCTACTACACTCTAACCTGGGTGACAGAGCAAGGCCTTATCTCAAAAAAAAAAAAAAAAAAAAAAAAAAAAAGGCTCACTCTAGCCTCTGTGAAGGGGTCAGATCCCTGCATCTGTTTTGAAGGAAGAGCCAGCAGTACATGCAGGAGTGCTGGATATGAAAGAGGAACACCGAGGATGATCCCAGAGTTTTGGGCCTGAGAACCTGGCAAGGTGACGTTACCTGTAACCAAACTGTGCAATGAGTTTGGAATAGGTTGGAGGGGATCGTCGGTGATCTGGTTTGGAAGTGTTGGTTTGGGGTGCCTGTTAAACCCCTAGGAGAGAGGTCAAGAAGACAGCTGAATGCTGGCAACTTTGACAAGAGCCATTTTTGTGGCCTAGGGGGTTGGAAGTCTGGTTGGGTTGGCTTCAAGAAACAAAAAGGGGAAAAAGGTAGAAACCATAAGCAGCAAGTCTTTTGCAGAGTCTTGCTGGAAAGGGGACAGAGAAGAGGGCCAGCAGCTGGAAGACGCTCTGGCGTCAGGAGAGAGATGGTTCGAGAAGGGTGATCACGTAGCTGGGTTTTCTTGCGGCGGGCTTGACCCAATTTGCCTTTTCCACACGACGTCCTCACAGCAGCCTCTGCAGCAGGCCCCAGGTCAATGCTAGTGAGTGGCAGAGCCGAGCCTGGCCCCAGGCAGACAGGCTTGGTGCCCACCACTGCCCCGTCCCTCAGAAAACAGTCCCCTTTCCCTGGGACAAAAGGCAGAAGCGAGCAGGTCCCCAGGGGTGGTTTGGCACAGCGTCTGGCAGGTGGCGTGGAGTGTGAAGAACATGTGAGGGCAAACTCTGTTCATATTTCTACTTTGGTGACAAGTAGGTTTTGGACTTCAGGATTCCCCCAGGTGCTGATGGCCAGAATACTGGCTTCTAATAAAACACTTCTTTTTTTTTTTTTTTTTGAGATGGAGTCTCACTCTGTTACCAGGCTGGAGTGCAATGGCACAATCTTGGCTCACTGTAACCTCTGTGCCCCGGGTTCAAGCGATTCTCCTGCCTCAGCCTCCTAAGTAGCTGGGATTACAGGCACTCGCCACCAGGCCCGGCTAATTCTTGTATTTTTAGTAGAGATGGGGTTGCACCATGTTGGCCAGGCTGGTCTCGAACTCCTGACCTCAGGTGATCCCCCCACTTCAGCCTCCCAAAGTGCTGGGATTACAGGGGTGAGCCACTGCGCCCTGCCTAAAAGACCTCTTTCTTCTGAGAAAAGCAAAGCCCTCACCGTGGGCCTGCTGGGCCAGGCCTCTTCTCCTGCAGTTCTCCCGCCATGTCCCCTGCGTGCTCCTACCTCTGGGCCTGTCTAGGTCCATTTACTGTTGCTGCAAGAGAACACCTGAGGATACCTGAGGATACCTGCGAATACCTGAGGCTGGGTCAATTATTAGGTTGGTGCAAAATTAATTGCGGTTTTTGCCACTACTTTCAACGGCAAAATCTGCAATTAATTTTGCACCAAACTTAATATTAAGAAAAGAGGCTTATTTGGCTCACAGTTCTGCAGCTTGTACAAGAAGCATGGCGCTGGCATCTGCTTCTGGTGAGGGCACTCATGGCAGAAGGCAAGGGGGAGCTGGTGTGTGCAGAGACCACACGGCAGGACAGGAAGAAAGAGAGAGACGGGAGGGGCCAGGCTCTCTTAACAACCAGTTCTCTCAGGAACTAACAGAGCAAGAACTCGCCCGCACCCCAGGGAGGGCATTCATCTATTCATCGGGGTCCACCCCCGTGACCCAAACACATCCCATTAGAGCCCACCTCCAACACTGAGGATCAATTTTCAATTTCCAAACTACAGCGGGACCTTTGCACTGGCTGTTCCCTCTGCTTGGAATGCTCTCCCTCCAATAGCTATGTAGCTACCACGTTCACCTCCTTTTAGTCTCTCCTCAAATAAGTAGGCGATAATGTTTCCAATAAGGCCTACCCTGACAGCCATTATTTATTTTATTTTATTTTATTTTATTTTATTTTATTTGAGATGAAGTTTTGCTCTTGTTGCCCAGGCTGGAGTGCAATGGCACAATCTTGGCTCACTGCAACCTCCACCTCCCAGGTTCAAGTGATTCTCCTGTCTCAGCCTCCCGAGTAGCTGGGATTACAGGCATGCACCACCATGCCTGGCTAATTTTGTATTTTTAGTAGAGACTGGGTTTCTCCATGTTGGTCAGTCTGGTCTCGAACTCCTGACGTCAGGTGATCTGCCCGCCTTGGCCTCCCAAAGTGCTGGGATTACAGGCATGAGCCACCAAGCCCGGCCAACAGCCGTTATTTAAAATTGCAGCCTGCCATCTTTTACCCCTGTATTTCCTCTTACCCTGTCTATTTAGAATGTTCTCCCATCTCACTTACCATGTTTTACTTTTTACTGTGTGTATCGGGGTTATTATGAAAGCAGAGAGCTCTGTCTGTTTTGCTCACTGATGTATCCCAAGTGCCTAGAACAGCGCCTGGCCTTGGCGGGCACTCAAATGGCATTTACTGAATGGATGAATTTTGGGAAATCCTTTTAGCCTGGTGCATGGGCTCTGTATTTATCTTATTTTTATTTTGTTTCCAGCCCAAATTTAATGTCTAGTTATCCATTGCTGTGTAAGAACCCCCCATCCCCACCAAAATATATTGACTTAAGACAACAACCATTTAATTGGTTCATGATTCTGTCTGTGGGTGAGCAGTTGGGATTGCTGTGGCCTGGGGTCGCTCATGTGGCCCCAGTTGTCTGAGACGACCTGGCTCGGCCATCCGGAGGCTGGTGCCGGCTGACAGCCGGGCCTCCCTCTCCACATGGCCTCATCCCCCGGGGGGTCTGCCCGGGAGAATTCACACGGCATCTCAGGGCAGCAGGAGGGCAAGAGTGGAAGCGTCAGCGTGTCTCGAGGCACTTCCACCACCATCTCCAGGTCACAGCGAGGCCCCAGGCCAGCCTGGATTCAAGGGCTGCTGTGTGTGTTTGTGTAGGCTGCCATCACAAAGTACCACAGACAGAAATACCATTTGACCCAGCCATCCCATTACTGGGTATATACCCAAAGGACTATAGATCATGCTGCAAGAAAGACACATGCACACGTATGTTTATTGCGGCACTATTCACAATAGCAAAGACTTGGAACCAACCCAAATGTCCAACAATGATAGACTGGATTAAGAAAATGTGGCACATATACACCACGGAATACTATGCAGCCATAAAAAATGATGAGTTCATGTCCTTTGTAGGGACATGGATGAAATTGGAAATCATCATTCTCAGTAAACTATCGCAAGAACAAAAAACCAAACACCGCATATTCTCACTCATAGGTGGGAATTGAACAATGAGAACACATGGACACAGGAAGGGGATCATCACACTCTAGGGACTGTTGTGGGGTGGGGGGAGGGGGGAGGGATAGCATTGGGAGATATACCTAATGCTAGATGACGAGTTAGTGGGTGCAGCACACCAGCATGGCACATGTATACATATGTAACTAACCTGCACGTTGCACACATGTACCCTAAAACCTAAAGTATAATAATAATAAATAAATAAATAAATAAAACAAAGTACCAGAGACAGCTCCAACAATGTAAAGTTAGTTCTCACAGCTCTGGAGGCTGGAAGTCCCAGATTAAGGTGTCTGCAGGGCTGATGTCTCCTGAGGCATCTCCCTGGCTGGCAGATGGTCATCATGGGGGCTCAGGAACTGATACTCCACAACATGGCGCTTTGTCCTGCTGGATTAAAGAAGCAGCCTCCAGGCCTCTCCGACCTTCCCCCTGTCCCTCCTGTCTCTCAATCCTCTGTCCCTCCCAAAGCATGAGAGGAAGTTGTCCTCTGAGGTTCCCTTGTCTGCCTCATGTCTGCACCCACCAAAGAAGACAACAGTGGCCTCTGGTCCCTTCTTTGAGTTTTCTTTAACTGAACTCAGATCCCAGGAAGAAGGACTGACGTCTGTCAGCATGCTGGGAGAGACTTTGGTCACAAACCATTCTCTGCTCTGCAGGCCCAACAGACTTTGTCCCAGACCATTGTATGTTCTCCATGCCCATTGAATTCTCCTAAAAATCATGTACTGTCCCCCTAAAATCATTCACACCTTCCCATTTCCTTTCCCCTAAGAAGAAGGGTATGTAAGTATCAGTACCCCATGCACGGTGGGGAATCACTCTGTGATCTGCATCTATGCACATTAATAAATCCGTGTGCTTTTTCTCCTACTAACCTACCTTTTGTCAGTTGATTTTCTGCGAATGATCAGAGGGTGAAGGGGAATTTTCCCCTTGGCCCCGATACTGTGTTCCCCCTGGGTCCCCCCATAGCAGTCCATCTGTGTGTCTGTGTCCTAATTGCCTCTTCTCATAAGGACACCAATCATATTGGATTAGGGCCCACCCTAATGACCTCATGTTTACCTTAATTACCTCTTACAGACCCTATCTCCAAATACAGGCTGAGCATGGTGGTTCTGTAATCCCAGAACTTTGGGAGGCTGAGGCAAGAAGATCACTTGAGGCCAGGAGTTCCAGACCAGCCCGGGCAACACAGGGAGACCCCATCTCTACAAATAAAATTTTAAAAATTAGCCAGCCTTGGTGGCACACACCCGTGGTCCCAGCTACTTGGGAGGCTGAGGTGGGAGGATCACTTGAGCCCAGGAGGTCAAGGCTGCAGTGAGCCAAGATTGTGCCACTGCACTCAGCCTAGGTGACAGAGTGAGACCCTGTCTCAAATAAACAAATAAACAAACTAATACAATTCCATTCTAAGGTAGGATCTCAATGGATGAATGTGCGGGAGACACAAGTTAGCCCATGACAGGTGGGGAGAGAAGCTCCACCCCTCCATGAACAGCCACAGGCACCGTAGAAAGGGCTCTGGGCCAGGGTTGGAGGAACTGTCATAGTCGACCAGGCTGACCATACCCACGCTCTGGGCCCCCTGCCTGGTGCCCTTGTAGCCTCCTCACAACTGAAAGTAGGCGGGGAGAAACGTCCAGTGGGCTGGGAAGAGCTTCCATTCAGCCTCACCAGACTCAGTTTCTCAGCAGGGACACCAGTGTGGGTAGAGGAGGTGTCAAGTGAGCGTGAGCGTGGAGAGCTACGAAACAGCACTCAGAAAGCTGGGTTCCCATGGGGCAGGGCCCATAGGAGAAAGTCCAGGCCCCCTCTACACAAGGCTCCAGACCTCTCATAATCTAGTTTCACACCAGCTTCAGAATCATGTCCCTCAGCGCCACCCACACACATCCTAGGCCCTGCACTTTCTCCTCTGCCTGTGGTGCTCTTGAGTCATACAGAACTCAACCTCATCTCCAAGACGCAGCCAAGGGCTCCACTCAGCTTTCCCCGTCCTCCCTCCCTGGGAGCCTAAAGGAGGGAAGGCACTTACTAAGCTGCACGCTTGCCCGCCTCCTCCACCCAGGATAGAAGTTCAGGGCCAGTGTGTGATGCCAGTGCCGGTGCCACACTAGGGCTGTGACATGTCACCCCATTGAACCCCACCATCATTTCATCCCCAGGGCTGACCATGGTAACGGGCCTGGAAAGGGCTCTATCACTGATGATCAAATTAAGTAAGTTTTTTTGTTTTTGCTTTTGTTTTTTGAGACAGAGTTTTGCTCTTGTTGCCTAGGCTGGAAAACAGTGGCGCGACCTTGGCTCACTGCAACCTCCGCCTCCTGGGTTCTAGCGATTCTCCTGCCTCAGCCTCCCAAGTAGCTGGGATTACAGGCATGCATCACCACGCCCAGCTAATGTTTGTATTTTTAGTAGAGGCGGGGATTCACCATGTTGGTCAGGATGGTCTTGAACTCCTGACCTCAGGTGATCCGCCCGCCTCAGCCTCCCAAAGTGCTGGGATTACAGATGTGAGCCACCGCGCATGGCCCTAATTAAGTAAATTTAAAACACATTATTGATTCTGGTTGCCAAAAAAGGGAGATCCCCAAAATATGAAGAACTTAACACAATTAGATATTGCCTGGTGTCATGCACCGAATGGTGTTGGCCCCAAATTTATATGTCAAAGTCCTAAGCCCCGGTATTTCAGAATGTGACTGTATTTGGAGAGATGGCCTTTAAGGACATCATTAAGATAAAAATGGGGTCAATTAGGTGGTCCCTCATCCAACAGGCCTGGTGTTCTTATAAGAAAAGGAGATTTGGTCACACAGAGTGACATCAGACACACATGCACATGGAGAAAGGACCATGTGAAGACGCAGGAAAAAGGCAAACATCTACAAGCCAAGAAGAGAGGCCTCAGGGAAGCCACTCCTGCTGACATGTTGATCTTGAAAAAATAAATCTGAAGACAGGGCACAGTGGCTCACGCCTGTAATCCCAGCACTTTGGGAGGCCGAGGCAAGTGGATCCCTTGAGGTTAGGAGTTTGAGACCAGCCTTGCCAACATGGTGAAACTCTGTCTCTACTAAAAATAGAAAAATTAGCCTGGTGTGGTGGCGGGTGCCTGTAATCCCAGCTACTTGGGAGGCTGAGGCAGGAGAATCGCTTGAACCCGGGAGGTGGAAGTTGCAGTGAGGTGAAATCTCGCAATTGTCCTCCAGCCTGGGCGACAGAGCAGGACTCCGTCTCAAAAATAAATAAATGAATAAATAAATAAATAAACCTGAAAAAGTAAGTCTCTGTTGTTTAACCTCCCCCAGTCTGTGGTATTTTGTTACAGTACCCCAAGTGCACTCATACAGCTGGTTGCAATGAAGATGTATTAAATTAGACTGAGAAAAAAAAATTAGAAGAGGATTAGCACAAAATAGCTCACACGTTCAAAATGTTGCCTCTCTCCCTGCACGACAGCTTCTACATCCTGAACACGAATGCACAGTTCTGCCAGCACATCGCCGAAAAAAAAAGGCTGTCTTCTGCTATTATGTGCTCCAACAATTTTGTTAATGAGGGTGTCTTGCAGGGTTAGCCTTCTCCTAATGCATGTTCCTTTCCAGTTTCACAGCAGAGTCGCTACGATAATGCCGCTACTGATTTATTGCAAATAGGGTGATGGCTGTCTTGTGGGCACATGTTTCATCCAACCCAGAGATAAGGCCTCATCCCGTTGCAGGAGGACGAGCTTGGGTTTCAGAGTCCTAATTTTTGCTTCAGACTCACAGGAGGCAATTTTATAATCTTTCTACCAACTTCTATTGAGGCAGCCTGCAAGCACTCGGCCCTGTGGGGTAGCAGGGACTGTGGACATCAGGGAACTGACTTGACAAGGGCACCCCCAGGGGACTGTGGGGGCAATGAGGGCCCAGCCAGCCCAGCAGATACACCCACCACAGTCCACAAGCCTGTCTTCACCCGTGAGGGCCAGAAGGCCCATGTCCCTGTTGCCCTGTGTGGCAGTGAGCAAACAACCTAGGTGGCCTTGGCATGTTCTCTATCAGTGGGATAATGATGATGGTATTAACATTTATGAAGGTATCCTAGGGCTCTGTGCATTCTGCGGGCAGTGCCATGAACTAAATACATCTTCCAAAATTCATACAATCAAGCCCTAGTCCCCAGTGAGATGGTATTTGCAGGTGGCACCATTGGAAGATGATTGGCGGCAGATCAGATCATGAGGGTGGGACCCCCATGATGGGCTTACTGCCCTTATAAAAACAGGAAGAGACAAGAGAGCTCTCTCTGCCTTGTGAGGACACAGGAAGAAAGAAGGCCACCATCTGAAAACCAGACACCAAATCTGCCGGTACCTTGATCTTAGATTTTGCAGCCTCCAAAACTGTGAAAAATGAATGTCTGTTGTTTAAGCTCCCACTCTATGGTATTCTGTAATAGCAGCCCCAACAGACTAAGGCAGCACATACCCAGTGTCTCTAGGAAAGAGGTACAGAGCTGCAGCAACACCCCCTTCTCAGATGGCAGAGGCTGCCCAAGGTGGAGGGGCCTGCCAAGGTCCTGCAGCTGACCTTGACAGGCCTGCAATGGGAACCCAGGTCTGGCAGGACTGTTGGTTCCTTTCACTGTATTTGACATCCCCTCAAATGACCTTGACCATCTGGGAAGGTGGGAGGTGTGTGACTGAGCCCTTTCAAGGGCAGCCCCCGGCAGCTGGGGTACCGCCACTGTGGAGGTGCCCAAGACAAGCAATTGTGTGAGGTTGGACCACATGGCTCTGCGCATGCCTCCCCAAAATAGGGGTGAGCACGTGGGGAAAGGGCTGCATTCCTAGTGACGAGAGTGCTATTCCACAGGCCGAGGTTTTTATAACACGCTTTGAAAAACAGGCCTTGAAAATGCTGCCTTTCTAGGGGACCTTGTGGGCAGCCACAGACCGGCTGAAGCTTAACTTCCAGGCATCATTTTTCTTGCAGAAATGTCCATCACCATCCTGGTGACCTAGAAGGCTGCTGCGCAAAGAAAAATGGGCTGCCAAGGAGCGATGTTCCGGGTCTGGATTTAGTCCAGCGGGGGATGTGTCACGCACCCGAGTTATGGCCAGCGGAGAGGAAGGCTGACGTGGAAATAAATATCCGCTCCGCTTATTGATCTGATTCATCCAATTACCTAGGAGGTTCGATTGAGAGAGGTCCAAGGAAATGACTCAAATGTCACCTGAATGATGCCTGAAAGGCTTCAGCCAGTATTTTTCTCATATCACTGATATCAGAGGAGACTTTTAGTTACTGAGAATATTAATTGTTGCTGACAGCCGGGTGTGAAGTTAAATGGAAATGAAAAACTCCAACAGCTGTGCTCCGTGTGATGGCTCGGTGGGGAGAATGGATGCTGAGCTGAACTGGGCCAGCTGGCTAATTTTACTTGACAGTTTTCATTTCTATTTCTTCTCTTTAACTCATAAATAATGGAAAATCACTGTTATGTGCTGAGTTGTGTCCCCCTAAAACTCATATGTTGAAGGTCTAACCCCTGGCACCTTCAAAGGTGGCTGTATTTGGAGATGAGCTCTTTAAGTAGGCAAGAAAATTAAAGTAGGCCCTGGTCCATTAGGACTGCTGTCCTTATAAAGAGGAGATGAGGACACAGACACACAGAGGGACGACCGAGTGAGGACACAGGGAGAAGAAGGCGTCTACAAGCCAAGCTCAAGAGAGGCCTTGTGGGGAACCAGCCCTGCCAGCACCTTGATCTCGGACTTCCAGCCTCCAGGACTGCAAAAAAATTCATTTCTGTCATTGAAGCCTCTCAGTCGGTTAGTTTGTTGGTTAGCTTGTTATGGCAGACCCAGCAAACTAAGACAGTACCCTTGACACTTCTATTCCATTTCCAGTCTAATCACCAAGTTAAGTAAATTCTGCGTAGCGCATCAGAGGACCTAACAATTCACAGAGGAATTTGATTTTTCAGGTGAGAAAGCTTTCTTGTCCACTGAAACAGTAACTAAGCTTTGATTTCCAAAGTTCTCCTTATGGTCATTCAAGGCCTTTTGCTTACCAGAGTCCTCCAGTGTAGAGATAGAGGGAGAGAATCTCTCCTCAAGTTTCTGAAAACAGAGGATATTAAACTATTGTTTCTGCTCAAATCATTTGATTTTTATTACTTTTCCATGTCAACATTCTCTAGCCAAAGACCACCAGGAGCACATTTATAGCCAAACAAAATTGAGTTTTTTTACTCGTTTCATGAAACCATAGACCACAGGTAACCATGAGGAGGTCTCAGTAATATCGAAAAGGACTTATACTGTCTGGGCTTCAGTTGGGTGATTTGGGGGAGGATCCAGGATGCTGTCAGGAAGAAGGGGGTGATTCTGTGCTTGGCTATCTGAATAATTGTCACCTAAAAGGCTAAAAGAACCGTGTGAGGCCAAAGCCACTGTTGGCGGAAAAGCAGCCAACACTGACATCAGCCAGGATAGGTGACGAGGGGTCATGTTTTGTTTCACTCTTCTTGCTTTGGTCTGAGCAGACAAAATTGCAGGCAGAGTGGTCTTGTTTTTATCTTGATCTAGTGCCATCATGCGTGCTCTTGTCTGAGTTGGTGTTTGTGAAATCTTCGCTGCTCAGTCACAAGGCCAGCTGTGAGGGTCAGCTCTGCTCTCTTTCCACTCCTCTGTGTACTTATCAGTCACGTAACACAACGTGCTCTTTCTACAGTGTAGAAATGGAGTCATTTACAGGGGCAGCCCCAGCATCCTCCCTCACCTCCCAGGCCCCCTGCCCAGGCTGGCTTCACTCCACAGCCCTGCACCCCACAATGTGCTGTGAATTTGTTGATGTGTGGTTTGTTGATGTCGGCAGGCTCCATGAGGGCAGGGCCGTGTCAGCAGCATACCTTGTTTTATTGATCTTCCATCAATTGTACTTCAGATATTGCATTTTTTTTCTTTAATGGAAGGTTTGTGGCAATGTGTATCGAGCAAGTCTATCAGCACCATTTTTCCAGCAGCATGTGCTCACTTTGAGTCTCTGTGCCACATTTTCATAATTCTCACAATATTTCAAACTCTTTCTTATTATTATATCTGCTAAGGTGACCTGTGTTCAGTGATCTTTCATGTTACTATTCAAATTGTTTGGGGGCACCACAAACAGTGCCCATATAAGAGCAAATTTAACTGATAAAAATATGTGTTCTGACTGCTTCATCGACTGGCCATTCCCCCATCTCTCCTTCTCCTTGGGCCTCCTTATTCCCTGAGACACAACAATATTGAAATTAGGCCAATTAATAACCCTACAATAGCCTTTAAGTGTTCAACTGAAAGGCAGAGTCACACATCTCTCACTTTAAATAGAAAGTTAGAAATGATTAAGTTTGGCCAGGCTCGGCGGCTCACACCTGTAATCCCAGCACTTTGGGAGGCCGAGGCTGGTGGATCATGAGGTCAAGAGATTGAGACCATCCTGGCTAACATGGTGAAACCCTGTCTCTACTAAAAGTACAAAAAGTTAGCCGGGTGTGGTAGCACGTGCCTGTAGTCCCAGTTACTCGGGAGGCTGAGGTGGGAGAACAGCTTGAACCCAGGATATGGAGGTTGCAGTGAGCCAAGATCGCACCACTGCACTCCAGCCTGGGCAACAGAGTAAGACTCCATCTCAAAAAAAAAAAAAAAAGAAAAGAAAAGAAAAAGGAAAAAGAAATGATTAAGCTTAATGAAGAAGACATGTTGAAAGCTAGGCCTCTTGTACAAAACAGTTAACCAAGCTTTACAACTGGCAAAGGAAAAGCTCTTGAAGGAAATTCCAAGTGCTATTCCAGTGAACACATTAATGATAAAGCAAAACAGCCTTCTTGCTGATATGGAGAAAGTTCTAGTGGCCTGGATAGAAGATCAAACCAGCCACAACATTCCCCTAGCTAAAGCCTAATCCAGAGCAGGGCCCTAACTCTCTTCAACTCTGCCAAGGCTGAGAGAGGTGAGGAAGCTGCAGAAGAATTGAAAGCTAGTAGAGGTTGGTTCACGAGGTTTAAGGAGAGAAACCATCTCCATAACGTAAAAGTGCAAAATGAAGCAGTAAGTGCTGAGGGAGAAGCAGAAGTCAGTTATCCAGATGATCTAGCTAAGATCATTGATGAAGGTGGCTACTCTAAACAACAGATTTTCAATGTAGATGAACAAGCCTTCTATTGGAAGATGCCATCTAAGACTTTCCTAGCTAGAGAGGAGATGTCAATCCCTGACTTAAAGCTTCAAAGGACAGGCTGACTCTGTTGTTAGGAGCTAATGCAGATGATGACTTTAAGCTGAAGTCAGCACTCATTTACCATTCCAAAAATCCTAGGGCCCTTAAGAATTATGCTAAATATACTCTCCCTGTGCTGTACCAATGGAACAATGAAGCTTAAATGAGAGCATATCTGGTTTACTAAATATTTTAATATTTTAAGCCCACATTTGAGACCTACTGCTCTAAAAAAAAATTTCTTCAAAATATTATTGCTCACAAACAGTGCACATGGTCACTCAAGAGCTCTGATTAGCATGTACAAGGAGATGACTGTTGTTTTCATGTGTACTTACACAACATCCACTCTGATGCTCATGGATCAAGGAGTAACTTTGATTTTCAAGTCTTATTATATAAGAAATGTATTTCATGAGGCTTTAGCTGCCATAGATAGTGATTCCTCCAATTAATCTGGGCAAAGTCAATTGAAAATCTTCTGGAAAGGGTCAACACTCTAGATGCCATTAAGAACACTTGTGATTCATGGGATGAGATAAAAAAAATCAACATAAACAGGAGTTTGGAAGAAGTTGATTCCCACCCTCATGGATGACTTTGAGGAGTTCAAGACTTCAGTGGAGGAAGGAACTGCAGATGTGGTGGAAATAACAAGAGAACTAGAATTAGAAGTGGAATCTGAAGATGTGACTGAGTTGCTTAAATTTCATGATAAAACTTGAACTGATGAGGAGTTGCTTCCTATGGATGAGCAAAGACCATCTTGTAGATGGTTTCTTGAGACGGAATCTGCTCTTGATAAAGATGCTGCAAATATTGTTAAAATGACAACAAAGGACTTAGAATATTCTGTAAACTTACTTGATAAAGCATTGGCAGGGTTTGAAAGAACTGACTCCAATTTTGAAAGAAGTTCTGCTGTGAGTAAAAGGTTATCAAATAGCATCATATGCTACAGAGGAATGTTTTTGAAAGAGTCATTTGATGCAGCAAACCTCATCATTGTCTTATTTTTTTTTAACTGTGAATGGTAAGAAACATTCTTCAGCTCAAGATGGTCACCAGAGGCATCCAGCACTCACTTCCTTCACAAAGAAGGACTCAAACAGCAAATAGATAATCACATGTCAAGTAGAGCAGCTAAGAGAGAATACTGGATTCAGAGGGAAGGGACAAGAAACTTCTGAAACATGGAAAGAGAGGGATGTGAAGCAGCCAGCCCAGCCAGGATCAACTCAGATCCAAGAGAAACTCCCCATTGTAAGGAAAAGGTAAATGAGAGATCTTCACAAAGTCACATTCCCACCACAGACTCCTGCAGTCCTAGCCACAGAAAGCCCCTTGGCCTTCATGGGCTTTGAGATTAGTATAGAGAGCCACCTGCATTGTTCCAGAGAGGGATTTTATGATGGGTCCTACACACCCCTTGAGACCCTAGCAGCTTGCAGCACAGCACCATTTTGAGAGCCCACCCCTGACCAGACCCCATCCCGCTCTGGGGCTCAACAGCCCCTGCATCTTCACATCCATGGAGTCCTGCTGACATTCCGCCATGTCCACTCAGAAGGCTGCAGCTTCACAATGCAGGGTGACTGGGTCCCCAGCAATCTACTCTACACATGTCCTATATAACCTGGGAATGGGTGGTGCAGCACACCAGGGAGGCTGCCCCTGGGACAAAGGGAGCCAAAGCCCATGTTCCCCAGAGCCACAGAGCTGCCTGCCTGGGACCACTGCCACTGACAGCAACCCCACCATGCCCCCAGCAGCGGGGTCACTGTGCACTTGTGATATGGTTTGGCTGTGTCCCCACCCAAATCTCATCTCCAATTGTAATCCAAATTGTAATCCCCACGTGTCCAGGGAGGGACCTGATGGGAGGTGATTGGATTATGGGGGCGGTTTCCTCCATGTTGTTCTCATGATAGTGCGTGAGTTCTCATGAGATCTGATGGTTTTATAAGTGTTTGATAGTTCCTTCTTCACACACACTCTGCCTGTCGCCATGTGAAAAAGGTCCTTGCTTCCCCTTTGCCTTCCGCCATGATCGTAAGTTTCCTGAGGCCTCCCCAGCCATACAGAACTGTGAGTTAATTAAACTTCTTTCTTTTGTAAATTACCCAGTCTCGGGTATTTCTTTTTTTCTTTTTTCTTTTTCTTTTTTTTTTTTATTTTAAGACAGAGTCTCGGCTGGGCGCGGTGGCTCATGCTTGTAATCCCAGCACTTTGGGAGGCCGAGGTGGGCGGATCATGAGGTCAGGAGATCGAGACCACGGTGAAACCCTATGTCTACGAAAAATATTATTTAAAAGATTAGCCGGGCTTGGTGGCGGGCGCCTGTAATCCCAGCTACTCGGAGAGGCTGAGGCAGGAGAATGGCGTGAACCCGGGAGGCGGAGCTTGCAGTGAGCCCAGATCGCACCACTGCACTCCAGCCTGGGTGACAGAGCGAGACTCCGTCTCAAAAAAAAAAAAAAAAAAAAAAAAAAAAAAAAAAAAAAAGACAAAGTCTCGCTCTGTCGCCCAGGCTGGAGTGCAGTGGCGCGATCTGGGCTCACTGCAAGCTCCGCCTCCCGGGTTCACGCCATTCTCCTGCCTCAGTCTCCCGAGTAGCTGGGACTACAGGCGCCGGCCACCAAACCCAGCTAATTTTTTGTATTTTTAGTAGAGACGGGGTGTCACCGTGTTAGCCAGGATGGTCTCCGTCTCCTGACCTCGTGATCCACCCGCCTCGGCCTCCCAAAGGGCTGGGATTACAGGCGTGAGTCACGGCGCCCGGCCAATTTCGGGTATTTCTTTATAGCAGTGTGAAAATGGACTAATACAACCTACATGCACCTTCAGGAGGCCTGGGGACTGGCTTGCCTGGGCACCTTCCCAGGGCCTGAGGACAAGACCACTCTACCCACCACTGCCACCACCATCTCCACATGTCATCCAGGGGCTGGGAGATTGAACACCCATCACAGCTGTGTTCATGCACACCATCGGGGGTCCTGAAGACAGGCTCACCCACTGACCACAACTGCCAGTGACTGTGCACATCATCTGAGGGCCAAGGGACTGACCCAGCCCACCCACTGCTGCTACTGCCTTTGTGCACCATCAAGATGAGGGGACTGAGGATGATCCACTTTTCCCAGCACCAGCACCAGCACCAGCACCAGCCATCATTCAGGAACTTGAGAACAGACCCACTCCGCCCACCATCACTACCCACCAGTCCCTGAGCCTGGGGATGAACCCACCTTGCCCATGGCCTCTGGCACCCATGCAAACTATTGGGGGGCCTGATGACAGGCCTGGCCCACCCCACCCATCACCGGCACCCATGCATGCCAGGAGGGAACCTAGGGACAGGTCTGCCCATTCACTACCACCACTGCTGGTACCCAAGCATACTCTCCAGGAGCCTAGGGATCAATCCACCTCACCCACCATAGACTGTGCCCGTGCATACCATTTGGTCCCCTTGCCTGGCATAGCCATCAGTGCCCATGCACATTGTCCAGAGGTCAGGGGATTGATCTGCCCCCCCTGCTGCCACCAGCACCCACACAAACATCCCCAGGGCTGGAGGATGAGTCTGCCCAGCCTCCTGGTGCCCATGAACATTGTCTGGGGCCTGGAGATCAACCTGCCTGCCTGCTGCCACCAGCATGTGCTTACACCACGGGGGATAATGAGGACAGGAACACCTTGCCAACTACCACCAGCACCCACACACATCAGGGGCCGAGGAATTGACCCATCCCACTTGCTACCACCAGCACTTGCACACATTTTTGGGGGGCCTGAAGATGGGTCCGCCCAGCCTGTCGCCACCAGTGCTGGTGCCAGCATGTGCTGCAGAGGGGGGAGGGCATGGATTCGTTCACCACCAGTACTGGTATCATCAATGCTATGCAACCATGAGACCCACTCACCCACCTAGCCCGCTACTGCCAATGCTGGCACCCGAAAAAGTCACCTGGAGACCCAAAGATTGTCCCGCCTATACCCACTACCACTGGTACCCTTATACACCACCCAGGGGTCCAAAGACTGGCACACCTGACTTGCCACCACCACCACTGGTGCTGAAAAAAAATTGTATAAAGACTATACTTCTGTGTCCACTTAGAATCAAAGCCAAAGTGCCCTACCCTACAGACACATATACAGAAAAAAAGTCTTTTTCTGTGAAAGTCACTCCACAATATTAGAAGAAGCAACTGTTGCACCAAATGTGTAGATATCAATATAAGAACACAGCAGCTGGGCACAGTGGCTCACACCTGTAATCCCAGCACTTTGGGAGACCGAGGCAGGCAGATCACGAGGTCAGGAGATCGAGACCATCCTGACCAACATGGTGAAACCGCGTCTCTACTAAAAATACAAAAATCAGCCAGGCATGGTGGTGCATGCCTGTAGTCCCAGCTACTCAGGAGGCTGAGGCAGGAGAATTGGTTGAACCCGAGAGGCAGAGGTTGCTGCTGAGATTGCATCACTGTACTCCAGCCTGGGTGACAGAGACTCTGTCCAAAAAAAAAAGAAACATGAAAAAACAAGAAACATGAAAAAGCATGGAACATGACACTTCCACTTCCAAAGGAACACAATAATTCTCCAGCAACAGACTCCAACAGACTCCAACGAAAAAGAGATCTACCAAATGCCTGGAAAAGAATTCAGAAGTATGCTATAAAAGAAGCCTAGTGAAACACAATAGAACACAGATACACAATGCAAGGAAATCAGAGAAGCAATTCATGATCTGAATGCGAAATTCAACAACAACAAAATGGATATCATAAAAAAGAACAAAACATAAATCCTCAAATTGAAGAATTCAATGAATAAAATAAAAAATACAATTTACAGCTTCAACAATTGGCTAGAGCAAGCAGTCTAGACCAAATATTTAAATTTTGGATACTCCAGAAGAAGAGATGGGCAAAGGTATAGAAAATACACTTAATAAAATTTTCGTTGAAAAGACTGGGCGCAGTGGCTCACGCCTGTAATCCCAGCACTTTGGGAGGCTGAGGTGGGAGGATCACAAGGTCAGGAGTTCGAGACCAGCCTGACCAACATGGTGAAACCCCGTCTCTACTAAAAATACAAAAATTAGCTGGGCGTGGTGACATGTGCTTGTAATCCCAGCTACTCAGGAGGCTGAGGCAAGAAAATCGCTTGAACCTGGGAGGCAGAGGTTGCAATGAGCTGAGATTGCACCACTGCACTCCAGCCTGGGCAACAGAGCAAGACTCTGTCTTAAAAAAAAAAAATTTGGTTGAAAATTTCTCAAGTCTTGCAAGACATATAGGCATCCAGATACAGGAAGCTCAAAGATTCCCAAATAGATTCAACCCAAAAAGGTCTTCTCCAAGGCACATTATAGTTAAACTGTCAAAAGTCAAAGACAAAGAGAATTCTAAAAACAGCAAGAGAAAAGTGTCAAGTCACATATAAAAGAATCCAGCAGATTTCTCAGCAGGCCTTACAGGCCAGGAGAGAATGAGACAATATGTTCACAGTGCTGAAAGACAATAAAACTGCCAGCCAGGATACTATACCCAGCAAAGCTATCCTTGAAAAACAAAGGAGAAAAAACGTCTTTCCCAGATAAGCAAAAACTGAGGAAATTTATCTTCACTAGACCAACCCTACAAGAAGTGCTTATGGGATTCCTACATCTGGAATTGAAATGAAAACACACAAAAGTATAAAACTCACTGGTAGAGCAAACACAAAAATGAGAAAAAGAAAGGACTCAAATGTTACCACTACAGAAAACAACCAAAATGCAATGATAAGCAGTAAGAGAGAAAGAAAGGAACAAAGGATACTATACAAAACAACCAGAAAAAATTTTTATTATTTTTCAACAAATTTTAAAATGACAGAAATAAGTTGTTGCCTATTAATAATAACCTTGAGTATAAATTGATTAAATTAAGTTGCCTACCTAAAATATATAGAACCAGGTGTGGAGCCATGTGCCTGTAGTCACAGCTACAGGAGTCTAAGATGAAAGGATCACTTGAGCCCAGGAGTTTGTGTCCAGCTTGGGCAACATAGCAAGACCCCATCTTTGAAAAAAAAAAATGAGAGAGATAAATAGATTGGCTGAGTGTATGAAAAAAATGGTCCAACTTCATGATGCCTACAGGAAATTTACTTCACCTGTAGACACATATGGACTAAAAGTGAAAGTACAGAAAAAGATATTCCCTGCAAATGGAAACCAAAAGAGCCAGGAGTAGCTATACTTAGATAAAACAGATTTTGAGTCAAAAACTGTTAAAAGAGACAAACAACATCATTATATAATGATAAAGGGATCAATTCAGCAAGAAGATGTAATTCTAAATATATATGCACCAATACCACAATACCCCGATACATAAAGCAAACATTATTAGACTAAAGGGAGAGACAGACTCCAATACAATAACAGTTGGAGACTTTAACACCCCACTCTCAGCACTAGACAGATCATCTAGACAGAAAATCAACAAAGAAACATTGGATTTAAACTTCACTTTAGACCAAATGAACCTAACAGACATTTACAGGACATTTTATCCAACAGCTGCAGAATACACACTCATTTCATCAGCACATTAACATTTTCCAGGATAGACCACATGTTAGGCCACAAAACATGTCTCGACAAATTTTTAAAAGTCAAAATCACATCAAGTATCTTCTCAAACCGTAGCAGAATAAAACTAGAAATCCATATCAAGAGAAACTTTGGAGAGCATACAGATACATGGAAATTAAATGACACGCTCCTGAGTGACTGCTAGGACAATGCAGAATTTAAAAAGGAAATTTAAAAAGTCTTGAAACAAGCCAGGCACGATGGCTCACGCCTGTAATCCCAGCACCTTGGGAGGCCGAGGCGGGTGGATCACTTGAGGTCAGGAGTTGGAGACCAGCCTATCCAATATGGAGAAACCCCATCTCTACTAAAAATACAAAAATTAGCCTGGCGTGGTGGCACACGCTTGTAGTTCTAGCTACTCGGGTGGCTTAGGCATGAGAATTGCCTGAACCTAGGAAGCAGAGGTTTCAGTGAGCCAAGATTGTGCCACTGCACTCCAGCCTAGATGACAGAGCAAGACTCTGTCTAACAACAACAACAACAACAACAAAAGTATTGAAACAAATGAAAATGAAAACAGAATATATCAAAATTTATGGGTTACAGCAAAAGCAGTGCTAAAAGGGAAGTTTATAGCAATAAATGCCTACATCAAAAAAGAAGAAATATTTCAAATAAAAAGCCTAGTGTTGTACTTCAAGGAACTAGAAAAACAAGAGCAAGCCAAACCCAAAATCAGTGAAGGAAAGAAATAATAAAGATCAAAGCATGGTACATTGGCTAACACCTGTAATCCCAACACTTTGGGAGGCTGAAGCGGGAGCATTGATTGAGCCGGGGAGTTTTAGAGCAGCCTGGGCAACATAGTGAGACTCCATCAGTATAAAAAATTTTTAAAAATAGGCAGGCATGGTGGCACACACCTATAGTCCCAACTACTCAGGAGGCTGAGACGGGAGGGTCACTTGAGCCCAGGAGGTCAAGGCTGCAGTGAGCTGTGATAGTGCCACTGCACTCTAGCCTGGGTGACAGAGCAAGACCCTGTCTCAAATTTTTAAAATAAAATAAAAATTTAAATGATCAGAGCCAAAGCAGAACTAAACCAAATAGAGACTTAAAAAATCACAAAGGATCAAAAAAGCCAAAATGTGACTTTTTGAAAAGATAAACAGAGTCAATAAAACTGCTAGCTAGACTAACCGGGGAGTGGGGTGGGGAAGGGGGAGGGGGGCGGGGAAGAACACTAAAATAAAGAAAATCAAAAACATAAAGGAGACATTACAACTGATAAACTGATACCACAGAAATACAAAGGCTCATTGGAGACTTTTATGAAAAGCTATACACTAACAATCTGGAGCACCTAGAGAAAATGGGTAAATTATTGGACACATACAACCATCAAGATTGAACCAGGAAGAAACAGAAAACTTGAACAGGCCAATAACAAATAATGAGATTGAATCAGTAATAAAAAGTTTTCTAAGAAAGCCCAGGACTGAAAGATTTTACTGCTGAATTCTACCAAACTTACAAAGAACTAACACCAATTCTTCTCAAACTCTTCCAAAAGAGAAGGAATTCTTCCAAACTCATTTTACAAGGCCAGCATTACCCTGATACAAAACCCAGACAAGGACACAACGGAAAAAGAAAACTACAGGCCAATATTCCTGATGAACATAGACATGAAAATCCTCAACAAAATACTAGCAAACTCAATCCAACTGCACATCAAAAAGAGAATACATCATGAGCAAGTGGGATTTAGCCCAGGGATTCCGCGAAGATGGCTCAACATACAAATGTGATACATCACATCAACACAATGAAGGACAAAAAATCATATGATCATCCCAATAGACACAGAAAGTACTGGATAACATTCAACATCCCTTAATGATAAAAATCCTCAATGCATTAGGCATAGGAGGAACATACTTCAACATAATAAAGGCCACATATAACAAGCCCTCAGCTGACATCATACTGAATGGGGAAAAGCTGAAAGCCTTTCCTCTAATAACTGAAATAAGACAAGGATGCTCACTTTCACCACTCTGATTCAACATATTACTGGAAGTCCTTGCCAGAGCAATCAGGCAACAGAAAGAAATAAAAGGCATCCAAATTGAAAAAGAGGAAGTGAAATTGTCCCTCTTTGCAGATAACATAATTGTACATAGAGAAAATCTAAAGACTTCACCAAAAAATCTCTTAGAACTGATAAGTGAATTAAGTAAAGTTGCAGTATATAAAACCAACATACAAGAATCAGTGGTGTTCCCATACACCAATAATGAACTGAGAAAGAAATCAAGAAATAAATCCCATTTACGAGAACTATAAAATAAATAAAAAACCTAGGAATTAATTTAACCAATGATGTAAAATACCTCTACAAGGAAAACTACAAAACACTGATGAAAGAAATTAAAGAGGACACAAAGAAACTGAAAGATGTCTCAGGTTCATGGATCAGAAGAATCAATATTGTTAAAATGACCATACTCCCCAAAACAATCTACATATTCAATGCAATCCCTATCAAAATGCAATGACATTCTTCACAGAAATAGAAAAAACAGCTCTAAAATTCATATAGGATTGCAAAGACCCTGAATAGCCAAAGCAATGCTGAGCAAAAAGAACAAAGTTAAAGGCATCATATTATCTGACTTTAAAATACCCTATAAAGTTAGTAACCAAGACAGCATGGTATTGGTATAAAAATAGACACATAGACCAATGGAAAAGCACAGAAAACCTGGAAATAAATCCATATATTCACAGCAAATGGATTTTCAACAAAAGCACCAAGAACAGACATTGGGTAAAAGACATCCTCTTCAATAAATGCTGGCCAGGTGTGGTGGCATATGTGTGTAACCCCAACACTTCGGGAGGCCAAAGTGGGAAGATTGCTTGGACCCTGGAGATCAAGACCAGCCTGAGCAACAAAGGGAGACACCATCTCTACAAAATCTTTAAAAATTAGCCAAGTATAGTGGATAGTGCCTGTAGTTCCAGCTACTGGGGAGGCTTAGGTGGAAGTATTGCGTGAGCCCAGGAAGTCAAGGCTGCAGTGAACTATGATAGTGCCACTGCACTCCAGCCTGGGCGACAGAGTGAGTTCCTGACTCTAAATAAATAAATAAATAAATAGTGCTGGAGAAACTGAGTATCTATATGCAGAATACTTAAACTAGATGCGTATCTCTCCCCAGATACAAAAATTAACTCAAAATGGATTAAAGGCTTACATGTTAAGACCTTAGAAGAAAATATAGGGGAAATGCTTCAGGACATCAGTCTTGGCAGATTTTATAGCTAAGACCTCGAAAGCACAGGCAACAAAAACAAAAATAGACAAGTGGGACTATATTAAACTACAACTCTGCTGCACAGCAAAGAAAACAATCAACAGCATGAAGAGACAACCTATAGAATGGGAGAAAATATTTGCAAGCTATTCATCCAACAAAGGACTAATATTCAGACTATACATGGAACTCAAACAACTCAACAGAAAACAACAACAAATCATACGATTAAAGAGTGGGCAAGTGATTTGAATAGACCTTTCTCAAAAGAAGACATACAAATGGCCAAGAGATATATGAAAAAATGTTCAACACTGCTAATCAGCTGGGAAATGAAAATCAAAATCACTGTGAGATACATATCCCAATTCAAATGTCTATTATCAAAAAGACAAAAAAATAAATGCAGGTGAGAATGTGGAGAAAAGGTAATTCTTATACACTGTTGGTGGGAATGTAAATTAGTGCAGCCATTATGGAAAACAGGGTGGAGGTTTCTCCAAAAAAAACTAAAAAACTGGGTATTTATCCAAAGGGAAGAAAATCAGCACATCAAAGGTATATCTGCACCCCCATGTTTATTGCGGCACTATTCACAATAACCAAAATATAGAATCAACCTGTGTCCATCAAGGGATGAACGGATAAAGAAAATGTGGTACATATACACAATAGCCAACTATTTAGCCATTAAAAAGAACAAAATCCCGTCATTTGCAGCAACATGGATTGAACTTGAATTCATTATGTTAGATGAAACAAGCCAGGCACAGAATGACAAATATTACATGTTCTCACTCATATGTGAGAGCTAAAAATGTTTATCTCATGGAGGTAGAGAGTAGAATGATAGTTACCAGAGTCTGGGAAGGATGGGGAGGGGGTGAAGAGAGGTTGGTTAATGGGTACACACAAACAGTTTGAGAGAAGGAATAAGTTCCAGTGTTTGATAGCACAATAATGTAACTATGGTTACATTACATGTTAATAACAATATATTTCATAACTAGAAGAGAAGACTTAAAATGCTCCCAACACAAAGAAATGGAAACTTTTCAAAATAATGGATATCCTAAATGCCCTGATTTGATCATTACGTATTATATGCATGTATCAAAATATCATATGTACTGATAAATATGTTCAATTATCATGTATCAATTTTCAAAAACTTTTTAAGGAATTGCCACAACTACCCCAAACTTTAGCAACTACCACCCTGATAGTCAGCAGCCATCAACATCAAGGTAAGACCTTCAACCAGCAAAAAGATTATGACTTGTCAAAGGCTCAGATGCTCATTAGCATTTTTTAGCAATAAAATATTCTTTTTTTTTTGAGTTGGAGTTTTGCTCTTGTTGCTCAGCTCACTGCAACCTCCACCACCCGGGTTCAAGTGATTCTCCTGCCTCAGCCTCCTGAGTAGCTGGGATTACAGGCATGTGCCACCACGCCCGGCAAATTTTGTATTTTTAGTAGAGGTGGGGTTTCTCCATGTTGGTCAAGCTGGTCTCGAACTCCCGGACTCAGGTGATCCTCCTGCCTCGGCCTCCCAGAGGGAAACCAAACAATTTGTGTGACTCACTTTATTGCAATATTCACTTTATAGCAGTGGTCTGAAACTGAATCTGTAATGTTTCTGTGGTATGCCTGTATTTTTTCACTCATGTATCCTTATCTCGTGGAACACAATATGTGCTCAATAAATATTTGCTGGCAATGCTGAGCATTAATTAAAGAACTTGTTTTCTGTGTGATACATATGTACATGGCCAAATAACATCTGATTTTTTTTCTTTTTTTTTGTTTTTTTGAGACAAGGTCTCACTCTGTTGCCTAGGCTGGAGTTCAGTGGTGTGATCATGACTCACTGCAGCCTTGAACTTCCAGACTCAAATGATCCTCCTGCCTCAGTCTCCTGAGTAGCTGGGACCACAGGTGCACACCACCACACCCAGCTAATTTTTGTATTCTTTTTACGGCAGAGACAAGTTCTCACTATGTTGCCCAGGCTGGTCTCAAATTCCTGGGCTCAAGCAAGCCTCCCATCTTGGTCTCCCAAAGTGCAGGGATTACAGGCATGAGCCATCGCACCCAGCCAACATCTGATCTTTTCTAGTAGAATATTTCAATGTCTTGATTCTCAGGACCAGTTTTCCAAAAGACAATTAAGAGTAGCTTCATCCATCCAACCACACACTCACTCATTATCCACAACCCATCCGTCCATTTATCCACTCAATCTTTTGCCATCCATCTATCCATTTTATCCACCATTCATCCACCTACCCACCCATCCAGCCAGTCACCCACCCATCCATTTACATACACCCACCATCCATCCATCATACACCCACCATCTATCCATCCATCCATCCACTCATCCACCCACCCACCCACCACTCCATCCACCCACCCACTCAGCCACTCATCCATCCATCTATCCATCCACCCATCATCCATGCATCCCTTCATCCATCCACTCACCTATCATTCATCCATCCATCCATCCGCTCATCCATCCACCCACCCACCCATCCATCCACCCACCCATTCAGCCACTCATCCATTCAGATATCCATCCATCCATCCATCCATCCATCTATCCACCCATCATCAATGCATCCATTCATCCATCCACCCACCTATCATCCATCCATCCATCCATCCATCCACAACTTTTATTGCATTGTGTATAATTCTCATTTGGAAGGGAACATCTTTGGAAAGTTTTCCAAAGGTAAATTTTCCTTTGCTTCTTCCTTGTCCATATGTCTGTGTCCTTGGTAGTCAACATGTAACCACAGAGCAGCCTTGGTAGGTGCTTTGCTAACCAACATCTGGGTGGAGCCCATGGGTCTGGGAGGTGGACAATGGCGGCCCAAACGCAGGTTTCGTGCCAGCCTCAGGGAGTATGGGATGCTTCCTCCCAGGAAGGACAAGAGATGGCCCAGGTGTAGGCTGGCCTTAAGGACAGGACAGGGCAGGGAACGGCGACTCGGGATCCTTAAGGTTGCCTCCAGCACAACCCACCCAGCCTCCACTCCTCCTGCCTAGAATTCTACTGAACCCGGATAGAGGCGGGGCCGGGGAGGGCAGCGAGGTGAGGACAGGCCACAGCTGGGCGGGATCTAGCAAAGTGAGGCGGCTGAGGTGGGGCGTGACTTGAGAGGGCATGGCATGCGCCAGAGGGGTGGGGCCAAGGGGTGGGCGTGGCAAGGGAAGAATGGGCTTGGCCTGGGGTAGTGAGCAGAGCTAGAGGGCATGGTCAAGGCTGGGCGGGGCTAGGACAATGTGGGGCAGAACCAGGAAAGGTGAGGTGGGGAAATCAGGAAAGGCGTGGCCAGGAGAGGCAAGGAGGGGCTTATCGGGCCAGAAGCCCAGGTGGTGGAGGGGGGGAGGTGGAGGTCGGAACCCTGGGCCGGTGTGGCCCTTGTGGGGCCCCAGTTTCTTGCTGCATCCCTGGAATCAAAGGATCTTGTCTCTAAGACCCATCGGAAGTCAGCTGCACCGCACCTGTTCCGAGGTGTAAGGTATCCCAGGTGCCCAGGTGTAAACCTCCATGTGGATCTGTGCCCCACCCGGTAGTAGGACTTTGACGTCGGGAAGGTCTGACACAAATTGCTCCTTGCCTACTCCAAGTCTTCCCGGGAGGGGCCTCAAAACCCCCGGCTCTCTCCTGCTATCAGCACTGCTGGCTCCAAACCCATCTCGGCCCAGGCTGAGGGAACAGATGACAGCTTTATTCCAAGTGACATAAATTATTAATATTTATAAATTGAAACAGAGAAAAATGTTTGTCATTTCTAAATAACTTTATCCAACTCGGACAGGAATGCTTAATATATTGTTCATGCTAATGTTAATTTTAACTAATCCACATCTGTAACTATAACACATTATTTTGAATGAGTAGTACTTGCTTTCTGAACGATGTAGAGCAATCAGTCTCCGTGATAGAGTACGTTTTTCATTAAAAGGCAGCTCACAGATGAGCTTACGGGAGCGGGTTCTGCCAGGAGGAAGTGAAACCGATGGCTCACAAAGGAGCTATCAGCAGTTGCCAAAGAACGAATTAAGTCGTCAAGACCTTGGCATTATCCCAGAGCATAATTTTTCTTGCCTTTCGGTCTTGCTCTCACTTTCTGCTTCAGTTTTCTAATTGGCACCACCATTACATTACACAGCAACTCTCCCACTGCTTGTTTTTGGTCATAAAATAATCAGAGGGAAAAAAAAGCTCAGCCAGGCATGGTGGCTCACACCTGTAATGCCAGCACTTTGGGAGGCCGAGGCAGGGGTATCACGAGGTTAGGAGTTCGAGACCAGCCTGACCAACATGGTGAAACCCGTCTTTACTAAAAATACAAAGATTAGCTGGGCATGGTGGCAGGTGCCTGTAATCCCAGCTACTCGGGAGGCTGAGGCAGGAGAATTGCTTGAACCTGAGAGGCAGAGGTTGCAGTGAGCCAAGATCGTGCCACTGCACTCCAGCCTGGACGACAGGGCAAGACTCCATCTCAAAAAAAAAAAAGGAAACAGGCTCAATCTGGCCATTCCTGTGGCCAAGCTGTTTTTTCTTTCTCTCTGTATTTTCCCTGTTCTTTACTACCAAGTGGCATGTGGGGGACACGGACCATGACAGTATCATGAAAATTGCCAGGCTGTTTTGTACTGTTATTTGAGAGGTTCCATGATGGCATTAGGGTTGGAGCGGCCTTTTCCATTGTGGGAGCTCTACGAGTGGCCCTCCTTGCAGGCAACACCCTGCAGTGTGTCTCCCTCCACAGGAGGGTGTGAGCAGCCGGAGGAGCCCCTCCATTGCCACTGGACTTGGGCACATGTTTACAATCTGGAGGGCAAAGTAGAGACTAAAAGTAGGAAAGTAGGAAGCAAAAGGATGAAATTATTTTTCCCAATAATGAATGTAATCACACGTAACACTGAGATTCAATCTTTGTGGCTCACACCTATAATCCCAGCCTTTCGGAGGCTGAGGCAGGTGGTTTACTTGAGCCCAGGAGTTTGAGACCAGCCTGGACAACATGAGACCCAGTCTCTACACACACACACACACACAAAAAAAAAAATTAGCTGGACACGGTAGCGCATGACTGTAGTCCCAGCTACTCGGGAGGCTGAGGTGGGAGGATCGCTTGAGTCCAAGAGAAGGCGGAGGTTGTGGTGACCCAGCACTCCAGCCTGGGCAACAGAGCGAGACCCCGTCTCCAAAAAAAAAAAAAAAAAAAAAAGATTACATCTTTATCTGCAGGGATAAATGTATCTGGAATTTAAAGCAGATTATAAGTGAACTTGGGATATTTATCAGTGAACAGTTTTTAAAACGAAGCCATTTAGACTGATGTTCAATAGGATTGAATTTCAGTTGGGCTCAAAGGCAAAAGTGACCACAGCAGCACAAGGGGCTCTTTCCAAAGACCAAAGTGCATTTGTGAAAGATGTTATGAGTCTTGGCCTGGCTCTTGCCTAAGTGGTCTAAGATTTTAGAGGACCAGACTAGGAACTGAGCACATTAAACAGCTTCACATGTTGAACACTTGCTTCTCTCCATCAAGTGAACCAAAACAACCCAAATCTCAGATTGATTCATTTCGTTGTTGGACCACACTTAAGTTTATCTTTAACTTTTACCTCTCAGTTTATGACTTCCACATCTGTCTCTCTAATCCCCTTTTCCACCTAAGCTGTGTTTCCAGCCACACATTCATTTTCACATAAATGGCACTTTCTCCTGAAATGCAACAATTCCAAAACAGCACTGAGCATTTTCTTCCTTCCTCCTCCCCATCCCTCAGACTGGCTCTGCCTGCATGTCCCCACTCCCACCCCACCCCATCAGGACCTCTGTTCCCCCAGAGTCCAGGCTTAACCTCTGATGCGTCATCTGTGAGTCACTGCCAGCGCTCATTCACTAATAAGGTCAGTAGTATAACTTTTTCCGGAAAATGTCTGTACCTTTCTTTTCATTCCTTCTCCCTTTTCAGTGCTGTCTCTACTCCAAGGTTTCCATTGTCTGCAGGAGCCAACTTGAAGCCCTGGCTGCTGAAAATCTTCTGGCCATCTCATCAAAGACACAATGTCTAAGACGAAGGAGGTTAAAATTCTGTGCTCCTACTTCATCAGACCACAAGACAAGTGTGAGATTTCACCAGAACTTTTGACAAACCCAGTTGTGTCCAGATGGAAACCATCACTTAGATTAAGGAATACTTGAGTCAACCAAGAACAATTAGCTGTGGGATGGTTGGAGGAACACAGGAGCTGACTGTGAACATTTTGAGAGTTGTCCTGTGGACGTGAGTAGATCCATGGGGCTCTGGACAGACTTTCTGGGTGAGAATCCTGCCCTGCCTCCAACCAACTATGGGACCTTAGCCAAGTTGCTTCCCTCTGCTTCTTGATTTCTTCACCAGCATATTTTGGACAATAAGAGTATGCTCATAACTCCTCGAGGGCTGGTGTGGGGTTAGGTTGCTCATAAAGGGAAACGCTCAACATATATTAGCTGTGACAATAATGGCAGTGGACTTTTTGATGAAAAAAAAAAGGCCCAGAGAGGACAAATGAAAAAGTGTAACAAAGTAGAATTTGGCCAGGTGTGGTGGCTCATGCCTGCAATCCCAGCACTTTGGGAGGCCGAGGTGGACAGATGGCTTGAGCCCAGGAGTTTGAAACCAGCCTGGGCAACATAGGAAGATCTCATTTCTACCAAAAAAAAAAAAAAAAAAAATTACAAAAACTAGCCAGGCTTGGTGGCGTGAGCCTGTGGTCCCTGCTACTCAGGAAGCTGAAGTGAAAGGATTGCCTGAGCCTGGAAGGTTGAGGCTGCAGTGACCCGAGATTGCGCCACTGAACTTTAGCGTGGGCAACACAGCAAGATCTTATCACCAAAAAAAAAAAGGAAAGAAAAGAAAGTAGAATTCAATTCAATGTAAGGAAGATCCGGCCAGGTGCAGTGGCTCATGCCTGTAATCCCAGCACTTTGGGAGGCCGAGGCGGGTGGATCACGAGGTCAGGAGATCGAGACCTCCCTGGCTAACACGGTGAAACCCCGTCTCTATTAAAAAATACAAAAAATTAGCTGGGTGTGGTGGCGGGTGCCTGTGATCCCAGCTACTCGGGAGGCTGAGGCAGGAGAATGGCTTGAACCCGGGAGGCGGAGCTTGCAGTGAGCGGAGATCGCGCCACTGCACTCCAGCCTAGATAACAGAGCGAGACTGCATCTCAAAAAAAAAAAGATTGTGCCATTGCACTCCAGCCTGGGCAACAGAGCGAGCTTCTTCTTCACATTCTAAGCCATGCAAGAGTTTCCTGTTGCTGCTGTAATAAGTTACTATACTACAGACCTGGTGGCTTCAAACAACACGATCTTATTCTCTTACCATGTTGGAGGTCAGGAGTTTGAAATGGGCCTCACTGAGCTAAAATCAAGGGGTCACCTGGGCTTCCTTCCCTTTGGAGGCTCCAGGGGAGCATCCGTGTTCTTGCCTTTTCCAGTTTCTAGGGGCCGCCTGCGTTCATGGGCTGCTGGCCCTGCCTCCATCTGCAAAGCTCGCGATACAGCATCTTCAAGTCCCTCTCTGACTCTAACACTGGTTCTCCCTCATGCATCTTATTTTTTATTTTATTTTTTTTTTTTGAGACGGAGTGTCACTCTCTCATCCAGGCTGGAGAGAGCAGTGGCGCGATCTCAGCTCACTGGAACCTCCACCTCCAAGGTTCAAGTGATTCTCCTGCCTCAGCCTCCTGAGTAGCTGGGATTACAGGCACCTGCCACCACGCCTGGCTAATTTTTGTATTTTTAGTAGAGGCGGGGAGGCGGGATATTGCCATGTTGCCCAGACCGATCTCAAACTCCTGAACTCAAGCAATTCAGCAGCCTCAGTCTCCCAAAGTGCTGGGATTACAGCTGTGAGCCACCTTGCCCAGCCCCACATTCATCTTTCACTTTAACGGACCCTTCTGATTACACCAGGCCCACCCAGATAATCCAGGGAACTCTCCCATCTCAAGATCCTTAACTTAATCATATCTGAAAAGTCCTTTTTGCCATGTAAGGTAAAATATTCACAGTTTTGGGGGCATAAGACGCGGACATCTTTAGAGGTTGTTATTCTGCCTGTGTTGTTTGGTTTAGTATTAACACTTGTGAAATCTCAGAGCAGAGGCTATGCTTTCTTTATCTTCATGCTCCTTGCTTCTAGCACAAGGAGCTTAGTAAGTTTTTGTTGGCTGAATAAAGTGATAATGAATGTTATTAAATGTCTGTGCTATGCTTATTTACTTTTTCTCTCTTTTGGACAGTTTGTCAAGATTTTGCAATCCTTGAACACAGAGACCGGCTCATAGTAGGAACAAAATATTAAGGGGATTTAGGCCGGGCGCAGTGGCTCACGCTTGTAATACCAGCACTTTGAGAGGCCAAGGCAGGTAGATCACTTGAGCCAGGAGTTTGAGGTCAGCCTGGACAGTGTGGTGAAATCCCATCTCTAATAAAAATACAAAAATTAGCCGGTGTTGTGGCACCTGCTTGGAGCCCCAGCTACTCGGGAGGCTGAGGTGGGAGGATGACTTGATCCTATGTTGCAGTGAACTGAGGTTGTGCCACTGCACTCCAGCCTGGATGACAGATCCACACCCTGTCTCAAAATAAATAAATAAATAAATAAAACAAACCAAACCTGGGGATTTAAATGCTTCCAGAAATACCAATTTTGCAAAAATAGGTGATGACATATCACAGACCTCCACAGCATTGCCATGTGGAGGACAAACATCTTGTAAAGACTCTAAGACCAAGAGCTGAATATTTACTGGCCTGGTCACCTCCGTGCCTGGTTTTACGCTGCTCCTGGAGGGCACAGTCGCAGGGCTGGGAGCGGGTACACCTAACGCGGTATTGCCCTCGAGCCTGTCTCCATACACTCACCCATATATTTTGTTGCACTTTTTAATATTAACTTACAACCCACTAAAATATGACTGTCCTTCTCTCCCTCACCTTGAACAGAAGGAAAAAACCCACACCATCATTCACTTTAATGCCACAGTTGGGAAATGATAGATTCTTCTTTGTCTAAAAACCGTAGAGTGAGTCAGAGGCATAGCTAGAGAGAGAATTCGGGTCTGGCTGCCGTGCCAAGCTCTCTCTGCCCAATGGTGGGGGTGCTTGGCCCCCTTAACTGTTGCTTAGCCACTCTGTGTCTTGCCAAAATAAATGGAGATGTTTGAACTCTACCCCGTCCACTGTTCTCTCTGGGTTTGCACCACTTCTCTGATTTCTTTTTTCTTCTTCTTCTTTTTCTTTCTTTATCTCTCTCTCTCTTTTTTTTTTTCTTTTTTCTTTTTTTTTTAAGATGGGGTCTTGCTCTGTCTCCCAGGAGGGAGTGCAGTGGCACGATCATAGCTCACTGCAGCCTCAACCTCCCAGTCTCAAGTGATCTTCCCACCTCATCCTCCCAAGTAGCAGGCCCCCACCACCACATCCAGCTAGTTTTTGTATTTTTTGTAGAGACGGGGTCGCATCATGTTGCCCAGGCTGGTCTCAAACTCCTGGGCTCAAGTGATCCGCCCTCCTCGGCCTCCCAAGGTGCTGGAATTACAAGCATGAACCACCGTGCCCGACCTCTTTGATTTCTTAGCACAGGGGCTGTGGTGAATAAAACAGAACCCTGCCCCCCGGCCAGTGCACTAAGGTCAAATCACATATCACATGTGAGCCACTGCCTGACCCCCCGGCCCTGCCCTTAGACTCTGCGTTGCTAATGAATTCCCATGTCATTCCAGGGGTAGAGGCCCATGGACCCCACCCTGAATAAACAGAATAACATTTTTGCAATAAAAAATATGGCCAGGCGCGGTGGCTCACGCCTGTAATCCCAACACTTTGGGAGGCTGAGGCGGGCATATCACAAGGTCAGGAGATGGAAACCAGCCTGGCAACATGGTGAAACCCCGTCTCTACCAAAAACACAAAAATTAGCCGGGTGTGTTGGCACAAGCCCAGGAGTTCTAGGCTGTAATGAGCTCTGATCACACCACTACATTCCAGCCTGGGCAACAGAGAAAGACCCTGTCTCAAACAAAACCAAACCTGGAAGTTGTTTATAATCCTTTGTTTATTTTTTGCCTCTATTATTTTTTATATCTGTCCAGATGTTTAACTTGTATCTTCTTCACTGGCTTTGTGCATAAGGAGAGCACACGACTCAGTTTATGGGTTAAAATTAGGCCTAGGCCTGGCATGGTGGTTCACACCTGTGATCCCAGAACTTTGGAAAGCTGAAGTGGGTGGATCACTTGAGGCCAGGAGTTTGAGACTAGCTTGGCCAACATGGGGAAACCCTGTCTCTACTAAAAATATAAAAATTAGCTGGGCATGGTGGTGGGCATCTGTAATCCCAGCTACTCAGGAGGCTGAGGCAGGAGAATCCCTTGAACCCGGGAGGCAGAGGTTGCAGTGAGCCGAGATTGAGCCACTGCACTCCAGCCTGGGTGATAAGAGTGAGACTCCATCTCAAAAAAAAAAAAAAATTAGGCCTAAACTGAAAATGTCTGCAATGATCTTTTTTCCCCCTCTTAATCCTATTCCCTTTAACTCTTAGGGAACAGAGTGATTCAAAGCTGCTGTGCTCAGTGCAGGAGAAAATTCTCAGGACTGAGAATCTCAGTAAAAGGAAGATGAGGAGTGCAGGCTTGTTTTAAAATCAGTAAATTGTCAATTATTAATTGACAGATAACTACCATCTGATGTGATGGAAACTGAAAAATCCTCCTTCAAAATAGGAGCCAAACAAGAGCTTGAATTGACCAATCTCAATTTTTTACTCAAAAATCGCTAAAGTTCATTCAGGAATTTCATTTTGTAACTGAAATAAAAGAGTTGGATATGCTTCATGGGATCTGTGTATATTGAAAAAGCAGCTTTATGAATTATTTATAAAACTCTATTTGAGTGATTTTCACTTCCAAATTACATGAGGTTTCTGCTTCTAAATTTTCTTAGTCCCAGCATATTTCAGGATATGCATCAAGCCATTATGGTACAAAGTCTGGGTTCTCGCCATTTTCCAAGCCAGTGCTGGATATGCTAAACCCTAGATGCAACATGCATCTTTATATCAGTACTTGAGATAAATGACAGTCTGTGTTTCTGTCATCAGACAAGATAACAGAAGTAGAGGGAGCAAATGCCACATTTCCCTTTCAAATGAAAATGCTCCTGAAAATGCTTCCCAAGGAAAATATTATCAGTATAGAGTAGAATTGTTTTCTAGGTGTTATTTGAACTTCAATGTCTTAGTTAAGCTCAAAAACTGTGTTTTCATTTTTTCTGTAATTAGATACTTGAGTTCTCAAAAGTGATATTGCAGATAAGTGGGGAAGGGATGTTTATCCATGGAAAAAAAAAAAAAGTGTCCCTACCTCACACCAAACATAAAAATCAGTTCTAGATGGATTAATTAAGACAGAGGTTAAAACTTCATCAAATTAAACCTAAACCCAGATGGCTTTACAGGTGATTTCTACCAAACGTTCATGTAACTGAGCATTAATCTTATAATATTATAGTATAAATTATAGGCTTTGTATACAATTTTAATATGTGTGTGTGTGTGTGTGTTGTTCTTAGTGGAAAATGTTCCTGAGGAAGTCTTTAAGAAGTTTTAAAATGTTATTCCATATAGGTTAAAAAAATAAATTATTCTATTACATAAAAATTTTTATAATATAGTCACTGTAATATCTGATAAGATTTTCTGTGCCAGATGCTAGATTTTTTTCAATTTTTCTTTGACAATTAGGTTCATCAGAACCTGTATATTGAAACAGAAGCTTTTTTTTTTAGACAGAGTCCTGCTGTGTCTCCCAGCCTGGAGTGCAGTGGTGCAATCTCAGCTCACTGCAACCTCCACCTCCCAGGTTCAAGCGATTCTCCTGCCTCAGCCTCCCCAGTAGCTGGGACTACAGGTGCGTGCCCCCATGCCTGGCTAATTTTTGTATTCTTTTAGTAGAGACGGGGTTTCACCATGTTGGCCAGGCTGGTCCTGAACTCCTGACCTCAGGGGATCCACCCACCTTGGCCTCCCAAAGTACTGGGATTACAGGCATGAGCCACTGTGCCTGGCTGAAAAAAAAGCTTTATAAATTATGTATAAAATTATATTTGTGTCATTTTCACTTCCAAATTACATGAGATTTCTGTTTCTACATTTTCTTTGTCTTGGCATATTTGATAATGTGCATTAAGTCATTATATAGCTTCTAAGAATCTGTTTACTTTTTACTATGTTAACAATGAGTTCTTGGGGATATTCCTGTTTGAAAATCACTGTACATGTAGTAAATCTATTTCTGGGATGTCCATTCCCATTCCATTGGTCAACTTCTTTTTCCTTCTGCTGATACCACACTTTGTAAATTACTATATCTTTTAATGCTTGTTTATCTGGTAGGGAAAGTCCCTGTATCCTATTCTTGTTTAGGAATGACTTGGCTATTCTTTACCCTTTGCTTGTTTATATAAATTTTAAAGATTTTAGAGTCACATTGTCAAGTTCCTTGAAAATCCCTGTTGAGACATTTATTGAAACTGTACTGACTCTATAAATCAATTTGGAGAGAAAGATATCTTTACAATATGGAGCCTTTCTATCCATGAACATATTATGTCTCTCCATTTTTTAGGTCTTCTTTAATGTCTTTCAGTAATGTTTCATAATTTTTTTTTGAGACAGAGTTATGCTCAGCCTGTTGCCCAGGCTGGAGTGCAATGGTGCGATCTTGGCTCACCACAACCTCCGCCTCCCAGGTTCAAGCAATTCTCCTGCCTCAACCTCCCGAGTAGCTGGGATTACAGGCACCCGCCACCACTCCCAGCTAATTAGTAGAGATGGGGTTTCACTATGTTGGCCAGGCTGGTCTCGAACTGCTGACCTCAGGTGATGCACCCACCTCAGCCTCCCAAAGTGCTAGGATTACAGGCATGAGCCACCATGCCCGACCATGTTTCATAATCTTTATATATGTCGCATCCTTCTTTTGGTAGAGCATTCCTAGGTACCTTCTGGTTTTGTTGTTACTATGTGTTGTTGCTGATAGGTTACAAGTCAACTGATTAATGTACATTAATATTATGGCCAACCGTCTTGATAAACTTCTCTTGTTATTTCTAGTATTCTACAGATTTGGGGTTGTCCATGTATACAACCATGCCATCTGCAAATAAGAATGGTTTTGTTTCTTCCTTTGGAATCTTCAAAATTCAAATTTCTTTTTTCTTGTCATAAGTTACTGTCTAGAAACCCCAATACATGTAAAATAAAAGTGGCGATTGTTTTGTCCAAACCTGTGGCTGGAGTTACTCCCAAAAGTGGAGGCAGGGGAATTCCCAAAAAGGAGTACCACAAGCTGTCCTGAGATCAGGCCAGTTAAATTTACAAAGAAAAAAAGCACTAAATGCCAGCCTGGAAAAAAGCATTTATTAGGGGAACTTACATATTGAGAACTGCAGAGTACCCTCAAGATGGACAGAGAGAGAAGGGGTGCTCTGACTAGGTATCTCACAGCAAGTGGGCTCAGAATATAGAGTTTTGTTTTTTGTGTTTTTTTTTGAGACGGAGTCTCACTCTGTCGCCCAGGCTGGAGTGCAGTGGTGCGATTTCGGCTCACTGCAAGCTCTGCCTCCCGGGTTCATGCCATTCTCCTGCCTCAGCCTCCCGAGTAGCTGGGACTACAGATGCCTGCCACTACGCCCGGCTAATTTTTTTGTATTTTTTAGTAGAGACGGGGTTTCACTGTGTTAGCCAGGATGGCCTCGATCTCCTGACCTCGTGATCCACCCACCTCGGCCTCCCAGAATATAGAGTTATATGAAGGTTTGGTCCAGAGCTAGGGACAGTTTTTTTCAAGTAAACCTAGATACCTTCATCAGTGCCTGGGAATGTTCAAGGCCCTGATTTGGGTTCAAGCCTGTTGGACAAAACCTATACAGTTGGCTGGGTTACTGTGTTAGTCCACTCTCACACTGCTATAAAGAAATGCCTGAGACTGGGTAATTTATAAAGAAAAGAGGTTGAATTGGCTCAAGGTTCCATAGGCTGTACAGAAAGCATGGCTGGGGAGACCTCGGGAAACTTACAATCACGGCAGAAGGTGAAGGGGAAACAGGCACATCTTACGTGGCCAGAACAGAAGGAAGAGAGAGAGGATGGAGGTGCCACACACTTTTTAACAACCAGATCTTGTGAAACCTCATTCACTATCATGAGAACAGCATCCGCCCCATGACCCAATCACCTCCCACCAGGCCTCACCTCCAACATTAGGGATTACAATTAGACAAGAGATTTGCTGAAGACACAGATTCAAACCATATCAGAGAGCAGTCAAGGCAATCTGATCTTCGGTAAGGACACAGAAAGAAAACAGAGGCCTAAGGGACCCTACAGCCATAGTGACCATCTTTATCCTGTTTCAGCTCATAAATAAAACACTTTCAACATTTTCTTATTAAGAATAATGTCTACTTTGAGTTGATGCAGTTAGGTGCTTTAAAAAAATAAAATAATAATGTTTACTAATATTTTCTTTAGATATCCCTTATCAGTTAAGGAAGTTCCTGTCTAGTCCTTTTTATTTTTTGAGACAAGGTCTCACTCTGATGCCCAGGCTGGAGTGCAGTGGCATGATCATGACTCACTGCAGCCTCAACCTTCCCAGGCTCAGGTGATCCTCACACCTCAGCCTCCTGAGTAGCTGGGACTACAGGCATGAACCACTGCACCCGTCTTTATGATCTTTTTTAAACGCTGTTAGATTTTGTTTGTGAACTATATTAACATAAGAAGTTATCCCACAATTTAGTGTCTTGAAACAGCAAGCATTTGTTATAACATGTTTTCTCAGGAGGCCAGGAGTGGCTGAGCTGTGTAGTTCTGGCTCAGGGTCTCTCATGAAGTTGCAGTCAATGTGTTGGTCAGAGCTGAAGTCATCTGGAGGCTTCACGAGGGAAAGATTTGCTTCCAGGCTCACTGTGGGACTGTCAACATGTAGGCCTCTCAGATATAGCAACTGGCTTCCTCCAGAGACAGCAATCGCAGAGAGAGTGAGAGTGTACCCAACCGGGAAGCCACAGACTTTTTATAACCTGGAATCATCAGATGCAAGTCACTCCATGCTCAAGTGGAGGAAAGCTTAGCTCCACCTCCTGAATGTAGAAATATCCAGTGAATGGCCAGGCACGATGGCTCACACCTGTAATTCCAGCACTTTGGGAGGCCAAGGCAGGAGGATCACTTGAGCTCAGGAGTTCAAGACCAGCCTGGGCAACATAGTGAGACCTCTTCTCTATAAATAATTTAAAAATTAGCCAGGCATAGTGGTGCATGCCTGTAGTCCCAGCTACTCAGGAGGCTGAGGTGAGAGGATCACCCGAGCCTGGGAGGTGGAAGCTGCAGTGAGCCATGATTGTACCACCACACTCAGCCTGGCGACAGAGCCAGAACTTGTCTCCAAAAGAAGAAAAAAGGAAAGAAGGAAGGAAGGAAGGTAGGAAGGAAGGAAGTGAGCAAGGTAGGTTAAATAATGCGTGGGCATGAAACACCACATTAATATTTTGTTTTGGCCAGGTGTGGTGGCTCACGCCTGTAATCTCAATACTTTGGGAGGCCGAGCCAGGTGGATTACCTGAGGTCAGGAGTTCGAGACTGGCCTGGCCAGCATGGCAAAAACCCCATCTCTACTAAAAATACAAAAATTAGCCAGGCGCAGTGGTGGCCGGCGCCTGTAATCCCAGCTACTCGGGAGGCTGAGGCAGGAGAATTGCTTGAACCAGGGAAGTGGAGGTTGCAATGAGCTCAGATCATGCTACTGCACTCCAACCTGGGCTACAGAGCGAGATTCCATCTCCAAAAAAAAAAATTGTTTCATATTTTTGCCTCTTTTTCTTTTACTGTCCTTGCCTGGTTTTGGTATCAAGGTTACACTGGCCTCACAGAATACCTAAGAGAAGATAAACCACTTTCTTCTATCCTCTGGAAGAGTTTTTATAAGATAGAAATGATCCACTCCATGAAAGTTTAAGAGAACTTACCTGGAAAGTCATCCAGGTCTAAGTTTAATTTGACAAAGATTTTTACTTCTGTTTCAATTTCCCTAATCATTTTATGACTATCCATACATTTTCTTTCTTCTTAAGTCAGTTTTGGTAAGTTACGTTTTCTTCTAGGGAATTGGTCATTTTGTCTGAGTTCTCAAATGTATTGGCAAAAAGCTGTTCATAGTAGTCTGTTATCGCATGGTAAGCTTTCATCCTACATAGATAAAGTAATGGAGCTTGGATGTGAAGCAGGCTATTGGAAGGCTACTGCAGTAATCCAGGCCAGAAATAACGCAGGCATGAATTAGGACAGTGGGAGTAGGACGTGAAGAATGGATTGGATTCTAGAAATACACACTGGGATTTGTCGTTTCATTAAATGTGGGTGGTGAAAGAGAGGAAAGAGTCAAAAGGTACTAATCTGATCTCTGCCTTGGAGAGGAGGTGGAAGGAAAATGTTAGCATTTATGGAGGAAAATGTTAGCATTTACTGTAAAGGTTGCCATTCATTGAGGTGTTCTATGGATCAGGCACTGTGCTACATGCTTTATATGTATATATGTATATGCTATATACATATGTATGTATGCAAATATATACATACAGCTGCTATATACTTGTGTGTATATATATTCATCTGTGTGTGTGTGTGTATATATATATATATTTATATTCTCATTTAATCCTCACAAAAAGCCTGTAAGGTAGGTGCTATTGTCTTCATTTTACAAATGAGGAAATGGACTTCGTGTGAGGAAATGGACTTCGTGGAGGAGCTGGTTCAATCCAGTGCCATCAAAACAAAAACCCTCGGCCAGTTTGGAACATCCTGGGTTTGAGATGCCTGTGAGGATCCACACAGACTGGCCCAGCAGATCACGGAACGTGTGAGGTCTGTAGGGAAAAGCATTTGAGAAAGAAGGAACAGCAAACTCCAATGTCCTAAGCCAGGGAAAAGTTTAGTGGATTCAAGGAGCAGAAGGAAATCCAGTGACCCTAGAGGGAGTGGGTGTGAGGGAGAGGGTGACGGATGAGGTGGGAGAGAATGGCCCTGGTGGCTGAGAGCAGGGCTGGACTCAGCGCTGGTAACACCAGGCTGGGAGGGAAGCTTTGGGGCTCTGTGGCTCTGGGTAGGGAGGACTGTGGAGGGTGGCAATTCTCCACCAGCTCCTCCAACAGGGTCTGGGATCAGACACAGCCTTTGGGCTCCAGGCTGTCTCTGCCCCCTCCAGGTGGGGTCCTGATGGGACCACCCTGATTTTTTGCATGGAAGTAAGAAATTATCTTCTCTCTGGGCTCTGGGAAGAGTGCCTGTCTCTTCAACAGGGAACGGGTGATTCTCTGGGGGAAAGCGGGAAGTTGGGGAAGTTCTGACAATGTAGTCATTTTGGTAAAGACTCTGAAAATCATTCCCATTCACATCACAGGGGCCTAAAGATGGCCTGGGTCGTCAGTGTGGCTTTTTCTATACTTCCACTCCCCATACATTTTCTTTCTTTGGGTGACTTGCACGTCATTGTTGGACTATTCAGTTATGGGGGAAGGGCATCCCTACTAAGGAGACTCCTATTTCTTTTTGTTGTTGTTGTTGTTAATCTAATTTTTTATAGGGACTGGGGTCTTGCTATGTTGGCCAGGCTGGTCTTGAACTCCTGACCTCACGTGATCTTCCCACCTCGGCCTCCCAAAATGCTGAAGAAGTGAACCAGCTTCCCCAGCCAGCGCCTCCTATTTCCTTCCCTTTAATTAGGCGGCACGTTAGCCTTTAAGGATAATAGACGCGGGCCACTGGCGGCGTGGTTTCAGGTAAGTCGCTGACCCTCTTTAGCCATCTCCTTCCCGTCCCTGAAGAAGAGGCCTAAGTTAGAGAATGCCGGCGTTCCTTCCGCGCCCAGAGCCTTCCCTTTGATCCCGAGGGAGGCCTGCGCGCTGGTGGTGTCTACTGCCCTCTCCTGGTAGAGTGTTTTTTGTTCTCCAGTTTACTGTCTGGCTTTTCTCCCTCCCTCCCTCCTCCCCCCCTCCTCCCCCCTCCTCCCCTCCTTCCCCTCCTTCTCCTCCTTCCCCTCCTTCCTTTTTTATTATTTATTTATTTATTTATTTATTTTTGAGACAGTCTCGCTGTGTCGCCTAGGCTGCAGTGCAATGGCACGATCTCAGCTCACTGCAACCTCCCTTTCCCGGGTTCAAGCCATTTTCCTGCCCCAACCTCCGGAGTAGTAGCTGGGATTACAAGTTCCCGCCACCATCCTTGGCTAATTTTTGTATTTTTGGTAGAAACAGGGTTTCACCATGTTGGCCAGGCTGGTCTCGAACTCCTGGACTCAAGCGATCCTCCCACGTCAGCCTCTCAAAGTGCTGGGATTACAGGCATGAGCCACCACGTCTGGCCTATTGTCTGATTTTTAAATTCCTAAGGAAATCCAAAAGATTGGGGGTTGCAGGAGTAGACGCTTGCACAGGAGTGTCACATAGCTACATTTAAGTGTCAGGCTTAGCAATAGTAAGAGAAAGAAGGGAGGGAAGAAATGAAGAGCCACAGCCCCTTTAGAGTGTGAGAGCTTTCATTTTTCCCATGAAAATAAACTGATACTTTGTTTTTACTTAACCAGTACTTCAAATTTGGATTTCAAAAACGAACTTCATGTGTTTTATTACCCGTCTGATGTACCTTTCACACAAGGGTTAGGCGAAAGAAGTTTGTTGCCCATAACTGCTAAAGTTAGAATTTTAGAGTTTTGTGATTTTAGAAATTTAGATCTTAGAATAATTTTTTAAAAATAAATTTATCTTACAATCTTTTTTCATTGATTTAATTATAACCTAATTTTGGGGGGTTCTAATATAAATTTTTATCTTATACCTGGCTTTTAAGGAATGTGTCTAATGAAAAGTAAAGACGGCCAAGCACATTATTAGCACTTTGGGAGGCCCAAGGCGGAAGGATGGCTTGAGCCCAAGAGTTTGAGACCAGCCTGGGCAACACAATGGGACCAGGTCTCTACAAAAAATAAAAAATAAAAAAATTAGCTGGGTATGGTGGCACATGCCTGTAGTCTCAGCTATTTGGGAGGCTGAGGTGGGAGAATCTCTTGAGCCTGGGAGGTTGAGGCTGCAATAAGCTATGATTGTGCCACTGCACTCCAACTTGGGTGACAGAGCAAGACTCTATCTCTTAAAAAAATTTTTTAAAAAAAGTAAAGACGTGTAGTTAATTTGTTTTTACTTTGATTTCAGAATATATTCTGATTATTGCTGTTTATTACTTAAATATTTACGTGTTATGCAGTATTTATGTGTTATTAAGACATGGAAAAGGGGCTAGGAGTGGTGGCTCACGCCTATAATCCCAGCACTTTGAGAGGATGAGGCAGGCAGATCACCTGAGGTCATGAGTTCAAGACCAGCCTGGCCAACATGGTGAAACCCTGTCTCTACTAAAAATACAAAAATTAGCCAGGCGTTGTGGCAGGCGGCTGTAAACCCAGCTACTTGGGAAACTGAGGCAGGAGAATCGCTTGAACCCGGGAGGCGGAGGTTAGAGTAAGCCAAGATCGTGCCACTGGACTCCAGCTTGGGTGACCAAAAAAAAAAAAAAGCCCACATAGAAAGGGGACTTAAAGGATAATTTAATGAATACATGCATATCCACTGCCCAGCTTAGAAAATAAACATTGCCAACACAGCTAAATACCTCTGCGATGGTTAATTTCACGTGTCACCTTGGCTAGGCTATAGTACACAGTTTTTGGTCAAACATCAATCTAGATGTTGCTATGAGGGTATCTTTTTTTTATATGTGATTAACTTTCTTTTTTTTTTTCTGAGACAGAGTTTCGCTCTTGTTGCCCAGGCTGGAGTGTAATGTCGCAATCTTGGCTCACTGCAACCTCCACCTCCCAGGTTCAAGCAATTCTCCTGCCTCAGCGAGTAGATGGGATTACAGGCATGTGTCACCATGCCTGGCTAATTTTGTATTTTTAGTAGAGACGGGGTTTCTCCATGTTGGTCAGGCTGGTCTGGAGCTCCCGACCTCAGGCGATCTACCTGCCTCGGCCTCCCAAAGTGCTGGGATTATAGGCGTGAGCCACCGTGCCAGGCCATAATTAACATTTATTAGGTTGGTGCAAAAGTAATTGCGGTTTTTGACATTAAAACTGTGGCAAAAACTGCAATTACTTTTGCACCGACCTAATAAATCAGTAAACTTTGAATAAAGCAGATGGCCCTCCACAATGCAGGTGGGCCTCTTCCAATATGTTGAAGACCTCAAGAGAAAAAGACTGCAGTGTTCCAAGGAAGAGGGGAATTCGGCTTCTAGATGGCCTCCAGGCTCAATACTGCAACATCAGCTCTTCCCTGGATGAAATGAACATCTTTCTTCAGTATTTAAGGACAAGTTGTGTTTCTTCCTTGGTGAATTGTTTCTTATTTTCCGGTGGTTCCAAGGTCAGTAGGGATGTAGGGTTTGTTGAGGTTGGGTTGACGGTTTCCTAGGGAAAGGTGGGTGATCGGTTTTACATTTAGCGCTCTTCTTGGACATTTCGTAGTGATGAGGTGGGGCAGTGTCTTGCCGGGGTGAGGGGTGTCTGGGGGGCTTGTCTTGCTGGGCACACGGTGGGGCCTGAAGGGCTCCTTCACAGCCAGTGGGTGGGTGGGGGTCGGGAACACACGGAATTCTTTCCAGGTGAGCATCTTGTTTTGAGGAACCAACTGCTGCCATAATATAATGTTGCCTTTCAGTCTTGAGGCTTTCACTTGGCCAGCAAGTAATTCTTTCAACACCCGTAGAATTGCATGAGGGGCATGGGGTTCTTATTCAGTAGGGGCAGCTCCTGTTTTCATAAAATTTGTGAAGAAGCATTTCATGATAAGTGGAGTAAATTATACTAAATATTGAAATGGGAATCAATTTTTCTAAACGTTCCTTTCCATGTTCCTGCAAAGATGCTGGTTTCACTTGCATTTGAATCAAGGCACACACCTTTCCTTCGCCCATACAGCCAGAGGCCTCTGCCACAGGAACTGGCGAACATCGTAACTGTTTATCTCACTTTATGACACAGCAAAAAAGAAAGAAAGAAAGAAAGAAGGAAGGGAGGGAGGAAGGAAGGAAGGAAAAGAAAAGAAAGAAAGAAAGAATGAAAGAAAGAAAAAGAAAGAAAGGAAAGAAAGAAAGGAAGAAAGAAAGAAAGAAAGAAAAAGAAAGAAAGAAAGAAAGAAAGGAGGGAGGGAGAACTTCTAAGATCATTCCAGATTTTTTTTCTTGACTTTCCTCCCTACTGTCCCCTTGAAATTCATACTTGCACACAGAAACTCTTCAAACTTCCTGTCTTGAGTACAGGCTGGACAGAAAACTATAGAGAGACATCAGCACCATGAATGACAATACCAACACCAGTACTAACCCAACACCAACAGTGAGAACACCAGTATGGATGCCAGTACCAACCCAACAGCAACACCACGAACACGGGCAGTAGGAGGAAGGTCCAGGGTGCAAATTCAAAATATTGAACACCAGTTAACATAGCCAAAGAGTCTCTAGTGAAGCCGTGATCAAGGAGAGTATGTGCCTAGTATCTATAAACATGCCACAATTACAATCAGAGAGACACATACGATCATTATTAGCCTTTGCCAGTGAAGCTAAAATAATTATTGAAAGAGTATGGACGGCACACAGTGGCTCACGCCTGTAATCCCAGCACTTTGGGAGACCGAGTGGGGAGGGTCACCTGAGGTTGGGAGTTTGAGGTTGGGAGCCTGGGCAAAATAGCAAGACCCCATCTCTACTAAAAATACAAAAAAATTAGCCAGGTGTGGTGGTGCGCACTTGTAATCCCTGCTACTTCAGAGGCTGAGGTGAGAGAATTGCTTGAACCTGGGAGGTGGAGGCTGCAATGAGCTGAGATTGTGCCACTGCACTCCAGCCTGGGTGACAGAGAGACTCTGTCTCAAAACAAAAACAAAAAAGTGTGAGTGGTTGATCTTATAAACTAGTAGATTTAAAAAGTGAAAGAGTGTGAATGGAAGCAGAGCTCTGACTGTCCTTGGGTGTCAAGAAATCAGGTTATGCCAAGTACAATGGCTCACGCCTGCAATCCCAGCACTTTGAGAGGCTGAGGCGGGAGGATTTCTGAAGACAAAGAGTTTGAGACCAGCAGGGCATCACAGCAAGACTTCATCTTTACAAAAAAATTTAAAAAATTTTTTTAAATTTAAAAAATCTTAAAAATTAGTAGTCCTAGCTACTCAGGAGGCTGAAGTAGGAACCCAGGAGTTCAAGGCTGCAGTGAGTTATGATCACACCACTGCACTCCAGCCTGAGCAACAGAGCCAGACCATGTCTCAAAAAAAAAAAAAAATTAGTGACCACAACAAAATGTAAATAACTAACTGACAGTGAGTTTCTGAGCATTATGTCAGAGATTTTTTATTTTTTGGACTCCCTTAGGCCCCTACTTCAACAACTCCAAACTCAGAGTAGGGGGAAAAGAAATACACAATTATCGTTCCTTCCGGAATACTTAGTTTTTGAAGCCTCAACTTCACAGGTAGTTGTTTACCTTTAAAGATTATGGCTAGTAGGCCGGGCACAGTGGCTAGCGCCTGTAATCCCAGCACTCTGGGAGGCCGAGGCGAGCAAACAGATCACCTGAGGTCAGGAGTTCAAGACCAGCCTGACCAACACGGTGAAACCCTGTCTCTACTAAAAATACAAAAATTAGGTCAGAGGTGGTGGCTCATGCCTGTAATCCCAGCACTTTGAGAGCCCGAGGCAGTGGATCACCTGAGGTCAGGAGTTCGAGACCAGCCTTGCCAACGTGACGAAACCCCGTCTCTACTAAAAATACAAAAATTAGTCAGGCATGGTGGTATGCGCCTGTAATCCCAGCTACTCCGGAGCCTGGGGCAGTAGAATCACTTGAACCTGGAGGCAGAGGTTGTAGTGAGCCAAGATCACACCACTGCACTCAGCCTGGGTGACAGAGTGAGACTCCATCTAAAAAAAAAAAAAAAAAGCCAGGTGTGTTGGCTTACACCTGTAATCCCAGCTAGTCGGGAGGCTGAGGCAGGAGAATTGCCTGAACCTGGGAGGTGGAAGTTGCAGTGAGCTGAGATTGCACCACTCCAGCCTGGGCAACAGAGTGAGACTCTGTCTCAAAAAAAAAAAAAAAAACAAAGGGATCATGACTAGTAAACTAAGACCACCCCTAGAAGCCAGTAGAACCCAGTACTAGCCAGATCAGACACCAGCTACACAAGCTTGAGAGGCCACTTCTCCCCCTGGGCCTGGACTTCTATTTCCCCTCTCTGATTTAGAAATTCTGTGTCTCTGTGTTATTGATTGGTATGTAAATTGGCATATATATTACTCTGTTCTCATGCTGCTAATAAAGACATAACTGAGACTGTGTAATTTATAAGGAAAAAGAGGTTTAAGGGACTCACAGTTCCACATGACTAGGGAGGCCTCACAATCATGACGGAAGGCAAAGGAGGAGCAAAGGCACATTTTTTTTTTTTTTTGAGATGGAGTCTTGCTCTGTTGCCCAGGCTGGAGTGCAGCGGCATGATCTTGGCTCACTGCAACCCCCGCCTCCCAGGTTCAAACGATTCTTCTGCCTCAGCCTCCTGAGTAGCTGGGACTACAGGTGCGTGCCACCACATCCAGCTAATTTTTGTATTTTTAGTAGAGACTGGGTTTTACCATATTGGCCAGGCTGACCTTGTGATCTACCCATCTCAGCCTCCCAAAGTGCTGGGATTACAGCCATGAGCCACCAAGCCTGGCCTCAAAGGCACATCTTACATGGCGGCAGGTAAGACAGTGTGTGCAGGGGAACTGCCCTTTATAAAACCATCAGATCATTTGAGACTTATTCACTATTACAAGAACAGCACAGGAAAGACCTGACTCCATAATTCAATTACCTCCCACCAGGTCCCTCCCAGGACACATGGGGATTATGGGAGCTACAATTCAAGATGAGATTTGGGTGGGGACACAGCCAAAGAGTATCAGCATACATTTTTCAAAGGTAATTAAAAAATATTTTTTAGGACTGGGGTTACGCCTGTAATCCCAGCACTTTGGCAGGCCAAGGTGAGCAGATCACCTGAGCTCAGAAGTTCGAGACCAGCCTGGTCAACATGGTGAAACCCCATCTCTGCTAAAAATACAAAAATTAGCCGGGCATGGTAGTGAGCCCCTGTAATCCAGCTACTCAGGAGGCTGAGGCAGGAGAATTGCTTGAACCCAGGAGGCGGAGGTTGCAGTGAGCTGAGATCGCACCACTACACTCCAGCCTGGGTGACAGACAGAGCAAGACTCTGTCTCAAAAAAAAAAAAGAAAAAAAATTTTAGGTCAAAAGTGGAATTTTATTTTTAAAAAGTTCTTAAACAGCACTATTTTATTTTATTTTATTTTATTTTATTTTATTTTATTTTGAGACTGGGTCTCACCCTGTCACCCATGCTGTAGTCCAGTGTCGAGATCTTGGTTTACTGCAACCTCTGCCTCCCAGGTTTAAGCAATTCTTCTGTCTCAGCCTCCCAAGTAGCTGGGACTACAGGCTCCCGCCACCATGCCCAGCTAATTTTTGTATTTTTTGGTAGAGACGGAGTTTCAACACGTTGGCCAGGCTGGTCTAAAACTCCTGACCTCAAGTGATCTGCCCGCCTTGACCTCCCAAGATTACAGGCATGAGCCACCACGCCCAGCCTTAAACAGCACTCTTGTGCCACAGGAGCACACACAGTACAGAGCCATTTCATCTGCAAAGCATATGTATGTGTTAACCTTACACAAGCCATCCAGGAACTTGTCTTTTGAAAGTAATAGCGTGTTGTTTAAGGAGGATTCATTTGTAAAGCTTAATACATGATATTGCTGGAGTTCAAAATGAAGGCCTCAGAAGCAAGTTTTTCTCTAAACTTCTCTTGCCCTCCTGTCTCTGGCCCCTCATTTTTCCCCCAAGGTTACCGTGAAACTAGAAACCCCCTTCCCCAAGGTGGGTCACAGAAACCAGAATCCCTTTTTCCCAAAGCCAGCTGTAAAACCTGAGAAGATTACTCTAATCCCCCCTGCCTTTCTTTGTAAAAACCAGCCATAAAGAAATTCCCTGACCTACCTTGTTTGGCTGTAGGTCATCAGGCTCCCATTCCAGAGAGGGTCCTGCCCCACACCCAGAAGGAATGAAGGCTGCACAGAGAGGCCAAGAAGGACCTGCACAGAACCCCCAGGGTCTCCCCACTCAGTCCATCAGCATCAGATCAGGGCCTTTTTGTCCAGTCCTATCTCTACACGGTTGTCCACATTCTGTTGAACCTAAGCATCAAAACTGACGTCTGCATCTTTGGGTCTTCATTCTGAAGGCTCCCATGTAACATAAAACTATGATCAAATAAATTTGTATGCCTTTTCTCCTATTAATTTGGCTTTTGTCAGTTGATTTTCCACAGCTCTTTAGAGAGCGAAGGAGAAATTTTCCATTGGCCCCCAACAGAATATTTTTTGTTTGTTTGTTTTTGGGATTTTTTCAGATAGTGACTTGCTCTGTCTCCCAGGCTGGAGTCCAGTGGCACAATCATGGTTCACTCAACCTGTTGGCAGCCTCAACCTCCTGGGCTCAAGTGATCCTCTTGCCTTAGCCTCCCAAGTAGCTGGGACTACAGGCGTCCGCCACCATGCCCGGCTAATTTTTTGTATTTTTTAGTAGAGACGGGGTTTCACCGTCTCTATCTCCTGACCTTGTGATCCACCCGCCTCGGCCTCCCCAAGTGCTGGGATTACAGGTGTGAGCCACTATGCCCAGCCAAAATCTGAGTTTCTTAATATAACTTATAAAATCTGGCTCTCTGATCCCTGCTCACCCTGTGGCTTCCTTCCCCTCTCCTCAATCCCAGCCCTGACCCTTCCTCCCATGTGCCCGGGCCCATGGCTCCTTCTGAGAAGCACACTGCCTGGACAGGCATCGCTTCCTCTGCATCCCGCTCTCCCTCCCTTCTCCCTCCCCCCTCCCTCCCCCTCCCCCTCCCCCTTCCCTCCCCTTCCCCCTTCCCTCCTCTTCCCCCCTCCCCCTCCCCCCACTCTGTCCCTCCCTCCCCCGCCTCCCAGCAGAGCTCCCTGGTGCACAGCTGCCCCTTCCCCGCCACCCCCCCACCCGCCACCGCCACCGTGAGTGCCAGGAGGCAGCTGCTCTCACTCCCCTTTTACAGTCCATCCATGGTGCTTGGTGCCTGGTGGCGTTGTGATGAAGGAAGATTCCTCTTAGAGAAGGCATCTTGTACCCCAGTGTGGATCTTATCAGGTTGGACACGTCATTCCCCTCGAATGAAAGTTCCCAGGCGGGAAGTGAGTTTTACCTTATCATGTGGACGTGTGGACCTTATCAGGTTAGACATGTCATTCCCCTAGAATGGAAGTTCCAGGTGGGAAGTGAGTTTTATCCTTGTGCTTGTGTCCTGATCCGGTTCCTGGTGCAGAGTAGACACCTGGATGGCTACTAGTTCAGTGAAGGAGTCATTTGGATCCCATAGTCAGCATCTTCAATGAATGTGTCGGAATCTGCCTCTTCAATGAATTTGGAAAAGTTGTTTGAAAGGCTTCAATGGTTTAGTGAATTTTAAATACAGCTATCTGAATCAATATTGATGTAAAAACAGTTTTGTTTTTTTTTTTTGAGACAAGGTCTCACTTTGTCATCCAGGCTGAAAGGCAGTGGTACATTCATGGCTTACTGCAGCCTCGACCTCCTGGGCTCAAATGATCCTCCCACCTCAGCCCCCCAAGTAGCTGGAACTACAAGCATGCGCCACCATGCCTAGGTAATTTTTTGTATTTTTGGTAAAGATGGGGTTTTACCATGTTGCCCAAGCTGGGAAAACAGCATTCTTTTTTTTTTTTTTTCCTGAGACAGAGTCTCACTCTGTCTCTCGGGCTGGAGTGCAGTGGTGTGATCTCGGCTCACTGCCACCTCCACCTCCCAGGCTTAAGCGATTCTTGTGCCTCAGCCTCCCGAGTAGCTGGTATTACAGGCATGTGCCACCATGCCTGGCTAATTTTTGTATTTTTAGTAGAGATGAGGTTTCACTATGTTGTCCAGGCTGGTCTCGAACTCTTGGCCTCATGTGATCCACCCGCCTCAGCCTCCCAAAGTGCTGGGATTACAGGTGTGAGCCACTGTGACCGGCCAAAAACAGCATTCTTCTTCTTTTTTTTTTTTTTTGAGATGGAGTCTCGCTCTGTCGCCCAGACTGGAGTGCAGTGGTGCGATCTTGGCTCACTGCAACCTCCGTCTTCCAAGTTCAAGTGATTTTCCTGCCTCAGCCTCCCAAGTAGCTGGGATTACAGGTGCATGCCACCACGCCCGGCTAATTTTTGTATTATTTAGTAGAGACGGGTTTCACCATATTGGTCAGGCTGGTCTTGAACTCCTGACCTCTGGTGATCCACCCCCCTTGGCCTCCCCAAGTGCTGGGATTACAGGCGTGAGCCACTGCACCCAATCAACAGCATTCATTTTTATGAGACTAATAAGTCAATTGTTGGAAGCAAAAGGAATCTCATACTGGAAATCTTTAGCATCCTTCTGCACTAAAAGCCAAAGTTGACAAAGAATGGCACCTTATTTCATGATTAGCCTTTATGATTTGATGTTGCAATAGTTATAAAAAGCTTTTTAAAATAAGGTCTTTTTTTCTTATTCTTTTTTTCCTGTGAACATCATAGTTTTGTGTTTTATTAGACAGTCCTTTAAATAAAAATGTTGATAAAGATCACTCTCCAAGTCCTACCACACACAGGGCACACATAACCTGCCCTGGCTGCGGTAGGCATCTCTCACCCACATACGGAAACATCTTCCTGTGGGGGAAGATGCCCACTTTAGTAGTCATCCGCCCCTCACATCAAAACTTTCCATCAGAGTGATATCTTCCACTAAACAAAAAAAATCAAAACTTTCTTCTGAAAAAAACCTGAGCTTGTTTTTAGCATTTAGAAAATGATTTATAATTTTTATATCCCTAAATATGCTAATTTATTTTTAATCATAGAAATTTACATTTATTTCTATTAAACCGAATTATGGAACTTTCTAAATTAAACCCAGAAGGAGATCATTTTATTCTGTCTCAATGTTCCTTCCTTATTAATTGTCATTTAGGGGGAGCAATGACTCACATGCCAAGTTCCTGTGTTTTTCATTTATAGCTTTTGCACATGATACCAGAATAGGCTATGATAAAAATATCACAGTCTGTATCATAAACACAGCCTCCTTTATTCATAGAATAAACTGTGGATTTTCGGTTTGTAATCTGGGACACATGACAGCCTGGCTCGGTTATCTTGGATACCCTAACCCTGTGGGGCATGACCAGTCTCTTTCTGTTTGTGGATAGTGAACAGTAGGTAATTAAACACCATGTGTCTAAAGCCAAGAGGAGAAATCACTTTAGAACTTACAGCATCATGATTCGGAAAGACAAAAATATTCACACCTAGCTTTGTTCCTGAAATGGCACCAGTATACTTCCTAAGCTTTGCTTTGCCTACTATTTGGCAAGAATTGTACAGCCAATAATTGTTCTCTTATTCTTATTGGAACACCAGATGACTCAATTCTGTAAAATTATCAACTCTCCCTAAATTGGCCTGTAGATTTAATGAAATTCCAATCTAAATCTTTTCAAATTCAGCTTCTAAAATTTATATTGAAGAATAAAGAACCAAGAATAACCAAGACATCTCTTTTCTTTTTTTTTCCTGAGACAGAGTTTCATTGTCACCCAGGCTGGAGTGCAATGGTACGATCTTGGCTCACTGCAACCTCCGCCCCCCGGATTCAAGCAATTCTCCTGCCTCAGCCTCCCAAATAGCTGGGATTACAGGCACATGCCACCATGCCTGGCTAATTTTTGCATTTTTTAGTAGAGATGGGGTTTCACCATGTTAACCAGGCTGGTCTCAAACTCCTGACCTCTGGTGATCCACCCATGTCAGCCTCCCAAAGTGCTGGGATTACAGGCGTGAGCCACCATGCCTGGCCTAGCTAAAACATTTCTGAAGTAGAAAAAGAAGGTGGAGGGAGATGTCCTACCAGATATCGAGAGCTGTTGCAAAGCTATTGTAATAAACACAGTGTGATACTGGCACAGGATAGACAAACTGACAATGGAAAAGAACAGGGAGCCCAGAAGCAGACCCATGGCCGTATGGAAACTTGATGGATGGTAGATGAGATTGCAGACCCGCAGGAAAAAGATGAAGTATTGAATACATGGCTCACGACCAGTGGTTACCTATATACAAGGCATGGAATCGGATCACTACCTCCCAACAGGCACAAAAGCCAATTCCTGATACGTTAGACTTAAAGATGAAAGACAAAACTTAAAACTTTTGGAATAAAATGTGAGCAAACCTCTTTATAGTATTGGGGCAGAAAAGGATTTCTTTAGCCAGGCAAGAAAAAATATTAACCATATGAGAAAACAGTTATAAATTTAACCAAATCAAATGAAGAACTTTTTGCTTATTACCAGAAAGACCAAGAAATACACCATTAATTAGAGAAAAACAGGAGGGGCACGGTGGCTCACGTCTGCAATTCCAGCACTTTGGAAGGCTGAGGTGGGAGGATCACTTGAGCTCAGGAGTTCAAGACCAGCCTGGGCAACACAGTGAAACCTCACCTCTGCTAAAAATAAAAATAAAAAAGAATTTTATTAAAAATTTTAAAAAGGGAAAAATAAATTACAAAGGAGATATATATATATATATATATATATTTTTTTTTTTTTTTGAGACAGAATTTCACTCTTGTCACCCAGTCTGGAGTGCAATGGCACAATCTTGGCTCCCTGCAACCTCTGCCTCCTGGGTTCAAGTGATTCTTCTGCCACAGCCTCTGGAGCAGCTGGGGTTACAGGTACCCCCCACCACACCCGGCTAATTTTTGTATATGTTTAGTAGAGATGGGGTTTCACCGTGTTGGCCAGGCTGGTTTTGAACTCCTGACCTCAGATGATCCACCCACCTCAGCCCCGCAAAGTGCTGGGATTACAGGCGTGAGCCACCGTGCCTGGCCACACAGAAGATATTTTTTAACACATATAACTGACCAAAGATTATTATCTAGAATACATAAAGACCTTTTAGGAATCAGGACAAACAACCACGTTTGGGTTTGTTTGTTTCTGAGAAAAGGTTTTTCTCTGTTGCCCAGGCTGAAGTGTAGTGATGCGGTCCCAGCTCACTGCAACCTCTGCCTCCCAGGCTCAAAGCGAGCCTCCTGAGTAGCTGGGACTTAAGGTGCACACCACCACACCCGGCTAATTTTTGTATTTTTTGTAAAGACAGGGTTTCGCCATGTTGCCAAGGCTGGTCTCGAACTCCTGGGCTCAAGCGATCTGCCCACCTTGGCCTCCCAAAGAGCTGGGACTACAGGCGTGAGCCACTGCACCTGGCCCCAAGTTTTTTTGCAAATGGGCAAAAAAGCATGAGCAAGCATTTTTTAAAAAAAATAAACACAAATGATATATAAATATGTGACAAGGTGCTCATCAGTAACCAAGCAAATGCAAACTAAGACCACAGTGAGATCTCATTTTATACCCACTGGCTTGGCAAAATTAAGGGCACCTGATAGTACCAAAGGGTGGCAAGGATGTGGATCAATGGGATACTTACATGACACTTATATGACTGACAGGAGTACATTAGGACAGCCACTTTGAAAAGCAATTTGGCACTGCAGTAGACTATTGTTCAGAAATATTTTCTCCTCTCCCCTATTTAAAGATTATACTTTTCTGCCCTATTGATGCCTGGCTTGGCTGCATGATTTCCTCTAAAGGTTATAGTAGAACCAACTAAATAGGAGCAGAAGTGACAGATATCCTTTTGCCATGCAATGGCTAATGTTCCAAATAGAAGCTGTTCCCTCCACCTAAATCCCAGAGTAAAATAACATGGGACAGAGGCATGCAAGCTTGCAATAGGCATGTCATACAAAAGTGTAAGAAATGGCCAGGCATGGTGGCTCGTGCCTGTAATCCCAGCACTTTGGGAGGCTGAGATGGGCAGATCACCTGAGGTTAGGAGTTCGAGACCAGCCTGGACAACATGGTGAAACCCCGTCTCTACTAAAAATACAAAAATTAGCCAGGCATGGTGGCACATACCTGTAGTCCCAGCTACTCAGGAGGCTGAGGCAGGGAGATCACTTGAACCTGGGAGGCGGAGGTTGCAGTGAGCCAAGATTGTACCACTGTACTCCAGCCTGGGAGACAGAGTGAGACACTGTCTCAAAAAAAAAAAAAAAAAAAAGAAAAGAAAAGAAAAAAAGAAACACATCTTTGTTGCTTTGTTGTAATCCATTAAGAGTTGGGGAATTATTTGTTACTTCTGCATAACTTAGCATGTCCTAACTGATGTAGGCACCAGCTCGTAAAGTTGAGCATCACATGCCCTAGGACCCAGCAGTTCCACTTTTAGAAACTTTCCCTGGAGACACTTCTGCAGAGGAGATACATAAAATAACATCTATGACAACATTGCCCATGATTGTGAAACACCTGGCAAAAACCTAACGTCTCTTGGTAGAGGATGGATCTATAAATAATGGCATATTTCCATCAGAGTCAAGACAAATGCACTAAAGCTATACATGACAACACAATGAGTCTTTTTTTTTTTTTTTTTTTTTTTTTTTTGAGACAGTCTTGCTCTTGTCGCCCAGGCTGGAGTGCAGTGGTGCGATCTCGGCTCACTGCAACCTTTGCCTCCCTGGTTCAAGCCATTCTCCTGCTTCATCCTCCCAAGTAGCTGGGATTACAGGCACCCGCCACAACGCCTGGCTAATTTTTGTATTTTTTGTAGAGACAGGATTTCACCATGTTGGCCAGTCTTGTCTCGAACTCCTGACCTCAGGTGATCCACCTGGCTCGCCCTCCCAAAGTGCTGGGATTACAGGCATAAGCCACCATGCCTGGCCACAGTAAGTCTTATAAATATAATTTTGAGTGATTCAGGCAAGTCACAGAAGTCTCCATACAGCCCAATACAATTTTCATAAAGCTCAAAAACAAGCAAAACTAAATAACGTAGTTTTAGGATACATAATTATATGATAAATGATTTTTTTAAGCAAGGGAAAGATAGACTCAAAATTCCTAAGAGAGGCTGCCTGGGGATAGGCAGAAAACAGCACGTGAGGGGAGAAAGCAGCACGTGGATGGCAGCTCTGACCTTGACTTTGACCCTGTAAGTGTTCAGACATTAAATATTCTAGGATTTGTGGTCTATGGAGTCTCTGTCACACCTACTCAACACTGCTCTTGTAGTGCAAAGCCAGTCTTAGTACATAAATAAATGTGTGTGGCTGTGTTCCAGTAGAACTTTACCTGTTGACTCTGAAATTTCAGTTTTATATAATCTTATGTGCCATAAGCTGTTATTCTTCTTTTGATTACTTTTAAATTATTTAAAAATGTAAAAGCTGGCTGGGCCCAGTGGGTCATGCCTGTAATCCCAGCACTGGGGGAGGCCGAGGTGGGTGGATCACTTGAGGCCAGGAGTTCGAGATCAGCCTGACCAACATGGTGAAACCCCGTCTCTACTAAAAATATAAAAATTAGTCAGGTGCAGTGGTGCGCACCTGTAATCCCAGCCACTCTGGAAGCTGAAGCATGAGAATTGCTTGAACCGGGAGGCAGAGTTTGCAGTGAGCCAAGATCGCACCACTGCCCTCCAGCCTGGGCGACAAAGTGAGACCCTGTCTCAAAAAAAATAAAATAAATAAAATTTAAAAAGCTATCCTTAGATCATAAGCCAAACAATGGCAGGCATGCCAGGTTTGCACCTGTAATCCCAGCTACTTGGGAGACTGAGGTGAGTGGATCACTTGAGCCCAGGAGTTTAAGGCTAAAGTGTGCTATGATTGTGCCTGTGAATAGCCACTCCATTCCAGCCTGGGCAACATAGCAAGACTGTCTCAAGCAAACAAACAAACAAACAAAGGTAAATGGTGCACCAGGTTTGGCCATGGGAGTTTGGCGGCCCCCACTCTAGTACTGTGGTAGGACAATGAGCTCACAGGTGTTTATTTTCTCACTGTACTTCATACTTATCATATGCAGTTCATTTATTGGCTTTTGTATAAAATATTATGTTAAAAGTTAAGAATTTTTAGAATGTAACCTGGCTTAAAAGGGAGCAGGACAAAGGCAGAAGGTGTGAGGATGGAGAAGACCATAGGATATACAGACACTTGAACTCTTTCCAAAACTTCCTCCAGGCCTGAGGTTTTTTGCCCTTGACCCTAAACTCAGGCACTCTGCTCATACTCCCCCTGACGGTGGAGCATGTCGTGTTACATGACAGAACCCACGGAAACTTTAGTCGGGTACTTACTGCACCTCGTGGCTTATTGTCATATGTCATATTAGCACCAAAAAACAAACCTGCATTGATTTTGATTATAATTGTAGTTGGACCACTGGACTACGTAATTGAATTTAAACTATAATTTTCTTTGGATTTCAAAAAAACTAGCTCAAGCCTGTTAAGTGGTATCTAGAAAATGCTTTTTTTTATCACCGGCTCTGTCCTCATCTGTCTGTTCTGTTAAAAGTGGTGCATTATTTTGGCCGGGCCTGGCAGCTCATGTCTGTAATCCCAGCACTTTGGGAGGCCAAAGTGAGCCTAGGAGTTTGAGACCAGCCTGTACAACATGGTGAAATGCCATCTCTACCAAACAAAAAACAAAAAACAAAAAAGTTAGTCAGCTGTGGTGGCTCTTCCTTGTAGTTCCAGCTACTCAGGAGACTGAGGCGGGAGGATCACTTGAGCTCCCAGAGTTCAAGGCTGCAGAGACCCGTGATGGTGCCACTGCACTCCAGCCTGGGTGACAGAGTGAGACCCTGTAAAAAAAAAAAAAAAAAAAAAAGTGGTGCATTTTTAAAGGCCAACTCATTGGCATTTAGAAAAGAACATGTGTTGGGGGAATCCTGGGTATTATGTAGGATGGTGTTCTTGATTTTGAAAGCTGTGATAGCGGATGACTCATATTTCCTTGCTTCTTTTCAAGAAAGTCCCAACAGCCCTATTGACTTCCATTTCACAGTTCACATCCTTCTTCTTCTTCTGGAAATCGGCAGCTACAGCCATCTTCCTCTTGAGTAGTTTGTACTGGTCTCATAAATGCTAAAAAAAAAAATTTTAAGATACATATATTTTGTTGTCTATTTGACTCATTTAACATTTATTTTGCATAAAGTATAGCTGCAGAACATCTCTAAGCAGCAAACATTCTCCCCTTTAATTTTAACAAACTCAGCCAGGCATGGTGGCTCATGCCTATAACCTCAGCACTTTGGAAGGCTGAGGTGGGCAGATCACTTGAGGTCAGGAGTTCGAGACCAGCCTGGCCAACATAGCAAAACCCCATCTCTACTAAAAATACAAAAATTAGCCAGGCATGGTGGTGCACATCTATAATCCCAGCTACCCAGGAGGCTGAGGCAGGAGAATTGCTTGAACCCAGGAGACAGAGATTGCAGTGAGTCGAGAGGGCACCATTGCACTCCAGCCTGGATGACAACAACGAAACTCTGTCTCAAAAAAACCAAAAAACAAAAACAGGCCGGGCGCAGTGGCTCATGCCTGTAATCCCAGCACTTTGGGAGGCTGAGGCAGGTGGATCACAAGGGCAGGCGTTCAAGACCAGCCTGGCCAAGATGGTGAAACCCCGTCTCTACTAAAAATACCAAAAAAATTAGCTGGGCATGGTGGTGGGCGCCTGTAATCCCAGCTACTAGGGAGGCTGAGGCAGAGAATCGCTTGAACCTGGGACGTGGAGGTTGCAGTGAGCTGAGATTGCGCCACTGCACTCCAGCCTGGGCGACAGAGTGAGAATCCATCTAAAAAATAATAATAATAGTAATAATAACTTTAACAAACTCATCCACAAGAGAGGTAACAGCAAGGATGAACTTCCTCTAGAGATTATTTGAAATTTGTTTCCTTTTATCAAATATTTGTATTGGTCTTTAAGAACTATTTTCTTTATTGTCTACATTAGCTAAAAAAAAGTCTTAAGCATGAATCACTAAAGCATAAAATATTAGCCATATCCCAATCATAGCTCTAGTTTCAATTCAACAGCACTTATTTTCGTCTTGAGGGTTACTGAGATTTGAGATCCGATGGTTTCTTTGGAACACAATGCTATGACTCCAAGAATGTGAAGGTATCCCCACTACTTGCATCTGTTAGGAACCAAGAACTGATCTGTGCGTGAGCTGCCAGGCTTTCTTTTACATGTTAGTGAAGTGTTTGTGTTACTGCTCAGCAAATTTCAATCCTAAGCAGATATTTATTTACAGACTGGCAAGGCAAAAAGTCCTACCCCAATTTCATAGGCTTGTTGCTGTAAAAAATAACCTAAACCAAATAACCACACCATCTCCTAGAACTTATGAAAAACTGGCAAGATGTTCAGAAATACCAACGGGATGTCTTTTGAAATTGTTCCAAGGATGAATTTCAAAATGGAGATCGCTTCTGGAAAGATTGAGATGTCATGTTTTCCGTATTTGTCCTGCTGAGTACTGCTGAAAACCTCCCAGAAAGGCAGAGAGAGGAAAGCCAATTGGGTCAGGATCTCCAGACCCAAGAAACAACATGGCAATGGGTTTCTTTCTGCCTCATTTCCCTCTGACTGGGAACTAGAGAAGCAGCACTCTAAAAATGCCAATAGCGTGGACAAAACAAAGCAAAAACCAAGAAGAGGCCAGGCGTGGTGACTCACATCTGTAATCCCAGCACTTTGGGAAGCCAAAGCAAGCAGATCATCTGAGGTCAGGAGTTCGAGACCAGCCTGGCCAACATGGTGAAACCCTGTCTCCACCAAAAACACAAAAATTAGCTGGGCATGGTGGTGCTCACCTGTAATCTTAGCTACTCAGGAGTCTGAGGCAGGAGAATGGCTTAAACCCAGGAGGCAGAGGTTGCAGAGAGCCGAGACTGCACCACTGCACTCCAGCCTGGGCAACAGAGCAAGACTCCATCTCAAAAAAACACACAAAGAACTAAGAAGAGCTTGTACTCTCTAGTTATGAGACTAGGAAAGGGGCAGCATAGCAAGACTAAAAACTTCTTTTTTTTTCGAGATGGAGTCTCACTCTGTTGCCCAGGCTGGAGTGCAATGGCGCGATCTTGGCTCACTGCAACCTCCGTCTCTCGGGTTCAAGCGATTCTCTTGCCTCAGTCTCCTGAGTAGCTGGGACTACAGGCGCCCGCCACCAGGCCCGGCTAATTTTTGTATTTTTAGTAGAGATGGGGTTTCACCATATTGGCCAGGCTGGTCTCAAACTCCTGACCTTATGATCTGCCCATCTTGGCCTCCCAAAGTGCTGGGATTACAGGCGTGAGCCACCACACCCGGCCCAAAACTTCTAGACAATAACCACTCAATTCTAACAAAACACCACAAAAAACACCGTGGCTCTGCCTGCAAGCCCACCAGGAAAGACTGAGTAGAGAGCCTGGACTTCCGCCCTCACGGTGGATTAAGGCTCATCTCCCCCTCCCTCCTGGGGTGGTGTCAGAGGAGGCCTAGTGGGAGCCGGAACTCCCACGTGTCTAGCAGTAAAAAGGAGACCCTCACCCTCCAAGAGGTAGCGCATAGAACCCAAACTTCCTCCACCCCTGCCTGGCCGTAACGAGCTGCCCATCCTCCTTCCTTCCCTAGAGTGATATCAAAGGAACCCTGAGAAAATACAAGATCTAAATTAGATCCAGAAACTGGGCGTGGGGGCTCATGCCTGGAATCCCAGTACTATGGGGGCTAAGGCAGGAGGATTGCTTGAGTCCAGGAGTTCTAGACCAGCTTGGGTAACACAGCAAGACCCTGTCTCTACAAAACATTTAAAAATTAGCCAGGGGTGCTGGCACATGGCTGCGGTCTCAGCTACTCTCGAAGCTGAGGTGGGAGGATCACTTGAGCCCAAGAGGTTGAGGCTGCATTGAGCCGTGATCATGCCACTGCACTCCCGCCTGGGTAATAGAGCAAGCAAGACCCTGTCTTCTAAAAATTTTTTTTTTTTACTTAGGCCTAAATCTAACAAAACACATACAGAACTTGTATAGTGAAAATTACAAAATGCTGGTGAAATAAATTTCTAAATGTATAAATGAAGAGACATACTATGTTCCTGCATTGGAATACAGTCATACAGTGTATAACGATGTTTTGGTCAAAAACAGATGGCATATATGATCGTGGTCCCATAAGATTATAGTGGAGCTGAAAAGTTCCTATTGCCTCGTGATGTCCAACCATCATAACATTGCAGCACAGCTCATTGCTCACATTTGTGGTGATACTGATGTAAAAAACCTACTGAGCTGCCAGTTGTATATAGTGTAGCATATGCAATTATGTACAGCACATAATACTTGACAATGACAATAAATGACTATGTTAGTAGTTTATGGACTTACTATACCATACTTTTTATAGTTATTTTAGAGCATATTCCATATATATATATATATATATATATATATATATATATATATATGTAAAACCAGTTAAGGCCGGACGTGGTGGCTCACACCTGTAATCCCAGCCCTTTGGGAGGCCAAGGCAGGTGGATTGCCTGAGCTCAGGAGTTCGAGACTAGCCTGGGCAATATGGTGAAACCCTGTCTCTACTAAAGTACAAAAAATTAGCCAGGCATGGCGGCATGCACCTGTAATCGCAGCTACTCGGGAGGCTGAGACAGGAGAATCCCTTGAACCCGGGAGGCAGAGGTTGCAGTGAGCCGAGACCGCCCCATTGCACTCCAGCCTGGCTGACAGAGCAAGACTCCTCTCAAACAAAAAACAAACAAACAAACAAAAACCAGTTAATTATAAAACAGCCTCAGGCAGGTCCTTTGGGAGGTATTCCAGAGGAAGACATTGTTCTCATAGGAGATAACAGCTACATGTATGTTTTTTGCCCCAAAGATCTTCCAGTGGGACAAGATGTGGAGGTGGCAGACACCAACTCTGTGTGGGTCTAGGCTAATATGTGTGTTTGTGTCTTAGTTTTTCACAAAAAAGTTTAAAAAGTAAAAAACAATTTAAAAACTTTTAAATAGATAAAAGCTTATAGAATAAGGAAATAAAGAGAAAATATTTTTGTACAGCTGTACAATGTGCTTGTGTTTTCAGCTAAGAGTTCTTACAAAACAGTCAAAAAGTTAAAAAAATTTTTTTAAGTTTATAGGCCAGGTGCGGTGGCTCATGCCTGTAATCCCAGCACTTTGGGAGGCCGAGGTGGGCAGATTACCAGAGCTCAGGAGTTTGAGACCAGCCTGGCCAACATGGTGAAACCCCATCTCCAATATAAAAATTAGCCAGGCGTGGTGGCAGCTGCCTGTAGTCCCAGCTACTTGGGGGGCTGAGGCAGGAGAATCACTTGAACCTGGGAGGTGGAGGCTGCAGTGAGCCAAGATCTTGCCACTGCATTCCAGCCTGGGCAGCAGAGCCTGCCTCAAAAAAAAAAAAAAAATTAAAGTTTATGGAGTAAAAAGTTACAGTAAGCTAAGGTTAATTTATTATTGAAGAAAGAAAACATTTTAAATAAATTTAGGTTAGCTTAAGTGTACAGTGTTTGTAAGACTACAGTGATATACAGCAGAGGTCCCCAGCCTTTTTGGCAAGAGGGACCAGTTTTGTGGAAGACAATTTTTCCATGGACTGGGTGGGTGGGGGGATGGTTTCAGGATGATTCAAGCACATTACATTTATTGTGCACTTTATTATTATTACGTTGTAATATATAATGAAATAATTACACAACTCCCCATAATGTAGAATCAGTGGGATCCCTGAGCTTGTTTTCCTACAACTAGACAGTCCCATCTGGGGGTGATGGGAAACAGTGACAGATCATCAGGTACTAGATTCTCATAAGGAGCATGCAACCTGATCCCTCGCTTGTGCAGTTTACAATAGGATTCATGCTCCTATGAGAATCTAATGCTGCTGCTGATCTGACAGGAGGCGGAGATAAGGCGGTAATGCAAGTGATGGGGAGCAGCTATAAATACAGAGGAAGCTTCACGTGCTCGCCCACCACTCTCCTCCTGCTGTGTGGCCCGGTTTCTAATGGAGTCTCACTCTGTTGCCCAGCCAGGAGTGCAGTGGTGCGATCACGGCTCACTGCAACCTCTGCCTATCAGGTTCAAGGGATTCTCCCACCTCAGCCTCCCGAGTAGCTGGAATTACAGGCACGCGCCACCACACCCAGATAATTTTTGTATTTTTAGTAAAAACAGGGTTTCACCATGTTGGCCAGGCTAGTCTTGAACTCCTGACCTCAGGTGATCTGCCCACCTTGGTCTCCCAAAGTGTTGGGATTACAGACATGAGCCACTGGGCCTGGCAAAGATCATATTATTTTCACGGTACCTCTTCTATGTTTAGATATGTTTAGCTACACAAATACCATTATGTTACAGTTGCCTATGGTATTCGGTACAGTCACATGCCCTACAGGTTTGTAGCATAGAAGCGATAGGCTATACCATCCAGCCTAGGTGTATGGTAGGCTGTACCATCTAGGTTTGTGTAAGTGCCCTCTGTGATGTTCACACAACAACGAAATCACCTAACAACACATTTCTCAGAACTACCCCTGTCGTTAAGTGATACGTGACTGTACTTCACATAGTAAAGTTGTTAATTTGCCCCAAACTGAGACGCAGATTTAACACAATTGTTATCAGAATCCCAGCTGGCTTTTTGTAGATATAGATATTATCCTAAAATGTATGTGGAAATGCAAAGGAACTAGAATAGATAAAACAATTTTGAAATGAAATAATAAAGCGGGAGAGACTACCACCCTCTGCCCAATTTCAGTATTTATGTATAACTACAGTAATCAAGGCTGTGTGGTATCGGCAGAAGAAGAAACACAAGGATCAATGGAACAGAAGAGGGAAACCAGATGGCCCCACATAATTGCAGCCAACTGACTTTTGACAAAGGTACAATGAAAGATGACTAATGTTTTCCACTAGTGGTGCTAGAGCAATTGGACGTCCATAGGCCAGCAACAACAACAACAAAAAACTTGGCTAAAACCTTTCACACCTTATATGAAAAATTTAAAACGAATCAAGGCTGAGCACAGTGGCTCACACCTGTAATCCCAGCCCTTTGGGAGGCCAAGGCAGGAGGACTGTTTGAGGCCAGGAGTTCAAGACCAGCCTGGGCAACATGGTGAGACTGTCTTAAAATAAAAAAAAAAATTACTCAGGCATGCAGAGAGCCAAAGCCCATGAGACGTGACCAACTCAACATTCCGCTGGAGGCTGTATGATCAAACAGCAAAGTGTTCATCATGAATGCAAGATGTGAGCAAACTCACACTGCCCTGCCACCAAAAGGTTTGCTGAGGGACACTACTCCCTGGCTCCTTGAAGTTATCTATTGAGAAATCTAGCACCTATTGTTCAAAGGATGCAGTCTCACAAGCCTGCTGTGAACCAAACACCAAACGGCTAACTGACAATTACCTGACAACTATCCCCGCTTTCTCACTATCTCTTTTGCCTAATAAATACGGAGGGCTGCGTAAAGCTCAGGGCCCTTGTCCACTAGAGGCAAGATGCCCCCTGACCCCTTCTTCCAAATATACTCTTTTGTCGCTTGTATTTTATTCCCACATTCACCCCCTTTGTTCAGTCCAATAGGTCCGCGGCAAGTGCTGGCACACTCCTGTAGTCCCAGCTACTTGGGAGGCCAAGGAGGGAGGATCACTTGAGCCCAGGAGGTGGAGGCTGCAGTAAGCCATGATCACACCACTGCACTCCAGCCTGGGTGACAAGGCAGAGACCCTGTCTCAGAAAAAAAAAAAAAAATCAAGATTTAAATATGAAATAGAAAACCGTAAAAGTTATAAGAGATAGAGGGAAAAAACACCTAAATCTTTGAGACCCAGGACTCAATGAAGAATTCTTAGACATGACTCCATAAATGAAAAAATCCATAAATTGGACTTCATCAAAATTAAAATAGCTTTTCTCTGTGGAAGAGCCTGTGAAGAGGATGAGAAGGCAAGCTACTGACTGGGAGAAAATATTTGTAAACCATATATATGCCAAAGGACTCCTATCTAGGAAATATAAAGAACTCTTGAATCTCAACAGCAAAACAAACAGATAATCCAACTAGAAAATAGGCGAAGACCTGAACAACACTTCACTGAAGAAGATATGAAGATGGAAAATAAGCACATGAAAAGATGTCCACCCATAAGGGAAATGCAAATTAAAGCCTCAAGGAGATGTCACTACACACCTATTAGAACAGCTGAAATAAAAACTGTGGCAATGCAAAATGCAAGCAAGGATGCAGAGAAACTCCGATGAGAATGTAAAATGATATACTTCCTCTGGAAAATAGTTTGACAACTTCTCAAAAACTAAACAAGCACCAAACATATAGCCCAGCAATTGCACTCCTGAGCATTTATCGTAGAGATACAAAAATGCATGTCCACAGAAACCCGTAAATAATTATTCCTCACAGCTTTATATGTAATAGTCAAAACAGGAAGCAAACAAAATATCTTTTAATAGTTGCATAGTAAAACAAACTGTGGCACAAGCGTATCGTGGAATACTATTCAGCAAGGAAAAAGAATGAACCATTGAAACACATAGCAACTTGGATGGATATCAAGGGCATTGTGCTGAGTGAAAAAGCAAAATCTTAAAAAAGTTCACGTTTGTGAAAGTTGTCAGAATCAAAATGGAGTTTGTCCAGGTTTTGTGTCAAAACCCTGACAAATGGGCCAGGCATGGTGGCTCATGCCTGTAATCCCAGCACTTTGGGAGATCGAGGCAGGCAGATCACATGAGGCCAGGAGTTCAAGACCGGCCTAGCCAACATGGCAAAACCCCGTCTCTACTATAGCCTGGCATGGTGGCGGCTGCCTGTAATCCCAGCTACTCAGGAGGCTGAGGCACGAAAATCGATTGAACCCAGGAGGCGGAGGTTGCAGCGAGTGGAGATCATGCCACTGCACTCCAGCCTGAACGACACAGGGAGATCCTGTCTCAAAAACAAACAACAACAACAATAACAAAACCCTGACAAATGGAGCCAGGGAAGGCCATGAAGGGGGTTTCTTATGCATGCATGCCTGATGAAAACAACTATCACAAAAGATATCACAAAAGATGGCAGAAACCACAACCTTGCACCAAGGCTACTGTATCTTACACAAAAAAATACTTCTGCCGGTATTGATCTTTGTAGCAAAGGATAATTGTTTCAAAATAACTTACATAACCGTCCTCAGTTTTTCTTTTTTTTTTCTTTTTTCTTTTTGAGACAGAGTCTTGCTCTGTCGCCCAGGCTGGAGTGGAGTGCAGGATGCGATATCAGCTCACTGCAACCTCCGCCTCCCAGGTTCAAGCAATTCTTGTGCCTCAGCCTCCCAAGTGTCTGGGATTACAGGCATGTGCCACCATGCAGGGCTAACTTTTTGTATTTTTAGTAGAGATGGGGTTTCACCATGTTGGCCAGGCTGGTCTCGAACTCCTGACCTCAGGGTGATCCATCCGCCTCAGCCTCCCGAAGTTCTGGGATTATAGGCATGAGCCACTGTGCCCGGCCTCTCATTTTTTCTTTTAAAAACTCTTGTTACCTTTACCTCCCTGAATACACCCACCGTATTCCCACTGCAATGCTACTCCTGAAAAAATATCATACTCTTTTAGAGAGCCTCTCTCTGTCTATGATTTAACTTGACACATACCGTATGATTCTATTTATACCATATTCCTTAAATAACAAAAGTATAGAGATGGAAGACAGATAAGTGGTTGCCAGGGGATGGTGGGGAGAGGGAGAGGACCTGACTAGAAAGGAATAGTGGGAGGAGATCTCTGCAGTGATGGATAGTTCTGATTTTACTGTGCTGGTTGTTATATGACTCCACATGTGTGATAAAGGGACAAACAACTACACACGCACACTATGCCAATGTCAATTTCCTGCTTTGCCATTGTACTGGAGGATGGAACCCAGAAACGGCATGAGAGATGTTCCTGTCTTGGCAAATTCCTGTGAATCTATAATTATGTCAAAATCGAAAGTTCTTTTGAATGACCTAAAACCTTTTTTTTTTTTTTGAGACGGAGTTTCGCTCTTGTTGCCCAGGCTGGAGTGCAATGGCACGATCTCAGTTCACTGCAACCTCCACCTCCCGGGTTCAAGCGATTCTCCTGTCTCAGCCTCCTGAGTAGCTGGGATTACAGGCACGCACCACCACGCCTGGCTAATTTTTTGTATTTTTAGTAAAGACGGGGTTTCACCATGGCCAGGCTGGTGTTGAACTCCTAACCTCAGGTGATCTGCCCACCTCAGCCCCCTAGAGTGCTAGGATTACAGGCGTGAGCCACAGCGCCCAGCCAGAAGGAAGGCTTCCCTGACCAGGAATCGAACCTGGGTCGCGATGGTGAGTGCGGAATCCTAACCACTAGACCACCAGGGAGTGTCCTAAAAACTTTTAAAAAATGGATTACGGTTCCACTGAAACTCACTAATTACTCATAAATACTTTTGAAAAGCATTTTATAACGAACTTTGTTGCAGTCTGGGATGTGGATGGAACTTTGTTGCAGAGATACTCTTTTAAATCAGGATTAAGTCCAGCACTTTGGGAAACCGAGGTGGGAGGATCACTTGAGCCCAGGAGTTTAAGACTGGCCTGGACAACATAGTGAATCCCAGTCTCTACAAAAAAATTAAAAATCAATTAAAAATTAGCTGAGTGTGGTGGTATGCACCTATAGTCCCAGCTAGTTAGTAGGCTGAGGCAGGAGGATTGCTTGAGCTCTGGAGTTCGAGGCTACAGTGAGCTGTGATCGCACCATTGCACTTCAGCCTGGGTGACACAGTGAAACTCTGTCTCAAAAAAACGAAAGACAAAACCGAAATCAGGCTTAAGTGAGAACGTAGAGGTTTAAACTGGAGGTGTAGACCTCAAAAAAAGAATGAAAGAGCAAACCACAGAATAGGAAAAGATATTTGCAGCTCATGAACAGCAGACTAAAAACTTCCTATACGTTAGTGAGAAAAGACACAGACAATCCTATGAGAAAATACTCAAAAGACTTGATCAGGCCCTTCACTAAAGAGGAAATCCAAATAGCCAAAATAACATGAAAAGGCGTCTAACCCCACTAGCAACCAGGAAGCGTAAGTTAAAACCACAATGGGATACAACTATCCACCCACCATATCGATAAAAATAATCTGATGGTACCAAGAGTTATCAGGGGATGTGGAGTAACAGGAACCTCATTATCGCCAGGGGAGTGTAAATGGGGTCCAATAATTTTGGAAAACAGTTTGGCATATTCACAACCAAGATAAACATGTTCCTTGTAGCTCAGCAATGTTATTTCTAGGTTAAAAAACAAAACCAAGCCAGAAACATGTGTTTACGTGTGCTGAGATACACAGACAAAAATATTCAAACGTCATTGCATGTAATAACCCCAAGCTGGAAATGATCCCGCCGTCCATCAGTATTAGAATAGGTGAACAATGATGTCATCATTCAACAAGAGTGTGTAACAATGGAAATCAACTAAAGATGAACTCAGCATGGATGAATCTTCATGATACAACGTTGAAAGAAGAAGCAAGATACAGAAAACACAGTGTGATTCTATTTGTATGAAGTTCACAAGCAGCCCAATAAAACTGTGTTGTTACGTAGCAAAACTACAGCAAAAGGAAGTTAATACCATACAAGTCTAGATGTGGTTAGCAGTAGCGGGCAAGGAGGGCTGTGATCTAGAAAGGGCATGCCAAGGGCTTCGGGAATGGGTTATGTTCCACTTCTTGACCCTGGTAGAGTTATTTGAATGTTTGTTTACAACAGTTTGTTAAACTTTATATTTATGCATTTTTCTGTATAGGTCACAATGTATAAAAGTTCTATATTGCTTTAAAAAGAGCCTTTAAATAAATTAGCATAATTTATTAGATAAGACTTTACTGGCTGAGTGCAGTGTCTCACGCCTGTAATCCCAGCACTTTGGGAGGCCGAGGCGGGCGGATCACCTGAGGTCGGGAGTTCAAGACCAGCCTGACCAACATGAAGAAACCCTGTCTCTACTAAAAATGCAAAATTAGCTGGGCGTGGTGGTGCATGCCTGTAATCCCAGCTACTCGGGAGGCTGAGGCAGGAGAATCGCTTGAACCCAGGAGGAGGAGGTTGCGGTAAGCTGGGATCACGCCATTGCACTCCAGCCCGGGCAACAAGAGTGAAACTCCGTCTCAAAAAAGAAAAAAAAAGACTTTACTAATGCTGTTCCTGCATATATATTTTTAACAATCTCCAAATAGACACATTCTGGTCTTACATGGTGTTTTGGGTTAAAATTTAGCTCTCAAAAAACTCCTTTTATTATATCCCTCTTATTAAGTCTTATTAAGCCTGTTATGTGTCATTCTAACGTCCATGAAGACAAAAAACAGGTTGCCTTCCATCTATATACTTTTTCAAATAAATATCAATGGCTTTTGTCTAGTGGGTGCTGACTCTGTGCCAGGCACTTGCTGAGTACCTTATAGAAATAATTGTTGAACAAGTGAATGAATGAAATTCATTATTGAAATTTTTCATGTAATCCATACTGGTGCTGTAATAATTCATTTGTTAAACCCCCTTCAAACTCCCTCTTTGTTCTCCCTGCCTTCCTCAAATATGGGTCTAAACTCATTTTAAAGCAGTTCATCACCCAGAGGGACATAGGGGGAACACGGTTTTCTGATTCTTCTTTGCCAGTGTCCTCCACACCACACACACACATGTGTACACACACATGCACGCACACACAGACACGCATGCACACACACACACACACACATACACACACATGCAATAATCCAAAGCTGCAGCATATTTAAATCTGTCATTTTTCTAGAACCGAGGTGTGCTCTTCTATATGCAAGCTTTCTCCACCTCAGCACTATTGACATTTGGGGCAGCATCATTCTTTGCTGGGAGGCTGTCCCACGCATGGTAGGAGTTTAGCAGCATCGCTGACCTCTACTCACTAGATGCAATAGCCCCTAATCACCACCAAGTGGTGAACACTGCAACTGTCTCCAGACACCGCAAATATTCCCAGGGACGAAACTGCCCCTATGTGATAACCACGGGGCTATACGAACCTCATTTCTAGAATTTTTTTTAAATCATATGTTCCTTTCTATTATAAAAAACCTGGCCTTGCCAGAGCTCTAATATGATTATGTTAATCTTACGTTGTTTGAATATATACAGGAGTTTCTTTCTGCCCCGTTTAACAACAGAGAAACGGAGCATGAGGAAGAACAGCAGGAAGAGCAACGCAGTCAACGTCAGTGCAAGAAAGAAGGAGATGATCTGCGGAGAGTGTCCTGCAAAACACAGCAAAAGGAGAAACGCATGCAGAAATGTATTGACACCATGTATATATTTACACTGTAAATATATACCATGTATATATTTACACTGTAAATATATACCATGTATATATTTACACTGGTAAACTCCTAAGCATGAGAAGAATCACAGCCTTGGGCATCTCCAACCTGCTAATGGAGTAAACTTAGAAAACTTTTAAAAAGGCCGGACATGGTGGCTCACGCCTGTAATCCTAACACTTTGGAAGGCCGAGGCAGGAGGATCACTTAGAGTCAGGAGTTCAAGACCAGCCTGGCCAACATAGTGGTGGCAGGAACTTGTAATCCCAGCTACTTGGGAGGATGTGGCAGGAGAATGGCTTGAACCCGGGAGGCAGAGGTTGCAGTGAGCTGAGATGGTGCCACTGCACTCCAACCTGGGCAACAGAGTGAGACTCCATCTCAAAAAAAAAAAGAAAAGAAAAGAAAAGAAAAGAAAAAGAGAAACTTAATGGCCAGGAGCGGTGGCTCACACCTGTAATCCTAGCACTTTGGGAGGCCAAGGTGGGCAGATCACCTGAGGTCAAGAGTTCGAAACCAGCCTGGCCAACATGGAGAAACTCCATCTCTACTAAAAACACAAAAATTAGCCGGGTGCCATGGTGGGCGCCTGTAATCCCAGCTACTCTGGAGGCTGAGGCAGGAGAATCACTTGAACCTGGGAGGTGGAGGTTGCGGTGAGCCGAGATTGCGCCATTGCACTCCAGTCTGGGTGACAGAGAGAGACTCTGTCCCCCCCCCCCCAAAAAATAAAAGAAACTCAATAATTGGGCAGTTTATCCCTTCTAGCACATAGAAAATATGGGACCCGGGGGCCAGGTGGGGCGGCTTACGCCTGTAATCCCAACACTTTGGGAGGCCAAGGCAGGAGGATTGCTTGAGCCCAAGAGTTTGAGAGCAGCCTGGGCAACATAGCAAGACCCCAACTCTACCAAAAAAAATAAAAAATTAGCCAGGTGTAGTGGTGCGTGCCTACAGTCCCAGCTACTGGGGAGGCTGAGGTGGGAGGATTGGTTGAGCACAGGAGGTGGAGGTTGCAGTGAGCCAATATAAAGCCACTGCACTCCAGCCTGGCACAGAGCAAGGCACTCTCAGGGAAAAAAAAAAAAAAAAGAGAGAGAGAGAGAAAGAAAAAAGAAAAGAAAATATGGGACCCTGGATGGGAGCAGTGGCTCACACCTGTAATCCCAGCACTTTGGGAGGCCGAGGTGGGCGGATCACATGGTCAGGAGTTCAAGACCAGCCTGGCCAGCATGGTGAAACCCCATCTCTACTAAAAATACAAAAATTAGCCGGGCGTGGTGGTGCGTGCCTGTAATCCCAGCTACTCAGGAGGCTGAGGCAGGAGAATCGCTTAAACCCAGGAGGTGGAGGTTGGAGTGAGCCGAGACTGCACCACTGCACTCCAGCCTGTCACAGAGCAAGACACTCTCTTAAAAACAAAAAAAAAAAAAAAAAAGAAAAGAAAACAAAAGAAAAAATATGGGACCCTGTAATCCCCTTTCTTTGGCATTGATAAAGATATAGACTCTGGGTGAAGTGTCCTCTGGCACTGCTTACAAATGTGTATCTCAGACTGAATAACAAATGCCTGGGAAGAAAACTTCTGGGTCCCTGAGGGCAGGATTCAGGAAGGAATGCACGTGGGAGGTGCCTATTGTGAGATGTCGTGATATTGGGGCGATTTAGATACAATCTGGAATCACCATAAGATATGCACTTTGATGTAAAGGCATAGATAGCCCAGCTACCTGGCTCTCTCGCAGGGGCAGGCGGGGTCGCAGAGGATGCTCCTGGAGAGAGGTCGGCTGGAGATGGTCCACAGACCACGTCCCTCTCCTTCGTCCCATTCACAAGCACAGACTTTCCATCCAAAGAACAGCTTAGACAGTTCAATGAAAAGAATTTAAATAATTAACTTAGGTCCAGAGGATTCTGATTTAAAACTTTGTCATTTTTTACCCAATGAAGTAGCCTAGTGAAAAAGATATGCGGGTCTGGGTTCGAAGGCGATGCAAAGATATTTTGAAAAACTTCCACTTGGCCATCTGGCTCCCTGCAGCTTTCCGTGGCTCTTCCTTCTGTTCAGTGACAGCTTAGTTCAGGCTGTCTTGCCTGGTTAGTCTCTCACCCCCAGTTTCTTAATTGGACTTGACCATCTCCGGCACAGATGAAGGCTAGCATAGGGTTAGGAGGTCCAGCACTGGCATCAGGCAAACCAGGGTTTGAGCCCTGGGTCTGCTGCTTTCCAGAATGACTTTGGGCAAGTCAAAAAATCTGTGTAACCCCACCATGGTGGCTCACGCCTGTAATCTCAACACTTTGGTAGGCTGAGGCCAGAAGATCACTTGAGACCAGGTGTTGGAGACCAGCCTGAGCAACATAGCAAGACCCCACCTCTACAAAAATTAAAAAACAAACAAACAAACAAAAATTAACTGATGGTGCATGCCTGTGGCCCCAGCTACTCGGGAGACTGAGGTGGGAGGATCACTTGAATCCAGGAGTTTGAGGCTGATCACTTGAACCCAGGACTTTGACGCTGTCTCCGAAAGAAAAGAAAAAAGAAACCTCCCTAAGCCTCAGTTTTCTCATCTGCAAAATTAGGATTGTATGTGCTGCCAGAACTGTTTCAAAGAACAAACAAGTGAGAGTCAGTGACACACTCTTGCACGTCTGACACGCTGAGTAAATGGTAGCTATCATCATCACCGTCATCGCCATCATTGTTGCTATTGTTGTGACACCTTTCCCTCGTCCCTTTACCTACCCCAAATCCACCCATCCTCCAGAGCCCAGTTCAAACCCATTTTTCCATGCAGACTCACCTTAACAACTCCGAAAAATTTGTATTGAAAGACCTTTTTTAAAAAGCCACTTTCCAACCAGGCATACTGGCTCTCGCCTGTAATCCCAGCACTTTGGGAGGCCAAGGCTGATGGATCACTTGAGGTCAGGAGTTCGAGACCAGCCTGGCTAACATGGTGAAAGCCCATCTCTACTAAAAATACAAAAACACTAGCCAGGCGTGGTTGCGCGCACCTGTAATCCCAGCTACTCAGGAGGCCGAGGCAGGAGAATCGCTTGAACCCAGGAGGCAGAGGTTGCAGTGAGGCGAGACCGCCCCATTGTACTCCAGCCTGGGCAAGAAGAGTGAAACTCCATCTCAAAACAAACAAACAAACAAACAAAACAAACAGACCTTTTTTAAAAAGTCACTTTCCAAAGAGAGAATTCAGCTAAGTCCGAGAAAATAGTCAATATTTTTCTTGTGAATCATGATTCCATTTGTCAGCCACTCTGATGCTGGTAAATTGTAAATGACAAAAGCAGAGGGATACCATGATTCCTGTTTTAAAACACTTTATTTTCTCTCCAAAAAGTCACTTTCCAGTCTGTTACAAACCAATACACTTTTGAAATACAATAAAAATGTAAAAGTAAAATAATAAAAATGATTTTCTAGTAAGAAAATGAAATGGAAAAAGAACAAATACATATAAAATACAACGCCCAAATTTTTATTCTTAGTCAACAGACCACATTACTCTGCCAATTTGCCTTAAAAGTTTCTAAATGTTTACTCTCTAACCCTACACCACTGTCGATGGGGGCACAGGACAAGCCATTTGTGGACCAGCACCCATCCACAGACCACAGTGTAAGTTCTGGTTCCACAAAACAACAGTCACATTCTCTCATATACTATTGGCTTTTTACCACCTGTGATGGCCTTGTGTGCCCAAGTGTGGGCCACATTTTGGAGGGTAATGAGCAATTGTTAGTTTCTTCTGTATCATTCTAGGGGCTGGCATTGAACACATGGAGATGGGCTGATCAATGAGAGAAGATAAGAGGCAACAAAGGAATGAGAAGGAAACAGAAAAGAGGCAGACAGCGGCAAAGTTCCACTGGCAATTCTTTTCCTTTCTTTTGAGACAGGGTCTTTGCTCTGGAGTGCAATGGTGCGATCATAGCTCATTGCAGCCTCAACCTCCCAGACTCAGGTGATCCTCCTGCCTCATCAGCCTTCCCTATAGCTGGGACCACAGGCATGTGCCATTATGCCTGGCTAATTTTTTTATTTTTTGTAGAGACAGGGTCTCACCCAGGCTGGTTTTGAACTCCTGGGCTCAAGGAGTCCTCCTGTCTCAGCCTCCCAAAGTGCTGGGATTACAGGCGTGAACCACTGCAAGTGCCCAGCCTCCACTGGCAATTCTGATCTAGATGTTCCAGGCACTATTTCTGGAGAAAATGCCCACTTTGCCTATTGAGTTGCTACGACCTCACAGTGTTCCCACGCTGCCTATTAGTATGTTACATTCTGTCTACACTTGATGGGTGCAAAAAAGCTTCAATGATAGCATTCCTCATCTTCCAAAAAATTTAACCCAGATTCTCTATTCCATAAACTAAAGGAAATTATACGTACTTTGTCCAGGGTCGACAGACGCCACGTTTCTGATCATTAAATGTCCCAAAGCAACAGTCTTTACAACCTTGTATTAAAAATGAAAGCAATAATAAAAGGGAAGCATTTTAATCATTTTGTAACTTTTCCTGTGATGAACTTAATATAAGTCATTACCGTAATACAATCTGCACAAATTGTTCAATAATTCTTGAAACAACACCCTAAGATGGCTAGTTTTTATTCTAGTTGTACACAAAGTATTGTATATGTCTGAAACGTGTGAAGATTAATGGTTCTGGCATTAACAAATGTTCTGATTTCAAATTATTTCCATTTATGAAGAAATAACAGGAATATTTTATTCATTAAAATATGACATATCATATACTCCCTTGTTACTTTAAGGTTCTACAAATCTGTTTGTTTATTTTCAAAGGATCAAGATCTAAGCTAAGTTTGTCTACATCACAAAACTACACTAGATCAAAGAAACGCAAACGTACCTTTTTTTGTCAATTCTTGACCTTGTTTACAATCCTGTTCACACATGCTGCATCCTGCCCCCAGGCAGTGAAATCCTGGAATGCAGTCACACTCTGCATTGCTGGTGGAGGAACACTCCTTCCTGGTCCTGAAAACACCTACAAAGTCCCCCCAGCCCCCAACATTTTATTACACTTGACCTCCAAATCCAGGAAGCGAATTTATGCTCTGCAGTAAAAATCATGCTCACTGTACTTATAGTGTACCCAGTGATTTTAAAGTTTACTTTTAAATCTCCATAAAGACATTTTTACATTTTGGTAAGTAAAAACTTCTCTCTTGTCAAATGAATGTTTCCTCTAATATTTAGAAAGCTCAGTGCACAAATAATTGCTGTCACTGGATATTATGGTCCTGGACCTGCTGGTTGGCAGAAGAATCAGTCTTTGACACTTGAGATTTTCCAAAGAGAGCAGTTAGTAAATGGGAAAGAAAAGCTTATCTTCCCAACTATCTTCTAGAGGAAGAAAATATCTGTGAACTCATACCTTTACACTGCCTGCATATGTCATAGGTCCTTTGTCCACCTGCGCTGGAGAAACTATTTGGAGGACAGGGACTGCAAATCTGATTCCTGTTATTATCACAGAATGTACCTAAGAAAGGCAGACAATAGTGGTACACGTTTGACAATGGGCAATCGTCACCCAAGGCATTCTGAAGTTTACAAGAAAATAAGATTATAAAAGAATGATGAGTTTTCTAGATGCCACAGTGGTGGACATTAGTTTGATTGACTTCCTAAAATGATACATTTGCAAGATTATTCTTTGTGTAATCACAGAATTAGAAATAACAAAATACAGGCCAGGCGCAGTGGCTCACGCCTGTAATCACAGCACTTTGGGAGGCTGAAGCAGGCAGATCACCTGAGGTCAGGAGTTCAAGACCAGCCTGGCCAACATGGTGAAATCCTGTCTCTACTAAAAATACAAAAATTAGCCAGGCGCAGTGGTGCACGCCTGTAATCCCAGCTACTCGGGAGGCTGAGGAAGGAGAATCGCTTGAACCTGGGAGGCCAATGTTGCAGTGAGCTGAGATCACGCCACTGCACTCCAACCTGGGTGACAGAGTGAGACTCTGTCTCAAAAAAAAAACAAAAAACAAAAAACAAAAACAAAACAGATATTGTAACAAATAAATCAGCAGAAAGAAAATATCTATTGAATAAAACAAAATGATTATCTTGATTGATCTAGGAGATGAATATGACTGGATCCAGGAGGACATCAATGTCCCACACTAAAATTTAAATACGACTGACTATCCCCACTCTGTTAAGCCCTTTACTACCCGCTTACTCACTGCTATGCCCCCAGTCTGAGCACAAAGCCCTACACACAAAACTAACATTTATTGAAGTCTTGCCATGTGCCACGCACTGTTCTAAGCCCTTCATTTGATCCTCCCAGCCACCCTATAAAACAGGTTCTCTTATTATCCCCAGATGAGAAAGTCAAGGCACAAGAGGTTGAATGACTTTGCTGTGTTCACACAGCTAGGTTGTAGCATCCAATAAACATTTGTATATGAATGAATTTTCATTTTCCCTTCCTTAAAAGGGAGCTCATTAGCCCTGACTACTAGACTAACTGAACCATACTTCCAACAGAGCAGATCAAATGCACATGATAACTGGGTACTCACCAGCTGGGCAGTTACTACACGGATCCTGCAATGATCTTGTCCTCTCAAAGTTGAGGACCAGCAACAGAGTGGCTACCATGTTGTAATAGCTGTTTCCCATGATGAAATCTGGCACAGGTATAATACTAGCAAAGCTGATTCCAAGAGAATTTTAATCAAATTAGCTGGTCTCACAAATGTCACTCTGCAAAAGATAAACATTTCCAAGGAAAGGTGGTTTCTCCTTTCAAAATTATCTATATTGCAATCATTACCTATACAATTCTATAAGAGGATAACGCAGGGTTTTTCAGCAACAATTAATGATGCAATATTATGGAAAAGTAGCAATTCATAGAAACCACTAGGACAAGGCAGGCGTGATTAAACACACAGCTTTGTGCCGGTTTGCCAAAGTTTGAGGGCGCATTTTCCATCATGTTCTGCCAAAATGCGGAAATAACAATTGCCAGAACTTTTGGGGACTTTCATAGGTACTTTGCAGTACCATCCAGCAATAATGTCAATTACTTACTGCCCCTGAAATAAACTCCTTACAAAGAGAATCTGTCAGGGGCATCAGACAATTCAGTTCAAGAAGAAGCTATCACATAATCACTCTTCCCCCTTTAGCTGAACACCTAACTACTAACATGTGGAAAGACCTCCCTGTTCAACTCACTAACACATTTTCTTAAACAGAGACATGTTTTGAGATGTGAAGTTTGTATGGTAACAAAACTAAGGAGGGAAAAACTCTTCAGGCTAAGTTGTTGATGATTATTTAATGGGCTATTGAAGAGAAGTTATTATATATTAGGAGGAAAAGTCTAGAAATGGGCAAAGGGAGCAAAAGTTCTATCCTCACCCCGTCTCAGTGCCCCCACCCACTCCCACAAATGGACAGACCTTGAGATCTCAGGGCTGCCGGAGAACTTTCCACTCCTTGGTCTTCAGGCTTCTGCAGCTCGGGAGGACTTCAGGTCAAACATAGGAGTGCGGTGACTCAGCCGGGGGCGGGGTCTCATGGGAAATTCCCACCACAGCTCTGTGACAGCTCTGTGAAATCGTTCATTTCATATCTGCTGACCCCAAAATCCCCTAGAGCCCCTGTCCCTGCCTGATAATGGCACTTCAAATTGCTTCTTGGAAGCAGCTCTCTACTGTCAGGATGTGTCACAGATGACGCTGGGAAAAGGCTTTTGTCCCTTAAGATAGCTCTCCAGGACAAAGCATTTAGCATGTCCTTAAAATAGTGGATTTGCGATTAGAGGAATGAAACCAACTTCAAAACAGTGATCAGCATTTTGCCATATGCGGTCCCCTAACTCCATAGTCACTGTAATGCAATAGCTGTCATTACTTGAGCACAGCCGATGTGCCAGGCATCAGAGATGCACTGCGGTGAATACACACTATCCTCGAAAGAACCCTAGAACTTGGTATGACTGCTGTTGTTATTGGGAGAACACTATGCAAATGAGGAAAGTGGGGCAACAGGGAGCTGGCAGGGTTGGAACCCAGGTTGGCCCGGTCCCTTATCGTGTTCCTCCGGGCATGGGTGACAGAGGGAGGAAGGAGGGAGAAATGGAGGGAAATGGAAACAGGGGAAGCACAGCAGTTACACGGCAAGTCAATGACCAGGACATGGTTCGGTGAAGCTTAGAGCTAGGAGGGATTTTTAGAAAACCATGATTTCAATTTTTCTTTAAAAAAAAAAAAAAAAAAAAAAGGCGAAAGAGACCAGGCGCGGTGACTCATGCCTGTAATCCCAACACTTGGGAGGCCGAGGTGGATGGATCATCTGAGGTCAAGAGTTTGAGACCAGACTGGCCAACATGGCAAAAACCTGTCTCTACTAAAAATACAAAAATTAGAGGGGAGTGGTGGCAGTGGACCCCTTTAATCCCAACTACTGAGGCTGAAGCAGGAGAATCACTTGAACCTGAGAAGTAGAGGTTGCAGTGAGCCAAGATTGCACCACTGCACTCCAGCCTCGGCCAAGACTCCACCAAAAAAAAAAAAAAAAAAAAAAAAAGAAGAAGAAGAGGAAGAGGAGGGCAGAGAAAGCAGAAAGAAAAAAAAGAACAGTAAGAGGAGAGGAGGAGGATAAGGAGAAAGAAGAGGGAGAGGAGGAGGAGGAGGAGAAAAATAAAGAGAAAAGGAGGAGGAGGAAGAAGAAAAGAACAGAAAGAGAAGGGGAGGAGGAAGAGGAGAAGGAAGAATGAGGAGGAGAAAGAATGAGAAGGAAGAATGAGGAGAAGGAAGAAGAGGTGTTTCTGGAGGAGGAGGAGGAAGAGGATGCTCCAGGCTGTAGATGAACCTGCCCATCATTGAGCAGCTGGAGAACCTCAGGAAAACCAGGGGAACTGTGGCTGGGGCAGGCGTGGGCTGGGGAAGGTCATCGAGAGTAGTTTGTGCCGTCGCCCTGCCCCGCGGTTCCCAGCACGAGCTCTCCCGTCAGAACAGGAAAACGCGGAGCGACTCGGTTGGGGGACAGCGCCGAGATGCGGACTTTCTGCCGCCTCCTGCAGGCAGAGGGACTCGGAGATCAGGCCGCAGAAGCAGAAGAAGGCAGACGGGAAGGAGGAGGAAGGAAAGGAGCCTTGTGGCTTCGTGTCCGACCCTCCCGCCCTTGGCCCGCGTGCCTGGAGCCAGCCCCACCGCGCCCGCGTTTCCTCCTGCGGGACTTCCCTTGGCCCTGGGTCTGCAGCGGGTCCTGCCGAGCTTCCTTCCCTCAGGCAGCCTCTCTCCCCCTGGCCACTCTCGGGGGTGAGGGGGGTTACCGGTTCCCAGTGATTTTTATTCACTTTGCTCTCTCACGCCTCATGTTCCCCATTCTCCTGCCTCAGTTGTGTAATCTTGAGCAAATTTCTCAACCTCCCTAACTCTGTTTTTGCAAGCACATCTTACAGGTGCAGTAACACCATACATCTTCCTCGTGAGTGAGGATTAAATGAGACAATGAGCATGAAATACTTAGCTCAATGCTTGGCACATAGTTCTCAAGAAAGCAGGAACTGTTATGATCAGACTTACTGGTTTGAAATGTTCCTTCCCTACCTCCCACACTGATCATCAGTAGAGCCACACAGGGCAAGTCATGACAGAAAAGGAGAAAAATGCATGAGCTGCCTACAAAATGTGTTCCCAAATACTGACGGTCATCTGAGAGTCATCTTACCTGTGACATCTGTGGGATCCCTCCTTGCTCCACTTTGGCAGATATTGGCTGAATGTCAGAGTGTCACACCATAAAAATCAGACTGCTGATTCCCTTCTAACACTTTGAAAGTCACCATCTAACCAAGTAACCTCCTCGTTTACATGTGGTACTCTGTTTAACATTGCAGTGTGACATTCAACTGGGATTTATTTCATTTAACTAAATGCTACTCACTAGTTTACGTTTTGGACATTCTGTAGGCAGAGACATTACTTCCTCTGAAAGTGACATATTTAGTTTCCCAGCACAGTAATTAGCTCACTATTTCAGGCTTTTATGCCAGTAACATAAGAGTCTTTACTGATCTAAGAGTCTCAACATTAGTTTTGCCAGCCCACAGTTAAACAAAATCAACCACTTCAGAATTCTGCTACTGAAGGCTGTGCTCAACTTCGCTCAGGTGTTTAAAAAATTCATGGCCGGGAACAGTGGCTCACACCTGTAATCTCAGCACTTAGGGAGGCTGAGGCGGGAGGATCGCTTGAGCCCAAGAGTTCAAGATGACCTGGGCAAGATGCCCAGACCCTGTCTCTACAAAAAATACAAAAATTAGCTGGGTGTGGTAGCATGCGCCTGTGGTTCCAACTACTTGGGAGGCTGGGATGGGAGGATTGCTTGAGCCTGGGAGGTCGAGGCTGCAGTCAGCCATGTTTGCACCTGTGCACTCCAGCCTGGGCAACAAAACTAGACTGTCTCAAAAAAAAAAAAAAAAGAATTCATGTTACCGCATGCATTTTTGTGTGATATAAAATCATCATAATAAGCTAAGTCAAATTATATAGTTAACCAGATACACATACTATCTAAGCTAGCCAAAGGTGTAATACTCTTTTGGCATAATTTTCATTTGCTTCATAATATGTATCATATTGCTTTATCCATTGTAGCCCTGTAATCTTTCAAATGCAACGAAAAGTTTTTCTGTTCCATAAAACCATCTCAAACTAAATCAGAGATGACCCCAACAAGACAGCAACACTTTAGCAGTATTAATAATATTAATAATATGTTTCATCACATCCTAAGCATCTCATTCTAAACCAAGAAATAGGCTGGGCGCGGTGGCTCACGCCTGTAATCCCAGCATTTTGGAAGGCTGAGGCGGGTGGATCACGAGGTCAGGAGATCGAGACAATCCTGGCTAACACGGTGAAACCCCGTCTCTACTAAAAATACAAAAAAAGAATTAGCAGGGCGTTGTGGCGGGTGCCTGTAGTCCCAGCTACTCTGGAGGCTGAGGCAGGAGAATGGCGTGAACCCGGGAGGCAGAGCTTGCAGTGAGCCGAGATCGCGCCACTGCACTCCAGCCTGGGCGACAGAGTGAGACTCCTTCTCAAAAAAAATAAATAAATAAACCAAGAAATAGATTTTATTTCATTTTGATTGACTATAGGTCTAATCTTGAATATCTCAAGCAGCTAAATACTTTGAGGCTAAATAGCATGAAGGCCCAGCAATTCTAAACAAGATAAAGAAGACATTTAGAAAGAGAAAGCCCTCAAAATAAGCTTCCTATAAAATATTCTTCCGCCCTTCCAGGGCGCATCTTAGAGGGAATCTCTTCTGTGGGATATTCACTGTTTACACTTGTTTTCTGCCTGAAAGACCTATTCTTTCAAGATTCAGTGTTGGCACCCCTACCCCAAACACCCAAACTAGTAGTTGCTATTAGACATACCTGGTGCTTGTGATGTCAGTAGGTGTTCTGAGGCCTGGGAAGGAGTAAATTGTTTTTAAACTAGGAACAAAGAAAATGAGTAGGAAATCAAAGAGGAAGGAGGCAGAGTAAGGAGAACGAAGTACAAATCATAAGGAGAGGCGGGTGTCAGTAGTCACTGACTTTGCTCACCTTTCCTCCTTGTTCTGCCCTTCCTCCAGGTGGCATCCACTCATATGCTAAGGCTTATCAATAGTTGTCTCCAACTTCAGACCACCCCCAACACTGTGCAGTCCCCAGCACAAGAGTACAAACAGAGGCCTGCTTACCATGTGTCCAAATATTTAGAAATTGTTCATCAATCCAAATACACTGTTAAGTATGTTCTGTCCAGAGCAGAGACACGAACACATACACACAATGAACACAGAGCTGCATCTGTGACTGGGTGTCTGTCTCACAGTGCTGGCACAGGGACGCATAGCTCCGTTCCATCTGCTTTCTGGACCCACACTGCCAGGCCTGGGTGAAGACTCCCCAACATCCCTGGATCCATGTCCTTGAAACTCCACTTGAGGGTGACACCGTGCTGTGAGAGTTGTGAGCTGTGCTGTTGCCTCCAAGGACAGCAGGGAGGGTGTGAGCCATAGGAGTACCAGGCAGACAAAAGGCAAGTGGATTTGTCAAATCCATCTCAGATACCAAGGGTGTAACAGATTCTTGTATAATCTATTATTATGCAAGAATATCACAGACAGTGGTATTTCCCTGCAGTCCCAAGTATCCTTTTTTTTTTTTTTTTTTGAGACAGGGTCTCACTCTGTCACCCAGGCTGTAGTGCAGTGGTGCAATCTCAGCTCACTGCAGCTTCCGCCTCCAGGGTTCAAGGGATTCTTCTGCCTCAGCCTCCCGAGTAGCTGGGACTACAGGTGTGCACCACCTTGCCCAGCTAAGTTTTGTATTTTTTGTAGAAAGGGGTTTTGCCATGTTGCTCAGGCTGGCTATCCACTTGCTTGATCCAATTTTTGGTCCACTTGGTGGTTTTGGAAGTTCTTGTATATTACCATGGAGTTCACAGCACTTATGCACAAAGTCTGAGGAAGCCTTTGTAATGTTAAACAATTCATAGTATTCTTGAATATGCACACATGTAATATGTAGAATAAGAACTGCAGCATTGTTTACTAGAATCACCTAGGACTGAGCCCCAGAATGACAATTTCAATTTTTATAAAAATATTTAAAACAATTTAAATTTCAAAAGATTAAAAATCTCAGTTCTTTAATAAAAATAAGTTTTAAATATGCTATATTTATCTACTATAATTTGATTTTAATTCTAATACTTTTGGAACTTTTAGAAAAATGAAAAAATGAACATAAAAACAAATTTAAAATTGTACATACTCAAATTCACACATTATATTAAATACATACAAATGCTGTATATGTTAAGTATAATTATATTTCTTAACCCTTTAAGTCATTACTGTCCAAACACAAATTATGCAAAATTATCTATTGTAACAAATGAAATGAAAGCAAAAAAAATAAATTTTATGGATAAAAATACAATAAATTATGAACTATGTGTGTCTTTTTTTTTTTTTTGAGACGAAGTCTCGCTGTGTCGCCCAGGCTGGAGTGCAGTGGTGTGATCTCGGCTCACGGCAACCTCTGCTTCCTGGGTTCAAGCGATTCTCCCCACTCAGCCTCCCAAGTAGCTGGGACTACAGGTGTGTGCCACCACACCCGGCTAATTTTTGTATTTTTAGTAGGGACGGGGTTTCACCGCATTGGCCAGGATGGTCTCAAACTCCTGAACTCAGGTGATCTGCCCTCCTCGGCCTCCCAAAGTGCTGGGCTTACAGGCGTGAGTCACCATGCCCGGCCCTGTATGCCTTTATTTACCACTAATTTAAACATTTTCAGGTCATCAGAAAACATCTACACATTTGTAATATTAATTAAACTCAGTCATCTTTGCCAACTTTGTTACATAAAAATAATTTGTTATTTAGTTACTTTGAACACTTCTCTGTGAAGTAGAATATTCTCCTTGCGCTTGATTTGCCACTATTAAATATTCGGACATGGTGTGTTGGCTCCATTTCTATACTTACTCCAGGCCCCAAAAGTGTTAGAGACAGTGCTGAGAGACACACAGTTGGTAGTCAATAAGCCTTTATCAAATGAACAAATAAATACATGGATTTGTTCACTCCAGTCCTGCGGTCTGCCTGTCTCTTCATGTTCATGACCTAATGTTTTAATTTCACTCTCTTCCTGGGGAAATCATTCTGGCATGCAGACCCCAACCTAAGCTGTCATTGTCCTTTCTCAGGTCTCATGTAAAATGCTTTTCTGATCACGGCTACCACTGGCCGAGGGCTTACTACGTGCAAGGCACTGTTCTATGTGTTTACATAAGTTCCCACAATTATACCTTAGGACAGCCTTTGTCCCTATTTCACAGGCGAGGAAACAAGGGCACAGAGAAGCCAGGTAGCCTGCCTGGTGCCACCTGGCTGGTAAGGAGCCGAGAAAGGATTAGAAACTTGGCTGTCTGGCTGCAGAGCCCATGCTCTTAACCAGACTCTTAACCTGCCTATGCCCAAGGCCCCGTTCGCTTGTGGGTCCTATGCTTGTGGAGCCCTCAGAATAGGATTCGTAATTCATAAAATATACTACAAAGGATTACAAAGGAAACCAACTGAATTGAAATGTACCTGCCAAATATTTTAAAAGCCAATTTGTGATGCACTAATATATGGACTTAACATGTATCTGGCATAATTTCAAATTAATCATGAATCAAAATGGTATTCTGGGATATCTGCAAGAACTGTAATGTGATATGAAGATGACTTACAGTACTATCGGTCCCAAGCCATGAGTACTGTTCCTTCAGCTATGCTGTGTGAATTACTATATTCAAAATGGGAAGAAATGTTAGATTTAGATTTCCATTAGAGGTTAGTGAAAATAAAGATGGAATTTAAATCTAAGTTCACAGACTCCTTGGTTTTTATCTGTGCACCCTTGCACATCTGTGGACCTCAGGGTCACAACCCCTGTATGAAGTCTCTTTGCTGTCGCTCATGCGCTTAACAGTTTGAGCTCTGGGAACTCGCTCTTACTCCAAGAGCAAGCTTCACTTTGATTATTTCTCCAGATGCTGTCATTGTATCTTAAGGCAAAAACTCTATGTCATTTCTGTCCCTTACCATCCTCACCAAGACGGCACATGTTTATGGTGTATCACTTTCTGAGTTCCATTCCTTTGGTCCCTTCATCGCTGAATTTAAACAGATTGCGACTACCAATAAATAAATGTTTTCTAATAATAAGAGCTAATACTTAATGGGTGGCTTCCTGCATTGCAGATGTTATGCTAAACACTTTAAATGTTTTATTTAGTCTCAGAAGACAGATTTTGTTTCCTTCTGAAGAGGCTAAATAAAATATTTAAAATGTTGAGCATAGGCCGGGCGCGGCGGCTCATGCCTGTAATCCCAGCACTTTAGGAGGCCGAGGTGGGCGGATCACCTGAGGTCAGGAGTTTGAGACCAGCCTGGCCAACATGGTGAAATCCTGTCTCTACTAAAAATACAAAAATTATCTGGGCATGGTGGTGTGCGCCTGTAGTCCCAGCTGCTTGGGAGGCTGAGGTGGGAGAATCACTTGAACCTGGGAAGTGGAGGTTACAGTGAGCCGAGATCACACCACTGCACTCTAGCCTGGGCAACAGAGTGAGACTCTGTCTCACAGATTCACACACAAAAAAGTGTTGAGCATAACATCTGCAATGCAGGAACTCCATGAGGTAAGAATTATTGTTCCTATTCTAATGTGAAGAAACAGAAGCCAAGGGAGTTGAATTCCTGAGATAAGGATTAAGGGCAGAATTTGAGGGTTTACTCCAGGCCAGTGTTCCAGCTTTACCTATATTCATTCATTTAATCCTCATAGTGACCCTGTGAAGTACACAGGTTCTGTGATCCCCGTTTTATAGATGGGGAACCTGAGGCATGAGGGATAACTCATGTGTTCAAGATCACTTAGCTAGCATGGGACAGAGCTGGGCTTAAATCCAGACAGGCTGGACTCAGAGAGTGAGAACAGGCTCTCCCACCACACCATACTGTCACATTTAAGGAATGGAGACACCAGGGATGGAACTGGACGTTGTCTCATTCCAAAGCCACCTTAACATCTGGCCAAGAGGTATGACTAACACAGGAGCTAACTGCAATGGTGCATTCCTGTGAATTAGTAAAAAGATGTGTTGACTCAGCAACCAAGGGTAAGACTGTCAATTCCGTGGTTTAAAAGCTGTGTTGGAAACCACATCAGAGCTCATCTACATGAATGACTACCAAGAAACTGACGATCAATTTAAACGATCTTCATCACATGAAGATCAGAATTCACATGAAGAGCAGAATTGACAGCCTCATAGTAGTCACTTTTTGGAGGAAGTTAGACTAACTTAAAATAAGAGCACGTAATCAAAAACCATAAAGTAAACACGGGCTCTTTATTTTTAAATTCGGATGGAGAGAGATAGTTGCTACATGCCATTAAAGGCAAAACTATTCTTTGGGGTGCAGGTGACAACTGTGATCAAAGCAGTATCACCCCAAAAGGCAACATTATCCTGAAGTAACATAACTTTGTACTGAAGGCCAGCTTCTCGCTGTGGGGTACTAGCTCCCCGTCCCTAGCATTCACCTTAACCCTTGGGAAGGAAAGTACTATTAAAATTAAGTAATATACAAATTCATCTCAACTACTGTCAGTTAACATTCTAGTGTTCTTATTCAACAAATCAAAAGCAAGGCAACACCAGGAGGTGGATTTTGTTTCCTTCCGAGCTTTTTAATGGTGATCAGCATTTTCTACCAAATACTTCCACTCACAAGTCATTCTCCACAAAATCCGTCTCCTGTTCTTCTGTGTTTCCATTATAATGGAAGACTGTTGGATAAACCATTGGTTTTCGTAAGATTTTTTTCTTCAGTTAAGTATCACCACACTAAATAAGTATCACCACACAAAATAAGAGTTCCACTGTCCCTGTGTGTAAGTTATAGCTACTCCATATATATGCCTATAGGGTCTGTTGCACTCAACCTCAAGCAATTTCCAAGTTTCATTATTATTATCATTAAATTACTCTCTGTCCCTTATCAATTCAGTAAATTTAACTCAACAAGCATTTATCGAATGTCTAATGCAAATCGGCACATTTTCTAACCCATTTACTTCTCCTGTTTTGCATCCTACAACTCCCCTCTAGCCTGACTTGTTTTTAATTTTTAAATTTTTATTTATTTTTGAGATGGAGTCTTGTTCTGTCACCCAGACTGGAGTGCAGTGGCACCATCTCGGCTCATTGCAACCTCCGCCTCCTGGGTTCAAGCGATTCTCCCACCTCAGCCTTCCGAGTAGCTGGGATTACAGGCACCTGCCATCATGCCCGGCTAATTTTTGTATTTTTAGTAGAGATGGGGTTTCACCTTGTTGGGCAGGCTGGTCTGGAACTCCTGACCTCAGGTGATCCGCCCACCTCGGCCTCTCAAAGTGCTGGGATTACAGGCAGGAGCCACTGCACCCAGCCACTCCCTCATCTTATTTGGGTTTTCTCCTCAGAAAACAGCATTCTTTGGCCAGTGTCTAAACGAGCACCCTCCCCCCACCATTATTCTCCATCTTCTCTCCCTCCTTTGTTTTCCTTCATAGTACATACCACCACCTGGCATGCTATTTATTTGTGCTTTTGTTTACTGTCTGTCGTTTCCCCATGGAACATAAGCTCCATGAGAGGGGACACTGTTCACTGCTGCATCCCTGGCACCCAGAGCACTCCTGAGAAAACATGACAAGCGCTCCATAAATAACTCTGGAATGAGTTTTACTGTCTTGTGTGGCATATATAGATAAAGTGCCATCCCAACAGTTTTCCCAGCCCTGAGTGGAAGGAAGAGGTTACACAAATAACTAAGGCCACACAGCCGTACAGATTCTATAATACGAGGGCAAAGTGCTACGGGAATAGAGAAAGTTTCCTGGAGGGATTGGCACTGTAACTGGGTTTTCCAGGATGGGTAATACATTGAAAGGCTGATAAAGGCCGGGTGCGGTGGCTCACGCCTGTAATCCCAGCACTTTGGGAGGCTGAGGCAGGTGGGTCATGAGGTCAGGAGTTCAAGACCAGCCTGGCCAACATGGTGAAACCGCGTCTCTACTAAAAATACAAAAGTTAGCCGGGCGTGGTGGTGGGCGCCTGTAATTCCAGCTACTCAGGAGGCTGGGGCAAAGAATTGCTTGAACCCGGGAGGCAGTGGTTGCAGTGAGCCGAGATCGAGCCACTGCATTCCAGCATGGGCGACAAAGCGAGACCTCGTCTCAAGAAAAAAAAAAAAAGAAAGAAAAAAGGAAAAAAAGGTTGATATGGAAGTAGAGGTATTCCCGGCAGAAGGAAATGCTTTTGCCAAAGCACGAAGGAAGTGAAGTTCCAGGAAGTTCCCAGAACAGATAAACTGAGTGAGGGAGTGTTAAGAGGTACGAATGTGGAAGATAAGAAAGAAGGGATTTTTGAAGCACATTGTGGCAGGATTCAAACTTTTAATCCCTACATAGCAGTCACTGCCAAATTCAGCAGATTCACAGAACTACAGATATACGAAAGGTCACCAGAATATAGTTCTCATCCTGGATGTAGCCACTGCTTACCAACCTCCAGAGTAGGTGGGCCTCAAGATAAGGAAGGGATCTCCACGATTCAGTAAAGGATAGGGGGCAGGGAGTCAGCCAGGAAAGTTTTGCTAGATTCAAGTGTCTACCGCTGGGTGGAATATGGATTTTGCCTTGCCCATTGAGAGAAATACTGGCGTAACTCCTTGATCACTGTATGTTTCCAAAGCATTGGAATTTGAAAGCATTATGGAAACAGTATTAGAGAATTATAACAGGAAATAGTAAGGGACTCAACATTTCAACTCCTTTGAGCTTGTTTTATGTAAGATCTCACTAGGTCCTCACTAACCTCTGGGCAGGCATTGCTATTCATATTTGCAAGTAAGTTATCTTAAAGGCTTTTTGATAACCCCTGACTGAAACCCTAAGTAATGCGATCTTACTCTCACTTCAAGAAATAAGATGCTGGCTGGGGGCGGTGGCTCATGCCTGTGATCCGAAAACTTCGGGAGGCCAAGGCAGGAGGATCGCTTGAGCCCAGGGGTTCAATATAAGCCTCGGCAACATAGCAAGACTCCGTCTCTACTTCTCAGAAAGAAAAGAAAAGAAATAAGATGCCATGGAAGGGATGGCAGTGTTTTCCATAAACAACCCGAGAGAAACAAACAGAAAACGCTGTCCAAGCCACAGCCTTGCTTCCACAATGGGCTTTGCAGATTTTCCAATGAGCCACCAACGAGGTGGTTAAAACATCAGAGACTGCATCCGATTCCCCAAGACACCAAGGCTCTCGGGATGGGAACAGACAAGTCGTCGTCGTTCTTTGCTGAGCCTGTGGGCTGCGGTCACCAGGACGAATCTGGGCCCAGCAGGTGCCAAGGGCTCGACCTCCCGCCTTGCATCCGGCAGGCCGCACCCACCCCTCGGAAGTCGGAGAGATCGCTGAGGCAAAGCAACTCCAGGGCGCAGAGACCCACACGCGACGCTCTAAAGGAAGTGACCTTTAGGGGCTATTACTCTCAGGCCAGGCCCAGCAGCACCCGGCGCATTTACGCCGGATCTGACCCCTGCAAGCACCGGCGCGATCAGGCTAGCGGCTGGGAACACGCGATGGTCCCGCCCACTGCGACCTGGCTCGGCCAATCCCGGGTGCCGCATGCTGCGGCCGCCGGAAGTGGACCTACGTCATGCGGGTCAGCCGGTCGGTTCCCGGCGCCCAGCGCCCCGTGGGAGTTGTGTCTGGTGGCCCACGCTGGGGGCCTTTTCACACTGGTGGGCGCAGAGGCGAAGCCGTTCCCAGGCCCCTCACAGACCTCGGTGTCAGAATTTCCCCCCTTGCACCAGCGCCGCCTCAAATGTCAGGGCTCGCCCACTCTTCTCCGGTCTCGCCGACATAACCTTTCGGGGGCTCCAGAGGGGAAATTCGCCGTTTCTGCCGGACCGCTCTAGAGCGTGCCTGAACCCGGCCTTTATGGGATGTTGACAGCTACGTTTATTCAGTGCCCCAGAGGCCTTCTTTATGCCCAGTAACTACAATTTAAATTCCTCCTCTGCTTCATTTTGTAGTCGTCTGGTGAATTTGACGTGAGAAATACGATTAAAATAGGCATAAGAAGTTAGTTGAAATCACATTGTAGAGTTCTGCAAATGTAAAATATTAATTTATAGCAATAAAGAAGGCTGTCAAATAACAGAGGGTGAAAGCAGGATAATACTTGGTCAGCACCTGCTGTGTGCCAGGGGCTGTGACAGATGCTGGGAATTCAGCAACCACCAAGACAAGAAGGTTCTCCCGGCGTTCACAGGACTAGGGGAACACACAATAAATAACTAAAGGCAAAATGCTAGAATGATGCGCTCTATCGAAATGAAATATAGAAAATGATTTATTTTTTATTTTTATTTTATTTTATTTTGAGACTGAGTTTCGCTCTTGTTGCCCAGGCTGGAGTGCAATGGCGCGATCTAGGCTCACTGCTACCTCCGCTTCCCGGGTTCAAGCGATTCTCCTGCTTCAGCCTCCCGAAAGTAGCTGGGATTACAGGCGCCTGCCACCACGCCCGGCTAATTTTTTTTTTGTATTTTTAGTAGAGACAGGGTTTCGCCATGTTGGCCAGGCTGGTCTGGAACTCCTAACCTCAGGTGATCCACCCGCCTCGGCTTCCCAAAGTGCTGGGATTACAGGTGTGAGCCACCGCGCCCAACCGAGAATGATTTATTTGAGAGTGTTTACTTAATGAGATGCCAAATGTTTAAGAGTGACCCATGGAAAAATAATAACTTGGCAGCAGTTTTTTTTTGCTGCTAAGATCAGGATAATTCTGAGGGGAGTTGTTTTTTTGGAACGATGACCAGATGGCCATGGGTGGCTACTACTAACACTGTCAACGCCATTTCTCTGTTATTGCCTTGTGACCTCCACAGGCAGAGCAATATTTCATCATTAAAAGTTGCAACTGCTACGAGAAGCTACGTTCCTTGAAAACAGAGTTTTTGGCCAGGAATAGTTGCTTATGCCTGTAGTTCCAGCTACTTGGGAGGCTGAGGCAGGAGGATCCCTTAAGCCCAGGAGGTGGAGGCCAACCTGGGCAACATAGCCAGGCCCAGTCTCTAAAAAAGAAATAAAACCGGTAGTTTCTTCCTTCGTACCTCCCACAGTGCATAAAGAGTTGTCAAACGTTGAGTTAAAAAGGTAGTGGACAGGATGGGGCGGTTCTGCCTGGAAATTGGAGACTGAACTAGGAAGTGTCTTCATTGTCAGTACTACAACAGTATTTTTTGGTAAATGGTTTAATTTTTTGGTTTTATCCTATGAATGTGTGATGAGAAATATGCATGAACTATAGAGTGTCTTGAGTGTAACTGATTTTTAATATTGACAGTATATAGTGGGTAGAGTGTGAAATTTAGCATCAGAAATCTGAATTTGACCAAGACTGCAGGACCTTATACAGTCATTTCACCCTTCTGGACCTCAACCTTCACATCCGTGGAAGGAAAATTGTAACACCTACCAGGAAGTCAATATATAAGGTCTAAAGCTGATAAATGAGAAATAAAATATTAGCATACTGTTTCAAAATACTGATACACTACCAGAAGAAATAATTGAAAGAGTTGAAAATACTTGCTTCTGGGGAGCAGGGCTGAGGGGAAGGACTGAGTTAGAGGGCTGCTGCTGCATGGATTAACTACTGCTCTGTAGCAAAACCTGGCTGCTACAGTTCACCATTGGGTTGTAGTAACTCTTTTTCAGGTTGTTAGTTGTGCAGGTTGGCTAGGGCCGCTCTGTTCCACATGTTCATTCTGAAACCCAGGTTGAGGGAACAGCAGCAACTTGCCTGGGGAAAAAGCTCTTCCTACAGCAATTCAACAGTAGAAGAGCACAACCTAATCATCAGGGCAGACTTTTCAAGGCTTTGTTACAGGTGTCTGTTAACATTCCATGGACCAAAACAAGGCCAAACCCAAAATCAAGGGACAGGAAGTAGACTCCACCCATGCAGGTGGAAGGGGAGTGACTACTTCTGAAAAATAATCCAATCTGCTGCAAGTAATACTTGACTTTTTAAAACTGTGCAGTGTATTCACTTGGTAAGAATCAATGCTGTGTCCATTTCATGTCTTGACGGTGATGCGTATGTCTCAGGAATGTTAACTCCAGTTGATTCTCTCTGGCTCTCACTGCTGAAACATCTCTCATCTTTACACTATCGTGGCTGTCTCATGCTGTAGCAGACCAGGAGCAGGAGCATTGTTGACTCCTTTTAGGAGTTTACCACAGGGCCCAGGCACGGTGGCTCACACCTGTAATCCCAGCACTTTGGGAGGCCGAGGCTGGTGGATCACTTGAGGTCAGGAGTTTGAGACCAGCCTGGCCAACATGGTGAAACCCTGTCTCTACTAAAAACACAAAAAATTTAGGTGGACGTGGTGGTGTTTGCCTGTAACCCCAGCTACTCAGGAGTCTGAGGCAGGAGAACCACTTGAACCCCGGAGGCAGAGGTTTCAGTGAGCTGAGATCATGCCCCCACACTCCAGCCTGGGTGACAGAGAGACTCAAAAAAAAAAAAAAGTTTACCACGCGGACTGGATCAAAAAAGCCTATCTTCCTTTGGTTTTCCTTCCATCTAACTGTATCCCTCCTTGGTTCTAGAAGCACACATCTGACCACTTGTCTCTCCTCTCTCTCTGTCATTCCTATTTTCCACACTCCTTCACAGCTGCTTCCTTTGCAAATAGCCAAAAGTGAAGTCATTCCAGAACTCCTAAAAGTTTCTTCTTAAATGTCATATGATTAAAGACATTTCAAACTTTTGCACAAGTTCAGTGTTCATCAATATTCACTTTTTTTTTTTTTTTTTTGGAGACACAGTCTCACTCTGTCATCCAGCCTGGAGTGCAGTGGCATGAGATCATGACCCACTGCAGCCTTGACCTCCTGGGCTCAAGTGATTCCCCTGCTGCGCTGTCAGCCTCTCAAATAGCTGGGACCATAGGCGTGTAATTATTTAAATTTTTTGTACAGACAGGGTCTTGCCATGTTGCCCAGGCTGGTCCCCAACTCCAGGGCTCAAACAATCCTCCCACCTTGGCCTCCCAGAGTGTTGGGATGAGACACCCCGCTCAGCTCCAATTTTTAAAATTAAATAAAATAACACACTCACCACCATTGTAAGAATCACATGAAATATACCAAAGTGCTTTGTAAACTAACAAAGAATTTATTTCTTGAAATAAATGTGGCCAGGTGCAGTGGCTCACAACTGTAATCCCAGTACTTTGGGAGGCCGAGGTGGGCAGATCACTTGACGTCAGGAGTTCGAGACCAGTTTGGCCAACATGGTGAAACCCCGTCTCTAATAAAAATACAAAAATTAGTTGGGCATGATGGTGCACGCCTGTAGTCCCAGCTACTCGGGAGGCTGAGGTACGAGAATTGCTTGAACCTGGGAGACAGAGGTTGCAGTGAGCCAAGATGGTGCCACTACACTCCAGCCTGGGCGACAGAGCAAGACTCTGTCTCAAAAACAAAAACGAAAACAAAACAAAGAAAAGAAACGTGATTTTTTTTTTTTTTTTGAGACAGAGTCTCGCTCTGTCACCCAGGCTGGAGTGTAATGGTGCGATCTCAGCTCACTTCAGCCTCCGCCTCCCAGGTTCAAGCAATTCCCCTGCTTCAGCCTCCTGAGTAGCTGGGACTACAGGTGTGCACCACCACGCCCAGCTAATTTTTGTATTTTTAGTAGAGACCGGGTTTCACCATGTTGGCCAGGATGGTCTCGATCTCTTGACCTCGTGATCTGCCCACCTCGGCCTCCCAAAGTGCTGGGATTACAGGCATGCGCCACTGCGCCTGGCCAGAAACGCGATTTTAATATCTAAATTGAAACCTTAAAAACACTGATGTATTTAGGGCAGGTGCTTTGGCTCACACCTGTAATCCCAGCACTGTGGGAGGCTGAGGTGGGCAGATCACTTGAGGTCAGGAGTTTGAGATTAGCCTGGCCAGCATGGTGAAACCTCATCTCTACTAAAAATACAAAAATTACCCAGGCATGATGGCAGGTGCCTGCGTTCCCAGCTACTCTAGAGGCTGAGGTGGGAGAATTGCTTGAACCTGGGAGGCAGAGGTTGCAATGAGCTGAGATTGCACCATTGCACTCCAGCCTAGGCGACACAGCGAGACTCTGTCTCAAAAAAAAAAAAAAAAAAAAAAAAGAAAAGAAATTACTAGAAGAAAACACTGGGGGGCCAGGCGCAGTGGCTCACGCCTGTAATCCCAGCACTTTGGGAGGCTGAAGCAGGTGGATCACCTGAGGTCAGGAGTTCGAGACCAGCCTGGCCAACATGGTGAATCCCTGTCTGGACTAAAATACAAAAATTAGACAGGCATGATGGAGGGTGCCTGTAATCCCAGATACTCGGGAGGCTGAGACGGAGAATCGCTTGAACCCAGGAGACAGTGGTTGCGGTGAGCCAAGATTGCACCACTGCACTCCAGCCTAGGCGGCTGAGCAAGACTCCATCTCAAAAAAAAAAAGAAAGAAAACACTGGGGAAATGTTCCAGGGTATTGATCTGGGCAAAGACCTCAAAGCACAGACAACAAAAGCAAAAACAGACAAATGGAATTGCATCAAACTAACAAGTATATACACAGCAAAGGAAACAACAAAGCAAAGAGACAACACACAGAATGGGGGAAAATATTTGCAAACTATCCATTTGATGAGGGACTGATGACTAGCATATATTTGGAGCTCAACAGCAAGAAAACAATCAGATTTAAAAGTGGGCAAAAGATCTGAATAGACATTTCTGAAGAGATACAAATGGCCAAGAGATATGAAAAAGGGCTCAATGTCACTAATCAGAGAAATGGAAATAAAGACAGTAAGATATCATCTCATCCCAGTTAAAATGGCCTTTATCAAAAAGGGAATAACATGCTGAGATGGATGTGAAGAAGGAACCTCATACACTGTTGGCGAGCATCTCAATTAGTGCAGCCACTATGGAAAACAGTATGGAATCCTCAAAAGATTAAAAACACAACTACCATATGATCCAGCAATCCCACTACTGGTATATATCAAAAAGAAAGGAAGGGCCAGGCACGGTAGCTCACTCCTATAATCCCAGCACTTTGGGAGGCCGAGGCAGGCGGATCACTTGAGGTCAGGAGTTCAAGACCAGCCTGGCCAACATGGTAAAACCCTGTCTCTACCAAAAATACAAAAATTAGCCAGGCATGGTGGCACACACCTGTAGTCTCAGCTACTTGGGAGAGTGAGGCACGAGAATTGTTTCAACACAGAGGCAGAGGTTGCAGTGAGCCAAGATGGTGCCACTGCACTTCAGGCTGGGCGACAGAGCAAGATGGAGTCTCAAAAAAAAAAAAAGGAAATCAATATATCAAAGAGATATTTGCACTCTCATGCTTATTGTAGCACTGTTCACAACAGCCAAAATATGGAATCAACCAAAGTGTTCATCAATGGATGACTGGATAAAGAAAATGTAAATATACACAATGAATACTATTCAGCCATAAAAAATAAAATCCTATTTGCAACAACATTGATGGAACTGGAGGTCATTATGTTAAGTGAAACAAGCCAGGCAAAGAAAGACAAGTATCACATGATCTCACTCATAAATGGGAAGTTGAAAAGTGGATCTCATGAAGATAAGTTGGTGGTTACCAGAGGCCAGGAAGGGTAGCCAGGAGAAGGGGATGAACAGGGTGCTTAATAGGTACAAAAACTGGTAGAAGTGCTGGGCAAGGTGTCAAGAGCCCCAGTATCAGAAAGTGGTCGACTTGCTGGTTGGTAAGAAGAATTTATCAACAATAATATAGGTTTGAAAAAGGAAAGTTTTATTAGAAAGAACGCTGCAGAAGACTGCAGCCTCAGCAAGAGAGAACTGAGCATGCCGCGGTGGATTTTTCATGTCCCTTTTCCAATGTCTCATTTTTTGCAAATTCAATCCAAGTTGGGTTCATTTAGCCAGGATCCTTCTAAGCTCATTCAAGAATTTTGGGCTTTAACTATTTCCTTCGATTTAACCTGGTACCAGGTGCCAACTTTAGATAATAGGGATATCTAATTACTTCTAAATTCCTCAGATAAGGGCTGCTTGATGGTCACCAGGTGATCTGTGCTCTCCTCAAGAGGGAATAAGACCCAGTGTTGGAGAGTTCTGTAGGGTGACTATAGTTAACAGTAATCTGTTGTATATTTAAAAATGTTATTATAGAAGAGAGTAACTGGAATGTTCCCAGTATAAAGACAAATGTTTAAGGTGATAGATATCTCACTTACCCTGATTTAATCATTACACATTACATGAAAGTATCAAAATAGCACATGTGCCCAGAAAACACATACGTCTCTTACATATCAATAAATACAACTTGAGATTATGATGTAAATACATCTGACCAACTTGGTACTTATTAGACTTATGTGCTCAGCATTGCTCTAGTCCTGTGGGTGCAGCAGCATCAGGATCATTAAAAAAAACAAACAATGCTGAGAAAAAAACTCACACCCCTGAGACATCCGGGTGTGAATAAATGCGGAAGAGTCGCCCGAGATCGGGAGACCAGGCGATGGGGAGAGGTCCAGGGAGGCCTGGATCACAGTCCTAACAGACCAGGGGCGAAACGGGAAGGCGCGCCAGAAAAGGAACAACGCAAATGGAGCAGGCGTGCACGGAGCGCGAACTAACGAACCCCTCTGACAACAACCCCAGTCCCTCGGCAGCTCCAGAGACCGGCTCCTCACGGGGGTTGGCCGTAGAGACTGTTAAGTCCCGCGGGCGCCGGGGCAGGCCGGACTGTGCCATTCGTGGGGGGTTCCATGTGGGAGCGAGCCGCCTCACCCAGGGCTGTCCAGCTAGAAACTCCCCGGTGCCACCCCCGCCTCAGTCCGAGGTAGGCTAGGCCGGACGTGACGCAGCGTGATGCCATGGCGGTGTGAGTGAGTCTGCGCAGTGTGGGGCTGAGGGCGGCCGGACGGCGCGCGTGCGTGCTGGCGTGCGTTCACCTTCAGCTTGGAGTGGGGTGAGTGGTGCCCTACGGGCCGGGGCGCCGCGTCCGCAGGAAGAGGCGCGGGGTGCAGGTCAGGGCCAGCGGGGGCGCGGCGCATGTGTGGGCCGTGGCTCTGGGCGGCGTGGGGGCGCTGGACGGTGTCCCGCTGGCTCAGAACCGGCGCGGGGCCTGGATCGGGGCCGCTCTCGCCTCCGGCCTCCCCAGTGGGGCCCTGTCGCTGGCGTTGGATTTGACTGACCGCCAGCGTGGTGGCAACGCTGAAGCGTCCAGAATTTTCTGCCTAACCTCTCGCCGGCATGGAACTGGCTAACCGTTTTATTAAACTCTGTTTTGCGTGGACGGTAAACCCTCCAGATAACCTCTAAATAGGCTAAAAAAAATTTGGAACCTCGTTGAGCTGCTGTCGTTGGCAGTGAGAACTCCGCACGGAGAGAGAGAATGTAGTTGGGTTGACTTCAGTGAGGGGATTTCCATCTTTCTCAGTTATTAAAAAAAGTGTTCAGACATTTAACACTGTTGACCCCCACACACAATTTTTTAGTACAGTTATAACTAAGAAAACAAAAATTCCCTCCAAAAAATTACAGGTTAATTGCGAAAGACCACATTTAAATTTTTGCCCGTGAAATTCAGTTTAGTCGTTTCTCTGAAACAGTGCTTCAAAAAAGACTGTCTCCCCACATTGTGTGAAATGCAGGAGACCCACGTACTTGTGTTTTAAAAAACCCCATTTGCAACATATTATTAAAGTTGGATTTAAGAGAACATGGTAGAAGAAAATCTAAGCAATACTACACCTTTGAGCACCCTCATTATGTTTTCATCTCAGAGCAATTAAAACTGTTATACAAATCAACGTTAAGATAACTGTTGCTTTTTTCGTACTCAGTTGTCTATGAAAACCATTTCCCTAGGAAGTACTCACTCTGCTTGAAAATGCTCCTAAACTTTAAATTTTGGGGTATCTCAAGGTTGCAGTGAAAGTTTTTTGAAATCTTTTTTTTTTTTTAAGCCTTTTAAACATATAACATAAAAATGGCTTCCAAAAGAGCTCTGGTCATCCTGGCTAAAGGAGCAGAGGAAATGGAGACGGTCATCCCTGTAGATGTCATGAGGCGAGCTGGGGTAAGTCCCACATCGATTTTTAGCCACTCCTGTTTTAAATGTTTTTGGATTTTTAAATCATTTTGAATAAAATATTCAAAGTGCTCCATGAAATATTTCAAATATACACAAAATTTCAGAGATTACACAAGAATAAATACCTGTTGATCCACTGCTCACATTTAGTGCTTGTTAATGTCTTGCCATATTTCCTTCACACCCATTTCTCTTTTGTTTTGAGCTCTGTCGTCCAGGCTGGAGTGCGATGGCAAGATCTTGGCTCATTTCGGCCTCTGCCTCCTGGGCTCAAACCATCTTCCCACCTCAGCCTCCCAAATAGCTGGGACTACAGATGGATGCCACCACACCTGGCTAATTTTTGTATGTTTTATAGAGACAGGGTTTTGCCATGTTGCCCAGGCTGCTCTCCAACTCCTGAGCTCAAGTTGTCCACCCGCCTCAGGCCTTCCAACTCCTGAGCTCAAGTTGTCCACCAGCCTCAGGCCTCCCAAAGTGTTAAGACTACAGGCGTGAGCCACTGCACTGTCCTTAGACCCATTTCTTTTTTCTTTTCTTTTTTTTTTTTTTTTTTTTTGAGATGGTGTCTCTCTGTGTCGCCCAGCCTGGAGTGCAGTGGTGTGATCTTTGCTCGCTGCAACTTCTGCCTCCCGGGTTCAAGAGATTCTCCTGCCTCACCCTCAGCTGGGATTACAGGTGTCCGCCACCACACCCGGCTAATTTTTGTATTTTTAGTACGGATGGGGTTTCACCATGTTGGCCAGGTTGGTCTCGAACTTCTGGCTTCAAGTGACCTGCCAGCCTTAGCCTTTTACAGTGCTGGGATTACAGGCGTGAGCCACCATGCCCGGCCCCTCAGACTCATTTCTTAAAGAGCAAATGCTTCAAAGAAATACATTTGAAGCCCCCTTTGTAAATTTCTCCAATCCTATGCCCCTTCTTCCTTCTTTAAAGATAACTGCTATCCTCACGCTCTTGTGTATCCATGCATGTGTGTCTTTTTTTTATTTGAGATAGTCTTGCTCTGTGGCCCAGGCTGGAGTGCAGTGGTGTGACCTCAGCTCACTGCAACCTCTGCTTCCTGGGTTCAAGCAGTTCTCTGCCTCAGCCTCCCAAGTAGCTGGGATTACAGGTACGCGCCACCATGCCTGGCTAATTTTTTGTATTTTTAGTAGATGGGGTTTCACCATCTTGGCCAGGCTGGTCTTGAACTCTTGACCTCGTGATCCACCCACCTCGGCGTCCCAAAGTGCTGTGATTACAGGCATGAGCTACTGCACCCGCCCCCACATATGTCTTTAAGGTAGCGTTTGACCGTGGTTCTCATTTTGCGTGTTTATGTATTATCTCTCTCTAACAATAGTGAACAGTGAAGTAGAACTAACTCTGTGCCAGCCATCATTCTAAGTGCCGATAAACCTTACAACAACGCCGTGAGTTAGATATCACCATCCTCATTTTACAGTTGAAGAAACTGAGGCACAGAGACATAAATAATGTACCCACGTCACATAGTAAGTACAAAAGCCAGAACTCAGACCTAGGCAGCCTGGCCCCAGAGTCTGTTAACCCTATACTCCTCTGGTTCTCAGAAATGAAGATACATGTCGATTCAGTTTATCCATTTAAAATTGCTGCTTGGTGTTGCACTGAATGCCACAATCTACCCATTCTTCTAATTACAGCATTACAATTCTGTAATAAGTATTCTTGTGTAGGTTTCCTTGTGCAAATGTGTGGAAATTTTTCCAGGTTATAAATCTAAAAGTAGAATGACTAGGCTGAAGGACAGCCCGTAGTCAGCATGACTAGGTTTTGCCAAGTTGCTCTCCAGTGTCCCAGTTTGTAGTCCCACCAGCAGTGTAGGAAAATTCCCACTTTCCCAGTGCCAGCTCTTGGTATTGTTGACTTTAAAAATTTTTGAAAGATAAAGCAGTATTTCGTTGTTTGGACTTGCATTTCTATTTTACAAAAATAACATGAGGTTTAAATGGCAACAGTAAACTTGCAAGATGAGTTATTAATAGGATGATCATATAACTGGTCACCCAAACCAGAACATTTGTGGGAGAAAGGGTGTTCCAGTCCCACAAAGTACAGGAAAGCAGCTATAAGCAGGGTCTGTCCCAGGCAAACCAGGGTAGACCTAGTTATTAAATATATTTAGCCAATGTATTAGCTTAAATTTGGTATAGTTGTGGTGCAGTATTTCCTGTCATGTTACTTTCAAATACAGGGCAGCTGTGTAAATGTTACTCTAGCTGGGTGTGGTGGCTCATGTCTGTAATCCCAGCTACTTGGGAGGCTGAATTAGGAGGATCATTTGAGCCCAGGAGCTGGAGGCTACAGTAAGCTATGATTGTGTCACTGCCCTCTAGCTCAGGTGACAAGGTGAGACCCCATCTCTTTTTTTTTTTTTTTTTTTTTTAAAGACATGTTACTGTGAATATATGTTTCAGTGTTCCTAAATATAACGTCTTTCTCGTAGATTAAGGTCACCATTGCAGGTCTGGCTGGAAAAGACCCAGTACAGTGTAGCCGTGATGTGGTCATTTGTCCTGATGCCAGTCTTGAAGATGCAAAAAAAGAGGTTTGTAAGCCATACATGGAGTTGTTCCTTCATACGGCTTCTTTGTTTCTTGAAATGTCTAAGACTGTTGTTAGCACAGACTCATTTTAGAAAATTATTTTGCTTGAATGTCTTCCCCTGACAGATTAAGAGGGTGAGGACTTTGTCTTTCTATTCTGTATCCGTAGAATGTGGCAATTGCTTGATACAGAATGTGCTCAGTAAGTGGGTGGCTGGGTGGGTAGGTAGGTGGCTGATTGGATGTGTGGCCAGATGGGTGGGTTGGTGCTTAGATGGATGGCTGCATTGTTTTCCCATCAGTATTTTTCTGGCTTACACAGGCATCCTTGCCTTCTATTACACATTTTTACCTGATGTAAATCAACTGCCACGTTTTCCATTTATTATTATTATTATTTTTTTTTTTTTATTGTTGTTTTTTAGAGGAATGGTCCTGCTCTCTCCCCTAGGCTGGAGTCCGGTGGTGCAGTCACAGCTCACTGCAGCCTCAACCTCCGAGGTTCAAGCAATCCTCCCACCTCAACCCCCCAAGTAGCTGGGACTACAGGCATGTGCCATGCCCGGCCATTATCTTTTCTAAAGATACTTTCAGAGTTCCACTGTAGTTGTGTTCTTTTTTCAGTATCTTTAGAATTATGGCTCTTACCTTTAAGGACGATGGACGCTTTTGGAAGCTAGCATCCCTTTCCTCAGAAACATGCTCCCCCACAGGCGCTTTTGCACACTCCGTCATGGGGTCAGGGTGACAGGAGTGTGGACTGTACCCTCTGACAGCAGGGTCATGGCGGGAAAGGAGGCAGAGTCGGCTCACAGATGGCTGGTTGTACACTGCTGAGGAACCTGGAGTGCGGTTCCCTGGGCCAAGCTGTCCTCAGATACATAGGAAAAAGTTTAATCCTTTCTAATAAGTTTAGATTTTTCATTACTGGGTTGTAGAAAATTAGACTGTTGGTATTTACATATGATTTGTTGAAACAAATTAAAAGTGACAAGCAGAAGTAAATATTCCAGGCCAAGTGCAGTGGCTCACCTGTAATTCCAGCACTTTAGGAGGCCAAAGTGGGAGGATCACTTGGGACCAGGAGTTTGAGACCAGCCTGGGCAACATAGCGAGACTGTTTCTCTTTAAATTAAAAATTTGTAAAAGCCAGGCGTGGTGGTGCATGCCTATAGTTCTAGCTACTCAAGAGGCTGAGGCAAGAGGATCACTTGAGCCTAGACGATTGCTTGAGCCCAGGAATTTAAGACTGCAGCGAACTATGATTGTGCCATTGCCCTTCAACATGGGTGATAGAGCAAGACCCTGTCTCAAAAATAACAATAATACTTTTTTTCATCTCTGTTTGTGTTTTTGTCATATGATGTCTGGGCATTTTAAAACAGTGGTTACCTTTATTTTCAGTCGACAGATAATAAGTGTACATATTCATGGGATATGTGATGTTTTCATGCATAATGTATAGTGATCGGATCAGAGTAATTAGCATATCCATCATCTCAAACATTTCTTTGTGTTGGGAACGTTCAGTATCCTCCTAGCTATTTGAAATTGTATGTGGTTGTTAACTGTAGTCATCCTATGGGGGTATAGAACACCAGAACCTATTCCTTCTATCTAGCTATAATTTTGTATCTTTTAACAAATCCCTCCCTATCCCCACTTTCTCCTATCCTCCCCAGCCTCTAATATCCTCTGTCCTACATTATACTTCTATGTGATCAATTTTTTTTTAGCTTTCACATATGAGTGAGAACATGGAGTGTTTAATTTGCTATTCCTGGCTTCTTTCACTTAATATAATGTCCTCTAGTTCCATTCTTGTAGCCACAAATGACAAGATTTCATTCTTTTTTATGGCTGAATAGTATTCCATTGTGTATAAATGCCACATTTTCTTTATGCATTCATCTGTTGTTGGACCTAGGTTGATTTTGTATCTTGGCTAGTGTGACTATTGGTATAGTAAACAAGGGAGTGCAGGTGTCTCTTCAGTATACTGATTTCCTTTCCATTGGATACATGCCCAGTAGTGGGATTGCTGGACCATATGGTAGTTCTATTTACTGTAGTTTTTTAAGGAAGTGGTTACCTTTTGTGTGTTTTTATTTTTCAGTGCAGATTCTAAAAGGAGTAAAATAAATTCTATACTTTATACATTTTCTTTTGAGTTTTGAGCTTTGCTTGGTTTTGAATCAACAGTAGGATGTTTATGGTCTTAAAAGTGATTCTAAGCCAGCCACAGTGGTTCACACCTGAAATCCTAGCACTTTGTGAGGCTGAGGCAGGAGGATTACTTGAGCCCAGGAGTTTCGAGACTAGCCTGGGCAATGTAGTGAGACCCTGTCTCTACAAAAATAAAAAAAAATTAGCTGGCTGTGGTGGTGCATGCCTGTAGTCCTAGCTCCTGCAGAGGCTGAAGTGGGAGAGTTGCTTGAGCCCGGGAGTTCAAGGCTGTGGTGAGCCATGATTGCACCACTGTACTCTAGCCTGGGTGACAGAGTGAGGCCCTGTCTCTAGAAAAATTTTATAGGTTGCACTAAATACATAATACATTTTTATTTTGTAATTTGTTTAATGACTAGATTTTTTTTAACCACTTTTTAAAGTCCTAAAGTATTGTTGGCCAGGCACAGTGGTTCACGCCTGTAATCCCAGCACTTTGGGAGGCCGAGATGGGTGTATCACGAGGTCAGGAGTTTGAGACCAGCCTGGTCAAGATGGTGAAACTCCGTCTTTACTAAAAATACACAAATTAGCCGGGCACGGTGGCAGGTACCTGTAATCCCAGTTGCTTGGGAGGCTGAGGCAGGAGAATGGCTTGAATCCGGGAGACGGAGGTTGCAGTGAGCCGAGATCCCTGCACTCTAGCCTGGGCGACAGAGCAAGACTCTGTCTCAAAAAAAAAAAAAAAGAAAAGAAAAATAAGTAAATAAATAAAAAGTCCTAAAGTATTGTTAAAACAATTTCCATTTTGTAATTTCAGGAAGTTTGAAATTAATTAGATTTCTAGGATTTTTTTGGGAGGATACTAAAATTCTCCCCCCATTACATTTTTCATAAAGTTAAGAAAAATTTTTTGTGCCTTTTACTTAAAATTTGTTTCTCTATTAATTTTATTTTATTTTTTTTTTAGACAGAGTCTTGCTCTGTCGCCCAGGCTAGAGTGCAGTGGCGCAGCCTCAGCTCACTGCAGCCTCCGCCTCCTAGGTTCAAGCGATTCTCCTGCCTCAACCCCCCAAGTAGATGGGACTACAGGTGTGCACCACCATGCCCAGCTAATTTTCGTATTTTTAGTAGAAATGGGGGTTTTGCCATGTTGGCCAGGCTGGTCTCGAACTCCTGAGCTCAGGTAATCTGCCTGCCTCGGCCTCCCAAAGTGCTAGGATTACAGACATGAGCCACTGTGCCCAGCCTGTTTTTCTATGAATTTTTTAAGTTGTTCATGTACATTCTTGTTGAACAATAATTCGAACAATATAGACACATATAAAGTCAAAATGTTAAGTGTCCTGTTGTCATTCTCCCTCTGCCCCATCCCACACTACTCCCATTAGCAACTAAAGTGTCTTCCTTTGTCTGTGACTACCCGTATACACAATATGTGGGGTGGGGGTGCTTGTGATGATTGTACACATACATGCATACATCTACACACAAATATGTATATCCTTGTCTTTTACAGGAAGGAGATTATACTACTCCTGCTACTCTGCAGCATGGACATCCTTGCATGTCACTACATACAGGTTTTCTGCATTTTTTGTAGTTAAAACACCATTCCATCATGTGGATACACCTTAATTTATTTAACTGTTCTATTGGCAGATAGGCTATCTCCTGTACTTCCCACATTTAAAATAGGAAAGTATTATTGGACTGTCACTTTAATGCACAGTTGAAATGAAATGTTTTTGTTTCCTTTATGTTTTAAACTGTTACAGGGACCATATGATGTGGTGGTTCTACCAGGAGGTAATCTGGGTGCACAGAATTTATCTGAGGTAAAAATTCTACTCAATTATACCTCAATAAAGCTGGGGGGGAAGAAAAACGAAAGAATTTCAGCATCTGCTTGTGTTCTGTTAATTTTGTTATTATTCAGATATTTCAGGGAGGAGGCTGTGAAAAAAAAAATAGAAACAACTAAAATTAACAAAATGGTGTTGTAGCATTAACTCAAACTTTTTTTTTTTTTTTTTGAGACGGAGTCTTGCTCTGTCGCCCAGGCTGGAGTGCAGTGGCACAATCTCGGCTCACTGCAATCTCTGCCTCCTGGGTTCAAGCAGTTCTCCTGCCTCAGCCTCTGAGTAGCTGGGATTGCAGGCATGCACCACCACGCCCTGCTAATTTTTGTATTTTTATTAGAGACGGAGTTTCACCATGTTGCCCAGTCTGGTCTCAAACTCCTGACCTCGTGGTCCGCCCACCTCGGCCTCCCAAAGTGCTGGAATTATAGGCGTGAGCCACCACGCCTGGCCTCAAGAAAACATTTTTAATATTTTCTATGGAGGTCAGGTGCAGTGGCTCAACGCCTGTAATCCCAGTGGTTTGGGAGGCTGAGGCAGTAGGATTGCTTGAGGCCAAGAGTTTGAGACCAGCCTAAGTAACACATCGAGAGCTCATCTCTACAAAAAATTTTCTTTTAATTAGCTGGGCACGGTGGTGCACCCTTGTAGTCCCAGCTACTCGGGAGGCTATGGTGGGAGGATGGCTTGAGGCCAGGGGTTTGAGGCTGCAGTGAGCTGTGAATGCACCACTGCATTCTAGCCTGGGCAACAAAGCAAGAACCTGTCTTATCAGAAAAAAAAAAAAATGTTGCCATGGAAGTAAGCTGAATTGGTGGAACCGTTATGAACAGATGTCGATGAATACAGTCCAAAGTAAGATGATTTAGTTTTTTTCCACCAGCAGAAGAATGATCAGATTTTGTGTTTTGGGAAGGGCAAATTGTCTACTCAGAGTCTTAACTGGGGGAGGCTGTGGGGCTAGGGCTGCCAGCAGGAATGACAGATGCCATCAGCAGAGACCATCGTTCCTCATTTTAAGTCGTATGTGAGGAGTCAGAGGCCAGGGTGAGGGGCACACCAGCAGGCAGAGTTGGGGCTGCCAGAAGCACTCAAGAAGTGGGTTGTGTCGGACACAAGGGATCTTTTCCTGCTAGATTCTGTTCCTCTCTCTGCCATCTGAAAACACCCAAAACACCACATTCCCTCCCTCCCGTTTCTTTCTCCCTGGAGTACAAAATGGCAAGGGTCAAATTGCTTCTTCTGATCTTTAAATGTGGAAGAATGCATTTCTCTTATGAGAAATGCTTTGCTTGGGTTTAAGAATATAATATAGACCATTTTGATTGTTTTTATACCAATGATTTAGAAATATTGTTGGAAAATAGGTCAGAGAGCTTGTGGTTTAAACTAAAATCAGATTCTTCCAAAGTTTCCTAGTGAGTGATTGGTTAGTGGCTTAATGATAACTTGATGTATTTTTGGTTTTCTTTTCACTAGTCTGCTGCTGTGAAGGAGATACTGAAGGAGCAGGAAAACCAGAAGGGCCTGATAGCCGCCATCTGTGCAGGTGACGTGCAGGGGCAGCCTGTGTTGCAGCGTCATTAGTGGGTGGGGTAGGCTTTCATTCGATGGTTTGATTCCAAATAGCTCTTCCCCTTCATAAAGCATGCAGGGCATCTGTGTTGGTGTATTTAGTTTGGGTGGCATGAAGTTGGTGTCATTTCAGAGATGAGGACAATTGTTCTGTTTTCTGCCTCTCCATGACTTTGGTCTACATGCTGTGAAACTTAGTGTTTCCCGTGTTTGGTTGACTTTGGAGGAAAATAAGGCCCTCTGGAATTCAGTAAACAGCTTGTTACAGCAAGTCTCTGTGCCAGAAAGTCTTTGTGCCAGCACACAATCAGCAAAATCCGTCAAACATCAACACAGCAGCTCTGCCCTGTGCTTGCCCTGCAGATTCAGAAGCCCCATGGTGCTTTCCGCTGGCTTCTCAGGCATTTCTGATTGTCTCAGTACCGAGTGATCTTGGGCACCGTATTATCTGCCACATAATTTGGAACAAGGACATTTGGTGCTTCACAGATGTCCTCTTGTCTTTGTACCTTAGTAATATTTTATTTTCTCATAACCATTTTAAGATCCGTTCTTGTTGCTTTCATATCAGATGATGATCTGCCATCTTGGTTTTTTCCCATGCTGTAATTTTTGCCAGCACCTTCCTTGTTATGTAGGTCTTCATTAAATATTTGTCAGGGCCGGGCGCAGTGGCTCACGCCTGTAATCCCAGCACTTTGGGAGGCCGAGGCGGGCGGATCACCTGAGGTCAGGAGTTCGAGACCAGCCTGGCCACCATGGTGAAACCCCATCTCTACTAAAAATACAGAAATTAGCCAGGCGTGGTGGTGGGCACCTGTAATCCCAGCTACTCGGGAGGCTAAGGCAGGAGAATCGCTTGAACCTTGGAGGTGGAGGTTGCAGTGAGCCGAGATCGCACCATTGCACTCCAGCCTGGGGGACACGAGCGAGACTTTGTCTCAAAAAAATAAAATAAAATAAAATAAATATTTGTCAGAAGAGTGAATGAATAAACGAATGAATGGATGGTTTGGTAAACATCAACATCAAAACATGTTGCTGTTGCTATTTTGTTCAATACAGTAGGCTTTTCAAAAGAAGTTATGGGCCAGAGGTCCTGGGGACTTGATACATTCGGTCAGTGGTTCTCAATGTTCTTTTGGTGCACTTGCAAGGTCAAAGCAGATACTACTGAGGGGACAGGTGTGGTGGCTCATGCCTGTAATCCCGGCACTTTGGGAGGCCAAGGCAGAAGGATCTCTTGAAAGCCAGGAGTTTGAGACTAACCTTGGCAACATAGCCAGACCCCATCTCAACAAACAAACAATAAATTAGCCGAGCACAGTACTGCATGCCTGTAGTCCCAGCTACTCAGGAGGCTGAGATGGGAGGATCACTTGAAGTCAAGAGTTAGAGGCTGCAATGAGCTATGATTGCACTCCAGCCTGGGCAACAGAGTGAGACCATGTCTTTCAAACAAAATGTTTGCCTTTTTTCTTCTCAGTCTTTCAGGAGTGACATCAGAGTAGAATGATACCATCATTTGAGCATCTATTATTGTGTTTTAAAAATTTCCCAGTTTTATTAGGTTGGTGTAAAAGTAATTGTGGTTTTTGCCATTAAAAGTAATTGGCCGGGCACGGTGGCGCATGCCTGTAATCTCAGCCCTTTGGGAAGCCAAGGTGGGCGGATCGTTTGAGGTCGGGAGTTCAAAACCAGCCTGGCAAACGTGGTGAAATCCCGTTTCTACTAAAAATATGAAAGTTAGCTGGGCATGGTGGTGCACGCCTGTAATCCCAGCTACTCGGGAGGCTGAGGTGGGAGGATCACTTGAGGTCAGGAATTCGAAACCAGCCTGGCCAACATGGTGAAACCCCGTCTCTACTAAAAATACAAAAGTTAGCTGGGCAGCTAGCTGGGCATGGTGATGCATTCCTGTAATCCCAGCTACTCAGGAGGCTGAGGCAGGAGAATCTATTGAACCCAGGCGGCGGAGGTTGCAGTGAGCCGAGATCACGCCACTGCACTCCAGCCTGGGTGACACAGCAAGACTGTCTCAAAAAAAAGTAATAATTTTTAATAATGGCAGATGTTCATAGATATAACCCACATAAAAGCTAAAGGGATTCTAAGACCTAAATGTTTGAGAACCGTGGCATTAGGGGCTGAGAAGAACCACAGAAGTCGACCAGCCTGGCAGGTCTTGTACGTGGGCTTACTACAAGAGTCACCACTAGCCTTTTGACCTGCCCTGAGGCTTAGGTAATTATTTCTGCCAAAGGGCACTGCAGTCACTGCCGCCCAAGCAGCTGCTCCCCTCTTTGGAGAGAAAGTCACAGATCCTTGAGTTTGGTTTTCTTTGGCTCTGCTGCTGTGAAGCAAGCCTCAGTCCTAGATGCTTTGACCAAAGGAAGAAAGTTTGGGCTGAGTTTGTTTCCTTATGATTCTGTGGGAAGTAAAAACCGCATGTCAGTTTGTCCTGTGCCACAAAAGTAGCAGAATGATCAGCCACGGCCGGGCGCAGTGGCTCACGCCTGTAATCCCAGCACTTTGGGAGGCTGAGGCAGGTGGATCACCTGAGGTCAGGAGTTCGAGACAAGCCTGACCAACATCTTGAAACCCTGTCTCTACTAAAAGTACAAAATTAGCTAGGCGTGGTGGCGCATGCCTGTAATCCCAGCTGCTCGGGAGGCTGAGGCAGGAGAATCGCTTGAACCTGGGAAGTGGAGATTGCAGTGAAAATTAGCCAGGCATGGTGGTGCACGCCTGTAATCTCAGCTACTCAGGAGGCTGAGGCACAAGAACTGCTTGAACCTGGGAGGCGGAGGTTGCAGTGAGCCGAGATCGTGCCACTGCACTCCAGCCTGAGCGACAGAGCGAGACTTCGTTTCAAAAAAAAAAAAAATCAACCACATTTGGCTTACTGTTTTGTGCTGAGGCTGGATGGAATGCCATGCTAAGAAGCATGGGCCTTATAGTCCTTTAAATCAACATTAAAAAATAAACAGGCTGGCTGTGGTGCCTCATAGCTGTAATCCAAGCACTTTGGGAGACTGAGGTGGGAGGATCACTTGAACCCAGGAGTTCAAGACCAGCCTGGGCATCACAGTGAGACCCCCCACCTCTACACAAAAATATTTAAAAAAATCAGCCTGGTGTGGTGGTGCACACTTGTAGTCCCAGCTACTCAGGAGGCTGAGGTGGGAGGATCACTTTGAGCCCAGGAATTTGAAGTTACATTGAGATGTGATGATCACACCACTGCACTTGAGCCTAAATGACAGAGCAAGACTCTTGTCTCTTAAAAAAAAAAAAAAGTAAAAATAAGCCAAGGGCGGTGGCTCACACCTGTAATCCCAGCACTTTGGGAGGCTGAGGCGTGTGGATCACGAGGTCAGGAGATCGAGACCATCCTGGCTAACACGGTGAAACCCCATCTCTCCTAAAAATACAAAAAATTAGCCAGGCATGGTGGCGGGTGCCTGTAGTCCCAGCTACTCGGGAGGCTGAGGCAGGAGAATGGCGTGAACCCGGGAGGCAGAGCTTGCAGTGAGCCGAGATCGTGCCACTGCACTCCAGCCTGGGTGACAGAGCGAGACTCCGTCTCAAAAAAAAAAAAAAAAAAAAATTATATAAAAAACAGTAAAAATAGAAAACACACTGGCAGTGTGTTTATACCATTGAATATCCTGCACCACTGTTGTGGGCACTACACAAAAAATAGGAAAAAATGTGATGATGAGCTGAGCTAATTGAGATGAGGGTTATGGGAATGGAACAGAGGAGTGATGGAAGAGATTTGGATCGTTTAAATTGGCAAACAGAAAAATAAGATTTTTTTTTTTTTTTTTTTGAGATGGGAATTTTGCTCTTGTTGCCCAAGCTGGAGTGTAGTGGTGCAGTTTCGGCTGACTGCAACCTCAACCTCCCAGGTTCAAGCGATTCTCCTGCCTCAGGCTCCTGAATAGCTAGAATTCCAGGTGCCTACCACCATGCCCAGCTAATTTTTGTATTTTTAGTAGAGACAGGGTTTCACCATGTTGGCCAGGCTGGTCTCGAACTCCTGATCTCGTGATCCGCCCACCTTGGCCTCTCAAAGTGCTGGGATTACAGGCGTGAGCCACCGCACCCAGCCAAGATTATTCTGAAATGTTGCAGTTAGGAATTGGAAACATTTTGAACACAAAGAATATTAGCCTAGTCCTTAATATTGAGTGAATGAGGAATGCAAATTGGAAGGGAGTCTATGTTGAGAAGGAAATTAAATGATATTTACTTTGAGTGGGGGAGGGGGAGGAAGTGTGGAGTTGGAGGAGTGGGCAGTTGTCAGCTGAGATGCTCAGGTCTAGGAATAAGGCCTCTGGAAGCGAGGTCTTGGCCACCTGGAGGAGCTGGGGTCGGCAGAGGTGGTCATTTTGCAAGTCACCACAGGGTGGTGCTGTTGGCTGCAGAAGGGGACGTGGTCAGCTGCACCCTCTGCACTGTAGTGCAGAGTACAGAGCGTTTTCATCCATCAGAATCCCAGGTCCTAGGTGAGTGAAACGTCTCTTCTCCAGTATTCCAAATAGGGTTCTGACGCCCCAGAAAGCAGTAATTATGAGCTTACCATGATAAGTAAGAAAGACATCAGTAAATTCCTGCATCCAACTGTAACATAAACTTACTCACATCGTAGCAGTGATTTTATTACCACCTTGAAGGGAGCAGCCTAAAAATTCTCGCTCACCGATCACTTTCCTCACTGTACTATCATCTCTTAAAGTTTACTTTAAAATACAAGATGATGTAGGAATTTCTTCTTAAATTCTTACCAAATAAAAATTAAAAGCAATTTATAAATCCATTCAAATAAAAATTGATAATTAATTATTACAGACTTTTAAAATTTGCTGCCATACATAGCTGTCTTGTGTGTAAAAATAACGTGGAGAAGAGACATTTGAGGCTTTTGATTTAAGAGCTATAAATCAGGACTTAGTCTGAAACTGACACCTGATATTAGGCAGAAAGCTTATGTAATTAGGTAGTATTTGTGTGATCTTCCTGTTTGTAACAGCTACGGTCTGAGTAGCTTGTGGTATATTATATAACTCCTTTCTTGTAGTCTTGTTGAAAAATGAAAGGTCAGTAAGACCAAGACCTCTCAGGTTTGCTGACACTAAAAGTGTACAAACTGTGCCACAGGATCTTAGGCATCCAGGGCACCCTAAGTGTTTCCAAGATCAAGGTGCTGTTCTGAAACATATCCTTCTAAGTGTTATGTGAGGCCTTAGAAAGAATTTTTGTATGTGTAGCTTAGAGAAAAAAGGTAGAATGAATACTTTGTAAAAAGCTTTAAGATGAAATAACAATTAAAGGTATATAAAATCTTTGTTTTTAATCCTTATTTAGGACCATTACATATGCAATATGCTTGTGACCCTCCCTGAAGTTGGCCATTTTCAGTGAATACATTTAAATAAAAATCTGAAGTTAGGACCTGCCAATTTGGAAAGACTTCATTAACTGACACTTCCATGTGGTTCTTTGCTTAAGTAGCTTTCATAATGTGATGCTAGTGCCTTTATATCTCACACTTCCAGGCACTTCACAGGGTGTCTCCTTCAAGGACAGTGTGCTGTCCATTTTAATCCTACCACCTGGCATACCTGGATGGATAGGTGGATGAATAAGTGTTAATTTCCTATTTTATTTATTTATTTTTTATTTATTTTGAGACGGAGTCTCGCTCTGTCGCCCAGGCTGGAGTGCAGTGGCGCAGTCTTGGCTTACCGAAAGCTCTGCCTCCCGGGTTCACGTCATTCTCCTGCCTCAGCCTCCTGAGTAGCTGGGACTACAGGCGCCCACCACCACGCACAGCTAATTTTTTGTATTTTTAATAGAGACAGGGTTTCACCGTGTTAGCCAGGATGGTCTTGATCGCCTGACCTCATGATCCACCCGCCTTGGCCTCCCAAAGTGCTGGGATTACAGGCATGAGCCACCGCGCCCGGCCTAATTTCCCATTTTCAAGTAGAAAATAAAATTACAAAAGAGCAATAAAATCCAGAAGTTCAGAGAGTACCAGCTGCCTTTAGCATGTAACTAAATCTTTTCCTTTTACTAAGATTGAGGTAAGAAGTTGAGCCCGCCCCAGTGATCCTCCCCCTCCTTTGGACTCCTGGTATATGTGGTCCCTGTTCTGGGGGTGGGGAAGGTGAGAGAGGTGAGCACATTTTGTTTATCTGTGTATACTCTGCTGGTATCAAGGTAAATCTTCTTGAGTAAATGGTTATTGAAGTATTTTGAGTTTCTGTGCTTTGGCCGGATGTGCTCAGCAAATCGTTTGTTATAAACATACTTTATCTCTCATACTAGGAAGTGTTTCATTTCAGAATCGTAGCTGTATGTTTGGTAAGAGCCTCTTGATTTTGAAGAATACTTTGCTGTTGCAGTTTTTGTTGTTGTTAGAGAAGGGGTCTGTGTTGCCCAGGCTGATGTTGAATTCCTGGGCTCGAGCAATTTTTCTGCCTAGGCCTCCCCAGTTGCTGGGATTACAGGCATGAGCCACAGTGCCAGGCACTATTGGCGATTTTTTAAACATGGGGTTTTCTATATCCGCACTTAGATCTTTTTATTTTTATATTTAGGTCCTACTGCTCTGTTGGCTCATGAAATAGGGTTTGGAAGTAAAGTTACAACACACCCTCTTGCTAAAGACAAAATGATGAATGGAGGTAAGTATATGCTTGTTTTTGTTTGTTTGTTTGTTTGTTTGAGATGGAGTCTCGCTCCATTGCCCAGGCTGGAGTGCAGTGGTGTGATCTTGGCTCACTGCAACCTCCGCCTCCCGGGTTCAAGTGATTCTTCTGTCTCAGCCTCCTGAGTAGCTGGGATTACAGGCGCATGCCATCACACCCAGCTAATTTTTGTATTTTTAGTAGAGATGGAGTTTCACTTTGTTGGTCAGGCTGGTCTCAAACTCTTTTTTTTTTTTTTTTTTTTAAAGACAGTCTCGCTCTGTTGCCCAGGCTGGAGTGCAATGGTGCGTTCTCTGCTCACTGCACCTTCCGCCTCCTGGGATCAAGTGATTCTTCTGCCTCAGCCTCCTGAGTAGCTGGGATCACAGGTGCGCTCCACCACACCTGGCTAATTTTTGTATTTTTTAGTAGAGACGGGGTTTCTCCATGTTGGTCATGCTGGTCTTGAACTCCTGACCTTGTGATCCACCCGCCTCAGCCTCTGAAAGTGCTGGGATTACAGGTGTATGCCACCACGCCCGGCCTCAAACTCTTGACTTCGTGATCTGCCTGCCTCAGCCTCCCAGAGTGCTGGGATTACAGGTGTTAGCCACCGCACCCAGCCCATATGCTTGGTGTGTTTTTTTTTTGTTTGTTTGTTTTTTTTTTTGAGATGGAGTCTCTCGCTCTGTTGCCCAGGCTGGAATGCAGTGGCGCGATCTCGGCTCTCTGCAACCTCCACCTCCCGGGTTCAAGGGATTCTCCTGCTTCACCCTCCCGAGTAGCTGGGATTACAGGCATGTGCCACCACAAGTTTCTTGTAGACTGGGCGCAGTGGCTTCCGCCTGTAATCCCAGTACTTTGGGAGGCTGAGGCGGGTGGATTGCTTGAGCCCAGGAGTTCGAGACCAGCCTGGGCAACTTGGTTAAACTCCATCTCTACTAAAAATACAAAAAAGATTAGCCAGGCATGGTGATGCACACTGGTAGTTGCAGCTGCTCAGGAGGCTGAGGTGGGATGATTGCTTTAAGCCTGGGAGGTCAAAGCTGTGGTGAGCTGTGATCTCGCCACTGCACTCCAGCCTGGAGGACAAAGCAAGACCCTATCAAAAAAAAAAAAAAAAAAAGTTTCTTGTGTACCTATAGAATTTTATCTATCACATACTCATTATCCTTTTTATTTTAACTAAAATGAGATCTACTAAATGTATTGTTCTGCAGCTTGCTTTTTTTAACTTAATGTTATATCTTATGTTATCTTTTAACAGCACATGTAGATTTAGATTTGCTTCATCCTTGTTAAGTACAGCTGCTAGTCCAGTGTTGGAATGTGCCGTGCTGTATGTAACTTCTCCTGGGGGTGGGCACGAAGGTGGTTTTCTGCTTTTGCCCTTGTAAACCATGCCGTAATGAACATCCTTGAATGCCGTTGTGAGCATATCTGAGCTCCCTTTGAAAAGTGATGCACTTTTCATTATGCTGCATGTTTTTTAATTACTAAACTTTATTTTTTTAGAGCAGTTTTAGGTTCACAGCCAAATTCCCATCTACCTTCACCCACTCCCCACTCCCCCGCCCCTGGCCATGCATAGCCTCCCCTGCTAGCAACATCCTGCACCAGAATCTGCACCCACATTGACACATCATCATCCAGAGTCCACAGTTTACATGAGATTCTCTCTTGCTGTTGTACATTCTACATACAGTTACATTTGATCCAGAGCAGTGTTTTCCTGAAAATCCATGGTTTGTTTATTTATTTAATGTATTTGAGACAGAGGCTTGCTCTGTCACTTAGGCAGGAGTGCAGTGGTGTGATCTCAGTTCGTTGTAACCTCCACCTCTTGGGATCAGGCAATCCTCTCACCTCAGCCTCCCGAGTAGCTGGAACTATGGGTATGAGCCACCACACTTGGCTAATTTTTAAATTTTTTTGTAGAGACAGGGTCTAACTATATTGTACAGTCTGGTCTTGAACTCCTGGCCTCAAGCAATCCTTCTGGCTTGGCCTCCCAAAGTACTAGGATTACAGATGTGAGCCACTGTGCCCCGCTCATGGTTTTATTTTAGTTGCTAGAAAGGTACTATGTTATCATTAAAACTATCTGTTTGAAAATTGGTACTTTTTGCCGGGCACGGTGACTCACACCTGTAATGTCAGCACTTGGGGAGGCCGGGGTTGGGGGGTGGATCACGAGGTCAGGAGATTGAGACCATCCTGGCTAACACGGTGAAATCCCGTCTCTACTAAATATACTAAAAAAATTAGCTGGGCGTGGTGGCGGGCACCTGTAGTCCCAGCTACTCAGGAGGCTGAGGCAGGAGAATGGCGTGAACCCAGGAGGTGGAGCTTGCAGTGAGCTGAGATCGCGCCACTGCACTCCCGCCTGGGCAACAGAGTGAGACTCCATCTCAAAAAAAAAAAAAAAAATTGGTACTTTTTAATAAAAGTCTCTGGTTTCTGGGCATTTTAAATGTAGGAATTTAATTTACTTTAAGCTCATGGAGGGATTTTAGAGGGTTGAAAGAAATGGCAAGAACAGAACTGGGCTGCCTTTGTGATGTCTTCAGAGGGAAGACTCAAGCGGAGCGCGCTCCTGCACTACCTGAAGGTGTGCCTGTTGCATCTGTTTTCCTTTAGTGCCTCAAAAACATTGAGGTTGGTCAGGCATAGAAAAAGATCAGATTGTTGATGCTCATACTCGGAGTTTACAAAGCACGTTCCCCTACGTTATCTTGGTGGAGCTTCCTGGTCCCCAGTGCCCAGCAAGGCAGGTGGCATCATCCTGGCTTCACAAACAAGGAGAGACTGAGGCCAGAGCTCAAGCCCAGCCCTCTGCCTTGCATCCAGTTTTGCCTTCCTGCCCCTCCCCTGCTCTGTGGTAGCGAAAGGCTCCCACACACATTTAAGTTACCAGGTGTTGGATTTAGTCAATAACCTCTATTATAAGAAATGGATACTTGAAATGTCTATCCTTTCAGGACACTTTGAGAGGTAGGGCTGCAGTCATCACCTGGGGGTCTGCTCTGGGTGAGGCCCTTGTCCTCATTGTGAACTTCAGATAAGCAATCCCATCTGAAGGCCATAGTCTTTTTTCTTTTTTTTGTTTTTTTTTTTGATAGATTCAGGGTCTCACTATGTTGCCCAGGGGGTACTTAAACTCCTGGGCTCAAATGACCCTCCCACCTTGGTCTCCCAAAGTGTTGGAATTACAGGTGTGTGCTACCAGCCCCAGTCCCCATAATCTTTTAATTCCTCCGATTTTAGAATAAGTTGGTTATAACTAATGTGTGATTCCGTTTCTCATTTGTCCACTGTTTGATGGCATCTGCATGCCTGGTCCCATACCTGAGCACTGAAGAGCAGGGTCTCTGGAGCCTGGCATCGTGGGGTGGCCCTCAGCTTCCCCACTCACTGTGGGAACTTTCCTTAGTTTCTCTGAGCCTGTTTCCTCATCCGTTGCCTGAGGATAAACCTGCTTCAGGATTGTTGGTGAAAAGACTGCCCTCACCTAGCCTCTGTAACGCCACTGCATGCCACCACTGCTGAGTACTGTTTGTTTGCTAGGTTGGTGTCATTCTCATTTTACCAAAAAGTGAAGCTTTGAGAGGTCAGACAGCCACTAAATGGCAGACCTGGGATTTGAACCCAGAACTCTGCTCAGGGGTCAACCGACTGCTCCCCAAAGGCCAGGTAGTAAATATTGCAGGCTTTCTAGGACTTCAGCTCTCTGGCAGCTACTCAACTGTTGCAGCTCCACAATAGCTACAGACAGTACTAAACACGCAGGGTGGCTTTGTGCCAGTGAAGCTGCATTTGCAAAAACAGGCAGCAACCTGGCCTCGGCCCTCAGGCTTGTCGTTGCTGACCTGTGTCCTGAGCCCTCCCATTGTCTTTTTTTTTTTTTTTGAGACAGAGTCTCGCTCTGTCATCCAGGCTGGAGTGCAGTGGCACGATTTGCGCTCACTGCAAGCTCCGCCTCCCAGGTTCACGCCATTCTCCTGCCTCAGCCTCCCAAGTAGCTGGGACTACAGGCGCCTGCCACCACGCCTGGCTTATTTTTTGTATTTTTAGTAGAGACAGGGTTTCATCGTGTTAGCCAGGATGGTCTCGATCTCCTGACCTTGTGATCTGCCCTCCTCGGCCTCCCCATGTGCTGGGATTACAGGCATGAGCCACCGTGCCCGGCCCCCCACCCCACCTTTTTTTTTTTTTTTTTTTTTTTTTTGAGACGGAGTCTTGCTCTCTCACCTAGGCTGAAGTGCGGTGATGCATCTCGGCTCACTGCACGCCACCTCCCGGGTTAAAGCGATTCTCCTGTCTCAGCCTCCTGAGGAGCTGGGATTACAGGTACTGGCCGCCAAGCCCAGCTAATTTTTGTTTTTTGTTTTGTTTTTTTTTTTTAGTAGAGACGGAGTTTCACCATGTTGGTCAGGCTGGTCTTGAAATCCTGACCTCAGGTGATCCACCCGCCTTGGCGTCCCAGTGTTGGAATTACAGGCATGAGCCACCACGTCCGGCTTCCCATTGCTTTTTCTCTGAAGAGACTTTAAGACTTGGAGTCTGGTTTAAAAAAATAAAGAAATAAAAATCAGTGCCTTCTGCTGGTTGGAACGGGAAGTATAAAATCTGAATTCGCTATAGGGTCACAATCCCAGCCTCAAGTTCGCACAGTGCCTTCTACCTTCCTGGTGCTGACGGGGTGCATGTTCTGTCTTCGCCACTAGGTGGAGGCAGTTGGTAACCTTAAACCTTTTGCTTTTCCTGGTTAAAAGTCTAACAAGAACCGTAGAACCTTTAAGCATATTTAACCAGTTTAAGCCCTGTTTGCACTGTTTTAGCCACAAAGATACTGTTCAGTGAACCATTTACAGTTGTGCCTCACCTTGTCCCACTCTCAGCTGTGCATCTCACCGTCGCTCTGGAAGACCTAGCCCAGCCAGTTTCTAGGTTAGCATTTGAAATGGTCTTGGCCTGGTTTAACCATCAGTAAATGAGGCCAGATTATGATAAACCTTTTCCCCTCAAACTAGGGATCCTCTTTTTCTCTACAATAGTTAAATTGGAAATTTTTTATGTACTCTATTCATTTATTTTGGTGGGTGACCTGATTTTTAACATTTTTTAGATCAGTCAAGCACAGTAGTGAGAAGAGGAGATAGAGTAGAACAAGGAGTAACTGCCTATGAACGATCAATTGAGATAACTCGCTGCCTTCGACCAGCGGTGGCTTGGTTTCTAATGACAGTAAGACAAGTTCCTATAGGTATTGTTAATCTCCTTGGAAAAGAAATGAACACTGTGTGGTTTCAGAAGCTCATTAATACAGCAGAAGCACTGTGCTTCTGTTTGAAGGGAGGTTTTCGGATGAATTTTTCTGCGTGTTCATTGAACAGACGTTTCCTAAGCTCCTCCTTAGTGCCTGGCACTGGGAACAGAAGAAGGAAGAAGAGAAAGCTGTGCCCTCAGGGTGTTCTCAGGTCTGCACTGAGCTGTGGTGACCAGAGCCACCCGCCTGCCTGCATGGCTGGTACATCAGGAGAGAGCAGGAGTTCACAGAGGAGCTTTGTCACTTCCCCCTCCGCTAAATCTGTTCTGTGTCCCCACATCACTGAGTGGTGTCACCATCATCCAGTCACCTGGGACAGGCAGCTGGGAGTCATCCTTGAAGCCTCCTCACCTAGGACTTCATTGCAAACCTCCATTTCCTCTGGATCACTGTCACCAGCCTAGTGCAGACACCACCAGCTCCTACCCAGACAGCAGGTTCCTTTCCATCTCCCTTCTGGTCCCAGCCCAGTCTCTGTGCAAAGGCCAGATCGCAGAGGGCTCCAGGCCCCGTGACATGGAGTTCAGCGTGACCTTCAGGTGCTGGAGAGAGTTGGCAAGGGCTTTCCATGGGGAACTGGCTATGCCCTGCTTTGCACTCTGGACAGTTAGCTTTTGGGTGCTGGGCATGGCTTGAAGGGGTGCCGGAAGGGAGAGCTGTAATCATGCAGAGATCCTTCCCCTTTAAAGCAGGGGACAGGCGAGAAAGGAGATCGAGTCAAGAATGGTGTTTGGTGCCTTTGACCTCACACTTCAGGGGTGCCTCCTGTGTGCCATGGATATCATTGGTCAGACAGGGACTGATGAAGACCCAGCCTTTTTAAAGAGTGAACAGTAAACAAGGAAATGAAATGTTCATAGATTGTGATAGATTGTATCAATGCTGCGAGGGCAGTAAATAGAATGCGGTGATAGTCAACAGAGGAACCTAAATTTGGGGAGGTGGGGGTGGTCACAGATACCCTCTCTGAGGGGTTTTTGTTGATGCTGAAACTGAAGGAGCAAGGAACTGGGAAGAGCTGGTCTCTGGGTGGAGGGAGCAGCCCTTGAGTTCTTCCTGGAGCAGGAGAGAACCTGTTGTATTCAGTAAGGGAAGCTCCAGGTGGGAGAGTGATAGGGATGGGTGTGGGGAGGGAGGTTAGGCTCTGTGTGCAGTGGAGAGGCTGGTAACTACCTGCTGTGGAGGGGCAGAGCTCAGGGCATCCATGCTTAAGAGTCCCAGTTTTGATATTATATTTGCCAAGAAATAGCCAACCGGCGGGCCTGGAGGTGTGGGGATGCAGAAGGAAAGTAGTCCTTGAGAGTGAATGTGGTTTCTACCTGCACACGCACACTCACATGCATACCTGCCTCCATTACATTGTGCTGTGGTTGTTTTGAGGCATCAGAGGGTGTGCGTGCCGCCACGTTGATCGGGGTGGCTTCTGCCTTCAGTGCTGCCGCATCCCTTCACCCTTCCCCGGCACTTCAGAATTGACACTTGAGCTTTGTTGTAAAATAGTGATGTGAGTAACTGTCATTCACCGACGTCTCCCCCAACACTTAAAGTCTTAGCAGCTGCATTTAACTTACGCATATTTGTTTCATTCTAACAGTGGTTTCTGTCACCCTTTGCTCTGCACAGTTTTAAAAATACTTTTGTAGTGGGCTTCTAAGAGCTTGGAGTGCCTAGTAAATGTTTTTGAATGGTTAGCTACAGTGTTGGGTTTATATGCTGTAATAGTGAATTTAATTGGTAAGTAATCGTCTTTCTTGTCACATAGCCCATTAGGATGTCACCTTTTCTGTTTCGACTTTGCAGGTCATTACACCTACTCTGAGAATCGTGTGGAAAAGGACGGCCTGATTCTTACAAGCCGGGGGCCTGGGACCAGCTTCGAGTTTGCGCTTGCAATTGTTGAAGCCCTGAACGGCAAGGAGGTGGCGGCTCAAGTGAAGGCTCCACTTGTTCTTAAAGACTAGAGCAGCAAACTGCGACGATCACTTAGAGGAACAGGCCGTTAGGAATCCATTCTCACTGTGTTCGCTCTAAACAAAACAGTGGTAGGTTAATGTGTTCAGAAGTCGCTGTCCTTACTGCTTTTGCAGAAGTATAGTTGTGAGGTCACGACTACACAGAGATTTCTCAGCCTACAAATTGTGTCTATACATTTCTAAGCCTTGTTTGCAGAATAAACAGGGCATTTAGCAAATACTGATTGTTTCTTGTTTTGTCTCTCATTTCTTTTGTGAAATTAAATTCTGTATCACCTTCATCTGCAGCTCTTAACTGTCCATATAGCACTGAAATAAAAGAACAGTGAACACATTTTATATAGCAAGGAGGAAAGGCATACAAACAGAATTTAAGAGGCTTGTGATTTTCTCTGCTTATTAGCTGTGTGTTTTTAATGTGCTATTAAAAAATACCAATGAGGGCTGGGTGTGGTGGCTCATGCCTGTAATCCCAGCACTTCAGGAAACCGAGCCAGGAGGATTGCTTGAGGCCAGGAGTTCAAGACCAGCCTGGACAACATAGCAAGTCTCCATCTCTACAAAAAAATACAAAAATTGGCCAGGCATGGTGGCACGCACTTGTAGTCCCAGCTACTTAGGAGCCTGAGGTGAGAGGATCACTTGAGCCCAGGGGGTCAAGGCTGCAATGAGCTGTGATCACACCACTGCACTCCAGCCTGGGTGTCACAGCAAGACCCTGTCTCCAAAAAAAAAAAAGAAAGAAAAAGAAAGAAAAACAAAGTTGGCTGTACTGGTGAATTTTTTACACCAGTTCCTTTTTCCATTATGGAAAGAGTCGTTGGATAAAAACTTTTCAAGGTTGGCCCAACATCTCTTTTCCCTTCCCCAGGTAATAGCACCCAGCATTCCTTGTGAACCACTCAATTCCTCCTGGGCGGGCACGTGATCCAGACCCAGCCAATCAGAGCCCTGTTTACCACTGGCCGTGTGACCCAGGTGAGCTCAGTCAGTCCACGAGACTCATCCGAGGGTCTCATAGCTGCTGGAGTGGCCAAGGGGATGTGCCGGCAACCCAGAGCACTGGCAGCTGTCTCGTCACTGCCAGCGAAAGACCTGCTTGGGACGGCCCTCAGGCTGTGGGTGGCTGACCCTGGTCCAGAAGGCTGGGCAGATGTTAACTTTTACAATGTAAACACATGTGTAATTGTCTATTTTAGTAAGTGCTTTAACATGATAATGCTAAGGGAGAGACGATTTCCATGGTGGGGAGTGGGGAGGGAGGCTTCTGAGGAAGTGACATTTCAGGTGTGAAGTAGGAGCAGTGCTTAGGCTTTCATTCCTTCCCCAGCTGTGTGCTCAGTCAGTACCTACTGTGTGCCAAGTGCTGTTCCTGCTGCTGGGAATACGCCAGGGAGAAACACAGCCTTTGTCCTTGAGGAGCTTATGTTGTGGGTGCTGGGGAGAGATGAAAGCAAATACTAAAATACCCACATTCTATGAAGAAAATGAAGGAGGCTAAGGAGGCAGTGACAGGGGAATTGCATGATGGGAAGTCAAGGCCTTTCCGAAAAGAGATCTTAGTGGGAATCTGAGGACTTTTGGGTGTGAAAGAGACAAGTAGGTGTCTGTTCAGAGCGTACTAGGCAGCAGGAGCAGGGAGTGTAGAGGCCCTGCCGCAGGAGCAATGAGGAGTGGGTTAGAGGAACATGGTAGGAGGTGAAGTTGGAGAGGTAGCCAGGGCCACGGTGAGGTGTCAAGACAGAGACAGAACCACCACAGAGAGACCTGACTCACCTGGTTCAAAGACTGGCCCTGCAGAGAAGAGACCCTTCTGGAGCAGGCATGCAGGCAGGCAGGATGCTGGGGCCAGTCAGGTGGCAGCGTTGGGCACCCACTCGGTGTGAGAGGAAGGGCGTCTGCGACAACCCCCATTTTTTTTTTTTTTTTTTTTGAGACAGAGTCTTGCTCTGTTACCCAGGCTGGATGGAGTGCAGTGGTGCGATCATCTCGGCTCACAGCAACCTCCACCTCCCAAGTTCAAGCGATTCTCCTGCCTCGGCCTCCCGAGTAGCTGGGATTACAAATGTGCGCCACCATGCCTAGCTAATTTTTTATTTTTGGTAGAGACGGGGTTTTGCCATGTTGGCCAGGCTGGTCTCGAACTCCTGGCCTCAAGTGATCCACCTGCCTCAGCCTCCCAAAGTGCTGGGATGACATGTGTGAGCCACTGCTCCTGGCCACAACCCCCACATTTCTGACTTGAACACAGATCATGTGGAGATTCAGTGTCCTGAGTTTGTGAAGGAGTCCTTGGGGGAGGGGCTGGGATGAATTTAGAGTTCAGATTGGTGAATATGAGGTAAAATACACTTTTGTTGTTTTTTTCTTTAGAGACGGGGTCTCACTGTTGGTCAGGCTGGAGTGCAGTATCTCGATCTCGGCTCACTGCAACTTCTGCCTCCTGGGTTCAAGCAATTCTCCTGCCTCAGCCTCCTGAGTAGCTGGGACTACAGGCACGCGCCACTGTGCCCAGCTAATTTTTGGTATTTTTTGTAGAGATGGGGTTTCACTATGTTACGCAGGCTGGTCTCAAACTCATAGCCTCAAGTGACCCGCCTGCCTCGGCCTTCCACAGTGCTGGGATTACAGGCATGAGCCACCACGCCTGGCCTTGTTTTGTTTTTGAGACAGGGTCTCGCTCTGTTGCCCAGGCTGGATTGTGGTGGCGCAACTATGGCTCACTGCAGCCTGGACCTTCCCAGCTCAAGCGATCCTCATGCCTTAGCCACCCAAGTAGCTGAGACTACAGGCACACACCACCATGTCCAGCTAGTTATTTTTTTGTAGAGATAGGGTTTCACTATGTTGCCCAGGTTGGTCTCAAACTCCTGGGCTCAAGTGATCCTTTTACCTCAGCCTCCCAAGTGCTAGGATTGCAGCGTGAGCCACCGTGCCCAGCCCAGTTTTAATAAGGAAAGAAAACTGGACACCTGCTATTTGTTTACTGCATACCTGCTATTTTTGTTTGTTTGTTTGTTTGTTTGAGATGGAGTCTCTGTCTCCCAGGCTGAAGTCCAATGAATGGCCCTATCTCAGCTCACTGCAACCTCCACCTTTCAGGTTCAAGCAATTCTCTTGCCTCAACCTCCCAAGTAGCTGGGATTACAGGTGCCTGCCGCCATGCCCAGCTAATTTTTGCATATTTAGTAGAGACAGGGTTTCACCACATTGGCCAGGCTGGTCTTGAACTCCTGACCTCAGGTGATCTGTCCGCGTCAGCCTTCCAAAGTGCTGGGATTACAGGCATGAGCCACCGTGCCCGGCAATACCTGCTATTTGAAAGTCACAGGCTGGGCGCGGTGGCTCATGCCTGTAATCCCAACACTTTGAGAGGCCAAGGTGGGTGGATCATGAGTTCAGGAGTTCAAGACCAGCCTGATTAAGATGGTGAAACCCTGTCTCTACTAAAAACTACAAAAATTAGCCAGGCATGATGGCAGGCGCCTGTAATCCCAGCTACTTGGGAGGCTGAGGCAGGAGAATCGCTTGAACCCGGGCAGCAGAGTTTGCAGTGAGCCAAGATCACGCCACTGCACTCCAGCCTGAGCAACAGAGTGAGATTCCGTCTCAAAAAAAAAGAACAAAAAGTGAAATTGCTGATCTGAAAACCATTTATTACTAATAGTGAACATCTGTAAACTCAAGTTTGCTAGGTGTTTTGCCAGCATCCCTTACCTCTGAATAAGCTCCTTGGAATTTTAGAGAGATCTACAGGAAGGGAGATAGTGAAAGAAATTGGCTCTTTGAGTTTTTGTGCCCTCAGCGCAGCAGGAAAAGATGTTTCTAGATGAGCATTTCTAAAAGAGCATCTCTAAGAGAAATCAGTATTATCAGAGCCCAGGCATTGCAGTGAAGATGTATTTCCCTTTGCCTGACAGTGTTTGGGATGGGGGCTCCAGGAACCAGCTTTATCTAAACCTTGGGCTTTTTCTAGTCCTTCTTGAATGACTAGCTTTTGGCACGTTGATAACATTTTTAAAACCTCCACTCTCTCTTATGTGCCCGCTTCTTTCCCAGGCTGAGCAAACTTGCTTCCTAATTTCTAGTAAGTTAACGGGGAGGGGACAAACAAAACTTGGGAACTTAAGTGGGAGGGGCGCTATCTACAGTTGAAAAGTGACCTGGAGTCAGAATTCAGATGTGTGATTAAGATGTGTGGCAGGTGGCTTGACTGTGCTCCTCCTGAGTTGGGGGTGAGGGTGTGACAGGCGTGAGCCACTGTGCTCAGCCGATTTTCTTTCACACTTTATACAAAAGGATCAGCTTCTATCCAAAATCCCAAGAGGGGTCGCATTCTTCTGCCCCTGCTTTTTCACTTACCATATCTTCGAGAACTTCTCTCTACCAGTATGTGGACATTTATGTGCTGCATCTCCAACTCTGTCCGACCAGTAACCCTAGAAAGTAGTCATTGGTATCATCCATTACAGAGAAGAAAGTCTTTGTAGAGGTCAAGAGCCTACTGGGCCTATGCCATAGGATTCATTTCTGTAACTGCAACATCAAATGTAAAGTATGATTTTACTTTAGTAGCCAACTGTATCATCTGAGTCTGGTTACTTACTCTATATTCTAGGGTGTTGGTTTCCTAAGGAATGAGGAGGACATCATATTCTCCTGCAGCCAGTTCTCCTGTAGAATCATCTGATTGTTTTTTTTTAGAAAACACCCTCTCTTTGCCCTTAGTAAGGGGAAGCAGCAGCAGGGACCTGGGCATCCAAGGAGCGCTGGGGGTTCTGGGCTGCTCTCAGACTCTTCCCTGTTTATTAGCTACTGCATCTTCCCCATGCACACAAGGGGTCTGTCAGCACAATGCAGAGGAAGGGGCTGTTCCTTTTCACATCTGGGCTGGACACACTCTTCACGGTTCCAGCATGAGGCCTTTCCAGAGCTGGCCCTTTCCCCAGACCCTAGCTTGAGTCCCAAGGCATCCAGGCTGGGGCCAAGGGCTCTTATGGGACTGAGCACTAAGGAAGGTCTTTAGCACTGGGAAGAATGTGAATGCTGGATTCACTACCATCACCATCACCACCACCATTATCACCATCACCAGCAACATCACCATCTCCATCATCATCAACATCCCCACCGTTGTCACCACCACCACCATCACTATCACCATCATTACCATCACCACAATCACTATCACCTTCACCACCATCACCACCATCACCACCCTCACCACCCTCACCACCACCATCACCATCACCATCATCACCATCACCATCACCACCATCACCACCACCAGCATCACCCTCACCATCGCCCTCACCACCACCATCACCATCATCACCACCATCACCACCACCACCACCATCACCACCATCACCACCATCACCATCACCACCACCACCACCATCACCACCATCACCACCACCAGCATCACCCTCACCATCGCCCTCACCACCACCATCACCATCACCACCACCATCACCATCACCACCATCACCCTCACCACCACCATCACCATCACCACCACCATCACCATCACCACCATCACCCTCACCACCACCATCACCATCACCACCACCATCACCATCACCACCATCACCCTCACCACCACCATCACCATCACCACCATTACCATCACCACCATCACCATTACCCTCACCACCACCATCATCACCACCATCATTATCACCATCATCATCATCTTTTTTACTTCTTGCAGCTTGCAGGTTCCCAAACAAGTCTTGGACCAGCTGATCAGATGGGATCTCCCCACAGGGCTGCATACCTGCTGGGCCTCAGAAATTCAGCTACTTCACAGAGCTGCTTTATTTTGCTTTGCTGTTTCAATTCTGCATGTGATCACATTCTCAGGTTTTCTTTTTTTTTTTTTTGAGATAGAGTCTTGCTCTTGTCACCCAGGCTGGAGTGCAGTGGCACAATCTTGAGATAGAGTCTTGCTCTTGTCACCCAGGCTGGAGTGCGGTGGCACAATCTCGGCTCACTACAACCTCCGCCTCCGCAGTTCAAGCGATTCTCCTGCCTCAGCCTCCTGAGTAGCTGGGATTACAGGCATGCACCACCACGTCCGGCTAATTTTTATATTTTTACTGGAGATGGGGTTTCACCACGTTGGCCAGGCTGGTCTCAAATTCCTGATCTCGTGATCCACCCACCTCAGCCTCCCAAAGTTCCAGGATTACAGGCATGAGCTACCGCTCCCGGCAAGTATTTTGTTTTTAAATTCAGCCTGCTCCTGGAGGTTTTTTCTTGGCTTAAAAATAACATTAGACTTGAAAGTTCATTGTCTTAAAAAATAAAGAAGAAAAGACAAAATTGTGGCTAATGGAGGCGCAATCTCCAGACACAAAACTTGGATTGATGATGGTAAAATCTGAGAGCCTGTGTTGGAAGACAGCAACCAGGAGCGAGATGTTGCCCTCTTTAGATTTCGTGTCTTTGCTTCAGTGGTTTTCTTTAAAGGCAAGCAAAGGTAAGTAAGCCATAACAAGTGTGCTTGGTTCAGATTTCTTCTTTCCAGAAGAGAATAAGATTTCACAAAGTATACTGAAGAGAAAGTTATGTTTCCTTGTTTTTTTGAGATGGAGTTTCACTCTTGTCGCCCAGGCTGGAGTGCAATGGTGCGGTCTCCGCTCACTGCAACCTCCGCCTCTCGGGTTCAAAGGATTCTCCTGCCTCAGCCTCTCAAGTAGCTGGGATTACAGTCGCCCACCACCACACCCGGCTAATTTTTATATTTTTAGTAGAGATGGGATTTCACTATGTTGGCCAGGCTGGTCTCGAACTCCTGACCTCAGGTGATCCACCCACCTCGGCCTCCGAAAGTGCTGGGATTACAGGAGTGAGCCGCTGCTCCAGGCTGTTTCCTTGTTTTTTAGACCTAGATGGAATGTGGCCTGGCGACAGTCCCGTATTCACCCGGTCCTGAAAATTCCTCCCTCTAGCCCTCCGTATCTGTTGTGCAGCGGTCTTAGGCCCTGCCTGCCTGGCGCCTGGGGCCCTACTGTGTATGTGGTCAGTCTTACAAAATGCAGAATTCTCTCTATTTGCATTGCTGAGTGACTAGCTGAGGCAGGTAGGGTGACTGGGAGGAAGCTTTGTTACAGATAACTTGACAGCCAGGGGCGAGTTTAAAGGATGATGGTAATAAAAGGATAGTCAGGCCTCAAATTTGGGCTTCAGCAGTAAATCAGTGCAAGAATAAAACTTACAAAGGTCACAGGCAAGAGTGAGATCATCCTCTTTTCTAATACTTGCTTATGCTTCTACATCCCTTATTGAGGAATACCAGCCACTCAGCACACTTATGAAAGAGTAAATTATCTCCGGATGGTGGATAATACCATGTCATTAGTCCATGAGGCATCTAGCTCAGCGCCACCTGGGTCTTAAAGCACTTAAAAAATGTAATTATACAACAAATACACCAATACCTGTTCATTGGGAAAGACTCAAATGATACATGAATACATAAAATACATAAAGCAAGACTTGAAAGTTCTCTGTCCTCCCCTCCCTCCCCTCCCTCCCCTCCCTCCTCTTGCTTTCCCCAAAGTCCCACTTTGAGGTCTCACTTACAGTCTGTTTTCTAGGAATTTACGAATGTGTAACTCTACACACCCACATCCGCACACATTGTGTTTTATATATACACAGAGATTGTACATTATTGTGTCAATTTTTAAAAAATAAAGTAAGGTCGAGCATAGTGGCTCATGCCTGTCATCCCAGCACCTTGGGAAGCCGGGGTGGGCGGATCACCTGAGGTCAGGAGTTCGAGACCAGCCTGGCCAACATGGCGAAACCCCGTCTCTACTAAAAAAAAAATACAAAAATTAGCTGGGCCTGGCGTCCGGCGCCTATAATCCCAGCTACTCGGGAGGCTAAAACAGGAGGATCGCTTGAACCCGGGAGGCGGAGGTTGCAGTGAGCCAAGATCATGCCATTGCACTCCAGCCTGGGCAACAAGAGCAAAACTCCATCTCAAAATAAATAAATAAATAAAATAAAATAAAATAAAATACATAGGATCCTATTGGGTATATTGTTTTGCAAATTGAATTTTTTGAAACAGTATGTCTTAGAAATCTGCTCATGTTCAAGTTTACTTTGTTTATATAATGGTTGAACAGAATGTTATAGTATAACCACACTGTAATTTATTTAACCTTTTTCTTTTTTTTTTTTTCTTTGAGACTGAGTCTTGTTCTGTCACCTAGGCTGGAGTATAGTGGCGCGATTAAGGCTCACTGCAGCCTCCACCTCCTGGGCTCAAGCCATTCTTTCACCTCAGCTGCCTGCCCCTCCACCCCCCAGTAGCTGGAACTACAGGTACCTGGCACTGCAGGCGCATGCCACCACACCTAGCTAATTTTTTGTATTTTTTTGTAGAGATGGGGGTCTCACTATGTTGTCCAGGCTGGTCTCAAACTCCTGGGCATTCCTCTATTAATGGATTTCCCCCATTAAATTTTTTTATTGCAGTAAAATACATACAACATGAAATCTACCATCCTAACCATTTTAAGTATACGGTTCAGTGGTATTAGATACATTCATCCCGTTGTGCAACCATCAGCACCATCCATCTCCCGAACTCTTTTTCATCTTGTAAAACTGAGACTTTGTATCCAGTAAACACTAACTTTCCTTTCCCCCTACCCCCAGCCCCTGGCAACCACCCTTCCACTTTCTCTCTCTATGAATGAGAGTACCCTCAGTACCTCCTATCAGTGGAGTCACATAGTATTTGTCTTTCTGTGACTGGCTTATTTTACTTAGCAAATCATGCTCAATGTCTACATTGTGGCATGTGTTAGAATCTCCTTCCTTTTTTTTTGAGACCGCTCTGTTGCCCAGGCTAGAGTGCAGTGGTGTGATCTTGGCTCACCGCAACGTCCGCCTCCCAGGTTCAAGCGATTCTCCTGCCTCAGATCCCAAGTAGCTGGGATTACAGGCGCGCGCCACCACACCAGGCTGATTTTTGTATTTTTTGTACAGACGGGGTTTCGCCGTGTTCTTCAGGCTGGCCTCAAACTCCTGACATCAAATGATCTGCCTTCCTTGGCCTCTGAAAGTGCTGGGATTACAGGCGTGAGCCACTGCCCCTGGCCCATAGTTTCCTTCCTTTTTAAGGCTGAATAAAATTTAAGTGTATGTATGTTCCACATTTTGCTTATCCTTTCATCCCTTTATAGATTCTTGGGTTCCTTCCACCTCGTAGCTGTTGCGAATAATGCTGCTGTTAATATGGTGTCCACAGCTCTTCTGGACCCTGCTTTCGGTTCTTTGGGGTACACACGCAGAAGTGGAATTGCTGAATCATACGGTCATTCTCATTGTGGTTTTGGTTTGCATTTTCCTAATGACTAATGATGTGGAGCATCTTCTCATCTGCTTATTGGCCATTTGTACATCTTAGAAATGTCTATTCAAGTGCTTTGCCCATTAAATTTTTTTTTCCAGGGGCCATGCTAATAACCTGTGTTGTTCCATTTTTAGTATATGTGCTACTGAAGCGTGCACTTTGCCCAGTTTTGAATCGGGTTTTTGTTGTTGTTGCTGATATGATTTTTTTTTTTTTTTTGAAACAGAGTCTCACTCTGTCTCCCAGACTGGAGTGCAATGGCGCGATCTCAGCTCACTGTAACCTCCACCTCCCGAGTTCAAGTGATTATCCCACCTCAGCCTCCCATGTAACTGGGATTACAGGCGTGTGCTACATGCCTGGCTAATTCTTTTGTATTTTTAATAGAGATGGGGTTTCATCATGTTGGCCAGGCTCGTCTCGAATTCCTGGCCTCAAGTGATCCACTTGCCTCAGCCACCCAAAGTGCTGGGACTACAGGCGTGAGCCACTATGGTTGACCCACGCATAAGCCAACTTTAATGTTTTTCAATAAAGTTTTGTAATTTCCCCATTAAGGGTTTACACATCTTTTGGATTTATTGTTAAGTATTATTAGGTCTGTCTTTTTTTCTTTCTTCTTTCTTTCTCTCTTCTCTTTCTTTCTCTTTTCTTTCTTTTTCTTTCTCCCTTTCTTTTCCTTTCTTTCTCTTTTCTTTCCTTTTCTTTCTTTCTCTCTCTCTCTCCTTCCTTCCTTCCCTCCCTCCCTGTTTCCTTCTTTCCTTCTTTCTCCTTTTTCTTTCTTTCCTCCCTCCCTCCCTCCCTTCCTTCCTTCCTTCCTCTCTTTTTCATGTTAATTCCTTTTTTAATTGTTTTCTGATTGTTGCTGGTATATAGAAATGCAGATACTTTTCTTTACTTATTTACTTTTTTAAGAGACAGGGTCTTGCTCTGTCACACAGGCTGGAGTACACTGGTGCGATCAAATTTATGACCTGCTTTTAGGCAAAAAGGGGGAGGGCAGAGAACTCTTTCTGGATCTGTTGATTCTCAGTTGCCTTCAGCTCAAAATAATCTTTAAGCCAAAGTGGCATATTCTGTGGTGGCCTGTCCGGATCCCCTTCAAGCCTCTCTGACCTTTCTTCTGCCCTCCAGCCTAGGTGACAGAGCTAGAGTCTGTCTCAAATAATAATAATAACAATAAATAAATAAAGCACACTTTCCATTCTTGGTTTGCTAAGAGTTGTCATGAGTAGATGTTGAAATTTATTGAATGGTTTTCCATCATCAGTGACATCTTCTGGCTTTTCTCCTTTAATCTATTACCATGGTGAATTATATCAGTAGATTTTCTTTTTCTTTTTTTGAGACAGAGTCTCGCTCTGTCACCCAGGCTGGAGTGCAGTGGCGCGATCTCAGCTCACTGCAAACTCTGCCTCCCGGGTTCATGCCATTCTCCTGCGTCAGCCTCCCCAGCAGCTGGGACTACAGGCGCCCGCCACCACACCCAGCTAATTTTTTTGTATTTTTAGTAGAGACGGGGTTTCGCTGTGTTAGCCAGGATGGTCTCCATGCCTGGGTTTTCTTGCATGCCTGAAGTAAACCCAATGTGGTCATTATGTTTTTATACATTACCAGGTTCTCTTTGATAAGTATGTAATTTAGGGTTTTTACATCTCATGAGTAAAGTTGAACTGAAATTTTCCTTTCTTGTACTAATTTTGGAATCAAGGTTACGCTGAAGTCATATCTTTTTTTTTTTTTTTTTTTGAGACGGAGTCTCGCTGTGTTCCCCAGGCTTGAGTGCAGTGGCGCAATCTCAGCTCACTGCAAGCTCCGCCTCCCGGGTTCATGCCATTCTCCTGCCTCAGCCTCCCGGAGTAGCTGGGACTACAGGTGCCTGCCACCACGCCCGGCTAATTTTCTGTATTTTTAGTAGAGACAGGGTTTCACCATGTTTGCCAGGATGGTCTCGATCTCCTGACCTTGTGATCCGCCCGCCTTGGCCTCCCAAAGTGCTGGGATTACAGGCGTGAGCCACCGCACCCGGCCTACAGTCATATCTTGAATTGGGGAGCATGTTAGGCCGTTCTTGCATTGCTATAAAGAAATACCTGAGATTGGGTAATTTATAAAGAAAGAGGTTGATTTGGCTTATGGTTCTGCAGGCTGTACAGGAAGCATGGCCCTGGCATATGCTTGGCTCCTGGGGAGGCCTCAGGGAGCTTTTGCTTATGGTGGAAGATGAAGTGGGAACAGGAGTCTCACATGGTGGAAGCAGGAGCAAGAGACGGGGGTGGGGGAGTAGATGCCACATACACTTGACAACAACCACATCTTGGGAGAACTCACTACTGAGAAAACTGCACCAAGCCATGAAGGATCCGTCCCCATGACCCAAACGTCCCCCACTAGGCCCCACCTCCAACACTGGGGATAATTCAGTACGAGACTTGGGTGGGGATAGATATCCTAACTATATCAGGGAGTATCCCTCTTTTTCTTTTCTATATAAATATTTCTGAAGGGTAAGAATTATCTATTCTTTGAATGTTTCATGGAAATTTCCCCTAAATCCACCTGGGTCTCAAGCTTTTAAAAATTGAGCTGAAATTCATCTAACAAAATGAACCATGCTAAAGCAGACAATTCCGTGGCATATAGCACATTCATAATGTGCAATCATCACTGCTATCTAGCTCTGTAATATTTTCATCCCTCAAAGTAAATCCTGTACTCATTAGAAGTCACTCCTCACTCCCCATTCCCCTCTCCCACAGCCTCTGGCAAACCCTATTTGACTTTCTACCTCTGTGGATTTACCTATAATGAATGTTTCATATAAATGGAATCATATAACATAATGGAGTAATATTATATGGATGTACCACATTTTATTTATCCATTTATCCACTGATAGACATTTGGGTTATTTTTGTCTTCTGGCTATTGTGAATACCACTGCTATGAGCATTCATGTACAACCATTTATTTCACTACCTGCTCTCAATTCTTTTTTCTTTTTCTTTCTTTTTTTTTTTTTTTTTTTTTTTTTTGAGATGGAGTCTTGCTTTGTTTCCCAGGCTGGAGTGCAGTGACACAATCTCAGCTCACTGCAACCTCTGCCTCCTGGGTTCAAGTGATCCTTCTGCCTCAGCCTCCCTAGTAGCTGGGATTACAGGTGCACACCACCATTCCCAGCTAATTTTTGTATTTTTAGTAGAGACAGGGTTTCACCATGTTGGCCACGCTGGTCTCAAACTTCTGATGTCAGGTGATCCACCTGTCTCGGCCTCCTAAAGTGCTGGGATTACAGGCATGAGCCACCACACCCGGCCAAGAGTTGATTATTAAAAAGAGTTTGGCACCTCCTCCATTCCCTCTTGCTCCCTCCCTTGCCATGTGACAAGGCTGGCTGCCCCTCCTCCTTCTGCCATGAGTGGAAGCAGCTTGAGGCCTCACCAGAAGCAGATGCTGGCACCATGCTTCTTGTACAGTCTACAGAACTGTGAGCCAAATAAACCTCTTTTCTTTATAAATTACCCAGCCTCAGGTATTCTCAGGTATTCTTTTATAGCAACACTAAATGGACTAAGATACTTTCATATCTCTTAACCTCTTTTTCATATTTTCAGTTTCTTTACTTTTTTGTACTGTATTCTGTATAATATTGTTTTCTGTGTAATATTTTCAGATCCACTCTCTAGTTCATAATTCTTTATTTTATTTTATTTTTTTGGGACAGGGTCTCACTCTGTCACCTAGACTGGAGTGCAGTGGTGTGATCTCGGCTCACCACAACCTCCGCCTCTCAGGTTCAAGAGATTCTCCTGCCTCAGTCCCCCAAGTAGCTGGGATTACAGGTGTGCACCACTACTGCCTAGCTAATTTTTGTATTTTTAGTAGAGACAGGTTTTCCCCATGTTGGCCAGGCTGGTCTCGAACTTCTGACCTCAAATTATCCACCTGCTTTGACCTCTCAAAATGCTGGGATTACAGGCGTGAGCCACTGTGCCCGGCTCTCACAATTTTTTACTTGTGTTCATTCTGGTGGCTAATGCATCCATTGGTATAATAATTTTAATTATTATATGTAAATTTTATTTTTAGATGTTTTATTTCATTCTTTTTTTTTGGTCTTAGTTCATTTTTGCTGCTATAACAGAATACCTGAAACTGGGTAATTTATATAGAACAGAAATTTATTGTCTCACCATTCTGGAGGCTGGGAAGTCGAATAGCAAGGTGCCAGCATCTGGTGAGGGCCTTCTTGCTATGTCATCATATGGCAGAAGACATCACGTGGTGGAAAAGCAAAGAAAAGGTAGAGGAGGCCAGGTGAGGTAGCTCACACCTGTAATCCCAGCACTTTGGGAGGCCGAGGTGGGTGGATCTCCTGAGATCAGGAGTTCGAGACCACCCTGGCCAACATGGCGAAACCTTGTCTCTACTAAAAATACAAAAATTAGCGAGGCGTGGTGGCAGGTGCCTGTAATCCCAGCTACTTGGGAGGCTGAGGCAGGAGAATTGCTTGAACCTGGGAGGTGGAGGTTGCAGTGAGTCAGGATTGTGCCACTGCACTCCAGCCTGGATGACAGAGTGAGACTCCATCTGAAAAGAAAAGAAAAGTAAGAGAGAGAGCAAGAAGGGTTGAAGCCACTCCTGTGATAATGAGAACCCATTCCTGCAGTCTGACATTAGTCCACTCACAAGGGTGGCACCCTCATGATCTAAACACCTCTTAAAGGTCACATCTCTTAGTACTGTTACAATGGCAACTAAGTTTCTTTCTTTCTATTTTTTTTTTTTTTTTTTTGAGACAGCATCTGGCTCTGTTGCCCAGGCTGGAGTGCGGTAGTGTGATCTTGGCTCACTGCAACTTCAACCTTCCAGGCTCAAACGATCCTCCCACTTCGGCCTCCCAAGTAGCTGGAACTACAGGCATGAACCACCAAGTCCAGCTAATTTTTGTATTTCTTTTTTAGAGACAAGGTCTTACTACGTTGCTCAGGCTGGTCTCAAACTCCTGGGCTCAAGCCATCCTCCTTGCCTTGACCTTGGGATTATAGGCGCAACTCACCACACCCAGCCTCTAAATTTTTCAATGACCAGAATTAATCAGTTCTGTCCTCTCCTCCAAAAAGATAAAAACTTTAGTCTGTTCTCACTTCAGTCCTCATTCTTCTTCTCCTTGAATTAAGGATCCTTGAACTTCTCCTTGAACTAAGATCTGGGATCTTAGTTCTCTATTATTATTAATTTTTTAGTTATACATAAAAATTACTTAAACTTCTCTGACTCAAAAAAAAAACTTCTCCATGATGTGATTATTATGCACTGCATGCCTATATCAAAATATTTCATGTATCCCATAATATATACACCTACTATGTACCCGCAAAAATTAAAAATTAAAAAATTTTTAAAATTACTTAAACTTAACTATAAGTTATAATGGCTGCTTTGCTTATAATTGCCCACTGGATACCACATTTTCCTTTTTTTTTTTTTTTTTTTTGAGACAGAGTCTTACTCTGTCGCCCAGGCATGAGTGCAGTGGCGCAATCTCAGCTCACTGCAATCTCCACCTCCCCAGTTCAAATGATTCTCCTTCCTCAGCCTCCCAAGTAGCTGGGATTACAGGTATGTGCCACCACGCCTGGCTAATTTTTTTATTTTTAGTAGAGACGAGGTTTCATCACATTGACCAGGCTGGTCTTGAACACCTGACCTCAGGTGATCCACCTGCCTTGGCCTCCCAAAGTGCTGGGATTATAGGCGTGAGCTTCTGCATCCGACCTTTTTTCTTAGAACTTTGATGATATTAATATTATTGCATTTTCTTTTAGCATTCTGTGTTGCTGGGGCTTGTATAATTCTTACTCCTCTGTAGGTGACTTTTTGCTTTTTGTTTTGCTCTTTGGAAGCTTTATTCTTCTTATCCTTGGTGTTCTGAAATTTTGGGAAACGTATCTAGGTGTAGTCTTATTTTGAAGCAAATCATTTGGCATTCAGAGGGCCCTTTCCACATGAAGACTTGTATTTTTCTTCAGATCTGAGAAATTTTCATGTTATGTTTTAATTATTTAATCTATGCCACCACCCTGTACTCTTCTCAGATTCCAAATGTCTCTTAACCTTTCTTCACACTTTGTATCCCTTGGCATTTTTACTAAACAGCCTGTTCTTGGCCGAGTGCGGTGGCTCACACCTGTAATCCCAGCACTTTGGGAGGCCAAGGTGGGCGGATCACGAGGTCAGGAGATTGAGACCATCCTGGCTAATGAGACCATCCTGGCTAACACGGTGAAACCCCATCGCTACTAAAAATACACAAAATTGCCAGGCTTGGTGGCACACGCCTGGGAGGCCGAGGCACGAGGAGAATCGCTTGAACCCAGGAGGCAGAGGTTGCAGTGAGCCGAGATCGCGCCGCTGCACTCCAGCCTGGGCGACAGAGCGAGACTCCCGTCTCAAAACAAACAAACAAAACAAAACAAAACAACAGTCTGTTCTTTTTTTTTTTTCGAGATGGAGTTTTGCTCTGTCACCAAGCTGGAGTGCAGTGGCACCATCTTGGCTTACTGCAACCTCTGCCTCCTGGGTTCAAGAGATTCTCCTCCGGCCTCAGCCTCCCGAGTAGCTGGGACTACAGGCGCCCGCTCCCATGCCCACTAATTTTTTTTGTATTTTTAGTAGAGACGGGGTTTCACTATGTTGGCCAGGATGGTCTTCATCTCTTGACCTCATAATCTGCCCGGCTTGGCCTCCCAAAGTGCTGGGATTACAGGCATGAGCTACTGCAGTCGGCCCTGTTCTTATTTTTTATTTATTTTTAGATGGAGTCTCTGTTGCCCGGGCTGGAGTGCAGTGGTGCGATCTTGGCTCACCACAACCTCTGCCCTCCAGGTTCAAGCGATTCTCCTGCCTCAGCCTCCCGAGTAGCTGGGACTACAGGCGCGTGCCACCATGCCCGGCTAATTTTTGTATTTTTAGTAGAGACAGGGTTTTACTATGTTGGCCAGGCTGGTCTCGAACTCCTGACCTCGTGATCTGCCCGCTTGGCCTCCCAAAATGCTGGGATTACAGGTGGGGGCCACCGTGCCCGGCCTAACAGCCTGTTCTTATTTCACGAATATAATATTCTGTCTAATCTCCAAGGATTGTTTTAACATCTGTTTGCTTTGTGAAATGTTTGCATGGGGAGTAGTCTTTGCTTATTGAGTTTTGTACTTTTCTTGATATTAATTTTCCTAAAATGCTTGGCAATTTAAATTTTGGGCTCATATTTCAAAATTCCTATTCTCCTGTCTGTTGAACCAGGTTCTGATGACATGAGTTTGCCTCTGATAACCACAGCAGAGGAAACACAGGGCAGTGTGAGGAAGGCTGAGTCCTCTCAGTCAGGAGGGCCTTTCCAGCCCACCTAGAAATAGTGCAGATTTCTTGCTACCCAGGGTCTTGCTGTGCCTCTTGTCACCAATGCTCTGGCCTGTGGGCACACACTCACTGTGACACAGTTTAGCATAAGAGAGGTGGGGAAGGGGGCGAAGGCAGCTGGCTGATCCTCCAAGAGCCCCCAGATAATCACCCTGACTCCACCCCAGGGCTCCTTCCTGTTCCCTATTTCCATAAAGGGAAGAGCTTTCTCAGCACTCACAGCCACCTTCACAGAAGTCATCTCCTATAGATTTTTTTGTTTGTTTGTTTGTTTTTTGAGACGGAGTCTCACTCTGTCCCCCAGGCTGGAGTGCAGTGGCAAGATTTCAGCTCACTGAAACCTCTGCCTCCTGGGTTCAGCAATTTTCCTGCCTCAGCCTCCCAAGTAGCTGGAACTACAGGTGCAAGCCACCATGTCTGGCTAATTTTTGTATTTTTAATAGAGATGGGGTTTCACCATGTTGGCTAGGCTGTTCTCAAACTCCTGGCCTCAAGTGATCCGCTCGCCTTGGCCTTCAAAGTGCTGGGATTACAGGCGTGAGCCGCACCCGGCCCCTCCTGTAGATCTTTTAGCCTTTGGTCTTTACTTTGGTCTTATTTATCCATCAAACAAGACCCATCTATTTTCTATCCTTCATGAATTCCTGAAACAGTCTGGTATGCCAATAAACACTTTTGTTTTTCAGTAATGGGTTTATTCTGAATTTCAGGAGATTTTCAGATGTGTAGCAGGAGGGCTATGGGACCCTTCATGGCCCTCCATATCCATGTTACATTACACTCCTGGCTATGACCTGTCACATAGTTGTTCTGTGCCACTTTGATTAATAGCACAGTGTACCTTGTCTTGGTTGGTCTTCATGCTTACAGGAAAAAGGCCTGCCAACGTCAGGATTTGTAACCAGAAAAGGCGTTGAAAACATATCCTCAAAATCAGGCTATCAAATTTTAGAAGAAAATCTTTCAGACCTAGAATCAGTTATAAAGTGAGATGATAAACAGTTCCAGAAACTGTAAATGGACTGCTTCTAAGCCACAACTTGTCTTCGTACACACTGATGTATACATAATACGGCAAAGTTTTATGTGCAACTGAAGGTGTGGCATTTATGATTCAGAAAGAATGAGTTCGTGTAGATGGAAATGGGCATTTGGGTGGGGATTAGGCAAGGACAGAATTATAATGCACGCCGGGTGGATGGTAACACCTCTTTTTGTCTATACCAAAACTGTTCAGAGAAAACTGTATCCATAAAACTGACTTTTTGTGGTTACTAAATACATAGAATCATTTAAGTATCCAATTTGAGAAAAAAAATTACATGAGTAGAAGTCATCCACAGATGAGTAGTCCAGGTTTTAGAGGAAAAAACTTTAAATGAACATTTCAGTTGGGTAAATCAGTTTCTCAGTGAGAATCTTCTCAATCTCATCTTGCCAGATGACAAATGACTATTATTGTTAAAGTTTGTGGACTCTTGCAAAAGGAACAGTCGAATTGATTCAGCATCAACTAAGCGTGGAAGAAAAAACATATGTAACTGTGAAAACAAAAACAAAACAGATTTCTGGCTGCTGTCCTCAGAAGCCTCCCACACAGATGATGTTCCTGACAGGATCAACAAACGTTGCATTTCACTGTCCCACAGCGCAGCTTCGTCCATCAGCCACTGACTGGCATGGGCCAGGAGCACTTTTGGTCTCGGTGACAGTGACTTCCTTGCTCTGCTGTGAACAAGTGTCCTTTCTGTGAAAGTAGGTCTCATGGTTCTAGGGCTGATCCCAGTGCCATCCCACAACATTTCAGTGTGCCCTGGCAAGCAGCGAGCTCCTGACAATTGGAAGCTGCTAATGCTGTTACAGACATCTGCAAGCAAGTCAGATCAGCCAGATTCCATCACGTGAGACACCTTGGAGCCACATTGTGTGGAGGAGAACACACCACCATTCAGGCCCATCGTCATCCTGCTTTCTCCTATACTCAGTCTCCCGCAGTGCCAGGTAGGTTTCTGCCTGTACTAAGAAGGGTGAATGGAAAGGTGAGATGTAAAAACAAACAAACAAACAAGGGCTCGAAATGTCTATGGGAAGATAAAATTGTGGCAGTGCTTTAGAAAACAAGAAGCGCATGATTAAATGGACTGTTGTTTTCTTTAGAATGCGGGTATTATAATTGGTATTGAGGTGACGCATTAGGGCTTTGAGGTGCCTCCCCACCCCGGCCTCTGCGCTGGCAGTGAGAACCCAGCCCGTGCTATCTTCACAGTTCTCGGCCCATGGAAGCACAGGCCACCTGGGCTCCTGCAAACAACAGACGTGTAATTAGAGGCTCCTGGGCTGGGATGATGTGGTGCACAGACAAGTCTTATCACGCGTCTGAGCCGCTGTAGGTGCCTGGAGTTGCCTCTGCAGCCCGGAGCAGGTGAGCGGAGGCTCCCGTGACTCACCCAACTGCAGGAACTGTCAACTGGCTTCTGCCCAGCCAAGAACTTTTATCAATCACTAAGTAGAGACACTGTGTACAAGGACACCGGTTCATCCAAGAACATCAGGACAGCCAGGAATTCAAAACACAAAACACAGCTTCCTGCATGTTGCACCCCAGGCGGCTCTGAGGCTCAGCCCAAGGAAGGTTTGGGGCTTGAGCCAGAAAGACACGATTCACTCTGACTTACACAAGAGGGGAGTGTACAAAAGTCATGCAGTCCCAGGGGAAGGCACTGGGCTAAACCCTCATGACTGTAAAATGAAGAAATAGGCATGAAGCATGACTAGGGTGTTTATTTGATGAGGACCCAGAGTTATGTCCAAGGAATGAAGGCGTTGCCTTTCTACAACAGAGCAAAATGTCAAGTTAACTGATAACATGTACATTCCTCAGGACTGGTCCCTGAGTGAGACAATGTTTTTAGTGGGGAAAAAAAGAACAAATACATGTGTTTTCCTGGATGCTGTTTTAGGGAGCTTGCTGCAGGTTTACTTGCTTGCAGTTCCTGGTAGGTTTCAGGATTCCCAGGGTGGGAGGTGATGGGCCAAAGAGAGGCACTCTAAACTGATAGCCTGAGATCACAGCTTCCTCCCTTCCTTCCTTCCTTCCCTCCTTCCTTCCTTTTCTTTGTTTTTGAGATGGAGTCTTGTTCTGTGGCCCAGGCTAGAGTGCAGTGGTATGATCTTGGTTCACTGCGAACTCCGCCTCACGGGTTCAACTGCCTCAGCCTCCAAGTAGGTGGGATTACAGGTGCCCACCACTGCACCTGGCTAATTTTTGTATTTTTAGTAGAGATGGGGTTTCACCATCTTGGCCAGGCTGGTCTCAAACTCTTGACCTCGTGATCCACCCACCTCAGCCTCCCAAAGTGCTGGGATTACAGGTGTGAGCCACCATGCCTGGCCTTCTGTCTTTCTCTTTTTTTTTTTTTTGAGACGGAGTCTTGCTCTGTTGCCCAGGCTAGAATGCAGTGGTGCGATCTCCGCTCACTGCACACTTAGCCTCCCAGGTTCAAGCCATTCTCCTGCCTCAGCCTCCTGAGTAGCTGGGATGACAGGCGTGCACTACCATGCCTGGCTTATTTTTGTATTTTTAGTAGACGGGATTTCACTATGTTGGTCAGGCTGGTCTTGAACTCCTAACCTCAAGTAATCTGCCCACCTTGGCTTCCCAAAGTGCAGGGATTACAGGCATGAGCCACCATGCCCAGCCCCCACAGCTCTCTTTCTAAGACAAGTGCAAACTAGTACCTGGAAAGGAGTCCTTTCTTTCCATTCCCGAGCCCCCTCCCCACAGCAAAACTCCACCTGCTGCCATGTGGTGGGGACGCTGAGGAACACTGACTATCACAGAGCTGCCTTAATGTAAATGATTTCCTCAGGTGCAGAAAAACATACACACCAAGTATGGTTTGCCACTCTGAATTCTGGACAGATAACATGACGGCAGAAGTAAGCTTGTTTAAACACGCTCTAGTAATAGCTTCTTAGTGGCTGAGGTTAAAGCATAGTGAAATTTGATACATTCAGGTGAAAAGCAAACATGAAAATTTGCATCCTCCCAGCAATCAAATTACATTAGACATGGCTAAATCATATGATTTCATGTAGTTAACAAGCAGTGAAGGGTGAGGCCAACCAAGTTCAGACAAATTGAACCTTCTACCCAATTCCACTCTCCTCTCCTCCTTTCTCCAAATAAAACCCAATACTCCTCTTTAACAAGTTGTATGATTCACATGCCGAGAGGAAAAGGGCCAGGTTGTTTGTCAATTGATCTAGTCTAAAGAAAACAAGTCCTTGACTGTATTTTAGTTTGAACAAAACTTATTTTCCTAAGGACAAGAATACCTCGAAGCTCTAGTACTAAGTTAGAAATTCACACTATGCCTCCTGGCTTGTCACGCACTTCTGATTTGAAAATATGGAACCTCAAGGCTGTAGATATTCGAGGCCCTTAAGAGAAAAACAATTCATAGTTTTGTTTTTTTTTTTTTTTTTTTTTTGAGACAGAGTCTGGCTCTGTCGCCTGGGCTATAGTGCAGTGGTGTGATCTCGGCTCACTGCAACCTCCACCTCCTGGGTTCAAGCAGTTCTCCCTCCTCAGCCTCCCGAGTAGCTGGGACTACAGGCACACGCCACCATGCCCGGCTAATTTTTGTATTTTTAGTAGAGATGGGGTTTCACCATGCTGGCCAGGCTGGTCTCAAACTCCTGACCTCGTGATCTGCCCGCCTCAGCCTCCCAAAGTGCTGGGATTACAGACGTAAGCCACCGCGCCCGGCCATGAATTCTTAAAGTGTAAAGGAGTGTTTTTATTAGAGCAAATGCAAATTAACCTTGCAGGAAACCATGGCAGATCAAAGTTAACATGCGTTAATTTTATCTTTTCAATGACAATGGCCATAATGCATTATTTACATGACTCTCTCTCTCTCTATATATATATATACATATATATATATTTTATTTTTTGAGACAGAGTTTTGCTCTTGTTGCCCAGGCTGGAGTGCAATGGTGCGATCTTGGCTCACCGCAACCTCTGCCTCCCAGGCTCAAGCGATTCTCCTGCCTCAGCCTCCCAAGTAGCTGGAATTAACAGGCTCGTGCCACCACACCCAGCTAATTTTGTATTTTTAGTAGAGATGGGGTTTCTCCATGTTGGCCAGGCTGGTCTCAAGCTCCCAACCTCAGGTGATCCGCCCGCCTCGGCCTCCCAAAGTGCTGGGATTACAGGCGTGAGCCACCATGCCCAGCCTGACAACGTATTTTTAGAGTTTTATTAGCTTTTTACAAAATGCCAGAAGGCCAAAATTGATTTCTAAATTAATTTTAAAAAGTAGCACCTAAGTTCATTTTGATAGTAACTACTTCCAGATAAAATCCTATATGAGCATTGTGCCAATGTCAGTTTCCTGATTTTGATAAATTCTATGTCATCACTGGGGGAATCTGGGTAATGGGCATAGGGGATCTATTTTGCAACTTCTTTTGAGTGTATAATTACATCAAGATGAAAAATTTAAAAAAAACTATATAAGAAATACAAAACTGTGCTAGGAGCTTCACTTATTTTTAAGAGAAAAGCTCCAGTATACCCTAAAACTATTATGTGATGAAATTAAGAACCAAAATAGAGACTAGCTTAAAATACATGTTGATTCTTGAACCAGCAGACATATGAATATGGCTCTCTTTTCTCCAGTCAACTGTGAATTGCTCTGGAAGACGAAACTCTATGGCCTTTTTTTTTTTTTTTTAATTTTTTAGGGCCCTAATAGTGAAGAAGCATCCTCTTTTTTTTTGAGACGGAGTTTCACTGTTGTTGTCCAGGCTGGAGTACAGTGGCTTAATCTCAGCTCACTGCAAATCTCCGCCTCCCGGGTTTTAGTGATTCTCCTGCCTCAGCCTCCCAAGTGGCTGGGATTACAGGCATGAGCCACCACGCCCAGCTAATTTTTTTGTATTTAGTAGAGATGGGGGTTTCACCATGTTGGTCAGGCTGGTCTCGAACTCCTGACCTTAGGTGATCCACCCGCCCTGGCCTACCAAAGTGCTGGGATTACAGGCGTGAGCCACCGCACCCAGCCAAGAAACATCCTCTTAAAGAGAGTTCTTACTTTTCACTGCACAGTTAAGACATCTCTTGAGACCTAGAGATGGATAAGCAACAAACAGTATTAAACTTCCATTAGTGTGTTTTTGGAATTTATTAAAAATAAGAGGATACACATCACAATACTTGACTGTTGCAGCATAAGAACTGACAAAATTGGCTGGGCGCAGTGGCCCATGCCTATAATCCCAGCACTTTGGGAGGCCAAGGTGGGTGGATCATCTAAGGTCAGGAGTTCGAGACCAGCCTGGCCAACATGGTGAAACCCCGTCTCTACTAAAAATACAAAAATTAGCCGGGCATGGTGGCGGGTGCCTGTAATCCCAGTTGATCGGAAGGCTGAGGCAGGAGAATCGCTAGAACCCTGGAGGCGGAGGTTGCAGTGAGCCGAGATGGTGCCACTGCACTCCAGCCTGGGTGATGAAGAAGACTTTGCCTCAAAACAAAAACACAAAAAACTGACGTTTACTATTACCCAAATTTTGGATTGACTTGTAAGAGAGCCCCTTTATCCTTGGCTCCTGTTTGCTGCCACGAAATGGTACCTACTAATCAGTCCCTTAGGTGTGCATAGCACTACAGTGTGCTCTGGCATGGCCTCACATATACTGACAAGGAACTTAAAGCTCAGGGAAGCGAAGTGAATCCTTCCTATAGAAAGTGGGAGGGAGGTCAGCCGGGTGTGGTGGCTCACACCTGTAATCCCAGCACCTTAGGAGGCCGAGGCAGGCGGATCACCCGAGGTCGGGAGTTCAAGACCAGCCTGACCAACATGGAGAAACCCTGTCTCTACTAAAAAAATGCAAAATTAACCAGGCGTGGTGGCGCCTGCCTATAATCCCAGTTACTTGAGAGGCTGAGGCAGGGAGAATCACTTGAACCCGGGAGACAGAGGTTGCAGTGAGCCAAGATTGGTACCACTGCACTCTAGCCTGGAGCCTGGGGTGACAAGAGCAAGACTGTCTCTCAAAAAAAACAAAACAAAAAAAGTGAGAAGTCAAGACAGGAACCTGGGTTTTAGGCCAGTACTTTGTTCTGTGACATAACCATCTTTGAGAACTCAACAGTGCATAAAGTGGCAGCTAACACGCAGCTGATTTCCTATTGGCACCTTACTTAGCAACAGAGAAGAGTGTCAGAAGTGCCGGGCTTGACCTATGCCACGAGAACTCTTTAGAATTAACTTGCTTTGTGTGCTGGTTGAGGAATAAGTTGGCAGGCAGAAGGTGCTAGGGGATGTGTTCCGGTGGTAGTGTGGCATTGGCATGGCGGCTAGGCACATTTGCTTAGCCAGGAAATAGCAGGGAAAAGGTACACGCTTGCAAACACAAGTAAAAATACAAAGGTATGATGGAAAGCAAACAGAACTAATGAAACATGTTCTTGACCATATGACCAAGAAAAGCTAGTGGAGGGCAGGGGAAAGGCAAAAAGTCTCAGAAGCAGATCAAGTTCTGCAAGTGCTGCATTCAGACATCCAATCAGCAGGGACTTACTGGACCCCTGGGTCAGGCAGCGCGTCATGACAGGGCACAGGAAGCTGAGTCCCTGCACTTGGGGAACTGTCCCTCTTTGGCAAGGGTGCCGTGCACACAGGCCTGCATGATCTGGAACTTAACTGTTTCTACTACTCTCAGGTATCTTTTACTGTTTTTCTCCATCTCCACTGGCCAAGGCAGTCTTGTCTCAGTTCAGGACTACAGTAGCCTCTGTCCATTAAGTCTTCCCGTTTCCTTTTGCTTCTCTCCAATCTGTCCTCCACACAACAGCCACTGTCCTCTTAAATCACATCACCTTCTCTCCTGCTTAGGATCTTTCAGTGGCACCCACTACGCTTTTCCAGGCCCCTCCTCCTCCTGACAGCCGCTTTCTGGAAGCTGCTCAGGTGTTTCCTGCTTCAGGGTCTCACACATCGTCTGCTTCCTCCACTGGTAACACAGCTCCCTGTTCACTCCCCTCCCTCAGCTTCCATTCTAACCCTTCAGAGCTAAACACCTCACAGTTCCCATTATCAGTCCTCATTGCTCCCATTGTTCATTACCTTTTTATTTAGCACTTAATGTAAGACGTAATCATAATTAACATGATCTGCTTTAAATTCCATAAGGGAAGGGGATGTGTTTTCGCAGGATCCAGCATGGGGCTGGGATTTAACAAATGTCTGTTGACTGAACGTCCCAAGCCTGCTTCTTCATCTGTAAAATGCCATAAATGACACTCAGCCTTTAGATGACAAAAACAGTTCTCATGTATGGGGCCCTCACTATGTACCAGATACTATAGTTTATATGCAGTTGTCACAAAATAATTCCCACCTCTCTGCCCATTTTACCAATGAGAAAACTGAGGTACAGGGATTTAAAATAATCTGCCTCACACAGAATTACAAAGAGATGAAGTTGGAACTTCAACCCAGATAATTTGAGCCCTCACTCTTCACTCTGGAGAGTGGCAAGACAGTGCAGGTGCCGGATGAAGGTCGTGGAGGGCTCCCACCCTCTCCCAGGGGACAAAGGAGCCTGCAGAGGACAGTGAAGAGAACCAGGCACAGGGCTAGGTGACATGGGACTAGGCCCCCTCACAAACAGCACTCCAGCCCCTGCCTCCATCCAAAGGCTGCCAGGAGCCCATTTGTCCACTGTGGACTTGCCATCTCCGTGACAGGCCAAGGCAGGCGCAGATTCCATGGGTGGCCTTAAACAAGCAAGAAGCAAAGCCTGCCAAAGGGCCCAGAGTAACCGGGACCTTGTCCTAAAAATCAGAATGAGTCAAACCAAGTCTACACATCAGAACTGGTTTCTTCTGTCACGTTTTCCTTGATGTGGACTCCCACCCACCAACGTTGTTTCTGATAGTAGCCCCAGAATCCAGTTCTCTTTCAGTTGTTAAAGGTAAAAACAAACAGCTCATTTCCACTGTATACTTTCATAATATGTGAAAAAGATTGCACAAATTATGTTTCATTCTAAAGAATAAGAGTTTCAAGAATACATTAAACTTCAAAGAATCTTCGCTTGTGCTTAAAAATAATGCTGTCAAATTGCTTCATACACTTTATAAGACTTTAGGCAAGAAACATTACTAATGGTATCATAAATAAGTATTGTAACTTTATTAAAATGAAAAGACAATATTCAAAATAATGCAACAAAATGAATAAAATCCTTTGTCCAATACTGTACACATAATGCAGAAATCAGTGCATTTTTCTTAAGCATGTTTTAACCTTCATTTAGTTCATACTAAAATATAATAAGCTTTAAATAGCTCAAATAATATTCAGCAGTTTAAACTGTAAACAGCTTGTTTAACTGTTAAGAGAACATTGCAGTAATGTACCTCTGTTAGTGAGCACCTTCTCTTCTGTGCTTATCTCTTCAAGATAAATACATGGAAGGATGTGAAAATCAGAACACAAACTATGTGTCTCACTGCATCTAAGTGAAGCAGCCAGCTGTGAGAGTTTTCAAAGCAGAAAGATGCTGATGTGACCTCTGGAATTCAGACATACTGAGCTGTGGGTCAGAAGTGTTTCACTTAAAAAGCAAACAATCCCCAGGAAATACTGAATACGAACCAGCAACACAAGGCCAGCTTGTGTTGTATTTGTTTATTAATACAGTCTAAAAAAAAAAAAAAAAAAAGCAAAACCACAACACACATCCCCAAACAATAACTCTCAATCACATAGCTAATTGCTTCATTATTTTGTAAAACTGACATCCTAACACTGGCACCTAGTATACTTTTCCATCTGAGTCTAACGTACCCCACTGCCTCTAATACGGCCCGCACTACGATGAGCCACTTCAGTGGGTGGGACCAAGCAGGAACTGTAAGGGAAAATTAGTCACTAGTTCTATTATCGTTTTATTTTTCAAGATGTGTGACAAGTACAGGTGACAATATGGTTGCCAAGTAACCTGCTCTCCCTCCCTCAACAAGATGCAACATGAAACCTGGAAGTATGAGGCCTTGGGATGATTTTTAACCTAAGTAGGTACACCCATGGTAAAGAATGGATACCCTGCCCTCCATGGAAAAGACTGCCTGCAAAAATAAATGAAACAAAATAGAAAAGGCCTAAAAGCCAGAAATCTTCAAACTTACTAAACAAAAATATTTTTTAATGATTCTGATCTAAACAATACTGTATCTTCTTCCATTTGCTCAATTTTCAGTCTATCAGGACTCATTTCTCCAGCTTGAGTTTATTATTCTGAATATATATTACTCTACGACAGTAACTAATTGGTTAACCTGCAGCTATGGTCTATGGTTATACCACAAGTTTATATATAGGTATGTAATGTACGCGTATATAAAAAGCTTCCCCATCCTCCCCTCCCCACCATCACATCTTTAAATTATAGACTTGTAAGACTTTTTTCCAACACTAAAAAAGTCAAGGTTCTCAGCATAACAGCATCTCACAACTGCTCTAAACCTTCCACATGAAGACAGAGAGTTCAACTATTTTATTTTGCAATCTAAGGGATTTTTCTGTGCACTTCAATCAAACTGGAAAATTGAGAACCATTTGCTCCTATGTAACCTCTGCTGAACCATGACCCCAAGGTCTAAGGAGAAACCACATAGGATAAATGTTTACGCTTCATGTGGCCACCCAGATCCATTTTTGTTTTTGAGTCTGGCTTTTCTGTGGCTGAAGATATACTGCAGTCAGCAGGTAATGGCTGGATTTGGGCGCTTGCATTTGTTTCTTCTGCTTCCCTAAAAAATTTTTCGTATTTGTCCAGGTATGGTGGTCGTTCAGGTAGTAGGTAATAATGTGTTGAACTAACCTTCTTCCCATTTTCAATAATGGGCAGAATGCAAGGAACCTTATTGGCAGATCCTTCACTGTTCTGTCTTTGCAGTGCTTTGCTGCTGACATACTTGGGATCAGGGGCAAAGCTCTGTGTCGGGGGCATGACCCCATTGAGGTAAGACGGAAGGCTTTTGGGACTCGGTGTGCGCGAGTTACTCGGTGACAAAGGTTCTCTTGGCGGTACTTTGGGAGGCCTGTCTTCGTCACTATAGGTGCTCGAAGTAACTTCTGCTGACCATCTTCTATAATCTGGCTTTACTGGTCTAGGAGGTATGGGAACTCTGGGGGGAACCTCAGGTTTGTCTTCATCGGAGTTAGGAGAAGCTCTGTGTATACAACAGTTGGATATCCTTATGGCTGGCTTGTTAAAGGAGCCAGCTGGTCCCGAATGAGACCTTCTTAATCTTCGGTGGGTCTGAGGTGGAGGAGGATTTGGATCTGGGACACCTCCATTTTGGTCAGACACATAGCTGAGATCTGCTGCAGAAACAGCTGGGGTATCAAAATATGCATAGTTGATTTGTCCACACCCACGGAAGCTTCGCCTGCCAGGAACATCATATTTGAAATCAGAAAGTGTAGCGTCTTCTAAAAGGAAGTCTGTATCTGAGCTAGTTAGGAATTCCACCTCACAGTCTGTGTCATCCAGAGAGAGGGCTTCAGAGATTGGCAATGGTGGAAGAGGCCTAGAACCCCGTTCACAAAGAGGGGCACAGGGGAAAAGGGAAGGGGAGTTTTTTATGGGTGTCAGTGGAGGGGTGGAAGCACAAACCCCGTTCACTGTGAGTTTCTTAAAACCACATACAATTTGATCCTCTTCATGTGGTCCCAAGTTTTCACTTGGAATAAGAAGAGGGGGCAAGCTGGACTTTTGAGATGGACCATTTTCTGCAAAGCAGTGGCCATTCATCGGAGCAGATTTGGAAGCGTGCCCTGGAATGAACAAGAGATATTAATAAAAGATCAACAATCCTCTCTCCACCTGTGTGAGGGAGAGAGCACCCCAGCTACCTATGCTTCCACAGCTTTCTTCCTGAGTGAAACACTTGACTGCTGTCACCCTGAGAACACCCATGCAACAACCACAGGTGTAATTAGAGAGCAGAAGATTGTTAACACACATGGTGTGGTTCAAAGAACAAACTATCTCCTCTATCTCCCTTGGACATGTGCACAGTGCACACCCACACATCACAGGCAAGTTTTGTGATGTGTGTAAAATTCACAGAAGATGAACAGCATATAATTTACATGAATACCATACCGTACCAGCCTTGCCATCTAAGACATGCGACCGTACTAGGCATGTAGGGTACCAATGAGATAAGACAAAGTCCTTATTGCTGGCACATCATAATATCGTGAGTGAATGAACTTGCCTGCAATGTGTTCAGTTCACACACAGCTCTTGACAAAGATCCAAGGAACAGAATATTCACATTAAAAATACTATTTTCTAAGTTTTGAGGAACATTTATGCTATTTTCATCTATTACTGTCAAACATGCATTCGATACTAGTATGAAAGGTGGGAAATCTCGCCTAAGGTTTCATGAAGTAAAGTATGCATCAGAGCTGGTATGAGAACTAATTCTTGATTTTAGAAGATCCCACGTCCACGAACAGTCCTACTTAGGAATCAGTGACTCAGAATGAAGGCAGTCGAGTACAATAGCTTGAGAAAAACACAGTTATCTTCTGAATCTGTTGCCACTAGGGGTCAGGCTGTTGTTGGAAATAGTTCAGGTTTCCTCATTTAAAAAATAATGCTGGAGGACAAGCTAACCTGAATCCAGACTGTTCTTCTCAAATGCTTACTGTGATCAGATTTTCAGAATACATACCAAGTGGTATTAGGCGCTCCTGAGCAGAAGAGTTCAGACTGTAGGCCATGGTTATCGGGTCAATATTTAAAAAGTTGCTGAAAGGACAGGAAGATACTTTGGTCATAAGCGAAGAGCAATCACAGCCTCTCTCATTTTAGTGTCGCATATTTATCCAGATTACAGCAGCATTACATCCTCTACTTACTTTTTAAACTCACTGCAACTGCTCCAGCAGGTCTTCCTCATATTCCCCATGGCTCGGCCATTATGTAGAAATCCAGTTTTTAATGGAACTCTGATCTCCTGAGCAGCAACTCCTGCTATTGACATTGTGCCTTATTCTGGGACATCTCCAAACCTGTGAGGCCCAGGCATTTTAAAATCAACCAGTAGCTTTCATTCCCTAGGGGGGTAGAAGAGATGAGAGAATAAAGAAAACAATTCAGAAATACCTCCATTAGGACAGTCTAAATTACAGCAAAGCTAATATGAGAGAATTTGGGGGGATGCTGAATAGAAAAAATTAGTTGTGGACTTTCACTTCATTCTTACATCTCGTGAGGGTACTTATATGTAAACGCTAAAAATGATTTTTTGTGTAAATGCTAATCCAAAAGACATGAAATGTTTTAGTGAAATGAGAAATAATCTATTGCCAGCAAAAGCAGACCTCCTACTGCAGAGCCTGAGAGTTGCACAACAAATCACACTCACTTGGCAATGCACACAGACCCTCCCCTGACCTATTAAACCAGCCTTCTAAGTTACGGCTGCACTGGGCATGAAGCACCAGTGGATCCTGCTTATTTTTCCCAAGCTAAAAAAGTAATTTCAGAAGCCACTGTATTTTATGCTGCAGAACTAATACTCACTAAAACACAATGCTGAAACTAAGCAAGGGTTTCTACAGTATTGGCACCTGACTACCCCAGGGTCTAGCATTTATCTGGATGTTGTATTTCAGGGTTGGCCATGGGAAGACAAATTCTCCAGTTACTACTTGTTCAAGGAACAAAGAGTAATATATGAAGATACTAATTTCCATTATCCTGTAAAAATCAAGTTCTGCAAGATTACTAGCTTCAGTAAAAGCCTGGGACAGCTTCCTCCCTCCCTTTTAAAGATAAGTTAAAGGTACATTCTTTACATTCTCCTTTGTGAAATACCCAGTAACTCATATCTTGCTTAGCTGCAAGGCATGGATAACAAAATAAGTACATTTTTCTTAAATTAGTAGTTCCTCAACTTCAGGACCGCCAATCCCCCTTGTCAGATGTTACAGGTCTGGAGTCCCTAGAGCCCCCTTTTCACTTTCCTTTTTTATTATTCGTTATGTGTTAGTCAGCATCAATCTCTGCTGTCTTCAGATAGCCAAGTTTACTTATAAGTTTAGGTTTTTTTCCTTAGGCACCAGGATATTATTTGTCAACTATCTGTATAACACTGACCCCTTTTGGGGGCATGTACATATACACTCTTTAACACGATCTCATTCTCTCACTAAATATTAGTAAGGGACCAGTGCAAACAATATCTGCACAGCTGAGTGCTGGGCACTGTGCAAAGGACTGAAGATGACCGTGACACATTTGCTGTGGGGGAGAGGTACACAAGTTTTTTTTTTTTTTTTGCTCAGCAACTTCAAATCTATTATTTACAAATCTGTCACCTCCTACTAGACTGTAAGCTCAGGACAGAGGCTGTGTCTCAATCACCTTTTAACAATCAGTACCTGGAACATTAGAGGGTGCTCAGTAAGTGAATGTCGAATGAATGATTGTATAATACCATCTAATTATCATAATCAGTATCAATTCAATATACACATTGTCTAAGGCACAGGGTTTTTTTTTTAAAGCTAAAAACCTTTAAAAAATACTCTGCAAATGTTTATTATTATTTTCCCATTAGAAAGGAACACAGTGATAGTAATGTTCTACAGGTTCAAGATCTCAGTAATAAAGTAGAGAAGGGAGATCCAATGACTGGTTCTCTGCATTTTACCCTTCCACAGTCAGCTGTTCTACCAGGCAGAGATTTTATGATAGGGTTAAAATATTATTTCAGATAGTCAAGCATTATTTTTCTTTAAATCAGTCTCTCAAATATATGATAAAGAAAGCATTCTGTCATTTAAGAATTCTAATTGAGAGGTCTGTTGAGGATTGGTTTTTCAGATTACTTAAATGAAGCAAATGTGTTATCTACCATCAAGCTATAAAAAATTTAGAAACCAATTTAAAAATACTGCTAGCCTCTCCCTCCGTGTACTTAGCCCAGTGGTTTATCAAGCTTTTTCTAAGCATTCTACAAGCACTGGCAAGACTATGAGGAAAGTATCTGTGGTAATATAAAAATGAAAGGCAAGATAGGAAGAAGAATATGGTATTTAAGTAGTTTGAAAGCACACGTTTGAAGATCGCTCATCCAGATTACAGGAAAATGCTGCAGGGGATTCTGGAGGCCCAACCCCCACCTGTCTGCAAGCCAACAAGTACTACTAGTAATTACTGTGTGTCAGCCTCCTAATGCCATCTAAATCTTAGCTTTCAACAGAATGATTGTGTAACTATCGCCTCTGCAGAAATTGCCTTGGAATTCTAAACTTACATTTCAATGGTCACTTAAAATTATTTATATGTTCTAGAAAAAGTTATTTTTTATTCATTGTTTCCATCACCTACTTGTTAGCTTTCTTAAGAAAAAAATTTTTTTAGTATAAAAAGAATTGTGTTCACTAAGCCAGCTCACTTCTGACCACAATAGTGTCTTTGTGTATTCATAGAAGGTGACCTGCCTCTAAATTTCAATGGGGAATTGTGAATGGGCCATGTTATGAAACTGTCCGAACTTCCTACTTGCTAGCATGGGAGACGAGGGGGGCAATATAACTGCCATGTTCTCTTCTTTTGGAAAATAACTTCAAACTGTAGACTCAAAAAGGGCAATGTGCTACAGGTTTGGAAAGAAGCTTTTAAAAACAATGTTTCTCAGATTGTAAACCGAGGGTATGAAACCACCTGAAACTTTCTCTCTCTCTAAAAACCTTCTAGTATTCAGTGCAAATATGGAAGCGGGGGGCGGGGGGGGGTGGCGGAGTAAATAAATCCATTTTACCAACCTCAAGCTAAAAAGAAACAAACTCTTCCCAAGTGACGTTTAATGCTGCAATTTTTCACATTTTATCTGTCTTACAACTAACTCATTAGCGGAAAACAATTGCAAAAATGTACCTATGTGGGAAAATCAGTATCTAAAAAGTACAAGATGGGATTATGTTATGGAATCCAAGAATAGGAAAGTGAATGTGAATCCAGGCAGCATGGTTTAGATGAGGACCCAAATAACCTTAGGCATAACTTCTCCAAACTTCATCAACTATTTTTAGCTTTTTTAGTGGGTCTAAAATGCAGTTAAATACCAAATTTCAGATGTGAACCACCTTTTCCTGTTAACAGGAAATTGAATTGATTCTTTTTTAAATTCAACGAAAAAAGAAGCCCTAAAATCATTTGCTTCTTGAGGTTATCCTTTTATTAATCCACTTGTATAGCTTCAACTCATAGACAACTCCTGAATCAATGACTCCAGCCTGGCTCAAGCTTCAACTTTGCATTTCCTATTGTCTGGTGATTATCTTTCCACTTGGATGGCCCTCTGGCATCTCAAACTCTACAAACCAAACTCCTCCTTTCACTTCATACTCCATTCCCCACTCCCCAAACCAGTTCAGGGTCTAAGAGGATCACACTTCTCAAGGCACCATTTTTAACCTGAGGCCATGTACATTCAATTGCCAAGTTCCACAGACTACTTTTACACGGTTTCACAAATCTTACCCTTCCATTGACAGGCATCATTCTTCCTGGGGTCTGGAAATATGCAACCTATTCTACAACACTAGTACCAAGTCAATATTCCTTAACAACAGCTCAAACTAAGATTTGCTGCTGCTCAAAAAATCTTCAAAGGCTCCTAAATAAAACCTCCTGAGCCTGGCATTTAGGGCCTCCACAATATAAACCTAAGCTATATTTTCAAGTTCGCTTCTATTTTCCCCGAATCTCTGTTACAATTCAATTTAACCTTTAAGGTCAACTCTACCCTACCTTCTCCACGAAGCCGCTCCCTTTTATGAAACACCAGAGCAGCGGTGCTCTGTTCTTGTGTTATTTTGTGCTGGGCCCCAATTCCCCTTCCATTCTTCAAATCATCTAGGACAGAACTGATGTCTGATTTATGCTTTCCCCCTGTAGATCTTGGCATCATTCATGTCTATTATTTATTAAATGGATACTGAGAAAATATCCATCTCATTTTTAAAAAGTAATGACATGAAAGATTCACATACACTGTGAGTCAGTGAAGAGCTCAGGGGATAAGCAGATTTATAAAGGATAAAGTTAATGCGTGCTGGAGTGAGGTGACTGCCCAATAATAATGTAACAAGCTTAGGATATCTAACAGGAAGGAATTTTTATGAAATTCATTTCCAGAATTCAAAGAAGACAGTTTGTAGACTGAGTAAAAATTATAAGCTTCAGTGGTTAACAGTGTAGCTTTCTAAACTGGTTTCTGTTATAGTATATTTACTTGAAGCAATTGGGAGGGTACTTTCTGAAAACAGTGTTTTGCCTTCTCTTAAAACACTATTCCTTCTAGACTGTGTTTTTGCTGCTGAATTTAAGGTCACTTTCATTTTTCTAAAAAAGTTACACCAAAAGCACACTGCACCTTCTTCATTAAGGTGAAATCACATGCCTTTAGCTTGAGGACAGTCTCTTTGAAACTGCTTAAAAAAAAAAAAAAAAAAAAAAAGAAAGAAAGAAAGAAATGCAGGCTACCTTAAGGCAGTAACCTAGATATACTCACCTGGCCACCAGATCTCATTAATAAATCTCAGAGGCCATCCATGGGAGGAGGAGGAGCACATTTTTGTCCTACAACTCATCCAGTTCTGCCCAGTGCTTCCTTATTTAAGAGTGTGATGTAATTTCCTCCTTTCAATCTGGTTCTAGAACCTGATTTCTGTTTATTCAGGGTGATAAATGGTCTTTTCAGTTCCATTTAAGAATCACCTACATTAAGTACTTCCACAACCAGGGAAGATAATAAGGTAACTACATTTAGAGGCAAAATTTATAAAAGGAAACTGATTTAGGAATATGACAAACTCCGTGATTTTAGATCCTCCCCAAATATACCAATCTCTGCATGTTTATTTTTTAAAATGTCTAAAATAATCACCTGTGAGGAAATTAAACAACCAAACAAACAAAACACCAATTTTTTATTTTTTTTTTTTTTTGAGACGGAGTCTTACTCTTGTCACCCAGGGTGGAGTGCAATGGTGCACACCACAATCTCCGCCTCCCAGGTTCAAGCGATTCTCCTGCCTCAGCCTCCCGAGTAGCTGGGATTATAGGCATGCGCCAACACGCCAGGCTAATTTTTGTATTTTTAGTAGAGATGGGGTTTCTCCATATTGGTCAGGCTGGTCTCAAATTCCTGACCTCAGGTGATCCACCTGACTCGGCCTCCCAAAGTGCTGAGATTACAGGCGTGAGATACCGCGCCCGGCCCAGATTTCATTTTAATAGCCTATGATTTAGGTAGGGGTAGGAAAAGAAAGAGGGAAGCAAGTTAAGAAAACTTTCTTAGTTGTACTCTCTACCATGGTAAGCATAAATAGCCTTTAAATTAAAAACATAGATTACTTTTAAAATAATGTCATATTTTAATGTAATTAAAATACTCCTGCATGAATTCAAGAAAAGCTTGATGGCTTCAGTAAATATTAAAATATAGTTCAGTGTGGCAAAGATGAACATTTGTGTCTGTGTTTGCAGCGCCATTCCTCAGAGGCTCTTAAACATGTCCAAAACATAATGGACCATTTGTAGGTGGTGAACTAGAGGCAACAGAGAAAATAATTTATCTTTAAACTGTCAAATAAAAAATAAATGACATAATTTATTCAATAATTCAGAATGCTTTCTAGCTAAGTATTTTTAAAAATGGTAAACTAACAAAAAACCCATTCCCTCAACTACCATAATCCAGTCTTTCAACTCACTTAAGCCTCCCACACAATTTTAGTGTGACAGCAGAAAAGTAGGATAGCAGGAATATATTCTTTTGTCCTTTGTATTTTTCCTACAGAGTAGCACAATCAGTAACTATATATACACACAGAGGGAAGAAAAATATTATTTCTTTTTGACATATAACAATAGATTATTTCTTATTATAAAAGCGAATTCTAATCTAAAGACAACGAGCACAATGGTCTAATGATGGGACGCAAGTCTTTAAAACTTCAAATTTATTTAACAAGCATTTAAGTTATCCGATGGGTAACTCTAGATTGTTACAATTAATATAAAACCATTAATAATAACTAACATTCACTGGACATACAACTGCCAGGCAAGCATGGTTTTAAGTGCTTTATGTGTATGAACTTATTTAATCCTCTCTACAATGCCATGAGGTGGGCTACTATTATTACTCTCACTTACTTGAGGCACAGAGTTAAAGAACTTGCTCAAGGTCAAGCCTGGTAAGCAATGGGGCCAGGACTTCAACAGACAGCCCGGCCTCAGTGTCCAGGCCCTTCACCAACACACCACACTGCCTCTTCCAGTCCCTACGGCTTTTTAAACTGGCAAAATACGATCCGACTGACTATAATGCTCAACTTGTAAGGGTAGCACAGATCCTTTTTTATGGATTTACTGGTAATAGTTTTTCTTGGGTAACCTGTAGCCTATGAAAGTTCCTGTTTTACTTCAACTCCCTCAAATTCTCCTATTAAAAGTTATTAATTGTAGATCTGGCCTATGTATCCTCTAAAATGGGTGGGCTAAGGCATCAATTTGACATTCTATTACCACTTCAAACAACTATTTTGAAGCCCTCAGTCTTTAATGATCCCCGGATGCCCCACCACAACAGAACTCTTTACAACATGGTTATTTCATATAACACAAGTCTGTTTTTACTCGTAATAAGCAGTTACTACATATACCCAACGGGCCTCCTTTTAACACGGTTTCACAGCACGGATCCCAATGATGGCATTATAATCACACTGTATTGTAAAATCCGGAATTTAACAATAGAATACCTTATATTTGTAAAGCACTCAACAAGTTACAAAGCACCTTCTTACACATTATGTCACCTGATCCCCACAACATCCCTGTAAGAAGAGGCAGGGATTATAATCTTCATTTTGCAGATGAGGAAACAAAGTGAGGTTAAATATCTTGCTATAAGCAAAAAGGCTATCATGGCTCTTCTGTCCTATAATCCAGCATTTTCCCCACACTTTCACTACCTCTCCACTCTATAGTATCTTCATTTTAGGCAACAACCTCATTTCTCCTTGTAACATTCTCGTTTACAAATGGAGAAACTGAAGCAAAAGGCTGTTAAGTTAAATGCTCAAGACCTAAGTGCTAGTCAATAGCAGAGGCAGGAACAGAAACTCAACTCATAGTGCTCATTCAGCTCAAAAATTCTTAGACGGCAAGGATTAATTCTTTTCACAAATATTTATCAAGTGCTTATTCTGGATTAGATACCATGTGAGGTGAAAAATAGAGATGGTTGCTGCCTGAAGAAGCCTTCCATCGAATGAGGGAGGAAGAGAATAGCCAAGCAAGCAAACAATTTTAAATGGCGATACCTTCCAAGGAAACAAGCAGGGTACAGCAAAAGGATAAGGAGGCAGAGAAGCATATACTTACACAGGTGGTTTGGGAAGGCCTCTCTGAGTAGGTGACTTTTACAATGGAAATCTAAAGGCTGAAAAAGAGGCAGCCCTGAAAAGAGTCAGAAGACAATTCTACTGAGCGAATAGTTGTTTAAAAAACAATCTGTAACTAGTCCAGTTTCATATCTGGGGTATTGAATAAGAGCTTTTGGATAATGTCTTCCAATCCTTACCTTCCTATTGTTTCCAAGTTGAAAAGGGCTCCATTTCTGTAGCCAAAGCCCCACATTTTTTTTTTGTTTTGTTTATTTTTTAAAGACAGGGTCTCACTGTCACCAGGCTGTAGTGCAGTCGTGTGATCTTGGCTTACTGCAACCTCTGCCTCCCAGGCTCAAGCAATCCTCCCACCTCAGCCTCCTGAGTAGCTGGGACTACAGACATGCGCCACCACACCAGGCTAATTTTTGTATTTTTTTGTAATGACAGGGTTTCACCATGTTGCCCAGGTTGGTCTCATACTCCTGGGCTCAAGCCATCTGCCCGCCTTGGCCTCCCAAAGTGCTGAGATTACAGGCGTGAGCCACTGAGCCCGGCCAAAAGCCCCACATTTTAAAGACACATTCATTCAGACCTGCAAGAGTGGTCTTTTTGTAATGTTGCCCAATTTTATGGTGTGAGGAATTGGACTACAGTATCAACAAAGACTTCAAATCTGAGAATCCTCCCCACCACCTTCTGACATCTGAACCCCTCAGTAACTTTTCCCTACATTAAAACTAATTAGGGTAGTAACTTACATTTAGGACCCTCAAACTCATTCGCCTCATCTACCTTTACAAAGCACGTGTTTATGCTGTGTGAACAATGCCAGCATACCACAACTGGACTGCGTTTATGTAGGGAGTTCTTTATTAGCTTTTATATAGCCAGACACCCGCAAAGGATGCTAAATGTATTCAAATGTATCCAGATGATGAGGTACCAATTCAAATTTATTTAGATTAAGAGCAGAGTTGTTTCTCTGGTAGAGGGAGCCTATGCCATTCAAATTCCTGGAATTACCCTTGGCACCTCCTTTCCCCTCCTCTGCTCCTTTCTAAAGCAATCTGATGGTATGCAGACAATCAGGTCAGTTTCAAGCATGTTAGATTGTGCCTGTAATTTACGCAAATTGCTTTGAAAAGCCACCATTAGTTTCAGCAGAAAGGAAGTATTATCTAGCTCAACTTTTGAGAAGCAGCAGTCGAGAGGTACTTTCATACAAAAACTCAAGCATAATTAAATCTTATAGAGTGACCAGTATATATTGTGAACTGCAAGTAGGAAAACCGATGATTGAAACAATAGTTTTACCCGTCAAAAATATCAATAATTCAGACATTTCATAACAGCCATAAAAAAATTAAACAGATTTGCTTTCCAACCCTTATCAATGACTGATCCAATCCTGCTGAGCCTTAAAAGGTAAGCTATTTATCAACATCAACTATGTGCAAGGCTGCATAAGATAGAAGCTATACAAGGCAGAGTGCCTACCCTTAAGGAGTTTACAATCTAATATATCTGTCAGGTTATAAATCGTTAGTCCAAGACCTCTATCACTTATTATCGAGTGTCCCCTGGAACACACAGGTGAAAATAAACTTCTGCTTGAAGTGAAGGGAATGACAAATAGTTTCTGAAGTCCATGCTAAATCCTGTTATTTTTCTTCAAACTTGCTAATATCTGGAAAAGAGCTTGCTTTAGCAAGAAACCAGCTTCTTTTATTTTGGTCTTTGCAAAATTTGGTCATTTGCTGATACCTAGCCTGTTTTTGGTCTCTGTTCAAATAAAATTTCACTTAAAAATGCGTATTGTAATTACAGAAATATAAGAAAAGAAATGCAGTTAAAAAAATAGGTACGGTGAACTTGGGATGTTCAGTCTCAACAGATGTGTGTACCCACTGCATTCTTACACATTTATAAAAGGTTGAACATTTGTTCTGGAAGGGAAAAAAAAGGGCATTTTAACCTCACCTTTCTTCACCCCTGACAGTTGCCTAGAAACCAGTCTTGCCCTACCTGTGTTGCAGGTGTACCTCAAGTCACCGACACATCTCTTTTAAAGCTACAGTCTCCATTCTGACTTAAGTTTATGACTAACCATCTATTCATATTTTTATCAGGTAAGAGACTGGTTTCTTTCAAGCAATGATGAAATCCTAATAAAGACTTAGCAAGCACCAATACAGCACCATTCACGGTTAAAGAGTCATCTAATTTGTACAGGGCTGTGATATACATATAAATACACAAAATTCCCAATAAGCATTCACGTCTTGAACAACATAATTCTGCAGTCCCATTCCATTCGAAGCCGTACTTAAAACATTCAGAGCAAAGAATCACGTTTCTAGGAGAGAAGGAACAGTTCAGAACAGCTCAGACGAATTTTTAAATACTGATTTCGGCATTACCATCGCCGCTGGGAGATTAGGCAGAGGGACCGGGGCTGACCGCCAAAGAGAACCGGTACCAACTACCGCAAACAATCACCGAGGCTCCCACCCCAGCTTTCAAGACAGGATTTACGGGTACACGGTGTGAACAAGACAACGCAACCCCGATTTTTACAAAGAAAAAAAAAATCAAACAAGCCCCCAGGCCCGAAGACGCTCATCCCCGCCGGACAACCCCGCGAGCGCAGACTGCGGGACGAGGATCTTCATGCTCGCCGCTCCCGAAGCCCCGTCCGCTCCTGCGGTCCCGGTGCTGCGGGGACGTGTCCCAGGAGCTCGGGTGCATGGCCCCGGCCAGCCGAGGGGCCGCGCGGCGACCACGGCCGGCGTGGAGAAGAAGGCGGGCGCCGGCACTTCGCGGCGTCCCCAGGCCCGGGCTGCGCCGCCGGGGAGGGTCCCGCCCTCCACACCTCAATGAAGAGAAGCCCGCGAGCGACCGGCCGGCCCCTCCCTCCGTCCCAGAGACTCCGCGTCGCGGCGACCCTCCCCGCGCCCTCCACGCCCCCGCCCTCGCGTCGGGGAGCCGCCTGGATCCCGGCGCCCGGCGCGGGGCCCCCTGAGGAAACGGAGCGCTGCATGGCCCTCCCCACCCCCTCAGCGCGCCAGGCCCCTTACCCCGGAGGAGCGGCTGCTGCCCCGCGGCGCCCTCCCGCGCATGTCCGTCCCGGCTGGCTCAGCGCCGCGAGCTCAGGGGCCCAGACATCGCGCAGGCGCCTCTCGCTGGCTCGCGCTCGCGCCTCTCGCTGGCTCGCGCTCCCGCTAGCGATCTGCCTCGCACTGGGCCGCAGTCGCCGCGGTTGCAGCCGCCGCCTCTATATATAGCATGTGCCGCGGGGCCGTGAGGTCGCCGCGTCCCGCCCCGCCTCCTCCCGCAGCCAATCAGGGCGCGCGCCGCTTAAAGAGGCGATGCCGTGGCCGAGGCGTTGCGCCGGGCCCACAGTCTAGTAGCGCGGCGCTGCCGGGAGCCGGCTTTGTCTCCGGGGGAGGCGTCTCCGGGCTGACCGCGGCCGCAGCTCCGCTCCTCTGCCCGAGCCGTGCGGCAGCCCTGGGAGCCTCTGAACGCCGAGCTTTCCTGAGAAGCCCGCGGCCATCCGGGCCTCGGCCGCCGTTCCTGCCCGAACTGAGGGCACATCGCGCCTCGCGCGGGATTTCCCATAAATTCAGGCTCCGGGCAAGATTGTGTGTTTTTCCCTCTCCGCGGGCCGCCGCTGGCCGTGTGGGCCGAAGAAGCCCTGGAGGGGGAGAGGGGAGCCGCTCTCGACTGGGCCTGCGGCGTGGGAGGGACAGTGAGGACACTTAGGGACTGTGTGGGGCAGTGAAGGACAGTGTGGGATGAGGAGGGACGGTGTGGGCCGGTGAGGGACTGCGTGGGACAGTGCGGGACAATGAGAGACGGCGTGGGACAGTGAGGGACAGTGTGGGACAGTGAGGGACAGTGTGGGACGGTGAGGGACAGTGTGGGACAGTGAGGGACAGTGTGGGACGGTGAGGGACAGTGCGGGACTGTGGTACAGTGTGGGACTGTGTGGGACGGTGAGGGACAGTGCGGGACTGTGGTACAGTGTGGGACGGTGAGGGACAATGAGGGACAGTGAGGGACTGTGTAGGACAGTGTGGGACGGTGAGGGACTGTGTGGGGCAGTGAGGGACTCTGGGACTGTGAGGGACTCGGACAGTGAAGGATGGCAAGGGATAGTGTGGGACAGTATGGGACAGTGGACTGAGGTACAGTGAGGGGCGGTGAGGAACAGTGAGGGACTGTGTGGGACAATGAAGGATGGCAAGGGACAGTGTGGGACAGTGGACGGTGAGGTACTGTGAGGGTCGGTGAGGGACAGTGTGGGACTGTGAGGGATGGCGAGGGACAGAGTAGAACAGCAAGGGAGGATGAGGGGACAGAGTGGGCCGGCGTGGGGCGGTGAGGCCACGCGGGGGAAGCCCAGGGATCCTCTGACTGCGTTGGAAAATGGAGGAAAGGTCCCGCTGGAGGTTGAGCCCTTCAGGGTCGCTGTGGGTTTCCAGGAGGAGCTCCCCCACTACTGACTTAGGGGGCCCTCGGCTTCCCAGGTTTGTGTTTACTCAGGCGACCTGAGCTGGCCCCGAAGTCTTTTGGCTTTGGAGAGGCCATGGATGCCCAAGGACAAAGCCCCAGCGGGCCTGTGGGAGGAGGTTTCTCGAGGCGCCAGTGATGCAACTTAGGCTTATAGTTTAACCGTAAAATAAATAATACAAATGATAACAAACCAAGAGTGACTAAAGTAAGAAAAAAAGCAAACAGACGGAAACCCTCTAGTTTTAACTAGAACAAATTCCCTGGCTGGTCCTCTGTTGCGAGAGCCCGGAGACCTGTCGCTGACCTCTAGCCTCCTGGAGCCCCTGCTTGCACTTCAGCAATAATGCCTGATAGTTAGACACTGAGCACTAGCTAATTGGGGTAGTTTAACATATGGAATGAGATTCTGGCCTTATTATCAGGTTAACTATTAACTCTACACCCCATGAAATGATTTGCCTTTCCCCCACTATTATTTACTTACATTCTTTTTAATTTAATTCAAAGGCCTAATTTTGAATTCAAGGCCTTAAGCACGAAAAGGAAAAAAAAAAGAAAAACAATCTGAAGTATCTTTGCCCTCTCTCAGTTGCAAAGCAAACGTTTTGCAGAGAGAAATCTGGCTTCCTTTCTGATGGCTCTTCTGGCTTACAAGGGGCTGTTGGGTCATTTTCTTGCTTATGCCATTTGTCAACAATTCAGTTAACCTGTCTCCTTACTGCCATTCATTTAGTATTATTTTAGGATGATGGAAATGAGTCACAACTAATTGCAGAGTTCCTTACCAACTAACTAGGTTTTTTGATCCAAAGAAAATCTGTCCCGATTTTCCTCCCATTTTGGCGTCATTTATGTTTGTGGCTTACCCATATGCTGTTATCAGTGTAAAAAAAAGATCAGTGTGAGAACTTGCCAGGGTACATCTTTTCAAACCTCACAGGACAGGATTTACTGAATGGGCATCTAAAGGAGCTGAAGTTTCATCTGAAAGGAGCCCTGGCTATACTATTTCAAGTCACTACAATACAGTTGTAATTTGTGCTTCGGCCTTATTGGCATGCTTTTACATTCCCCTATTCATAAAACAGTGATAATCACCAGAGCAACCATCAAACACACCCCTTCTTTAGAGAAAGAAGATCAACAGGATACTCACTCTACAGTTGTGAGCTGTATGATGTGCTAATGTTTTGGTAAATTATCAAAAATCATAAAATCACATAAGTAATACGTGATTAATCTGATTTTTCTATTTTAAACAACTTGCAAAATAAACTTGATTTATTCATTTTTTGGGAAAAACCTGTTTAGCCGCTAGTTTGCCACGTTTAGCTTACAGTTATATAATATGGCTTTCTCAGCTGTGGAAGAATTACATGAGAAGACTTACACCCCACAAATTTTTTATCTAATAGTCTGTTAATGATGTGTTATAATAACATTGATATGTCAATAATATTGTAGGACATCTTGGGAAGAGTTTAAAAGCAAAATGCTAAGCATCTTGAAGTAATACTAGCATGTTGTGTTTATTAAGTGATTATTCATTGACCTTTAATAGATTAGAACACTACACCAGCGATTCGGGGAAATAGTCTCTTTTTCCTGAACCCAATTTGTTTTAAATTATCTCCAGAAAAGCATGACATTTAAAGTAAGACAGTGTTTTTTATATCTCTCACAGTCTGCTTAATTTTGAGGCCATTTTCCAAGGAATTTATATTAGTTGATTTTTTTAATAGAACTCAACATCTAAAACACTAGACTTGCATCACATTGACCCAAATTGTCACTTTTCACTTCCCCTTCTTTCAGTGTCAGAAGAAGCTGTCTTTGGAGTGAGAACAAGGGTGAGGTTCTGGCTCAGAAACCTTAGAATCACGGACACTGTTTTCCTGAAAACATTGCTTCTTTCTCTCCTCTCAAAGAAATGCCACAAGTCGTATGTAAGTATAACATGCTGGACAGGAGCCTTATTAAATTTATATTTGTATTTTGATATTATTTTAATCCTGTAGAAGAACATATACATTTTGGTGTTTATTCTTCTTGATTATAGATGTTCTTGTGTTTCTACTTTGTTTATAAGAAATATTTTAAAGTTGAACACATTTTGTATGTTCCTCTTGGTCCTAGAGGCTTTGTTTCTGTCTATACATAATATAAAAGTATATTATGCACTTAGACTATTTTATAGATAAGTGTGCAATAAAAAAAATACAACCAAGAGAGGAATTACATTTCCTAGAGGGCGTTTGCTTAGTGTGCTACATTGCATTTTGGGAACATTCATATTTCTGTTCATGGATGTTTCCAAAACGCATGCATGTACACACACACACACACACACACACACACACACACACTCACATATAAAATAAACTCTAGATGATTCGTTTTATTTTTTTGAGATGGAGTCTCACTCTGTCCCCAGATTGGAGTGCAGTGGCGCCATCTCAGCTCACTGCAACCTCCGCCTCCCGGGTTCAAGCGATTGTCCTGCCTCAGCCTCCTGAGTAGCTGGGACTACAGGTGGGTGCCACCACGCCCGGCTAATTTCTAGTAGAGACGGGGTTTCACCATGTTGGCCAGGATGGTCTTGATCTCTTGACGTCATGATCCGCCCGCCTCGGCCTTCCAAAGTGCTGGGATTACAGGCTTGAGCCACTGCGCCTGGTGAACTCTGGATGATTCTAAAACACACATGCTGATAAGAGCCTGGATTTACCCATGAGGAGTACCACAACCCCAGAGAGATTTCCATGGACTTTTCACTTTTCAACCTTAGTGGCCATTTGAAAAGTAGCACAGAAAATATATTTCTTGGCAACATTTCATTTTTCCTTTTTCTGTTTTTTTTTTGTTTGTTTGTTTTTGTTTTTTTGTTTTTTGAGATGGAGTTTTGCTCTTGTTGCCCATTCTGGAGTGCAATGGTGTGATCTCGGCTTACCGCAACCTCTGCCTCCCGGGTTCAAGCGATTCTCCTGCCTCAACCTCCCGAGTAGCTGGGATTATAGGTATGCACCACTACGTCGGCTAATTTTGTACTTTTAGTAGAGACAGGGTTTCTCTATGTTGGTCAGACTGGTCTCGAACTCCCGGCCTCAAGTGATCTCCCTGTCTCGGCTTCCCAAAGTACTGGAATTATAGGCCTGAGCCACCACGCCCAGCCCATTTTTCCATTAGTTAATTAGGGGTACTGCTCTCCCTTCCTAGTTTTTCCCCAAAAAGGATACTTCGCCTGTGAGAAGTCTGAGCAGGTTGGTTTTAATTTCCCAGTCTATTATTTTAAGTGTTAGGGCCAGGGCTTCATTGCTTTTTCTTAGTATGAGTTTTAGACAGGCTGTTTGCATAGTTGTTTATTTTTAACTGAGCTACCTTTCATTTACCAAATGCTCTCTTAACATTAAATGCTATTGGTGGTTATTATGTTTCTAATTCTATCCCATCTCTAAAATGTATAACTGTTGGAAATTTTTTAGTCTTATGGATATATTAATTAATTAATTTTTATTTATTTATTTATTTTGAGATGGAGTTTCGCTCTTGTTGCCCAGGCTGGAGTGCAATGGTGCAATCTCAGCTCACTGCAACCTCCACCTCCCAGGTTCAAGCGATTCACCTGCCTAAGCATCCCAAGTAGCTGGGATTACAGGCATCCACCACCATGCCCGGCTAATTTTTAGTATTTTCAGTAGAGACGGGGTTTCACCATGTTGGCCAGGTTGGTCTTGAACTCCTGACCTCAGGTGATGCACCTGCCTCGCCCTCCCAAAGTACTGGGATTACAGGTGTGAGCCACCGTGCCTGGCCAAGTCTTATGAATACATTAATTTAGATACATAATCTAGATGTTTACAAGACAATTTTTCAAATTTCGTTTAGACGCTAGCCTGACTTTATTTTCAAATTATTTAAACATTTAAGCATTTTCTCCTAAGTAAATGCTGTATTTCCTATTAGCTGGCCAGTAGGGTGTGCTCTAGTCCCTTGCCAAATTAATTAATTAATTAATTTAAAATGTTAATATAAACTCTTCATTGAGAGATTTCAGAAATACATTTCACTTCTTCATTGCCACTGGTCACATATGAGATTTATATAGATGCAGGTTATATGCAAATGCAGGGCATAAGGAAAGTAACACTGCTATATTAAAAAAAGAAAACTTTGAGATGCTTACTCCTTGGCTTAGTTCTAAAATAATTTGGTATTATTTTACCAAGTTGATGCCTTGGTAGCAGGTATTTTCTTTTATTCTGGATAAAGAAGAACAAGAAAAGTGGTGTAGGAATGAAAGGCATACGCTCTGGACTCAGGGTTTCGGTTTGAACACCGGCTGTTCCACTTCAGGCAAGTCACTTAACCTCTTGAGGCCTTGTAATATGGGGATAAGAGTGGTTCCTATTGGACAGATAATTGAGATAGTACATGTAAAAGAGCTTATAATATTGTCTAGCACAATCAGCATTCAATAAATGTTAGATTTATTATTATTATTATTTGAGACAAAGGCTTGCTGTGTTACCCTGGCTGGAGTGCAATGGCGTGATCTTGGCTCACTGCAGCCTCTGCATCCTGGGTTCAAGCGATTCTTGTGGTTCAGCCTCCTGAGTAGCTGGGACTACAGGCGTATGCTACCATGCCTGGCTAATTTTTGTATTTTTGGTAGAGACAGGTTTTCGCCATGTTGGCCAGGCTGGTCTTGAACTCCTGGCCTCAAGTGATCTGTCCGCCTTGGCCTCCTAAAGTGCTGGGATGACAGGCGTGAGCCACCGCGCCTGGCCTGTTTTTATTATTGTTATTCTCGTTGTTGTGGTTACATATTCTTTGGGAGATTTTTGAACATCTGTGATTGCAAGATTGAAAAATTCTTGATTGCTTGATAGTATACATGAATTAATTAGTCCAGAAGGTTGTTTCCTTAAATCCCAGGGGGCATAAATGACTTATAAGATAAAATGTCTTAATTGACTCTGCAGTATTCCACTTAAGAGACTATAAAACCTTAAGACAAAGAAAGGGCTCTGTATTAGTTGATAGCACCAGCAATCCATAGGGGAGATATGCTAAGGGCACAGAGAATCTTCTTCGCATTCCTGAAGGCAAGCTCACAAGTAACTATAAGTCTGTGAGCAGTTACTTCTAAGCCCATAGTCATAAACCTCCATAGACATGTTTCCTTTAAAAAACACATTTAGCCTATACATAAATCTATTTAACATAAAGTCCTTGCAGAACCTTTTGATAGGAACAGCTTTACAATTTTCTCTGGAATGTATAAGGACAACAGATATACTCAATGACTTGATGCAGTAATGTTGTAAAAGCTGAATGAATGCCAACACTTCTTGGGATTTCTAACTGCTCATTCATACATGTATTCATTTATCCATCAATAAATATCTATTGAGGCTGGGCAGGGTGGCTCACACCTGTAATCCCAGCACTTTGGGAGGCCGAGGCAGGTGGATCACCTGAGGTCAGGAGTTCAAGACCAGCCTGATCAACATGGCGAAACCCCATCTCTACTAAAAATACAAAGTTAGCTGGGCATGGTGGTGGGCACCTGTAATCCCAGCTATTCGGGAGCCTGAGGCAGGAGAATCACTTGAACCCGGGAGGTGGAGGTTGCAGTGAGCTGAGATCGCGCCACTGCACTCTAATCTGGGCAACAAGAGCGAAAATCCATCTAAAAAAATTTATATATATATATAGCTCCTACTATGTGGCAGTCCTATGCTAGGTATCCAGCAGTGTGCAGGAGTTTCAATCACTGTCTTTAGTGAGCTTTCAGTGCAGTGGGAGCTATAGATAAGAACACAGGAAGCTGTGATGTCATGCTGTGATAGGAGCCTGTGGGGTGCTATGGGAGTACGTAGGATAGACACAAACCGCGAGAATTGAAAGGTGATTCAGAGTGGACAGGGGGACGACAAAGGGAGAAGGATGTTCTTAGGAGGGCAAAGAGCAAATGTTCAGAATGTGACATGTCCGAGGAAGCCAAATTCACTGTAAATGAAGGTAAGAAATGAGGCTGGAGAGGTTAACTAGAGGCCAGATTTTACTTGACTGCAGAAGTGTTAAGAAGTTTGGACTTTGTGCTAAAAGTAGAGGAGTCATTAACAAGGTTCAAGTGGACAGTGAAAGTTGACATTTGCATTTTAGAGAGATTCTTTTGTTGCCAGAGGCATTGTATGACCAGAAAGTTTAGAACTTGGGTCTGGGGAGTGCTGGGCCATCTTCTTAGTTCTGAGTTACCATTTCCGGCTAGGGCATCAATTCTCCTAACTTGGAGACAGACATTTGCACCAATCCTTGGCAGTAATTATGTTTATTTTATTTTTAAAATTTATTTATTTATTTATTGTAGATGGAGTCTTGCTCTGTTGCCCAGTTTGGAGTGCAGTAGCACCATCTTGGCTCACTGCAACCTCCACCTCCTGGGTTCAAGCAATTCTTCTGCCTTAGCTTCCCGAGTAGCTGGAATTACAGGCACCCGCGACCGTGCCCAGCTAATTTTTGTATTTTTAGTAAAGATGGGGTTTTACCATGTTGGCCGGAGTGGTCTCGAACTCCTGACCTCAAGTGATCTGCCCACCTTGGTCTCCCAAAGTACTGGGATTACAGTTGTGAACCACCGTACCTGGCTCCCTGGCAGGAATTATGAAACAGACAGGAAAAAAAGAAGGGGACGTAGAGAGAAATATGCACAGATTTTTGGAGAGGCATTGCCTTTCAGAGAATGTTAGGTACAAAAGGCTGCTTTTTAATTTTAAAACAAGCTTTTACATAATTGAAGTTGGAAAGAACAAAACAACACAGTTAAACTATCGAACAATTTAAGGAGAGTAAAACATTTGTGTACCAAGGTATGCAAATTTGGGTATAATCATTAAAGAAACAAATTTACCAGGCCCCTAGAGGAACACAAACTGGGTATAATTATTAAAGTATCAGTGTCAAGGCTGGGCGCTGTGGCTCACGCCTGTAATCCCAACATTGTGGGAGGCCAGGGCAGGAGGGTTGTTTGAGCCCAGGAGTTCAAGACCAGCCTGGGCAACATGTTGAAACCCTCTGTCTACAAAAAATACAAAAATGGGCTGGGCATGGTGGCGCGTGCCTGTAGTCCCAGCTACTCAGGAGGCTGAGGTGGGAGGATTGCTTGAGCCCAGGAGGTTGAGGATGCAATGAGCTGAGATCACTCCATTACATTCCAGCCTGGGTGACAGAATAAGACTCTGTCTCAAAAAATAAAATAAAAAATAAAGTATCAGTGTTAGTTGAGTTTTACTAAACTACTCATATTTGCATTTTGCTTTTTTTAAAAAAGTTATTGAGTAGGAAAATGTTTTTTAGCCATGTCACAGAATCATAAAGCTGTGAATTAGGTTTAATTTTTATTATTTTTATTTTTTGAGCCAGAGTCTCACTCTGTGCCCAGGCTGGAGTGCAGCAGTGCAAACACTCACTGCAGCCTTGATCCTGGGCTCTAGCGATCCTCCCGCCTCAGCCTCCAGAGTAGTTGGGGCCACAGGTGTGGCCCACATGGTGTGCCACCATGTCCGACTACTGTTTAAAAAAACTTTTTTTTTTTTTTTTTTTTTTTGTAGAGATGGCATCTTGCCATGTCTCCCAGGCTGGTCTCGAATTCTTGAGCTCAAGGGATACTTCCTCCTTGGCCTCCCAAAATGCTGGGATTACAGGTGTGAGCCACCGTGCTCGGCTGAATTAGGTTGTAAAATTAATGTATGTAGTTCATTTTCTGTACTTCTGTTAATTCTCCATTCCTATGACTGTCACACTAAATTGTTTTCTTTAAGAAGCTAGTGGGTCCTCTTCTGCTGTGTTGATTTTAATGAGGTCCTGGAGCGAGTTTGCCTTCCAGCATCTGAAAGGGAGAAGGCACCGCTTCAGCTGGAGAGACCACTGGGGAAGCTGGGTCCTCATAGAACAAAGTGTGAGTCAGGAGCAAGCAGGTGGAGGACGTGTTCAGTGACAAGGTGGTGAATGTAGGAATTTGTTGCATTCATGGCACATGGTAAGTCCTGTGTGCCCCATAGAAAAACTTGTCTTACCTAAGACAGAAGTCTTTGGTAAGAGGAATTTCAAAGCACTCATTCATTTATTCAACCAGTACTGACGACTGCACCTGCATGCCAGGCACTGTCCTACCACTCACTGAGTGTGCATTGGTGAACAAAATGGATCTAACCCTTGCCTCTGTGAAACTTCCAGTCTAATGGAGAAGACAGATGATACATAATTAGCAGATATGTAAGTGTGATGGTTAATAGCGTCGACTTGATTGGATTGAAGGATACAGAGTATGGATCCTGGGTGTGTCTGTGAGGGTGTTGCCAAAGGAGATTCACATTTGAGTCAGTGGGCTAGGAAAGGCAGACCCTCCCTTAATCTGGATGGGCACAATCAAATCAGCTGCCAGTGAGGCAAGAATATAAACCGGCAGAAAAATGTGAAAAGAGAGACTGGCCTAGCCTCCCAGCCTTCGTCTTTCTCCCGTGCTGGATGCTTCCTGCCCTCGAACATCGGACTCCAAGTCCTTCAGTTTTGGAACTTGGACTGGCTCTTCTTGCTCCTCAGCCTGCAGATGGCCTGTTGTGGGACCTTGTGATGATGTGAGTTAATACTTAATAAACTCCCATATATATATTATATATATTCCATGAGTTCTTTCCCTCTAGAGTACCGTGACTAATACAGTAAGTCATTCTAAAAGTAGTGGGCTCTCAGAAAATCCTGAAACAGAGGGCAATGGGGTGGTGGCGGGAGATGAGTTTTTAGACTGAGCGGACAGGGAAGGCAACCTTGGGGGAGATGAGATGTTGAGACCTGAAGTGTGAGAAGGAGCTGTCCAGGTGAAAAGCCTGGGGAAAGTACACTTTGGTACAGAAACAGCAGGAATAAAGGCCAGAAAATAGGAGAGAACTTGGTGTGTTGGAGAAACTTGGAGGAGGTCAGTCTGAAATCACGTAGGAAGCTATTGCCTGTGTCTAAGTGAGAACTGATGGCTTGAGGGAGAGTTGTGGTACTTGGAATGGAGCAGAGCAAAAAGGTTCCACGAAGACTGATTCTAGGTTTACATTTTGGATTTAAGCCGGGCGCGGTGGCTCACGCCTGTAATTCCAGCACTTTCAGAGGCTGAGGCAGGCGAATCACTTGAGGTCAGGAGTTCAAGATCAGCCTGGCCAACATGGCGAAACCCCGTCTCTATTAAAAATGCAAAAATTAGCTGGGCATGGTGGCGCCCACCTGTAGTCCCAGCTCCCAGCTACTTGGGAGGCTGAGGTGGGAAGATCACTTGAGCCTAGAAGGTCGAGGCTGCAGTGAGTGGAGATCATGCCACTACACTTCAACCTAGGTGGTAGAGTGAGACCCTGTCTCAGAAAATTAAAATAAAATAAATAAATCTTGGATCTAGAATGGACAGGACTTAATGGTAACTTCCACATGAGAAATGAAGGAAAAATAAAATAAATGATGGTTCCAGCTTTCTGGCTTAAATAACTGGGTGAAGGATGGTGCAGTAGTTTACTGAGTAGGAGATGGAGGGAGCTGGGCATTGGAGTATGGGAGATGGTACCCCCTGATAAACAGTGGGGCTTATAACTTAGCTGAAGACCTAATGGCAAGAGAGATATGAAGCACAGTAAGTTTTCCAAAATGCTTCATTTCAGCAGTCCTGTGGAAAATGTGGGTAGAGATGGGCAACCTGGTTTCATGTTACTCAAGAAAGCTTGTGCAGAGATCCTGTGGTTAGTAACCTGGATTCTAGGGATGAAGGGCAGCTCACTCAGAGGCTCAGCTCCTTGGTCTTCAGCCACTGAGGGTAACAGAAACAGTGGCTGGCTGGCAGTCTTATTTTGGGAAATACGGGTTCCTATCCATGATCTGTCTCTTGGAGTCAACAACATTACAAAAGCAACAGATATCTAATGGAGACATCACTAGAACTCAGGACTTTGGGTTTAATACTCCTTTTATAAGAGAGGATATAAATTTCAAATCATTTATGAAGGTCAGATGAATATTGATTGATCCTTGAATTAGATTTGCCAGTGCATCTGGAACCATAATTTCTTTTGAGTTGTTTCTGACCTCTTCCTCAGTCCGTCTAAGACTGTGGGATTAAAGTAATCTTTCCAAATTATACTTTTAAAAATAATGACTGTAAATGCCTGATATCTTAAAGGTGTCAGATTTTTTTTTTTTTTTTTTTTTTTTTTTTTTTTTTTTTTTTGAGGTAGAGCCTTGCTCTGTCGCCCAGGCTGGAGTGCAGCGGCAATTTCAGCTCACTGCAACCTCTGCTGCCTGGGTTCAAGTGATTCTCATGCCTCAGCCTCCCGAGTAGCTGGGACTACAAGTGCCCGCCGCCACAACTGGCTAATGTTTGTATTTTCAGTAGCGACAGGGTTTCACCGTGTTGGCCAGGCTGGTCTCCAGTTCCTGACTTCAAGTGATCCACCTGCTTCAGCCTCCCAAAGTGCTGGGATTACAGGCTTGAGCCACCACGCCCAGTCAGATTTTTTTTTTTTCTAGAACAGGCGTGTGTGTGTAATTAAGACACATGACCATTCCTGTGTTGTTGAGTTTCTCTTGTAAAATAGGTGTAATTAAGTGTAATTAAGTCATTAACCTTAGGGAGCTGTGATTCATAAAAACTGGGAAAAAAATGTAACAAAATCTTAGTTTTCACTGACTTAGAAATATAATAAAATCGACTTCCTATTAGTGCACACCATCCTGAGGCATCAGAAGGTACCCCAGGACATCCATGGTAACCATTACATTAATTCAACAAACATGTACTGCGTATCTTACTACATATATTTCTAATGGTTTCTACTTTTTCAAAGTAAAATCCAGAAAAATTTCTAGTCATTTGAACTTTGCTTCTATTTGAAGTTTTCTTTAATTCTTTATATGCATTTGTCCTGTCTCATTAGAGTATATGATCCTAGTAAAGATTATGATTTCTTTTGTATCTCTTATAGCACACAGCACCATTGTTGACTGTCTTGGCCATAAGCTTAAACTATAGGATGGAGAATTTGGGTGGATACAAACAGTCTAATTGATATAAAAATGGAAAGGAAGCCTCATCAGACCAAGGCTGTAGATTCTACCTCCTTAAAATTTTTCGAGAATCGAATAAACTCTTTGAACCAGTATTTTTACCAGCACTCTAAGGAAATAGGCCAGGCGCGGTGGCTCACGCCTGTAATCCCAGCACTTTGGGAGGCTGAGGCAGGTGAATCACTTGAGGTCAGGAATTCAAAACCAACCTGGCCAACATGGTGAAACCCCATATCTACTAAAAATACAAAAATTAGCCGGACATGATGGCTTGTGCCTGTAATCCCTACTCAGGAGGCTGAGGCACAAGAATCGCTTGAACCTGGGAGGTGTAGGTTGCAGTGAGCAGAGATCCTGCTGCTGCACTAAGCCTGGGCGACAGAGTGAGACTCCATCTCAAAAAAAGCAAAAAACTGAGGAAGTAATCACAATACAGAAAGCTTTATACCCAAAGAGGTTCAATATGGTGTTATTCATAAGAGTGAAAAACTGGCCTGGTAGTAGGACAACTGGCCAAGTAAAATACAGACCATCTATTCATATGCTAATGAGAATTTTATAATTAGGAGTAATATGATTATGAACATTTTGTAATTGAGAATAATGCCTAATAATAGCTAACACTTTTGTAGCATTTACTAAGAACTAGATACTGTTCTAAGGCTTGACATATATTAACTTAACTTTCACAACAACCCTACGAGGTACATCCTATTGTTGTACCCAGTTTACAAGGTGAGGTTAGGTCATGTGCTCAAAGTCACACAGCTAGGAACTAGATTCCAGCCTAGGCAGTTAGTTTCCTTTTAACCACCACAAATTCTTTCATGATCATGTTCAGTGAAAAAAGTCAAACACATAGTACCTGGCTGACAAAACAATCTGTACAACAAATTTCTGTGACATAAGTTTACCTATAACACAAACCTGCATATGTACCCCGAACCTAAAATAAAAGTTTTTTTAAAAAGTAGAATACAAAATTGAGTATGGAATATCTATCCTCATGTTATCAGTTAGGATTTTTTGTTAGTGACAGGAAACCCAACTCAAATTGGATAAATAAAAAAAGGAATGCAGTGGATCAGTACTGGAAAAGACTAGGATGTCACTGCACACATTGCTTTGTTCACATGTTCAGATGACATCATCCAGGGCAAGACTTTCTCTAACTTTTGGCTTTATCCATGTTTGTGTTGACTTCATTTTGAGGTTCTTTGGTGGCATGATGGCTGCCAGCAAACCCTGGGATCATCTAATTAAAAATTTTAAAAATAACTTATTTAATAGTTTGAACAAAAACCCTGGGCCTGATTCTCACAAATTGAGACTGAAGGCCAGGGGAGTGCAGTGTTCCAATTGGCCAAGCCTGCATGTGGGACCTCATTTGGAACCATGGGGGGAGAATCAAATCCATCTGAGGCTCAAGTGTAGAGGAGGACCAAGAGTAGAGGAGGACCAAGAGTAGAGGAGGTGATAGCTTCCCAGAGTAAGACTGAAGAATGGACTAGGAAAAAAAGGAAATGGATATTGTCAGCATACATCAAGTGTCCACAACAGCCATTTTCTTATGTACAGCATTTGACACTGTTCACTTACAAATTTCTTAAAGTTTTCTGTTCTTTGACCTCAGTAACACTACATGTCACACATTTTGATGCCTCTCCTCAGTCCTGCTCAGTCATTTATTCTTCTCTTCCTTGTATGCTTAGATGTTGGCATCTTTGAGGCTTTCTTTACTTATTCCTTAGTTTAGTCATCTCATTCTATTCCTGAGCTTTTATTATGACCTCTATGTAAATTACACCAAAATCTAATTGTAGTCCTATTTTCTCTCCTGGCCTGTAGTCCCTTTTTTTTTTTTTTCTCCTAGCCTTTAATCCCATATTTTTAATTTCTTACCAGTGCATCTCTCCTGGATATTTGTTGCAGACTGGCTTCCTTGGCAAGCAGTCTTTGAGATGGAGATGAACATGGAGGACATTTATTAGAGTGTTGAAGGGAGGGTGAAGAAAAAGAATTGGGCAGAGGGAGAAGTTAAGTTGTGATCCAGGTACAACATAGGCCTTAGCTGACTACATGGAAAGCTCTGGAACAGGATTGACCCTTTGGAGTTGTCCTAACTTGGGCAAGAGAGCTGGACCTTTATTCCTCTAACTCTTATTGGTCAGTCATTGATATGGCTTGCCTTTGGAAGGAAAAATAAGCTTGGACAAGGCAGTTTTCTTCAGCTGAGGCACTCTCCAAACAGGGTTGACAGCTAAGGGCCATGTTCTGGCAGCATTCCCAGGAGCTTGAGGAATAAGGCTTTTCGTAACTCAGTGGGGATCTGGGTAGCTCATCATGGAAACTTCCTTTTGTTCTCTCTGTTGTTAGTTTATCCTTCCTCACTCCATTTTCCTAGTAGTTTTGTTGATGTTTCTACTTTGATATTTTGAGGCTATATTATCGGGAGCATATGTGTTTAGAATTGTTAAATCTGTCTGATAAATCCAACATTTTGTTAATTTGTAGTAAGTCTCTATCTCTATTAATAATTTTTGCATTAAAGTCTGTTTTGTTTGATACTTCTTTACTTTCTTTCTTTTTTTGTTTTGTGTTGTGTTTTGAGACAAAGTCTCACTCTGTGGCTCAGGCTGGACTGCAGTGGCATGATCTTAGCTCACTGTAACCTCCACCTCCTGGGTTTAAGCAATTCTTGTGTCTCAGCCATCTGAGTATCTGGGATTACAGGTGTGTGCCACCATGACCGGCTAATTTTTTGTATTTTTAGTAGAGACAGAGTTTTACCATGTTGGCCAGGCTGGTCTCAAACTCCTGGTCTTGAGTGATCTGCTTGCCTCAGCCTCCCAAAGTGATGGGATTATAGGCGTGAGAGACCACACCTGGCCTGTTTGATATTTCTAGAGTCACAATGGCTTTCTTTTGGTTAGTACTTTGGTGTATCTTTTTCTAAAATTTTCTTTTTACTCTTTGGATGTCCTTAAGTTTTTGGTCTGTTTTGTAAACAGCACAGAGCTGGATTAAAAACATCTTTGTCTTCCATTGGTGAGTGTAGTTCACTTATAATTATTATGATTACTGATACATTTTACTGATAATTTCAATTCATTTATACCATGCTATTTTGAACTTTCTATTTGTCTTGATTTTAAGAGTTTTTCTTTCTCCTTTCTTGCTTCTTTTCTTTACTTATTGCGTTTTTTTCTCATCTCATGCTCCCAATTTGGAATTTATACCCTCTATTTCTCTTTTTTGGTGGTTACCTAGAAATTGTGAAATGCTTAACATAACAAAGTCTAAAGCTAGTATCTTTACTCTCCTGAAAAATACGAGAAACACTTAAGAACATGTTAATTAACATCACTGCCTCCTAATTTTCATGTTCTTCCACCTCCCAATTTTCATGTTTTTGTCCAGAATTTAAACTTATGTTTTCTTTTTTTTTTTGAGATGGAGTCTTGCTCTATCACCAAGCTGGAGTGCAGTGGCGAGATCTTGGCTTACTGCAACCTCTGCCTCCTGGGTTCAAGTGATTCTCCTGCCTCAGCCTCTCTAGTAGCTGGGACTACAGGTGCGCACCACCACCACACCCAGCTAATTTTTATATTTTTAGTAGAGACGGAGTGTCATTGTTTCTTCCCCATTCTTTTTTCTCTGGCTATAACTTTGATTAGATAAGTATTAGATCTTTTTACTCTGTCCTTGGTGTCTTTTAACTCTTTTGTATTTTCTATTTCTTTCTCTTTTTGTGCTACATTTTGTATAATTTCTTCAAATCTATTTTCCAGTATGCTATTGGTCTCTTCAGCTATATCTGCTACTTAACATCAATTGACTTTATAATGTAAGTTATTATATTTGTCATTTTTAGATGTATTTTTTTCAAATGCACCTAAAAATAATCACATATCAAAAATAATCAAGATGTATTTGATTATTTTTGATAATTTTTTCCTTCTCTGATACCTTCTTTTATTTCTTTAATTACTGTAAACAAAATTTTTTATTTTTATAGATTAAGGGGTACAAGAGCAGATTTCTTACATGGATATATTGTGTAATGGTGATGTCTGGGCTTTTAGTATACCCATCACCTGAAGAGTAAAATATTGTACCAATAGGTAGATAGTGAAAATTACCATTAGGTAATTTTTTATCCCTCACCCACCCCTCCCACCTTCTCACCTTTTGGGATCTCCAGTGTCTATTATTCCCCTCTGTAGATCCATGTGTAGCCTTTATAGTAAACATTATATTTTATATTTGTTATCTAATAATTCCAACATCTGAGGTCTTTGTGGGTTTACTTAGGCGGTTTTTTTATTCTGCTTAGTTTTACTTTCAGTAAATGTCATTCTCAGCAGTGTTTCCTCATGCGTTTTGTGCTTTTTGATTCAAAGGTTATGTTCTTTGGAATTTTATTTGTGAGAAGTCGAGGATTGGAGTTGGTTTATGCTAGACACCTAGAGCCACTTCTAGCCAGATCACTTCAATAAACTAAATTTTTGGCTAGGAGTGTTTTTTGGGCCAGCACACAGATCTCTCTCTCTCTCTCTCTGTCTCTCTTTTTTGAGTTGGAGTTTTGCTCTTGTTGCCCAGGCTTGAGTGCAGTGGCGTGATCTTGGCTCACTGCAACCTCTGCCTCCTGGGTTCAAGCGATTTTCCTGCCTCAGCCTCCTGAGTAGCTGGGATTACAGGTGCTCGCCACCATGCCTGGGCAATTTTTTGTACTTTTAGTAGAGACGGGATTTCACCATGTTGGCCAGGCTGGTCTCAAACTCCTGACCTTCGGTGATCCACCTGCCTCGGCCTCCCAAAATGCTGGAATTATAGGTGTGAACCACTGCGCCTGGCCCAGATATCTCATTACTGTGTAAGGATGAACTTGTGGTGAAGAATTCTCAGGGAAACTTTTTTCTTTCTATCACAGCCAAGACATGAGCAAGCAAGTATTCCCTCCATCCCCTTCTTCAGGGCAAACATTTTCTAGGGTCCCAACTTTATGCAGCCTTTCTTTTGGCATCCCACTCTATTAGGTCCCAGGCTTTGTCTCCCAAATCCCACAAACTCAGCCTACTAAAACTCAAGGCTAAGCATCAGCAAAGTTTTTCTGTCAGGGGCCAGATGTAAACGTTGTAGGCTTTGTGGGCCATATGGTTTCTCTCACAACTACTCATCTCTGTGGTTGCAACATGAAAGCAGTCATAGACAATACATAAATTAAGGGGAGTGGTTGTGTTCCAATAAAACTTTATTTACAACAATGTGTGACAAGCCGGATGTGGCCCACAGTTTGCTGACTCCTGCTGTAGGCCATCAGGAATTGGCAGATGCCCTCAGGGAAGATGCCAACTTCATCATTTTCTTGCCCAGTTGGTGTCATGCTTTCTCTCTATGTCATGCCTCTGAGGATTTCATTTACTATTTTGTCAGTTCAGTCACACATTTATAAAGATTTAAAAAATATTTTGCTTGCAGTGTTGAAGTATTCCGTACCAGGAGAGTTTCTATGGATGTCACCAGGCTGGAGTGCAGTGGCAGGATCTTGGCTTACTGCAAACTCCGCCTCCTGGGTTCAAGCGATTCTCCTGCCTCAGCCTCCTGAGTAGCTGGGATTACAGGTGTGTGCCACCACACCCAGCTAATTTTTGTGTTTTTAGAGAGACAGGGTTTCACCATGTTGGCCAGGATGGTGTCGATCTCTTGACCTCGTGATCCACCCGCCTTGGCCTCCCAAAGTGCTGGGATTACAGGCGTGAACCACCACGCCCGGCCGGAGTTACCAGTTTTTGAGAGGAAGACCACAGAAGTAAAATTCCATTTTCATGACGTCATATCATGGATAAATGCAGTAACATGATTTATCACCATTGATGTTGACCTTGATCACCTTGCTGAGAAATACTTAGCCTTCTAAGGCCTACATAAACATAATCAGTGATGTTCAGGTCAACTATTCTGAACAAAATTTGAAGGGTTGAATCATTGAATCACCATGAAATCTACAACAGAAAACTGTCATATTCATTGCAATTCATGAATCCAAATACATATGTTGATGGGAATTCTTTAAGCATAAGGTTAATTTGGTATAGTGTGAGAGCCGGACGTGGTGGTGTACACCTGTAGTCTCAGCTACTTGGGAGGTTGATGTGGGAAGATTGCTTGAGCTCGGGAATCCAAGGCTGTAGCACACCATGATGGAGTCTGTGAATAGCCACTGCACTCCTGCCAGGGCAACATAATGAGACACCCATCTCTAAAAAACGATACAAGTATGCAGTGTGTTTTTGGTGATGCTGTGAACTAGAAATTAATGTTAGAACAGAGTCTTTTCCTTTTTTTTTTTTCTGTTGCCCAGGCTGGAGTGCAGTGGCGCGATCTCAGCTCACTGCAACCTCTGCCTCCCGGGTACAAGCAATTCTCCTGTCTCAGCCGTCCAAGTAGCTCAGATCACAGGCATACGCCACCACACCTGGCTATTCTTTTTGTATTTAGTAGAGACAGGGTTTCACTATGTTAGTCAGGCTGGTCGTGAACTCCTGACCTCAGGTGATCCGCCTGCCTCAGCCTCCCAAAGTGCTGGGATTACAGGCGTGAGCCACCACACCCAGCCTAGAACAGAGTCTTAAGATCTGTTCTTTAAGGGAGGCTGAGGCAGGCGGATCATGAGGTCAGGAGATCAAGACCATCCTGGCTAACACTATGAAACCCCGTCTCTCCTAAAAATACAAAAAATTAGCCAGGTGTGGTGGCAGGCACCTGTAGTCCCAGCTACTCGGGAGGCTGAGGACGGAGAATGAAGTGAACCCAGGAGGCGGAGCTTGCAGTGAGCTGAGATCGTGCCACTGTACTCCAGCCTGGGTGACAGAGCAGGACTCCATCTCAGGAAAAAAAAAAAAATCTGTTCTTTAAAACTTTTGGCATATTATTCTAACTGCAAAAATTTTTGCGTGTATCCATGCGGAGATGAGAACATCTATATGTGTCCATATGTCAGATATAGTCCTTGATTTTCTAGAATTGTTTTGCAAAGGAACACATCTTCTGTAGAAATGATTTAGCTGTCTGGTGACACTGATTCTTGTTTCCATTCACTGAATAAGCCTTTTGAATGTTTGAATGGTTAAATTTTCCACATCCTACATTTGATCTTTTCCAGCAGCCAATAAAAAAGTTTAGTAAAATGAGGCCGGGCACAGTGGCTCACACCTGTAATCTCAGCACTTTGGGAGGCCGAGGCAGGCGGATCACCTGAGGTCGGGAGTTCAAGACCAGCCTGACCAACATGGAGAAACTCTGTCTCTACTAAAAATAGAAGATTAGCCAGGAGTGGTGGCACATGCCTATAATCCCAGCTACTTGGGAGGCTGAGGCAGGAGAATCGCTAGAACCCAGGAGGCGGAGGTTGCGGTGAGCTGACATCGCGCCATTGCACTCCAGCCTGGGCAATAAGAGCGAAACTCTGTCTCAAAAAAAAAAAAAGAAAGTTTGGTAAAGTGAATCTGAATGATTTATTTGTACAGAAAGAATGAATTTCCTCTTAGTCATACATCCGACACCCACACGATACCTCGTCATTTTCAGAAGAAATCTGATGCCCAATTAGTGTGTTTTAATTTAGCCAGTGGATTTTCCATCTGGCTCTAATGTGTATTCTGGAGGGTGGACTAATACAGAGTTCAATGGTTTGTTAGGTTGTGAGATGGAGTTATTGGCTACAAAGAACATTTCACAGAAGCAGGACTTCATAGATTCTGAGTTTTTCCCCTTGTTTTGGTTAGTTGCAGGATGAATGGAGACAGAAGAAGCAGATGCTACTTATTTTGCGATTACATGCCTTAATATAAATAGTTTAAAATGAGGAAAAACCTTTATAAAAATAGACGATAGAGCAAACTGTTTTCTTGTCTAGCGAAATTTCTGGCAAATAGGTAAATGCTTCCTTATTCTAGGATATAAGTCACAGATTTTAGATAAGCATATTTTGCACAAATAACAAGTTCTCTTTTTAAAAGTTTTAGGCCGGGCGTGGTGGTGCATGCCTGTAATGCCAGCACTTTGGGCGGCCGAGGTGGGCGGATCACTTAAGGCCAGGAGTTGAGACTGTCCTGGCCAACATGGTGAAACCCCGTTTCTACTAAAAATACAAAAATTAGCAGGTATGGTGGCGCACTCATGTAGTTCCAGCTACTTGGGAGGCTGAGCAAGAGAATTGCTTGAACACAGGAGGTGGAGGTTGCAGTGAGCCGAGATCGTGCCATTGCACTGTAGCCTGGGTGGCAGACAGAGACTCTCTCAAACAAGAAACAAAAAACAAAAAACAAACAAAAAAAAAGTTTTGTCACTTTTGCAGATACATACACAGAGAGAGAGAGAGAGAGAGAAAGAGATCGATCTTGTCAACTTTTAAGACTTCCCTGTGTTGAGTGCATTCACATACTAATATTGAAATTAATGATTAAACTCAACCCACAGAAAAATATAAGACTAAATAAGCCTATTATAAAATTGAAGTTTTCAGTAAGGGTGTTGATTCCTATTATAAAAATAGAGGAGATTCCAGATGTAAGGGCTCCTGGACAAAATATTCTGTTTTCCATTTTGTGGAATGGATTGTTTCGGTCCACTTCCAACAGGTTCACATTCTGTTTTCATGTTAGGTTTTCTGACCTTCAGTGGTTCTGTTTTCATGTACTTGAGCATGTGGTCCCAGACAGCTGACATTGTTCATGTCCTTTACTTCCGTAAGAATTACACAACCTTCCCAGGCTTTCTCATCTCCAGCAGTTTTGTCACACTGTTGAGTAACGTCCACCCTTGGTAATCTCTTAACATTATTTCCATTCTGTATGTAGACAACAAATTAGCATTTATGACTTAAGTTTTCTGTTTTTCATGAAGGTATCAGACAATCTCAAATGTCTGTGGAATGTTACGTTTGACTAGGAAGGTGTAAATTGTTTCTTTTGATAGTTCTTAATTTCAGATGCTTATGAATTCATTATTTTTAATGAGAGAAAGGTGATTGTATACCTGCAAAACTTTTAAACATCGACCTTTGGTAAAACACAATTCCAATTGTGTTTAATCATGACTATTTAGATATAACTGAACAAGCCCCAGGCACAGAAGTTTACAACTAAAACATTCAGCCCTTCCAGGAACAGAACCAGAAATTTCTCCATATGTCTGTAGACGCTGAACTTCAGGATGTCTGTGAATATTTTCTGTGTTCCACTGTCCCCTCGAGTTTGTTTCCCAGCCATGGAAAATACCCATGAGAAAGAGTTGTGCAATTGCTAACTGTTAGTCACTTTATATTTCCTGTATCCCCTATTTAATTTCCCTGGTAGCTGGCAATAACATCTAGGATTTAAGTTGCTGAAGGGTATTTGGGAAAACCCACATAAATGTCTAAGATGAGGTTTGGCAAGCAATGAATCTTGGTGACATAACAATATTATAACTAGAGATTTCATCAAACAGAGGAGACAGGAAATCTCTGACACTGCCAAACACCCACTTAAACTCACTTGAGTCCGAGGACCATCGTTTGTTAAAAATGGATATTACACAGTTTTTAATTTGATGAGGCTGCTGAAATAAAAATTTGGACCTGAATTTTAGATGCAATGAGATTTCTCAGAGGGACTTTGGGAAAAAAGAAAAGAAAGAAAAGAAAAAAAGAACTTAGGTAAAGTTCCCATAAGGAGAGCAACAGCTGCTATGGAAAAGCCCAGCCCTGCTCCACCAGGAAGGGGCCTGAGCTTTGGCAAGGATACACTTAGCCTGACCAATCCACAGACTCAGCCTCCACCACCAGTGGGATGGCGGATTTCCCAGTCGTACTTTTCTCACACCCAATAGCCTAATGGACATAATTTTGAGTTTAAGGCAGCATTATCTATGGGCACAAAAATAATTAGAAAGGATAAATAAGATCTAGTACTTGATAGCACAACAGGGTGACTACAGTCAATAACAATTTAATTGTACATTTAAAAATAACTAAAGACCCCCTCCCGTGCCATTACCTTCAGCCTTCCCAACCCCTCCCTGCAAAAAAGAAAAAATAATTACTAAAAGAGTATAATTGGATTGTTTGTAACACAAAGGATAAGCACTTGAGGTGATGAATACCTCATTTACCCTGATGTGATTATTACACACTGTAGGCCTGTACCAAAATTTTTCATATACCCCATAAATGTATATACCTACTGTGTACCCACAAATATTAAAAATTTAAAAAAGACAGCAGTGTCTAAATGGAGGTATTATAGTTATCTTTTCTACTGTGAATTCACTGGTCTGAATTTTATCCCAGCCTAGATATTGTTTAATAGTTTGTAAGTTTTAACTTCTGCAAGGTACTTTTTGTTCATGTTTTGTTTTCACTGTAGTCTTGCTCAACACATGTAATCAGATTCTGTTCTAGAATTTGTTAACTTTTTATTAGAGGGGCATGTACACTTGAAAAGGAGATCTATTGTCCTATTCTTTACTTTTCTCAAGCTATGCCTGCCAATTCTTTTTTGTTTGTTTGTTTTTATTATACTTTAAGTTCTAAGGTACATGTGCACAATGTGCAGATTTGTTACATATGTATACATGTGCCATGTTGGTGTGCTGCACCCGTTAACTCGTCATTTACATTAGGTATATCTCCTAATGCTATCCCTCCCCCCTCCTCCCACCCCATGACAGGCCCCGGTGTGTGGTGTTCCCCACCCTGTGTCCAAGTATTCTCATTGTTCAATTCCCACCTATGAGTGGGAACATGTGGTGTTTGGTTTTCTGTCCTTGTGATAGTTTGCTCAGAATGATGTTTTCCAGCTTCATCCATGTCCCTACAAAGGACATGAACTTATCCTTTTTTATGGCTGCATAGTATTCCATGGTGTATATGTGCCACATTTTCTTAATTGAGTCTATCATTGATGGACATTTGGGTTGGTTCCAAGTCTTTGCTATTGTGAATAGTGCCACAATAAACATACGTGTGCATGTGTCTTTATAGCAGCATGATTTATAATCCTTTGGGTATATACCCAGTAATGGGACGGCTGGGTCAAATGGTATTTCTAGTTCTAGATCCTTGAGGTATCGCCACACTGTCTTCCACAATGGTTGAACTAGTTTACAGTCCCACCAACAGTGTAAAAGTGTTCCTGTTTCTCCACATCCTCTCCAGCACCTGTTGTTTCCTGACTTTTTAATGATTGCCATTCTAACTGGTGTGAGATGGTATCTCATTGTGGTTTTGATTTGCATTTCTCTGATGTATGCCTGCCAGTTCTGTTGTGCTTATTGTATCATCCTGGCTAGCTACTTTCTTTGTCAAATTCTTTGATATTTAATTCTATCACTTTGATAAGTATTGAGGTCATCCATTACCATGATATATGTCTATTTATTCCATTTCCACTATTTAAGATATTTTTATTATATGAATTAGATCATGAATTGAGTGTTACATTTGTATGATTTAATATTTTACCATTATTTGGCAATTTTATCTGCTAATGCTCCTTGCTATGGGCTTTGATTTAATCTCATATCACGGCGATCAGTTCTGCTCCTCTTCAGTTTGCACAGACACCTTAGCCTGAAGACCATCATCTTACTTCAAAGGTTGGCATCTGTTTGTGTTTTCATAACTCCTGTAGACAGCAGATGACTGGATTTTGTTGTATAGTGAGGTCTAGTGTATCTGTTCATAGTGTTATATGTAACTTATCTCCACATTTACATCTTTAGCCCCACTCCCTGGACTCCAGGTCTTGGATGTCTAATAGGTATCTGTATTAGAGATTTCTCTTTTTTTTTTGGGATGGAATCTTGCTCTGTTGGCCAGGCTGGAGTGCAGTGGCACGATTTCGACCCACTGCAACCTCTGCCTCCTAGGTTCAAGCGATTCTCCTGCCTCAGCCTCCCAGGTAGCTGGGATTACAGGCATGCCCCCACCATGCGCAGCTAATTTTTGTATCTTTAGTAGAGATGGGGTTTCGCCATGTTGGCTGGGCGGGTCTTGAACTCCTGACCTCAGGTGGTTCACCAACCTCGGCCTCCCAAAGTGCTGGGGTTATAGGCATGAGCCACCTCGCCCTGCCTAGACATTTCTTATATTGATTTCTTAGGGCTGATTTAAGAATGTACCACAGGCCAGGCGTGATGGCTCACACCTGTAATGCTAGCACTTTGGGAGGCTGAGGTGGGCGGATCACGAAGTCAGGAGTTCGAGACTAGCCTGGCCAATATGGTGAAACCCCATCTCTATTAAAAATACAAAAATTAGCGGGTGTGGTGGCACGTGCTTGTAGTTCCAGCTACTCAGGAGGCTGAGGCAGAAGAATTGCTTGAACCCGGAAGGCAGAGGTTTCAGTGAGCCAAGACTGCGCCAGTGCACTCCAGCCTGGGCAACAGAGTGAGACTCCATTGCAAACAAACAAACAAACAAACAAACAAACCATAAAAAGAATGTACCACAAAGTGGGTAGCTTTAAACAACAGAAATTTATTCTTTCACAGCTCTGGAGGCCCGAAGTCCAAGATCAAGGTGTCACCACGGCCATGCTGCATTCTGGGTGGAATCCTTCGTGGCCTCTTCCTGGCTTCTGGCTGTGGCTGGCAATCTTGGCGTTCCTTGACTAGCAGCTGCGCCCCTCCCCTGCTGTGCCTCCATCTTCCCATGGTCCCGGTCATACTGGATGAAGGGCCCATCCTACTCCACAATGATCATCTTTAAAAAAATTGCATCTGTAAGACCCTATTTCCAAATAAGGTTATCTTGTGCGGGCCTGAGGGTTAGGGCTTCAGTATATTGTTTTGAGGGACGCAATTCAACCTCTAACAGCAACGGAAACTTCCCATGTCAAAAGAGAATTTTCAATTTCTACCCTGTACATCTGCCTGGACAACATGGTGAAACTCTTGTCTCTACTAAAAATACAGAAATTAGCCTGGTGTGGTGGTGCTCACCTGTAATCCCAGCTGCGTGGGAGGCTGAGGCAGGAGAATCGCTTGAACCCAGGAGGTGGATGCTGCAGTGAGCCTAGATTGTGCCACTGCACTCCAGCCTAGGCAACAGAGCCAGACTCTGTCTCAATAATAATAATAATAATAATAATAATAATAATAATAACAACAATGAACACTTCCAATGTAATAGGCTCTGTTCTAAAGGACTTACATGTGTTGCCTCCTTCAGTCCTCACAGCTACTCTTTGATGAACGGTAGTTCCCACTTTATGGCTGAGGAAACAGAAGCAAAGAGAGGTCAAGCAACTTGCCCCAGGCTGCACAGCTAGGAAATGGATGAGCCAGGATCTGAACCCAGGCAGTGTGGCCTGAGCCTGAGCTCATTAGTTCATGCCAGGCGGGGTTTGACCAAAACCTTGGACTCACTCCTGTCTGCTTTCCTTCAATGACTAAGAGGATTCCTGAGATGGATGTGCAAACATGAAGTGTTGACTTTCCTCCATGGGAATGTACTTCTGGGTTCTACTCTTCAGCTGCTGCTGCTGCTGCTAAGCCACTGAGGTAGGTGGTGGTTTGGAAACACCTTCATGTATGTTTCTTCTTTTTGTTGTTTTTGGGATCCTTACTGAATTAATTTTCCCCTCATTTTATGAAATATAGAGGTTCTTGCTATATCTTATACCCCACCCCAAATTCTACTGATTTGTACTGAGCTGTGATAAAAATAATGATCCCAAGTACATGCAGGGTTTCTTCCAGCCTCTAGGACCTGGCTTTGTCTTCCACTGCTCCTTCTGGGATGCTCCTCCGAGAACCAAAATCCTACCCTTTGCAACCAGATCAGGACAAACTCACAGAGTAGTTTGCGAACTACTAGTTTAGAATTAGTTCAAAATCTGCTTGTTATGGTTTGTGACAAGAGGAGCGCAGAAATCGAAAGTAAATAAGAGTAAGAGACTTTTTAGCAATTTAGTATTTGCCCCCAACACCCAAGCATGTGATCAGGGAATTAGTCTTGACGGGGCATGGACCCCTTTGGATGCTGTTGAACTTGTGATGAGTTGCATGCTGCATGAGCTGTGTTGAAGTCATGGGCAATAGGACTGATTTTTGGTTCCTGAAGGGGTGGAAATTAAAACAAAACAAAATAAAACCAAACCAAACAAAGTAAAACAAAAGAAGTGACCCTTTATCACAGAAAGTTTGCGAGTCACTGCTCTAACCCATATCACATTTTTCCACTTGTGAGTCACCGTAGTATTTCAGTCTACATCACATAATCTAGGACTGGACTCTACAGGTTTATTATTGTTTTTTTGAGACAGAGTCTCACTCTGTGGCCCAGGCTGGAGTACAGTGGTGCCATCTTGGCTCACTGCAATCTCTGCCTCCCGCCTCCTGGGTTCAAGTGATTCTCCTGCCTCAGCTTCTTGAGTAGTTGGGATTACAGGCACGCGCCTGGCTAATTTTTTTGTATTTTTAGTAGAGACAGGGTTTCACCATGTTGGCCACGCTGGTCTCAAACTACTGGCCTCAAGTGATCCACCCGCCTCGGCCACCCAAAGTGCTGGGATTACAGGTGTGAGCCACTGCACCCAGCCTGGACCGTACAGTTTTTATTTATGATTTATTTATTTTATTCTGTTTTTTATTTCATAGAGATGGGGTCTTGCTATGTTGCTCAGGCTGGTCTCAAACTCCTGTCCTCAAGTGAACCTCCCTCCTGAGCCGCCCAAAGTGCTGGGACCTCAGGCGTGTGCCACCATGCCTAGCTATTTTTTTAAAGTTTTTTTTTTTTTTCTAGAGACAGAGTCTCACTATGTTGCCCAGGCTGGTCTCTAACTCGTGGGCTCAAGAGATCCTCGTGTCTCAGCCTCCCAAAGTGCTGGGATTACAGGCATGAGCCACTGTGCCTGGCTCAGAGATACGTTTTTAAAACCTCATTCTAGTTGCTTCATCTATGGAAGTCTCACCTTCTTGTTTGTATTCAGGACCCATGAGTTGGCACTCAAGGATTTTTGCTTCTGTTTTTGCCATGATTCAAATCAAGAGATGAGATAGGAGCCAAGGCAACTATCTCTACAAAAAAATACGAAAATTGGCAGGGCATGGTGGCTGACGCCTGTGATCCCAGCTACTTGGGAGGCAGAGGCGGGAGGATTGCTTGAGCCCAGGAAGTCAAGGCTGCAGGGAGCCATGAGGGCACCACTGCATTCCAGCCTGTCTCAAAAAAAAAAAAAAAAAAGTAGAGTTGGACAGAAAGCAGAGTCAGCTTTGCCTCACTTGGTGGTAAAAGGAAAAAAGAAAGTCTCGAAACATTTATTTATTTATTAGAAATGCAAAGCCAACGAAGAATCTTCAGGCAAACGATTGTAGTGACTGTTTATTGGAGGTTATTGTGTGCCAGGCATTGTGCATTTACATATATTATTTCATTTAACCTTTATACCGTAATTTCTTAAAAGTAGATATAATTATCACCATTTTGCAGATGAAGAAAAGGAGGTGTCAGAGAGGTTAGGTAACTGGCCTAAGGTCACACAGCTACTAAATGGTGGCAGTCTGTCTGACTTGGAAGCCTGTGTGCTTTTGTTTATTCCCATTATTGCTTGATGACACCAATTATTGCTAAAAGGGAATGTTACTGGATTTAGAGGATATGTGTACTCTGTCATTTTTCTAAAACAGCCTTCTTTGGCATTTTTTCAGGGTCTTATATTTCCATTAAAGCCTTTCCTTGAGATACTTAGCTTTTACTTCAGAAGATGGTGCGGGAGTTACAGCTTGGGCTAGGCTATCCTGCAAATTGCAATTCCAGCTTTTCCTTTCCATCTCTTGGGAGAAGACAGAGACAAAGCCTTCTTCTTTGGCTTTAATTAGGCTGTAATTCAGCCTCATCACCGGGGAGGTCGGGACCTGCAGCTTTAGGAGAGATCTGTGTCCTGTCTTTGAGGACAGCAGATTTGCTTCGGGACTCTCTGGAGTGCTGTCAGCACTGTGACCAGGATGGGGTTTTCAGAGGCTGCTTTCTGGTTCTTTAAGGCTAATTTTTAAATTTTATTATTATTATTTTTTAGTGCTTTAGTAGTTTTCAAGGGCTTTTATTGTTTAATTGAAAAATATGTTTATTAGTTCATATTTTTTATTTTTTAGACAGAGTCTTGCTCTGTCACCCAGGCTGGAGTGCAGTGGCGCAATCTCGGCTCACTGCAATCTCCGCCTCGGGGGTTCAAGTTATTTGTTGCCTCAGCCTCCCGAGTAGCTGGGACTACCGGTGCCCGCCACCACACACCCAGTTAAATTTTGTATTTTTAGTAGAGACAGAGTTTTGCTGTGTTGGCCAGGCTGGTCTCGAACTCCTGACCTCAAGTGATCCGCCTGCCTCTGCCTCCCAAAGTGTTGGGATTACAGGTGTGAGCCACTGTACCCGGCCAATTAGTTCATAATTTAATCAGCTTTGAACATTATTCAAACAATTTGCGATCCCGAATTAGAATTCAATTGCAGTTTATATAAGATGAAGGTACATTTAATAAAGGAATATTTATCTACTAAGATACTTAATTTGGTCGTTGAATTATCCTCAGAACATAAATTTATAATCGTATTCCTTTAAATGTACCATATTTTTTAAAACCGAATTGACTACTTTAAGGATGCAGGTATAGCTAAAAAAGTCATTTAGAACTTTTTAAACAGTACTTTGAGTTGCCGTTTTAGAATTTTTTTATACATAAAACATAACTGAATTTACGGCTGGTATTTGCTTTTCTAAATCAGCATATCAGATCTATACTTGAAAAACCTTTTTTAAAAAAGTGTTTTAAAAAACAAGATTCTAGGCCGGGCACAGTGGCTCATATCTTGTAATCCCAGCATTTGGGGAGGCCAAGGCGGGTGGATCACTTGAGGTCTGGAGTTCGAGACCAGCCTGGCCAACAAGGTGAAACCCCATCTCTACTGAAAATACAAAACTTAGCTGGTTGTGGTGGTGGGCGCCTGTAATTCCAGCTCTCCGGGAAGCTGAGGCAGGGGAATTGCTTGAGCCCAAGAGGCAGAGGTTGCAGTGAGCTGAGATCGCACCACTACACTCCAGCCTGGGTGACAGAGTGACACTCCATCTCAAAAAACAAAACAAAATAAACAAACAAAAAACAAGATTCAAGAATTGCCTACATTCAATATGAGTTCTTTGACATGATTCAATTTCGATGATTATGCAAAGGCGTAATTCTGGAGAAGCAAATTCTCTGCTTTTCATATTTTGCTTCCTTTGAGGTGACCTAGTAATTAATAGAGAAATCAGAATAATTGTGGTTCAGGATGTTATTATAAGGAAAGGGAATGTCAGGAGGGAAAAAAATAGACTCCCCTCTTAGGAACCTAAGTGGTCTTACAAAAAGTAGTTTACTTACCGTGTGTATTAGTCCATTTTCACACTGCTGATAAAGACGTACCTGAGACTGGACAATTTACAAAGGAGAGAGGTTTAACTGGACTTACAGTTCCACACAGCTGGGGAAGCCCCACAATCATGGTGAAAGCCAAGGAGGAGCAAGTCATGTCTTACATGGATGTCTGCAGGCAAAGAGAGAGAGAGCTTGTACAGGGGAACTCCACTTTTGAAAACCATCAGATCTCGTGAGACTTATTCACTACTACCAGAACAGCATGGGAAAGACTTGCCCCATGATTCAGTTACCTCCCACTGAGTCCTTCCCACAACACGTGGGAATTCAAGATGAGATTTGGGTGGGGACACAGCCAAACCATATCACCATGATACCTCTAAAATATATGTGTATGTGTGTAACTAGTTTCTAGTTTTTCTTTAGTCAATTATCTCTGTCACACTGTTACTGTTCTTTTTTTTTTTTTTTTTTTTTTTTGAGATGGAGTTTCACTCTTGTTGCCCAGGCTGGAGGTGGAGGTTGGAGTGCAATGATGTGATCTCAGCTCACAACAATCTCCGCCTCCCGGGTTCAAGCGATTCTCCTGCCTGAGCCTCCCAAGGAGCTGGGATTACAGGCATGCGTCACCACGCCCCGCTAATTTTTTGTATTTTTAGTAGAGATGGGGTTTCTCTATGTTGGTCAGGCTGGTCTTGAACTCCCGACCTCAGGTGATCTGTCCACCTCGACCTCCCAAAGTGCTGGGATTATAGGCGTGAACCACCATGCCAGGCCTGTTACTGTTCTTTTAATCCCTCAGATCTAATTGGGGATCAAAGCCTTGAGTTCCGACTGCTAAATGACTCTTCATCCATCCCTTCCCTGCAGTCCAGCTGCCTGCAGCTGCTATATCTCTTGCCTTTTAACTGGTCTTCTTGATTCCAAGATCTTCCATTCTGCAATCCATCTTTCACACTGCCACCTGGGTGATGGCTGTTTTGAAAACAATACCTGATCATGTCACGCTGCCACTTAAAATCCTCCCATCTTCATTTCTCACAGAATAAAACAAAAGACAACATAAGACTCAGGCACAAAATAAAGGCAAGGTCAGATACAGAGCCCTTGCCTCTTAATCGTTGCCCATCGTTCCTTCTGCATTCGCAGGTGTTCTAGCCTCAGGGACAAACCATGGTCTGTCCTTTCAGTTAAACTTTACTCTTGGCCTAGAATGTTCTTCACCAGCCTGCCCCCCCGATCCGGGACCTCCGTGGATGCCTTGGCATCACCACCTCCTGGATAAGCCTTCCTTGATCATCTCTTTCCTTCTTCTCCTCCTCCTCCTTCTCCTCCTCCTCCTCTCCCTCCTCCTTCTTTCTTCTTCTTCTTCTTTTTTTGAGATGGAGTCTCACTCTGCTGCCCAGGTTGGAGTGCAGTGGTGCAATCTCAGCTCACTGCAACCTCTGCCTCCCAGGTTCAAGAGATTCTCCTGCCTCAGCCTCCCAAGTAGCTGAGATTATAGGCATGTACCACCACGCCTGGCTAATTTTTTCTTTTTCTGTTTTTTTTTTTTTTGAGACAGAGTTTCACTCTGTTGCCTAGGCTGGAGTGCAATGGCTCGATCTTGGCTTACTGCAACCTCTGCCTCCCAGGCTTAAGTGATTCTCGTGCCTCAGCTTCCCGAGTAGCTGGGATTACAGATGTGCACCACTGTGCCCACATCATTTTTGTATTTTTAGTAGAGACGGTGTTTTACCATGTTGGCCAGGCTGGTTTCAAACTCATGGCCTCAAGTGATCCGCCCGCCTCGGCCTCCCAAAGTGCCGGGATTACAGGCGTGAGCCACCACTCATGGCCCCTCTCCTGCTTCTAGTGAACCAAAATCCCAGTGCATTTTAAATATTAATCTAGGTTACATGAGTTTTAATTACGATATTTGTATCTAATTATTGCATTTTAAAAACAGGGTTGCACAGCGGTTGACGCCTCTGGCTCTGAATGCTGACTGCCTGGATTCCGGTTCTGCCTCTGGCATTTCCTATCTGGGTTATATGGGGAAATTACTTAAGCTGCTTGTACTTCAGCATGCTGTCTGTCAAATGGGGATAATAATAGGGCCCACTTCATAGGGCTGAAGATTTAGTGAATCAATATGTGTAAAGCTCTCGGCTGTGACAGTAAATAATATTTACTGAGCCCTTTATTCATCCCATGAGGAAGCCATTATGTAAATTGCGTAGATTTTATTTGAGAAAACACTTTTTAAAATATTTTATTTAAATTATTGCTATATTCATCTGTGAAATAAATAATTGCATAGTGTAAAATCAGTTGTAAGAAATTGCTAGTTATCCATAGTGTTTTTCCTCAGGAAAATGAAAAACTTCAAACAAAGGAATTTTATATTCTTTTTCTTTTTTGAGATGGAGTCCCGTTCTGTCGTCCAGGCTGGGGTGCAGTGGTGCAATATCGACTCAATGCAACCTCCTCCTCCTGGGTTCAAGCGATTCTCCTGCCTCAGCTTCCCCATGCGTCTAGGATTACACACGTGTGCCACCACACCCGGCTAACTTTTTGTATTTTTGTAGAGACGGGGTTTCACCATGTTGGCCAGGCTGGTCACGAACTCTTCTTGAACTCAAGTGATCCTCTTGCCTTGACCTCCCAAAGTGTTGGGATTACAGGCGTGAGCCACCGCACCAGGCTGGAATTTTATATTCTTGGGCAGAAAAGTTTAATGTACTTCTTGGGTTTAGTAATTTTAGTCAGAGCCTTGACTGACTGGTAGATTACCTACAGTTTATTAAACTAATATATTCTGTTTCTGAAGAATGCAGCGCCTAGATTGCCTGCCTCATATTAACGTATTTAGCAGAACTAGAAGTGACAATTAAACATTTCTGGTAGGGTGTGGTGGCTCAAGCCTGTAATCCCAGCATTTGGGAGGCCGAGGCGGCGGATCACCTGAGGTTAGAGTAGGAGACCAGCCTGACCAACATGGCGAAACCCCGTCTCTACTAAAAATACAAAAATTATTATGGCGTGGTGGCGTATGTCAGTAATCCCAGCTACTCAGGAGGCTGGGGCAGAAGAATTGCTTGAACCCAGGAGGCAGAGGTTGCAGTGAGCCAGGATCGGGCCATTGCATTCCAGACTGGGCGACAAGAGGGAGACTCCATCTCACCAAAAAAAAAAAAAAAAAAAAAAAAAAAAAAAAGTCTGACACTTGGTTCCATGACCATACCAATCAGGGAATTGCAGTTTATTTTCTCAGTTCTCCCATGCATGGGTGATTCTAATTTTGGCCATTATAAATGATGCTGAAATGAACAACTTTTCACCCCAAACTTATTGTACATCTTTAATGTTTTCCTTAGAAAAAATTGATCAAGGCAGAATGATCAGATCAAAGGAAATGATTGAATCTTTGGATACCAATTGCTAGCTTACCTTTCAAATAAGTTAAACTAATTTACACTCTGACCAACAGTGTTTCAGTGTTCATTTCCTCTATATTTTGCTATCAATGAATGTTAATCTTTTTTTTTAATCTTTCCTAACTTCATAGGCCAAGAAAAATGAAAGTGTATCATCCCGTTACTTGCACTTATTTAGTTTATTAGTTTTTAATAAAAGATTTATGCTTCAGATTCCACTATTTTTCTGATTACAAGATTGGTTTCTTTTTTTTTTTTCTTTTTTTGAGATGGAGTTTCACTCTTGTTGCCCAGGCTGGGGTGCAATGGCATGATCTCGGTTCACTGCAACTTCCACCTCCCAGATTCAAGTGGTTCTCCTGCCTCAGCCTCCCAAGTAGCAGGGACTACAGGCATGTGCCACCACGCCCGGCTAATTTTGTATTCTTAATAAAGACGGGGTTTCACCATGTTGGCCAGGCTGGTCTCAAACTCCTGACCTCAGGTGATCTGTCCGCCTCCGCCTCCCAAAGTGCTGGGATTACAGGTGTGAGCCATTGCATCTGGCCTGATTACAAGATTTTTAATAGCCAAAACTTTTTATATCTAATAAGTTTTAATTGCATGTATCAAGTATGATGAAGAAGAATCACAAGACCTTAAACTCCAGACAGCAAAGACATTCTTCTTCTTATTATTTAACTTTTATTTTAGGTTCAAGGGCTACGTGGTCAGGTTTGTTACCTGGGTAAATTGTGTGTTGCTGAGGCTTGGTGTACAAATGATCCCATCACCCAGGTAGTGTGCATAGTACTGGAGAGGTAGTATTTTACCCCTTGCTCCTCTCCCCTCCTCCTCCCTCTAGCAGTCCCGTGTCTATTGTTCCTATTTTTATGTCCATGTGTACTCAATATTTAGCTCCCACCTAGAAGTGAGAACATGCAGTCTTTGATGTTCCATTCCTGCATTGATTTGCTTAGGAAATGGCCTCCCGCTGCAGCCATGTTGCTTCAAAGGACATGATTTCATTCTTTTTTATGGCTGCATAGTATTCCATGGTATATATGTACCACATTTTCTTTATCCAGTCCACTGTTGATGGGCATCTAGGTTCATTCTGGATCTTTGCTGTCGTGAATAGTGCTGCAGTGAACATACAAGTGCATGTGTCTTTTTTGTAGAATGATTTATTTTTCTTTGGGTATATACCCAGTAGCAGTATTGCTGAATCAAATGTTAGTTCAGTTTTACATTCTTTGAGAAATCTCCAAACTGCTTTCCGCGGTGGCTGAACTAATTTACATTCACACCAACAGCATACAGGCATTCCCTTATCTCTGCAACCTCACCAACAGCTGTTAGTTTTTGTCTTTTTATGTATAATTTTTTTTTTTTTGAGACAGTCTTTCTCTGTCACTCAGGCTGGAGTGCAGTGGTGCAATCATGGCTCACTGCAGCCTCAAACTCCTGGGCTCAAGCTATGTATATGTTTATATATACATACAGGTGAAAAAAATGTGTGTGTGTGTGTACGCACACATATAGATTATTTAAATTTAAAATATATGGATATACACATATATACATGTTTTAAATTCAGAAAACCTTGATGGTGTTTGAAGGTAGACTCCTGAGGACTTGAGGGAAGGAAGGGGTTAAACAAGGCACTGGGCAAGCGTGGGGCAAACTTCTCGTCAGGAAATCTGGTATTTCAGGTTGGACTGGACTTTGGAGATGGCTGCTCCTTCGTTCCAGTGAAAAAATGCTTTAGATCTGGCTGCACTCTCAGATGTGACTTGTACAGAATGAATTCTAGACTTTTCTCGCATCAAGAAAGTGAAGCAGGGGGCTTTCCGGTAGCTTGAACAGACTTTAGCCTGGGAATCCCAGACAGCAGCATCTCCGATTTCTTAAAGTGTGCACACTTACAGCTGTGGCAACCGACGCTAGGAAGGCTCAGCACCACAGCGAACCCGAGAATATTGGGAATAAATTTGGAAACGTGGAGATAGGTTCGACAAACCTTTGGATGTTCAGCTATTTTTTTACACAAAGCTGTTTATTTACTATTAGGTTACTGTGAGATTTCACATTTTCTGTGAGAGGAATTCTTAAGTAACAGTGATAGTGAAGTTGCCAGGTTTACCTCCACATGATTTTGTTTTCTTAGTCTCTATATTTTGGGATTCGTTTATTTATATTTCTCCAATGATCAGCACCTATCCTGTAGATTCCTTCTTGCAGAAACTTTTTTTTTTAATTGCTTCATTTAACCTGTGACTAATTGGTTAAATAAAAACAACATGTACTCCTTGTATTTACAAGTACGTTTCGTTCTGGGCCAGATAAAAAGGAGTAAATTGCACTGTTCATTCCTGTTGTTTTTTTATCCCTCCGTTTCCTTCAAAATTATAAACAAAATTTACATTAGAAAGTTCTTAATTGCTTAAATAGTGTTCCTAGTGTTTATTTAGGTTTATTTTACTCAATTTATTTTGTGAGATGGAGCCCCGCTCTGTCACCCAGGCTGGAGTGCAGTGGCGTGATCTTGGCTCACTGCAACCTCCATCCCCCCGGGTTCGAGCAATTCTTCTGCCTTAGCCTCCTGAATAGTTGGGATTAAAGGCGTGAGCCACCACGCCGAGCTAATTTTTTTTTGTATTTTTAGTAGAGACAAGGTTGTGCCACATTGGCCAGGCTGGTCTTGAACTCCTGACCTCAGCTGATCCACCAACCTTGGCCTCCCAAAGTGCTGGGATTACAGGCGTGAGCCACCGCGTCCGGCCTACTTAGGTTTATTTTGAATTACATTGATTGGTTCCTTTAGGAATTTACCTACTAAGCACAAACTCACCTTTCATTCACGTGTGTATTATTCTGTAACTATTTTCAAATTCCATATTTGCGTGTGTTCTTACCGGCCAGGTTATGACTTCTCAAGTCCTTCAGTTTATTCACAACTTAGAAAAGGGAGAAAGTAGGAGAAGGAACTGATTAGGAAGGAGATCAGTTCAAATGAGATTGGTAAACCTGGGATGTAAATGAAACAGCAAAGTTGTGATTTAACGGAGAGCGGGAGACCAGAAGTCTAAACACCTGGGTTCCAGGTTGGGCACTCTCCTTATCCATTGTGTGAAATCGCACAATTTCAGTTTACCTCTCTGAGTCCTTGTTTTCTTCACTTGTGAAATGAGCATTATCAAACTTGTCTGGCCATTTCCATAGGATTGCTGTGAGAATCCAATGAGGTGCTATATACAAAATCACTTTGTGAACTCCAAAGCTCTTATAAAGGTAGTCCCAAGTAGCTGGGACTACAGACACATGCCACCACGCCCAGCCAATTTTTGTATTTTTAGTAGAGACGGGGTTTCTCCATGCTGGCCAGGCTGGTCTCAAACTCCTGACCTCAAGTGATCCACCTGTCTCGGCCTCCCAAAGTGCTAGGATTACAGGCATGAGCCACTGTGCCAGGCCTCTTGCTGTATTTTAGTATCTCCTCTAAACTAGACTATAAACTCCGCGAAGGCAGGGACACACCTCACCTGTCCACTGTGACACTCCCAGAACCTGCCAAGCTCAGTGTGCCTCATGTTGGAGAGGCCTGCTATGTGTTGGTCTAGGAGAGGTCTTGCTACCTAGCCAATATTATTCCATTCATTCAGCTATTGATCCTCTACTCTGTGCAGGGCACCGCTCTGGGCACTGGGACACAGCAGCCACACAGCCACAACTTCTTGCCCTTGTGGAGTTTACATTATAAATTAAGGAAAATGTGTAGTGTGAGATGTGAGAGGGAATTTTCTTCAACTTATATAGGTAGTAAAGAAATCGCACCTATCACCGCAAAGGAATGGAAATTAAATTGCCCTTTGGTATAGAATTCTACATTGGCCACTTCCTGCTGCCACACAGCAGAATTCCATTTAATTCCATTTCTCCTGCAGCAGACAACAACTCAGGTTCCACTTTAGAACCAATTAAGTTTTCCCTGTCTGATGCTTGCTTCATTATACAGGAAACTTTTTTTTTTTTTTTTTTTTGAGACAGAGTCTCACTGTATTGCCCAGGCTGGAATACAGTCACATGATCTTGGCTCACTGCAACTTCCGCCTCCTGGGTTCAAGCGATTCTCCTGCCTCAGCCTCCCAAGAGCTGGGACTACAGGTGTGCACCACCACGCCTGGCTAATTTTTGTATTTTTTGTACTTTCACCATGTTGGCCAGGCTGGTCTCGAACTCCTGGCCTCAAGTGATCTGCCCACCTCAGCTTCCCAAAGTGCTGGGATTACAGGTGCAAGCCACTGTACCTGGCCAGGAAACTTATTTTTATAGTGAGCTTTTTGGAAGAAAAGTAAAATGTTTACTCTACATCTATTATACCTAACTAAAATTACATTCAGTACAATCTATCTGTTTACTGAGGTCTTGGCTCCTCATTTAGAACAGTAGTTTCTGTCCGTCATTCACCAGTGAATGCATTTTGAGGGCCTACTGTGTGCTAGTAGCTTTTCTAGACTGTTACAGCCATAGGTGTGAAATTGGGATTTCACAATTGGGATTTCACATTGGGATTTTCACAGGTTTGGGAGTATTAGACCTTTTGACTCTGCACCAGCTTGCTCTGCATGAATAAGCTTTTTGAGTCCATGTACTATTGTGTTTTTTTTTGTTTTGTTTTGTTTTTTGACACAGAGTCTTGCTCTGTCACCCGGGCTAGAGTGCAGTGGCGTGATCTTGGCTCACTGCAACCTCCTCCTCCCAGGTTCAAGTGATTCTCCTGCCTCAGCCTCCCAAGGAGCTGAGATCACAGGCACGCGCCACCACACCCGGCTAATTTTTGTATTTTTAGTAGAGATGGGGTTACACCATGTTGGCCAGGCTGGTCTTGAACTCCTGACCTCAAGTGATCCACCCACCTCGGCCTCCCAAAGGGCTGAGATTACAGGCGTGAGCTACTGCATCCAGCCAATGTGCTATTTTTTAAATAAAAAACTTTCATTTCTCTTCTGAGCAATGATCACTTATTCTCCTGTGTCTGCCTCTCTGTGTATGTAATATCTGGTGCATTAGCTTTGTCACTTGTGATTTGACTGCCAAAATATCTTTTTGTGTTTTTCTTTCCCTTTTTCTCAACAGAGTTCCAATTAGCTAAGATAACTACATATGTGATTCTTGGATAAGTGAGATATTATTAACTTCATATTTTCCTTTCTGTAGCTTTACACTACTCTGCCTGTCTCAATGTCCTAATCTTTATTTTGGTATGTCTAAAGTGAAGAAAGCTAAAGGGCTAGGGTGATGCTGAAAGCTACCAGCAGATCAGGTCTAACTGGAAAAAAATAATCAAAAGAGTGTGTTTGGCCGGGCATGGTGGCTTACGCCTGTAATCACAGGACTCTGGGAGGCTGAGGTGGGCGGATCACTTCAGGTCAGGAGTTCGAGACCAGACTGGCCAACATGGTGAAACCCCATCTCTACTAAAAAAAAAAAAAAAAATACAAAAAATTAGCCAGGCGTGGGGCATGTGCCTCTAATCCCAGCTACTCAGGAGGCTGAGGTGAGAGAATTGCTAGAATCGCTGGAACCTGGGAGGCGGAGGTTGCAGAGAGCTGAGATTACGCCACTGCACTCCAGCCTGGGAGACAGAGCGAGGCTCCATCTCAAAAAAAAAAAAAAAAAAAGAGTGTGTTCATACTTAGGAAGTTAAGATGGGAGGATCGCTTGAGTGTGGGAATTTGAGGCCAGCCTGGACAACATAATGAGACCCTGTCTTTAAAAAAAAAAAAAAAAAAAAAGTCTAGGTACAGTGGCTCATGCCTGTAATCCCAGCACTTTGGGAGGCCAAGGCACCAAGGTGGGTGGATCACCTGAGGTCAGGAGTTTGAGACCAGCCTGGCCAACATGGCTAAACCCTGTTTCTACTAAAAATACAAAAATTAGCTGAGCGTGGTGGTACACGCCTGTAGTCCCAGGTACTTGGGAGGCTGGGGCAGGAGAATAGCTTGAACCTGGGGGGGTGGGGGTTCCAGTGAGCTGAGATTGCACCAGTGCGCTCCAGCCTGGGCAACAGAGCAAGACTCAGTCTCAAAAACAACAACAACAACAACAACAACAACAGAGAGTGAGAGAGTGTGTGTTCATTATTTATGTATATGCATAAATTGTTTGTATACGTTCCCCCAACTTGATTATGAGTTTTGCATATTCCCCACTAGAATAGTATTCTTTACATAGGAATACCCCAGTACATGTTGTTGATAACCTCTCATAGGAAGAACCAGCTCAGACAAAGTGCTACTGAAACTGAAAAGTGTGTGTGCCCCCAAAACTAACGTTAATAAAGTAAGATATGTTGCCAGATACTTGTATCCAGAAAATGCATTTATCACTGAGCTCACTTAAAGAAAAATACTGCCTGGGTCAAAAGTTACTCTTAACTAAGCATTGAATGCTAAACTGGAGGTCCTAAGCGGCATGCATTCTTCTTTTTTTGGGTGGGGGCGGACAGCGTCTTACTCTATCCTACAAGCTGGAGTGCAGTGGCGTGATCTCGGCTCACTGCAACCTCTGCCCCCTCAGGTTCAAGCAATTCTCCTGCCCCAGCCTCCCGAGTAGCTGGGATTACAGGCGTGTACCACCACTCTCGGCTAATTTTTTTTGTATCGGCTAAATTTTTTGTATTTTTAGTAGACAGGGTTTCGCCATGTTGGCCAGGCTGGTCTTGATCTCCTGACCTCAGGTGATCCGCCTGCCTCAGCCTCCCAAAGTGCTAGGGTTGCAGACATGAGCCACCGTGCCTGGCCGAGGCATGCATTCTTCTGAAGGCTGTTTTACTCTGATCCTACAAGGTTGTAGCTGGAATCTGGGTGGTTTCCCAAGAGAACTGACAGTTCCCTGGTGAAGCTATTCATGGCTCTCTTGAAACCAAGAGAGGGGTGTAGGAGCAAAGGGAATTTCCTTTCCCTATTTTTGAAGGTTTGATCATTTGAGTCTACAAAACGAACTCTCAATAGAAGGCTAATAGGACAAAGGCACACACATTTATTCTGTGAACATGCACAGGGAGCCACACAAACATGAGACTCAAAGAAGGGCCAGATGACTGCAGTTTTTACACCCTACAGAGAGGACTAGACACCTGGAGCTCCAGGTGGGAAGTGGCGACAGGTCATGGTGGCTCCCGGGAGGAAAGGCATGGATGAGCAAAGGCTGTCTTGTTATGCAGATGAGTCTTGCACACATCACCCGTGGAAAGAATGGCTGGCAGCCTATGGTAAAAGTTCCTCTCTCAAAACTTTAGTCTCCTTTTCCTGTGAGTTCACCCTTCCTGGATCTGGATAAGGAGATAGAGAGATTGATACAGGTGCTAAAAAGAAATTACTTAGGCAGATAGTGAGGGTAAGAGAGTCCTCAGTAGAATTTTCTTTTAACAGAAAGCAGCCCACAAATAATTTCTTTTCTCATAAAAAGCAGCCTGAAAAATCAAGCTGCAAACATAGATAAGCAAGCTGGAAGCTTGCATAGGTAAATGCCAGCAGCTGTGCCAATGGAAAAGGGCTTCCCAGAAGCCAGGTATGTTCAACACAGAGGCTCTCTCTCCTTTTCTTTGTTGCCACGTGTGTAGTAAAGAAGCAGGCTACATGGTGCTGGCCAGTTAGAGACCCCACCTGCATAATAAGAGACTAGGGGCCGGGCGTGATGGCTCACACCTATAATCTCAGTACTTTGGGAGGCTGAGGCAGGTGGATTACCTGAGGTCAGGAGTTTGAGACCAGCCTGGCCAACATGGTGAAACTCTGTCTCTACTAAAAATACAGAATTAGCTGGGCATGGTGGTGCATGCCTCTAATCCCAGCAACTTGGGAGGCTGAGGCAGAAGAATCGCTTGAACTTGGGAGGCAGAGGTTGCAGTGAGCCAAGATCATGCCACTGCATTCCAGCCTGGGTGACAGAGCAAGACTCTGTCTCAAAAAAAAAAAAAAAAAAAAAAAAAAAAAAGAGAGATTAGGGTGGGGTGGCCAGCTTCTTTGCATGCTATGTGAATGGCTCACCTGGTCCCACCAATCCTTTGTGCCCTGTGTAAATCAGACACCACCTTCTCAAGTTCATCTATAAAACCAACCGCATCTCACCACGAACTGGGAGATCCACTCGGAACCCCTTCCCTCTGCATGAGGGAAGGCGGAGGTTGCAGTGAGCCGAGATTGTGCCATTGCACTCCAGCCTGGGCGATAGAGCAAGACTCCGTCTCAAAAAAAAAAAAAAAAAAAAAAGAAAAAGAAAAAGAAAAAGAAATATGCTAAAATGACGTTTTAAAAGTTGCTTGTCCACTCATATATTTTTGTCAAGCTTTGTGTTACGAAACAGAGTCAAAGCCTAGTATTTTTAGCAGGGGGTGGGGGGAGGGGGTGGGAAGTGATAAGTGAGACTGGAGGGAAGGCTAAAGGATTTGAAGGACAGAAAAGCACATATCCTTCCTAGACCCCCCCTGGCTCCAGGATGGAAAATGACTTGGCAGGGGCCCTTTTTGTGCAGGCCAGAAGGGAATTTATTTCCCAGCTGTTCTGGTGTATTTTCCTTGTTAGTCTTTGCTCCCACGGTCTAAGAGCAAATACCGGATCTTAGCGCCTACAGTACTGGTCAAGAGCTGCCACTTCGGTCCTGTGTGACTCACAGCTGTCCACGAACCACCTACTGTAACGGCTGGCTAGACACCACGGCCCTGCAGCCCAGCTGCGTCTTTTTAGCTTCACCTCGACGGCCTTGCTCTTGACCTGAAATCACCATCACCTTAACGGGCTAGAAAAGGTGGGGTTTAGATGTAGATACTTTTATTCATTTTTCTTAAATTGTATTTCTCATTTGCCACTCAAAGATCTTGGAAGATGTATTTAATCTCAACATCAAATTAGAATTCTAGGAGACCAAGGCAATTGAATATGTCATTGGACAAAATTCCACTTCATATCCTTTGGTGTGTAAATGATTCATTCCTTGAAGAAGAAAGGTTCTGGTTAATTTGAGGCTTCGTTATGATTTGCTACTATTTTGTGATAAGGGTGAGGGGAACTGCCTTTAGAAAAACTGGTTCCGTGGAAGGATCATGGTACGATGACCTCTGGCCTCTCTCCCTGGGCTCTCTGCTGTAGCTTTCTTCCTCTCTAAGGCTTATTCCTGAAGCTTCACTAGAGACAGGTAAAATACAGTTCCTGCCCTCCGGAAGTTTCCAAACCAGCTGTGGATATAGATTACCGTAGGAGAATCATAAAATCACAGGAGTACAAATAAAATGCAGTTTCAGAGGAAGTACACATTACTTTTTGCCTCAGCTTGTACTGTAATATTAGCCTGTGTCTTTATCAGCCTAGAGCTTTACTTCGTTTTATTATTTTAAAAAAGAAAATCGTTCTGCTGGACTAGAAATACCTTGATGCCGGAGGCCATGTTATTTTTATCTTTTGATCTCCTCTCTATTCTAGTACATTCAGGCTCCACACAGGACACAGCACACATAATACTGCCTGGTAAGCATTTGCTGACATCACTGAATTGGGGAAGGCGTTGAAAAGGTAGAACTTGAGCTCTGTTTTTAAATAGAGAGGGGCAGTTGGTGGTGACACACTCCCCATCTATGAGTCATTTGTTCTGGGCCGCAAGGAAGAATTTGAAAACTCAAAACAGAAGGGGGAAGAATGGCAGGTTGGTAGAATGACTAGAACAGAGCTGGGTGTTAGTTTGACAGAATATGAGGTCGGAGAGGAGGCCAACCAGCCTGGTTGCTGTTCTGGAGAATAATTGGGATATTACAGTGGCTAGATGCAGGAGGAGGGCCTTCCTGGGGTTGGAATGTTTGTGGAATGAATAGCATTTCTTTCCCTCTCTATTTCATGCTGAGGACACGGTCAGCTTCTTCACTGGTCCCTTAGCACATTTCGTCCGTTCCTGGTGGTGGGAAGGTTGGAGTGGGGTGTGGGGGGAGCTGTTCAAATGATTTCCTTGTTCCTTTCTTCAACGTGTGTCAGTGTTATTAATTATTTTGTTCCAGAATTGGTTTGTTCTCAGGAAAGATGTTGAGTGCATTTTGAAAAACTATGTGAAAATTATATTGAGCAAATAAAGTTTTTCCATTGTGGGAAGGATCCTGGATGACTTTATAGAGGTTCCATGGCTGAATAAGATGACCTCTTTAAAAGCAGCTACCGAGCTCGGGGCAACAGCTCAAGCTAGAGACAGTGTAAAAACAGCAACTTTGGGGAAATAAATAAGTTTCTTTGTTGACAGTGCTTGTGAGACGTCTAGGAAGAGAGAGCAAATATGCATGGGAAATCAGGCCTTGAGCTCAAGAGACGTCAGCGCAGAAATGAAAATTTAGCAGACAAAGGTGGCAGCTTAAAGGGGGTGATGGTTGAGAGGCGCAGGCTGCAGTGAGCCAAGATTGCGCCACTACACCAGCCTGGGTGATGGTGCAAGTCAGTTAGGTCCTTCACTAGACTCTGCTGTGGCCTAGGTGACTGGTGTCCAGGGCTCCATAACCACCAGCAATTAGAAGCAGCTGGGCCCAGTGGCTCATGCCTATAATCCTAGCACTTTGGGAGGGTGAGGTGGGTGGATCACCTGAGGTCAGGACTTTGAGACCAGCCTGGCCGACATGGTGAAACCCCATCTCTACTAAAAATACAAAAATTAGCCGGGTGTAGTGGTGTGCACCTGTAATCCCAGCTACTTGGGAGGCTGAGGCACGAGAATCGCTTGAACTCAAGAGGTGGAGGTTGTAATGAGCAAACATAGCACCACTGCACTCCAGCCTGGGCAAAAGAGCGACAACAGCCTGAGGGGGGAAAGAAAAAGCAATATTTTTTGTGCAATTTCCATTTGGCGTGCTATGATAGAGTGCATCCTTAACTTGTGATCAGATTGTTAGTGGTTTCCAAAGGTTAAGAAATTGGTGTCATAGAATTGGCCGGGCGGTGGCTCACGCCTGTAATCCCAGCACTTTGGGAGGCTGAGGCGGGCGGATCTCGAGGTCAGGAGATTGAGACCATCCTGGCTAACACGGTGAAACCCCGTCTCTACTAAAAATACAAAAAAATTAGCCGGGCGTGGTGGTGGGCACCTGTAGTCCCAGCTACTAGGAGGCTGAGGCGGGAGAATGGCGTGAACCCGGGAGGTGGAGCTTGCAGTGAGCCGAGATTGCGCCACTGTACTCCAGCCTGGGTGACAGAGCAAGACTCCATCTCAAAAAAATAAGAAGAAAAAAAAAAAAGAAATTGGTGTCATAGAATGGGAACATAAGAGCAAGAAGGTCAGGACTTGGGGCAGACTTGTGGGGGGCAGTCAGAATTGAAAGAGTAAGAAGAGGGGAGCCGGGGGAATGGTGTCTTCAAGTTGGATAGGACTCAAAGAACACACTGGGTTGACCATTAGAAGGTTATTAGTGATAAGCAGAGGATGGGAATTAGGGAGTAGGGACAGCTAGTCTAGACTTTGCTTTGTGGGAGATTAGCATTTGACAAGAGTGAATGTTTGCCGAGTTCCTAAGAAGGGTCAGACACTGTGTCATTTGTTGTAGACATAAATGTGGGCAAAGATGACTTTGGTTTTGCACGCATAGATTTTAGGGTCTTGTGGGAGAGAGAGGCACTGATCAGATAATGATCACAAAGGAAGCACATCCTCACAAACCAGGTCAGACTTCACAGGGAGAAGCATGGTGCATAGCACAGGAGCATGCCATGATCTGTGGGTCAAAGAAGGCTCCCTGAGGCTATAAGCACAGCCCTGAGGGGTGAATAGGAGTGATGTGGGCCCCGGGGGTGTGGGGGTGGGGGACGGACATCAGAAGAGTCCGGTCACAGGGAGAGCAGGTGCTGAGCCTCGTGAATGTGGATCCAGTGAGAAAAGGGATCATGGCAGGAGGCCATGCTGGGTCTTCTCTTTCATAAGGATTTGGGTCTAAGAATAATTAGGTAACCACTAATGTTAGATGGTGTAACATTTGCATTTTGGAATAAAGTAGAAGAGTTCAGGTGATAGTGATAGCCTGGACCGGGATCCTGGGAATGAAGGTGAAGAGAAGCAGATGGATTCAAGAACAATGCAGAAGCTAAAATTAGCCCCAGATGGTAGCAGGGAAGGAGAGACGGAACATAGTGATGTAGAGAGGTTGGTAAGACGCAAAGGTTTTTCTTCAGGTGGAGAACACTTGAGTTCATTCATAGGCAAAGAGAAAGAGCAATGGAGAGAGACAACTCAAAGAAATAAGAGCGAGTGGGGAATATATACGTCCTGAATCAGAAACACTGATCCTCTGAGAAGAAAGGGCTGGTGGCTATGTAGGTACATTTATAGGTGGGAATGAGGGAATTTGAGATTTGAAGCCTTGATCCACAAAGCAGGGCTCAGATATGTTCTTGGAGTGAGGCCATGGTCTCCTAAGTAATGGGGTAGCGCCAGGCTCTGGAGGAAAAGTAAGAAGCTGGGAGATGGTTCATAGAAGGGCCACAGTGCTGTTTAGAACACGGGAGAGGATGAAACATTTTTGTGTATATATCATGTGTAAGTTATTTGTGTATACTCAGAAACACTGCATAATCCTCACAGCACCTTGCAAGGTCCATATTTCGATTTTATAGTCAGAAACGAGAGTCAGGGAGTTTTGAATTTCAAATGTCAAAGCAGACATCTGGAGCACTGTGGAGTCATCTTTCTCCTGGATTCGTGAAGTAGTTTGCCCAACTGTTGGGATCAGTGGTTGGTTGCAGTAGGGTGAGAAGGAGCATAGATCTACCCAAAGACTTGCTTTATGACTTAGGAAAACTTGATAATTTTCTCATGAACTAGGTATCTACACAAGTCTGTCTTTCTTTCTTTCTTTTTAGAGACGGAGTCTTGCTCTGTTGCCCAGGCTGGAGTGCAGTGGGATGATCTCAGCCCACTGCAACCTCCGCCTCCCAGGTTCTAGCAATTCTCCTGTCTCAGCCTCCAGAGTGGCTGGGATGACAGGCGCACGTCACTGTGCCCGGCTAATTTTGTGTATTTTAGTAGAGACGGAGTTTCACTGTGTTGCCCAGGCTGTTCTTGAACTCCTGAGCTCAGGCAATTCACCTGCCTCGGTCTCCCAAAGTGCTAGGATTATAGGCATGAGCCACCGTGCCCAGCTACAAGTCTATTTCAAATGGCATGTTAATTTGTGTTTTATACTCGCAATGTAGTCCAGCAATAGGAATACCGATAAAACATACCAATTTTCTAAAACATACCCTAGGCTGGGTGTGGTGGCTCACACCTGTAATCCCAGCACTTTGGGAGGCCAAGGTGGGTGGATTGCTTGAGCTATAGTCAGCTTGGGAAACATGGCAAGACCCTGTCTCTACAAAAAGTATAAAAATTAGCTGTGCATGGTGGTGCACACCTATATTACCAGCTACTCGGGAGGCTGAGGTGGGAGGATCACTTGAGCCCAGGAAGTTGAGGCTGCAGTGAGCTATGATCATGCTACTACACTCCACCCTGGGCATCACAGCAAGACCCCGTCTCAAAATTTAAAAAAGATAAAAACTGAAAAATGTACACTTTTTTTAAACTTTAGCAACAAAGACAGTGAGAAATGGTATGTCAGATCTATTATACTAAGCATGCTTGTTTATTGTCCTAATTCAGAAAAAGAATTAGAGTGAATTGACCTTTCAAAAATTATCCAAAAGTATTAATGTTCATCTGCCTCTCCCCTCCTTAAAATATCATTATGGAATATCTGTTAGATGGGGTATTCTCTGAAACTTGCTTTTAACACGTCAGATTCTTATTGCAGAACCCCTGACTTTATACACTTGTGATGGCTCATACTCTTTTCCAGGCTGCATGAGTACAGTTTCGTCACAAAAGTACTTATCTAAAATGCCTGTTCTTTGAAGATAGGAGGGAGGAAAGTGATTTAAGCATGCCATGTTGAACTATAAAGGAATAGTACAGGCCGGGGGAGGTGGCTCACGCCTGTAATCCCAGCACCTTGGGAGGCTGAGGCAGGTGGATCATTTGAGGTCAGGAGTTCAAGACCAGCCTGGCCAACATGGTGAAACTCTGTCTCTACTAAAAATACAAAAATATTAGCTGGGTGTGGTGGCACATGCCTGTAATCCTAGCTACTAGGGAGGCTGAGGCAGGAGGATCATTGAACCTGGGAGACAGAGGTTGCAGTGAGCTGAGGTAGATCATGCCACTTCACTCCAGCCTGGGCGACAGAGTGAGACTCCGTCTTTAAATAAAGAAAAAAAAAAAAGAGGAATGGTACAGTCCTGGCTGGAGCCGTGGCCCTGTTTGGCAATTTTGAGGTAAATGCAGCTGGAATAGTTTTCAGTTCAACCCTTGGCAAACCTTCAGTGTGTACAAAAGAAAAAAAAAAGCCATGGAGGAAGTTCAAAAGCTATCCCCAGTAGTCATCACCCTATCTCTTAGGACTGGCAATAAACAGGAGGTCTGCTCCATGTCCTGTTAAGCAGCAGTGAGCTCTGGGAAGAAGTGAGCATTATTCACTGAGTTAATACTTCTCAGCTACAGGGGTTGGTACATTGTAAGTGTACAATGAATATTAGCTATTATTGTTTTTAAAAAATTATTATTATTTAGTATTATGCTCTTCTAAGGATTCCATCTGAAACCCTAAGCATTCCTGTCATATACAAAATAAAGCACATACCAAATTTTAAGGCGTGCTTGCAAAGGATGGGGGCCCAGAGAAATGTCCTAGCAGTCTTTGAACCCATTGTGATGATGAACCAGATTGCCTTCTCAACACACATGGTTTATCAGGCCTAGACCAAGATATCCAAGTGTTATACTCTACAAGTTAAAAGAACATGCATCACTGTGAAAGTATTTTTTAATTCTTCTCCAGCACTGAAACTGATTTCTGTATTACAATCAAGTGTTCAAGCACTCACGATTCACTTGGAGAACCAGATAAGTTTAGCAGCTGATGAAGCCTCCACCTTCTGGGTCTGATTCCTTTCTGAGCTCCCGGGAGGACTAGGTTTTGGAATTTCCCCTAAACATATATCCTCTCAGGGCCGAATCGGACCTTTGGCGTTTCCTGTTCTGTACTGGGAACCAGAAGCTTTCTGAATTATCTCATAGGACGTTTCCTGATCTTTTGAGCATGAAGATCATGTTTTTTCCTTCCTCATCCCCTGATTCTCAGTCTCCAAGGAACGTGTGTGTATTTCATTACAACCCCATGGTTTCCCGCACTCAATGAAAAATATGTGGGTTACAGTGTGAACATTCATACAGAACACCAAAGGTTACCAGTACAGATTTATGGCTTGTTACATCATTTTACAGTGGGGCTGATTCATTAGATCAGTTTATTTAGCAATGAAATAATATTAAATAAGGCAACTGTACCAACTTACACTAGCCCTGGCTTAGCTGACTCCACCACCTCCTCCCTCTTCTAATCAGTAGCCTGATAAGGCTGATCTGTACCCACGGGAACAGGCCTTGACTGGGGGAGGTAGCATGAGCTTCTTTAATAGGGTCACTGTCTCTACTAAGGGACATCAGGAGCATTCCGTGTCATGAGTATTCAGGAAGCTAAACATAGGGGTGATAATCCTTTTTAACAACACCATGTTTACTTGTAAGGTTTTGTGTACTTTTCTCTTGCAATTGTTTCCTTGAACCTCTTTTGTTTGGATTTGACTGTTTTGGTTCCTAACTCCAGAATGTGATTTTCCTTCCCTGTGCCATGCAGATCAGCAAAGATCACTTTATTCCTCTTCACTCGTACAAATTGCTGATTGCACTAGTTCTTTATGTTCAATTGGAAATAAATAAATTACTACCAGAATCAAAGTTAAATTTAGTGTATTCATTGGATGTTTTCAACTTTTTTTTTCACATTTCAAGTATACAGAAAAGTGGAAAGAATTGTACCAGTCAACACCCACAGGTCCACGACTGAAATTCTACAATTAGCATTTTAATACATTTATTTATCACATAATCCATCTATCCATCCATAAATCATCTTATTTTTAAAAATTCTTCGTTTAATTTATTTATTTTTGAGACAGGGTCTTACTCTGTTGCGTAGGCTGGAGCGCAGTGGCACGATTAGAGCTCACTGCAGCCTTAACCACCTTCCAGGCTCAGGAAATCCTCCTGTCTCAGCCTTCCAAGTACCTGGGACTACAGGCACACACCACGCCTGGCTAATTTTTGTATTTTTTTATGGAGACCAGGTTTCGCCATGTTGCCCAGGCTGGAAAACTCTTTATTTTAAAATAATTTTAGACTTTTAGAAAAGTTGCAAAATAACACAGAGTTCCCAAATACCCTTCACCCAGCTTCCCCTCACAAAACCAAAATACAATGATCAAAGACAGAAAAATCACATTACTACAACTCTATCCACTAACGTACAGATCTTACTTGAATTTCATCAGTTTTCACAGTCGTGTCCTTTTCTGGTGCAGGATTCCATCCAGGAGCCCACACTGCATTCAGCCATTGTATCTCCTTAGTCTCCTCTGACATGTGATCATTCTCAGCCTTTCTCTCCCGTAACATTAAAGCTTTTGAAGTGTACTGGCCATCTCTTTTGTTGAACATCTCCTGATTTGGTTTTGTCTAAAGATTCCTCATAATGGTATTGAGTTATGCATATTTTACAAGAATACCAGATGTGATATTATGCTCTTCTCAGAGTCCATCGTATTGGAGAGAGTATAGTAATGTCACTCTGTCTAATTACACTGATGCTGTGTTGGATCACTCAGTTGAGGGGTTCTTTGCCAGGTTTCTCCACTATCAATTTCCAATTTTTTTTTTTTTTTGAGAAGGAGTTTCGCTCTTGTTGCCCAGGCTGGAGTGCAATGGCGCGGTTTCATCTCACTGCAACTTCCACCTCCTGGGTTTGAGTGATTGTCCCACCTCAGCTTCCCGAGTAGCTGGGATTACAGGCACCCGCCATCATGCCCAGCTAATTTTTGTGTTTTTAGTAGAGACAGAGTTTAGCCATGTTTGCCAGGATGGTCTCAAACTCCTGACCTCAGGTGATCCACCTGCCTTGGCCTCCCAAAGTGCTGGGATTACAGGTGTGAGCCACTGCACCCAGCCCAATTTACAATTTTTCACTTTGTGAATAATAAATGTTTTAGAGGAGATACTTTTTTTTTTAATCCTTAGACTTTTACTTGCTAATTTTAGCATGTATTGGAAGATCTTGCCTTTATCTCTGTGGTTGTCTCATGGCAAGTTTCTGTGTCCCTCATTCTTTCTGCATTTACTAGTGGGAATTCTACTAAGGAAGGTGTCTCTTTTTCCTCATTTATTTATTCAATTATTTATTTATATTCAGATGGATATTTATTTTATTCTTTGGGTTGTAATCCAGTATTATCATTATTTTGTTGCTCCAGTTGTCTGCGTTTCATCATGGGAAGCTCCTTTGCATTGCCTCCTGAGTCCCTTGGTGCTTTGAGTACTGCCTTATTTTCTGGCACCACAAGATGTTGCAGACTCCTTATGTTCTCTAGGGAGCTCTGGGTTCTTTTATTGGAGAATGACATTTAGAAACCAAGATCTGGACAGTAGGTGTGTTTATTGCTACGAGGGTGTCATTGCTTTTAGGTCCTCTCAGTAGATAGAGCTAGGAAATGTGTGTAAGTTTATTAACACCTACCCACATCTGTACACGTCTATATTTACACAGCTAGGAAATGTATGTAAGTTTATTAACATCTATCCACATCTGTACACATATCTATATTTATGTCCATATTTATCTATCAGTGCATGTGTATACACATAAATCATGAGTTTATACTGATCCCTCTGAGTCCAATTCAAACCATAGGGTTCATTCTCATTTTACTCCTTTCCTTCTTAGTAACTTCCGTCTCCAGCAGTGAATTATTTAAAATACTTCAGCTTTAAACATATTGCCTTTTGTTTTTGTTTGTTTGTTTTTGTAGAGGTAGGGTTTCACCATGTTGCCCAGGCTGGGCTTAAACTCCTGGGCTCAAGTGACCCTCCCACCTTGGCCTCCCAAAGTGCTGGGATTACAGGTGTGAGCCACTGCACCTGGCCCATATTGCCTTTTGCCAATAGATAGATGGATAGATAGATAGATAGATAGATAGATAGATAGATAGATAGATAGTGCTTCTCTTTCGAAAGAGCTCAGTGCTAAACACTATTAGACTCTCTCTATGCAGATAGACAAAATGTCCTTTAAGATACTGAACGTTAAGAAATGAATTTAACAAAAGCTTTCATTTAGTAACCATTTCTTGAACAATTTCCTACATGCCTGTTACAGTGGTAGGCATCTGCGAATACAGGCATGAGGAGGACAGAGGCTGCTTCGTGGGTGTTTTAGTGCATTAGGATGCCATCTGAGACAGAATTTTCTGTGAAAAATCTTAGTCGTCATCTCCTGGGTTTCCTCTGAATCTTGTGAGAAGTGCAGGGACATTCGAGGCTGGTAGTTCTGATGGTAAAACTGTACCATGGATTTTGCAGCTGTCCTGTGGGCTTGGGGTTATGAACAATGTAAGTAGAAGCAGAGAATGAGTGAGAATAAAATGGATCCTCACATGGACCCGGGAGCTCTTCCACCAGTGAATCTTGGTGTCAGGGAACAATTCTGGTCAATTTGGGGCCAAGTCTCCCAGCAGCTGAGTTCTGTCTCCGACGCACCTTGACTTCATGGGGGAGAGAGGGGCTCACACAGTCAGCCTCTGTATAAGGTGACTGCTTCCTTGACCTCTTACATGTGCACAAAACAAAGCCAAGGGTGGTGAAATCATTTGCTCAGGTATTTGATGAATGCTGAATTTAGCTGAATACATTTGTCCATTTTAAGTCTCTCACTCTCTTTTTAATCTTATTGAATAACCTGTAAGAAAACTTTTTGGTATAATCCAGTAACTTCTAAACCTGGAAATGATAAATGCTTTAAAAAAAATGAACTGGAATGGAAAGGACTTTCTTCCAGAACACTTTAAAGAACGTATTATCATGTGGAATCTCATTTTGAATGAATCAGAGTACAGTAAATCTCAAAATATCCACTGACTTGCCTGCTGTGGTTTACTCAACAGGAAAATGACTTCAGCAGCATAATCTTTTACTCCAGATCCACATCAGGCAGCTTTTTGTGCTGTTCTGAAAACATCTTAATTCTTCCCCAAGTACCATGTTTCTTGGAATTATTCACCGGAAATTAATAGTATTCTGAATTTTAAAGCAATTCAAACCACAAGTGACTTTGTGATGGCTCTTAGCAGTAGTATAAAAAGCAATTGAGCACAGTTTATGATACCATTAGTCACTATCGTGTATAGTACTCCCTTCCTCTGTCCCAAAGATGTGTGTTTCTATCCCTCTGTGATCACTGGCCTGCTGTACTGGGTAGGGATAGCGAACAAGACAAATTAGTAAAATATGTTGGGAATGTCAAGGACTAGGGGAAAAAATTAGGTAAGGACAGGATCTTGAACAAGCTGCGGTAGAGGCAGAGGGGGGATCAAAATAGTAAATGGGGGCTGGGCACAGTGGCTCATGCCTGTAATCCCAGCACTTTGGGAGACTGAGGCAGGCAGATCACTTGAGTCCAGGAGTTCAAGACCAGCCTGGTCATCATGGCAAAACCCCATCTCTACTAAAAATACAAAAATTAGCCAGGTATGGTGGCCTATGCCTGTAATCCCAGCTACTCGGGAGGTTGAGGCAGGAGAATCACTTGAATCCGGGAGGCAGAAGTTGCAGTGAGCTGAGATTGCACCATTGCACTCCAGCCTGGGTGACAGAGTGAGACTCTGTCTCAAAAAAAAAAAAAAAAAGGAAAAAGAAATAGTAAATGGGGTGATCCAGGAAGGTGTCACTGGGAAGGTGACATATGATTAATGACCTCAATAATCTGTGAGTAACATGGACATCCGGGGAAGAACATTCCAGGCAAAAGGAAGAGCACGTGCAAAGGCGCTATGGCCAAGTGTGCCTGTGAGCACAAATGCACAGCTGGAATGTGGTGAACACAGGGGAGCGCAGGAGGGGACGGGAACAGAGAGGGGGCAGGGGCCACATCAGAGAAAACTGCACCATAATGACTTTGGCTTTTACTTTGAATGACAGGGGAAGCCATTGAGGGCTTTTGTTGTTTGAGACCAGGTCTCACTCTATCACCTGGGCTGGAGTGCAGTGGCATGATGACAGCTTACTGCAGCCTCAACCTCCTGGGCTCAGGTGATCCTCCCACCTACTACAGGTGTGCACCACCAAGCCTGGCTAGTTTTCTTTTTGTATTTTTTTGCAGAGATGGGGTTTGGCCATGTTGCCTATCCTGGTCTCAAGAGATCCACCAGCCTTAGCCTCCCAAAGTGCTGGGATTACAGGTATGAGCCACCACACCTGGCTTCATTGGAGGGTTTTGGGCTAAGAAATGACATAATCTGATTTATGTCTTAGCACCCAAAGCAGAGAGAGCAGTTGAGAGGCTCTCATGGACTGGAGGCTGAAGCACACAAGTTCCTCTGGAGAAGGCAGAGGCCATTCCCAATGTTGAGAGACAGGTCAATTCTCCCCAGGCAAGAAAAAATAAGGATGGATGGCAATTGTTCAGAGAATGGACTAGCTGGGGATTAAATGTCTGTTATTTTTGGAAGATAGCTTTTTTTTTTTTTTTGGTGCCCTGCTTGTGGTTTCTTGTTGCATCCTTCAGAGCATGCCACAGGGAAAGATAAGAGCATGGCCTTCCAAATCTAGCACTGAATTAGAAGACCTTATTTTTGGCCAGGCTTGGTGGCCCAGCACTTTGGGAGGTGAGGGAGGTAAATCACTTGAGGCCAGGAGTTCAAGACCAGGCTGGCCAACATGGTGAAACCCTGTCTCTACTAAAAAAACAAAAATCAGCCAGGCGTGGTGGTGCATGCCTGTGGTCCCAGCTACTCGGGAGGCTTGAGGCAGGAGAATCACTTGAACCCAGGAGGTGGAGGTTGTAGTGAGCCAAGATTGACTCACTGGACTCCAGCTTGGGCAACAGAGCAAGACTCTGTCTCAGAAAAAAAAAGAAAAAAAAAAAAGACCTTATTTCCAGTCTTGGTCCTGATGTTGATCTTGTAATATCCTGGGGCTGGTTACTTAATCTTTCTGAGCTTTAGTTTCCTCCGTGGAGAGTATGTTTGTTAATTACATTATGGAATTATTATGTCAATTAATAACATGGTAATGACCCGAGGGCCATAAAGTACTCTGAGTGTCTTTGACATAGGCACGACAGACAACTGTGGTAGTGACAACACTAGTGTCGCTACTGAAAGAAACACATGGCATTTCAGCACCAAAAAAGGTTCATGGACAGGAAAACTGTGGGCGACTGGGAGGAGATGGTGGCGTGAAGTTGGAAAGACATGAGTGGTGAGGAGGATGACATTTAATTTCAGGACATTTTGATGGATGTGAACAGGGATTTCGTAATGCTGTTTGTAAAAGGTTGGGCATATTAGAAGGGTGAGGACAAAAGAGAGTGTGTGTAACGTAAATCACTTACTGGCCCCAGAATCTGGTGTGATCGCACGTGCCACCTTTCCACGCCGTTCATACTCAGCTGCTGCAGCTGACTCAAAGACTTTATATTTTTGAGCAGCCAGTTCAAGAGGCTAGCGAGGTTGACCTCTGATACGTCTGCCATGTGTAATCACAGGTGTACTGAAATGTGTGACATTTATTATCCTTATTACACACTAATTTGTCAAACAAAACTGAAGTGTCACATAAAGTGGCACAACTTTGGATGAATAATGAGGTGGACCGTGGTGGATCTTTTGAAAGACACAGGCTGATCAGACTGGGATGACAGTGTATCATTGACTAAGGAGAGAGCATTCAAGGTCATCTATCAGGTGGGGTTAAGATGTCTCTTGCGAGCCAGGAGAGGTGGCTCGTGCCGGTAATCCTAGCACTTTGGGAGGCCATGGGAGAACTGCTTGAGGCCAGGAATTTGAGACCAGCTTGAGCAACGTGGCAAGACCCCTTCTCTACAACATATATTTTTTTTTCAAGAAGAAAACAAAGTTAACTGGGCATGGTGGCATGCACCTCTAGTCCTAGCTACTCAGGAGGCTTAGGCAGGAGGACTGCTTGACCCTGGAAGGTGGAGGCTGCAGTGAACTATGATCGTGCCACTGCACTCCAGCCTGAGTGACAAAGCAGACTCTGTCTCCAAAAAAAAAAAAAAACAAAAAAGTCTGTTGCTTTAAGTGCATTGTTTATTCATCCAACAGATAGTTTTTGATAATATACTGTGTTGGGCGCTGCAAGGTATAAAAAGATGAGTAAGACACGGCTCCTATCACCAGTGAGTTTATAATCTAACAGGGAAATAACTATACAATCAGGCAGTTTGTGATATGTGTCATGGGCAGTCATGAAAGTGGCAGAGGTCAGGGGGCGGGGGTCCCTTCCAGCTGGGAGGAATAGGGATGCTTTGTGGAGGAACCGGCATCTGAGCAGGAGGCAGCCGTGCATTCACATTGAGGGGATAAGAAGCTAGGAGACCGTTGGTGAGGCCTCACAGGGAGGCTCCACCTGGACTGGACTTTGGAGGCCAGGTCATTCGTTTGACACAGAGGAGACTGAGGAGACATTACGAGCCAAGAGCCAGCCCTGAACACAGTATGGATGTGTTAGACCGGAGCAGGAGACAGTTCTGACGACGTAGATTTGGGCAGGTTTTACGTTCGAATGTCAGGTTGCGGAGTCTACAGTGGTGGAACAGTATTGAAGATTTCTGAGCAACGGGCATTTTGGGGCAGCAAATCTGTCAGTGAGGTCTGGGATAAACTGAAGGGCAAACGAGACCAAAAACGAGGAGACTCTTGAGATAGTGCAAGTTAGAGGTGAGGAACCAGGATGGATGGGAAAATAACAGGAGAGGCAGGTGAAGATGTCGTTTCAGAGGAAGCAAACGAACATGGTTTGAGCAGTATAAACCGTGAAGAGCCTTAAAAGCAAAATCTAAATATCAGGGATTATTGAAGGGAAGGAAGAGGGAAGCTGCAGGGTCAGCGTGAGGCTTGAAGTGGAGGCATGGAACAGGGAAGCTGGGAGATGCAACCTCAGTCTGGCAAATCATTATAGACTCTAACCATCAGCGTGGTGGAGACCAGCTGGTCCCTCCTGCCAGTTGCGTATCTTGAACTCTTCAGGTATGTAACTGATAAATGGCAGCTAGGGTTTCTCAACGCCTCATCCACTCAGAGCCATCTAATCTCCGTCAACACGGTCAGATGTCTGGTTCCTGCTGCTTGGCCTTATTTCCATGGGCTGTCCATGTCAGCATGGAAGTGAGCACTTGTGCAGCTTTGGTGGAGAATAAAGGTCATGTACATACGTGCTTATTTCTAAATGAGCTGTAATTATATTCGCATCTCAGGACTCCATGACTCACCTCTGCCCTTATTAACTCCACCCAGTGATCTGCCTCTTGCATTCAAAGATGAAGTCACTCCATCCACTTCACTTTTTGAATCTTGGCAGAGCTTTCATGATGATTTTTTTCTTTGAAAGGAATCCAAAAGTTTGGATACCAAACTTTCAGAGCCATCAAGGGCTCATAGGGAGACACGTCCATCCCCAAATGTGAGGTGTGTTGTGTTGTGTGTTTCTTGCTGAGACATGGTGAGCTCCTCCACATCAGAGGGCAAAGTGCCCACGGGCGGCAAATGTGCTTGTCACACTGAACTTTAACCAAAGATCAAAAAGCATGGCGGAGATTCGGATTTCTTAATCTAAGTCGGTTTAAACTCCTGGCGAGAGGGGAGAAGCAAAATAAATATGAGCGTGACATCCTGCTTTTAGTGCTGAGAGCCGTGGTTCACAGCAAAAGGCTGTGAATCAGAAGGGGCCGAGAGCTCATCCTGTGGTCAGCACAAGCGTTGTTTTCCACGAGGGAATGAGCCGAAGTTAAGAAGGCAGAAAAACACTGGAATCCCTTAAAATGCCTTGTTGTAAACACACGTCTCAAGTATTTGTTGAGTATTTCCTATGGTGAGGAGATTGTCTTAAGTGCAAAGAAGACACAGTTTCTGCTCTTTCGGATTTACATGGGACAGTTTCTAAGATAAATGGGAGGATCTGAAGATGAGGATTTTTAATCATTTGTGGATGTGGGATGCAGTCTTCACAGATGCAGTATTGGAGACCAGTATCCTTGGTAACAATGGCGAAATTATTTATTTTCTCTAAAAAATTGTGATTTTTAAAATACTTTAACTATCAGATAGTAGAAACATAAAATAATGATTCCCAGTTGCTAAGATTCATATCGGCTAAACATTCACGAGGTTCCTACAACATGCCCTCACATACCTTACCTTATTCCGTGACTGCAACAACCTTGTGAGATCGTTTTATCACCCCCATTACACAGATGAGGAAACTGAGGCTCGGAGAGATCAAATAACCTCCCCAACCTCCTACTAGTAAGTGGCAGAACAGGGATCAAAACCCCAGGTCTTCTGGTCGTAAATTCTCTGCCTTCCACTCTATCAAAGCTGCCCCATGAGGAAAAAACACCTAAAATTGACTCATCTGTAGGCCTATGGAAAAAACCTACCTAACCCCTGAAGTCAAGGAAACTTAAAATTCTCCTGCCAGATAGACTTCAGCACTAAAGGACTTTAGGTTTCAGAATCCCTTCTTATACACCACTCCCACTTTGGGGTCAAATGAGGCTACCACATGAAATCTATCAAGCAAATCTGATATTTTCAGGGCAAATTGAAAAATCCATGATGTTTACATGGTCTAGATAAATTTTTATTGTTTATTTATATTCCAATTTCCTAAGAACTGATAGTAAAACTATCCTTACATGAACATGAAGAAAATTTCTGACACTCCAATATTATTTGTATCTACCTGTACTATCTCCAAGCTTTCCAGTTGAAAAATATAAAATCTGTGTTACTATTGGCCTCTGTCCCTTATTCCTGGACCTGGGCGTTAGCCTAGAGTCGCTCTGAAGTTAATGATTAAAATCTTTGAGTGGACATTCTCCACCATTTCTTGGAAGCATTCTTGAGTTACCCGTTAGTTTCCAGTCTTAAACAGCGTAATACAGATCCCACCTATTGGTAATGGTTTTTAGATCATGAATCTCCTTGTGGGATTACTTTGGAACATCTCCCTGCTCTTTATTGGCAGGCCTGATGGTGAAGGTCACTTCATCCTTTATCAGATTGTTATTCAACCACAATCCTTCTTTCAAGGATTCAGAAATACACAGATTTCTACTAAAAGAAACGTCCATATCTTTAATCAATGCCTGTTTCTAGCACATTTCTCTAAGCCTAATTCTTTTTATCATCCAGATTCTTATGATTCATTCAAAAGAAATTTAGAGCCAAGTCTGGCTTTTAAGCAAATATTTCTAACAAACTGACCTATTTTAGTATCACTCACCATAAGGTTATTTCAGGACGGTGAATGACAATATGCCAATGAACAGCAGAGGCTACCTTTTTTGATTCCTAAACAACCAGATTTTGTGAGACTTTACGTTTTTCTTCAGTGATTCATAATCAGTTTTGCAATTTGAAAGCAGTTTATGAGTCATTCAGTTTATGAATTTGTTGTCACTTCCTTAGAAAAGGGCTCCCTTTCCTTATAGCTTTTCAAGTTTAATTCAGTTGCCTGAAAGCTTTCATTTAACCTCAGTTTTTTCTGCTCCATGAAGAAAAACGATGTTATATATCCATTTTACTGTTATTATCAGGTAAGAAGGCCTAGGGACTAGTGACATAAATTCCATGAGGCATCAGTGTCCTGGGTTTTTAATTCACAGAAGAATGGATAGTTATAATGAAAAAAAAAACCTTATAAAAATACCAGTCCTGTTTTCTAAGTTTTAAATATGGATTCTCTGTTTTTAGTTATCTTGTTTCTGCTTCCCAACGCAATAAACTCTAGCCACCTGCAGGACTGCTGGATATTCTGATCTTTCCCTAGGATGAAAGAGCCACTTTAACTGAAAATCTTTACAACAAAACACCCTCAACTATTCAAGGAAGAAACTTGGTAGACTTCCGTGCACAAGGCCTTTGAGAAGAGAAAATAGGCCCTCGTTCAGGCCCAGACAGATCATTGACAGCGTTTTTGGATTCATTTTTTGATCAGGAAATTAGATCAACACCTTATAGGGAAAGGTTCATTTGGGGCACAGGTGGGGCTCTTTAGTTAAAGTGTCTACTTCTCAGTCCATATTAGGCAACAGGAACTGCCTGAAAGGCATTTATTTTTCATTCTGTGTCATTCAACCATAAATGACTCAGTTCTGATATTATTTACCAAGCTCCCGTTGAACTCATAGGAGAGGCAGCTGTGCAGCACTCGTAATGCTAATCTTAATATAGTCTCAGCAGGGTATGCAGTCAGTGAGAAGTAAGATGGGTCATTTTTCCTTAAGATCATATTAATTAACTAGCTGACTCATCTCCCAGGGACTGGATTGAGTCCTCAAAATGCTTCATTTCTAAAATCATGGAGGCTTAATCTAAGTAATTTTACTGTCATCTGGTAAAGCTTACTAAAGCTTAAGGGGGTTTTTTTTTTTTTAAAGGCACACTCGAAAACTTAGGGGATTAGAGAAACTAGGGTAATTTTAGTAGCAGCAATGAGTATTTCATTTTTAACATTTAAACATTAATCTGGCATTCTGAAAGACCTGAGATCTTGTTGCTTCTTAAAATAGGCTTTGTTTTTTAGAGCAGTTTTAGGTTCACAGCAAAACTGAATGGAGAGTTCCCATATACTCCCTGCCCACACAGGCACAGCCTCCCCACTGCCAACGTGCTGTACCATAGTGATAACTTTGCTGCAATTCATTAACTCACATTGGCACATCAGTATCACCCGAAGTCCACAGTTTACATTAGAGTTCACTCTTGGTGTTGTACATTCTATGGATTTTGACAAATGGATAAAAACACTTATCTACCATTATAGTATCATACAGAATAGTTTCACCGTCTTAAAAATCCTCTGTGCTTACCCACTCAGATCTTATTTTTAGTTTCAGAGTTAATGATCTAAATATGAGAACTGAAATCTGCAAATTTAAAAAAGCACAAGAACCCAAGTGTTTAACTTAAAATCAATGGTTGTTAAAAATCATTAATATCGTGTAAAAATATTAAATATTAAATTTCAACATTAATCTTAATATTTAATTAATTCAAAACATATGTCTGAAATTTCCCTTTGCAGTAGCCATGAAAAAAATGTGTTAGCTAAGTAAATAGTTTAAGTGTCTGAGAAACTTTTAGCCAAGGGACTGCACGCTATTGCTAATTCCCTGCTATCTGGAACTTAGCTACAATTAAGCAAATAACAACAACAACAACAAAGGACAGAAAAATCTCTGAAAAATCCCCCCAAATTAGGAAAATAAGCAGCACATTTCTTTCTTTTTTTTTTTTGAGATGGAGTCTCGCTCTATCGCCCAGGCCGGAGTGCAGTGGCACGGTCTCGGCTCACTGAAACCTCCGCCTCCCAGGTTAAAGCAATTCTCCTGCCTCGGCCTCCTGAGTAGCTGGGATTACAGGCATGCGCCACATGCCTGGCTAATTTTTTTGGTATTTTTAGTACAGATGGGGTTTCACCATATTGGCCAGGCTGGTCTTGAACTCCTGACCTTGTGATCCACTAGCTTCAGCCTCCCAAAGTGCTAGGATTACAGGCATGAGCCACTGCACCTGGCCCAGCAACACATTTCTAAATAACTCATGAGTCAAAGAAGAAATTACAATGGAAATTAGAAAATATTTTGAACTGAATGAAAATGAAAACACAATTTATCAAAATTTGTGACATGCAGCTAAAGCAGTGCTTAGAGGAAAGTTTATAGCAGCATTAAATACATATATTGGAAAAAAAGAAAAGTCTAAAATTAATGATCTAATCTCCTACCTTAAGAGACTAAACAAAGAAGAGCAAATTAAACCAAATATAAGCATAAGTAAAGATAACAGTGAAAACTAATGAAAGAGAAAATGATAAAACAATAGAGAAAAATCAGTAAAATCAATAGCTGGTACTTTGAAAAGATTAATAAAAGTTATACCCCCTAGCCAGACTGATCGAGAAAAAAAAAAAAAGAGGAAAAACACAAATTACCAATATCAGGAATGAAAGGCCATCATCATAGATCCTACAGATATAAACAGATTATAAGGGGATATTTTGAATAAATTGATACCAATAAATTTCAAAATTTAAATGAAATAGAAAATTTCTTTGAAAGATAAAAATTACTAAAACTGATTTGGGAAGAAATAGAAAATCTTAGTAGCCTTATATCTATTAAGGAAATTATTGTTACTATTAATATTTTGAGACAGGTTCTCACTCTGTCACTCAGGCTGGAGTGCAGTGGCATGATCTCAGCTCACTGCAACCTCTGCCTCCTGGGTTCAAGCGATTCTCCTGCCTCAGCCTCCCAAGTAGCTGGAATTACAGGTGCCCGCTACCATGCCTGGCTAATTTTTGTATTTTTAATAGAGATGGGGTTTTGCCATGTTGCCCAGGCTGTTCTCAAACTCATGGCCTCAAGTGATTCCCCCGCCTTGGCTTCCCAAAGTGCTGGGATTACAGGCATGAGCCACCACGCCCGGCCTATTAAAGAAATTAAATTTGTAATTTAAAAACTTGCGACTAAAAAGATACCAGGCCCAGATGGCTTCATTGGAGAATTTTTTCAAATATTTAAGAAAGAAATAACATCAATCGTATGCAAATTTTCAGAAAATAGAGGGACAAGTAGTACTTTCTACTCATTTTATGAAGCCAGCATTACCATGACAAAATTATTATAATAAAATTATAGACCAATATCATAGATGCAAAATCCATAACAACGTATTAACAAATCAAATCCAACGATATATATATGGAGGTTAATACCCTATAGGGTGCATTCCAGGAATTCAAGATAGGTTTAATTTTCCATTTGTTGGTTTTTTTTGAGACAGAGTCTCACTCTGTCACCCAGGCTGGAGTGCAATGGCACGATCTGGGTTCACTGCAACCTCCACCTTCTGGGTTCAATTGATTCTCCTGTCTCAGCCTCTGGAGTAGCCTGGATTACAGGTGCCTGCTACCATGCGCGGCTAAGTTTTGTATTTTTAGTAGAGACTGGTTTCGCTGTGTTGGTCAGGCTGGTCTTGAACTCCTGGCCTCAAGTGATCTGCCCACCTCAGCCTCTCAAAGTGCTGGGATTACAGGCGTGAACCACCGCGCCCGGCCCAAGATTGGTTTAATTTTCAAACTAAATTGCTGTAACTCACAGAATAAGGAGAAAAATTTTCTGGTATCTGTGTTGGTGGTCCCTAAGGCCACCTCCAGATTTGCCTCCTAAAGAGGACTCATGGGCTTCAGGATCTAGTCGTGCTCATGGCTGAGATTTATCATGGAAGAAGAATAAAAAGCAAAACCAGTGAAGTCAAAAGGCACGTGGGGTGAAGTCTGGTGTGAGTTTCCAAAATTCATCTCCTTGTGCTGAACTCCCTCAGCAATGAGTTGTGACATGCGTGAAATGTTGTCTTCTAAGAAACTTGCAGAGACTCGGAGCCCAAGGTTTTTACTAGGGGCTGATCACATAGGCGACCTTTGCATGGCACATACCAAAATTCCAGACTCCCCTCAAAAAAGGAAAGTAGGTGTTCAGCGTAAACCACATGGTTTGTACCAAACAGGTTAGGCACCGTGAGACTCTCATGAGGCCTGGGAATAGCGGGAACACTCCTAAAATCTAAGTCGCAGATGCCAGCCAAAGGCTAACATTTGCAAACCAGACTTTCTTTATTTTTGATTTTATTATTATTATTATTATTTGTGTTGTGTGTTGGAGTCTCACTCTGTTGCCCAGGCTGGAGTTCAGTGGTGGGATCTCAGCTCACTGCAACCTCTGCCTTCCAGCTTCAAGTGATTCGTCTGCCTCAGCCTCCCTAGTAGCTGGGATTACAGATGCCTGCCACCACACCCAGCTAATTTTTGTATTTTTAGTAGAGATGGGGTTCCACCACATTGGCCAGGCTGGTCTCAAACTCCTGACTTCAAATGATCAGCCCTCCTTGGCCTCCCAAAGAGCTGGAATTACAGGTGTGAGCCACCGCACCTGGCTGCAAACAGGACTTTCAAAGGAGAGCAGTCCCAGCCCTGCCATGTTAACTCTTTTCTACACAGTATCTCAGTAGATGTACCCCGTTCCCCCCAAAAGAAAACACTTCTGAAAAAATTTCATACCCACTCATAAACTCTCAGCAAACTGGTCATAAAAGGTAACTGCCTCAACCTAATGAAGGACAGCTTCAAAAAAACCCTACAGCTAACAATATCCGTAATAGTGAAACACTGCATGCTTTTCCCTGAGATTGGGAAAGGACAAGGATGTCCAAGCTCACCTTTGCTATTCAAAAAGTACTGGAGGTTATTTGTGCAATAAAGCAAGAAAAATAAATAAAAGCTGCACATATTGGAAAGATGTAAAACTATTTTTACTCACAGGCAACATAATCTTGAACATAGAAAATCCAAAGGAATCTACCAAAATCAAAACAAAACATGTTATTAGCTATAAAGAGTGAGTTTTGTAAGGTTGAAGGATACAAGGTCAATATTAATTGAAATTTCTATATACAATTGCAAAAAATAGTTGAATTTCTATATGTAATAGTAACAAATTGAAATTCAATTGAAAATTGAATTTTTCAATTTTCAAACAATTGAAAATTCAGATAAAAATACCACTTACAGTAGCTTCAAAAATCATGAAGTACTTAGGGATAATCTTAACAAAATAAGAATAAAACCAGTCTATAGAAAAGTCTAAAATACTGCTGAGAGAAATCTTAAAATATAGAAATAAATAGGTAGCTAGACCATGCTGTGGATGGGAAGACTCAATATTTTTTAAAATGTCAATTATCTCCAAATTAATTTGTAAAGACCATGCAATGCCAAGTAAAATTTTAGCAAAGCTTTTTGTAGCAAATGGTAAACTGCTCTTAAAATTGATGTGGAAACAAAAAGAGCCCACAAAGAACCCAATAAACTTATTTTGAAAATAAAGAACAGCATTGGAAAATTCATATTACCTGATTTCTGGATTTAATATTCAGCTTCAGTAATTAAGATGGTGTGGTATCGCTACACAAATAGACAGATAGCTCCATAGAACAGAAAAGTGAAAACAGACCCACATATACCTAGTAAATTGATATTTGACAAAGTAGCCAGGATGATTCAATTGAAGGGAAAGACAGTCTTTTCAACAAATTATGCAGGAAAAACTGGACATCTCCGTGGAAAATAGGAGCCCCGATGTTTATCTCATACCTTACATAAAACTAGCTTGAAATGGATCATACATAAAACTTAGAGATGAATATATAGGAGAAAAATCTTTGTAACCTTGGAATAGGCAAAGATTTCTCAGCTAGACATAAAAAGTATGAACTATAAAAGAATTGAAAAATAGACTTCAAAGTTAAAAGCTTTTGATTTTGGCAAGACACTGTTAAGAAAATGACAAGGCAGGTTACAGACGGGGAGACAGTATTTTCAGTACAGCAAGCGCATGAAAAGATGCCCCATATCATTAGACATCAGGGAAATACAAACTAAAACCCCACTGGAAGGCTAAAATTTAAGAACATGACAATACCAAGTGCTGGTGAGAATGTGGAACACCTGGAACTATCGTACGTTTACGATCGTCATTCAACATGGTACGACCGCTCTGAGTAACAGCTCCACCATTTCTTATGAAGTTATATATGTGACTTTATTCCACTCCTAGGCATTTATTCAAGAGAAGTGATAGCACAGGCTCACATAAAGACATGTACCAATAAAGACATTGAGTCTTTTTTCATAATAATTGTCAAAGAACCAGAAACAACCCAAATGCCCATCCACAGTGAATGAATACATTGTGACATGTCTATAAAAATGAGATTATTTTGCAATACAAAGGAACAAATTAATGATTCATATGGATGGATTTTAAAAACATGCCCAGTGAAAGAAGCCAGGGTATCTACTGTATGATTCTATTTATATGAAACTCTAGGAGAGACAAAGTGAATCTAGGACTGGGTGTGGTGGCTCACGTCTGTAATCCCAGCACTTTGGGAGTCCGAGGTGGACAGATCACCTGAGGTCAGGAGTTCGAGACCAGCCTGGCCAACATGGTGAAACCCTGTCTCTACTAAAAATACACAAATTAGCTGGGCGTGGTGGTGGGTGCCTGTAATCCCAGCTACTTGGGAGGCTGAGGCAGAAGAATCACTTGAACCGGGGAGGTGGAGGTTGCAGTGAACTGAGATCGTGTCACTGCACTCCAGCCTGGATAACAGAGTGAGACTGTCTCAAAAAAAAAAAAAAAAAAAATGTGAATCTAGAAGACAGGTTTCTGGTTGCCTTGGGCCAGGAGTGGTTGGTTCAGATTTACTGGGAAGGGACGTAAGGGAACCTTTTAGGGTGATAGAAATGTCCTTTATCTTTTTTTTTTTTTTTTGAGACGGAGTCTCACTCTGTTGCCCAGGCTGGAGTGCAGTGGTTTGATCTCGGCTCACTGCAACCTCTGCCTCCCAGGTTCAAGCGTTTCTCCTGCCTCAGCCTCCCAAGTAGCTGGGACTACAGGCGTGCACCACCACACCCAGCTAATTTTTTTATTTTTAGTAGAGATGGGGTTTCAACATGTTGGCCAGGCTGGTGTCAAGCTCCCGACCTCAGGTGATCCATCTGCCTCAGCCTCCCAAAGTGCTAGGATTACAGGCGTGGGCCACCATGCTCAGCCAGAAATATTCTATAGCTTAAATGTGATGATGGTTACATGGGTGTACATATTCATCTGTCAAAACTCACATTGCATACTTAAACTTTATACATTTTATGGTATGTAAATTATACCTCAATGAGGTTGAGTTTAAACCTCCAGAACTTTTCTCATCTTGCATGATTGAAACTGTGTGCCCATTAAACAACCCCCACTCCCTCTTCTGCAGCCCCTGGCAACCACCATTCTACTTTCTGTCTCTATTCATTTGACTGTTGTTGGTACCTTATGTAGGTGGAATCATACAGTGATTGTCTTTTTGTGACTGCCTTATCTCACTTAGCATAATGTCTTCAAGGCTCATCTATTCAAATTTTTTTTGAGGGGCCATTATAATGATTTTTTGTAATGCATGGCAGCCTTGCTCCTTGCCATATTGCCACCCCTACCCCCACATGAATCCCAGTTTCAGCAAATAACTCCCATCTGGTGACATCATTATCTCCATCTTCTGCTCCAATCATTGCCATTCGCCCAGAGTTTAGAATTGGCTGCAGAATAAGGAAGTGCATGGGCTGGGGAGAAACAGCATGTTGGGTAAGGAGAATTCCCCTTAGACGGAAAGAGGAAACACAAGCCCTTTCACTAGGAACAAAAGTCAAAGCTGACAAGACTGAGATTAAGACATTGCCTAGAGCCCTCAGGTCAACAGAGAGCCCTACTTCCTGCATCCAATGGTTTAACTTTTTTTTTTTTTTGGACATAGGGTCTTGCTCTGCCACTCAGGCTGGAGTACAGTGAGTGGTGCCATCGCGGCTCACTGCAGCCTTAACCTCCTTGGCTCAAGAGATTCTCCCACTCTGCATAGCTGGGATCACAGGCACGAGCCACCATGCCTGGCTGATATTTGTATTTTGGTAGAGATGGGGTTTGCCACGTTGCCCAGGCTGGTCTCGAACTCCTGGGCTCAAGCATTCCTCCCGCCTAGGCCTCCCAAAGTGCTAGGACTACAGGCGTGAGCCACCATGCCAGGTCACTTGATCTACCTTTTAAGTCACACCTTGGCATGCCTGAAGTCAAACCTTGACACAAAGCTGAGACATGTGTTCCCAGTCATCTAACTCCATAGTGTCATTTGCAGATAGAGGTCGTGGCAGCAAGTAATCACAGTTTCTGTTGACCATATGGAGGTATGAAGGCAACTGCTTCATTAATTTTTTGAAGCCAGTGATTATTAAGGATGGAATCTGTTATTATTTCAATGTTTATTGAGGACCCATGATGTGCTAAACACTTGTTTTGATCACCAAATATACAGTCTGCAAAAAGCAATATGGCTGTGGTTACTTCAAATTTCCAGGTCATGGGGACCAGTTGCAAGGGAAGCATGAGTGACCGGATAAATATCAATGAGCATCATGTGGATGAGCATAGGGAACCTATATTTAAGGTAATATAATTTAAACTATATTTAGGAGGAGGATGCCATCCAAGGTGTTGATTATAACCCAGGAAGGAGATCTGTAAGTCATAGTAATCAAGTCAGACCATGCTGGGGACCATCTGCAGGTGTGTTGGAAACAAAGTATATTTTCATGCTATTAAATGTATATTGGGTGAACCAATGAATAAACGAACAATTTTAGCAAATCAGTTGTCTTTCTGGCTCTCAGGACAAACGCCAAAATGGCCTTGCTATTAAAATGTAAACCTTTTCTTTTTTCCTGAACCAAGACTCTCAGGCCATGCAGAGTCTCTGTTCTTAACTTTGGTTTCCTTGGCTGGGCACGGTGGCTCACGCCTGTAACCTCAGCACTTTGGGAGGCCGAGGCGGGCGGATCACCTGAGGTCAGGAGTTTGAGACCAGCCTGGCCAACATGGTGAAACCCTGTCTCTAATAAAAATACAAAAATTAGCCAGGTGTGGTGGTGGGCACCTGTAATCCAAGCCACTCGGGAGGCTGAGGCAGAAGAATTGCTTGAACCCGGGAGTCGGAGGTTGCAGTGAGCAGAGATTGCATCACTGTACTCTAGCCTGGGTGACAGAATGAGACTCCGTCTCAAAAAAAAAAAAAATTTTTTGGATTCCAGTGTGAGGCTCCTTATCAGGAAAGACACTGTTGACTAATACATGGTTATCTAGTCCTGTGGTGATAACCTATTTTTCATGAAGTCAAGTCAGGAAAAAGAAAAAAAGATTTTTTTAAAAAGTCCCTATTTAAAATCAAAATAGATTTGAGACCCATAGAAAATATTTAGACTTAAAAAATTTAGATTATCTTATTGATTCAGTAATAAAATGCCTTTGAGAAAAATGGAACTGCACTGTTAATATCGGCTACATCAGTCTGTAGTAAAATGAAAATGTTTTCTAATCTTTTATCCAGAAATTAGATCTTGGCCTGTGTAATGACAAGAATTGGTCTATATGTCCTTCATCACGGATGTGGCCCTTTGTGGCTTAGGTTATTGGCTGTGACTATCACTGGTGAGACGTGCTCCCTGCCTCTTCCCTCACGCCTTCTACCCAAACAGCAGTATAGCTTAAAATAAGGCATTTAATGACTGGTGCAAGATATAATAATACTTTAGCCATATTGTGTATAACATATATAACCATAATGTATATAACATACACATGAGAATTAAAACATGCTGTAATTAGAAAGATCATTACATTGTTTGTAATTAAATATTTAAGTACATGCCCTGTGTCAAGCACAGTACAAGCTGATGGGCAAAAAGGACTAAGCAATAATAAAAAAGACATAATGACGAGTGCCACTGAGGAAGTGGAGAAACTGAAACCCTGGTACACTGCTGGTGGGATTTTAAGATGGCGCAGCTGCTTTGCAAAGCAGTTTGTCAAGTTCCTCAAACAGTTAAACATGGTGTCACCATATGACCCAGCAATTCCACAACTAATTATGTACCCAAGAGATATGAAAACATATGTCTGTGAAAAACTTGTACACAAATGTTCATAGCGGCATTATTCCTAATAGTAAAAAAGCAGAAACGACCCAAATGTCCATCAACGGATAAATGGATAAGTAAAATGTCATGTACATCCACACAGGAGTGTTATTTGGCAATAAAAAGCAATAACCACATGCTATGCTGTGGTCTGAATGTCTGTGCCTTTCCCATCCCCCAAAATTCCTATGTTGAAACCTGATCTCCAATGCAAAAGTATTAAGAAGTGGGACATTTAAAGCCAGGCATGGTGGTGTGTGCCTGTAATCCCAGCTACTCGGGAGGCTGAGGCAGGAGAATCGCTTGAACCTGGGAGGCAGAGGTTGCAGTGAGCTGAGATCGTGCCACTGTACTCCAGCCTGGGTGACAGAGTGAGACTCCATCTCAAAAAAAGAAGAAGTGGGGCATTTAGGAAGTGGCTAGGTCTCAAGGATAGAGCCCTCATGAATGGGATCCATGCTTTTATAAAAGAGACCCCAGCAAGCTCCCTCACCCCTTCTGCTATGCGAGGACACAGCAAGAATGCACCATCTGTGAAGCAGAGAGAAAGCTCTCACCAGACACCGAATCTGCTGGTGCCTTGATCTTGAACTTCCTAACCTCCAAACTATGAGAAATCATTTGTTGATTGTAAAGCCACCCGTCCAAGGCATTTTTGTTATAGCAGCGCCAATGAACTAAGACACGCTACTACATGGATGAAACTTGAAAATGTGCACGTGAAAGAAGCCAGTCACAAAAGACCATCTATTATATGATTTTATTTCTACAAAATATTCAGAATAGACAAATCTATAGAAAGTGGAGATACACGGTTGCCTAGGGCTGGGATGGCTGGAGGAAATAGGGAGTGACTGCTATTGGGTATGAGTTTTTTTGGGGGGTTGAAAACATCTAAACTTGATTGTAGTGATGGTTGCATGACTCTGAATATACTAAAAGCCTTTGATTTGTACACTGTAAATAGGTGAATTGTGTTGGCATATGAATTATATCTTAAAGCTATTATGAAAAAATATATACTTATATTTATGTAGTATATATTTATATATAATATCTATTTTTATATATTTATATATACATATGTGTATATATTTGAGATAGAGTCTCACTGTTTCACCTAGGCTGGAGTGCAGTGGCATGACCATGGCTCTTGAACTCCTGGGTTCAAGCAATCCTCCTGCTTCAATCTCCTGAGTAGCTATGCCACCACGCCTGGATAATTTTTTTTTTTTTTTGAGATAAGTCTTGATCTGTTGCCCAGGCTGGAGTGCAGTTGTGTGATCTTGGCCCACCACAACCTCCACCTCCTGGGTTCAAACGATTCGTCTGCCCCAGCCTTGCCAGTAGCTGGGATTACAGGCGTAAGCCACTATGCCTGGACTAGAGAAATATATTTTTTTAAGAAAGGTAAATAAAATAGCCAAGATCTCTGCGCTAATGAGCTAATTGGGACTAGTAACAATAAAGCCAGAAAATAGTGGAATACTGTAATGTCTTTAGCACACTGAAATGAAATAATTTTCCATGGAGATTTGCATCTCTAGTTAAAGGATCTTTCAGGAATGAGTGAAAAAGAAAGATGTGGCTTCCCAGAGTAGAGCCCAGCTAGTTTCAAAGGACTGATATCATGCAGTCCACTTTTCTGATTACAATGTAATTAGTAATAACAAAATTGTGAGGCCGGGCGCGGTGGCTCACGCCTGTAATCCCAGCACTTTGGGAGGCCAAGACGGGCAGCTCACGAGGTCAGGAGATCGAGACCATCCTGGCTAACACGGTGAAACCCCGTCTCTACTAAAAATACAAAAATTAGTCAGGCGTGGTGGCAGGCACCTGTAGTCCCAGCTACTCGGGAGGCTGAGACAGGAGAATGGCGTGAACCTGGGAGGCGGAGCTTGCGGTGAGCCAAGATCGCGCCATTGCACTCCAGCCTGGGCGACAGAGAGACTCCAACTCAAAAAACAAAACAAAACAAAATTGTACCTAAAATTTCCCATACTTTTAGAAATTAAAAAGTTTCTAAATAATGTAATATAAAGTAAAATATCATTATGGAAACAAGGAAGTATTTGAGAGTGAATGAGAAAAATAATTACACATTAGAACTGGAAGAATCTTGCTAAAACAATAATTAGAGTAAAAATTTTAGCCGTAACTGTTTCTTTATATTAGAAAGGAACTGCTGCTGTTAATTAGTGAGCCAAGCATTCAGTATAACAAGTTGGATTAAGGACTTCAGAATAAATGTGAAGAAAGTAAAAACAAGGGAATACTCAAAATAAAAACAGAAATCAATGAAATCGATAACAAAGAAATAGAAAGGATTCATAAGGAAAAATGGGTTCTTCAAAAAGACCAAAAAAAGAAACACCTACTTCAGCAAAACTGATCAAGGCCAGAAGAGAGAAGGACCAAGTCAAGCCTGAAGTAGGACCCATAAATACGGGCCCAGCAGAGCTCCAAATGATAAGAGGACCCTGTAAACATCTTTAAGACTATCCACTGATAAGTTACCAGAGCAAGATACCTTATCAACAGTGACTCAGGAAGAAATAGTAAAACTGCCTGGTTCTAAACCCATTAAAGAAATTGAAACAGGCCATGTGCAGTGCCTCATGCCTGTAATCCGAGCACTTTGGGAGGCCAAGGAGGATCACTTGAGTCCAGGAGTTCGAGACCAGCCTGGACAATATGGCAAAACCCTATCTCTACGAAAAATACGAAAATTAGCCAGGTGCGGTAGCACGTGCCTATAATCCCAGCTATTCAGGAGGCTGAGGTGGGAGGATCACCTGAGTCTGGGAGGTCGAGGCTGCATTGAGCTGTGATTGTGCCACTGCAATCCAACCTGGGCGACCGAGCAAGACCCTGTTTCCAAAAAAAATAACAAAGAAATTGAAACAGACAATAAAATCTCTCCTCAAGGAACTATTGAGCCCAGGTATTTCTACAGGTAAATTTACCAACTGTTCAAAGAAGAAATAATCTCAGTATTGCACAAACTCTTCCAAGTCATAGGAATGAAGAAAAGACTCCCTAATGAATTGAGACCCAAATCAATTTGTATAAGCACAAAACTAAAAAAACAGGCAAGAATGGTACAAGAAAGGAGAATTCCTGATCAGTTTCACTCACGAACATAGCTGTAAAAATCCTAAGCAAAATATTTGCCAGCAGAATCAAGGAAGGTGCAGTCCCGCCCTGTTTTATTGTGGTTCACTCTCTTGCACTTCACCGATGCTATATTTTTTACAAATTAAAGTTTTGTGGCAACCCTGCCCCTGCATTTTCCAACGGGGTGTGCTCACTTAATGTCTCTGTGTCACACTTTGCTAATTCTCACACTATTTTAAACTTTTTAATATGTATTGTATCTGTTGTGGTGACCTGTGATCAATGATCCTTGATGTTGCTGTTGTGATTGTTTTGGGGCATCATGAACTGTGCCCATATAAGACCGCAAACTTGATCGGTAAATGTTCTGACTGCTCCACTGATCGGCCGTCCCTCCTGTCTCTTTCCCTCTCCTTGAGCTCGCTATTCCCTGAGACACAAGAATATTGAAATTATGCCAATTAATAACCCTACAATGAATTCTAAGTGTTCAAGTGATAGGAAGACTTGCATATCTCTACGTTGGTGCAAAGGTAGTTGCCGGTTTTGCCATTAAAAGTAATGGCAAAACCGGCAATTACCTTTGCACCAAACCAACCTAATATTTTAGATCAAGTGCTGAAAGTGATTATGCTTAGTGAGGAATGCATTTTGAAAGCTGAGACAGGTCAAAAGCTGAGTCTCTTCTGCCAAACAGTTAGCCAAGCTGTGAGTGCAAAGGAAAGGCTCTTGAAGGAAATTCCAAGTGCCGCTCCAGTGAACACATGAATGATAAGAAAGCAAAACAGCCGTATTGCTGATATGGAGAAAGTTCTAGTGGTCTGGATAGAAGATCAAACCAGCCACAACACTCCCTTAAACCAATGCCTAATCCAGAGCAGGGCCCTAACTCTTTTTTTTTTTTTTTTTTTTTTTGTGAGAGAGGCTTGCTCTGTCGCCCAAGCTGGAGTGCAGTGGCGTGATCTCAGCTCACTGCAACCTCTGCCTTCCGGGTTCACGTGATTCTCCTGTCTCAGCCTCCCAAGTAGCTGGGATTACAGGTGCGCCCCACCACACCCAGCTAATTTTTGTATTTTTAGTAGAGATGGGGTTTCACCATGTTGGCCAGGCTGGTCTCGAATTCCTGACCTCAGGTGATCCACCCACCTCAGCTTCCCAAAGGGCTGGGATTACAGGCGTGAGCCACCATGCCTGGCCTAACTCTTTTCAATCCTGTGAAGTCTGAGAGAGATGAGAAAGCTGCAGAGGAAACATTCGAAGCAGCAGAGGCTGGTTCATGAGGTCTCAGGAATGAAGCCATCTCCATAACATAAAAGCCAAAGGTGAGGCAGCAAGTGCTGATGGGGAAGCTGCCGCAGGTTATCCAGAAGATCCGGCTAAGAACCTTGATAAAGGTGGCTCCACTGAACAACAGATTTTCAGTGTAGATGAAACAGCCTTCTGTCGGAAGACGATGTCATCTAGGACTTTCATAGACAGGAGAAGTTGATACCTGGCTTCAAAGCTTCAAAGGACAGGCCGACTCTTGTTAGGAGCGAATACAGCTGTTGACTTTAGATTGAAATCCGTGCTCCTTGGCCATTCCAAAAATCCCACGGCCCTTAAGCCTTCAGTTAAATCTCCTCTGCCTGTGCTTTATAAGTGAAACAACAAAGCTTGGATGACAGCACATCTGTTTATAGCATGGCTTACTAAATATTTTAAGCTCACTGTTGAGACCTACTATTCAGGAAAAAAAGATTCCTTTCACAATATTACTGCTCATTGACAATGTACCTGGTTACTCAAGAGCTCTGCTGGAGATGTACAAGGAAATGAATGCTGTTTTCATGCCTGCTAACACAACATTCATTCTGCAGCCCATGGATCCAGTAGTTTTGACTTTCAAATCTTATGTAAGAAATTTGTTTTGTAAGGCTATGGCTGCACATAGATAGTGATTCCTCTGATGGATCTGGGCAAAGTTAATTGAAAACCTTCTGGAAAATATTTACCATTCTAGATGCCATTAAAAATGTTTGTGATTCATGGGAGGAGGTCAAAATATCCACATTAACAGGAGTTTGAAAGAAGTGGATTCCAACCCTTGGAATGACTTTGAGGCGTTCAAGGCTTTAGTGGAGGAAGTAACTGCAGATGTGGTGGAAATAGCAAGAGAACTCGAATTAGAAGTGGAGCCTGAAGATGTGGCTGAATTGCTACAATCTCATGATCAAACTTGAATGATGAAGAGTTGCTTCTTGTGGATGAGCAAAGAAAGTGGTTTCCTGAGATGGAATTTACTTCTGGTGAAGATACTGTGAACACTGTTGAAATGACAACAAAGGATTTAGAATATTATTTAAACTTAGCTGATAAAACAGCAGCAAGTTTGAAAGGATTGATCCAATTTTGAAAGAAGTTCTATGAGTAAAATGCTATCATATAGCATCACACGCTACGAAGAAATCTTTCGTGAAAGGAAGAGTCCTAATCAATGCGAAAAACTTCATTGTCATTTTGAGAAATTGCCACAGCCATGCCAACCTTCAGCAACCACCACGGTGATCAGCCAGCAGCCATCAACATAGAGGCAAGACCCTCTGCCAACAAAAAGATTGTGACTCACTGAAGGTTCAGATGACTGTTAGCGTTTTTTAGCAATAAATTATTATTATTATTATTATTATTATTATTTGAGATGGAGTCTAACTCTATCGCCCAGGCTGGAGTGCAGTGGCACGATCTTGGCTCACTGCAACTTCTGCCTCCCGGATTCAAGCAATCCTCCTGCCTCAACCTCCCAAGTAGCTGGGACTACAGGCATGAGTACCACACTCGGCTAATTTTTGTATTTTTAGTAGAGACGGGGTTTCACCATGTTGGCCAGGCTGGTCTTGAACTCCTGACCTCAGGTGATCCACCCGCCTCGGCCTCCCAAAGTGCTGGGATTACAGGTGTGAGCCACCGTGCCTGGCCTTATTTTTAATTAAGGTATGTACATTTTTTAGACACAATGCTATTGCACACTTATGGACTACAGTATAGTTTAAATAAAACTTTTATATACACTGAGAAACCAAAAAATTAGTGTGACTCACTTTAATATTTGCTTTATTGAGGAGATCTGGAATGCAACCCAAAATATCTCCATAGTATGCCTATATGAGAAAGATAAAGTTTATTCCAGGAAAATCTATTGTAATCTGTACCATTAGTCGATTAAAGGAGAAAAACCATGTGATTGTCTTAATGTAGAAAAGCAAACTATAAAATTTAACATTCATCCATAATTTAAAAAATCTTAATCGACTATAAGTAGAAGAGAATATCCTTCACATAATGAAGACCATTTTTAAAAACAAACAAAACTACAGCAAACCTCAAACTTTATGGTAAAACCTTAAAAACATTCTCTCTCGGCCCGGCGCGGTGGCTCGCGCCTGTAATCCCAGCACTCTGGGAGGCTGAGGCGGGCAGATCATGAGGTCAGGAGATCAAGACCCAACCTGGCTAACATAGTGAAACCCCGTCTCTACTAAAAATACAAAAAATTAGCCAGGTGTGGTGGCGGGTGCCTGTAATCCCAGCTACTCAGGAGGCTGAGGCAGGAGAATGGCATGAACCTGGGAGGCGGAGCTTGCAGTGAGCCGAGATCGTGCCACTGCACTCCAACCTGGGTGACAGAACGAGACTCTGTCTGAAAAAACAAAAAAAAAACATTCTCTTGAAAATGAGGAAAAACTCCAAGACATCAAGTCTTGTCAGCTTGAGTTCACATAGTAATGGAGATGCTTGTCAGATCAGCAAGATAAGGAAGAAAATTATAGAATTGGAAAGAAAGGAATAAAATAGAAATCATTCAGAGTTGTATTTGATTGACTTCTTAGAAAATCCTAAGGAATATACAGATGGATTAATAAAGTGTTTTAGCTAAGTTACTGCATACAAAATCAAAATGCAAAGATCAATTACATTTCTATAATATCGTCACACTAACAACACTGAAAAATAGATAATAAAAATGATGCCAGCAGGCGTGATGGCATCGTTACAAGCTCACACCTGTAATCCCAGCACTTCGGGAGGCCGAGGTGGGAGGATTGCTTGAGCCCAGGAGTTCAAGACCAGCCTGGGCAACGTAGTGAGATCCCATCTCTACAAAGAATAATACTAAAAATTAGCCAGGCTTGATGGCACATGCCTGTGCTCCCAGCTACTTGGGAAGCTGTGGTCGGAGGATCGCTTGAGCCCAGGTGGTAGAGGCTGCAGTGAGTTGTGATCACACCACTGCACTCCAGGCTGGGCAACAGAGCGAGACCCTGTCTCCAAAACAACAACAACAAATGATGCCATTTACAATAGTACTTAGGAATAAACGCAACAGAAACGAGCGAGACCTTCATGGAAAACATTATGCAATATGCTTGCCAGACATAAAGACCTAAATACATGGAGAATTAGATCATGTTTTTGAGGACATAACTTCCAAAGTACATGAATTCTCCTCCCACTAAGCTACAGATTCAATGTCATTCCAATCAAAATCCCAAGAATTGTTTCTGTTTTGTTTTGATTTAGCAAACCAAATTTTTAATGTGCTGGTTATAATATAGTTATATACAAGAGGATTTCATTAGGTAAAAGGAAAATATACACACTGTATGCATAATTAATTGCTCTAGAAAAAGATCTGGGTGGAGGGAGTATTCGTTTCCTGTTTCTCTGTAACAAAACAGCACTGATTGAGCTGTGAAAACAACACCCATTCATGAGCTCACAGTTGTGTGGGTCAGAGGCCTGTCCTGGTGTGGCTGGGTTTTCTTCTCAGGATATCATAAACCTCAGGACATCAAGGTATTGACTAGGTTCAGTTCTTGTCTTGAGGCTTTAGAGGAAAATGCACTTTTTTTTTTTTTTTTTAAATCTTCAACTTATTTTAAGTTCAGGGGTACATGTGCAGCATGTGCAGGTTTGTTCCATAGGTCAATGTGTGCCACGGTGGTTTTGCACAGATCATCCCATCACCTAGTTATTAAGCCCAGGATCCATTAGCTATTCTTCCTGATGCTCCCCCTCCCCGCATCCCCCACAGGGCCCCGTGTGTGTTGTTCCCCTCCGTGTGTCCATGTGTTCTCAGCATTCAGCTCCCACTTATAAGTGAGAACATGTGGTGTTTGTTTTCTGTTCCTGCATTCGTTTGCTGAGGAAAATCCACTTATAGGCTCATTCTTGTTGGCAAAATTCAGTCCTTTGTATTACAAGACTGAGGTCCCCTTTCCTTGCTGCCTGTCAGCTGGGGACTGTTCTCAGCACCCAGAAGCTGCCCACATCCCTACCACGCAGCCCGTTCAGGCCAGCAGGGGTGCACAGAATCCTCCCATGCTGCCCCAGCGGCCTTTTCTGTGACCATCTGGAGAAAACTGTCTGCCTTGAAAGGGCTCATGTCACTAGGTCAGGCCCACTGAGTATTTTCTCTATTTTCATGTCAACTGATTTGGGACCTTCATTACATTGCAGCACCTTTTCACAGCAGTACCTAGATTCACGTTTGATTGGATAACTGGAAGATGGTATGTATATATGAGGGGCCTGGAAATTTGGTGGGGCGGGTTACATCTCAGATTTCTGCCAAGCACACTGACATTACAATTGTGTGTGTGTGTATTTTAAGATGACTCTACACTGACTTTTGGGGAGAAAGATTTAAAAAATAATTTAAAAATTGAATAAGTTACCAAATAAAAAGCGCATGTAGCTGGGCGCGGTGGCTCACCCCTGTGATCCTAGCACTTTGGGAGGCCGAGATGGGCGGATCACCTGAGGTCAGAGGTTCGAGACTAGCCTGGCCAATGTGGCGAAACCCTGTCTCTTCTAAAAATACAGAAATTAGCCAGGCATGGTGGCGCATGCCTGTAATCCCAGCTACTCAGGAGGCTGAGGCAGGAGAATCGCTTGAACCTAGGAGTTGGAGGTTGCAGTGAGCCCAGATGAGATCATGCTACTGCACTCCAGCCTGGGCAACACAGCGAGACTCTTGTCTCCAAAAAAAAAAAAAAAAAAGAACACATATAGACCACGGAGGATTTTTAGGGCAGTGAAGAAACTCTGTATGATACTATAATCAGTGGATTTATGTCAGTATGCATTTGTCCAAATTCATAGAACGTATAACACCAAGAATGAAACTAATGTGAACTGTGGACTTTACTTAATAGTGATGATTGGCTCAGCAATTGTAACAAACATGCTACACTCATGCAGTGTTAATAACAGGGGAACTGAGTTGGGGCATATGGGAATTCTGTACTTTTGGCTCTGCTTCTCCTGTACACCTAAAACTACTTAAAAAAAAAAGATAATAAGGTCTACTAGTTAATTAAAAAATCAAGGCTAGGTGCAGTGGCTCACACCTGTAGTCCCAGCACCTTGGGAGACCAAGGCAGGTAGATTGTGTGAGCCCAGGGCAGCATAGCAAGACCCCATCTCTATAAAAAATTTAAACATTAGCTGGGCATGGTGGTGAGCACTTGTAGTTTCAGCTGCTCAAGAGGCGAAGGCGCAAAGATAGCTTGAGCCTAGGAGTTTGAGGCTGCAATGAGCTATGCACATGCCACTGCACTCCAGCCTGGGCAACAGAGTGAGACCCTGTCTCAAAAAAAAAAAAAAAAAAAAAATTCAAACAGCACAGAACTAGTATATAATGTGAACATCTTAGGCCATTATTGGGCACCGAAGAGGCTTTGGGTTGCATTTCTTCACTCATCAGCATGGGTAAATCATTGCAGAGCTTGAGTGTGGACACCACCGGGGAAACAAGGTTGGGAGTAGCAAGGAATGTGGGAAACAGAGACAGTGAATAGGGCCTGATAGTGAATAGAGCCGGCTCAGCCGGCCTCTGGGCCTGGCAGTGAATAGGGCCGGCTCAGTCGGCCTCCCGGCCTGACAGTGAATAGGGCTGGCTCAGTTGGCCTCTGGGCCTGACACAGTCAATGTGTCTTAATTTTTTTCATGTAGCCCCAGTGTTCAGAGCTTGCTGGTGATGTCACACTTTTCTTGATGCTGGGATTGCAGTCATCCTCGCGCCTACCTGCCTGGCTGCGGGAAGCTCTATTCATTTCTAGACTGTTCTCCCCAGGGCCACTTCCTTGTCTGCAAATCCATGTGAGCCAGCCCTCATGCTCTGATTCCAGACTTCACCTCCTGGATTCCTGCAGGCCACCTCTGCCACTTCCCAGACCTTTACCTTCCATCCCTCTTGGGGTGAGCTGTGACCAGGCAGTAACTTTCAGCAGGACGTTGCTGCACGCTTTGGAATCACAGAAGGCAATGACACCACATAATGTAACATTGGATGCCAGACGCGCCTGCCTGTTAGTCCCAAGGCCTGAGTCTCTTTGGAGAGTCGGTTCCCCACTGGTGCCTCTGTGCATGCCATGGCTGGCCACATGTGGGACGATACAGGTGACACGTGTGTCACACCAAGGCAGGATCGGAAGAATGTTTGAGATTTCAGAAAAAAAATTCAAGAAGTCATTATGGGAAGACCAGAACTTTGTGGGGTCAGAGTTGTTGGCGCTCAGCCTCTTAAATTTTAGTTTTCGATATTAAAAACTTAGAGGGCGGGTGAAGTGGCTCATGCCTATAATCCCACACTTTGGGAGGCCGAGGCAGGCGGATCACTTGAGGCCAGGATTTCAAGACCAGCCTGGCCAACATGGCGAAACCCCATCTCTACTAAAAATACAAAAAATTAGCCAGGCATGGTGGCACACATCTATGGTCCCAGCTTCTCAGGAGGTGAGGCACGAGAATCATCTGTGGGAGGCAGAGATTGCAGTGAGCCAAGATCACGCCACTGCACTCCAGCCTGGGTGACAGAGTCGAGATTCTGTCTCAAAAAACAAAAACTTAGAGATTTCTTGTTTCTCTTTTAAAAAGTCAGATGGTGTCGTGACAGTGTGCATTGGCACCAGGTGTCTGGCGGTGGGCAGGGCTGTCTTTTGGGGCAGATGTGCTCTTTTGGGCTTACCAAGGCCCCTCGACGCCCCACAGCCTGGATGATGACACCATCTCATTTTTTAAGCTTCATATTAAGGGCATTGGGTGTTCCCAATTAGCAGGTCGCGCTGGTGGCCAAAAGTATTTCTCAATCACGTAGCGTTTTTCTGGGATCTTCCTTGTTCTTGGCTGAGTAAAAACAGGCCCTACCATCTAATCGTTCAGGCTCTTCTTTTGTGCCCTTTCTGCCCCAGGGTCTTAGAATGTGAAATTCCTTTAACAGCCATGAAAACCATAAAGTTGAAACTTTTCAATATCAATAGAACAATCAAAAAGGTGCCTTTTCTGTGTCTGTTTTAGAGTTGACTCAAAAACACAAATTCTAATCCCGCAGAGAACTGCTTGTGTTGAAATATTTACAGAAGGTCAGGGGTCTCTCCTCCCGCCTGGAGCAGAGAAGTGGAGCTGTGGGCCGTGGTTGAGCGAGGCTGGCCTTTCAAGCCTTGTTTATTCTGGAAATAACTTTGGAAAATGCCTCATATGGTTCCCCAGAGGCCTGGAGGTGGGCCTGTGCAGTTCACGACAAATGAAAACAAACCATTCCTCTGCAATGTTTAGCAGAATTTATTAAAAAGATCTTTTTTAGAACTTCTAGACAGACCTGATGGACTAGAAATGGACTTGAAAGTGTGAGGAATAAATAAATATATTTATTTAAAAATAAATATATATTTATTTCACCCAACTTTATAACTGATTTAGATGGTGGAAATTTTGTAAAGTCCACTGCAACGCAGCAGTTTGAATGAGACACTTGTTTGTTTTCATCAATCCCCGGAATGAAATCATTCCCCGAGGACCGGGTTGGCTTCTCCCTTCCCGGCATGGCCCTGCCTCTTTAAACTCATTCCCAGGGGGACGAGACTGTTGCCTGATGCAGCCGGGGCAGCCAGCAGAAGCGCTCCTGGCTGCTGGATGAAGAAACCTTTACATCCCAGGATTCCTCTCTGAGATCAATGAACAGATGGGTTTTCACAACAAGCTCTGTCTCCAGGCAAGCCTTATGTATGTTACCGACCGTGGCCATGATGTCCAGCCTGCAGCATCTTTTTTTTTTTTTTTTTTTTTGAGACAGAGTCTTGCTCTGTCACCCAGGCTGCAGTGCAGTGGCGTGATCTCGGCTCACTGCAACCTCTGCCTCCCGGGTTCAAGCAATTCTCCTACCTCAGCCTCCTGAGTAGCTGGGACTACAGGCGCCTGCCACCACGCCTGGCTAACTTTTTGTATTTTTAGCAGAGACGGGGTTTCACCATGTTGGCCAGGATGGTCTTGATCTCCTGACCTTGTGATCCACCCACCTCGGCCTCCCAAAGTGCTGGGATTACAGGCGTGAGCCACCCGCCTGGCTGCATCTTTTGCATTCCTAGACACCTGACTCATGGAGCATTTATGAGGGCCTGGTTGCCTCTGAGGGTCTCATGCTTTTTGTCAGCCTCTCTCTCTGCCATTACTCTGATAAATCTTCCCGCTCTGCCACTCTCTTCTCCTGCAGGGACCAGTTCTAGGACCTGGTGTAGGGTCTGTGGGACCCAAAGTTCACCAATGAGTTCTTCGTTGAGATTTTTCAAGCAGGACCTCAGAGAGAAAATCCACGTTCCTCCACACTCTTGGAATTTTTAGGGCGTGGGCCTGGGGGCTATTGATAGACAGGGCTCCTGCTGTGTGGACAGGAGGATGGCCTCTAAGAAGCCTCAAACCCCAGCAGTCCAGCTGAGACCATTGTGTTGTCCCAGTGTGTGACAGTGAGGGGACACTCAGGACACACAGAGCTGTGGTGGAGCGAAGCTTCTGGGCCTGCCGCCTCCTCGTGTGAACGCTATGTCTGCCTTTCCTGCAGCGTGCTCACCTGGGCCTGCATGGAGCTCTTGCCTAAGCTTGTTTGAATTCAGTTGGCATCACTTACAATGAAAAGGGTCTTAAAAATAAATATGCACATCACCGAAACGCTCCTTTACGGTCTGAAAAAGAAGGTCAAACTTTAATGTTGATAAGAATTATTTGAAATTTGAGGCTGGGCACGGTGGCTCACAACTGTAATCTCAGCACTTTAGGAGGCCGAGGCAGGTGGCTCACCTGAAGTCAGGAGTTCAAGACCAGCCTGGCCAACCTGGGGAAACCCCGTCTCCACTAAAAAATATAAAAATTAGCCGGGCGTGGTAGCACACGCCTGTAATCCCAGCTACTCAGGAGGCTGAGGCAGGAGAATCGCTTGAACCCAGGTGGTGGAGGTTGCGGTGAGCCGAGATGGCGCCACTGCACTCCAGCTTGGGCAACACAGCGAGACTCCGTCTCAAAAAAAAAAAAAGAAAAGAAAAGAAATTTGAATGTGTACATCTAGCCAATGATGGGTGAAATTTAAAAAAAATTAAATAAAAAGTGCACATCTTTGGTCTGTGTGCAGATTTATTCATTGCAGCTTTTAAAAAAATTCACATTCTTTTCCAAGTATAAAACCCTTTTTAAAAAAATGTTGTAACAATATTATTGTGACGAGTGTTGGCATTTATTGAGTGTTTACTATGTGCCAGGCACTACTTTATATTTGCATTGGCTCTTTTCATCCTCACAGAAACCTGTAAGTCCCTACTGTTATCTCCCTCTTTTTGTAGATGTGGAGACTGAGGCACAGAAAGGAAAGGTTAAACGGTTTCTCCGGAGTTACACAGCTAGTAAGTGGCAGAGGTGGGACTTGAACCCAAGTGCCTGTGCAAAGTTCAGGGACTGGGCTTTGAATATAGAAATATTTAGAAGTATTGAAAACCATTAAATTTATTTCACTATGACAATCTTATTTATGACCGAATTATCCATTTTTAATTTTTATTTGTTTATTTTTGAGATGGAGTCTCGCTCTGTTGCCCAGGCTGGAGTGCAGTGGCACGATCTCAGTTCACTGCAACCTCTGCCTCCCAGGTTCAAGCAATTCTCCTGCCTCAGCCTCTTGGGTAGCTGGGACTACAGGCAAGCACCACCACACCCAGGCAATTTTTGTATTTTTAGTAGAGATGGGGTTTCACCATGTTGGCCAGGCTGGTCTTGAACTCCTAACTGCAAGTGATCTGCCCACTTCAGCCTCCCAAAGTGCTGGGATTACAGGTGTCAGCCACCACGCCTGGACCATTTCTAATTTTAAAAAAATGTTTTCTACTGTGGAGTAGCGGTTCAGGACAGACTGCCCCCAAATATGCTGCTTTGGAATGTTGGTGATTTTAAGCAGAAGGTACTGGAAAACAGTAAATGCAGAGGCACAGTTTCCCTGAACTCCTCTCATCTGCCCAAAGGCAGAGCCTCCAAAAGGACATCAGTTGTCCTAAGTCCCCTCCCCAGGAGTCAGCAAGGGCTGCCCTAACATCCAGACAAACTGTCACAAACCCTCATATCTCCCATCTAGTCTTCTAAAGGCCCATTTTTCTTTCCTAAAAATCATTTCCTCTCCTCACAGTAGCCCACATCTCCTCTCCCTTTTCTCTGTTAAGATGGCATCACTTTTTTGTGATATTCAGTTTTTTTCTTCCTATGATGCCCCCTGTGCACGTATTAAAAATTAATAAATTTGTTTACCCTTTTTCCTGTTAAATCTGTGTATTGTCAGTGTATTTCCTAGACCCAGCTATCGAACCTAGAGGGTAAAGTCTTTCTTCCCCTGACTCAATTTCAAAGCAATAAAAAAGTTTAAAATGCCCCAAAAGACATAGTTTACTCTATGACTTGGATTATTAGAAGACATTAGCCCAGGGAGGTTCTACTCTGTTTTTCAGGGGTGGAGCTGGTGCTAGAATTCACACCCTGGTTTCCATCCCAGCTGGGCCATTCCACAAATGGAACTTTAAACAAATACTCACTTCTCCTCGAATTAGAAGCTGGGTTGGGGTCTAGTCTTGAAGGATGAATCTGAAATGGCAGAGGAGAGCCTGGCGAAGCTCTCCGGCCTCCTTCCCAACGGGTCCCAGCTTTTTGCCACTTCCCTACCTTGTATTTGGTTACTAAGGAATCTAATCTGTCCAGTTTTTTATCTTGGTCATCCATAGTGTTCTATAGATCAAATAGAAAGATGGTTACAATGTTCACCACCTCTTGCTAAACATCCTGTCCTGGAGGCACATGGAGAAGGTTGACAAAGCCTCATTCCTCTGAAACATTTCATGCAACGGATTTGGTTGAAACCCAAGATTGTGATCTGGAGTCTTTAGCAACTGTGCTAATTTCCTACCTTGAGCATTTCATTTTTGAGCAACTAGAATAACAACTGGTCTTCTTTAGTCTTGACCAAAGGGGGATAAGGGAACCAAAAATCCTTCGCTCTTCATTTCCTGTTAGATTGTGAAACAAAAAGGTAAACATTTAACAGAATGTGGCAGCTCAGAACAATTACCCCTATTGTGGCATGAACACTGATTTCTATTCCTTTTTACACAAACTCCTTCCGGTAGAGAAGCTGAACAAAAGAACGTGCCAGCCCAGCCCGTGGGCTCCTCAGGCCATGCAGATCGGGAAATGAGAAACACCGGCAAAGATTTGCTCTGGGAAAGTTTGTAGACATTTTCAAAGTCAAGGGTGAAGTGTCCTTGGTTTACTTAGAATCATTTTCTCTAAAGGAAATCACTGTTACAACTTCAGAAGCCCTGACATGCCTGTGTAGTTATGAGAAGGGATGAAGGCTTCGCATAGCTTCATAACCTTGTTATTAAGAGTCTGGAACTCGGTGACTGGCTGGGTGCTTGACCCTTTGTTCAGTAGCCTTGGCAAGTGCTCTCATTTTCTTCCTTTTTAGGTTTCCCCACTGCGAGCCCTTCGAGAACAATGTCATGTTGATCGATGGCAGTGACTCACGCCAGACCTTTCCATGCCTCCTCTGCAAGGACTCAAGAGAGTCGAGGGCAAAACCGTGCCATAGTTCCATGAAGGAGGGCAAAGAGCTTTATCCATGCTGAGGAACAGGCAGATCATGTGGCTACAGCACTGGTCTTTACCTTTTAACTGCTTGATTCGAAACATTCCAGCCAGGAACAGTGGCTCACACCTGTAATCCCAGCACTTTGGGAGGCCAAGGCGGGTGGATCGCTTGAGCTCAGGAGTTCGAAACCAGCCTGGGCAACCTGGCAAAACCCCATCTCTACAAAAAAATACAAAAATTAGCCAGGCCTGGTGTGTGTGCCTGTAGTTCCAGCTACTCGGCAGGCTGCGGCCGGAGGATCACTTGAGCCCAGGAAGTGGAGGTTGCAGTGAGCTGAGATCGTGCTGCTGCACTCCAGCCTGGGTGACAGAGCCAGACATTGTCTCTATAAAAAAAAAAAAAAGAAAAGAAAAGAAAAAAGAGAAATGGTCCAAGACTATGGAGAAAGCCTTCTTTGGGGTCAGTGTGAACCATTCTTTCGTTCGTTCAGCAAATGCTTACTGAGGAGCTACCGTGTCCCTGAAATTGCCTCCACCTCCAAGAAGACAGTGGTGAGCAAGTCAGACAATACCTCTAATCTCATGGAATTTATAAGTAAATGGGCCATTACAATTACCAGATCAGAAGTGCTGTGATGAGCAAATAGAGGCTCGTGGGAAACTCCTAAGAAGGGCTTCTGAGCTGGACTTGGGGGTCAGGAAAGGCAGAATGTGGGGGCTGACTCATCCCGACCGGGGCGGGACTAGCGGGGGTGCCTCCCACTTACTGTCTGTCTCCTTCTAGACTGACTTCTCTGTCATCATGAATACACCCCTTTAAGACATACATTTAAGAGAAAATAATAGGATGCCTTATTTATTTAAATGTTTGTTACATTTTTACTAACAACCACATACCCACAGGAAAGTCGCAAGTAGAACTCAAAAACTTTTTTCTCTGGGGCAGTGAAGAGTCAGTTGCCAGCCAGAAGGCCCATAGAGCCTGAGCACTTCAGGGTGTGCTTCCTACAGATAAGGACATCCTGCTGCATAACAGGAAAGGGGTCCTGATCCAGACCCCAAGAGAGGGTTATTGGATCTCGCACAAGAAAGAATTCAGGGTGAGTCTGTAAAGCGAAAGCCAGTTTATTAAGTAAAGGAGTAAAAGAATGGCTATTCCATAGACAGAGCAGCCCTGAGGGCTGCTGGTTGCCCAGTTTTATGGCTATTTCTTGATGATATGCTAAACAAGGGGTGGATTACTCATGCCTCCCCCTTTTAGACCATAGAGGGTAATGTCCTGATGTTGCCATGGCATTTGTAAACTGTCATGGTGCTGGTGGGAGGGAAGCAGTGAGGATGACCAGAGGTCACTCTCGGCGCCATCTTGGTTTTTGGTGGGCTTTAGCCGGCTTCTTTACTGCAACCTGTTTTTTCAGCAATGTCTTTATGACCTGTATCTTGTGCCGACCTCCTATCTCATCCTGTGACTTAGAATGCCATAACCATCTGGGAATGCAGCCCAGTAGGTCTCAGCCTTATTTTACTCAGCTCCTATTTAAGATGGAGTCGCTCTGGTTCGAATGGCTCTGATATAACTGCTGCTCAGCTATTGACATCGGGAAGATAGCACAGGCTCATTGCCACCACTGAACCCTCAGACCCCACCCAAGTGTTGCCAGTTGTTCCAATAATGTCCTTTATGGTGAAAGGACCAGATCCATGGTCACACATTGCATTGAATTGTCACATCTTCTTTAGTCTTCCCTTGACCTATATGACCTTGCCATTTTTGGAGATAATAGTTTAATGGTCCAGTGGGTTCACCTTGCCTGCTGCCTAGACAGAGCTGATTTATCACGACAGGGGAACTGCAATGGAGAGAGAGTAATTCACACAGAGTCGACTGTGTGAGAGACCGGAGTTTTATTAATACTCAAATCAGTCTCCCTGAGCATTTGACGATTTAGAGTTTTTAAAGATAATTTGGTGGGTAGGGGCTTGGGAAGTGGAGAGTGCAATGGAGATGGAATCACAGGGGGTCGAAGTGAGTTTTTCTTGCTCTTTTCTGTTCCTGGGTGGGATGGCAGAACTGGTTGAGCCAGATTACTGGTCTGGGTGGTGTTAGCTGGTCCACTGAGTGCAGGGTCTGCAAAATATCTCAAGCACTGATCTTAGGTCTTACAATAGTGATGTTATTGCCAGGAGCAATTTGGGGAGGTTCAGACTCTTGGAGTCAGAGGCTGCATGACCCCTAAACTGTAATTTCTTGTTTTGTTTTTTGTTTGTTTTGTTATTGTTGTTTGTTTTTTTTGAGATGGAGTTTCACTCTTGTTGCCCAGCCTGGAGTGCAATGGCATGATCTCAGCTCACCACAATCTCCACCACCCAGGTTCAAGCAATTCTCCTGCCTCAGCCTCCCGAGTAGCTGAGATTACAGGCATGCGCCACCACGCCCGGCTAATTTTGTATTTTTAGTAGAGATGGGGTTTCTTCATGTTGGTCAGGCTGGTCTTGAACTCCTGACCTCAGGTGATCTGCCTGCCTCAGCCTCCCAAAGTGCTGGGATTACAGGCATGAGCCACTGCGCCCAGCCAGTAATTTCTAATCTTGTAGCTAATTTGTTAGTCCTGCAAAGGCTGAGTGGTCTCAGGCAAGAAGGGGGTCTTTTCGGGAAAGGGGTTTTATCGATTTTGTTTCAGAGTCAAACCATGAACTGAATTCCTTCCCAAAGTTAGTTTGGCCTATGCCCAGGGATGAACAAGGACAGCCTAAAGGTTAGAAGCAAGATGGAGTCGGATAGGTCTGATTTCTTCCACTGTCATAATTTCCTGAGTTATAATTTTGCAAAGGTGGTTTCAATAGGACACTTGCTTTGTAGCCTGCACTTTGGTTTTCATTTCTCTGACGTGCCCTCACAGTTAGGGCCAAGTGATGCATCTTTAGCAGGAATAGCTCAGGAGTAGTGCAGTCTTCTTATTGTATTATAACACATGCGGTGGCATTTGTTGGCTCGGCTTCTGCACTGTAAAGTTGCTCTTTTTCCCTCTTAATGAATATGTACCTTGAAGGAGATACTAAAAAAAAAAACACCCCTTTCCTCATCAAATTCTGAATGTGTTCAGTATGGATTCATGGCTTTCTATTTTATCCACTAGGTTATAATCTGTTGCCATCTTTATTTTAATACTCAAATTCTTCCGTATTCAATGACCACTTCAAGCTGACTTCTGTGTCCTTTTGACACATCTGTCATTCTTTGAGCACTTCCTTTTTTGCTGAGATGGGTACATGTTCTGGGCCCACCCTGTGCTTCTCCTGTCTAGTCTGGAATCACCGGTTTCTCAAAAGAGCTTTTGGTGGAGAATGGTGTTTAGAAACCAAGATCTGGGCAGCAGGTGTGCTCGCTGCGATTGAGCTATTGCTGCTCCCAATCCTCTAGATAGCCAGAACAACAACATAAAAACATGTACGTTTGGCTGGGCGCGGTGGCTCACGCCTGTAATCCCAGCACTTTGGGAGGTTGAGGTGGGTGGATCACCTCAGGTCAGGAGTTCAAGACCAGGCTGGCCAACATGGTGAAACCTTGTCTCTACTAAAAATACAAAAAAATTAGCTGGGTGTGGTGGTGCGTGCCTGTAATCCCAGCTACTTGGGAGGCTGAGGCAAGAGAATTGCTTGAACCCAGGAGGTGGAGGTTGCAGTGAGCCAAGATCGTGCCACTGCACTCCAGCCTGGGCGACAGAGCAAGACTCTTGTCCCTGGAAAAAAAAAAAAAGTATGTTTATTTCTGTATGTTTTTACTCACACCAATACCTTCAATTCCAGCCCAGCACCACAGGGTTTATTCTAGTTTTCTCCCTTTTCATATTTGTATCTCCTTTCTCTGACAGTGAAACCCTGGCTCCCGTTATTCTAAGTATACTGACTTATTTGACTAATCCTCTGTAGATGATCAGTCTCTGCTGCCTTGTCCCCCACCACATGTGGACGCCCTCCTCACCCTGCCTGGCCCTGACACCCCGTGCTGGGTCTTCAACATGCACAGAGGCCCTCCTGACCGCACTCGGGCTCTGATCCTCTACACCAGACCACCCCTTCACACGGGCCCCCTCCTCCCGCATTTGGGCTCTGAGTCCCCATGCTAAGCTGCCCTTTACCTTGCTTGAACTCTGACACCCCATGCCAGGTCTTGGCCTTGCAAGGACACCTTTCTCACCTTATGCTGGAGCTCCCTGGCACAGACTGCCTTGCACTGTGCTGGGCTTTGCCTGCTGCCTGGATGCACTCCTCACCCTGCCTGGGCCCTGAAATCCCACTGCAGGCCATTCTCACACACGGATGCCTTCCCTACCCTGCTTGGGCCCTCACTCCCATGCTGACTCCCTCTCCCCCATTGTATTAATCCATTTTCATGCTGCTGATAAAGATATGCCTGAGGCTAGGCACGGTGGCTCATGCCTGTAATCCCAGCACTTGGGAGGCCAAGGCGGGCGGATCACCTGAGGTCAGGAGTTCGAGACCAGCCTGGCCAACATGGTGAAACCCTGTCTCTACTAAAAATACAAAAATTAGCTGGGCGTGGTGGCAGGCACCTGTAATCCCAGCTACTTGGGAGGCTGAGGCAGGAGAATCGCTTGAAACTGGGTGACGGAGGTTGCAGTGAGCCTAGATTGTGCCATTGCACTCCAGCCTGGCAGACAAGAGTGAGACTTCATCTCCAAATAAATAAATAAATAAAAATACATACCAGAGACTGGGCAATTTACAAAAGAAAGAGGTTTAATGGACTTACAGTTCCATGTGGCTGGGGAAGCCTCACAATCATGGTGGAAGGTGAAAGGCATGTCTCACATGGTGGCAGACAAGAGAAGAGAGCTTGTGCAGGGAAAGTTCCCTTTATAAACCCAATCTTATGAGACTTATTCACTATCATGAGAACAGCACGGGAAAGACCTGCCCTCATGATTCAGTTACCTCCCACCAGGTGCCTCCCACCACACATGGGAATTCAAGATGAGATTTGGGTGGGGACACAGCCAACCCATATCACCCATGCCTGGATGCCCTTCTCATGCTTGGGCTCTGTCATCTGCACCAGGCCTTCTGTTGCCCATCTGTCTTACCCACCAGGACTCTGACTCTCCACGCTGGGCCACCTCTCTTCTCCAACACTGCTATGAATTGAATGTTTATGTTCTCCCCAAATTGGCATGTTGCAATCCCAATCTCCAATGCGATAGTATTAGGAGGTGGGGGCCTTTGGGAGGTGATTTGGTCATGAAGGTGGAGCCCTCACAGCTGGGATGAGTGCCCTTCTATAAGAGGCTCCAGTAAGCTCCCTCACTCCTTCCACCATGTGGGGACACAGCAAGAAGATGCTGTCTGTGAACCAGGAAGCCGGCCCTTGCCAGACACTGAATCTGCACTTTGATCTTGGACTTGCAGCCTCCAGAACTGTGAGAAATAAATGTCTGTTGTTTATAAGGCACTCAGTCCATGGTATTTTTGTTAAAGCAATCTAAATGGACTAAGACAGACACCTACCTTGCTCTACCAACCCTTCATGATGTTATGACTGAATTGTTCAGGAAAGAACAAAAAGGGAAGGGAAAGAGGAAGGGAAAGAGAAAGGGAAAGAGAAAGGAAATAAGAGGAAGAAGAACGTGAAGAAGACAGGGAGACCATTTGCTTTTTCTTAGCTTCCCTTTTTTGTTATACCCTATTATCTGTCATCATATCAGACCTCATGTTACACTGCACAGGTGCCCCCAGCTTAGCCACCTTCCCCATCCCTCTCTTCTGTTCACACTTCCACTTCTCCATCTCCCTCCTTCCCCAGATCCAATGATCCATCCATCTTGGCCTCAGCCCTCTTGGAATCAGCTCCAGAGTGTGCAGGTCTGGACTATCCAGTTTGTCAGCCTCATTAAGAACCAGTTATCTGAAAAGAATGAGGAATTTTAACTTCTCTCTAGAGGATGGTGAAGACACAGGACATGTGATACCTCAGATGTAATACCCTGTGATTATGAGACTGTTTCTCTGCAAGGGCAAATAGAGATAAACATGTCCATTTAAGGTTTTTACCAGTTTTTGAAATGATAGCTAGCATTAGTATTTATCTTTTTTTTTTTTTTTTTCTGAGGCAGGATCTCCCTCTGTCGCCAGGCTGGAGTGAAGTGCTACAATCATAGCTCACTGAAGCCTTGAACCCCTGGGCTCAAGCAATCCCCAGGGTTCCTGCCCCAGCCTTCCAAGTAGCTGAGACTACAGGTGTGTGCCACCACACCTGGTTAATTTTTATTTTGAATTTTTTTTATAGAGAAGGGGTCTTGCTATGTTGCCCAGGCTAATCCCGAACTCCTGTCCTCAAGCAGTCCTCCTTCCTTGGCTTCCCAATGTGCTGGGATTACAGGTGTGAGTGTGAGCCACTGCGCCCAGTCTAGTATTTCTCTCTGATTCAGATCGTTTTCATTTCAATAAGTGTAGATACTCATTACTTCAGTATTATATCAATTCAACATTCCTAAAACTAATTAAGAATGTTGGAAAAAATACAACTAAATTAATATTAAGCCTCACTACAGACTTCACTTTTTATTTTTATTTTATTTTATTTTTGAGACAGTCTGTCACCCAGGGTGGAGCACAGTGGTGTGATCTTGGCTCACTTCAACCTCTGCCTCCTGGGTTCAAGCAATTTTCATGCCTCAGCCTCTTGAGTAGCTGGGATTACAAGTGCCCACCACTATGCCTGGCTAATTTTTGTATTTTTAGTAGAGTCAGGGTTTCACCATGTTGGTCAGGCTGGTCTCAAACTCCTGACCTCAGGTGATCCACCCGCCTTGGCCTACCAAAGTGTTGGGATTACAGGCGTGAGCCACCACGCCGGGCCTATTAGAGACTTTAAGAGTAGAAATATACCCCCAGATTTCTGTTAGCATTTCAAAAGGAAGCTTGACTCAATACTGCTTGCTTCCACTAGAATTAATTCATGAACAAAACCAAAAACTCTCAAAAAAATTGAGCCTGTAATTTATTTCCGTTGAAATTTTAATTTTACATTACATTGGCCGGGCGTGGTGGCTCACGCCTGTAATCCCAGCACTTTGGGAAGCCGAGGCGGTGGATCACCTGAGGTCAAGAGTTCGAGACCAGCCTGGCCAACATGGCAAAACGCCGTCTCTACTATAAATACAAAAATTAGCTGGGCGTGGTGGTGTGCGCCTGTAATCCGGGCAGCAGAGGCTGCAGTGAGCTGAGACTGCCCCACTGCACTCCAGCCTGGGCAACAGACGGAGACTTTGTCTAAAAAAAAAGAAAAAAAAATTACGTTACATTTATCCACCACTCACATGTTCAGTTGGGAAATGGTACGTGTTAGAAATTTTAAAAATAGAAGCAAGACCAGGACAACCACAGAAAGTTATAACACAGAAGTATTAGTCTGTTCTCACACTGCTATAAAGAAATCCCTGAGACTGGGTACTTTATAATAAAAAGAGGTTTAATTGGCTCACGGTTCCACAGGCCGTACGGGAAGCATGGCTGCGGAGGCCTCGGGAAACTTATAATCATGGCGGAAGGCGAAGGGGAAGCCGGCACATCTTACATTCTTACATTGCTGGAGCAGCAGGAAGAGGGGTTGGGCTGGTGGTGCTCCCCCCACTTTTTTTTTTTTTTTTTGAGACGGAGTCTCCCTCTGTTGCCCTGGCTGGAGTGCAATGGCACAATCTTGGCTCACTGCAACCTCCGCCTCCCGGGTTCAAGCGATTCTCCTGTCTCAGCTTCCTGAGTAGCTGGGATTACAGGCAAGCGCTACCACACCTAGCAAACTTTTGTATTTTTAGTAAAGATGGGGTTTCACCATGTTGGCCAGGTTGGTCTTGAACTCTTGACCTCAGGTGATCCACCCGCCTCGGCCTCCCAAAGTGCTGGGATTACAGGCATGAGCCACCGCGCCCGGCCAGGTGCTACACACTTTTAAACAACAAGATCTCACAATAACTCACTCACTATCACGAGAACAGCGCCAAAGGGGAAACCACCCCTATGAGTCAATCACCTCCCACCCGGCCCTGCCTCCAACATTAGAGATTACAATTTGACATGAGATTTGGGTGGGGACACAGATCCAAACCATATCAACAAGCATCCAGAGCCTTGCATGGACTAAAACGTCTCCATCTCCGGCTTCTATTCTGGGGTGACTGCACGAGCACCTCAGAGATCAAACATTTCGAAGATGAGAGTGGCCTCATTTAGAAATCTGTGGCTATGTCCCAGTGAGATGTGCTTTCGGCAGGTATCTCAGCCAAATGACAACACTGGCATTTTATTTTATTTTATATTTTTAGAGAGAGGCTCTCACTCTGTCGCCCAGGTTGGAGCACAGTGGCACGATCATGGTTTGCTACAGCTTCAAACTCCTGGGCTCAAGTGATCTTCCTGTCTCAGCCTCCAGAGTAGCTAGGACTACAGGCACACCACCACCTTGGCTAATTTTTAAATTTTTTGTAGAGACTCAAAATATTGGGTCTTATTATGTTGCCCAGGCTGGTCTTGAACTCCTGGCTTCAAGCCATCCTCTCGCCTTGGCCTCCCAAAGTAGTAGGATTACAGGCGTCAGCCCCGACTCATGGCCATCATTAGTATTTTAGCATTTATTTCGGTATCAAAGTTCCACTTTAAAAAACATCAGTATAGGCTGGGCGTGGTGGTTGATGCCTGTAATACCAGCACTTTGGGAGGTTGAGGCGGGCAGATTGCTTGAGCTCAGGAGTTTAAGATCAGCCTGGGTCACACGGCAAAACCCCGTCTCTACAAAAAATACAGAAAATTAGCCAGGTGTGGTGGTGTGCTCCTGTAAGCCCAGCTACTCAGGAGACTGAGGCAGGAGAATTGCTTGAAGCTGGGAGGTTGAGGCTTCAGTGAGCTGAGATTGAGTCTCTGCACTCCAACCACCTGGGTGACAAACCAAGACCCTCTCTCTCAAAAAAAAAAAAAAAAAAAAAAAAGGGGTATTTTGGCCAGGTGCAGTGGCTCACGCCTGTAATCCCAGCACTTTGGGAGGCTGAGGTGGGCAGATCACTTGAGGTCAGGAGTTCAAGACCAGCCTGGCCAACATGGTGAAACCCCGTCTGTACTAAAAACACAAAAATTAGCCAGGCATGGTGGCATGCACCTGTAATCCCAGCTACTCGGGAGGCTGAGACAGAAGAATTGCTTGAACCCAGGAGGCAGAGGTTGCAGTGAGCCAAGATCACGCCACTGCACTCCAGCCTGGGTGATAGAGCAAGATCCTGTCTCAAAAAAAAAAAAAGGACGTTTTATTGAAAACTTTTCAAATTCATGAAATGGAGAATAGAAAGATCAAAACTAAACATCTATAACACATCCCAGAGCATCTCTTGGAGCTTAGCTTATCTTGGCTTAGCTGCTTCCTTTATCTCCAGGGGACCCCCAGGGCCCTGACTAGCAGCTCTGTGACCCTTGAAACACACAGAGTGGTTCCACTGTCCCCCCTTGAGTGAGGGGCTTTGGTTTTGGGGTGGGGGCAAGAGGATTTGGTAGGGAATAGCAGGAGGAAAGTGATGATGAGGGCTGGGAGGGCTTGGGACAGGAGTGGGGAAAGGGATTGAGAAGAGAGCCAGAAATCTAAGCCAATTGCCCACTATAGTCTAAAAGAATGGTGCTATACTCAAACACACTGCTGTTTTTTCATTGTGGTTGTTTTTTGAGACAGAGTCTCACTCTATCACCCACGCTGGAGTGCAGTGGTGCAATCTCAGCTCACTGCAAACTCTGGCTCCCGGATTCAAGCGATTCTCATGCCTCAGCCTCCTGAGTAGCTGGGATTACAGGCGTGAGCCACCACGCCCAGCTAATTTTTGTATTTTTAGTAGAGATGAGGTTTCACCATGTTGGCCAGGCTGGTCTTGAATTCCTAACCTCAGGTAATCTGCCCACCTTGGCCTCCCAAAGTGTTGGGATTACAGGCGTGAGCCACCTGCCCAGCCCACACTGCTGTTTTGACACATGAAAATACTATGGTATCAAAGGGCCATGAGGAAACGATGAGGGTGATGGGTATGTTCACTGACTTGATTTTGGCAAATAGTTTTAGGGGTGAATTCCTATGTCAAAAGTATCTACTCACCATTAAGTGTTTATATTTATTTTATTTGATGTCTCAGTAAGGCTGTTTATAAAAACACTAAGGTATAGAAGAATGCTAAAGCCTGTATTGCAGTTGCTAAAATGTGTCAAAATATAAACAGGTCACCTGACACTGGGCTTTCTGTTGGGCATGGGGAGGGCCTGGGTTAGTAATTTATCTGTAGGTCATGGGTGGCCTCAAGGATCTGAAAGGCCTCAGGTGAATTATTTTTATGGGGTCTGGCAATTAGTCTAGAGGTCCCCATTTTGTGCATTTAATTAACCCTTGAATGCAGGTGTCAGGGAGGAAAAACGTTGCCTCTACCCTCTTATGTTATATGATTAGGGGTCTGTGAATTAAACTACCAAAAGACAGGCCTGGCACAGTGGCTCATACCTGTAATCTTAGCATTTTGGGAGGCTGAGGTAGGAGCATCATTTGAGCCTAGGAGTTCGAGACCAGCCTGGGCAACATGGTAAGACCCCATCTCTACAAAATATACAAAAATTAGCCAGGTGTGGTGGCACGCGCCTGCAGTGCCAGCTACTCGGAAGACTGAGGTGGGAGGATAGCTTGAGCTTAAGAGGCGGAGGTTGCAATGAGCCAAGATCGAACCACTGCACTCTGGATGACAGAGCGAGACCCTCTCTCAAAAAATGAAATAAAATAAAATAGCAAAAATACAGGTTAACAGGAGACAAGGAACACAATTTTTATAAACATGCATAAGAGTTAAAAAAAAAGTGAAACTCAAAGAAGTGGTTAGGCTCAGGAATTTATACCATTTTAACAAAGAAAGGCAGGTTTGAGCTTGGAGAGACAATGGATAGTAGGAAAGTGACTAAGAAGCACATGGGGACGAATGGCTAAGAAGCACATGGGGACGAATGGGAAGTCAGGCGTTATTTTAGTAAAGGGTCTTTTCATGTAGACTCGTCTTGGGGTCAGCCGCTTCTAGGGATGAGTGCTCTTCTTGTCTTCTGATGGGGGTGCAGGGACACCTTTATGGGGGAAATTGATGCCTGGCTTTCAGGCAGTGAGGAGGAGGGCAGAGAAGTGTACTTGCTTGTCGATTCTCGAGTGCCTCCAGCTCAGAATAATCCTTATGCCAAAGTGTGGTGGCACGCGCCTGCAGTCCCAGCTACTCGGAAGGCTAAGGTGGGAGTATAGCTTGAGCTTAAAAGGTGGAGGTTGCAATGAGCATCCTGTCTTTTAAAATTTTCTTTTAAATTCTTTTTAAATTTAAATTTTTTTTTTATTTTTAATATTTTTTATATAGAGATGGGATCTCACTGTGTTGCCCAGCTGGTCTTGAACTCCTGGGCTCAAGTGAGCTGCCCACCTCGGCCTCTCAAAGTGCTGGGATTACAGGTGTGAGCCACTGCACCCGGCCTGGGGATGGCATATTCTGATCCCCTTCTCAGGGAAAACCATCAGCAACTGAACATCATAGAGGGCTCTGTGTCTCTACTCCCCGCCTCCCCCCGCCACCCCTGTCATTTTATGGGACTTGACTGTGGGACAAGGAGGTGTGGGAACCTGGGCCAGTCTGCCTTGAGGGTGACTGAGCTGGCATCTCCTCTAGGGTTCAGCATTTTGCATGTCTCCTCTTCTAAGCCCTGGAGTGTCCATCTTCCTCCCTCTCTCTTGCCTTGGGCACCCACACCTCCCCACATATCATCTGCATGTCTGACTTCCTCCCTCTGTTCTCCTGAGACTGGGTGCCAGGATCGGCTTTTGCATCTTTTAAAACCATATGCAGTATTTTCCTTCAAAGTTTGTTTCTCTAACGGGTTCACAGTTTTTCTGATTTACTGACTACACACTTTTATGAACGCCGATCACTTATTTTTTCCAATACAAAATATTTTCTTCTGCTTAATATTTTCCATATAATATCTCCCTACTTTGAAAAACTTTTAAATAACCTTTTAAAAAAAAAAAAAGAAGGATTATGACTCAGAAGCCTCAAAAGCTGTGGCCACCAGCTGAGATCCTAAAATGACCCAACTGTGGAGCAGGGATAGAATGAAATAAAATAAACCCCTTTCCAAGAAGCTCAGCCCTGGAGAAGAACATTTGTGAACACAACTGTGGGCCTGTTGCCATTCTCCACCCTTCTGTTTGGGTTGGCCCCCATCCTACACGGTCATCTTCTCTCCTAACCAAAACAATGGCTGAGCTCATGGAGATTTTTACATTTTTCCTAAAAAGAAGTTTTGTATCTCAATTAATACTTAAAATTCCAAGTTAGAAGGTACCTTTGGAAAAGTACATCCTTAGGTCGGAAACCCTGTCCTCTGAACACCACTTAAAAGAACTCAACAGCCTGCACGAATCTGAGAATTCCAAGGTCATAGAGGTTTTTTTAGCCTTGTTTGTAAGAACAACAAGACCAGCTCACACATGTCCAAGCATATTACTCACAGTTAAAAGTAATAGTAAGATTTAATTGGTTTTCTTTTTTCTTCTGTGGTGTGTGTCTATTCATCAGCCTCTTGCCACTCTAAGTTTTTCCTCCCTCCCTTAACCCACATCCTCAAGAAGAATTGAAGAATTTTCCAGTTATGCAATTTTGCCTGCAACTTTGCCTAGTGCTAGTCTGGAGTGGAGGAGGGGGTGGGGGTTCTGTTCCATTTCCTTAGCTCCCCCGACTCCGTAATTTGAAATCATGAACATTTTCGAACATACCAGAAACAGAGCAAATAGAACAATGAGCCCATCTTCCAACTCTAACAATCGTTACCATTTTTTAATGTTGTTTTGTTTAGTCTCCACGCTCCAGCCTCTTTGGTTTTGAAGTATTTTAAAGCAAACCCTAGAAATGACATAATTTCACCCATAAATGCTTCAGTGTGTACCTACAACAGAGAATGTCTTGCCCCCAGTGTAATGCAATACCGTGATGAAGCTAATGCAATGAACAAAAACCCTTTAATAAGAACTGCTCCAGCCAGAGTGGACCCCAGCCAAGCATCTGGAGGCTGGCTCAGGGCCGCTGCTGGTCAGCAGAGTTGGTGGTCAGGGAGAAGTGGATGGGGACAGGAGAGTGGGGACAAGCTGGACTTTGCTGATACCTGTGTGTGTGTCTGTCATGCATCAAGTCTAAGAACTTTGGAGAGTCATGACTGGTGCTTCACGCAGCCTCCCGAATCCCACAACAATGCCTCTTTGGCCACCTCTTCACCCAGAACTCCACAGAGAAAGGGATGTGGGGGAATCTAGCTCCAGCTTCACCACAATGACGTGGTCCAAGCCACCACCACCCTTTCAGTCCCTGTCTGCTTTCCCATTTCCCTGCTTTCTCAATAATGGATTTTTACTGTTGGTTTGTACAGATTCGGAAACAAGCAAAACACCAAGGTTGCCGCTGACTGTTCCATCTCTTTTAATATGCAACAATTCCCGCTCCATCTTTTCCCATGACATTGTTTCTTGATGTACCTGGGCCATTTGCCCTGCAGAAATTCCCCATATCCGGAATCTGGCCAATTCTATGCTCCTGGTATAATGGTGGTTGGCTCTCGAGGCTTGATAAGGTTCAAGGTTTTGTTTTTGCTGTTTTGTTTTGTTAGCTTTTCGTTTTGTTTTGTTTTGAGACAGGGTCTCGCTCTATTGCCCAGGCTAAGGTGCAGTGGCATTGTCTTAGCTCACTACAATCTCCGCCTCCTGGGGTCAGGTGGTCCTCCCACCTAAGCTGCCCGAGTAGCTGAGATCACAGGATTGCGCCAGCACGCCCAGTTCATTTTTGTAGTTTTTTTTAGAGATGGGGTTTCACCATGTTGGCCAGGCTGGTCTTCAACTCTTGAGCTCAAGTGATCAGCCCTCCTTGGCCTCCCAAAGTGCTGGGACCACTGTGCCCAGGCTGAGGTTCTTAGTTTTTTAACTCCCTTTGGGCTCCAAGTCGTGTCCAGGTCATAGGTGGCTGGGAGAAGCCAGGGAACAGTCAGTGGGCTACCTGGACTTTACTGAGCTTCCTTAACCACTGTGCGTGAATTGTCCCAGGTAGGGAAACTGCATAAATTCCATTGTTACAATTGGCTCTGTATCCATCTTGGGAATAGCTAGCTCAGTGTTTCTTCTTTCGGCTTGATGAATCTTCCACGCCTGGTGGTGCCTGTCTCACTTTAGATACCAACTGTAGTGTTTCAGTTGGATGAATGTCCAGTGGGAAGGAACCACATCTCTCCCCACCCTGTACGACAACTCTAGGTTCTCTATTTAACAAAGGACATGGAAACTTATGGAAGTGGGACCCCTCTCACCAGGGTGGAAGCAGATGAAACACATTTCAGTGTAGCTTCTAGAGACCCACAGTGGCCTCTCCATGGATTCCCTAATGCGGCCGATTAACATTGTCCACGAGTTTTGCTATGTCCTTTAACTTGTTTAGCCTGGTCTTATTGTCACAGTTCAAGAAGAACTTGCTCTAGCAATATGTGACTTTTGTTCAAGATAATTTTTATCAACATTGAACTCTCCTCTTTCTTGAACCAAACTCAGCTTCAGTAAGGCGACATCCTCATCAGGGAAGAGAAATCAGACTGAATGCCTCAGTTTCCCCAAGCTCCATCTCTGCCGAAATTCCCAATGTTTTGGAAAGCCTCTTTCTCTGAAGTTGTTTACTCTCCAGCTCTGAACTGATGAGCTTCAGGATGAACGTTTGATACAGAGCTTCATGGGAGGATCATGATCCCACCATGTGATTTTTACATCAATACTTTAAGATTTTCACTGAAGGCCAAGTAGCTCACGCCTATAATCCCAGCATTTTGGGAGGCTGAGGTGAGAGCATTGCTTGAGCCCAGGAGTTCAAGACCAGCCTGGGCGACATGTGAAACCCTGTCTCTACAAAAAACACAAAAATTAGCCAGTCATGGTGGTGTGCACCTGTAGTCCCAGCTACTCGGGAGGCTGAGGTGAGAGGATCACTTGAGGTCCAGGAGGTCGAGGCTGCAGTGAGCTAGGATCACCCCCACTACAGTCTAGACTGGGTGACAGAGTGAGACCCTGTCTCAAAAATAAATTAATAAATAATAAAACAATTACGATATTTTTGAAAGGAACTCCTGAATTGGTGAGGACACATCTACAGGCCAGAGCTCCACCAAGTTTGATTTCAAAACCCCGATCTGCAGTTCCACTTGTGTTTTGACAGAAGAATATGTGTTAGAGATAAGACAGAGCTCTCAGGAAGCCAGATCAACGCTGACAGGGACAGGCGCCTCTCCTATGCACAAGGCTCACCAGTTACAGTGTAATGGAAGCAAAAGGGAACGTACTAGAAGGCTCTCTTGGACTCCTATGCACAAGGCTCACCAGTTACAGTGTAATGGAAGCAAAAGGGAACGTACTAGAAGGCTCTCTTGGACTCATCCAACAGATATGAGGTTGAGGCACTGAGTTTGAAAAGGGGCGGAAATTGGCCAGGCGCGGTGACCCACACCTGTAATCCCAACACTTGGGGAGGCCGAGGTGGGCAGATCATGAGGTCAGGAGATTGAGACCGTCCTGGCTAACATGGTGAAACCCCGTCTCTACTAAAAAAATACAAAAAGTTAGCCAGGCGTGGTGGCGGGCACCTGTAGTCCCAGCTATTCGGGAGGTTGAGGCAGGAGAATGGCGTGAACCCGGGAGGCGGAGCTTGCAGGGAGCCGAGATTGGGCCACTGCACTCCAGCCTGGGCGACAGAGTGAGACTCCGTCTCAAAAAAAAAGAAAAAGAAAGAAAAGAGGCGGAAATCATGTAGTTCCAGAAAGCTAGCAGCTCCGCATTCTTGCTGGGAGGCAGGTGCTTGGATTTGAGATTTCATCGGATTCCCTCAAAGGGGATGAGGGAAATTCATAAAAGGAAATTCAGATGCTCTAAGGATGGAAGAATGGCTAGAAAGCAACTGAAACCCAACACACATCCACAGCAGCAGGCAACTCAGACGAGTGTCTGTAATTTAAGTAGAAGGAGAAGCGCCAGCTTTCTTGTATCATGAAAACGTTTACAGTTTCTGGGCTTAGAAGAAAAAAGCCCTAAAACCTTGAGGATAAACGAATTCATTTTCTAAAATTCAGTTCTATAAACAACACTGTGAAAGGCCAGAGGAAGGTTATCAGATTGGGATATTTGTGTTTAATTTCTCAACTTACCACATTCCAGGAGCAGATTTATAGTCATTGGTTGGGAATGTGTCAGTGAGCACCCGAGGTCAGGGAAATGTGGTCGTTTGCATTTTGAAACACAGAACTGTATGTTTCTTCAGCTGCCGATTTACCAGCTCTCCGGAGACAACAGGCTGAGTTCATCCTGGCTGAGGGACACCGTGACTGACCGATTCTCTCTGGTCGCAGAAATCACGGCTTTCCTTGTTCAGGACATCTGACCAGCGTTAGGGACTGGTGAGTCAGTCAGCTGTAAAGGATGGTTCCTCCAACTGGCGATCTGAGAGATCAGCAAAAAGGGATTTGGGAGGAAATGAAGTTTGTCATGCTGGGCCAGAGTGGTCATATCATTAGAGGCAGAAAAGTGTCTGTTTATTAAACATCATTAAACACCTTGGGAGCCTCAGAGAGGTGCTCAGCCTGGAGTCCTTACGGCTGTCCTCAGGTTGCCGTTCCATAGCTGACCCCTACGGAAACTCCTGAACACTTGAAATTCGTTTTCATTTATAAAGGTACACCCATAATGAATCTCTGATGAAAGAAAACTTAAGGAACACTGATGACGAAAAGAAAGGCCATCGATGAGAAGAGAATAATAAAATTTCTACAAGGTGGCTGTAACATGAGTTTTCCTAGGCTTTTTGTTTGTTTGTTTTGTTTTGGAGACAGGGTCTTGCTCTGTCACCCAGGCTGGAGTGCAGTGGTACATTTCTGCTCACTTGCAATCTCCGCCTCTTGGGTTCAGGTGATCCTCCCACCTTGGCCTCCTGAGTACCTGGGACCACAGGCACACGTCACCATGCCTGGCTAATTTTTTGTATTTTTTTGTAGAGATGGGGGTCTCGCCATGTTGCCCAGGCTGGTCTCAAACTCCTAGACTCAAATGATTCTCCCACCTTGGCCTCCCGAAGTACTGGGGTTACAGGCGTGAGCCACGGCGCCTAGCCCTTCTCAGCTTTCTTAGCTGTTTCCTTCTCATCAAAATTAGACTTCTCCAGGCGAGGTGTGGTGGCTCACACTTGTAATCGAGCAATTTGGAGGTGCTGAGGCGGAAGGATCCCTTGATCCCAGAAGTTCAAGACCAGCCGGGGCAATGCAGTGAGACCCTATAAAAGAAAAAAAAAGTTGTAAAGAAAGAAACAAGAAAATTAAACTTGTACAGTATTAAAAACTAAAAATATAATGACAACGATGTACAATTTTGCTTGTCATTCTTTAGGAATAAAGATTACCCATATCCATAATGTGTTATTTGCTGAGGCATTCTTGCAGCTTGCAGGCTGAAACTTTCTCTCTTAACTTGCCATTTAGAAGTAAAATATGGAATTTACATATATTAAAAACCTCAGTTCTTAAAAATTCAGTGTTCAAAAACTGACATGCAAAAACTTCCAAACAACTTATAAAACCAGTTTTTGTGGCTGGGCGCAGTGGCTCACGCTTGTCATCCCAGCACTTTGGGAGGCTGAGGCAGGTGGATCACTTGAGGCCAGAAGTTTGAGACCAGCCCAGCCTACATGGTGAAACCCGTCTCTACTAAAAATACAAAAATTAGCTGGGCGTGGTGGTGCACCTGTAATCCCAGCTACTTGGGAGGTTGAGGCACAAGAATCACTTAAAGCTGGGAGGCGGAGGTTGCAGTGAGCTGAGATCACATCACTGCACTCCAGCCTGGGCAACAGAGTAAGACTCCGTCTCAAAAAAACATAAAACAAATAAATAAAACGAGTTTTATCTTTCTTTTTTGATGCCATAAGATGTATTTAACTTTGAATTTACATTTGCCACAAAATATGTCACTTAAAAATTCATTGAGGAATCAGACTTTTCTTACCGTAATTAAGTAAAAGTAAATTAAACAGCATATGCCTCTTCTTAAATGTGATAAAGTTGAAATATGTGTTTTTATGTAAATTGGGTTTTTGTTGTTGTTGTTGCAGCAGAAATTGACCAATTCCAACAGTAGGGGATGGTGTGGGGGCTTCAGCCCCTGACACACACTACACCCCTCAAAAGAACCAACGAAAATGAACTCCAATCCGAAAAAGACAGCCTCTTGCTGCGCAAATGCTGCGTGCAACATTGCTGTTTCTTTGCCTCACTCTGTGCCAGAATGCAGCCCCTCTAGCCCTTGGAAAATCTGGAGCTACCACTAAAGCCAACAATGGCCACTGAAGGCACAAAAGGCTGTACGTGGTGGGCGAGGGGGGCTCAAGAACGGGGAAAGTGGAGTCGCCAGGCCTCAGAACAGCCCCAGGGATCCAGGGAGCAGGAACTACCAGGCGATCTCTTTAGAAGTCCAAGCTCCCCTTTACTCAGAGCTGTTGATATGAGTTGCCAAATTGCCTTCTAGAACAAATCTGGGAGTCTTGTGCCTTGGGCCATGTGCTTCTTCCTTCTGTAGCCGCTCTAAGCCGACTCCCTGACGGTCTCTTTTTCTGTGGTCTCAGCCCTATCCTAGGTTCCGAGTATGGGTCTACCAGAACCTTGACCTCCCTAAAGTGTCTGGCGTGGACACAGCCACGCAGTCATGATTAGTGGGCTTTTCCCAACTCTACCTCTCTTGCGACAAGTTAGTCTTGAGGCCAGACATCCCCCAGGATCGCTGCTCCTGGCCCTTCCGTGTGGGAGACACTGCTACTTGCCTACTTGGTAACCATTCCCTCCTTTTGCCTAATTGTCAGAAGCCCAATTTTGTTCAGGGTGGCACCACAACCAGCTAAAATTTCTACCTTTAGGCCAGGTGGGGTGGCACACACCTGTAGTCCCAGCTACTCGGGAGGCTGAGGTAGTAGAATCACTTGAACCCGGGAGGCAGAGGTTGCAGTGAGCTGAGATCGAGCCACTGCACTCCAGCCTGGAAGACAGAGTGAGACTCCATATTGAAAAATAAATAAATAAGTAAATAAATAAATAAATAAAAAGCTGGGCATGGTGGCTCACACCTATAATCCCAGCACTTTGGGACGCCAAGATGGGTGGATCACCTGAGGTCAGGAGTTCAAGACCAGCCTGGCCAATATGGTGAAACCCTGTCTCTACCAAAAATACAAAACATTAGCTGGGCATGGTGGCAGGCGCCTGTAATCCCAGCTACTCGGGAGGCTGAGGCAGGAGAATGGCTTGAACCTGGGAGGCGGAGGTTGCGGTGAGCTGAGATTGCGCCATTGCACTCCAGCCTGGGCAACGAGAGCTAAATTCTGTCTCAATAAATAAATAAATAAATAAATAAATAAATAAAAACAATAAAACAAAATGTCCACCTTTCCCAAGGCCTTTGCAGCTAGGGATGGCCAAGTAAAATGGTTCTGAGTTGTGCAAGAGATCAGCGAGGCATTTCTGGAAGTTCTTTGCTTTTGCGATATAGCACCACCTTGCCTTCCTTCTCCTGGTTTTTATCTCCCTGCTTGGAATATGGATATGAAGCTGGAGCTGGAGCAGCCGTCTTAAGCCCATGAGGTGAAAAAAACATGAAGCCAAAAGTCACATACGGCCGGGCTTGGTGGCTCATTCCTGTAATGCCAGCACTTCAAGAGGCCAAGGCAGGAAGATTGCTTGAGGCCAGGAGTTCAATATCAGCCTGGGCAACATAGCAAGATTCCATCTCTACAAAAAAATAAAATTAGCTGGGCGTGCCTCTAGTCCTAGCTGCTGGTGAGGTTGAGGCGGGAGGATCACCTGAGCCCAAGGGATTGAGGCTACAGTGAGTGGTAATCTCACCATTGCACTGCAGCCTGGGTGACAGAGCAAGACCTTGTCTCAAAACAAAGCAAAAGTCACATGCTAAGGGTGGTGAAGCAGGAAGAATGGTATGTCATAGAGGTCAGGCCTGGCCCTAACCTTTGGAGACCCAGGGCAAGAGTACAAATGGAGGCCTACAGAGGGTGTCTGAATTTAAAAAGTATCAAGCAAGTGAACAAACAAAAAAAAATATATGTTCTCTATTCCCATCTTAACAATACACTTCATCATGGAAAAATTTTAAAAATGTATGCGAGGTCATGGTTTTTATGTGTCAGCAAAATATGAAAGTCAACCAAATATTTCAGCACACTTCTCTGTATTCCAGTGCAAATTAATTCATCGGGAATTATGATTCAGAATCTTACTGTGTTTTATTTTTATTTTTTTGAGAGGGAATCTCACTCTGTCACCAGGCTGGAGTGCAGTGGCGCAATCTTGGCTCACTGCAACCTCTGCCTCCTGAGTTCAAGTGATTCTCCTGACTCAGCCTCCTGAGTAGCTGGGATTGCAGGTGCCTGCTATCAGGCCTGGCTAATTTTTGTATTTTTAGTAGAGATGAGGTTTCACCATGTTGGCCACGATGGTCTCGAACTCTTGACCTCCTGATCCTCCTGCCTCGCCCTCCCAAAGTGCTGGGATTACAGGTATGAGCCACAACGCCCGGCCTCTTACTGTGTTTTAGAATCAGCTTTTAAAGCACTAGTTATCACTGTAGAGGGATGTGGACATAAGGATATAAGATAAGACCTATTTGAACAAATAACCCAATAAACCGGGATATAGCCTGGAAGGTTATTTTTGTTTGTTTTTGTTTTTTTGTTTTTTTAAGTAAATCTTAGATTGGATCCAGTGGCTGATGCCTGTAATCCCAGCACTTTAGAAGGTTGAGGCAGGAGAATCACTTGAACCCAGGTGTTTGAGACCAGCCTGGACAGTAGAGTGAAACCCTGTCTCTACAAAAAATTAAAAAAAAAAAAAGCTGGGTGTAGTGGTGCATGCCTGTAGTCCCAGCTACACGGGAGGCTGAGGTGGGAGGATCACTTGAACCCAGGAGGTTGAGGCTGCAGTGAGCTGTGATTGTGGCACTGCGCTCCAGCCTGGGCAACAGAGCCAGACCGTGTCTCAATAAAATAAATAAATGAATAAATTAATTAAATAAAGTAATTCTTAAATTTGTGCTTAGTTCATTATGATTTATGTTATTTTCAAGGAGAAAAAAAAAACCCTTTAATTCTTCTTAGTTGGGAAGATATTTTTGGCCTGATCTAAATGATGGCAATTTTATTCCATTTGTACATCTTGTACAGTGCTATGGAATCTGAGCTAAGCCAAAATAATTATGAAAACAGCTTCATAAGATAAAGTTTAAAGTTCTTTATAAAGACACATGATGGATGATAGCTTTCCCTTTTCTAAATGGCAGTTGCACAGGTCATGCAGAAGGCAAACTTAATAGGTAGCTATTATGTCAAACCGCAAAGAACTTTGAATTCCGTGGTGGCAGATTCTCTGACCTCACCAACATGCGGAGACTTAAATCTTCTAGTGGTTTCAGATTCAGAAATGTAGTCTTTCCATAGCCCTCTTCCTGTGAGTTGTCAATAGAAAATGCTTCCAGCTGTCTTGCAGGCAGCTATGCTTCAGGATAGCGGTTGAAAGTGTACAAGGGTTCAAACTACATCCAAGAGGGTTGAAGTGCACAGAGCAGAAGCTTTTAGGTGACAGTTCTTATTGATGGCCTGGAGTCTAGAAAGCCCTACTATGCCAGTGGGACCAGCCTGGCCTCAATCTGTAGCCTTAATTCTGTGAGTTCCCATCTATTTCTACTTCTGGTCTAGACTGAGCTCCTGCCACAGGCTGCCACCGGGGCACTCACCTCTTGTATTATGCTACTGGCAGGGTTCTCTTTTTCCTAAGAGACTTGGTCTCCTCTTTGTTTTTTGTTTTTTTTTTTCCAAAGGAAGAATGAGGTCTTCATTTTTCTATCACCAGTACCTACAAGTGTACCTAGCATAAAGAGTAAGGTGGTTTTTAAAACTGGTGTATAATGATTATACATATTTTAGGCTGAGCACAGTGGCTCATGCCTGTGATCCCAGAACTTTGGGAGGATGAGGTGGGTGGATCACTTGAGGTCAGGAGTTTGAGACCAGCCTGGCAAACATGGTGAAACCCCCTCTCTACTAAAAATACAAAAATCAGCTGGACATGGTGGTGCATGCCTGTAATCCCAGCTACTTCGGAGGCTGAGGCTTGAGAATCGCTTGAACCTGGGAGGCAGAGGTTGCAGTGAGCCAAGATCACGCCACTGCACTCCAGCCTGAGCGGCAGAGCGAGACTTTGCCTCAAATAATAATAATTATTATTATACATATTTTGTATGTACACATGATATTTTGATACATACATACAATGTATAATGATCAAATCGGAGTAATTGGGATATCTGTCATCTCAAACATTTATCTTTTCTTTATGTTGAGAGCATTCCCATTCCCCTCTTGTCACTATTTTGAACTCTGCAACACATTATTGTTAACCATAGTCGCCCCACCGTGCTATCGAACACCAGAACATATTCATTCTATCTGACTGTGTTTTAGTACCTGTGTTTGTATCAGTCTCTGTTCATCTCTCTTCCTCCCCTTTCCCAGCTTCTGGTAACCATCAATCCAGTCTCCATCTCCATGAGACCTACTTTTTTGGCTCCCACATGAGTGAGGATGGTGTCTTCCACCCTCCAGTTTTCACTGCGCTCAAGTTGCTTTCTGTCTCCCATTGGCCTGCACTTGCCTTATTCTGTGTGCCCTTTGCTCTGGCTCACCACGTGGAAGCCCTGAGCCCCTGGAGATGCTGAATGCCAGAGACGCAGCTGTGCAGGCGCACACAGAAGGCACCGGCTGACCGGGCTCAGGGAGACAGAATCCACACGTGGGAGAAGGGAAGCATGTGTGTGTGTGTGTGTGTGTGTTATGGATGAAATTGTGTCCCTCTCTGCCCCCAAATTCATAGGTGGGAGCCCTAATCTCCAATGTGATTGTATTTGGAGATAAGGCCTTTAAGAATGTAATTAAGGCTAAATGAGTGGGGGTTCTAATTTGTGTGAGGACCTAATCCAGTAGAACTGATGTCCTCAGAAAAAGAAAGAGATGAGCTGCCGGGAGATGCTCATGAACAAGTTCTTTGTCTTCAGGGGGTGAAGAAAGTCCAGGCATTCGTTTACTCTAGAGCTATGGGTCAGAAAGGGGTTTCAGCATCAGCGTCTGCAACCTTTGTATAACAGAGCACAAGGCCGGGCGCAGTGGCTCACGCCTGTCATCCCAGCACTTTGGGAGGCTGAGGTGGGCGGATCATGAGGTCCGGAGGTCGAAACCATCCTGGTTAACACGGTGAAACCCCGTCTCTACTAAAAATACAAAAAAATTAGCCGGGCGTGGTGGCAGGCGCCTGTAGTCCCAGCTACTCGGGAGGCTGAGGCAGGAGAATGGTGTGAACCCGGGAGGCAGAGCTTGCAGTGAGCCAAGATCGTGCCACTGCACTCCAGCCTGGGCGACAGAGCGAGACTCCGTCTCAAAAAACAAACAAACAAACAACAACAACAACAAAAACAGAGCACAAAATCAGTGATGGAGAATTAAACTCTTTAGAAGACTGGTTTGGCCTGGTGCGGTGGCTGATGCCTGTCATCCCAGCACTTTGGGAGGTCGAGGCAGAAGGATCACTTGAGCCTAGGGGTTCAAGACTAGCCAGCGCAACATGGCAAAACCCCATCTCTACAAAAAAAAAAAAATTAGCTGGGCATAGTGGCTTGTGCCTGTAGACCCAGCTACTCGGGAGCCTGAGGTGGTAGGATCACTTGAAGCCGGGAGGCAGATGTTGCAGTGAGCCGAGATGGCACCACTGCACTCCAGCCTGGGTGACAGAGAGAGACTCTGTCTCGAAAAAAAAGACACTAGGGGTGCTTGTGCCCTAAGTAAAGGTCATATGAGGGCACAGCAAGAAGGCGGCCATCTGCACACCAGGAAGAGAGCCCTCATCCTGATGGCACCTTGCTCTTGATCTCTGGTTCCCAGGACTGTGAGAAAATAAATTTCTGTTGTTGAGGCCACCCAGACTGTGGTCAGCCCAAGCAGATGAATACAGTGTGGTTTTTCCCCAGTTCCTTTCTCATTTAAATCTAGTACATGCTTCCCTGAACTCTTACTTGCCAGGCTATAAGAATTTAGCTGTACCACAAGTTTAAACATATAGGTTATTTCATGTTTGGCTCTATGTTTTTCTCCTTACCTTGGTAACTGTATGTGAATTAACCTTTGGGAGGGTGTGGGGACTGTAGAAGGGAATGCTCTAAGGGGAGGCCAACAAATAGCTGAATTTGTCTGTTTGGCTTGAGGGAATACGGATTGAGCAGATGATTATAATGGTGACACCTCTGATTAGCACCTTCCAGTTCACAAACACCCACCCAGGAGTGATCACATTGGTGCCTCCTATTAACTCTGGGAGATACGCAGCCTAGATAATAGCACGTCTGTTTTAGAGATGGTACAACCAAGGCTTGGAGAGGCTAGATGCCTTGGCCAGGATCATAGCTGCCAGTGCGTTTCAGAATCAGGACTCCCAGCCACATGGGGAAGATGAAAGTGCATGCCTGTGTGGTGCTGTGTGAAGGGGTATTTGAGGAAGTTATGGTAATGAACTGGATTATATTGTATCATTCACAGAGGTTCCAGAAGGAGAGGTGTCCACCCAGGCCACTGCCTGCAGATCTGCATCCCGCCTGCCATGTGGGCTGAAGGCCGTCTCCTCCATGGCCTTGCATCTTGCTCGGGACTCCTGTGACACTTTATCTGTGACCCTTTTTCAAAACAACAAATATTTTCATAGAAATAGATCATTTGCTATCTCTCTGGGTCATTTCTAAGAAGTTTTTTTTCTTTTTTTTTGAGACAGGGTCTTGCTCTGTTGCCCAGGTTAAAGTGCAGCAGTGCTATCTTGGCTCACTGCAGCCTCAACCTCCTGGGATCCTCCCACCTCAGCCTCCCAAGTAGCTAGGACTGCGGGAATGCGCCACCACACCTGGCTAATTTTTGTATTTTTTGTAGAGATGGGGTTTTGCCCTGTTACCCAGGCTGGTCTCGAACTCCTGACCTCAAGCAATCAGCCCGGCCTCCCAAAGTGCTGGGATTACAGGCATGAGCCACTGTGCCCGGCCTAAAAAGTCTTGTTTTGTTTTTAAACTCTGGGTAAAAGAAGCCATTTATGGCCAGGCACGAGGGTTCATGCCTGTAATCCCAGCACTTTGGGAGGCCGAGGTGGGCAGATTATGAGGTCAGGAGATTGAGACCATCCTGGCTAACATGGTGAAACCCTGTCTCTATTAAAAATACAAAAAATTAACTAGGAGTGGTGGCGGGCGCCTGTAGTCCCAGCTGCTTGGGAGGTTGACGCAGGAGAACAGCTTCAACCTGGAAGGCGGAGGTTGCAGTGAGCCAAGATCGCACCACTGCACTCCAGCCCGGGCAACAGAGCCAGACACCTTCTCAAAAAAAAAAAAAAAAAAGCCATTTAATTTAGCTTTGCTTGGTTTGGTTTTGAGATTGGCAGATAATACCTTGTTTCTCCTATTACATCTTGGAAATCCCCCTCAATGCATGAAGAACAAGAAAGAAAACACAAAGTCAATCCTAGATAAAGCTGGGAGAGGTTTGTATAACAGCTAAGGAGGATGAAGACGGCGCCGATGGAAGCGAAGTGGCCCAGAAAGCAAGAAGCTCACCTGGGATGGCTCAGGCATGGGAGGCGCCATTGTCTGTGGGAAGACCAGGGTGGGCTGAGGCTGAAAACAGCAGGATTTTTATGAAGAGCAATTAGATGCTGCCCACTCACTTCTCAGAGCATAGCTGGGTTCTTGCCTGGGCTGCACTGAATCACCTGAGGGGCTTTAAAAATGCTGACGCCCAGGCCTACCCCCCATAACCACCCCCCACCCCCGCCACTCTGACTTATCTGATTGGAGAGTCTGGGGGGAAGAAACTGGTCCCACTCCTTTGCCCTTCCCTATCTGTCCTTCGGGTTCTGCTGGCCTTCAGAGAGCAAGTGCTCAGGTGCACCCATCCGCTCTCGCCCATCTGGAGAGCCTGCCATTTTCCGGCCGAGCTGAGTGGGTGAGCTTAATTCTAGGGTGTGGTGGGAGCATGCGCCCTTGGCCAGGAGACAAGAAGCCACCTTCTCCAAACAGCCGCAGCAGTCAGGGAGCTGATGTTTTGATCTCCGTCTCTCTGACTCCAGCACTCATCTCTCAATTAGCTCTGCATGTTTTCTCAGGAAGCTACTGGGAGATGTGGCCCATCAGAATGAGGGCGTATCCAAGAATAACCAAGAACAAGGAAGGCAGGAAATCCCAGAAACAAGGGCTTGGACAGTGAGCCCAGGGAATTTCCAGGGTGATGGTGCAGTGGTGAAGGGAAATCCAAGGACAAACTTGTGTGGCAGCTAAGGGAACAGAGAGCTGAGCCAGGGCCAGGGGGCCTGAAGACACAAGTGGGACAGATTGATGGTCAGATGTGTCTAACCACGTGGAATGACAGGCTGTCAAGGACTGTGGGGAGACAGGTCCAAATAAAACTAAATAAATTCAAATATAAGGCAACTACTAACTTTGGGCGAACAAAAAGTTGTAGAAGCAGTAAACAATATTTACACCGTCCTAATAGTATAATATTGAATGCCGACGTAACCACAAAAAACATTGTAACTGCATTAGAAAGATGGGGTGGGGGCAAGAAGACAAAATCCTCTGATAGGGTCCGGGTGTGGTGGCTCATGCCTATAATTCCAGCACTTTGGGAGGCCAAGGTGGGGGGATCACTTGAGGTTAGGAGTTCGAGACCAGCCTGGCCAACATGGTGAAACCCCGTCTCTACTAAGAAAAAGAGAAAAATTAGCCAGGCGTGGTGGTGCGTGCCTGTAATCCCAGCTACTCGGGAGGCTGAGGCAGGAGAATCTCTTGAACATGGGAGGTGGAGGTTGCAGTGAGCCAAGATGGCGCCCCTGCACTCCAGATTGGGCAACAGAGAGATACTCCACCTAAAAAAAAAATTGTCTGATAGGAAGATGGTAGATGATGTCTAAAATAGATAAATCAAGACAGTGGAGTAACTATACAAAAGGAAATAATGGCAGTGGGAGGGAGAGCATCAGGATAAATAGCTAATGCATGCGGGGCTTAATACCTAGGTGGTGGGTTGACAGGTTCAGCAAACCACCATGGCACACGTTTACCTATATAACAAACCTGCACATCCTGCACATGTATCCCAGAACTTAAAATAAAATTAAATTAAAAAGTAACTATCAGAATAATTTGCTAAGAGTTGAAAGTACCCAGGAGAATTGGGTAGGGAGGGGGCAAGAGATTGCTCTTTTCCTTGGTTTTTGCCTTGTAACAAATCTTTAATACTAGTTGATCCCCCACCAAAACACACAAATTAAAAACGCATGTTTTACCTTGAAACACATTTTAGAAATTGTGCCCTGTATTCAGTACCCAACTCTTGCTCAGATTTGAAGAAGGCAAGCTTTACCCAATATATGCCCCATGAAGATCATCGGTCCCTTTGTATCTCTGATATGTAGGCAAGCTATTCACACTCTAAGTGTGTAACTGAAATATATCATCAATAATAAAAATGATCAGTTACATACTGGGAATTCTTTAGTGTCATTGATAGCAGAAAGTGCAATTCTGTCTGCTAATTTCTGAGAAAAGGGAGTTGGTGCTTGATTTCAGACAGGATGAAAGAGAGTTTTGGCTTGTCTAATGTTTGTGAATCTTTTTCTTTCTTTATTTTTTTAAAAATTAAATAGAGAAGACAGTCTCACTACACTGCCCAGGCTGGTCTTAAACTCCTGGACTCAAGCAGTCCACCTGCCTCGGTCTCCCAGAGTGTTGTGATTATAGGCATGAGCCTGTAATTTTTGTGCATCTTGAGGTAAACCCTGCTGAACTCTTTACCTAACACAACGATGCTTGATCCACACCACATTCAGAATGCACAGGGGATAGGTTGGTCCCTTAACATTGTGTGTGACACAGACACAGCACACTTTCAGTTCTTTAAGCCAAATCTCGGCTAAACTTGATTGTTTTTTTATTTTTATTTTTATTTTTTGAGATGGAGTCTCACACTGTCACCCAGGCTGGAGTGCAGTAGTGCGATCTTGGCTCACCGCAACCTCCATTTCCCTGGATCAAACAATTCTCGTGCCTCAGCCTCCTGAGTAGCTGGGCCCACAGGTGCGCACCATCACGCCTGGAGAATTTTTCTATTTTTAGTAGAGACGGAGTTTCACCATGCTGGCCAGGCTGGTCTTGAACTCCTGACCTCAAATGATCTGCCCGCTTCGGCCTCCCAAAGTGCTGGGATTACAGGCGTGAGCCACCACCCCTGGCCTAAACTTGATTCTAATTGGCGGGTTTTAAAAAAACACAGACACTCTATAATGTAAACAATCTTAAATCATATTTCAATACTGATTTATACTCCCAGATACTTCCAAAAGGACTTTGAGGTAGCATACGGTAAAATAATAATAACGAAAATCAGTAAAAGTAGTGGTTTTATTCATAATTGCCCCAAATCAGAAGCAACCAAGATGTTTTTCAGTAAGTGGATGAATAAACAGACGGTGGCACCTGCAGACAATGGAGTATTATTCAGTGATAAAAAGAAATGAGGCTGGGCGCGGTGGCTCACACCTGTAATTCCAGCACTTTGGGAGGCCGAGGTGGGCAGATCACTTGAGCCCAGGAGTTCGAAACCAGCCTGGGCAACATAGTGAGACCCCTGTCTCTACAAAAAAATAAAAATAAACAAAGTTAGCCAGGCATGGTGTTGCATGCCTATGGTCCCAGCTACTGGGACCTGTTTCTGTTTTCAAAAAAAAACTAAAAAAAAAGAAAAAAAAGAAAAGAAATGAGCTATCAAGCCACAAAAAACCGTGGAGGAAGCCGAAACATATTGCTAGGTGAATGAGCCAGTCTGAAAAGGCTATACCCTCTATGATTTCAACTACATGACACTCTGGAAAAAGCAAAATGATAGAGACAGCAAAAAAGATTGGTGGTTGCCAGGGATTGGGGAGTGAGGGAGAGGAGAGAGATGACCAAATGGAGCACAGGAGTTTCAGGGCAGTGAAAATATTATTTGGTACAACACTATAATGGTGGATCCATGTCATTATACATTTATCAAACCCATAGAATGTGTAATACAATGAGAGAATCCTTATGCAAATGATGGGCTTAGTTGCAAGGAATCGGTATAGGCTCAGCAAAAGTAACGAGTGTACACCCTCATTTAAGATGAAAGTGGGTGCGGTGGCTCATGCCTGTAATCCCAGCACTTTGGGAGGCTGAGGTTGGTGGATCACTTGAGGTGAGGAGTTGGAGACCAGCCTGGCCAACATGGTGAAACCCCCTCTCTACTAAAAATACAAAAATTAGCCGGGTTTGATGGTATGCACCTGTAGTCCCAGCTACCTGGGAGACCGAGGCAGGAGAATTGCTTGAACCCAGGAGGCAGAGGTTGCGGTGAGCTGAGGTCATGCCACTGCACTCCAACCTAGATGACAGAGTGAGACTCTGTCAAAAAAAAAAAAAAAAAGATGTTAATAGCAGGGGAAAGTGTCTACAGGGAGAGGAAGGGCACATGGGAGCTCTGTGTTTTCTGTTCCATGTTCCTGTAAACCTAAAACTGCTCAACCAAATGAAAAGATCCATTTAAAAAATCAGTACCTTCGTAAAATCGAAAAAAACATTAAAATAAGAATGAAGTGACAAGTGCAATTTAAGTCACGAACTTGTTAGGTGAAAGTACTGCGGTGAAAACAGACCTTTATTCTGAATTCTCTGAGGAGCTGATCAAAGGAGGGATGAGTTACATAGGGCACATTGTCTACGGAAATGAAATAGATCTGTTTTTCAGGAGAGACAGGCCAACTCTGAGATGAATTTGTCCCCCAGTTTGTTGTTGTTGTTTGTTTTAGAGACAGGATCTCTTTCCGTCACCCAGACTGGAGTGCAGTGGCACAATCTCCTCTCACTGCAACCTCTGCCTCCCAGGCTCAAGCGATCTTTCCACCTCACAAGCCTGAGTAGCACCCACCACCACGCCCAGCTAATTTTTGTATTTTTTTGTAGGGATGGGGTTTCACCATGTTGCCCAGGCTGGTTTTGAACTCCTGAGCTCAAGCGATCCATCCTCCTGCCTTGGCCTCCTAAAGTGCTGGGATTATAGGTGTGAGCCACTGCGTTTGGCTAGTTTTTATTCCTAAGGGAGAAATAGCATAATGGGTGATGAGCCTGACTGGGCTGTCTGTCACTAGAAGTTCTACACATTACCATTTCGTATCAATCCAGGTTTTAAAAACCCAAGAAGGCCTGATGCTACATTGTAGCTCATCAGGATGGGTCTGTGCGGTACACAGATTGGAGGACGCAGATATCTTTCTTCAGGATCAGTGCTTATGGTTTCATTTTAGGAATATCTATTTGCCCCTCAACTTTAAAGTTGAGTGAGGGCTGGGCCAGATGTGTTTTGTCTGCTTCTATACTCCTGACTTGTTCATTTTTCCTTTAAAGGGCTGCTTTCAGATTAGGCGTGGTGGCTTATGCCTGTAATCCCAGCATTTTGGGAGGCCAAGGAAGGTGGATCACTTGAGGTCAGGTGTTCGAGACCAGACTGGCCAACATGGTGAGACCCCGTTTCTACTGAAAATACAAAAAAATTAGCCAGGCATGGTGGCATGTGCCTTTAACCCCAGCTACTCGGGAGGCTGAGGCAGGACAATCACTTGAACTCGGAAGGTGGAGGTTGCAGTGAGCCGAGATCACCCCACTGCACTCCAGCCTGGGCGACAGAGCAAGACTCCATCTCGAAAAAAAAAGGGGCTGCTTTCAAAAATCACTGCATAAGTAGTGTGCTTATTGTGATAAGATTTTAGAACTTTAAGATGTAATCATCTTGTTCTTTTTCTTACATTAGCAAAGGAAACCATGAAACCACACGTTAGAATTGAGGGGACCTTGAAGGTCAGGGAGTCTCTTTTTTACAGTTGAAGAGGCTGCGACAAATGTCAACGGTTTGCTCATGGGCACATGGCTAGTAAACACCGGAGCTGGCTCTAGGACTCACACTGATGTCAGTTAATTGATATACCTGACCCCACTACTAGCACACAATTACTGCCCTGGGTCAGGCTGAATCAGGGGCATGGATCATCATGTTGGGGACACTACCCCACAGAAGGAGATGACATGGCTGTCCTCAAACCGGGAGCCCAATTGTGTCTGGAATTGGTTCCTTCCGGTCGGTTCTTGGTCTTGCTGACTTCAACAGTGAAGCCGCGGACCCTCACGGTGAGTGGTACAGTTCTTAAAGATGTTGTGTCTGGAGTTTGTTCCTTCAGATGTTGAGATGTGTTTGGAGTTTCTTCCTTCTGGCAGGTTCATGGTCTCGCTGACTTCAGGAGTGAAGCCACAGACCTTCGCAGTGAGTGTTACAACTCTTAAAGTTGGTGTGTGTGGAGTTGCCTGTTCCTCCTGGTGGATTTGTGGTCTCGCTGGCTTCAGGACTGAAGCTGCAGACCTTCACGGTGACTGTTAATCTCATAAAGGTAGTGCGAACCCAAAGACTGAGCAGCAGCAAAATTTATTGCTAAGAACAAAAGAACAAAGCTTCCACAGGTAGAAGACGACAGGAGGAGGTTGTCGCTGCTGGCTCGGGTGGCCAGATTTTATTCCCTTATTTGGCCCCACCACATCCTGCTGATTGGTCCACTTTTCAGAGCACTGATTGTTCCATTTTACAGAGTGCTGATTGGTCCGTTTTTACAGAGTGCTGATAGGTGCGTTTACAAAGCTTTAGCCAGACACAGAGCGCTGATTGGTGTGTTTACAATCCTTTAGCTAGACAGAAAAGTTCTCCAAGTCCCCCCACCTGACCCAGAAGCCCAACTGGATTCACCTCTCACAGTGGCCCTCCTGCTCACACAACCTGCCTACCTCTTGGGAAGACACCTCCTGTTTGGACTTGCTGGTTTTTGTGCAGTCACGCAGAAAGCCCCATTTCACATGACGCTAGCTGAACTAGAAGCAGAGAGACATGTGCAACATTATACATCTTTTATAGCTAAAAGGACCAGGAAATTCTGATCCCCTGACCCTCTCAACACCCTCTCCCCGCCACCCAAAACAACCACCAGGAAAGTGTTCTGTACTTCAGTGGAAAAGGTAAATCTTGTAACACTTGGCCTTGGCCTAAGTGCTGGGTGTCCAGAGCGGATAGAGGCCCATGGCGATAGTTGTGCCAGCAGATTCCTGCTGCTAAGACCCCGGCCTTTGCGCTCTGTGGCCTGGGCTGATGGGTGGGTGGGTGCCTTTATTTGCCTGGTTGAGGAGTGCGCTCACTGGGGGCCATTTGGTTTGAAACATTTTTTGCAACTAAGGGGTGGTAAAGATGACGCTAGTTTAGCTGATTTTAAGGCTAATCAATCAGCCTTCTTTGTTTCTTTTTCTTTCTTTCTTTTTTTTTTTTTTTAGACAGAGTCTCACACAATTGCCTGGGCTGGAGTGCAGTGGTGCGATCATGGCTCACTGCAGCATCAACCTCCTGGGCTCAAGCAATTCTCCTGCCTCAGCCTCCCGAGTAGCTGGGACTATAGGTGCCCAACACTATTGCCCGGCTAATTTTTTTTGTATTTTTTGTGAAGACAGGGTTTTGCCATGTTGCTCAGGCTGGTCTCAAACTCCTGGGCCCAAGTGATCCTCCTGCCTCGTCTCCCAAAGTGCCAGATTTACAGGTGTAAGCCACCGCGCCCAGCCAAATCAGCCTTCTAAAGAGCTTAATTTTCCATCACTGACTTTGTGCTCTTTTACACAAAGGTTGCAGACTCCGATGCTGAAACCCCTTTCTGACTGGTAGCTCTAGAGTAAACAAACGCCTGGACTTTCTTCATCCCCTGAAGACAAAGAACTTGTTCATGAGCTTTTCTCCAGGCAGCTCGCGGTCTGAGCTGTCAGGAATGACGGATGAGCAGCTGCTTTTGCCGGCGCCTCCGCGGCAGCTAAGGTAGCGCTCACAGGACTGTCTACATCATAGACTCAGTGTTCAGGTGTTCAGGGAGTTATTACTGCAGCAACTCACTCTATCTTAAGGCAGACAGCCCCGGGCAAAGCGCAGCGGATAAACACAAATGACATCTTATGAAACCTAAGTTCATGTGAAATCCTAGATAATTCTGTTGTCAGAAGTGAAAATATATATTGCATTTTTCTCTAAAAATAAAAATGAATGTGATGATCTTTTTGCTCTTTGAGATCTAGATTTCGAAAATCTTTTCTTAGATGAAGAAGGAAGCCATTTCTTTGTACTATATCTTGGAAGAAGATTTTTTTAAAAGGAAAGCTGTAGGCTATATATACGGTCAGAAATTTGAAAAGATACATATATATTTATTGAAAACTAGAAATGTTTTTGAAATAATAATAAGTTTAAAAAAGGAGAACAGAGTAAAAAGTGGAAAAGCAGTTAATTACATAATACAATACATATTAGAAAGGAGGAAACCACTCCGTTTTTCTGATCCTAATCCTAGGAAAAAATTTCCTTGGAGAAATCTGCATCTTAGGCAGCTCTGGGAAGAATCCAAGGGCCCTCACTCCATCTTTAAAGAGCCCACCCTGGCATACCCTAGAGGAATTTGCTATGTTTGGGAAGTTTAAAAAGTGTTTAAGACAATGCGAATTTTGCAATGGGATTTACACATAATTAACTCATGAGTCGCTTCTTTTGTATTCCACTCTATGTCTGCTTTGTGGTTCCTGGAAGTCCCTGAAGAACCGGAGCTGAAGGTACAGGGCACACGTTTGCCCAATCCCAGGCTGGAACAATTGGTTTCAGTCCCCGCCTCTCTTGGAATGTGGTTTGGAGGTGGAGGAAGAGGAGGAGGGAGGAGGCAGGAGGCCGGTGGAGCACAGCAGAGCAAAGCAACTTCCTTCTCCAAGGGCTGGGGAGCCACGGAGTGCTCCTCTTTTTGGTCATCTCCTTTTTTGTTTTTGTTTTTGAGACAGGGTCTCGCCCTGTTGCCCAGGCTGGAGTGCTGTGGTACAATCACAGCACACTGTAGCCTCAACCTCCTGGGCTCAGGCCATTCTCTCACCTTAGCCTCCCCAGTAGCTGGGACCACAGGTATGTGCCACAGCACCTGGCTAATTTTCTTTGTCACTCCTACTTGCGTCCCTGCTGCCTTCAGAGTGGCCGCCTCTCCTTGCCTTTCTCTTGGTTTGCCTTACAGCCTCAGTTTCCCCCAGCCCCAATCCTTTATGCCCAGGCCTTTAAACCACCACAGTTAATGCAGACTTACTTTGTTTTAAACACTGAGGGTTGAATAATGGAGGAATCTTGTTTGGAGGGGAGGCTTCTCTCTAGTGGAGGGAGCTTCCCTCTGTTCTCCCAGCTCCAGGATGCCTTTCTACCAGTCCTGTGCTGTTCTCAGATTAACCGAGCAGCCTCTGGTTGGATGACTGGGTTAGGAATCCCCAATTTATTGGCAAGGTGGTGATTGGTTGACACACATTCTTGGCCAGGCGCAGTGGCTCATGCCTGTAATCCTAGCACTTTGGGAGGCTGAGGTGGGTGGATCACTTGAGGCCAGGAGTTCGAGACCAGCCTGGCCAACGTGGCAAAACCCCCTCTCTACTAAAAATACAAAAATTAGATGTGCGTGGTGGCAGGCGCCTGTAATCCCAGCTACTCCGGAGGCTGAGGCAGGAGAATCACTTGAACCCGGGAGGCGGAGGTTGCAGTGAGCCGAGATCTCGCCACTGCACTCCAGCCTGGACGACAGAACAAGACTCCATCTCAGAAAAAAACAAAAAACAAAAAACACACACCCACAAATTCTGGGTATAGTTGGTGTGGTACTGTGGGAAATAGATAGTTGGTCTCTATTTGTGTTCCTAGCACAAGCTCCTAAAGTTCTTGAAATTGTCAGCTTGATAAGAGTGTTTTTTGTGTGCTAATGAGATGACTGATGGCTGGGGGCCCCCACATAGCTTCAGGATGGGGACCAAGGCAGGATTAGAGGGTTAGAGCTTTCACTGCTCCCTCCACCACTGGGCCAATCACCAATGGCCAATGATTTGAGCAGTCATGCCTGTGTAATGAACCTGCATAAAAATCCTAAAGCTTCTGGACTGGTGAACAGGTGGCGGTGCTGGGAGGGGAGCTCTGAGACCCCCTCCCCACACCTTCCTCTATGCGTCTCTTCCATTTGGCTGTGCCTGTGTTGAATCCTTAGTGATGAACCAGTAACGCTAAGTAAACGGCTTTCTCTTTCTGTGAGACATTCTAATGAATCATTGAACCTGAGCAGAGGTTTATGGGAGCCCCCAATTTCTAGTCAGTCGGTCAGAAGTACAGGTGGCCTGGGACTTTCGACTGGTGTCTGGACTGAGGGTGGTCTCGTAGGACCGAGCCCCTCACCTGTGAAGTCTGCTGCTAACCCTGGGAAGTTAGTGTCAGGACTGAGCTGCAAAGTTGGAGACGCAGTTGGTACGTGGGAAAATAAACCACACTTTGCTGTCAGAGGCAGTGTGAGTAAAAACAGTTCAGTTGGCAATTGTATTCTTGTATTTCTTCTGTTTTAATAATTTATCATTTGTTTCATGTGATAAAACAAATGATAAATTATTTGTAATTTATTATATGTAATTAATTATTACTCAGTTAATAATGTGAATCCATCTAGAAAAAGAGTTTCTGGGCTGGGTGTGGTGGCTCATGCCTGTAATCCCAGCATTTTGGAAGGCTGAGACAGGAGGATAACTTGAGTCCAGGAGTTCAAGACCTGCCTGGGCAACATAGTGAGACCCTGTATCTGAAAAAAAAAAAAAAAAAAAAAAGAAGAGGAAGAAGAGGAAGAAGACAAAGAAGAAGGAGGAGGAGGAAGAAGAAGACGAAGAAGAAGAAGGAGGAGGAAGAGGAAGAAGAAGATGGAAGAGGAGGAGGAGGAAGAAGAAGGAGAAGAAGAAGGAGGAGGAAGAGGAAGAAGAAGATGGAAGAGGAGGAGGAGGAAGAAGAAGGAGAAGAAGAAGGAGAAGGAGGAGGAAGAGGAAGAGGAGGAGGAAGAAGAAGGAGGAGGAGGAGAAGAAGGAGAAAGAAGAAAGAAGGAAGAAGAAAAGGAGGAGAAGGTGGAGGAGAAGGAGGAGAAGGAGAAGAAGGAGAAGGAGAAGGAGAAGAAGAAGGAGTTTCTGAATGTACGTTGACCAGACCCTGGGACGTATGAGTTCTCACCAAGACACTCTACATGAGACCCGGCCTGCACCAGCCAAGCAGACTGCCCGGTTCTTCGTCATGTTGGTGTGAATACAAGGCTCGGGATACTTAAGGAACTTGCTCCAAATCACGTAGGAAATGGTAGCACTGAGATGAAAACCCAGGTCCCTGATTCCTTATATGTGTTCTTGGCACATACTGCTGCTCAGAAGAACACTGGACCAGAGGAAAGCCTGGGCTTTTTGGGAGATAAGAATTTTCCAATGATGCTTGTATCATTACCTGTGCCATACAAATTATAGACTGGTATTTTCAACCCTAAAAACACCCTCCTCTGACTCTACATCCTCCTGGGCCTAGAGAGTGAGGACCTTCCAGAGAAGCTCCTGGGGCAACAGTGATGGAAGTTGTCTGTGGGATGGGCTTGAGAACAGCCTTACAGAAATCGGCACACCCAGTGTGGTTGGTGAGAAATGGACATGTGGCCCCAACACCCCTAGAGGAACGCCCAAGTGACTTCAAGGGCTAGGGACCCGAAAAAGCCTCAGATTTGGTCAGCGAGGACAAAGAGCTTAACATTTGACAACTGGAGGCCCCAGTGGATTCTTGGACATCATCAGAGGGGCCACCGAGGTGGAGGGTCATGCTTTGGACCTGGTGGGACAGGTCAATCTTAGCAGAGGACAGAGGATTTTGGACCACTGTGTGCATCTCTGTCCAAGATGCCAAATCCACCTCCCCGAATCCAGATTCCACCCAGGATAAGGAAAGAAAGAGCAGGTAAGAGGGGAAAACCCCAAAGTGACCAGAGGCCCTGGTTACACAAAATTAGTGGAATGTAAACCAGTTGTCCAACTGACTGATTCTATAAGGTTTTCTGTTCCCAAAGGATAATGGCAACAGAGTAATGAGTCCAATTATAAAGAAATAGACTACTGTGTCAGCCAGGGTTCTCCAGAGAGACAGAACCAAGAGGATATATTTACTAGGAGATGTCTTTTGAGGAATTGGCTTATGTGATTGTAGGGGCTGCATGGTCTGAAATCTGTGGGACAGGCCAGCAGGCTGGAAACTGAGGTAGGAGTTGATGCTGGGGGGTTTTTGTTTTGTTTGTTTAGTTTTGGTTTTGGTTTGGGGATTTTTGGAGACTGGGTCTCACTCCTGTCACCCAGGCTAGAGTGCAGTGGGAGCAATCACAGCTCACTGCAGCCTTGACTTCCTGGGCTCAGGTGATTCTCCCACCTCAGCCTCCCGAGTAGCTGGGATTACAGGTGTGAGCCACCATGCTCGGCTATTTTTGTTTGTATTTTTAGTAGAGACGGACTTTTTCCATATTGCCCAGGCTGGTCTCAAAACTTCCAAGCTCAAGCAATCTTCTCTCCTTGGCCTCCCAAAGTGCAGGGATTACAGGCATGAGCCACTGTGCCTGTCCCATTTGTTTTGGGTTTTTAATTGTGGTCTTAGTCCATCCAGACTGCTATAATAAAATACCATAAACTGCGAGGCTTATCAACAATGGAAATTTATTTCTTTCAGTTCTGGAGGCTGAGAACTCTAAGGGCAAGGCAGATCTGGTGTCTGGGGAGGGCCCATGTTTGGCTCATGGGTGGCACCTTCTTGCTGCATCCTTATATGGTGGATGGGCCAAATGTGCTCCCGTGGGTCTCTTTGATAAGACCACTGATCCTGTTCATGAGGGCTCCACCCTCATGACGTAATCACCTCCCAAGGCCCCACCTCCTAAAACCATCCCCTTGGGGGTTAGGATTTCAACAGCTGAATTTTGCAGAGGACACAAACATTCTGACCACAGCAGTGATAAAATATACATAATGTAAAATTTGCAGTTTTCATCATTTTTAAATCTAATGTTTAGAAGCATTAAGTACATTCACGTTGTTGTGCAATCTTCGCCACCATCCATCTTCAGAACTTTTTCAACTTCTCCAACTGAAACTCTGTACCAAATAAACACGAACTCCCCACTTTTCTCCCCCTGTCCTGGCCCATGGTAATCACAGATGCTGCCATCTAGAGGCAGTTTTTGCTCTCTTTTTTTTTTTTTTGAGACGGAGTTTCACTCGTTGCCCAGGCTGGAGTGCAATGGCGCGATCTCGGCTCACTGCAACGTCCACCTCCCGGGTTCAAGCTATTCTCCTGCCTCAGCCTCCCGAGTAGCTAGGATTACAGGGATGCGCCACCACGTCAGGCTAATTTTGTATTTTTAGTGGAGACGGGGTTTCTCCATGTTGGTCAGGCTGGTCTCAAACTCCCGACCTTAGGTGATCCATTTTCCTTGGCCTCCCAAAGTGCTGGCATTACAGGCATGAGCCACTGCGCCTGGCCAGTTTTTGCTCCCTTTTCTTTTTCTTTCTTTCTTTTTTTTTTTTTTTTTTTTGAGACAGAGTCTCGTTCTTTCTCCAGGCTGGAGTGCAGTGGCACAATCTCAGCTCACTGCTACCTCCGCCTCCCGGGTTCAAGCAATTCTCCTGCCTCAGCCTTCCGAGTAGCTGTAACTACAGGCGCCCGCCACCACGCCCGGCTAATTTTTGTATTTTTAGTAGAGATGGGGTTTCACCATCCTGGCCAGGCTGGTCTTGAACTCCTGACCTCGTGATCCACCCACCTCGAGCTCCCAAAGTGTTGGGATTACAGGTGTGAGCCACCGTGCCCAGCCTTAGTTTTTGCTCGTAAGACCTCCCAACTCATTGCGCAAGGCCCACCCACATTATTGAGGGTAATCTCCAGTATTTCAAGCCAATTGGTTGTAGATGCGACCTACCTCCACCAAACACTTCAAAGCAACACTCGATTCATGTTTGATTAAATAACTGGGTACTACAGCTGGCCAGGCTGACACATAAAACCAACTACCGCAAAGACATATTTTTTGCTCATCCAAGTTGGTGATTCTTTTAAAATTCACACCTGATACAGAGGTATGTGTATAATCATCACACATTTCAACTCTTCTAACTTGAATCCAAGGTGGAGGCACTTACACCGCCATCTGAGGGGAAGCCCCCCATAATATTTGCCATTAGATCTCTGCCCCTCCCCTCTTACTTCCTCTGGGCCTGTGTTTTCTCTCCACAGGCAAGAGAAAGAAGGAGCAGGCACCTAGGAACAGCCAGACCCACGTGCCCTTCCTTCTTCACCAGACCTGGGGCAATGCTCTATACATCTTGCCTTTTTTTTTTTTTGACACTGAGTTTTCCTCTTGTTGCCCATGCTGGAGTGCAATGGTACAATCTCGGCTCACTGCAACCTCCACCTCCCAGGTTCAAGTGATTCTCCTGCCTCAGCCTCCCGAGTAACTGGGATTACAGGCAGCCGCCACCACACCCAGCTAATTATTGCATATTTAGTAGAGATGGACTTTCTCCGTGTTGGCCAGGCTGGTCTTGAACTCCTGACCTCAGGGGATCCACACACCTTGGCCTCCCAAAGTGCTGAGATTACAGGTATGAGCCACCGAGCCCAGCCTACCCCTCCTGCCTTTGATTCCTTGTCCTCGTATGAAAAATGGGGTTGCTTCTATTTGATCATCCTTGTCAGTGTTTCTGCCTCAGCTTACAAACAGCTGGTGACATCCTCTATCCTAACAAGGATGGTGCCCATCCTCCATCCCATCACCCTGCTCCCGCTAATGTCACCTGCTCCGGCTCATGTCACCTGCCAGCTTCTCCTTCCTCCTGCTGCTCCGTGGCTTGAAAGCAGCATCTGCCATTGCTGGGCTCTGTCTCCACCTCCCTTTCACTTCTCAGGCCCCGTGGTGGTGGGGAGGTGCTCAGGTTTGGGGGTGGCCTCTCATCTCTAAAGCCCATGGCTCCTTCTTGGACCCCTCCTGCTTGACGTCCCTGTGATATCTGATGTCCCCCTCCTCGAGCCCTGTCTCCCCTGCATTCTTTCCTGGCTCTGTGACCATTGCCACTTTCTCCTGCCTCCATTTCTTCTTTTCCTTTTCCCTGCCTCTTAAAGGTGGATGTTCCCAAGGTGTCCCCTTTAGCCCTCTACAGTTCTGCTGTTGTCTGCTCTTCCTGGGCAGTCTCATGGTTCTACTTGACCAACACACTGATTGCTTTCAGATCTGTGTCTCTAGACCTGGTCTCTCTCCTCTCCTGGACTCCTCTTCCTACGTAGCTCTCCGCTGCCTGCTGATGCCGAGCTCCACCTGCACATCCCTCGGGAGCCTCAGAGTCACTCTGTAGTGAGACGTGCTGTCATTATCCTCCTTGTCCTAGGCAGAAACCTCTGCCCCTTGGGCTCCTGGACTCAGTCATCAGTGTGCACCGGTCGCTCATCTAGAGACCATTTGGGCCTTCTCTATTTCCCTTACACTCTCAACTAATGAGTCATCAAGTTTACTGATTCTTCCACCTGAACAGCACCAGGACCTTCCCCGTCCCTCCCTCCACTGGTGCCCAAGTCCAAGCTTTCCTGTCCCTCCTGTGATATTACGACAGCCACCTGGCTGTTCTTCCTGCCTCCAGCCTTCCATAAAAGCATTTGTGATGACATTTCTTCCATGCAGAGACCTTTTTTTAATAATCATAAAATAGGGAGTACTCTTTATTATCAATTCTTTTTAACATAAACAGTAAAATTTTATTGGAAATGTATCTTTTTTTTCTTCCTGCTTAGACCTTTGATGTCCCCTCCCCATTGCCTGGAGGACCAAGTCCAAGCCCTTTAGCATGACCTCCAAGACCGTGGAATTCCCATGGTACCTTCCCTCTTGGGGCTCCTTTCATTAACCCAGGGCTTGCAACTATGGGTCTCGGCCTGTTTAAGAAAAAAAAAACCCAAAGAGTTAGAAAATTGAGATGTATTTCATATGTCATAGAATTCTCAATTTTTTTTTTTTTTTTTTGAGACAGGGTCTTGCTCTGCTGCCCAGGCTGGAGTGCAGTGGTGCAATCATAGCTCACTAAGCCTCAACCTCAAGAGATCCTCCCACCTCAGCCTCCCAGGTAGCTGGGACTACAGGCAAATGCCATGACACCTAGCTAATTTTTTTTTTTGTATTTTTTGTAGAGACGGGATTTCGCCATATTGCCCAGGCTGGTCTCAAACTCCTGGGTCAAGTGATTCTCCTGCCTTGGCTTCCCAAAGTGCTGAGATTATAAGCGTGAGCCACCATGCCCACACTTTTACTCTATTTTGTTATGCTTTTGAAGTGTGTAATTTAGTGGCTTTTAGTATATTCATGGAGCTGTGCAACTATCATCACTATCTAATTGCAGAACATTTCATCACCCCAGAAGGAAATGCTGTACCCACTGGCAGCCACCCTACCTATTTTCTGCCTCTGTAGATCTGCATATTCTGGACATGTGGTATAAATGGAATTATATAATATGTAGTCTTTTTTTTTTTTTTTGAGACAGAGTCTTGCTCTGTCACCCAGGCTGGAGTGCATGGCGCGATCTTGGCTCACTGCAAGCTCTGCCTTCTGGGTTTATGCCATTCTCCTGCCTCAGCCTCCCGAGTAGCTGGGACTACTGGCACCCGCCACCACGCCCGGCTAATTTTTTTGTATTTTTTTTAGTAGAGACGGGGTTTCACTGTGTTAGCCAGGAAGGTCTCAATCTCCTGACCTCGTGATCCGCCTGCTTCGGCCTCCCAAAGTGCTGGGATTACAGGCGTGAGCCACCACGCCCGGCAACATGTACTCTTTTGTGACTGACTGATTTCACTCAGCGTAATGTTTCAATGTTCATCCATGTGATAGCATGTGTCAGCATTGCATTTTCTTGTTGAGTGATATTCCATTGTATAGATATGCTACACTTTGTCTATGTATTCATCAGTTCATAGACATTTGGGTTGTTTCTAGTTTTTGTCAGCCATCCCTTTGAATGCCAGCGTCCATTCAACCACCTGGCTGGCCAAGCAGGCCCCATCTTCCTCCAGCCTGGAGAGCTCCCTCCCTGGTGATGACATTTGGATGCTGTCGTTCCTAAACTGACAGCACCGCGTGTGATGGCATGTGCACCCTGTGGTAGTCATTAGAATTCTTTAACAAATTGTCATGGCCCTTTTTTTCTCTTTTTTTTTTTTTTTGGCAGTGTCTTGCTCCGTCACCCAGGCTCAAGTGCAATGGCACAATCGTGGCTCAGTGCAGCCTCAAACTCCTGGGCTCAAGTGATTCTCGTACTTCAGCCTACTGAGTAGAAAGGTAAGACTACAGCCATGTGCCATCCCATGCAGCTCAATTTTTTTTTGAGATGGAGTCTTGCTGTGTCACCCAGGCTGTAGTGCAGTGGCTCAATCTCGGCTCACTGCAACCTCCACCTCCCGGGTTCAAGCGATTCTTCTGCCTCAGCCTCCGGAGTAGCTGGGACTACAGGCATGTGCCACCACACCTGGCTAATTTTTTGTATTTTTAGTAGAGACAGGGTTTCACCATGTTAGCCAGGATGGCCTCAATCTCCTGACCATGTGATCTGCCTGCCTCAGCCTCCCAGCTGATTTTTTTTATTTTGTAGAGACGAGGTCTCGCTTTGTTGCCCAGGCTGGTCTTGAACTCCTCCCCTCGAGCGATCCTCCTGCCTCGGCCTCTCAAAGCCTGCTGGGGAGTACAGGCACGAGCCACTGTGCCCAGCTGGGGCTCTTCTCTTTCTAAGTTTTCATAGAATCGTACTCTCCCATCCCCTTTATGGTTGGGGTGGCCATTTGACTTACTTTGACCAATGCAATCTGAGTGCAAGTGATGTCTGTCACTTGGGTGGAAGCTTGCTATGATTTGGCTCTGTGTCCCCACCCAAATCTCATCTCGAATTGTAATCCCCAGGTGTCAGGGGAGGGACCTGGTGGGAGGTGATTGGATCATGGGGCGGTGTCCCCCATGCTGTTCTCATGGGAGTGAGGGAGTTCTCACGAGATTTGATGGTTTTATGATGGCAGTTCCCCTCCCCCACCCCCCACTCTTTCCTCCCTCCTGCCACCTTGTGGAGAAGGTGCCTGCTTCTCCTTCAGCTTCCACCATGATTGTAAGTTTCCTGAGGCCTCCCCAGCCATGTGGAACTGTGAGTCAATTAAACCTCTGTCCTTTATAAATTATCCAGTCTCGGGCATTTTGTTAATAGCAGTGTGAGAACAGTCGAATACAAAGCTCTAAGAGCCAGCGTGTGTTTTGTCCTGTTTCTTCCCCATGCTGCAGTGGCTGTGGGAGTGTATGACAGATAGAGCCTCCCTCTGCCTGGATGACTCTGCCCATGAGAACTTTCTGGATCATATTGGACAGACCGTGTAGAGCTTGAAGGTTGTGTGGGCCCATGCCTGATCTAGCTTGTCTAACTGACAGTTCTATGGGAGTTCACTCAGCACAGGATCTGGAGTGGCTGCTGCAGGGCGTGGGGTTCACCCAGGACCTGAGGATGAGGGGACGGGGTAGGCAGAGGGCGGAGGAAGGGTGGGGGCCAGAAACAATTAGAGTCAGGTACCTGCCGCCCCCTGGAAAACTTTAACTGAGATGGCTATTTGTAAAGACTACAATCCCACTCAGCTTTTCTTCCAGGGGTAAAACTGCTTCAAGAGTAACCATTACTCAATCTACCTCTCCAGGGAGATACTCCATTATTGAGCATTTTATTATAGTTCTTGGGTGAATTTGGATTTCTCACTCTCTGTCTTATGTTTCTTTGAAGTGAAACCAGCAGTAACATATCCCTGCTCTTTTTGGATCACACAATGATCCAATTCTGGTGCGCAAGTGAGAGAAAAGGAAAAGACAGCTGGTGTGTTTTTGGCACGACTCCAGTGTAGCGATGGCCAAGGCCTCTCGGAGGGAATTATGTTCTTGTCCAAAGAGCCACCTTTGAGAAGGGGGTGATGGTGTCACCCTGTCTATCTTATGCACGTCCAAGTGCTCACCCATGAAGCTGGACTAGAGATTGAAAAGCACTCCACGCCTGGGCATGGTGGCTCATGACTGTAATCCCAACACTTTGGGAGACTGAGGCGCGTGGATTACTTGAGTCCAGGAGTTTGAGACAAGCCTGGGAAAATGGCGAAACCCTGTCTCTATTTAAATCATTATTTATACATATAAAATAAAAAAGCACTCCACTTCCCTTTATTGCTGGAGATCACACTGGTTTTGGTAATTTTCATTGTCTCACTCTTTAGAAGTAATGACATGAATTATTTTAGTGCCAGTGCGAGTTAATTTACCAGCATGGTTTCAGCATTAAGGCGTGGACTGAATTTCAGGAAAATGCTTGTGATTAGCATCGCTTATTGCTATTTTACTTGAAGCTAAAAGATAAATCAGAGAAACAATATCCCAGTAAGGGCCCCCAGCAGGCAGTCCATCCTGACGATGACAGAGGGAGAGGAGGAACAATGGCTACACTTTACTCTGAAGTGGCTACATCACCTTTTTCTGGGCCAAGAAGCCCAGGTGCAGATGTTTTCTCTGCAGGGAGTGTGCTGAGCTGGGTTTTATGGGCTGCAAACTCCTATCAGAAGTTGATAAAGTTCTGGGCCATTGGTTCTTGGCTGATTGGAGAAGCATTTCATAAGCTTAGAGTGTGAAATACCTAGAGATGAGTCATCCATATGGGCCAGTTCCCTTAAAAAAAAAAAAAAAAAAAAAAAAAAAGTCTCTACTGTTGTAAACACACACACACACCTTAAACTTTATCAGGGTCTCAAGTAAGTGATGAAATTGGATGTGAGTGGTGGCTCACCCCTGTAATCTCAGCACTTTGGGAGGCCGAGGTGGGTGGATTGCCTGAGGTCAGGCGTTTGAGACCAGCCTGGCCAACATGGTGAAACCCCGTCTCTACTAAAAATGCAAAAATTAGCTGGGCGTGGTGGCACACACCTGTAGTCCCAGATACTCAGGAGGCTGAGGTGGGAGAATCGCTTGAACCTGGGAGGTGGAGGCTGCAGTGAGCCCCGATGGTACCACTGCACTCCAGCCTGGGTGACACAGCGAAACTCTGTCTAAAAAAGAAAAAGAGACAGACTCAGATAATGTGTGGACAAGCCCTTCCCAAATTACAACCAGAAAGTGAAATCTGACAGAAGGGAAGAACAGGGCAGCCCTGGGGGCTTCCAGTCATTGGAAGAGACCGAGGCTGCATGCACATGGGGACCCTGTTGACAGCAGCCCCTGCCTGCCATGCTGAGACCCTGCGTGTGTGAGCATCCCCAGCTTGGTGGCTGAGCCATCTCCTTGTACCCCAACCACAACCTCCTCTGTGGCTCCAGTCACATCCTGTCCCTTCAGAAGGCCACTCACAGGACACGCCCTTTTTGTGGTGACTGGCCACCTTATTCATGAAGGGATGACTGAGGACATGACTGAGGTGTAGCAGAGTCAAGCTACACCGTGAGTGTCTGTGGGCACTGCAATACCTTGGAGTTGCTGGACTCCTGAACATTTTCTAAATCATCTTTCACAGCCGTCCATCTTCTGCCACATGGATTCCAGTTTCCATCGTGAGAAAGGGGTTCAATGAGCCATGGCATTTTCCACCAGAGGGTCAGCATCTGGGACTCTGTTATTTTTCCTTTTGAGGCCCAGTTTTCATGAAAACAAATAAAACTTACAGCTCTTAAAAATACCTAGAATGGGCCAGGCGCGGTGGCTCATGCCTGTAATCCCAGCATTTTGGGAGACCAAGGCAGGTGGATCACGAGGTCAGGAGCTCAAGACCAGCCTGACCAACATGGAGAAACCCTGTCTCTACTAAAAATACAAAAATTATGCGGGGAACAGTGGCTCACGCCTGTAATCCCAGCACTTTGGGAGGCCAAGGTGGGCGGATCAAGAGGTCAGGAGTTCGAGACCAGCCTGACCAACATGGTGAAACCCCATCTCTACTAAAACACAAAAATTAGCTGGATATGGTGGTGCACGCCTGTAATCCCAGCTACTTGGGAGGCTGAGGCAGGAGAATCGCTTCAATCTGGGAGGTGGAGGTTGCAGTGAGCTATCGCCCCACTGAACTCTACCCTGGGCAACAGAGCGAGACACCATCTCAAACAAAAACAAAAACAAAAATGAGCCGGGTGTGGTGGCACATGCTTGCAATCCCAGCTATTTGGGAAGCTGAGTGGGGAGAATCTCACTTGAACCTGGGAGGCAGAGGTTGCGGTGAGTCAAGATCACACCACTGCACTCCAGCCCGGCCAATAAGAGTAAAACTCCGTCTCAAAAAAATAAAAAACAAGAAAAACCTAGGGTAGGCCGGGCATGGTGGCTCATGCCTGTAATCCCAGCACTTTGGGAGGCCGAGGCAGGGGGATCACTTGAGGTCAAGAGTTTGACACCAGCCTGGCCAACATGGTAAAACCCCACCTCTACTAAAAATACAAAAATTAGCTGGACATGGTAGCAGGCGTCTGTAATCCTAGCTACTCAGGAGGCTGGGGCAGGAGCATCACTTGAACCTGGGAGGTGAAGTTTGCAGCTAGCTGAGATCGCGCCACTGCACTCCAGCCTGGACCACAACAACAGCAACAACACAATACCTAGGATGCAGCACTCTTCATGGATTTAATCTAATTATCATGTGAGATAAGTCAATGATCATGAATTGTACGGGTAAAGAAAATGAGTCACAATGAGACCATTGGTGATGGGTCAGAAGGGGCCCCCTGGTTTCACCCTCCACTGCCCTGGGGGGTCCACGCTTCCCCGTGAGCTGTGGCTGGGTGATGCTGCCCTCAAAGGCAAGCTGTCATGGGCTTTCCCCACTCCGACCCTGAAATTTCCCCCATTTGTCTGAGCTATGGCCACCTTACTGGCTCAGAAGTCAGGCTACAATACTGCAATGGAACCGGGTGATGAAGTGTCATAAATAATTAATACAAATTCTGCCAACAAGTTTGGGGTTAACAGCCAATCTTAAAATGGGTAAGAGAAAGAAAGGGAGAGGGAGGGAGAAAGGAGAGGGAAGAGAGAGAGAGAGAGAGAGACAAAGAAAAAGAGAGAGATTTTCTGGCATTCATCCAGTGAGACAGGATGTTCTGCAGAGCAAAGATCACGTGACCACACAGTGCGAACAAACAGATGGTGTATCATTAACAAACTGCAATGCTGCATTTCCTAGTCTCTCCAGGGTGTCAGTGACCCAGGCAATTTAATTAAAAACATTAAAAAAAAAAGTGACAAGGGCCAAAGTTTCATCCTGTTTAAATTCAACCTCATCAAAAAAGTGGAGGGGCTGTCCCTTCCATGAAACGTCCACATATGAGGCCCTCAAGGAAGTGGCACCAACGTGTAGGTCAGTGGCACAGTCAGGCCTCTGGTCAGTGGCCACTGATCCAGAAATGCCCTGGCCAGGGCATGGCCAGGGCAGGGGCAGCTCCAGGACAGAGACCAGCTCCCCTCCCATCAGCCTTCTGGGGAGACAGGACAGGCAAGCAGCAGGGAGCTCAGTGGGTTTTATGGACCAGGCTGTGTACACAGTTTGTCCTGAGTACAAACAAGCAGGTGGCCAGTCTCACCTTTGTTCTAAGAAGTGGGATCCAGGCAGGCCAGGAGGCCCAGAGAGTAGCTGTCAGGAGACACTGGGGCCCAACCAGGTCCTCTCCCACTGCATGAGCGGGGCAGGAGCTCGGACACTCTTGGACACTCAGCACTGTCCTCGCTTGAACCTCCCCGGTAATGGCAGCATAAAGTGATGGTCAAGGGGCGTCCGGTTGGGACTCAAGAAGCTTATTCCCAAATCCCTGCCCCACAGTCCACCAGTGACAGACACTGTGCTGAAGTTAGCCTCCACATGCTCACCTGTAGAATTGTGACAACATGGCAAGGGCAGGTGAAGGCCCCAGGATAGTGCCTGGCCATTGGGAGTGCTCTGTCGTACCGGTGTGCATGGGCATGGGGCTGTCCAGAATCGAGCTGTTTTTTTGAGTTGGAGTCTTGCTCTGTAGCCCAGGCTGGAGTGCAGTGGTTCACTGCAACCTCTGCCTCCCAGGTTCATGTGATTCTCCTGCCTCCACCTCCCGAGTAGCTGGGATTACAGGTGCCCAACACCATGCCCAGCTAATTTTTGTATATTTAGTAGAGATGGGGTTTCACCATGTTGGCCAGGCTGGTCTCAAACTCTTTTTTTTTTTTTTTTTTTTTTGAGACAGAGTCTTGCTCTGTTGCCCAGGCTGGAGTGCAGTGGCGCAATCTCAGCTCACTGCAAGCTCCACCTCCCAGGTTCACGCCATTCTCCTGCCTCAGCCTCCCGAGTAGCTGGGACTACAGGCATCTACCACCATGCCCTGCTAATTTTTTTTGTATATTTAGTAGAGACGGGGTTTCAATGTGTTAGCCAGGATGGTCTCGATCTCCTGACCTCATGATCCATCCGCCACGGCCTCCCAAAGTGCTGGGATCCCAGAACTTTGGGAGGCTGAGGCAAGCAGATCACTTGAGTCCAGGAGTTCAAGACCAGCCTGGCCAACATGGTGAAACCCTGTCTCTACTAAAAATATAAAAATTAGCCAGGCATGGTGGTGCAGGCCTGTAATCCCAGCTACTCGGGAGGGTGAGGCAGGAAAATCACTTGAACCTGGGAGGCAGGGTTGCAGTGAGCTGAGATCGTGCCACTACACTACAGCCTGGGTGACAGAGCGAGACTCTATCTCAAAAGAAAAAAAAGAAAAAAAAAAAAAGAATTCAGCCAGAGTAGCATACAGGTATCAACCAACTACTATACAAACTATACAAATACTTGGCTCTCTGAGAGATGCCAAAAAACAGTATTTTGCCTGATCCATGTGCTCAACAAAGTTAATCTTGTTGGCGACATTGGACCTCAATACCAGAAACAAGAATGATGCCGGGAGGTTAACAGCAAGTGCTTCCCAAAGGCCTTGCCCTGCCGAGCCTCTGTGTGCTTGCCAATGCCAGGGCTGGTGTTCTATCCGGGATGTCTGCTGCCAGTTTGTCTGTAAAAATCTTCTCTCTCTTTTAAGTACCACTTCTTGCAAGAATCTAAATTTTCCTTGTCCTTAGGTGACCACTTGCTTTCCAAGTTTTTAAAAATATATTTTCTGATATTTACAAAATATTGAATGTAACATATATGTTAATAATTAACTAACATATGTTAATAAAAGTATAATAATAATAAATCCTTAAACCCAGCAAGCAAACCAATAGCTAGAACATCACTAATAACTTCATCTACCTATGGGACCCCTCCTTCTCCCTATCTACTTCCCCTCTAAGGGCAAGATGGCAACCCCCTGTTCCTATGCCTGTAGTCCCAGGTACTCAGGATGCTGAGGTGGGAGGATCATTTGAGCCCAGCAGGGCAAGGCTGCAGTGAGCCGAGATCGCACCACTGCACTCCAGTGTGGGCGACAGAGTGAGGACCCTGGCTCAAAGAAAAAAAAATGGGGGGACTTGGTGCAGTGGCTCATGCCTGTAATCCCAGCACTTTGGGAGGCTGAGGCAGGCGGATCACCATCTCTGCTAAAAATACAAAAATTAGTCAGGTGTGGTGTCATGCACCTGTAATCCCAGCTACTTGGGAGGCTGAGGCAGGAGAATTGCTTGAACCCAGGAGGCAGAGGTTGCAGTGAGCCAAGATCGTGCCACCACACTCCAGCCTGGGCAACACAGCAAGACCCTGTCTCAAAAAAAAAAAAAAAAAAAATTTAAAGCCTGGGTGTTGTGGCTCCCAGGACTTTGGGAGGCTGAGGCAGATGGATCTCTTGAGCCCAGGAGTATGAGTATGGGTAACATAGAGGGACCCTGTCTCTAGAAAAAAATAGAAAAAACTTGTCTGAGTGTGGTGGCGCGTGCCTGTAGTCCCAGCTAACTCAGGAGGCTGAGGTGGGAGGATCACCTGAGCCCAGGAAGTCGAGGCATGGTGGGGCCACTGCACTTCAGCCTGTACAATAGAGCAAGACCTTACCTCAAAACAACCCAAACAAACAAAAAACCTTTGTGTTATCATGTTATAAAAAACCTTTGTGTCATCATTTTGTTATGTTACATAATTTCTTTCCAAATGCTCTTTTTTATTAAGTATCATTTAGATACAAAAAATGCATAGATTTTAAGCATATAGTTTGATGAGTTTGGGAAAATATTTACACCTATGGAACCACTACTCCATTGAAAATATGTATCAGCGGGGCACAGTGGCTCACACCTGTAATCCCAGCACTTTTCCCAGGCAGGCAGACCACGAGGTCAGGAGTTCGAGACCAGCCTGGCCAACATAGTAAAACCCTGTCTTTACTAAAAATACAAAAATTAGCCAGATGCGGTGGCACCCACCTGTAGTCCCAACTACTCAGGAGGCTGCGGCAGGAGAATCGCTTGAACCCAGGAGGCAGAGGTTGCAGTGAGCCAAGATGGCACCATTGCACTCCAGCCTGGGTGACAGAGCAAGACTCTGTCTCAAAAATATATGTATATATCATTTCAGGCTGGGTGCAGTGGCTCACCCCTGTAATCCCAGCACTTTGGGGAGCCAAGGTGGGAAGATCACTTGAGTCCAGGAGTTCAATACAGGCGGGGCAACATAGTGAAACTTCATCTCTACTAAAAATTTAAAAAAAAATTAGCCAGGCCTGGTGGTGCACACCTGTGGCCCCAGCTACCAGGAAGGCTGAAGTGGAAGGTTCACTTGAGCCTGGGAGATGGAGACTGCAGTGAGCCGTGACCATGCCTCTGCACTCCAGCCTAGGTGACAAAGCAAGACCCCGTCTCAAAAAAAAAAAAATTTCCGTCACCCCAGAAAGTCCTCTGTATCCCTGTCAATCAACACCTTCTCCTCTGCCAGAGGCAACCACCATTCTGTTTTCTGTCTCCATAAATTCGTTTTGCCTGTTTTAGAATTTCATATAAATGGAATCACACAATATTTACTGTTTTGTGTCTAGTTTTTGTTGTTTTTCACCATAATGTTTTTGAGATTCATCCATGTTATTGAGAATACCAACAGTTATTTTTTTCTGTTGTGGAGTAGTATTTTACTGTATACTTTATTTACTTGTTTATTTGCTGATAAGTATGTAGGTTGTTTTCAGTTTGAGGCTTTTTTTTTTGAGACAAGGTCTTACTCTGTCATCCAGGCTGGAGTGCAGTGGTGTGATCATGGCTCACTGCATACTACAGCCCTGACCTCTCTGGCTCAAGCAATCCTCCCAGGTTACCCTCCCAAAGTGCTGGGATTACAGGTGTGCGCCACCATGCCTGGCCACAGGCTTTTAAGAATCATGTTACGGTGAATATCCGTTTTGTGAAAATCATTTTAAAAATAAGTGTAAGCTGGGCTCGATGGCTCACGCCTGTAATCCCAGCACTTTGGGAGGCCGAGGCAGGCAGATAACAAGGTCAGGAGTTCAACACATAGTGAAACCCCATCTCTACTAAAAATACAAAAAGTTGGCATGGTGGCAGGCCCCTGTAATCCCAGCTACTCGGGAGGCTGAGGCAGGAGAATTGCTTGAACCTGGGAGGCGGAGGTTGCAGTGAGCCGAGATGGTGCCACTGCACTCCAGCCCAGGCAACAGTGCAAACTCTGTCTCAAAAAAAAAAAAAGTGGCCGGGCGTGGTGGCTCATGCCTGTAATCCCAGCACTTAGGGAGGCACAGGTGGGTAGATCACGAGGTCAGGAGTTCGAGACCAGCCTGATCAAGATGGTGAAACCCCGTCTCTACCAAAAATAATGAAAATTAGCCAGGCATGGTGGTGGGCGCCTGTAATCCCAGTTACTTGGGAGGTTGAGGCAGGAGAATCGCTTGAGCCCGGGAGGCAGAGGTTTCAGTGAGCCCAGATTGCACCACTGCACTCCAGCCTGGGCGACAGAGTGAGACTCTGTCTCAAAAAAAAAAAAGTTTATAGAGAGAGTGTTATCTGAAATGCATGCTTATTACTTAGTTTTGTCTGGTTTTGAGCCCTGTGGAAATGGCATCGTGTTGGCCTATTCTTCTAGGACTTTTCCCCCCTAGTTTGCATTTTGTTTCCAGATTTAATCTATGTTATTACACGGCAGCTGATGTTTTAATGTGGCCCTTACAGGCAGCCATCTTTCTAAACTGTCTATTTTAAGTAATATATCTACATATTCTTTTGGTTTTATATAAAGAAAATTATATCATCTACAAATAACAACTGTCTTGTTTCTTCCTTTCTAATCTTTGTGTTTTGAATTTATTTTTCTTATCATTATCTTGAATGCCAGTATTTTGGGAACAGCAGCTATATAGTAGTATTCTCGTCTTGCATCCTAATCTTAAAGGGAAACTTCAGATGTTTTAAAATTTATATTGTTGGCCAGGCGTAGTGGCTTACACCTGTAATCCCAGCACTTTTGGAGGCTGAGGCGAGCAGATCACCTGAGGGTCAGGAGTTGGAGACCAACCTGGCCAACATGGTGAAACCCCGTCTCTACTAAAAATACAAAATTATCTGGGCGTGGTGGCTCACACCTGTAATCCCAGCTACTTCGGAGGCTGAGACAGGAGAATCTCTTGAATCTGGTAGGTGGAGGTCGCAGTGAGCCAAGATCACACTGCTGCACTCCAGCCTGTGCAAAAAGAGTGAAACTCCATCTCAAAAAATAAATAAATAAATAAATAAATAAATAATTAATTAATTAATTAATCAATTAAAAGTTATATTGTTGTTTGTGTATATTCTCTTTATCAGGTTAAAGTTTTCTTTTAGTCTACTAAAGTTTTTTGTGGGTTTTTTAATTAAAATGAGTAGGAAATTTTATCAACACTTTTTCTGCATCCATTGAGATTATTAAATCTGTTGATTTATTGAATTTGCTGACTTCTCAATCTATTGCTCCAGTGAATGAGTGCCCGGAGTTACTTAAATTCGAGATTAAGGGCAGGCACAGTCCTTCAGACTACCATGTCAGCCCGAGACTTCTGACATCATCAGTTCAGGGGCCCCAGGGCCATTCTCAGACCAACCAGCTACAAATTCTGGGGTCTGAACTCCCTCAGGTTCACTAGAACGATGCATGAACTCGGGAAAGTGCTGTACTTACTATTACAGTTTTGTTATAGCAAAAGGATAAAAACCGAACCAGCTCACAGAAGAGATGCAAAGGCAAGAATCTGGAATTGGGAGGTTTTCAAACAGACAGCTTTTGTGTCCTCAGGGATGCAATCGCCTCTTTGCATCAATGTGTGACAACATGCAGGGCATTGCCAACCCAGGACACCCACCTAAACTTCAGTGTCCAGCATTTTGATTGAGGCTTCATTATATAGGCATGAATGATTGAGTTACTGCTCATGTGGTTGATCTCAATCTTCAACAATGTACATGCCCCTCTCCCTCTCCCTGCCAAGATCTGGCTGATTTCAGTGGCCCAAAGCCCTAATCCTCTAATCATATGATTGGCCTTCCTGGCATGGTCAGCCTCCACCCTGAATCATTTCATTAGCATGAACTATATGGTGCCATCCAAAGGGTCCACTATGAGTCACCTCATTAGCATAAACTAGCAGGAGTGGCCAAAAAAGCCCACCATGAGTAACGAAGACACTCTTATTACTCAGGAAATTTGAAGGGTTTAGAGGTTAACTCTCAGGTGGTGAGACAAAGACCAGACCTATCTTTGAGTATAGTTAATTCTTCATGACATATACAGATTTTATGATATCTATCCATCCTTGCATTCCAGGAATAATATGACATTATCTTTTTAAAACATGGCTAGATCTATTTTGCTAATAGTTAAAAGGACTTTGCACCTATGTTTGTGAATGAGCTTGGCTTATGATTTTTCTTTTATTGATCTTGCCTGGTTTTTAAATTAAAATTATACTGAGCTCATAGAATGAGTTGGAGGGTGTTCTCTTTCTTTCTGTGTGCTGGAAGAATTTTTGTTAGATTGGAATATTTGTCTCATGGAAGTTTTGAGGAATTCACTTGTAAAACCCTCAGAGCCTGTGTGTTTTGTTGTGGCAAGATTTTTAATATTATTTTAATTTCTTTAATAATTGTAGGACTATTCAAGCTTTCTATTTCTTCTTCAGTCAGCATGATTATATTTTTCTAGAAATTTGTCTATTTCATCTAATTTTCAAATATATCAGCATAAAACTCTTTATTCCTTTATTTTTAAAATCTCTGCTGTATTTGTAGTTAAAAATGTTCTGCTGAGTTTGTAGTTAAATATTTGTACCTTTTTTTTTTTTAATCAATATAGCACGAGAGATAGGTCTATTTTATTAGTCTTTTCAAAGGGCCAGCATATGGCTTTGTTGATTTTATCTACTGTATGGTATTATTCTCCCTATTAATTACCTGCTCTTTTTTATTACCTTCTCCCTTTCCTTTATTTGGATTTATGTTTTCCCCCCATTGCTTTGTTAGTTGAAGTTAACTTATTACTTTTCAGGCTGTATCCTTTGCAAATATATGTATTTAAAACTATGCATTTCCCTCTGAGTGCAGCTTTCACTGTAACATGCTAGTTCTAAATAATATTTTAAAAATTATTGTTCTGAGTATTTCTAGATTTGTATTATTTGAGCCATGAATTATTTAGAATTCTGTTTTTAAATTTCAATACACAAGAACTTCATAATTTATCTTTTTGCTATTGACTTCTACTTAATCACATTTTGTTTAAAGAATGTGGTGGATGTGATACTAATTTTTTGAAATTTGTTGAGATGTGCTTTATGATCTCAGATCTGATTAATTTTTGTAACCATTCCATGTGTCCTTAAGAAGAATGGGCCAGGCGCAGTGGCTCATGACCATAATCCCAGGACTTTGGGAGACCGAGACAGGCAGATCACGAGGTCAGGAGATCGAGACCATCCTGGCTAACACGGTGAAACCCTGTCTCTACTAAAAATACAAAAATTAGCCAGGCATGGTGGCGGGCATGTGTAATCCTAGCTACTCGGAAGACTGAGGCAGGAGAATCACTGGAACCCAGGAGGCAGAGGTTGCAGTGAGCTGAGATTGCGCCATGGCACTCCAGCCTGGGTGACAGAGCAAGACTGCATCTCAAAAAAAAAAAAAGAAGAATGGATATTCTCTAATGATTGCTTTTCGGGTTTTATATATGTTCATTACATCAAAGTTGTTAATCAAATTGTTTAAATATATTTATTTATTTATTTATTATTATTATTTTTTTTGAGATGGAGTCTTGCTCTTGTCATCCAGGCTGGAGTGCAATGGCATGATCTAAGCTCACTGCAACCTCTGCCTCTTGGGTTCAAGCGATTCTCCTGCTTCAGCCTCCTTAGTAGCCAGGATTACAGGTGCCTGCCACCACACTTGGCTAATTTTTTTGTATTTTTAGTAGAGATGGGGTTTCACCATATTGGCCAGGCTGGTCTTGAACTCCTGACCTCTGGTGATCCACCCCCCTCAGCCTCCCAAAGTGCTGGGATTACAGGTGTGAGCCACTGTGCCCGGCCTATTTATTGATTCTTTTTTGCTGTTTGACCTACCAATTATTGAGAAAAAACATTGGTGGATTTGTCAATTTCTATTCTTTTTTTTTTTTTTTAAAGACAGATTCTCACTCTGTTGCCCAGACTGGAGTGCAGTGGTACGATCTCGTCTCACCGCAGCCTCCACCTCCTGGCGAGGTGGAAGGTTCCCGGCTGGAACCTTCCATCAATTCTCCTGCCTCAGCCTCCCAGGTAGCTGGGATTACAGGCATGCACTACCACACCTGGCTAATTTTTGCATTTTTAGTAGAGATGGGGTTTCACCATGTTGGCCAGGCTGGTCTTGAACTCCTGACCTCAGGTGATCTGCCAGCCTTAGCCTCCCAAAGTGCTAGTATTACAGGTGTGAGCCACCGTGCCTGGCCTCTATTACTTTTTTATGTATATGGTGTGGGACATTTTTATTAGGTGCACATACATTTAGAATTATTATGTCTTCTTAGTGCCATGAAAATTTCATTTTTATATAGGAACCTTTTCTGTCTTAGAGTCCTTGTGTGTGTGTCATACTGATGTAGTTATGCCAGTTCTCTTTTGCTTAATATATTTTTGGTGTCTTTTCCCCACGTTTTGCTTTCAACTTTTCCATGTCCTTTTGCTTTAGATGTCTCCCTAACAGGGTTTATCCAAGGATGATAATGTCTGCTTTTTAACTCAATGAGTTTGACCCATTTATATTTTGGGGGGCAATGAATACTGTGATATGTAAGTTTCCAACATCTCACTGTGGGGGATACTGGAAAGTATGAGTATCAAGATCATATATCTTTTCCAGTAATCAAAGCATGTGATGTGGCAATTGAGATATGTTGGTTGCCTTGACTGTTCTTCAATAGAATTAACAGTTTTGGATCTTGAGAAAATGTTATTTTCTGGTTAAGTGTAGGGGTAAAATGAAATCTTTGGGAAATTAGTGAATTCTCATGATTTCTCAAAGCTTTTCTTGGGTAACTCGAAGAGGCAGCATGGTGGAGAGAAAGCATGGACTCCAGTGCCCCATTCTCTAGCTGCATGATTTGGAGTAAATTCCTTATCTCAGTGACTCTGTATCTTCATCTTGAAATTGAGAATAATCACGCTGGCCTGAGATTTTTTACCATGTGAATGCAAGCACGTGGCACATAGCCGGGACTGAATGAATGCGTCCACATCCGCTCTCCCTCCTCTTCCTAGGGCTGTGGCCTTGGTGATGTCAAGAACATTTTGTAAATATTACAAGTGAGATAAGGCATTGTGATTATCACTCGTTAAAATCACTTTGTTTCCTGACTTAGGTGATTCATTGCAACCTAAAGAAAGTTTTGTGTTGTGTTCTGGCTGGCAAAAACCTTTGCAAACAACGAATGTGTCTTTTCATCAGCCTATTCTGCGTTGGTAGGATGTCAGTCTATACCCACATCAATTTCAGGTAATAACAAGTGTGTGAGCTTTCTGAAGCTTTTTGTTTACTTATTTGTTTTAGGGTCGTTCAAGTGTGACTCGTATAGTAGCATTGCATTCTTGAGAATTCACAGAGATCGAAACACAGATATGAAATAGGGCCAGAAAGAATAAGGCGTTCCCAATATGTGAGAGTAAAAAAAAGCACAAGAAAGCGAAAACATTCAATGTCTGCATCCTGTATAGATAAGAAACTTAGCGGTATCCTCTTTTCTGGACTTTTTGGACCAATGATACGCTGATAAAACAGGGTCTCACTACTTTCCCCTCATTTTTAACATCTTCAAACATTCTGAGAGCCTACAGGAATAGAGACAAACAGGTTTGATGTGACTGGTCATTTGGCCAAAGGTATTTTACTCTGTGCTCAGCATTTTGTTTCGTTCATGCTGTCTAGCAGTTCGGAATCTAAAAAGGAAAGATGAGATAGAGGAAGTGTGAAAATGCATACGCAATGTGGGAAACCAGGCCATGAACTTGAGTTTTTAAATGCACGGTATGAGGCCGGGCTCAGTGGCTCACGCCTGTAATCCCAGCATTTTGGGAGGCCGAGGTGGGTGGATCACCTGAGGTCAGGAGTTCAAGACCAGCCTATCCAACATGGTGAAACCCCGTCTCTACTAAAAATACAAAAATTAGCCAGGTGTGGTGGCAGGCGCCTGTAATCGCAGCTACTCGTGAGGCTGAGGCAGGAGAATCGCTTGAACCTGGGAGGCAGAGGTTGCAGTGAGCCGAGATCATGCCATTGCACTCCAGCTTGGGGGACAAGAGCGAGACTTCGTCTCAAATAAATAAATAAATGCATGGTATGGTTTGGCTAAGTTGGAAACCATGGGATAATCTGGAATGGTTTATTAGAGAGGCTAATGGTGGGAAGGTAGGTACTCAGAACGTTGGGCTAGAGATGACTGACCCTTTCTGGCTGTGTGATCTTGGGCAAACTGCTTCACTTCTCTGTGCCTCAATGTCCTCCATTATGAAGAGAGAATACAGGGTGCCTTCTTTGTAGGGTAGTTGTAAGGATGAAAGGAGTTGGTATATGTAAAGTACCTATCTCAGTCTAGGGCTTCTCAGCCAGCATGCAGGGTATATGGGCTTCAAATGGATGAAAAAGGTGCCGATCCCAGGTACCTGGCTGTGAGCATCCTCATCTGCTTACCCCAGAGGATTGTCTCCCCCAAAACATTGCATTTTCTTTTCTTTTCTTTTTTTTTTTTTTTTTTTGAGACAGAGTTTCGCTCTTGTCGCCCAGGCTGGAGTGCAGTGGTGCAATCTTGGCTCACTGCAACCTCCATCTCCCAGGTTCAAGTGATTCTCCTGCCTCAGCCTCTCAAGTAGTGGGGATTACAGGAGTCCACCACCACGCCTGGCTAATTTTTTGTATTTTTAGTAGAGATGGGGTTTTGCCATGTTGTCCAGGCTGGTCTCAAGCTCCTGACCTCAGGTGATCTACCTGCCTCAGCCTCCCAAAGTGCTGGGATTACAGGTGTGAACCATCACGCCCAGCCAAACACTGCATTTTCTATGAAGGCCATCATATGACAGAGCTTGGACGGCACTACCAGGCCCGATTCTCTGGGCCTGAGGGTGTGGCTGTCTCGGCAGTTGAATGTATTGATGTGGCAAGACAAGGTCCTTGTTAAGAGTTTGAATTTGGGCTTTTGACTTCAGAGGTTTTCGAGCTTTTACTGAATCTGTTGGCAGCACAAGTATTCAACACTGTGAGCACAACTAAGACCAAAAGCAACTGAAGTGATTTGTGCCTCTCCTAATATCAACAGTTAAAATACAATTTGAATTAAACATGTGAAAGATTCTTCTGTGTAAACATTTGAACTAGGGACTAAGTTCCTACGCCCTTTGTCCATCTCTCAGATAGAGTAAAAAGCTGCCACACCTTGAGATGGGTGATTCTGTGGAGTGGGCTGACTTTGTGCTGCCCTGCCTGTCATATGACCAGTGGCTCTAGGAGTTTGGACTGAATGCGCTTGGTGGAATGAGTAAGCAGAATATTGGTCAGCACGGAAGGTGAGATGGGCATACCAGGGCTCCTGATGCTGATCTTTGTACTTTTGTGTATGTTTGACAATTTCCATAATTAAAAGCTTTTTAAAAATGTGCTTGGATAATTAAAAGACACATATATAAAATAAAGTATGATATCCAATCATGATTAACTCTGTTATTCATATTCTTACGAAAATTTCTGGCCAGACATGGTGGCTCACAACTGAAATCCCAGCACTGTAGGAGGCTGAGAGAGGAAGATCACTTGAGGCCAAGAGTTCGAGACCAGCCTGGGCAACATAGTGAGACCTTGCCTTAGTCCATTCTCACACTGCTAATAAAGAAATACCTGAGACTGGGTAATTTATAAAGGAAAGGGGTTTAACTGACTCACAGTTCAGCATGCCTGAGGAGGCCTCAGGAAACTTACAATCATGGTGGAAGGGGAAGCAAACACGTCCTTCTTCACGTGGCAGCAGCAAGGAGAAGTGCCGAGCAAAGAGGGAAAAGCCTCTTATAAAACCATCAGCTCTCGTGAGAACTCACTCACTATCATGAGAACAGCAGCGTCGGGGTAACCACCCCCATCATTAAATTACCTCCAACTGGTCCCTTCCACAGCACTTGGGGATTATGGGAACTAGCATTCAAGATGAGATTTGGGTGGGGACACAGCCAAATCATATCAGACCTCATTTCTATAGAATAAAAATAGGAAATTCACCAGGGGCAGTAGTTCATGCCTGTAGTCCCAGCTACTCCAGAGGCTGAGGCAGGAGGATCACATGAGCACAGGAGGTCAAGGCTGCAGTGAGCTATGATCACCCACTGCGTGTTAGCCTGAACAACAAGACCCTGTCCCCCCAAAAAAAAAAAAAAAAAAAGCAATAAGTCGTGAGTTAAGTTTCATGGGTAGCTAGTTAATAATAATTAAAAATAGCAGCATCGGACATTTACATACTTGTACTTACATAAGATAGGTACACGGCAAATATTATCTCATAGAATTCTCACCACAACCCAGTGATATAGGTGCTTTATCACCCCCACTTTATGGACGAGGAGACTGAGGCACAAAGAGTAACCCATCCAAGGCCACATAGCCAATAAGTGACAGAACTGGGATTCAAACCCAGGCCAGCCCGCCCCCATGGTCCCTGCTCTTAGACTAGACAGGGCTGTACCACAGTTTAGCTTTGCCCCTAGTATTTGGCCAAAATTTGGTCTTCGGCTTTGGTGTTGGGAAGGGAGCCAGGTACCGACCTCAGCACCGTTTCTGGCTTCTGTGAACTTGTGTGTACGATTTGCCGAAGCCACCGCCGTAGTCAGCTTAATGTCATGATCATAAATAAGAATACAATTAGGATATTGTGTTAATAATAGGTATATTCTCTTTCAAAATATAGGTAAGTATTTTAGATGCTCCTTGAAGAAAATATCTTCTGTGTGCTTGTATCTTAAAATTCTGCCAGTCAGGGCTAGGCACGGTGGCTGATGCCAGCCTGGGCAACATCGTGAGACTCCGTCTCTACTAAAACAATTTTTTATAGCCGGACATGGTGGTGTGTGCCCGTAGTCCCAGCTACTTGAGAGGCTAAGCTGGGAGGATCGCCTGGGCCCAGGAGGTTCAGGTTGCAGTGAGCCATGATCGTGCCACTGCACTCCAACCTGGGTGACAAAGTGAGACCTTGTCTCTCAAAAAATAAAACATAAAACATACAAATTCTGTCAGTCAGCTGAAGAAATAGGTAATTATAATCGTGAGAAAAAAATGCTGCCATAACTGATGATGGTGAGAGATGTTAATTTTACGTGCAAAAACAATTATTAAAACATTCAAAAGGTAAATAAATAGAGAATATGAATAGTGAGAGTGTATTAGCTAGATAACTTTAAGAAGGACATTGTGCCAACAAAGATTCATAAAAATGTAAATAATTGATAAGTCAGGATAAGAGAAATTAGATTATATCATAATTCCAATTGTGGAATCGTTTAAGTGATTTATATTTATAACATTAAACAAATTAAGAACTATATTGAATTTATAGTTAAATCCATTTAGGTTAGCTGTCTTTCAAGTAAATGCCCTGTTTGAGAAGTCTTCATGTCTTGTAGGATGAATTAAAAGCAGAACATCAACATTTCACAAAGAGGACTGGCCTCAGTGGCTCACACCTATAATCCCAGCACTTAGGGAGGCCGAGGCGTGCAGATCACTTGAGCTCAGGAATTTGAGACAAGCCTGGGCAATATGGCAAAACTCCATGTCTACAAAAAATAAAAAAATTAGCCAGGAGTGGTGGCGTGCACCTGTAGGTAGTCCCAGCTATTCAGGAGGTAGTCCCAGCTATTCGGGAGGTTTGAGGAGAGAGGATCCCCTGAGCCAGGGCAGGTCAGGGCTACAGTGAGCTGTGATTGTGCCACTTGCACTCCAGCCTGGCCAATGGAGTAAGACCCTGTTTCAAAACAAATTTTGTTCAAAAAGAGAAAAAAATCCCCAAATTCATGTATAAAAAATCGATGGCAAATTGTCTCCTATCTAGACATAGTAAAGAATATAAAAAGTGTGAAGAAATGAAGACTATGTTAGAGAAAAGTGAGAAATACTAAAACCGTTTTGCTCTTTTGTCATCAATTGAAAGTTAACATTTTTTTTTTTTTTTTGAGATGGAGTCTCGCTCTGTCACCCAGGCTGGAGTGCAGTGGTGTGATCTCAGTTCACTGCAACTTCCGCCTCCTGGGTTCAAGCGATTCTCCTGCCTTAGCCTCCTGAGTAGCTGGGATTACAGGCGTGTGCCACCACACCTGTCTAATTTTTGTATTTTTTGTATTTTATTTATTTATTTATTTATTTATTTATTTATTTAGAGTCTTGCTCTTGTGGCCCAGGCTGGGGTGCAATTGTGCGATCTCAGCTCACTGCAACCTCCACCTCCTGGGTTCAAGTGATTCTCCTGCCTCAGCCTCCCAAGTAGCTGGGATTACAGGCATGTGCCACCACGCCTGGCTAATTTTGTATTTTTAGTAGAGACAAGGTTTCATCATGTTGGCCAGGCTGGTGACGAACTCCTGACCTCAAGTGATCTGCTCACCTTGGCCTCCCAAAGTGCTGGGATTACAGGAATGAGCCACTGAGCCCAGCCTGTAAACATTCATTTAATGTTGTAACTGTGCCTATAAGATTGATATGGACCAGTGTGCTGGCTCATGCCAGTAATCCCAGCACTTTGGGAGGCTGAGGCGGGTGGATCACCTGAGGTCAGGAATTCAAGACCAGCCTGGCCAACATGGTGAAACCCCATCTCTACTAAAAATACAAAAATTAGCCGGGTGTGGTGGCTCACGCCTGTAATCCTAGCTACTCAGGAGGCTGAGGCAGAAGAACGGCTTGAACCCGGGAGGCGGAGGTTGCAGTGAGCTGAGATGGCACCACCGCACTCCAGCCTGAGTGACAGAGTGAGACTCCATTTCAAAAAAAAAAAGTTATCTTAAAAATTATAAAATTTGGCTGGGTGCGGTGGCTCATGCCTGTAATCCCAGCACTTTGGGAGGCCGAGGCAGGCAGACCATGAGGTCAGGAGTTCGAGACCAGCCTGGTCAACATGGTGAAATCCCTTCTCTACTAAAAAATATAAAAATTAGCTGGGCGAGGTGGCATGCACCTACAATCCCAGCTACTAGGGAGGCTGAGGTGGGAGGATCGCTTGAATCCAGGAGGCAGAGGCTGCAGTGGGCCAAGATCGCACCACTGAACTCCAGCCTGGGCAACAGAGTGAGAGCCTATCTCAAAATAATAGTAACAATAAATAAATAAATAAAAATAAAAATAAAAAAGTAATCAACATGAGATAGATCTAAGGTCAGAAGGTAAACAGCTTGGGATCAGGATGACCACAAGCCAAGAAACAGTTGGCATAAAAAACAAAAAATCGAAAAATCCAATACTTTGAACTACGTTGGGAAGGTAAATCTTCCTCTGTGTTTTGTATCAATCAAACATTCATGGAATGTTATACCAGTAGGGGCTGCCAATGACAGGTAGACACTGCACACAGTGGAGAACTAGTTATAAAAATGGAGGATTTTTCTAGTGAATAGTTAAATGAACCAGAATAGTTTCATCAATAAAAGAGCTGACTAAAAGATATCATGATTACTTTTTCAAGAATGTGAAGGGTTTTTAATAGAAGGGTTTTTATATGCAAAACATATATTCTCCATGTCTATGGAGGTCTGAAAAAGACTTTTATTTGTTTATTTATTTAGAGAAAGGGTCTGGACAGGGCATGGTGGCTCACCCCTGTAATCCCAGTGCTTTGGGAGACCGAGACAGGAGGATCACCTGAGCCCAGGAGTTTGAGACGAGCCTGGGCAATGTGGCAAGATCCTGTCTCTAAAAAAGAAAAAGTAAGAAAATAAAATCAAGAGACAGGGTGTCACTCTGTCACCCAGGCTGGAGTGTAGTAGTGTGATCACGGCTTGCTGAAACCTTAACCTCTGGGATCAAGTGATCCTCCCTTCTCAGCCCCACTGAGTAGCTGGGACTACAGGTATGCGCCACCACGCTTCACTAATTCTTTAATTTTTTGTAGAGGTTGGTGGCGGGGTGCTCTCACTATGTTGCCCAGGCTGGTCTTGAACTCCTGGCCTCAAGTGATTATCCTGCCTTGGCCTCCCAAAGTGTTGGGATTACAGGCATGAGCCACAGCACCCACCCTAAGAAAAAGCTTTTAAATGAAATCACACTTCCAGCCAGGCGCGGTGGCTCATGCCTGTAATCCCAGCATTTTGGGAGGCCCAGGTAGGCGGATCATCTGAAGTCAGGAGACCAGCCTGGCCAACATGGTGTAACCCCGTCTCTATTAAAAATATAAAAATTAGCCGGGCATGGTGGTGCACGCCTGTAATCCCAGCTACTAGGGAGGCTGAGGCAGGAGAATTGCTTGAATCCGGGAGGCGTAGGTTGCAGTGAAAGAAAAGAAAGAAAGAAAAAAGAAATCACACTGCTTAGGGAAGATTTGGGGCCCACATGCATTGATCAATCTAAAGACACGCGGTGAGTTCAGGTTATTTTCCAGGCACTGTGTTAGGCAGTGGGAACAAATGAGCAAGTGGGAGCTATCCCTCATCAGAGCCCCTGCCCCAGCCATGGGCACCCCACAGGCCTAGGGCCCAGCCATACCAAAATATCAGAGACCTAAAAAATTGTAGTGTGATTATTTTCTATTAAGTGGCTACTTAATAGAAAAACGACAACAACAACAATCGCAGCTTTCCCGACAAGATGGTGAAGGGGCAAGGCTGGAGTGACTCGGGGGCATCTTTCTCACCAGGACTTCACCACGTTGGATATTGGGGTCCACCAAATTGCCTCCACTTTTACACCAAGTTATCAGCAGACAAGCCATGAGGAACTGGGCATGCTCATGGAAAATCCACAGCTGTGAAAGCTATTTCTGGAGTTCACACTGTCAAGTTCAAAAATGAACTGGAAAGAACCACAGAATCCACCTTGGGTAGGCTGAGGCCAACATTTATAAATCTGATGACTCAAGTTGTCCTTGGCCAGAATGTGCTACACCCTGTGGAAGTAGTACACCTGATGCCTTTCCTACACGCATTCCAGGGACCTAAGGGAACTTCAAACAAGTCAGAGGTGTTACGTTTGTTGACTGTCCTGGCCGTGATGTTTTGAGCTACTATGCTGAACAGGGCTGCATTGACAGATGCTGCTCTTCGTTGACAGCTGCTAATGAACTTTGTACTCAGCCTCAGACTTCTTCTGAACATCTAGTTGCCATAGACAAAAAGCTTAAACATATTTTTATTTGACAAAAATAAGATTTTTAAAAAGATTTGCTGCTGGGCATGGTGGCTGACGTCTGTAATCCCAGCACTTTGGGAGGCTGAGGCAGGAGGATCACTTGAAGTCAGGAGTTCAAGACCAGCCTGGCCAACATGGTGAAACCCCGTTTCTACTAAAAATACAAAAATTAGCCGTGCGTGGTGGCGGGCACCTGTAATCCCAGCTACTTGGGAGGCTGAGGCAGGAGAATCGCTTGAACCCGGGAGGTGGAGATTGCAGTGGGCCGAGATCATGCTGCTGCACTCTAGCCTGGGAGACAGAGTCTCACGAGATTCTATCTCAAAAAATAAATAAATAAATAAATAAATAAAAAGATTTGCTTTTGTTTTGTAATCTTATACATTTGTTTATTTATTTATTTATTTGAGATGGGGTCTTGCTCTATTGCCCAGGCTAGAGTAGAGTGGGGTGATCACTCACTGCAGCCTCGACCTCCCTTGGTTAAAACAATCCCCCCACCTCAGCCTCTGGGGTTGCGAGGACTACAGGTGCAGGCCACCATGCCCAGCTACTTTTTTTTGGTAGAGACAGACTTTTACCACGTTGCCCAGGCTGGTCTCAAACTCCTGGGCTCAAGCCATCCTCCCACCTCAGCCTCCCAAAGTGCTGGGATTACAGGTGTGAGCCACTACGTGTGGCTTTTATTTTATTTTTTATTGATATATAACAGTTGTACATATTTTTGTGGTATATGTGATAATTTGATACATTCATATAATAAATTAGAGTAACTGGGATCTCCATCACATTAGTTTATCTTTTTTTTAATGCTAGGATACAAAATAAAATAGATTCAGTAAGACTCAGCCAGGCTAAAGAACAGTATGAATAGGTCCTTGCATTTTTGCACAAGGTACAGCAGCAGCAGGACTTCCTATTGAAACTATTTCAATTTCTGCTCAGCAAAAAATACAATATTGAAGTTGTCTGTGCATATGCAGTAAAAAAAAAAAAAATTCAGTCCCTCCAAGATAATACTTTGGAACCCCAATTTATTATCATTGGGTCCTTTGATGTCAACAAACTTGCTATGAGGTTGATGATCCAAAGATGGGTGTAGCCAGCTGGGCACAGTGGCTCACATCTGTAATCCCAGCACTTTGGGAGGCCAAGGCTAGCAGATTGCTTGAGTCCAGGAGTTCGAAACCAATCTGGGCAACACGACAGAACCCTGTTTCTACAAAAAAGTACAAAAATTAGCTGGGCATGATGGAGTGCCCCTGTAGTTCCAGCTACCTGGGAGGCTGAGGTGGGAGGATTACCTGAGCCCAGGAGGTTGAGGTTATAGTGAGCCGTGATCACCCCACTGCACTCCAGCCTGGGTGACAGAGCAAGATCTTATCTCAAAAATAAATAAATATATATATTTTTTAAAAAGAGGGTATAGCTGGTGATAGTATTTGAAAATGGGTATTAAAATTCGGGAGGAGATTAAAGTCAGACCTGGTATTGTTCTAAAGGTAGTGAAGGAAAACTCATGTGTGAACCAATCTTTTCCAAAATTGTTTCACTTTTTGCAGAACACAATGACCTTCAGCATGCACCTCCAGGGAGTCTTATGGTAGTTGGAACAAAAATTGACCCAACATTGTGCTAACCTGACATAACGGCGGGGCAGGTGCTTGGTGCAGTTGGAGTTTTACCTGAGATCTTCACTGATGGGTTTGGGTCTCTGTCCCCATGAAATCTCAGGTTCAATTGCAATCCCCGATGTTGGAGGTGGGGCCTGATTGGATCCTGGGGGCGGATTTCCTGCTGATTTCCCCGTTTGGTGCTGTTCTTGTGATAGAGTTCTCACGATATCTGGTTGTTTAAAAGTGTGTGGCACCTCCCCACTCTCCTTCTTGCCCTTGCTCCAGCCGTGTGACATGCCTGCTCCCTCTTCGCCTTCCACCATGATTGTAAGTTTCCTGAGGCTGCAGAGCCGTGAGCCAGTTAAACCCCTTTTCTCTATAAATTACCCAGTCTCAGGTATTTCTCTTTTCTTTTTCTTTCTTTTTTTTTTTTTTTGGAGACAGAATCTCGCTCTATCCCCCAGGCTGGAGTGCAGTAGCGTGATCTTGGCTCATTGCAACCTCCGCTGCCTGGGTTCAAGCGATTCTCATGCCCCAGTCTCCCAAGTAGCTGGAGCTACAGGCGTGTGCCACCATGCCTGGTTAATTTGTGTATTTTTAATAGAGACAGGGTTTCACCGTGTTGGCCAGGTTGGTCTTGAAATTGACCTCAGGTGGTCCTCCAGCCTCAGCCTCCCAAAGTGCTGGGATTACAAGCATGAGCCACTGCGCCAGGCTAGGTATTTCTTTACAGCTGTGCAAGAACGGACTAATATATTCATAGAACTGGAAATTACCTATTTTCTACTTGGACGGCTTCTAGGTGTACGCACAGAAGGGGAGACAGGCCGGGCGCGTGGCTCACACCTGTAACCCCAGCACTTTGGCAGGCCGAGGCGGATGGATCACAAGATCAGGAGTTAGAGACCAGCCTGGCCAAGATGGTGAAACCCCCGTCTCTACTAAAAAATACAAAAATTAGCCGGGCGTGGGTGGCGGGTGCCTGTATCCCAGCTACTCGGGAGGCTGAGGCAGGAGAATCGTTTGAACCCGGCAGGCGGAGACAGTGAGCCGAGATCGTGCCCCTGCACTCCAGTCTGGGCGACAAGACCAAGACTCTGTCTCAAAAAAAGAAAAAAAAAAGGAGAGACAAAAAGGCAGCAGCTGTCTGAGAACGAAGTGCTCACGCGGAACATAGGATCTCTATCCACAGAAGAAAGCGTTAGTGCAGTCAAGGCTGATGTGGGTAAAATAGTTCTCACTAATTCTGTGTACACAGAAGTAGAAGAAAATATTGCTTTTAGCCAAAGGGTTGAGAAACACGGGCGTTTCATTGGTTCAAGTCAGCTAGAAGAGGACTGACCAGCAAGCTGATGGTCAGTTAAATAATATATTGGGTTGACGTCAGAATTTTTCTTAGCAACCTAGGGGTATATTTTCAAAGCAATAATGGGGAATAAATTTCACAGCTCATTACCTTAGTAGAAACTGTTAGGTTATTCTCATTTTTTTTTTTTTTGTGATAAAAATTTAACCTCTGCTGGGTGCAGTGGCTCAAGCCTGTAATCCCAGCACTTTGGGTGGCCACGGCGAGTGGATCATCTGACGTCAGGAGTTCGAGACCAGCCCGACCAACATGGTGAAACCCCGTCTTTATTAAAAATACAAAATTTAGCCAGGCATGGTGGCGCCTGTAATCCCAGCTATTAGGGAGGCTGAGGCAGGAGAATCACTTGAACCTGGGAGGCAGAGGTTGCAATGAGCTGAGATTGCGCCGTTGCACTCCAGCCTGGGCAACAGAGTAAGACTCTGTCTCAAAAAAAAAAAAAAAAAATTAACCTCTACTAGTAAATAGTAAGGTCCATAATAAATGTCAAAGTTGACATATTGGTAGATTTAATCTACACTTTAGCAGAAACTGATCATTGCTAAATAGTTTCAGATTTGTCAATCAGTGCAGGTTTGTAGTGAAACTGCCTGTTACAACCAGCCTTTGCTGTAGCATAAACACCAGTGAGCCTGTTTGAAATAAAGTTTTTCTTCTTATTAAAAAAAAAATCTGGAGGCTGGGCAAGGTGGCTCACCCCTGTAATCGCAACACTTTGGGAGGCTGAGGCGGGCGGATCACCTAAGGTCAGGAGTTTGAGACCATCCTGGCCAACATGGTGAAACTCCATCTCTACTAAAAATACAAAAATTAGCCAGGCGTGGTTGTGTGTGCCTGTGATCCCAGCTGCTTGGAAGGCTGAGGCAGGAGAATCACTTGAACCTGGGAGGTGGAGGTTGCAGTGAGCCGAGATCGTGCCACTGCACTCCAGCCTGGGTGACAGAGTGAGACCCTGTCTTGAAAAAATAAATAAATAAAATAAAAAGTAAATAAATAAACTGAAAAATAAAGTTAATGTTGACTATCTATGATATGTAACATGATGTCGCTGTTCTTAGTTTATATTTTATAACTCAAAAATCTCACCGCACTGGAAAGCTGTCTGTAGTGATATATTTCCGTCCTTGCTCACATTCCCAAGTTTGCACAGTGATTGACGGGAAAGGCAAAGGTGATCATAAATCATAGTTTGAACACCCCTCTAGGACCAAGACACTTTTCTCTCCCCTGGATCGGTGAGTTGCCAGTAGATGTCCTGATTTCGAAAGGGACCAGAGAAGAACTTGTGAATTAACAAGAAAAATGCATTGCACCTGGACAAACAACTCAACGCAGATGGCCTGTAGAAGGGTTGGCCATGTTACGTTCCTATAGAGAGGCTAAACCATTGTTCAGAAAGCTCACATGAACTGTTTACCATCTCCCCTGAGAATCAGACAAGAGGAAACTGGTTAAAATCACAACAGGAAGTTTACATTATAGTTTTTTTAAGTCTGCTCACAGTGAGTGGTCCTGGATAATATTATTGTAGTTCTGGGAGGATATAAATGCTTTGGTACCTATCCCCTGATGATAGAGAGGCTCTAGCATATACATCTTGTGTGGGCTCGAAGAGTGCTTTGAAGTTCAAAACTTCAAATAGATGGAAGAGAGAGATCCAAACCTCCATGAAACCTGTTTAGGAACCTGCATCTCAGATGGAAACTCGAACGACAACAGATACCTGAATATTTGCCTAAGCAAACTTGGCGACGGTATTCTGCCCATGCTTGGTGCTGCTTCTCCAAAAGGCGACTCTGGCGTGTGTTGGGCGTTACATCATACTCTCCTTCAGGGGCTTAAATGATGAAATATCAAGAGAGGGAATTAAGTATATGGGATTGGGGGCTGTGAGACATTTAGCGACGATGACCTTACTCAAGATGACATAAGGAAGCTTATTCATCCAGCCCTTCCTTGTTTGAACAGTGACTCGGCCATGAGACTTGTTTTTAAAGCAACTAGAAATAGAATCTATCACTGTTTGCTATGATATCAAAAATGCGTGTCTTGGGCTGGGAACTAGGAATACAACAAGGGAGTATGCTTTAAACCAGGCTGGGGTTTTGGAACATTTGCAGAAATAAATGTATATTCCAAAAGCAATGTCATCCTTTTTAGAACCCTTTCTTTGGGACACATTAAAATATAGGAGCCACCCAGAATGAGCCTTGAGTACCTCGGGTTCAGAGAGCTTCCTGGGTGAACATAAAGGCTGTTGCCTCTGCCCTCAGGGCACACCCAAGGAGGAACCCTAAATAGCCTAGGGTCCCAATCCTGTCCTTTTATTCCCATCTAATGTCAACATAAAGTAAGCATGAGAATTTCTTTTGGTATAACTGAATTACTCAGAAATCAGGAAAAACCAGTGAATCGATTAGGCATCAATTGAACTCCTGCTGCTACATATCTGCATCCAACCACATGCAAGGCACCATGGGGGATCGAGAGGGACCCAGGACAGGATTCGTGCCTGCCTCCAAGGACTTTGATACAGCTGGAAGAGAAGAAAAGGACTTGTGAGCTGGGCTCAGTGGCTCTGCCTGTAATCCCAGCACTTTGGTAGGGTGAGGCGGGCAGATTACTAGAGGTCAGGAGTTCGAGACCAGCCTGGCCAATATGGTGAAACCCCGTCTCTACTAAAAATACAAAAATCAAGGCTGGGTGCAGTGGCTCACGCCTGTAATCCCAGCACTTTGGGAGGCCAAGGTGGGTGGATCACCAGAGATCGAAAGTTCAAGACCAGCCTGACCAACATGGTGAAACCCCGTCCCTACTAATAGTACAAAAATTAGCTGGGCATGGTGGCACACACCTATAATCCCAGCTACTCGGGAGGCTGAGGCAGGAGAATCACTTGAACCTGAGAGATGGAGGTTGCAGTGAGTCAAGATCTCACCACTGCACTCCAGAGCGAGACTCTGTCTCGATAAATAAATAAATAAGTAAATAAATAAAATAAAGAAAAGGAGTAGTGAGAAAAAATCAGAAAGGAGAGAACGATGAATGTGAATATATTCTTAAGTAGCAGGAGAGCAGCGTGTCACAGGAAAATTAGACTGGCTGTAAATGTCCACGGATCTAAGGACCGTGGATGGGGGGGTCACATTGCCCCCGCAGGAGGCCACTGCAGGAATCCCAGTTTCTAGAGGTTTCTGGGAGCGTGCAGGAATGGTGAGGGACCTGGGCAAAATAGGGTTGGCTAGGAAGAAACAGGAAGGGTAAGTTTGGGTCACTGAACCCACTGATAATGGTGGGGTATGAAGGATGTGCCCTCTGCCAAGCAATCCTAAATACAGGTTTGGTATGGCCAAGCTAGAGGTGTGGATTTAGGAGTCACCATTCTGGCAGTGAAAAGTTAACATCAGGAGAATGGATGAGGACACTCAAATGAGAGCCTAAGAAGGACCCAGACATTCCTGCTTCCCTGCCTCTCTCTTCTCCCTCTCCCCCAGCCTAAACTCAGTCATCAACAGAGATTTTATTGAGTGTCCACTATGTGCCAAGCATGGTGTTAGACAAAAATGAAGAAGGAGATGGGGTGCGGTGGCTCACGCTTGTAATCCCAGCACTTTTGGGGAGGCCAGGACCAGAGGATCGCTTGAGCAAAAGAGTTCAAGACCAGCCTGGGCAACATAGGAAGACTTGGTCTCTACAAATAATAAAGAAATTAGCAGAGCATAGGTGCACACCTGGGATCCCAACTACTCTGGAGGCTGAGGTGGGAGGACTGCTTGGGTCTGGGAAGTCAAGGCTGCAGTGAGCCATGACCCGCCACAGCACTTCAACCAGGGCGATAGAGCAAGACCCTGTCTCAAAAAAAAAAAAAAAGAAGAAGAAGGAGGAGGAGGAGAAGGAGTAACATGAAGATGAGAGAGAGGAAGAAGAAAGGAAGAAGGAGAGCAGGAGGGGGAGGAGGGAGCTCTTTCTTTCTTTCCTTTTTTTTCTTTGTTTTTGAGACAAGGTCTGGCTCCATCCCCCAGGCTGGAGTGCTGTGGCAGATCATGGCTCACTGCAACCTCTGCCTCCTGGGCTAAAGCAATCCTCCCACCTCAGCCTCCCAAGTAGCTGAGACTACAGGTGCACACCACCATGCCTGACTGGGATTATAGGCATGAGCCACTGTGTCTAGCCACTCTCTTTTTCTTTCTCTTTTTATATCTTTTCTGCGTCATTTGAGAAGGATTTGAAGGCTCTGTGGCCCTCGAGACTTCAGTGTATACTTCCTAAGAATTAAGATAGTCTCAGCTGATGATTTTTTGCTCTCTAAAGAATGAAAATATTTTTTATTGAAAAATATATATATACATATATTTTTTTCTCAGCTGGGTGTTGTGGCTCCTGCTTGTAATTCCCAATACTGAGGCAGGAGAATTGCTTGAGGCCAGGAGTTCAAGACCAAGCTGGGCAACATAGCGGGACCCCATCTCTACAAAAATACAGAAAAATGAGCTGGGCGTGGTGGCACGAGCCTGTGGTCCCAGGACTCGGGAGGCTGAAGTGGGAGGATCACTTTAGCTGGGGAGGCGGAGGTTGCAGTGAGTTGAGCACTCCAGCCTGGGCTACAGAGTGAGACATTGTCAAAAAAAAAAAAAAGAAAAAAAGATACTCTCTTATACATGCAGTATAATGATCAAAATCAGGAAATCCAACATAAACAGAATGCGTTTATCCAGCCCACAATCCACACTTGAATTTCATCACCCGTCCCTGCAGCTTTCCTGGTGGGCCTGGGCCCTGATCCAGGATGGCCGAGTGCTGAGTCATGCACCCCTCTTCACCCGAAGCTCCTCCGCCCACGCCTTGTATAGGCGCCTTCTTATCTCCCAGGTCCTAGTCTAAAGGCAGCTCCCCACCTGCTCATCCCCACGGGGGCGGAGATGCGGTCTCACAGTGCCTGGCTCTGTAACTTCAAAGCACGAGTCCACATCCTGGTCTGTCCTGTCCTCTCCATGAAAAGTGATCCCCAGGGTCAGGGTGTGCCTTGTTGCCACTGCAGGGACTGGGCGTCCAGACCCTGCAGGGGGACACCGGGATCACTGTTGGCCTCTCTGCTCATGAGCTGAGTGACCTTGGGCAGCTTAGCCCATTTGTGCGGCTGTAAAATGAGGATGGTGGCTGCACCCCATCTGGAGTTTTCTGAGAGGCAAATGAGTCTGTTATGAGAATCCAATGAGTTGTTATGTGTAAAGCACTCAGGACAGTGCCGGGCACATAGAAAGTGCTCAGTAGGCCGGGCACGGTGGCTCACGCCTGTAATCCCAGCACTTTGGGAGGCCGAGGTGGGTGGATAACTTGAGGTTAGGAGTTCGAGAACAGCCTGGCCAACATGTCAAAACCCTGTCTCTACTAAAAATATAAAAATTAGCCAGGTGTGGTGGCATGCACCTGTAGTCCCAGCTACTTGGGAAGGTGAGGCAGGAGAATTGCTTGAACCCAGGAGGCAGAGGTTGCAGTAAGCCGAGATCACACCACTGCACTCCAGCCTGGGTGACAAGAGCGAGACTCCATCTTTAAAAAAAACAAAAGTGCTCAGTAACCAAGAGCCCTCTCCCCGACTTTCCTCCTCCCCTTCTCCTCCTTCTTCCTCCTCCTTCATTTTCATCCTCACCATCTAGCATAGTGCCTGGCACACAGTAGATACTCAAGGAAACCCCAGCAATCTCTTCAGCAGTGGGAGGGCACAGAAATAAGCATGGGGAAGACGGGCTGAGCATTTAGAGCTGGGGCCATCATCTTACCAAGCCCCACCAGTGTGCACACCATGAACAATTGGAAGAGTCAAGTAATAGGGAGTTTGTGGACACGAAGGAGGAAAGAATGCGTTTTCTTTTTCTTTTTTTTTTTTTTTTTGAGACAGAGTCTTGCACTGTCGCCCAGACTGTAGTGTAGTGGCACGATCTCGCTCACTGCAAGCTCCGCCTCCCGGCTTCCTGCCATTCTCCTGCCTCAGCCTCCCGAGTAGCTGGGACTACAGGCGCCCGCCAACACGTACAGCTAATTTTTTGTATTTTTAGTAGAGATGGGGTTTCACCATGTTAGCCAGGATGGTCTGGATCTTCTGACCTTGTGATCCGCCCGCCTCAGCCTCCCAAAGTGCTGGGATTACAGGAAGAATGCGTTTTCAACCGCAGGAGATGGAAACACCTCAACTTGATCTCATGTGTATAAAGGTGTTGGAGTGCGGGCCGTGCCACGACTGGCGTAGCCGCACTCTGCCTGCCTGCACGTGTCCATGTCACGGAGGGAAAGGAGAGAGCTTCTGGATTGATCCACAAGTTATCAGGGCAAGTTCGTCACCATCACAATCAGTATTACAGCTCCCATGGATTAAACATTTCTCTGCACAAGGTTCAGTGCTGCACACTTTGCATGATGATTTCTGTCCTTATTGTGGGATGTTCCCCCTTTGCAGGTGTGGAATCTCAGGCTCAAAGAGACTGAGGCCACACAGGTCATCAGTGGCCGAGCTGAGATTAAGCAAAGGGTCTGACCGGGCATGGTGGCTCACGCCTATAATCTCAGTACTATGGAAGGCTGAGGTGGGTGGATCACCTGAGGTCAGGAGTTCGAGACCAGCCTGACCAACATGGTGAAACTCCCTCTCTACTAAAAATACAAAATTAGCTGGGTGTGGGTGGCACATGCCTGAAATCCTAGCTACTTGGGAGGTTGAGGCAGGAGAATCGATTGAACCCAGGAGGTGGAGGTTGCAGTGAGCCAAGATCGTGCCATTGCACTCCAGCCTGGGCAACAAGAGCGAAACTCGGTCTCTAAAAAACAACAACAAAAAAAAGCAAAGGGTCTGAGAAAGTGGAGGGCAGAGCCTGTGGGAGAGGAAGTGATCTTGGCCTTCCGCAGACTGGAAGTTAGAAGAGACAATGGAGAAGCAGCAATATGTTGAGCTGAATGGAGCAGGCTCAGGGCCCATGCTGAACGAGGGCTCCGTTGCTGGGTCCTGTGCGTAGTTTTCTGAGGAAGACAGTGGACAGTGGCCTCGGAAGCCAAGCAGAAGACCACCAATAATAGGAGCTGGGGGATTTTGCTAGGCAGAAAATGGAAGATGAATAAAAAGATTGGCCAACACCAGCAGCTTGAGTCTATGATGGTGGGAGGGCCGGGCCCTGCATCTCCCAGGAGCCTTCCATGACTTGGGAATGGAGAGGGTGTCTGGAGGGGTCCCCAGGAGGAGCTTGGTGAACATGCAGCTGGGACAGGTTGGAAAGGGCTCTGTGGTGGAGAGAGGGTCGGGTACACAGGACGGCCTTCCACACGGTGAGTCAGCATCCCTTGTTGATTTAGGAGGGAGTTCAGGCCCTCAGTAAACTAAGAGCGGTGACGACCCAGGGAAGGAGGGCCAAGGTCAGAACCTTTGGATGTATGCATGTGGGGAGGAGAGAGGGCTCTGGAGCAAAGGGGCCAGAGGAGCGGGAAGGTGAGCGCGACCCTGCTGCACCCAGAGGCCCCAGGAGGTAGGGGTTTGCAGAGTCAGGCAAAAGGGGTTCCTGGGGGACAGGCCAGGTGGCCCTGGTGATCAGGAGCCCGTGGGGGACTCCAGTTCTTTCAGTTGCCTGATGTCAAGGAATGAAGAACAGGGAGGAGGATGTCACATAGGCACTAGCTAACATTTAAAATGCAGGAAACACAAAATGTGTCTCAATCAAACCAGTTTTTTCTTTCTGAGCTGCGAAGAACCAAGGCTGACCTGCCTCGGCCCAATATTACAGAGGACGGAGTGTTGGGGGTGATGGGCCTGGCTGTCCCCCCGGGGTCAGGAGTGCTGACTTCATGGGATGTCCCTCGATCCCGTGGAACCAGCCTGCCTGGAAATTATGCTCAGGGTAAACTTTTTTTTTTTCCTGAGTCGGGGTCTCGCTATGTTGCCCTAAATGGAGTGCAGTAGCACCATCTCTGCTCACTGCAACCTCCACCTCCCAGGCTCAAGCGATCCTCCCATCTCAGCCTCCCGAGTAGCTTGGACCACAGGTGCGCACCACCTGACCCGGCTCATTTTTTGCATCTTTAGTAGAGATGGGAGTTTTGCCGTGTTACCCAGGCTGGTCTTGAACTCCTGAGCTCAAGCAATCCTCCTACCTCAGTCTCCTAAAGTGTTGAGACTATAGGCGTGAGCCACCGTGCCCGGCCCAGGGTAATCTTGATTGTCACCGGGACCCAAAGGTGGAATAATAGCATGGACTTCCGAGTGTCTTGACAGTCTTCGCTAATTTGAATGGAATGCAGTCACTGGATGAGGGTACAGAGAATCCCGGAGCAGAATCCTGGGTGTTTGTTTCTTTGCTGTGGCCCTGCCCTGCCCAGGCCTCTGAGAAATGCAGAGCCTTTCCTCTCCCCATCCCTCCCTCTCCCTCAGAGGTGATTTTGAAAGGTCTCAGCTTCTTATGCATACCTCTTGGGGTCGGGAGGTAAGAAGCTTTTTTATTTTAGGCCTCTGGCGGAAGATTAATGGGACTGACCCTGGCGAGGTGGCAGAGGGCAGGGCTGGCTGAGAGCTTGTGTGCAGGGGTTTGGGGAGGGGACACTGGGAATGGAACGAGGGCCCCACTGCACACAGCACCCTTGCTGGGAAGGGTGAGGGCTGCAGATACTTGTAAGGCTGCTTGATTTGAGGGGGACACCTGGGTCTTCTGGGGCCAAGTCCTTGGAGAACTCTGGAGAGGCTCTGGGATCCCCAGGGCCCACGATGACGCGGTGCTCAGCTGAGAGGCCAGGGAAAGGGAGGTGGCTGCCGTACCCTAGAAATGAGACCCCTTCCTCTGTTCCAGTCTCTCGGATGAAGAGTTGGAGGGACAAAGCTACCTTATAGTGGCTGACATTGCCGCCCACCTTGTCCTGCAGGACACCAAAGCCAGGTGACCTTTGATTTAGAAGCATAATGTGATAATTCTTGCACCTGAGTGCCGTGGGACCCATTCACTCCTTCCTGGCCCCAAGCAGCTGACGCAGGAGGCCTAAGTTTTAATTGATATAGACTTGAAATATTCAGAGAGCTAAGCTATCAAATCCATCTTGTTCTCTGCATTTTTCTTATAACACAGAGCATGCCCGAGTGTTGAATAACCATGCCGGGGACGGCAGGAAAGGGACTCACGGGTTGTGAGTTTACTTGTGACATCAGAAAGGCTCTGTAAACAGGAGGCGGGACGTACGCCTAGCCAGCAACACCCCCCCTCCCCCCGCCTCCATGCGCAGTGATTACAGGCTGGATGGCACGTAGTGAGCCAGGCGAGGTCACCACTCTACAACCCTTGTGACTGTCACCTTTGCACAAGCAGAGCGACTTTTCCCCCAATCTCATACCAGTCTGGCAGCATGTGTGAAAAGAACGGCGAGAGAAGCTGTTTTATGCATTTCTAAAGGAAGCAGAGAAGTAAGAGCTTGGTATTTTTCAAATGGAACTCAAAGGTCTTTGCAGCCTGAGCTCGGCACTGGGCTGAGAGCTGTCAGAGGAGCTGCTGCAGGGGTGGCTGCCATTCCTCAACCCGATTCTATCATTATTATTTACATTCTATGTCTTCTCTTTCAAGATTATTTTTTTGACATTTGCCTTCTGGCAGAGCCGGGACCGATGAGCGGGAGGTGGATTTTGGCGGAACACAGGAGGAATTCTCTTAGTCAGAACCATCCAAAAATGGAAAGACCTGACTCAGAAGACAGCGTGTCCCCTGCCTGCATAAGGTCCTGGTGAGGTCCTGTCAAGGGTGCTCTGCCCCGTGCTTTGACAGATGTGTGCAGAGATGAAAGATAAATAGCCATTCTTGAGCGTGTCCTCTGTGCCAGACACTGTTTTAGGTACTTTTATGTGAACTAACACATTTAACCTCCAAACAACCCTATGAGACAGGAACTATTATTGCCTATTATTACCCTCGTCTTACAGATGAGGAAACTGAGGCACAAAGAAGTTTAGTAACCTGCCCAGGTCACAGAGCTGGTATTCTAGGGAGGCAGAACTCAGCCCCAGGCGGCCTAGCGGCCTTGCTCGTACCTTAACCACCAGTGAAGTTGATCCTCTCATCAGGCATCGGGGGTCACATGACCGGGCACAGTGACCAGCTGTTCTGTGCTAAAAGGAGTTTAGAAGGCAGCTGACTCAGCCCAAAATGTGGGGTTAGAAGTCAAGAAGGCTTTTAGACAGGGAACATCAGTCAACGAGTAACAGAGGCTAGGCTTGAACTCTCTGAAAGGAAGCCTGGGGGTGCCTGGCACACGTCCTGTCCCGCTGCAGGCACAGGTGGAACCAGTGAGTTTGGGGCCCGCCACTCCTGGGCTCAGCATGCAGTTAGCTCTGAGCCCCCTTGCACCCCAGGTCTATGAGCTGGCTTTTTGCTTAGTTCATTCGAGTGAGTCTCCGACTTCTCCTCCAGTTTCAGGAATCTGTCCCAGATTTCTCCCTGGGCTGAGTTCTTGCCTTGGTCACCTGCCCAGGACTGCAGTTTCTCTGATACCACCTCAGGGGAAGGGCAGGACCTAGACCCTCAGAATCTGGCCTTGAAGCCTGGATACATCTGGGGAGCTGCTCACGCTTCTCAGCTGCATTTGCCTTGGTTGACGATGGGAAGAAGATGCCTCCTTCCAAAGACTGCCGTGAAGACGGCGGTGCGATAACATGTGAAATCGCTGTGCGCGCGGCTGGACTCTGTCAACCACGGTTGTCTTCCCATCTTTGCCACAGACTGAAGGTCCCTTCCTGAGCTCAGCCTGTTGGAATTCAGTCCCTAGGGCTGAACCTGGGTGAGCCAGGTGCCTTCTGCAAAAAGACACAGTTCAACAAAGTGCAAGGAGGAAAGCTCTTCTGTACTAGCATGCCCTGTGGAGGGTACCGTGTGCAAGGACTATCAGAGAGATTCAGGACTGCGCTTCGGTTGAGCTCAGCGACTCTTTGTTCTTTGTTTTGTTTAGTTTAGTTTTTTGAGACAGGATCTCACTCTTGCCCAGGCTACAGTGCAGTGGTGCGATCTCGGCTCACTGCAACCTCTGCCTCCCAGGTTCAAGCCATTCTCCTGTCTCAGTCTCCTGAGGAGCTGGGATTACAGGCGTGCGCTACAACACTTGGCTAATTTTTGTATTTTTAGTAGAGACGGGGTTTCGCCATATTGACCAGGCTGGTCTCGAACTCCTGACCTCAGGTGATCCACCCACCTCGGCCTCCCAAAGTGCTGGGATTACAGGCATGAGCCACCACGCCTGGCCTCAGCGACTCTTTGAACCAGTGTCTGACTCAGGAAACTAGGGTACCACTAGGCTCCAGGACCTGCTCTGTCTGTAAAATGAGAAGCAACTAGAATATCCCTAAAACTCCTCTTAGCTATAAAATGTTCTGATTCATGACCAACGGAAGAAAGAAAATGTGTATGTAACCAAATAAAAATACTTTCTGACGTGCGCCAAGGAAGGGGACAGAAGTATTTGGCTTCCTCATTCAGCCCCACCCTATAGAAAGTTCTGGCTCTGGCATGAAGACACACCGGTCTGGTTTCCTCTTGCTTTTACTTCACAAGAGCCCCCAAATATGACATTTACGAATGCCCTGATAGTAGATCCTATTCAGGTGATTGGCCTGGGGGCTGAAACTTTACCCAACAGCTTCCCCTGGGGCCTGGCAATCTTAAGCATCGGTGAGACTTTTAGCTAAGGGTAAAGAGCTTCTTACGTGGTTCTCATGGTGATGTTTTCCTTGCAACAGTTCTATAAAATGGGTTAAAGTAATTTTTATGATCTTGCACTTGGGAAAACCAATAGTCACAAAGGTTTAGTTATTTTTCCACAATGTGTGAATATGGGAAAAGTGGAAGAAGTTTTGATCCCAGAATTGGCTAGCTCCTTCTCAACAAGCAAACCCTGGGATCTTTTCCAATCACATCTTTGATGAGAAGAAAGTGGCTTCTTGCTCTCCAACAAATATTTGCCCCCAGATTCCTGCACCTACTGTACAATTAGAGAAAATTCCTGAGGGCTGAAGTTGAAGCTTCTGTCTTCTGTGTTCCTGTCAAGGTATCTTGGGCCTCTGGCCAAACACTCAGATTAAAAGAGGAAATATCTTCAGGGCTAATTTCTTTTTTTCTTTTCTTTTTTTTTTTTTTTTTTTTGACATGGAGTCTCACTCTACCGCCAAGGCTGGAGTGCAGTGGCGTGATCTCAGCTCACTACAACCTCCGCCTCCCGGGTTCAAGCGATTCTCCTGCCTCAGCCTTTCGAGTAGCTGGGATTACAGGCGCCCGCCACCATGCCCAGCTAATTTTGTGTATTTTTAGTAGAGACGGGGTTTCACCGTGTTAGCCAGGGTGGTCTCAATCTCCTGACCTCATGATCCGCCCGCCTCGGCCTCCCAAAGTGCTGGGATTACAGGTGTGAACCACTGCACCCGGCTTTTTTTTTTTTTTTTTTTTTTTTTTTGAGACAGAGTCTCACTCTTGTCACCCAGGCTGGAGTGCAGTGGCGCGATCTCAGCTCACTGCAACCTCCGCCTCTGGGGTTCAAGTGATTCTCCTGCCTCGCCCTCCCAAGTAGCTGGGATTACAGGCACCCACCGCCAAACCCAGCTAATTTTTTTTGTATTTTAGTAGTGATGGGGGGCATTTTACTGTGTTGCTCAGGTTGGTCACAAACTCCTGAGCTCAGGCAATCCGCCCGCCTCAGCCTCCCAAAGTGCTGGGATTACAGGCGTGAGCCACCACACCCAGCCGACATTCTGAAACAACAGAATTTCTGAAATCCCAACTCTTCTCTACCCTAAAAGACAGTTCTGCCGAGTGGGGCCCAGTGAGTTGTCTCAGAGCATTGGGCCCTGGTATGAAACGAGACAAAGCAGCCTCTGTCACACCCTTACCATGAACGATCGTTCATCCGATTGGAGAGCACCAGAGGAAAATGTTGACATCCTCAATTTCATCAGAATCCTTTTCCAAAGACACAAATAAGAAGTCTTAAATATGGAAAATACGCATCATGATGTTGAAATCTCACAACTAAACATCACTGCCGGTCCTGTGTGTTTACTAAGTTTACATTCCCAATTTAAAAACTATCGATCAATTCTTTTTTTTTTTTTTTTTTTGAGACAGAGTCTCGCTCTGTCGTGTCGCGATCTGGGCTCACTGCAACCTCCGACTCCCGGGTTCAAGCCGATTCTCCTGCCTCAGCCTCCTGAGTAGCTGGGATTACAGGCACCTGCCACCATGACTGGCTAATTTTTGTATTTTTAGTAGAGTTGGGGTTTCACCATATTGGTCAGGCTGGTCACGAACTGCTGACCTTTTGATCCACCTGCCTCGGCCTCCCAAAGTGCTGGGATTACAGATGTGAGCCACCGTGGCCAGCCAATCAATTCTTTTTTTAAAAAATACAGATTTATTTAGAAGCAGGGAAGAGAGTGAATTGCAGTTCCCAACTACCACAAATGATGCAGTTGTGTTTCCCACATTTGGAGAAATGGCCGGGGTCAGCATATCCGGAGTGCAGGGCATGAGCCTCGCCCTGGGAAACCACCTTCGTGATCCTGGTACCTCCCCTGTGGATAAGTATTATTGACTAATGAGGTCATAATACCGTTTCTTAGAAAAGTGGAGTAAGGCTAGGCCCGGTAGCTTATGCCTGAAATGCCAGCACTTTGCAAGGCTGAGGCGGGAGGATCCCTTGAGCTCAGGAGTTTGATATCAGCCTGGGCAACAGAAGGAGACTCTGTCTCTATCAATTGGAAAAATAAACGAAAAAACAGAAAGCAAGTTTAGGAAATTTTGATTATGGGTGGAAATTGTAAACTTGGGATGAGAGGAAGGTCTTGGACATTATAAGTGGGTCGTATTCCCCAGGCTCGGTGAGTTGGTTTCGAGGGGCCAAAGACCACATTTTCAGTTCAGAAAAGGATTTGCCTGGAGGCCATAGGATTGCAGTGTCATCTGAAGAGCTCCATGCTGGGGACTTTTACAATGACCGGGACACAGAGCAGCGTTTCTTTTCTGGTTGTCTTTAGACTTAACATAATGATCCAGAAGCAGAGACTTCTGCTGCCAATCTGTAACTTTCTTTTCTAAACATATTTCCGTGGTCTCTGGGAGAATGCTAACATAAGAGACGGTGTGCGTGAGGCCGGGCGTGGTGGCTCACGCCTGTAATCTCAGCACTTTGGGAGGCCGAGGCAGGCGGACCACTTGAACCCAGGAGTTCAAGACCAGCCTGATCAACGTGGTGAAACCCTATCTCTACTAAAAATACAAAAATTAGTTGGGCTTGGTGTTTTGTGCCTGTAATACCAGCTACTCAAGAGGCTGAGACAGGAAAATCACTTGAACCTGGGATGTGGAGGTTGCAGTGAGCCGAGATCGTGCCGCTGCACTCCAGCCTGGGAGACAAGAGCCAGACTCCATCTCAAAAGAAAACCCCAGTGTGCGTGAACCTCGTGCAGCTATCAGCACGAGGTGGGCTCTGCGTCAACACAATGTTAGCTAATGCAGGACGCCACGGTGAATTACATCTCGTGTTTTCCATTTATCCCCCAATGATAGCAGTTTTTGTTTTTGTTTTTTTGTTTTTTGTTGTTTTTGAGATGGAATTTCACTCTTGTCACTCAGGCTGGAGTGCAGTAGCACGATCTTGGCTCACAGCAACCTCCGCCTCCCGGGTTCAAGCGATTCTCCTGCCTCAGCCTCCCAAGGAGCTGGGATTACAGGCACCCACCACCATGCCTGGCTAATTTTTGTATTTTTAGTAGAAACGGGGTTTCGCCATGTTGGCCAGGCTGGCCTTGAACTCCTGACCTCAGGTGATTCACCCGCCTCAGCCTCCCAAAGTGCTGGGATTACAGGCGTGAGTCACCGCGCCTGGTCGACAATAGCAGTTTTAAAAGAGAACAAAAATTATGGCCCATTGTCACAGTGAGGGTTTTGATAGGATTTATTAGTTATAAATATTTCTGATTTATACATCAGCTTCTTTGTTCTACCCTCCCAATGGCAGAAGAAATATTTATTAACCTCCCCTCTCATTGTCCACCAAGCCTAGGATCTGAGATGCTATGAAATTTCTCCTACAATAAATCTGGATTATAGGATGCACCTCAAAACATAGGAACCTTTGCACTGTTTTCCACTGCCACTAATTCTAAAATTTTCTCTTTTTTTTGAGATAAGGTCTTACTCTGTCGCCCAGGCTGCAGTGTAGTGGCACAATCACTGCTCACTGTGGCCTCAACCTCCTGGGCTCAAGCAGTGCTCCCACCTCAGCCTCCTGCGTAGCTGGGACTGCAAGCACACACCATCGTGCCTGGCTTATTCTTATTTTTTTGTAGAGATGGAGTCCCGCTGTGTTGCCCAGGCTGGTCTTGAACTCCTCCTGGCCTCAAGTGATCCTCCCACCTCGGCCTCTCAAAGTGTTGGGATTTTAGGTGTGAGTCACCACCCCTGGCCCTAGAAATTTTCATTGTCAAATGGACATCATTTCCCCAGGCTGGTGTTGGGAAGCTGGGGGATCCTGTGTTCTGTCCAGCACTGGGTTTTCCCGAGCAGAAAATGAGCCTTATCGTGTACTCGGAATCGTCAGATATTTGTAGAGCCAGAAAACATCTTGAAAATCATGTTATCTCTTTGCTTTTTGCAGATGAGGATGTCAAGACTTGGAGTAGGTGACAGTTGGCCTTGGGCTTCGGTGGCCAACCCATGACTACAAAAGCCCAAGAAGCCAGCAGGTCCCCCGGCTCCTCCACCAAGTGGCCTCTGGGTGATGGGGAAGCTTGTCCTCTGCTTTGTCACACACAAAATTCTAAAAGTCAGGATCCCAACGCATCAGCCTGGAGAGCCCGTCCAGGTGAGAGACACACACTGGAGGATGTGTTGGGGCCAGAGGCAGAGCCAGCAATGTCACTGCCAGGCCCCGTGCAACACGACAACCCGGGACTCCTGGTTCCAAAAGCAGGAGAAAAGCTTTTTCCTTTCCTCCCTTCACCTGTCACAGTGGTTTTTATTTGCGATTGAATAGTGTGCTCCCTGGGACGGAGGGTTCTCAAAGACATCTCTGGGAGTCTCACAGACTCAGGTGCCCAGGGGCAGGGTGCTTAATTCCCAACCCTGAAACCCTAACTGTCCTTGATCCCCCCTAGTCCGTGCCCTCCTGCCAGCAGATCCCTTGTCCCACTGGACTTCATTTACAAACCACAAAGTCAGAAAGAAAAGTATTAAGAAATCCAAGAGGGGCCGAGCACGTGGCTCACACCTGTAACTCCAGCATTTTGGGAGGCCGAGGTGGGTGAATCATCTGAGGTCAGGAGTTCAAGACCAGCCTAGCCAACATGGTGAAACCCCTTCTCTACTAAAATACAGAAATTAGCTGGGCATGGTGGCACACCCCTGTGATCCCAGCTACTCAGGAGGCTGAGGCAGGAGAATCGCTTGAACCCAGGAAGCGGAGGTTGCAGTGAGCCAAGATCGAGCCACTGCCCTCCAGCCTGGGTGACAGAGCAACACTGTCTCAAAAAAAAGAAATCCAAGAGGGCAACTGCAGAGAATTAAATCCCCTGGGTGGGCCCCTCTGAGGGCAGGCGTCTGTGCTTCCACAGTGGCCATAGGCCGGGGAAGACTGGCAAGAGGTGAGCAGCCTCTTGGATGTCTGCAATGGCTCCAGAGGTGACAGACACTCGAAGACCTGGGAGAATGCAAGCGTCAGGGCTGGGCACGGTGGCCCACGCCTGTAATTCTAACACTTTGGGAGGCCAAGGTGGGCAGTTCCCTTGAGCCCAGGAGTTGGCAACCAGCCTGAGCAACATGGTGAATCCCTGTCTCTACCAGAAAAAAAAAAAGAAAAAAGGAAAGAAAAGAAAGAAGAAAGAAAAAAAGAATGCAAACTTCATGTTTGGCTATAGCCTCCACTGAGGGGAGCCTCTCCAGTCCTGACTGCTGCATGCCCTGGGTGGCGGAGGAATTTGGGGGTGGACCTTTCTCAGTTGTATCTGGAAGAATTCTCAGGTTAGAGGGTGAAAAATATCTTTTTTATCCTTTCTCTTTTTCTTTTTTTTTTTTTATTTGAGATAAGGTCTTCACCTGGGTCTGTCACCCAGGCTGGAGTGCAGTGGTGCCATCAGGGCTCAATGCAGCCTTGACCTCCTGGGCTCAGGTGGTCCCCCCACCTCAGCCTCCTCGGTAGCTGGGACTACAGGTGCACACCACCACACCCAGCTAATTTTTATATTTTTTGTAGAGATGGGGTTTCACTTTATTGCTCAGATTGGTCTCGAACCCCCCAGGTTCGAGCAATCTGCCCTCCTCCGCCTCCCAAAGGGCTGAGATTACAAGTGTGACCCACTGCACCCGACCAATGTCATTTCTTAATGTGGATTTCCCCCTTAGGATGGGCACTCTGCCGAGAGATGTGGGAAAGAGTCTGCAAGCGGCCCCTTCTCCTGTCATCTGAATCTTTCATTTGGTAAAAGGAGGATTTATGTGGAATCTGGCTTTTCTGATAGCATCGACGTTCCTTCCCATGCCTTCTGAGTCTCTTTCTCTTAATTTGACTGTGGTCTCTGCTCTTTGCTGGACTCAGTGAGTATCTCACGCTCAGTTTTGGTGGAGGTCATGGATTTAACCCTTAGAGAAACCATGGGGCAAGACTCAAGCCCATGAAGCTATGAGATGGCGAACCCCACATGTGAAGGCACCACCTGGTAGTGAACATTCCCTGGGGGGCGACCTTGGTGTTTATTCATTTATCAAGAATCATGAGGCCGGGCGCGGTGGCTCACACCTGTAATCCCAGCGCTCTGGGAGGCTGAAGTGGGCAGATCACAAGGTCAGGAGTTCGAGACCAACCTGGCCAACATGGTGAAACCCCCTTCTCTACTAAAAATACAAAAAGTAGTCAGGCATGGTGGCGAGAGCCTGTAGTTCCAGCTACTCGGAAGGCTGAGGCAGGAGAATGGCGTGAACCTGGGAGGTGGAGGCAGTGAGCCGAGATCACGCTACTGCACTCCAGCCGGGCCAACAGAGCGAGACTCCATCTCAAAAAAAAAAAAAGAATCATGGCATCCAGCACTCTTCTAGGCACTTCACAAAACCATGCAGTTATTTTGTCCTGACCACAACCCTGAGGCAGGTGCTCTTATCATTCCTGGTCTTCGGATGCAGAGAGTGAAGCCCGGAGGGAGGGACTGCATACCAGGCTCCGATTCTCACTCCCAGAAAATGGGGAGCTGGAGCCAGCCCAGGGCTGTGCAGCTCCTGAGCCTGGTGCCTCAGGTGCTCCACTCCACTGCCTTGTGATCACCTGCAAGGGCTTTATGCACCCAGCACCCAGGCAGGAGGTGCAGGGAGCAGGTCTCTTTACCAGTTTAGTTGCCACATTCCCAAAAAGCATTGAGTCCTGGAGCAGAGATCGTTTCAGCGATAGTGAGTTTGGGAGATGCTGAGATCAACTCTTGGTGAGTCGTGGAGCTACCAGGCTACTCTGCCTGGGGAGGAACAGGTGGCTACTCTCTGGAACATTCCAGTTACTCAAGAAGGCTGAGGCAGGAGAATCGCTTGAACCCAGGAGGCAGAGGTTGCGGTAAGCTGAGATCATGCCACTGCACTTCAGCCTGGGCAACAAGAGCGAAACTCGGTCTCAAAAAAAAAAAAAAGAAGGGAGGAGTGATATTAAAAGAGCCTGTTCTAAGGACAAAGGCCCCCACTTGTGCAAAACTAATTATCAGAACCATGGCTAGAAAACTCACAGAGTTTGGGCAGGCCACCTCCACCCTCATTTCCTCCCCTAAGTACCCCTCTACAGACATCTGCTACCTAAGAACACACGAACACAACGTGGACCTATGGCCCTGTTATTCCAGCTTGGAAAAAAAAAATCACACCAGGTTGACTCGGTTGGGCTCTGCACCCCAAATGCCATAGCAGCCTCCGGGGGAGGCGGGGAGTGCTGTGTTGGCCCCTCATGCTTGCTGGACTTTCCGCCAGCCTGCCCTCTTTAGCGCTGGTCGGGCTCTGTGGTGGATATGTCGAAAGTTAGGGGAACATTGAGTCATCTCCTCCCTTTCAGCTGCGGCATATTTCTGGGAATGCGAAGCACATTTGAGCGACGTGACATTCCTTACCTCACGGCAGCAAGGCAACTGCCCACTTCCTTTCGAGTCATGTTGCATCATCTTTCAGAACAGGACTAAACAAATAGGCTTGATACATGGCTTTAGGAAAGAAAAGCAAGTGTGCACGTTTGAACCCCACCCTCTCCATGTGCAAGGGCACGATTCTCCTGCCCCCGAGGGAGAGAGGGCACACACTGTTGTGGTTATTCTCCTGCCTTTCCATAGATAAGAACCACATATATGTGTTCTATGCGCATCTCATAATCACAAAAAAGAGGCATGTGACATTCAATATAGGTGTGTTTCCTAACACACATGTCAGAGGCATCTATGGCTACATCAGTTCTAGTGATGGGCATTGCAGTTTTAAAAATTCTTTGTCCTTGTCATCTTGGAATAAGTCACAGGAAAGGTAAATGATCTATGTACCCTTTGGCCTGTGGATCAACTTTTATACATCTAAACCCGAGAAAAATGTTATTTATTAGCAGGAGAGTGAACAAACATTTCAAGCTTGCAGAGGGAAGCTGGGGGTGCAGAGAGGATGCAAAAGTGAACAGAACGGGCATCTGCTCTCAAGAGGCTGCAGGGTCATGATGGAGACAGAGCCCTGTGGAGCAGGATTCGTGGGCAGTGGACAGTGCACCAAGTGTTTGCTCAGGGGAGCAGGACCCGGAGGGGACCTGGAAATACAAGCTCCAGGAAGGATGTCTGAGCCCAGTGGGGGCTGCTGGGATAATGAGAAAGAGTCTCTGTGCAGGTGGTGGGCACTCACAAAGAGGGGTGGGAAAGTGCTGAGCACAGCTCCATCCCAGGCTGGAAACGGACTCTGCATCCAGAGCCACGGGGCCTGTGGAAGCCATGCTGGGACTGGGACACCTCCAGATGTTCAATGGTAGGGGGACTGTAGCCATCTAAGTCTTGAGCAGAGAGTGACCTGCTGCAGATATGCCTTGGGAAAGTCATCCCGGTGACACACTGAAATTTGTCCTGGGAAAGATTGAAGGTGGGGACACATTAGGAGGCCATGTCAGTGCTGCAAACAGGGCTGGAATGACAGCCAGGTCTAGAGCAAGCGAGATGGGGATCACACAGCAGTGGTGCAATCGCAGTTGTGTGTGCGGAGCACTGACCCTCTGATCACACGGTGCTGCACGCTTACGCGAGCTGTCTCATTTCACCATCAGAACCGCAGCCCTACGTGGCAGGTCAGCTATCACCCTATCTTACAGATGAAGAAACTGAGGCTCAGGGAAGAGAGAGAGCTGCTCACTATCACACACTATGTAAGCAACAGGGCCGGGACAAAAAGGGAGGTCTATCTGATTCCATTCTCTCCCTTTAGAGTGAAATAACAGAATTGCTTGAAACCCAGGTAACTGTAGAGGGAGAGGGAGGTATTCTGGTGGCTTCTGTCGGGAGGCCTCAGAGAACAGATGACGTGACTAAGATGGGGGCAGGCAGGTGGGGGAGGAGGAACTTGTAGCTAGGCTGAGTGGGACCAGGTGAAAATTTGACACCAACAAAACACTACTGGTGGTATTGATGGTCTAGGATTGGAGCTATAGACCCGAGGTTCCTATAAAAGACTGGGGCTAGAAGTGTCCCCTTGCTACAAAAGGAAGATGTTTTTACGTATTGCTGGAGTAAGAAAGCAAGGTGCAAACAACGTCATAGGAGAGTGCCCTGAGAGTCTGTCACATGCCAGGCACTGGCTAAATGCCATGCATCCTGTGATGGCCTTTGGCGCGGCGCTACTGTCACCTTCAGTTTATAGATGAGGAAACAGACACTCAGAAACATTAAGTAACTTGTCCAAGGACACGGAGGTAGTAAGAGGTGAATCTGGGACTCGAGTTGAAGTCAAACTTCCAAGTACATCTGCAGAGACAAAATATGGGAAGAATTCACCTAATTGAGGGTTACAAAACTGTTTGCTGGGACTGTAGGCTCCTCACATTCCCTTTATTTTATTTTCTTTTATTTTTTGAGATGGAATCTCACTCTGTTGTCCAGGCTGGAGTGCAGTGGTGCAATCTCGACTCACTGCTACCTCCATCTCCCGGGTTCAAGCAATTCTCCTGCCTCAGCCTCCCGAGGAGCTGGGATTACAGGCACACGCCACCACGCCAGGCTAATTTTTATATTTTTAGTAGAGACAGGGTTTCACCATGTTGCCCAGGCTGGTCTTGAACTCCTGACTTCAGGTGATCTGCCCACCTCGGTCTCCCAAAGTGCTGAGATTACAGGCTTGAGCCACCACACCCGGCCACATTCCCTTTGTTTGCATATCTGTATTCTCTAAACTGTCTATACTTAATATGCAATATTTTTGTAATAGGGAAAATAAGTTTTAGGAAAGCAAAACGGTGAAAGTGTGAACCGGTAGACACGGTAGACATTTTGGAAGACAATTTGCCAACATCCATCAAAAGCTGAAAAATTGGCCTATTCCTTGACACAGAAATTCTTTGACACAGAAATTTGGCCTGGGTGTTGAATAGGACACTGAAGGACAAGGAGGAACTTATCCATGGAGGGGGTAGGGTGAGTGCAAATTCCAGAAAAAGGGAACCGCATTGTCTGCAAAAGCCTGATGGCAGGACAGTCTGTAACTGATTCCAGCCCAGTTTCTCGGCAGACTCTCCTGCTTGTCAATTATACAGACAACTGGGGCACCCTCACCCCTACCCCAACACCACCACTCAGATCTCCAGAATCAGAGTCCACAGAGGTGGGGTCAAGGAGTCTGAATTTTTATTTTATCCATCCATTGCCTTGGGTTAGTCCCATGACCAGTAAGTTTGGGAAATACTGGCTGCTGCAGGAGGCATCAGGAACTGCTCTGGGAAAGCTGGATGGAGCCGAAAGGAAATGGTCTCGGATGCCAAGTGGAATTTAAATTTAATACCCAAGCCTGTTGTTTCTTTTCTTTCTTTCTATGGGAGATGTCACAAATTCTGCACCAGAATCTCACAAATCACAAAGAACTTACTCATGTAACCAAACACCACCTGTTTCCCAATAACTATGGAAATAAAAAAAAAATTTTAATAATAAAAAAATTAAAAAACAAAATTTTGATGAAGGGATAACCCTTTCCCCAGAAAGACTCCCCCTCCCCCGACACTTGAACACATTTTCAGAGACCCAAGAATCAGCTCTCTGGAACCCAGTGGAAGGACCTCGGGACAGTGATTTAAACTGAGAGGGGCCTGATCATATCAGAAAGCCAACTAATCCCATGACAGTGCAGAGACCAGGCAGATGGGGGACCGGCTAACGGTGCCTGAGAAGCAAGTGAGGTTGGGAACTGAAGCAGGGGACCTTTGGGGCAATGGAGGGGGTGGGTGAGGTCTGGAAGGAGGAGAGCGCACATGGGACTCATGTGGGGGTGCAGGATTGAAAGGTGAGGGAGGCTTCCCTCTTGGAGAGCCCCTGGGCAGAGCCGGGGGTGTTGGAGGTACAGGGACAATGTACCTGGACCATTTCCAGTTTACAATGAGTAGAACCGTGAGGAATTCAAGCAGAGCTTCCTGGAAAGCCATGGAAATTCAGGTAGAAAGGGAAAGGGGGCCGAGGCTGAAGATCTGATGCTGCTTGAGTGTGGATGATGGCTGATTTTTCCTGGGGATCCCCGGCCTGCTCCAGGAAGGGGCTGTAAAACAACACAGAAAACAAGACCTGGAGGAACCCACCTAGCAGGGGCAGGCAGAGAGGAGCCCGTGGAAGGGGAGAATCAGGGGAGATAGAGCAACAGAGACAGAGAGACAGACCGAGACAGGGGGACAGAGACCCAGAGATCAAGGGGCGGAAAGGCCATTGGGCTGGGCAGCTCAAAAGTCACTGGGGGTCCTTAAAAGTCTTTCTTTTGCTAACTGTGCCATGAATGTCCTTGTCCTCAGTAAAGACATGACCAAGTGTTTAGAGATAGGAGACATGACCTCTGCAATTTACTTGCATAAATGGTTTAGAAAAAAATCCTTATCTATTTGGAGAGAGTGATAAAGCCAGTGTGGCAAAATGCACCCCCATGGAGAAACTAGGCCCAGGGTTTGTAGGAGTTCTTGGTCATATTCTTGCAATGTCTTTAAGTTTGAAATTATATAAACACAAAAATTCCCTTGCTTTAAAAAGAATACTTGGAGGATTTTGATGATGGTGGGTTAGCCAGCTTGGACAAAGCTTAGAGAGCAGTTTCACAGTGAAGGGAAGGAAAAGGAGGCAGTGACCCTTTTTTTTCTTTCTTTCTTTTTTTTTTTTTTTTTTGAGACTCCCAGGCTGGAGTGCAGTGGCCTGATCTCGGCTCACTGCAACCTCTGCCTCTCGGGTTCAAGCAATTCTCCTGTCTCAGCCTCCTGAGTAGCAGGGATCACAGGCGTGCACCACCACGCTTGGCTAATTTTTGGTTTTTTAGTAGAGACGGGGTTTCACCACGTTGGCCAGGCTGGTCTGGAATGCATGACCTTGTGATCCGCTCGCCTTGGCTTCCCAAAGTGCTGGGATTATAGGCGTGAGCTACCGCGCCCAGCCTTTTCCTCTTTTTTTCTTTTTTCTTTTTATTTTTGAGACAGGGTCTTGCTCTGTCGCCTAGGCTGGAGTGCAGAGTCACCATCACAGCACGCTGCAGCCTCAACCTCCCGGGCTCAAGCAAGGACAGTCAGTGACTGATTCTAGCCCAGTTTCTCCATTAGATTCTTCTGCTTGTCAGTTATACAGATTCCTGGGGCACCCTCAGCCCTACCCCAACACCACCACTCAGACCTTCGGAATCAGAGTCCACAGGAATCTGAATTTTTATCCAGTGCCTTGGGTCATTCCTGTGACCAGTAAGTTGCAGCCTCACGAGTAGTTGAGACCACAGACCCGGCTAGGGTGGTATTGATTGATTGATTGATTGAGACCATAGACCCGGCTAGGATGGGATTTTTTTTTTTTTTTTTATGGGGAACAGGGAGGAGGAGAAGGTGCTCGTGCTCGGGCACACTTCAGGGCTGAAACAACTGTCCCAGAGAAGAGGGCGAGGGGAGGGGACCGGAGAGCAGAGGGAGGCGAGGGAGCAGAAGAAGGAGCCCCAGGTGGGAGGATGGGGGTCTGCCCAGCTTGGCCCGGGAGTGCAGTGGGGGGGCGTCCTCCCGACTAAGGGCAAAGGAGGTGACGGCGGGGACGTCGCCGCGTGACGGGGAGGGCTCGGCCGAGCCGCCGCGGGGCCACAGGAAGCGGTCGCCCTTTGAAGGCGCAGAGGCGGCGCTGGGTCAGCCAGGCCAGCTTGTCGGGGAGCGGCCGCCCGCGCACGGCTGGGGCCGGGGCCAGGGCCGGAGGGCGCCGCAGGAAGGGGCCGGGGCCGGAGCGGCTTCTCTCCCCGCAGCCGGCGCCTCCACGCGGCGGTGAAGCTCGCGCGTGGGCTGTAGCAGTTTCGGGCGTGCACGTGTGCGGAGGCTCCTGCCTCTGCGGAGCTCGCGCCCTGAAGAGCCTTCCAGGAGGGTTTGGAGCCCGAGTTTATGTTTCCCCAGCCCCGGAACCCAAACCTGCTCCAAGTGCGCATCTGCGCGGCGGCCGACGGGGACGCAGCCCGGTGTCCACGGCAGGTCCCCGGAGCAACGTCTCTTGGAGCCTGTGCAGAGGCTGGGCTTGGCGAGGGAGGGGGTGCTGCCGGGGACACCCGCGCAGGCAAAAGGAGGACGCTAGTGACCCATCCTTTCTCGCAGTGCGCTTTAATTTCGACAAACCCTCCATTCCCTTGTGTCCCCTTCTCCAGCTGCAAAATTAAAAGTATCCAGGGCCGGGAACGATGGCTCCAGCCTGTAATCCCAGCACTTTGGGAAGCCAAGGCAGGAGGATCGCTTGAGACCAGGAGTTGGAAACCAGCCTGAGCAACATAGGGAGACCCTATCTCTACAATTTAAAAAAAAAAAAAAAAAAAGCTAGTCGTGGTGGTGCGTGACTGTGGTCCCAGCTACTTGGGAAGCTGAGGCAGGAGGATCACTTGAGCCCAGTGGGTTGAGGCTGCAGTGAGCCATGATCATGCCATTGAACTCCAGCCTGGGTGACAGTGAGCCCCTGTCTCAAAATAAAATGGGAGACCGGGGGAAAGTGGATGTGGCTCAGGCCAGGGACTAGGGTGAGGCTGTGGGTGCAAAATTAAAGGAGGGGTGTTAAAAAAAAAAAAAAACAGTACGCAATATAAATACTATTTTAGTGCAGTGTTTTTAAAAATACAAATTAATGCAAACAAGTCATCATGAGCAAGAGATTTTTTTAAATCTAGATAGAGACAGGATCAGGTTATTTACTTTTTTACTTATTTATTTTTGAGACAGAGTCTCACTCTGTTGCCCAGGCTGGAGCACAGGAGTTGATAAGTACCAGGCGCCCAATAAGCTCCACTGCGGACTTCATGCAGGCCTTCCAGGGTCCCACAGGTAGCCTGGGGAGGACCTTGGCTGGTGGATGCTTTTCCATGATGGAGAGGCTTTTGCTTAGGGAATAGGTTTATCCTCAGAGTATGACTCGGACACCAGTTGCCTTGTCTTTGGAGGGAGGAGGGAGACCCACTCAGCTTGCCTCTGGGACTGGACCAGAGGCTGAGAGCCCAATCTTTGGGGTGAAGCCACATTTGGGGCTGCCACGACCTGGGATGTAAAGGGTGTTAGCCCACAAGGATGTGCATGCTTCACATGAAATGTGGCCCAGCCCCCGTCGGGGGAGCCCACCCAACTTCCATAAAGGAGGAAGGTCCAGATCACTCCTGCAGCCTCCCTGTCCCCTGAGCCCCTGTCTAGCCCTGCTCCTAAAGTCATTTTCAAGAAAGACACCTGGATTTATGGAAAACAGAACTTTGGAATCCTCAACCACTGTCATCTGCTCCTAGATGGTCATTTCCATCTGTGGTCAGAGCTACCACATTAGACTTTTGAGGAAAATGATGACTTGGTTCTTGCGTCACTCTGAAGGTCAGATACCCACATCCTCTTAAACTTGTGCTTCTCTTCGGAGCTCCATAGGGTGACATGAAACCCTGTTTGGCAGAGACAGCATGTGCCGTAGAGGAGTTTCATAACATGCCCTGAGGGACCTGCTTCCTCTCCTTCCACCCCGACATCTGATGGAATATGCTCTCAGCTGAGGGAAAGCCCTTTATTTTTATTTTTTGAGACAGGGTCTCACTCTGTTGTATAGGCTAGACTGCAGTGACACAATCTTGGCTCACTGCAGCCTCGACCTGCTGGGTTCAAGCAGTCTTCCCACCTCAGCCTCCAAGTAGCTGGGACTACAGGCATGAACCATTATGCCTGGCTGGAAAGCTACTTTAGAAATGTTTTAAAAAACACACACACACACACACACACACACACACACACACAAAATGGGACATAAAGAAATAGGTTTCAAGGCTGGACACAGTGGCTCATGCCTGTAATGCCAGCACTTTGGGAGGCCAAGGCAAGCGGATCACTTGAGGCCAGGAGTTCCAGACCAGCCTGGACAACATAGTGAGACCCCGTCTCTCTCTGTCTCTCTCTATATATCTATAGACATAGATATACATATACAGATAAATAGATGTAGATATAGACAGATATATCTACAGATATAGATAGGTATATCTATATAATCCCATCTTTATATATACAATAAAATTAAAAAAGAAATGGGTTTCAAAGCTGCCCCAAGCTTGCCACCTCCCATGTATTAATTGTGATGACTTACAGAAATTTCCCAGCATTGCCCAGCAAGGGTGTGGACTTACAGTCCCGGTAAACGATTCTGGCAAAAACTCTGGACTCGGACGTGAACGTGCCTTGGCCTGGGAAGTGTTTAAGGAGAATCTTTGGGGTTCTCCGCAACGCTGAAGGAAGCCCAATCTGGTTCTTTCACATTTGCCCGGAACAGCTGGATGTTCCATGATCTCTCATGAGTCAGGGCCTATTGAATTTATTTTACATTTATTTTGAAAAACCTCGGATTTGGTTGGGCATGGTGGCTCACGCCTGTAATCCCAGCACTTTGGGAGGCCGAGGTGGGTGATCACCTGAGGTCAGAAGTTTGAGACCAGCCTGGCCAAAATGGCTAAAGCCTGTCTCTACTAAAATTATAAAAATTTGCTGGACATGGTGGCACACACCTGTAATCCCAGCTACTAGGGAGGCTGAGGCAGGAGAATCGTTTGAACTGGGAGGCGGATGTTGCAGTGAGCCAAGATCGTGCCACTGCAGATCTCATGCAGAGTAAGACTTCATCTGAAAAAAAAAAAAAAAAAAAAAAATGAAGGAAGGAAAGAGAGAAAGAAAAGAAAAGAAAAGAAACAAAACGAAACTCGGATTTGGCTGAAGCCATCTCTCATTCAGTTCTAGATTGTAAAACTCCATTTGCCCAGCAGTTGAGTTTAAAAGAAAGGAACAGAATATAATGCTCTTTTGTTTAATTTTGCTTTTACTCTTTCCAGCAAATGCATCTGTGGGTGGAAGTGGATGGATCACAGACCTACAGTGTGAGGCTGAGATTCTGCAGTGTTGGGTGACTCTCTGGGGCCCCGCAACCACACAGGCAAGCTGGAAGTGCTCTGCGCCTGTTTTGTTTTCAGGTAGATGGGTGCACGTGGCATCAGGAGGACCTGCAAAGGGCAGAAGAAACATTACAAGAAAGTTGAGGCTGGGTGTGGTGGCTCACGCCTGTAATCCCAGCACTTTGGGAGGCTGAAGCGAGAGGATTATTTGAGCCCAGGAGCTCGAGATCAGCCTGGGAAACATAGTGAGACCCTGTCTCTACAAAAAATAAAAAAATTAGCTGAGCATGTTAGTGCATGTCTGTAGTTCCAGCTACTCAGGAGGCTAAGGCAGGAGGATTGCTTGAGCCCAGGAGTTTGAGGCTGCAGTGAACCATGAATGCACTACTGCACTCTGGCCTGGGCAACAGAGCCAGACACTGTCTCAAAAAAAAAAATAAAAATAAAAAGCTGTGGCAGAAAATACTGACCACCTAAATTGGCCTGCCCTGGGGGCCGGGAGAGCTCCCGTCAAGATCACCCTCAGCCTAGATGCCACCGATACAGCCTCTGCCCTGCAATGCACTCACTGCTGGCCAGTGGCGAACCTCAGGTATTGCGTTTTCTTGTCTTAATTTCCACCCCATGGGAAGAGAGTGGTGGCTTCAGTCAGCTGGACTCTTGCTGAAACCTTTCCCACTGTACTGGGCACTGGGTCATTATCTAACACAGTGACTGCTCCTAAATAGGGTAGGTGAAACAGCCAGCCAAAATCAGATTTCAGCTTCAGGTTATTTATTTATTTATTTATTTGTTTGCTTATTTATTTAGAGTCAGGGTCTCACTCTGTCACCCAGGCTTCAGTGCGGTGGTGCATTCTCAGCTCGCTGCAGCCTCAAACTCCTGGGCTCAAGTGATCCTCCTGCCTCAGCCTCCTAAGTGGCTGGAACTACAGGAGCACATTACCATGCCCAGCTGATTTTTTAATTTTTTGGAGAGACAGGGTCTCACTCTATTTCCCAGGCTGGGGGAAGCCTCCACCTCCCAGAGTGCTAGGATCACAGGTATGAGCCCGCGCCCAGCCTTGAAGGAGACATTTTTCAATAAGCGTCACTCATTGTGTTCCTAGACATGAACGAGGGTCAGTCTTAGCATCTGCTAAAATTGATGAACACCTGGATGACAGAAGATGGCCGGGTCTGGACTTCATAGTGTCTGCCCAAAGCTGCACTCCTTTGCCTCGTGTGCTTTGCATAGTTCAAGAGGAGGAGGTGGCCCAGGCATTAGTGCCAAAACAATCTGGGGGGAGCTGGGGCTGAGTTCCTGTCACAGAGATGGCTGAGCAGAGGTACGGCAGTGGGAGGAGGAAAAAGCTCCTAGAAGGCCAGGGAGCCCCATCCCCTCCATTCACGCTATTCTAGGACCAAGCTTTTTAGGAAACCTAGAAACAGATATTCTTTTTTTTTTTTTTTCTTCAGACAGAGTCTTGCTCTGTCACCCAGGCTGGAGTGCCGTGGCACAATCTCGGCTCACTGCAGCCTCTGCCTCCTGGTTCAAGTGATCCTTGTGCCTTAGCCTCCCAAGTAGCTAGGACTACAGGTGCACGCCACTGGGCCTGGCTAATTTTTGTATTTTTAGTAGAGACGGGGTTTCACCATGTTGGCCATCCTGGTCTCAAACTCCCAGCCTCAAGTGATCTGCCCGCCTCAGCCTCCCAAAGTGCTGGGATTACAGGCGTGAGCCACGGCGCCCTACTAGAAATAAGAAAGTCTTTCACTTTTTTTTTTTTTTTTTTGAGATGGAGTTTCACTCTTGTTGCCTAGGCTGAAGTACAATGGCACGATCTCGGCTCACCACAACCTCTGCCTCCCGGGTTCAAGCGATTCTTCTATTCTCCTGCCTCAGCCTCCTGAGTAGCTGGGATTACAGGCATGCGCCACCACACCTGGCTAATTTTGTATTTTTAATAGAGACAGGGTTTCTCCATGTTGGTCAGGCTGGTCTCGATCTCCCGACCTCAGGTGATCCACCCGCCTCAGCCTCTCAAAGTGCTGGGATTACAGGCATGAGCCACTGTGCCCGGTTGAAAGTCTTTCTCTTAGATTTGATTTGCCCAATTCTGGATAATGACAGTCACATCAACTATAATTTATTTCAACCTCACTAGTTGGATGTACGTAATAATTTGTACATTCATGTTGTAAAAAAGTTTCACCAAGCAAGAACAATGAGAGGGAAAACATTTAATTTATATAAGAGAAAAACATGTTTTTCGTGATTTTAGAAGCCCTCATTTGTATATCAGTAATTTAATATTGATTTAAATTATCCTTCTTTGTTTCCTAAATAAATCTACCAGAGTCTCTAGGGTTCAAGAGCCTATTTTCTTCTACTATGGGTTTCTATCTAGTTTTAAGGGTACTATAACTCAGGGGTCCCCAACTCCCCTGGGCCATGGACTGGTCTGTGGTCTGTTAGGGACCAGGCCGCACAGCAGGAGATGAGCAGGTGGTGGTGGGGTGGGGGGGGTAGGGGTGGGGATTGAGTGAAGCTTCAGCTGTATTTACAGCTGCTCCCCATCTCTCACATTACTGCCTGAGCTCCACCTCCTGTCAGATCAGTGGCGGCTTCAGATTCTCATAGGAGCATGAGCCCTGTTATGAATTGTGCATGTGAGGGATCTAGGTTGCACGCTCCTTATGAGAATCTAATGTCCGATGATCCGAGGCAGAACAGTTTCATCCCGAAACCAACACACCCAGCCCCTGGCTGTGGAAAAATTGTCTTCCACAAAACTGGTCCCTGATGCCAAAAAGGTTGAGGACTGCTGCTATAACTCACTTTCTTCTAAAAATCAAAGGGGATCAGAATATGCCACCCTGGCTGGGCATGGTGGCTCACACTGTAATCCCAGGACTTTGGGAGGCCGAGGTGGGTGGCCCACCTGAGGTCAGGAGTTCAAGACCAGCCTGGCCCACATGGTGAAACCCCGTCTCTACAAAAATGCAGAAATTAGCTGGGCATGATGGCGGGTGCCTGTAATCCCAGCTACTTGGGAGGCTGAGGCGGGAGAATCACTTGAGAATCACTTGAACCCTGGAGGCAGAGGTTGCAGTGAGCCAAGATTGCGCCATTGCACTCCAGCCTGGGTGACAGAGCAAGACTCCGTCTCAAAAAACAAAACAAAACAAAAGAATGCCCACCCTAAAATGTGCCATTTTGACATAAGGAGTATTTTTAGCTGAAGGCAATTGAGAAAAAGCAGACACAGGAAGAGCTCTCTGCCTGTCCCTATCTGCGTAAACAGAGTGTACATTTTCCCTGGGAAGCTGTCCCGTCTCTATCGTACCAGGAAGGGAGAAGCACCTTTGTCATGGAGATGGCGCTGAGATGAATCTGCATAAACAAACCTTACTAACTACCCCTTACCTTCCATCATTTCCCCCATATTCGCACAGTTTACAGCCCCTCCAGGCTGTAAACTTCTTTTCCTGTCTGGTCACTTCTCCACATCTTATTGCTCTTTGTTAAAATGCTACATAATCCCCCCACGTTTAACCACTTCTTTGCATCTTCATTTCTTTTCTATGAAGGCCTCTGGGCATGAAAAAATGAAAACATTAACATCAAATAAATTTCAGCAGGCTGGGTGTGGTGGCTCACACCTGTAATCCCAGGACTTTGGGAGGCTGAGGAGGGTGGATCACTTGAGGTCGGGAGTTTGAGACCAGCCTGGCCAACATGGTGAAACCCCATCTCTACTAAAAATATAAAAAATTAGCCAGGTGTGGTGGTGCACACTTGTAATCCCAGCTACTCGGGAGGCTGAGGCCTGAGAATCACTTGAACCTGGGAGGTGGAGGTTGCAGTGAGTTGAGATTATGTCACTGCACTCCAGCCTGGGTGACAGAGTGAGACCCTGTCTCAAAAAATAAACATAAATAAAATTTGGATGCTTTTTCTCCTGTTAATCTGCTTTTGTCAATCTAATTCTTGTGCCCCAGGAACAGAATATAAGAATGTAGAGGAAGGTTTTTTCCTTCCCTACAATTTTCTCTAATTAGATGAAAGATTGATGTTCCTATCATTTAATTTGATCTGGAAGATTTTATGATATGATAAATGAGTTTGGGAAAGAAACATCCAATTTATCACCATAGCATGGATCCAATTTGGAAAATTCTTCCTAGACCTAGTTGTAGTCTCCCCAGCACCTCAAGAATATTCATTTCCTGGCTGGGCACAGTGGCTAATACCTGTAATCCCAGCACTTTGGGAGGCCGAGGCGGGCAGGAGTTCGAGACCAGCCTGGCCAACATCGTGAAACACCATCTCTACTAAAGATACAAAAAATCAGCCAGACATGGTGGGGCATGCCTGCAATCCCAGCTATTCGGGAAGCTGGGGCAAGAGAATTGCTTGAACCCAGGAAGCGGAAGTTGCAGTGAGCCAAGATTGCCCCATTGCACCCAAGCATGGGTGACAGGGCAAGACTCCATCTCAAAAAAAAAAAAAAAGAATATTAGTTTCCTGCCTCTAGAGGAAAACAGATAAGAGACATTTTCTAACTGCAGAGACTTGCAAGTTTAAAACAAACAAACAAAAGCAACATGAATGCCGTTCTTCCTTGGGGGATTTTCTTCCCATCTGCCAGGTGATTCACCGCCTGGCTTCTGTTCTGTCTGTGCTAATTGGTCATCACTTGCTGATAGTAACCAAGCCCTTATTCCTGATCCTGGGGAGGAGAAAATATGAAAGTGTGAGAAGGAAGTGGCTTAATGCTTTCTCGAAAAGAGGTTGGGGAGGAACCGAAACAGTAAGCCAGGGAGTCGTCACCATGCCTTTGTCCTCCTCCTGCTCGTCATCACCGTGATACCCGCTTGTGTTCACCATGCCCAGCACCAAAGTAGTTACTTCATATGCTTCATCTCGCGGCCACAGGAGATCAATATCCCTCTTGGGACACCACCTCTATCCAGGACACCAAGACAACAGTTCCAGGGACCAGCAATGTCCAGTGTGCTAATGTATGTCTTCCTGTCTACGGAGAAGAGGAGATTCCAAGTGGTTACCAGGCCCAAAGAGAAGATGAACCAACTCAGGGCCGTTTTTGGCTTCTCAGAAAAGATGAAGAGTTCCCAGAAATAATTAATTCACTCATTCAACAAATATTCAGAGCACCTGTAATGTGCAGGTACTGTGACAGGTGCAGGGTTACAGGGATGAACTAGTCAGAGATGGTCCTTCCCTCACTAGAAATGGAGTCAGCCCTGGTGGGGTGCAGTGGCTTACGCCTGTAATCCCAGCACTTTGGGAGACCGAGGCGGGCGGATCACCTGAGGTCAGGAGTTCGAGACCAGCCTGGCCAACATGGTGAAACCCTGTCTCTACTAAAAATACAAAAATTAGCCAGGCATGGAGGCAGGTGCCTGTAATCCCAGCTCCTTGGGAGGCTGAGGCAGGAGAATCGCTTGAACCCAGGAGGCGGAGGTTGTAGTGAGCCAAGATTGTGCCACTGCACCCCAGCCTGGCGACAGAGTGAGACTCTGTCTTAACAAACAAACAAACAAAAATTATGAGATTTTTTAAAGCGATTTTTTAAAGATCATCAGCTGTTGTTATTGTTAGTGTATTTTATATGTGGCCCAAGACAATTCTTCTTCCAATGTGGCCCAGGGAAGCCAAAAGATTGGACACCCCTACTCTAAACCCAGGACAAGATCAAAGATTATAGAGGACTGTGACGCAGAAGAGCCTAGCTGCTACCTGGAGCTGGAGCTAACAAAAGTGTGAGACTTGGGCCATGTGCAGTGGCTCACACCTATAATGCCAGCACTTTGGGAGGCCGAGGTGGGTGGATCACCTGAGGTCAGGAGTTTGAGACCAGCCTGGCCAACATGGTGAAACCCCCTCTCTACTAAAAATACAAAAAAAATTAGCCGGGCGTGGTGGTGGGCGCCTGTAGTCCCAGCTACTTAGGAGGCTAAGGCAGGAGAATAGCTCGAACCCGGGAGGTGGAGGTTGCAGTGAGCCAAGTTCGTGTCATTGCACTCCAGCCTAGGCAGCAAGAGCAAAACTCTGTCTCAAGTTTTCAGCTGTGCAAAACTGCTCCTGGGCTCACGTGGCTCCCTTCCTCGGGACATCTTCAAAGCCAGCAATGTTGTATCTATCAGGGAGGAAAACCTTTCCTCTACCCTCTTAGATTCAGCAGCTGGGGTCCACAAATCAGACAGACAAGAGACAGATTAACAGAGGAAAAGGCATACAAATTTTATTTGATGTTCATATCTCAACAAAAGGTGCAATCGAGGAAGAAGCATAGGAAGGTACGTGCCACTGGGGACACAGGGGCGCCCAGGGAGAAGCCACAGCTTCTGGAGACACAGGGCTACGTTCTCTGTAGGAGAAAGAAACGAGTCACCAGGGTTGAGGACTCACCGCTAAGGGCTGTGGCCGAGCCGACTGCCTCTGACATGGCCATGGGATGAGGTTGGGGAGAAGGATAGGGGCTTTCAGAGTTCTCAGCAGGAGGGTGACATGATCTGCTTCATGTTTTAAGAAGGGCATTTTCATCGGGCTCTGTGGCTCACACTTGTAATCCCAGCACTTTGGGAGGCCAAGGCAGGCGGATCTCTTGAGGTCGGGAGTTAGAGACCAGCCTGGCCAACGTGGTTAGTAGAAACCCTGTCTTTAAGAATAACACAAAAATTAGCCAGGCATGGTGGCAGGTGCATGTAATCCCAGCTACTGGGGAGGCTGAGGCAGGAGATTCCCTTGAACCTGGAAGGTGGAGATTGCAGTGAGCCGAGATTGTGCCACTGCGCTCCAGCCTGGGCAACAGAGTGAGAGTCCGTCTCAAATAAATAAATAAATAAATAAAGAGGGAGGGAGGGAGGGAAGGAGGGAAGGAAGGAAGGAAGGAACGAAGGAACGAAGGAAGGAAGGAACGAAGGAACGAAGGAAGGAAAGGGAAGAAGGGATGAAGGGAGGAAGGGAGGAAGGGAGGGGAAAAAAGAGAAAGACAGAGAGGCAAGAAAAAAAGGAAGGAAGGAAGGAAAGAAAGAAGAAAAAGAAAGAAAGAGAGAGAGAGAAAGCAAGAAAGTAAGAAAGAATGAAAGAAAGAGAGAGAAAGAACGGGTTGTTGTGGTGGCTCGCACCTGTAATCCCAGCACTCTGGGAGGCCGAGGCGGGCGGATTACCTGGGTTTGAGACCAGCCTGGCCAGCATGGTGAAACCCCGTCTCTACTGAAAATACAAAAATTAGCCGGGCATGGTGGTGGGTGCCTGTAATCCCAGCTACTTGGGAGGCTGAAGCAGGAGAATCACTTGAACCCGGAAGGTGGAGGTTGTAGTGAGCCGAGATCGCACCATTGCACTCCAGCCTGGGGGACAAGAGCGAGACTCTGTCTCAGAAAAAAAAAAAAAGAGAGAGAGAAAGAACAACCATTTTGCTGTTATGTGGAAATCAGATTGTGAGGGCTTCTGACAAACTCTTGACTTGCCTGGTTAACAATGTCAAGTCTCCCAGGGACTGGCCACCGTGTGGAGGGGCCGTTAGCCAAGCAGAAATGATAACAACCTGGAAGTTAGCAAGTATGTAATCTGAGGGTTTGTTCCGAGAAGGATAACATGGACAGGGCTGGTGTGTTTTGAAATCTTCAGCATGGGAGACTTCAAAAGGCATTGAGGAGACATGTGATTCTGAGACATGCATCTCAAAAGGGGAGATCCAGGCCAGGCGTGGTGGCTCACGCCTGTAATCCCAGCACTTTGGGAGGCCAAGGTGGGCAGATCACAAGGTCAGGAGTTCGAGACCAGCCTGAGCAACATGGAGAAACCCCATCTCTACTAAAAATACAAAATTAGCTGGACATGGTGGCATATGCCTGTAATCCCAGCTACTCGGGAGGCTGAGGCAGGAGAATCGCTTGAACCTGGGAGGTGGAGGTTGCAATGAGCTGATATCCCGCCACTGCACTCCAGCCTGGGCAACAAGAGCAAAACTTCGCCTCAAAAAAAAAAAAAAAAAGGGAGATCCATTCAGAAAAGTTGAAATTCCGATTGTGTAATTACACATAACTTCTTTCCAATGAGGGAAAAATCATCAGTGACTGACTATAAACATCATTCCAGAGAGAGGAGAGCTGAGGTTTTTAAGGGATAGGTTACTAGAAAGGAAAGAAAGGTACCAAAACATGGACAAATACGGGAAACAGATAGACATCTCAGAAGAATCATCTCAGGAATCGAAAGCACAATAGAACAATTCAGGACAACATAAAGGCAAGAAGGGAGGGAGAGCCGGTGGGGACAAAGGTGCAGTGCTGTGGGGAGACGTGGGGAAAGGAGATTTCCTCTTCTTGTGAGTGGTTTCTGCATTTATATCAGGGAGATCTTTGGGCAAACATGGCGCGTGTCGCCATTCACAATGAGTGAGCCACAAACCTGCCCCAGTGGAGAGCAGGTCACCTGTCATGTAGGCGACTGAATGGACAGCCAAGAGACTTCACTATCTGCAGCTCCCTGCCCTCCAACACACACACCTGATGCCAGGTGACGATGCAGGTATTACAGTGTGCTGTCATACAGACATGTGGAAAATAGCAAGACCACGGCTTTCCCTAAGAAGGGTTTGCCTTTTTTTTTTTAATTTTTATGATTATTTTTTTCAAGACAGAGTCTTTGTTCTGTCACCCAGGCTGGAATGCAGTGGCATGATCTTGGCTCACTACAACCTCTGCCTCCCCAGTTCAAGCAATTCTCCTGCCTCAGCCTCCCAAGTAGCTGGGACTACAGGCGCCCGCCACCATGCCGGCCTTTTTTTTTTTTTTTTTTTTTTTTTGTATTTTTAGAGAGGTGGGGTTTCTCCATGTTGGCAAGGCTGGTCTCAAACTCCTGACCTTGTGATCCGCCTGCCTCGGACTCCCAGAGTGCTAGGATTACTGGCGTGAGCCACCGCGCCTGGCCATGCCCTTTATTTTTGGTGTCCCAATACAGGTTGTGGCTGCCTCTGTGAGTTGGAAGCTGTGTTAGGAGGCAGCCCTCACCTTCCTGAACAGAAGTCTAAGGAGACTGCACTCTCCTCCCTGGTTGCCAGGGAGTGGGGCATGCTCTGAGACCTGGTGGATCGACGCGCGTGACTGCACAAGTGGATGCAGGGACTGTTGAGGATTTTGCCCATGGAGGTTTTGCAGGCAGCAGCATCGCTACCACACTGTCCCTTAGATGTGCACAGCTCAGACCCTGTCTCCTGCAGCTGGTCTCCCCTGATCCCTGCCTGGTTTTTCTTTCTTTGTTTAACACTCTTTATTTTGAAATAATTATAAATTCATGGCTGGGCGCGGTGGCTCACGCCTGTAATCCTAGCACTTTGGGAGGCCGAGGCGGGTGGCTTACCTGAGGTCAGGAGTTCAAGACCAGCCTGGCCAACATGGCGAAAACCTGTCTCTACTAAAAATACAAATATTAACTGGGCATGGTGGCGGGTGCCTGTAATCCCAGCTACTTGGGAGGGTGAGGAGGAGAATCGCTTGAACCTGGGAGGCAGAGGTTGCAGTGAGCCGAGTTATGCCACTGCACTCCAGCCTAGGTGATAGAGTGAGACTCTGTCTCAAATAAATACATAAGTAAATAAAAAGATACAAATTCACAGGAGGTTACAAGGATCATACAGAGAGTTCCTGCGTGGCTATAACTTCCCCCAGTGGATGTATCTCATGTAGATATAGCACAATACAAGGACCAGAAAAAGGGCCTGTACAACGTGTGTACAGCCCTGGCTGTGTTTAAAGCCTGGCTTGGGGACTTACTACTGGTTGATGCTCCATCCAATATCCTTCCAATAAATTGTCATTCTATCTAAATTAGCCAGTCTGTTTTGCCCTCTGTCACTAGGAGCCGTGAGTGGTCTGGTTAGGATTGGAAAGGTTAATACAACCTAGAAGTCTGGAGACCTCACAGCATCACTAAGGAATGGGAAAGTGGGCTCCTAGATCCAGACCTCAGGCTGGGGGGACAGTAAGACAAGAAGCTGAAGCGGAAGTTCATGAAGGATGCGTCTGGACTTTCCTCCGTGAGCAGGGGGACCCGTCAGAGCTTTCTGAGAAGGGGCTGACAAGATCAAAGAGCCTCTGGCTGCAGAGCGAGGGCTGGGTTGGAAGCCTGGGATTGGGAATTGATGATAAATCGTCCAGAGACATGGACAGGGCATGAGAGGAGGGGATGATTTAGGAATGATTCAGAGGTAGACCTGGCAGGTCTGGGACTTGGTTAGGAGGAGGAGGAAGAGGAGGAAAAAGAGGGAGGAGGAGGACCAAAAGGAGGAGGGCGGGTGGAAAGGGCTGAAGGGTTTTTGAGTCACAGACTCCAGCTTCATCTTCACTGCAGATTAAATGATTGAATTTCAAGGCTTCCAGGAAATGGAAGGCCACTCCTCCAGAGACTTTGGGCCCGGCTTTATCAGCGGCAGCACAGTGTGGGTTCGGGGCTTGCTTATTAGATGGGATTCTTTCCCTCCTGTGGAACTGAAAGACTCATTGGGGCGGTGTACCGCTGCCTCTGTGTGTGTGTGCACTGTCTTTGGAGCCGGGTGTTTGGTGGCATCTGCTGAGGTTTGCCAGCCCTGCTGATAATCCCCTTTTCCTCCATGTGGGTTTATAACAATAATGATTATATCTAACATTTCTGAAGCGGTTCCTCTGTGCCACACACTTTGCTAAGTGCCTCACGCCTTTCAACTTCTATTTAATCATCGCTGTTCTAGGATGCAGGTACTGTGTGTGATTGCCCGTTTTCCACTGCAGTATGGGAATCAGGCAGACTGAGACCAAAGCATCATTTTCTTTATCATCTTTAATTGACACCAAAATAATTGTACATATTTATGGGATAAAGTGTGATGTTTTAATACGTGCATACAATGTATAGTGATCAAATCAGCGTAATTAACCATCACCTCACACATTGATCATTTCTTTGTGTTGGGAAACTTCGAAACAAAGCGTCATTTTTATTTATTTATTTATTTTGAGAGGAGTTTTGCTCTTGTTGCCCAGGCTGGAGGGCAATGGTGCGATCTCAGCTCACTGCAACCTCCACCTCCCAGGTTTAAGCGATTATCCTGCCTCAGCCTCCGGAGTAGCCGGGATTACAGGCGCCCGCCACCATGCCCAGCTGATTTTTGTATTTTTAGTAGAGACAGGGTTTCGCGATATTGGCCAGGCTGGTCTGAACTCCTGACCTCAGGTGATCCACCTGCCTTGACCTCCCAAAGTGCTGGGATTACAGGCATGAGCCACCGCGCCCGGCCAAAGCGTCATTTTTATTACTGCACAAAGAGGCTGCCACAGAGCATGGCTCAGCCTCTTTGGTTTCCCAGCCGAGAGTGGACTTGCAGATTCTCCCCAAGTTAGAAAGCCGCAGGCAGCACTTTGCCACTAGAAAAGAAAGAAAGTTGCCTAAACATGGACAAATATAAGAAACTGGTAGACATCTCAGAAGAATCATCTCAGGAATAAAAAGCATGATAGAATATATATATATATATATTTTTTGAGACCAAGTTTCGCTCTTGTCACCCAGGCTGGAGTGTAGTGGCGCGATCTCGGCTCACTGCAACCTCCGTCCCCTGGGTTCAAGCAATTCTCCTGCCTCAGCCTCCCGAGTAGCTGGGATTACAGGCATGCGCCACCATGACCAGCTAATTTTGTATTTTTAGTAGAGACGGGGTTTCTCCATGTTGGTCAGGCTGGTCTGACCAACAGGTGATCCTGACCTCAGGTGATCCACCCGCCTCGGCCTCCCGAAGTGCTGGGATTACAGACATGAGCCACTGCACCTGGCAGAAGGGAAATTTAAAACCAATTAGGGAAAAACAACATTGGGCCTTAGTGTAAAGACAGTTTCCTGTCCGCTCTGATCACTGAGGAGTGGAGTAGGCAGAGCTCGCATAGAGAGGGGGCCCAGTCCCTTCTCCAAGATACTTTTTTTTTTTTTTTTTAGACGGAGCCTCGCTCTTGTCCCCCAGGTTGGAGTGCCATGGCGTGATCTCGGCTCACTGCAACCTCTGCCTCCCAGGTTCAAAGTGCTGGGATTACAGGCGTGAGCTACTGCGCCCGGCAGTCTCACTTTGTTGCCCAGACCGGAGTGCACTGGCGCGATCTTGGCTCACTGCAACCTCTGCCTCTCGGATTCCAGCGATTCTCCTGCCTCAGCCTCCCGAGTAGCTGGGAATACAGGTGCCCACCACCATGCCTGGCTAATTTTGTATTTTTAGTAGAGATGGGGTTTCATTTTGTTGCCCAGGCTGGTCTCGAACTCCCGGCTCAAGTGATCCTTCCACCTCAGCCTCCCAAAGTGCTGGGATTATAGGCATGAGCCACCACCACACCTGGCAGAGATGCATTGATCAGGATATCAGCCCAGTCTTAGGGAAAGAGTAAGGGTAGAGAGAAGTCACCAGGGTCCCCCAGCCCAGGACCCCACCTGGAGATGCCTCCCTAGCTAGGGACAAAGAAGGGCTGATGTTTTGTGAGGCTGGTTAATGGTGCTTTGCCAACAAGGTGAAAACAGTGTTGATGGAAGGAGAGGAGGGTCCCAGGGTCAGAAGCTACAAGGACCACAGGGTATGAGGACTGGGGGATGATCAAAAGCCTTCAGAGCAATAACAGTGAAGAGGAAGGGACAGAAACGCAAGTTGTTAAGGAGGCAGGATGAACGAGGCTTGGTTTGACCCCTGAGAGTTGGGGGTGATGGTGACTCACGGGGTCATGGGCTGCTCACCGAGACCCAAACAGACAGGGCGGAGAGAGAGAATGAAATCAGTTTTGAATTTAGCCGTTTGGCCCCCTGCGTCACCAGCAGAGAGATACTTACTAGAAATGCACATTGAATCACCACATGTTCATGCAGCAAATATTTATCACACATCTGATATATGCCAGGAGCTCTCCTAAGTGCTGGGGATGTCTCAGGAGAAAGACAACTGAGCTGATTCCTGCCTGCAGGGGGTTTGGAATCCAGTGGGGGAGACCGACATACAACCACCATATATATAAGTAAATAAGTGATGATAAACTACTTTAGGTGCCGTGAGAGAGAAACTGCGGGCTCGTGAAAGGTGTCTAATGGAGAGGAGGCGACCATTGCAAGGGGAGGCAAAGACACTCCAGGCAGAAGAGAGGACTCAGACCGCACAGGCAAGGGCCCTGTGGCAGAAAGAGGATGGTCTGCTGGGCACTGTGGCTCAAGCCTGTAATCCCAGCACTTTGGGAGACTGAGATGGGCAGATCACTTGAGGTCAGGAGTTCAAGACCAGCCTAGCCAACATGGTAAAACCCCATCTCTACTAAAAATACAGAAATTAGCTGGGTGTGGTGGCATGCACCTGTAATCCCAGCTACTTGGGAGGCTGAGGCAGGACAATCGCTCGAACCCAGGAGGCAGAGGTTGCAGTAAGCTGAGATCACGCCACTACACTCCAACCTGGGCGACCGAGTGAGACTCCATCTCAAATAAATAAATAAATACATAAATAAATAAAGGATTCATGCGAGGAATGAGAGGAGGCTCCTGAAACAGTTCAGCTGAGAAATTCCAGTGACGCGGACTACAGCAATGGCCGTGGAGACAGACAGGAGGGATTTGAACAATGCTGTATTGTGGAGCTATAATCAATAAGCCGTAGTGATGAACTGAATTTGGGGAGTGAGGGAGAAGAAGAAACAGCAGGACCCTGAAGGGAGCTGCTCAGCTCTCGGAGAGAGGGGCCAGGTGCAGGCAGGAGTCGCCATCCCTGCCTGGGGCACCCTGCCAAGCCATGAGACATGCAGGCTAGGTGTCAAAGAGCTGATTGGAGTCAGGGGTCTGGAGTGTGGACTAGATGTCAGGGACACAGGGAGAAATTTGGAAACCATCCACTTACTGTTGCTGTTTAAAGTCATAGGCATGAGGGGACAAAAGAACTCTTTCTCTCTCTCTTTCTTTCTTTCTTTCTTTCCTTCTTTCCTTCCTTCCTTTCTTCCTTCCTTCCTTCCTTCTTTCCCTCCCTCCCTCCCTTCCTTCCTCCCTCCCCAACTCTCTCTCTCTCTTTCTCTTTCTCTCTTCCTCTCTTTCTCTTTCTTTCTTTTTTCTTTCTTCAGGGTCTTACTCTGTTGTCCAGGCTGGAGTGCAGTGGCACTGGGCTTAAGCAACCCTCCCATCTCAGTCTCCCAAGTAGCTGGGATTGCAGACATGCGCCACCATGCCAAACTAATTTTCATATATTTTTATAGAGACAGGGTCTCACCTTATTGCCCAGGCTGGTCTTGAGCTCCTGGGCTCAAGCAATCCACTCACCTAGGCTTCTCCTAGTGCTGGGATTACAGGTGTGAGCCACCAAGCCTAGTCAACTTTTTTTTTTCTTTTAGAGACAGGGTCTTTCTCTGTCTCCCAGGCTGGAGTGCAGTGGTGCCATCATAGTTCACTGTATTCTTGAACTCCTGGGCTCAAGCAATCCTCTGCCTCAGCCTCTCGAGTAGCTGGGACTTCAGGCATGCACCACCACACCTGGCTTATGTTTTTTAAAGTTTTCTAGAGATGGGCTTTCACTATGTTGCCCTGGCCGGTCTCAAACTCCTGGTCTCAAGCAATCCTCCTGCCTCAGCCTCCCAAAGTGCTGGGATTACAGGTGTGAGAGCCACTGTACCCATCTGAACTTTTAGAGCAATCAGAGAAGGGAGCCCAGGACATGGGCCTGTCGGGGGTGGGGGGGGGTGGGGGGGCTGCTTTTGTAGAGAATTGGGTGGGGGGGTCTCTGGGGAATGGGGCTAGAGGAGGTGGTTGAAACAATGTGTGAGAGAGATTTCTTAGAGTAAGAGCTGGGTGTGTTGGTGGTGGGCATCCTGCAGAAAAGGAGAGGATGCTTCTAAATACTTGCAGGGAGACCACGTGTAAGAGTGTGGGCTCGGCTGGTGTGGTGGTTCACACCTGTAACCCCAGCACTTCAAGAGGCCAAGGCAGGTGGATCACCTGAGGCCAGGAGTTTGAGACCAGCCTGGCCAAGATGGCAAAACCCCATCTCTACTAAAAACACAAAAAATTAGCCAGGCGTGGTGGCAGGCGCCTGTAATTCCAGCTACTCGGGAGGCTGAGGCAGGAGAATTGCTTGAACCTGGGAGGCAGAGGTTGCAATGAACTGAGATTGTGCCATTGCACTCCAGCCTGGGCAACAAGACCAAAAATTCCATCACACACAAAAAAAAGAGTGTGGACTTATTTTGTCCATACTTGCAGTATGATTTTTGGCCTAACACAAGGAAAATTTGCCCAAATCCAGAGCAATGCAGAGCTGGCCAAAATGATCTACAGGGAATTCAGCTTCAGATGGGCACTTGGGAGAGATAATCTTTTTGTTTTTGTTTATTATTATTATTATTTATTTTGAGGCTGTGTGATGAGACTGGCTAATTTTTGTATTTTTGGTAGACATGGAGTTTCACCATGTTGCCCAGGCTGGTCTCAAACTCCTGGGCGCAAATTATCCAATGGCCTTGGCATCCCAAAGTGCTGGAATTACAGGCGTGAGCCACAGCGCCCTGCCCTGGGGGAGATGGTCTTTCGACCTTGAGATTTTATTGTTATTGGGGTTCTAGCTTCAGTTCGAAACAAAGGAAAAAAGAATTTGCTTTGTGTCAAAACTAGCTTTTTAATGAAAATGTAAGTAACTAAATCCAGTTATTTGATACATTAATTGAACTCCGACGGCGCTGGGCACTGGGATGTGACGGTGAACAGCTGCAGGCAAAGCCACCTGTGGCCCTTATGGAATTTGGGGATGGATACTTTGGTTCCCGCCTGTATGTGCATATTTACTTTTTATCCAGGAAGTGCAGTCATTTCCATATCTTCCTATTGGTCACTGGAGTGTAGCAAAAAGATCAGTGTTGAAAAAAGGGACTGAATCAGTTCAACAACACATCAGAGATGAAACATCTGGTCACCAGCATGTACGAAATTATTCGAAAGTTGAATAGATGAGTAACTGTCCCACTTTCTCAAGAGAACTTCCCTTTTCATCAAAAGAAAAACACATTCCACGTATTCAGCACTGATAGAAGACTCAGTGATGAGGGTAGTGGCGTGGGATATTTCGGTACTGAGTAATTTACAGTACAGACGCTGCATTCGTCCTGCCCGGACGCTGCCTTGAAGCCACACGTCTGTGCCAAAGGAGGCGGCATCAACAAAATCAAAGGCGTATGATGCAGCTCGTTAGTAATCCATCGAGTCCCTGTCTCAAAACATCTCACTCCTATTCCTATTCTATGCCTTTCCCCACTCAGAAAATGCCATGGATTTATTAACCTTTCTTATTCCTTCATCAAATATTTATACAGGACTTCCGGGTGCAGACTCGGAACTGGGCACCAGGTGAATGGGGGTTGAGGGAAGGGCTAGACAGACAGGTCCAGGCCCCAGGAGGTAGGGGACGGTCAGGCAGGATTCTGTGAGTGAAGAGAATAAAGATCAAGGCGGCTATGGGAATGAGAAGGGAGGCTGACTCGGGAGGGCTCAGGAAGCCTGTAGAATGGAAGGCAAGGGTGATGGAAGATGGGGGATGGGCAGGCGTGAGGGGGAGGGGTATGGAGGTGGAGGCAAGGAGGGATGGGCCGTCGAAGAGCAGCAGTCCAAGGGAAGTCTCTTCTGGGCACCACCTTTGAAATAAATCTGCTCCAATGGTTTTGTTGTTGTTGTAAACTTTTTTTTTTTTTGAGACGCAGTCTCCCTCTGCTGCCCAGGCTGGAGTGCAGTGGCAGATCTTGGCCCATTGCAACATCCGTCTCCCCTGTTCAAGCGACTCTCATGCCTCAGCCTTCCAAATAGCTGGGATTACAGGTATGCGCCACCATGCCCAGCTAATTTTTGTATTTTTAGTAGCTAATAATTTTTGTATTTTCAGGCTGGTCTCAAACTCCTGACCTCAGGTGATCTGCTTGCCTTGGACCCCCAAAGTGCTGGGATTACAGGCGGGAGCCACGGCGCCGGCCTGTTGTAAATTCTAATGCCACCTGCACTCTAGGGTCAAATTCCAGAGGGGAGTTGTCTGAACGGCCTGGCTTTTGTCACACCCTCTAGAAGAGGGGACACATTGGCTGACACTATATAATGAGGAGCAGGCCATTCTCCAAGGAAAATCCGTTCTGTTTCGGGGGGGAGGCTTGATAAAGCCCATGGAGGAAGAAGCAGGCACATCTACTTGTTTTTTGTTGTTGTTTGCTTTTTTATGAGATGGAGTCTTGCTCTGTCACCCAGGCTGGATTGCGGTGGTGTGATCCTGGCTCATTGCAACCTCCCCTCCCAAGTTCAAGCAATTCTCTTGCCTCAGACTCCCCAGTAGCTGGGATTACAGGTGCCCGCCACCACACCCGGCTAATTTTTGTATTTTTAGTAGAGACGAGTTTCACAATGTTGGCCAGGATGGTCTTGATCTCCTGACCTCATGATCTGCCTGCCTCGGCCTCCCAAAGTGCTGGGATTACAGGTGTGAGCCACTGCGCCCGCCTGGCGCCATCTACTTGTAGAGGGGGATTGAAGGCAGGGGAAGAAGAGGTGGGGGATTTGTCCAGCAAAGGATGCAGCAAATGCCCAGCCCCAGGGAGGAGCCTGTGCTGGGGAGCGACAGCCTGAAGGCCTCCAAGTGGGGAGGGCGCTGGAGGAGGGGCCTGAGAGGCAGGCCTCGATGAGTTGTTTGGATTTTTTTTTTAACTGCATTGGAAGCCACAGGAAGATTTATTTATTTATTTATTTTTTGAGATGGAGTCTCTCTCTGTCGCCCAGGCTGGAGTGCAATGTGCCATCTCAGCTCACTGCAACCTTCGCCTCCCGGTTTCAAGTGATTCTCTGGCCTCAGCCTCCCAAGCCACTGGGAATACAGGTGCGTGCCACCAACCCCGAGTAATTTTTTGTATTTTTAGTAGAGACAGAGTTTCATCGTGTTAGCCAGGATGGTCTTGATCTCCTGACCTCGTGATCCGCCCACCTCAGCCTCCCAAAGTGCTGGGATTACAGGCGTGATTACAGGCCAGCCATAGGAAGATCTTTAGAAGGAAAACAGCTGCCCCAAGTGGTTGCTCATGCCTGAACTTCAGCACTTTGGAAGCTGGAGGTGGGAGCATTGCTTGGGCCCGGCGGTTGGATGTGGGGGAGAGGTGTGGGGAAGTAATAAAAAGAAATAACATGATCTGATTTTCTTATTTATTTATTTATTTATTTATTTATTTATTTAATTTATTTTGAGAAGGATCTCACACTATTGCCCAGAATGGAGTGCAGTGGCAGGATCCCAGCTCACTGCAACCTCCACTTCCCGGGTTCAAGACATTCTTCATGCTTCAGCTTCCCAAGTAGCTGGGACTACGGGCACAGACACCACCATGCCCAGCTAATTTTTGTACTTTTAGTAGAGACAGGGTTTCTCCCTGTTGGCCAGGCTGGGCTCGAACTCCTGACCTCAGGTGATCCACCTGCCTCAGCCTCCCAAAGTGCTGGGATTACAGGCGTGAGCCACTGTGCCTGGCCTGATTTTCTTTTTTTTTCTTTGTTTTTTTTTGAGATGGAGTCTTGCTCTGTCGCCCAAGCTGCAGTGCAGTGGTGTGATCTCGGCTCAGTGCAAGCTCCATCTCCCGGGTTCACGCCATTCTTCTGCCTCAGCCTCCCGAGTAGTTGGGACTACAGGTGCCCACCACCACGCCCGGCTAATTTTTTGTATTTTTAGTAGAGACGGGGTTTCACCGTGTTAGCCAGGATGGTCTCGATCTCCTGACCTTGTGATCTGCCCACCTCGGCCTCTCAAAGTGCTGGGATTACAGGCGTGAGCCATTGTGCCTGGCCTGATTTTCATTTTGAAAGATTGCTCTGGCTGCAGGGTGGAGGGTACGTTGGCGAGAGCAGTCGACAGAGTAAATGTGCTATGAGGGCTCAAGCAGCCTCTGGACTGTGGCTGACGATGGAGCATGAGATATGGGTGGGAGGGTCAATTATTTTAGGAAGGAGAAAACCAGCATCGCAGACACAGGAGACACAGGGCAGGCTAAGAAGTCCTTCAGCATAAGGAAAAGCAAGCAGATTCCATGGATCCAAGTCCAAGACCCATGCCGTCCTTGAAGGAAGGGAGGAGCCCGGGGTGCCAGGCACCCAAGTAGGCAGGCAGGCAGTGGAGACAGGACAGAGCAGGAGCCACTGCACGCCTAGATAAATAAGTAGGTCCGAAGTCTACAGAGGCTATGACAGCCCAGGAGCAACCACAGGTCCACAGGAAAAGCACAGGAAGGCGAGCTGTCTGCTCTGTGTGCCTTTGGTTTTGTCTTCTTGCCAGTAAGGAAGGAAGAAGCAAAGACCAGCATGACCTGGCGGATGTTGGCTAAAGCAAGTACAGGTCTTCTTGGCTAAAGCAAGTACAGGTCTTCAGCGAAGAGCAGGGAGGTCTCTGGAAAGGGGTGTGGGATAGAAAATGGAGTTCAAAACTAGGAATGCTTCCTATTTATCCTATAGACACTGCTGCACAGATGCATAAAGACATAGATCCCAGAACGTTAATTAAGGCATCATTTGTGGCCGGGCGCGGTGGCTGATGCCTGTAGTCCCAGCACTTTGGGAGACCAAGGTGGGCGATCACCTGAGATCAGGAGTTGGAGACCAGCCTGGCCAACATGGTAAAACCCTGTCTCTACTAAAAAAAAAAAAAAAAAAAAAATACAAGCTGGGTGCAGTGACTCACTCCTGTAATCCCAGCACTTTGGGAGGCCGAGGCGGGCAGATCACGAGGTCAAGAGTTTCGAGATCAGCCTGGCCAACATGGTAAAACCCTGCCTCTACTAAAGACAGAAAAAATTAGCCGGGCAAGGTAGCACGTGCCTGTAATCTCATCTACTTGGGAGGCTGAGGCAGGAGAATTGCTTGAACCCAGGAGGCGGAGGTTGCAGTGAGCCAAGATAGCACCATTGCACTCCAGTCTTGGGTGACAGGGCAAGTCTCCATCTCAAAAAATTAATAATAATAATAATTAGCCAGGCGTGGTGGCACCTGTAGTCCCAGCTACTCGTGAGGCTGAAACAGGAGAATTTCTTGAACCCGGGAGATGGAGGTTGCAGTGAGCCAAGATCATTCCACTGCACTCCAGCCTGGGCAACAGAGTGAGATTCCGTCTCAAACAAAGAAACAAGCAAACAAAGGCATCATTTGTAACACAAGACAAGCGGACTGATAAACACGTAAGGAAACCGCCTCAATGTACATGAATATGGAATTGGTTAAACACATCAGGGGGCATCTGTACAGTGGAACAGTGCAGCCATTAAAAAGAATGAAGCTGACCTATGTAATATCCAAGATACTTTATTTATTATTTTTTTAGACAGAGTCTTGCTCTGTCGGCCAGGCTGGAGTGTGGTGGCACGATCTCGGCTAACTGCAACCTCTGTCTCCGTCTCAAGCAATTCTCCTGCCTCAGCCTCCTGAGTAGTTGGGATCACAGGCACAAGCCACCATGCCTGGCTAATTTTTTTTGTATTTTTTTAGTAGAGATGAGTTTCACCATGTTGGTCAGGCTGGTCTCCAACTCCCGACCTCAGGTAATCCACCCGCTTCAGACTCCCAAACTGCTGGGATTACAGGCATGAGCCACTGCGCCCAGCACTATTTATTTATTTTTTATTTATTTAAAAAAGGGCCAGGTGTGGTGGCTCATGCCTGTAGTCCCAGCTACTCGGGAGGCTGAGGCAGGGGAATAGCTTGAACCCAGGAGGCGGAGGTTACAGTGAGCTGAGATCGCACCACTGCACTCCAGCCTGGCGACAGAGCAAGACTCCATCTCAAAAAAAAGAAAGAAAGAAAGAAAGAAAGAAAAAGAAAAAGGAAATTGGCTGGGTGTGGTAGGAGTTTTTTTTTTTTAATTTATTTTGAGACAGGGTCTCAAAATAAAAAAATAAAAATAATAAATTTATATATTTTTAATTTATTTTGATACAAGGTCTCACACTATTTCCCAGAATGGAGTGCAGTGGTAGGGCACTCTTTGCTGCACCCTGCAGCCAGGGCAATCTTTCAAAATGAAAATCAGGCCAGACACAGTGGCTCACACCTGTAATCCCAACACTTTGGGAGGCCGAGGCGGGCATATCACAAGGTCAGGAGATCAAGACCATCCTGGCTAAAACGGTGAAACCCCGTCTCTACTAAAAATACAAAAAATTAGCCGGGCATGGTGGCGGGCACCTGTAGTCCCAGTTACTCGGGAGGCTGAGTAATCCCAGCACTTTGGGAGGCCAAGGCAAGTGGATCACCTGAGGTCAATAGTTCGACACCATCCTGGCCAACATGGCAAAACCCCGTCTCCACTAAAAAATACAAAAATTAGCCAGGCATGGTGGTGTACGCCTGTAATCCCAGCTACTCGGGAGGCTGAGGCTGGAGAATTGCTTGAACCAGGGAGGTAGAGGTTGAAGTGAGCTGAGATTGCGCCACTGTACTCCAACCTGGGTGATAGAGCGAGACTCCGTCTAAATAAATAAATAAGAACCCAAAAGAGAAATGGGCAAAGGCTATGAACAAGTTCACAAAAAGGAAACCCAAATGACTAATACATAAGAGAAAATGCTCAACCTCAGAATAATAGAGAAATGCAACTTAAGACCGTAATGAGGTATCACTTTATGTCCATCACATTAGAAGAAATTAAATATCAGAGTTGGAAAGGACGGAAGCAGCCTGAACTCTCATCCATATGAACTCTGTACAACCATTGTGGAGGGCCATTGGCAGTACACGGTCAAGTTGAAGGTAAGCATTCCCCATAACATGGTAATTCCACCTTCTAGAGAATCAGTTGTACAGGTGTGTAAGGATGCAGGCAAAACAATATTAGACCTAGCTACATTAGAACCAGCAAAATTTGAAAATAAACTAAATCAGGGTCAGCAAACCGGACCACAGACCAAAACTTGTCCACTGCCTGTTTCTGTAAACAAAGTTTTATTGGAACACAGCTACGCCCATTTGTTTGCATATTGTCCAAGGCTGCTTTCCGGGTACAACTGCAGAGTTGAGAGACTGCACAGAGAATGGATGACCTGTAAAGGCTGAAATATTTACAGCCTGACTCTTCGCAGAAAACGCTTGCTGACCCTTGATCTAAATACTCATCAGGGAATACGATGACACTAGAAGCAATGAAAATAGTAAACCACAGCTACATATGTCGACATGACTAAATCTCGAAAATAAAATATTTTCAAAAGCAAGTTACAAAATGTTACAGTATGATGCTATTTATATGAAGCCTGAATACATGCACAGAATAGTGTGCATGTTTATGGACGTGTGTGTTTGTAGTAGTAGAATTAAAATATGTGGTTGGGCGCCGTGGCTCACGCCTGTAATCCTGGCACTTTGGGAGGCCAAGGTGGGCAGATCACCTGAGGTCGGGAGTTCAAGACCAGCTTGACCAACATGGAGAAACCCCATCTCTACTAAAAATACAAAATTAGCCGGGCGTGGTGATGCATGCCTGACTCAGCTACTCCAGAGACTGAGGCAGGAGAATCGCTTGAACCTGGGAGGTGGAGGTTGCGGTGAGCCGAGATTGCGCCATTGCACTCCAGCCTGGGCAACAAAAACGAAACTCCATCTCAAAAAAAAAAAAAAAGAATTAAAATATGCATGGAAATACCAGAAAAACAGTTCCCACTGGGAAGAAAGAGACTAGGACCAGGAATCAGGGAGGGGGTTACATATAAAACTTCAATGGTGTCTTTAATCTTGTTTTTTTTTTAATGACATAATATGCAAATATGGAAAAATGATTTCAGCCAGGTGCAGTGGCTCACGCCTGTAATCCCAGCACTTTGGGAGGCTGAGGTGGGCAGGTCACCTGAGGTCAGGAGACAAGCCTGGCCAACATAGTGAAACTCCATCTCTACTAAAAATACAAAAAATTAGCTGAGCATGGTGAAGCGTGCCTGTAGTCCCAGCTACTCGTGAGGGTGAAACAGGAGAATTGCTGAACCCAGGAGGCGGAGGCTGCAGTGAGCTGAGATTACACCACTGCACTCCAGCCTGGGCAACAGAGTGAGACGAAAGACTCCGTATCAAAAAAAAAAAAAAAAAAAAAAAAAAAAAGGCCGGGCACGGTGGCTCACACCTGTAATCACTTTGGGAGGCCAAGGTGGGCGGATCATGAGGTCAGGAGTTCAAGACCAGTCTGGCCAACATAGTAGAAACCCCGTCTCTGCTAAAACTGCAAAAAAATTAGCCAGGCGTGGTGGCACGCGCCTGCAGTCCCAGCTACTCGGGAAGCTGAGGCAGGAGAACCGCTTGAACCCAGGAGGTGGAGGTTGCAGTGAGCCAAGATCACACCACTATACTCCAGCTTAGGCAACAGAGTGAGACTCTGCCTCAAAAAAAAAAAAAAAAAGAAAACTGAGGGTTACATTAGGGATCTCCCACATCCATTGCAGTTCTAGAATTCAGTGGCCCATCATCAACTGAATGGACAAACAAAACGTGGTCTGTCCACACAAGGGAATATTATTCGGCCCTAAAAATAATAAAGTTCTGGCCAGGCACAGAGGCTCACACCTGTAATCCCAGCACTTTGGGAGGCTGAGGTGGGTGGTTCACCTGAGGTCAAGAGTTCAAGACCAGCCTGGCCAACATGGCGAAACCTCATCTGTACTAAAAATACAAAAATTAGCCAGATGTGGTGGCGGGCACCTGTAATCCCAGCTACTCAGGAGGCTGAGGCAAGAGAATTGCTTGAACCCAGGTGGTGGAGGCTGTAGTGAGCTGAGGTTGTGCCACTGCCTTCCAGCCTGGGCAACAGAGCGAGACTCTGTCTCAAAAAAAAAAAAAAAGAATAAAGTTCTAACCCATGCTGCCACATGGATGGAATTGGAAGACGTTATACTCAGTGAAAGAAGCCAGATTCAAAGGACCACATCTTGTATGATTCCATTCCCGTGAAATCTCCGGAACAGGCAAACCCACACAGATGGAAAATAGATTCGTGGCTGCCAGGGGCTGGGGAGAATGGGAGGGTCCCAGGGATGATGGTTAAGGGGTGAGGGCTTCTCTTTGAGGTGATCAAAATGTTCTAAAATTGATAGTGGTGATGGTTGCACAACAATGTGAATATACTAAAAAACCATAGAATTGTACATCTTAGATGGGTAAACTGTATAGTATGCGAATTATGTCTCAATAAAGTTGCTAAAAAATAAAAGCCTCCGTTTCTCCCCTTGCCCCGCCCCCCAAAAAACCCTAAAATTTTAATGGTCCTATATTCATTCTTTGAATGTTCACTGCATGAACCAATGTCCTAGCTAGAATGAATCAATCTCCAAACTACTTAGAAGAGTTAGGGACAGCCCGTCAAAAAACTGAGTGTGGGTAATTAACTTCTGCTACACCTGAGACAATCTTTTCTTTTTGCTTTCTTTTCTTTTTCTTTCTTTCTTTTTTTTTTTTTTTTTTTGAGACGGAGTGTCACTCTGTTGCCCAGGCTGGAGTGCAGGGGCAGGATCTCTCAGCTCACTGCAACCTCCACCTCCTGGATTCAAGCAATTCTCCTGCCTCAGCCTCCTGAGTAGCTGGGATTACAGGCACGTACCACCACACCTGGCTAATTTTTGTATTTTTAGTGCAGACAGGGTTTCACCATGTTGGTTAGTCTGGTCTTGAACTCCTGACCTCATGATCTGCCTGTCTCGGCCTCCCAAAGTGTTGGGATTACAGGCGTGAGCCACCTCACCCTCCCTTCTTTTTTTTTTTTTTTGAGATGGAGTTTTGCTCTTGTTGCCCAGGCTGGAGTGCAATGGCATTATCTCGGTTCACTGCAACCTCTGCCTCCTGGGTTCAAGCAATTCTCCTGCCTCAGTCTCCCGAACAGCTTGGATTACAGGTGCACTCCAACACGCCTGGCTAATTTTTTTTTTTTTTTTTTTGTACTTTTAGTAGAGATGGGGCGGGGGTGGTTTCACCAGGTTGGTCAGGCTGGTCTCGAACTCCTGACCTCAGGAGATCCACCTGCTCCTGCCTCCCAAAGTGCTGGGATTACAGGCATAAGCCATCGCACCTGGCCAATCTTTTCAACTGCAGAGATTTGAATATGGGAAAGAGAAAAAGGACTCCAGTTTCCCCAGGGCAGTTTCATTAAGAGACTGTGAGTGGAGAGCTCTACCAATGAAAGTGCAGGCTGGCGGCTCTCTACAGCGAAGGCAGAGGAGGTGAAATTCTGACTCTGGAAACTTGTCATTGCCACCAAATAAATAAATAAAAACATGGGTAGTGGCTGAGCGCAGTGGCTCACACCTGTGATCCCAGCACTTTGGGAAGCCGAGGAGGGCAGATCACCTGAAGTCGGGAGTTTGACACCAGCCTGACCAACATGGAGAAACCCCGTCTCTACTAAAAATACAGAAATTAGCTAGGTGTGGTGGCACATGTCCGTTATCCCAGCTACTCGGGAGACTGAGGCAGGAGAATCGCTTGAATCCAGGGAGGCAGAGATTGCTGTGAGCCGAGATCGCGCCATTGCACTCCAGCCTGGACGACAGAGCTAGACTCTGTCTCAAAGAAAAAAAAAAATGGGATGGTTAGATTTTGTGTGTTTGATTTAGTTCTAGTCTAACAGGAGAAAACAGTAGCTTTGGTTGTTTCACAATCAAGTGAGTTTGTTTCCAACTGTAAAAGTGATTTGGTGCCGGATATCAATTTTATGGCCTTTCCCTGGATGTAATAACTGGAAAATGCCCGAGGAAAACCTGTCAGAAATCTAGAATTGCTCCATATATATCCTCCTGCCTCTAGGAATGAGAGTTGATGGAGGCTTAGCAAATCATTACATTATTCTGTACTAAAGCCTGATAGATCCATAATAAAAGTTAATGATTAGGTACATACTTTCCGACATTTCAAAAGAGTCTAGACTGAAAATACTGAAAAAAATCTTTGTATGTTTCCTCTTTAGTATGCCACGGGATAAGATTTTAAAGTGGCTGGATGCAGTGGTTCATGCCTGTAACCCCAGCACATCAGGAGGCTGGTGGATCACTTGAGCCCAGAAGTTCAAGCAAGGCCAGCCTGGGCAATGTGCAAAACTCTGTCTCTACAAAAATTACAAAAACTAGCTGGGCATACTGGCATGCATCTGTAGTCCCAGCTACTCGGGAGGCTAAGTTGGGAGGATTGCTTGAGTCTGGGGAAGCTGAGCCTGCAGTGAGCTGTGATTGTGCCACTGCACTAGTGCCTGGGTGAAAGAGTGAGGACCTGTCTCAAAAGACCAAAAAATAAATAAAATTTAAAGCTACTTCAATACCAGCCTAAAGCCATTAGTGTTTTTTTATTTGTCACCCAAGAGTCCCACTTAAGAGAGTTCTTTTTTAATTCATTTTTATTTTTTTATTTTTTTCAGATGGAGTCTTGCTCTGTCGCCCAGGCAGGAGTGCAATGGCACGATCTCAGCTCACTGCAACCTCCGCCTCTTAGGTTCAAGCGATTCTCCTGCCTCAGCCTCCTGAGTAGCTGGGATTGCAGGCATGTGCCAACACGCCCGGGTAATTTTGTATTTTTAGTAGAGATGAGGTTTCACCATGTTGGTCAGGCTGGTCTCGAACTCCTGACCTCAGGTGGTCTGTCCGCCTCAGCCTCCCAAAGTGCTGGGATTATAGGCATGAGCCACTGCACCCATCTTGTCATGCTCTTTTAACAGGGACCCACAGGAGAAGATACATTTACCATCAAGACTAGACTGCATAATGAAAAAGAATGTTTTACTGAAATGCTGTTATTAAAGGGCTGCATTCCAATATTTTCTGTTTTATTCTATTTTGTTAAAAATATAAATGTTGGGAGCCAGGCCCAATAGCTTGGGCCTGTAATCCCTGCACTTTGGGAGGCCGTGGTGAGTGGATCGCTTGAGCCTAGGAGTTTGAGACCAGCCTGGCCAACAAAACGAGACCCCATCTCTACAAAAAAAACTTTAAAAATTACATGGGTATAGTGTCATGCTCTAGTAGTCCTAGCTACTCTGGAAGCTGAGGCAGGAGGATCACCTGCGTGCAGGAGTTGAAGGCTGCAGTGAACTATGGTTGCACCACTGCACTCCAGCCTGAGTGACAGAGGGGACTCTATCTCTAAAAAAGAAAAAAGGCCGGGCGTGGTGACTCATGCCTGTAATCCCACTATTTTGGGAGGCCTAGGAGGGTAGATCACCTGAGGTCAGGAGTTTGAGACCAGTCTGGTCAACATGGTGAAACCCCATCTCTACTAAAAAAAAAAAAAAAATTAGCCAGGCATGGTGGCGGGTGCCTGTAGTCCCGGCTACTCGGGAGGCTGAGGCAGGAGAATCGCTTGAACCTGGAAGGCAGAGGTTGCAGAGAGCCAAGATCGCGCCACTGCACTCCAGCCTGGCGACAGAGTGAGAGTCTGTCTCAAAAATAAATAAATAAATAAATAAGAAAAAAATGTTATTTGCAGTCCACTAAGTTGGTATGATGACCTACCATTGGGACACAATCAACAGCGTACTGGAAAGATGGTGCCCTCAGTGAGTCCATTTGAAGTTCTCACCCCGCTCTGACCATCAGGCCTGCACAGGACTGTGGGGCCCCAGCCAACAAGGTCCATGGAAGCCTCATTCCTTGTGTCTAAACATGTAAACGTTACAAATCAATTTACTACAGTAAATAAAATAAAATGTAAGGACCAATTTTGGGGCTCAGAAGCCAGTACCCCAAAATTTGGCATTTGATATGCTCAGTTGAAGAAGCCTCAAGGTCTCTCTTACCTTCCCCCCACCCCACCATCTCTCCCAAAGAAACCTCAGCTCTCTTATCTGCCTGAGATCTGGCCCCAGCAAGGAGAACAAGGGTGTCCTCCCCTTCCTGTAAGACCAAAAATGTAACCATACCCAAACAGACCCTTTTTCAAGATAGTTACTTTCTCCAAGGATCATTTAAATTCCAAAGAGAATTATCTACAAGTGAATTCCTGTTCCCCGATCAGATCATTCTTCCTGTAATCATGTATTGCCCCTCAGTAGAATTCCTTTTCTCCCAGCTGGGCTCCCATAACCTGTTTTACCAGGATCCAAGACCCTGTTCGTTCTTTCTGTAATCTCAAGATGGTACAGAAGCTTCCGTATCTTCTTAGGAAGTTGGGTCTTCACTCTGAAGGCTCCGTGTATTGTGTTAAATAAACTTGCATGTCTTTTCTTCCGTAATCAACCTGCCTCATGCCAGTGATTTTTCAGCAAACCTTTAGGGGACCAAGGGCCTTGGTACCCACACCTACCTCGAACTTGGTGGGGCCAAGAAGTATAAATGGCGCCTTTGGCCCCTGGCCCCGCTCTCTGCTCCCCATCTTTGGCTCTGCCCCTACCCTGCACTTTGAGCTCTCCTCCTGCCTCCGCCTACAGCTGGCGGCCTCTAGACCTCTAGACCACCCCTCTGGCCTGGAAGGGCACAAGCCAGCCCCTTCACCCTCAGAAAGATGGCTTGGGACCATTTGGGTGGGGAATTCTGGGATCTCAGATAAAAAAATAAAACTAGAAGTGGGGACTGGGCTCCTTGTCCTGTGGGGAAGGGCACGGCCAGTGGAGGGCCACAGCAAGCCCTCCTAAAGCTTGAGACGCAGGGCAGGGGCCCCACCTGGGGTGCAGGTGAAATAGACACTCCTGGGAGGCACCACCATCTGCCTGCCTACCTTCTCCAGAGGTGCCTGTCTTCTTTTTTCTGTTTTTGAGACAGGGTCTCACTCTGACACCCAGGCTAGAGTGCAGTGGCACTGTTATGGTTCACTGCAGCCTCAACTTCATGGACTCAAGTGATCCTCCCATTTCAGCCTCCTGAGTAGCTGAGACTACAGGGGGCAGGTGCCACCATGGCCAGCTAATTTATTTTGTAGAGATGGGTCTCACTATGTTGCCCAGGCTGGTCTTGAACTCCTGGGCTCAAGCAATCCTCCCACCTCGGCCTCCAGAATTGCTGAGATTACCAGCGTGAGCCACTGAACCTGATTGAAAAATAGTTTTAAATAACTTAGTTTGTAACATTCATAGCCTAATTCATTCATAATATTTAGATATAAAAGGCCAGCTCTGATATCTAAGAGGAAGGCCAAGTGGCTAGGATTCTCTTACGCATCCTTAGCACAGCTAACCTGTCCTTATCAGATGCCTTGATGGCTGAAACCCCCGGTGCCCTTTTGGAGAGCAAGAGTAAATTATCTAAAAGTATGAAGAAGAAAATGAAAATAAATCACAATGCCACCTCCCGTAAATAGCTACTGGTAATACCTCAGACCATTGTTCTGGTATTTTTTTCCGTGTATATCTATATGCCTCTACCTATACATTCAAATAAATCGTTTTGCAGAATTTAGGAGCATACTAATCGTTCCCTCTTTCACTTAAATGTGTTGGGAGCATTTCCACGTATTAAATATTTTTCTAAGCCTGAGTCATAAGTATGTTTTAAGCCTCTGATAAATTTTTCCAAATTGCACACCAGAAAGAGTGTAGCACTTTGTGTCAACACCAGCAGTCTTTGAGGACACTTGTATTTGGGCACCTCCCCAACATTGCTTATGAGCCCCTAAGAGAGGGGGAGAGGGCAAGAGCACAGGTTCTGGACACCTGCATTGGCCTAAACCCCAGCTCTGCAACAAACCCCCACGTGACTTTGGGTGAGTTATTACATTTTCCAGCACAGGCATCATCCAATGTTTTCTATAAAGGTCCAGATTAGAGTTGGTTTCACGAGCTCTCATCTCCAGCACGCACAAGGGCCCCAGGCTTCGAAGGCCCCGAGTTTGCTTTAATGCTCTGCTGTCACTGCTTTAACATTCTTAATTAATTAATTAATTAATTTTATTTATTTATTTTTTTTGAGACAGAGTCTCACTCCGTTGCCCAGGCTGGAGTGCAGTGGCGCATCTCGGCTCACTACAACCTCTGCCTCCTGGGTTCAAGTGATTTTCCTGCCTCAGCCTCCCAAGTAGCTGGGATTACAGGCGCATGCCACCAGGCTTGGTTAATTTTTGTGTTTTTAGCAGTGACAGGTTTCACCATGTTGGCCAGGCTGGTCTCGAACACCCACCCTCAGGTGATCCGCCCACCTTGGCCTCCCGAAGTGCTGGGATTACAGGCATGAGCCACCTCGCCCGGCCACATTCTTAGTTTATAAACAACGCCCCTGCATTTTCATTTTGCACTGAGCTACTACAACTGTGTAGCCAGTTGTGGGCCAGATGGTGCATATTTTTGGCTTTGTGGACCATAGGTCCCTGTTGCAACTACTCAAGTCTGCAGGCAGCGGGAGGAGCAGCTAGGGACAGCAGGTAATGAATGGGCATGGTGGTTCTCCAGTAACATTGCATCTGCAAACACAGCCGGCAGCCCAGATTTTGCCAGTGAACCATAGTTTGCTGACTCCTGAACCAGTTCCTCAGTTTCCCCAAAGGTAAAAATAGGGAGAATAATATTGCTTATTTCATAGGGCTGTTCTGAAGACCAGTCACTGAATGCAAATAAAGCACTTGAACAGTCAGCATTATGTAGTGTTAGCTGTATTACTGCGTTAGTCTGTTTGCGTTGCTGTAAAGGAATACCTGAGGTTGGGAAATTTCTAAAGAAAAGAGGTTTAATTGACTCATGGTTTTTCAGGCTGTACAGGAAGCATGGTAGCCAGCATCTGCTTCTGGTGAGAGCCCCAGGAAAGCTTCCAGTCATGATGGAAGGTAAAGGGGGAGTAGATGCAACACATGGCGAGAGCGAGAGAGAGAGGAGAGAGGTGCCACACTCTTTTAAATGACCAGCTCCCCTGTAAACTCAGAGGGAGAACTTGCTGATTACTGCGCCATTCATGAAAGATCCGCCCCTGTGATCCAATAGCTCCCCCCAGGCCCCACCTCCAATATTGGAGGCCGCATTTCAACATGAGATTTGGAGGAGACAAACATCCAAACCACATCAATTACTTTTTTTTTCTTTTTTTTTTTTGAGACGGAGTTTCACTCTTGTTGCCCAGGCTGGAATGCAACAATCTCAGCTCACCACAACCTCTGCTTCCCGGGTTCAGGCGATTCTCCTTCCTCAGCCTCCCGAGTAGCTGGGATTACAGGCATGTGCTACCACGCCAGCTAATTTTGTATTTTTAGTAGAGACGGGGTTTCTCCATGTTGGCCAGGCTGGTCTCGAACTCCCGACCTCAGGTGATCCGCCCACCTCGGCCTCCCAAAGTGCTGGGATTACAGGCGTGAGCCACTGGACCTGGCCATCAACTACTTTTTTAAAAAAAGTATGCCGGGCACGGTGGCTCATGCGGTAATCCCCGCACTTTGGGAGGCTGAGGTGGGCGGATCACCTGAGGTCGGAAGTTCCAGACCAGCCTGGCCAACATGGAGAAACCCTGTCTCTACTAAAAATACAAAATTAGTCGGAAGTGGTGGTGGGCACTTGTAATCTCAGCTGCTCGGGAGGCTGAGGCAGGAGAATCGCCTGAACCCAGGAGGCAGAGGTTGCAGTCAGCAGAGACTGCGCCTTTGCATTCCAGTCTGAGCAACAAGAGCAAAACTCCATCTCAAGTTAATAAATTAACATAATGTAAAATGTACTCTTTTTAGCCATTTTTAACTGCACAGTGCCATAGCATTAAGCACGCTCATACTGCTGTGCGACTTCTCCACTATCCAACTGCAGAGTTTTTTTGTCTGTTTTTTGTTTTTTTTTTTAAATATATCTTGCAGAACTAAAACTCTGTATCCATTAACTCCTCATTCTCCCTACCTCTATCCCCTGGTAGCCACCATCATCCTACTTTCTGTCTCTATTAATTTGACTGTTCTAGCCACATCATACTCATATAGTCTAATCATGAGTGGAATCATACAGTATTTAAACTTTTTGTGACTGGCTTATTTCACTTTGCATAACGTCCTCAAGGTTCATCCACGTTGTAGCATGTGTCAGATTTCCCTTCCATTTTTTTCTGAGACGGAGTCTCACTCTGTTGCCCAGGCTGGAGTGCAATGGTGCGATCTTGGCTCACTGCAACCACCACCTCCCAGATGCAAGCAGTTCTTCTGCCTCAGCCTCCCGAGTAGGTGGGATTACAGACATGCATCACCACACCTGGCTAATTTTTGTATTTTTGGTAGAGATGGGATTTCACCATGTTGGCCAGGCTTTTCTCGAACTCCTGACCTGAGGTGATCCGCCCACCTTGGCCTCCCAATTTAAGATTTTTTGCCCATTTTTAATTTGGGTTGTTTGGGAGTTTTTTGTTTAGTTTCAATTAAGAGTTTTCTATGTATTCTAGACATTAATCCCTTATCAGGTATGTGATTTGGAAATATTTTCTCCCATTTCCAACCCTATGGGTTGCCAAATACTTTCAGCCCCATGGACTGCCTTTTTACCCTGTTGGTAATATTCTTTCTTCTTTTTTCTTTTTCTTTTTTCTTTTTTTTTTTTTTTTGAGACGGAGTTTCGCTCTTGTTGCCCAGGCTGGAGTGGAATGGTGCCATCTCGGCTCACTGCAACCTCTGCCTCCCAGATTCAAGCGATTCTCCTGCCTCAGCCTCCAGAGTAGCTGGGATTACACGCATGCACCACCACACCTGGCTAATTTTGTATTTTTTTTTTAGTAGAGACAGAGTTTCTCCAGATTGGTCAGGCTGGTCTTGAACTCCTGACCTCAGGTGATCCGCCCACCTCAGCCTCCCAAAGTGCTGGGATTACAGGAGTGAGCCACTGCGCCCGGCCCATTGTTGGAATTTTTACAGGGATTGCATTGAATCTGTAGATGCTACTATCACTTTTTTTTTTTTTTTTTTTTTGAGACAGCCTTGCTTTGTCACCCAAGCTGGAGTGCAGTCAATCAAGGCTCATTGCAGCCTTGACCTCTTGGGCTCAAGGGATCCTCCCACCTCAGTCTCCCAAAGTGCTGGGATTACAGGTATGAGCCACAGTGCCCGGCCTACTATTACATTTTTAAAGTTTAACAAATTAGTATATTGAAGTGGTATTTTGTTATACTTAGTTTGCATTTTTGTTCCTAATAAGGTTGATTAGCTATTTGTAAATCTTTCTGAATGTTTGCAATCTTTTGTCTGTTGAAATTTTAAAAAAAAATTTCTACTGGTGTTTTAATATCACATATATAAAGAATATTGAGAATATCAACATTTCTTTTGTTATATAAAATCTCCAAATATTCCTTGGGCCCCTCTTTGGGCACTGTGTAGAATGTTGGCTGAAGTAGGGAGGAAAAAGCCATAATCCCTGCCCTTGTGGGGTAGGAAGGTTGATCAGCAATATTGAAATAATTACCCAAATATGTCATTACAGATGGGAATAAGTGACGTAAAGGCAAGAACAAAAGTACAATGAAAGGGATCTGATCTAGCTGTGGGCTCAGAGAAGGCTGAGATGCTAATGATGAGTTGCAAATAACTGTAGATGGTGTGGAGGGGTGAAATCGGAGTTGAAGCGCCTTCCTGGCAAAGACATGAGCACGTGCAAAGGTCCTGAGGTCTGAAGGAGCTGGATGTGTCCAAGGACATGAAAACAAGTGGTTCGACCTGAAATGTGAAGAATGAGAAGTTGAGGGAAGTAAGGTCAGGCATGGAAACGAAGTTTCAGACAGAAGAACTGGCATCAGCTAATCGGTCAGCAACTCTTTATTTTGTCTCATAGACACTGTGGGTGCAGTTGTGCATAGACAGCCACCTGAGGCCTAGGCTGATGCCCATGGGCTTCTCTGCTCCTCGCTCTGACATTTTCTTTTTTGGTTTTTTGAGACGGAGTCTTGCTTTGTCAACTAGGCTGGAGTGCAGTGGCAAGATCTTGGCTCACTGCAACCTCTGCCTCCCAGGTTCAAGCGATTCTCCTGCCTCAGCCTCCCGAGTAGCTGCAAGCACCACCACACCCAGCTAATTTTTGTATTTTTAGTAGATACGGGGTTTCGCCATGTTGGTCAGGTTGGTCTCGAACTCCTGACCTCATGATCTGCCCGCCTCAGCCTCCCAAAGTGCTGGGATTTCAGGTGTGAGCCACTGCGTCAGGCTCTGACTTTTTCTTAGATCAATGCAACACCCATCACCCTGGTGGTCTCCTGAATTGGCTTATTCATTCATCCATTCATTAACTCCACAAATATTCATTGAGCACCCTGTGATACTCTGAGGGGCTGGGGCGGTAGCAGTGAACAAGACACCCAACCTCTGCCCTTAGGGACAAGAGAGATGGATGATAAACAAGTGTGCAAATAAATCAGGTAGTCTCAGATGTCGATAAATCCTTAGAGGTAAATTAAAGAGGGAAAAGGGCGGACAGTCATCTGGCTGGACTTCCACAACCATCATGAAGCTGGCTGAAGGGCGAGGTCCTGCAGGCCCTTGTAGGCCGGGTGGGATCTTTATCTTATCCTCAGGGTGAAGGGAAGTGACAGGTAAAGGTTTTCAGCCAGAAGGTGATTCCATCAGGTTTGTGGTTGGGAAAAGTCCCTCTGGCTTCATTGTGGACAATGGAATGGGGGCAGAAGAGTGGATTCCAGAGATCATGGAGGTGCTATTTCAGTGGCCCAGGTAGGAGGTAAGGGTGTCCTGAGAAAGGGTGGCGGCAGGGACCACAGAGTGACAGGGATGGACGAATCCAAGGTCTTCAGGAAGAACAGTTCACAAGACCTGGCAAAGGATAGGGCAGGGGAGGAGGGAGAGCTTGGAGCCCAGGAGGTAGCCTGGGTACTGGCTAGCTGGAGAGGGTGCCATTGAATGAAAAATGACTCACGGAAGGGCCCGACTGTGGGGGAAGACCCTGCGATTGGTCTTGGTGAGTTAGTGCCTGGAGGCATCTGTGGAAATAGCAAGCTGGTGAAGGCAGAGGAGAATCAGGAAATGCAGACGGGGCAAGTGTGTGGGTTTGAGATATTTCAGGGGTGAGCGGCATTGGACACTGGACATGAGGGAGAGGAAAGTCACCAGGATGGACCCAGGTTTCCAGCTTGTGCCACCTAGAAAGAGGGTCTGCTGTTTTGTGGCATGTATTTTTCCTAGTTTGTCATTTGCCTTTTACTTTTGTTTTGGGAGGGGTTAATTTAGCTCACTGTAAAAGAACAGTTTTCCTGCACGTTTTATTAACACTAAAATGAAACGCATTTAGGATCCCAGAGATTTGGGGCCATACTAAACCAAAATTTTAAAAATAAAGTCCTTGGCTGAGCGTGGTGGCTCACACCTGTAATACCAGCACTTTGGGAGGCCAAGGTGAGTGGATTGCTGGAGCCCAGGAGTTTGAGACCAGCCTGGGCAACATGGCGAAACCCCATCTCTACTAAAAATACAAAAAATCAGCCAGGCGTGGTGGTGGTGCGCTCCTGTAGTCCCAGCTACTCAGGAGGCTGAGGTGGGAAGATCCCTGGAGCCCGGGAGGTGGAGGTTGCAGGGAGCCAAGATCAGCCACTTCACTCCAGCCTGGGCGATAGAGGAGATCCTGTCTCAAAAAATAAAATAAAATAGATAATTTCCTCCGTATCCTCAGAAACAATTCAAAGCCATGTGTAAACCCAAAACTGAGTTCATCACTTCTAAGATCAGAAGAATTTGTGTTTGCTTATGATGAACTCACACACCATAATCTTCCTAAAATCGTTGAATTCCAGGTGTGACTAAAGAAAAGTTTCAGATTGCAAGTTGACACTGTTACCTGAAAGCTGCACACACCTGCTGAATCACTTTTTAAACAAGCATGAAAACAACAATTTCTCTTGTTCCCAGTACAGCTTTGAGCCACAAAAATTAATTACATCACCTAGGAAATTAGCCCTGTGTTTTGCATCCAAAGGTCAATGTTCAGACTGAGAAATGGTTTAGTGCTTCCAAACACAGGACTCAGCATATAAATATTTATCATGCAGAGGACAGGAACTCATTGTACACGGCTTGTTTACCTTATCAGGCAGTTACCTGGGGCAAAGAGTCCACTGTCTGCTTCCTGTCCTAATTTCCCTTGCCCAAGACCTTGGGCAATTGTTTATTTGACAGAGTGTTCTGTCCCATTCCCTTTCTTCTGGGAATAAGGGCACAGGATACTAAACAAATAAATCACCTGGTCCGTGAACACCTGATTTCTGGAGAGGCTGAGACTTCTGGGTGTTTGCTAGAAAGATCCAACTACAGGAAAGAGAAAACAGCTGCTGCGTTCACAAGAAAACGGAGGATGCATTTCTCCCCATGACTTTGGCTTGTTTGGGTTCGCGTTTCAAGTGCTCTGACTGGGCTTTATGGAATGTCCTGTCAAGCTTTTGATTGTGACAATAAAGTAACAGACACACAGGGGAACAATAATCACAGACGCGATTTGTAGCACAGACACAGCCTTTCATTTCATTCCTCTTTTCTATGTGTACCAATTGCGAATGTTAGAGAAACGTTGGCCAAGCTGGCTCTTTAATCTGGCCACATATTTATTTTGGCCACTCTTAGCTTTTATTTCGCAAGGTCTCATACTTACCAGCTCAGGTGCTTGTTACATAAGAAAGCTCTGCCGGCGGAGTGCCAAAAATTCAGCTCAGCATTTTCTGCCTCCCTGCAGTGGTCCCAAGGAATGGATACCTCTGCAAGCATCTGCAACCTGGACCTTTGCAACAGAAATCTCAGGTTAGGTGACACTGGCCAACATGCAGGGAAACTATGTCAACAAGCTAGTTTTCTTTTCCTTCCTTCCTCCTTCCCTTCTTCCCTCTCTCCCTCTCCTCACCTCCTTTCCTTTCTTTTCTTTTATTTTATTTTTTCTTGAGATGGAGTCTCGCTCTATCACCCAGGCTGGAGTGCAGTGGCACAATCTCGGCTCACTGCAACCTCTGCCTCCGTTCAAGCAATTCTTCTGCCTCAGTCTCCCAAGTAGCTGGGATTACAGGTGCCCGCCACCACACCCGGCTAATTTTTTGTATTTTTAGTAGAGACAGGGTTTCACCAAGTTGGCCAGGCTGGTCTTGAACTCCTGACCTCAGGCGATCCACCCACCTCGGCCTCCCTAAGTGCTAGGATTACAGGCATGAGCCACCGCACCCAGCCCTTTCTTTCATTTTTAATAGAGTAGGGTGTCTCACTATGTTGCCCAGGCTGGTCTCAAACCACTGGCCTCCAGTGATCCTCCTGCCTCAGCCTCCCAAAGCTCTGAGATTACAGGTGTGAGCCTCCAGGCCTGGCCCCAAACTAGTTTTCAAGGGTTGGTTATCACATCCCTTGTATCTTGGTTCTCACCAGTCAATCATTACGTACTTTGCATGGATTTATTAGAATAGATTTTAAATCTCTTGTTTTAGCCTCTTCTACTTGTAGAGCTACCAGTCCTAGAAGTTTACTAGCAACTCTGCATTGTTATATTTTAATTTGCATTTTGTTTTGCATATATTTAATCTGCATTTAGTTTGATTGTTCATTTGCATCTCTCCTTTCTGAATTGCCTGCTATTCTTTGCTCACTTTTTCTATTTTATTATTATTAAGACTAGTCACGTGTAGTAGTGAGAAGGAGGGAAAGAGTCTATTGGAGTTTTAATATCATGTATACAGTGGATATTAAGAATATCAACACTTCCTTTTTTTTTTTTTTTTTTTTTGAGACAGAGTTTTGCTCTTGTTGCCCAAGCTGGAGTGCAACGGCGCGATCTCGGCTCACTGCAACCTCCGTCTCCCAGGTTCAAGCGATTCTCCTGCCTCAGCCTCCCGAGTAGCTGGAATTACAGGTGCCCATCACCATGCCCAGCTAATTTTTTTGTATTTTTAGTAGAGACAGGGTTTCACCATGTTGGCCAGACTGGTCTTGAACTCCTGACCTCAAGTGATCTGCCCACCTCGGCCTCCTAATGTGCTGGGATTACAGGCATGAGCTCCTGACCTCAGGTGATCCGCCCACCTTGGTGTCCCAAAGTGCTGGGATTACAGGCGTGAGCCACCGTGCCCGGCAACACTTTGATCTTTGTTATATAAAATCTCCAAATATCCACTGGGCACCTCTCTAGTCCTAGGGCTGTGCACGGGTTCTTTTATTTGTTCTGAATATAATCCTTCCAAGCTTCATGAGATAATCCTTCCAAATAATTTTCCAAAATTTGGTAAACAAATTCATATTAATATTCAGTGATCCCACGAAGACAAGGCCTTGTTTTGTCTTGTCCATGGTTGAATTTCAGCACCTAGATGTGCATGGACCAAGTAGGTGTTTGATAAATATCTATTTAATGAACAGAAGATCCATACAGGAATTCAGAAATTAGTATTCTCCCCTGAGCCATCTGCTTTCTCTTTTTTTCTCTCTTTCTCTCTTTCTTTCCTTCCTTCCTTTTCTTCCTTCCTCTCTCTTTCCTTCCTTCGTTTTCTTCCTTCCTCTCTCTTTCCTTCCTTCCTTCCTTCCTTATTTCCTTCCTTCCTTCCTTCCTTCTTCTTTGTTTTAAGACAGGGTCTTGTTGCTCTGTCATACAGGCTGAAGTGCAGTGGCATGATCTCAGTTCATTGCAGCCTTAACCTCCTGGGCTCAAGCAATCCTCCTACCTTAGCCTCCCAAGTAGCTGGGATCACAGGCACACGCCAGGATGCCAGGGTTTGTTTGTTTTTGTTTTTGTTTTTTTTTTGAGAGACAGGGTCTCACCATTTTGCCCAGGTTGGTCTTGAACTTTTAGGCTTGAGAGATCTTCCCGCCTCAGCCTCCCAAAATGTTGGGATTACAGGTGTAAGCCACTGTGCTGGGCTGCCATCCTCTTTCTTCTTTTTTTTTTTTTTTTTTTTTTTGAGACGGAGTCTTGCTCAGTCACCCAGGCTGGAGTGTAGTGGCACAATCAACCTCCCAGGCTCAAGTGATCCTCCTACCTCAGCTTCCAGAGTAGCTAGGACTACAGGTGTGAACCACCACTCCAGGCCCCGAAATCCTCCTTGATGTATTTTGTGGGCTTTTGACCAGTGTCTTCACTAGAATGTCTCACTCTAACTGCCTAAAAACGGACATAGTTATCCTATTATAATTTGTGTTACAATGCTAACTTTCTCCACTTTACTAGCTTTCACTTGTCCACTCTGAAATGAGATTGGGGGGCTATGCAAAACCTGAACACGCAGGGAGTATGCGATGTATCACTTCTGTGGAATGAACTAAAGAATTCCTGGAAGTTCTCTCTCCTTCAAGGACTCCCCCACCGCCCAACACACACACACACACACACACACACACATATGCACACACATGCACACACACACACACACACACATGCACACACACACACACACACACACACTCCAACTGCACCCAAGTCCCACCTGGGTTCATGCAATTTTTACTGTGTGCTGACTCTGTGTCAAGCATTATGTGAGGCATCAGCAGCAGAGATTTGTACCTGGGGCTAAAGATTTCTAGGCAGTCTCTTTTTTATTTTTTGTCTGAGACAGAGTCTCGCTCTGTCGCCCAGGCTGGAGTGTAGTGGCACGATCTCAGCTCACTGCAAACTTCGCCTCCTGGGTTCGAGTTATTCTCCTGCCTCAGCCTCCCGAGTAGATGGGATTACAGGCACCTGCCACCACTCCTGGCTAATTTTTGTATTTTTAGTAGAGACAGGATTTTGCTATGTTGGCCAGGCTGGTCTCGAACTCCTGACCTCAGGTGATCTGCCCGCCTCGGCCTCCCACAGTACTGGGATTACAGGTGTAAGCCACCGCGCCTGGCCGTATTCTCTTTTTAAAAGAAGGTTCAACTGGGATAGCTATCACATAAATCACCAATGCCCTGTGATTGGTGTGAATCAATTTATAAGACTGCTCAAGGTCACCAAGCCTGGAAGGGATGGTGTCAGCATTCCCACCCAGGCTGTCTGGCGCCATAAATTCCTAAAGTGTTGCCCTGCATGTCCTCATTTTGGGAGGATACATGTTGCCTGCAATCATCCTCCTATTCCTCAAACATGTTTGGAGTCACCTTCTTGGAATTCCATTAGAAACTAAAGGACTCAGAATCTCACACCAGCTCTACCAGTAAGCAGCTAAGATACTTAAATGAATCACTTCACGCCTCTCCCTCCAGTCTTCCCATTTATAAAATGAGGAGATTTGACACAATGTTTCACAAAATTCCTTTCAGCTCTAATAATCTGTGTTTTGGACATCTCCACTTGTTAAGTGGAGTTAAGATTATAACTTGTTAAGTGGAAATGTCCAAAACACAGATTATTAGAGCTAATTCTTCCATTAGTCTCGAGCATGGATTCTGTGCCCTTCTCTGTAATGTGGGGATATATATATATTTATTTATTTATTTATTTATTTATTTATTTATTTATTTTTAGATGGAGTCTCACTCTGTCGCCCAGGCTGGAGTGCAATGGTGCAATCTCGGCTCACTGCAACCACCACCCCCAGGTTCAAGTGATTCTACTGCCTCAGCCTCCCAAGTAGCTGGGATTACAGGCATGTGCCACCACGCCCAGCTAATTTTGTATTTTTAGTAGAGATAGGGTTTCTCCACATTGGTCAGGCTGGTCTCAAACTCCCAACCTCAGGTGATCCACCCGCCTCGGCCTCCCAAAGTGCTGGGATTACAGGCGTGAGCCACCACGCTTGGCCCAATGTGGGGATATTTGAATTTGCCCAGGCTATCTTGCCGGGTTGTTGATTACATGAAATAATGGCTTTGAAAACATGGCAAATGATAAAGTGCTAAATGGACGTAGGTTAGTTAGTCTTGTTACTTTCTGTCATCCAGTTGTCCAGCTATGGCTACTTTCTATAGCCTGCAATTCACTTTGTTTTTGTTGTTGTTGTTGTTTGTTTGTTTTTGTTGTTGTTGTTGTTTTTTGAGACAGTCTCGCTCTGTCACCCAGGCTGGAGTGCAGCGGCGTGATCTCAATTCACTGCAACCTCCGCCTCCTGGGTTCAAGTGATTCTTGTGCCTCAGCCTCCCGAGTAGCTGGGACCACAGGTGCGTGCCACCACACCCAGCTAATTTTTTTGTATTTTTAGTAGAGACAGAGTTTCGCCATGTTGGCCAGGCTGGTCTCGAACTCCTGACCTCAGGTGATCTGCCCACCTCAGCCTCTTAAAATGCTGGGATTACAGTCTTGAGCCACTGCACCTGGATGACCTGCAATTCACTTTGAAGTTCAATTAATAAAAATATATTGGGCTGGGCATGGTGGCTCACACCTGTAATCCCAGCACTTTGGGAGGCTGAGACAGGAGGATTGCTTGAGCCTAGGGGTTCGAGACTAGCTTGGGCAACAAAATAACACCTGGACTCTAAAGGGGAAAAGTGTGTGTATGTGTCTGTGTGTGTGTGTATAAATGTATTGAACATGTACTCCATGCCTGTATTTTGCCAGGCTCCAGAGAAGCACATAGACCCAGTGTTCAAGGAGCATACATTCAGGTGAGAGACAGACACAGGGACAGCCAACTGAATACACAGAGAAGCAGCCTAGGGAACCAGCCAGAGGCTGAGCTGAAACCTAACATCTCACCCTGGGTGGGTCCATCACTTGGAGGAAGGCCTGCACACTCTGAGACCTAAAGGATGCTGGTAGGGCTTGAACTGTGTTCCTCCAAAGATATGTTGAAGTCCCAAACTCCCATACCTGTGAATAGGACTTTATTTGGAAATAGAGTCATTACAGGCATAAAGATGAGGTCACACTGGTGTAGGGTGGGCCCTCAATCCACTCTGTCCTGTGTCCTTACAAAAAGAGGGTGTGTGGCTGGGCGCGGTGGCTCACGCCTGTAATCCCAGCACTTTGGGAGGCTGAGGGGGGTGGATCACGAGGTCAAGAGATCGAGACCATCCTGGCCAACGTGGTGAAACCCCATGTCTATTAAAAAATACAAAAATTACCTGGGTGTGGTGGCGCATGCCTATAGTCCTAGCTACTTTGGAGGCTGAGGCAGGAGAATCACTTGAACCTGGGAGGTGGAGGTTGCAGTGAGCTGAGATCGCAAGTAGCTGGGATTACTGGCGTGCACCACCACGCCCAGCTAATTTTTGTATTTTTAGTAGAGACAGGATTTTACCATGTTGACCAGGCTGGTCTCGAACTTCCCACCTCAGATGATCTGCCCGCCTTGGCCTCCCAAAGTGCTGGGATTATAAGCGTGAGCCACCACACCCAGCCAGAAGTCTCTGTTGTTTTAAGCCACTCAGTGTTGTGCCTTTTTTTTTTTTTTTTTGAGATGGAGTTTCGCTCTTGTTGCCCAAGCTGGAGTGTAATGGCACGATCTCGGCTCACTGCAACCTCTGCCTCCCAGGTTCAAGCAATTCTCCTGCCTCAGCCTCCTGAGTAGCTGGGATTACAGGGGCACACCACCACACTTGGGTAATTTTTTGTATTTTTAGTAGAAACGTGGTTTCACCATGTTAGCCTGGTTGCTCTCAAGCTCCTGACCTCAGGTGATCCACCCACTTCAGCTTCCCAAAGTGCTGGGATTACAGGCATGAGCCACCGTGCCCGGCCTTGTGGTTCTTTGTTAGGGCAGGCACAGGAAAAGAATATCAATTAATAGGGGCCAGACACACAAAGAATGGGGATTAACCTGAAAGAATCAAAAGGATCAGAACCCAGAATGAGAAGGTTTATTGAAGGATGAAGCTGAGAACAGCCATTCGGGTAACACGGACTCTAAAGAAATGGGGTCAGTTCTCCAAAGTGAAAAGTTAAGATCTTGCTCACAGAGGCAGAAAACAAAGAAATGTAGTAAGATTATAACGTGTTCTATACAAGTCTTGTTTATTAATTACAATTTAATTAGTTACAGTTTGTTCTCTTTTCTGTACAGCTTGTTTCCTTTTCCTTTCCAATTTAAAAGAGTGTAATTAGCATTCCATCTTAAACAATGTAATAGTCATGAAATTTTTGTCTGACAGAGGAAAGAGGAAAGTTAATTTATAATGAAAATCAACAGTTAAGAAGAAGAGTCTTCCCTGGCGCTCTTCAGTCATTTACAACGTTTTACAAAACAATGTAGGTAAGGAAGAAGGCTAATCTGTAATCAAAGAAACAAAGGTTACAGATGCCTAGGTTACAGTTGCCTGATTACTGCCCCATAATCACATTCCCTTAAGGCTGAAAATATTTTAAAATTCCAACAGCTTAGTTTTTGTTGTTGTTGTTGTTTTTTAAGATGGGGGTGGGTGGCGGTGTCTCCCCATGTTGCCCAGGCTGGTCTCAAACTCCTGGGCTCAAGAGATCCTTCTGCCTTGGCCTTCCAAAGTGCTGGGATTACAGGTATGAGCCACTGCATCCACCTAGATTTTAACTTACTTATTTTCACAGCAGTGGAAGAGGGTACCAGGCTAAGGGGGCAGTGTTTGCAACAGTTCTGAGAAGGCAAAACCTTAGCGAGTTTAAGGAACTGAAAGAAAGTTTATGAGGTCCAGCCCCACTGGAGCTGCGGACCAGATGGCAGGGGTAAGTCATAGAACTTCTGTGGATGCTGGCAATGGTGATGGGAGCCAGGGAGGGTGCTCAGCAGGAGGGTGGCAGGACCTGGTTTGTGAGAGGATGGTTCTGCCGCGGGATGGAGAGGGAATGGAGGGAGCCCAGAAAGCTCATTGTAGGGAGATGGTGCAGTGAGAAGGAGCTAGTGGAAGGTTCTGAAGTGAACTGACTAGGGGTGAATTGGGTGTGGTTATGTTGTATATTACTCCGTTCTCATGCTGCTAATAGAGAACATACCTGAGACTGGGTAATTTATAAAGGAAAGAGGTTTAATTGACTCACAGTTCAGCTTGGCTGGGAGGCCTCAGGAAACTTACAATGAGGGCAGAAGGGGAAGCAAACACATACTTCTTCACATGGAAGCAGCAAAGAGAAGTGCAGAGTGAAGGGGAGGAAAAGCCCCTTATAAAACCATCATATCTCATGAGAACTCACTATCATGAGAACAGCATGAGGGTAACCACCCCCATGACTCAATTACCTCCCACTGGGTTCCTCCCATGACAGGTGGGGATTATGGGAACTACAATTCAAGATGAGATTTGGGTGGGGACACAGCGAAACTATATCATGCTGAAAGCAGAGGAAACAAAGTGTGTTTGAATTATAAAGAGATGTTTTATGAAGTCAGTTTTCAGGCTAGTGGATAGTGATGCCCTTCATTAAGGAACCAAGGAGGTCTGGACAGGGGTGGGGACACCATCAGTTTCCCTTCGGCTTCTCTTTTTTTTTTTTTTTTTTTTTTTTCCTTGAGATGGAGTTTCACTCTTGTTGCCCAGGCTGGAACGCAATGGCGTGATCTCGGCTCACAGCAACCTCAGCCTCCCGGGTTCAAGCGATTTTCCTGTCTAAGCCTCCTGAGTAGCTGGGATTACAGGCGCCACTATGCCCAGCTAATTTTTTTTTTCTTTTTTGAGATGTAGTTTCACTCTTGTTGCCCAGGCTGGAGTGCAGTGGCGTGATCTCGGCTCACTGCAACCTCCGCCTCCCGGGTTCAAGCGATTCTCCTGCCTCAGCCTCCCGAGTAGCTGGGATTACAGGGGCACACTACCATGCCCAGCTAATTTTTTGTATTTTTAGTAGAGATGGGGTTTCTCCATGTTGGTCAGGCTGGCCTTGAACTCCTGACCTCAGGTGATCTGCCCACCTTGGCCTCCCAAAGTGCTGGGATTACAGGGGTGAGCCACCACCCCCGGCCTCGGGCTTCTCTCTTAATCATCAGTTTTGCCCCAAATGACAGGGCTGATCACAAAATTCAGCCCCCTTCATCCTCCTCAAGAGTATCCTGTCCCAAAAAAAGAGTTTCAATTGTGTCATTTCAGTGGCACAATCATTTGATGAATCCTCCTGTCTTGAAGAGGGAAGCCCTCCTTTGAATATGTAAATTCTGGAGAGTTTGTAAAAACAGTCAATCCCAGCTCTTTATGGCAGTAACTTGTAAGCCTAGGTTTAAAAAGATCATGCCAGTGCGTGTCATAAAGGTACCTAGCTTTATTATCAAAGGCTGTTTGTTTATAAATAAATAAATGTATTTTCCCATTTCCATTTAATTAGGAATTTTATAAGCTAATCATGAGCTAAGAGTCTCATTATTTCTATAATGTGTAGACAGAAATTCATGATGGTAGTCAATGTGGCCATTTTAGCTGATGACTCAATTTTTCTTTTCCTTTTTTTTTTTTTTTTTTTTTTTTTTGAGGCAGGTTCTGGCTCTGTCACCCAGGCTGGAATGCAGTGTCACGATCTCAGCTCACTGCAATGTCTGCCTGTCTGGCTCATGCCATCCTTCCACCTCAGCCCCAGAGTAGCTGGGACTACAGGCGCTCACCACCACGCCTGGCGTGGTTGTAGAGATGGGGGCCTCACCATGTTGCCCAGGCTGGTCTCAAACTTCTGGGGTCAAGTGATCCACCCACCTCAGCCTCCCAAAGTGCTGGGATTACAGGTGTGAGCCACCATGTCTGGCCTATGACTTGATTTTTCTAAGACTTGAAATGATGTTAATGAGAACAAAAAGAGAGAGTACCTTATGTGGTGGCTGTTTTTACATGAAATGCTCTGTAAGATAAGGCTGGGGAAAAGGATTTAAATACAGTGTGGAGAAGGGCAATAAAAAGGCAGATGCAGCCAGTTCAAACAGAGAACTTCATTATATTTTAAAACCACATAAACAATCATGTCTTTCCCAGTCCCCACTCTCTTACTCCCTTGGGTCACGTCACCATCCCCATGGCTTTACTTATAGTCTACAAAGCCTGGTGACACCCGAGCCTGCATTGTCCATGCTGGTCCCACTCACGAGCCTCAGACTGGGTCCCCCCACTTCCAGTTAGGTCTCCATAGTCAGAGGCTCCTGTGCTGAACGTGCCCCAACAGAACCCTCCTCTTCCCACCCAAGCAGGCTCTTCCCACGTTTCTCTGGAGCATACATGGCACCGCCTCCCACCCACTGCTGGGTTCCCGCCCCGCTCCCTGCCAGGGTAGCATCAGGCTCTGGTTGTTCTGTTCCCAATCATATCATATGTGCGCCCATGTCCATCCCCACTACCATTGCCCAGGCCACCATCTCTTGTCACCCGGGTCATTGTTAAATCTCCAAGTGACCTCCTGTCTGCTGCCCTCCTATCCATTGTCCACACTGCAGCCAGGATAATCTTTCAAGAATGCAAACCTGCTCATGCCACATTCTTAAAAGAAAGAAAACAACTCTTTGATATTTTCCCATTTGTTACTCCAAAGCTGAAGTCCAATTTTCTTTTCTTTTCTTTTCTGTTTTTTTTTTTTTTTTTTTTTGAGAGAGAATCTCTCTCTTGTTTCCCAGGCTGGAGTGCAGTGGCACAATCTTGGCTCACTGCAACCTCTGCCTCCCGGGTTCAAGCGATTCTCCTGCCTCAGCCTCCCGAGTAGCTGGGATTACAGGTGCCCGCCACCATGCCCAGGTAATTTTTGTATTTTTAGTAGAGATGGGGTTTCACCATGTTGGCCAAGCTGGTCTAGAACTACTGACCTCAGGTGATCCACCCACCTTGGCCTCCCAAAGTGTGGGGATTACAGGTGTGAGCCACCACGCCTGACCTGAAGTCCAGTTTTCTTAATGTGACATTCCCATCTGATTCTTCCTCATCGCTAGGGCTGGGGTCGAGCAGGGGGTGACTTCTTCCTTCACTCTTCCCTGACCTTTGGGGTTGAGCTGAGTGCCCACCCTGGCCCAGGGCATTCTATTCCTCTGGACAGGCATACATTTAACCCTGCGTGGAGACCACCTGTTTACAGTGTGTCTTACCCACACCTACGGGTGCACCGAGGCATTCATTTCCCCATGTCTTTTAAACCAAACTTGACCCTGTGCCTCCATCCTGCCAGGTGTGGAAGACGTTAATATTGTTCATTTTGGGTGTGCTCTTCCCATCCCGGGCCAGTGCTCTAGCCAGAGTGAATCAGGGGGAAGCCCCAGTGTCTGAGGGCCACACTGGGTAATGCCAGATGCCTTTCTCATGCCCACATTGCTCCGGCCATGTCCTAGAATCTTGGCCCAGATGGGAATGCTGATGCCCAAGGTGCTCCCAGGGGTGGGACACAGGTTTGCTTTCCATCTGGAAGCTCCCATTCACCTATCTGGGGGACTCCACAGTGAGGGACAGTCAGCTCTATCTTCCCAAAGAGGTGAGACTTTTCCAGAATACAGGAAGAGGGCTGGCTTCCAGATAACTTCCAGATAACACACATCTCCCCGGACAAGGACTCTTGGAATGGGAGAGAGGAAGATACAGTGAAGCAAACACAAATGGGTTTCCCAGCAAGTTCTCTGGGCTTGCTTCCCTTCACTCAGCCGTGAGCTGAGGACACAGCACAGTAGCCCACTCTAATTGGTCTCACACAGAACCGGGTAATCAGAGAAAGACGAGCAACGAGGCACCAAACCAGGAACATGTGATGTGCAAAAGCCAGGGTCCTGAGATGCCAAGAGTAGACTCTGATGTGGTGGATCTGGAGCACTCAGCCCCTGGAGGTGGGGCTCATTGTGAATCACAGCAGCCACTTGGAGAGCAAGGCAGAAATAGAAAGTTAAAAGCTCCTATTCCTGGCCAGGCGTGGTAGCTCATGGCTGAAATCCCAGCACTTTGGGAGGCCAAGGTGGGTGGATCCCCTGAGCCCAGGAGTTCAAGACCAGCCTGGGTAACATGGCAAGACTCTGTCTCTACAGAAAATACAAAAATTAGCCAGGTGTGGTGACGCATGCCTGTGGTCCCAGCTACTTGGGAGGCTGAGGTGGGAGGATCGCTTGAGCCTGGGAGGCTGAGGCTGCAGTGAGCTGAGATCTTGCTACTGCACTGGGTGACAGAGTGAGAACCTGTTTTTGTTTGTTTGCTTTAAAGAGCCTTTTCCTGTCACCTCTACAATCCCCTTTTTCTTTTCTTTTGAGAGAGTCTCACTTTGTCACCCAAGCTGGAGTACAGTGGCATGATCTTGGCTCACTGCAACCTCCACCTCCCAGGTTCAAGTGATTCTCCTGCCTCAGCCTCCTGAGTAGCTGGGACTACAGGTGCCCACCACCACGCCCGACTAATTTTTGTAATTTGAGTAGACATGGGGTTTCACCATGTTGGCCAGGCTGGTCTCAAACTCCTGAGCTTAGGTGATCCACCCTCCTCGGCCTCCCAAAGTGCTCGGATTACTCTGCAATTCCTCTTATGTCACTCCACAAGTTCAGCTACCCAGAAGCTCTCTGAACCCAGTCCTCTTGGGTTTCCATGGAAGCCTCAGGAGGTCAGCATTCTTCCCCAAGGAATGGGGCAGGACCCTCTTAGGATGAGGGTCTTATGGGCCCTATTCAGAAAGCAGGGATGCACGGGGAGATTAGAGGGAAAAGGAGGGCAGGAGATGGTCTGAGAGATTCTGTTTCCTGAGGCCAGCTCCTGAGGCCTGGTGCACCCAACATTATAAATAACACAGTAACCAGGGCTATGGGAGTTAGGATTTAGGAACTGTGCCCCAAAACATATATGCGTGTGTGTGTGTGTGTGTGTGTATGTGTGTATATATGTATACATATAAAAACTTATATATACATATGTAAGTCAGGGTCCAACAATGCCATATATATATTATATATGTTATATATACATATATGTATAAACATATAAGCTTATATGTACACATATAAACATATATAACATATACATATAAAATATAAAAATATAAAACACATATACAAAACATGTTATATATGTAACACCACAATAGTATTATTTCTCCACATTCCCCACTAATTTTTTTTTTGAGACAGAGCCTCACTTTGTTGCCCAGGCTGGAGTGCAGTGGCCCTATCTCAGCTCAAGCAATTCTCCTGCCTCAGTCTCCCAAGTTGCTGGGACTACAGGTGTGCGCCACCACACCCGGATAATTTTTGTATTTTTAGTAGAGACAGGGTTTCAAGCTCTATGTTGTCCAGGGTGTCTCGAACTTCTGACCTCAGGTGATCCACCCGCCTCGGCCTCCCAAAGTGCTGTGATTACAGGAATGAGCCACCGTGCCTGGCCTTGCCCACTAATTTCTATCAATTTACCCCACTCTAAAGAGTATTTCTGTTACACGTTCCAAGGATGGTTTTGGGGATTCGTTGCTATGAGCAGACTTTGCCAGCAACTTCCTGAATCTGCCAGCTGCTTTTCTTCTTTACAAAGAATATTCTCAAATTGCCCCCAACTAATCAGAGAAAAGAACATTGGCCTTCTTTTCTATCCTTCCGGCCTTCCTTAACTTTTTCCCCAACCTGAGAAACAAGCCAAAAATGGGAAGAATTATAGCATGCTGCCCTCCAAGTGGGGAGGGTCTACGTGCCAGAATTTCTAGTTAGAAGGGAGAGATTTTCCACTTTATTCTTTAAAAAGAGGTGGCATGTCCCTCCTTTAACAAATATTATCTGCTGCTAGCTACTGCCTAACATTTACATCTGTTGGATACTCTTTGATATTCTTTTCCAGAAACTTTATCTGCTGTCTCAGAAATAAACAATCTTAGAAGCCAGAGTTCCTCAGACTCCTTAAGGAGCTTGTATCCTACCTGTGGAAAATTAAAAAGAAAAAGATTTAAGTAAGAAACTTAACAGATTTATTGGTTTTTATTACAATCTCTAAAAAACTAGTTATCTTCATGACAAGCCTAGGCAACATGGTGAAACCCCATCTCTTCGAAAAATACAAAAATTAGCTGGGTATGGTGGCACACACCTATGGTCCCAGCTAGTTGGGAGTCTGAGGTAGAAGGATTGCCTGAGCCCGGGAGGCTGAGGCCTCAGTGAGCCAAGATCACACCACTGCACTCTGGCCTGGGTGACAGAGCGAGACTCGGTCTCCAAAAAAAAAAAAAAAAGGTAGTCACTAGTCATGTGAAAACTACCATCTTACAACTCTTCCTTCCCAGGACAATCTTTTTGTAAAATCAGGAACCAAGGGTGACAGTTGTCACTTGCCCCAGGCAATGACAGCTGAGGACACTGTCCCTGAATTTGGGTTTCTCTTGGGAAGGGGACATCGGCTGACAGCTTTGTGATGTTGGGAGTACAATCATTTTCAAAACAGCTGGTATTTGAAATTGTGTTTCCCGTTCTCCTTTGAGCAAATTTTGTGTTTGTTTTCTATGATATAAACAATCTCATTGTGAAGACTGAAAATATTCAACATGTGATTATAAACACTTGATTATTTCAAGAAGGGGGAATATTAACAAATCCAGAGCTTAAACATTAGAAATTGGGAACTGCAGGTGCATGAACTGTAGGAATAGCTTCATGGGAGTTCATGTTTCCAAATTTCTAACCTCAAAGCCCTGACAAATACTCAATGCAGCAGAAACGCTTCTCTTCTCAGGCTATTCCCCTCTGCATTCTGATTAAAGAAGTGTTCTGGAGAACAAGCCAGATGGGAATAAATCTGGTTTTTCGCTTTTCTCTAATTGAATATTGCTTCTGTTTGGAGTCAGCGCCTTTCCCTGCCTTCCCAGCACCTCACAGGAAGGGGGTGCACAGAACAGAGCTTCGTGAGCAAGACTCCAGTGCACCATGGCGACATCGTGCCATAAAAGTGTCTTCTCTCATTTTCAAGGTAAACTAATGTTATTGCCACCAGGAAATAGACCACATGAAAACAAACGCCGGGGACCTGGAAGAGTTGCCCAGGCAGTTGTTCTTGTCGGTTCCCAAGCTCATTACCCTCCTTAACTGAAGTCAATGGGACGAAACACCAGGCTTCTCCAAAGGCCCCTGAACATGAAGACTACATATTTAAAATCTGTGACTGTAAAATAACTACACTGAGTCTTCTTCTTGTTCACAATCAATTGTCCATTTTCTCTCTTCTGATAAGTAATGCCTGGTTATCCAGTCCTTATATCCTGTGTCACAAAATGCTGCTGATCAAGGCTGGGCACGGTGGCTCACGCCTGTGATCCCAGAGCTTTGGGAGGCTGAGCTGGGCAGATTACTTGAGTCCAGGAGTTTGAGACCAGCCTGGGCAACATGGTGAAAGCCCCTCTCTACAGAAAATACAAACATTAGCTGGGCATGGTGCACACCTGTAGTCTCAGCTACTTGGGAAGCTGAGGTGGGTGGGTTACTTGAGCCTGGGAGGCGGAGGCTGCTGCAGTGTACCAAGATCGTGCTGTTGCACTTCAGCCTGGGAGACAGAGTGAGACCCTGTCTTCTTTTTTTTTTTTTTGAGACGGAGTCTCTCTGTCACCCAGGCTGGAGTGCAGTGGCGCAATCTCGGCTCACTGCAAGCTCTGCCTCCCGGGTTCAAGTGATTCTCCTGCCTCAGCCTCCCAAGTAGCTGGGACTACAGGCGCCCGCCACCACGCCCGGCTAATTTTTTTGTATTTTTAGTAGAGACAGGGTTTCACTGTGTTAGCCAGGATGGTCTCGATCTCCTGACCTCGTGATCCACCCGCCTCAGCCTCCCAAAGTGCTGGGATTACAGGCGTGAGCCACCGCGCCCAGCCCCGAGACCCCGTCTTAAAAAAAAAAAAAAAGGATGCTGATCTTGAACTCATTGATGATTTGTGGTGTGGGCGGTGAACAGCAATAACCAAAAATTTCCCCGCGTAGACAGTAAAGTATCAGGTATCACAGATAGCTTGGTGAGAAATGTGAGTGTCTGATGGTGGAAGATTTACTCCCATGAGGATTCAGGGTCTTCATGTTTGTGAAATTTCTTTTCTTTTCTTTTTTCTTTTATTTTCTTTTTTTTTCTTTTGAGACAGAGTCTTACTCTCTTGCCAGGCTGCAGTGCGTTGGCGTGATCATGGCTCACTGCAACCTCCACCTCCCAGGTTCAAGCGATTCTCCTGCCTCAGCCTGCTGAGTAGCTGGGATTACAGGCACGTGCTGCCGTGCCTGGCTAATTTTTGTATTTTTAGTAGAGACGGGGTTTCACCATGCTGGCCAGGTTGCTCTTGAACTGCTGACCTTGTGATTCGCCCGCCTCGGCCTCCCGGAGTGCTGGGATTACAGGCATGAGCCACCGTGCCTGGCCTCATGTCTGTGAAATTTCTAGGGGTCTGGTGGTCTGGGGCATGCCAGGGTGCCCCCTCTGAAGTGAAGAGCCAGCCGCTGTACTTTTGGCCCCTGCCATCTGTGAGAAATAATCCCGTGTTTGGGAGGTCGCTGGATTTTGGAGGCCACAGGTGCCACACCTGGATGACACATTCTGGCCAATTTACTGGGTGACCCCAAAAGCCAGTAGCTTGGAGAGGGCCAACAGCCAGAGAAGACGCTTCAGCTCAGCCAGGCTGCGATGCGGTGGCTCTGTCCTCAGCCCGTAAGGTCAAGCCTCACACCATCGGCAGTCACTGGTCTCACCACGTGCACTGGCGTTCGAGGATGCTGTGATGGTTAATTTTATGTGTCACCCTGACGGGGCCATGGAGTACCTAGACATTTGGTCGGACATGACTCTGGGTGTGTCTGTGCGGCTGTTTTAGATGAGATGAACATTAGAATCCGTAGGCTGTCTGCAACATGGGAGCCCCTGGAGGTTCCCCCTTGCACAGTTTCAGGCCTTCCTCATGGGGTGGGCCTTGGCCAATCAGTTGAACTCCTCCTGCCTGACTGTCTTGAGCTGAGACTTCAGTCTTTTTCCTTCCTTCAGACTCAAATAGAAACATCAGCTCTTCCTGGGTCTTGAGCCTGCCGGCTTTCACCCTGCAGCTGCATCACCCACCCTCCTGGTTCTCAGGCCTTCAGACACCGGCTGCAGCCACACCACCAGCCCTCCTGGGCCTCCAGCTTGCTGCCTGCAGACCTTGAGAGTTGTCAGCTCCATAATCATGGGAGCCAATTTCTTATTCAAATAAATACACACACACACACACACACCACACACACATACACATACACACACCATACACATACACACACCACACACATACACACACCACAAACACATACACACACCACACACACACATACACACACCACACACAGAAACACACACATACACCACACACACACATACACACACCACACACACACATACACCATACACACCCCCCACACACCCCACACACATACACATAGCACACACACACCACACACACACACACGCCACACACACAACACACACACCACACAGACACACACACACAAAGATACACATACACCACACATATACACATACATACACCACACATACACACACCACACACATACGCACACCACACACACATACACATACACACGCCACACATACACACACACCACACACACATACACACACCCCCACACACACACCACGTGCACATACACATACACACACCACACACACATACACACATAAACACACAAACACACACATACACATGTACACACATACACACCACACATACACGCACACACCACACACACATACACACACCACACACGAACACATACACACACACCACACACGAACACATACACACCACACACAAACATACACCACACACAAACACATACACCACACACCACACACAAACACATACACCACACACCACACACAAACACATACACCACACACACACACACCACACACATACACATACACACACCACACACAAACACACTCAAACACACACACATACATACACACGTTCACATGTATACACACATGCACACAAACACATACACAGACACCACGCCACACACACATACACACACACGTGTACACACACATACACACACATGCACACCAACACATACACACATACACATGCACACCAACACACACACATACACACGTGCAAACACACCACATGAACACATGCAGGTGCACACGCACACACACACACATCTGTTTCTTTTTCTTTTAACGTTTTTTGAGACAGGGTCTCACTCTGTTATTCAGGCTGGAGTGCAGTGGTGCGATCTTGGCTCACTGCAGCCTCGACCTCCTAGACTCAGGTGACCCTCCCACCTCAGCCTCCTGAGTAGCTGGGACCACAGGCATGTTCGAAACCAGCCCAGCCAACATGGTGAAACTCCATCTCTACTAAAAATACAAAAATTTGCCAGGCGTGGTGGTAGGCGCCTGTAATCCCAACTACTCGGGAGGCTGAGGCCGATGCATGAGAATCGCTTGAACCCAGGAGGTGGAGGTTGCTGTGAGCCGAGATCGCACCACTGCACTCCAGCCTGGGCTCAAGCGATTCTCCTGCCTCAGCCTCTCAAGTAGCTGGGGACCACAGACCTGTGCCACCGTGCCTGGGTAATTTTTATTTTTATTGTTTTTGTAGAGAGAGGGTCTTGCTGTGGTGTCCAATCTTGTCTCAAACTCCTCGGATCAGGTGATCCTCCCGTCTCAGTCTCCCAAAGTGCTGGGATTACAGGTGTGAGCTACATTACCCAGCTCAATGCCCCTACTCCTTTTTTTTTGGAGAAAAGGTCTCACTCTGTCAGCTAGGCTGGAGTGTCGGCTCACTGCAACCTCTGCCTCCTGGGCTCAAGCAATTCTCCCACCCTAGCCTCCTGAGTACCTGGGACCACAGGTGGACATTAACCTTGCCTGGCTAATTTTTTTCTTTTTCTTGCTTTTTCTGGAGACAGGGTTTTGCCCTGTTGCCCAGGCTGCTTTCAAATTCATGGGCTCAAGCCATCTTCCCCCGTCAGTCCTCCAAAGTGCTGGGATTACAGGCGTGAGCCACCGTGCCTGGCCAAATTTACCTTTTAATCCATGGTTTGCCTCATATTAAGATGGGATTGTAATAGAACTAGAGGAAGGACAGGCTTTCCTCCAGACCCAGAACTGGAGACTGGATGCATTGGAGGCTTATAAAGCTTTTGAGGCAGGGGACAGTGGCTCCTGTAGTCCCAGCTACTTGGGGGATGAGGCAGGAGGATCACTTACGCTCAGGAGTTCAAGGCTACAATGAGTATGATCACGCCATTGCACTCCAGCCTGGGTGACAAAGTGAGACCCTATCTCTTTTAAAACAGCAAAAAAGGAGGTCTATAAGGAGGCCTGTTTCCATTTGGATCTATGGTAGCTGTGTTCTGTTTGGGGCAGTTCTGAAATTATTTGTGTATGAAGCAGAACGCATGGTTGCTGGGCAGGCAGGGCCCGGCTTGGAATGATGTTCTGTTTTTTTTTTTTTTTTTTTTTTTGAGCTGGAGTCTTGCTCTGTTGCCCAGGCTGGAGTGCAGTGGCGTGATCTCGGCTCACTGCAACCTCCGCCTCCTGGGTGGGTTCAAGCTATTCTACTGCCTCAGCCTCCCAAGTAGCTGAGATTATAAGAGCCCACCACCACACCTGCCTAACTTTTGTATTTTTAGTAGAGATGGGGTTTCACCATGTTGGCCAGGCTGGTCTAGAACTCCTGACCTCAGGTGATCCGCCTCCCTCAGCCTCCCAAGGTGCTGGGATTACAGGCATGAGTCACCGGGCCCGGCCAGAATGATGTTCTTTCTGCTTACCTAGTGTTCATCCTTCTGTCTTCTGATGTAGCACACCAATATTGGTCTGGAAATCCACTCCCTCACTCATGGGACACAGTCGTGATACAGCTGACCGTTAAAATGTCCCTCCCTGCTTGCCAAGAACTGGGTACATGACACACGTTCCATCTATCACATGCTCCCTCCCTAAAACTGGTATCCTTAGCAGAATTACACGTAACTTTATCTTTCTGAGACAGAGTCTCACTCTGTCACCCAGGCTGGAGTATAGTGGTGCAGTCTTGGCTCACTGCAACCTCCGCCTCCCGGGTTCAAGTGATTCTCATGCCTCAGCCTCCCGAGTAGGTGGGACTACAGGCGCACATCACTATACCTGGCAAATTTTTGTATTTTTAGTAGAGATGGGGGTTTCGCCATGTTGGCCAGGCTGGTCTCGAACTCCTGACCTCAGGTCATGCACCTGCCTCAGCCTCCCAAAGTGTTGGGATTTCAGGCGTAGTCACCGTGCCTGGACAACACAAAACTTTAAAATGGCTAGAGCTGAGTCATCTCAGAAGGAACGGCCTGAGGAGATGATTCTGTTCCTATTAGCTGGGTCCCTGGTTCTTCACCTTTCACTATGCTATGAGCTACTCCACATCCTTCTAGTAAGTTCCAATTTAACTTAAATTGGTCAGAGCCATTGTCTCTGCGCTTGAACACGTGGTAGCAGATAGAATCACTCCGGGAAGGTGCCTAGTGAGAAAATAAGGAGGCGGCAGTGCAGGGGGCTGTAGCGAGTATCCGGGGGCCGGAGAGTTCGTGAGAAGGGCACCAAGGGGACGTGATGACCAGAGGGCCACGCTGGACAGCAGGACCAGAGCCTGCAGGGAGGTCCGGGCTGATTCGCCTTGTGGGAGCTACTACTGGGGTGTTCACAGGGACCTGGCTGGGGGCAGCTTCAGCTCAGTGGTGGGGAGAGCACAACAGCAGCGAGGTGAGGGGTGAGTGGAAGCGGGGGGTAGAGGGGAGGTACAGACATCATCTATTTTTTAAAAATTACTTCGTAATCCCAGGACTTTGAGAGGCCAAGGCAGGTAGATAGTTCGAGACCAGCCTGGGCAACAGAGGGAGACCCTGTTTCTTTTTTTCTTGAGATGAGTCTCACCCTGCCGCCCAGGCTGGAGTGCAGTGGTGCAATCTCAGTTCACTGCAACCTCTGCCTCCAAGGTTTAAGCGGTTCTCCTTCTTCAGCCTCCCAAGTAGCTGGGATTACAGGCACCCACCACCACACCTGGCTATTTTTTGTATATTTAGTAGAGAGGGGGTTTCACCATGTTAGCCAGACTGGTCTCGAACTTTTGACCTCATGATCCACCCGCCTTGGCCTCCCGAAGTGCTGGGATTACAGGCATGAGCCACCGTGCCTGTTTCTACAAAATAATACATAATATTAATGGGGCATGGTGGCACGTGCCTGTTGTCCCAGCTACATGAGAGGCTGAGGTGAGAGGATCCCCTGAGCCTGGGAAAGTCGAGCTGCAGTGAGCTGTGATTGGGCCACTGCACTCCAGCATGGGTGACAGAGTGAGATCCTGTCTAAAAATATATTTATATTTATTTATTTGATTGTCAATTAAATTTGTGTGTGTGTGTGTGTGTGTGTATATATATATATATATATATATATTTTTTTTTTTGGAGACGGTGCAGTGGTGCAGCTTGGCTCACTGCAAGCTCCGCCTTCTGGGTTCATGCCATTCCCCTGCCTCAGCTTCCCGAGTAGCTGGGACTACAGGCGCCCGCCACCACGCCCGGCTGATTTTTTGTGTTTTCAGTAGAGACGGGGTTTCACCGTGTTAGCCAGGATGGTCTTGATCTCCTGACCTCGTGATCCACCCGTCTCGGCCTCCCAAAGTGCTAGGATTACAGGCGTGAGCCACCATGCCTGGCCAATTTGTATATATTTATGGCCTACAACATGGTGTTTTGAAAGATGTACAGTAGTTCCCCCTTATCCCTGGGGATCACTTCCCAAGATCCACAGATAATTCTCAACCCCATATGCAATATGCTTTGTCCTACGCATACATACTGAAAACAAAGTTTCATCAACTAATTAGGCACTGTAAGAGGTTAGCAACAAAGTTGCTAACTAGTTAAAGTAGAACAGTTGCTAACTAGTTAAAATAGAACAGTTATAGCAATATACTGCAATCAAAGTTGTGTGAATGTGCTCTCTCTCTCTCCCTTTCTCAGTATATCTTCTTGCACTGTGCTCACCTATTTTCAGACTGAGGTTGACTGGAGGTAACTAAAACCACAAGAAGCAAAGATGTGCTTAAGGGAGGGCGACTGTACATTGTGGAATGGCCAAATCAAGCTAATTAACACTTAATATATCTGCCGCCACACACTCTTTTTTTTTTTTTTTTTTTTTTTTGAGACAAAGTCTCACTCTGTCGCCCAGGGGGGAGTGCAGTGGCGTGATCTCAGCTCACTGCAAGCTCCACCTCCTGGGTTCACGCCATTCTCCTGCCTCTGCCTCTCAAGTAGCTGGGACTACAGGTGCCCGCCACCATGCCTGGCTAATTTTTTGTGTTTTTAGTAGATACAGTGTTTCACCGTGTTAGCCAGGATGGTCTCAATCTCCTGACCTCATGATCTGCCTGCCTTGGCCTCCCAAAGTGCTGGGATTACAGGCGTGAGCCACCGAGCCTGGCCCTTTTTTTTTTTCTTTTACCACACCCCCTTATCATTTTTTTTTTTTTTTTTTTTTTGGTGGTGAGAACACTTAAAATCTACTCTCTTGGCCGGGCACAGTGGCTCACGCTTGTAATCCCAGCACTTTGGGAGGTCGAGGTGGGAGGACCACCTGAGATCAGGACTTCAAGACCAGCCTGGCCAACATGGTGAAACTCTGTCTCTACTAAAAATATAAAAATTAGCCGGGCCTGGTGGCACATGCCTGTAATCCCAGCTACTCGGGAGGCTGAGGAAGGAGAATCCCTTAAACCCGGGAGGTGGGGACTGTAGTGAGCTGAGATCACACGACTGTACTCCAGCCTGCACAATGGGAGTGAAACTCCATATCAAAAAGTAAAATAAAATAAAAAAAAAATCTACTCTCTTAGCAATTTTTTTTTTTGAGACGGAGTTTTGTTCTGTCACCCAGGCTGGAGTGCAGTGGTGTAATCTCTTTATTTATGTATTTATTTATTTATTTGAGACAAGGTCTCGCTCTGTTGCCCAGGCTGGAGTGCAGTGACGCGATCTCGGCTCACTGCAACCTCCGCCTCCCAGGCTCAAGCAATTCTCCTGCCTCAGCCTCCCAAGTAGTTGGGATTACAGGCATGGGCCACCACACCTGGCTAATTTTTTTTTGTGTTTTTAGTAGAGATGGGGTTTTGCTATGTTGGCCAGGCTGTTCTCCAACTTCTGACTTCAAGTGATCCGCCTGCCTCAGCCTCTCAAAGTGCTGGGATTACAGGCATGAGCCACCTCACCTGGCCTCTTTGCAATTTTTAACAATACTATATGTTATTGGCTGGGCATGGTGGCTCATGCCTGTAATCCCAGTACTTTGGGAGTTTGAGGTGGGCAGATCACTTGAGGCCAGGAGTTTGAGACCAGCCTGACCAACATCATGAAACCCTGTCTCTACTAAAAATACAAAAATTAGGCCAAGCACGGTGGCTCATGCCTGCAATCCCAGCACTTTGGGAGGTCAGGCACGTGGATCATGAGGTCAGGAGTTCAAGACCAGCCTGACCAAGATGGTGAAACCCCATCTCTACTAAAGAAAAAAAATACAAAAATTAGCCGAGCGTGGTGGCAGGCGCCTGTAATCCCAGCTACTCGGGAGGCTGAGGCAGAGAATTGCTTGAACCCAGGAGGTGGGGGTTGCAGTGAGCCAAGATCACACCACTGCACTCCAGCCTGGGTGACAGAGTAAGACTCTGTCTCAAAAAAAAAAAAAGTTAGCTAGTGGTGGTGGTACATGCCTGTAGTCCTAGCTACTTGGTAGACAGAGTGAGATTTTGTCTCAAAAAAAAAAAAATATATGTTATTAACTATGGTCACCTTGTTATACAGTAGATCTCCTGAACTTATTTTTCTTAACTGAAATTTTGTATTCTTCTTTAAAAGTTGTCTTGTCTTTTCCATTTTATTTATTTCTTTATTTTAAGACAGCATCTCACTATGTTGCACAGGCTGGTCTGGAACTCCTAGGCTTCAAGCCATCGTTCCACCTTAACCTCTCTAGTAGCTGGGACTACAGGCAAGCACCACTGTGCCTGGAATGAAATTTTGTATCCTTGGGACCAACTTTTCCCCAACCTTCCCGGCAGCTCCTGGTAACTACCATTCTACTCTCTGCTTCTATGAGTCCAACCATTTTAGATTCCACATATGAGTGAGATCATGCGTTCTTTGTCTATCTGTGCCTGGCTTATTTGACTTAACATAATGTCCTCCAGGTTCATCCATGTTGTAAATGACAGGATTCTCTTCTTTTTTAGGACTGAATAGTATTCCATGTATAAATGCCACATTTTCTTTACCCATTCATCTACTGATGGGCATTGAGGTGGGCTCCATATCTTGGTTATTGTGAATAGTGCTGCAATGGATATGAGAATGCAGATGTCTCTTCAGCAGACTGACTTGATTTCCTTTCCTTCAGATATATACCCAGTAGTGGGATTAGAGCATGATATGGTTTGGCTGTGTCCCCACCCAAATCTCATCTTGAATTGTAGTTCCCATAATCCCCACGTGTCATGGGAGGGACCAATGGGAGTAATTGAATCATGGGGGCGGCTACCTCCATGCCATTCTTGTGATAGTGAGTGAGTTCTCACAAGATATGATGGTTTCACAAGGGGCTTTTCCCCTTTGCTTGTCTCTCATTCTCCCTCCTGCCGCCTTGTGAACAGGTGCCTTCCACCATGATTGTAAGTTTCCTGAGAACTCCCCAGCCATGTGGAACTGTGAGTCAATTAAACTTCTTTTCTTTGTAAATTACCCAGTCTCAGGTGGGTGGGTAATTTCTTTATAAATTACCCACTGTGAGAATGGACTAATACAGAGCATGTGGTAGTTCCATTTTTATTTTTTTGACGAACCTCCACACTATTTTCCATAATGGCTATACTAATTTACATTCCCATCAGAAAATATCTTATTAACATATTGGTTGGGCTGCTTTCACACAGATCAGATGACAGTGACTTAGACAAGACAGAAGGTTTATTTTTCTTGCACGTAAAAGCCCAAGCAGACATTAGGTGGGGCTGTGGGGTGAGTGGCTCTGTTGCGTGAGGTCAGCCTGCAGCCCGCCTCCTCCACGTGGCTCTGCCGCGCCCAGGGTGTTGTCTTCGTCTGCATGGTCAAAGGCAGCCCACTTGCTCATGTCCATGCTGCAGTCCTCAGAAAGGGAAAGGGGTCAGGGACAAGCGGTGTCTTTTCAGATGCGCCCTGGGAGCTCAGAAGCATGGCCACACTGGCCAGTGAGAGAGGCTGGCCTTATAGTCACCAGTGCGTGGCCAGCCAAACCCAGGGGGCTTCAATTCCAAAAGAAAAAAGGGAACTGGATGACAGGGAACCAGCGGCAGTGGCTGCCACAGACAGCTCTGTGGAGCTGGGAGGAAGCTGGAGGAGCGGAGCAGGCAGAGAGGCAGAGGGAGTGGTCGAGAGAGACGCTGAGGTCCCAACAGCAAGAGATTGTACTAGAGGGAGATCTCAGAGAAGGTGGGCACTGTAGGGCACAGACGGAGACCTTGGCCTTGGACAGGACAAAGGCGGGAAGCAGGAAAGAATGGAAAATACCAGGAGGTTTGCGGGTCTGGCAGCCACCAGTAACAGCCATTTTCTGTATAAGACAGGAATCCAGTCTTCTGCTGTGATTGAGTGGGAGGGGGAGTGGCTTGGTGTCTGAGAAGCGGGGACAGTTTGAAACAGTCCTTGCTGAGAGGGGTGATCAGGGACCTACATGGTGGTGGTGGGACGCCACCCTGGGAATCTCACCAAAGCTTGGCAGGATTGAGGGGTGGGTGAAGTTGGTCACCATGGTATATCACAGCCCCGATCTTGGGGGCTGGAAGATTTCAGTTAGGGACGCAAAGCAATTCAAGTACAGGTGTTGAGAAAGTGACAACTGAGTTTCTCAAAAGTCCCTATGAGGACAGAAATGAGGATGCTTTCACTGGAGCGATGACACAATTATTTCAGTACGTCTCCCAGAGTGCGGTAGAAGAAAACGCTTTGTGTTTGCAAGGGGAAAAAGACTGATGAGAACCAACATTTCCATGAAGTCACACTGACATTTTTTATTCATTAAACTTTGTCAACCAACGCATGCATTTTTCTGAACAGCAAGCATCATTCATGAATGCAGAACAAAACCAGATAGGTTTTGTTGGTTTCAGAAAGACAAGGCGAGATGAGCAGCAGGCAGCTTGCTCGTTCCGTGCAGTGGAGGAGGAAGAGGCTGGGCCCCTGCTGTGTGGGGGCAGCCCAGGAAGGACGTGGTCACCAGCCTTGGGTCATCAGTAATTGGTGAGTGTCACGGCTAAAGAGTTTTATGGTCAGTAATAGTTTTCTGTAAATGAAAATTGCTTCTCCTCACTGGGCAATTAAGTGATATCTAAGTTAATCCAGGAAAGTCTTATTCATGTTAACTATGACACATATGAGTCAATGAGTGTCACCCGGAGACTTAAAGAGGAACTGGTGTCCTTTCAGTTCTAGAACAGCTGGCTGCAGTGGCTGGGTGTTTGGAGGTTGTTTATGCTGTTTCAGCCATCTCCAGGTGAGGCTAACGGGTAACTGGTGGTAGGACTGGAGTCGGGGGCGGTATCTTCCACCGGCCTTTCTCTTCCCAGATTGAACCAAGTTCATCAACCGCATGTCATGTAGAGCTGGAAGGCTTTCCTTTCCCTCATGGGCAACTTGTTTACTCATTTAGTTTCCACATAGAGCCGGGTTCTGAAGAAGTGATTATTATAGTCACAGCAACAACTTTAATGATGACAACGACTTTTTTCCTTCAATTAGGTCCCCGATGAGGTCTTTGGTAGTTTTCCACAGGGAGATTAGTAAGGGAGAGGAAAACTTTCACCTGCTTTTAAAATGTATTCTGAAGTCCAAATATCTTCATGAATTTAAGCCTGTATTTTGCAGCATGTGGATTTTTCCCAGAAAGGCTTAGAACAGCAACAACAAAAATGTTGCCTTTTGAAGCACGGTAGAACATATACTATTTAAATTTACACCAAGCCGGAGAATGACTGTCCACGTACTCCAGTGGCAGCAGGTGCTCCTGGGTATCCCTACATGGCGACTGGGCACCCCTACAAGGCGTCCCCGGGAGACGCACACGAGCAGTTGACTCCCCAGCTCTGCCCTGTCTTTTGTCCTCAGCTGGGCCATTTACTGATGATAATAGCACTGTGCATTTATGTAGTAACTTAGAATTCCATCACAGTGCCACAGCAGTGTAGGATATTTGTGTCGGGGAAAAAATATGACATTCACCATTTTACTATGGATGCAGTGACCCCAGCCATTCATTTCTTGGGGAGAATTAAGCGAACCGCGTCAAGTCTCCGAGTAGAGAATGGAAAATGTGTATCAGTGGAGTGTGAATTAATCTATTTGCTGGACGCTATGTATTTCACTGGCTGCATTAACAGTACACATGAGTCACAAATACCATAGAGATATGTGCAGATTTTTTTTCTTTTTTGGAGATGGAGTCTTGCTCTGTCGCCCAGGCTGGAGTGCAGTGGCACAGTCTTGGCTCACTGCAACCTCTGACTCCCGGGTTCAAGCAATTCTCCTGCCTCAGCCTCCCAGGTAGCTGGGATTACAGGCATGCGCCACCACACCCACCTAATTTTTGTGTTTTTAGTAGAGACGGGGTTTGACCTTGTTGGCCAGGCTCGTCTTGAACTCCTGACCTCAAGTGATCCTCCCGCCTCGGCCTCCCAAAGTGCTGGGATTACAGTCGTGAGCCATTGCACCTGGCCTCTGTCTACTCTCTAACTGTTCTGAGCCAACTTCCACCAGCTTTGCCCAGGGACAGCCACACCTGTCTCAAGCCATGCAGGGGCACAGATCAATCAGTGTCAACTCCTGCCCAGCCTAGAGTTGTGGGGAGATATAGCCCAGGGTCTACCTTTGACTAGTGGTGGACAGGAGCTAGTAGATACACTCTTTTGCCATCTTTCCCCAGAAGAACAGTTCTGAGACTATTTTCATAAGGCTCCTCTGAGGGTCCTGGCAAACAGATCCGCCTGGCCAACTCAGTAACAATCTTTGTACTGGCTTTTATGACCGTATCTCCCATCCTGACTTCTGCTTCCTGGGCTTACATCCCCATCTACTCTGCCTTCAGCAGCCTTTCTAGGCTCTGCCTAGACAGAGAGTCACTTTAAGAAAAAATCCACTTAATTGCTACTTCTAACAACACTTTAATTTCCTACCCACAAAAATTAAATTTTAACATTTCATAACGAGCTCATCAATTATGCTTCACTGTCTTGTAATAACACCCACTGGAATTTTGCCTGGAATGATTAAATAGCATATCTACCTATGAACCATGCAGGGCAGGGTGGGGCAGTGAAAGGAAGATGGACTTTGAGGTTTCCAGTCCAGCCACACTCATTACTAAATATGTGTTCCTGGGCAACTCGCTTAACCTCTCTGAGTCTTTCTCAGCCTCATGTGTGAAACGGCCGTAATATAATAAAACTAGAGATTAACGACAAATGAAAAGGCAAAAAGATCTTTCACCTGGAAATTTAAAAGCCTCTAATAACTCTTAAGTCAATAAAGAAATATGAAACCAAGTTCAGAATGTCTTGAAAATAAGCATGAGGCTGGGCGTGATGGCTCACACCTGTAATCCCAGCACTTTGGGAGGCAGAGGCAGGCAGATCATGAGGTTAGGGGTTTGAGACCAGCCTGACCAACATGGTGAAACCCTGTCTCTACTAAAAACACAAAAATTAGCTGGGCGTGGTGGCAGGTGCCTTTAATCTCAGCTACTCAGGAGGCTGAGGCAGGAGAATCGCTTGACCTGGGAGGTGGAAATTGCAGTGAGCTGAAATCACGCCATTGTACTCCAGCCTGGGCAACAGAGTGAGACTCCGTCTCAAAAAAAAAAAATTAAAAAAAAAAGAAGGATGAAAACACAACACATCAAAATGTGTGTGATGGAAAGCTAAAACTTACAGGAAAATTAGAACATTTAATACTTGTATCAGTAAAAATTTAAAAATAAAAACGAGTGAGTTAAATACCCAACACAAAATAGAAAACAGACATACAAGAGAGGACAAAAGTTTAATCCTTTGAAAATTCAAAGAAAATGGACAACCCTCTGGAAAGATTGCTCAAAGAAAAAAGATTATTTATAAAAACATAAATAAGAATGAGAAAAGGACAAAAGTACAAAGTCAGAAAAAATGTAAAATATTTATAATAAGAGAAGATGATAAAAACTTTAAGCCAGTAAACATGAAAACATAGGTTAAATGGGTAAAATCCTAGAAAAAATTTAAACTAGTCAAAACTAACTAGAGAAGAAATAGAAAGTGCAATGCTCCCTGTTAATGATAGCACAGTCCCAACAAGAATATCAAATTGGTTTTTCTGCAACTGGACAAGTTGATCATAAAAATCCTTTAGAAGAAGAAAGGAGCGAAGAATTGCCAGGAAAATTCCATCCCAAAAAACAAATGAAATACTTGGGGGTTGGCTAGCCCACTATAGCGCCTCTGTAGTTAAATCTATATGGGCTGGGCATGTGGCTCATGCCTCTAATCTCAGCACTTTGGGAGGCCGAGGTAGGAGGATCACTTGAGCTCAGAAGTTCAAGACCATTCTAGGCAACATAGTGAGACCTTGTCTCTACTAAAATTAAAAAAAAATTAGCAAGGAGTGGTGGTGCATGTCTGTAGTCTCAGCTACTTGGGAAGCTGAGGTGGGAGGATTGCTTTAGCCTGGGAGATGGAGGCTGCAGGGAGCCCTGATCGTGCCGCTGCACTCCAGCCTGGGCAACAGAAAGAGACGCTGTCTCAAAACAACAACAAACAAAAAGCCCCAGTATGGTATTGATATGTGCATATATGGACACACAAAGCAAGCAGAATAGGAAATCCAGAAATAGACCCAACTGAACATAGAAATTCAATATACAGTTAAGTTGACATCTCAAATCAGTGGGAGAATTTTAATACATGGGATTAAGATACCCAGAAGGCTACAAAGAAATACAAAATTGAGTCCACTCTTCTTTTTTTTTTTTTTTTTTTGAGACGGAGTCTCGCTCTGTTGCCAGGCTGGAGTGCAGTGGTGCGATCTCGGCTCACTGCAACCTCTGCCTCGCAGGTTCAAGCTATTATCCTTCCTCAGCCTCAGGAATAACAGGGATCACAGGCACACGCCACCACGCCCAGCTAATTTTTGTATTTTTAGTAGAGATGGGGTTTCACCATGTTGGCCAGGGTGGTCTTGATCTCTTGACCTTGTGATCCGCTCGACTCGGCCTCCCAAAGTGCTGGAATTACAGATGTGAGCCACCCCACCTGGACGCATTGAGCCCATTCTTATACCATCCAACAGAATAAAGTCCTAATGGATCACATATTTAGATGTAAAATAAGGAAAACGTGGAGAAATTACTGTATAACCTACAAATAAAGAAACTTTCCTATGACTCAATTTCCAGAAACAATAAGGAAAAAGATTGATAAATACGTTTACATAAAAATATAAAATTTGGCCTGGCATGGTGGCTCTTACGTGTAATCTCAGCACTCTGAAAGGCCGAGGCGGGAGATCACCTGAGGTCAGGAGTTCAAGACCAGCCTGACCAACATGGTGAAATCCCATGTCTACTAAAAATACAAAAATTAGCCGTGTGTGGCAGTGTGCACCTGTAGTCCCAGCTACTCGGCAAGCTGAGGCAGGAAGATCGCTTGAACCCAAGAGGCGGAGGTTGCAGTGAGCCGAGATTTTGCCACCGCACTCCAGCCTAGGCGATAGAGTGAGGCTCCGTCTCAAAACAAATATGCTAAGTAAAAAAAAAAGCGAAAAAAACATTTACAAAAGTATCTATATTTTAGGTTAAGCCATTTGAAATTGCTGATATTTGACCATTTTTGACCTAACAAAATGGCAATTTCATAGGCTTCAACTTAATACCTAATATACGAAGAGCGCCTAAAAAAAAGGGGGGAATATCTCCACAGAAGAATGCACCAGAGATATGAACCCACCATTTACAAAATAAAAATACAATGACTTTTAACCATATGACAAGATGCTGAAGCACGCTGCTAAGACTCTATCCCAAAGATACATTGCAAAAATGCTCAAAAGACATATACAAAAGCAGTTTAGTACATCACTGTGTGTAATAGCAAAAGAGTGGAAACAATTCAGACGTCTCAATATCTGACACAGTGAGTCCTCCAACTCTGACCTCTTCTCTCCACGATGATCTTGGATATTCTTAGATCTTTGCATTTCCATGTACATTATAAAATCTGTTTTTCTTTTTTCTTTTTTTTTTGAGATGGAGTTTCACTCTTGTCGCCCAGGCTAGAGTGCAATGGCATGATCTTGAAATATCTGTTTTTCAACTTACCCAGACACTCAGTCTTATTGAGTTTTGTGTTGGGATCAAGTTGAACCTGTAGATCAATTTGGGAAGAATTGGCATCTTTATAAAATTGAGTATTCAAACTATAAACATTGATTTAGACCTTCTTTAATTAATCTCAGTGTTTTGTAGTTTTCTATGTAGAAATCTTTAAAAATCTTTTCTTAGATTTATTATATGTTTTTTGGTTTGTTTGTTTGTTTTTTGGTTTTTTTTTGTTTTGAGACATAGTCTCACTGTTTCGCCCAGGCTGGAGTGCAGTGGCGTGATCTCGGCTCACTGAAAACTCCGCCTCCTGGGTTCAAGTGATTCTCCTGCCTCAGCCTCCTGAGTAGCTGGGATTACAGGCGTGCACCACCACACCAGGCTGATTTTTGTATTTTTAGTAGAGACAGGGTTACCCCATGTTGGCCAGGCTGCTTTTGAACTCCTGGCCTCAGGCCATCCGTCTGCCTCGGGCTCACAAAGTGCTGGGATAACAGGTGTGAGCCCACTGGGCCCAGCCTACTCTGTTTTTTATTTTCTTTGAAACTATTATAGGCTGGGCACAGTGACTCATGCCTGTAATCCCAGCACTTTGGGAGCCCAAGGCAGGAGGATTGCTTGAGCTCAGGAGATCAGGACCAGCCTTAGCAACATGGCAAAACCCAGTCTCTACAATAAAATACAAAAATTATCCAGGCATGGTGGTGCATGCCTGTAGTCCCAGCTACTCAGGAGGCTGAGATGAGAGGATCACTGAAGCCTGGGAAGCGGAGGTTCCAGTGAGCTGAGATCACACCACTGCACTCCAGCCTGGGTGACAGAGTGAGACCGCGTCTCAAAAAAAAAAAAAAGAAAAGAAAAGAAAAGAAACTATTATAATGATATCTTATCTATAGATTTCATTTTGTATTTGTAACTGGATTTAGAAATATAATTTTTATACACTGACTTTGTATTTGGTAATCTTGGTAAATTCAGTTATTAATTCAAATATTTTATCAGTATATTTAAAAGATTTTTCTTCCCAACCAATCATGAGGTCTATGAATAATGACTGCCTTCTGTTTTTAAAGCAAAATACAGATATTAATCTTCATATATTTGTTTTTCTCCACTTATTGCATTGGCTAGGACCTACAATATTTACTGTAGGATTCTTTTATATACCCTTTATAACATTAAGGAATTATTAGGGAAGTTCCCTTGTATTACTAATTTGTGGAGGTATTCATCCTAAATGGATTTTATTGACTTTTTCTGCACATATTGAGATGATCTTTTCTTTCTTTCTTTCTTTCTTTTTTTTTTTTTTTTTTTGAGATAGAGTTTCCCTCTGTCAGCCAGACTGCAGAGCAATGGCGTGATCTTGGTTCACTGCAACCTCCACATCCTAGGCTCCTGAGCTCAAGTGACTCTCGTGCCTCAGCCTCCCAAGTAGCTGGGATTACAGACATATGCCACCATGCCCAGCTAATTTTTTTAGTATTTCGTACAGATGGGGTTTCACCATGTTGGCCAGGCGGATCTCGAACTCATGGCCTCAAGTGATCTGCCTGCTTCGGCCTCCCAAAGTGCTGGGATTACAGGCATGAGCCACTGCGTCCAGCCTCTTTTCTTGTTCTCTGGCATAATTTATATAAAATATCAGTGATCTGTTTCTAAAATGTTGGTAAAACTTGCCCATAAATCCATTTGAGCCTGATGCTTTTGTTGATGCTGGGAGATGGGTACATCTTTCATCACTACTTCAATCTCTTTTATCACTACTGAGAGGTCCACACTTTATATTTCTTCTTGAGTTTTACTAACTCATATGCTTGTAGAAAATTGTCAGTTTATCTAACTTTGAAATTTTCTGGCATATTATTTTTCATAAAATAATTTGATTTTTAGTATTTTTACATGCACCTGTGAACCTTTTGATTCTTTTTTCTTTTTTGAGACAGGGTCTTGCTCTGTCACCAAGGCTGGAGTGGAATGGTGTGATCTCGGCTCACTGCAACCTCCACCTCCGGGGTTCAAGCAATTCTCATGCCTCAGCCACTCGAGTAGCTAGGACCACAGCTGCGCGCCACCATGACTGGCTAATTTTTGTATTTTTAGTAGAGATGAGGTTTCTCAACGTTGGCTGGGCTGGTCTTGAACTCCTGACCTCAAGTGATCCACCCGCCTCAGCATCCCAAAGTGCTGGGATTACTGGGGTTACAGGTGTGAGCCACTGCGACCGGCCTTCTTTTTTTTTTTTTTTTTTGAGATGGAGTCTCACTATATCACCCAGGCTTGAGTGCAATGGCATGGTCTTGGCTCACTGCAGCCTCTGCTGCCCGGGTTCAAGCAATTCTTCTGCCTCAGCCTCCCGAGTAGCTGGCATTACAGGCACCTGCCACCGCGCCTGGCTAATTTTTGTATTTTTAGTAGAGACAGAGTTTCACCATGTTGGCCAGGCTCGTCTTGAACTCCTGACATCATGATCCACCTGCCTCAGCCTCTCAAAGTGCTGGGATTACAGGCATGAGCCACCGCTTCCGGCATCTGGCCTGATTCTTAATGTTGTTATTAATGCCTTCTCTTTTTCTCTTCATAACTTTTGAAAGACAATTATCTCTTTTATTAGAATTTCAACAATTCTTTCCTTGTAATATATGCATTTAAAACAATAAAGTTACCTAAAGTTAGCACCTTAGCTGCAAAAAGCTTTGAGATGTTTTTGTTACTCAATTTTAGACATTCAATAATTTTTAGATTTCTTCTTGTATATTTTTAAGGTTGTGGAAGTTTTTAAAATCTGCATGAAAAATAACTTCTACATTGATTACACTGTGTGCAGAGTATAAAGTGTATGTTATATCAGTTCTATGCAATTTACTAATATATTTTTGTAGTGAAAATCACAATTTCAATATTGGATGCCACCCATTTTCCTTTGACTCACACTGTTTCTTTAGCGCTAGTCAGTGGATAATGAAATGATCTCCTGGGACTGTGCAAGGTATGAAACGTTTCATGAACCCGCTGGTCATCCTTGCACAGGAGCCAGGCTAATCATCTCTGCTTCGTTCCAATTTTAGAATACAAGCTGCAAAAGCAAGTACTGAGATTCTTTATGGCCTAATAATTGGTCAGTTTTTATAAATGTTCTATATTTGTTTTATGTGCTTGGAAAGGACACACAATATGCAGTAAGTATATGGGGTGTTGGGGGGGGCTTTTTTTTTTTTTTTTTTTTGAGACAGAGTCTTGCTCTGTTGCCCAGGCTGGAGTGCAGTGGTGCCATTTCGGCTCACTGCAACCTCCACCTCCTGGGTTCAAGCAATTTTCCTGCCTCAGCCTCCCTAGTAGATGGGACTACAGGCACATGCCACCATGCCTGGCTAATTTTTTATATTTTTAGTAGAGATGGGGTTTCACCGTGTTAACCAGGATGGTCTCTGTCTCCTGATCTCGTGATCCTCCCGCCTCGGCCTCCCAAAGTGCTGGGATTACAGGCGTGAGCCAACAAGCCCGGCTTTTTTTTTTTTTTAGACAGCGCCTCTCTCTGTCACCCAGGCTGGAGTGCAATGGTATGATCTCGGCTCACTGCAACCTCCACCTCCCGGGTTCAAGCCATTCTCCTGCCTCAGCCTCCCAACTAGCTGGGATTACAAGCATGAACCACCACGGCAGGCTAATTTTTGTATTTCTAGCAGAGATGGGGTTTCGCTATGTTGGCCAGGCTGGTCTCCAACTCCTGACCTCAAGTGATCCACCTGCCTTGGCCTTCCACAGTGCTGGGATTATAGGTGTGAGCCACCACGCCCGGCCTCTACCTCTTACTTTGAATCAGGAGATCCTGGACTTAGATCCTAATTGGGCTTTAGATGTCCGACCCTGCCTGGGACTGGGGGATACTTCTAACCTGAGAGGGAACTTATTTGGCCACAAATCTGAGGTGTGTTCTCCAATTCACTTGATCACAACTGAACCTCATGTTGAGGGTGCCATCTTCCTGACTCTGTGCCTCCTTTGGGATGGAACTTGGAAGAGAAGTTCCACATACTTATTACAAGAAGTTGAAAGTCCTCAACACTTAATATAAGAAAGGTAATAAAATTCACGTGTGCTGGGAGTTGCCACTCACACAGGCCTACTTTGTACTTCTGCATCAGCCACGCATTGTTTCCCGGCACCCCCACCCTCCAGAGTCTACACCGACGTCAGCCAGTGAGCTTCCCCCATCCCCCTTCCCTGCTCAAGTCTCTCCGGTCCACACCTTCTTCATGGGGCCTGGATTTGGAGCTTGGCTAGTGGAGACTACACATTCTTTTCCAGCATACGTAGAACACTTCTAAAAATTGACTCTGTTTTTAGGCTGTAAAGAAGTCTCAGCAAATTTCACGGAATTGATATCATACATACCATATTCTCTAAACATTATGTAATTAACTCAGAAGGTTTTTTTTTTTCCTTTAACAGAGCTTTAGAAAAAAGACCACAATTATAATAATATACAAGATAAAATAGAAATACAAATAGAAATGATTCATTTGCATCTCCTTTCCTGCCATTGTTCTAAGTTTCTGGGAGGCAGGCGAGTGGAGAAGACGATGTGCTGAGGTCATATCTAGCACTTAAAATGTTTGACTCTTGGTCGGGTGCAGTGGCTCATGCCTGTAATCCCAACACTTTGGGAGGCTAACGTGGGAGGATCGCTTGAAGCCAGGAGTTTGAGATCAGCCTGGGCAACATTGTCAGACCTCATCTCTACAAAAAATACAAAAATTAGCTGGGCATGATGGCACCTGCCTGTAGTCCCAGCTACTCAGGAGGTCAAGCCAGGAGGATTGCTTGAGTCCAGGAGGTCAAGGCTGCAGTGAGTCATGATCACACCCCTGTGCTCCAGCCTGGGCAACAGAGTGAGACCCTGTCTCAAAAAAAAAAAAAAAAAAAAAAAAAAGCCTTGACTGTCTCATTTAAATCCTTAAATCATTCGCTTGGAGGATCTGTTCTTTGGCGATGCTGAGAGCTGTCCCCTCCCACGTGTGTCTCCCCACGTTTCTCCTGCCTTCTCAGCAGAGCCCTCCTCCCACGTCGCCCCATTACCGCAGCCCACGCAGGGCCGTCAGCTTTGTCAACTTTCATCTGGCTAATTTCACTGGAGGCGCCTCTTTATTTGGAATTTTTATAAACTTGTTTTGTTCATAGCTTCCGACTCACCATGTATTCCATCCTCCCCCACAGGCCAAATGGAAATGGAGCCTTTTATGAAGTTTCCCTCTTTCTAAGCTGGAAAGTTGGCAGCGACATCGTTTCGAAGTGAGTCGGAAAGTCTGGGTTGGGCTGGCAACATCACCCCTAAGATGAGGGCCGTTTACAAGTTTGTTTATAAAAAGTGGGGGAGCTGGAGCTGTGTTTTCTTGGCACTGTGCTGGAATTCTGACCACTCGAAGATGAGATCTCATCCCAGGAGTGCTTGCTAGTGCCTCCTTCAGGGACCAACCCTGTCAAGTGGGAAGGCATGAAGTTGAAGAAGTCAGCATTCCCAGAGGCAGGTCAGCTTGCTTTCATTCTGTTGTACTTGGTTTCCTTACTTTCCTCCTAACACATTACCTCTGCAGCAAATGTTCCCCAGCACTGTCCCCTTCTAGAAAGACCTTGTATGAGAACCTTATCTTTGCACAGAGTGTGGAGACTGCCTTTAGGGCAGACGGGATGGATTTGACCAACCCAGGTCACAAACCAGTGATGATGGAGAGGGGAATTCCACGAGTTAGCCAGGGCGCAGCGGGACAAAGGGAACCTGGCTCCTTACTTACAACAGCTTCTTGGAGCAAGGAATCTTGGACAAAAAAATAAAAGCACTAGATCGGTTCAAGGTTATTTGTTCAACTCTACGTCTAACTCTGTTCTGGGTCCCAGAGACACCAACATACACAAGATTCACTCCTTATGTCCCAGGAGCCCACGGTCTACCGAGGAAGGCAGAGAGGGTAAAGAAGACCTGTTCCGTGAGGCTGAATAACTGAGCTGTGGGTAGCCACCTGAAGACAGCAGAGCCAGGGCAGACCCCAAGGAGGGGAACTGAGCTGAGCCTGGCAAGATGAACCCCAGCTTGCCCTCCTCCATGGAGTGTGGTGAGGAGGCCCACAAAGGGCCTAGAAATATTCATCATGGAGCTTGGGAGAGAGGGGCCGCTCAGACTGTCATCATGGAGCTTGGGAGAGAGGGAGAGAGGGACCACTTAAACTGTGTATGTTGGTATCACCATTATAATTGCCTACACTTTACAAAAAGGCAAAACTGTACAAAACTGTTACTTTCTGAAAAGGAGACAGAATTCAGAGGTGGAGACTCCACCCAAGTACGGTCAGGCACAGCTGCTGCTGGGAAGCCTCTCCAAAATGAGTTTAAGGCCACAGGCCTTGGGTGCTGAGCAGATAGCAGAGACTGCTGGGCACCCCGGTGCTACAGGGTACAGGAAGTTTCTCCCCCCACAGCCCCTTCCACGAACACCACGAACACCCTGGCACCTGCCCTGCATGGTCCTGCTTCTGGGAACTTTCTTTTTTTTAGACGGAGTCCTACTCTTGTTGCCTAGGCTGCTAGGCTGGAGTGCAGTGGCGCTGTCTCGGCTCACTGCAACCTCTGCTTCCTGGATTCAAGCGATTCTCCTGCCTCAGCCTCCCAAGTAGCTGGGATTACAGGTGCCCGCCATCACGCCCATGTGTCTCAGTGTTGTCATTTAATGTCAATGCAAGGACTCTGATCAGCTATAATGAAATAATATATTACATGTAATAATACTGAAATAGTTATCATGGGAATATAGAAAATCACTTGTCTTCTTTATCAAAGGTTTAAAGTGCTTTTGGAATTATTTTATAAGTATTCTTTTTGCCCATTTCAGAGTCTTGTGGAGAACAAATCTACAGCAGCCCTGGGGCTCCTCAAGGAGAGCAGTGATGGGTATTTTGGGAGGGGCCTCATGGCAGCCCCACAGGCTGAGGAGCGAGGTCTCTGATTAGTGCATTTGGAGAAGCAGGGGAATTCTCAGCTGAGAGCCTCTTGCTTTTGGGGAGCTTTTTGATGAATAGTGGCCAATTATTCACACCATGATAAAAAAAATATCAGTCATGATAGATAGCAAGCTCTTCTCGTGTTCACGACTCGGAGTGAGGTAGCACTCTGATTCTCTTCCCTTTGTTACCGGAAAAGGGTCCCAATCTAGACCCCAAGAGAAGGTTCTTGCATATCGCATGAAAAAGAATTCGGAGTGAGTCCATACAGTAAAGTGAAAGCAAGTTTATTAGGAAAGTAAAGGAATAAAGAATGGCTACTCGTGGACTGCTCAGCTACTTGTACTTACTGTTACTTCTTGGTTATGTGCTAAACAAGGGGTGGGTTATTCGTGAGTTTTCCAGGAAAGAGGTGGGCATTTCCTGGGACTGAGGGTTCCTCCCCTTTTTAGACCATGTAGGGTAACTTCCTAACATTGCCATGGCATTTGTAAACTGTCATGGCGCTGGTGGGAGGGTCTCTTAGCATATGCTAATGCACAAAAATTAGTATCTAATGAGCCGTGAGGATGACTAGAAATCACTTTCGTCACCATCTTGGTTTTGGTGGGATTTGGCCGGCTTCTTTACCGCATGCTATTTTATCAGGAAGGTCTTTGTGACCTGTATCTTGTGCCAACCTCCTATCTCATCCTGTAACTAAGGATGCCTTAACCTCCTGGGAATGCAGCCTAGTAGGTCTCAGCCTTATTTTACCCAGCTCCTGTTCAAGATGGAGTTGCTCTAGTTCGAATGCCTCTGACACCTTGAATTCCTTTTTGGGTCTGAAATGGACACTGTGAGCTGGCCAAAGAGGGGAACTCGGTACCTACTTACTGACTGAGTTTCAAAGGAGAGCTCTTAAGTTCATGAGAAATGCATCCTAATCTCCCATGTTAATGAGATGCTTCCAAGAATGATTATACTCCTTGATTATTGATTAATAGATTGACGCAGCCCAGAATGAGGTCTCTAGGGGCACAGTGCGGGGCTCAGATATCTAAGGTCCCTGTAGCATCGCAGAAGTGTGTCCTGTTAATCAGGGTGGGCCAAGGGCACAAGTAATCCCCAAAGCTCAGGGGGCAAACACAAAAAGTGGCTCCCTTCAGTCCAGAGGTCAGGTGGCTCTCCTCCTGCAGCAACTCAGGAATCCAGTATGCTTCCCTGTCACAGATCTGCCATCTGGAAGTTATTTGCTAACAGCCCCTGATGAGAGAGCAAGAGTGTGAAGAGCTCACACCTGCTCCAACACGCTGAACTGATAGCAACCATCACTTCCACTCACATCCATATTGGCAAGAACTCAGTCACATGATCTCACCCTAGCAAGGGCCACTGGGAAATGGAGTCTTCCTGTGCACCCAGGAAGAAGAAATGGCTTAGTGAATGGGAAATAATCCCCAGGCCCCATGTAAGTAGAAAGCAATTGTCTTCATTGTGTTTAATTGTACTAAGGCCTATCAGGAGATTCACAAAGCTTCATAAAACCAAATTTTTTTTTTTTTTTGAGACAGGGTCGTACTCTGTCACCCAAGCTGGAGTGCAGTGGTGCAATCATGGATCACTGCAGCCTCAACCTCCCAGGCTCAGGTGATCCTCCCACCTCAGCCTCCCAGTAGCTGGGACTACTATGGGTGTGCGCCACAGTGCCTGGCTAATTTTTGTATTTTTTGTAGTGATAGGGGTCTCACTATGTTTCCCAGGCTGGCCTTGAACTCCTGGGCTCACGCAATCTACCAGCCTCAGCCTCCCAAAGTGCTGGGATTACAGGTTTGGGCCACTGCGCCTAGCCTCAACCCTCTTTGTGTAAGACAAGTAACTTTGCTCAAGATGAATCCTTAGTGGACAAAAATTTCCCTCTTGTCAGTTCTCTGCTTATATAGTTGCTTATTTCTAAGTCTGACTCAAGCAAGAGGTTTGGTCCCCCACAAGTAGAAACTAATGGGAGTGTTGTCATTGGAACATCTGCACGTGAAAATGTGTTGGTGGTGAAGGGATGAGAAACGTGTGTTGCCAAGGAGTTCCCAGCACCTGAAAGAAGCAGAAAGTGTGCAGCAATTAACTGTCCTATAAAGGTCGGAAATTGTATAAAGCAAAAAACTTAAAGTTTCAACAATTTTAATAATTATTTTAAATGCCTGAACAAGTCCCCAGAATAAAAACTTATGGTTGCCTTAAGAAACACCCTTGCAGTAGCAGCATTTGTTCCTTGGAGAGATTCAACCTGGTCCCAGAGAGTGGCCTGCTTCTCTGTGCCGTGATGCCAACCGGAGATGAAGCTATGGAGAACAAATGATAAAAACTGGTGCCGGGCGTGGTGGCTTACGCCTGCAATCCCAGCACTTTGGGAGGCCGAGGCGGGTGGATCGCCTGAAGTCAGGAGTTCAAGACCTGCCTGGCCAACATAGTGAAACCCCGTCTCTACTAAAAATACAAAAAGTAGCCGGGCGTGGTGGCAGGCACCTGTAATCCTAGCTACTTGGGAAGCTGAGGCAGGAGAATCGCTTGAACCTGGAAGGCAGAGGTTTTAGTGAACCGAGGTTGTGCCACTGTACTCCAGCCTGGACAACAAGATAGAGACTCCGTCTCAAAACAAAAACAAAGACAAAACTGGGTTGGCATGATAAACAGAGCCCACACAGGCGTTCAAGAGGAGCCTGAGTGTAAGATGAATATATTTTTTTTAAATGATTCAGGAGGAAGAGTGTGAGAATAGTATCTTTTGGTCTGCCCAATCATTTGAATTACGTTACAGAGTTGGCACATTTTTGAGGCCAAGAACTCACTGTTTTATCTCCAAGCATAGTTTGTGGAGGAAATGAATGGTGGCAAATGTAACAAGAGATTTGCATAAACCACTACAAAGATTATTGTTTAGCTATATATATATATATATATTTTTTTTTTTTTTGAGACAGAGTCTTGCTCTGTCGCCCAGGCTGGAGTGCAGTGGCACTATCTCAGCTCACTGCAACCGCCGTCTCCTGGGTTCAAGCTATTCTCCTGCCTCAGCCTCCAGAGTAGCTGGGATTACAGGTGCCTGCAACCACACCCAGCTGATTTTTGTGTTTTTAGTAGAAACGGGGTTTCACCACGTTGGCCAGGCTGGTCTCGAATTCCTGACTTCAGGTGATCTGCCTGCCTTGGCCTCCCAAAGTGTTGGGATTACAGGTGTGAGCCACCACGCCCGGCCAGTAAAATATTTGTGTAGTATATAAAGAAACAGGAGCTGCGGTACTTACATAGGAGAGAATGAAAGTTGGAGATGAAATGTGGTCACACTAAAATGGGTAAATGTTAATCCTGAGCTCAGAATGCAGAAGTCAATTCATTGGGATAGTAACATGGTCCTAGTAATTATGCATTTAGAGACCCATCCAGTTTTAGGAGAAAAATACAGCTGCAGGTATGGTGCCCTGCACTCTTCCAAGAAGTGCCACTGCCCTTTGGGGAGTGTTCAGGGCAGTGTTGCGCAGAGGAGGCATTCCTTGCCAGCACCCCATGGTAAAAATGCACAGGGCTTATTGAAATAAACTTTTTTTTTTTTTGAGACGGAGTCTTGCTTTTGTTGCCCAGGCTGGAGTACAGTGGCACAACCTTGGCTCACTGAAACCTCCGCCTCCCGGGTTCAAGCGATTCTCCTGCCTCAGCCTCCCAAGTAGTTGAGACTACAGGCGTGAGCCACCACACCCAGCTAATTTTTGTATTTTTAGTAGAGACAGGGTTTCACCATATTGGCCAAGGTGGTCTCAGACTCCTGACATCAAGTGATCCGCCCACCTCCGCCTCCGAAGGTGGCGTGCTGGGATTACAGGCGTGAGCCACTGCACCTGGCCTGAAAGAAACTTTTAAGCAGAGAAATATGGGAAACACACACAATCCTCTGAGCTCTGCTTATCTCCTGGAGAGGTGAGTTTAGGCCAGGTGTAGTGGGTTTGGGAGCCTCAGAGGGCAAGACCTGTCCTACCCATGCCCAGATATTCATAGGGAAGGGAGCAGTCTGTGATGCAGGACCTTCCTGGTTAAGTAAATGGCCTTGTTTTATTTCTTCTTTCTAAGACAATTAGGACATTATGCCAAGTGATTGAAATTTATTTGCATAGGAACATTATATTACTTGTGAATACCACTAGGAGAATGAATGGGCAGTGGGGCTGTTTGGGTTGAGAAACTGAGACTCTTTTGTGTGATGGAACAAATACACTGTTCTGGAAGAAGAAGAAAACTCAGATCTTTTGCTGGCCGTAATGTTGAGCAGCTGAGTGACCTTGGGCAAGTTACTTCATCTCTCCAGGCCTCCGTCTCCTTATTTTTGGAGTGTTGAGGTTACATTATTACATCACTTTGTAGAGCCTTCTCATCTGGGACTTTGTAATCCATGAGGGAAACTGTCTGCAAGCCCCAAAGCCCTTAATCTTGATTGAAATATGGTCAAAAATAGATCTGGAAGTAATTTTAAAAAGCAATTTAAAATGTTAAATATGATATATTAGACTTCCTGAAAAATATGACCAACAACTTTATCTTCTCAACTTTTTACCAAACTCTTTGAACACTATTTGTTTTTACAAGAGAGAAGTCTTATAATAAATGAGCAGAGCATCTGAAGACTAATTACACCTCTAGAATTACCTGGAGATGACAATTGCAATTGTTTTGGTAACAAAGACTCCTCTCTGCTCTTCTGCCCTGAATGATAACTCCACCTCAGTTCCTCATGGTGTTTAACAAAAGTCCTTACCACTTTCAAAGGCCTCTCTCACCAGCCCTGGCATTTTCTCTGTCTGAAAAGAAGCCAGCAAATTGTTTTACAAACTCCTGCAATGGTACTTCTTAGAGAAAGCAACATGAGACAGCCCAGTCTCACTTGGTGAAACTTGCAGTATGGAAGATCCTGGCCAGTGGGAGACATGGAACTTGTCACAAGTTGGGCAGGATTTATCAATATCCTATAGCTGGGTGGGAGACATTTTATCCTGTAGCTGGGTGGGATTCACCAATATCCTATAGCTGGGCGGGATTAATCAATATCCTGTAGCTGGGTGGGATTAATCAATATCCTGTAGCTGGGTGGGATTAATCAATATCCTGTAGCTGGGTGGGATTAATCAATATCCTGTAGCTGGCCGGGATTAATCAATATCCTGTAGCTGGACGGGATTAATCAATATCCTGTAGCTGGGCGGGATTAATCAATATCCTGTAGCTGGGTGGGATTCACCAATATCCTGTAGCTGGGTGGGATTAATCAATATCCTGTAGCTGGGTGGGATTCACCAATATCCTGTAGCTGGGCGGGATTAATCAATAACCTATAGCTGGGTGGGATTAATCAATAACCTATAGCTGGGCGAGATTCATCAATAACCTATAGCTGGGTGGGATTCACCAATATCCTGTAGCTGGGCGGGATTAATCAATATCCTGTAGCTGGGTGGGATTTATCAATATCCTGTAGCTGTATGGGATTCATCAGTATCCTGTAGCTGGGTAGGATTCATCAATAACCTATAGCTGGGTGGGATTCATCAATATCCTGTAGCTGGGCGGGATTCATCAATATCCAAAGCTGGGTGGGATTTATCAATATCCTGTAGCTGGCTGGGATTCGTCAATATTTTATAGCTGGCTGGGATTCATCAATATCCTGTAGTTGGCCAGAGGAAAACCTCAAGGTTTTTGGGTTGGCTGCTTCCAAAATGTAGGCCCTCGAGTAAAGAACCTAATTTTACATGAAAGAGACAACTGCTGCTGACCAGGTGGCTGCTGAATAGATGTGTCTGATCCATGCAGCTTAGTTGAAAAACAAGTTAAATGAAGTAAAAAAAAATCTCTTTGGGAGCGAGAACAACGTAGGCTGTGTTGGGGCCCTAAGCGGAATTTCACTCAGCAGGAGCAACTGTTTCATCAGAGAAAGGATTATGGAGCTCTTGAGAGAGGTTTCCAAGAAGCAGAAAAATAGTCCCAATTCAAGTTCGGTAAAGAATGAGGTGTCTGTCTGTTGGCCGCTTAAATACCGAGCCCAAGTGAATCCGAAAAGTGAGGGAGGAGATGAATGCGCTGTAATAGGCAGATTCACGGGAGGAGAAAATAAAGCAGTGTCATTAACACCAAAGGACGTAGGGACAGAAGGAACATCACGGTGGGAGGGCAGAGTGGAGATTTGTGGAGGTGGGAGGGTCCCCAGCTCGCCCTTCTTGGTCAAGTTTAAATGAAGGCAAAGTTCTTTCCATTCAAACTCTTGAGTGTGGATACAATGCCACAGTGAGCAACGCCGGGAGCTCTGACTTCTGTTCCGTTTAAGTTCAAAAAGAACCTAAATGACGTTGTTGGGCAACTTAGGAGTCAGGAAACAATGCTTTAAAATGCACGGAAGTAGAAATAAGAGCCTAGAGTCACCCAGACATCTTTCATTTCTACAGCCCAGAAATCTCTCCTTTCTACAGCCCTATAAATTATTGAGGGAACCCCTTCTTGGACAACAAAAACGATGTAATAGGATCCTTTCAAGCTCATAATTACCTCAAACATCCTTCTTTAGTCAGGAGAAGACTTGGGATTCGGTTCTCCATCCCAACGCCGTGTTTGAAAACATTCCAGTAGTTTGTGAATGCAATAATCCAAGAGATTTTCATGCTGTGCTTCACCACTCATTACATAGAACATTGAGCTCTTGTGTTGAATATTTTATTTTAAAGGACTGTGCTTTTTTTCGTTTTGCTGTTTCACTTTTTTTTTATTCTGAAAGTAGCACATGCTCATTGCAAAACAACCACCCCCCACAAAAAGCAACGAAGCACCCAATTTAAAAGGTTATTGTCACCTGTCCCACGCCAATACACTATCAGGGTTCAGTGTGGACCATGCCGGACCATTTCTTTGCATATATAAACCCATAAACATGAAGCTCTTTTTCCCCTAAGCTTTGAGATACAAAGTTAAAACCAACATTTACGCATGCCTTTGAGTTGAGCCATATTTGATAACTAAGTCCTTGTTTGACCCATGATCTAAACCAGAAAGCTTTCCCTCAGAGAAAACCACCCCACTGAATGCCACATGTGGGAATCAGAACTCTGTTTTTACCTCCTTCCAATCCCACAGCTGTTGAAATGATCATAGTTGGAATTGTATAATCAGTCATGGAAGGGAACATAGATGGTGTTAGGCTCAGGAAACCCTGATACCCTGAAATACTGCACATAGGCATGTGGAATGCTTTGATTTAAAGAAAAAGGGGAAAGCCTCAGAAATAAGCCTCAGAGGCTGGGCGCCATGGCTCACACCTGTAATCCCAGCACTTTGAGAGGCCGAGGCAGGCGGATCACCTGAGGTCAGGAGTTTGTGACCAGCCTGGCCAACACAGTGAAACCCCGTCTCTATTAACAATACAAAAAATTAGCCAGGCATGGTGGCACGAGCCTGTAGTCCCAGATACTCGGGAGGCTGAGGCACGAGAATCACTTGATCCTGGGAGGCAGAGATTGCAGTGAGCCAAGATCGCGCCACTGCACTCCAGCCTAGGCGACAGAGCAAGACTGTTTCAAACAAACAAACAGAATTGGTAGGGTTTGAATAATCATCAGAAAGGGTGCAGAAGCAAGAAAGAGCGTAGTGTATAATATATTCACAGACAAGGATGGGTCGAGATTTATGGGAGTGGATTTTTCGAGTCAAGGAGAGAAATGAACCTGAGTGGACAGAGGGAGGCAGGTGATGGAAGCCACGGAAAATCAGACAGACAGTGGATGCTTTGTGATGTGGGAAATGGCCACGGAATATCCTCAAGCAGATATTTAGGAAGTATTAGTGTATCCGTGCAGTGGAGGAAGGATCACCTTCTGACTTATAGATACACATGCAGAAGTGAGCAATAGGTACACCTCACATTTCTGTGGGTTTTTTTGTTTTTTGTTTTTTTTTTTTTTTTTTTTTTTGAGAGGGAGTCTTGTACTGTTGCCCAGGCTGGAGTGCAATGTTGCCATCTAGGCTCACTGCAGGCTCTGCCTCCCGAGTTCAAGCGATTCTCCTACCTCAGACTCCCAAGTAGCTGGGATTATAAGCATGTGCCACCATACCAGGGTAATTTTTTTCTTTGTTTTTTTTTGAGACGGAGTCTAGCTCTCTTGCCAGGCTGGAGTGCAGTGGCATGATCTCGGCTCACTGCAACCTCTGCCTCCCGGGTTCAAGCAATTCTCCTGCTTCAGGCTCCTGAGTAGCTGGGATTACAGGGACGTGCCACGATGCCCAGCTAATTGTTGTCTTTTTAGTAGAGACGGGGTTTCACCATGTTGGCCAGGATAGTCTCAAACTCTTGACCTCAAGTGATTTGCCCGCCTCAGCCTCCCAAAGTGTTGGGATTACAGGCGTGAGCCATGGCGCCCAGCCTTGTGGGTTCTTAAGTATCCTCTAAGTTTCATTTGGTGATTAACTAAGGAAGGAGCAGATGTGAGGGAGAAAGTCGAGGTTTTGGTTTTGTTCTTTTAATTTTTTTCTCAGCCTCCCAAGTAACTGGGATTGCAGGCACACACCACGGTGCCCAGCATTTCTTTCTTTCTTTTTTTTTTTGAGATGGGGTTTTGCTTTGTTGCCCAGGCTCCTGGCCTCAAGCAATTCTCCTGCCTTGGCCTCCTAAAGTGCTGGAATCATAGGCATGAGCTACCATACCTGTAGACATTAATGATAAACCCCTGGCAAGACTGATCAAGAAAAAAGAGAGAAAGCCTTAAGTAAATTTCACTCCTAAATAATCATGATTAGGAGTTTGCTAGGGCTGCCATAACAAAGTACCCCAGGATGAGTGGCTTAAACAAGAGAAATTTATTTCACTTTTTTTCACTTTTTCTTTTATTTTGGGGTTTCAACATGTGGCCCAGGCTGGTCTCGAACGACTGAGATCAAGTGTTCCATCCACCTCAGCCTCCTAAAGTGCCGAGGTATGAGCCATCGCACCCGACCAGAAATTTACTTCTCATAGTCCTGGAAGCTGGAAGTCTGAGATCAAGATGTGGACAGGTGTATTAGTCTGTTCTCACACTATTATCAAGACATACCTGAGACTAAATAATGTGTTAAGAAAAGAGGATTAATCAGCTCACAGTTCTGCAGGCTGTACAGGCTTCTGCTTCTGGGGAGCCCTGGGGAAACGTACAATCATGGCAGAAGGCGAAGGGGAAGCAGGCACAATCTTCACATGGTCAGAGCAGGAGCGCGAGAGAGCAAAGGGGGAAGTGCTAGACACTTTCAAACAACCAGCTCTCCTGAGAACTCTGTCCAGAGAACAGCAAGGAGGACGTCTGCCCCTATGATCCAGTCACCTCCCAGCAGGTCCCTCCTCCACCACTGGGAATTACAATTCGACGTGAGATTTGGGTGGGGACCCATAGCCAAGCTCTATCAGCAGGGTTGGTTTCTCCTGAGGCCTCTCTCCTTGGCTTTTAGATACCGTCTTCTCCATGTGTCCTCACAGGGTCTTCCCTCTGTGTTTGTCTGTGTCCCAATCTCTCCTTCTTACAAAGGTACTTTAATTCCCTCTTTGAAGATCCAAATACAGTCAGGTACTGAAGGTTAGGACTTCTACGTATGAATTTTGTGGGGACACAACTCAGCCCATCGTATAAACAACCATGCAGCTCTTATAGACATTTAAAAGGTTAGAAATTTGTGCCAAAATTAAAATTAAGAGGAAGTGGACAATTTCCTTGGAAAACACATATCACCAATCTATCACAAAAAGAAATATAAAATCTGGCTGGGCGCAGTGGCTCATGCCTATAATCCCAGCATTTTGGGAGGCCAAGACAGGTGGATCACTCGAGGTCAGGAGTTTGAGACCAGCCTGGCCAACATGGTAGGCTTTGGTAGGGTTTTGGTAGAAACCCCATCTCTACCAAAAAATACTTTCGCTTGAACCCAGGAGGCAGAGGTTGCAGTGAGCCAAGATCGTGCCACTGGACTCCAGCCTAGGCAACAGAGTGAGGCAAAAAAAAAAAAAAAAGAAGGAAGGAAGGAAGGAAATAAATACAAAATCTGAATAGCCTATAACTGTTAAAGAAATCGAATTCACAATTTTAAATTTTTCCACAAAGAAAACTCTGGTCCCAGCTGCTTCACTGATGAGTTCTTCTAAACAGTTAACAAAAATATAATGCCAATCTTACCCGAATCCTACCTGGAAAGAGAAGAAAATCAAGGGAGGGAAGGGGAAGCACTCTCTAATTTGTTTTATGAGACAAGCATGACCTTGAAACCAAAACCTGATAGGACATTTCTAAAAGGGAAAATTACAGCAGGCCAGTCTCTGAAAAACATTAGCAAAGCAAATCATTCAATAATAAATACAAGAATTTACCACAATGAAATTGTGGATTTACATTTTTTAATTTTAATTTTTTTTTTTTTTTTTTTTTTTTTTTGAGACGGAGTCTGGCTCTGTCATCCAGGCTGGAGTGCAGTGGCGTGATCTCGGCTCACTGCAACCTCCGCCTCCTGGGCTCAAGGGATTCTCCTGCCTCAGCCTCCTGAGTAGCTGGGACTGCAGGCACGTACCACCAGGCCTGGCTAATTTTTGTAGTTTTTGTACCTATGTCCTCTATACTATAAAATATTATTGAAATAAATTTTTAAAAGACTTAAATAGCTGGAGATCCATATATAATGCTCGTAGATTGAAAATATGCAAAAGTTTCAGTTCTTCTCAAATCAATGTATTGTTCTAAAATGCTTAAAGTTTGTTTTTTGAGACAGGGTCTCACTTTGTCATTCAGGCTGGACTGCAGTGGTACAATCTCGGCTCACTGCAGCCTTGATCTCCCAGGTTCAAGCAACCTTCCTGCCTCAGCTCTCTTGAGTAGCTGGGACTACAGGCACACACCACCATGCCTGGTGTAATTTTTGTATTTTTTGTAGAGACAAGGTTTCGCCATATTGCCCAGACTGGTCTCAAACTCCTGGGCTCAAGTGATCTGCCCGCCTCAGCCTCCCAAAGTGCTCGGGTTATAGGCATGAGCCACTGCTCCTGGCCCCTTTGCGAGTTCTTAACTTTAATGTGGTCCAGTTGATCAATTGTATGGTATTTTTTGCCTACTTAAGAAATATTTTCTTACTTCAAGTTTATAAATGTATTGTTCTATGTTAACTTCTAGAAATTTTATTGTTTTACTTTTCATGTTTAGATGGCTATTTTTCTATAATTTGAGCGAGACCCTGTCTCAGAAAAAAAAAAAAAAAGTGTGAAGGACTTCTATCCAGATACACAACACATCAACATATGCTTATAAATCAATAAAGAAGACAGACAACTAAATAGAAATATGGGCAAAAGGCTTGATCAGGCCCTTTACAGAGGAGATACTGAGACAGCTGATAAACATGAAGAGGTGCTTAACCTCATTACTCATAGGGAAATGTAAATTATAAGTGTCATTATCCGCCAGTGTACATCTACCAGATGGCTGAAAGTAAAAGACAAGGCCGGGCACTGTGGCTCACGCCTGTAATCCCAGCACTTTGGGAGGCCAAGGCGGCAGGATCACTTGAGGAGTTTGCAACCAGCCTGGCCAACATGGTGAAACCCCATCTCTACTAAAAATACAAAAATTAACCGGGCATGGTGGTGTGCACCTGTAATCCCAGCTACTCGGGAGGCTGAGGCAGGAGAATTGCTTGAACCCAGGAGGCAGAGCTTGCAGGTTGCAGTGAGCTGAGATTGTGCCACTGCACGCCAATGTGGGCGACAAAGCAAAATCTTGTCTCAAAAAACAAAAACAAAAAAAGAAAGAAAGAAAGTAAAAGACAAACAATATCAAACTGTGTAAGCGAGTAAGCTACACTCACTGCTGAGAGTGTAAATTAGTACAACCCTTTGGGAAACTGACATTACCTGCTAAAGGTGAACATGTATTTACCCCCAAATGCCACTTCTTGGTATATGCCCAACAGAGATGCCTACATCCATAAACCAAAAATGTGTATAACAATGTCCATAGCAGCATTATCTATATCAACCCTAAAGAGTATTGAGCCTCAAGCCCAAGTGTCTGTCAATAGGAGGATGGATAAATATCAGAAGGTATATTCATGTAATGGAACACACACAGTTATGAAAATGAACTAGAACTACATGCAACAACACAGAAGCTCTCGAAGTCAAGATGAACAAAAGAAACTAGACACAGGAGAATGCATACTTCTGATTCCATTTATATACAGTATTTTTTTAAGGCTAAACTAAACCTTACAGTTCAGGGATGGACACTGTAGCTTTCAGGATCGCTGTGTGGATGGCACAGTTTCCAGTCCACCAGGAAACATGGAGCTTGCATCAGAGTTGTTCAGTTGCACTGAACACACTGCTTAGTTCTGTTGCCTAGATGACAGGGTGAGACTTCGTCTCAAAAAAAAAAAAAAAAAGACACCAGAGAGCTTGCTTGCTCTCTCTCTCTCTCTCTCTCCCCCCGCCCTCTCTCTACCATGTGAGGACACAGAAAGAAGGCAGCCATCTACAAACTAGGAAGAGAGGCCTCACCAGAACCTGATCATGTTAACATCCTGGTCTTGGACTTCCAGACTTCAGAACTGTCAGAAAATAAATTCTCTTGTTTAAGCCACCTTGTTTATGGTATTTTGTTTTAACAGCTGAACTAATACAGTTGCCAACAAATGCAACTGCAAGTGCAGGGCAGTTAGCACCCCCAGGGGCAGCTCTCAACCAGAATTTGGTAAATACCCAGCTCCCCTACCCTCCAGCAGGACAATAATAATGTGCTATAGACTTGAATGTTTGTGTCCCCCTAAAATTCCTGTGTTGAAACCTAATTCCCAGTGTGATGGTATTTGGAGAGGTGAGGTCTTTTGCAAGTGATTAGGTCATGAGGGTGGGGCCCTCATTAATGAGATTAGTGCCCTTATCACAGAGACCCCAGAGAATTATCTCATTGCTTCCACCAGGTAAGAGAACACAGTGAGAAGATGGCCATCTATGGACCAAGAATTGGGCCCTCACCAAACACTGAAACTGTCATGCTTTGATCTTGGACTTCTCAGCCTCTAGAATTGTGAGAAATAGATTCTGAGCTGGACTGAGCCCCAGTCACTTACATGGAAGACTTGGTCATTCATAAATTTATTAGCTTTTCCCTCTTCCCTGTCTCACTCTCTTTCTGCTTCCTGGGATCACTTCCCCAGTAAACTAACAGCTTTTGGGGGAATCCAAACTAAGACACATGCTATAGATAAAAGCCAGAAAGCAATGAACATAAAAGCCAGAATAGGGATGAGCTCTCTGCAGGGGTTGAGAGGAGAAAGGCTTAGCACTATGGATGGTGTGAAGAGGGCTTCTAGGGATATTCTATTCTATTTTATTCTAGGCCTGGCTGGTGGTTGCATGTGTGTGATAAATCATTGAGCGTTTGTTTTGTTTTGTGCACTTTTCTGCATCATATTTCATAATATAAAAGTTTAATAATTCATGGTGTTATTAAGATCAAAGATTAAAATAATTTGAAATGTTCATGCTTTTATTAGTTGCATAATGAGCAGTTAAGTGTTTAGAAAGTTCTGGTTAGTCGATTCAGAATTTTAATAAATTGAACAAACAGATAAAGCACAAAAGCCACTCGAACTTTAAAGATCCCAGCCACATATTGTCTGGCAGTTGCTTCTTTCCAGACCCAAGCAGATGTTGGCTGGGACTTCTCTATGGATGTTGGGTGTTGACTGTTCTCACAGGTGAACTGCAAATCCAAGCGGGGGGCGGGGCTCCCAGGCATGGGGCAGCAGGCTGAGCCTCAGAGGACCTTGGGCTTCTCTGGTGGCTGCCTCTGCCTGGTTCCAGGAGCTGTCCCGATAAGGTTGCCAAGTGGAGCAAATCAGAATACAGAATGCCAAATGTTGCCTGGAACATGCTGAGCATAAAAATTACGCTGTTTATCTGAAATTCAAATTTAACTGGGTATTTGTATTTTATTTGGCAACTGTGTGACCCAATGAGGCTTTACCCAGCCCACGAACAGGGAGGCTGTAGCTGCCTGGGTGCCAACCACGCCTGGATTCTACCACCTTAGTTCTAGAACCTCGGCGGCCCGACACCCTTTGGCTCCAGCATTGCCCAACATCTAGACCCTGGGTTCACACTCTGGCTCAGCTCTGAGCGCAACCACGACCCTGTAGGTTCTAATTTCCCCTTGCCTCAGTTCCTCTAGAAGACCTAAAGTCCAGGGTTTGCTTCCACAGGTACGTTATAAGAAGGACGTACGTTTGGAAATCAGAATTCATTTGCCTGCAGAAATGGTTCAATGGAGTTTCACCAGCACGCCCAGGGCAGCCCAGGACAATCTGTTTTATCCCACAGTGTGCCCGTGTGTGCCCGTGTGTGCCCGGGTAAATCGCGCAACTTCAACCGATCCTATTCCACGTAGAGTAGATAAGCATGTGGGTGTCAGTGCTTGGCCTCTGCCAGGTGTTGCAGGAGGCGCCAAAAAAGAATTGGACGGCCCTGTCCTCTGGAGTTTGCAGTGTGTTGTCATTACAGGACTGTAATTTTGTGACTTTTTTCATATGGACACAAAATGTCTGGATTCTAACTGAGAGTTTCAGGGTGGCTGCTGGGCTCCCATCAGGAGGAGGCGTGGCAATAGGAATAGCATGTGTGTATGTGTGTGCACATATCTGAGAGTATGAGTGTGTGTGCACATGTGCATGTATGTATATCTGAGAGCATGTGTGCACATATGTGTGCATGCTTGTGTGTGTGTATGAGTCTAGATCATGTCAGAGCCACAGAGGCTATCCGAAGAGAGGGAAGAAATATTGACTGCAGGTCGACAATAATTCATTAACTCCACATAACGTAAGAGAATGCACTTCGTGTTTTTTTGTTTTTTTTTTTGGACAAGATCTCTTGCCCAGGCTGGAGTGCAGTGGCACAGTCTCAGCTCACTGCAGCTTCGACTTCCCCGGCTCAGGTGATCCTCCCACCTCAGCCCCCTAAGTAGCTGGAACTACCTACAGGTGCACACCACCACGCCTGGCTAATTCGTTTATTTTTAGCAGAGACAGGCTTTCACTGTGTTGTCCAGGCTGGTCTTGAACTCCTAGGCTCAAGTCATCTGTCTGCCTCAGTCTCCCCAAGTGCTGGGATTCAGCCACCATGCCTGGCCGGGAATGCACCTTTCTCTGTGTTTGCACAGCACACACTTTGTACACACAGGTACACACACACACCCATGTCTGTCACTGCTCAGATCTGAATTGGGAGCCACAAGCTGACCACGTTGTAAGTCAGGGAATGGGATGGGCAGGGGTGGTAGAGACAGTGGGACGGCACAGTCCCTTGAGGAGGCTGAGGACTGAGAACATGGCCAAGGGGATTCGGATGCCATCTCTGAATCCCACCTCCCGCCCGCACCAGAGGACGGCAGATGCTGTATAAATAATCGCTGCACAAATGGAGGAATGACCCCAAGGCCTGGGAGGCTCTCCTGCTCCAACCTTGCCTGTGTCATGACCCTACTCCATCCAAGTCTCAGGCTTCTGGATAGAAAAGAAATGGTGGAGATAATGCCCATTCCTAAAGCTATGATGACTACATGAGGTTAAAATACGTAAACACCTTAACACAGTGACTGGCACGAGATCTGTTATTACAATTAACATTATTCATAAAAATTCACTTGGCTTCATGCTTTGCAGAAAAAATGTGTTCACAAAGTAGAAAGAAAAATCCAGCCTTAGAACCAAGAATCTTTACAAGGTCAGGAAAAGCTTCTCCCTTTCCCCACCTCCTGCTCCGAGGTTTTCCCGCTGCCTCCCAGGAAAGGTGGGACTCTTCCACCACCTTGTGGACACCCAGGGATGGCAGGTGCACAGGCTTCCACCGCCTCACACCAGCTCTCCTCTGCACTGTTGGAGCCTATTATTCTGGGTCCAACTGGGTCTCTCTAGGCTCACACTGCACATGTCCTGTCTCCATCCTCTGTTCCTTTCTGGGCTGGGGCAGTGGGTGGGGCTCCTATGCCCTTCTGACTGCCTGCCGGTCCCCGTGTACGTGGCAGGGCTGCAGCAGTCCCCTGTTTTCCTTGGATCCTGCCGTGGAGTTGGTGGGGCTCCTGCTTCCCTGGGGCCCTGGCTGGCCCCGTAGACCCCTCCAGGTCTCTCTGCCAAAGTCCCCCCACCCAGCCTCCTGGCCCAACTGTCCTTCCCACACTGAGGCTGAGGGTTCCCCCACCCCACATCATGTCCCAGCCCCACGGGGCCATTGCAGCTTCAGCTCTGCATCCAGGCACTGAATGGGAGCCACAGGAGCCTCACAGGGCAAATTAGAGCCCCCACTGTTCTGACCCCCCAGCCGGGCTGCGGCCGCTGTGTTGGTGTATGGGGGCTCTGCCATACACCAGAGCAAAGTCTGCCACGACAGGGCTGAGGCGCAGGGAGAAAGCAGCTGGGACGCACCCCAACCACCTTCCTCCCCCTCACTCTCCCTCCTCCCTCTGCCGTCCTCCCCCCACACCCAGGACCGGAAGGGCGAGCGTCTCTTGTCTTTCCTGCACGTTCTGTCAGCCCCTTCCACTCTGGCCCCCAGTCTAGACCTATTGTCGAGACAGGAGAAATCTTGTCTACCCCCAGGGAGAAACACTGCTCTCTGCCCTGAACTTGGAGGGGCTAAAAAGCAAAAGCTCTAGCCTTAGAAGGTTCTCACTTTGGAAGTTTAAAAAAGGTCAAAGGAATTTTCAAAATCCCTTTCTTTCTCAACAATGCTTAGATTTCAAATCTCTTTTCTTGCTGCAAAATCCCGTTGTGAACATCAGAACCTCGAGATGATCTTTAAGTTTTCTCAGCATTCCCCATCTTCTCTCCCCTCTGCAAGCAGCTAGAGGTTATAGAAGCGGTTGAAGCCAGCAACTCCCCACCCCCATCTCCTCCTCTCCTGGGGACAGGGGCCCCATCTCTCAGCCCTGTTGTGGGTTGGGTGTGGCCGGTGTGGCTGTGTGGCAGGGTCCTAGCCAATGGGATTCGAATGGAACGTGGGCCTCCTGCACACCTGGCCCCGTGGGCACGCACCGCCTGGGCTCCTCCCTCAGTGCACCAGGGCAGAGCAAGATGGAGGCAACAGGGATCCCTGAATGGCTTCACAGAGGTCCCCACCCATCAGGCACACTTCTGCCAACCTCATGTGGAAGTAAGCTTCTATTGCATTAAGTCCCTGAGGTGCTAAAGCTCATCAGTTAATGGCAGGCCACTTGCATGCAAAATAGAAAAGGACACTGGTATTTTTTTCAAGCTATTACCCCGTTACAGAGATAAAAGAAGCCAGAACCAGCCCCCTCCAGTGGCTCCTTCTCTTCAGCCTGGGCAGGATCTGTTGAAATTCCCACGGTGTCATCTGGGGCCGTCTGCCCTGCGCCTTTCCCTGGCAGTGCGAGGTCCACAGTTCACCTGCAATTAGCTCCCATGTGCAGGGGACTCACAAAGGAGCATCTTTGAGCTCCAGACCCAAGTCTCTAGTGGTCTAGAGGCTTTAAAGCCCTCAAGCTCAGCATATCCCAAAGCAAACCTATGGCATTCACTCCAGCACACACCTGCTTTGGCCTCCATGAATCCACTCTCTTCCCTCACCGCTCAAGCTAGAAACTTCTCAGCACCACCCTTCCCGTTCCTGTACTCCCTCACCTTCAATCAATCATGGAGTCCTAAGTCCCTGGCCAATCCATCACCTCTCTCCCTCCACCAACACCCCCGACTCTCCCACCTGGGCCACCCGGTGCGCCCATGTGGTCCCCTGGTTCCCTCTAATCCGTTTTCACTCTGAGCTTTATGATCTTTGCTAACTGTGAATAGGATTCATGCCATCCACTCCCCTACATAAAACCTTTCTAGGCTTCTCTTTGCTCTTAGAAACCGGCAACTGCCTAAGAGGCCACACCTGGGCCTGTCCCACCTCCCCAGCCCTCACCTCCTTCCCAGGCCTCTGCATCCCTGTCCCCCTCCATTTCCTTTGCTGTGTGCCTCCAGGCCCTCTCCCCTCCGGAGATCTGCCAGTGCTGAGCCCTCTGAGCCCTCTGTGTGGGACATGCTGTTCTCTCCACTTGGCCTGTTAGGGCTCCTTGAGGAGCCCTCAACCCTCCCAACGGGGTGGAATCTGCCGCGGTAAACTTCCACAGGGCCCCGTGCCTCCCCTCTGCAGCACTTCCCTGGGGTTATAATTCCACTACCGGCTGCATAATTATTTGATCCATAGTTATTGGACTCAGCCCAGCTCACTTCTGCCCCTGGCCTTTGCACTTGCTCTTCCCAGTGCCTGGCGTGACTTCCCCACACGTCAGCCTGCCTGGCTCCCCTAGCTCCTCAGGTCCTTCTTTTCTTTTTGAGATGGAGTCTCACTCTGTGGCCCAGGCTGGAGTGCAGTGGCACGATCTCAGCTCACTGCAACCCCTGTCTCCCGGGTTCAAGCAATTCTCCTGCCTCAGCTGAGTAGCTGAGATTACAGGCACCCAGCACCACGTGTGGCTAATTATCATATTTTTAGTAGAGATGGGGTTTTGCCATGTTGGCCAGGCTGGTCTTGAACTCCTGACCTCAGCTGATCTGCCGTCTCGGCCTCCCAGAGCTCAGGGATTACAGGTGTGAGCCACCGTGCCCAGCCTGCTCCACAAGTCCTCCTTCTAGTGTCACCTTCGAGGTGAGGACTCGCCAACAACCTGATGGAAACCTGCAAGGCCAGCGCCTCCGCAGCCCCACACTCCCTAACCCCTTCTCTAGGGCGTTGCCACCTTCTGACATACCATTTATTTTATGTTTTGTTTAATGTGTGTGTGTCACTCTCTTAAATGTCATGCAGCCGGATGCGGTGGCTCACACCTGTACTTTGGGAGGCCGAGGCAGAAAGATCACTTGAGCCCAAGAGTCGAGACCAGCCTGGGCAACATAGCAGGGCCCTGTCTCTCTGTATGTTAAAAAAGGAAATAAATAATAAATACATAAAGTATTTATATATTTACTTACATTACAAAGTTCCCCCGGGGGCGGGAACTTTGCCTTGTTCTCTGCGACATCCCCAGTGCCTTGGACAGCTCCGGGCCCAGAGTCGCGACGCCTTCAGCAGGCCCGGCTGCCCCACTGCGCACATGGGCACAGGCTTGGCACACGCACTGCGACATTCATGTATCCGCGAACACACGGGTATCTATTTATACATGAAGGCACGAAAATGTATTTATTTCTTTTAAATCAGAAGAAAACGGTGAGAACTGTGAGGCCGGGGGGGACGTTTTCCTCCGGGATCCGGGCAGATCCTGCAGAACGCGCCGTCGTGCGCGAAGCACCGGGACGGGCCTCCCGCGGGAAGGGCCCAGGGGAACACCGGGCTCCCCTCCCGCCCGCGGGGCCCCAGACGCGGCGCCGCTTTAAGGCTCCGGGCCCCGCGCGGCTGCGGAGGCTGCGGCCGTGACGTCAGCGCCCCGCCCCGGGTGATGCTGCAGCAGCCGGGACCGCGGCCGGGCAGGCAGCAGCCCAGCGGGGACAGGGATGCCTGCCGTCTCCACCCACAGGTACCGCCGTCTCCTCCGCGCCCTCCGCCCGCTCCCTGGCTCCGTGCCTGCCGGAGCGCCGCGCCCTGGGCCCCGGGGTAGTCAGGGCGCCGAGATCGGGACCCGAGGCCGGCACGGAGACCTTTGTTCCTCGTGGAAGTCTCATGAATTGCAGAGTCCACTGAGCTCCCCCGTCTCGCCCCTCCGAGGGCAGGAGCCTCGGGCCCAGGGGAGGGTGCCGGCCAGATGGCAGGTGCTCTCATTCTTGCTGGCAAGGGGAGGAAACCCTGGCCTTGGCCCCAGCTCCTGATGCGCTCCTTGAGCCGGAGGCCTGGTCCCTGGTCACCTGGGCAGGTGTCATCCGCTCCCGGCTCACCTCTTGCGTGGGGCTGAGCCCTCTTGTTGACCAGGGGCCTGGCAACGCCCCTCAGCATCCCGGGGTTACTTAGCGAGGGCACCGAGGACTCCCCTTTCCCGAGCGAGTCAGCACCAAGGGGAACGCGCTGAGGTGGAAGCCGTTCAGCTCCTTCTGCCCTCGACAATAAGCAACTTCTCCAATTATTTCTAGAGTGACAGCCGTGCATGTTTTTCAGCTCTTACAGGGAAGCAGATTCAGGGGCGGAGGAAAGCCACGTTCAGGCTGCACCTGGCCTGGGCTTTTGGGAAAAGTTGGCCCTGGAGTAGGGGTCAAGCTGCCGGAGATGCAAAGTGGGAAACGGCCACGATTCAGTAACTAGCCTATTAAGTGCACCCTCCCAAGTCCGTAGAGCCCCTTCCTGGTCCTGGAGGACCTCACTGAAGAATTTTGAGAATGGGTAGAAAGAAGCATGAGCAGCCGGGCGCGGCGGCTCATGCCTGTAATCCCAGCACTTTGGGAGGCCGAGTCGGGTGGATCACCTGAGGTCAGGAGTTCGAGACCAGCCTGGCCAGCCCCATCTCTACTAAAAATACAAAATTAGCCGGGCGTGGTGGCGCATGTCTGTAATCTCAGCTACTTGGGAGGCTGAGGCAGGAGAATCGCTTGAACCCAGGAGGCGGAGGTTGCAGTGAGCCCAGATCGTGCCACTGCACTCAAGCCTGGGCAATAGAGAGAGACTCTGTCTCAAACAAATAAGCAAATACGCCTGAGGAAGGGAGGTGGCCCAAGGCAACCCCGTGGGGGGAGCCCATTTTCATAAAGAGAAGAAAGAAATGAGGAAATGTTTTCGGCTCGTAGTAGGATCGTTGTAAGCATTCAAACTACATGGACATTGATTACTTTTATTAATCATTTGCCGCTTAAACTTCCCACAACACAGTTTGAGGGATCTGTTACTTTAAACATCCTCTGTATTCTGGAAGCACAGTGGGCCCCCTGTATAACCTTCGGGGGATCCAGGGAGATGAGTGGATTTCCTTTTGACCGAGCAAATGGTCATATGGTGCAGTAAAGATGGTCTGGCGAATGTTTGTATTTGTGCATGAAAATTAGATTTTACGATCTTAAATTCCACTTTCACTCATTTTTATGGGAACCTTAAAAAATGGATTTTTTTTTTTTTTTTTTTTTTTTTTTTTGAGACAAGAGTCTCACTCTGTCGCCCAGGCTGGAGTGCAGTGGTGCGATCTCAGCTCACCACAACCTCCACCTCCTGGGTTCAAGCGATTCTCCTGCCTCACCCTCCGGAGTAGCTAGGATTACAGGCACCCGCCACCATGCCCAGCTAATTTTTTGTATTTTTAGTAGAGACGGGGTTTCTCCATGTTGGCCAGGCTGGTCTCGAACTCCTGAGCTCATCAGGTGATCCACCCGCCTCGGCCTCCCAAAGTGCTGGCATTACAGGCGTGAGCCACCACGCCCGGCCTCAAAAATGAGTTTCTAAAATTCTTCTTATAATAAACATTTGTGAACAGCTTTTACTAAATGTAGTTTTAATAAAAATGGTAATGCTGACCCCCAGATTTGAAGATGAATCCTTAGTAAAGACTTTTTCCGAGCCAAGATTAAACTAGGTTTAATTCTGGTTCAGATGCTAGAGAGAAGTTCACTGAGTGTGTGAGGATCTCCCTTCTGCTAGGACAGGCTGCAGTGGGGTGTGGCAGAGGTGGCAGAAGAGTTGTCCTCTTGCAGGTAGAGAAGTGGGCCATCTACATAGTCCACTTTAAATAAGGTCAAAGAGGCTCCTCTTTTCAAAAAGACACTTCAGGGGCTGGGCATGGTGGCTCATGCCTGTAATTCCAACACTTCGGGAAGCCAAGGCGGATGGATCACTCGAGCCCAGGAGCTTGAGGCCAGCCTGGGCAACATGGCGAAACCCCATCTCTACAAAAAAATAAAAGAATTAGCCTGGTGTGGTGGTGTGCACCTGTAGTTCCAGCTATTTGGGAGGCTGAGGTGAGAGGATCACCGGAGCCCAGGGAGGTTGAGGCTGCTCTGAGCCATGATGACTGCACTCCAGCCTGGGCTAGATAGAGGGAGACTCTGTCTGTCTGTCTGTCTGTCTCTCTCTCTCTCTCTACACACACACACACACACACACACACACACACACACACACACTTCTGCCATATGCTGTTTAAAGCTGAAGTTTTTCCAAACTGGGCCACAGTTCTTCATTCCAAATTTAAAGGGGAGATTTCTAATGCACTTAAGTTCACATTATGGTTAAAATGCTGACTAGAAAGAGTGGGAGATATGCCTGTGTGCC